>NC_080197.1:74853447-77625947 GCF_030028045.1 Hippopotamus amphibius kiboko | reverse complement strand
TTTGCTTTCTGTTTCCTTTGACTGAGGTGGGGAGCGGGTGGGTGGGGAAAACCTGCCCTTCTCCTCGGATGCTTTAATGCATACTTAACAGGCGTGCAGTTACCATCACCAGTGAAGGCACTGACAGCATCTCAACTTCTGAACATCAACACAGCAACGTGTGCTCAGCCCTGCCTCCTGGCCCAGGTCCGAGCTTCAGAGCCTCATCTGTCAGACCCTTAATGAAAACAGGAACAGGATCCCTAATGACCTAGCGGCTCACTCTGGCTCCTTTCTTGTCCTGTCTACCCTACACATGCCCTCCAGGCTCCAAAGAAAAGATTTTCTCAACTCAGCAAAGGGCCACAAAGACCTCTGGTTTCTACAGCTTTGGTTTAGAGCTTAGCCTCTTAGAGCTGGAATAGCTTTGTAAGTTCTTAGATTCACCCCCTGCCCCTGGGTTGGTCACTCCCAGTGTTTCCAAGCCTCCCTGGCCACTCATTTTTTGGGGTCCACATCTGTGCAGTCCTTATGAATCCTTGAATCAGATCCACCAGGCAGAGCCAAAGATTCTCACCATCTTGTGCCATGTAGAGCCTTCAGCTGGTGACTTGGCAGCTCACATTTGCTACCTGCCACTCAGAGGACCCAGGGTATGTTGGGCAGCAGCCCCCTACCTCGTCCTGACCTCCTCAGGGCACTCCCTCCTCAACGATCTAACAGCACTAACTGCGCTCAGCACTTTCCTCAATCTCCTGTAAGGTTTTGTTAAATTCTCCTCAGTGCATGGGCTATTTTCCCAAATAAGATCTATTTGCATTAAGGAAGGGGGAATATATCTTATACTTTATCCTATTCCTACTCTGCCTATCACAGAGCCTAGCGAGTACTAGTAATAAGAACAGCAACAAATTATGAGTGCCTTCTCTGTTTCAGTCAATGCATTAGCTATTTTATTTTGATGAGTCATGCAATTTAATATTGTTTCCATTTTAAAGACAAAGAACTAAGCATCAGACTCATTATGGGATTTGTTCAGCCATGTTCCAGGTCCTACAGCCTATACATGATGTAATTGGCATTCAAACCCAAGACAATCAGAGAAAAAGCTTTATTAGTCAGACTAGGCTAAGCTCTGCTGTGTAACAAACAAATCCTGCCATGTCAGCAGCTACTGTATAATACATATAACATAGGTCTATTTCTCACCCAGGCAAAAGCTGCTTCAGATCTTAGTTTCTCTCCAGGGTTGTCTTCCTCCTCAAGGCAACTCAGAAACCCTGTCTCTTTCCATCTTGTGTTTCTGATGCCCCAGTGTGTGAACTCTACGATCCTCTGCCTGAGGGAGACAGGGCTGGAGGATATGCAGGAGCTTTACAATGCCCTGATCAGACGTTCCATGAATGAATCACTCACATGCCCCCCTCCCCGACTTCTCCATGGAAACAGAAGAGCAGATATGGGGAAGCCCTAGAATCTCCTCCAACAGCTCATGTGTATTTCACGATGCTCAGCTGCCTCTAAAACCTAAGGTATAAAATAAGATATTTTGTGATGGGCATCACCACTAGGGCTGTCACTTGGACACAAGAATTTAGAGTGGTGGGGGGAGATGTATGCATTGCTGGACAGTGTGCCCAAGATGCTTTTTACACACAGATTCTTGTTTAGTGGCCATAACAGACCTGCTTGTTGTGGCTCTTCATACTTTCACACACTGTACAGAGCAGGAAATTGAGTCTCAACATGACTGAATAACATTCCCATGGTTACATACAGGGATCTTCTGATTCCAGATTCTTGGACCTTTCCAATACAATCATGCCTTATTTGTCTCACTCTCTTTTATTTTCTTAAATGGATTTCAGTTGCACTAACTTTATTAATCATAATACTTATTTCATGATGCATCCTTAACATTGTTTCATGCATAATCCCATTTGCTTAGTTATTATGTTTAATAATGTAACAAACTCCCAGAAACACGCCATCCAGCATACGGCTCTTCCTCCTGCCCCCCCCCCCACCACCCCATAATTCAAATACACTAAATTCTGGATATATCATTTCCTAACTTTCTTTTTATATAATTTCATTTCATTTAGTTGTATCTCTATTTTTAATTTTAATCATGTTTAATTTTATAAAAAGGGCATAATTGTTGTAGGTATATTTGGGGATTTACATTTGCACTAAAAATGATGCTGCGAAGCTCCATCCGCATTGTGTGTCACAGAGGTTCATTCGTTTTGAACATTGCATAATATCTTGTTGTGTGAAAGATTCATGCTTTAATCTATTCTCTTATCTCTGCTACTGTGAGCAATGTGGCCAGGAAATGTTTTTTGATGTGTGTGAAAACTTTATGTAACTAGGAATGGAATTGCTGTGTCATAGAGCATGTGAAGATTTTCCAAAGCAGTTGTAACAGCTGACACACCCATGAGCAATGAGAGCTGTGTGGACCTATCTCCTCTCTGACATTTAGTTTGGTTAGACTTTTTAATTTGCCAGTTGAATGGATGCATTTCTCTGATCACAAATGAGGTTAGGTATCTCTTTGTTTATTAGCTATATGTACTTCTTCTTCTTTGAGTGCCTGTTCATGCCTCTTGCCCATTTTTCCACTGGGTTGTTTGTGCTTTTCTTATTGACTTATAGAACTTCTTGATATATTCTTTAAGTGAATCAATTGGTAACTTGTCTATTTTTAAAATTTTTATTGGAGTATAGTTGCTTTACAATGTTGTGTTAGTTTCTGCTATACAGCAAAGTGAATCAGATATACATATACATATATTCCCTCCTTTTTGGATTTCCTTCCCATTTAGGTCACCAGACAGCATTAAGTAGATTTCCCTGTGCTATACAGTAGGTTCTCATTAGTTATCTATTTTATACACAATATTGTATATATGTCAATCCCAATCTCCCAATTCATTCCACCACCACCCCTTTCCCCATACATCCATACGTTTGTTCTCTACATCTGTGTCTCTATTTCTGCTTTGCAAATAGGTTCATCTGTACCATTTTTCTGGATTCCACATATATGCATTAACATATGATACTTGTTTTTCTCGTTCTGACTTACTTCACTATGTATGACAGTCTCTAGTTCCATCCAAGTCTGTGCAAATGACCCAATTTCGTTCCTTCTTATGGCTGAGTAATGGTAACTTGTCTTTTCAGCTTCTTTATGGTATCATTTGATGCTCTTTGCTTTAATCTCTCCAAGGTTAACACATTCTATGTTTTGAGTAATCTTTCCCTGCTCCAAAGCCTAACAGATATTCACCTATATTTTCTACTAAATTTAGAGTTTAAAATTTAAACTGTGAAATATTTGTTTTCTTTTTGACAGTTAAGTCAATCTGGAGTTGTTCTTTTCATGTGATGTGAGACAGGGATCAAATTTCCACTTTTCCCACACGCATAAACACTTTTTTCAACTTCGTTTACCGAAGAGTTTCTCCTTTCCCTTCAATCAGCCATGCTTCCTCTGTTACAGTCAAAGTCCCAAAGATACATAGTCTATGTCTATGTTCTCTCTTCTCGCCCATAAGTCAACGTGTCCACCCTTGTGATACCACCTTAATGCCAATTACTCAAGCTGTGTGAGATTGGCCTCTCATGGCTCTGCTTTCCCCAACATTGTCAAAGACAGCATCTCTCTCTAGAACCTTCCAGTCCAGACAGATTTTCTTTTCTCCCTAATCTACTCAACCACAGTCTAAGACTCGCCACGCCAAAAGAGCCACTATATACAGAAGGAGTGGGTAGGTCAAGACCTTGTTCTCGCCAGGCAGCACCCCTGGGCACTCTTGTCTGGCTCACCCTAGAGTAACCTCTGTCTAGACAACCCCGACAACCCCTGTCACCTGTGGAAGTCCTCACAGTATCCCTGCTAGGCAGAGCCCCCATCTTCAGCTTTTCTAAAACCCAGAGAAACAAGTGTGATGAGAAGAGGGAAACTTCGCAGCCTCTGTTTTGTGGATGTGTGGGTCTTGCTACCCAACATTTCATCCATCCCAAATTAAGACACTGTAATTTCATAGTTTTGTTTGGTTCTTTATGTACCTAATGGTGGAATATCTGGGGTTTAGGGAAACTCCTCAAAGGGATTTTCAGATGTGCAAAGAAGATCTCAGAGCTCAGTGTGTTGTCGAGGTTAAAAGCAAAATTGCTTTGTGAGCTGATAATTTTGAAGTTATACATGATGGGGACCCAGGAAGAGAGGAGATGGATGCAGAGAAGGGATCCCCAGCCACCTGGATAGAACATGGAACTAAGTAGGGGCATGGCCAGTGAAAAATATATCTTCTCAGGGAAGGGCCAAGAAGTTTCTAGAAACAGTGGTGTCTGACTTTCTGTATGTAGTTTTTTCCTGCCCTGTGCCACTGAGCCAACTATTCCTGACACTTGGGAAAGTTTGTTAAGCACAATAGCTTTGATTTAATGTTGCTTTGGGGGAAGGAGAATGGGCTGTAGCCTGAACTTTAGACAAGAGAGGAATGAGGAAGAACAGCTGTCCCAGGGGGTGGGGAAAGGGGAACAAAATGTAAGTGAGAATCAAGAATTTCATAAGCACAAGAATTAGAAGGCAAATATGACCATGAGAATATAAATCTCCAAGCAGAATCCTGGGAAATACTGGGGAGGGCTCTGGGCTTCCCATTGTCCTGGAATAGATGCTCAATCCATATTGTTTGGATATTAAGGCAAAAAAGGCCAGAGGATGTGAATTCATTTAGTGATGCATGGACAGAGGGGCTGCCAGGGATGGGATGGTCTTGAAAACTTATGGGGCCTCTCTAAATCTGGTCTGAGCCCCTCATTTCACAGTTGCTTTGTGGAAGCAGCAGAGACGACTAAGTGGGCAATCCCAGAAGCTGAAGGATTAACTTTCCAGGGTTGAAAGACAAAAACCCATCCCTCAGGGGCTCCAACATCCAAACCACAGACCCTTCTCTGAGCAGGGGCAAGCCAGAGTCAGATGTCAGCTGAGATCTTTCTCCCTCCTTTCCTATTGCCACAGGTATGATGGCCAGAGAGCATCTGTCCAGTCATCTGAGGGTAGGCTGCCTCAAACAAACATGGATGAAGGAAGAAGTGGCACTGAGTCAGCAGTCCTCTAGCCATTTGTCACTTATAACTGAGTCTCTCTCTGTCTCTTTCTCTCCCCCATCATCTCCCTATGTTTTCCTATTGTGGTGAAATGTACATCTTAACCATTAAAAAAATTGGGGGGAGGGGCGCACCGTGCAGCATGCAGGATCTTAGTTCCCCGACCAGGGATCGAACCTATGACCCTGCAGTGGAAGCACAGAGTCCTAACCACTGGATCACCAGGGAAGTCCCCATTTTAACCATTTTAAGTGTATGGTACAATGGCATTACTTACATTCACCATATTAGGTAACCATCACCACCACCCAGTTCCAAAACTTTTTCATTACTTCAAACGGAAACTCTACCCACTAAACAATAAATCCCCAAAATAAATTCACAAAGGAACAATGAGTCTTCCCCACCCCTCCCAGCCCCTGGTTACCTCTAATCCCCTTTCTGTCATGATGAGTTTGACAGTACTTACATGAGGTACTCCAGGTACATTTTATAAGTGAAATAATGCAATGTTTGTCTTTTTCTGTCTTATTTTACTTTAGCATGATGCCTTCGAAGTGCATCCATGCTGTAGCACGCAACTTCATTCTTTTTTATGGTGAATAATAGCCCATTGTATGGCTATCACACATGTTGTTTATCCATCCTCTCTTGGGGTAGATGTGAATTGTTTCTACTCTTCGGCTGTTGTGAATGATGCCGCTCTCTGTATCAGGTTGAGTCCCTGCTTTCAGTTCCTGTGGGTACACCACACCAGCAATGCCCAACTGTTCCAGTATCTTCACGTCCTCTCCATCATTTGCTATTTTCCTTTTTTTAAATAATAACCACCCTAATGGGTATGAAGTAGTATCTCATTGTGGTTTTGATTTACATTTCCCTAACAATTAATGATGTAGAGCATCTTTCGATGTGCTTATTGGTCATTTGTATAACTTCCTTCTGTCTGTTCAAACCTTTTGCCCATTTTTAAATTGGGTTGTTTGGGATATTTTGTTGTTGAGTGTTAGGAGTTGTTTATATATTTGTATATCAACCTTTTATTAGATATATGATTAGCAAATACTTGCTCCCATTCTGTGGGTTGCCTTTTCACTTTCTTGATAGTATCACTTGACACACGAAAGTTTTTGATTCTGGTGGAGCTCCCCTTTCTGTCCCAAGGACAATGAACAGTTGATGGTAAACACTCCCACCCCCAGTGCTGAGTGGTTGTGGCTACAGAGGGAGGAGTTTTTCAGCTCTGTTCTTAGGAGATCCTTGGAGCTCCCTCTCTCTTCTCAGGTTGAAGATCCCACACAAAATTTCAACTGTAGCTGGGACACTAGCCCTATTTCTGAGAAAGGCATGGCACAGATCTCAATGCCAGAAAATCCCACTGTAGAGTCCAATCCCGGCAGCTACAGAGAAAACACTCACAGGAGCCCTTGCCCGGCTGCAGCCTGGCCCCCATCAGCAACGCCCTCAGGGCTGTTCCTCCTACAGCTGGTTCTCTCCACTTTATCTGCCTCTGTCCTTCTGACCTTCTCTCTGCTCCAGCCTCAGCCCTAGAGCAGGCAATAGGCAGGGTGAGAAAACCTCCAAAGGACGTGAGGTGAATTCCCACTGTGGTCCGGCAGAAGGCAGGCGGCAGAAGGTGGAAGACTTCTATTCTTGTTCCGGCTCTTTCTTTAGTTAGTTTGTATCCCTAGAAAAATCTCTATACCATTCTTGACCTTGGCTTCCTCATCTGAAAAATGGGGAACAGTGCTAGTTAAGATAATGCTACCTACTATCGCACCAACTCTCAGTGCCTTCAGACAAGAGAAGTTTCTCACTCAATCAAAGCTCACCTGGCATTGGGGGTGGGCAGCAGCTCCACCACGTCATTTCAGGGAGCTGGGCTAACAGAGCCTCTGCCATCCTCAACATGGCTTCCAAGTCTGCCTGGCTGTCGACACGCAGCTGCCAGACAGGGGAACGGAAGATGGAGTGAGGATTCCTGGGATGCGTCTATGGACCAGGTCTGTAAGTGGCTTATGTCACTCTGATGCATTCAGCGCAAACATCTCACCAAAAGCTAGACTGGGAAACAGATAAGCCATGTTCCCAGGAGGTAAGGGAAGCAGACAAAGACCCTGCGCAGATGGGGCTCACCTTCTAGGGCCTTGCTGCTCAAAGGGTGGTCCATGGACTGTGAGCATCAGCGTTTCCTGGGAATGTAGAAGCACAGAATCTCCACACCTGAAACTAATAGGATACTGTAAATCAAATGTACTTTAATTTTTTAAAAATGCTAATTCCACCCCCCCCAAAAAAAGAAATAAAAAATCTCAGACCCCTACCTAGATGTTATTAAATCTCAATCAGAATCTGCGTTTTAACAAGGGCCATACATGGTTTGTGTGCCTATTTCAGGTTTGAGAGAAATGTCCTAGTGAGGCGAAAAGAGGATGCTGGTCCAACAGCCTGGTTACTTAGTCAGCAAAGGCCAGACTGAATCCTGCCTCTTCCACTTGCTCGCTGCATCATCTTGGCCAGTTACTCCATTGTCTCAGCTCTTCCGATGGCAGTAGTCATGGTCCTGACCTCTCAGGGTCATTGGAACTATCAAATGAGACAATCCAAATACAGCTCTCATCACAGCGCCTGGTAGATAGTTTGTGCTCAATAGCTGCTAACTAGTACTAATCTTATGGCTGTTATTTTTCCCACAGTGTCGATCCTTTTACCTTCCCTAAACCAGCCGCAGCACATGAATAGCAAATACATGGCAAGCATCTCACTAGTTTATTCTCCACTGTCCAAGACACGCTTGCTAATCCACCAAGACACTGTTTCTTCCAGAGCCCAGACTCACCTGAGAGCCTGTCTCACACGAAGCTCTAGGCAGCTGTTCCTAATTGAAGCAAGTATGCAAGATAAAAATGACCCGCTGTCTCTGGTTGACTTGGGTATCCCCAAAGACCAAACCTCCCCTTTACTCAACAGCATTGATATTCTTAGTAGTGACAGGTATCGGGACAAGGAAAGGGAAGAGGGAGAAGACCAACAGGAAGACGCCAGCCTTGGAGGCTATGAAAACAGAGGGATCAGGAGAGAGAGTTGTCCTGAGGAAGGTACTCAACTAGGGGCATGTTAAACCTGAGATGTCTTTGAGACATCTAACTGGAAATACCAGAAGGAAGTTGAAGACACAGGACTGGATTTAGGAGAAACATCTGAATTGGAGACAAGAATCTGTTCACCATCTGCAGCAGACACTGTTGATTATCCAACAACCATTTCCCCCTTCTTTTTAGCTAACTGCACCCCACTTTGTTGGCATGTGGAGCGGTTGTGTTTGCAGAGGAAGCCAGACCCCAGCACCATGGGTGAATCTGGATTAGCCCAATACAATCCTATAGAATTCCATTCCCCTTATCAGCGTTTAAGATTGGGAATGTAATACAATTCTGGAAAATGAAATGTGAGGGTATGTCTGCAAAGAGGATTCTAGAAAATTCTAGGATTCATATCTTTTTTTCAAAAGAGAGAAAAGAGAATCTTCCCTTCCACTGCCTCTATATGTGGCTTTGTAAGGAGCTGTGGCCTGAAGCTTGGCAACCATTTTGTGACCATGAGGGGAAAAGCTTAAGGTCAAAAATCAACGAGCTAAAGATGGCGGAGCAGAAAGATGGAAAGACACTGGGTCTCTGATGACACTGAGCCATCAGATTATGCAGCTCCAGAAATGAGCGCAGGACTCCTCACTGTGTGATGATAAATGTTCTCTTCACTTAAGCCTCTTGAGTCAAGCTCTCGTTCCTTGCTGTGCTAAGCATTTCAACCAATGCACCATCTACACAGAGTAATAGCTACGTGACCAAGCCAACAATAAAGCCAATGGAGTGCGGAGGGAGGAAAAAAGCAAACGGGATGCCAATGATTAAGGAGTGAGAGAGGGAAAGTAAGAGCAAGGAGACAGAGGAAGAGCACCATTGGGGTGGGAGAGAATTTGAGCCTCTGTGTCTTGCAAGTTCAAGGAATGGAAAGTTCCAGAAAAAATACACAGAAATGGAATGAAATGCGTACGGAAATCAATGCCAGTAGAAGAAGGCAAAGGCAATGGGAAGAGCCGGAGGGAGTCACTCTCTGTCAGTTGACTGTCTACCTGTATGATTGATAGCTACCCCATGATGGCCGGGATGACCCCAGTGTCCAGGACTTGGGAAGCCTGGACCCTCAGGGTGAGAAAGAAGCGTCCCTCTGCAGATGTGAAAGCCACACACCCAAGGGCCTCCAGAACAGAGGCTTTACAGAATGCTGCCTATTGGCAGACCAGGAGATCTGACACCTGGTCCCGACCTATCTTCTGTAGACAGAACACGCAACACAGAGCTGTGTCTATCAGCTGAAACTCCAGGGAAGTCACTTTGTTGCTTTCTTGTTACCAGCGCAGGCGGCTCCCTGGTTCCCTCCTGCCTTCCACTTTCTTCCTTCCTCCTTGGTGCTGAGTGTCCCTTGTGCTTCCTGCCTTTAATCACAGGGGTCCCTCTACCATGGTGTCCTTTCTTCCCACCCCATTTCTACTTGTTAAAAGCTCTTCCAGGCCTTCAAGACGGCCACTTCCTCCGGGAAGCCCTCCCCCATTCCCCCAGGTGGAAGTTATCTCTGGCACTTAAGTGCTCCCATTGCCCTCGGCTTGAACCTCTGTTCTTGTAAGCTCAAGGGGGGACAAGTATTTGAGGACATCTGTGGTCCCCTGGGAGACAAGAAGAACAGAGACACAAAGGAAATTTACTTGTACACATAAATGCAAGACCTGCACACAATCTGTCTCATGTGTGAGTAGAGGGTGGGCACATCGGGTGCCGATGTGACCCACCTCCTTCTCCCACCTACAAAACTGCCTCTCCCTGTTCCCTTCTCAGATGACCTCCAGGGCAGAATGACCTTGACAAAGCAGGATGTGCACCACTCTCCTTCACCACCTCTGGAGGGTAAGTGACCTCACCGGCCCCCTGATAAATGTCTACTTCCTTTGGGGCCACGTCACTCGCTGCGCCTCCCCTCTGCTTGGCCTCTCTCCTCCTGGGCCGCCTCCTCGCCTGGGCTCCAGGCCCAACGTCTAGCCACTTTCTTTCTCTTTATCTTCCTCCTCCTTTATCTGGCATTGTTTCTTTCTCTGTCTGCCCACCTCTGTCAGACACTGGCCTTGTCCTTCCTCACCCCTCCTCCTCACTCCCTCAGCCTCCTGGACGGAAAGGAAGATCCTTCAGGGAAAGCACATGGGCTCCTGGCACCCGAGGGGACCTGGGAAACAGACCCAAAGGACATGAGGCTTCGGGGTCTGAAAGCAACCAAAAGCAACTTACACGTGTTCATCAGGCCTGATTGGACCTTGGAGTAAAGTCACTGGTCAGGGTCCCAGCAGCCAGGGCCAGGAATGCAAACGGTGGCCTCGCTAGCTTCTTAAATGGTGGCCTAAACGGTTTTGATTGTGTGCCTTGATCAGTTTTTAAAATTGAGCAGTGCCCTCAATATATGCGTATCTACCCACTTCTAAGTCCTACATTAAGTGAAATCATCAATTGTGGCCAAGAATTCTAGTGGCCTCCTGTTAACCATTTTCCATTCTTCTATGGTATTGAAACCCCTAAATTTTAGCTGGACACATAGCCCTCCAAATGAAGACTGTATTTTCCATGCCTGAGAAGCTAGGCTTAGCCATTTGGATGAAGTTCTGGAGGGGAGGGGATGGGTAGATTCTGGTCCCTGCCCCCTCTCCTCCACTTTCCCCAGGCTGCCCCCTGGAGCATGGACTTGGTAGCAAGTCATCTTGGACTCAGGTGAAGAAGAAGGGTAAGATCTAGCAAAGGCAAGGTGACAGAGGAGGAGCCTAGACCTCTGGACAGCCTGATGGAGCAGAGAGCTTGTACCAGCCTTGGCCACCTGCCTCCAGACATGTCCATCTAACCTGAGTCCTGCTGTCATGCAGCCGAACCTACTATGCTGTCCTTTGATGGTAACGCTGTGTGCATCATTTTACATACACAAATATAGACGATGAGAAGGATAACCTTTTCAAATAAACTTTTCATTTTAAAAAAAGTTTAGATTTACAGAAAATTTGTAAAAATAGTTCCAAGAGTTCCCATATACCCTGCACCCAATTTCCCCAATGAGTAACATCTTCCATTACTCTGCAAGATCTGTTGCAATTTATGAACCAATACTGATACATGATTATTTTAAAGACCTCGTTTTACAATGGTGTGTTTTTTTTTTTAATAAATAGACGTTTATCATTTTCTTCCTAACCCCGTGCATCTGGCATATCCCCCTATGTCTGCGTGCCCCAGGGGAAGACCATTGCTTTAAGTGGTCCCCTCTTAGTCCTCTCACAAGTCACATAGCTCAGGAATAAGGCCCTGAGAGGGAACACCAGGTGGAGGGAGACCAAAAGTGTGAGTGCTGAGCAGATACTGAGAAATGGAGTGATTGGTGGCACCGAGGATCCGTCCAGAAGGCATCTTGGAAGTTAGGTTTGGCCAGAGTAGTCAGAGACTGATGAAGAGAAGGGTCTAGGGTTTCCAGGGTGGAGACCAGCCCCTGTGCAGACCCCAGAGGTGGCAGGAGCAGAGGTAGAGGGGGTAGCACTGAGGTAGAATCTGGTTTGCATAAGGAACGTGGCCTGGGAAGCAGCACAGAGCTGGGCCGAGTCAGAGAGGTGAGTGATGGACTCCTGCCCTGGGTCTCAGGTACTTTCCTTCTCCAAGAGCCCATCTGTATATTTTTGAGCCCAAGGCTCTGTCTGTTCTGCAGAACTCTGTGTGTCCTGGTTCTCCATTAAAACAGTGGGGTTTTCCTTGACCCTTGGGAGTCCGTGCATGTGGAGGGCGGCCACCATCTTGGACAAAAATCGCAGCAAGACCCCTCTTTTCAGGACAGGCCATGCGGTAAGAGCTATCAGGGAATCAAGGCCCTTTCTGGCACGTATGCATGGAATGCACCCACGGCATACACGGCACACCCCTTCCTCATGGCTTCCGTTCAAATTATGATGGCCAGGGTTTCCATGACTGTGTAGGGAAGAGGCCCGTGGGTCAGAGGAGGTCAGGAAGTAGGCTCCTGGTGTCCCCTGCATCTGGAGAGAAATGAGCCCATGGACATGTGCCTGGTGGCCCAGCCCCCTGGCCATCACCTAGGCCTGGGTTGTAGAAACAGGCACAGAAAAAGGTCACGGATAGTCACGGGCGGAAGGAACATAGGATACATGATATGGTACTGAAACGACTCCTTCATCTGTCTAGCCTGCGCACATCCCTGAGGATGGGACTGGATCCGTTCCTTGTGCATTTCCAAGTCCAGCTCAGGGCCCGGCATGCAATACATGTGCTGAATGATTTGTCCATGCAAACACACTTCTCTGATTCACGGCAGAACCAGCAGGGGCTTGGGTCGCCTGAGCCTTGGGTCCTATATTCTTTTCACTGCACCGAGTTACCAAATTGCTCTTGGACCTTGGTCTGGCTGCTCTGGGGTTCTGCCAGCCACCCTGCTCCTCAACCCAAGTGTATCCACACCTGCTCCTCTGGTGATTCATCTGGGCGATGAGCTCACGGGGCTCGTGGAGACAGCTGTGGCCACAGGACTGTTGCACACCCGGCTGGTTCGCTTCAGCCAGGCTGAGCCCCTGGCTCTAGGCAGCCTTCTTAAAGAAGGGAAAGTGCACATGGGGACAGACAGTGTTGCTCAAGCGCTTCACACTCAGCGGGGCCATAGTGCCTGGAGGATAAAACCCAAAATCTTTAGGGGAGAATTAGGGTCCTCTATCATTTCTATGGAGTCCCTGTGTCTCCAGTACCGACTTCCACAATCTCACTCTTATCCTCGCTCTAATCACCCACCTTCCCAAACATCCATGGCTCAGTCACATTTCGTATTTGCCATTCCTTACACTCAGCGTTTCTTGTCCCCAGACCTTGGCTCAAATCCTGCTGTGTCTGGGAGTGCCACCCCTGTCACTCCCTACCAAAATCCCACTGTCCTCCAAATTCTGAGTCAAATCCCTCCTCCTCTCAGCTTCCCCGCTTCCCCGCCCACCTGCTGGGATGGGGAGTCTCCCCATCCTCTGCATTCCCGGGGCCCCATTTATCCCCCAGTGGTACAGTTAATTTTATATGCATCTGTGTCCAGCCAGAGACTCTAAGCTGTGGGGAGCATGGATGCTGAGACCTTGGTTTTCTGTCTCTCTCGCCCCCATCTCCACACCGAAACCAGGATAGGCTCCCGGTATATCCTACGCTGAGGGTGGGGGAGAGTGGCCAGCAGACTTCTTTCTGCGTTGGGAAGGCAGAGCTGCCGTATTTGTCCATACTCTGAATCAGACCATCCCAAATGGGCCATCTCTCTCTCCCTTAAGCTAGGTGAGGCCGCTACTGTGTGCAGGAGGTGATGTTGGATCTTGGGAACTGTGAGATCACACAGGGATGATATGAATTAGCCTGACCCATGGCTGGAGGATCAGACCCAGGAGGAGGAGCCATCTTGGAACCCCAGCTGGAGAAACTGGCCAGCCGCATCCTTGGGAGAGGTCTCCCAGATCATCAGATGGGCAGGACTGAGTTATGGTTTCCCGGGAGGCTCAGTGGACCCAGAAGAGGAGAGGGAGCCAGTCCAGAGATCACTGCAAACCCACCCAGCCCCTCTTCCTACTCCCATCTTGTCCCATATCTCATGGTTCTGCTCTCCTCGCCGCTAAAAAGATGAGACAGGCGGGAGAGACAGGCGGGAGCGACAGCCTAAGGAAGAGACCTTGGGCAAGAGGGTCTCCCCGTTCTGGAATCTCCAACACCCTTTTGGAGATGGGCTCCAAATTTCTCACCTGAGATTTTATTTTTAATCCAGAACAAAACATACAGAGTCAGCATCCTTTGTAAACCACCTCCACCAGGCATGGACACATGATTTGTCAAATGAATGTTTAAAACGGCTTCCTCTGTGGAAGAGTCTCCCCGCAGCAGGTCGTGAGGATTCTTCTTATGTCAGTCCTTCTGTCAGGCAGGGTTTGGGGCACCACCTCCCCCCTCCCCGACTCCCTCTTCCCTCCTCAGAAGGTCTCCAGAGAAGCACCCAGTGGACCCCAGAAAGTCACGGGGCTCAGAGCATCTGCACACCTAGTTCCCAGCAGTGGCTTTTTCCCAGCATTCTTCACGCCACCCCTCCTTCATTCCCTCTGTGCCTTTTCCCCCCACATGCTGCTGGGATCCCCGGATGGAAGGCGCCTGGCAGCGCCAAGGGTTCCCCAGGCAGCTGCTACTCCCCTTGACTCCTGAGTGCTGGTGATCTTCACCCCAATGCAGCCATGACCCTTGGGAATCATCAGATTCATCTTCCTCTTATCTTTCACAGGGGGGTGGGGTGGGTGGGCTTTGGGGAAGCACCAGGGCTACCCAGCCCCCCAGCCATGCTCAGGCAAGAGCAAGGAAACAGCTTGGGATTAAGCTCTCCTTGCTTCCCAGAAAAGGGCCAGCTCACTGCCTGTGGACCACACCAGCTTTCCTCCATCACCTCTCATCTGTCAGATCAAAGCCCTGGAGCATCCCCACTAGCCTAAGGAAGAACTGGCTCCAATAACACAAAATCATGAAGAATCTCAAACCCATTCTGCTGGGCTTTGGAGAACTAGATGATTCTTTTCTTGTAGCTGACTTTCCTGAATCAATTGAATATTAAAATCCATGCACCCCCTGGACAAGGATGGGGGGAAGCTGACTCCTGATGAGACCTGGCCACAAACAAGTCTCAAGACAGAGGATCCACATGGAAATGTCTCAGCGGCTGTTCTCTGAGAAATCAGAAATCACGGGAATTGACGAGAGTCTGAGTGCTGTGTGTGCTCAGTATTTTCTCTGCTTTGAAAACAAAACCAGAGTCATAAATTAGCAATACTGGGAGGGTTCTTGAGACCACTGTGTCTAAGCCCCATCTGCGTGCATGAGGAAGCTGGAACCCACAGGGTAGATAGGGCCAGCTTAGCAGGACAGCCCATTTCCTCCTCCTCTTTAAAACTTTGATTCATACGCCCCTTTACCCAGAAACCAACCTGCTCACCCAGCTCCCCTCACCCCACAGCAGCTCAGCTCCACACTGCACTCAGATTTCTGCCCAATTGCTATTTTCATGCACCTGCTGGGTGTGTCCTTTTTGTGTGTGTCATTATGTACATTTTAATGACTTATTTCCCCTATTAACCTATAAGCTAGAAAAAACTGAGTCCTTTGAGTTTCCTCTTGTAAACTCCACACTAATGCCTAGTGACCTCGGGCTAACGGCCCCCGGCACCCATCTCAGGAGGTCCTCTGCCCCCCATCCAGGATTCAAATCCTGACTCTGCTACTTTCCAGCCGCGTGGCCTTGGGTAACAAGGTCTAGAAGTGGCACCGAGGGAGGGCTTCAGTCCTCATAATTGCCATACCCACCCCCAAATACACAATAAAGTGAAAACAATGCATCGTGAAACCCAGCTTCAAGACGAATCTCCTGGTACCCCTGCAACCATAAATGGAGAGGATTAAAATTCAGCACCTGCCACTGCTTCCTCACTTTCAATTTCCTCATCTGTAAAAGGGAGAAAATGATATCTTCCAAGGTCGTTGGGAAAGTTCAGTAGGACAGTCCACGTGAAGCACTTAGTACTCGGAAAACTGTTCAGTACCTGTGAGTGCACGTATTCACTGGGGCTAGGGATCCAATGACAAACAAAACCTGGTCCCCACCCTCAAATGCTCACAGAGGCAGAGAGAACGCAGACACGTGGTTCAATGATGGCTGTGTGGGACTTCCCTGGTGGTCCTGTGGTTAGGACTCTGTGCTCCCAATGCAGGGGGCGTGGGCTCGATCCCTGGTCAGGGTATTAAGATCCCACATGCCACGCAGAGCGGCCAAAATTTCTTTAAATTTTTTTTTAAATGATGACTGTGTGATGAGATGGATGGAGTAACAGAAGGATGAACGGGACAGTGTTAACCAGAGGAGGGACACTACCTCGAGTTGTGGAAGGAGGTCTGGGGAGATTTCACAGAGGATAAGATGCCTGAGCAAGAACGTGGAGCATGAAAAGGAGTTTCCTGGGCAGACATGTGAGTGTCACACTAGCCCGAAGGAACATCCTGTAAGAAACCAGAGGCTTTAAACACCATGGCGCCTCTAGGGCGCGTGAGTAAGTAAGCAACAAGGGTGAGGGGCAGCGGGGAAGGAGACGGCTTTGGAGTCAGCGAGACCAGGCTCTCGCTCACCGCACCATCCCTGACTGGCTGTACAAGCAAGAGCCTTTACCTCCAGAAGCCTCAGTGTCCACATCTGTAAAGAAGGCAGGATAACAGGCCAACTACTAGCAATAACAAACACCCGTCACTCCGCGGGTGGCACCTACGTGGGAGCCCGTGCACAGGGCCTCCCAAGTTTCCCCAGTGGCCTGGGCTTTGTCTGGAAGCTGCGGGGTTTCAGGCTGGGTGAACCAAGGCGGGGATGGGAAACCTTCAGGAAAACGCCGGGGGAGGGGGGGGGCTGAACCACTAATAGCAGGGGTGGGGATGCTGCTGAAAGGAGATGGTCAAGAGACTGATGAGCTTGGAGGCAAAATCGTCGGTTTGTGGAACATAAATGAGGTGAGTGATGGGGAATAGGGATGAGGGTGAAGCCTCTACCAGCTAGAATTGTGTGGCTGTGTGTGTGTGTGTGTGTGTGTGTGTGTGTGTGTGTGTTAAAGGAAAGAAATGGAGGGCATATAGCAAGCACACGGTAGACCTAGCAGCATTGTTCCTGTTGTCGTTACTGAGTTTTCCTTCTGGAGGGAAAACTGGCCCACAGCCCTCCTCTCCAGGATGAATAACCTGAGGCCCAGAGAAGCAAAGCTGTCCCCCCAAGACCCCGGGGGGATTGGGACCGGGGAGAGAATGGCCAGCGGAGGATTGAAATAAGTACTGGGGACTCCTTGGGCCAGCGAAGCCAATGACCTTGGTTCAGTAGCCCCAGGTAGACACTACCGTACATTTTGGTTTTTAAAAGCCATGTTGTGTGCTATTTAAATCAGTTTTAAAATGTTGTGTCCTGCAGAAGGGGGCATGGACCCTTTTATGAGAGGCCAGTTGATGTCAGAGACCGGGATCTAAAAACTGCTACCCAGTGTCTAGGAGGGTAAAGCTGTGTCTGGACAGCTGAGCGTGGAAGCCCAGAGCCCTAAGTGGCAGCGGTCACACCTCGGGCAGATGTTTCTGTGGACACCACGTCACTGGTCTGCACTGTGACACATGTCACTGGGACCCTGGGAGTTTCCTGTTTGGCTGGGGGCCAAGTAGAGGGGAGGAAAAGAGAAAGAGAGAGAGAAAGAGAGAGAGAGAGACAGCATGTTTGTGCCCACGGGGCAAGCTGGGAAGTCCTCTCTAATGGGTGCCCCCCAGAGTGTGGAACTATGGGGTGGATGTGTGTTGGGGAGGGGGTAGGAGTCGGGGGATAGGTAGGGGTCTTTGTACACCAGGAGCAGCAGGTGATTCTAGCCAAGCAGCAAGCACCTTCCATTGGAGGAAGATGTACCCAGGACAGCCAGGCTGGACCCAATCCCCCTTCTAGTCTCGAAGGGCAGTGTGTACCTGCAGAGCACCTAGATCTCTCCTCATCCCACACACAGGCTTCCCAAGCCCCACCCTGCCCTCACTCAGAGCACCTTCCCCACCCCCACTCTGGCTGTGCTGGGAGCAGGCGGCCGGCCCGTGCCCAGGCCTGGCAGGGCTGGCAAGGGAAGGGCTCTGACCCACCCCCCACCCCCAGCTCTCTACCCTCCAGCTGTCGCTCCCCCTCCAAGCCCACCATTTGGCAGAGTGCAACCCTCACCCCCACCCCAGTCTGGACCAGCAGGCATGGCTTAAGTTTCCACAGAAACTCTGCCTTCCCTGGGGTTTGGAGCGGGCCCGGCAGGGAGGGAGGTGGGTGGTTTCGCCGGCCACAGTTCCAAATGCTGCTGGCTTCGGGACCCCCTCTCCTCCCACGGCTTCTGGCAGGGCATGGTCACTGCCACGACAGAGGCCTGGCAATCCTGGCAGGAAGGGGCGGGTGCCCTGTTGTTGGTTCTTCTTCCTCTCTCCCTGAAACCCACAGCAGCAAGCATCACACTTAAGGGTCACTTTCAACCTTTCAAAGAACTTTCTGAAGTTTTTAAATACTTATTTATTTACTTGGCTTTATCAGGTCTTAGTTGCAGCATGTAGGATCTTTCACTGTGGCACTCAGGCTCTGTAGTTGAGGCACGTGGGCTCTCCAGCTGCGGCATGGGCATTTAGTTGCCCCGTGGCATGCGGGATCTTAGTTCTCCGACCAGGGATCGAACCCACATCCCCCTGCATTGGAAGGTGGATTCTCAACCACTGGATCACCAGGGAGGTCCCAGAACTTTCTAAATTTTATTCCACTTGGTCCCCATGGGTGCCCCAGGAGGCAGGCAAGATAATTAAGATTAACCCCTTTTGGCCAAAGGAGAAGCAGAGACCAGAGTGGGGTGAAATGACTTGCCCAAGGTCCCACGGCTAGTGGAGCCTTCCCCAGGCCACATTGCTACTGCTGCACCCTCTCCAGGTGGCACAACATACTCCCGGAGGTCATGGCAAAAATTTCTTTGCACTTTTCACAGCCTCTCTTTTGCATAAAAGAACCAGGAGTTGCCCCATGTAGGGAGCTCGTGGGGCAGCAGAGGGAAAGTAATTCACTCTCGGGTAGCCTCACCATGTCTGGGCACCAGAACCCACCCCCCCCTCCTCCCCCCAACTTGCTGGAAATATGTGCTTTGTGATCAATTCTGTGTCCTGGGCAAATCTTTTTATCGACATGAAAAGCCCCAAAGAAAGATGTTCTGTCTGTGTTTTTTCCATAGGAGTAATGGTAAGCTTCAGATGGTAAGGGAAATTGGAAAATATGGGAAGAAGGAGAGTAGAGGAGGAAGAGATGTGCTCGTGCGTGGCTGAAGACGGGAGTGGCTGGGTTTTCTCTGTACGTGCCCACCTCTTGACAGGTTCTTGTGAGGACTTGCAAACTTGACCCTGCCTGGCTTGAGAAGAGAACTCTGCCAAGGCAACAGGCTCATTCCTGAATCCACAGGACCAAAGTCATGGGTCCAGACCATCCCTAAACTGCCCCAATGGTAAGTCTGAACCCTGGGAAGGAGGTGCCTTGATCAATTCCTGGGTCTCTAGGCTCTACTTAGAGTCTAGCCTCAATCCTTCCTGCTGCATTTTTAAAAGACCTTTAGATCTCTTCAGAGAGAGCAGGCAGTATGCGAACAGGCAGGAAATGAAATCACGAGGCTGGTCATTTCCCTCTTTTCTTTCCTCTCCCCTCCCCTCCTCCTTGCCCCCTCCCCACCCTTGGGGCTGCTTGTCAGATGTTTCCACTGTGATGAGCAGCGCCTGTGTGGACGGTGCCATTACGTGTTATAGATTTTTGCCGTGAGCCTTCGGGCTTCTCCTTGCAGCCCTCACAAGGGAAATCCCATAATGAAGGATTTCACGGAGCTTGCCGGCTGGGCGAGGCTTTTCTTTCCATCTGTCATCTTACTTCACGCCTTGACCTTTCTGTTCCCACGTAGGGTGGTACCAGGAAGAAGCTTGGGCCGAGGAGCGAATATCTGGGTTGGGCTGTGGACAGGCAGTGCTTTGGCCGTAACCAAAGCAAGTAGCCTGGGGTCAGATGACCTTGAAAGGGTGCATTAAGGACCAGAGTGCATCCTTAAGGGCTGTGGATAGAGGCAGTGGGGGAGGGGGTGGTGAGGAGAAGTGTTTAAAGAAAGGAGAGAGGCTCAGGTGAGAAGGAGGTCCTCCGTGGAAGTGGGACCACAGAAGAGCCTAAGAGCCCCTGTCCGGCCTCCCTGGCCAGACACCCAGGGATGCCACTTTTACCAAAGAAGCTGAGGCTTTGGGCTCCCCCAGATCTGGGTTTAAATGCTGGCTCCTGGGAGACTGGGATTGACATATACACAGTACTACATATGAAATAGATAACTAATGAGAACCGACTGTATAGCACAGGGAATTCTACTCAATGCTCTGTGGTGACCTAAATGAGAAGGAAATCCAAAAAAGAGGGGATACATGTATACATATAGCTGATTCACTTTGCTGTACAGCAGAAACTAACATAACATTGTAAAGCACATATACTAAAAAAAAAAAGATGATGCAAATAAGTAAGTAAGTAAGTAAGTAAGTAAATAAATAAATAAATAAATAAATAAATGCTGGCTACATTCCTTGCTTGCTAGGACCTTGGACCAGTCCCTTAACTTCCCCAAGCCGCTGTTTCCTCATTTGAAAGGCAGGGGTGGGGACACGGACGTCACCAGCTGCTCTGTCTGGGGCTTAGCCTGGCACCTGCAGGTGGGCAGCATGTAACCGAGGATGCTGGGCACGCTTTGGGGGAGGACAGACCCTCAACACTTCCATCTGGAAGATCACAGAAACCAGAAAGCCCAGCCGTGGCCTCTGTGCTGACGGAACACCCGTAACCCCACCCCCAAACGGGGCCTCAGCCCCTAACAAGCAGCGGTGGGAAAGCAGCTCGGGGCTTTGATGACAGCGAAAAGGCCACCTTCCAACCAACTTTCCCATGTCAGGTCGAGACGGAGGCTGAAAAAAATCCCAGTCTCCGAGGCTCCACCACCAAATACCCACCCGGTCCGTTGCTTTGCAAAGGCCAAAGCCTTCGAGATGTACAAGGCTTGTGATTGTCTGCAATGCTGGTAACATTTCATCTTCCCAAGGACCTTGTTCATTTATCAGGGTTCTTAAAACCCTTTTGTTCCTAAGCCCGTGGTGAGCATAGAAAACATTCTATCTAATATCTGAGCACAGCTGTTCCCTGACAGACTTGGGGAGAAAGCCCTTAAAAAAAAGAAAAGGAAGGGGGGGTTCTCCCACCAGGGACAGAAACATGGGAGAAGCAGCCCGGTCAGCTGCCTGACAAGAATGCACTGTGAGGGGACTCGCGAAAAAGTCGCCTCAGCGACCGTGGACCCTCGGGGACCTCAGCACTGAGATGGAGGCTAGGCCCCAAGTCAGGGCTCCATCTCCCATAGGGTTCCTGGCAGTCATACCCGAGGCCCCAGCCAGGCCCCCTAAAAACGTCTGAAGTAGGTGTGCAGTCTTGAGTAACATCTTCTTAACGGCCAGTGTGGCTGGAAAAAAAAAAAAAAAAAGCCTAGTGGAAAACTGTCCATCCAAGGCCACAGACGACCAGGAAATATTTTCTAAAAAGGGCTTTCATTGCTCCTGAAAGCCCAAGACAGAGTAAGCAGGGCCAGGCCAAGGCGGGGTCTCCGTGACCTTAGCCATTGGCTGGGGGAGGTGGGGGCAGACAGGTCCGGAGTCTAGGGTTTATTTTCAGCTCTTAATGATTTAGTTGGGAGTCGTGTAAAACTTCATGAATTTGGATAAAGGAAAAATCACATCCGTGTTGATGAAATGTCTGAAGAGTCAAAATTGCCTTAAATGGCATTTTATTTCATAAATCAAAGCCACATTCTAAAAGGGAAAAGAGATAAAGTTAGTCAAGGTGACTTTTCAACACTGACAATCACAGTTGCCTTATAATCTATACTAGTATATGACAGAGGTGGGTTTAAATGCTGGTGCTGTGTGACCTTGAGGAAATGTCTCAGCCCCTCTGTGCCTGGGGTGCCTCAGCAGAATGAAAATGAAGGCACCTACTTCATAGGGTTGCTGAGAAGGTTATAGGAGCTTCTCTGTAAGTGTGTCAAAGAGGGTGAGACTCTTCAGCCTCCCCTTTTAAAAGCAGAGGCTAGAATTTTAATGAGATGGAGATTATCATGTTACTTTGTTGTCATCAGGAAATCGGTGGTCTCAGCTTGACCACTAATTGGATCCCATCGCATCTCCAGGCTTCGATTTCCCCTGCAGGAGGCAAATGACACTGGTGTACTCCACCTGACATGAAGGTCATGGGTCAAAGAAGCTTAGGAAGTGTAAAGGCATAGATAACCGTGATCTATAATTATTATAAAGTATCATTTTACCTGATACCTGCAACCCAACCTCCTGCTGGATCCTTATTCTAACAAATCAGTTGCAAAAGAGTAACAGATAGACAGTTGGGGAAATTGGGTATTAAGGCATTATTGTTCATTCTTCTTAGTCATGATCACTGTGTCGTATGTATATATGCGTGTATGAGAACGGTTCTTTCGTGGGTACACATGGCATGTTTATAGATGAAATTACACGATGTTTGGATTTGTTTTAAAATCATCTGTGCAGGAGGGGAGTCTGGGGCTAGGTACAGATAAAGAGGATTGGCCATATGTTAATAATTGTAGAAGCTGGATGAGAGCACGTGGGAGTTATTTATATTATATTCTCTACCTTTATGTTTGACACTTTTCCATAAAAACAGGAAAAGGTAATACAAAAAAAAAAAAAAATCCAGAAGGGAATTAATGATTAAGCATCCGGGATAGCAGCTGAGGACCAGGTAGAGAGTCCTAACGAGGGACAGTCAGGTAGTTGGAGGCAGAGAAGGCACCCAGTAACAGTAGAAAGCTGGAAACTGGATGGCCTGCTGCAGACAAAGCCTTGTGATGCCACCAAGTCACTTAATTTCTCCAGGTCACTGTGTCACCTCCTTTAAAGGGAGGAGGTAAGATGCAAGTGTCCGTTTCAGCCTGAACATGATACGATTTTCGGAGGATTTCAAAATCAAGTACACTCCACCAGATTTTCTGAATGGAACAGACAAATCTCACTTTCAAGTGACTGGAGCCATTTAAAATGTGTCCGAAATGGTCTCAATTTAAAGAAGCACTGTGGTAGAGAGTCTAGCTCGACAACAAATCTTCTGGTGAAGCATGTGCCTTCTTCCCCAATTTATTTCTGGCTTCCGATGTGCTTGTTACGGTAAGAGGTCCAATAACCAACACCTAGAGAGTTTGGAGAAGTTCTTCTAAACTCCACCTCTAGGAGCTGAAGGATAATTTGAAAAAAAAAATCCTTTAGGTTTCAATTCTTATTACAAAAAACCTCTCAAGGCCAGGCTTTCCTAGCTTAGCCAGCACAGAGAAACAAATGCCACCTTCTTGGTGATCTTGGCGAGAGGCTTCTTCTGGCTTGAGGTCATCACTGGGCACCAGATATCATTGCCCAGGACTGGAGATGTAGACAGAGGGGGTAGAGATCAAGTCCAGCCTACACGGATGCCTGGGCATCTTCTGGAAGGTGAATTTTCAACATCGATTCTTGTAGGAGCCAGGTTTGTCATATAGCCTCCTACAAGTGGAGGACAGAAGAGAAGAAGAGCAGTTAATAGAGTGTTCTGGATTGGCTGAGTCAATCGACTGATGTGGGCTGTCTTCCCACAACCCTCACATTTCTCTTTGCTACTATGAACTGTGTTCACTCACAGCACTTCTGACGCCAAATACGTGGGCCTTATCCCCACACCAACCAAACCTCCAACTCTCTGGACACAAACTGGGTGTCTGACAATTCGATTCAGTTCTGACGGTGATCACCTGGACTGAGTGCAGACCCCGCATGTGCAGGGCTCAGCCAACAAGACTTGCGCACCTCGGATACCAGTCCCAGTCCCAGGTCACCACCTGGACTCCTGACCAATGGGCCGTAAATTCAGGGGTTCCCATGACCCCCTCCTTGGGTTCGATCATTGCTAGAACAGCTCGTAGAAGTCAGGAACAGTTTACTTGCTATTAGCAGTTTACTATAAAGGATTTTATAGAGGATACAAATGGACAGCCGGATGAAGAGGTCCAGAGGGTGAGGCTGGAAGGACCCCGGGTACAGGACCTTCTGTCCCCATGGAGCTGGGATTCACTGCCTTTCCAGGTATGATTGATAACATCATCTGTCATTGGTGATGAACTCAACCTCCAGCCCCTCTCCCCTCTCAGGAGGTAGGGGGATGGGACACAAAGTTCCAACCCTCTGACTGTGCCTTGGTCTTCCTGTTGACTATCGACCATCCTAAAGCGTTCAAGGGACCCACCAAAAGTGGCCTCATTAGAACAAAAGACACTCCTATCACTCAAGAAATTTCAAGGGAGTGAGGAGCTCTGTGTCAGGAACCAGGGACAAAGACTGAATATATACATTTTTATGGTGTCACAGTTACCCTGAAGGCTTGAAATAAAATTTTCTAGGGCTCTGCTTACAAATCTCTCACTTCTCCCAAGAAGTACCTGGTTTTTGTCTAACAAAGATTCAACACTATTTTGTCCTCTCAAAAGCACCTAAACTCACAGATCATCAAAAAAGCAGACTAGAAACATCTTTGAACAATCAATTAGCCAACATTTCTTCCTTTCTTTTTTTTTTTTTTTGGCTGCATTGGGTCTTTGTTGCTGCGCATGGGCTTTCTCTAGTTGTGGCAAGCAGAGGCCACTCTTCGTTGTAGTGCATGGGCTTCTCATTGCGGTGGCTTCTCTTGTTGGGGAGCACGGGCTCTAGGCGCACAGGCTTCAGTAGTTGTGGTACAGGGGCTCAGTAGTTGTGGCTCACGGCCTCTAGAGCACAGGCTCAGTAGCTGTGACACATGTGCTTAGTTGCACGCGGCCTGTGGGATGTTCCTGGACCAGGGATTGAACCTGTGCATTGGCAGGCGGATTCTTAACCACTGCACCACCAGGGAAGTCCTAGCCAACATTTCTTGAGCAACCACTCTGTAGAGACACTCGCTAGGAGCTACAAGAGGTACAAAGCAGCAAGAAAGTCCTTGACATCGTCTTGTTGAGGACAAGTCAGAGACAAATCTCAGACTCTGATGCCGGCCTGGGGTTTCAACATTGTGGTCCAGTGCCAGCTAGCTCCTTAGCTGCTGAGCACTGGGGCCTCTGGTTCCTCCTCTGCAATACAGTAATAATAATAACACCGACTTATAAGGTTGTTGGGGGGATTAAATGAGAGAATCCCTGGAAGTAGTTCCTGGTACATGCTAAGTGCTCTATAAGTGTCTTGTGAGCATCTAAGAGATGCAGTTGTGCAAGAAGCTGCGATGGCCAGGAGACACCCAACCAGAGAGGCAGCAAGACATCCAATGTCCCAGGCCAGATGGCCGATAGGGAGGGTATGTCTGCTGTAAGACTGGGGTTACTGGGGAGAAGGGTCCTGGAACTGACTGGGCTGGCTTCCAGAGTATCTGAGGTTTTAACCACCCGAATGTCTGGTCTGAACCTCAGTCCACTGGGGACTCCTGCTCTGAATGAATGTGGACTGGCCTGGACCTCAGAGTACCTAGGTTTTGTACCCCTGGAACAGAACTGTGAATTCTATGGGTGTGCGGGGGAAGGTCAGTCAGGGAGGGCTTCACAGAGGAGGTGGCCATGGAGCCAAGTCTTCAAAGATAGATGGGGTCTCAGAAGGCAGAGGTCAGCTTCAGGGTGGCCCATGTCCTCTCTCTAGAGGCCCCTCCTCTGGACAAGGTCCGTGGCCACACCGCCAGGGTTGAACGCTATACACTGTCAGGGATGTATCCCTCCTTCTGCCTGAAATCCTACTGCTGCTCAAACAGAAACCTACTTTTTCTTGCCTGGCTCTTGGGAGAGCCACTCCCTACAGCCCCTCATCCACAGAACAGCCCTTCTCAGATCTGAAGGCTGAGGTCGTGTCAGCCCTTCCCCCAGGCTTTCTCTTCTCCCGAGGACCATGTTCTGCTGGTCTCCTCGAAGCCACGACTCATCTTGGTGTGCTGCCCAGCTCGGGGGTGCCAACCCACCAGTGGGCTTTGAGGTCTTCCCTGGCAAAACCCCAGGCTTGTGGCCGCTGTCTCATCACCCTCCCCACTGCTCTCCATCTCCAGAGCTGCAGGGACGTGGCCATCCCTGGCACCCCTTCCCAGTTCAGCTCAGAGACTCTATTCTCAGAACCCTGGCATCCCACCCTGGGCCCTCGCAGGAGATTTCAAGGGAAAAAACAAAACCCAAACTGAAGAGTGTCTTCCTATTTCATCACAAAATATAAGCAGTGAAACATAATCCCAGCTTTGCCACTTACCAGCCGGATGAGCATGGGCCAATGACATACCCGTTCTGTGCCTCGGTTTCACCATCTGTTAAACAGGGGTAACAGCACTCGTGTATACTGTTGTTGTGAGGACTGAACGAGTTACTATAAAAGAAGTATTTGGACAGTGCCTTGTGCAGAGTGAAGGTCCTGTTAGTATATGATGTGCTTGTGATCATGGTTAAGAGGGCAGAGGACTGAATCAGGCATCCCTGGAGACATCACTTAACCTCTCTGAGCCCCTGTTTCTTCATCTTCTTAAAATGAGGATAATCACATCACCTACTTCACCCTGCTGTTGGAGGACCAAAGGAGATGCTGCCGCTAATGGTTTTATGTTAGTGATTTAGCACCGTAATTGACATGTAGCAAGTCAGATAAAGGTTTATAGCATAAAAAGAAGAATTTTGAAGGAAAGAAAAAAAGGAAGGCTGATCAACCCTGGCTAGAAAAGTAATGACCAAACTCAAGAGAGATGTAAAAATGTCTGCAACTCAGCCCCCATCCCCTCACAGGGAGTGGCCCCCATCCCGGCATCCTCACATCCCCTCGCTGGGCTAACCCAGGGGTTTTAAAGGAAACCAGGGTTCAATGAGCAGCACATTTAAGCATGTCTACCTGACCCCCAGGAAGCCAGGGGAGTAAAAAGAATCCCTTGAAGGATTTTTCTCTACCTGGTCAACACGCAGGTCTCCTCCATCTGGGAGGCTGACTGCTGTGGGTACCACGGAGTTCGTGGACCTGCCACGTGGCTTTGAATGCTGTGGTCAGGAGCCCAGGCTTTGTTTCTGAAAGACTGTGGTTCAAGTCCATGATTCTACCAGTTACTGGTTATGGAATTTGGGTAAATTTGTTACTCCTTCCCAGCCTCGGTTTCCACCTTCCTCAAGTGGGATTTATGAAAAGTACCTCACCATGGAGCAGTGAGAAGGAAATGAATTATTCATAAGATGCCCAGCACGCTGTCTGGTAGATGTGAGTGCTTAACGAATTTGGGCCATGATTATGCACTCTGGGTTTTTCAAAGCCCTGAAGATGGCAGACCACTGCGTTCAGGAAGTATTTTTAGGGAAAATCTGCTATCTTCTTAATTTTTCTGGTTGGGGGTCAGGAGAAGAAGGGGGTGGCCTTGGCCTGAGCCCCAGGATGCTTCTGTCCAGTGTCGGCATCCCTGATCTGTGTGCGCATCTTGCTTCGGGGTCATGGTCCCCCTCTGGCTGCAACTGTCATTCCCATCACCATCAACACCGCTCCTTCTGCAGAGATGTGAGCATGCTGGCATTGTTTCTCCTGGCCAATGGCTTCTCTCTGGCCTGTGATTGGTACCCCCGAGATTCCACTGCGGTCCAGGCATGCCAGTTATGTCAGCGTGACTCCGGCTGTGTGCGTCTGACATCCACATGGCCCCGTAGAAGGCAGGCTCCAGCATAAGGTTATTTGGAATGCTGCTGAATGTTTGATGGCTGTCAGGTTATCTTTTTGGGGTTAGGCCATTAAACTTGCATCTAATGTTTTATGGAATAAAGGAGATAAACTGCATGTTGAAATTCATGGGGCTCGGAGAGAATTTTTAACGGATGCAGACACAGCGAAAAGTAGGTGGGGTTTTTTTCCCCTAAAACTTTGTAGTTTGTCTTCCACGTGGCTATTTCACTTGACTTCAAAGCAGAGACAACCCCACAAAGTGAGGCAGAGAGATGCCACAGTAATGGATTCACTAAAACTGGGCTGCAGGGTCACTTAGAAAGAACATGGACCCATCTGTCTGGTTCATTCCATCATCCTCATCAGAGAGCTGTCTGCTCTGTCCTTATACTCTCTGCTCAACCTTCAGCACGCATCTTGAAGAAAAATCCTTTTCCAGGCAAACTGAAATCCCACCTGGGTGCCTTTTAGTCCATACTCCTGACATCCTTCTATCTCTGCACTGCCTGGATGTGGCCGGTGCTCAGATGCTCCGGCCACAGCAGCCAGTATTTGGCCCTCTGAGAAACCAGGCACTTCGTCACTTTAATTCCTAGACTACGTGTCCTTTCCTCAAAGCATCCTTCCCCTCCATCCCCACTGTTATTCATCCAACCAAATGGCTTAATGAATAATCCAACCAAATGACAAGCACATTTCCAGCCCATGATAGGAAGATGAGCAGACCAAGCATCAGAGCCTTCCCATCCTCCACAACTGGACTCAAGTGCCACCTCCTCCATGCAGCCTTCCCTGTCATCCACTCACCTGAGCCCCTCAGTCGCCCTTTCCTGCACTCCCATAACATTGAGGGGATTCCTATCTCCCTCACTCATATTAAAGGGAAAGCTATGTGTGTACATGTCTGCTCCCCTATAGACCGTGAGATCATTGAAGATAGGGACTTTAAAGTGTTCGTTTTCTATCTTGGATCATTTCTGAGGCTGTGAAATCAAGATCTCCTGTGGACACCTGAATGCACAAAGAAGTAAAGCATGATGGTGCTCAATGGCACATTATTTATGAAAGCAAAAAAAGTGGTGAGGGAGGGCGCCCAAATGCCCATTAATTGTAGGCAGTGGTTAAATTATGATACACTGTAACTATTAAAAAACATTCTGCATTTACAATGAATGAAGCAGATCTATACTAACTGGCACAGAAAGACTCCGAGAGATTACTGTTCACTGAATAAAATCAAGTTACAGAACAATGTGGTTGGCATGATCCTATTTAGGTTTTTCAATTCTGATGCTCAAAAAAGGAAAACCAAAAAGTAAAGATCTCTCTGATGTGACTGCGAAGGTGGTGGGTTATCTAAAAATGTTGAGAAGGTGAGAAATTGTTAGAAAACGAATTATACATACCTAAACAGGTATTTGAAGTGAATGTACCTTTATTTACTAATCTCTTGATGTCAATTGAAAGCTGATTTTTTAGCATGGGTCTGATGATGTAGCTTTCCATCATCTTTCCTGTGTAAGCCACACCCATAAAGCATTGTCTATGATTGCCAGTTTTATTTTCTATAAAGTGGAATGAGAACTTGAAGACAGAAATGCAGTCAATTGAGTGCAGGACCCTGAATTTTGGCATGCAGAAGCTGCGTGTCCTATACAAGTTGAATAACCTCTGTAAGCCTTCATTTCTCATCTGTAACATAGCGCTGGTAATAGTAACCATCTGTAACTGAGAAGAAAAAAGATGATTCTGTGTTCAACGCCTTGTGCACAATAAGGTTTAGCTAATCTATGAAGCATTTTACTTTCCTGTTATCTTAGCACAGTAAGAAGATGAAGAAGTAGCAGGGACCACCCTACCTAGGACTCTGGCCACCTTCTGTTTCTGCTGCAAAGACACTCAAAGTGCATAGATACCTGGGGGGGGGGGGGGGCGGGGGCGGGGGGGGCGGCATGAGAATTGTGGCTTGAAGCACAGATGATGTGAGAGAACCATGCAAGGTGGCACGGCAACACAGAGCTTAGGAAGTTAGTCTCTGTTCCAAAGGACATCACAATCTAATGACAAAGGGTTGGATATACATGGGAAGGTAATAATAATAAGTATCGATTAGGATATCTTCAGTTGCAAATGATAAAATAAGCCGAACAAAGTAGCTGAAATACAACACTTTTTAATTGGCTTAAGCAATGGAAAATTCCAGAGGTCGGAGGGACTTCAGGAGATACTTGATCAGGTCTCTAGCTCTAGTTCTCTTTGATTTTTCTCAGCTCTGCCTTACTCTCTGTGTCAGCTTTGTTTCAGGCTGGCTTCCTGCTAGTAAAACAAAATGGCTATAGTAATTCCACACACATCTGAGACCACATTCTGGCCTAGTCAAGTTCATGTACCTAGGTCTCACTCAATCACTCTGCCAAGATGGATTGCATTATGTCAATCAGCTTGGGCCAGTCAGGGTTTACCCCTAGATCTGGTGATGGAATCAACTCACATTTATCCTCACAACCACCCTAGGAAGTAAGTGCTACTATCATCTCTAGTTTGTAATTGAGGAAACTGAGGCCCAGAGAGGTTAAGTAATTTTCCCAAGGTTGCACAGCTTACAAGTAATAGGGTTGGGATTCCTATTTTGGCCTTCTGACTCCAGACCCCCATTCATAACCACTAAGCCATAGCATCTCCCAAGGCGTAAGTCCCAAGGTGGTGCCTGATGTGTAGTACAGACAACATCTTCAGGGTAAATTGAGAGGAATGAGCAGCTGGCCAGGCTGAGTTGGTGGAGAAGGCAAAGCTTGAGCTAGGTCTTAAGCAAGGGTGGGAAAATTAGATCAAATGAACTGTCAGAGACAGGAATCATATTACACCAGGAATAACAAAGGCAGCGAGGCCAGAGAGCTGCCAACTCAGCCATTTATATACAAGGTGAGTGACATTTTCTAAATTATTTGACTTCTCTGAGCCCACAGGTGAAATAAGAAGCCACCAGAGTGAATCCAAGACCCATGGGGAGAATCTAAAGAGAGAAGAGGCCAGAGAATACAGTCCTGGAAATCCTGAAAGGGACCAGCAAGAGTCAAGCCAAATCCTAAAATGGAAAGTCTCTTGGGAGGGTAGAGTAGGACATTACAACTCATGGACTCACTGTAGAGACAAGTCTAGAGCAATTATTCTACAGCAACACTGCCACTGCCAGCTAGGATACAGGAAGGAGGGGATGCAGATGAACCCTCAGGAACTACAAGACTATCCTAATAGCTCCTTACAGTCATGCAATTCTTGCAGCTTGATGGGACAACGGTATATGGTATAACCTGATTATTTTACAGATAAGAAGGGAACACCTCTGAACACATATATGAGTCTTGTAGATAAAGTGCCTAGCATAGTGCCTAGTAAACAGTAGGTGCTCCATAGATAGTATTTCTTATTATTTTTTTGAAGTGACTTATCCAAGGTATTAGAAATTGGTTAGTGATCAAACAAGATGAGAATCCATGTCTCTTAATACCCAACGCAGTTCCTTCCATTATTCTCAGCTTTCTTTTTCTATAGTAAATTCAAGATGAAGGATGCCAGATACCACTAAAAGAGGGGAGAAGAAAGAAGAGTTATTTAGTCTCTCTCTCACCCAAGGCGAGCAACCCTCCTTAGTACCAAAGTGGGGGAAACTATCATGGAAGGAAGATGTTGGGATAGGCACTAGACAAGCAGTCTAGAAACCAAGATTATTGATGGACTGCCATTAATCAGCTCAATGATATAACCAGCTTGAGCCCCAGCTTACTTATCTATAAAATTAGAGGTTTGGAAAAAAATATTCTCAGTTTCCTGCCAACCCTGAAATTCTATGAAAGTAGGTTCTACGCTTGCAATTGTTCTACACTGCAGTAGATTTCTTTGTAAGAGAGCGTAATTGAGTTCTAGGGAAAATTTTATAAGGCAAAGGTCACATAAAAATTGAAACTGAGAAAATACATGAGAGCTGGCTTCAAGTATTTGGAGATCTCTCCAGACACATGGGAGTTAGACTTACTTCAGGAGGCTCCAGAGGGCAGAAAAAAGTACATGGTGTAAAAGCAACAGAGGCAGTTTCCTGCTCAATATAAAACAGATCTTTTTCATATATCTGGGGGCTCATTTATTAGGGGCACATAATGTTTACAATTGTTATGTCTTCCAGACGAATTAACCCTTTTATAAATTGTTCTTTTTGTCTCTAGTAGCAATTTTTGTCTTAAAGTCTATTTTGTCTGGTGTTAGTGTAATGGCTTTAGCTCTCTTTTGGTTAGCATTTGGATGATATATATTTTTTCATCTTTTTACTTTAAATTTATTCATGTCCTTGAATTTAAAGTTTGTCTCTTGTAGATAGCATATAGTTGGATCACGTTTTCTTTATTCTGCCAACCACTTCCTTTTTATTGAACTGTTTAGTTCATTCACATTTAATGTAATTCCTGTACAGTAGAATTGACATCTGCCATTTTGCTATTTTTTATATTATGCCTTTTTTGTTCTTCTATTTTCCATTGATGGATTCTTGTGTTGAATAGTGTTATCAAGTGTGCCATTTAAATTCTCTTATTGTTTCACTTCTTTTTTTAAAAGAAAATTATTTTCTTAGTGGGTGTCCTGGGGATTACAATTAACATCTTAACTTAAAACAATGGATTAATACCAACTTAATGTCAATAGTATGCAAAAATTTTACTCCAGTACAGCACTGTTCCCTGTCACTCCTTTGTGATATTATTGTCATACAAATTTCATCTTTAAACATTATAAGCCTATCAACAAAGTTTTATAATTATTGCTTTATGCCATTGGCTTTTAAATTGGATAGGAGAAGAAAATTGTTACCAAAAAAGAAACTACACCTATATTGTCTTTTACATTTGTCTGTGTAGTTACATTAACCTGTGCTTTTCATTTGTGTGGATTTGACGTGTATCTAGTGGCCTTTCACTTAAACCACAAGAACTCTCTTTTGTGTTTCTTGTAAAGAAAGTCTGCTAGCAACAAACTCAGTTTTTGCTTATTTGAAAACATCTTAATTGCTCCTTCATTTTTGAAGGATAATTTTATCAGATATAGAATTCCTGGTTGACAGACTTTTGCTTTCAGCACTTTGAATATGTCATCCTACTGCCTTCTGGGCTATGTGATTTCTGATGAGAAGTCAGTTGTTAAAATTACTGAGAATCCTTGGATGTGATGAGTTGCTTTTTTCTTGCTATTTTCAAGATGCTCTCTGTCTTTTGAAAGTTTGATTATTATGAGCATAGGTGTGACTATCCTTGAGTTTATACTAATTAGAGTTTATTGCGCTTTGTGTAGATTACTGTTTTAAAATAAATTTGGTAAGTTTTTGGCCAATATTTCTTCACATATTTTCCTACCCCTTTATCTCTCCCCTCTCCTTCTGGAACTCCCATTACATGTATGTTGGTATGCTTGATGGTGTCCCACAGATCTCTGAGGCTGTTCATTTTTCATCATTTTTTTTCTTTCTGTTTCTCAGACTGGATAATTTCAATTGGTTTATCTTCAAGTTAGCTGATTCTTTCTTCAGCTACTTCAAATTTGCTGTTGCACCCCCCACCAGTGAAATTTTCATTGTTATTATATTTTTCAAATTCACAATTTATATTTTGTTTTTTTAAATTGTCTCTTTATTGATATTCTCTATTTCTTTTTCCCCCCCATTCTGTGTGGCATGCAGATCTTAATTCTCTGACTAGGGATCAAACCCACACCTCCTGAAGTGGAAGGGCAGAGTCTTAACCACTGGACTGCCAGGGAAGTCCCAATATTCTCTATTTCCTATACTTTAATTATTCAGAGGTGGTTTCCTTTACTGCTTTGAACATATTCCTATTTAAATAACTGATTTAAAGTGTTTGTGTAGTAAGTGCAACATCTGGGCTGCCTCAGGGATGATTTCTATTCACTGCTTTTTTTCCCTGTGTTGAGGCAGTACTTTTCTGTTTTTCTCTGTGTTTCATAATTTTTTATTGAAAACTAGATGTTTTAAATAATTCAAGGTGCCAACTCTGCAAATCAGATTCACACACACACACACACACACACACACACACACACACACACACTGTAGGGGTTATTGTTTTTATTGCTGTTGTTGTTGCTATTTGCTTACTTAATGACTTTTCTGAACTAATTCTATAAAGTCTGTATTCTTGGTCATATATAACCACTGAAGTCTCTGTTTAGTTTGCTTCATGGTCAACTAATGATTAGACAGAGATTTCCCTAAATGCCTTGAACCAGTATGTCTCCTAGCCAAGAGACCATGTGTGTGTGTGTGTGTTTTGGGGAGCGGGGGGGGGGGGGCATGCCTTCAGCAAGTGGCAGACAGCTTTAAACTCTTAACTATCACTTTCTGTTTGCACAGAGGCTCTAGGTCTGCTGGTAGTGATTAATTAGGGCTTTCTCAGGTCTTCCCTGTGTACATGCAAAACCATGCACATGCATGTGATCTTCTAGATTCCCAAGAATATGTCAGAGCTGTTCAAAGCCCATATGGACAGCACATTTCTCAGTGTTTCCTTTTACTTTTCTTAGCCAGCCTCGTTAGCCCCAATGGGTATCACCACCTCAGGCAGTAGAATGTTAAACAATTGCCACTGATTGTTTTGGGCAAACACACTGAGGATAAGGCTGTTCACAGAAGCAAGCTCTGAGTCAGGTCAAATAATGACAACTCTGAGAAAGAAGCTTTTCCAGACAATTGATAGATAAGTCAAATAATATTTCTCGGCCCTTAAAACGGCAGAGAAGTTTGGAATGGTGAGAGGACAAAAGGAAAACCTACTGGGAGATGCAAAAGTAACAGGCAGGGTGGTCTGGTAAAAAGCAAGGCACCCAGTCCAAAAGTTCAAAGTAGGGAAAATCATTAAAACAGAAACAATGCATAACAGGAAGTATCTAAAACCATTCAGAAAACAGAATCCATTTGTGAGCCACAATAAAATACTGACAGAAGAAACAAGAAGAATGGGTAAATTGTAATGATATAGTTTAAATGAAAGAATCCATCAAAGTCTTAACTTCTTTAGTTTCAGAAGTGAGGGGTGCTATTTTAGTCCCAGAGTGCCACTGAGAGGCTGTGTGATTATGGGTATAAGTGAGATGCTCTCCCTTAGTTTTCTAAGGAAGAATTGGAGTCTATTTTCTAAATTTTAATAATTTGCATACAACCTTCCAGATGTTTTAAAACCATATCTATGTATCACTTCAACGTACTTAACTTTTTATTTATTTATTTTTTATTTTTTGGGGGGTACACCAAGTTCAATCATCTGTTTTTACACACATATCCCCGTATTCCCTCCCTCCCTCGACTCCCCCCCACCCTCCCTGTCCCAGTCCTCTAAGGCATCATCCATCCTCGAGTTGAACTCCCTTTGTTATACAGCAACTTCCCACTGGCTATCTATTTTACAGTTGGTAGTATATATATGTCTATGCTACTCTCTCACTTCGTCTCAGCTTCCCCTTCACCCCCTGCCCCTCCAAACCACGAGATCTCCAGTCCATTTTCTGCATCTGCATCCTTGTTCTTGTCTTGTCACTGAGTTCATCAGTACCAATTTTAGATTACGTATATATGAGTTAGCATACAATATTTGTCTTTCTCTTTCTGACTTACTTCACTCTGTATGACAGACTCTAGATCTATCCACCTCATTACATATAGCTCCATCTCATTCCTTTTTATAGCTGAGTAATATTCCATGTATATATATGCCACATCATCTTTATCCAACATACTTAACTTTTTTAAAATGGACTCCTTTTTTAAACTTAAACACCATCATAATATTTGTGAACCTATGAGTTTAATATATTGCATTTTTTCTGATACTCATGAAAATAAACCTCAAAGCATTTAAATACAAAATGTTCCTTCATGTACCAACTACCTCACATTGATAATGCATTCAATGTGCAAGGTTCTTTCCACTTTTATGACTGTATAGATGGGTTTTCCCTTGTTCCTTGCACAGGTTGGAAAATCACTAAGGTTGGAAGATTACCTCTGAGTACATGTCTCTCTGGGGACGAGGTAATACAAAGTTTAGAATTGACTGGTTTGAGATTAAACCATGTTGGCAGTAACTGACCAACAGTGGTATAAACAGTGGGTAGAGACTCTCCAGAGCCAAGATCTGGTACAGAAATGTCCATACAGTCACAGAATGTATGAAGTACATTAATAATTCCATGGACTCCTAGAGCTGCACTGATTCTGAGAGAACACAACACAGCAGAGTTTAACAATAACAATAACCCTGCTTATTAGCTTTATCTCAGTGCTTAATGCACGCCAGGGCACTGTGCTAAGCACACTACAAGCATTTATTCCTTACAGCCACTCTGCTAGGTAGATATTATTACCCCCATGTCACCGAGGAGCACATCTAGGCTCAGAGCCAATAAGTGACTCATCCATCCCCTTGTAACATCCCTAATGAGTTACCACTATAGGTCCTTTATATGATCACTGAAGGTAACCGTTGCTATGTTGCAGAAGAAGCTCTTTAAGTGAGCAGAAATATGCCTCCTTCTAATGTTTTATCAGAATCACTCACATTGGGCCAGAGAACAAAGGTAAGGTAAGATCATCCACAATTTAATTCACCCAATTTATAGGTAAGAAAATGGAGGGGACTTCCTAGGTGGCGCAGTGGTTAAGAATCTGCCTGCCAAAGCAGGGAACATGGGTTCGATCCCTGCTCCAGAAAGATCCCAGATGCCAAGGAGCAACGAAGCCTGTGAGCCACAACTATTGAGCCCGTGTGCCGCAACTACTGAGCCATGTGCCTAGAGTCTGTGCTCTCAACCAGAGAAGCCACCACAGTGAGGAGCCTGCACACCACAATGAAGAGTAGCCCCTGCTCACCACAATTAGAGAAAGCCCCCCTGCAGCATTGAAGACCCAAAGCAGACAATAAATAAATAAATAAATTTATTAAAAAAAAAAGAAAAAGAAAAAGGAGTGGAATTTTGGGTTTCATTAATAAAATCAGCCTCCAGGAGATGGGACAGCCGTTTTCTCTTTCCTGTCTAGACCAGTATGTCCTCAGTGGTACTGGGGGATGCCTCAGTGGTACCAGGAGAGTGGGGTGAGGGGAGCCAAAGGGGGGTCCATGGCCGTAGTGTGTTTTTCTGTGACCCCCTTGATGATCTGCAGGTTTCTGAAGTTGTTTCAAGCTGCTCTTTCTCATTAGGGACACATTAAGAAAGATACCACACTTGGAGATGGATATCAGTGAACTAGTCAGGATCCAGAGGAGGGTAGCCTGTTAGTGAGGGGCCAGCATCCAACGAAACAGCTGAAGAGAAACGGATGATGGACTGGCACCCTCAAATATCTGACCAACTGTCAGCATAAATGAGGGAGGTAGCTGGTTCTGCCTTGTCCCAGTGGCCAGAGACAGCATTTGTGGGAAGAAACTGCCAGGAAGCAGGAAGTTTTGGGCCCCTAACTACCTTTCAGTGACTTTCAGTAAGTTATCAAAGCCCTCTCTCTTTTAGGATCCTCATGGCACATGGTCCTTGGGAAGACCCTATAAGGCAAACCACTTAGCTCAAGGCCCATCAATAGTGAGCAGACACTCACCAGTGATGCTGATGGAGCATCTTGCTCAATAAGAAAGAACGTGTAAACTTAAAACAGACAATGGTGATACCTTTAGAGGACATGAGTTCCTCATCAGTAGGATGTTTGAGCAAAGACATCACCTTTATCTGTCAGGGATGCTCTAAAGGGGTTCCTCTGTGATAGATGCGGATATGGACTGGGAGACCCATGGAGTTCCCTGACACCCTTAAAACACTGTAGTCCCATAAGGGTCTTGCCCCAAGTTTCACAGCCTATGGCATAATGGGGACTAGAACCCACCTCCCCCAACCCCAAGTCTAGTGCTTTCTCCATGACCCCACATACCATATGTTTAAAAAAACTATGCAGAACACAGTCCAGAAACTCTCCCAAACGTAATGGCTTATTAATTACTACCAGTTTCTCTTTCTCAGTAGCCACATTTTTAAGAAGGAAACATGTCTACAAACACATCATTTTATAAAGCAAATAATTTACATCTATGTGGATTTCACTGGGGTACAAAGAACCCCAATGAATGAAATTTGTCACGCGTTCAAAGCAATGAAAAGTGAGGAAGAAAAGTGGGACAGAACAGAAAGCTCTCCTTGCTTACTCCTAGCTATTAGGACATGCCGAAAAGCAAGGAGAGATATCTTGTCTAAAGATTGCAATGCTGGGGAATTTGCTTTGCCTTTTCACCAGAGGGGCTACCTGACAGTCCATGAGTCCATGTAGCTCAGAATAAGCAACACTGAAAGGGACTCACAAGGCTCTGAGCTGCCACTTAGTCAGACCACCTAAAGAAGGATCTGCAAGTTAGGGTCCATCCAAAACTCTACGTCAATACATGCTGTAACGGCGGCTGTGTTTGAGTTGCAGGAATAAGCACTAGGTTAGTTTAACTTTTGTGCTGGGATTTTCTTAAGCACCCTGGAACAGCTCTATATTCCATATATTTTTACATTCCATGAAGTTTGAAGGCTGCCGTCCTATTCTATTGATGTAGGACAAGGAAAGCAGTCTCTCCATCAGCTGAAAACATGCAGCAAATGCTCATCTATATAAGGAACTGAATTTAAAAGGTTTCAACCCATATGAGTTAATATCTCCCAGATACCTAGGGAGTGAGAATACATACACCGAAATCCACAGTTTAAGAGTTTTTATGTAAAACATAAAACACATAAAAGGTGCTATAAGATACAATTCCTGTTTTGATGATGATGATAAAGCCACAGGAATTTCAGAAATTCAGGGCTAAAAAGGAACTTAATGGTCATGTACTCCAGCTAGCTAATTTTGTAGATGAGGAAGGCACATCAGAAATGGAAACATTATACACCCCAGTGTTCCCTGCAGCACCATGTACAACAGCCAGGACATGGAAGCAACCTAAATGCCCATCGACAGAGGAGTGGATAAAGACGACATGGCACATATACACAATGGAGTATTACTCAGCCATAAAGAGGAACCAAGCTGTGCCATTTGCAGAGATGTGGATGGACCTAGAGACTGTCATACAGAGTGAAGTGAGTCAGAAAGAGGAAAGCAAATATCGCAGAATGTGTGTACTCTAGAAAACATGTGGGATCTAGAAAAACCATACAGGTGACCTTATCTGCAAAGCAGAAATAGAGACACAGACATAGAGAACAAACATATGGATACCAAGGGGGGAAGGGAGGGTGGGATGAACTGGGAGATTGGGATTGACATATATACACCACTATGTATAAAATAGATAACTAATGAGAACAGACTGTAGAGCCCAGGGAACTCTACTCAATGCTCTATGGTGACCTAAATGGGAAGGAAATCCAAAAAAGAGGGGATATATGCATACATATAGCTGATTCACTTTGCTGTACAGCAGAAACCAGCGCAACATTGTAAAGCAACTATACTCTAATAAAAGTTAATTAAAAAAAAAAGAAAAGAAATGGAAACATTGAAGCTATCCCAGGTCACGGTGCTGGAACCAGAATGTGAGTATTCTGACACCTAACCTGGTGCCATTTCACCAACATGGTGCCAATGACAAGGACATGTTTTCTGCATCTATTTTAGGAGACGTCCGAGCTCATAATCAGAGGTCTACAGTCTGCTGTCAACATCTGGGTGACTCAGGACAAGTCAATGATCCACTCTGACCTCAACTTCCCTAACCAAAGGAGTGAAAGGCTAATCAATACTCTGTCAGATTCAGGGAGGATTCATTTGGACAAGAAACAGATGTTTTGGGGAAAACAGCCACTCAAAGAAAGGACTGCTCGCAGACTGATGGACCAAGAAAGGGGTTTGGCTACTTCTAAAGGACCAACCAAACCCCAGACATGTAACCCAGATATCTATCCAACAAGTTCCAATAGATTATAAGCAAATTAAGAACATAATTCAAGAAAAATAATTTTAAAACACTATGCAATCCAAGGAATACTTACTTGCCTAGACTCAATTTTAAAGAAAAGATACATTTCCATGCCCCTGCATTAATGCAGGTGGTGTTAAGATGGGTAAAAAGTGGCATCTTATTCTATGCCTTTTGTTCTATGTTTTATTATTTTCTTAAAGCATTCACGTATGGGATGTTAATTCTTTCCCAGGCGTGATCCCTAGACAAAGGGCTTGTTAGGGACAGGCACTGTATTATTCAACTCTTTTTCCTTCCTGCCAACCTTACAAAACATTCATTGAGTGTCTAACTACATACCCATGACATCCCAGATGCTTAGCACACTGTTTGGCACCTGGTAAGGACTCAGTTTGTATCAAATAAATGAAAGAATAAAACACAAAAGCCAGGGGCAATCTCCAAAGCACAGGAACCTCCGCATATTTGACTCCTTCATTAAAACCATTTAAATTCTACCTTACAAATCTGAAGCGTGCCCCCGACATGCTCTGATGTATCTGTGCACAGACCTGTGATGTTATCAGTTTAGCACATATGTGATCGCTCAGCATGAATAACCTTGATGAATACTATATAGAATTTCAACTGCAGACTCCCAGACACAGAAGGCATATTCTATGACGGGCCAAAATGTCACAAGGGTCTACCCCCGTTCCCCTGTTTCCAAGCAAAACTGCATCTAATCTGTTACAGAGAGCCAGGCTTCCCTAAATCTGAAAGAGTTCCACTGAGTGAAACATACAGGCAGCCTAGGTAAACTCTTAAGTCTCGAAATGGAAGGTCAGACCTCGATTTCCCGAGGTAAAGTATGGTTTTCATCCTAAGTGTAGCAAATTTCACTGGAGTTCGATTACCGACGTACTTAAATCATTTGCTAGATGACATAAAATTGCTGGTAATTACAAAGAGTAATTATCTGAACTTTCCTTATACAAAGGCAAGTAAATTGGAGCCTTAGTCTATATTCTGTTAGGGAAATTTTTAATTAGGTATACCATTTTATTTAAAAAAGAGAAACACTAGAAGAATATATATTCAGAAGTAGGGGGTAGGAAAACTTGCTGTTCACCAGTTTATTGGAATTATACAAAAGGGATCTCAAGGGCTGCTACTTGAAACAACTAAATTTTCTGAGTTTAAGTGATTTCAGGAAGACCCCACACACAAAACGGCCTGCCCAGATGCAATGCATGATCTAGACTTCCCTCTCTCTCAAAATATTTCCTTAAAATGATATTTCATGATCCTGAAATAACTGGTGACTGTGAGAAGCCAGATGTAAGACATTTCATCCAAAACCTTATGTAAACCCATACCATTCGCTTTAGAACATCTTCCTTGACACCAGGAAAGACTTTAGGTCCTGGGTTTGCATTTGCCTGACGGACTGCCTGGCTGCTCTCGAAAATGGAAGCATATGTGGGTACGATGAAGGAAAGGATTTGTACGTTAGGGAAAGGAATTTTCCTGTTCATTTTGGATCCTGTGCAGTTTTCTTTCTTCCCTGAAGCAACAGATCTACTAAATTTTGGTGGCTTTTTATTTTCAAAAGCACAAAATTGAGCACTTTTGGTGTTATTTCCCAGGACAAAAACTTAACTGTGCAATCCATTTCCTTATGATTTGATTACAATTTTTTAAAGAAAAACACAGCGAAGCCTCTCACACACTTATTGGAAGAGAAGGAGACAGTGGAATTATTATTATTTACGAGCATCATTATCATTATTAAATAGGGCTTGAAGGAACACACCTCTATACGTCACAAAGGAAAAATTATTTGGTTTCTAGCTGATGGGACCACAGTGAAAGTGTGATTGGAGATGGCTAACAACAGAAATAAATTAGGGTTTTCTGTTCTAATTTCATCTTCCACATTCACCCTTCTCCTCTGAATTTGTACTTTTCTAAGTTGTTTACACAATGCATAGGCACAGACTTTGTTTCAAGTTCATGTAAGAGCAGATGCCCTTACTTAAGGCTGAGCAAAGAGGAAATGCATTCCTCCTAGGAGTCTAAATCCATCCTAGCTTGGATTGTCTAGCATACTTATACAAACTGCTTGCTTTCAGGTCAATCCTAAAATAGAAAAAACATCTCTCTCCAGAGGTGCACATTTTGAAGATTATAAAATTTTAAAAACAATCTATTTCACATTTCAAATTAAAAGTGCCAACAAAAGACCATCAAAAAAATAATTTTAGGAAAATTTTCAATCTGCCACCTGAATTTTGCCACCAGGGGGAAAAAAGCCACAAACAACAACAAAAATAACCCAAAACCTCAAGAAAACTATGTCTCCGGTTTTTATTAATTAGTTTTTTAAAGTTTGGAGAATATGAATTCAGGGTGTTGTAGAGTTAGGCTATAAACTATACTAACAAATGCTGGCAATCCTTGTGTTTAAGGACTGAAAAATAAGATATGAAATAAGGACTATTTGTTAGAAATATTTTGTATTGCTTCAATTTGGTTGTAACTAATACACAGCTGAATAAAGCCACGAAATCAAAAGAATATTCAATCACACTAGGAAAGTGGATATTTTAAAGGCAAATGAACATTTCAACTTGGGCAAAATTGAAGTGTTTATAAAACAAATAAAATGACTATTACTCCAAAAAAATTTCTGGTAGGGGTAGTCTTGACATTTTACTAAGGATTTAAATCTACAAAACGTTTAATATGACCTCCCAGAACTTAAATGTCTAAAATGAAGCAGAAGTAACATTTAAAAGACATTTGTCTTTTTGGTTTTTTAAACACTGCTTTAGCTCCTTTCCTTTTCTTTTTCCTTCAATAATTTATTCTGTTTTTCTCCCTTTGTCCATACAAACCAAGTGTCCATCAAATCAGGCACCAAAAACCAAGCCCTCTTAAATATAGTTCACTCAGATTGACCTTCAACAGCAAGTATTGACATTTTCATTAATTTTAACTCTTTTTTTCCCCCAGAAGAAACAAAACAAAGTCTCTTGGGTCAGATCAGTAACCATTAAACGAAAAAGAATAAATAATAAGTTAAAAATAGAAGTAATGTGTTAAAACGAAGGAAGAATGGTCATAACCAAAGTCTGTCATCTTAAAAAAGAAACAGTTCCACACTTCACAACTGACTCAAACAGAAAGCTTCTCCTTTACATTTGAAACAAATAATTCCACCTCACATCCACATTTTCAAAGAAGCCCCTAGCTTTCTGCTTCTCATTCCTGCAATATTCTCTATACCTCATTGAGGTAAAAGCCAGTTCACACTGACTCCTTTTCTCCCAAACATTCCCACAAAGCTCCTTGTAAATTTCAGCATAAGTCCAGCATTGTCACCGTGGGTTTTAAGAATGGCACACTTCAGACATCACTCCCCAGACTGAAAGATTAAAAAGACTTCGCCGAAATGTAGGGGAAATGAAGGTGCGTGGGCTCACTCTGCAGCTGCAGTGTTTAGCTCTTGGAGTCTAAAAGGTTCTCCACGAGCACGGGCACCATGGGGGTATCCAGAGAGTGGGAGGGGAGTCGCCCTAAATGTTTGCTTATCTATTTGTGGGGCTCTTTTGACGAGTGCATTTCTAGACGGATTTGCTCCTAACACAGTCAAATTCGTCCAAAACTGCGTCTGTGCATCCTCGGGAGATGGATGTCACATGTAATCTTCACAGCGCCTGCCAATCCAGCTGGTATCGAAACAGTGGATGGGGCAGAGGGGCCAGGGAGGAATAAGTCGCGCGTGAAAAACTCCTGGTGTCAAAGTAAGTGCAGAACTCACTACCGGGGAACAGAAAGCACACCCACGTCTCGCCCACTGGAGAGACGGCGGAGAGCTAGGTGGCGGCGCGTCGCGACCAGCAATCGCGATATTCAATCTGACGTCGCCAAAGAGCGCGACTGGACCGCAACCCAAAGAAATCAGCTTTTCCCTGAGCTAAGAGCAGCTCCGGATTTCAAAGGGAGAAAATCAGCTCCTCCGGGTGGAAGCTGCGGGGGCGGGCCGGGGAGGGTCTGGGAGGGGGTCGCCGCTTGGCTCCCGGCGGGCGCGCACCGCGGGTCCCAGAGAGCCGGGCGGCCGGGGGCGCGCGGCAGGAGCGCCCCCCTCGAGGTGCCGGCCACACCGCCGCCGCCGCCGCCCGCCCCCTCCCCCGCCGCTTCCTCTCGCTCTTCCAGCCCCTTCCCCCACGTGTGGGTGACGTCAAAATTCCGCGAAAAAGCCGCGTGGTGGCTCCCCCGGCGGAGGCGCGATTCCGCCGCCCAGCGGGCCCCTCCCGGGTGCCGGGGGAAGGGCGAAGGGGCGAGCCTGCCGGTTCCCTTCCCTGCCGGAGGCCGGGCCCCACCGACGCCGCGGGCCAAACGCCCCCCGCCCCAAATCTTACTGGAAAAGTCACTTTTATAAAGCGAATGCATTTCCAGGGCTATTTTCGGCTGCGTGAGGCGTGTCCTGCAGCTGAATCAGACAGGAAGAGGGGGAAAGTTCGGGTCTCTTTACTTTTTATTTTTTTTCCAAGGGAGGGGCGAAAGATGCGAGGTGGGCGAACGGACGGCAGGCGTTCCTGACCCCTGCCTGTCGCATCTGCCGCCCGAGGCACGCGGCGCCGGTTCAAGCTCCGACCCCGGGAGGGCGGCTTAAGAGCGCAGGCCGGCCCGTCTCAATCCCCGCAGGGGCCGGGCGCCCCAGGGCCACCCCTGGCGGGGGGCGGCTGTACGGGGTCCCGGGAGCGCCCTTACACCTTGTGTTCCAGTGCCTGGTGCGGGGAGCCTCCCGGCGGCTCGTCCCCACCTACCCTCTGTCCCCGTGAGCTCCCGTTTCCGACCTTTCCCTCTTCCTTTCGCACATTTTTCTAATTTGCTTCTACTCCCTTCCCACTCCCTCCCATCCCCTCCTGCTGCACCTCCTCCGGTTTCTTCCCGGTACTCTGGGCTCCCGGAGCCGAGACTCGGACCCTTGGCCATCTACTTTCAAGTGACCATCGGGTTTTCGGTTTTGATTGCCCGTCCATCCCTAAATGGAGAAACACACCGCTCTGCCCTGGGGGGGGGGGGGGACTAGGGATGGGGGGGAGGGCCTGAGCCCGAACTCACTCCCCTCCCCCCACTCCGCCAGAGCGCCCCGAAGAGGACGAAGGTTCTAGCCGACGGCGGGATCACCTGGCTGGGCGGCATCCGCCAGGTGAGCTGGGGCGTAAGTGTGCTTAGCGTTGCAGGTTCCAGCAGAAATGTGCCTATAAACACCCTACACCTACAGGGGTTTGTACACTTTCCAACCGAAACTCCACAACGCGAGGGGTGCTGAGCCGGCCAGGGAGGGAATAAAAAAGTCCAATAAAACTGACGTTCGCTGAAGGTTATCACTGATCTTACCAAGGGTAGGAATTTTTTTTTCCCCTTGAGGGGGGAAAAAGGAAAAAGGAAGAGTCAACTTTTTTTTTTCTCCCCTATGGTGACCAATTTTGACTTAAAAGCCAAAGCAAAGGAGCCTGGATTTTTTTCCTCTAAACCTAAGTCTACACTCAAAGAAAATGCGAGGGCTTGCCCAGAAGGCAACGTGCCTCTTCCCGCGTGCGAGGCGGAGTGCTTTATAGCAAGCAAAATTAAGGTTTTAACACAGGGTCGGAGTGGCGACCAAAAGGGAAAACTCAGTATCCAGTCCAAGCCTCCCGGAGACATTCCTGCCAACCTCCGCACCCTTGCAGCCCCACCCCGAGCCTTGGAGCCTGAACCACTGGGGGACGGATTCGCCGCGAGGTTGCAGTTCGGGAACAGTCCGTAATCGGAAGGGGAAGTCAATGGGGAACTTGAAGGGGCGAGCCTGCCACGCGGGGAGCGCCCGCACTCGCGGGTCCGGGTGGACGGAGAGGGCGGCGGGGAGAGGGGCATCCGCCCGCGCCCCTCCCCTTCACAGCCGCCTGCCCCCCCGCTCCCCGCCGGAATTTCTCAGTAAAGCCAGACGGGTTGGGGGTTGGGGGGAGGGAAGGGGCGAGGGGGGCCCCTCGGCTCTCGGCTCCTGAGACTTGAGGCCTCGCCACCCAGGCTTTCTCCCCAGGGTGGGCGAGGCCGAGAGGACGACCACCCGCCTCTTCCCCGCCCCCCGCTGCCCCTCTTCAGGGGACCCGGGATGCTCTCCCAGCAGGGAGGTGGAGAGAAGACCGTGCTGGGTTACTTATCAAGCGATGTCAAGAGACTGGGAGCCCTCGCCGGCTTCTGTCCTTGCTTGTCGGGGTAGATTGATACTTTAAAAATACCTCTCTGGCCCCTACTGCCCCTCCGCTCCACCCCCATCCCTGTAAATTTCTTTGATCCGCTCAAAGGTGGCTGAGCTGAAGTTTGAGTAAGTCCTTTATGGGGCCTTAAAATGTAAGTTAACGTATTTATCCGGAGTGACTCAAGGCCTGAGTCGGGAAGTCCACGTTGACTGAAATCAATAGGTGATTGTTAGGGACCCGCTCTATTCCGAGGAGCACTGTACTCAGCCCCGACTGTCATCCGCTGCGCGGGGTTGTTTCATTTTGAGTTTGCAACTTGGGTTTTTCAGCGAGCTTTTTTCCTGCCCGAAAGCTAATGGCTTCCACCGCAATTAGACATTCTCCTCGCCCGCCCCTTCCCTCCCCTTTCTTTACATACAGTCGATTGGATACTAATTCCCGGGGCTATTGATAAGGTCGAGGGCGCCCCGGCCTCTCGCCAGCCCTCGCCCGCCCCAGTCCCCGCTCTCCCTCCGCCCTCCCTTCCTTGGCTTCCTTTTGATGTAGCGGGGAACGCGTCCTACTAAAAAAAAAAAAAAAAAAAAAAAAAAAGTAATCTGCCCGGTAACAATCAGCGCGCAGTAGCAGGAGACCCAGAGCTATTGGCTATGCAAATAGAGGGAGGGGAGACGGCGCCCCAAACTCTTGCTCACCCTTTTAAAGCGATATCCCGCTTCCACCCACCCAGCCACCCCTTCCGCCCCACCCTCGGGGAAAGGGGCTGGCCCCGGGGCCGGAGTTAATCGCTCGCACCTCTGGTTCATGCACTCCCCGCCCTCTTTATTCCACCTCCTCCTCCTTTCAGGGAACTAAGCGCGCGGCTCAGCCAGCCCGCCCCCTCCTCCCGCTCGCCCTCCGCGCCCCGGTTCGGACCCCCTTTCTCCGCGAAGGAGGTCCTGGGCCGACCTCGGTGTGTCGCGAGAACCCGGACCCACGCCGCGCTCGGCGCACGTGCCAGCTCGGCCAGCACGGCGGGGGCCCTGGGCCCACTCCCTTTCCTCCCAGAGTGAAACAGCGCGGACGGGCAGGGTGGGGGGTGGGGGGTGGCGGGAGGAAGGAGGTGAGGAAACGCCACCAGATCCCCTCTAAAAGCGGCTTTGACCCGAGGACGCATTGGCGCACGTGTCAGAGCCGACCGCGCCGGCCGCGTCTCCACCAAAGTCCCGCTCCCGGGGAGAAAGCCCTGGCTGCGAGCGAGGCGTAAACCCGCAAGATCCGTGAGGGTGCAGGCGAGGGACCCGGGATGGAAGTCTTGGGCCTCGGAGGAAAGGAAGGGGTGGTGTCGTTTGCGCCGGGGGAGAGAGGGGGAGCCAAACCTACCCCTCTCTCGCCCCCCTCCCCTCCCCCTCCCGGGCTATTTCCTAGAAAGCTGTATCAGTGTGGCCACGCTCGGCGCAGACACCTCGGGCGGCTTGTCAGCAGATGCAGGGCGAGGAAGCGGGTTTTTCCTGCGTGGCCGCTGGCCGCGGAGGAACCGCTGGTAGCCCTGCCCCCGGCCTGCGGCGGCTCGGGGCGCCTCCCCGCGTCTCCCAGTGGCGCCTCCGGCGCCCCAAGAACGGGATGGTTTCTGCTCCTGGGTCACGTTCTGTCACGTCGGAGAAGCGCCCCCTCCCTCCGGACACCCACCCCTCCCTCTTCTTCCTCTCCCCACACATCTGCGGGGAGGGGGGCGGTGGCGCGGGCGGCGTGGGGGATGCACTTCTGGTCCCTTTAATCTGATTTTGGAAACAGCTTCCAAATGATTAGGAACATAAATTTGAGGGACATAACCTTTTTCTCTGAGTATGCGAAGATGCTATTTTCTAAAATCGCCCTCCTTCTTTCTCACGTAAGGGGTCTATTTCTCAATTGTCTGAGCCCACCTCGTCTTCAAGTAATCCACCCGTCATTCCTGGACCTTAAGTACACGGGCAGGAGTGTTAGGGTCAGTTTTGAAGCAGCCAGAGCCGAGGGGCGTGTTTTGCAGGATGCACCTACAGAATGTGCGCAATTAGAGGGAATAAGTGGGAATTGGTGGGGTTTTTTGTGGGTTCCCCTCTCCGGGGCCCCTGGCTTGCGGGGCTGGATAGAGGGAGAGGGCTTCGGAGAGCTAAGGAGAGGGGGGCGGGGGGGCGGGGGACCGCGTTTGAAGTTTGGTCGGGCCAGCTGCTGTTCTCCTTAATAACAAGAGGGGAAAGGAGGGAGGGAGGGAGGGAGAGACTGAAAGAAGGAGGGGAGGGCCGGGAGGGGAGGGAAGGGGAGGAGGAACCGAAGAGGGGGGTGAGGCGAGAGGGAGGAGAAGTAACTGCCCAGCCAGTTTGCGTCACTGCCTTGCAGAGCAGAGAGCAGAGCGAGCTGGGGAGAGCAGACAAGTTTGAAGGGGAGGGCCGGCAGAGTCAGCAGCCCCCGGGGCGCTCCTCTCCCACCGCCCATCCCTTTCCTCTCTTCTTCCCCAGCTTCTCTCTCTGCCCTTCACTTTTCCCCCGAAAACCCCTTATTTAGCCAAAGGAAGGAGGGAAGGGGAATCCTCTCCCCTCCCCCCTCCAACCCCCCCCAACTTTTCCAGTCCGGAGATCGCAAGGGCGCGAGTGGGCACCCAGCTGGCCATGGAGCTGCTGTGTGGCGAGGTGGACCCGGTCCGCAGGGCCGTGCCGGACGCCAACCTGCTCCACGACGACCGCGTGTTGCAGAACTTGCTGACCATCGAGGAGCGCTACCTTCCCCAGTGCTCCTACTTCAAGTGCGTGCAGAAGGACATCCAGCCCTACATGCGCAGGATGGTGGCCACCTGGATGCTGGAGGTAGGTCTGCAGGCAGGCGCTCCGTCTGTCTCTTCCCGGACCCCCGCCCCCCACGCGGAGACCCTGAACCTGGGAGAGGGCAGCCTCCGCACCCGGCTCTCCGCTGCTGCGCCAGAGGGTACCCCGCGTCCTCGGCGAGACGCGTGGCTTCCTTTCTGTTCCTTGCGGGGTGCAAGATTCACGGGGGGAGGGGGAGAGGAGGGAGGAGGCAAATCTGTCCCGGGGCGGGGGTGGGGGAGCATCCCGCGCGCGTGTGCCTGCATGTGGCTGCCTCCTCTTCCCACCCGCCCCCCCGCCCCGACCTGTCTTTTGCGAAGCCGAGCCTGCTTTCGGTGCCTTGAAGAAGAGTAGGATCATGAACCCGGGACCCCAAAGTTAAAAAATGAGCTCCCCTCCCGCAAAGGCCAGGGCAAATTCGTCCTAGCCTCGGGTCCCCGCATGTGGTCGCGACTCCGCGTTGGCACTTAAGGGGGGAGGGGGAGGGCGGAGGGAGGCGAAAAGAAACGGGGAATTCAGGAGCCCTGGAAGTCACACTGAAAAAACGTGTGCCTTCGGGGAACCCAAAAGAACCACTTCTTTCTCCTTGCTCCGAACCCTTGCGGAGCGAGCGGTGTGCCCACGTCTGCACGGCTCCGGACCTGCCGTGGTTTCGCCATGTTGCTTTGTAAACTCGGGGTGGAGAGGCTGGAACGCGTCGTCCGCTCCCCCTCGCACCCCACTATCCCGGCCTCCCCACTTCTGATGGCGCCCTCGGTCCCTATCCTTCCGTCCCCCCCCCACCCCGCGAAGGTTACTTACGGTTCGGCCTTCAGTTTCCTGGGTGCGGAGATCTGGGTGGGGTGGGAGGGGGGAGGAGGTGTGTGCAGGGGGATAGCGGCCCCCCCCTCGAAGGAGAGGCCGGAGCCCCCCGCGCCTCTCTCCGGCGGCTCCCCGTCCTCGTCTGTCCCCCAGCTCTTCGCCACCGTCCCCGGCCTCTGCCCTTGTGGGCCGCGGCCGGACACTGCCGCCGCCGCCGCGCTCACCCCTGCAAGTTTCCCCTCGGGATCCAAAGCCCCAGGGGTCGCGGTCCAGACCTTCCCGGCACCTCAAACCTCCGTTGCGGGAAGCCTGGATCCTCTGTGGGGTTTTCACGGCGAAAGGGCTTGTCTGGGATATTTCCTCGATTTTTAATAATTTTTTGAACCCGTCTCCCCTGCTCTGACTCCGGCCGCCCAGGCTGCGCGGCGCTCGCTCCCTCCGCCCTCCCCCCGCTTCCCCACCTCTCCCCACCCACCCCCCCAAATGCGGCGCCTGGCCCGCGGGGACCACCCCCGACAATTTTTTCAATTGTCGGGAATGATAGAGCAGGGTCTGGGGGTCCGAATGAGACCAAGAACGAGACCCCCGGAGCCTCCAGAATATTTTTATTGATTTTTTGAAAAGATGACGAAATCCAAAAAAGAGAGTGAGTGAGTGCGAGTGAGCGGAGTAGCGAGCGGCCCACGGGGGCGGCGGGGCCGGCGCTGCTGCGCTCTCGGCTTCGGGGTCCTTAACCCACCTCTCCTCTGAGTTTTTAGGCTCCCTGGGAGGACCCCAGCACGGATGGCCATTTAGATTGACCCCAATTTCCTCCTCTTCATTCCGATCGCTTATTCTACTCCCCTCCCCCCCCACACACACAAATTCAGTATTTCTGTCGTTTCCCTAGGTTTTGTATTTTCTTTTTTTTTTCTCTTCTCCTGATACTATGGTCTCCCCCCCGACCCCGACCCTGTCCCACTCGTGTCATAGGTCTGTGAGGAGCAGAAGTGCGAAGAAGAGGTCTTTCCTCTGGCCATCAATTACCTGGACCGCTTTTTGGCCGGAGTCCCAACTCCCAAGACCCATCTGCAGCTTCTGGGGGCCGTGTGCATGTTCCTGGCGTCCAAGCTCAAAGAGACCATCCCGCTGACCGCTGAGAAGTTATGCATTTACACCGACAACTCCATCAAGCCTCAGGAGCTGCTGGTAATAACTGTCTCCTTCCTCCCTGCCTTTCTTCTCTCCCCTAGCCTAATATGCTTTGACCCCACTGCTCCCAGAACAAATCCTTAAGACCCCAAATTACCCATCACTGAAGTTTTCACACTTCTGAGAACCCTCTTCCTTTCATGTGAGTCCTTGTGTTCCTACTGTGTGCTGGGCTCTGTGCGAAGTACTAAGACTCCCCCTGTGAATAAGATCCTCACTCAGGGAGATTTGTGTTGGTGAGATTGATTTGCAGTGTGTGTGTGTGTGTATAGAGGAGGCATGGAACACAGTGATAATATTTTAATTAAATTCCAAAATTTCAATCACTGAATTCTGAGACAGTAATCAACCTCTCACATGATTCAAATACACTTGTGGTGTGTCTCCTAAGAACCAGGAGTTCAAAGGTAGGTCTTAGGCATCTCTTAGAGTCTCAAGATACCCGCACATAATAGCTGTTCACTAAATACTAGCTCACTGGCTTTTGAGCACAGTCCGATTTGGCCCTTTGTCAGAGGATTCAGAGGCCTAGATTCCTATCTCTGGTGGGGCTGTGACCTCGATACAGACACAGGGGTCCTGTCCTGGACTCTGGTTTTCTGCCAGCAAACCTTTTTCCCACCCAGTGGGACTCTTTGCCTCTGCAGCTTCACACTGAACACGGCCATGTGGCAGCAGTATGGCATTGGTTGGGCGGCTCCAGAGGCCCACCTTCAGTGATCTGCGCACCTATCTCCCAACTGTCTGGAAAAAGGGCCCCTTCTTCCCACCCCCTCCCCCTCCCTGCTGGCCGGGCCTGCACGAAGTCCACAGGGTTGGGACTGGCTGTCTGAACTGAGCTCTTTGTGAGAGGCCTTCCTCCCTGAGGCTGTGCTGCCACCTAGCGGCAGACATGTGCAAGGATGGGGAGGCATCTCCGAGAATGCAGAGGGGCATGAATGACCTCACCTTTGAACAGCTGCCAGATTTCAGCTGCTTCTGGTTTGGTCTGAGAGGCCCAGAAAGGTGCTTTCTTCTGGGAGATCTGCTTCCTTTAGTAATGGTACAAGTCGAGTGGTTTATACTCACATTCCCCCATGAGAAGGAGAGCTGGAATTTCAAGCCATCTTGGAAGACACCGATTGTTCAGTAGTCTATCTGGGTTTTTTTTTTATCCCCAACCTCCCGTAAAAAGCCAAGGCAGTAAAGAAGAAAATGGCTAGACTTGGGATCCAGTTATTTTTCCCACGGGAGATAGGAAAACTAATCTTCCTTTTGCTTCATTGTTTTACTATGATGGGGGTCTCAGGGATTTTTGAGAGCACCCCAGTTTTTCTAGGGCCTGTGAAGTTAATTTATATTGCTGCAGACAAATCTGCCTTTTTTCATTCTCTGTCTCTTTATCGCAGAAGTTGAGATCTGGAGGAGTCCTATTTTACCAACGAGAAAGCTAAGGCCAGGGAAGGGGAGGGAATTGGCCCAGACCACACAGCCAGCCGGGCAGCAGGCAGAGTGGGGCTCTGATGGCCGGCTTAGCCAGCGGAAGACAGTCGGGTTCTTAGGGTGAATGAGGGAGCGAGCTGCACTGGCAAGCTGGTCTCTCGTTCTTCCGATGCTGATTGATCGATAGGCCTGTTTTCCCTCTGACGGCACATATTTTTTAAGGCTTTCTCTTTGGCCCATTTCCCTTTGAGCACAATTCCCCTCAACGTATCCCAGTAAGGGAGAGAAATAAGGTTTTTCACTAGGTGGGCTGCTGGTGAGAGGTCCGCAAGAGACAGGGTTGCATCGCGCCAGCATTTGGGCTGCGGGCTTCCGTGACCTTGAACAAGCACCTTCACCCTGCCCTGAATCACCTCCAGCTGCAAAATGGGGCCGTTCGGTCCTTCAGTCATGTTAACAACGGTCTGTGAAACATTTAAGTGGAAGGGTGTTCTGTGTCTGAGTATCATTTCCTGAGATTTCTGCGTTATGTGTCCAGGGGAAAGTTTTAGCAGCAGAGAAAAAAGTGGCACTTTTTGGCACCAACTACAAGCAAGCTAACTGGTTGCCAAGGATTTGGGCCAAGAAACCTAATTTTGAGCTTTATTCTGTGTACATCATTTTTCCATGAGGATTCAGAAGACTGTTACTCCGGTGATAGATATCCAACAAATTCCTACCAAAGGGGTACAACGACCTTGGCAATATCTTATTGCAGATTTAACCTTGTGGGTGGGCAGGCAAAAGCATCCCCTGGAAGTCTGGGTTGGGTGGGGGTGGGGGAGCTGGAGAGGCAAAGAAGAAGAAAGTACCCATCTTGGCAACAGCTACCTGGGCTCTCATTATTTTCGGTGGAGCCTGACATTTGAAGCCTAAGAAGAGCCGTCACCCACTTCAAAGCTTTAGGGCCACTCTGATAAATGGCCCCCGCCTTCCAATCTAGCCGCTGTCTAATGAGCATCGTTAGGACTGGACTGGATGCCAAGCCCCCAGTCCCGGACGCCAGGTCAGCCTGTGGGTTTAAACTCTTCCCTTCCCTCCCTCCATCCCCAGGAGTGGGAGCTGGTGGTTCTGGGCAAGTTGAAGTGGAACCTGGCGGCCGTCACCCCCCATGACTTCATCGAACACATCCTGCGCAAGCTGCCTCAGCCCAGTGAGAAGCTGTCTCTGATCCGCAAGCACGCTCAGACCTTCATCGCTCTGTGCGCCACCGGTAGGAGCCACTGGAGCCCCGGGAAGCAGGGAGGGAGAGGCGCTGAGGAGGGCTTTGGGGGGGGGGGGGGATTCAAGGGGAAGGCGGACAGCAGCCCCAACTTCCAGGGGTTGGGGGGTTTCAAGGAGGGGGTCCCAAGTAATCTGGAGTTCAAGATTTCATTCCCAGGCTGTTTCTTCCTTTCTTTATCTCAGCTGGTATATTTTCTTTCTTTGCCAAACTCATAAATGGTTTATGAGGACAGGTGTGGTAAGGGGGAAAAAAAATAGTGCCTGTTAAAATATTCTTTATGGTGTCTAAAGTGCTCTTTGAAGATTATATATGCTGCTCTCTGGTCGTGTTTAAATCTTTCATCTTTGGAGGAAAAGGATGGCTTGGAGATAAGCCCAAGAGGAAATTTGGGGGAGGGTGGGGGCAAATATAGGTTAAAGGAACACTGTCAAGATAAATAGGCCTGCCCTGATAAGTGGTAAGGGAGGCCCGAGGAATTCTTTTGGCCGCAGGGCATTTATTGCCTTCCGGCTGCTCCCTCTGCTGGGTGGGGGTGAACCTTTGGGGTTCCGAGCAAGGACTGGCTTCCTGAGCCGGGGCTCTGCCCCCTCCCTCCACGTGTTGGGCTTTTGATTGCAACCTTTAACATTGCAACTGCCTTTTCATGTCAAGAGCTCTACACCCACCAGGTTGATTCCCCAATTGATACATAGTCCTTGTTGGCCCATTTGCTTTGCCATGAATTAATAAACTAAAGGCAGTGGTTTGATACAGTCTCATCGCACTGAACCTTGGCCAGTTTCCACCGGTTTTTTGTTTGTTTGTTTTCCCCTCTGATGGTAGTGGCCATGGGAGAAACTCTGGACCTGTAATTGTCCAGGGCAGAGCCTCAAGAGTTCATATTTTCACAATCAGAAGTGTTACGGTAAAAACTTGTTCGGACAGATCTACCCCCCCCCCCCACCCCTGCCACCCTGGGGGAGAGGACAGGGTTCATGGTTGCCAGGGGTAGGCACTTGAATTGCAAAGGTGGGCCTGGGGGGTGATTTCTTTCAGTATCTTGTTACATATTATTCTGGAGCCTGCAAAGGTGAGCAGGGTTGTCTGCAGCAGTGTGCGTGCCCTGTTCACAGTCAAAAAGTCAGGCTTTGCTACTTACTGCTGGGTGACCTCTCTGAACCTCAGCTTCTTCATCTGCAAAACACACCTATTGATACATGAGGATCCTACAGCCTTTTCAGCGTGGTTAGGAAAATGGACATCAGAAAAGAGATAATGTGCAAGGAGGTGCTTTGTCAGTCAGGAAAGGTGTAGGCGACGTGCCCTGGTACTAACTGTGAAAATGTCTCCAATGCTGACTCTTCCAACTGAGGCAGATACGATGACTTTCCTTTACCCTAACCCTGCTACCCCCGTCTGAGTCCAGCAGGATGCCATGCTCGCTCGGCCTTCTTGGGTTTGGGTGCAAGGTCCAGGCCCCCCCTTCCCCACCCCCACCCCCCAGCTTCCCAGATCCAGACCAGGCCTCATGGCCTGTCCGTGCCCTTCCTGCAGCCCTGGGGGGCCATTCTTGGCCCATGGATGCTTGCTGCCCTGCAGCCTGTGGCCCTTCTTCTGCTTCTTCCTCTTCTGCTGTCTGGCCTGGGTGCTAGAGGTCATCCCCTCACTGACCTGTCATTTTGTCTCCCAGGCCAGGCTGTCCCTTCCTCTCCCATTGTCGTGATTCACGGTGGGGGAGGGGTCAACCAGCCCTTTTTTTTCTGGCCCTGGGACAGCTGACCCCCGACCCTGCGCTCCCACGTTGCCCAGCTGTTGATAGCCAGAGCTCTGCTTTGACCTTGCCTCTTGACTGACGTACCTGTTGGGGTCCGTCTGCCCACTCCTCCTCCATCTCTGACTCTGTTAGGAGGGTGGGTGGAGCTACCCAGGCCAAGAGCAGATCCCCAGATTCTCTAAAGGCCCGTTCTCTAAAGTTGGGGATCCCTTCCCCCACTCCTGGCCTTCTTGGCCAGATCCTTGGGGCAGCTGCCAAGTTTGGGGCCAGAGTAGGGAGCCTGGGATTCAGGGACTGAGGACAGAGGTCTGAGGGGAGGCGGAGGAAGTTGGGAAGACTGCCTTTTGAAAGACGAACTAGTGTGGGGCAGGGGGTGGGGAAGGATGGGAGTAAGAACACCTCCAGCCAGGTCCTAAGCCCCAGATGTGGACAGCTCAGCACAGGGAGGGTCTCAGACATTTCTTGGATCTAGAAAGGATGAGCCTGTCTCGAGAGGCAGTTCTTTCCCCATCTACCCTTGAGTGTGTTTGAATGGCTGAGTCACATGGCATCCCGCTGCCTCTGCCTGGGGCTTTCAGGCCTGATGGAGTGAAAGCCAAGGGCTGCTTTTCTTGGAGGAAACACCTTCCGGGTAGATAGAGATGCCACATTCTGGGGCCAGGGTGTGACGCATGGGCGTGTGCCTAGGACAGGCCGCCAGGCAGCAGGCGCGCAGGTCTCAGGCGCGCAGGTCCTGCTCCTTCCCCCTGCGGACCCTGGACGGTCTGCCTTGGAGCTGAAGGAGCACCGGCAGCCGGGGGCTCAGCGGCCCCCGTGGGTCTGGAGGAGGAGGTGGTAAAGACCCCAGGGGCTGTGTGGCTAGTTGAGGGGAAACGCTGCTTGTGAAAGAGCTGGCGGTGGTCCCGCCGTCTGTGGAGAGTGCCTGTGTGTGAAAGGGGAAGAGGCAGCAGGAGGGAAGGGTAGGGGTGTCCGTCTTCCTTTCGGAGGCGTGAGGCTTCCCCGTGGTGGTGAGAGTGCCCTCTTTCCTCCCCTGCTCAGCCCTGAACAGCTTCTGGGGCGGAGACCCCAGCGGGTGCTGGTCCGTGGTAGCCATGGGGTGAGGGGGAGCCCTTCATCACCACCGGCTCCTGGTGTTCCCTTCCCTAGAGCTTTGGACGCTGGGCAGCAGACGGGTCCTTGGCACGCCCCCTCCCGGTGTAGTCTGGGGGCAGAGCCCCCCAGGCCTGCCAGCGAGGAGAGAGACCATTGCGATGACTCAGGACCCACGCCGGCGGGGGGAGATTCTTGACACATGATGTCATGCTCAACACATGATTCCAGTTAGTCTAGGAGAGCCAATGGCATTGAGTTCGAACTTGGTGCAGGGGTGGGGGAGAGGTGCTTGACCTCCCTACCCAGGGCACCCTGCATCGCCCTAGGAGCCCCCCACCCCACGGGGCCGCCCTCAGCGGTCGTGCACAAGAGCATCGCCCTCAGGATCTCCGCCCCGGGACCTGGGCCCCCGTGATGGTGATACCCTCGTGCTTCCCCGTCTTCCTGGCCGTACCTAGAGGTGTCTCGTAACGCTTCATCCCTGGGGTATCGCCAGACAGTGGTGGCCCAGAGAGGGTCCACGACGTGGCCCCTGATTCAGAAAGGGAGGTCTGCCCGGGTGGCTGGAAGGCAGAAGGAAGAATTGAAACCGCTTTCCGTCCGAGAGCCCCTGAGCTGCCTCCGCCCGGGAAGGGGTCACGGGGTCCAGGGGAAGTGGCCTGTTGAACAGGGAGTCTCAGTTCTTCCCTCCGTGGGGACAGGCAGCGTGACAAGGCCCATCTCACTTCCCATTTGGCTGTAAGGTGGGTGAGGAGTAGGTGGAGGGCCCTTGTCCAGCCCTGCTCCTCCACGCAGGCCTCTGGAGTTACATCGGCAGCACGGCCCCACAAGAACAAGGGTGTGCTGAACCTGCCCTGGGGGCGGCCGAGGAGGTCATTTGGCAGCCAGGGAGCACCCTGGGTTCCGGCCTTTAAACACCTCAGGTGAGCAGGTTGGAAGTGGGGGAGAGCAAGGCATCCTGGTTCTCTTCATCGCAGAGCCAGCAGCTCTCGCCCCCTAGTGGTGAACAGAAGCACAGCGTCGCACGTGCCGGTCAAAGCGGCCGTGGCCTCGGTGGTAGTCAAAACAGTGGGGATGAAACTACCCCCAGGGCCATGTAATCTGTGGTTTCAGACCTGCTTAGCTCAGAACGCTTCCTTCAGTGAAATCTTCCCAAGCTGATGAATGTGGAGCAGTGCTCCTGCCCTTGCCCAGATGAAGGAGCCCCGCGCCACCCTAGGACGTCCTTGGGAGGCGAAGCATCTCTGCAGGCTCCCGCTGTGGGCTGAGGTCACAGATGGGACCGGCGCCCTTCTCCTGGACTCCGGAGCCGGCGCTCCTTTCTTTGGGCTTTTCTCCCGTTTCTGATGGGAAAGATGACCCTCGATTCCTAGTAGGGTGTAGGAGGTGCCTTTGAGGAGCTCCTTACCTTCTGGTGAATCTCAAAGAGCACTGGCTGCAGAGTCCGAACGTCTCTCTCCATCTTAAGCCCAGGCCCAGCATCAGATGTTAGACAAGTCACTTAACCTCTCAAGATTTCATCACTTCACCCGTAAAACGGAGTGTCTTATAACAGGTGAATTGTACCTTATTTTTGGCTGATACCTTGCCGAGTCGGCAAACAGTAGGAATGCTGCCTGGGCTGGTCGGTGGAGGTGGGGTTCCCCTGAAGTGTGCCACTTGTCTCACCAGGAAGGTGGAGGTCAGGGCGGCTGGTGTGTGGGGCCTGTTCCTTGGCTCTGGGTGACCCCACCGGAATGAATAGGGTCCAACTTCTCTTTCATTCCTTGTGTTCTCGTGCCCTCTTGCCATCCCCCTGTGGGGCCTCAGTTTCTCCCACGGCTGACAAAGCAGCAGGAGGCGGTGGGGACACGATGAGGCCGGTTCTGCGACACGCACACTAGTAGTGAGAGAGCCTCCGGTGGCCAGAGCAGAGCCCCTGTGCTCCCCGGCCTCGCCGTGCGGGGCCTGCCTTTGGCACCTCTCCCCTCATCCCTGCAGACACTGAACAGAATCGCCGACAGTCAGGATGGCCCACCCCAAACCCACTGCAGGTCCCAGGGGTAGGACTAGCGGGGGTGATGACAGTTGTGTATTGTTTACCGCTCGCCAGGCACTGTTCTCTTCGTTGAATCCACAGAACTACCCTAAGAGGGTAAAATTATTATGCTTATTAGCAGGTGAGAAAACAGAGGCTCAGAGAGGTCAGGTAACGTGCCCACCTTCACGCAGCTGGTAGATGGTGAGTCACCAGCCCTCATGGCCTCCAGTTTCCAGTGCTTGGAGCTGCTTGGTTCAAACCCTTCCCACCTCCTTGGGGAGTCCTCCTAAGTGTCTCCAATGCTCCCATCCACGTGAGCACCTCCCTTCCTTGAGATGTGTCTTTAGAGGTCCCCTAGCCATTTAGAACGCACCACGCTGTGTTGTAGTCCTATGTCCCGTGTCTTGGATTCATTCATGCTGCCTGGAACAGAGCGGAACACGTTGTCATAACTCAGTGGGAAGGGGTCCCCGCCCAGCTAATTGCTTCTCCTCTACTGAGGGAGGAGTTGGGGTGGGGGTTCTTAGGAAGTCACACACACCTCACCTTTCCAGGTGGGCAGCGGAGGATGGAGATGGACGCTCACCCCTGAGTATGCCTTCGGCACCAACAGGCAGCGTGTCAGTGTTTTTGAGCAAGAGACTCAGATTTGGGGGAGGTTGTTAGTTGGTATTTTTACTTTGCTAAGTTGAAATAACGTTTCCCCCGCCTGATGAGGGGGTAATTTACCTGCCTCTGTACCCTCCTAGTTGCCCCGTGTGCATGCATGTCTGTGCATTTCTATTTATATATTTATGGTTGGTTGTAATCTTCACATGCTCGTGAAGTCTGGTTTGTTGTTTTCTTTTTTTTTCACCCCCTCTCCCAAGTAAGTACTGTGGATATTTCTCCATCCAGTTGCATAGCTGAAAGTTTAAGGTTTCCAGAGATGGCTGAGTGGGTTGGTTGGAACTTCCCAGAGGCTGAGTGCCGAGGTTCACTAACAAGAGCTAGTACAAGGATGCGACCCTTTAGATGTTTTATTCGGGTGGGTGTTCTTCTCTCTGCTGTTTCCCCTACCCTCAGAGAGGGGGTGTCCCTGGGTGTGGTCTTGGGGCAGCCCCTGAGGCCATGCAGAACGGCTCAATGGACAGAGATATCTTGTGACTCTGCTGCCTGGTGGAAGCTGTGCTGTGTTCTGTTGTTTTGTCCTTATTCATTTCCTTGGGAGTCATTTGTACTCCAGAGCCTTAAGTAAAAGCCAGTGAGAGCTGCGAGGCCCCTGGGAGATCAGCCAGCCTACCATCTTCCAACTTTTTGACCAACTTTTTGACCTAAACCATCAAGGAAGAAATACATTTTATAACACAGCTCAGGATACCCCTCAGTGTACATCAGATCGATACAAAAGTTTCTGAAAACAGTATGGACTCTCACTAGGTGAGCTACCCCCTGATACTTTCTATTCTATTTTGTTCAACTCAACAACCAAAAATGCTGGTCATGACCCACAAATGAACTTTGGGACCCAGTACTGAATTGCAAGTGGAGGTTAGAAAAACTGGTTTGCTAATCTAAATCCACCCTCCTGGTAGACAGCTGGGACTCCAGGGGCTTGGAGGGAGGAAGAGACTCACCCAGGGGCTAGACCTGGCTTTGCGGGGTTCCTGTCTCCTCCTTTGGACTAACCCGGAGGATGGCCGGCGGTGGCCCCAGCTTTAGAGGGGGTTGCTGCCCTGCTGCTCAGCGGGGCCGGCCGGGCTTCCCTGGGCCGGTCCGTGCTGCCCAGAGGCTGCCGTGTTCGTGCACCCTGTGTTCCCCAGTTCTGGTGGGGGGGTGGGCGGGGGACAGTGTTCCCCAGCATTTACCCACAAAACAAGAAGTCCTCTGGGCAACCCCAGGACCATCCATCCACACACCCGGCTTCCAGAGTTTAATTCATTTGCTGGAAGTAGGAGTTGGGTTTGCAGGCAGCAGGATGCAAAGATAGGTGTGTGGGGGCTGTGTTTCTTCCTGGGCTGAGGCCTGTGGCTGGGTGGGGGGGGGGGGGATCGTGAGGGCAGGGGGAGGCGGGGATATCCTCTTGCCCTGCCCTTTCCTGCCAGCTGCTCCCACCCCAAGCCTGGTGGGCCCAGGGCCACGCAGCCCCACCTCTGCATGGTGCATGTCCCCTGGTCAGGGGGAGCTAACGAGGTTATTGGGCAGAGAAACACTCCTGTGACCCCACGTGAAGAGACCTACAGCAGAGCAGGAGGCAGAGAGGCTGGCTTCTCACCCCATCCAGGGGACAGAGAAGGCTCTGGACGAGTTAGCCCACAGCAGGCTTGGGGTACAGTGGTGTAACAGCCATCCCTCAAGAGGTGGAGATGGTGCGCGGGCTAAGAAAAGAGGGCCAAGGAAAAAGACAGACACATGGCCAGGCCTGCCGCGTTCATGGGATTCTGCCAGGAGGGGAGGGGGCGTGTACCTGGTTGAGCGACCCGGTGAGGTTTCTAAGGATGCCACTAACCTGATATGGACAATGGGGTCACCAGTAAAAGTGCTTCCGTGGAATATGTTGATGGAATAGCAGGAGAGGGGTAATAGTAGGTTGAACTGTTTCTGTGGGTTAAACCCAGTGCTTATGCTGCGATTTGAAATGTGACCCATATCGTCCGTCTACAGCAACCCCCCTCCCCCCAGCCTTCCACCTCTACATGCAGTGAGTTCACTGAGTGATGGCAAAACTAGAGAGAGCCTTTTGTGGAAGATGCTCCCTACTCCAGGACTGCAGTTAGGAGTAGGGACGAAACTGTCGCCTCTTTTATGTATCAGAACAGGGCAGGGCGAGGGCAGTGGGAACTCAGAAGGCTCGGTCTCTCACCCCCAGCCTTAGGGGACTGATGGTACACGCCTTCCATGGTTGACGGGTGGATTACACAGGCTGTAACGTGTCAGGTCCTGGATGTGGCAGCAGGTGGGAGCACTTAGCAGCAGGAGCAGGGGTGAGGGGGGGTATCCTTACCTTCCTTCCTGGGACAGCAGTGGCTGATTTGGTTGCCAGCCCCTCTGCGGGAGCCCCACTGGAAACTGGTGTCTGGGCTCCGGGCTGGTACATAAGAGCATCCTCTGTAGTTGCTCGTGGAGAAATGGAAGATGAGGGGGTTCGAGCCCATCAGATGTATTGTCCTTTTCCATTTCTCTAGCGAACCACTCTTTTTCTCCCCCGGCAAGAAAATGGGATCCTCAGGCCCCAAAGCCATAAAATCTAAACCAAGTCATCCATCTGATTAGGACAGCTCATGGTTGGGAGCCAAATCGACTTCCTGGCCTCTCTCTCCTAATATTCTGAGGGCCCTTGGCATTGGGTCGAAGTGGGAAATTGTGTGAAACTTGCCGCCCAGCACCCGCCCGCCCCCCGGCCATGGCTGCTTCTCCCACTTTCCTTGCACGGCACGCGGGGTCTTAGTTCCCCAACCAGGGATCGAACCCGTGCCCCCTGCAGTGGAAGCACGGATTCTTAACCACTGGACTGCCGGGAAAGTCCCATCCTTTTTTTTTTTTTTAATCAAATCATCTTTTTTTTTATTTTGAGCCACCTTAGTCCTTGATGCCAGAGCATAGGGCAGAATCACATCAGGCTGTCATTCTTCCCAAGATGTACCTGCTCGTGCTTCCCATTCCCCCCACGTCTGGAGCCCTTGGCTTGTCTCACTTCTGTAGCACGTGGGCTATCTGGTCTGTACTGGTCTCAGAACTCCCTGCTCTGCTGAGTCTCCTCCTTTTTAAATCTGGAAGCCGTCACAGTCATGGGCAAGTGAAGGGCGTCTCACGAAGGAAAGATTTAGGAGAGGTTGTGTCCGTGGGGCCTGGGGCCACTCGTGCCATCCCTCTGCTGAGCATCTTCAGGCTGGGGAGTGCCTGCCTGTGACTCGTCCTGACCTTCTGCCTCTCGTCCTCGCAGACTTCAAGTTCGCCATGTACCCGCCGTCGATGATCGCCACTGGAAGCGTGGGGGCCGCCATCTGCGGGCTCCAGCAGGACGAGGACGTGAGCTCGCTCACGGGTGACGCCCTGGTGGACCTCCTGGCCAAGATCACCAACACCGACGTGGTAGGTGGCCCCCGTCCATCCTCTTGGCTAAGACCAGACGTCTCTCAGCTCAGGGAAAGAGACAGTTGGTTCGATGATGATGTGTCAGAGATTCTTTGTTGCTTTTGACAAAGTTCAGCAGGTGAGGCCTCCTCTTAAGTGTTCAGAATCCCAGGTATCATGAAATACAGAAGAGAACTTCGCAGGCAGAGACTAGAGGGGAGGGAGGCCTGCTGACTAGTTTCCTGTATGGTCCGGGCTTCCCCATGGCTCTGATTTGTTGCTTGTTTCCATTTATGTACAACCGGCAGCCTGCCTCTCCTGCAGCGTGGAGCTTTCGTGCCTGCTCACACACTGGGGCTGGCAGGCAGGACCGGGGTGAGCCCCTCCTGCACCGCAGGGCGTGGGAGACGGCGGGGCCCCACCAGGAGGAGGTGTCCACCTCCACAGATCTCTCCACCCCGCCCACCTCTCATTTCCCTTTACTTCAGTGTGATGATGGATTAAAAAGCACTTTAAAAAGAGTTAAGTGCTGTACAAATGCAAGGAACTATTATTAGCTATAGATTTTTCCATTCTGGGTGCCCTGTGGACAGTTCGGAGGCTGTAACTCTGGTTGCCAGAATTTGAAGCTCCTTAGAAGAAGAGAGGTTTGGGGGACAGCCCAGGATCAAGGGAGGCTCGGATTCAGCTGGTTGGAAATTGCAGTCCTTAGAAGGTCAGGGCCAGGGTGATTCTGCGAGGTCACAGAGGCGGAGAGCCGGGGTCAGTGGCCTGGGACCAGCACCTGGAGGCTCTGACGCCGGGCCTGGGAACCCTGCATTCCTCCCTCGCTGCAGCTCCTGGGATCTTTTTGTTTGAAAAGGGCCTTTGGTGTAAAGCAACTCGAGAGAGGGGTGTCCGCTCTGAGGCCCTCTCAAGTCACCATGGAGCGGCTCAAGAATGCAGGGGAACGCCGTGATGACCCCCTCTGGATGGTCAGGGGGATTCTGAATGCCCTGCTGTGGACAGATATTGAGTGGTAAGGGATAATGTGGTGTACAGGCCTGGGGCCGGTGCCTCCACCAGGGATGCTGGGCGAAAGGGTAAATGTCAGCGTGCCGAAGGCTGCGGGGGGCTGGCGTCCCCCACTCCCACCCCCATCCCGACCCTCCCCCTCCCCCCCCAGGTTTTGCCTTGGCCTTCATTACCATCTCAAGGAAGTGAAGGGAGGGGTTCTCCTCTGAAACAGTTCTTAGAGATGCTTTTCAAATGTTGGCTCCAAACAGGGCTTTTGAACCATGTTTTCCAAAATGTAGACTGAAAAGACCCTCCAGGGCAGCTTCCTGGGAAGAACGCTTTTCGAATCCTCTAGAGGCAGATCTTGGACGGAACTTAGCATTTATAGAAACGATATGCTTCCTTCCTTTTCTGAATATCTCCTATTAAGGCTGCCTTGCCAAAAGGACTCCCAACCAGCTTGAGGCCAGCCCATCCCCCACCCCCAGAGACAAAAATGTCAGTGACACGAGTTGGACCTCCACCCCCACCGCCGGCATTGTAACCTCCTTCAGATATTTCTAGATGTGCCCCGATGGGCTGCTTGTCCCACAGGGTCTCCAGCCTTCTTCTGCATCTCTCTGTCACCCCTTATTGGCTTCAGATGGACAGAGGTCGCCCCTGGGGTGCCACTGGACTTCGTGGGCTGTGCCTTGCTTTTGGTGTGGGCATGTCAGCCTCTCATTTCATCCTGGAGACACTGCTTACGCTTTTCAGATACTGTGTAGCCAGGCCATTCCAGTCAGCTGTTGGACTGGGCGAACTGGATACAAAATTAGCTTAAAAAAAAATTAGCTTAGAGAAAGGAGATGCATGCACTGTGCCTCTTTCACCAGTGGGCCTGGGGTTAAACATTTTAATATCAAAAACCAAGCGTGCACGTACCACTTTTTCGGAGAACAGTTGGAGAGCTCAGGAAGTTCCCAGCTTACCTCAGGTCCCCAGAGGCTCACTCCCGCTCTCCCTGGGGATGTCCTCGGTGGCTCAGCTCTTGTGTGTGCCAGACCTCGGGTGCTAAGTCCTCCCACCCGTCAGCCTGTGCTCTCTGGAGAGCTCTTGGTGCAGGCTGTTGCCTTGTGAGCAAGACACAGACCCAAGGCAGCGGAGGGGGCGGGGGGCACATGGAAAATAAAAGGTAAGGTTTCCGTCATCAAGAAACTTGGTGATTGTGTGGAGGTTACGTGATTGTAAAGCACGTAAAACCCCAGCAAATGAACGGATGCTAAGCAGTTGTTAGGAACTACACATGCAGCAGAAAATCAGCCCGCAGAAAAGAGCTCTCCTGGCCTAACTAAAATGCAGAGTAGAAACCATCACTTTTTCGTCTCTTGGTGGTAGAAAATGTCCTCAGGATGGAGAAAGACAATGTGGCATGTACATACCACGGAACATTATTCCACCTTGAAAAGAAATCCCGACACATGCTACAACATGAATGAGCCTTGGGCGTGTTATGTGAAATAAGCCAGGCACAAAAAGACAAATAGGGTTCCATTTACATGAGGTACCTAGAGCAGTCAAATCCATAGAGAGGGAAAGTGGAAATAGAGGTTCCCAGGGCCCAGGGGTGGGGGATGGGGGAGTGATTGTTTAATAGGTATGGAGTTTCCATTGGGGATGAAAAGTTCTGGAGAGGGTGGTGGTCCCCCCACACGGTGAACATATTTAATGCTGACACTGTACACTTAAAAATGCTGAAGATGGTCAGTGTTAGGTGATGTATATTTTACTACAACAAAAAGTTGTAGATACCTGCATAGACATATGATGTCCTCGGGCCACACTGAAGTGCCCAGGGGCTTGCGTTGGGCCCTCCCGCGGGGAAGCCAAGTGACCAGACCACCTTCTGCCCTATGGGCCCTGGTGCACAGACAGCTCGGAGTTGGGAGGTGCTGGCCTTTGACCCCAGAGTCCCTGCAGCTGTGTGCTAACCCCATGCAGCTTACACCTGGAGACCTGGGCCAGCTGACGGTGTCCTCTCGGTGTATTGTCAGGGATCGGACTGTGGAAAGAGGGTCTGCCTGACTCTCCGGGAACAGCAGAGCCGTGTCTCTGGCTCCCCGGCCGGCGGCGGAGAGCTTTGATAGCAGGGACCCACACGGCCCTGTGAAAGCTGCTCTCTGTTGCTTGCTCTGGTTGCCAAAATAAACCGGAACGCTTCATTCCAAAGAGAAAGCTGAGTGAGAAGCCTGACAGTTTTACAGGGAATAAAAGTCTCAGAGGGTGGTGTATTTTAAGTACTCTTTCCTTCCACCCCTAAGTGTTGCTAAAAACAGACACCAGCCAGAGAGACCATTCTGGCTTTGGGGGAACATCCACCGGGGCTTCCGTTGCCAAGGGTCTGCTTGCAAAGGGGGGACCGACTGGGCTGCTTCCCTGGCAGAATCGGGGTTCCTCTTCCGTCCCCTCGGCATCCTGCTCGCGCTCGGCGCCAGCCTTTATCTCCCTGTGCGCTTGTCTATAGACTCTTTTGAACAAGACCCAACTTTGACTCAGTCCTTTCTCCAGATCCCCTGGCAGAGTCATTGGGCAGTGATGCCGGGGAGGGCGGGGAGGAAGGAAGGGGGACAAAGGCTGGGCAGGTGGGTTTCAAGTGTGTTTCTAGAAAGTGCTTTGGTCTCCCCAGGTCTTTTGGAAAGCTAGATACGTCTTAACATTAGCGATGTATCAGGGTCCCCCGAGTTGTACCTGACTTTACCTTAGAGCAAGTCACTTTGCTTTCACATGACACCATTTTCCTAAGTCGTTAATGAACAACTAGAATGGGGGCTCACGGGCCACGAAGATGTGACGTTATCGGAAGATATTTAACAGAACAGCTATAGAGGCGAGTTGTCCGGTCGTTTTATATATATATCCTGTTCTACCTAGATTACACCAAAACTCTCTGTTGTGTTCTCTTTTTTGAGTTTTTTTTTTTTTAAGTCTTTATTGAATTTGTTGCAGTATTGCTTCTGTTTTATGCTTTGTGTTTTTTTTTTGGCCACGGGGGGATCTTAACTCCCCGACTGGGGATCGAATCTGCACCCCCTGCATTGGAAGGTGAAGTCTCAAGCACTGGACCACCAGGGAAGTCCTTCGCATTCTTAACTATTGCCCAGAGAAGACTCCAGGACCCCCCTCCCCTAGGGTCATCCTAGCATATTAGGATCCTGGCTGGCAGTGAGCAGTGCCAGGGAAGACTTGATTTTGACCGCGTGTCAAAATCCTAGGGTCCTCAGGCTTGTCTTGGTCCCCGGAGCCCTGACATCACACCTTCTCCTGAAGACCCCTGTGTTCCCAAGACTGTCCTTTGTGGACTAGACAGAGCCTGTGGTCAGGAGTCTCCAGAAGAGTCGCCGGAAGGGAAGCCAGGGGTGGGGCAGTGGAGGAAACAGCATTGGAGGCTGACGCTTCCTGCTCCTGCCTGATTTCTGCCGCGGGTCTCATTTGGTATTCAAGGAAATAAGCCCAACAGGCTGTGAAGAAAGGAAGAATGAGATAGTTTCCTAAGTTGTCTGTGCCTGAGTTGGCCGCGGGTCTGGGGCTCATTCAGCTCTTTGTGCCCCTGTTGAGTGCAGTGCGTGTGTGGTGACAATGCTGTGATGCAGTGACACTGGAGGCTGATGGTAGCAGTTCCGCAGCCCATTCAGGGAGGCCGAAGAGGGTGCGGGGCGCGGGGCTGGAGCCAGCACGCGGAGGAAGTCGGGGCCGGGGAAGGAGCCGGGCATCACAAACGCCGCTGTCAGGGCTCTGGGCCGGGGGCGGGCGGGGGAGGGGCCTAGCATCATCGGGCTGGAGGCCTGCCCGACCCCCAGCGCTGTGGAGTGCCACCTGTCCAGGCTGACAGACGAGCATTATGGCTCTCCTTCTGATCCGCTTAATTTGGGGCATCTTGACACAATGGCTGGTGCTTTTTGGAGGCTGCCGAGAAGCAGAGAGCCCAGAGCTGCGACACTTTCCGTGCACGGAGCATCATTTCATTGGAGGCGCTGTCGGGGATTTTCCAGGCCACTTGGGCTGTGTCTGCCTTGCTCAGAGAGTCTCTGCCCTGTCTTTCCTTAGAGCCTGGAAGAGGCAGAGCAGTACACAGGGAAGAGGGTTCTGGAATTGGAGGCTCGCCCTTTGAAGGCCAGGGTTAGCTTTTAACTAGATGTGACTATGGGATGAGCCAGCTTCAGCTCAGTTCTCTAGCTGCGAAGTGGCGGCAGTTGGCTGTTTGATCTCCAAAAGCCCCCCGGAGCCCCCAGTTCTCAGATCCTGTAACTATCTGTGTGTCATCTTAGAACTCCACCTGTGGACACACTCCATCACTCTTTCCAGCTTCACATCCTGTTCCCTCAGGCTCTGCAACTTGTCCCCCTTCTATTTCCTTCTCTGGGCTTGGCCTTATCCTTCCTCCAGGTGATACCCCCTACCTCGGTCCCTGGCACTCTTCTGCCCGATGGGGAGATTGGGAGCCCCTCGGGCAAGACCGGGACTGGGTGGACTGGGTGGAGGGGCATGTCTGCCGCAGGTAGGGGCACCAGCCAACGCTCCCACGAACCTCACTTTCCACCAGCTCACAGGAAATTCATACGCTCTTGGGAAGCCCGCGAAGGGCCCCTGCAGTCCTAAAGGAAGCTGTTAAAGTGCAGGGAGTGAGCGCTGTCTCCAGGAAGAGGGATGCTGATTTCCTTCCTGCCACCGTCAGAGTAGAACCTGCAACATCCTTTCCTTTATGTAAGACGAGCTCTTGCCCTTAAGTAGTTTTTCATCTAGCCAAGACAAGAGGTCCCCACAGTTGAAACTTGGATGAGGACAGCCAAGTCATGAAGTCCCCAGAGTGCTTTCCAGGAATGGGGGACACCATGGACCCCCCCCCAAGAGTTTTAGCTTCCTGCTCTGTCACAGCTGAGCCTTTGGGCTTCAGGGTCCCTCATTTCTGGGGGAACTGCTCTAGTCATCCCTTTATCTCTTTTTTTAAATTTATTTATTTATTTATTTATTGGCTGCGTTGGGTCTTTGTTCCTGCACACGGGCTTTGTCTACTTGCAGTGAGCAGGGGCTACTCTTCATTGTGGTGTGCAGGCTCCTCATTGCGGTGGCTTCTCTTGTTGGGCGGAGCATGGGCTTCAGAAGTTGCAGCACATGGGTTCCAGTAGTTGCGGCACATGGGCTCAGTAGTTGTGGCTCATGGGCTTATTTGCTCCATGGCATGTGGGATCTTCCTGGAGCAGGGATCGAACCTGCGTCCTTGTATTGGCAGGGGGATTCTTAACCACTGTGACACCTAGGCAGTCCCATCCCTTTTCTCTTGAAGTAAGAGGTATCGAAGAGGAAGAGCTGGCCATAGTCGGGAATGATTTAGGTTGAAATTACAATGGGACTGGGGAAAGGAGAGTTTGTGTTTTATGTGAAATCTTTCCTCATTTGATTTGAGAAAGCTGTTTCTGGCTGGAAGTTTGATGCCTGTGTTCTCTTGAAGTCCCATAGAAGTGACTGCCCAGTGTGCCAGCCCTCCCTGGAGGACCCTGTTCCTTTAGGGTCTCAGGCTGCTGGGAGGGAAGTCTGAATACCGGTAACAGTAGGAACACGGGTGACCCTAAGAGATACTGTCTGTGGCCGCAAGTCAGGTTCTTTAGCTCGCTGGAGCCCCGTCTCCCCGTTTGGAGGACCATCTGTCTTGGCTGCTGGTGTGGTCATGGCATCCTGAGCTGGTCACTTTATTGGGGTGGCAGATGTGGTGAGCCAGAAATAGAGCCTCGGAGGAAGGAAAATAGGGCAGGATTGGATGGGTGCTTCCCAAGGGACGAGCCAGAGGAGTTTTGACTGTCGCCAGTTTTTACCATGTTAACCTCGTTCGTTTTATTTATTTATTTATTTATTTATTTTATTCATTTTGGCTGCGCTGGGTCTTAGTTGTGGCATGCAGGATCTTCTTGCAGCAGGCAGACTCTTTAATTGCAGCATGCATGTGGGATCTAGTTCCCCAACCAGGGATCCAACCCAGGCCCCCTGCATTGGGAGCACTGAGTCTTATCCACTAGACCACCAGGGAAGTCCCTAACCGTGTTCTTTAAGATTAATTGTTAGAGATCATAAGGCTTTCGGGTCCTCAAATACCTTCCACTGAAACGCAGGTACCCTTAGAAGCATCCTGCCCTTCGCCTTCAGCACCAAGCACTTTCGTGAGTGGTGAGTGACCAGAAGCATGGCCACTGCAGGATGGGCCTTGGAGGAGGGGCACTGGATGGGCAGAGCAGGTGCCCAGCAAGGCCCATCAGTGTTCTAATCACCAGTTAGGGGGTCAGGCGGGTTAGAGGGTGTGACCGGGTGAGGCCACAGGAAAGTTTGAGAAATGTCAGTGGGTCCTCAGCAGCCAGTCCCTGGCCCTTTCTCGGGGTGGGGAACGGAGAGCTCTGGGCCGAAGTACATCTGCCCCTCCGGACACTCCATCCCCAGTGCCTTCTGCACTGCCTGCCTCACCTGTCCTGAGCAAATGCTCACTCATACCTTGTTTCAAAGAAATCTCAGGAACTCTTTCCGATTCCAGGACTGACTTCTTAGTATTCACAGTAAATGATTAACGTGGGTTGAACTTAGCACTTTGTCCAAATGATCTCAGTTGGCCCTCCCTCTGTGAGCATTTCCTTACCCTTACTTTATAAGTGGGGAAACGGAGGTCAGGAAAGGAAAATAACTTAGTGGCTTGCCGCAAGCCTGGTGGGGGGGACAGCGAATACCCGTGTCTTCTTGTCACTCTTCATTCGTTCCGGGTGAAATTTCGTATCTGCCCTTAGTGCTTGGTCTGCCGTTGCTCTTAATCTTAGTTTTCATAAAAAGCTGAAATAGATGAGAGATAGGAAAGGAACATGTGGGGGTGTGGAAATAGCGTTCCTGAGACTCCGACTTTATTTTAGATCTTTGGAAAATAGAGATAATGCTTTGAGCTTGGCAAACAGTAACCTCTGGGCGAAACAAACAAAAGGGAAACATACATTAAACTGTGGAAAGACCCAGGCAGAGTGAATTTAACATATTTTCCATATGTATATGCTGCTTACCAGAGCACAGGAAAGCAGGCTTGCCAAGGGAAGATATTGGGAAGTTGCTCCTAAGAGCAATTTCTTCAGCTTACCCCCACTTGCTAGTACCAACACCATCCCTCCCTAGTGACACCAACGAATTGCCGCTCTGTCCCATATCACCCAGCTAATAGGAGCTTCTCCCTGGGCCAGACACACTCTGAATCTTCCCTACCAAATATAGACTAATATCAAAGCAGTGCTGCATTTTTTTTTTTTTTTTTTTTTTTTTGCCTATTCCCAAATTAGATGGCTCAAGTTCCAGAATTTTGTAAATATTGTGTGTTGTATTTTCATGAGAGTTAGGGGAATGGTAAATAAGCAGAAAAACAGATTTGCTTGCTTTTAAGCATTTCCACAGTTGCTGTGAGGGTTAGTGTTATTTAATCCAGTCTTTTTTCTATCCCTCGGGTGGTCTAGTGCCGTCACACTGTCCATAGAGCTGGCCTTCCCCCTTTTCCCTCTCACCTCCCAGTGTCCCCAGGCAGGAAGCATCTCGCTGGCCCTTGGATTACAGGGTGCTGCGTGGCCCCAGAGGGCTCCTCATCTCGGCCAGTGCTGCCCAGGTTCTGTGCGTACGATTCACCTGGGCTTCTGCCAAAATGCAGATTCCAATTCGACTGGTCTGGAGAGGGCTGAGGTTCTGCATTTCTAACAGCTTCCAGATGGTGCTGATGCTGCCGGTCCGTGGACTCCACTCGGAGTCGTGAGGTTCCCCGTCACCGGAAGGATGCATCTCCTGTATATTTTAACTTTCTTTCCCCTGGGAAACTAGCATGGACTTAGGTGGGGCTTGAATCGCGTGTGTTTTCTTCATCAATTGCTCTGTGCCCTTGCTAACAAGCTCCGGTCTGGACCGTTCTCCTTCTAGGATTGCCTCAAAGCCTGCCAGGAGCAGATTGAGGTGGTGCTGCTGAACAGCCTGCAGCAGTACCGTCAGGACCAGGGCGACGGATCCAAGTCGGAGGATGAGCTGGACCAAGCCAGCACCCCTACAGACGTGCGGGATATTGACCTGTGAGGATGTCAGGCGGGCCGAATGGGAGAGATGAGTCCAATCTGCTCTCTCCTTCTCTCTGGATGTGTTTTGTTCTCTTATGTTTTAGGATGAAACTTAAAAAAAAAAATTCTGCCCCCACCTAGATCGTATTGAAAGATCTTTTAGAAGTGAAACATAAAGGTCCTATAAAAACAGAATCATTAAAAGCATTTGGTGCCTATTTGAAGTACAACAGAAGGGAATCCCTTGTATATGCGAACAGTTATTGTTTGATGATGTTAAAAGTCATAGTAAAATGCTTACAGGAAAACTTGCAGAGTAGCTAGAGAAAATGTATGCCTGCACTATGGGAACAAATTAGAGCCTTTTTTTTTTCATGTTATGAACTAGCACGTATATACCCCTGTAGGATAATGTTGAGGAACCGCAGAGGCCATTTATGGCAGGATTAGATTGCAAAGCAATGAACTCCAGAAGAAATTAGAAACACGGAGGGACAGGATGGGGAGGGAGTTAGAAAATAACCTCCGCGCGACCGAACCATTTTGGATGGAGAAGCACCTTTGCCCCCAACCACCTGTTTTTTACTACGTCAGGAGCATTGCTGGGTCTCTAATGACAACTCTTGCTGTCAACAGTAGCTGCTACCTAAAAGCAGCATTCGTTTTGCCCGTTGGACACAGGTGATTGGATCCTGGGTTTCACGTTTTTCGATATCTTTCTTCTTCTTCCAAATATGGTTCATTGCAGACACCACCCAGTTTTTATCTAAGAGGGGGCAATCTAGCTACGGGCCATCCCTCAAACTCCTATGAAATGGAGGCAGACGGAGCCCGAGGGTGGGATCTGGAATGGATGGAACCTTTTCTCCTGATGTGTTCAAGAGAGTAATGTGACCTTGGCATCCCTCATTAGGAAACAGAAGAATTTTTTGGTGCTGATTGGCATGTCTGGTCCACAGGTGAGCGTTTTAGTATAAACCATTCCATTCGAAAAGCACTTTGAAAAATTGTTCCTGAGGGATAGATGGGATGGTTTATGCAAATCGTGCAGAGTAGCCGCCTCCCTTCTCCTCCTGCGCCCCCTCCCCTCCTGCCCCCAGTCGGGCTGCTGTCCTGTATCTGACACTCTCTGGCATCCCCACCTGAACTCAAGACACACCCCCTTCCGCTGAAATCCCCATCACAACATTCCTAAAAACAAAGATGTTACCATTTTGATGGCACGGAAGGATCTTAATTCCCACCTCTATACTTCTCCTTTGGACATGGAAAAAAACATTATTGCTGGTGCAAAGACAGATAGCGGTCATCAGTGTGGCATTTTGTTCCCGTTTCCGTTTTTCGTTGATTTCATTGCAAGGTTGCATTCAGCGTACTTGAATTTTTTTTCCTCTCCACGTCTTAGAGGCATTCAGTTAGCAGAGAGGTTGAAGCACCAACTTTTTTTTTTTTTTGCACAATTATAATTGACAGGTAATGAAGCTATTAAAATATTTGCCTTTTTAAGTAAAAAAAAATGAGAACAGGGCTACGTTGAAGAATTATTTTATACACAGATTCTGCCTTGTTTCGTAGTATGAGGGTTTAAGATGGAGAAAAATCTAAGGGTCTCTTATTTTTCATTTTATTATGTTCAGTTTTTTATTATTTTTTTTGCGCTGCTAAGAAGCTAAGATCATTCATCGTTACCCATGTTAACAGTACCTAGCTGTAATGTTTCACCGAGTGTGCTGCTATTTTATAAACATTTTTATAATATATTATTTTACTGCTTAAATTTCCAAGTCCTGAAGTAGATGGTTGAGATAGGAGTTCTTCGTACTGGAAAAGCCCTTCCATACCTAGTTTGTTTCCTTCTGGTAGCGTATTCATGGTTTTTTTTTTTTTTTTTTTTTTTCCTCTCTGATCACATACTTCAAAGACAGAGTATTCTTTACCTCAGGTTTACTGGACAAAATCAATAGCTACAAAAGAAAATGGTTCACATTTTTGTTCTCATAATACCTCACAACCGTACAGTTTCTGCTTGGGAGCCCATTAGTCGGGGAAGGCGGAGCGGGGAGGAGGCTGCAGCCCCTCCCAGGTGGAAGGTGGGGGATTTGGCCCCAGGGTCTCATGCCCAGGGACCTCTTCTGTGGTGAAGGTCATCAGGCTTCCATTCTGACTCCGGTATCCTCATCATGATGGAAAAAATGCAATTGAACCAAGGGATTTCCCCTCCCCCGCAAGGCCAACACTCAGCACAGAGGTTGATGCAGTGGACTAGGTACCACTTGGGTACCAGGAATCAGGACACAGCCTAGTGAATTCCAGCAGGCTATCTAGAGAGCCTTGCCTTGCAGGCCTTTCTAAAGCAGGGCTCTCATCTTCTTCAGGTCCTTTCATCTGGAAAGTTTCCCCTCTCTCTGGCCCCTTCCTGGTCACAGGCAGCCCCCGTTCAGGATGATCTCAGAGGGCTTCCTAGGTCTGAACCTGCAGCAGGCAGGGTTGCCACAGCAACTGCTCCCACCTGTCTGGGCTGCGGCAGGCAGGTGAAGCCAGGTCCTCGCTAAGTGGCACTAAATGGTTTTCAGGTTTTAAATCGTGTGTTGAATTGGCATGATTGGAGAAACGGGTTGGGTGAGTATTGGGTTGGTAGTCGAAGGGAGGTGGGGAGGCTGCTTCTCTCCAGAGATGCAACCCCAGATGAGTCAGTCTCCCTTGAAGTGTGTTGTAAGGGTTCAGCACTCAGTGAGTTACATGACCCCGAAATTCTAGGGATTTCTGGTGGGCCAGTGGGTGCTGAATTCTGAGGTTTTGGAGAGGAAGGCTGAGCAGCCCGTGTTTTATCGGGAGCACACTTTGCACAGGCCGCTCTTCTGGGCTCTGAGGGGTTCCCCAGGATGGAGAAAGGCATGGGCCCTAGAGTTCTTGGGAGTCTTGGAACCTAAAGAGAAAGCCAGGTACAGATCTCTTGTACAGTGACCAGCCGCTAAGCTCAAAACGGAAGCAGCAAGTGATAGAACCTGACAAATAAGGAAGGAAAGAGGCCAACAGACTCCCCCGCGGTCTCTCACTTTCCACTTTCCCCAGGGGCCACTGGGGCCTTCTAGCTTTTTCTCCTTCCCATCCTTGGGGCCTAGTGTGATGGGAGGTGTAGGGTTACAGATGGGGAGAGTATGTAGGTAGTTTGGCTTTTCTGCCTGCTCCCTCCTCACACAAAAGAAGGAACCTGGCTCTGTTGAACTGGCTGATATCCTCTCCTTGGATCTTGGTTTCCTCGGTAGGAGCTTTTGTCCCAGAGGAGTTCAGTTCTCCCCATGCATTTTTTTCTCTTTCCTCCCACTCAAGGGGTTCCAAACCTATTTCAGTCTTTTTCTACCTTGTTGTCTTTCTGTCTCTTCTTTACTTCCTCCTCTTTATGGTTTTTGTGGGGTTTTTTTTTTTTTGGTTGGTTGTTTATATGTTTTTCTCCATCAGTGGGGGCTCAGTTGTTCCCCTAGCCTGCCAAATTTTGTTCCTTCCCCTATTTTGGCCAAATCCTAGGGGGAAAAATCCTTGTATGCCAAATATATATGCTAAGCATAATTCTTTCAGTTCCATGCGGGTTCATAACAGCCAAGAAGCCTGCAGTGGGGGTGGGAGACAGATGCCTCAGCCAAATGCCCCCCTAGGCTGAGAGAAGGGGCTTCTGTCCGAGGAGGCTGTCCTCTGGAACTGGCCCTGCCCCACTGAGCAGCCAGCCGGTGCCACAGCCTGGTCCCTGCATGCTGTATGGAGGCCCTGTTCTGCCTCTTCAGCCTCCGAGTCGGGCATGTGAGGCTCGGCAGGGAGGCCAACCCGGCTGCGGGCATTGGGGGCTTCCCTTCCGAGGGGGGCTGTGGCCCAGCTCCGAGGCTGTTGTCCATGCCACCCCGGGAGCCTTGGGACTGCCAGGTTAGCAGGATTGGATGACTTTCTCAAAGAGGGCAGGGGAATTTTCTCTCCACCGGCCACAGGGGGCAGGGCTGGGAGAAGAAATAGACTTGCACCTTATCTCATGTAAATAATGATTTTTCTAGCTCAAGAAGAGAATATTGATAGAGTGGAAATGGGAGGTAAGAATGGGGAAGAAATCTGAGTAAGCCAGTTGGCTTCTAAGCCAAAAGGATTCTTCTTTGCTTATCTTTGAGACAGTCCAACCCTGAGAATAGCTTTAAAAGGGAAATTAGTGCTGAGACGGCTAAGTCCCCTTCAGCCAACAGACGCTCTGTAGTGACAGAACGAGTGCAGGCTCCTCTGCTGTGGGCTTGGGGCCGGTCCCGTCACCCATTTGTGCAAAATACGGCCAGGAGATTCAAGAGGATGTTTATGGCTTCCTCATCCCACCCGGCTTTTCATGACCCTGGATTCTAAACAACCCAGAACAGTCCCTTCAGCCAGAACCACCGCTCTATATCCGTGTGTCTCTGCTTTTAGACTTGGCTGGGCTGTCAGACCCGATTCTTGGCTTAGGTTTCCAGAAGGCATCGGCAAACATATACACGCATGCTGGAACTGCCACATTTCTTCCTTTGCCTGCAGCCTCCTTTGGGGAAAAAAAGTGCCTTACTGACTGTAGCCATTACAGTAGCCAGTGTATTTTGACAGGTGCCTATCCTTTAAAAAAAAAAAAAAAAAGTTCTCGTTTTTTTTTTTTTTTTTTTTAATTGGTTATATTTTTTTACTGCTGGCCAATTCTGAAAGCCCCAGCAGATCACCGGGCCATTGGATTTTTTCCATTATGTTCATTACCATGTACCTCAGATCTTTCTCTCTCAGTTACAGTTTCTCGTCTTGGACTTTCTTTTATTATTATTATAAATTTTTTTTTTTTTTGCTTTAAAACGAGTGTGATGCCTTATCCAGTCAATGTTATTCTCTCACCATGTGCTCTATAAGAGGTGTGGGTGTTTTATTTGATCGGCATTCGAGCACGTGCTAAAGTAGCACGATCAGTGTACACGGGAGGTTTTTAGGAAGTATGGGAAAAAAATGTATTGGCTATGATGGTGACGTGGTATAGTCAAGCTGCCTTTTCAGAGGTCCTATCTGTTCAGTGTTAAGTGATTTTTTAAAAATAATAACCTGTTTTTCTGACTAGCTTAAAGATGGATTTGAAAATGGTTTTGGATGCAATTAGGTTATGCTCTTTGGACAATAAACTCACCTTGACCTAAATCCTCTGGCTCTTCTGACTTATTTCTAGACCAGCAATCCTCAGTGTGGAACACAACTTCCTCGCATCAGAACTCTGTTGGTGGCAGTTGGTGTTGGGGGAAAATGCAGATCCTGACCTGGAGGGTCATCGATGTGTGTTACTGCAGTGCAAGCACTGATGACCTTTTTTTTTTTTGCCCCCGCTGTTGGGTCACCCGTGCAACCATCTTATAAACCAGAAGCTTCAGGCCACCTTCAGAAGGTGGGCCAGTTGCTGCTGCCGTGACCAGACCTCAGGTGCTTAGTCCCCTGATTACTGCCAGCTGCTCACTTCCAGGTCTGAGCATCTCCTGGCTTCTGAGGTGCCATCTCTAGATTCTGGGTCGGGGGTGTTTCTGGAGAACCCGACCCCTTCAGCTTCCCCGGCTGCCTGCTGCTCTCTATGGGTCCCACCTGATTCCTGATCCTCTCTGTCTGTGTCTCTCCTTGAGGACTGGAGCACCACTGCCTTGGTGGAAGGGTGCTGAGGCAGAGCCTGGGAAAGGGGTGGCAAAGTCCACGCGTAAACAAATTGCCAATTGCTCCCTGACCTCAGCAACTCAGACCAGCCTCTTTCCCAAGAGGGGTGGATGTTACTATGAAAGTTCGTTTTCCCTATAGTTCCCTGTCTCTTTGAAAATCACTGAATGGATAAAGATGTACGTATATACAATGGAATATTACTCAGCCATAAAAAAGAATGAAATAATGCCATTGGCAGCAACATGGATGGACCTAGAGATTATGATACTAAGTGAAGTAAATTAAATACATATCACTTATATGTGGAATCTAAAATATAATACAAATGAACTTATTTACAAAACAGAAACAGACTCACAGACTTCAAAACCAAACTTATGGTTACCAAAGGGGAAAGGTGGTAGGGAGGGATACATTAGGAGGCTGGGATTAACATATACACACTACTATATATAAAGTAATCAACCAGGAACTACTCTATAGCACAGGGAACTCAATATTCTGTAATAACCTATATGGGAAAAGAATCTGGAAAATAGATACATGTATACGTACAACTGAATCACTTTGCTGTACACCTGAAACTAACACACCATTGTAAATCAACTGTACTCCAATATAAAATTTTTTAAATGTGAAAATAAAAGTATAAAATAAGTGAATTTCTATGAGTTTCCAACAATAAAATATTAGATGAAATAGAGCTATAGAGACAGAAAATAATAACCTAGTTCCTAAGGGAAAAAAAAAGTCACTGAAGGCTGTTTTCCAGAAGTTTCATTCTGACCCGAGGTGCAAGCAGGAAGATTAATACTGGTCATGGTGGGAAAGTCCAGATGAAGACATTCCCTGTTACTCCCAAGTAACTCCACTTCATAGGATGTTTCATCTTACAAGGACTCTCGAAATTCCCCTTTGTCTCCATCCCCCATTGATTTCCACTGTTCTTGGAGAAAAGCAGGGATAACTTTTTTCTTGGGTTTCTGCCTAGCGGAGTCCACTGGGCCTCTCGGGAGTTTCCAAGGCCTCTGGTTGCCGTTCTTAACCATCCTTGGAATCCTCTTCTGCACGACCTGCTGTCCAGCCAGGTCCCTCCCTCCCTCCCCTCCTGATCTGTTCACCCTGCAGTGCCGTGTCTGTTAATAACACTCCAGCGGCTCCTTCCAAGTGCCATCCAGCGGGCCGGCTTCTCCCAGCCTGGGCTGCGAGTGTTGAAGGTGGGAAGGAGGCTGACAAAGCTAGTGCTCCGTCCCACACAGCTGGCTCGGGATCAGTCCAACGGCCCCTTCACACATGCTCTCAGACCCATTTCATCTTACAGTTGGAGAATCTCAAGCTTGAGGCAAAAGGGCCCTTTCTGCAAGTAGAAGTTAGTGATGGAGCAGAGACTTCGAAATCCCAGGTCTTTTGTTTGTACTCTAGTGAGAACTTTTCTAATGACTTTGCAGAGATTGGGGACTGTAAGTCAGGACACAGAGGTCACACCAAAAGGAAACCTACCAGTTGCCTTAGTAACATTCTCGTCGCGCTGCCATGAGGCGAGCATTCAGAGCTGGGTATTCCACCAGAGCATTCTGCCCTGCTCTTATAGCAACAGCAGCAAAAATGCTGGTGACAGTGGGCGTGAAGGGTCAGCACGTCACAAAGAGCTGACTGACCACAGCCAACACGTGTGCAAGACCTGCAAGGAAGGACAAAGCAAACAAAACTCGTGCCCCCTGGTTTCAGAGGCTTTCCGTGGGTCACAACACACACAGGCCTCCAAGACTGCACAGAGCTGTGGCAGCAAACGCCCTGGGTGGCAGGGGGCGCTTTACGAGACAGGTTCCCTCAAGCAAATGAGTTTTAGGAAAACACATTTGGAAAGATGCAGTAGGGTTTGGAAACGGAGTTTGACGTTTTCCAGAAATAAGGGCGCAGGAAGTGCTTTTAAATATGAAGGGAAAATATTCATAGCTTGGAGAGCACACACAACATGATGGATTTTAAACACAATGAACACAGATGTCATCCTAATGAAACAGGATGAACACAGCCACAGGCGTCGATTTGGGATTCCTGTGTACTAATTGTTCTGAGCTGATGGCTTGGGCTTGGGGGGTGGGGGTGGGGGTGGGGTGTCTTCCACTGCCACGGAGGCGCAGATCCCATCAGGCCGGCAAGCAGAACCAGGCGGCCTGAGAACATAGCAGGACAGCCCCGCTGACTTCCCCCAGACCCTGCCTCAGCACCCCACGGGAGCTTGGTATCTATGCCTATCCAAAACACCGCTTCCATTTCAATGATGCTGACTTGCTCTGACTCTGGCTAGTGGCCCTGGTACCCCATCTCCCTCTGGCCTTGGTGAGTGTCAACAGAGAGCACTTCCTGGGAAGTCCACTAGGTGGCACTAATGCCACAAGCAGGAACAACTTACAGAGAGAACCAGGGCAGCCAGGTGTAGGGTGGCTCCTCCCTCCTGCGGGTGAGCTGGACAGGCTGCTCCCTCCCCTGCATCTCTCAGCACTGCCACATTCTGACTGCACCTGGGAGGGGCTGGTTCTCTTCTTGACTTCTTGCCAATCTTTTCAGCGTCTAATTCGGAGATGGAAACAGCAGCCTATAGACCAAATCCAGCCTGCTGGAGTGTTTAGTTTGACTCCCATCATGACTTACATGCCAACCTAACATGAGAGCTTTCCCATAAAAGTAAGGATTTTAACTGCTCTTGGGAAATACATGTCCAGGCAAAGACAGGCCTGCAAGCCAGACAGGGCTGCCACTGAGGGCAGTGTGACCCTCTCGCCTCCCCCCGTGGAACCTGCTTCCCTCACTGACATCAGCCACCTGTCCCCCAAAGAGTCTGCAGCTCTGAAGTCTGTCCCACCTCCGGCTATGAAGCACCACCCCTGTAAGCCCCAGCTGGAGCAGAGCAGGCTTGGGACCCTCCCTTTACTTTTCTACCCCAAATGAAAAAGACCTGCATTCCCCATTAGCCTTTGTCATCTCTGCTCTGTTATCTCTTCGTGGGCTTTTACTTTTCAAATAACCAGGAGCTGGGGCAGATTTCTGAAATTCCTTTGAGACCCTAGAGTCAGCCCACACGGAGGACTGCAGGTAGGCCAGGTTAAAGATTAGCTTTTTCTGTTGCTTGTTTGGGCAGTCACTTTTAGTTCTCCTGGCACCGTAATGACCCCATGAGAAGATAAACTTGTGAGATTTTTAGATCTGTTGAAAAGTACAAATCCCAAGGCTGTTTCAATTGTCCCATCCATCAACAATGATGAGTTCTCACCATCCCTTCTTACGTGTGCAGCTCTTGAGCACTGCTCATTCATTCAATAAATGAGGGCTGGTTACATGCCGGGCATCCTGCACCAAACACCCCATTCAACAGATGTTTCTCTGGCACCTAGTTTTCCAGGTATGACATCTTTGCACTCCCCGCAGAAACAGACAAAGGAGTCACAGGATGGCTGCTTTTTCATGCGGGGTCAAGAACACAAGTGCCTGCTCTGGAATCCCCTCTTCCCCTGACCCTTCTCCTCCTCCCTCCACCTGCTCACTGTGTAACCTCAGGCATCACCTAGCCCCTCCGTGACTCGGTTCTTCATCTGTGAAATGGAGTTCAACGCTCACAGTACCTCCTGAGTTACTCATTTTTGCACGTCCACACTGCCTGGCACAGACCAGAGCTTGATAAATGCTAGCCATTGTCAAGGCTAAAGAGGAGTATATGAGAGGCACCTACTTCAGTTTTCAAAAGTTCACTTTCCAGACAGGTACCGACGGTCTAGACGCTCAATACCACCAGCTTAGGCACTGAGATAAGGAAGACTTTTTAGCATCTGAGTGCAATCTTAAAAGAGCCTTCACAAGCATCTCATGTAACCTTCATGACCCCAATGAATCTGACATCTCGTCTTGTAGCCAAGTGACTCGAGGGACACACAGCTCACAGCAAGGGTCAGACTAAGACTGGGACCCAGCGAGACTGACTTCTAACACTCTGCATCTTCTGCCACACTGCGGGGGGCTCTGTCTCCATCACCCCCTCGCAGGAAATTTTCCCTCCTCCAGGCAAACGTTCCAAAGGCAGGGTTCTCTTACGGGCAGTCAGCAAGGAGTAACCAGAAGGCCTCCCAATCCCACGGCCACACGGAGGGCTGTTAGAGAGATGAGGCTTGGCCGGCAGCACCCTGAGGATGAAGGCCAGGGTCCCTAGACCCTTCACTGGTCATTCAGTGGAGGGGGGAGGGTCTCTAAGACATCTAAACTGATACACATGACTTCAACAAGACCGGTGTCTAACTTGGGTTGCACGTTACCATTTTCACCAAAAAAAAATCACTTTTCCGAAATTCAGGCTGCTAATTAAAGTATCCATTCCAATCAAAATACAGATAGAAGTTCTTGTGGACTATGCTTCTCCTGATTAGGACTCCAGTGCAGCATCCTTAGACTGTCCATTCTTTTTTTTAATTTTTAATTTTTTACAATAAACTGCATATATTTAGAGTGTACAATTTGGTATCCCAATCTCCCAATTCATTCCCCCCCTCCAACCCTCCCCGCTTTCCCCACTTGGTGTCCATATGTTTGTAGACTGTCCATTCTTGATTAGAATGTGTTCCAGACTGAACATCTGTGTCCGCCCCAAAGTTATGTTGGAACCTAATCGCCAGTGAGATGGTATTTGGAGATGGAGCTTTTGGGGGGTAATTAGGTCCTGAGGGTGGAGTCCCCTTGAATGGGATGAGTGCCCTTATAAGAAGAAGGCAGAAGGCTAGCTGTCTTTTCTCTCTCTGCCATGTGAGGACACAGTGCAACCAGAAGAGGGCTCTCACCAGAACCCAACCATGCTGGCATCCTGATCTCGGACTTCCAGCCTCCAGAACTGTGAGAAATAAATTTTGACTGTTGAAGTCCCCAAGTCTACAGGTTTCTGCTACGGCAACACCAGGCAACTAAGACAGAATGATTGTAGCATCTGGGTTATAACTTACCTAAAGCACACACAGGCTGCATATTCCGAAATCTTTTAAAGATTGCAAACACTGTAACTGTGGTTTTCTCAATGACTTTTCTGCTACTTCTGGATGTAAAGGAAACATTCTGCTCCTCCCACACCAGGCTTGGGCCTGGAGACAGAAGATTACCGCAGGCTCTGTCTAGGGCGCTGCAAAGCCACTGCTTCTGCAGGGTCTTACCACCTCCTCCAGGGGCGCTCTGCCTGGGAAGGGGCAGAGGTTCTGCTCTCCTCCCAAACTCCCAAATGTATGTCATTAAAAAAAAAATCACACCTTTAGTTTGTTCCTATTCCTCTGGGACCCACCAACATCTGTCCTCTCATCATTTCCCCTCCCCCACTCAGCCCAGAGAATCTTTCTGGTCCCGGGGGCAGGGAAGACCTCATCACAGTCTCTCAAACCTTTGCTTATGCCAAGATTACTTTCTTTATCCTCCAGGTGGTCACTTCCCTGGCTCTCTGTCACCTTCCCTTCCCTGAAAAGGGGACATGGGATGAAGGGCCAAAAATGCAAAGGAAAAATACTGGTTACTATTTCAAAAAATGTTATCCCACCATGGATACAATAACCGGAACCCTGCAAGGGCTCCTGCTGTTCTCAGCAAAGGGTCGCCCAGCGATGGAGGCATCACGTGGGGAGAGAGCTCTCGGCTTGCGTTGGTTTCCATTCGTGGCTGTGCTCAATGGGTCTGGACACCTCAGTCAGTACCTTCCTGGAAAGTTGATGTCTCAGCTCTTTTCACAGCAGTCATTCACTTCTGTCTCCCATGTGCCCCTGTAGATCAGAAAGAAGAGTCTACGGAAGGTTTGCTTTGAGAGGGCACAGCCTATGGCCTTACTTGCTTCACATCCTAAATCTTTCCAGATACTAGGGCCAGAACAGGATTCTAGGGTTTTCCTTAGCACTCGGTCAGGGATCTGGGGGAATCCTCTCCATCAGTACTCCCCAGTGCTTGCTATCTGCCTAGAGTGTTACTCACAGTACTGTACATTTATCTGTTACATACAAATAGTCACAAATGTGGTGACAGGGAGAGTCAGGCTGCCATAGTGGAGGGGAATTTCACTGAAGCAAGATCTGTGTTTGAATCCCAGGGCTGCTGCTTGTCAGCTGTAAAATGAGAAACCCTGCTGGATTATTAAACAGGTTAAATGAGGTACTCTATGTACAGCGCCTAATACATTGGAAGCTTCAGTGAGAATCTGAATACAGTCCTTCCACATCCTCAGGCTCAACCAAAGATGGAAAATGTCTGAGAAAAAATTCCACAAAGTTGCAAGAAGCAAAGCCTGATCTGCAGAGTACTGAAAACTATTTCCATAACTTTTACCTTGTGTGAGGTTTTCTAAATAACCTAGAGATGATTTAAAGTATACAGGAGAATGTGCACAGGTTACATGCAAATACTGTGCCACCGTATGTAAGGGACTCAGGCATCCACGGATTGTGGTATCCCAGGAAGGTCCTGGAACCAACACCCAGCAGACACTGACTGTATCTGCAGACACATCAAATCCTCGTTAATTATTTTTAAAGGCGTTATTAATGCAAATGTTAATTGTCCAAAAAGGCAGGGGTGGCGGGGGAGGGGGGTATTGTTTTCCTGCGGATCCTGATGGAAGAGATTGCTCTGATCCTCAGCAGTAAAACCATAAGCATTTACAACTTCCATACTATCCCCTTCATTCTGCTGCCATTCTCCAAACAGCAATGAACTTGGGCTTAGGGAAAGTTCTTTTCCCCACGAAGTGACAGGCTATAAAGCAAGGCATGAAAAGGGATTATCGGATACATGTATTCGAATAAAGGGGAGTTCCCCAGAAGCCGGCTGACAAGTCCTCCTTCCACCGTCCGTCAGTAGGAAAGCTGTTTGACTGGCAGATATGATTTTTTGGAACCAGCAATAATGGGGAACTCTGGGTGACAGATGTCAGATGTTGGGGGAGCGGCTGCCAAAACAAATCTCCCTCCACCTTCAGACATCAAGCTGCTGGAGGACTGGGCACAGTTGGACTGGCAGCCCCTTCCCGCCTGAATCACTGCTCACATTATTATTTCTCAGTCACTGGACAAAGCAGATGGTTTACCGTGTATTTGTGAGGTTTTGTTGGCCTAGAAATTCTGTTCTTCCATCAGGGTACAGCATGTAATCAATTATGACAGTGGGTGGTGTAAGAAAATCCCTCCCAATAAGAGTCCAAGACTTTCTCTTTTATTAAATTTGCATAAACCACTACAATTTCCAACTTAAAAGCAATAGGAGGAAAAAGCAAAGTCATGGTGAAATAACTTGGGTAATTGCACAACCACAATGCTCAGTTGGTCCTGAAGACTCTTGTTAGTTTACACTAATATCTGATGTCAGTTCTGTCTGTCCATTTTCAGTCTTAAATTAAAAATCTTGTCTCTGTCCTAGTGAGTCTTAAAGAGCTTTATCTTAGAATCATAGCATAACAATCAGAAGTAAACAGAGCAAATACCAGGAACACACATGCCCACCAACTCAGATTTCTTTTTGAACATTCAGAGTTTTACTCTATTAAGTGGTAGACTAGAAGGTTGGCTTGCCTTAGTATGTATGAGTGACCACACACATAGAATACATGTTCTCGCCTATCCGCCCTTTAGGTAATTGTCTTTATGAAAAACATCCTAATTATACACATATAGCTGAAAAATTCTTTAATAGTAGAATAGCGGAAGCATTTTTAACATTATAAAATATCACCTAGAAAAACGCTTCACACAAACTATATGTTTCTTCTTATCTTGTTATAATGTATGTATTTTTTCTTATAAAATCAGGCTCATAGTGAATAGTTCTCTCTCCTACTTTTTTTCCTTTTTTTTTTTTCCATTTAACCACTCATCAGTATCATTAAATATTCTTTAGGAACACAATTTCTATGGATGAAAAATATTGATCGGGCTTCTAAATATGACCGTCACCATTCCAAGGCACTAAAGACCTGTAAGAGAACAAGAGTCCCTTCCTTCAAAAAAACCCTACATTCCAGCAGAGAGACAGGCAATAAACCTGTGAAAACAGTAAATAAATGATATAATTTCAGACCTAAGTACTCTAAGATAGGATGATACAGTGACTGTGAAGGCTACTTAGCTAGAAGGAAGGCCTTAACTTTTGAGTTAAGATCTGAAGGCTAGAAGGAGGTAGCCATGCAAGTATCCATTGTCGGCAGAAGGAACAGAAAATGCAAAGGCCCTGAGGCAGGAAGGAGCACAACCCGGTCCAGGAACAGAGGGAATCCGTTATGGCTGGAGCTCAGTGAAGAGGGGCCGTGAGGAGGGAAGTGGAACCAGAGACCCAGAGAGGGGCCGAGTCACCTCAGCCTTGGAGGATTTGGGACCTTATTCTAGTTGCAATGAGAATCCGTGAGAGAATTTTCCAGTGGGGGGTGGGGGGTGGGGTGGCATGAAATGATTATAGAGACATCGCTTTCCTGGCTGAGGAGGGGATGGTTTATAGGGTACAAGAGTGCAGGCAGCAGAGCTATGTTAACAGACTCTCCAGACAAGCTATGTTAACAGTTGTCCAGACAAGAGATGATGGAGGCTTCATGGAGGAGGTAGTAAGGCCACACAGGGAAGTGGTGGATTTAAGACATGATTTGGTGATAGAGCCCACAGAAACTTTTTTTTAGGTTTTAGATTCCTCCCTCCCTCCTTCCTTTTTTCCTCCTTTCCTTTTCTTTCCTATTGAAGATTTGAACAACACAATTAATAAGCTTGATTCAGACACATATAGAACTCTGCACCAAATAATGAGTGAATCCACATTCTTCACAAACACATGTGAAACTGTGGACAAATTCATGGAACAGGTCATGGACACTCTTAAATAAAGATTAATCACAGTCTTCACTGAGGATGAGGCACGTGTGAAAATACCTGATCTACCTTTCAATACCTGATCTACAGGTACTGAAAATGCCTGATCTACAGGTATTGAAAATGCCTTACCTACAGGTAGATCAGGTATTTTCGCACTTGGCTCCGCCTCAGTGAAGACTGTGATCAAATATTTGTTTGAAAATAAAAGTGAAAGTCCAGCACTCACTGTACTGTTGAACCTACAGAAATTTGTGTTGACACTGATGGAGAATGTAAGGTTACGGTGAAGTCAAGGATTATGTGAGCAACTGGGTATAGAGGTATTGCCACTTCTTAAGATGAGAAAGACCTGAAGAGGAGTGAGCAGGCTTTGGAGGCAAAAGTCAAACGTTCTGTATGGATAAAGTTAGCTTGAGATCCCAGGGAAGATGCTGAGCAGCTCACTGGATAAATGAATGGGCAGAGGAGAGAGCAGCCAAGATGGGGGAGTAGGAAGACCCTGAGCTCACCTTCTCCCACAAGCACACCAAAATTACAACTATTTACAGAGCAACTATTGATGAGAAAGACTGGAGACTACAGAAAAGATCTTCTACAACTGAAGATTTTTAAAAAGGAACCAGAACAAAATGGGTAGGAGGGGCAGAGATGTAGTACAGTCAGGACCCATGTACCTGGAAGGGAGTGACCCACAAACTAGAGGATAATTACAACTGCAGAGGTTCTCCCCAAGGGGGCAAGTGGTCCGAGCCCTACATCAGGCTCCCCAGCCCAGGGTTCCTGCACCAGGAAGATGAGGCCCCGGAATGTTTGGCAACACAGACAATGGCAGCACCATCTGGGATGCCCCAGGCCAAGCAGCTAGCCAGGTGACGCCACCAGCCCTAGGAGCCACTGGGCCCTGGCCCCACCCCTCAGGAGGCCAACCCCAGCTCTGGAACCCCAAGTCCCGCAGTCAGAGTCTCTAGGACCTATCCTCCTCAAACTATTCCAAAAAAACTGCAGAGGAAGGAATGCTTCTGAACTCATTCTAAGGCCAGTATCACCCTGATACCAAAACCAGAAAAAAAGAAAAAAGGACATTACAGGCCAATATCACTGATGAACATCAATGCAAAAATCCTCAAGAAAATATTAGCAAACTGAATTCAGCAATACATTAAAAGGATCATAAACCATGATCAAGTGGCATTTATCCCAGGGATGCAAGGATGGTTCAAGATCCACAAATCAACTGATGTGGTACACATTAATAAATTGAATAGTAAAAATCATACAATCATCTCAATAGATGCAAAAAAACCTTTTGACAAAGTTCAACATCAATTTGATAAAAACTCTCAACAAAGTGGGTTGAAAACAGAGAGAGAACAGACCTCAACATTTAATGAAAGCCATATATGATGAGCCCACATCTAATATCATACTCCAGGGCAAAAAGCTGAAAGCATTTCCTCTAAGATCAGGAACAAGATAAGGATGCCCACTCTCCACACTTTTATTCAACATAGTATTGAAAGCCCTAGCCAGAGCAGTCAGACAAGAAAAAGAAATAAGATGAACCCAAATTGGAAAGGAAAAAGTAAAACTGTCACTGTTTGCAGATTACATGATACTGTACATAGAAAATCTTAAAGACACCACCAAAAAACTACTAGAGCTCATTGATGAATTCAATAAAGTTGCAAGGATACAAAATTAATATACAGAAATCTACTGCATTTCTAGACACTAAAAATGAACTATCAGAAAGAGAAATTAACAAAACAATCCCACTTACCACTGCATCAAAAAGAATAAAATAACTAGGAATAAATCTAATCAAGGAGGTAAAAGACCTGCACTCGGAAAACTATAAGACACTGATGAAAGAAACTGAAGACAACATAGACAGATGCAAAGATATACTGTGTCCAAGAACTGGAAGAATTAATATTGTTAAAATGACCATAGTACCCAAGGCAATCTACAGATTCAGTGTAATCCATATCAAAATACCAATGGTATTTTATCATAAATCTAGAAGAAATAATTCTAAAATCTGTATTGAATCACAAAAGACCCTGAATAGCCAACCAATCTTGAGAAAGAAGAACAAAGCTGGAGGTATTATGCTCTTTGATTTCAAACTATACTACAAAGCATGAGTAATCAAAACAGTATGATCTGGAACAAACACCCACACATGGATCAATGGAACAGAACAGAGAGCTCAGAAATGAACCCAGACTTATGTGCACAATTAATCTATGACAAAGGAGGCAAGAATAGACATAGGGAAAAGATGGTTTCTTCGATAAATAGTGCTGGGTAAACTGAATATCTACATGCAAAAGAAGCAAACTGGACTATTCTCTCCCACCATGAACAAAAATAAATTCAAAATGGATTAAATATACAACTTAATTATATGACCTGAAACCATAAAAATTCTAGAAGAAAACATAGGCAGTAGCTCTTTGAAATCAATCTTAGTAATAATTTTTATTTTTTTATTATTTTTAATGGCATTTCATTTGCAATACATTTAAAAATTATTTATTTATTTATTTAGGTTGCACTGGGTCTTAGCTGCAGCACATGGGATCTTTGTTGTGGCATGCGGGATCTTTTTTTTTAGTTGTGGTAGGTGGGCTCTTAGTTGCAGCATGCAGACTCCTTAGTTGTGGCATATGGACTCCTTAGTTGCAACATGTAGACTCTTAGTTGTTGCACATGAACTCTTAGTTGCGGCATGCATGTGGGATCTAGTTTCCTAACCAGGGATGGAACCCCGGCCCCCTGCATTGGGAGCGTGGAGTCTTACCCACTGGACCACCAGGGAAGTCCTAGTAATATTTTTTTAGATATGTCTCCTCAGGAAAGGAAAACAAAAGAAAAAATAAGCAAATGGGACTACACCAAACTAAAAAGCTTTTGCACAGCAAAGGAAACTCTCAACAAAATGAGAAAGGACATGTTCTGAATGGGAAAAGATACTTGCCAGTAATATATCCGATAGTGGGTTAATATCCAAAACACAGAAAGAACTCATACAACTCAACATCAAAAAAACCCCAAACAACCCAATTAAAATGTGCAGAGTACTTGAAGAGACATTTTTTCCAAAGAAGACATACAAGTGGTCAGTAGGCCCATGAAAAGATGCTCAACATCACTAATAATCAGGGAAATGCAGATCAAAACCACAATGAGATATCACCTCACACCTGTCACAACGACTATTATCAAAAAGACAAGTGTTGGCAAGAATGTCGAGAAACGGGAACCCTCCTATACTGTTAATGTGATATAAACTGGTATAGCCGCTATGGAAAACAGCATGGAGGTTCTTCAAAAGACTAAAACCACCGTATGATCCAGCAATTCCATTGCTGGGTATACATCTGAAGAAAATGAAAACACTAATTTGAAAAGATACATGCACCCCAATGTTCACAGCAGCACTGTTTACAATAGGCAAAATACAGAAGCAACTCAAGTGCCCATCAACAGCTGAATGGATAAAGAAAATGTAATAAATACACACACCCACACAAGCACATACGTTGGAATTGTACTCAGCCATAAAAAAAGAATGAAATCTTGCCATTTGCGACAACATGGATGGACCTAGAGGATATTATGCTAACTGAAATACGTCAGACAAAGACAAATACTGCATGATTTTGCTTATATGTGGAACAGAAACACACTGAACAAAGATAACAAAACAGAAACAGATTTATAGATACAGAGAACAAACAGGTGGTTGCTAGTGGGGAGGAGGGTGGTGGGAGGAAAGCCATAGGTGAGGGAGATTAAGAGGTACAAACTTCCAGCTGCAAAATAAATGAGTCATGGGTATGAAACGTACTGTGTGGGAAATACAGGTGACATGTTTAACCACTTATCTCGGTGATCATTCTGAAATATATAGAAATACTGAATCACTATGTTGCATAACAGGAACTAACATAGAGTTTTAGGTCAATTATACTTCAAAAGCAAACAACAAAGTCATAGAAAAAAGAGATCAGATTTGTGGTTACCAGGGTTGGGGATGGGGAGAGGGAGAATTGGATGAAGGCGGTCAACAGATACACACTTCCAGAGTTATAAGATAAATAAATACTAGGGAGGTAATGTACAACATGATAATGAACACTGCTGTATGTTATAGAGGAAAGCTGTTAAGAGAGTAAATCCTGAGTTTTTATCACAAGAAAAACAATTTTTTCGATTTCTTTAATTTTGCGTCTACAAGATGATGGATGTTCACTAAACTTTTCGTGATAGTGATTTCATGATGTATGTAAGTCAAATCACTATGCTGTACACCTTCAGCTTATACAGTGCTGCATGTCAATTATACAGCAGTAAAACTGGAAGAAAAAAAATGAGTGAGGAGATCGGGGGAAAGCTGCAGACGAGAAACACAAATAAGAGCTATACACTGGGTAAGATCACCTAGGAGACTGCATGGTAGAGGAGAGAAGAGGATCAGGGCAGAACCCTGGGAGACTCAGACACGCACAGTACGCATGGCATGGTCTACGCACTAAACAGTCATGTGTTCCGCCACTTTTCCTATCACCTTTGCAGTTAGGAGCATCACGTGAGTAGCTCTGGACAGTGAATGGAGGGAGCATCTAAGAATTGGTTTAAGACCCTCAACTGTCCACACTTCCTACCCTACTTATCATGAATCCATGTACTGAAGTCACTGATAACTGTTAACTCCAGTCCCTGAGGGACTTTATGGAGTAAAACCCCTTTCTGACCCATGTAGCAAGAGAGAGAAATAAACTTTTATGTGGTAAGCCACAGAAATTTCAGGACAAATTTGTTACTTTAGCATAACCTGGCCTAACCTGACTAATAAGAAATTCCATCATATGAGTTGACACAACAAAGCATCCTTTTCATTAAAAAAAAGAGCACATGTAATTTGATATGTTTTCAACAAAAGTACAGCAGTGGTTATTTCCAGCTTCTATCTAAACAAAATTTAGATGAACTCCTTGTTCATTTTTTAAGCTGAAGGGTGATCGCTGAATGGTTGACTAAATAACACAGGATATTGTCCATTCTTTCAAAGATCCTCATTTCTCAATTGTTTTTTTCCTGATTCTTAAGGTTTATGAAAACATTGTTTTTTAAACATAGCTCTTGGATAATTAAAAAACTAATATTGATGCTTTATAATTTTCTAAATTTCTTCAAAAACAATTCTCTCCCCTTACATCAGCTAATTTTTTAGGTGTTTGATTCATTTGACAAATTGATGATACAGGAGATTCCTTTCATTCATTTCACAAATTTTAATTGAGCCTCTACTTTGTTCTAAACATTTTGATAGCAGCCAGGGAAATAATGAAAAGATCCAGTACTTACCCTCATAGTTATGGTTCTGATACCACCTGAAGCATTACCTACAGCCAAAGTCAGTTCTGAGATCCCGAGAGACAGGAAATCAGTTACTCTCTATGTGCCTCAATAGCTTCCGCTGTAAAATGGAAATAGTAACTCATTCCCCCCAGAGGTACTGCAGTAATAAAATGAGACAAAGTGGAAGGCTATTTTTAGCTACACTTAGAAGTGCACTCAGACCATCTCAATACAAAGGGTTTTTATTGGACAAAACAGAATCTACAAGGTACCTGGTGCTCTAGCAGCTGGAGGGAGAGAGTAGGGACCATGTGGTCTCCATATTGCTCACTCTGTCTTCTGTCTACTCAGTTCCCTCACTATCTTTGCTTGCTCTTACCTTTTACTCTGTAATTCTGCTTTTAAGTTTGTATCATTGGTAGCTTCTATTTCTTCCTAGCTTCAGTCTACACACTCCCTTGGGTTTTATCTCCATTCTCTCTTTCTTCTTTAGCACTTACAGACAACTACCTAATTAATTTTTCAGTTCAAATTTCTAGAAGAATCTGTTGGGTTGATTTGTTCATTCCAGCATTCAGGACACATACATGGAATATTTACTGAGAATAGGCAGTGGACCCCCATGGTAACCCCCGCCCCCATTAGGACCCCCCGAATGATCCCTCTATCCTCATCCCGAAGATGCTCCTCTTTCCCTGCGAGCTTGTTAGAGGTGCTGAATTTGCCCCCCACTCCAGATCTACTAAATCAGAACCAACATTTTAACAAGATCCCCAGGTGATTTGTGTGCAAAGTTCAAGTCTGAGAAGCACTACTTTAAACTTCTGGCTCAAAACTGGCTGCACAAAACTGCTATGGATTTTAAAAAATTACTGATGCCTGGGTCCCTTCCACAGAGATTCCTTTTTAATTTTTCTGGGGTGCAGGCTGGCATTCAGAAGATCCTAGAGGATTCCAGTGTGCAGGTAGGTTTGAGAATCTCTGAGCTTGTCCTGAGTCACCACGATCAGCTGTGAACCTGGACAAATTGTTTCATTTCTCTCTAAGCTAGATTTCTTATCTCGTAAGTGAAGATAACCTGTGGACCTCAGAGTTGTTCTGAGGCCAAACCTGATTATACCTGTGAAACTGTTTGGAATTCCACGCAGCAGCAGTTAAGTTCTCTAAACCCATCTTCTTTTATATAATTGGGAATTCAAGGAAACAAATGCATTATTAAATATGAGAATATAAATAAAAATGCATGGAAGATCATGTAAAACTGTCATGATTACACTTTACCTGTGTCATGGCTAAGTACTGCTGTCCCATCTCACCTATCAAGTAATGGAGGGTTAGAGAGGTTAAGTAAGTGTCTTAAGGCCCTGAAGGCTGCTAAAGAGAAATTATTCACCAGATCCTCTTTAAAAACCTGCGGACAAGACTTCACTCCAGACCACTGCGATGGGGGAAGACAGACTGAATGCAACTCTGAACAACAGGGAGCAATGGAGATTTATAACAGGGGGCAGGATGTGGGAGAGAACGTTAAAAGGACCAAGAGGAACTTGGTAAGATATTGGGGGGGGGGGGGGACGTGATAAGAAATAGAGTGGAGGAAGAGGAGCTTGATTAGATACGGGGGGAGGGGGTGGATTCTCAGTCAAGTGGCTTTGCAGGATTCTTTGGTAAAATCGGGCTCAGCAGGCCAAGCACGAGGCCTAGTCTAGACGAGGGCTCCAAAGGACCAGACTAGAGTATGCTCCCGGAGCGGGTCAGTCTATGCGGAGTTGGGGCCTCAAGCCGGGCGGGTCTAAGCGCGCACACCCTGCTAACCTTTGACTGCCAGTGTCGGCGGTTAATGCAAACCTCATAGGACCGAACGTGTCTGGCGCCGTACACCCACGAAGCAGGACTGCTGGCCGCGCTCCAGCTTCAAATCAGAGCGAGCCCTATCGCAGCAGCGGCCCCCTGATACGCGCGGAGCCTCCAGGGCTGGGTTTGCCGCGTCACGACCCGCCTCCCGGTCCCCGGGGCGGGGCCGCCGCACCTGCCGCACGCCAATCACGGGCCGGCGCGCAGGGGCGCACGCGCCAAGGCCCTGGGCGGGGCCTCGCCGCACATCTGTCTCCGAGACCTGCCGGCCCCTCCGCCGCCCTGATTGGCCATCTGGTAGTGACGTGATGGCCGCCTCAGCCTATGATAGCCGAGCCGGCCGGCGGCGGGGTGCGGAAGCGGCGGGGCGCGGCGGGTGGAGTGCGGAGCGGCGGGCGCGGGATGCGGGAGGCGGGCGCGGCCTTTGCTCTGCTAGGTCCCAGCGCCGGCGGGATGCGGCGCTTCGCTCTCACCGTGGTCCGGCAGTGAGTATGGCCGGCGTGGGCTGTCCGTTCCCGCTCCGTGGAGTGCTGCGGGTTGGGCTGGGGGACCGAAGACCTGCCCTCGCCCTGCCCGTCCCGTTTGCTCCCCAGAGGCTCGGCCCGGCTATTTCCTAGGTGTTTCCCACGAGTTACCCCTTCCGGCCCTCCTGTCTCAGCGACGCCCAGCGGGAAGCCAGGGCTCAGATGGCATCGGTCCCGCGTTAGCTGGGGACAGGGAGGTCGGGAGGAGTGCGTGTCTAGGTCCCCCGCCGCTGGGCGGCAGCTGAAGCGGAAGAGGCAGCCCTGACCCCGCACCTCCCGGGACCCGCGTTTGCCCCTGGCCGGCCCCCCAGGGTCTGCAGAGTGACTGGTCCATGGCTGACGTCTCCGCTGCAGGCTCTGCGCCCGCTCCATCCCAGTCCCCTCGGGCCCCCAGGCTCGTGTCTGAGATTCGCTTCTTGCCCGCAGAGTTTCCGTCGCTGGGGGAGGAGGGGGGCCTCGCCCTGCTCTCAGCCGAGGGCCCTGCTCTCAGCCGCCTGCATCGCTCTGAACACATATTTTTATCGTATAACATTACACGGAGCTAAATGCTGACCTGTCTGTAGGTCTCTTCCGTTTTCCTTCTCGACTTTTATTAGCCCGGTGTTAATGGGGAGGTGAAATTCAGGGCGGTCAGGAGCACAGATTTTCCAAGCAAGATGGATGTAGGTTAGAATCTGGAGCCTGGTAACCTGGGCTTCCGTTAACCGACTTAAATCTCTACGATCTCAGTGTCCTGATTTATAAAATGGGGGTAGTGACAGGACCCACCGCACTGGGTTAGTGTGGTAATGAAATGTCAGAAAGGTGAACGGTCTAGTACAGTGGAGGGGGGAGATATATCTGAGGATTGAGTAACTTGTTTCTGTAAGGACAGCTCTGATACAAATGAAGTCGTGTGTAAGGTTAACGGGACCAGCATTCTGAGTGGGTGCTTTGTGTCAGAGGACTGGGTTGCAGGTGACAAAGTTTCCAGTTTGACCTCATGGAGCGTGTGAACAGCAATATGGTCTAACCTTATCAGGCTGACTTGAGCTGCTGTCTTTTTTGTCCTGTTCATCCCTTATAAGAAGATGATCTTGACAGTCATCTGAAGTTGTCCCTTTAGGATTCACAGGATTTTAATGACTGAGCTAGAAATCGATTTCCTCTCTCCACCCCATCCTCTCCATTTGATAGAATGCTCTGTGACCATTGTATGACCTTCTTAAGGTCATACTGCTGGTCAGGATCAGAGCAGGAGCTAGAGTCTCGATCGCCCTTACCTCTAAAGTTAGAGCACTTTCTGGATGCCTTGACCCAGGGCCTGGCATATAACCGCAGTTCAGAGGTTGTAGAAAGTCTGGGCAAAACCACCCCTTGGAAAACAAGATGATCCCTGTTTAGATTCTTAATAGACAATGGTTACATGAATGTGGATTTTATCCCCTCCCTGTGTAACAGGGAAGAGCTAAATTGGACTGCATGTTGGATCTGTTTCTTTGACTTTAATCTTTGCTTTTCCTTGCTTTAATCATACACAATGGCCTGCCTCAGGGAACCCTACCCACCTGTGAAACTAACACATCCCTTCCCCAAGGCTAGTCATTCCAGGAAATGTTTTGCAAGACTGATCACCCTTTTTACTTTACTTATGCACTTCTCTCTCTTTCATTGTGTATAAGAAACTAGCATCCAGACCCTGATAAGATGGTTTTTAGGAGACAGTAGCCTGCCATCTTCTTGGTTTGCCAGCTTTCCGAATAAAGTCATATTCCTTGTCTCAATACCTCATCTCCGATGCATTGGCCTGTCATGTAGTGAGCAGAGCTAGCTTGGACTCGGTTAACACCTGCTTCTTAAAAAGGGCTTGATTTTTAAAAATTGATTCCTCATAGAAATCCTATGATTAATTAATTTAAAAATAAGTCTTAATAAGTTAGTATGTGACCCATCCTCTTAAGTATATACTGTGCCTTTCTGCCTCCTATTTTATAGAGTTAAAACCCAGTGTTTGTAGGTTGTTTGAATATCACCAGCCATTTCAGAGGCTACTTTTTTATTTCCCGTCATATAACCTTGAAGAGTGATAAGAATAGTTTGCTTTGTTCTGTTTTATTCATGGGAAAGTGCAGAGACAGTGTGAAATAATTGGTAGGATTATGGTTAGTTTTCTCCTTCAGAGTTCTCAAAGCTAAAAATTGACGATTCTTTCAGGAAAAGAAACAATTTCAGACTTGATTGAGAATCACCAGAGTTTGATGTGATGACTCTTATTGGAATCAGCAAGATTGATTTAGCATAATACTGGGAATTTACCTTGAGTGTTCTATTACCTGATTCTGTCAAATGCTTTGAAACTGATAGCATGATCAGTATTTTTAAGAGTTGGATAATTTCTGGAAAGGTGCATCTTCCGATAATGCAGTGGAACTTTTTAAATGCAGCCAAATCCTTTATGAAAGTGAGAGCACCAGTTGTATCATTTTTGGAACAGAATACCCCAGATTTCAAACTTCAAGTCTACTAATCTGATTGAGCTGTAGCCTCTCATGGTCTTAGAGCAGCATCGTTGAAAACCCCAATACCTGCAGGTTGGCATCAGCATCACCTGCATAGCACATTGAAGGCCCTAGTTCCCTTGAAATGTTCTTTGAAGGTGTTTCCAATTAGTTGCCTGCAAAACCATCCCATTTCACTTCCATTTTTAGCTAGCTCATCAAACATTTTTACAAACTAAATTTAATTTACTTTTCATTACTTAAAGATGGTGAATCAGTGTAGTTATTGACAGCAAAACGGATTTGTTTTTCTTGCTGTGCCTCTTTTGGCAGTTACTTAGTTTTCATTGAATGCTAATCATTGTTCTGTTCATTAATAGAGCAGGCCACATGAATGTTGGATCACCTGTAAACTTTTATAAAGATGCATGTAATTGTTATGTTACTGTGATATTTGTTTTCTGGGAATAGGGTTGGTTAACTGGGAGAGCCTATGCAGCTAGGCCTAATGTACATACAGACAAAAATATATTATGAATTGGGTATTTTACATTTTCCCCCTCAGACCATCTAGTGAAAGTCTCCATGTTACTAGCCCTTGGAATCTTCTATATTTTCAAATGAATTAATTGGTGTGGAGGAATTAGGAATAAAGCTGTATATTCATGATTAAATATCAGGTGAGTATACTCCATGCCCGTGTATACCAAAGCATATCTGTTTCAAGAACTTGCCCCAAATGTATACTAATTTCCCACAATTTGTCTCTCCTGTGGCCAACTGAGTAAGTTGTCCATAGAATCTGAATTATTTAAAAGGATGTGATTAGGAAATTCAGCTTTCTATATGATTTCTAGAGAAACACCATAGAATACAAACCAGAACTAACAAAATAAATGATGCATATTTGTGGCCCTGTAAATGGCTGGTCATAAGACTTGACTTCTCGGCATAAGCGTTTGGATTCTTGCAGAGTCGGGTGTCTGCCTTGGAAGTGGATCATGCTGCAGATTTTGGAAATCAGCGCTTTTATTTCTGACTCCTTCAAAATATATTCCTCTGACCTTTCCGCTCCCCCCCACCTTCCCTGCCGCCGCTGCTACACGCCAAGCTTTGGTTAGGGAACTAGATTAATAGTAAACCTATCTTAGCCACCCGCTTTTCTTTCCCACTCCCCAGACAGACAACTTCAAACAGTTGCTTCATGGATTTGTACAGACCTCTCAATAATGCTGATAAAAGCTGTAAAACTAAATATTTGTGCACATTTTTGGAAAATAATTCTATGTCTAGATTCCGACAATATAATGTTTATAAAGTGATTTGAAAGCAAAAAATGCCCAGTAGAACACCAGTGATTGTTAATAATGCACTATTGTCTACAGCAGGCTCTACTGACTTACAGCTAAAGCAGATCTGTTATTAGTGTATAGCTATTTTTTCTCCTTTAGCTGAAATTGGTTAGATGCTGGGGCAGTACTGTTACAAACCATCAAAGTACTGGGGTTCTGTTTTTTGTAGGATGACATTTTGATGATATAATGTTTTCTTCTGAATCCTTGGTCAGATCAGCTCTTGGGATTAAGTTAAAATCTTGAGCTATCTTTTCAGTAAGCACACAAAAAGTTATCATCCCAGCAAATCATTTGTGTGATTTGTAAAGACCTGGTCTGGCATAATTATTAAATTTCTTCTCACCCTTGATTTTAAATTTATAAAATGAGCGAGGGAGCTTGTGATCCATAGTAAGTGGGCAGAACCTTCTGAGGTTTCTGTATAAAAGTAGATATGGTCTTGGGGTGGGGGAGGCGTTCTTTGAATTTTGCTGGAAATTGAATTGGTTACAAAGCCACTGTCTAAAGAGGACATCACTTGTATTGAAGTGAAGCACAGTCCTTTTATTCTTGGTCTCAGCAAGATGTGTGAGGCTGAGGCAGACAGGAAGCGGATCCAGTGTTTGGGAACCGTTTTCCGTATGAGAAGTGACTGCTTCCCCATCACTGCCCTGGGTGCTTTCTCCATCTGAATGGCAGGGCTTCATCTCCTCTTCATGTCCATTTCATAAGCCATTTTGGAGTACTGTAAGACATCTTTTATTAATACTCACCTCAAAAATGATAGGCGTGGCAAGTAGTTCTGTGTAATTCACTCACTTGTATATTTCTTAATAGAGCCAATATGTCCACATGTTTAGAAATCAGAACAGTTCTCCCAGGTCTTCTGTCCTCTCACCCCGCAGGTGACCACAGGGTTTCATTTCTTGTGCAGATGCAAACATTTACTCGAGTCCCGCCTTTCTAAAAAGCTAGCAGTCTTTGTGTATTATTCTGTACCGTGCTTTTTCTGCCGAATATGTCTTGGTGATCTTTCAATATCTTTACTCTCTTTCCAGGGAACACAGCCACATAGATTCCATCAGGTGGATATCCCACTGTTTGTTTGTTAAAAAGTAATGGCTTCCCTGCAAAGGGGAATTTAGGTTATTTACCGTCTTTTGGTGTTGGAAATATACTGTTGCAGTATTCTTTTAAATATAGATGAATGTAAGCATTTCCAGTAACAGGGCTGCTGGTAAACAGACTTGTCATTCTGATGGACATTTCCAGATGTCCCTCCATCCACAGAGCACGTACACTGAGGTTCTGTTATTTCCCAGGATTTTCTGCAGGTACTGGACACGTTAGGGTGATGCAGCCTCTGGCTGTTCCTTTAAGGACCTGCGTGACTACAAAAGTTAACTAGCGTACAGAAGGTAACTAACTTCAGTAGTGCCTGGTAAAATGGGAGCATAGAGTCAGGGTAGTTACATGGGATGGGGAGATGGGGAATGGTGCCAGGGAGGGAAGTGTACCTCCAGGAGCTGGCTGGCTGTGTTGGGTCTTGAAGAATGAGAACACTGTGGCCAGGTCCAGCGGTCTCTGATTTAGCCCCCTAGGGCATTCTGAGACACATTCAAGTTTGAGAACCTCTGTTCTTGATGAGGTTGACCAACAGCTGCTTTTGTCAACAAGGGACCAGGTTCCAGGAAGAGACCTGAGTTTGTGATTCTGACTTTAAGGTCTGATGGTGTTCGTTTCTGAATCTAAGTCAAACCCACGTAAGATTTTTTTCTTTTTTCTTTTTCTTTCTTTTTAAATTAGTGCTTCATGTAAAAACAAAGGAGTGATGAGCCTTCATGGTAATCAGGGAAATACAAATTAAAATCAAAGTGAGGTAGACTGTTCAGGTGCCTTCTGGGCACAGGTTGAAGGAAATCACGTGATGATGAGGATGTGGAGCACTGCCGGGTGGTAGTGGTTGGAGTAGCCACTTTGGCATTATCAAATAAAGCTGGGTACGCTATGGCCGCGCAGTTCTAGTGCTGGGTATAGATCACTAGGCAGGGGGCAGCAAACCCCTGAGAGTAAATAGTTTAGGCTTTGCAGGCCACACAGTCAATCTGAACTGCTCAGTTCCACCGTTACAGGGTGAAAATAGTCGTAGACAGCAAACAAACATGGGCGTGACTGTATTCCAATAAAACTTGGTTCACAAAGAGACTTGTTTACCAGTCCTTGAGTGGACTTCAAACATGCGCCTGCATCAGCATCACTTGGCGGGTTTATTAAAACACAGACTGCTGGGCCCCCACCTCGGAGTTCCTGATTCAGTGTGTCTGGGGGCGGGTGGGGCCCGAGACTTTGCATTTCCAACGAGTTTCCAGGCAATGCCAGTGATGTGGGTCCAGGGACCATGCTTTTGAGAACCACTGTCCTAGAGAGTCTCCTGAGGTCTGAACAAACATGTTCCTGGCAGTGTAGCCTGGAACTGGAAACAGACAATCTAAGTCTATCACAGTGGACTGTGTAATACATTGTGGTAAATCCTTTCAGTGGAGTTTACACAGTAACGAGAATCAAGTCCAGCCACGCTCAGCAACATTGGTGTATCTCCCAAAATGCTGAAGGAAAGAAGCAACACAGAAAGCCAGAGTAAGAAGCAAGTCACTGTAAACTTTAACAACAGGCCAACTAATCTGTGCTGCACATGGGTAGGAAAGTGATGAGGGAAGGCAAGCCCTTGAGCAGGCAGAAGAGCCACTGGGGAGGGAGGACATTGTGATGAACAGGGACAGGGTCCGGGAGGCTGGCAGCGATCTGTTAACCTGGGTGGCCACTGGCTTTATCAGTATATTATTTACTGTTTATTTCACAATTTTTTAAAAACGAAATATTGGGTTTATTTTTTTAAAAATATTTGTTTGGCTCTGCCGGGTCTTAGTTGCGGCATGGGGGATCAAGTTCCCCAACCAGGGATTGAACCTGGGTCCCCTGCTTTGGGAGCGCAGAGCCTTAGCCGCTGGACCACCAGGGAAGTTCCGCACAATTTTTAAAAGGTTAAAAATGCATTGTTAAATCTTTGATAGCTGTATAGTCTCTGTCCAAAAATGACTTATAAACAGAACTGCTGAGTGCTTCCTAAAAGCTAGGCAGAGTTCTGAATGCTTTACCTGTATTCACCCAATCATCCCGAGAGTCCTGTGAAGTAGGGACCATTTATTATCCCCATTTTACAGATGAGGAAGCTGAGGCATTGAGCTTAACCCAGCTGGTAAGTGTAGAGCCAAGTAGTCTTGTTCCTGAGCCAAATAGATGGCAGCGGGGTTTCTTCTCACGGGTTTTCACCTCTCACCAGAATGGAAGGGCGTGGATGTGGGCTGTAGGGACAGTTGATTCCAGATGAAGAGATAACTTGAGCTGAAGAGACCTGTGGAGTGTTTCTACCCACCATTTCCAGTTCTCTGTCTGGTGTCTGCACAGCGCATTCCAGCTCCCACCTCCAGGAGCTGCTGGTCTAGAGCACCTGTGGATCCAGTGCCTGATCCTGGGGTCACCACATAAAAAGAGCTCAGAGAAGCGTCTGCGGGTTCTCCCTGAGAGCTTTCTGTGTATTTGACGATTGCTTTTATTGTAGGTGTGCTCGGTGGTCCGGTCTGGTCCGGGTGCCCCCACCCCCAGCTGCCCTCTCCAGCCTCAATCCAGTTACTTGGTGACACCGTTTCTCACCCTGTCACTCTTCTGGTTGCTTCAGAATGGGTTGGGTTTAGTTTTGTAATTCCTCGCTGTTGCAAAGTGGAGCAGCTTGAGCAACTTCGGGGCTGAGGAGGCAGAGCCGGGTCTGCAGGTCTGTGTGCCCCCCTTCCCCTCCGCTCATGGTCCCTCGCACTTGTCCACTCAGGCCAGCGGGTGGACGGATGGACCAGCTGTTGTGTTTTGGTCCTGAAGCCTGTGGGAGTAGTTTTGGTCAACATATTTAAGAAGATTATGGAAGAAAACATATATATATGTGTGTGTGTGTGTGTGTGTGTATATACACACTACTTTTGAAATAGCATTTTCTACCTTCAGTTCACTTAAGGTTGATCTATATACATTTTAATTTGGGCCAGTTTGAAATTTTTAGCATCAATTAGGTACATAGAATACACAAATGCAAATAATAGTTTTAGAATAAATTTTATCTTTACAGGTTAGATTCTGACATATGTTTACAATATGCTGTCTTTACAAGTAATCATAACCAGTCATTGCTGATTTTTTTTTTCTCATTTCAAAAATAACTTAATTTGGTAATAAAGGCTTTTTCCCTCCCTGTTTTAGTGGAGAAACAAGACTTAACAAGGAGAAAATACTTCAAGGTTGGTATGCTCTGACTCTTATTTTAGCTCTCTCCGCTAGTGTTAGTGTGAAATGCGGGTTAATCAGATGGGTTGGGGTAGGGTGGAGGGGCGCAGGTCTGGAATCTTAACGGGGGATTACAGAATTAAAACATCATGGTCACAGAACTATGATCAGAGCAGATGGTAACCACGAGGCGTAAGTCTCTTGAGTGAATTGGATGGAAAGAACAGTGCTCCAAGTTGTTCATGGGCCACATCAAAGCCGATGTGTCAGCTGATTAAGGAATTATATTGGGTCTAGTCGTCTTAAAATATATCTGCCAGGATTTAAAGTGATTTCATATTTGGAAACAGAAATTTACTGGCAGGTGTTAATGGTATTTTTCTGCTAAGATAGTTACATTATTTTTAGTAGTAACAGCAAAATGATTTAAAAAGAGAATTCCTGTTCTCACATGGGGTCCTTTACTGTATTCTGAATAGATCCTCCCCGCCTTGTTCTGTTAATTTGAGTTCAGATCTTTTAATCTCCCTGTGATCCAGCTGGTCTGGCTTTTAAAGAGTATGTTTCAGCTAGACATGCTATTTCTGTGCTCTGATTATACAAGCATTTAGTTTTATATTTTGGGGTTAGGGACATCTGGGGTTTGCAGAAGCTGATTTTCATACCCCATGTGGCTGCCTCCCCCTCTTCTGGAAACCAGTCTGATAATTCAGTGCACCTCTATTTCCCACTGATGTGGGGCCCACCCAGAGCATCCTCTGGGCTCATGTGCCGTCCCACCTTGTCCGTGGGGCCTGCTCCTTTGTCTCATTTCATTGGACGCTGACAAGAGACCCTGAATAAAAGTTTTCATGGTCACACCTGTTTTTTAAGTTTGTTTCATGTTTCCCTAACTTTGGAAGTTAGATGCTTAGTTCCTTAAGTTACAGCCTCCTTTTTATTTTTATTTTTTATAAGCATTCGAGCCTTATATGTTCCTAAGTACCATTTTTTGTTGCATACCCGCTGTTTTGTAGTAATCTGATAAGTGTTCAGCACCAAGTATCTTAAATTTTCATTATGATTTCTTCATCAACCCTTGGGTTATTCGGAACTGGTTTTTAAATTTCCAAATGAGTGGGCTTTTTGGTTTTGTTCCTTATGTTCTGTGATTGACTTCCAGTGTAATTGCTTTGTGTTCTGACAGTATGGTTTATTTGATAATGGATCTTTGAGATTGGTCAGCATGGTCAGTTTTTATAAATCTACTACTGTATGTTTGAGAAAAATCTGTTTCCTAATCGTTGGGCTTGGAGTTCTATATCAAATATTTAACCTTGACTTTGTTGTTCAGATCTTCCAAACTTTACTAACTTTGTAAATTTATTCATTTGCTGGTAGGACCTAAGGGTCAATCTGTGAGTGACATGCGTTGAATTTCCCACTCTGATGGCCAATTCATCCTTTCGTACCTGAAATGCCGTCAGCTGATGCTTAATGTCTTCTGCTTTTATACAGGTAGAGGGTAATTTGGTTTTAAAATTGCTCTATCTTCCTGGTGAATTGGAATGTTGATTATTTATAGTGATCGCCACAATCCTTACTAAGACTTGTCATAAAGTCCTGCATTTCTGCGAGTGATATGGCGACTCTGGCTCTTTGGGGTTGGAATTTGCCTGAATATATTTTCCCATTCCTTTCCGTTCAACCCTGCGGTGTACTGATATCTCAAGTGTTACCTCGTAAATGGTAGGCAGCTGATTTGGTTCTTTTTAAAAAATATATATATAGTCTTTCTATTAACTGGTGAGAGTGGTCTGAACACATTGACTCTGGTTTTTGGTGTGTTTGGACTCTTCCTTTGTGGTTCTTGTCTCCCTTCTTTTTCTAGTCTTTTCCTTCTCACACACCTTTACTTCTTAGGTGCCTGCTTTTCTTTTTCTTTTCATTGTCCAACCCACTCTTACCTTCCCTACTGGCCTCGAAGTAAGTCATCTCTGTTCTTTTTTTTTTTTTTTTTTTTTTTTTTTAGGGTATTTTGGGGCATTATTTAGGCATAATTTATTTATTTATTTTTTTTTTATTATTTTAATTTTATTTATTAATTTTTTTTTGGGGGGGGGTACACCAAGTTCAATCATCTGGTTTTTTTTTTGTTTTTTGTTTTTTTTTTTTTGGGGGGGGTACACCAGGTTCAATCAACTGTTTCTATACACATATCCCCATATTCCCTCCCTTCCTTGACGCCCCCCCCCCTCGATTCCCCCCCACCCTCCCTGCCCCAGTCCTCCAAGGCATCTTCCATCCTCGAGTTGGACTCCCTTTGTTATACAACAACTTCCCACTGACTATTTTACACTTGGTAGTATATATATGTCTGTGCTACTCTCTCGCTGCGTCTCAGTTTCCCCTTCACCCCCCGCCCCCTCCCATACCTCGAGTTCTCCAGTCCATTCTCTGTATCTGCCTCCCTGTTCCTGTCACTGAGTTCATCAGTACCATTTTTAGATTCCGTATATGTGAGTTAGCATACAATATTTGTCTTTCTCTTTCTGACTTACTTCACTCTGTATGACAGATTGTAGTTCTATCCACCTCATTACATATAGCTCCATCTTATCCCTTTTTATAGCTGAGTAATATTCCATTGTATATATATGCCACATCTTCTGTATCCATTCATTTGTTGATGGGCATTTAGGTTGCTTCCATGTCCTGGCTATTGTAAAGAGTGCTGCAATAAACATGATGGTACAAGTTTCTTTTGGGATGATGGTTTTCTTTGGGTATATGCCCAGGAGTGGGATTACTGGATCATATGGTAGTTCTATTTGTAGTTTTTTAAGGAACCTCCAAATTGTTTTCCATAGTGGCTGTACCAACTTACAGTCCCACCAACAGTGCAGGAGAGTTCCCTTTTCTCCACACCCTCTCCAACATTTGTTGTTTCCAGACTTTGTGATGATGGCCATTCTGATGGGTGTGAGGTGATACCTCATTGTGGCTTTGACTTGCATTTCTCTGATGATTAGTGATGTTGAGCATCTTTTCATGTGTTTGTTGGCCATCTGTATGTCTTCTTTGGAGAAATGTCTATTTAGGTCTTCTGCCCATTTGTGGATTGGGTTATTTGCTTTTTTGGTATGAAGCTGCATGAGCTGCTTGTATATTTTGGAGGTTAATCCTTTGTCCGTTGTTTCACAGGCAATTATTTTTTCCCATTCTGAGGGTTGCCTTTTAGTCTTGTTTATGGTTTCTTTTGCTGTGCAAAAGCTTTTAAGTTTCATGAGGTCCCATTCGTTTATTCTTGATTTTATTTCCATGATTCTAGGAGGTGGGTCAAAAAGGATGTTGCTTTGATGTATGTCAAAGAGTGTTCTGCCTATGTTTTCCTCTAGGAGTTTTATAGTGTCTGGCCTTACATGTAGGTCTTTAATCCATTTGGAGTTTATTTTTGTGTATGGTGTTAGGAAGTGTTCTAATTTCATTCTTTTACATGTTGCTGTCCAATTTTCCCAGCACCACTTATTGAAGAGGCTGTCTTTTTTCCATTGTATACTCGTGCCTCCTTTGTCAAAGAGAAGGTGCCCATATGTGTTTGGGCTTACTTCTGAGTTCTCTATTCTGTTCCATTGATCTTCCTTTCTATTTTTGTGCCAGTACCATACTGTCTTGATCACTATGGCCTTGTAGTATAGTTTGAAGTCAGGAAGCCTGATTCCACCAACTCCATTTTTCCTTCTCAAGATTGCTTTGGCTATTCGGGGTCTTTTGCGTTTCCATACAAATCGTAAGATTTCTTGCTCTAGTTCTGTGAAAAATGCCATTGGTAATCTGATCGGGATTGCATTAAATCTGTAAATTGCTTTGGGTAGTACAGTCATTTTCACTATGTTGATTCTTCCAATCCAGGAACATGGTATGTCCCTCCATCTGTTTATGTCATCTTTGATTTCTTTCATCAATGTCTTAAAGTTTTCTGCATACAGATCTTTTGCCTCCTTAGGCAAGTTTATTCCTAGGTATTTTATTCTTTTTGTTGCAATGGTGAATGGGAGAGTTTCCTTAATTTCTCTTTCTGCTCTTCCGTTGTTAGTGTATAGGAATGCAAGAGATTTCTGTGCATTAATTTTGTATCCTGCTACTTTACTAAACTCATCAATGAGTGCTAGCAGTTTTCTGGTAGAGTCTTTAGGGTTTTCTATATATAGTATCATGTCATCTGCAAAGAGTGATAATTTTACTTCTTCTTTTCCAATTTGGATTCCTTTAATTTCTTTTTCTTCTCTGATTGCTGTGGCTAACACTTCCAAAACTATGTTGAATAACAGTGGTGAGAGTGGACACCCTTGTCTTGTTCCTGTTCTTAGAGGGAATTCTTCCAGTTTTTCTCCATTGAGAACAATGTTGGCTTTTGGTTTGTCATATATGGCTTTTATGATGTTGAGGTAATTTCCTTCTATGCCCATTTTCTGGAGAGCTTTTATCATAAATGGATGTTGAACTTTGTCAAAAGCTTTTTCTGCATCTATTGAAATGATCATATGGTTTTTATCCTTCAAGTTGTTGATATGATGTATCACGTTGATTGATTTGCGTATATTGAAGAATCCTTGCATCCCAGGGATAAACCCCACTTGATCGTGGTGTATGATTTTTTTAATGTGCTGTTGCAGTCTGTTAGCTAGTATTTTGTTGAGGATTTTTGCATCTATATTCATCAGTGATATTGGTCTGTAGTTTTCTTTTTTTGTGACATCTTTGCCTGGTTTTGGTATCAGGGTGATGGTAGCCTCATAGAATGAGTTTGGGAGTGCTCCGCCTTCTGCAATATTTTGGAAGAGTTTGAGAAGGATAGGTGTTAACTCTTCTCGAAATGTTTGATAGAATTCGCCTGTGAATCCATCTGGTCCTGGGCTTTTGTGTGTTGGGAGATTTTTAATCACTGCCTCAATTTCTGTACTTGTGATTGGTCTGTTCATGGTTTCTATTTCTTCCTGGTTCAGTCTTGGAAGATTGTATTTTTCTAAGAATGTATCCATTTCTTGCAGGTTATCCAATTGATTGGCATATAGTTGCTTGTAGTAGTCTCTCATGATGTTTTGTATTTCTGAGGTGTCCGTTGTGACTTCTCCTTTTTCATTTCTAATTCTGTTGATTTGCATCTTCTCCCTTTTTTTCTTGATGAGTCTGGCTAATGGTTTATCAATTTTGTTAATCTTCTCAAAGAACCAGCTTTTAGTTTTATTTATTTTTCTTATGGTTTCTTTCCTTTCTTTTTCATTTATTTCTGCTCTGATCTTTACGATTTCTTTCCTTCTGCTCACTTTGGGGTTTCTTTGTTCTTCTTTCTCTAGTTGTTTGAGGTGTAAGGTTAGGTTGTTTATTCGATCATTTTCTTGTTTCTTAAGGTAGGACTGTATTGCTATAAACTTCCCTCTTAGAACTGCTTTTGCTGCGTCCCATAGGTTTTGGGTTGTTGTGTTTTCGTTGTCATTTGTTTCTAGATACTTTTTGATTTCCTCTTTGATTTCTGTAGTGATTCCTTGGTTGTTTAATAGTGAATTGTTTAGCCTCCATGTGTTTGTATTTTTTGCAGTTTTTTTCCTGTAATTGATATCTAGTCTCATGGCGTTGTGGTCTGAGAAGATGCTTGATATGATTTCAATTTTCTTGAATTTGCTGAGGTTTGATTTGTGACCCAAGATGTGATCTATCCTGGAAAATGTTCCATGTGCACTTGAGAAGAAAGTGTAGTCTGTCGTTTTTGGATGGAATGTCCTATAAATATCAATTAAGTCGAGATGGTCTAATGTGTCATTTAAAGCTTGTGTGTCTTTATTGATTTTCTGTTTGGATGATCTGTCCATTGATGTAAGTGGGGTGTTCAAGTCTCCCACTATAATTGTGTTACTGTCGATGTCCCCTTTTATAGCTGTTAGCATTTGCCTTATGTATTGAGGTGCTCCTATATTGGGGGCATAGATATTTACCATTGTGATATGTTCTTCTTGGATGGATCCCTTGATCATTATGTAGTGCCCTTCCTTGTCTCTTTTAATAGTCTTTACTTTCAAGTCTAATTTGTCTGATATGAGTATTGCTACTCCAGCTTTCTTTTGACTTCCATTTGCATGGAATATCTTTTTCCATCCCTTCACTTTCAGTCTATATGTATCCCTTGGTCTGAAGTGGGTTTCTTGTAGGCAGCATATAGAAGGGTCTTGTTTTTGTATCCATTCAGCCAGTCTGTGTCTTTTGGTTGGAGCATTTAATCCATTTACATTTAAAGTGATTATTGACATGTGTGTTCCAATGACCATTTTCTGAATTGTTTTGGGTTTGTATTTGTAGGTGTTTTCCTTTTCTTGTGTTTCCTACTTAGAGAAGTTCCTTTAGCACTTGTTGTAAGGCTGGTTTGGTGGTGCTGAATTCTCTTAACTTTTGCTTGTCTGGAAAGCTTTTGATTTCTCCCTCAAATCTGAATGAGATTCTTGCTGGGTAAAGTATTCTTGGCTGTAGGTTTCTCTCTTTCAGGACTTTCAGTATATCCTGCCATTCCCTTCTGGCCTGCAGAGTTTCTGTAGAAAGGTCAGCTGTTATCCTGATGGGTTTTCCCTTATATGTTGTTTGTTGCTTTTCTCTTGCTGCTTTTAATATTTTTTCTTTGTGTTGAATTGTCGTTAGTTTGATTAATATGTGTCTTGGTGTATTTCTCCTTGGGTTTATTCTGTATGGGACTCTCTGTGCTTCTTGGACTTGGTTAATTATTTCCTTTCCCATGTTGGGGAAGTTTTCCACTAGAACCTCTTCAAATATTTTCACAGACCCTTTCTTGTTTTCTTCTTCTTCTGGGATGCCTATAATTCGAATGTTGGTACGTTTAAGGTTATCACTGAGGTCTCTGAGGCTGTCTTCTAGTCTTTTTATTTTTTTATCTTTTTCCTGCTCTGTGGCGTTTATTTCTTCCATTCTATCTTCCAACTCACTTATTCGTTCTTCTGCCTCAGTCATTCTGCTGGTTAGAGCATCTAGAGTATTTTTAATTTCAGTTATTTTGTTATCCATTGCTGTTTGTTTTTCTGAGTTCTTATGAACTGTTTCTTGTACTTTCTCTAATTTGTTATCGAGATTTTGTATCATTTTTACTATCATTACTCTAAATTCTTTTTCAGGCATTTTTCCTATTTCCTCCTCATTTATTTGGTCTTGTGGGTTTTTTTCCTGCTCCTTTGCCTGCATGGTGTTTCTTTGTTTCCTCATGGTTGTCCAAGCTTTTGGGGTTGCTTGTCCTGGTGATAGAGGTGTTTATAGAAGACTGTCCAAGCCTCAGACTAATGTCCAAGTATTGGATTAGACGAATATTCAGTCTAGGAAACACATACATGTATAAGACACACAATTATTGAATCCGTTAGGACATAAGGCTCTAGAAAGACCTGACAGAACCCCAGTGTGCTATCAGATATTCAGAGAGAAACCCAGCAGAGATTGACAACTGGAACAGAACAAATCAGAGACAAAAGCAAAAGCAAACAAACAACAAATAACACCCTACACATACAAACATCAATCCAGGGAGATTTTGTAAGCTAGGATCAAATATAGAAATGAGCTGGAGTACCACCAGAGAGAATGGAGATTCTCAGAATGTAATTAGACAACTGTACTAAGAACTAAGATAAAGACAAAAGCCTAATATTAATACCAAGGCAGTGCATCATCTGGAGAATAGAGCAAGGAGTCTGAGCAGACCGATAGTGTTGCTTATAAGTATGTTAAGATAAAATACACTTAAAATGGCTGGAAGAAAGGGGAACAGAAGAGCGTAATGTGGTTGGAAATATGCAAAGAAAAAGAAAGGAATAGAAGTGTATAAAAGAAAGGGATGAAAGGAAAGTATGAAAGATATTTTGTCCGTACTACCAAAAACTTAGCTAGATATAGAAGTATTTTAAAAGGCAAAAAAAAAAAAAAAGAGTAAAAAATATCCTTAAAAAATTATGTTGTAAAACTTGTAGATCCCTTAGGGCTAAGATCATATTTAATAAATCAAAAAAAAAAAAAAAAAAAGAGAGAAAGGAAAAAAAAAAAAAAAAAAAATCCAGAACTGATCCCCGAATGGACCAGTTCAATAGGTATTGATACTACTATTTCTGTTTCCTTAGCGTCTCAGCTGTAAGTGTCCTTTTCCTTGCCTTGGGTTTTTTTTTTGCGTTATTCTGTGACCAGCAGAGGTTCCTTTATTGTTCGTCTGTAAGCCTCGGTGTGTGGGGAGGGAGAGGGTGCAATAGTGGCTCCTTCTCCTGGGAGGGAGTGAGCAGTGGCGCACTGTTGCTTCAGTCAGGCTTGGAGGTGCCTGTTGCAGAGGGCGCTGGTGGCTCAGGCGTACACAGAAAGTCTTAGAGTTGGGCCTCTCTCGGGGTTTTTTCTTTTTGATGCTGGTTTTTTTTTTTTTTTTTTTTTTTTTTTTTTTTCTCTCGGCAGCCTCCCTGCTGCTGGCGTTGCAAGGAGTTTTAATCTAGCCCCGCCCGAGCACCTGAGGGTGCTTGTTATCCCTGAGCGCCTTATGTGGCCCCACAGGGCGTCTCTCCGCTGCCTGTTGCAGAGGCGCAGAAAGAGAGAGAGAGGCTATGCGCGCGGCTCCTCCCCCCCGCCCGCGAGCCTGCAGCCTCCAGCCGCCATCATGGCCGGGCAGCTCTCAGGGATCGGCACTCCTCTCCGCGGACCTCCTCCCTCCTGTCCTCTCAGTCCGTCACCCTACCGGCAACAATGTTTCTCCCCCTGAACCAGCTCTCCGGTTCCCACGCTCCCGCTCCTGGACCCTCCGTTCAGCCGCGGATCGATGTCTCGGTCCGGGAACGCTGAGCTGCGGACCCTCCGTATGTTTCTCACTCGATCTCTGTTCTTTTAATGGTTGCCTTTAAATCTTTACCATTTGTACCCAATAAAGTGTAAGATAAATATCCCCTCTCCCGAAAAATACAAAGAAGTATGTGCTATTGTTTAGTATCTCAGTCCTTTTCTAAGCACTCAACATAGGCATTATTATTTAATTTGTTACTTAGTGTTTGTTTAGATGTACATCTGTATTTGCCAGTTTCTCTCCTCACCATGTCTTTTGCATCTCAGATTTTCATTCCTGAAACACCTTCTTTGAAAAGTCCTCTCTTGTAAATCGGTTGGTAGTAAAGATAGTTTCAGTCAATTCTATTCCAGACAATTCTCTTTTTATCCTTGTCAATCTTTTTTAGTCCAAACAGTGCTAGACTCACAGTTCTCTTAGCTCTTGGAAGCTCTTCCTCTGCTGTTTTTTTGGCTTCCGTTGTTCCTGTTCAGAAGTCTTCTCTCAGCCAAATGGTGTCCCACAGTGGGTATCTTTCTCTGTAACTGCTTTTAAAGTCTTTGTGTTTTATTTTGGTATTCTGTAGTTTCTCTTACTAAATCTAGGAAGGTTTTGGTTTTTTTTTGTAAATAATGTGTCTTTCTTGGTGTACATCGTGTTTCCTTTATCTGTAGTTTTGTCTTCCCTCATTGTGTTCTCCATTTTCTCTCTTCTCTTTCTGGAGTTCCCACTGGATGTACTTAGAATCCTCTCTGTGTCTCTGACACATCCGAGATGTGCTCCATCTCCTTGTGTCTGTGCCGGGGAACAGCTTCAGCCCTCCCTTCAGGTTCATGAAGCTTCTTGGCTTTATTAATCTCCTTTTATCCACTGAGGGTTTGTTTTGTCTTTTGCCCTTCTCAGCAATTCCATTTTTCACTGTTAAGAGACCTGTCTGGTTCTTTTAGAAAGCCATCTGGTTTTTGATGTCTTGTCACTTATTTTTTGTGATTCAGTTTATAGTCTCTGTTTGCTGATTTCCATGTCTGAAGTGTTAGCGGTTCCAAATCTGTTCCAAGTTGTTTCTGCGGACTCTCATTCACCACGGATTATTTTCCTGTGTGTCGAGTCATTGGCCGAACTGCTATTTTCTCTAAATTAGTAGAAGACTTGTCAGCCTTTACTGAGAATGACTCGCAATACTGAACGTTTCTGAATTCGAGCAATGGACATAAAGAAGGAAAACTTTTTGGGGGGTGATTCGACCACCCAAAGGCAGCAGCTGAGCTGAGAATGGCAGGTTGGAGGCAGTGTTAATAAAACCTGTGCCGGAGTGATGGGCGGTGTGAGGGGGAGAGCCCAGGACAGCCTCATCATCGCCCAGCTCCCGCCAGGCAAACATTCTTCTGGGAAATGCTTGAATACCTCAGCCTTTACAGGATCTTAGCGTAATTTTGCTTGCTTTCAGTTCTCGTTCTCTGAAAAGTTATGTGGAAAAGTACCCAAGGAAATCTTTTAATAAAATATAGATAGATACTCTTTATATTCTCTTAGGTGTGATTTTTATTTGTATCCCTTATGTATATATTTTGAATGTTATTGTTCCTTCTCTTAATACCACAGGGCAAGGAATAGATGAACCTCTTTCAGAAACTGGATTTAAACAAGCAGCTGCTGCTGGTGTGTTTCTTAATAATGTGACGTTTACTCATGTTTTCTCCAGTGACCTCACGAGGGCAAAGCAGGTAAGTGTAGAGTCAGGGTTGAGGCTGATGACTGAAAAGTCTCAGTAGTTTTAGCCTCGAAAAATTTGCTGTCAGTGTCTGTAGGGAATTAAATCACACACAGACGTCACCCCCAACCCTCCTCTCCCTGACAGAACTTACTTCTTTTCCTTTGGTTTTACTTTTGTGCTTTATTTTACTTTGGTAATTTTTAAATTAGAGTAGCTTGGGGAAAATGTCTAACAAAAGGCCTATAAAAAGGCAAAGAAGGTGTCGTGAGAAAGAGCCAGCAGAAACACCACAGCGGTTTAACCACAGAGATGTTAGATTTTAGAATCCAGATACAGTTTGAGGAACAGCTATATTACTCTAAAGAAATAAAAGATGTGTGAAATATCTTTAGGGAACAGATTATTGTAAAAATGATCCTAGAGACTTAAAAAAAGAACCAAATCAACTTCTAAAAGCTCAGTGGCAGGAGACTTTTGTGACAACTGTGGGGAAATAACAGGGTTGGAATGTAGCCTACCCCATAAATAAGTAGAACACAGGACAAAATCTGTGAGACACCTGTTCTCAGACATTGTACTCCAGGTGGTGTGGGCTGTGATCCCCAAATAAAGTGAAACAAGGCAGGTGAGCCCTCGGTTGTTGTGATTTTCCGGCTGAAGCAACTCCCAGACTCTGGCAGAAGAAGCCAGATAGAGGCCAGTGGTCTCACTGAGTTGGGGGACAAAGCTTGGCATCTGGGGAGTTGAAGTAACTAAAATGCGTGGGGCAGAGTGCTGCACAGACAGGGGGCGCTCTGCATATGTGCAGGGGACCCTGTGAGTCTTCGGTGGACGGTTCATCTGCACACGTGTGGCTGAAACTGCACGAGGACAGAAAGCACAACTTCGGGAGGGTGGGGGAACACTTCCTGGGGGGTGGTCATCCACTCCATTCCTGAGGCTTACATGGGGTGGGGAGTCAGAGTGCCCACCAGCACAAGTGGAGGCTTTGCTGAATACAGAGAGCATATCACACCTTAATAGTGAGACTAAACTGTCCTCAGAGGAACATAATGAGAGAGGTAGGAGACAGCAGAACCAAGTTCATCTTCTAGAGATGAAAAATGCAGTATTCTGAAATGAAGATTTCACAGCGTGGCATCAACAGTAGTTAGACACTGTAGAAGAAGAGGTCAGGGAACATGAAGGTGTGGAAATGGAACATTCCGAAATTAACTGTGGAGAGAAAAAGACTGAAAAAAGGAAGAATGAAGAGTCTCAGTGAATATACATGTAGTTGATATCTCAAGAGGGAAGAAATAATGACTCAAAAGTCTCCAAATACACACCCAGTGAAAATAATTTCAAAAATTAAGGTGAAATAAGAACTTTTTCTTTCAAGCACAAATTGAGGGACCACGCTTATATATCAGTTGTTTTTGGTTAGTTTTTTTGGTCAATTGGATTTTGACAAAGGTGCCAAGATAATTCCACAAGCCACACGGCATGACAAAAAGCAAAACAAACAAACAAAAACAACTCAGAAGTAGAAGAGCTGGGTCATATGGTAGTTTTATTCTTAATTTTTTGAGGAATCTCCATACTGTTTTCCATAGTGGCTGCACCAATTTACAGTCCAACAGTGCACAAGGGTTCCTTTTTCTCTATATCCTCTCCTGTGTTTCTTATCTCTTGTCTTTGTGACAGTAGCCATTCCAACAGATGTGAGGTGATAGCTTATGTAGTTTTAATTTGCATTTCTGTAATAGCAATGTTGAACATCTTTTCATGTGCTTATTGGCCATCTCTGTGTCTTTGGAAAATGTCTATTCAGATGCTCTCCCATTTTTTAATGGGGTTGTTTGGGTTTTTGTTGTTGTTGACTTGTATGAGTTCTTTATACAGTTGACCTTTGAACAATGTGGGGCTCAGGGGCACTGACCCTCCTTGAAGTCAAAAATCTGCGTGTAACTTTGCAGTCAGCCCTGTGTATCCACGGTTCCACATCTGAGAATCATGTAGTACTATAGTATGTATTTATTTATAAAAGTCCATGTATACATGAACCTGTGAAGTTCAAATCCATGTTTAAGGATCACCTGTATATTTTGGACATTAATCCCTTAGATATATGATTTGCAATTATCTTCTATCATTAGGTTGCTTTTTAGTTTTGATGATGGTTTCCTTTGCTGTGCAGAAGCTTTTTAGTTTAATGTAGTCCCACTTATTTATTTTTGCTTTTCTCTCCCTTATCTTTAGAGTCAGATCTATTAAAACATTGCAAATACTAATATCAGTGAAGTTACTGCCCTGAAGTTACTTGCCTGTGTTTTCTTCTAGGATTTTTATGGTTTCAGATCTTACATTCAAGTCTTTAATCCATTTTGGGTTAATTTTTGTGTATGGTGTAAGATAGTAGCTTAGTCTCTTCCTTTGCATGTAGCTACTCAGTTTTCTCAGCACCGTTTGCTGAAAAGACTGTCCTTTCTCCATTGTATGTTCTTTGCTCCTTTGTTGTAAATTAATTGTCTGTATATACGTGGGTATATTTCTGGGCTCTCTATTCTGTTCCATTTATCTATATGTCTGTTTTTGTGACAGTACCATACTGTTTTGATTACTGTAGCTCTATAGCATAGTTTGAAATCAGGGAGTGTGATTCCTCCAGCTTTGTTTTTTCTTAAGATTGCTTTGGCTATTTGGAATCTTTTGAGATTCTATACAAATTTTAGAATCATTTGTTCTAGTTCTGTGAAATAGTGCCACTGGAATTTTGATAGGGATTGCATTGAATCTAGATTGCTTTGGGTAGTATGGACATTTTAACAATATTAGTTCTTCCAGTCCATGAACACAGAATATCTTTGCATTTATTTGTGTCTTCAGTTTTTTTTTTTTTTTTTTTTTTTTTTCATCTGTGTCTTATAGTGTTCAGTGTACAGGTTTCACCTCCTTGGTTAAATTTACTCCTAGGTATTTTATTCTTGTTGATGCAATCATAAATGGGATTATTTTCTTAATTTCTCTTTCTGATAGTTCACTAATTAGTGTATAGAAACACCACAGATTTCTGTATTTGATTTTGTATCCTGTGATGTTACTGAATTCATTTATTAGTTCTAACAGTCTTTTGGGGGAGTATTTAGGATTTTATGCATATGGTGTCATGTCTTCTGCAAACAGTGACAGTTTTACTTCTTCCTTTCCAATTTGTATGCCTTTAATTTCTCTTTCTTGCCTAATTGCTGTGACTAAGACTTCTAAAACTATGTTGAATAAAAGTGTAATGGTGGGCATCCTTGTCTTGTTCCTGATCTTAGAGGAAAACCTTTCAGCTTTTCAGTGTTGAGTATGATGTTAACGGTGGCCTTGTCATATATAGCCTTTGTTATGTTGAGGTATGTTCCTTCTATACCCACTTTGTTGAGAGTTGGTTTTTTTTTTATCATAAATGGGTGTTGAATTTGTCAAATGCTTTTTCTGCAGCTATTGGAATGATCATGTGATTTTTATCCTTCAGTTTGTAAATATGGTGTATCATGTTAATTGATTGTATATGTTGAACCATCCTTGCATCCCTGGAATAAATCCCACTTGATCATGGTTTATGGTCCTTTAAATGTATTGTTGGATTCAGTTTACTAATATCTTGTTTAGGATTTTTGCATCTTATGTTCATTGGTGATATTCTTTTTGTGATATCCTTGTCTGTTTTTGGTATCAAGGTAATTCTGGGTTCATAAAATGTGTTTGCAAGGTTTCCCTCCTCTTCAGTTTTCAGGAAGATTTCAAGAAGGCTAGGTATTAAATCTTAGAATGTTTTGTAGCATTTCAGATGGCTAGCGAAGCCATCTGGTCCTGGGATTTTGTTTGTTGGAAGATTTCAGATTACTGATGCAGTCTCCTTACTAGTAATCGGTCTATTCATATATTCTGTTTCTTCATGATTTAGTCTTGAAATCATTGAGATTTCTAGGAATTTATCCATTTCTTCTAGGTTGTCCAATTTGTTGGCATATAATTGTTTGTAGTAGTCTCTTACAATCCTTTGTATTTCTGTGTTATCAGTTGGAACCTCTCTTCTTTCATCTCTGATTTTATTTATTTGAGTCCTCTCTCTTTTTTCTTTGTTAGTCTAGCTGTGGGTTTGTTGATTTTGTTTATCTTTTCAAAGAACCAGCCCTTATTTTCATTGATATTTTTCCTATTATTTTTAGTCTCTATTGTGTTTATTTCCACTCTGATCTTTATTATTTCCTTTCATCTACTAATTTGGGGCTTTCTTCTTTTTTTTTTTCCTTGTTCCTTTAGGTGTAAAGTTAGATTATTTGGGGTTTTTCTTATTTCATAAGATAGGCCTGTATTGCTATGAACTAACTTCTCTCAGAACTTCTTTTTGCTGCATCCCATAGATTTTGGTATGTCATATTTCTGTTTTCATTTGTCTCTAGGTGTTTCTTGATTTCTCCGGTGATTTCTTCGACGATCCATTGGTTGTTCAATAGCATGTTGTTTCATCTCCACATTTTTGTGGTTTTTCCTGTTTTTTTCTTGTGCTTGATTTCTAGTTTCATACAATTGTGGTCAGAGAAGGTGCTTGGTATGATTTCAGTATTTGTGAATTTATTGAGACTTGTTTTGTGACCTAATATGTGATCTATTCTGGAGAATGTTCCATGTGCATTTAAGAATGATATTCTGTTGCTTTTGTTTGGAGTGTTCTGTTTATATCTATTAAGTGCATCTGGTATAATGTGTTATTTAAGGCTGATGTTACTGATTTTCTGTCTGGATGACCTACCTATTTGTGTAAATGGGGTGCTAAAGTCCCCTACTATTATTGTATTGCTTTCAATTTCTCCCTTTAAGTCTGCTAATATTTGTTCTATATATCTTGGTGCTCCTGTGTTGGGTGAAAATACATTTATAAAGTTATATCTTCTTGCTGGATTGGCCCCTCTATCATATAATGCCTTCTTTGTCTTTTATTACAGTCTTTGTTTTAAAGTCTATTTTGTCTAATATGAGTGTAGCCACTCCAGCTTTCTTTTCATTTCCATTTGCATGGAATATATTTCTCCATACTTTTAGTCTGTATATGTCCTGTGTTCTGAAGTGAATCACTTGTGGGCAGCCTATAAATGGCTCTTTTTTTTTTAATCTATTCAACCACTCTTTATCTTTGATTGGCATATTTTGTCCAATTACATTTAAAGTAATTATTGATAGGTATGCTAGTAAAATAACCCTTATCTTACATAGTTTTCCCAAATATTTCCTAGTCACTGTCCCACAATTTACTGCCCCTAGCCCAAGCCCCCCTTTTTTTATCTTGTCACATCCCCACAATTTATTGTTCTTTTGTGTTCAAAGGTTTATAAGCTTTGGGGCTTAATGGCTTCTTCGGGTTTTCATTTTCCTTCTGAAGACTTCTGTGTACATGTAAGAATATTAAAGTTTTATGCTTTTCTCCTCTTTAAAAAAAAAGTAATTATTGATAGGTGTGTACTTATTGCCATTTTGTTAATTGTTTTCTGGCTGTTTCTATAGTTTCTGTCTATTCCTTTCTTCTTTCTCTCTTCCTTTGTGGTTTGGTGGTTTTCTTTAGTGTTATGTTTAGATTCCTTTCTCATTTTCTTTTGTGTATTTAGTATAAGTTTTTTCTTTGTGACATCCCATGTAAGTAGTAGCCTGTTTTAAGTTGGTAGCAACTTAAATTTGAACACATTCCAAAACTTTAGCGTTTTACTCCTTCCCACCACATTTTACACTTTTTATGACACATTTTACATCTTTTTATTTTATGTATCCCTTAACTGATTATTGTAATTTTACTTCTGTCTTTCAGCCTTCATCTCTGTTTTATAAGTGATTGATCCACTACTTTTATTATATATTTACCTTTTCCAGTGAGATTTTTACTTTCATATATTTTATTATTAATTAGTGCTATTTCTTTTCAGCTTAAAGAAGTCCCCTTAATATTTCTTGTAGGGCTGATTTAGTGAGCTCCTTTAGCTTTTGTTTATCTGGGAAAATCTTAATCTCTCCTTCAATTCTGGATAACCTTTCTGGGTAGAAAATTCTTGGTTGGAATTTGCAGCACTTTGAATGTGTCATGCCACTCCCTTCTGGCCTGTAAGGTTTCTGCTGGAAAATCTGCTGTTAGCCTTAGGGGGTTTTCCTAGTCCTTGGGAGGAGGTGAGTTCAGGGTCTTCCTATACCACCATCCTGAATCCTCCCAGAATGATTATTTTTATGAGAAAAGAAGTAGTTGTCATTTGATTTGCAGACCGTGCATGGGATTTTGGAGAAGAACAAACTTTGCAAAGATATTACAGTAAAGTATGACTCAAGACTCCGAGAAAGGGTAAGTAACTTACTTACATATTGTTCTTTTACCATAAGACATCAATAAACCAACTTAGTTTAAAACGCCTTCCTGCTAACATGTGAAGAATCTACTGTGTGGCAGTTACTCTTACTTACTCTCATAAAGTATCTTATTTAATCATTAAAATCATAGGCAAGAGGCATCTTAAATTATAAAAGCAAGGTATACTTGTGAGAATTTAGTACAGAAGAGTTTAAAGTTAAAAATGAGGGATTTCCCCAGTGGCGCTAGTGGTTAAGAATCCGCCTGCCAATGCAGGGGACACGGATTTAAGCTCTGGTCCAGGAAGATCCCACATGCTGTGGAGTGACTAAGCCTGTGTGCCACAACTACTATGCCTGCGCTCTAGAGCCCGCAAGCCACAACTACTGAGCCTTTGTGCCACAACTGCTGAAGCCTAGAGCCCATGCTCCACAACAAGAGAAGCCACTGCAGTGAGAACCCCATGCACTGCAACAAAGAGTAGACGCTGCTCTCCGCAACTAGAGGAAGCCTGTGTGCAGCAACAATACCCAACGTAGCCAATACATAAATAAATAAATAAATAAACAAACAACTTATTTTTTTAAAAAAACCCACCACATTGTTAATGACCAAAAAAAAAAAGTTTAAAGTGAAAAGTTGCCTTCCCAGCCTCCCAATCCTACTCCCTAATTGTAAGCATGGATAGACTTTTTTTTACAGCAACTTTAAATACCAGAAATGAATCTTCCTGAAGCTGGGATTTAGCTACAACCATACAGCAATTCCAGATCTGAGTTTGGTCCCAGGTTTCCTCCTAGAGCAGCATTTTTAGGATGACCTGTAATACTGATGTGTAAGCTGGTTACTGTCCTGCCGGCCCTGTGAGTTCCTCTGCACCTGGAGAGAAACGTAACAGAATGGCTAGGGCATCTTTGAGCTTTTCATGACTTACACATGTTCAGCATATAGACTAGAGCTCCAGTATAAACACTCCCTGGAAAGGCACACTCTGTGCCCAGGAACCAACGTTCTAATGGTGTTAAAAACGTCCTGGGAATTCCCTGGCAAGCCAGTGGTTAGGACTCCACAACTTTCACTACCAAGGGCAGGGGTTCAATCCCTGGTTAGGGAACTAAGATCCCGCAAACCACACATTGCAGCCAAAAAAGAAAAAAAAAATTGCAGCCAAAACAAAACAGAACACCTATCCCCAAAACTAAGCTGAATAGATTAAAAAGTAAAAATGTCCTGAGTTCAGTGGAAAGCTACAGGACCCATCATCACCTATCAGAGAAAGCATTATAATCAGCTGGGCCATCCCTTCTCCATCTGTGCTCTCTCCCGAGTAACTTCATCCTCTCCTGGAATTTCAGTCCATGGGCTCTTCCCTGATCTGCATACACACATGGAGCTGCCCGTGGCCCAGCTGCCCCAGTGGCCACACCTGGCCAGTGGAAGCTGCTCTCCTCTCCCTGCGGCCCCTGCTCTACGCAGTGGCTGAAGCCCTTCCTCCTTGGCCCCTCACTGTCTCTCCCACCACACATCCTGTCTTCATCTCGTCCCCTCCTCCTCTGAGTAGTTGCTGGGTCCTTCATTTCTCTGCGAGCCCACCCCTGCTGCCCTCCTACTGCCGCTCATCATCCTCTGCTGCCTGGGTCACTGGGGCAGTAATTCTCCTGCTTTTTGTCTCACTCCCAGCTTTTCCAATCTGATCTGCATGCTGCACCCAGAGTAATCTTTGCAAATTTGGTTGCCACACCCCTGTATAAATGGGTTCACTGCTTCTCTCTTACCTTCGGGAGTTGTCGTAACTCTTGACGTGGCTCTCGGGAGCTGTGGGGTCTGATCTGTTGCCTCCTGCCTCTTCCCGGGTGCTCAGTGCCCGGGCTTAGCCGTCACGTTAGTGGGCATTGGCACCGTGCTGCCAGCATCCCACCTCTGTTCCAAGAGCCACAGGTGTGTTCATCTTCATAAGAACCCTGGTGCCAGGAAGATGTAAAAACCTCATTTCTTAATGCCCATTTTACAGAAGCAGAAACCAAGGCACACAGAGGTCAAGTCCAGGCCCAGGGTCCCAGAGCTCATTTGTGGCAGAGTTCAGATTTATATTGAGGCCTCTGGCCCTGGAGTCCGTGCTTTGGACCACTGGTCACGTGCTTCTCATGCCTTTTCTCGGAAATGCCCTAATACCCCATGCTCTGTGCTCACGAAACCTCTGCATTGGTCCTCTCCTCTGCCTGGAATGCTTGGTCCCAGGCCCGGCCAACTTCCACTCACCAGAGGCTTTGGCCCCCAGTAATTTCCCGAGTCCAGATTAGACATCTCTGCCATGTCTGTCTGTCTCTGGTACTTCCTTCCATCCATCACGGCACTTTTCCACTTGTATTTGGTTAGTACCTCCAGCACACCAGGGTCTCAGCAAGGGAGGGAGCTGTGTGGCACTCCTGTCCTCGCCTGCTAACTGCTCCAGCATAGAGTGTGGAGTATTTAACAAATGGATGTTTCCATTCTTGTGAAAACAAAGCAACTGATGGTTTTTAATGGCCATCTTTGTAACAGTTAGGTTGCTCTAGATATAGTTGAGAGTGTAAGAAATCGGACTTTCGAGGATTGGAAGAGCAGCTGGTAAAGTGCACATGTAATCTTATAAAAAAGTAATATTTCACTTGGACTTCTTATCTGATGGTGATGGTAGAATCTTTTGGCATCATCAGTGCAAACTGTAAGTAATGATTTGTCTCTTTCAATATTTTCATATGCAAATAATCCATTGTCATTGTAGGGAATTAAAACTAAGAACACTTGGGGAAAAAAATACAATTAAAATTTCTACCACACACAGACACTGAATATTTTGTGTGCGCTCCTGACTTTTTCATGTTTGTCTGTTCACTTATCTGTCTGTCTGATTGTGTTTGTATTTCTCGAAATGAAATCCTACTATATGCGTTGTTCTTTAACCAGCTTTTCTCAGGTACTGTGTTTTTCAGTGCCCATAAATGCACACCAATATGATCACATAATTAATGACTGTATTCATCCAAGATATTGACATTGCATCATTTGTTCAACCAAGCTACTACTGACCTAGTTTAGGACATCTAGGTTGTGACTAGATTTTTCCACTAATGTAAATAATGTTAAAATGTGAATATGTTTGTAGTTAATCCTTTGTACACATATCTAATACATTTCCTAGAAATGGAATTGCTGAGTGTGTCCTTTTTAAAAAGACTTTGGTACGTATTGCTACATTTCCTTCCAGAAAAGCTGTGCCAATTTATACTCCCATGAATGATCTAGGAGAGAGTTTTTCTCACATCAGCACCGGCTAGTAGTGGCCTCTGTGGTCTTCCGATTTAATGACTCACAAACGATGTCATTTTAGTTTTCACACTGTGGATTCCTAGTGAGGTAGATTTCCCATGTTTCTTGGCCATTTGCATTTCCTTTGTGACTTGTGTGTCCTCTGCTAAGGCTCAGTTTTTATGACTCTAAAAAGCTAAAATGGGGTCTTCCCTGGTGGTGCAGTGATTAAGAATCCACCTGCCAATGCAGGGGATATGGGTTCAAGCTTTGGTCCAGGGAGCTCCCACATGCTGTGGAGCAGCTAAGCCCATGTGCCACAGTTACTGAAGCCCACGCGCCTAGAGCCAGTGCTCCACAACAAGAGAAACCACCTCAATGAGAAGCCTGCACACAGAAACGAAGAGTAGCCCCTACTAGCGACAACTAGAGGAAGCCCACGCACAGCAATGAAAACCCAATGCAGCCAAAAATAAAATAAATTAAAAAAAAAAAGCTAATGGGCTTTGAAGTCACACGCACCTGTGTTTGCATTTTCTCTGAGGAGATGGGATAAAGTAAGCCGAAGGCATCTAAGCTCACCCCCAGAATGATTGTTGTGAATTTGCCATAAATGTGTACTTAGTTGTTGTGTTGCAAGTTCTGTTGAGGCACTTTTGTCTTTTGGATCATTGCAGAAATACGGGGTTGCAGAAGGCAGGCCGCTGAGTGAGCTAAGGGCCATGGCCAAAGCAGCTGGGCAGGAGTGCCCTGTGTTCACACCGCCTGGAGGAGAGACCTTGGACCAGGTGTGTAGCCCTGGGGAAAGTTGCCACATCCATGAGCTTGCTATGGTCAGAGTAGCTGAAATCTGACTCGTTGTGTAAGCGAGATGTTTCTGAGTTGTAGCTAAGCAGTTTGGACGTTGTTTGGTTCACAGAACAACTCTGCAGGATACCATTTTTTCCCCTTTTAAGCTGTCCTGTCTTTCTCATTTATTAAATTGGCCTCATTACTGATAATGGATTTGAGGAAATGGGTTATTAGACGGTCCTGTTCAGAAAACTCCTTGAATAGGGAGCAGTAGCCTTCGGATTGGCCGTTGGCGTCAGGGCAGCAGGTGTGGTGGTGCTCAGGGCAGCAGTGGGCAAAGCCCAGCAACTTGGGCAGCAGGGCTGTCCTGCCTCCCCTGCCCCTGCAGCTCTAAGTAGCCCTGCTTGCATTGCTGTGGAGTGTTCTGCTTTTGAGTTTTGTTATCGGTGATTTCCCCCTTATTTTTATTTTTCATAACTTTCTGGTAAAGACTTTGTATTAGTTTAGTGAGGGAAGGTTTTTTATCCTTGTTGTTCTAATTGAACGGAAGTACCGGATGCAGTTGCCTAAGTATTCCTAGTTTCCTGCTATTTTACAGGCTTCTGTTTGCCCGTAGCTTTCCCCAGCTGGACTCTGAGCACTTTCAAGTCAGGAATTAGGCTTTGTATCTCACTCACCTTTCTTTGTCCCTAAAATGTTTTCATGGGTCCAGAAATCTGGTGGGCGCTTACTTACCAGTGTCTGTGGAAGTACTGACTGAATGAATAGAAATACAGCGTTTCATCTGCTTCTGTAATTACTAACAATGACGTGTAGAAACAGTCAGTTCTGTTTATGTCTTAAAAGTCATTAATGTCACTTTATTTCGCTTTATTTTTTTCTTTCCTTGTAGGTGAAAATGCGTGGAAAAGACTTCTTTGAATTTCTTTGTCAGCTGATCCTGGAAGAAGCAGGTCAGAGTGAACAGTTTTCCCAGGAAGCCCCGAGCAACTGTCTGGAAAGTTCTTTGGCAGAGATATTTCCTTTAGGGAAAAACTGTGCCTCCAAGTTTAATTCAGACAGCAGCGATCCGGGATTAGTGGCCAGTGTCTTAGTTGTGAGTCACGGCGCCTACATGAGAAGCCTTTTGGATTATTTTCTGACCGACCTCAAGTGTTCCTTCCCAGCGACCCTGAGCAGGTCTGAGCTCACATCAGTCAGCCCCAATACAGGCATGAGCGTCTTTATCGTAAACTTTGAGAAGGGAGGAGAAGTGAAACCGACCACCCAGTGTGTGTGTGTGCACCTACAAGGCCACCTGACTGGGGTAACCAAAACTCACTAAAATTTAAAAATCTACATCGAAATCTAACACATGTGAGCCTCTGAGGGAGTGCCTTTGACTTTATTTCCATTCCCTGCTAATGCAGACTTGGAAACAGTTAAAAAGCTATCCATTATAGCAGGTTATAAAGCTCAGATGGAATCAGAGCCACGTGAAACACTAATGGAAAACCATTGAGAATTAACTTCTTTTGTCTGAGTACAGTTGGAATTTTCCAGGGTAATTTTACCCGTGGGGGATCTCAGTATTGCAAATTGGGGGATTAAGAACCCTGTTACTATGGGGTTTGTTGCTTTTTTTTAATGTCCTCTTTTTGGCTATTTTTCTTTAATGTCTGAAAAATCTAGCCTATTTTATTGGCTCTTGGTAAGATACTGTATTTTTTTTTTTTTTTTTTTTTTTTGCTATCTCATCCAGTGCTTGGAAGATGGAACTATTAGTAATTTCCACTCCATATTTATGTGACAATATGTTATATTCAAAAAGTCCTTTAAAGGAGAAATGCCTGCCATCACAATTTATGTAAAAGCAAACAACACTAAATGTTTACTATAGAAATCAACTGTTGGAATTGTTTACTCTGGGCGGTTTAAGATGTAGATGAATGTGGAGTGTGGTTGCAGAATCGTCTTGTGAGGAAGAAGCATCTCTGAGACAAAATTTGTAAAGAAGGAATCTGAGAGGGGGAAGGGAAAAGAGCAGTCTTTCTTATTTAACCTGTAGGCCGAAGAATTTAGTTTGAAGATGGTGCTGAAGAAAGTAAATGGTTGCTTCCCAGGAGCCTCAGAATAAAAGAAGGGCTTCGCTGAAAAGAACTGTGGGGATTTTTGTGGAAGGTACGGTTGAGGTTTCCTCTGTTTTCCACCAGATGGCACTGGAGAAAAGGGATTTTGGTTAACTTAATTCTGTACTAAAGATGGGTCCCTCTGAGGTCTTCATCGAAATGGGGAAAGTGTTTTCCGTGCAGTTTGCTTTTAAGTTATCATGTTGATGAATGCCGTGAGTGTCAGCTCACGAGAAGGTAAGACTGAGGCTGTCAGTTAAGGCTAAAGTCACGTGTACTTATATGTCAGGTTCAGGATCATGGTCCTCAGTGCATCCAGCGCCACCGGTGTTTATGCCAGTATTGGAGCAGAGCGTGTGGTCAAGCGCAGAGGAAGTTCACTGCGGATAAAAAGTTGGAAAGTAATTGAAAAGGACAAATAATAAATGTCCACATCCCCACCATCCAGAAGTAATAACTCCCCCCTCCTTTCTTAAACAAGAACAATACATTGAGATGTAAGTAAAGTTCCTTTAAACAGCTGTCACCGGTCCTGTTTCCTCCTGTTCTCTGCAGAGGTGGGCAGCGCCACGAGCCTGTACACCCATCCATCCTTCACGTGGCCACCTAGTGTCATAAAGGAACGGTATTATTCTGATTGTTTTAAAAATGTACAAAATATCAAGCTGTCTGTATTCTGTATTTTCCCTTATTACATGTATCTTGGGGCTCCGTATTGGTATGTATAGATCTGGTTGCTTGTAACCACAGTATTCTACAGAATAAATATAGTACCTTTTGTTTCTTTATTCTCATATCAGTGGATGTTTTAGTGTATTCAGTGTTTTCTCATAGAAACAATGCTTACAGGAAATAGTCTTGTGCTGTTATAAAAAATGTACATCTCCAGTTTGACAAGAGCCAGTGGCTTTCTGAAGTGGCTGTACTATTTTTCAGTCTCACCAGAAGTATTCTTGAGTTCCCGGTTTCCACATTTTTGGCAACACTTGATTTTGTCTGATGAACTTTTGTAAATCTGATGAGTGAGAAATACGTCACTATTTTAATGAGCTTTTCTGTGACTGCTGGAGTCTGGGCCTGTTTTTCATGTGTGTGTTGACCATGAGGATTGCCTCCCTGGCGAGTCAGCAGCCTGCGTGCTTGGTCTGGTTTTCTGTTGGACTGTGCGGCTTTTTCTTAGTGAGTTACAGGACACCTTGCAAATATCCTCCAGTTCACTTGTCTGTGGTGTATGTTATCATACATCTTTTTCATATGTGTTTTTTTATTTTGAAGTTAAACTGATATACCTTGTTCTTCATGGTTTCGGGGGAGTTAAGGGGTGTTTTTAAGAAGCCTTCTCTACCCTGAGGTCATATCCTAATTCCTTTTCCTTACAGTATTAGAGGATTTTTTTGAATGTTAAATCATTAAATTATCTGGAATTTGTGTATGGCATAAAGTCTTAAGAATTCAATTTTATATTTTTTTCCATGTGGTGAAACAGTTACCCCAGCATCTTTATTAGGAGTCTTTCTTTTCCCAGCTGGCCTGTGATTCTTGACCAGACCCCCACGCACCCACATTTGCTGGAGTGCGTCTGTTCTGTTGTAGTGAGAGCTCTGGGTTCCCACAAGCACTGTTGTTCTCACTTACTGTAGCTTTGCAGCTGAGTACCTGGTAGGGTGAGCACCTCTATTCTATACACATGTTGGAATCAATTGATCAATTTCCAGAAAAGTTCTGGTGCACATTTAGTTGGAATCGCATGTCATTCATTTATCTGGTCATTCGATAAATATATTTCAAGCATGGTACATGCATGCCAAGTTATTATAAGAACTATTAGACTATTGTAAGAACTGTGGATATATAGCACTGAGGAAAAAATAGGCCAGGTCCCCATCCTTGTATAACCTGTACTCTGTCAGGGAAGATAAATACATGACCTGTGGGTGTGGTCCGTGCAATGGAGGGAAATGAAGCGGGGAGGCCGGAGGGAGGCATGCAGCTTTCTTTGGGGGACACACAGAAGGGCTTCCTCGGATGGGATCGGAGGAGAGAGAAAGCCCTGCTCACCTGTGGGAGGAGAGGAACCCAGACAGAGTGGGGGGCGCAGGGCCCCGAGGAGGGTTCGAGCTCTGTGTGTGGGACCCAAGCTGGGGGCGCTGGACAGACGACAGGAGAGTTGGGCAGGGAGCAGAAGGACTGGAGGGTGGAGGGGTGGCTTTGTGGCCTGTGCTGGGACTGGGGTCGTCTGTTGATGGATTGATGTCTGGTGGGACCGGGCAGTGACACAAGGAAGGTTTGTGGTCAGAAGACCTGTATTCGCTGCCTTCTAGTATTGTGGCCAAGCAAGTCTCTTAATATCCCTAAGCTGCTGTTTCCTCACGTTAAATGGAGAGTAATTATAATAATGTATGTGTGTTTTGGCAACCTTTTGGTTTTGACACATCAAACCTACAGAAAAGAGGCAGGAATGATACAAGAACCTCCTTGTTTTAATCTCTACCCCGATTCGCCGCTTGCTTACATTTTGCCCCATTCGGTTTGTCGCTTACATTGTGTGTTTTCCCTCTGAAACATTTGAGAGTAAGTTGGAGACATGCCCTTTTCCCCTGCAAAATTTCAGTGTGTGTTCATCTTAAGAGCAAAGATGTTCCTGTATATAGCCACAGAATAAATATCAAAATCAGGAAATTTGATATTGATAGATTGTATTATCTGGGCAACAGATCATATTTAAATTTTGTCAATTATTCCATCGATGTGCCTTGCGGCTAATTTTCCCCAGCATCTAGTCCAGGACCACGTGCTGCATTTCGTAGTCCTGCCTCTTCATTGTTCTTTGATCTGGAACTGTTCCTTAGCCTTTCTTGACCTTGTTATTAAAAGAAAAAAATACGGGCTACAGGCTAGTTATTCGGTTTTTCCCATGCTTCTCTTTATTAGATTCGGGTTATGCTTTTTCGTCAGAGACACCCCAGGAAGGAGGTGGGTCTTGTCAGAAGCCACATGAGTTGTATCACCAAGTCCATCGGCCATAAAATGACTGTTCATCTGGTTCCTCATTAAATTGTTACCTATACTTTTAGCCCCCATTGACTATTTTCTATCTCTATTTCTGTTTCTGTATGTGCTAGTTGGTATCATGCAGTAAGGAAGAACGTTCCCTTCTGCCCTTCTTATTTATTTATATCACTATGAACTGGGGTTCTTATTCAATGACTTAAAATCCAGTACTATCATTATTTTATGCCCAAATTGTCCCAAATTTGTCCTTTGGGAACCTTTCCCAGCTGCTTGTTGTGTTCTGTTGGGATATTCCCGTCATTCTTTAAGCACGTCTTTCTATTCTGACAAACAGGGTGCTCCAGCATCGTCTAATTCTTTCCCAGCCCCAGTCCCGGGAATCAGTGTTTTCTCCAAAGAGCCCTGGTTCCTTTTAGTGGAAACGGCAATTAGAAACCAAAATCTGGGTGTCAGACATGTTCACTGCTAATCTAGGTATTCCTTGTTATTTTTGCATGAAATTCCCACGTGTGAATGCGTATGCCACATTTATAAACTGTTCTATTGATGACACGTGGACCCTTTCCAGTTTAGAGGTATTTTGAAAAAGCTGATGCAAATTCTGCTTTTTTACAAGTCTTTTTGCAGATACGTGTTTTCATTTCTCTTGGGTAACCATCCAGGAGTACAGTTGCTGGTCATAGAGTAGGTGTGGGTGTACGCTTAATATACAAGAAAGTTGTCAGACCTTACTCTAGGTCTGTGTGTATGTATATACACATAGGCTTTTAGATATTTATACTATTCTAGGCTATATATTTGTTATGAAGCATAACTTTTTTTCTTAATAGTGTTTTTTATGAGAAGTTGTTAATTTTCATAAGAAATTTACCATTGTGTTTGTTTTGTGGTTATTGCTTTCTGTGTTCTAAGAAATCTCTGCCTACCCCCTAACTATGGAGATATTCTGTTTTCTTCTAGAAGCTTTATAATTTTACCTTTCCTGTTTAGGTCTTAATCTATCTAGAATTAGTTTTTTGTTTGTTTTGTTTTTGTTTTTACTGAGTGTCAACTTTATTTTTTTTTCATGATACAAATTTATATTTTATTTTTAAAAAATTTTTATTGGGGTATAGTTGATTTACACTGCTGTGCTAGTTTCAGGTGTACAGCAAAGTGAATCAGTTATGCATATACACAGATCCACTCTTTTTTGATTCTTTTCCCATGTAGGCCATTACAGAGTATTGACTAGAGTTCCCTGTGCTACACAGTAGGTCCTTATTAGTTATCTGTTTTATATATGGTAGTGTATATATGTCAATCCCAATCTCCCAATTTATCCACCTGGAATTAATTTTTGTGTATGGTATAAGGTGAGGGGTTGAGATGCATGGTTCTTCATGTGGATGTCCAGTTTTTCTAACAGCATTTGTTGAAAAGACTTTCCTTCTCCCTTGACTTACTTTAGTTCCTTTGTCAAAAATCAGTGGATCATGTGGGACTTCCCAGGTGGTCCAGTGGTTAAGACTCCACACTTCCAATGCAGGGGCACGGGTTCCATCCCTGGTCAGGGAACTAAGATCCTGCATGCCACACAGCACAGCCAAAAATAAAGCAGCTAGATACTTTCTAAATAAATAAAAATCAGTTGATCATATAAGTGTGGGTCTATTCCTGAATTCTTCATGTCGACTTTCTTTTGCTGTTGCAGGACATTTGTATCTCCACCTACATTTTAAAATAGACTTTATATTTTAGAATAGTCTTAGGTTTACAGAAACATTGAGAATTTGGTACCAGGACTTCCGTATACCCTGTGCCCAGTTTCCTCTGTTACTGGTATGTTACATTAGTATGGGACCCTTGTTAACTAATGAAGCAGTATTATTAACTAAAATCCACGGTTCATTCACATTTCCTTGGTTTTTACTTGATGTCCTCCTTCTGTTCCAGAATTCCCAACCCCATCCCACACCGTGTTACATTTAGGGTTGCATCTCCTTAGGCTCCTCTTGACTGCGACAAGTTCTCAGACATTCCTTGTTTTTTGGTGACCTTGGCAGTTTTGAGGAGGACTAGTAGGATGTTTTATAGGATGTGTGTATGTTGGAATTTGGTGTTCTTCTCATGACTAGAGTGAGGTTATGGTTTTTTGGGAGAAGACCACAGAGGCAAAGTACCATTTTTATCACATCATATTAGGAGTACACTCTGTCAACATGACTTATTTCATTTGATTGTTGATGTTGATTTTGATGTTGACCTTGATCACCTGGCTGAAGTGGTGTTTGTGAGGTTTCTCCACAGTCAAGAGGCTCTTCTTTCCCCCCTTTCCTGCTTGTGCCTTTTGGAAGGAAGTCTCTGTGCACAGTGAGGTTTATGCCCACTCCTTGAGGACAGAGCATCCACAAAAATTACTTGGAATTCCTCTGCCTGAGAGATTGTACTCTTCTCCCGTTTATTTATTTATTCAGTCATTTATTTCGCTCCGTAAGATTTTGAACTTTTGACTTGATCGAGACTTGTTTGTTGGCCCTGTATATGATGTATGTTGATGGACTTTCTGTCTTTTCAGAAAGACTGTCTTCTGTAGTTGTCGGGTTTAATGCCCTATAAATGTAAATTATACGACATTCATGAGTAATGTTGCTTAGATACCTCTAATCCTTCCTGATTTTTTTGCCTGTTTGCTTACTCAGTTACTGAGAGAGGAATGTTCACATTTCCAACTCAGATTAGTACTTGTCTATTTCTCCCTTCATTTTTATCAGTTTGGCTTCATGTGTTTTGTTACTCTGTTTTTAGAGACATAAACATTTATGATTTTTATGTCTTCCTTATGAATTAGCCCTTTTGTCATTAAAAAATGTTTCTCTTACCTGTGGCAGTACTCCTTAACTTGCAGCCTATTTTGTTTGCTATTCATATAGGAAGCCCAAACTTCTTATGCTTATAGCTCATGGACTGAATTATGTCCCCTCAAATTCATGTGTTGAAGTCCTAGCCCCAAGTAACCCAGAATGTGACTGTGTTTAGGGAGAGGGCCTTTAAAGAGGCAATTAAGTTGGGACTTCCCTAGTGGCGCAGTAGTTATGAATCCACCTGCCAACGTAGGGGACACAGGTTCAATCCCTGGTCTGGGAACATCCCACATGCCTTGGAGCAGCTAAGCCCATGAGCCACAACTACTGAGCCTGTATGCCATAGCTACTGAAGCCCATGCAGCTAGAGCCTATGCTCCGCAACAAGAGAAGCTACCACAATGAGATGCTCCCGCACCGCAACGAAGTGTAGCCCCTGCTCACTGCAACTAGAGAAAGCCCTCACACAGCAACAAAGACCCAACTCAGCCAAAAAATAAATTAATTTAAAAAAAAGAGGCAATTAAGTTAAAATGAGGCCAATAAGGTAAGTTCTAATCCAGTCTGACTAGTGTTCTTAAAAGAAAAGGAAATTTGTTCACACTGAGAGACACCAGGGATTCCTAAGCACAGAGGAAAGACCAAGTGAGGACACAGTGAGAAAGCAAGCGGTGCCTCTAAGCCAAGATGAGAGGCCTTGGAAGGAGTGAAACCTGCTGGCACTTTGACCTTGGATTTCTGGCCTCCAGAACTCTAAGAAGATAAATTTCTGTTGTTTAAGCCACCCCATCTGTGGTATTTTGTTATGGCAGCCCTAGCAAACTAATATAATATCTTTCCCTTTTCTTTCAAGTACATCTTTTGTAGACAACGTATGAGTATTTTTATATGACCATTGGTGCCTTTAATTGTGTTTTATTTATATATGATCTAATTATTGGTATGATTGGATTTACTCTGTCATTTTTCTGTTGGTCCCCTCTGATTTTTGTTCTGCTGTTCTTCCTTTTCTCTCTTCTTTTGGGGTTACTGAGTATTTTTTAGTATTCTCTTTTAATACTTTTATTGGTTTTTTGCTAACACCTCTTTGCATTGTTTTTATTATTGCGGGTGCTTTAGGAATTACATATGCATATATTCATATCACAGTGTACTTAAAATTGATGTTGCATGACTTTCACAGTCTTGCAACCATCTAGTTCATTTATCCTTCCCATCCTGTGTGGAAATGTTGCCACACAGTACAGTGTTGTAATTTTGCTTTAAGAGGTATTTTAAAGAAACCAAAAAAGAAAGTATATTGTCTATTTGTAAGTTGTTTGAATTTACCCACATTTTTACTATTTCTGATGTTCTTCTTTGTTTTCTCTAGATTTTCTATATGGTGTTATTTTTTTTCAGCCTGGCAACGAGTTTTCTGTTTTTTACCTCACCTTCATTGTTTTCCCCACTTTTGAAGGATGTTCTTGCTGGATGTGTAACTCAGGGTACATAGGTTTATTTTCTTTCAGTCTTTTCAGTGACTTATGGTTTCCATTGTTTATGATGAGAAATCAGTTGTAAATCTTACAACTATTCACCTATATGTAAAGTTTCAGTTTTTTGCAGCACTTTTCAAGATTTTATCCTTGTTTTCAGCAGTTTTACTGTGATATACCCAAGTGTGATTTTCTTTGTGTTTATTTTTCTTGAGGTTTACTGAGCTGCTTGTATCCGTACATTAGTTTTTCATCAATTTGGGGGGAATTTCAGCCACTATATCTTCAAATATTATTCCTCAACTTTTTCTGCACCTGTGCTAGAACTCCACTTACACATATTTTGGACAGTTTGATATTGTCACACAGATCACTGAGACTCTGGTTATTTTATTTTATTTTATTTTATTTTGGCCTCACAGCATGCAGGATCTTAGTTCCCTGACCAGGGATCAAACCCATGCCCCCTGCAGTAGAAGCATGAAATCTTAACCACTGGAATCTCAGAGAATTCCTGGTCATTATTTTTAACATATTTTTTTTTCTTCAGATTAGATTGCACATTAACTTTGTTATCTTCAATGACTATTCTTTCATCTTCAGTCTACTATTTAAGCCCATTTAATAAGTGTATTATTTCAGATATTGTGTCTTTCAGTTCTTGATTTCTTCTTTGTTCTTTTTATTATTTCTTTTCTCTGTTGAGATTCCTAATCTCTATATTCCTTATTACCATTCTTTCCTTTAAAACCCTTAAGTATATTTATAATAGCTTTAAATATAATATTTAAAGTTCCTGCTGCTAATTCCAAGATCTGGGTCATCTAATGATTGGTTTCTAGTGATTCCATTTTCTCTTGACTGTGGGAGCCTGGAATAGGGCATCTTTCTTTAGAGCGTTACTGGGATCTTGATGTGGTTGTGTCTGTGGGTTTTTTTGTTTTTATTTTTAATGTCTCATTAAGGGAAAACACAAGCTAGAGTGATCAGAAATCCAGTATTGATTAAACTTTTCTCTTGTTTTCAATAATTCTGTCTGAATTAGTCAAAATTGCTGAGTTCATTTGTGTGTAGAAAAATCTTGACTATTTTAAAATTCTGATTTTCTTTAAATTTTGCTTGCTCAAGATTTTCCCAGTGCTCCCTTCCCATAATTCCTTTAATTCTCATATTGTGACATACTTTTATGTAGTAATACAAAAAAGAAAAGCTAAGAGAAGCTGAGATAAATTTTATTTCTTTAACAGAAGAAAGGAAAAAGGTGGGGTTACATTTTTATAAATATCTATAAATATAGAGCGATAGGCAAAAATCTTCCAAATAAATAAATAAATATTGCCATGTGCTAAGGGACAAAAGACATTGTGAGGCTCCCTTGGCTCTGCCAAAGAGAAAACCCCAATGAACCAATTTTCTGCCAAAGTCCTTTCCATGTAGTTTTCCAGTAGCTTTTATACAGTATGATACACCCAACGGAAGATGAAAACTAAAGAAAATAGTTGCCATGCACTGCTATATAGTATTATACATAGTCTGAGTGTTTTGAAATAGGAACTTGTCCTTCAAGTTCAGCCTAAAACCATAGGTGAGAGCAGTTGGCCGATGTCTCTCTAGTAAGTAAGAGAATGGATCAGTTTCTAAGGTTGGGTGTGTGATGGCAAAGGGGCGGGGGGTGGGGAGAAGGTGACAGGGAGGAAGCTGCTCTCTACATCTACTCTGCTCATTCATATTCTGCTCTTTAGGTGGCCATTTAAATAGAGGTAGGAAATGGGGCCCCTGAGGACGACTGAGGACCCCTGCTTGGTGCTCAGCTGCTGTGTGAGGGTTGGTTTTCCTCAGGGTAGTGCTGGGGCTCCTGGGACTGAAAGCTGTCTTCATTTGGTGCCCGCAGAACTTCCAAGGGGAGTAAGACCCAGACGTGCCAGCCTGGGAGTGTTTTAGCTAAGCCTCGGCCACGGCTACAGGGCGGGTAGAGGTCATGGTGAAGAGCGGACAGTGCTGGCTTTTCCCAACTCCTACCCTGTGGTCCCTGGTGGTTGGACTTCTTTGCCCAGAATCCTTGATGCCACTTCACAAAAGGGCACAGTTGGCACAAAAACCTAACCCAGAGCAGTCCCTTTGTCTCAAGGCGCCTCCTGCAGCATTTGTGTAGTTCATCCAGAATGAGTCATCGCTCAGCCTGGAAGCAGAGGCTTAATTAAGTGCCTCTTAGGAGAGTTTGAATTTATTTCCATTTTGAAAAACAAATCCTAGTGGGGTGGATTTTTAGGAGCTAGGACCAAAGCCCCTGCTCAGGCCTGATTCACTCAACCCAAAGGCAGGGGCCAAGAGGCAGGGCTCTATCAGGCCCACTTGAGAAGAGCAGGGTCACTCTTGGCTGGGCTATGGCTGCAGAGAGAGAGCAGGGGCAAGTGGGCCACCTTACAGGGAAGGTACGTTTCTAGCTTGATCCCTGCCTCCGTTCTCTAAGCATTCATTCTGGCTAAATTTTGAGCAGCCTACCGCCAATCTTGTTGACAGCCCTTCTCCAGAGATGCTTAAGGAAGAACGAAAGCTTGAGATTAGGATTTTCGTGGGTTTGCTCAGTCGAGCTGTTAATGTCCCAGGTCAAGGTTGCAAACTCAAATGCCAACAGGGTCCAGGCAGGTGACACAGAGCAGGGGGCAGTGCAGAACCTGTTCTTAATGCTAGACTGATAGGAGAGGAGAGGGAAGGAGGAGGGGGAAACCCCTTCTCTCCCCGGGGAGCGCGTACAGGTGGGAGGAGGAAGGCGAGAAACTGCAAACCTCCAGCCTCAAAGGGCGATCCCCCGGGGACCTGCCACCCCACCTCCCCCGCACAGGATGGAAGGGGAGCTGGTCCTCCCCTACACTCCACCAGAGACGGTTCGGTTTTCCGAGTCGGGCCGCCCTAAGCGAAGCTGGGGAAGGGCCGACAGCGCTCGGCGGCCCCCAGCCCGGCGCGCGCGTCCAGTCGGTGGCCGCGGAGCACCCCGAGCGGGTCGCTGGCTGCGGGGCCGCCGTCCTCGGCGCTGGGCCGCTCGTGGGAGCAGGAGGCGGGCGCGGGCGTGGCGCGGGCGCGTGGCTTGAGCACGCTGAGCGGGTCCCCGCCGTCGTGCGCACTGCGCGTGTGGCGCCTGGGCCGCGCGGTGGCGAAGTGCGGCAGCGGGATCTCGTTCCTGCGCGACAGGAACTGCGCGTACGGGGGCGGGTTGGTGCCCGGCAGGAAGGCCCGCTTGGCCCGGCCCAGGCTGACGAGGAAGCGGTGCTCCGGGGAGTGGTACACGTCGTAGCCGTTCTCCAGCGTCCGCTGCCGGAACCTGCAGCTCTCCGGGCTGAAGTGATGCTGAAAGCGGGGCGGGGCGACCGGGTGAGGCCGAAGCCCCTCCGGGAGCTGGATGGGACCAGCTCCACCCTGGGACCCAACCCTCCCACCCACTCTGCTCGGGCCCGAGCCTTTAACCCCGTCGTGCCCTGCTGGGCAAAAGTGATTTACACCTTTCCAAACTGCCCGGCCTCCAGCGCGGTTCCGACTCGCAGGTGGGGACAGCCTCGAGTATCTCGCGGCCCCGCCTGGGGACCCGCCGCCGGCACGTGGCTGCCTGGGGCCGGGCTGGACGGAGCCTGTGTCCCCGCGTCCGCTTTCTGGACTTACTTGCAGCCTTGTCCCGCCCTCTCTCTGCCTTTTGAACCTTCTTTGAGCTCAAAGGTGGCTTGGGTGTCTCCTCACCTGGAGACAGGTGGGCTGGGTGAGGGGATATAAGTGAGCGGACTCCCGTCCGAGATAGAACAGAGTTTGGGAACTAGGGACATGAACTTCATCACCAGGTGACCTGCGTGGGCCCTCACTCTGCCACTAACGAGTGTTGGGTTTTGCTGAGTGCCTGCGAGGGCCTTTACCTATTATGTCATTTAATCTGCAAAGTCCCGGAAGTAAGTATTTTCCAGATGAGGACTCTATATATCTATATGCGGCCAACAGGTATGTATGTATTTATTTATCTATGTTTGTTTAACAGATATTTATCTACTCTGGGCCGGATACTGTGGTAGGTGCCGGGACACGGCAGTAAGCAAAACAGAAAGTAATTGCTCTCTTGGAATTTCTGGTGGGAGGAGCGTCTGAGATCTGCAGTCCTGCCCCTGTCCTATGTCCCAGTGCTTTGGGTTATGCTGTGCCCCACAGTTTGGGAAAGCCCTTGCTCACCAATCCTAAAGACCAGCCATCACAGCTGGGATCTGTTGCAGATCTTGAACTGGGAGAACCCCACAGGGCATGTGGTCCATCCCATTTGATTTTTCCCAAGTGAGGAAACTGTAGTTGAGAGAAACAGGGAACTTGTCCAGGGTCAAGGATGTCTAGTAACAACATCATGAGACCCCAATGGCTTCTCACCCTTTATTTCTAATGGACTTTACAACATGAACGTATGTGACTTAGGACCTGGGCCGCAGACAAGGTGCTGTGCAAGATACAAAAATGGGGACCGAGGGGCAAGTCGGACTAGAGGCTGAGAGCCCAGGTACCCAGAGCCAGATGGCGTGGGTTCAGACCCCAGCTGTATAAACCTGAGCATTTGATACTTAGACGGAAACAAGTACTCAGTGAAAACATCACCAAGGGACTCTGCACGTGGAATCTTTAAGCTATAAAATTCTGCACTTTGCCAGAGCAATGAGATAATTATTTGCAAAAATTATCCAGCACAAAAAGAAACTCACAGATCCAAAAATGTTGCCTCTGAAGTCCATGCAGAGATACCTCCTGCTCATCACACCTGTTATCACCACGAAGCCTGCATCCTCTGATCTGATCATCAGGGCACCTATGGAGAAAATCATTCAGGTCAAAACCGGGCTTCACATCCAATCCCCACCTCCAAGAATCCTCCCTTGATTGATCTTAAGAGTGGTGATGATTTCACAGAACCCTCCCCTTGTCCTTGTTCAGCCTCTTTCTTCTGGCTCCCCCTCCCCCGCATCTCCTCCTTTACCCCTCCTTGCCTCCCGCTTCTCCTCCCGCCAGTAAGGAGCACCCGGAATCCCCAGCATTCTTCCACCTGTGCCAATGCATGTCTCTCTCTGCCCGGACTCTTTATTTCCTCCTTTGCCTGGCTCATACTTCTTAATGTTTGCAGTGGTGATCACATTCTCCCAAGCCTTCTGCTTTTGTGATTTTTAAATAGGTGCCCAGATGTCTTTCAAGAATCCAGCTTGCACGTGCAGCCTGATCCTCCACCCAGGTAGCGGTGCAGGAGTCAGCGATACAGCAGTCCACACGCTTTGTATGTCAAGAACTGTATTTGAATTGATCTTCTCCTCCCCATTCTGCTTCCTGAGGTCACTCCTGCTTCAAGGCCAGGCTCGGATGTCACTATTTTATGGAGACTTTCCTAATCTCCCTAATCAACATGGACTGTTCTTTCTTCTCAGCCCCTCCAAACAATGCCTCGCGTCTATCAAAATGTGTATCTCATCACCTGCTTTAATAAGTTCACATGTGTAGTGCCTCCCTAGAGTGAGCCACTTAGAAGCAGATGGTTTATCTTTCCATGTAGATCCCAGGATGCAGGGAATTATTTTTTGCTTCTTCATCGCTCTTCTTGGTCCTTCGCTTACTTGGTGGTACCCCCCAGGTACAGCCCGTGTCAAAAACTAGCCCTGGACAAGGGCCTGAAACCCATGTGTACTGTCTATACCCTGAGTAACTGACAACAGCTTTAAGTGTGACCCCCCTCAGCCACCCCAGTGGAGACTTGCAATTTTAACAAGTACCAGTGACTAGTTAAATAAGTAAGGTCTAAAGTTTCTGTTTTGTGGCAAAGGTACAATGAGACCATAAAAGGTGTGATATGTGTGCTAATTGAGCAAGACTTCCTCCCCAAACACTGTTTAATCACCTGACATTTTCTACTAGAATCATTTCTTTAAATCTCGGGGCCTCTTGCCTTTGCTGACCACAGAATTTCCCCATGCATCTCATTTGGCCTCACAGTCTGCAGGGAGGTAGCCCAGGCAGGGGGTTGAGTCTCCTAGAAATGTAGCCTGGGCCTCTGGAAATGCCAGGCATCTGTGCCCAGTAAGTGGTGGCGCCTCACGGGGTGACTTATAGCTCAGATCTACCCCAGGTAGGCTTAGTACAAAGTCCTCCGAGGGGAGCAGCAGGCAATACTAGACGCTAGCTGAGCACAGAGAAATCAGAATGATGTGGGGCAGAGGCCACGAGGCTGGGAGCAAGCCCAGGCAGAGGGCCAAAGAGGAGAGGGCACTGGTTTCCATGTTTGGCTAAGGATTAGGCTTAAGGGAAGCTTCTGGAAGTGGGGTGGGTTATGGGAGGTACAGAGGATATTAAATGCTCCATAACGGGTCTGCCGGTGTGTCTCAGATCTACAGTTAATGTTGAGAGAAGGCCTGAGAGTGTAAGAAATTGTTTCTAACCTGATGACTTTTCAGTCTAGTCAGGGAAAAAGAATTACACTTCATAACTGTCTTTTGAGAGGTTGCACTCTGAGCACTTGACACATTTTAAATTCTCAAAACAGTTGTTACCGGGACTTCCCTGGTGGTCCAGTGGTTAAGACTCCCCGCTTCCACTGCAGGGGGCGTGGGTTCCATCCCTGGTCGAGGAACTAAGATGCCTCATGCCGCAGGGCATGGCCATAAATAAATAAATAAATAAATTTTTAAAAGCTGCTATATTGTTAATGTCACAGCATTAACATTGGAAGTAGCCACCTCCCGATTTAAATGATGAGGAAACTAAGGCGCGATTCAGACTCAGGTCAGCGACACTAACATCTCTGCCCACAACCCTGGAGCTCGTCTCCAGCTGAAATCCCGATAAGCCTCAAAAGACACAATCAAGGGCCGGAATCCAGGCCATGGCCTTGAGGCCCCCTGGTCATGGCACCCCCAAGGGGGTCACAGTGCTGAGCCCAGAACCACGGTGCTAGGATTCTGGTCCCTGTTATGCCACGTACTAATTTTGTAGCCTCTGACAAGTCATCGCTCTTGCCTCAGTGTCCTCAGCTGGAAAGAGAGAAGAATCACAGCTGTCCTGCCTACTTCCCAAGGCTGCCACTAGAAGCAAATGGATGATGCTGTAAAAATGCCTTGAAAATGTTTAGTAGGTGGAAAGGCCCCGTGAAGGATGGCTGACCTGCCCCTGATGACAAGCCCATATTCGCAGTTGCTGGCCGATGCCTGGGTCCCTGTGGGCGGTGTGCATGGTCTCCAGGGCCAGTGGGGACAGAAGACAGCCTGCAGGGGGATGGGCAGCCACTGCCTTGAGGACGCACAGGCTTGAATCAAACCCACAGGAGCCGATGCGAAAGCCCAGCAAATGGAAGAGCCGACTCCCCTCTCCGTACAGGTGCCTGAGGCAGGTCTGCACAGACTCAAGGGCAGAATTCGGCAGAAAGAAGGCACAAACCACTGGCTTCTGGGGCCACACCTGTTGGAGGCTGGCAGGTGTAAAGGACATTTCCTTTTGTGATGCCGTGTCTGTGTATGTGATACCAGAAGAAGCGTGGGACCTGGGTCCAGGTGTCCCCTAGGTCATTACTGCCTATGGGACCACAAGCCAGTTATCCGAGTTCTTGGACCTCTGTTTTCTCATATGGAGTAGAACCATTTACTTCATTTGGTCATCTTCGGAATGTAAGGAGATATTTTTATCTGCTATAAACCCACTTTCTAAACACCAGTGATTGTGACTATCACCATTTTGCCTCAATCTCTGCTATAAAAGTAGGAAATTATCTGCCCTATTCTAGTCTCATGGCCAGTAAACAATAAATAAGATGATGGATATAAAGTGCTTCGGGATCCCCAAAAGAAAGATAATGTTTTGAAGGGTTAAAGAGCCCAAGGATAGCTCAGCTTCAAGTAAAGAAAGTGACACTGGGGAAGGCGGAGGAGGTAAAAAGATCAGGATCTGGGAGCGATATTAACCAGGGGTAAGAAGCATCTCTTTGCTGCAGTTTCTACACAGTGGGGCCATGGGGAGTGGAAGGGTGGCCTTGTTCATAGAAGGAAGGAGACACAGACATTGGAGAGGCTCTGCGACATGAGCTGTGATCCTGAGGGTAGAGAAACTTGTAGGCAGATAATTTCACAACAACCAACAAACCAAAGATGGCTTGAGCACTCAACTATTAATCAAGAATTTAGTAAAGCACAATAATCAAGTGAACCACATTTCACTGGAAATGTATAATTAATTAGGAGGGAACAAAAAACACCCCACATCTTTCCATCAATGTAAAACCATTGCTTTGTGTTCATGCGGAGGTCATTACAAATCCTTCTCCAGACTGTTACTTAGTTGTGCTCAGTAGCTACACACATCAATGTTTCTTCTTTCCTTTATGGGTAAATTTTTATCTTAGTATGTCTATCATCTATCTATCATCTATCTATCTATCTATCTATCATCTATCTATCTATCATCTATCTATCTATCTATCTATCTATCATCTATCATCTATCTATCATCTATCTATCAATCATCTATCATCGCTCTCTCTCTATATATATATATATGTATATAATGCTCATGATAACTGATTTGAATAGTATAAAAGGTTATATAAACTGGGAAAACTGTCTCCCTCCCACCCCTGACTCAGTCCCTTCCCCAGTTTCTTAATTGCCAGAGACACAAGGCTTAGCTAAGGTCCATATACGACAAAACAAAATCCCATTTCTATTTAAAAAAAAATCTGAAATCAGTTCAATTCACTTTGCGTCCTCTCAGTCATTTTAATTCATTCTACCTAGCGCTCTGTGCTTTCTTGGGGCCTGAGGTCAGTGGATATGAGAGGGCAAGTTCTATGATTCATGCTGCAAAATCTGTAGGCTGAGCCCTGCCCTCCTGGCACCCCTCACAGCCCTTCCGCCACCCCCATCAGGACATGTCTTTGGGGGCTTCCTTTCATCAAAGGGATTCCATGATTCTAGTTTAATAAGCATTCTCTAATTGTGTGCAGCCCTTTCTGTGTATAGGAATCAAACTAGTTTACTATAATCTACTATCCTGCGTTTAAAATCACCTCTCAACTTGAAGTGAGGGTGGCCTTCCATGAGAGGTGCAAAACTGTGTTTTCTAAAAGTCTGATCATGAGCTGGGAAACATGAAGGGTTGAAAGCATGGAGCTGCTTGAAGGGTTGGGTCTTCTTTTGAAGTCACAGAGCTTTGCATAATGTCAGACACATTGTAGATTCTGCTAAGTAACCACTGAATAAAAGGGGCAATACTTTAGATGCATTAACTGTATCCGGATTTATTTCAGACTTTTGCCATGGGACTCAAACTTGGCTTCCATAATGTTGACTCCCAAATCCTACTGTATTTCCCTGAGTTCTGGAAACTGTTTGGTATTTGGGGAGAACATCCTCCTTTCTTTCACCTCCTGTCACCATCCATTGAGCACTTGAAGAGGTCCAAACTGTTGGCTTTGCACATACATCTATCTCGCTACCAGGTTTAAGACCCTTTGACTCTTAGCAGAATTAATGTCTTGCATACAGCAAGGCCACAGCAAAAGTACAGAATAATTTAGTGCAACAATAAAGGGCAAGTCATTATTCCTATAAGAAAAAATTTTTTAATTAAAAAGAGACTGTGCTTACTCTTTCATTCCTCTGGTTGAATCTATTTTGAATTAGTTGCCATTTTTCTGTATCCTTGGAGTAATTTTTACAAATTCTCCAAAAATAGAAGACCTTTTGCAATATTCGTCCTTCTTCCACCCCATTATCCCTTCTGGGGACATCAAAGGCACAGCTAGTTGATTGACTATTGTGGACTGTGGTCCAACTTTCCGCAAACCTAATCTTTAAAAATATTCTGGTTGTCTCGTGTTTTCAGTGAGTTCCCAACCAGCTCGATTTGCTAATAAGTGGAACTTTCAGCTCCACAGAGAAGACTCACCAGCTCATAGCATCCTGGGTACCACTGAAGCCCCTAGTAAGCCTATTGGATGAAGAGTGCATGGATGGATGGATGGATGCACTGGGTCAGACTCATCAAGACAGCATTCCTGGACAATCTAGTCTTTAATACATTTTCCCTGAGAACTTTTATAAGGCCAGCATACTAGAAGCTCCGAGTTGGAAAGAGCCTCTGGGTTTATCTATTCAAAGCCTCCATCTGGTACAGGAATCTTCTTCACAGCCTCCACGGCTAACACAGTCCAAATTTCATGAGCCAAAGCTCGGTATCTACTGCCCAATCTGGCTTCTTTTCCTCCCAGCCTTCTTGCCTATCTTTTGTACATTTTTTGACTCTTTGGAAAGGGCAAAGAGGAAGTGGCTGCTGTTGTGGGAAGATGGATTTTAATTAAGGTGGAAATTATTCTTGTTGGGAGAAACCAATAAACACTAATTGGGAAGGTGGGAGAATCTTCTCCCAGGATTTAAACACACACACACACACACACACACACACACACACACAGATCCTGGGCAAGAACCTCTGGTCCAGCCAAGGCCACCCCAAGTCCCTGCAGATGGAGGCACAGAGCAACCCCCACTTCTTCCCAGCCTGGACAGAGCCCCCACTTACTGTAGATGGTCTGCTGGGGTGAGCCATCCACGTGGCCGTCCCTGTGGATCTGCAGGTGGTAGCTGTTCCTGGCTGTGGCCGTGTACAGGTGGATCAGGCCGCCCCAGCTGGAGCCCAACAGCGGTGAGGTGTTGGGATAGGCTTGGACCGCACAGCCCAGGGTGCAGACCCAGAGCCCCAGGCGGGCCCCCAGCATCGCTGCTCTCTGAATGGCTGGCGTGGAGTCTGAAACCCGACCCTTCCTCCCTCACTCCACGACTGGCCCTGCTGGCCTGCTTCTGCTCTTCCTTGCTGGTTTCTGGCCTGAGGCTCCTAGGCTGCATTCCCTCCTTTTTTTCCCTTGGACTTTTAAAGGGTAGCAGTGTGACATCAAACAGGAAAAACTCCACTGTCCACATCCTCTGTGTTGTAATCAGCCCATTTGAAAAGAGTACAGGGACCTCTGAGGCTCACGGAAGGCACGTCAGTTCCAGACACACACACACACACACACACACACACACACACACACACACACACACACACCTCAATTTCAAGCCAACGCTCCCAAAAGTGAATGATGTGTGGGCAAAAGTTATCTACGACTCTGGGTTGTCTGCTGACCTGCCCCACTTCCACCAGGAAATGTGAAGGCAGCCAGTGGTTCTGAAAAAATCCAGCTTCAGTCATGCAGTCAACAGACGCCTATGCAATTAATCTTCCAAGTCCACTCATTTTGGTTTTCTCAGTCCTTTTAATTCCAATCAGGACCAAAGCATCCAGAGCTTTCTCTGTCCATGGCACTAGGTGGGTGCTTTAAGGGAGGGACACAGGATAATCCAGGTCAGTGTCAGGCAGTGGCGTCCTCTGAGACCCCCTCCTCGGGAAGATATGGGAGCTGGAGGCAGAGGCACAAAGACCACAGTTGCCACCTTGGGAAGATTCCAAGATGGGAAGAAAGAAGAAAGACCTCAAAGTCACTGCTCCTTTGTGAAATGCTGAGGTTTGATCTCTCAGTTTCCCTAATTTGGACTGCCAAGGGCAACTTCACTGCTACTGTGGTCTCTCCAACAGCGTGGAGGTGAATCCAGAAACCTCCTGAGGATGGGACGTCTGCTGGCTGAGCACAGGTAGTAGAGCCCAGGAGGGTGCCGGGGCAGAGCTGCAGGCCAGGCGTCCCCACAGTTAGTGTCTGTGGGGGGCCCGGCTCCTGGGATTAGATGTGCCCTCTGATGTGAGGGGTGCAGTCCTCTCATGTGCCACCCCTGGGGAGCAAGCCACTGCACACCTTCTGGAAGAATATACACGTGAGGGGACTTTCTCTTCCCACATCCCATCTCCTGAGTGCAGACCACGTGCGGGTGGTAGGCTAGACATCAGGACTGGTGGAAGAGGAGAAAGATGTGACCCCCTGCCCCAGGAGCTCCCAGCTAACGCAGGAGGCAGAGAAAAGTCAGGAACCATCATACAAGGCATCATGGGAAGGGCAGTCACACAGACGCAGGTACAAAGAGGTGGCATTTGTTATCCTGCCGTGTACATGTTTTTATAGATCATGAAGCATTTTCATGTGTATTCACTCATCTGAACCTCACTGCCACTCCGTGAGGTAGACACACCTGGCATTATCAATATTTTAATTTTGTAAATGAGGAGACAGGGCTCTTGGGGTTTGTATGTCCAGAGTCACAAAGCAAATAAACAGCAGAGCCGGGACAGGGTCTTCCGGTTCCCTGGGCTGCTCCTCTGATAATAATCACTGTGACACTTGTTGACAGCTTACGAAGCACTTATATTGTAGTAACTCATTTACTCTTCATAATAACCCTTTGGGGAGGTGCAGTTACTTCCTCTGTATAGATGAGGAGGCTGATGCAGGCAGTTTAAATAACACATCCAAAGATGTGCTCTCACACCGGGAGAGGTCGGATTTGAATGTGGGTGTCCTGAGCCCACCACGTGTTGGGGCTGAAGCCACGAGGGCAGGAGAGAAAGGTCCAGGAGCCAAGGGGCACAGTGCTCCTTGCCTGGACCCAGGATGCGTCTCTAAGACACAGGATGCTGCCCCTTCACCCCGGGTTGGAGAGAAGGTTTAAGACAATTCAATACTATATGTGAGACAGCTTTCTTTAGTAACAGTCACAGAATGGTTCATACTTGGAGCTCCATGCCTTAACTAAGTGAAGAAACAGCTTTCAGGATTGAAGTGCAAATCATTTAGGGACATCTGACGGTGGGTAGCCCTGCATTTCCTCCTGTGAAGCAGGCTCAGGTCCTGAGAGCCTTCTCTGGGCCAGAGAGAAGGGAGGGGGAGTTACAGAATACAAAGGAGAGCAAATGTATCCTCAAGGGGCCCACGATTGAGCAGAGAAGACCTTGTTCTATACGAGGCACTGTGTGAGAGGTGCTGGATGACCAAGATGGGTGCCACATCCCAAGAGCATCCCGAGGAGGGACAGACCATGGTGGGAGGACGCCGTGGTCAAGGAGGACTTGGGGGCAAAGGGGCGTGAGGGAGGCTTGCAGGGTGGACAGGGAGGGATTTCCCAGCACCTGCCAAGGTGCTGTGGGAGGCAGGGCAGGTGTCTTGGGCAGAGGATGTGGTCATAGGCTCTGGTTCTGGGATGGTTGGAATGGGATCCTCCCTGGCCACTTCTGCTTATCCTGTTAGAAAAAAGAACTGATGTTCCAGCTTACTCTACTTCCGAAGACTCCCTACCAAGCCTGAATGCTTCGCAGCTGGGTCTCAAGGCAGAGGACAGCCCAGGGGAGTGGGCTGATTTCTGGGAAAAGAAGCATCCCCCACTTGGCAAGAGTGAAGGAAAGTACAAGCATCTCAGAGTAATTCTTCCCACCTGAGAGATGGAAGAATAGAACTCGGAGGCAGGGAGTTGCCCTATAGCAGCAATGGCAGACCTTCCAGCTCCTGACTGGACTCCATGCCAGTGGAGCCCCAACCTAGCTCCGAAAGAACCACTGTAATTCCCCAGGACCACCCTTAGCCCTGCTGCATGAAGGTGCAACTCTTAGCACTTGTTTCCAAAGCTCCCAGACAGAGTCTAACTCCCAGGATAGACATCAGTGACTCTACAGTTCTTGTCAAGGAATAGACTTTGTGCCCCTGCCATGTACTGGAGTCAGTACACAAGGACCAAGCCACATCTCACTGTCTATCCCCTTCCAGGGTTCCAGCCTAATATGTATATGGAACTTTCTGGGGAGTCCTAGCGCTAAATACTAAGTCCATACACTACTCTGAGCCTTGTAGCTGTGGCATCTCCTCAGAAGTTTCCGAGGGTGAGGATTGCAGAGCCCAGAGTAAGTGTGCTCCTGTTCTTGGCTCCTGGAAGGCATCAGCTGTCACTGCACAGGTGGGAGGATCTGGGGACATGTGACCTTGGGAGCCAGGTGTGAAACCCTGGTACCAGATGGGGACAGGAAGCTCAGGATGAGGCTGATGGCTTGTGGTTTTTGGATATCCCTGTGCGTGGATCGCTGGGACACAGCAGGTGCGGACACCTGCCCTCGTGTTGGGAGAATTTGTCCCGGGAGCTATGTGGAGGACTTCTGGTCCCATCCCTGCATATACAGTCATAGATTTGAGGCTCTGAATGTAGCCTGGGGACTAGACAATTCTTTATTCCCATAAGTTCGTTCCTTCCCTTCATCCCCTGACTTTTTCTCGGAATCCTCTCTGAGAAGGTGTAGAGAATTCTCCCCCAAGGTCATATTCTCTCCACGTGAAAACTTTTCAACAATTTTCAAAAAATAATGTTTTGATTTAAAAGCAATACTTGATCAAGATGGCGGAGTAGGAGGACGTGCGCTCACTCCCTTTTGCAAGAGCACAGGAATTACAAGTAACTGCTGAACAATCATTGACAGAAAGACACTGGAACTCACCAAAAAAGAAACCCCACATCCAGAGACAAAGGAGAAGCCACAATGAGACAGTAGGAGGGGCACAATTGTGTTAAAAATCCCATAAATGGAGTCCAACTCGAGGATGGAAGATGCCTTAGAGGACTGGGGCAGGGAGGGTGGGGGGGACTTGAGGGGGGGAGTCAAGGAAGGGAGGGAATACGGGGATATGTGTATAAAAACAGATGATTGAACCCGATGTACCCCCCCCCCCAAAAAAAAATCCCATAAATGCTGGGTGGGTGACTCACAAGCTGGAGAACAGTTATACCGCAGAAGTCCACCCACTAAAGTGAGGGTTCTGAGCCCCATGTCAGGCTTCCCAACCTGGGAGTCCAGCAATGGGAGGAGGAATCCCCAGAGAATCAGACTTTGAAAGCCAGCAGGATCTGATTGCAGGACCTCCACTCTTGGAGGGCACACAAAAAAGTGTGCTCACCAGGACCCAGGGGGAAGGAGCAGTGACCCCATAGGAGACTGAACCAGACCTACCTGCTGGTGTTGGATGGTTGCCTGCAGAGGTGGGGGGCAGCTGTGGCTCATCAAGGAGATGGGGGCACTGGTGGTGGGGTTTCTGGGAAGTGCTCATTGGTGTGAGCTATCCCAGAGTCCACCATTAGCCCCACCAAAGAGCCTGTAAGCTCCAGTGCTAGGTAGCCTCAGGCCAAACAGCCAACAAGATGGGAACACAGCCCCACCCATTGGCAGACAAGCAGACTAAAGTTTTACTGAGCTCTGCCCACCCAGCCCTACCCACCATCAGTCCCTTGCATCAGGAAGCATGCATGAGCCTCCTAGCTAGCTTCCTCCACAAGAGGGCAGACAGCAATATCAAGCAGTGTCAGCAGTATTTCATCTTGTGGAACTGAAAACCACAGCCACAGAAAAATAGAGAAAATGAAAAGGCAAAAGACTTTGTATCAGATGAAGGGACAAGCTAAAACCCAGAAAAACAGCTAAATGAAGAGGAGATAGGCACCCTTCCAGAAAAAGAATTCAGAATAATGATAGTGAAGATGATCCAGGACTTTGAAAAAAGACTGGATGCAAAGATCGAAAGGTTGCAAGAAAAGTTTACCCAAGACCTAGAAGAATTAAAGAGCAAACAAATAGAGATATGCAACACAATAACTGAAATGAAAAATACGCTAGAAGGAACCAATAGCAGATTAACTGAGGCAGAAGGGCGAATAAGTGATCTGGAAGACAGAATGGTGATAATCACTCATGCAGAAAAGAATAAAGAAAAAAGAAAGAAAAGAACTGAAGACAGCCTAAGAGACCTCTGGGATAATGTTAAACACACCAACATTCGCATTATAGGGGTCCCAGAAGGAGAAGAGAAAGAGAAATGACCCAAGAAAATATTGGAAGAGATTCTAGTTGAAAACTTCCCTAACATGGGAAAGGAAATAGCGACCCAAGTCCAGGAAGTGCAGAGAGTCCCAGGCAGGATAAACCTAAGGAGAAACACGCCAAGACATAGAGCAGTCAAACTGACAAAAATTAAAGACAGAGAAAAGTTATTAAAAGCAACAAGGGAAAAATGACAAATAACATACAAGGGAACTCCCATAAGGTTAACAGCTGATTTCTCAGCAGAAACTCTGCAAGCCAGAAGGGAGTGGCATGATATATTTCAAGGGATGAAAAGGAAGAACCTAAAACCAAGAATACTCTACCCAGCAAGGATCTCCTTCAGATTCGACAGAGAAATCAAAAGCTTTACAGACAAGCAACAGCTAAGAGAATTCAGCACCACCAAACCAGCCCTACAGTAAATGCTAAAGGAACTTCTCTAAGTGGGAAACATAGGAGAAGAAAAGGACCTACAAAAACAACAACAGAACAATTAAGAAAATGGTAATAGGAACATACATATTGATAATTACCTTGAATGTAAATGGACTAAATGCACCAACCAAAAACACAGACTGGCTGAATGGATACAAAAACAAGACCCATATATATGCTGTCTACAAGAGACCCACTTCAGACCTAGGGACACATACAGACTGAAAGTGAGGGGATGGAAAAAGATATTGCATGCAAATGGAAATCAAAAGAAAGCTGGAGTAGTGATACTCATATCAGATAAAATAGACCTTAAAATAAAAAAATGTTACAAGAGACAAGAAAGGACACTACATAAAGATCAAGGGATCAATCCAAGAAGAAGAGATAACAATTATAAATATATATGCCCCCAATATAGGAGCACCTCAATACATAAGGCAAATGCTAACAACTATGAAAGAGGAAATTGACAGTAACACAGTCATAGTGGGGGATTTTAACACCCCACTTACACCAATGGACAGATCATCTAGACAGAAAATTAATAAAGAAACACAAGTTTTAAATGACACAATAAATCAGCTGGATTTAATAGACATCTATAGGACATTACATCCAAAAACAGCAGATTACACATTCTTCTCCAGTGCACATGGAACATTCTCCAGGATAGATCACATTTTGGGTCATAAATCAAGCCTTGGTAAATTCAAGAGAATTGAAATCATATCAAACATCTTTTCCAACCACAACACTATGAGATTAGAAATCAATTACAGGAAAAAAAACTGTAAAAAACACAAACACATGGAGGCTAAACAATATGCTACTAAATAACCAAGAGATCACTGAAGAAATCAAAGAGGAAATCAAAAAATACCTAGAGACAAATGACAATGAAAACACAATCATCCAAAACCTATGGGATGCAGCAAAGGCAGGTCTAAGAGGGAAGTTTATAGCAATACAATCCTACCTCAAGAAACAAGGAAAATCCCAAATAAACAATCTAACTTTACACCTAAAGAAACTAGAGAAAGAAGAGCAAACAAAACCCAAAGTTAGTAGATGGAGAGAAATCATAAAGATCAGAGCAGAAATAAATGAAATAGAAACAAAGAAAACAATAGCAAAAACCAATACAACTAAAAGCTGGTTCCTTGAGAAGATAAATAAAATTGATAAACCTCTAGCAAGAAAAAGAGGGAGAGGACTCAATTAGAAATGAAACAGAAGTTACAACAGACACCACAGAAATAAAAAGCACCATAAGAGATTACTACAAGCAACTACATGCCAATAAAATGGACAACCTGGATGAAATGGACAGATTCTTAGAAAGGTATAACCTTCCAAGACTGAATCAAGAAGATACAGAAAATATGAACAGACCAATCACAAGTAATGAAATTGAAACTGTGATTTAAAATCTCCCAACAAACAAAAGTCCAGGACCAGATAGATTCACAGGTGAATTTTATCAAACATTTAGAGAAGAGCTAACACCCATCCTTCTCAAGCTCTTCCAAAAAATTTCAGAGGAAGGAACACACTCAAACTCATTTTATGAGGCCACCATCACCCTGATACCAAAACCAGACAAAGATACTACAAAAAAAGGAAATTACAGACCAACATCACTGATGAATTTAGATGCAGAAATCCTCAACAAAATACTAACCAACAGAATCCAACAACACATTGAAAAGATAATACACCATGATCAAGTGGGATTTATCCCTGGAATGCAAGGATTCTTCAATATATGCAAATCAACCAATGTTATACACCATATTAATAATTTGAAGGATAAAAACCACATGACCATCTCAGTAGATGCAGAAAAAGCTTTTGACAAAATTCAGCACCCATTTATGATAAAAACTCTCCAGAAAGTGGACATAGAAGGAATCTACCTCAACATAATAAAAGCCATATATGACAAACTCACAGCAAACATCATTCTCAATGGTGAAAAACTGAAAGCATTCCCTCTAAGATCAGGAACAAGACAAGGATGTCCACTCTCACCACTACTAGTCAACATAGTTTTGGAAGTCCTTGACACAACAATCAGAGAAGAAAAAGAAATAAAAGGAATCTGAATTGGAAAAGAAGTAAAACTGTCACTGTTTGCAGATGACATGATACTATACATAGAAAATCCTAAAGATGCCACCAGAAAATTACTTGAGCTAATCAATGAACTTGGTAAAGTTGCAGGATACAAAATTAACACACAGAAATCTCTTGCATTTCTATACACTAACAAGGAAATATCAGAAAGAGAAATTAAGGAAACAATCCCATTCACCATTGCAACAAAAAGAATAAAATACCTAGGAATAAACCTAACCAAGGAGGTAAAAGACCTGTACTCAGAAAACTATATGACACTAATGAAAGAAATCAAAGATGGCACAAACAGATGGAGGGACATACCATGTTCTTGGACTGGAAGAATCAACATTGTGAAAATGACTATACTACCCAAAGCAATTTACAGATTCAATCCTATCAAATTACCAATGGCATTTTTCACAGAACCAGAACAAGAAATCTTACAATTTGTATGGAAATGCAGAAGACCCTGAATAGCCAAAGCAATCTTGAGAAGGAAAGACAGAATTGGCAGAATCAGACTTCCTAACTTCAGGCTATACTACAAGGCTACAGTGAACAAGACAGTATGGTCCTGGCACAAAAACAGAAATATAGACCAATGGAACAGGATAGAAAGCCCAGAGATAAACTACGGTCAACTAATCTATGACAAAGGAGCCAAGGATATACAATGAAGGAGAAGCAGCCTCTTCAATAAGTGGTGCTGGGAAAACTGGGCAGCTACATGTAAAAGAATGAAATTAGAACACTCCTTAACACCATACGCAAAAAAAACTCAAAATGGATTAAAGACCTAAATGTAAGGCCAGACACTATGAAACTCCTAGAGGAAAACACAGGAAGAACACTCTTTTATGTAAATAACAGCAAGACCTTTTTTGATCCACCTCTTAGAGTAATGGAAATAAAAGCAAAAATAAATAAGTGGGACCTAATGAAACTTCAAAGCTTCTGCACAGCAAAGGAAACTATCAGCAAGACGAAAAGACAACCCTCAGAATGGGAGAAACTATTTGCAAACGAATCAACAGACAAAAGATTAATCTCTGAAATATATAAACAGTTCATCCAGTTCAATATCGAAAAAACAACCCAATCAAAAAATGGGCAGAAGACATAAATAGGCATTTCTTCAAAGAAGACATACGGATGGCCAAGAGGCACAAAAAAAGCTGCTCAACATCACTAACTATTAAAGATATGCAAATCAAAACTACAATGAGGTATTACCTCACACCGGTTAGTATGGGCATCATCAGAAAATCTACAAACAGTAAATGCTGGAGAGGGTGTAGAGAAAAGGGAACGCTGTTGCAATGTTGGTGGGATTGGAAATTGATACAGTCACTATGGAGAAGAGTTGCAACCTCCACTATGGAGGTTCCTTGCAAAACTAAAAATAGAGTTACCATATGACCCAGCAATCCCACTGCTGGGCATATACCCAGAGAAAACCATAATTCAAAAAGACACATGCACTCCAATGTTCATTGCAGCACTATTTACAATAGCTAGGACAAGGAAGCAACCTAAATGTCCATCAACAGATGAGTGGATAAAAAAGATGTGGTACATATATACAATGGAATATTACTCAGCTGTAAAAAGCAATGAAACTGGGACATTTGTAGAGACATGGATCGACCTAGGGACTGTCGTACGGAGTGAAGTGTGTCAGAAAGAGAAAAACAAATATCGTATATTAACACATATATGTGGACTACAGAAAAATGGTACAAATCAACTGGTTTGCAAAGCAGAAATAGAGACACAGATGTAGAGAAAAAACATATGGACACCAAGTGGGGATAGCGGGGAGGGTTGGGGGGGAATGAATTGGGAGATTGGGATACCAAATTGTATACTCTAAATATATGCATTTTATTGACTGTTAAAAAAAATGTTGTCTTGACTGTTATTAAACTATGATGAAAAATATTTCAAGGATAAAAAAAGTTCAAGGAATCTTGGTAAAAGAAAGACCAGGAGATGGGGCAGTGGTCTCAGAGTGGGCCACAGTTTTCTTCTCTTTGTGGGACTGTATCTAAAGGCTCTGTCCATAGATGGAGGTCTCTGCTTGCTATTCCCACCTCTTCATGATTCTGTCTCAATCATTTCAGCAGTGGTTCCCCTGGCATCTTGCCCATCCAATCTCCGTGTTCAGGCAGATGGATGTCTAAGCCTCCAGGATGAATGGTCATCAGGAAGGAGCTACAGCCTTCCTGAAAATACCATCCTGTGTCTTGTTCTCATGATGGTTTCGATTCCTAGTATCCAATCAGATTCTCTTTTCCTCTAATGCAGCCACTCAACCCACACATAACTGTTTATGGAAAGCCTATTTTATGGCTAGTGTTTTGTAGAAAGTCTTTAGGGAAGCCTAAGAATGAAAAAGCACAGTCCTGCTCTTCAAGGAGCTGATGATGCACTGGGCAGAAGACTGTTTGCTTCTTTCCGGCTCTTCCCAAACTACGATGCACACACACAACCAGCATCCCATCTGATGCTCTGACAGTCCCATGAGGGGGGCTAGTGGGTCACTTCAAGAACTTTACCACTCAAAACTACAATGAGGTACCACCTGACACTGATCAGAATGGCCACCATTAAAAAGTCTACAAATAATAAATGCTGGAGAGGGAGGGAGAAAAGGGAGCCCTCCTACCCTGTTGGGGGGGAATGTAAGTTGGTGCAACCACTATGGAGAACAGTATGGAGCTTCCTCAGAAACTGAAAACTGTGTTGCCATATGATCCTGCAATCCCACTCCTGGGCATATATCTGGAGAAAACGACAATTCAGAAGATACATGCACCCCAATGCTCATAGCAGCACTATTCACAATAGCCAGGACATGGAAGCAACATAAATGTCCGTCAACATTTGAATGAATGGATAAAGAAGATGTGGTGCATATATACAATGGAATACTGCTCAGGCACCAAAAGAATGAAACAGTGCTATTTGCAGCAACGTGGGTGGACCTAGAGACTCATATTAAGTGAAGTAAGTCTGACAGAGAAAGACAGATATCATATGATATCACTTATATATGGAATCTCAAATGTAACACAAATGAACTTGGGGGGAGGGGCTCTGCTAGACGGTGACTGAGAGGAAGCTGTTGCAAGAATGTGGAAGGGGGAGTGGCTGGAGGTGAGGAGAAGCAGGAGATGGAGGTCTTCCTAGGACAAGAGCATCCTTCGGGAGCGAATGCTTTAGTGGCGGGACCAGCCCTGCAGGTGTACCATGCATGCACTACACCCTGTCATCTGTGGCTGGTGGCACTTGGCCACCGTCTGAGACAGTGAGGGGAGCTGAGCGCTGGAAAGACACCCAGAGACAAGGGCTGGAGTGCAGGGGAGTTTTAGGGCCATGAAACTGTTCTGTAGGAGCCTGTGATGGTGGACTCATGACATGGTGCATTTGCCAAAACCCACAGAACTCACGACACAAAGAGTGGACCCTCATGTAAATGCTGGACCCTCGTTAATCATCACATGTCGTTATTGCTTCATCAATTGTAACAAATGTACCACTTAAAGCAAGATGCTGGTGTATATGGGAACACTCTGCTGTCTGCTCAAGTTTTTTTATAAGTTAACTTATAACTGCTCTAAAATAGAAAGAATGAGAATAAAACTCAGCCATGGTGTTTGCCTGAATCAGTGTTAAAATGTCATCACCACCTGGAACAATTCATTCCAGGGTAGGAGGAATGAAATGTGCCATCATAGCATCTATCTCCCTGCGTGCACTAGGTACCTTTCATTCCTTTAGATAAGACACAAGCAATCTCTTACCCACCCCTGTCACATGTAACAGCTTCCCTGTCAACGTTGGGACTTGGTTCTTTCTAAATCTGTGCCTGCAAACAGCGGGACCACCTCCCCCCTCGGTCCTGTTCCCCCAGCTGTAAACTGGGGAAGCGGGTGAGCGAATGAAATAATCTCTGAAGTCTTTTCCAGGTGTCCCAGTCTGTGAGTTTCTCTGGGGGTCTGACCTGTCTTGTCTTCCAACTTCCCCACCCCCATTGTTTACTTTATCACCTGCTACACTGGACCTGGTCGCCTGGGCATTGCCCTCCTGTGGATGGTGCCTGGAAGTGTTTACATTCTGTGCTGGTGGCCGTGTTTCTTGCCCCCCTGCCTTTTTTTTTTCTAAATAAATAAATTTATTTATTTATTTATTTATTTATTTATTTATGGCTGTGTTGGGTCTTTGTTGCTGTACAGAGCTTTCTGTGGTTGAGATGAGTGGGGCTACTTTTCATTGTGGTGCACGGGCTTCTCGTTGTGGTAGCTTCTCTTGTTACAGAGCGTGGGCCCTAGGCGCATGGGCCTCAGTAGTTGCAGCACTTGGGCTCAGTAGTTGTGGTGCATGGGCTTAGTTGCTCCTCGGCATGTGGGATCTTCCCAGACCAGGGCTTGAACCCGTGTCCCCTGCTTTGGCAGGCAGATTCTTAACCACTGCTCCACCAAGGAAGATCCCCCTGCCTTACTTATAATGTCCATACTGGATTAGGGATCAACTCAAGCTAGGCAGATGCCTTTAATCTCTATTTTATTTATTTCCTCTCTGATCTTTTAGTTTTTTAATTACAGATTCTACAGATGCCTTTGATCTAATATTTAATATCATACATAGGATTATGTATAATTTAATATCATAGGTCACTATAATATCAGTCAGCACAACAGATGTACTCAAAAGGAAATCCAAATATATAAATAGAACCCTCATTAGACATTTCCCAATGAAATACAACCAGCTTCTGTAATGTCACAGAATCCATGCTGTTTCGCCTTTGGTGCTAGAATGAAGATTATGTTGCAGGACAAAGAGGGGTTAAAGCCCTGCAGACGCCTTCACTGGGGACCCCGGTCAAGGCAAGGTCACAGAAAAGCTTGACAGCAGAGGACGTAGACTGACCAGTGGCTGCAGCCTCAAGTCCCCTTTCCTTCCCTACCTCCTCCCCCGCCTCTTTTCCGCTTACACCCTTCTTACTGGAAACCCTCTTCTGGCCTCCACCTCTACAGCTCAGGGGAGATAAGATGACACCGTGTATCCCAGGCTGCGTGAGTGATTTCACAGAGGGTTCACTTTGGGTGAAAAGAACAGGGCTGTGCTGGTTCCATTCAGAGCAAAACTAGAGACTTAGGTCAGACTTGCTGGGGAAGCATGGGGGTTGGGGGACGGGGGAACAGAGCTTTTGAATAAGGATTCTTGGTGTAAAGTTTGTCAGTTTGTACCTCCCCCCACCAACCAATCTCACTTTTTTAAAAAGATGTTTATAATTCCAAGTGGAGCTTTCCTAAACTGTGGGTCCTGTAAGTCCCCAAGAGTAGCAGGTGAGCAGGGCAGTTGACTCTTGGCTGCAGTGGCTGAGACCTAGGGGATGGGCACCCAGTGTGCAGACAGATGTCGCCTTCTATGTGGGCCACAATGTGAAGATTGGGAAGCCCCATTCCAAGGTCACCACACACACTCCGGGTATAATAATAACCCTAGAGACAAAGTGCTTTCTCACATCTACTTGGGCCCATGTGTAACCCCAGGGAGGAAGCTAGGGCAGTGTCACAGCAGGAGAAGTTTCTGCAGCATCCCAAGGTGATCCCAACTGAAGCCAGGACTGGCCCCTATTCCCCAAGTCTCATGTAATAACAGAAGCCCCCCTGACATTTCCAAAGAACTTTCCTAACTGAATACTCTTCATAGAACCTCCTCACATGGGTTCTCCTATCTGATCTTCCTGACCATCCTGTGGGAGAATAAGAATCCCATTTTACATATGGAGAAACTGAGGATCAATCTGGGACTTGTGCGAGGTTCCACACCTCATCTGTGGAAGAAGAGGGAGTCTGACCCTGGCCTTCTTGCTCTGAATTCAGAGGTCTGCCAATGACACGCCCAGTCCTGTGAATGTCCGTTTTTAGGGACCAAATTGCTGGGATGGGAATATGGTAGGCAGAGAGCAATGCCAGGGTAGAGCTGGGGGGGACTTGGTACGCTGGGAACAAGCTCTACAGGGTGAACTCTGGATGTTTGTTCTCTTCTGGGTGGGGAAGAAAGAGCAAAGTCTAGAACCTCAGTTACTCTGCCTGCGGGCTTCACCAGGCTACCGCTTTCTCCTAATACCCCACTCTGCTCCTTCAACCAAAACCAGAGGGAAGACAGGGATGCTTGTCAAGCTGGGATTGTGCTCAGGGAAGAACAATGGGAACTGTGGACTGCAGAGTCTCCGTGTGTGTGTGTGTGTGTGTGTGCGTGTGTGTGTGTGTACAGCCTGCCCGATTTGATTGGCGCTCGAAGGCTGCCCATCGGAACCCAGCCCGCCCTCGCAGGATGCCTGGGACTTGTCACGCAGCCCACGTCGGAGAGCAGACATCCTGGTGCCCACTCACCTCCTTGGAGCCTGTGACCCAGGCCAGCCCACTGTGTTTGGGACGTGGCACATCCGGACCCGTGTTATCTCGGGATCCTGGGACTCCTTGGCCCCCCTGCCCTGCCTCCTCCCCTCCCGGTGGACACGTAGCCTCCGCACACTTCTCAGAGGGCTATTTCTAGCTGAGGGGCTGGTGATTCAGCCCCAGCCTGCCAGGTCAGGTTGTCTGCGTGCTGCAGCTGGGATGGCCGGCCTGACACGTTGTGGGTTCAGCAGAATGCAGGATGCTGGGGCTTCCGGAGGCAGGCATCCCCTCAGGCTGCTGGAGGTCACGGTTGCTGAGATGTGGGGGTGGGGGAGACAGGATGCTCCAGCCAGCCGCATGATGGGGAGGGGGTGGGAGTCCACGGGGAAAGGCAAGAACCCAGCCTCCTTGTACCTCTGGCTGTGCTCCATGCTCCGACCCCCTGCCCCCTCTCCCTGTGTGAATCACTTGTCTTCAGTGTGGCTTGGAGTAAGCGGAGTCCTGTGGTTGAAGGCAGACCCTGGGGTTGGATAGTTCAGGGCAGAAACTGAGCTCTGTCGCATCAAACCACTTCCCTGCTCTGAGCCTTGGTTTCCTCACCTGTCAAAAAGGAGGTCATACCTACTGTATAACACAGGGAACTCTGCTCAATATTATGAAACAACCTAAATGGGAAAAGAATTTGAAAAAGAATAAATACATGTATATGTATAGTTGAATCATTTTGCTGGACACCTGAAACTATCACCACATTGTTAAGCAACTATACTCCAATATAAAATAAAAAGTTAAAAAAAGGAAGGTCATAACTGTACCTGCCTCATTAGATGGTTGACAGGATTTAATACTGTGACACGTGTGGTACTTAAGCTCACGGGAAGGGGTCTCGTAGCCCAGCTCGGTAGATGGTAAATGTTTCTTGCCGTGGTTAGGGTTCCTTTTCCAAATCACAGCCTCCTGCCACAGCTTCAGATGGTTCCCACATGCCTCTCACCTGCTCTCAGAATCCCTCACAGCTGACCTTCAGAGCCATTGTCATTTCAGTTATTTCCGATACCTGTCATATGTTAAGAGCTTATTAAGTATCTACTGAATGAAGGGATGAGTTCTTCCCTGAGCTTGATGTGATGACAGGACACTGAACTTGGAATGAAAACAAAAACAAAATGAAAGCCTGGGTTCCAGTTCCAGCCACCCCCATGGCTAGTGGCATCACTGACCACATCAATGAGAGCACCTCATCTCCTACTCTGCCACCTGTCCAGTCTTCTCCCGAAGGTGTGGGGACGGGTGGGCCGGGGATATGGCTCCGCTTTGGAAACAGCTCCAGGCAGATTATTCTTCATCTCCGTCGATTTCTGATTCCCCACTCCAGGAAGCCGCATCTCTTCTGTCAAACCCTGTTTCATATTCCCATGCTCTCAACCAGCACCGAGGTTCACCTGAGCTATTCTACAGTCTCTTTTTCCCTTTTCCTTCTCTCCCTCAAAACACAGGGCTCCCTCCGTTCAGAACGGAGCCCACTCACCTCATAAAGGAAACTGTCCCCACCAGCCTCCCCTAGAGCCAAGGGCATCAATGAACCTGCACTCCAGCCCTCCCTGTACAGCTGTGTTAAGCAGCACGTAGTCCTTTCCTTGGCGTGTTCTCATATTTTTGAGGAATTCATCCATTCACCATGGCTTTATGGCAGCTGTCGGGCACCTGTCACTCCCTTTCAAGGTGAGACCACTTGATCTCATAAGAGCTTCACCTCAGCTCTCAGCTCTCAGCCCTGTGTTGGAGGTGACAGGGGTTATTACCTTCATTTTATAGGTGAGAAAATTGAGACCTGAAAATGGTGATTGATTGACCCAAGGTTTCATAGCCAATGAGTTGTACCCATTTCCTCAGCTGGGAAATCCTAAGGTCAGGTGGTGCATACCAGGGTTCTTCTGATGGGCTACAGGGCATGGGAGCTCCGAGTCTGTGATTAACACACTTGGGGTTTCCAGCCTCCGCCCTCTCACTGCCCACCATCTTGGACACGTTACATGGTCTCTGAGCTTAGTGAGGATGTCTTTAAAATGGGGATATACGATTTACCTCATATGCAAAGTGCTTGCCTCATAGTAGGTCCTCAACCTTCTCTCCCATTCCTTATAGCTCCTTTGGTCCCCAGTGGCCTGTAATACGTGCATGAGTTTTATATTACATGTCCATTCCCACCACCATGAAGAGATTTCAAGGTGAGGTAAACTGAATCTTTATCCAATTATTTGGTGAATATATATTGAGTGCCTAATATATATACATATACATATATATATATATATATATATATATATACATACCAGCCATTGCATAGGTTCAGAGGTAAGTGAGTGAAGACACTATTCTTGCCTTCCAGTACTTGCTGAAGAGAAAACTACCTTGAGTGTGATTTGGCCAGGAAGGAGGTGTGTTTGTATGGCTTTGGGAAGCAGCAGAAAGAGCCTCGAAACTGGCCATGGGATGTCAGGCTGGGCTTCCCGAAGGCTCGACAGCTGAGCAGAGTTTTGAAGGAGGAAGTGTTCTACATGGGCGAGGTGTGCTGTAGGGGAGATTACTATAAAAGGCGAGATCACACATGGAAATGCAGGGCCGTGGAAGAACACAGCATCTTTGGAAAGTGGTGAGAATTTCAATCTAACTATAGTATAAAAGGAGGTGAGAAGCAGTGAGAAATGAGGGGAGAAGGTGGGCAGGGTCAGATTACAAATGGACCTGGATGGCATATTAAGGAATTTAGATCATGGCCTCATCCTATAGGGACACCCTGGAAAATCTGAGTAGGGAATCAATAGGATTAGAGTTGGGTTTTAAGGGGAGTTTCCTTGCGGTCCAGTGGTTAGGACTCTATGAGCTCACTGCCAAGGGCCCAGGTTCCATCCCTGGTTGGGGAACTAAGATCCCACAAGCCACATGGTGCAGCCAAAAATAAATAAATAAATAAACTTGTGTTTTAAGATGATCACTAGTAGCAGCGTGGTGAGCACATTTGAAGAGGGACAAGACTATATGTAGGGAGGCCAGTTAGAAAAATTTCATACTACAGTTGACCCTTGAACAACATGGGTTTAACCTGCATGGGTCCACTTATACACGGATTTTTTCAATAAATATATTGGAAACATTTTTGGAGATTTGTGACAATTTGAAAAAACTTGCAATTGAATTGCATAGTCCAGAAATATTGAAAAAATTAAGAAAAAGTCCTGCCATGAATGCATAAAATATTTGTAGATACTAGTCTATTCCTAGAAAGGCATTAGGCAGGTGATATTTAATATGAAATTAATAATGTATCAGTTTAGTTTTCTTACTGTTTTCTATCTTTGTAATCGTATCAATTACACTTGGAGACTATACAGCAATCCTATTGCTGCTTCTTCGGTATCAATGCATGAATCGTTATACCTGTAAATAAATGTGAATCTCTTTTTCATATTATCTTTGCATTTTCAATGTCTAGTGTCAGTAACACGTATAAGATCTGCACTGTTTTGTATTATATAAGACAATATTGACGTCGGTACTCACAGAGGATTCCTCTTGTAAACTTGTGGTGTCGATAAATACAGGACAGTACTGTAAATGTCATTTCCTTATGACTTTCATAATAACATTTTATTTTTCTCTAGCTTACTTTATTGTAAGAATACAGTATATAATACACATAACATACAAAATATGTGTTAATTGACAGTTTATATAATTGGTAAGGCTTTCAGTCATCCATAGGTGATTTTGTTTTGTTTTTGGCAGTGTGGCTTGTGTCCTGGACCAGAGATGAACCCGGGCCACAGCAGCGAAAGCGCCGAGTCCTAACCGCTGGACAACCAGGGAAGTCCCCATTAGCAGGCTATTAGCAGTTAAGTTTGGGGGAATCAAAAATCATATGTAATAAAAGCCATATATGAAAAACCAAAAGCCAACATCGTTCTCAATGGTCAAAAACTGGAAGAATTCCCTCTAAGAACAGGAACAAGACAAGGGTGTCCACTCTCACCACTATTATTCAACATAGTTTTGGAAGTTTTAGCCACAGCAATCAGAGAAGAAAAAGAAATCAAAGGAATCCAAATTGGAAAAGAAGAAGTAAAATTGTCACTCTTTGCAGATGACATGATATTATATATAGAAAACCCTAAAGACTACCAGAAAACTGCTAGCACTAATTGATGAGTTTAGTAAAGTAGCAGGATACAATAATGCACAGAAATCTCTTGCATTCCTATACACTAACAACGGAAGAGCAGAAAGAGAAATTAAGGAAACTTTCCCATTCACCATTGCAACAAAAAGAATCAAATACCTAGGAATAAACCTGCCTAAGGAGGCAAAAGATCTGTATGCAGAAAACTTTAAGACATTGATGAAAGAAATCAAAGACAACACAAACAGATGGAGGGACATACCATGTTCCTGGATTGGAAGAATCAACATCGTGAAAATGACTGTACTACCCAAAGCAATTTACAGATTCAATGCAATCCCGATCAAATTACCAATGGCATTTTTCACAGAACTAGAGCCAGAAATCTTACGATTTGTATGGAAATGCAGAAGACCTCGAATAGCCAAAGCAATCTTGAGAAGGAAAAATGGAGTTGGTGGAATCAGTCTTCCTGACTTCAAACTATACTACAAGGCCATAGTGATCAAGACAGTATGGTACTGGCACAAAAATAGAAAGGACGATCAATGGAATAGAATAGAGAACTCAGAAGTAAGCCCAAACACATATGGGCACCTTATCTTTGACAAAGGAGGCACGAGTATACAATGGAAAAAAGACAGCCTCTTCAATAAATGGTGCTGGGAAAATTGGACAGCAACATGTAAAAGAATGAAATTAGAACACTTCCTAACACCATACACAAAAATAAGCTCAAAATGGATTAAAGACCTACATGTAAGGCCAGACACTATCAAACTCCTAGAGGAAAACATAGGCAGAACACTCTATGACATCCATCAAAGCAAGATCCTTTTGGACCCACCTCCTAGAATCATGGAAATAAAATCAAGAATAAACAAATGGGACCTCATGAAACTTAAAAGCTTTTGCACAGCAAAAGAAACCATAAACAAGACTAAAAGGCAACCCTTAGAATGGGAAAAAATAATCGCCTATGAAACAACGGACAAAGGATTAACCTCCAAAATATACAAGCAGCTCATGAAGCTTAATACCAAAAAAGCAAATAACCCAATCCACAAATGGGCAGAAGACCTAAATAGACATTTCTCCAAAGAAGACATGCAGATGGCCAACAAACACATGAAAAGATGCTCAACATCACTAATCACCAGAGAAATGCAAGTCAAAGCCACAATGAGATATCACCTCACACCGATCAGAATGGCCATCATCACAAAATCTAGAAACCACAAATGTTGGAGAGGGTGTGGAGAAAAGGGAACTCTCCTGCACTGTTGGTGGGACTGTAAGTTGGTACAGCCACTATGGAAAACAATTTGGAGGTTCCTTAAAAAACTACAAATAGAAATACCATATGATCCAGTAATCCCACTACTGGGCATATACCCAAAGAAAACCATAATCCCAAAAGAAACATGCACCATAATGCTCATTTCAGCACTATTTACAATAGCCAGGACATGGAAGCAACCTAAATGCCCATCAACAAATGAATGGATAAAGAAGATGTGGCATATATATACAATGGAATATTACTCAGCTATAAAAAGGGATGAGATGGAGCTATATGTAATGAGGTGGATAGAACTACAATCTGTCATACAAAGTGAAGTAAGTCAGAAAGAGAAGGACAAATATTGTATGCTAACTCACATATACGGAATCTAAAAATGGTACTGATGAACTCAGTGACAAGAACAAGGACGCAGATACAGAGAATGGACTGGAGAACTTGAGGTATGGGAGGGGGCGGGGGGTGAAGGGGAAACTGAGACGAAGCGAGAGAGTAGCACAGACATATATACACTACCAACTGTAAACTAGATAGTCAGTGGGAAGTTGTTGTATAACAAAGGGAGTCCAACTCAAGGATGGAAGATGCCTTAAAGGACTGGGGCGGGGAGGGTGGGGGGGACTTGAGGGGGGAGGAGTCAAGAAAGGGAGGGTATACGGGGATATGTGTATAAAAACAGATGATTGAACTTGGTGTACCCCCCAAAAAAAAAATCATATGTAGATTTCCGACTGAACGGGGGGTCGGTGCCCCTAACCCCTACGTTGTTTGAGTCAACTGTATTCTAGATGAGAAATGATAATAGACTGGACTAAAACAGGGGCCATTTGAGGATAAAAAAATAAGGTTATGAAAAATCTTTAGAAAGAAGACTCACAGGAAGAAATGATTGACTGTACATGGGGGTCAAGTCAAGGATGACCCTCATATTTCTGAGTTGGTGCCTTCAGCAGAGCTGAGTAAGGGCCCCAGGGATTGGCTGGAGATGGGGTGGCATCTGTCTTTCCCTGGAACTGCGCAAGGGAGAGCTGGCAAAGCTGCAGTGATGAGATGCCAAGGAGTTGATTCCACCTCTGCCATCTCTGAAGGGGAAGATGGGTAACACAGGTGTGTGCCCACATCACACTAGCTACAGAGCCCTGTGGACCACATTAGAGGATGCAAGTGGGGAAGACCCTGAAGGGGGCCCTAGTGATGGAGGCGGGCAGAGCCTGGTGGGTGATTCTGGCAACAGGAAACTGCAATCCTGCGGAGGCCAAGATGGTTAAGGTAAACTGGGGCCACTGGAGGCCGGGGGCATGTTCAGATATGCCCCTCGTCTGGGGGTGGTAGAGGGTGATTCAGGAGGGAGATGGGACTAGAGTGCAACACTGAGGGGGTTACACAGGCTTTTGCTCCTCATGTGTTTGTTTGTCTGGGCCCAGGATTGGAGGGGTTTCACACCAACATGCTGTGTATACAAGAATCCGATTTAGAGACTTCCCTGGTGGCGTAGTGGTTAAGAATCCCCCTGCTGATTCAAGCCTTGGTCCAGGATGATCCCACATGCCTTGGAGCAACGAAGCCCGTGCAACACAACTGCTGAACCTGTGTTCTAGAGCCCCTGAGCCACAACTATTGAGCCCATGTGCCACAACTACTGAGGCCCAGGGGCCTAGAGCCTGTGCTCCGCAACAAGAGAAGCCACCACAATGAGGAGCCCGTGCACCACAAAGAAGAGTAGCCCCTGCTCACCACAACTACAGAAAGCCTGTGCACAGCAACAAAGACCCAACACAGCCAATAAATAAATAAATAAGTAAATAAATAAATTTATTTATTTAAAAAAATCCTATTTGTTTGAAAAAAAAACTCATCCCCAGGCCAGAGAGCACCAGAAAGGCATAGGTTTGGTAGGAGAGATGGTGAGTCCAGGGGTGGTGGGTTTGGGGCGGGGGGGCATTGGGGGGTTGTGGCTCTGGGGAAGAGAGATCAGGCCCAGTTGCAGAGACATGGGAGTTGTTTTTATGCAGGCAGAGGTGGGAGCAATCTAAAGGATGGGTTACCCAGGGAGAGCAAGCGGACTAGCAAAGGGGGTCCATGGGTATCTGGGATGCCGATGTTTAACAAGCTGACAACAGAGATCAAGAAATGCTACTCAGAAAGTTTTGTCTGAGAAGCCTGAGTTCCTGATTCCTGGATTAACTACCTTTGATTGCAGTGGATTCCTGATCGAAGATGTGCAGAAGACACAGAAGGCAAATGCACTGTCTTTATTAGGAGCCAGAATGTCTATCCTAGCGAGCAGTCCTAGGCAGTGTGTGAGCCCCAAGGGCATCGCTAACTTTAACTTGAGATCTTGACTAACACAAAGGTTGCTTCTTCTTGGCCTCTTTCCTCTAAGTTTCCATCCTGTCTTTGATCCCTGGGGTCTTACCTCCACAATTCCCAAAGAAGGAAATGAATGAAGACATTTAAATAAAGGGAAGAACTGAAGACCCCTCTCCGAGAGGCTGGAGCAGAGCTGATCTGGTCTCTCCTCCCTCTAGCCCTGCCGTGATGTCTGCCAGGTGTCTAAGGAAACAGAGAGAGAAGGGAAGGAACAAAAGAGATCTTAGTAGCGGAGAAGAGCATGGTGTGATGTACCCCATGCCTCTTCCACCTATAGTTTGTTTATTCCTCCTACCAAAGAGCTCCAGTCGCTGGTGTCAGGATCCCAGGGTATACCCCTCAGAGGAGAAAGCCCATTTTGTTATTGACTCACATCCGAGATTCCATTCCAAGGGCTGGAGTGAAGAGGAAGTCTTCAACTGCCTGTCAAGATCAGCGTGTTTTCTTAATTATCAGGAACAGGGAGAAGAAAAAAGGAGAGTGGGGTCATGGGGAAGTCCAAGGAAGCAAGATTTCCAGAGAGAGGGCATGAAGAACCATGCCATACACTGCAGAAAGGACAAACAAGCTCAGGGACCAGACTGCAATTTTTCATTCTTGATTTTGCGAAGAGCTGTTTCAACAGGGTAGGATTGGAGACCAGATTGTGTGGACTGAGGTCAAAACGAGAAATGAGGGGATGAAAGTAGAGAGTGTGGACACTTTTAAAGTGTGGAGAGACATTCACAGGAAGGGACGTAGGGTTATGGTCCAAGCTGATTAGTTAAAAAAACTCAAGAGGAAAATGATGTGTTTATCAGACCACAAAAAGAAAAAAGTTTAAAGGAATATCACCGCCATTTGTGTCATTTGTTCCATTCAGAAGGCTTTTGCTTTGGGAGGACTTACAGGGCTAATGTGCGACTGACTGTCTTCTCCAATCAGGGAAATGGGAAATCAGGGACTACATTTTTTAATTTAAAAATGATTTCCCCTGCAAAACTAAAAAACTCCTGGAAGATAATATAGGAGAAAACCTAGATGACCTTGGGTTTGGTGATAACTTTTTAGATACATGACCAGAGGCATCATTCATGAAAGAAATAACTGATGGGCTGGACTTCATTAAAGTTAAAACTTCTGCTCTGAGAAAGACAAAGTCAAGAGAAAGAGAAGACAAGTCACAGACTGGGAGAAAATATTTGCAAAAGGCACATCTGATAAAGGACTGTTATCCCAAATATACAAAAAACACATAAGACTCATCAATAAGAAAACAAACAACTTGATTAAAAAATGCATATAAGACCTGAACAGACACTTCATCAAAGATGCTATACAGATGGCAAATAAGCATTCAAAAGGATGCTCCACATTATATGTCATCAGGGGAATGCAAATTAGAACAACAACAAGATACCACAACACACCTACTATATTGGCCAAAATTCAGAACACTGACAATGCCAAATGCTGGAGAGGATGTGGAGCACCAGGAATTCTCCTTCATTGCTGATGGGAATGCAAAACAGTACAGTCATTCTGGAAGACAGTTTGGCAGTTTCTTACAAGATTAAACATACTCTTTTAATATGATACAGTGATCACCCTTCTTGGTATTTATCCAAGGAATTTGAAAATATATGTCTACACAAAAACCTGAACATGGATGTTTATAGCAACTTCGTTTATATTTGCCCAAACTTGGAAATAACCAAGATGTCCTTCAGTAGGTGAATGGACAAATAAACTGTGGTATATCCAGATAATGGGATATTATTTAGCACTAAAACATAAATAAGCTTTCAAGTCATGAAAAAACATGAAGGATCCTTCAGTGTATATTAGTAAGTGAAAGAAGCCAATCTGAAAATCCTACATACCGTGTGATTCCGATTATATGACATTCTGAAAAAGGCAAAGCTATGGAGATAGTAAAAGAATCAGTGGTTGCCAGGGATTGGGGGCAGGAGGGATGAATAGGCAGAGAGAGCGCAGAGGATTTTAGGGCAATGCAGTGAAAATACTCTGTGTGATACTATAATGATGAATATATGTCATTTGATACATTTGTCCAAACCCATAGAATCTGTAACACCAAGAGTGAACCCTAGCGTAAGCTATGAACTTTGGGTAATTATGATGTGTCAGTGTAGTTCCATCAGTTGTAACAAATGGATCACTTTGGTGGGGGATATTGGTCATGAGAAAGCCTATGCATGTTGGAAGCAAGGAGTGTACGGGAAATCTCTGTACCTTCATTTCAATTTTGCTGTGAGCCCAAAACTGCATTAAAAAATATAAATTCTTTAAAAAAATTTCTCTTTCAAATGCCCATGTAGCTTATAGCTTGATAAGTTTGGCAAAACCAGAGGATTCAATTTAGAAAATAAATTGTTAAATGCAACCAAGTACGTGACCCCATCTGGAGACGCAGAGCTGAAGAATCCCCCAGTTAATCCCTAGTCACGTTCTTGATTTACAGAGTTGTGAGGAATAGCCAATGATTGTTGTTTGAGTGGTTTGTTATGTAGAAATAGATTAGCAAAGAAACTCAAATTGCCATGTGCCGTTGTAATATTTGCTGTGTGATATGACTTCAGCATGTACGTTTATCAAATAAATATTTATTGGGTAGTGTTGCTGTGTGATACTTTAGCAGTAAAAAGTGATAGACATGACCTCTGCTCTCAAAGTGGTTACTCTCTAGCGGGGAAGAAAGACAATTTTATAAGTCACGTTCAAGTGTGTTAAATGTTGCAGTAGGGGTGGAATACAGACCCAGGAGAAGGTGCGGTAATGGGTCCCATCCGGGCATAGGGGTCAGTGAATATCCAGGAGGAAATGATGAGGGCTAAACTGAGATCTGAGAGGTGAGCAGCTTTGGAAACTATAGAAAAGTAGAGAAGTAAGAAAATACCCATACTCTCTCTGAACATGAATAATTATTTGATAACAGCTCAGTGTATTTTCTTCTAATCTTCCTTTCTTGAACACTTCTTTTTTGTTCTGTGAAAACACAGTTCTCATAAATAATTTAAGAAAATAAAGTAAAAGGAACAAAGTTAAAAAGAAAACAAAACAAAACCTGCCACCCATAAATATCCACCCTCGAATATTATTGTAAGCATCTCCATGTATATCTTTATAGCTAGAAGAACAGGTAGAAATGTTAACAGAAGTATATTTACAAAAATGGGATCATACCATATAGTCTATTTTTTACACAAAAATGTTTCAATTAGATATCACCTGGATTTGATGGAAGAAAGAGAAAGGGAAGTGAAAGTGGTGAGGGAATTGGCGCACCTCAGTTAAATGGGTCATTTGCACAAGAGATATTGTTTTGATAACATCCTTCCACATTTAAGAAAATAGATTATGAAAATATTCTGGAAAACATTAAGAGGTTAGAATCACTGCCCATCTATTTTTTGGTGACTGATTTAATTTCGACAGTTTCCATCAGGTAAATGCTATGAAAAACAAGGTAATCAGCATCACTCACATGTCCAAGCTCGCCTCATAACACCCTAATTTTGCTCATTATATTATTAATATAATATATTTATATTACAATATAATATTAGTTATTTTATATTAGTAATATTTTATGTTAATTAATTATAATATAATATTTTACATTGTCAAAATTTGTTCTGTGGTTGTTTAGTCTTCAGTCAGTATCTAATGGTTTTAGGGCTTACCATCTGTACGCTTTCAGCTGTTTCTCCTTTCCTGAATTTTCATTGGATTCCTAATTTAATATATAAAATAATATTAAAGTAGTCTCCCGCCCCCATCCCAAGTAGAGTTCCTGGGTGCTGTCTTACTAAGTTCTTCCGGCTTTGATAAATTTTGTTTTTTGGCTTTTATACTAAATGACTTTGTGGTTATAATTTTGGGTACCGTTTTCTTTTCCTCAAAACTTTGTACCTGTTGCTCCATTATTCATCAATTAAATAATGCTCTTGGAAGTCTGAGATCAGCTGGACTTTTCTTCCTTGTAGGTGTGTTGTTTTTCATGCCTAGATTTTATATTTGGAAGGACTAAGTGTCCTCCCTCTTGAAAGCCAGTTGTCCTGTAAAGAGTCTGAATGCCATGAGACTGCCATACTGTAAGGATGTCCAAGTCAGTCACCCAGCAAGAGAGAGAGAAGCCACAGCACCAGGCATGTGAGTGGAACCTTCTTGGACCTTCTGGTCCAGCACAGTCAGCAGCTAAATGCAACCAAATACATGACCCCATCTGGAGACATGGAGCAGAAGAACCACCCCTAGCTAATCCCTACTCACATTCTTGATTTACAGAATCATGAGGAATAGCCAATGATTGTTGTTTAAGAGCAGTTTATTATGTAGGAATAGATAACCAAAAAAACTCTATAGTTTTGTGTTCTTTTTTTTTTTTTTTATCCACTTAATAATAAATCCTGGCTACTTCTTCCACATTTGTGTTTTGCTTTTTCTTTCCTTTCTTTTTCATTCCTTCCTTCTTTTTCTTTCTTTCATCTTCTATAGTACATATGCCTAATTTCCATGTCATTTCTTTTTATTTACTCTGCCTGAGCTACTCTGCTTGCTCTGTGTTCAAGGATGAGGCTGAGAATAGCTCTGAAAAACCTGTACAGGTCTTTGTTAGATTAACTCTCATGAAATGAATATTTACCACTGAAAATGAACATTTACCACTACAATTGACAGAGTGCAATTCACAACAGTTCAAACACAGAGAGGGGTATTTTTCGCACGTGATGAGAACGCATGGGTAGGTGTTTGCCGGTGATGGTTCAGTGGCTCAACCTCAGGGCTGACGTGGTTGTGATTCTTCAGATGTCACCCTGGGGCTGAAAGATGGCTGCCCTGGCTCCAGGCATCATATACATTTCATGGCAGGGATAAAAGGGAAACAGAGAAGGGGCAACCTCCCAGAGCCCAGGGTAGAATCCTGCTCCTGTCTCATTGGCCAGAAATGCGTCACATGGCCACCTCTGGCTACAGAGTGGCTGAGCAAGTGAGTGCTTTCCCTGCAGCTGGTCACAACGCTGGCCCAAGCCAAACTGGGCTCTGTAGCAAGGCAACCAACAGAGTCTGCCGTAGGTGCCCCACAGGCTGCTCCTCTCTCCCCTCTTGCCTGATGAGCAATGATGTTTGGCTTTGTTTCATTTTCCCTTCTTCCTGCACCAATCTATTTGCATAACAACCTTCATTTCTCCCATGATTACAAAAGAAGAAAATGCTCATTCTAGAGCCTTGGAAAATTCAGGAAAAAAACACACTAAAATCATCAATAATCTCATACCCCAGAGATAAAGTCAAATGTTAACATTTTGGAATGTTTCCTTCCTGAATTTTTTCCACACATACCTAAGTGTTATTATATGACATATTTAGTATGGTACCATCCTTTTTCCCTCAGTATTGTGTTTTCCCACACCATTAAAGTTTTTCAAAGTTATAATTATTTTTTATTTCTTATCATCTTATTTTTTTTTCGGTGTCACCGAACTTACACACGCTTGTTGGAAAACGTTCACATTTATGTGCATTTCCAATAGTCTCACCTCAGGAGAAAACCTCTTTAAGCAGCCAGCAGGTTTATCAGAATTTGTTGATTCCATATTTCTGGACATTGAGGTTGTTTCCATCACTACAGATAACATTCTGATGATATTCTCGCACATAGATTCTATTCACATTTCTGATTATTTCCTTTGTGTAGATTCCTAGAAGTGGAATTACTGGGTTAAAGGGTAAAAACATTTTCAAAGCTCCTCACGCATATTGCCAAATTACTTTCTGGAAGGTCTGCACCATTTATCCTCTGACTAGCATTTTACGAGTGTAGCCCATGACTCCGATCTCGCCGGGATTTCTGAACCTCTTTCAGACCTTTTGCAGGAAAGCAATGGGGCTTAGCAGAAAGTGTAGCAGTCAGACGTCTGACTAATTCTAACCAGTAGTCAGAAGTCCTGGTTTTACGTTTTGACTCCACCAGAGCTTGTGTGTGACCTTGGGCAAATCACGGCATGTCTCAGTTTGGTTAAAAAATATAGTGTACTGTCGTGGACACTGTGCGCTACCTACTCAATAATGATTTACCTGTTACGCCTTTCCAACAGATACTGATTGGCTCAGATATGCACCCCTCCTCTATATAAAGCTTCAAGGGATGCTGACCCCACCCCAGTCTCAGTAGCGGTTAGTCTAAGCAGTTGTTCTCAAACTCTTTGGTCTCAGACACCTTTACACTCTTGAAAATTATTGAGGAACTCAAAAGTCTCTGTTTATGTGGGTTATATCTGTTGATATTTTCTGTATTTGCTACTAAAACTGGGGAATTTAAGAACTCTTTGAATTAATTTAAGATAACCATAAGCCCATTAGATGTTAACCTGATTGGCATATTTTAATGAAAATAACTTATTTTCCAAAACCAAAAGAAACTTAGTAAGGAGAGTGGCATCGTTTAACATGTTTGCAACTCTGTTTTTAGCACCTGGCTTAATAGAAGACAGCTGATGCCCACATCTGCTTCTACGTTCCGTCTGCTGTGATATTGCCCAGCAAGGGAGCTGACATTTTAATATTTTGAGATTTGCTGTATGAAGTCCACATTTACCGCAATGACACTTTACCATTTGGCAGACTTTGATCATATTGTATTCCTGAGGTTTTTTTAGTATTTTTTTAAGTCTTTTAAAACTTAGGACAAGATCTGCCTTGTTCTCCAAGAATCATGAAATTTGAAAGCCAGGAAGGACCTTTAGGACTTGACACAACTGTTCTCTACTATTGGTTAAGTGTCCTTCCTTATAAACCTTACAAGAGAAACTTTAGGGTACTTAGAATACAATTTTTGGCACAAAAATTGTTTTAGATGCAGTTTTCATGAAGATAGCTATTATGTAAAGTAAATTAATCTGCGTTAAGTTGTGGAAGTGGTCCTCTGCTTCTCCCCATATGTGTAGGCTGTCTGGGGGAGACTGATCACTGCCAAAGGATGGGGCATATTTCTAATAATTCTATTTCTCTGCTAACTGTTTCTGCATCTGTAGAGCTAACACTGGCTGAGCACACAGAAGGCACCTAATGAATGTTTACTGAGTGCACGGACTAAATGAATGGATGCAGCCCAATGAGTGAGACTCGTCTTTCTTTATGGTAAGGGGGTGCGTAACAGGCAGAAATGACGTGCTAGTTCCAGAAACAGCAACAAGGGTAACATTCCAGTAAAGAGTAGAAAAGACTTGTTTCCGGCTAGCATCTGCCAAAGTTGGTCCAGGAAGGAGGGCAGCAATGATGATCATTTCTCAGAAAATGTTTGTCCAGGCACGGATGCGCTTGCCCTGGGAAACGAAACCACACTAAGGTGCAGAGGCCACGGGTCCCACTGACCACTGCCCCTCTTCCCTTACCCCAGCTTTCCTCTCTTCCCACCGCGGCTCGTCAGCAGTGTACCCCAGAGTATGGTTCGGATTCCAAGAAACTCTGGAACTTGGGAAGGGCCTGAATCACTAGGAAAGAAGGAAAGAGAGGCACAAAGAAGGAAAGAGAGGCACTCTCTGGAAGCCTTGAATGTCCCGCTGTGGATGGAGCTTGGCTACTTATAAATTCTCCACTTCCTTCTTAATGACAAGAGGAAGATGTGGGTCGTATGGAAAGGTAGAAACTCCAGAAATCGTGGGTATAAAACCTTATGAGCCCTTTAAGAAAATCTTAGCAGATACCCCGGAGCACCCATCGACTGATGTGAAGTTATCACCAGAAATAAATACAATGGAGGCTGCAGACAAAGGGCCAACAAAGAAAACTAGCTTATTCACTTTAGTGAGGTCTGAGTAAATGAAAGGGTCATTTGTTAATATTTGGTTAGCAGGGGCTTGTGGAGTTTGGTGTGATTCTTCCATAAGCTTCCTTCTGCGTGTAAGCCATCGATTTGATCATTTTCTGAGAGATTTGGTCATGCTTGTCCTCTTAAAAGGACAGTCAAGTATAAAAACCATGTGACCATCTGCAATGACTTCTAAGGAAGCCTCAAATGTTGAACTAATCTATTGGAGATCACGCTTAGCTGCAAATCTTGGTACTTGGGATGGAGTTTGTTGTATTGATTAAGATGGGAAATGCCGAACTCTTGCAGTTCATTTGTATTTATGCAATGTTGACTGGTGCTAAGTCTCCCCTCTGCTTGCAGAGGGCTTGAGGAAATTAGGGGTAACATTTAGCTGGAAGCCATGGAGGGGGAAGGGTGAAAGGGAAGAAGAGGGCCAGCACTCCTTTGAGTTCAAAGAGATCGTCTGAGCTCATGATGATGTAATTGTAGGGAATACGGGGCGGGGCGGGGGGGAGGTGCAGTGCCAACACACTGCCTTGGAGGCTCACCCATGGGAACCAGATGTAGTTCTCCTGGGGTCTGAAAGCAGTTTTGGCCCCACGTAATTAGGTGTGACCTCAAGTTAGTGATCCCCTCTGGGCCCCAGGTTCGTCATCTGCAAAATGAGGGGGTTGGCCAGGATTATTCATTCTCTGGCCAGGCCGTTCATCACATCACGTGGGGGGTTGTAAGTGGTACCTCCCTGGGCTGCACCCCAGGTGAAGGATTCAGAAATGCTTCTGGATTCAGAATGCAGGGATGACTCAGGTGGAATCCAGGCACCAGCTTTGGGAAAAGCCCCACCTGTAATTCTCCTGTGCCAACCCCAATGGTCTCTGTGGTCTCCTACAGCAATAACTTGGAAAAGTTAGTGCTTTGGATGACTGGATGAAAAAGATGTGGTGCATATATATATATATATATATATATACACACACACACACACACACACACACATATATACATATAAAATGGAATATTACTCAGCCATAAGAAAGAATGAAATAATGCCATTTGCAGCAACATAGATGGACCTAGAGATTATCATAATAAGTGAAGTAAGTCAGAAAGTGAAAGACAAATACTATATGACATCACTTATATGCAAAATCTAAAATATGATACAAATGAACTTATATATAAAACAGAAATAGACTCACAGTCACATATGGTTACCAAAGGGGGAGGGGGTAAGGGATAAATTAGGCGTTTTGGATTAGCAGACACACACTACCATACATAGAACAGGTGGACAACAAGGACTACTGTAGAGCACAGGGAACTAGTATTCAATATCTTGCAATAACCTATAAGGGAAAAGAATCTGCAAAAGAATATATATGTATATATAATAGAATATATATATATATTACATATGGATAACTGAATCATGTTGCTGTACATCTGAAACTAACATGACATTGTAGATCAACTATACTTCAATGTAAAAAAAGATAAAAAAAGAGTGCTTCGATCAATTGATAGCTGAATAGTAGTACATGCATTGTGGTTATTCTTTAGAGTTTATCAGGAACCTCTGAAGGAATACTTGTAGAAATTGCCTATTTTATAACCGAGGATAGGCAAGGATGCTTTTTTTGAAAAACTTGGAGAGCCTCATTTTATACTTCGGTCATCTAGCTACATAGGTTCTTTTTCCATAGTGGGCGCTCACATGAGTGAGCTTGGTGTGAATCCAGAAAGTGGGATGGCAGAAAAGTGTGGCTGGCTTAAGAAAGGTTTGCTGGTTCACAACTAGGGAGCCTCCAGGAATAATTCTCCAGTCCAGCCAATTGTTTATCCACTCAACAGTATTGACTGAAGGCTGTCACGCAAGCCTGTGCCAGGTCAACCTTTTGAGCTTGTTCCACGTGTGGGTACTTGTTGGGGAGATTTTACTGAAAGGAGTAAGCCATGCTTCAGTGCCGGAGGCCACCTTTCTCCTGCTCTGATGTGGCGAGTATGGCCCCAGTGAAGATCTCAGGGGTCCACCTTCCACACCCAAGTGGGCATTTCTGCCCCTAGAGTTTCAAAATAGCACCCGCTAAAGCCCATGAAGGGCTTCCTGTGCACCAGGCTTTGTGTTTCCCATGTATGACCTCATGTGGTCCTCCCAACAAGGCTAGGAAACAGGCTTTATTATGAGTTTAATGGTAATAGTGAAGCACTAGGGCTTAGAAAGGTTATAAGTCAGAAAGAGAAAAACAAATATCACATATTACTGCATATATGTGGAATCTAGAAAAATGGCATAGATGATCTTATTTGCAAAGCAGAAATAGAGACACAGACAAAGAGAACAATTGTATGGATACCAAGGAGGAAGGGAGGGTAGGATGAATTGGGAGAGCGTGAGCTGCCCAAGACCGTGAAGCTAGGAAGTGGTGCAGCCAGAGCTTGGTCCCGGCTCGTCTGTCCCTGGAGGCTCTTTCCTTGTCCCCTGCACCCTCTGCCTCTCCTTGGGCAGGGGTGAGTATTAGCATCCTCCCTTGATGCCAAACAGTGCTGATCAGAAGAGCACAGAGTCAGACGACGGCTGAACAGAAAAGATGCCAGTTGTGGGTAACCTCCCTCGCTTGAGAAACTTCCAGAACAGGCACCCAAGGCAGCTGTGGGTGACGTCCTGTAGACAGCTCAGAATTGAGCCAGTGCTTTGAGCGTGCTCAGTCTCAGGGGGAGATGGAGGCTTGTTGGCCCCGCAGAGTCTCCCAAACCAAGGACTGGATGTTCCTCTGATTCCTAGAACTGTTGGCCGAAAGAGAAAAGCTTACGATAAACCACAGCGTGGGATGCAAGGTGACAGGAACCGTGCATTTGGCCTGATGTTTATCTTGTGGGCCAGCCAGCCACCAGCAGCCAATCACTAGCCTGTTAGCCACAGAGTAGGGCTTTCCCCATCGCTTCCTTCCCAATTACTCACAACCAGCGCGAGGGAAGAGGAGGAAATGAGGGCACGTGAGGGAAGGGGCGTCTCCCTGGCAGGAGGCCAGAGGGGTCTTAGAACCTCTGGCCGTGTGCCGGCTGGACTGGGAACCTGGCAGCCCCCTTACCCATGGTCCAGGGCCCGGAGCTTGGGTAGCAACCCATGCTTCACTCACCTCACCCTTGTTGACTGTTTTATTCTCGCAGCAAACAAAACAGGGCTCACTCGGCATCCGCATCCACAGCACTCGTTTCCTAACTCCTTTTCCAGCTCATCCTACGTACTCCGAGGTCATTGATTCCTTTATTCCTCCAGCGCAAATAGTTCAGGGAGCATCTATCCTGTGCCAGCAGGTGGGCTTGGGGCTGGGATGCTGAGGCCTTGCACCTCTGCCCTCAGGGAGCAACCAGTAAGTGCGGAGGCTGGCAGGGAGGCGGGCTCTGATGGTGCAGTGTGAAAAGCGTGTGTGGAAGATGGAGGGACCCCTGGCTGGAGGTCTTGAGAAAAGGTGTCCGTGGGGTGGCATGTGAGCTGGTGGGACTGTTGTCCCAGTAGGAGGAACGGCTCGTGCTGAGAAGGGCCAGGCTGGTGGGGGACAGAAGTTCTGTGTGACACTGAGAGATGCGTGGGGGTGGCCATGGAAAGTCTTCACAGGTTAGACTGTGAAGGTCTCGCAAAGGGAGTTAAACTTTGCAAGGGAGGTTAGATCTCATTCTACAGGACCCGGGGGCCAAAGAAATCACATCCTAGTGGCAACACGATGGTGAACTGCAGAGGGGCAACGGAGAGGCTGAGAGACCAGCCAGATGGTAATTCCCACCATCCCAGGCACTGTGACCAGACACGGCAGTGGCATTGTGTCCTTAAGAGGCGGATAAAGCAGAGTGCGCAGTAGGTGATGCCTGAGCTTGGAGTTTGTGCCCTGACTCTTTCTGCCCCTGACTTGTGCGGGTGCAGGCCAATTCCTCAGCACCTCTGTCCCCCAGGACTCTCATCTGTCCATGGAAAGTGGTCAGGGTGCCCACCATAGAGAGATGTGATGAAGATTCCATGAGGTGGTGTCTGCCTGGTGCCCAACATCAGTGGATGCTCCTATCATAATGGGAGTGAAGAGGGGAGTCATGGAGCCTGGTTTCGGCAGCCAAGAGGGAGGTGCTATCATATGAGAGGAGGAGCAGGGCTAGGGGAAGGGGTAGAGGAGGGTGGAGATGCTGGGTTGGGTATAGGACTTGAGCAGACCAGCTCTTTGTATCTAGAAAGGCCAGGATGAGGCTCATTACCCTGTGCTATTCCTCCTAGAGTCACTTTCCTACCACAGGGCCTTTGCATGTGCTGTTCCCACTAGTTCCAATAACTACTGCTGCAAAAAAAAATGACCCCCAAACTTAATGTCTTAAAAACACCATTTTATTAGTACCTCTCACAGTTCTGGGCATTGACTGGGTCCAGCTGGATGGTTCTTGCATGGGGTTTATCACAGAAGATGCAGTCAGACAGTGGCCAGGGCTGGAGACATCTCAGAGTTTAGCTCACTCGCATTCCTGGTGGGTGACACTGGATGGTGCTGGGACCTCAGCTGAGCTTGGCAGCCGGACTGTGTGGCTGGACTTCCCCACTGCATGGTGCCTGGCTTGCAAGAGTGAGCATCCCAGCACAGCCAGGGGCAAGCTGCATGGCTGGTTGTAGGCCAGCCTGGGAAGCCACAGAAGGAATCATGGAGGGCTTCCTGATGGAAGTGACATCATTCCATGGGGCTTCTCCCCCATGATTCAGGAGAAGTCTCCCACAGTGTGGGGTGTGCTGAATTCAGACTGTGTCTGCATGACGTGGCGCCGGCTTTCAAGAGTGGGAAGATCCTAGGAGGGGCTATTTACTGCCCTGGCAGGCCCCCTCAGCTATGGGCGGATGGATGGGTGGGCTGATTGTCAGAGAGAGTTCTGGGGAAAGAGGAGTTTGGAGGGGAGCTGGCAGGGTTGGGAATACCTGAGGCCAGCAGGATCAGTAAAAGTGCTGGGCAGAGAAGCAATCAGTAATACCGATTGCTTCTATTTAAAATTTTGATATTTCATCCATCATGGGTTATTTTTTATTGATGTAGATTTTTAAAATTTTGCATTAAAATATTATCCATATTGATTATTGAGCTTTTCAGTGCCCCCTTAAACTTTGCCCCAAGGCAGTTGCCTCCCTTGCCTGAGCCTAGCCCTGGCCCTGGTAGCTGGACTCCCCTACAGTCTCATTCTTCTGGCCTCGACTCTGCAGCACCAGGGCCAGACACTCCACCCTGCAGCCTGGGCAAAGCCCCAGATGCTGGGTCACCAGGCAGCGGCCAGATTTAGGCCATTCCTCCCAGGGTCTCCCTATGAAAAGCCTTGACACAGGTGCCGCCCAGAGTCCCCTGGCCTGGGCTGTACCTCCAGTGCAAGCTCCACGGCGGGGGGGATCTGCTCCCTGAGCCGGGATGTCCCCACCCTTAGAAGCCGAGCATCCTCCCAGAACCCCTGCCCTTCCTGGGGTTCTTCTGCCTATAATAAATTACTCCCCACAGGTTAGAGCTCTGCATAGATGCCAAGGACCCCACCCTAATGATGCTCCCAGGAAGCACTGGGGTGTCAGGGTGACAAGGCGAGTCTCCAACTGCACCCTCGCTGCCGGGGCCCCAGGTGGGCTGCAGGCTGGGGCTTTGTCTGCTGACGGTGGGTCAGAGTGGCAGAGGCTAAAGTTTGGGGGATTTCGGAGTCCTGCCTGACTGCCAGACAGGACTCTTTGGGTCCCATATCCTGGGCACATGGCAGGGACGGGGCGTGTTTCCATTTCATGCCGGGCTTTCCTCTGAGCCCTTGAATTTCTCCCTGCCAGTTCTCCCAAGGCAGCTGTGGACCATGCGTGTGGAAGAAGCAGTGGCTTCCTGGAGCTGTGGTGATTTCTGGGGCTCCAGGGGAGCCCACACGCCCCATTGCCTGTGTGTTCTCCCACCAACCACTTAGGTAGATAATTCCTATAAATGGGGTGAAGCAGGGATAAGCAGAACCTGTTCCTCCATAGTGAAAGGAAAGAAATAAAAAATATGTGTTAAAGAAGATTCACATATATCATTTGATTCTTAAATTTACATTATATAGCTGACATTATCAGTTTCATTTCAGAGGCAAGTGAAGCTCAGAGAGACAGTTGATTTTATGCCAGCTGAATGTGGATCTGAGGTTCAAGCAAGGCCTTCTAAGTGTAAATTTCACATTCTTTTCGTTTAGAGTCAGGCTGCCTGCATTGGTAGGTGTAAATGGTGTTATGGGGCAGAAGATTAGGAAGGGAAGGGGCTTCCCAAGGGTGTGGAGGTACATTAGGACAGAGTTACCAGGTAAAATACAAGATGCCCAGTTAAACTTGAATTTCAGACCAAGAACGGATGTGAACCACCTATGAAGTTCAGCTGTCTTTCCCAGGGGCCAGAAGTTTAGCGCCAGCAACCAGGGAGGCTTAGGTGACTCAGTCAAAGTCACCCTGGACAGAGGCTCAGGGAGCCCATGTCTCCCAGCCTCTGAGGTGGGGCTCATCCCTCTGCCTTAAAGGGAGAGGGAAACACCAGCCTCCTGGTTCTTCTCTCCTCCCTCCACCCCTGCTGTGATGAGCTAATGTTCTAAAGGAGCATGGAGCTCTTCTTAGAAGGATGTTCTACAAATATAGCCCAGCTCAGAGCTAGACCTGTGTGAACACCCAGCACATCATTTATGGATGATGAAAATGTGAATAGATTGAAAAATTCAAGGTTCCTGCTTCCAGAGAAAGAATTAACCAAGACCCAGATGCTCCCTCACTGTGGATTAATTTCTTGTGTTCCCTGGGGGACTGAAATTCAGCCCAGACAACTCAGCTCAGGTGAAAGTCTGTGACAGCTTGTGTGCTGTCCCCAGGAGGAACCATCAGGAGAATCCTGTTCATTCTTTGTAATTGGGGGGCTTTCCCGCCCCCAGACACAGCCTAGGAATATAGTGGATGGCCATGAGGGTCTGGATACAGGGTATGAATTTTCATGAGCAACTATAAGGGCATCCTCCCTGGCCCTTGCTATACGGAGCCCAGGCCCAGCTAAATTCGGACCAGACGAACTTGCCCAGACAGACCTTACAAGGAGGCAGCCAGGTCAGGGAGGCAGGGCTGAATCGTTTCAGAACCAGCTCTCATCTGCCCCACTAATGGTCACCGGGCGTTCTGAGAGCTTTAGTTGCCCCTTCTCTAGATAAATGAACTAACACAGCAGTTCTCTACACATGACAGCTTCTCTAACAACAAATAGTTTAGAATACCGTCTTTACGATCTTAACGCGAAATTCATAGTTAATATAATTTACACACACCATTCAAAACATCAACATACAGATATGTATATTTAATATACTGCTGTATTTGATTTACTAATATTTGGTTTAGTTTTGCATCTACATTTTTGAATCATATTGCTAGTAACTGCCTTACTTGGCTTGAAAATTTTGTCCAGTTTTTTTTCTGGTAACATGGTTATATTTAATTTGTAAGATGAAGTGGGAAAACTTTTCATCTTTTCTATACTCGATCTGGAGTTGTTTGTCTAAAACAGAAATCACTTTTTTTCCTTAAAATTTTTCTAGAACTCACTTGTAAAACCAACTGGATCTTCCTGACACCTTTTCAGGGACAGATTTTTAAAATTACATTTCTATTTTCTCCAATGGTTAGTGATCTCTTTGTGTTTTATGTCTTCTCTTGAGTCAATTATTTCATGTTTTCATTGAAAATATCCACTTACCCAAGTTTTCAAATTTATTGATAATAATCTGTATGTAATATTATTTTAAAATAAGAATTCTACCCATAATCATGTTCCTTTTCTAACCCTAAAAAAAATACTGCCATAAATGTAGGAGAAATAAAAGGAAAGTAACTTAAAATACTAAATGAATATCTAAATACTCAGGCACAGCTACATTAACAGATATACCGGAGTACTGAGATGCTCCTACCTACTTATAAAGGATACATTTGATTTAAGAGCAGCAAGAAAACTTTCAACTAAAAATTATGTGCCTTTTTGGCATTTGAAATAAGGGTTAAATAAGCATATAGGTGTAAACACCTAAAGAGAGAACCACTGTGCATGTGGGAGCGACCAAGATTTCACTGAACACATGAAATCAGTACCAAGGGCAGCACAGTCAGGAGATGGTTTTCCAAAACGGTGAACTGCTCTTGCAAATTTCCAAACCAAACAAACTACAGTGCTCCCTGGACTCACACCCTGGTTGGAGAATTTGGTGTGTGTGATGGAAAAAACGCTTTTTGCTTTCTGTAAAACAGAGTTGGATTCCAGGCTGGGGGGTCATAAACAGGAAGCTCACTGACATGGCATTTTAAAGCTGGACGATCCTCTCCGGCCGCAGGAAAGGCTAAGGGAGAATCAGGTGAGTCAACTGAGAGGGGACTTGGGGGCAAAGGTGTTAAAGCTTCACTGAGGGCCCAGGATGAGCCAGGAAAGCAGAGCCAGCACATTGCTCTCACCTCTCTAGGGACCCACCCTTCACAAACTCTGCACGTTCTCTCTCTTCTTTTAAAATGAAAGTGTAGTTGCTTTACAGTGTTGTGTTACTTTCAGGTGTAGAGCAAAGTGATTCGGTTATACACACACATATGTATTCTTTTTCATATTCTTTTTCATTATAGGTTATTGCAAGGTATTGAATATAGTTCCCTGTGCTATACAGTAGGTCCTTGTTTATTTTTCTTTTTGGAGGAATATCAGTTTATTTCCACAAAATAAAAAAAAGTCAAAGAAATAGCCAGTAAAGTTTTGGGAGGATTATTCCTTAGAAAACAACAATGGTATATTTTAATATAATGAAAACATGGTACGAGATGTTTAACATGTTTTTTAAAAAAATTTTTCTTTTTAGCCACTTAGCACAGCATGTAGAATCTTAGTTCCCTGACCAGGGCTCGAACCCTTGCCTCTTGCGCTGGAAGTGCAGAGTCCTAACCACTGGACCTCCAGGGAAGTCCCTTAACAGGTAACCATTATCTATTTTTTATATAGCAGTGTGTATTTGCTAATCCCAAACTCTTAACACACCATGTCTTTGCTTCTGCACACTGATTCTGCCCAGTAGGCACAGGAGCTGAAGGGACTCACTTCCCCGGGTTATTCTCCATTCCAGCCCCCCGTGTGCGCCCCTGCCGCCCTCCCCTTGACGTCTGATAACACTATATTGTGTGGAGACTGTGCGGCCATCTAGTCTCCATCAGAACGAAGGCTCCCAGCAGCAGGGGCCGCTCTCTCTGCAGTTCACTGACCTTCACCAGCACGATCGCGGTTATTTAAAGCTGGTAGATTGTAAGTAAATTTTTGACTTATGAATGAATGAATAGCTTCTTTGCTTTCCCTATTTTATCCTTGTCACAGATTTCTCCTCTTAAAGCATGATCTCATCAGACCATTTCCCTTGCAAGTCCTGCAGTGGTTCCCCTTTGTCTATGTATAATTTGGGGCTCCTGAGCTTGGCATTGAAGGTGTGGCTCCAGCTTACATGACCTCCACACCCATCCATACCCTCATCCTCTAGGACATCCCGCACTGCTTGCCCGCAGCAGCTGTCATGTACTGAACACGTTCGTACGGCGAGTCCTGCGCAAAGCACTTTATATGTATTATTCCATTTAATCTTCGCAAGGGCGCTATGAGATAGGCACTAGCATTATCCCCAGTTTTCACGATCCCCTTTTTTACGGAAGAGGAAACTGAGGCTTAAATACCCTACCTAAGATGGAGCAGCTCCTGGGTGCCACATCCGAGCCCTGACCTCCCCCACCATCTGTCTGTCACCCAAGCCCACACTTTAACTCCCCACTAAGCGGAACCTACCTGTGTCACATGCTGACCTCAGCCTGTGCTCAGGATCCTCTCTGAGCCTAGCACAGCCCTTCCTCTTCTCCATGTGTCTGTTATCCTTGAGGTCCCAGCCCCAGTGGCTCTTCCTCCAAGAGACTTTCCATCCCATCCACTCTGCTGAGTCACCTTTTCCTCTGCAACCTCAAATGTATTCTGATTGAAAGCAGTGTCAGCTGGGCAGGTGACTCCTCCACTCAGGGCCGTGAACTCTTTCTAGGCAAGGACTACAGTCTATTCATTTCTAAAATTAGCATCCAAGTCCCAACTCACTATTGGCTGTTCAGTGGCTCTTAACCATTGTTATTAAGGAAGTAACCACAAGAGGGCAGTACCAAAGGGTCTGACGATGGATGGCCCTGACTTCATCTGGGAGACCCTGAAGGGCCCAGAGGAACAAACGTACAAAAGAAATGAAAAGTGCTCAGCAGAAATGGTAAATGACAATATGAAGTGTGGGAGAAAAATTGGATGAAAGTCACCAAAAAAATTTTGGGGAAGTTTTTGAAAACTTTCAGAGATTTCAAAATGAAAATAAATTTTTCACAAATTTGGAAAACATGGGGACATAGCTTTTTCTGTTGAGTATTCTTTGCCTTCTTTATAAAATATTTACATCTTTAGTTTCCCAAACAATTTTATTAGCCAATCAATAAACACATACAGGGCTTCCCTGGTGGTGCAGGGATTAAGAATCTGCCTGCTAGAAAGAGAAATTAAGGAAACTCTCCCATTTACCATTGCAACCAAATGAATAAAATACCTAGGAATAAACCTGCCTAAGGAGGCAAAAGACCTGTATGCAGAAAACTATAAGACACTGATGAAAGAAATCAAAGATGATACAAACAGATAGAGAGACATACCATGTTCTTGGATTGGAAGAATCAACATTGTGAAAATGACTATACTACCCAAAGCAATTTACAGATTCAACGCAATCCCCATCAAATTACCAATGGCATTTTTCACAGAACTAGAACAAGAAATCTTACGATTTGTATGGAAATGCAAAAGACCCCGAATAGCCAAAGCAATCTTGAGAAGGAAAAATGGAGTTGGTGGAGTTAGGCTTCCTGACTTCAAACTATACTACAAGGCCACAGTGATCAAGGCAGTATGGCACTGGCACAAAAAGAGAAAGGAAGATCAATGGAATAGAATAGAGAACTCAGAGGTAAACCCAAGCACATATGGGCACCTTATCTTTGACAAAGGAGGCAAGAATATACAATGGAAAAAAGACAGCCACTTCAATAAGTGGTGCTGGAAAAATTGGACAGCAACATGTCAAAGAATGAAATTAGAACACTTCCTAACACCATACACAAAAATAAACTCCAAATGGATTAAAGACCTACATGTAAGGCCAGACACTATAAAACTCCTAGAGGAAAACATAGGCAGAACACTCTATGACACACATCAAAGCAAGATCCTTTTGGACCCACCTCCTAGAATAATGGAAATAAAATCAAGAATAAACAGATGGGACCTAATGAAACTTAAAATCTTTTGCACAGCGAAAGAAACCATAAATAAGACAAGAAGGCAACCCTTAGAATGGGAGAAAATACTTGTTAACGAAGAAACGGACAAAGGATTAATCTCCAAAATATACAAGCAGCTCATGCAGCTTAATACCAAAAAAGCAAATAACCCAATCCACAAATGGGCAGAAGACCTAAATAGACATTTCTCCAAAGAAGACATGCAGATGGCCAACAAACACATGAAAAGATGCTCAACATCCCTAATCATCAGAGAAATGCAAGTCAAAGCCACAATGAGGTATCACCTCACACTGGTCAGAATGGCCATCATCAAAAAAATCTAGAAACAACAAATGTTGGAGAGGGTGTGAAGAAAAGGGAATTCTTCTGCCCTGTTGATGGGAATGTAAGTTGGTACAGCCACTATGGAAAACAGTTTGGAGGTTCCTTAAAAAACTACAAATAGAAATACCATATTATCCAGTAATCCCACTCCTGGGCATATACCCAGAGAAAACCATAATCCAAAAAGAAACACGTACCGTAGTGTTTATTGCAGCACTATTTACAGTAGCCAGGACATGGCAGCAACCTAAATGCCCATCAACAAATGAATGGATAAAGAAGATGTGGCATTTATGTACAATGGAATACTACTCAGCTCTATAAAGGAATGAAATGGAGCTATATGTAATGAGGTGGATAGACCTAGAGTCTGTCATACAGGGTGAAGTAAGCCAGAAAGAGAAAAACAAATATTGTATGCTAACTCATATATATGAAATCTTAAAAAAAACAGGTACTGATGAACCCAGTGACAGGAAAAGAATGGGGATGCAGATGCAGAGAATGGACTGGAGGACACAGGGTTGGTGGGGCAGGGGGCGAAGGGGAAGCTGGGATGAAGTGAGAGAGTAGCATAGACATATATATACTACCAACTGTAAGATAGATAGCCAGTGGGAAGTTGCTGTATAACAAAGGGAGATCAACTCGATGATGGGTGATGCCTTAGAGGGCTGGAATGGGGAGGGTGGGGGGGAGTTGCAGGAGGGAGGGGATATGGGGATATGTGTATAAATGCAGCTGATTGACTTTGGTGTACCTCATAAGCTGGTACAAGAGTGTAAAGCAATTATATTCCAATAAAGAGCCTAAAAATAATTTTAAAAAGAGATTTAAAAAAAAAAAGAATCTGCCTGCTAATGCAGGGGACACAGGTTTGAGCCCTGGTCTGGGAAGATCCCACATGCCGTGGAGCAAATAAGCATGTGCACCACAACTACTGAGCCTGTGCTCTAGAGCCTGCGAGCCACAACTATTGAGCCCACGTGCCACAACTACTGAAGCCCGCATGCCTAGAGCCTGTGCTCTGCAACAAGAGAAGCCACCACAATGCGGAGCCCGTGCACTGCAATGAAGAGTAGCCCCCCACCCCCCACACTACAACTAGAGAAAGTCTGCGTGCAGCAGCAGAGACCCAATGCAGCCAATAAATAAATAAATAAATAAATTTATTAAAAAAAGAAGAAGAAGCACACACACATTCTATCAAGGAAAAAGTATGTGATGCCTTAGAGGACCGGGACAGGAAGAGTGGGGGGGAGTCGCGGGAGGGAGGGGATATGGGGATATGTGTATAAATGCAGCTGATTCACTTTGGTGTACCTCATAAGCTGGTACAAGAGTGTAAAGCACTCTTTAGATCCATAAAGAGGGTTAAAAATATAATTAGTGTTATTTCCTATTATTTTCCAGTTTTTGTCACCTTTCTTCTTCCACCCTCCTAATTGTTGTGTACGGATTTTAAATGTTTTTAATCAACAATTGTGTGTTATTTTTTTTTTTTTCGTTTCTTTGTTGTTGGTGTTTGGCTGGGTTTTTTCAATTAAAATGAATAGAAGACCATACAAATGTCGAGATGTGTTCTCTTCCTGGCACTGTTGGAGATCAGAGGGCCCTGCAGTAACCCTGGGGAAGGCGGGGCAGGTCACATGGAGAAGAACAGAAAAGGCCAAAGGATGTTGGTGGCCTCAGCTCACGAATTCATGGGATGCATCCATACTTAGGGTCGGGACATAAGAGGATTTCGAGACGTGGGTTTTAAGGAGAATCTTTTTAGGGGGCTTTTTAGGTGGGCCTGGAGTGCCTCAACAAGCTGAGAGAGAGAGAGATTTAGGTGAGAGCCCACAGATGGCTGCGTGTGTGGCCCTGAGGTTGAAGGTAGCTGTGTGATACCAACTGGAAAGTCTCCCAGACAGGACAGAGGGTCTGCGATGCTGCTCCAGAGGTAAGAGGATGGGCAGGTGGGCTGCTCTGGGGTCCCCCTTCACCCCCAGAGCTCGGAGGGGCCAAGGCTGTCTGTGTGTTTCCCAGGGACCGGCTGTGGGCCCCACAGGAGAGGGGGGTGGTACTTAGGGCCCCATACGGGTGCTTAGAGAGGTAACGGGATGTGGCAGAGGGGGCTGCAGGTAGACCTCTGGCTTTCAAGGGGGCTGGGAGAGGAGGAGGCAAAGGCCACCCCCCCAAAAAAAAGACGAACTCACTGGGTCTTGGCTGCTAGAGGTAAGAGGTCTCCAGAGACGGAGGGTCTCTGAAAAATCTAAAGCAGCCCCCAATGAGAGAGGGAGGGAGAGACAGACAGATTGAGAGTTTGAGAGAGACTCAGTTTTAGGACTTAAGAAGCCTAGAGAGCACAAAGTCAGCTTAAGACGGGGCCACCCAGGTGAGAACCTCACTGCTCACCTATCTTTCTTCCCGGCTTTCCTTCTGCACCAAAAGCGCTAGAAACAACCGCCTGCAGGTCAGGGAGGAGGTGCGAGGAAGAGAGAAGAAATGAGCCTGCCAGCCCCTGCCAGCCCCGCAGGCCCTGCTGGAGCTGGGGGAAGAGCTCTCGTCTCTGAATGAAGAATAGAGTGCAGATTATTCTGTGTTACCTGATGGTCTAGTTTCTGAATTGTGGCTGTGTTTTGCAACTTGAAAACAAACAAACAAACAAAAAACCCCCGAAAAACATCTTTTTGAAAAAGTTGTTTTTGCAACTTGAAATGACCATATGGCTTTGAAAGTAGCCCAGAGTGGCCAGGAAACTCTCAGGAGAGCCTCGATTTTCCTCCAGGGACACGAGCTCCTCGGGGCCGATGTAAAGGGGTCAGGAGAGACGAAGATAGGATGGCTGTGCAGTGGCGTCCCATCAGCCGTGCCTGTTGTTTGGACCCAAAAGATACAAAGGGACCCCAAAAAACCCAACAGCCACTTCTGAAGAGCTGGGAGCAAAAGCAAGGTACTGTGCACGCCCCCTGCACTCCACGCAAAGGGGTGGGCAAAACACCCAAGCCGTCCTCTCTGGCCCAACTCCTGGACACACCCCTACCCTCACCCCATATAAGGAACCAGCCCTCCCCTCCTAGGGGAGTGAGTGAGCAAGGGAACCTGCTGTTTGTTCTCGCTCCCCTTGCTGCAGCAGGGACCCTAGTAAAGCCTTGCCTGAATTTCTTGTCTGGCCTCTGATCAATTTCTATTAATTGGGGAAGGCCAAGAACCCTGGTCGGTATCAAACCTACGAAGAGTTCCCAGGGGTCAGGACTGAGAAATGACGGCCCTTTTCCGTCCTTCTGTCACTGCCCTGTGCAGCCGCCGTCTCCTCCAGCCTGGGACACTCCAGGTGCCTCCAATGCCCTCCCCTGCAGTCATTCTGCACAAGACAGCTCCAGGGATCTTTCTAAAACCCTCATCTGATCCTGTTCCTTCTTAAATTCAGCAAGGACCTCTCAGTTTTAGATTAAAGTGAAAGAAGCTAACTTCAAGAAACCCCATATGTTATGATTCCTCTGCATGAGATACCCAGAGAAGGTAAAGCTGTGGAGACAGGAAACAGATGAGTGGTCTAGTGGGTGGAAGCAGGGAGGTGGGGATTCAGAGTCAATGTGCGGAGTCATGAAAAGATTTCAGATGGGTTTATGGTGATGGTCACACAACTTGGTAAATTTACTTAAGGATCATTGAACTGTATGTTTGAAAACGGTGAAATACATGCAAAATTAAAAATTATTGAAGCATCTCATCCCAGCTGGCAGGCGCTCCATGCTGTTGTTCCCAATGACCTGTCTCGAGGCTCACCTTGCCCACCTCTCCTCACTCTGTACCTGCGGGGCTCACCCTGGTCGAGATCCTCCTTCCCCATCAACCCCACCTGCACCTTCAAACATCTGCTATGGCCTCCCTCTCCCCAGAGCACCCCTCCTCTCCTGCCTGCCGGCCCCCACCCACCTGAAATCTGCCTGACGCCCCTCACAGCTCAGCTCTCCCTGGGATGGGTCCCCTCATCCACCCAGATGAGGTTGGGACCCTGTCTGTGCCCCCGTGGTACCCCTGGACTTTCTTTCATGTCACTTACCACGACTCATTGAATTATTTCTTTAATGTCTGTCTTCCTTGCTAGTATATGAGCCCACAGATAACTTGCAACAGCGATATTGCTGGGTCCAGTATGGTTTCCGGCACTTAGTAGGACCTCAGAGATGTTAATTGCATGAATAAACACGGGAATAAGGGGCAGAGGCTATGGGACCAGGCAGCTCTTTCAAAAGTGTATAGGTTTATTCAGAACCTGGCATCACTCGGCTGAAGGCACATTGCAATCTCCCCCAAAGGCTGCATGAGGAGGTAGAAGAGGGGGAGGTGGGTGGGTGGTGGGTGGGTGCAGGAGTGTGGTGGGGAGATTCCTGGGCTGATGACTGAGGGGGTTGGGGGGTTGAGGGGAGGAGGGGCTCAGGAAGAGGAAATGGAGGGTCTCATCTGGCTGTGTGATCCTGGGTAAGAAACTTAAACTCCCTGGTCTTCTTCTTTTAATGGAAAAAAAAAGATTTTTTTTTTTCTACTAGTGCAGTCATCCTACTAGACCAGAGCTTTGCAAGGTCAGGGCTGCCTGGGGCGTGTGTCACAGGGTGGATTCCTGAGCCCACCCAGGCCTAGACTCTGCGAGTGTGGCTTGGGGATCTGCACTTTAACACACGCATGGGTGATTTTTATTTTTTAATGCAAGTTCGTGAGAGGAGGGGGAACTATCTCTGCCTCATTCACTCACATGCCCGTAAAACCTAGCCCAATGCAGCACAGAGACAGGTGCCGCAGAGCTATTCCTTGACAGGTGAGTGGGTGAGTGAAGAACACGAGAGCCACAGAAACGTGCATAACCGGCTCTGACAAGGCAGAACAGGGCTCCTGCCCCACTATGGCCCACGGTATCTTCCTCCTCCCTTCTGGGCCAAACTCCTCTTTTGTAAAATACTGCAGCTGGATGAAGTGACCCACGTGTCTTCTTCTGACCTTAAAAATCCTCAGCAGCACGCAATCATGCTTTCTGTTTCCAATTTGCCTGCCTCCTTGAGAGGCGAAGAGGAATCAAGACGAGAATCAACCACAACCCAGAGATGCATTGTCAGCTTTAATAGGAGGGGTGGAGTCAAACAGTTGAGAGGAACGTATAAAAAGACCTTTTCCTTTTTTGCTGGAACAGGATATGGTTTGTGCATAGCACATACATATTAAAAAAAATAGAAGCATCACATTTTACAAGCACACGACTGAAAAGAGTCTGTGTTTTCCTACCCACTAGATCCTAGTTTGAGGACAGCTCTGCCCTGGGACCTAGCCTGAGGTACTGATGGATTTATAGAAAGGGAAACCCACATGAGGGTGCAGCTGTCTGGATGCTGGCATCTCAGTGGTTCAGTGAGGTATCCAAACACGGGTAGCTATCTGCAGGAGGGACTACATTCAGGGTGTTCTGGGCATAGTTTCTCCTCCCTCCTGTCCTGGGAAGAGCAAACACCAGCTCAGGGGCAACTGCAGGTTGCAGTGTTTCTAACCTTCCTGCCCTGACCCAAACATTCCTACCATTGGACTTTTCCTGGGAGGTAGCAGAATGAGTGGCTCGGTTCTTGCCAGAAGGAGGGGTTGGGGGCAAATATTAGCAAACCACTTCGCAGGTGCAGGAGTGGCGGGTGTCAGAGAATACCTCCTCAATGGCAACGGACCCAGAGCCCTTGGGGGAAAGCACTGGGATAGAAAGATGTAGGAGTTACCTAGCTTGTGTCCACTGAAAAGGGGCAAAAAGGAAAGGGAGGGCAGAGAGGACGTCTTGGAGGCCAGTGATTGCATTTGGTTTGCACCAGTGGCTGTGGCCCAAAGCAGGCCAAGGCAATGGACATCCAACCTTGGCAGGGAGGGGGAGGAAAGAGACTGATGGCTCACGGCCTTTTGTGTTTCCTTCCTCCCCCAGGACTCTTGTAGGATGAGAACACGAAGGAACCAAGGTCCAAGAGAGGACCGGGGCCAGCCTGAGCTGGAGAATCCCAGCTGTCCCGGGTAGGACCGGGCTGGGCGAGAATTCCAGGCCTGGGGAGAAAGCGATGAATCTAAAGGAGAGAGGTTTGTAGCCTGGATCGGAGGACAGGAGAAAATCCCTTCTTAAGCCCCAGAACGGCCCTGACCAGGGGTTTGGGGTGTATGTGTCGGAGGTGTGGTGGGACGTGGGGGCCGAGAGGAGGCTGTGAAGGAGAACGACAGAGTGTTCATAGCAAAGTTATGTGCTGCTTCCCAGGGAGATGCAAACCCGACTGGGAAGTGGGGAGGGAAGGGGTTAGAAGGCAGTGAGTGATGAATGTAGTCAACAGCAGGAATTAGCAGGGTGTTTTCTGGTTTCCTCTGAGGTCTACCCAGCACCCCATGAGAAGGGTGCAGGTTCTTCACGGGCCTGGGCCACCCACTTTGTTCTGAGCTAACCTCGCCCCAGCTGAGAAACCATCGCCAAGGAGGTGCACCTGTGCTGCTCTCTTCTTCACCGTTTGTTCTTGAAGAGGGAATAAAGCAGCCTCTGGGCTTCTGGAGCCCCACCTTTGCATGGAGCTGCTAGAGAAGGTTCAGGATGGAGGAGAGGCCAATTAGCTACAAAACTCTCGGAACCAGGGTCAAAGGTCAGGATCTGGGGGAGGGAGGGAGGACTGACGTCATTCTTAGCACATTCTCAGGAGGAAGGTGGGGTTCATCCCTGTTCTCCTGCTTCTGCCACTTCTTTTGCAGCCCTTTGGATCTGATGGAGCTGACAGATGAGCTTGGGACTCAGATGGGGATCAGCTAGGAGAGGACGCTGCACACCTCTGTTGATTTACTCTGCTCCCACTTCTGTGGGTGGGAATTGACTTCTCCAAAGCCTGAGTCACTCACAAGTCAAAGAGAAAGCCCTTGGGAGAGCTCCTTTGGATGGGAAGGATTTTAAGGAGTTAGTGATACATCCCTACATCCAGAGGTGATCTTCAAAGTATGGAACCACTAGCACAGTACGGGCCCTGGTACCAGTTGACAACAGGCGCCCAGCTGCCCGTAGCGAGGCCAGCCTTAGACAACCTATGTGCTAGAGCGACGGGTGTTAACCCTGCCTGGTCCTGGGCATTTCAGAGCTTCTCATTCTTACTCCCAGCATGAGAGATGGGTGTAGACATCTGGGGGAAATGCCTGGTCAGGATTGGGGCACTTTTATAAGCCTTTAGGGAGTTGCAGGGATGATCTCACTGTTCGAAGGCTGGGGACCCTCTTTAGAAGAGCCCCCTTCTGCAAGGGAGCTCAAGACCTGGGAAGAAGGGAACAAATGCTTTGGTACCTGTGACTTTCTTCTCCTCCCCAGATCGTGGTGCACCCAGCCCCCCTACACGCCCGCCACATCCCATCCGAACTGACATGCAGCTCAGGTCCTGAGTACATCCATTTCTGATGTATCCCGTTAAAAAGACCGATTACTCAGGACAAGACCTCCTGAAAAAGAGTCAGCTTTGTCCCCTGCCTCCAAGCAGACCTACGCTTGAAATATTCCAAACAGTCAAGATGGACCAGTTTTCTCCCCCTTCTGCTTGGCCAAGGCCCCAGCTCCGTCCAGTTTCTATCCAAGGCTCAACCACGTCCACTCTTGTCCTGAGCTCTTACTCTCTGTTTCATCTTCGCACACCTTGGTGCAGCCTTTTCCTCCTCCCCCAGCACATTCCTGCCCTGATATTTACCAGGCAGAAGAGGTGGCCAGTAGGGTGCCAACCTCTATCTTCAGCTCATCTCAGATCTATCTATAGATGGACCACGCAACTGCAAATAGAGAGGTATGTCAAAGGCGAAGGTATTTGCAGCAGATGAGGGCTTGTCTTGCAGGCTGGGGCCCCCCGAGAGTCACAGAGGGTGTCAGCTCATTCTGTAACGCGACGGTCCACGTACGCCGAAAATATGTGCGCTCTGACACGGGTCTCTCTGGTTTCAGATTTAGGAACGTTCCAATGGTTCAGGAATCCGAAGGCTCCAGGCAGACAACATTTATAGTTGCTTGGGGCACCTCTGCTTTAAATACTCTCAAAGGGCAGGAGGCAAGAAGGCAGCGTGCAGCAAGGAGCCGCTTCAGCTTGGCTGCGCCATTTCACGGGATTATCACTCTTCTCTTACTGTAGGGGGGTCAGAGCGGGCAAACTCTGGAGGTCACCATGCCTGAGTCCGCTGCATCCAGGCACCAGCGCGTGTGCGAAAGGAGGACGCCCGAGCAGGAAGTGAGAGTATCAGATGAGAACTTGGGTGAGTTTCCTGCACGTTGCCAGAGAGGAATTAGCATCTGCAGTCCACAGCCTCTCTACTTCCTTCATGGCCTATTTTGTACCCCTTCACCCGTCTCCAAGAGGTTGCCATTATTAGGATCCTTGTCATCTGAGGTTAAAATAAGACCTGGTTCAACGTGAGGAAAAGTTACGGGCAGGCAGCCTGGCCCCAGCTTGTTCTCGGAGCCCTGCGCAGCACTGACTCCCCTAGGCAGAGAGGCTCTCCCTAAGACACTCAGTCCCTCCCGCTGCTTCTAGCAGGTTTCCCCCCACTGTCCGAGGAACTGCTCTACCCTTTCCTCCAAGAAGGGGGTCCCTTCTCCCCCAGTTTCCCTGACAGTGTGTCCCAGTGTCCCCAGAGCCCTCACACACAGGATGCCCAGAGTGTCTGCTCACTCTTTCTGGTCTGCAGCTAAATCTTACTCCCTGTCACCCTGCCCTCTCTGCACTTAGAGGACAGCTGCTCCCCCTGCCCCTCCCCGTCCCCGCACCCCGCCCCCACCCCTGGCGCAACCCATGCGGTCAGTGGCCTCTGAATGGAAAGGTGATTGGAAAGAGGCAGAATGGGAGCACGCGTGAATACGGCTGTGTTGACAGGTGACATTCCTGCAGCAGATCCCTGCAGCGATGACGCTGGGAGGAAGAAGCCTGCTGTTCCGAGATGCCTTGGCTCTGACGCTATATACCAAGATGTATGGCCATACATCAACACACACATGCTTCCTCCCTGCCTTTTCCTGCGCCCAAGGTCCCATCCCTCACGTGTCTCTGGACCTTCCTTCTTCAGATGAGATCAGAGCGTGGGATCCATGGCCATTCTAGGGTGCCAGCTGCAACCCCTCACTTGGGTGGGTCACACACCATGGGGTCCGGTGGCCAAGGGAATCCGCTCAAGTCCCCCCAGGCACAAAAGGAGCCCGGCTCGGGAGGCATGGGGGAGGGGGAACGGTTCACTTGTGCAAAATTCCAACAGAAAAGATGTTGCTTTCCACCTGTGAGCCTCCCTTCAGGGTCCTTATATCCTGGGGAGGAAGTGAGTGACGGTCATGACTGGGGACACCTTGCTGCCCCGCTTCACGCGTCCGTATTTGCTCAGCGCGATGTAGGTGCCCCGGTACAGGTCTGACTCGTAGGCATTGTAGTTGTTGGGCAAGAGGGTCTCCCTGAACTTGCACTCCTCTTGGAAGCTGGGCTGTGAAAGAAATGGACAAAGAGCACAGCATCAGTGATAAACGAGGCCCAGCAGGCCCATCTGCCGTGGGCCCCTCGCCTCCCTGTGTCGGACAACCTCCAGGAGCTCTGAGTCATCCTGGGGAAGCAGAGGCGTGAAAGCTGAGAACAGAAGAGGCTTCAGAGCTCTCGCAGCCCCCCTCACCTTCCCTCCATCATGATGAGGAAGCCCAAGCCCAGGGATGTGAGTGGACGGCCTGTGTCACACAGGGAAGGGGGGTCCCCTGACCACCACTTCAAGGCGCTTTCTGCTAAGCACTGGATGATAATTTAGTCCATTCAGAGAAATCAGGGAAGGATAAAAGAAGCTGTTTTCTCAAGTCCACTGCGAGAGGATCTAGTGGAGCAGCACTGAGAGCCAGCAGGGGTTTGCTTAGTGGCTCTTGTTGTGTGACCTTGTGGGAGCCGCCTACCCTCCCAGCCTGGTTCCTTTCTCTGCAAACGGTGTGGTGGGGGGAGCTTTTGGGGGGGTCGTGAGTGGAGGGAAACACAGATGGCTTCCTAAATCTTTCCCGGTGTATCTGTTTAATACGATAACTCTCTCTCCCCTTGTGTTCCCTCAGCCTCTCTTTCCCAGTTTAAGGTCCAAGTTTGCTGCCCCTTAAAGGGGCCCATTCTCGGTTTTGATTCTGAGCCCAGAAATTTCCTGGTGCTCCCTGGTTCTCCCGGGAAGGGCAGGAACAGAGATGGTGAGGGGCAGCGACTTTGATGGGGAAAAGAACCTGGTTCTCTCTGTGAGCAGAGGTGCCGTGGAGTCTGGGGCAGGTGATGAATCACCCCCTCCCAAGCGTGTCATGTGAGGACCACCTGTTCAGAAAATGAGGGCCTGGCTTCCTGTCACACATCAGCAAGTTCATCCCCCATAAATCACCCAAGTCTTCCTTTATTCCTAGAAAAGAGAGCCCCTTCCTCCTAAGCCCACCTGGGTCACTGCCCCCGGCTGGAGGGATTTCTGGGCTTCGGGTGGGGGTTGCTCCCTGGGAGCCAGGAGGCCTGGGATCTAGTCGTGAAAGAAATGTAGAATGAAACAGAGACAGAGCCGAGCATAACACCCGACTCCTTCCTGCCGACTGAGGCCATCGGCTATAAAAAACCCACTCAATGGCTGAGCGGCTGTGCCAGGAGTGTCGCCTGACCTTCTTAAAAGGAATCGTACTATGAGGGCCTGGCCTTGCCGGCCGTGCAGTGGACGAGAGCCTCTTCCTGGTGATGAGCCAGCTCCTTGGGGCTCCGAGTGGACCGGTCTGGCAGCACTGAAAACAGTGCACCATCCCAGGGGACTCCCAGTTCCCTGAGACAAGGACGGTGTCCTGTTGAGCACGTGATGCTGAATGAATGATGCTCTAATAGAGCCATCACTGCACCCACGGATGCCCCACAGTAGTGAGAGCTAGTGAGGGGCAGTGGGCGTCATCTAGGGAAACAGGCCGTCAGGTACCACGCACCCATCCCTGCCCTCCCTGCTGAATGAGCGCATGCCCCCTTTCCCCCTCACACCCCTGGGTTACTGTTTACAAACAACTTCCCGTGATGTTAATTTGCTTGAGATGATCCTGCCAGCTTCCACCAGCCACGTCAGCCGGCTTCTGAATACAATGCTGGGGAGTTCTGTTTTTACAAGTTTTCATCTCCCTTATTATGGGTGCTCAGAAACACTTGTAGAATGAAGAAGGGAATGTTCCAAAGTAGGGAAAAGAAGCTAATCAAACTAGGTGAAGAGTATGTGACTATTTGCATCTTACTTAGCCGTGTGAACTTGGCAAATGATTTCACCTCCTAAGCCTCAGCTTCCTCATCTGTAAAATGGGAGCAGTGAGAATCATTCTGTCATAGCATTGGGGACCGCATTCATTGAAATAATGCATGGAGAGGCTTTGGTATAATGCCTGGCAACAGTAAAATAAAAATTAATTGGTATTGCCGTAATGAATCTTCTCATGAATTAGTTTAAATTAAAAGCACTGAAAGACTTTGTCTTACCCAGGATTAGCATTCCGGTAAAACTTGCTGTGGGTTGTAGGACAATTTAGCCTCCAAGGCCTGCATTTATTGCCTGATTGGCGGTAGGCAGTGAGCCTGCAGGAGGAGGGTGCAGAGCTGACTGGGCTCCGACCCCACAGTCCTGGGGCCTCTCTGGACACGGGGGGTCGGAGCAGCCACAACACCTAAGGCTGTGGATGGGCAAAGCTCTGGAGCAACAGCACTAGGGAAAAACAAACCCGGGATAGATGGTAAAATTTGAGTAGAAATAATGCTACATGGATTAACGATCTGGCAGGGAATCGACTAACAAAATACAAACCAGAAGTAAATCCAAACATGAACATAAAATAAAAATGGATCTGAAATGAATGTAAACTTAAAGTGGCATTGCCAATCACTGGAGAAAACATGGTGTTGGAAGAACGGAATGCTATCTTATAATAATAATAATAATAATAATAATAATAATAATAATAATAATAAATTTGATGTATGATTTTATTCGTAACACTAAAATAAATTCCAAAAGGAACAAAGATTGAAATGTTAAAAAGAGAACCTTAAGGGGAGTTCCCTGGTGGCCTAGTGGTTAGGATTCCGGGCTTTCATTACTGAGGCCCGGGTTCAGTCTGTGGTTAGGGAACTGAGATACTGCAAGCCGTGTGCGAATGGCCAAAAAAAGAGAGAGAGAGAAGAAAACCTCAAAAAAAAAAAAAAAAAACTCAGAAAGATCTTTCTAAGCAGAACACAAAAAACTAGAAGCTATTAAAAAACCCAGGATGAATAAATTAGACTTCTGCCTGGAAAAAATCACCTTTAACAAAATAAAAATGTAAATAGCAAACTGGATAAAAAATATTTACAATGCATTATATTTTGTAATACATTTTGCAATAGATTAAATTTTGTTTCTATATTTAGAACCCTGAACTCACTGAAAAATGGACGTTTATAAACAGTTCACAGAAAATACAAATAGCATTTAAACATAAGAAAATATGCCTGATAGAGAAATGTACACCATAACCATGCAATCACATATTTAGTTGTCGGGTTGCAGAGAGAACAGTGTTTGATAATAGGCTTTCATTGGGGACGGCACGGGGCTGGGAATTCTCATTTGATGTCTGCTGCTGTGTGTATTGTTATAACCTCCATAAAGAGAAATTTTACAATATTTATTAGAATAAAATAATAACTACAGCTTTGGTTAGTAATTCCACTTCTGGGAATTTATATTACTGGTTTGCTCCCACGCGTGTACAGAAGTCATGCACTGTGACATCATTTATAATAGCGAGAGACCAAAAACAACCTAAGTGTCTATCAGGAGGGCAGTGGTGAGCTCAGTGATGGGAGAGCCACCCAATGGAATACTTTAAGCCATAAAAAATAAGAACCTCTTTGTGCACTGATTTAAAACGGTCTCCAAGGCATATCGTTCAGTGAAGAAGCAAGATTCCAACAGTGTGGATAGTTTGTTCCTGTTCGTGTGCTTTTAAAAAATTGATGCCAGTGTAAGCACACGCACAGGGACGGTGGTTCTTCCTGGGATGGTACACAGGCCCTGGCAACAGTGGCTGCTCTGGGGAGGGTCTGAGTAGTTTCGAGACAACAGTGGGTGTGAGACTTCATTTCCATGGCATATTCTTCTGCACCTTTTCCCCCTTAAACCAAGTCCATGTGTTACCTCATCGTGTTAATAGATGACTGAAAATGGGAAGGGAATTCAGGATGGAAGACGGGCCAGGAAATGGAGTGAGAGAACCTTTGTTTCAGAGACTGGTTCGTGCTCTCCCCCTGGTCCTGTCCCAGCTCCCTCTCTGCCCGCTGCTCTCCCCTCTGTTCTAACTTTTTATGACCCTGGAGAGCACCCCGCCTGCCCGTTTCCAGGAGAATTAATTTCTGATCTGGATGGTGGTCAAGGGAGAGGTTTCGCGTGGGGTTTGCAAACTCTAGAGAGGAAATCAGATCTTGAGGCAGAGGGCATGGTGGGGAGAGGGGGTGGGGGGGAGGAATTGAGCAATTGGGGCCAGAAACCCAGGGCATGTGCCGCAATCCTCTGGTCTAGAATGTGTCCAGTTGAAGAATCCAGCCTTAGCCAAGGTTTGGGTCTCCTAAAACTCATCTGTTGAAATGTGCACGACGGGGGTTGCACATACGCTGTGCTTTGCTCTCAGCTTATCAGATTTGGATTATTCAACCCCCTCTCCAACTTTTCAAAAAGTTTCCGACCTGTTTCCTTCCTCTAGCTTACCTCACGTCCCTAGCCTTCCCCAGCATTCTGTACAAATCTACAGTGAGAAAAGAGAAGTGGATGAAGTTTGCTTTGTAAGCCTCTCTGCCTCTCCCTTCCCTGTTCCTCCCTGCACCCCTCTCTCCCCCATCCTTGGTGTTCAGGTGGCCACATGGCCGGGGGCAGGAGGCCAAGACCATGGCCCTGAACTGCTCCCTGCAGCTCCGTGCTCCACTGCCCACACGGATGCTCAAGCTGGCATCAGGACCAGCCCCTCGCTTCACCTCTCCATTTGTGTCCCCAAGCTGAGTTTCATTGCTCAGGAATGTTGGCTCCTCAGCTCTGGTGAGAAAAGCCAAGCGAACGCTGTGTTAATAAAAGCAGCTACCATATATTATTACTCGAACAAATGAAAATAATTCCCCCAGATCACATTGCCTGGGCCTGCCGGGCCTGAAGCCGCAGCATGACAATGTCTTAAATTCCACGTAGGTTTAATCGGACTTATGAGGACCCAAGCTCTAAAGATTTCAGCTCTCGCAGTGGAGAAGGGCGTTTTGCAGGGGGGAACATACAGGGGTGTCTCAGAGTGAGTTACATCTGGTGGAAATGCCCCTAAGAGTCTGGGGTAGACCAGACATCCATCCCCGCTTCTTGTCTTTCATCAGTAGGTCATCTGGACTGATGAAAGTATCTTTTTATCTTCAAAGTTCTTCCTTCTAGGGCTGCCCTGGGCCATTTGTCCCGATTACTCCTGGTTGTGTGTGTGCATGTGAGTTGGGGAGGGGGCTGGATGTATAAGGAGGCTGGGGAGGTGGGCAGTGAGAAAAAGACAGAAAAAAATGTCTATCGTTCTAATCCCCGTTCCTAACACACAATTGCATTGGCAATTTGGAAGCATTTGAAGACGTCTCCACCAGGCCTATCATGCTTCTCATTCCTGTATTGCTCTGGGTAGCAGGCGGCCTGCAGATGGCCCGCAGACAAAGCTGTTTGTGAGACTGTCTGCAGGGCCCCCCCAGGCTCCTCGCTGCAGCTCAAGCCTCTCCCTGCTCTGGGGTCCCATCTCCGGCCTTCACAAGTAGTCTAATACCTGGGACCCTTTGTCCCATCCCCTTGGAATCCGTTCTCTGCTAGGGGAGAAGAACGACTAACTGGGCGAGGGAAAGCCTTGGTCCTGCCCTCCCCGAAAGTAACCAGGTAATAATGGCCTCTGTGGATGAAACAAATGCTGTGCTTTGCCCGTTGTCATAGTGCTATTGATGAAAAGGATGGAGACACAGTTATAATTAGTAAAACCAAAATCACTCAGAAGCATAAGTGATTCTAAGCATAGGGATTCTAATAGAACCACTTTCGGGGGAGAGCTCTGATATTTTCTTTTAAATTTTAAAAAGATCAAGGAGACTGGAACTTGCTGATTCCTGCTTTAGTCCACATCAGAGAGAGCAGAGGTCTGGGCTCAGAGAAGGGCAGAGACTTTGCCCGAAGTAAGACAGTAGCTGGAGGGTAGGTGGGTTGGAGTTGGAACCCAGTCCACACACCAGGTACACTTCTGCTGCAGGCCTTGGCATCACCTGCCAAGCTGGGAGGTAGGTTTGCACATGGCCCTGATTGACCTGAGACCTTGGAGACCCAGGGTCCCATCTGCAAAGTGAGGATAAAGGTCAGATGCACCTCCCGGGGGTGCTGGAGGATAGTGCTCAGAAAGCATCCCAGGGCGCCTGACGAACAGTAGGTGCTGAATACAGGGGAGCTACTTATATTGTCTAAACACTGCTACAGGCTCTGCATCCCTCTTTCCAAGGCATGAGACCTGCAGAAGGCCACCTAGGTGAGTTTTCTTGGCTCTTATTTTCCCGCCTTGCCCCTGCGCCCCCTTCCCCCCAGCACGGTTCCCCTCCCACGGAGAAACCCCACTTAGGGGCTGTAGCAGCTGAGCCACAGGGAAGGGAGGCAGCTCTGGCTTAAAGGGAAATAGTGTGAATGAAATCATCACCCAGCGGGAGTCTTCCTGGCTCCGGGATCAGTTGGCAATTGTTTTTTTAGACGGAGATAAGGGCCCCCGGGGGGGGGGGGGGCATTGCAGGGAGGGGGGAGGGGGGTCAGGAGCATCTGGTGCCAGGGCCTGGGGCTCCAGGGAGGGCCACCTTCCCCTCCGAGAAGGTGCCTTGGGCCAGATGCTCCTGGGGGGGGTGAATGTGGGGGGAGGTCGGGTGTAGACTGTGGGGGGGGCTTCTCCTCAGGAAGCCCCACTTTTCCTGGACTCTGCTCCTTTAGTGAGCCCTGTGGACCCCCTTTGAAGTCATCTGCCCAAGAGTGAGGGGTCAGGGGCGTCACTGACTCCAGAGGTCAGCCTTCAGAGTCGCCCCCCTCCTCGTGTGCCTCGAATGTTCTGTCCACCTGCAGCACTTTCGCTGCGAAGTCCCTGTTCCCAGCCTCCCCGGCTTCTCCTATGCGGACCCCAGGTTGCAAGTGGGACGTGGACACATGGACCCTCTATTTTCTCCCTTTCCCTGACTCACAGTTCAATTTCCTTTGGGATAAGGAGAAAGAAATACCAAATAGCTTGTTAATAAAGATGGCAGAGATAAGTGTTGATGTAATTTGTGCTTCTTTCCAAAAGATCCACCACGCATAGAACCCCAGAGCCTACAGCCCCCATTCCTGGCTCTGCAATGACTGGGATTCCAGGCACTACGTGGGCTGCTGGGAAGGGGCTTTTTGGACCAACCCACCGCACAGAACGGGTACTTGTTCCACCAAAGCCTCCTTGGTCCCAGCTGTTTCCTCCTCTCCATCCCATATGCGGAGAGCAGTGAAAAAGGCGTCTGAGAATCCTGATCTCATGCCTGTTTCATCTCCCTGCAGCCCTCAGTGCTGGCATAACCTTCGGGCAGGGACGGTTCCCTGCCGGGCAACGGCCACGTACCCTGGTGGTGCCTAAGCCTGCTTGCATCTGAGAAGTATCTGGGAAACTTAAAAAATTAAAACCAACAAACCACTTTGCAGGCCCCCATTCCAGGCCCTACTGACTAAGCATCTCTGAGGGATATCCCTGGATATCTGGACCTTTAAAAAGTTACCAAGGTGATGTGAATGCAAATGGTCCTCCCACAAGACTCTTCTCTAGGAAAGAGGGGTGCAGAGCCTGTGGCAGTGTTTAGACAATATAAATGGCTCCCCCACATTGAGCACCTACTGTTTGTCAGGCGCCCTGGGATGCTTTCTGAGCACTATCCCCCTGTACCCTGGGAGACACATTTGATCTTTATCCTCACTTTGCAGATGGGACCCTGGGTCTCCAAGGTCTCAGGTCAACCAGGGCTGTACACAGACCCACCTCCGGGCTTGACAGGTGATGCCCGTAGGTGGGTAGCAGAAGCACCCCTGGTGCGCAGCCTGGGACCCGAGTTCCAACTCCTGCCCACCTACTCTCCAGCTACTTGTCTTCTATGTGATTCTAATGCACACCTTGTCTACACGTAAACCAACCCAGAAGGAGAGGTGTTAGCACTGCAGAACACAGGCCGAGGCCACCCAGGCACCCCATTTAGGTATTTCATGGCCCTGGTCTGTTGGGACAGCCTCCCTGGACCCCGGCACAGATCCCAGACCTCCTCGTTTACTTCCTGATCTTGTCTCCATGCAGAGGTAGAACAGCCCTCCATACCCTCCCCATAAATAGCCGCTCTGCTATTCCTTGACCATGGCTCAGAGGTCTTCCTTTTTAGCCTTCTTATTTCTGTTGAAAGAACTTCCAGTTTCTTTGCCTTCATAGGGATGCTTTCCTAGCCCATATTGTGGATTATGCCAAATTATGGGCTGAGAGACCCAGGAACGAGGGGGTCAGAGAGAGCAGAGATTTTGGTAAACATGGAAGTTGGTGAGATTAATCAAAGTGCTAGTGTTGGCACCAGGGGTGATCTGTGATGGGGAGAAGGCAAGGGTGGGGTCTGGGGCCAGCCAAGAGGGTCTTATACCCCCTTGGGGAGGATGCTTCTCCGGTGCTTAAGATCAGAGATTACAGGACTTAAAACCCTAAAGTAAAATGTCCACACAGTGATGAAGGCGAGGAAAAGAGCCTCGTTTCTTCTTTTCCTGCTGGGCTTCAGGCCGGGGGCCTCTGAGGGTGGGAGACCTCCAGGCTGAAAGACAGGCTTGCTTCTCTGGGCCTCTCCAGCTCAGGACCTGACTCTAAGCCTGGACAACAGCTTTATGCCAGAACATGGGTGTCCCTTGGACCTAATAGCCCTCTGAGCTATGGTTTCTGTCCCCCTACAAGGCTCTGATGGGTGGCATCAGGAAAAACAGGGTCCAGCCCACAGGCTGATTCACTGTGCAGCTAAGGACGAGCTGTAAGCCCCTCACTTGCCCAGGCTCCTTCCACAGCCCTCCCCCCACCCCCTCATTCTAGATAAATATTCACATCCCTGCTCAAGATTTTGCATTATTTTCTTCAACTGCGTAGTCTTCAGGCCTCACGCAGCCTGAAGCTTCCCCTGGCCTGATAAACTCACCGTGGTGTATAATCTTCCTTTACTGTTCATGGCAACGAAGAGGGCACTTTTCACCCCAAAGAGACTCACCACGCCTCGCTCCACAGTGGAAATCTCCAGCAGGCCTGAAAAGAAATGGAGGCCGTGTTACCCTAGGCTTGTGCAGATCAGAGCGGGATGTCAACCTACAGGTGACCCCTCAAGGGCATCGAGGCCCATCCCCTTGCTTCTAGAACGTCAGACCCTCCAACACCTCCACCCCTGATCTCACGTTAGATCGGCTGCCAGGCTCGGCCCATCCTACTAAACTGCTAAAACTCCAGTCCTGCAGGGAAAGTTCTGACCACAGAGGTGGAGGTCAGGGTGGCCACTTAGGCATCTACCTAAAGTCAGCTTTGAATCTGGGCGTGATCACGAAAAGAAGTGGATTCTGCTTAGCTTCGTTAACAATGCACACTCCTCATGTTTCAACGCATCTCAGCCCCTCTAATCCTGCAAGCGCTGCAGCCACACAGAGGCTGAGGACTTGCCTGAATCCTGCAGCCCTGTCCCCTCCTGCGGGGGGCCCGACTAGGCAGCAGCCCGTCAACTCGTAGGACAGAGGGGGCAAGATGAAATAAAAAGAAAGATGTGCTGCAGCTGGAAATTTTGCAAACAACTTGCCTCTCCTCTCAAAGAGGGAAGCTAAATAAAAAGCAGCTTGCATCTAATTTGGTCTAAGCATCCTCTCCGGTCCTCCCCACCCTTGGTTCCCCCAGGCTGGGGGGTCCCAGTGGTCCTACGAGGCCACGGATGGGCCTGTAATGCTGAAGGAATGAGTGCCCCAGGGGCTCCGTGGGGTGACGGCAGAGGACACGAGGATGCTCAGACCTCAGCACACGCAGGCTGCACCGAGGCAAGGTCAGAGCAAGTCGGGGGAGGTGGCTAAGCTTACAGGCATCCGAGTGGAGAATAATCCTTCCCCCTTCAGAAGAGGACCCCAGGAACCAGAGCAAGTCCCCTTCATCCTTTAGCCCTGCTTGAGCCCCAGCCCCCAGCTTCCCAACTGGCTGCAACTGGCACTCACTGTAGGGGTTCTCCTCGTGGGTCCCGCTGATCTGGCCGTCGGGGGGCACCTGAAGGTGGAAGCCGATGCCCACGTTGCAGTAGAGCCTCCGCTGCCGCTTGATCCCGACCAAATAGCCGCTTTCCCAGTTTACACCGGCGATCTCCCCAGCCAGCCCAGCCCGAGACCTGGACAGCAGGGTGCCCCAGCCCCTCGAGGCCAGCAGCGTGCTGTTGGCGCGGGTGCCCGCGGGAGAGGGCACCACCACGCCCACGAGGACGCCGAGGAAGACGAGAGCCCGCAGCGTGCCCTGCAGACGCCCTGCTCCCCGGGACATAGTGATGAGCAGCCTCTGTCCCAGGGCCATCCACCTTGCCTCTCAGGCACGTGGTCAGAATTAATGGCCCTAAAAATACCGCCCTTCTTGTTTTTCTCCCCGCGGCATGGCGGCAGGGGCTTATTTTTGGAAGGCAGTTGAAGGCTGCTGACATGAAACCAAAGCCTGCTTCGGGCACTCGGGTCTGGAGCAGAGGGACCCAGGCTGAGCCGCGGCCGGTAGGGACCATGGCTTGGGGACGCCGTCTAGCTGGCCCGCTCGCTCCGACCCGAGTTGATTCTATTTGATTTGACCTATCTTTATAGTTCAGCCCCCTGGCCCGCCCCACCACCCTTCATCACCCTGACGTCAGCTGGCCCGGCTCACTTATCCAGGGCTGTAACATTAACCTGCCACTGGGCCTGGCTGCCTCCCCAGACCCCCGGCACCCTCCCCACGCCCCAGGGATGCTGGGAGCCACTGTCATTCCAACTATGAGGCAGGAATGAAGTGAGCAGGGAGCATCTCTGGGGGGGGGGAGGAGTTGGCTGGGGGCCCTGGGGAAGAGGGAGGCCAGAGGCCACCCAAGACCCAAATTGGGCAGAAGTTCTTGGCCTGGGCGCGCTGGCTTCCTTATTTAGAGGGCAAAGGGTAAAGACAGGGACGGGGCAGGCTTGGTGGCAGGCAATGACCGGGGCCTGTGAGTTACCCTGTTCATGGAGAGAGCTCATGATTGAGGACCACAGAGGCTGGGGGGATGCTGAAAGGCTGAACCCCATTGGCAAGAGAGGACGGAGACTGGGGTGGGAGTATCAAGGGTCTTGAGGACTGGGCAGTGAGGGACGGCTAAGGTCTGGCCTCTGCTCTCCGTCCCGATCGTGGCATTCACCCAGCCAACAGGGTGGAAGTTGCATCTGGCTCTTGCCATAGCCACTGGCCATTTTCCTACTGGGGCTCACCCTTGGCATCTGACTGATGTCATTCCCATTTCACAGATGAGGAAGCTGAGGTGGGGAGAGCTTAAGTGACTTGCATGAGTGACCATAGCGAGTAAGTGGCAAAGCCAGAACATATAAGGTCGGCCTGAGCCCAAAGCCTGTGCATTTAACCTCTGCACGATTGCCTGTCGTAGAAGTTAGATTTGCACAGAGTCTACTGAGCTCATTATACGCCAAGGGTACCTCACGGAATTATTTCAATAGCACAAAATGATTCACCCACACACCCACGCCGGAGGCTGCGGACAGCCTGGGGAAGCTCCTGGGATGAGGCCCACTGCTCAGGGCCTTCCCTGAGACCCCACCCTCTCCCCTCTGATTCCAAGCTCCTGCCCTGGCCTGGGTCCCAGCCCCCAGTCTGTGGTGTCTTCCTGCCTTCTTCCCTCTGCTTAGTTCCTCTGGATGACGCTTTGGCGAGGATTTGCACCAAGCCTTGCATGTCAGTTTCGCCCTAGTCATATTCTCTCAGATCCCTTGAAGCCCAGGGGTCTTCTGTCATTACCTTCAGCTGGTAAAATGTGGGGAGTGGGGGAGGGAATATGTGAACCTCTACTCAGCAGCGCCCTCACCATTGGGCCCCCAGCTTCCCAACCACCTTTCCCCTTCCTGTCACGTGCATTGCCTCACACCAAGCCTTATCATCACCGGCACCATCTTTCCCACAGCAAGGAAAGACTGGTACAGGGTCTACTATGTAGGCCTTTGTTAGAAAACTAGGGAAAAACAAAATCTCAATTGAAAAAAAAAAAAAAAGCATCTCTCTGCAAAGTAGGAAGGTCTTGAAAAATCCAAAGGCAAAACTGTCAAAAGAGAACCTTCCAGGACTTCCCTGGTGGCACAGGGGTTAAGAATCTGCCTGCCAATGCAGGGGACACAGGTTCCATCCCTGGTCCAGGAAGATCACACATGCCATGGAGCAACTAAGCCCGTGAGCCACAGCTATTGAGCCTGCACTCTAGAGCCCATGAGCCACAACTGTTGAGCCCGTGTGACACAACTACTGAAGGCTGCACACCTAGAGCCCATGCTCTGCAAGAAGAGAAGCCACTGCAATGAGAAGCCCGCACACCACAATGAAGAGTAGCCCCCACTCTCTGCAACTAGAGAAAGCCCGTGTGCAGCAATGAAGACCTAACACAGCCAAAAAAAAAAAAAAAAAAAAAAAGCCTACAAAATTAAAAGGAAAAGAACCTTCACATTGGATTTCTAGCTAGATTTCATAATTTACATTTTCTTGTATCCCAAAGCAGTGGAGGTACTCTCTGACCCATGTCCACTTTGGAATCTCATGTTCATGCTGCTCTGACTTAAGGAAGAGACAGCTCAGAAGCCTGTTGGATGGTAAGACGTTAGTCTGAAATGAACACTTGCCTTGGATAATTGGAGAGGCACTCATCAGCAGGGGGTCAGAATCTCTGCCGATTTCTTCTGGGAAGCGGTCCACTTTGGGACCACTTCGCAGGAGAAATTAAACCATCACAAGGTCCGTGCCAAATATCAACAAAAATAGTGACTTTAGATTCACCTCATCCCAGATTCTTTGTGCAGAGATTGTGGCTGGCATCTTATAAAGCAAAGGGCTTAGGAATGGGGGACGCCTGGATTTGAATTCCAACCCCATCACTTGTTAGCTGTGTGACCTTGGAAAAATTTTGAACCTCTCTGAGCCTCATTTGTTCATCTGCAAAGTGAGACCATTAGTACATAAGGTTATTATATATTAGCAGTAATAGAACATGCAAAAGGCCGATGGAGGGCACAACACAGTCTTTTCTCAGAAACACGTTGAAAATCGCTCACCCAGTTAGAGGAGGACAGACCCAAAGTGAGAAGGACCATCTCTCATCTCAAGGATGGGAGAGACACGTGGGCTTCTAGTTCCTAACTGCTGGCCACCCGAGCATATATTGTGAGGGCTGCTAACATATGCAGAAGCAGGCAGCTCGGATTCCTAAAATATTCTGAAAACCAGTAATAGCCTTGGTATCGTCCCCTGTTAAATATAAAACTTAAGTAATTCATTCTATTAAAAAGCCTGGGTCTTATTTTTATCGGGTGATGTGATGAGGCCCTGTTCTAAATGCGCCTCCTGGGCCTGTCTCCATAGCAACGCCACTGTGCTCATATATCCATAGATTTTTCCTGAAGGCTAATTAAGTTGACAACTGCTAGGGCTTCTTGGTTTACCAGATTTGCACCTGACCCTTCTCCTGGGGCTTAGGGACCCCTATGGATGTGAAGTGATAGAGAAAAGAGTAACAGGTGGAGGAGGCCTCTCCGTGGACCCCTCTTTCAAATAGTTACCCAGTGGCCTTTGAGGCTGTCAATCACTCTCTCTGGATGAGCTGAGGGTTGGTGGAGGTGAGTGGGGAAAATGCTAATGTCCGTCTCCTTCCACGACAGGCCCTTGTCCCCGAGTGGGGTACCACGCCGTAGACATTGGTCAAGTTCAACCTTCCTGGCGGAACGGCTTCTGTTACAACCAGGCAGGTTGCCTTCTACGCCTCCTGGTTACTACATAATGAACTTCAAACACCTCAGGAGTGACCATCAGGGAAAGCACAGAAAGCTCGTATAGATTGTGAAAAGTGCTGTTTATTTGTACTTTTTACATTTGATTTTAAAAAAGTAATATTTACATTTTTCTTTCTTTATTTTTCATTTTACTATTTTTCTTGTAGCCACACTGTGCAGCATGTGGGATTTTAGTTCTCCCACCAAGGATCAAACCCGTGCCCCCAGCAGTGGAAGCGTGGAGTCTTAACCACTGGACCACTAGGGAAGTCCCAACATTTGCTTTTTTGTAATTACAGAAAGTAATTTGGAAAATACAGAAAATTATCAGGTAGAAAACAAAACAGCTGTGTTTAGCATCTTCCTGTCTTTCATCTCGGTCTTTCTGAGCTCCCTGGGCACCGGGGCTGCTGCGCCCCTTGCTCTCTCCCTCCCTCTTGCTCAGACACCCACGTGTCCACACCTGGTGTTCAGAGGTAGGGTTTGTTCAGGGGGCTTGACGGGTCCGAGATGGCCACGGGCAGAATGGAGGGACTAGGAAGACCCTGCCCAAAGCTGACGTTTAGGGCCCATGACATTTGCTACAAGTGGGAAGATTCAAGAGAAAACACTTCCAGAACAAAGGTCCCCAGGTTGGACTTCTGCAGGAGGGGTCAGATCTTACCTTGCTAGCTGGTCCCTACTTTACATTTTCCTAGTGGAAGTCAACTCTCCCCAGGTCTCACCCATGGAAGTGGGACTCCATTAGAAGTCTAATTCAAGTTTCCCTAGTTCTGGCCTCTACCAGCTCAGGTGGAGCTTCACCCCACTATAAGTGGCCCTGAGTTATTTCTGGAAGTCCAGAGAGTGCCTTACATGTGTTGGTGAGCACGTGACTGCTTCTGCCTTGGACTACCACAGGGCGTCTGCAGGGACCCCTATCCACCAGCCTTCCACCTCCTACAGGGCGGCCAATGGGTATTTTTTTTCACTCCAAAGCTGAGGACCTGAAGCCCTTAAGGAGCCAGTGCTGTTTTGCACTCTGTTTCAAAACCAGGACAGGTATCTTCGTTCTCTCCTAAGAGTTGCTTGTTAGAGGAATGTCTGACTAGAACTACTTGTGCCCTGGGGATTTTCTCTTTTCGATTTTATTTTCAGACGACGTGTCTACAGAGGATGAATCCTCATTATGGGTCAGTCCCATAGGTTGGCTTCCCTTTTCCTCCAGGATGGATTGTTTCTCAGGGGGCCCCTCAGCACTCAGGCAAATAGACTTCTGCTGGGGCCAGGCCACCAGTGGTCTAGATGCATAAGTTCAGACTAGAGAAAGTGCTCCTCTCCCAGCCGTCCTCCACAGGGGCGGGGGCAGGCTGGGTGCTCAACTTTGTGTCCTGGTTGTCCGAGGATTTGCAGAGTCTGCTGGGTGGGGCCATGTCCTCCTTTCCACCCCAGAAATCACCACCTTGGGTTCAAGTGCTTCCTGATCAGTGCTTTCAGTCTGAGCCCCATCCTGCTGTGTCTCCCAGTCTCTCTCTCTCTCTCTGCCTTTTTTCTCTCTCTGTCTCACCCGCTCTCCACCCACCCCCCCACCCTCTCCCCTCTCCTCCTGACTATTCTCCAGCCTCATATACAAGCCTAGAGGGTTAGCCAACTGTCAAGGAGGCAGCACCTCAGGGTTGGCTGACCACCATAACCACACGTCTCAGCTGAATTTGCAAAGGGGCAGAGGAGTCAGATAACTTTCTGGAGCCTCGGAACGTAAGGGGTTTTGGCTCTGCTCAGAGTTTTGCGGTTTCTCAGGTTTGTCTTTCACGATCACCACCTAATAATACCTACTGCGTGCTGAGGCGGGCATGCACCCTGCCAGCCACCGTGCAGAGTTATGTAAAAGACTCAGCCCTTGGTGGCAGGCTCCCCAGTGTGGCAGGACAGGCCCTCCGCGTCCTGACCTCTGCTGGCCTCTCCGGCTCCATCTCCCACCTCTCCCTCTTTGGGAATTTTTGCTGAAATGGCCTGTGGCCCTTGGGCACACTTTGTGCTGCTTCTGCCTCTGTGTCTTTGCTCAAGCTGTCCTCTCTTTGCCTGGTGAATTGCTTCCCATCTTTAAAGACTCAGCTGAAATGTCACCTCCGGAAGCAATCCTTGACAACCTTCCACCTGTTCCTAAGCTAGACGTGGTTACCCTGTCTCCCCTCCCCCCATCCTCCCTTCATTAATGTTTTGCACGTTTCCCTAAAACTGTCTTTGTCAGCTTATGTCGTAATAATCTGATGAGGTAATCATCCTAATAGTGAAGTCTTAGAGGCAGCAGTGGGGCCTTATTCGTCTCTGTATGTTCAGAACCTAGCACAGTGCCTGCTGCATAAGGTTCATGAAATGTTTGAATACATGGTGTTTGAATAATTGTTTGAATTGAAGGCTTTGAATTTGTGGATTTCACTAGCTAAGCGATTCTCACACAAGTTCTAAGCCCTCTGTGGAGGAGTGATCAGAATTGTGGTGGGGAATATTAATTTGAAAAAGCACTTTTGATATTATGATTTGCCTTTTGTCATTAAAAAAAACAACCAAAAAACAGTTGCACTGCTGACTTTGGCTTCCACTGTGATGGAGAAACGTGTACAGGCCTTGTGCTCCCATAAGAGACAGCTGGATAAATAGATGAAACAACCTTTAAAATACTGGGTAAGAGGCAGCCCAGGACTGTGACCCCTGAAAGGAAGGAAACAAATGAGATGGCCCCTAGGATCACTTTTTCTATCTGCCTGGAGGCACTTTCTAGGTCACAGAGCTGGAAAGGAGAACCAAAGCAGAACCCACAGGCTGCTGAGTTGAGGATACAGAGACCAGAGTTTGGGGAGGCTGAGGTAGCCAAAATTTGCAGGAGAGCATATACCGAAGAAGAGTGAGTAAGGAGAGAAAGAGCTCCAGAAATCTGTATACATTTGGCCTTAAGTCTATTACTGAATACTAAGCCACACAAGCACAGGGTGAAACCCCATGACATGAAGAAAAGTACTGCCAGAGGGCTGTACATGGGACGATTCTAGCGCTCACACCAGGCTGTTTGTGTTCAGACCACCCAGAGTGGAAAGAGCTAGATTTTCTCAGCAGAGAACATTCAGAGACCACAGAAGAATCACACCTTGGTGGTGGAGATAATGGGGTCTGGAGTAAGACTCTGGACACTCTCCCCAACACTTTTAAGACTTCTACTCTGGCCAAGAGGAGAAATAGGAACCAACTGACTCTCCTGCTCCAAACAACTAAAAAACTGGAAAAGATAAATCAAACAACAGTTTTCCAGATAGTAGACATCACACAACAAAAAGCAGTGATTCCTGAGAAATGAGAAATTGACAAGGTGAATCCTACAGTTGCCCCCACTCACTATCTTAAGAGAGTTTTCAGGCACAGCACAGGGAGGAGAACCTGAGGTGGAGTCTGGTAGACACCGTGAATTGAGGAGGGGAAGCGGACTGAGGGGAACCAAGGCAATGAGAGTTTTTGCGGCAGAGCTCCAGAGAAGAGAGAATGCACAGTGAACTCAGAGGTGTGCAGAAGACAACCCCCTTGAGTGATCAGCAGAGTTCTGCTGAGTGCACGTGTAAGCCACCTGAGGCTGGGGAAAGAGTCCCCCCAAAGAATTAGAGAGCGCAGTACCCGGAGTTCACATAGGACTGGAGACAGTGACTGTACCCACCAGACGGACGGAAATATATAATAATTCACAGGACATTGGTTTGAGTACTCACAAGGGTCTCCCCTTAATAGTGGGAGATAATTATCCTCAGGCCAAATGCTGCTCTAACACTGAGCAAATATTAAAGGAAAACCCCCGAGGGATTCATCTGTTTCCAAGTAACTTAAATTCACTCCAGGAAAAAACTCAAGAATATTCACAAAACTATAAAAACATCCGGACCCCAAGTAGGCAAAATTCAAATGTCTGGCCTACAATAAAAAATTATCAGTCATACAAAGAAGGAGGATGGTATGAGTCATAAGAAGGAGAAACATTTTAAAAAGTAGAAACTAACCCAGAACTGACACAGATGTTAGCATTATCAGACAAGGACATTAAAACAGTTATTACAATTCTATTTTATATGTTCAAAATGCTAGAGGAAAAAATAAAAAGTGTTAAGTAGAGACACAGATGATATGAAAAAGGCCCAAACTGAATGTCTTGAGATGAAAATCACAATGCCTAAGATGAAAAATGCACTGGATGGGATCAGTGACAGATTAGACATTACAGAAGGAAAGATTAGTAAAATCAAAGACATAACAATAGAAACTGTCCACAATGAATCAAGAGAAAAAATAATTTTTAAAATGAACAGAACATCATTCAAGCAACCTAATATATGTAGAATTGGAGTCTCTGATGGAGGAGAAGGGACAAAGAATATTTGAGGAAATAATGTCTGAAATTTTTCCAAATTTGAGGAAAAGTATAAAGTCACAGATCTAAGAAGCTCAATAAACCCCAAGCACAAGAAATATAAAGAGCACTATGATGCCATCATAATCAAACTACTGAAAACCAGTGACAAATGGAAACTCTTAAGAGCAGCCAAAGAAAAAACCATATGTTATGTACAGGAAAAACAAAGGTAAGGATGACAGCAGATTTTTTTTTTTGGTAGGAAATATGGCAAATGAGAAGACAGTGGACTGACATCTTTAAAATACTGAAAACACTATCAATCTAGAATTCTATAGTCGGCAAATTATCCTTTTTAAAAAAGGAAAAATAACATCATTTTCAGTCAACAAAAGCTGAAAGGGGTTGTAACTAGCGGATCCACACTGCAAGAAATGTTAAAGAAAATCCTTCTGGGAGAAGAAAAATGATACTAGAATGGAAGTATGGGCCTACACGAAGGAATGAAGAGCACCAGAAACGGTAAACATGCTGACAAATAGACAAGATTTTTAAATTTATTATTTAAATATCTTTAAAGGATAGTTGGTGGATCGAACACAAATAATAACAATATAGTTATTATTATTGCTATTATTTGTGTTCGATCCACCAACTATCTTTATCTTTGAGTTTATAATATATGTAGAATGTACATTATATAAAATGTATGACAGCAGTAGCAGGAAGTCCAGGGGGATAGAAATACTGTAAGATTCTTATGCTGTACGTGAACTAGGATGATATCACTTGAAGGTAAAGTGTGTTAAAATGTACCCTATGTACCCTAAAACAACTGCTAAAAAAATAACAAGGAGTTACAGCTAACGAGCTAAGAAATGAGTTAAAATGGAATCCTAAAAAACACCCCTTTAACTCAAAAGAAGGCAGAAGAAAAAATGAAAGAGCAAAGAAAACAGTTAGCAATATGCTAGATTTAAACATAACTGTATCAATAGTCACATTAAATGCAAATAGTTTAAGTATGTCAGTTGCAGGTAGAGATTGTCATATTGCATAAGAAAGCGTGACTCAGTGGATGCTGCCTAGGAAAAATTCACTGTGACTACAAAGACACAAATGCATTAAAAATACATCAGAATAAAGCTGGAATGTCTACATTAATGTCAGTCATAGTAGACTTCATATCAAAGAAGAGCAGAAAAAATAAAGAAGGTCACTTCATAATGGAAAAAGGCAATTAATTAAGAGGACATAAAACCATGTTATTATGCACCTGACATTAGAATTTCAGGAAAATGAAGCAAAAACAGATATAACTACAGAGAGAGATAGGCAAATATACAATGACAAGCGAAGCTTTCAATACCCTGTTGCAACAATTCATGGAAAAAGGAGACTGAAAATAAATAAGAACGGAGACCTGAAAGCCCTATCAACCAACCTGACCTAGGTGACATTTGTAAAGCTCTCCATCCCAAAATAGCAGAATACCATTATTTTCAAGAGCACATAGTACATTTACCAAGATAGATTATATTATGGACCAGAAAACAAGTGTTGGTAGGATCCAAGTCATATAAAGTATGTTCTCTGACAACAATAAAACTAGAAATCAATAACAGAAAATATCTGGAAAATTCCCGTTTTTTTTTTTTTTTTAGAAAATAATTAACGTGTTTATTCAAATGATAGGAAGGCATCGAGGCAAACTGTGCTTCTGGATCTCCTCTCCGGCTGGATTAAATATTCCACAGTATTTAATTAAGTAAAGCTTCTCATCTCTGTTCTTACAAACTCAGCTGAGGCAAAGACCCACTATTTATATATTTATGTATTTATTTATTTATTTATTTATTTATTTATTTATTTATACATCTTCATTGGAGTATAATTGCTTTACAATGTTGTGTTAGTTTCTGCTGTACAATAAAGTGAATCAGCTGTATATATACATATCCCCCCATATCCCCTCCCTCTTGAGCCTCCCTCCCACCCTCCCTATCCCACCCCTCTAGGTCGTAATAAAGCACAGAGCTAATCTCCCTGTGCTACGTAGCAGCTTCTCACTACCTATCTATTTTACCTTTGGTAGGGTATATAAGTCAATGCTACTGTGACTACGTCCCCGCCACCCACCCCACCCCACCCCACCCCACCCCGCCCCTGGGTCTTCAAGTCCATTCTCTACGTCTGTGTCTCTATTCCTGCCCTGCCACTGGGTTCATTAGTACCATTTTTCTAGATTCCATATACGTGTGTTAGCATACAGTATTTGTTTTTCCCTTTCTGACTTACTTCACTCTGTATGACAGATTCTAGGTCCATCCACCTCACTACAAATAACTAAATTTTGTTCCTTTTTATAGCTCCAAATGTTTTAAAAACTAAATAACACAATTCTAAACAATCCATGGGTAAAAGAAGAAATATAAAGAGAAATTTAAAAGTTTTTTGAACTGAATGAAAATGGTAATACAACTTGCCAAAATGTGTGGAGTTCCATGAAAGTAGAATTTAGAGGAAAATGTATAGCACTAAATGCCTATATTAGAAAAGAAGAAAGATCTCAAATCAATGACCTCAGCTTTGACTTAAAGAAACTAGAAAAAAGCAGAGTAAATTAATCCCAAAGTAAGCAGAAGAAAGGAAATAATAAAGATCAGAGAGATTGATAATGTAGAAAATGGGGGTGGGGGGGAGAGAAAATCAATGAAATTAAAAGCTGATTTTTTTAGAAGATAAATTAATTACCTCTAACAGACTCATCAGGAAGAAAAGAGAAGATGCAAATTACCAATGTCGGGTATGAGAGAGGTAACATCACTTCAGATTTTACAGATATTAAAAGGGTAATAAGGGAGTATTATGAACAACTTTATGATAATAAAGTTGGCAACTTCATTAAAATGGACATATTTGAAAGATTCAGACTACCAAAGCTCACTCAAATAGAAATAGATAACCTGAATAGTCCTATATCTTTTAATAAATGCATGGTTAAAAAACTTTCCCAAGAAGGAGACTTCAGGCCCAGATGGCTTCACTAGTAAATTTTACTAAATATTTAAGGAAGATATAATATCCATTCTACTCAAACTTGCAGAAGATTGATGAAGAGGAAAACTTCCCAACTCATTCTATGATACCAGCATCATCACTTACAAAACCAGATAAAGATATTACAACAGAAAAAAAGCACTATAGATCAATAGCCCTCATGAACATAGACACAAACATTCTTAATGAAATTTTAGCGAATTAATTACAATAATATATAAAAACAATAACCATCATGATAGTGTGGGATTTATTCCAATAATGAAAACTTGGCTTAACATTCAAAAATCAATCATTATAATTCATTGATTCATTGAACAATGTAATTCACTTAACAAACTGAAACAGATTATGGTTATTTCCACATAAGCAGAAAAAAATTTGTCAAAATCAATATCCATTTCTGATGAAACTTCTCAGAACGAGTAAGGATAAATTGCAACTTCCTCAGCTTGATAAAGGGCATCTATGAAAAACCTGTGCTAACCTTATACTTAATAGTGAAAGACTGAATGCTTTCATCCAAATATCAGGAACAAGGCAAACATGTTTTCTCTTTCACTTCCCTTCGATATTTCACTAGAGTTTCTAACCAGTGCAAGCAGGCAAGAAAAAGCCAAAGGCAACCAGATTGAAAAGGAGTTAGTTAAACCGTCTTTATTTGCAGATATAGTAGAAAACTCAAGAAGTTAAACAACAATAACGGATAAACAAACAACCCTATAAAAAACTATTAAAGTTGATAAGCAACTTCTATAGGGTTATAGGATACAGTATCAGTGTACTAAAATCAATTGTATTTCTAGGTACTAACAATGAAATTCTTTCTCCAAGTGGTGGTGAGGATGTGGAGCAACTTGGAACTCTCAAACCCTGCTGGTGGGAACGTAAAAAGGTACAACCACTGTGTAGTTCTTCTAAAGTTAAAGCACACACTCAATATTCGACTCAGTAGTTTCACTTGGAGGTCTTTACCAGTGAGAAATGAAAACGTATTTCACACAAAAACTGTAAACTTGTACGTGAAAATGGTAAACTTGCATGTGGAAATTCATGGCAGATTTATACATAACTGCCCCAACTGGAAACAACTCAACTGTACATCAACAAGAAAATGATTAACAAACTGTGATCTATCCATACAATGGAAAACTGCTGAATGATAAAAAGGAACTACTGTAATATGCAGTAAACCTGGACGAATTTCAAAAACAATTTGCTGAGCCCAAGCTAATTTACACAAAAGGGTTCAAACTTTATGACTGCATATGAAAAATGAAATGCTAGAACAGGCTAAAAAAGAGTCTAAAATGACAGAAAGCAGATTAGCGGTGCTCTCAGCCTGTGATGGGGCACGAGGGAACATTTTTGGCTATGTGAAAATGTTCTATATCTTAATCGTGGTGGGGGAGGTTGTACATTTCCCCAACCTTCTTGAATATTTTGCTTCAAAGGACTGTATTTTATTCTATATAAGAAAGTTGATGAAATATGACTGCAAATTCTAATAATAAGATGAAGGTCATACATTGATTCTAGCTGAATAGATAGAATAGATTGAGCACTGAGTAAAGATGTTTGAGTAATAAAAGCATATACAGTCCCAAAGGTTACATCAGCGCCAATATTCTACGACTTCATGAAAGAGGTTGAAATCTCAACAACAGAGGTTTAGGCTCTGACATCAGGCAGAAATTCCTATCATTAAATATAGAAGAGCAATTGATTTGGGAGTTAGAAGGGAAATTGTTGGTCATCTTACACAACTGTGCATTCTATTTTCCTAAATAGGTAGAATCTTCTATAGTTCATCACAGAGCCTCTGCTTGCAGGTATCACCCTGCAAAGTTAATCCACTGTTGGTCTATTCTAATTGTTTAAAAATCCTTGCTAGTATTGAACTGGAAATCTCTCTCCTGGTGACTTTTATCCCTGGGCCTTAGTTATCCAACTTCGGATTTTACTGTTAGGAGCAAGTCATTTAGGGGGATGTGCCTCTCCTGAAACTCACTTTCAGGGCAGGAGAGATACCCATCTCCATGGCGATCAGAGTGCCATCCCTAATAAAAGACTCCACGAGTGTTTACAACGTTCCTGCTGTCAGCCAGAGCCTCAGAGATTGTCCCCCAACAAGCTTGGCCTCAACCCTTTAGCTTTCTTGCAATTCTGCACTTTGAGCAAAAGGCTCTGCCTTATATTTATGGTGCTAATTTACCAATGGGAGAGGAAAGCTAATTTACTAATGGGAGAGGAAATCTTGGTGTAGAGCTATGTCCCCTGGATTCGATAGAAGTGATGCAAACATCAGATGAGAGCTGGGCATAGTGATTTCTGAGATCCTGTGGTTCTAGGCAAGTTACAATATACTGTTCATATAGTCAATTCAGAGTGTCCCACACGGCCATACATATCAGGTTTCTGTGACAAGCAATGTTAGCTGGCTACCCAACAGATTTCCTTTCTTTCTGCTTTCACATGCACTGTGTACGCATATAGCGTGGGCAGTGGTAACCCTTTTGTAACCATGAAGTTTCCACAAAGCCAAGAAAACTGCAGGAGGCTGAACAAGAGCCTGACATCACTGAGCTGCTGAATTAAGCAACCCTGAAAGCTCCCACATTTAGACTCTTTCAACAGTGAAATAAATCCCATTGTTGAAACAACTTTAAGTTGGGTGTTCTATTTTGTTCTCTTTCCCTAGACAGATGCATTCAAACTAAACACAAATTCCTAGGCCATCTTAATATGCAGATCCTAGACTGAGACCAGAGATATATCTTTTAACTCTAAGATGGGCCCCACTGATCTTTTTTTTTTTTAAAGCATTTTAAAAAAAGTTATTTATTTTTTGGCTGGAGTGGGTGTTAGCTACAGCACGTGGGATCTTTGTTGCAGCATGCGGGCTTCTCTCTAGTGGTGGTGTACCGGTTTTTTTTCTCTTCTCTAGTTGTGGCGCATGGGTACCAGAGCACGTGGGCTCTGTAATTTGCTCTCTAGTTGTGGCCCAAATGCTCAGTAGTTGTGGCACTCAGGCTTAGTTGCTCTGTGGCATGTGAGATCTTAGTTCCCTGACCAGGGATGGAACCTGAGTCCCCTGAATTGGAAGGTAGATTCTTTACCACTGGACCACCATGGAAGTCCCCAGTCCCATTGATCTTTGCCTCTTGGTGTTTACAACTTTGGCTAACCTCCCTTCACACTGAATCAGGACAGGTCACTGTGACCAACAGACTATAGTAGATATGCAGGTGTGTGACGTCTGATGCCAGGTCATGAAAAGCTTGTAGCTCCCATCAGGGTCTCTTGGTTTGCTTTTCCCCTGCCATGTTGTGAGGACATACAGGCAGCCCAGAGGAGAGGCCCAAGTAGAGGGAGAGCTGAGTCTTCCAGCCAACAGCCACGCCAACTGGTCAGGCATGTAAGTAGAGCAGGTCCTCCAGTTGCAGTCAAGCCTTCAGATGGCCACAGCTCTGGCTGACCTCTGACTTCACTTTGTGGGAAACAATGAACCAGAGCACCTGGCCAGGCCACTCTTGACTTCCTGACCCACAGAAACTACAAGGAGATGATCAATATTTATTGTTAAGTCACTAAGTTTTGGGCTAATTTGTTGCACAGAAATAGGTAACAGATACAGGGAGAAAGTCTTTCTATGTTAGGACCCAAATACTTCTCTTCAGTATTTGGTCACAAATACTTTCCTTGCAAGTATCCACAGCCCCCACCTTGAGTTCCTAAATTTCACCCAGAAATGATTCAAACTGGGATTTTTCTTCCTTTGGCACCTAGTCCAGACGTCCAGATGTTCCACATTGTCCCTGTTCTAAAAACAACTATTGTCCATTCTTCACCTCTTCCTTTTCTGCCTTTCCTTCCCCTTCCTAGATTTTTCAAAACCAGGTCCTCATAGTATTAAATTACCCGGGGCAGGAGTCAGCAAACTACATCCTGATGGCCAGATCCGACCATCTGCCTGTTTGTGTGATGGAGTTTGTTTGGAAGGCAGCCGTGCTCATTTGTATAGTCTCCTATTGTCTGTGTCTCCTTTCGCACTACAAAATTTGAGCAGTTGTGGCAGAAACCATGTGGCTCACAAAGCCTAAAATGTGTACTATTTGGCCTTTGTCAGAAACAGCTTGCAATCCCAGAATCAGGGTTTCTAGTATTTTATACGTGTTGCAAAACTCCAGGGGAGAATGAGTCACAAGTACCTTTGCGTGGCAGCGTTCACCTTCCCAGTTTAGGGAGTCTGCTCCTCTCCGGTGCTCACTTCCTGTTCTGTAGACATCAGCACATCATAGCCCAACTCATTCAGCTTTTCTGCTCCGTTGGTACTGGAGTTCTCAATCCACGTGAGGTTGCGAGGTAGGGGAATGGTTATTTTTTTTTCTCTCCTCTCCATCCTTCCCTCCCTCCCTCCCTCCCTCCATCTCTCCCCCCTTCCTTCCTCCCTCCCTCCCTCCCTCCCTTCCTTCCTTCCCTCCACTAAGGATAGGTGAAGTGGCAAAAACATTTTAATTCATTACTCATGAATTGAGAAACCATGCAAGGAGATGGGAAAACTTTATTCTCGAAGTGTGCGCGCGTGCGCACGCATATACACACACACACACACACACACTCACACAGCAAACCAGGCCAAGTAAGTTTGGCACAGAGATGTCATACCCTGACCCATAATCACAGAGCACTGCTCAGCTCTGGCCCTTCAAAGAGGAAGAGGAACAAGGGCAATTCTAGCTATTACAGGCTCCTGGGCACCAAATGAAACGCTCTGCTGTAAATTGTATATAATCAGGGAGGAAGACTTTTATTTGTCCGCGGTTATGAACGGGACTTCTCCTTCCTCTTGTCTAGAAGGAAAGGAACAGGTTTAGATCAGTCTGGGGGAGTTTCATTTGGCTGAGGTGACCAGAATTCTCTCAGGATACTAACAGGGCCCTTGTCCTATATTCAGGACCTGTGTAAACAGAGAATCTCATGTCTCTTTTCTTATATCAAGATTTCCCTTCTACTTACCACATAATTTCTGTCCTTAGAACGAAGCATGTTAACCGCACGGTGGTGGAAATTTTCAGATGCTTAAAAGTGATAGATACAGAATAAAGCACCTGCTCATCCTACAACATTTTTGCAACTTTATCCACATTGTCTCTGCCCTCTGGGAGCTCACAATTTTGTAGGGGAGACCAATTATTTATAGGAAAACACTGAATTACAAAGGACTGGGCCCTTGAGAAGCACAGCTGGGAGGGACAATCAGATACTGCATACGTGTTTTCTGTAGAGGGTAGGCTGAACAATCCCCCCCAGGTTAAGCTTATAGAGCTGAACCTTCCAGAGGTGACTGGTGATGTCCTGCAGAGTGGTAACGGTGGCAGTAGAGGTTGGAGTGCCCCTACGATTCCCACTTCTATACCGGACTTTCCTTCAATACATTTTCTCTCAGCTCCACATTGGGTGGGATACCAAGAAAGTGGAATGAGGGGTGGACCTATGCTCACTGGGGACACAGTGCTCTGGAACGGAGACAAGAATTGCATACGCAAAGCAATTAGAAACCCAGACAGAAGAAAATCCAGTTCTGAACTGTGTGGAACGGGGAACAGAGAGTTCCCAAGTGGAGGAGCGTGGTTTGGAAACCAGAGAAGCCGGGGTTGAGCTCCGTGGGAGTGGGGTGGGTGGACTGGGGTGGGTGGAGGGGGGGGCAGGGCTAGGCAGGGGGACAGCAGCCCCCCCACCCACAGACTAAGTCATCCAGTGCTTCCTGACCTTGTCCTCGCCAACAACCTCCCTTTCGTTTTCCCTTTATGCTGTTTTTCCTTTTAGCATCTGATGCTATTGTCTATATTTTATTTTGAGTTTATCATCTATATTAGTTGATCTCTGCCACATATCATTTTATCAGTTACTTTTTGCCACCACTTTTCTACCTCTATAATGTTTTCATTATGTGATCTATTTATTTCTCAATCTCTTTTTATTTTCTATCATCTATCTATCTGTCTGTCTGTCTGTCTGTCTATCTAATCTATCTATCATCATCTATCGTCTATCTATCTATCTACCTATCACCTGTCTATCCATCTATCATCTACTATCTGTCATCTGTTGTCTATCAAACCATCTATTTCTCTAACCTAATTTATTTTCATCTGTTTTTATTTTCTTGTCCTTCCTCCTTCATGCCTAAATGGTTATCTACTTTAATTCTTTCATCCCTAATATCCCCCTATTTTTCCTCTTCATTCCTTCTGCTCTTTTTCCCACCCTTATTTCCACACGATACTTATCTTCCTTTATATGTTGACACTCCTCCCTCCCCCCAGCTATTTGTTTTCCTCTCATCAGTTAGTAATAACAAGCAAATACTTGTGTAGCCTTTTTTGGTATCAGGCAGGGTTATAACTATTTTACTTATGTTCATTCATTTAATCCTCATAACACCGCTGTGAGGTAACTGACTCCCATTATCCCCATTTGGAGGAAACCCAGGGACAGAGAGGTTTAGTAACATGCCCAGGCTCTACAGCTAATAAATAGCAGTGCCGAGGCTCGGTCCTCCAGCATTCATGCTGTTAACCACTATGCCACACTAGCTCTCAAGAAGGTCCATGGTCCCCCAGCTTGTCTAACTGTGATGACACTGAGCCCCATCCTGCCATGCTGGGTTAATGCAGGCTCCGGCATCACTGGGGCTCCTCACTCCTCAGGACGGGACAAAAATTCCTGGAGTTTTATGCAGAATAGAATGCTTAGGAGAGAGGTTTGGTCCATTAAGTTGAGCTGATATGTTCACTTGGGCGCAGGCGTCCTTTTGGGGGCTCGGAAGCCTGGAGCCCTAGGGCTTGGGGTCAAGCTTCCAAGAGGCAGTGCCATCATCTGCTCTGAGTTCCCTACTAGTCTCAGAACCAGAAATCATTGGCTCTTCAAAGTTTGGGGGAATCTTCCGCCCTGCTCTGTTCTCTCTGCTCTCTCAGCTTCAGCTCCCACTGCCCTCAAAGGATCTCCTAGTTCTCCCCCATCCCAACAGAATCCCAAATTGAGTTCAGGATTTCTAAACAGAGGAGGGTCGTCCACAGGCAAATTGTTTTTGGCCTCACTCCCCAAACTGCATCTGCGAGGGAACACAATGTCTACACCATCCAGAAACAAGGGAGGGAGATAGAAAGGGAAGAAGACATAGCTTTTTATTTCAATAAATTATCCTGCCACATGTGCTGCTGTCCTGGATGGAGCAAGAAGATCATAGGCAGGAGGTGGCACTATGTCCCCTTCTGTCCAGGTTCCCACGCCTATGAGCCTCTTAGCTTGTTCCTATGTCCTGTTTCTCCTTATATAACCATTCCTGCTTTTGTAGCTGGGGAAATCTGCTTGAAACACTTTATCCTATGCATTTTCTCTTTAGGAATATTCAGAAGGAATTAGATCATGGTGATGGTTGCATGACTTTGTGAAGACGGTAAAAACTTACACTTTAAAAACGTGAGTTTTATGACATGTGAATTATAGCTCAATTTTTAAAAAGAGGGCTATTATCATCTTCGCCCTCAGAGTTAAGTGCCCAGTTTTCAAGGTCTTCCACAATATGATCCTTCATTATCTTTCCAGTCTTATTTCCCTCTTCTCACCTCTTCTCCACTCTTCACCTCAGTTCTCCCCATCTCTGGTCCTGTCACTTCCTCAACCTAAAATCCTCTTCCCCTTCTGTTCATAAATCTCTATTTCATAGATTCTTCAAGACGGGTTCAAGTTCCGCCTCCTGATGGAATGTTCCTTTCTCTGATGTTAGTCTCCATTGATATCTTCTACTCTAACCTCCTTTTCCATGGTGGATTCCTACTTTGGCATAAACTTTAGTAGACTGACCGTTCCTTGAGTGAAGGGCCTCTTCTTTTTCATCTTTGTGACTCAGCATCCTCCGGTGCCTGGCATTGAGTAGCCACCTTAAAAAGTGACTGAGTGAATAAATAAATGCATTTTCTTAACCTCTAAATGGTTCACACGTGCATGTCTTGTTTTTTCAACTAGACTGTAAGGTCCTGCAGGAAGGGTCTAGGTCTTCACCTGAGATTCAGCACTGGATCAGAACAGGATACCTGGTTGACCCCTCAGCTACAGTAAGTCCCCTACATATGAACCTTCAAGTTGCAAACTTTCAAAGATGTGAATGTGCATTCACATGTCCAATCACATAAGTTAGTTCATGTGTCTGGTGTATATTGTCACGTGCATGCTTCCTCTACAAGTGGTTGTGTGTTTGTCTATTTTACTGTACAGTACTGCATAGAGTACAGTAGTACAGTATCATTATAGATAGAGTTGAATCCAAGAAGGAACCAGGACCTGTGCCATCCACGTCAGGCGTGAGTAAAATTGCAGCTCGCTCTCTGTCTCCTATTGCTGATGATCCTTTTCTCCCAGCTCCTCTCCCTCCTCCAGTCAGTACCCTTTATGCCTGTTCACTCAGTGCCAGCCCCTCTATGCCAGCTGTTTTACTGTTCTACTGTACTTTTCAAGGTACTGTACTGCAAGATTTAAAATGTTTTTTTATCTTTTGTGTTTGCTTGTTTTTTATGTTTTTGTGAAAATTATTATAAACCTATTACAGTACAGTACTATATAGCCAATTGTGTTATTTGGGTACCTAGACTAACTTTGTTGTACTTACGAACAAATTGGACTTATGAACGTGTGCTTGGAATGGAACTCGTTTGTATGTAGGGGACTTACTGTACTTAGTTACCTGATGGCTTAGCAGAGAAAGTCACCCTTTCCCATTTCACTGGTGATGGGCTGGAAAGGGAGGATGCTGAACAGGCAGGGAGAGTCCCCAGGATGCCTGGTTGAATGGTGGTTGCTCCACCCTTAACCACAAATGGTTCATTGACCACTGCTTTGGCATCTACAACAGCCTTTGGAAAGAGATGTAGCAATTTCTCCCACGGGACTTATTTTTAAAACCAGTGGCTTAGAATGCTTGCCAAAAGTGGGGTCAGACAGCTCTGAGCTGCCTGGTGGATGGGATGGGTGCTGTCTGAGAGGAGATAGAGTGGTTGGTCCTTAATTTTGGACTTCTACTTCCCTGGAAGAGGAAGCCAGGCCAAAGGGAAGGGATGGCTTACCCAAAACAGATCACAGCTTCCATGGTGATACAACCAACTAGACAGACAGTGTTTTCCAAATCCTAAAGTTTGAAGACTGGGGCTGGGCCAGCCAGGGAGCTACTGGCCTTCCATTCACTCAATGGAAAAAAATTAAAGTTTTATTGAGTTCTTACATGTGCCAAGTATTCTTCCAGGCACTAGGGATTAAAGTGTGGACTTGATATAGTTTCTGCTCTCCAGAGGCTTATAGACAAGTGGGAGAAGACAGACAAGTACATGTGTAAATATGCTAGTAGGTAAATATATTAGTGTAGTAAGTGCGACAATAGAGGTAGACGGGTAGGGAGTCCAAGGAGTCTTTGAAGAAGCAGCATTTAGGTTGAGACCTGGAGATAAATAAAGGAAGCCAGACAAAGGAGACAGGAATTCCAGACAGTTGACTGTGCAGTACTCAAGAGAGGAAGGCAAATGCCTTGTCCACACATTGGTCGGCAGTTCAGTTAGCTAAAGAACAGGTCACCACATAGTGGCTCAAGAGCCAAATTCAGCCAGCCACTTGCTTTTGTAATTAAAGTTTTATTTTAACATAGTTCCACTCATTTACTTACATACTGCCAATGCCTTTGTGATACAACTAGAGTTGAGTCCTTGCAGCAGAGAACATATAGCCCTGAAAGCCTAAAACATTTACTAAACTGGCCGAGAGATTATAGTTCAGGGGAGAGATTGGAGCGGCTGGAAATGAGGCTGGAGAGGTGATCAGGAGGCAGACAATGAAAGGCCTTGTAACCAAGCTAAAGGGTTCACTCTTTTTTAAAAGCTAGGAGGGAGCAACTGATGTGTTTTCAGCAGGAACACAACATGATGATATTTGAATTTTAGATAATTGGGGTGGGATGAAGAGAGAAGAGCCAAAGCTGGAGTTAGGGAAACCAGTTGCAGGGATGATATATAGGTAAGAAATTGATGTCCTGGACTTTGAAGGCACCAACAGGATGGAGAGAAATGGACAGATCTGAAAGAAATGTGGAAGATCTGGTGATTGATCAGATATGAGGATGTGTGAAAGGAGGGGCTATGAGGCAAAGCTTCTGTTTGGAATTTTTCTAAGATGAGGAAGAAGCAGGAGCAGAAGCTATTGACCTAATAGGCCTGTGGTACAATTTGACTGCTTTCATTTGCTTGAATGCATCAGACAAGTTCTTTGTCTCAGGATTTATTTGTTTGCCTTTACAGTCTACTTAGACTCAATATTACCACTTTCACAGGATGGAGAAAACTTATCCCCATATAGGTCCCCTCACATTGCAGTTGTTTTGTGCATACCATCTATATACATTGAAAAGCTCATCAGACAATGTTATAATTTTTTGCTGTCAACTGTCAAATATATTTTAAAGAAGTCAAAAGGATAATAGTCTATCATATATATGCGATGTTTACCATTCCAGTGGCTCTTCCTTTATTCCTGTTGTTCCAAGTTTCTTCCTGAACCTCTCATATCTGAAGAACTTCCTTTCGCAATACTTCTAAAGCAGGTCTTCTGGCAACAAATTCTCTTAGTCTTTCTTCATTAGAGAATGCCTTTATTTCACCTTCATCCTTGAAGCTATTTTCTCTGGGTATAGATTTCTGGGTTGACAGTCTTTTTCCACTTCGTCCTGCTTCCATGGTTTCTAATGAGAAATCTGCTGCCACTCATATTGGTGTTGTTCTGTAGATAATACATTGTTATTTTCTGGCTGCTTTCAAGATTTTTTATTTGTTTTTAGTTTTCAGCAGTTTGAGTATGATGTGTCTGGGTGTAGATTTCATTGAATTTATCCTATTTGGGATATAGTGAACTTCTTGAATCTGTAAGTTATACCATTCACTAAATTGGGAAGGTTTCAGCCAATATTTCTTCAAATATTGTTTCAGCACCATGTTCGTTCTCCTCTTGGGATTCTAATAACATGAATGTCAGACATTTTGCTATTTTCCCACAGTCTCCCGAGGCTCAGCTCATTTTTTCACCAATCTTTTTTTTTCTCTTTGTTGTTTAGCATGAAGAATTTCTATTGATCTATCTTCAAGTTCACTGGCTCCTCTCTTTGTCAACTCCATTCTGCTTCTGATCCTATTCAGTGATTTCTTGCTTTATTTTGGAAATCGAATTTTTTAGATCTAAAGTTTCCATGTGGTTCTTCTTTATATCTATTTCCTGGCTAAGAATTCTTTTTATTCATGTCAAGAGAGTTTGTACTTACTTAATAAAGCATTTTTTATAATAGTTTTGTGGTATAATCCTAATACCGGTGGCATCTTAGGCTGTCTTTTGAGAGCTGAGATTTTTCTTCTTCTTTGTATGGCAAGTGTTTTTAGATTGTATTCAGGGCATTTAAAATATTACATTATCAGATTCTAGGTTTTGTTTAAATCCTACGGAGAATGTTGATATTTTTCTCCTAGCAGGCAATCAACCTAGTTTGTTTCAGGCCACAAGTTCAGACAAATCTTTTGTGGGTTATGGTTTGAATGTCAGTTCCATTTTCAAAGTCTTTGCAGTGCTATTTGAATTTTTCTTGCATGGGTGCTGCTCAGTGGACAGCCTGGAATCTGGGTGGTGATCTGTCTTATCATTCATTTCTCAAAGATTTTACTATGATGTTTAGGATCAGATCCATGCTGACACATCTCTGGAGTAAGCCCAGGAGCTCATAATTGATGGTGTAGGTTTCAACTTTTCCCTCTCTATGATTTCCCTGGTATTTTCCTTGTACCAGAAATCTGGGAATTTATTTTCCCTACTCAGTGTACTTACTGTAACTGCTGTCTTTAAAGTTTTTGTTTGTTTCATTTTATTTCCTCAACCTGGAAAAGCATCTTCCTGTACTCTGTCTGGCTAACTAATATTAATTTTTCAGGCCTTAGCGTAAATGTCATTTTATTCTAAAAGCCTTCCCTTATTGTCATACCAATTATGTTCCCCTTATTTTCCCATAGAACCCAACATAGTTTATAATTACATATGAATTTGTTTATTGATGTAATATATCTCTCCTACTGGACAGGGGGTGAGATCATGTGTCTTGTTCATCTTTATGTCATATTTCAATATTTAAAACAGTGTATGACACAAAAGACATACTCAATACATATTTATTTACTTATTTAATTTCCTTCCATCTGCTCACCCACCGGTCCATGTCCTGCCTCACCCCTCAAAAGATATTAAGATCCTCATATTCAAAAATGGCCTTGGCTCTCAAGAATCAAATTAAATCTTATCTTTTCATAACTTTATAATGTATAAAGCATTCTCATATTTCCTTTTTTTCTTTTGCCTGATTTTATGAAGTTGAGAGGGGGAAACAGTACTTTTTATTTATTTATTTATTTATTTATTTATTTATTTATTTATTTTTTTTTTTTGGGGGGTACACCAGGTTCAATCATCCGTTTTTATACACATATCCCCATCTTCCCTCCCTTCCTTGACGCCCCCCCCAAACCCCCCCCACCCTCCCCGCCCCAGTCCTCAAAGGCATCTTCCATCCTCGAGTTGGACTCCCTTTGTTATACAACAACTTCCCACTGACTATTTTACAGTTGGTAGTATATATATGTCTGTGTTACTCTCTCGCTTCGTCTCAGTTTCCCCTTCACCCCCCGCCCCCTCCCATACCTCGAGTTCTCCAGTCCATTCTCTGTATCTGCATCCTTGTTCTGGTCACTGAGTCCAACAGTACCATTTTTAGATTCCGTATATGTGAGTTAGCATACAATATTTGTCCTTCTCTTTCTGACTTACTTCACTCTGTATGACAGACTGTAGTTCTATCCACCTCATTACATATAGCTCCATCTCATCCCTTTTTATAGCTGAGTAATATTCCATGGTATATATATGCCACATCTTCTGTATCCATTCATTTGTTGATGGGCATTTAGGTTGCTTCCATGTCCTGGCTATTGTAAATAGTGCTGCAATAAACATTATGGTACAAGTTTCTTTTGGGATTATGGTTTTCTTTGGGTATATGCCCAGTAGTGGGATTACTGGATCATATGGTAGTTCTATTTGTAGTTTTTTAAGGAACCTCCAAATTGTTTTCCATAGTGGCTGTACCAATTTACAGTCCCACCAACAGTGCAGGAGAGTTCCTTTTTCTCCACACCCTCTCCAACATTGAAACAGTACTTTAGAAACAAGTAAACGAAGAGTCAAAGACGTGAAATATTTGTCCGAGGTCATACCTAGTTAGTAATGGAAATGATGAGTAGGATTGGTAGTAGGGTGAGGAGAGTGAGACGGCTAGGAACCAGACTGAAGGAGGCACTTACACTCAGGGTTGTGAATGCTTGCACATCCTTGAGAGTGAGTGCTTTGTTATATGTTTCACTCTTGACACTTCATTTATCTCATCTTAGACTTGGCCCTGCTGGTGGATCAATTCAAGTTTGTTTGACTCCAAAGTCTCCTTTAATATTTTGACAGAGAGTTCTTAGCAACTGTAACCAGTCATGCTTTGAGGAGTTTTGGTGTCACAGAGATCTGGCGTTGAGTCCAAACTCCTCCCTAGTAACTGTGTTTCCTCGGGCAAATTATTTTTCCTTAGATACAAAACAGATATGATATCTATCTCATAGGCTTGCTTAAAGATTAAAATGATATAACGTAGGTATGGCAATTGCTGGTTGTCCTTCATATTTGTTTTCTTCTTCTATAGACACAGGAATATCAGGTTTTAGTTGGGACATGGCATCCAAAAAAAGGGACTCAATTTCCCAGCTCTGTTGCAGGTAGGTGTGAACATGTAACTATGTTCTAGCCAATGGGATGTGAGTGGTAGTGATGTGCATGACTTCTGGATTGTGTCCTGTTTCCACTTTCCCCTTCTTGTTGAGTGGAATGCAGACATAGTGGCAGGATCTCTTAGGCCATGAAATAAGAGCAACACCTTAGTGATGGTTGAAAAAAAGATGGAGTCCTGGAACCCTGATACCTTTCCAGAGCAGAGCTAGCTTTCTAAGTTGGACTTGAATATAAAAGTAAAATAAAATTGTATCTTTCCTTCACCAACATAACTTTGATACTTGGTCACAAAAGTTGCATTTACATTTTAAACTTAGGCAGTAGGTAAAGGAGCATAGTGCTTAGAAGAGAGTAAGTGTTTAATAATTGGTAAGATAATGGTAAGTATTCATCTGCATGTTTCTGTTAAACCTCATTCATTAACATGGACATAGGTTGAGTTCAATGTGGGGAAGAAGTCCATGTCATGAGTAGGTTTGGAGTTCAAGTTTACACTATCCACGTGTTTTGGGAACCACCAGTATTTAATAAATTAACATAAAATTTGGCCCTAGGCCAAGAATATCATTTGGTAGCCTAAAAGAAAAATATGTTAAACCTTTCTGGAGGGACACATTCTAAACCCAGGTTATACAGACTTATGACAAAGATCCAATGAAGGTAATATCATAATAAAAAATTACAAAGCAAATAAGTACACAATCTACTATGTATGAGAATATGCAGACTCCATAAACAGAAGAGATTTCCAAGAACTTGAGATAATTGAATGGTCTTAAATGCATACATTAAGAAAAAAGAGAGAGCAAGAGAGAGCTTGAATAAACAACTGCAACTTACATCTCAAGGAACTAGAAAAAGAAGAACAATGTAAACCCAAAGTTAGTAGAAGTAAGAAAATAACAAAGATCAGAGTAGAAATAAATGAAATAGACACTAAAAATACAAAAGAAAAGATCAATGAAACTAAGCTGTTTTTTTAAAAAAGACAAGAAAATAGATAAACCTTTAGCCAGACTTATCAAGAATCAGAGAGAGGACTCAAATAAAATTAGAAACAAAAGAGGAGACATTGCATTGCAACTAATACCACACAAATACAAAGAATCATAAGAAATTACTATGAACAATTATATGAAATAAAAATCAGACAACCTAAAAGAAATAGTAAATTCCTGGAAACATTCACTCTACTGACTGAATCATAAAGACAGAGAAAACATGAACAGATCAGTTACTAGTCAGGAGATCAAAGCTGTAATAAAAATTCTCCCAACAAAGAAAAGTCTAGAGCCAGATGGCTGCACTGGTGAATTCTACCAAACATTTAAATAATTAACACCAATGCCTCTCAAAGTCTTCCAAAAAAACAGAAGAAAGGCGAACACTTCCAAACTCATCTTATGAGGCCAACATTACCCTGATACCAAACAAGAAAAGGATATTACAGATTTTGATGAACACAGATGCAAAAATCCTCAAAAAATTATTAGCAAACTGAAAGCAACAATATATAAAAAGGATCATACACCATGATCAAGGGAGATTTACTGCAGGGATAAAAAGATGGTTCAACATCCACAAATCAATCAACATGATAGACCGTATTAACAAAATGAAGGATAAAAATCACATGCTCATCTCAATAGATACAAAAGAAATAAAAAGGCATTTGACAAAATCCAACAACCATTCATGATAAAAACTCTCAACAAACTGGAACATCTCTCAACATAATAAAGTCCATACATGTCAAGCCCACAGCTAACATTATATTCAATGGTGAAAGGCTGAAAGCTCTTCCTCTAAGACCAGGAACAGGACAAGGATGCCTGCTCTTGCCATTTTATTCAACATAGCACTGGAAATCCTGGCCAGAGCAATTAGGCAGGAAAAAAATAAGGTGTCCAAATAAGAAAAAAAAGTAAAATTTTTCTATTTGCAGATAACATAGTATTATAGATAAAACAACTGTAAAGAGTCCACCAAAAAAGTTAGAACTAATAGACAAATTCGGTAAAGGTACAGGATACAAAATCAATATACAAAAATCATTTGTATTTCTATACACTAACAACAAACTATCAGGAAGAGAAATCAAGGAAACAATCCCATTTAATTAATACTTTGGAATAAATTTAACCAAGAACGTGAAGGATCTCTACACTGAAAACTCTAAGGCACTGATGCAAGAAGCTAAAGAAGATACAAATAAATGGAAAGATATTCTGTGCTCAAGGATTGGAAGAATTAATATTGTTAAAATTCCATACTACCCAAAGCAATCTACAGATTCAATTCAGTTTCTATTAAAATTCCAATAGCATTTTGCTCAGAAATAGAAAAAAATTAATCTTAAAACTTGTATAGAACCCAAAAGTCTCTGAATAGCAAAAGCAATCTTGAGAAAGAACAAAGCCCGAGGCATCAGAGTTCTTGATTTCAAACTATACTATAAAGCTAAAGTACTCAGAAGAGCATAGTTTTGGCATAAAATAATGAAACAGAATAGAGGGACCAGAAATAGATCCACACACAGTCAATTAATATATGACAAAGGAGCCAAGGATATACAATGGGAAAAGGACAGGATCTTCAATAAATGGTGTTGGGAAAACTGAACGGCTACACATAGAAGAATAAAACTGGACCCTCATCTTAAACCACTCATAAAATTCAACTCAAAATGTATTAAAGACTTGAATGTTAAGGCCTGAAACTATAAAACTCCTAGAAGAAAACATAGAGCATAAGCCCCTTGACATTGGTTTTGGCAATGATTTTTTGGATTTGACACCAGAGGAAAGGCAACAAAAGCAAAAATAAATTAAGGGACTATTCCAAACTAAAAAGCTTCTGCATAGCAAAGGAAACCATTGACAAAAATGAAAAGGCAACCTATGTACAGAATGGGAGAAAATATTTGCAAATCATGTATCTGATAAGGGGTTGATATCCAAAATAAATAAGGAGTTCATACAACTCAGTAACAAAAACAAAGGAACAACTCAAAACACTGTCAGAGGAACCGAACAGACATTTTTCCAAAGAGACATACAAATAACCAATTAGGGACATGAAAAGCAGCTCAGCATTACTAATCATCAAAGAAATGCAAATCAGAACCACAACAGATATCACCTCACACCTGTTAGAATGGCTATCATCAAAAAGACAAGAGACGACAAGTTTTGATGAGGATGTGGAGAAAAGGGCACATGTGCACTGTTGGTGCGAATGTAAACTGGTGCAGTCACTATGGAAAACAGCATGGAGTTTCCTCAAAAATGATTCAAACGGTTCATGAAAAGGGAAATCAAAATGGCCAACACACATCACCAGCAACTACAGAAATACAAAACCAAATGGCACTAAGATACTATTTCTTACTCACCAGAAGCGCAAAAGTTAAAATTTCTGTAAGTTCTTGCCTAGTTTATGTGAGGATATGGAGAAAAAGGAGTGTTCATATACTGTCGATAGAGGGGGAGTTTGGTACAACCACTTTGGAGTTAAATTTGGAACTAACAAATTTGAAGTTGTTAATACGCTATAACCCAGCAATTCCACTCACAGAGATACACCCTGCAGAAACTAATGCATACACACAATGATATGTATATATAACGGATGTGGCTGTTGTAGCAAAGCACCTCACTGTCCATCAAGAGGCGAATAAACAAATAAACAAACTGGGCTATGAGCATATACTTCAGAGTACTCAAAAATAATCTACAGCAGCTAAAATGAAAGAAGTGGCTCTATCTGTAACAATACAGCTAAATCTCAAAAGCATGATGTTGGCTTTAACAAAAGCAAGTTGTTGAATGACATGCAGAAGCTAAGGTTTCCAGTGGGACACCTTCGGTTCATCTTAATATGACACATTCTAGGGCCACGCTATATAGATATGGATATACACTATACAGATATGCACTGAAACTATAAATAAACCCACAAGAATGAAAAACATCAGAGTTAAGATAGCGATTATTGCTGAGGAAAGAGAGACTGATACATTGGTAGCAGGAATATTCCCAACTTTTCTCCCCATCCTGGGTCCATGCTTTTTGCTATGGGACTTTAGTAGCACTTCTCATCAAAACAGGGAGCCTATTACCTCACTCCTAGAATACACGATGGCTTTGTGACTTGCTTTAACCAACAGAATGTGGTACAAGTGACGTGTGTCAATTCTGAGTCTAGGCCAGGGGTCCCCAACCACCAGGCCATGGACCACTACCGGTCCATGGCCTGTTAGGAACCAGGCCACACAGCAGGTGAGTGGCCCGTGAGCGAGCGAAGCTTCATCTGCCACTCCCCATCACTCCCCGTCACTCACATTACCACCTGAACCATCCCCCTCCATTGCTCGCACTACTGCCTGAACCATTCCCCATCTCCCACCCGCCACATCCCCCAGCCTGCCGTCCGTGGAAAAATTATCTTCCACGAAACAAGTCCCTGGTGCCAAAAAGGTTGGTGACCGCGGGTCTAGACCTCAAAGGCATTTCACGATCCTATTGTCTTTTCCAACCTGCAACTGCACGTGAGCAAGTCGGGGCCAGCCTCTTGGAGGATGAGACCCTGCGAAGGACAGTCCAGGTGTCCCAGCTGAGGTCGGCCTATTCCAGCCTACAGCCAGGCCACCTCCAAACACCTGAGAGAGACAAGCCAAGATCACCAGAGCCGCCTACCTGACCTACTGAAGCGGGTCTGAAGACTCACGAGTGAGCCCAGGTGAGACCAGAATGGCTGAGGTGATGAAGGAGTCATAGGGAGTAATAAGTGCTCATTGTTTCAGCCACTAGGTTTCCAGGTGGCTTGTTACTGAGAAATAGCCGACATGAGGCAGGAGCACGGAATGGGAGAGGGGCAAGAGGGACAAGGGTTCAACTGTATCTTTGTTTTTTGTCTTAAAAAAATAGAGACCTGAAGCAAACATAGCAAAATGTTAGGATTTCACAAATACAGGTAGTAGAGAAATGAAGATTTGTTATCTAATTCCCCTAACTTCTCTGTATGTGTGAAGTAACTCACAATAAAAGAAAATTTACATATAAGATTAAATGTCCAATATGTTACACCAGACAAGGTGGCCAAGGTGATTTTAAAAAAGAACAAAGAAATGAACTTGCCCTCTCGCCCCCTCCCCACTTCACCATGGCCCCACACGCAGAGCAGAGCGAGTGGACCAGGGATTTCGGAGTTCTCATTCTGTCCTCTCATCCCTGGGCCATCTTCCCTAACCTTCCTGGAACTGAAGCCCCTGCCAGTATTTAATCCTCCGGCCTCAGTGAGTCATCTGCATGACAGCACACAGCTGATCAGCTCACGGACAGGAGATCCTCAGAGATGAACCAGGGAAGAAAGCAGCACAGGGGCAAATTCTATATGGCTGCTTCGGGGGTAGCAGACTTTAAATCTCAGAACTACTTCATAATGTTGTTATGTCCAAAATCCAGATTCACCTGATAAAAATGTGATCGTCCTTCCTGCTCTGCTCAAATACAGCATTAGTCACCCACCCTGTGACTTCCTCCTGACACTCTAACCTGCACCATCCTTTGTGTCTGAAGTTGTTGCCACTGTTGGCACAGGGGACGTTGCGTGTCTGCCAAGAGATCTGCGCTTGCCCATCGAGAGAGAAAAAAGCTCCTGGGGACACGCGCTTCATGCCAGAGATAGGCAGGGCCAAGCTGTCTGCTGTCAAGGGGCTCAGTATCCCTCTAGGCCTAGTGCATCGCTCGTGTTTCTGTTTCGACGTCCACTATGTGCACGGTATGCTGCACTGACTGTGTACCTTCCTGTGTGGGGGCCGGTCCCACGAGTTACCCTGAGTTTTCATCCCAGCTCAACTGGGCTGCACGCTGCCTGAGGACACGGCGTGTTAGGTGACTTCGTGTCCCTACGATCCAGTGAAAGGAAAGAAGGAAAAGAGGAGAAAGGTCAGACAGGAAGGAAGAAAGGAAGGAAGGGGAGGCAGGCAGGAAGGATAATAGCAGCATATATTTATAGAATGACTACATGCCAGGTCGTGTGCACTTTCTTCTTTAATCCTCCCAACAACTCAATGAGGTAGATACTATTATTACTGTTTCCTAGCTTACAGATGAGGAAACACGCTTCCGAGGGTTAGGTAATACTGCCCGGTGGAACAAGCCACGGCGAGTAACTCAGAGAGGCAGCCCTTGAATCAGGTTTGTTTAACTGTGTTCCCATCTCTGACGCCAGACTGTCACACTGCGTAGAGAGTTTTGAGCACAGAGGAGCTGATAGCAAGGAACCAGGACTTCACTATAAAGAAAAGGAGAGAAGAATAGAAAGCAGAAGAGAACGCAGAGGGAGGGAGAGACCCACTAGCACAGATGTCACATCAAACCTGCGACAGCACGGTTTCTGCTTCATTCCTCGACATCTCCAGGAAGGATCTACGTGCTTCTTGGGTAATGTGTTCCGGTTTTCATTCTCCACGTGCCAAAGGCATCCACAGAGAGCTCATTATGCCCTGCTGCCTGCGAGAGAAGACAGGCACACAGTCGACTCTGGTGCTGTGTACCCTGAGTTAGCAAATCCTGAACCACCACTCGGGGAGGAAACACAGGCTCCTACAAGCCTCTCATCCAACATTTTCATCAGCCAATCAATACATAACCTTTCCTACACGTGTTTCTGTTTAAAGACTCCTTATTTAGTACAGATTGTTGACTCATTAACATTGAACTCATGACCAGCAGCATCATAACTGATGCCTAAGTGGACAAAGCTTATCTAAGACCTGTATTTCTCCATAAGGCATATCACAGCCTCCTTGCACTTAGGAACCCTAGACAGACCTTCAGCGTTACACCTGCAGGACATTTTAAACAGCAAAATCGCCAAAAAAAAAAAAAAGCAGAAAAATGTGAAATATGTGGCAGGAAATAGACCGTGAAAAGGACACTTGTTCATGTTGGTGGAGCTGAGACTAGAAGGCGGAGGGTCACCCGGCTCCTCTCAGATGGGAGCGTGTGTGTCCAGAGACTCAGTTTTCCTCTGCACATATGCACAAATGATGCCCAAGACGGTGCCAGGGGCCCCCCATTTCATCCTGAGGGTCGGTTACAACATCCATGCAACTTGTAGTTGATGAGACTATTGCTTTTGTGAATACTTAATTACTTTTGGAGTTACAAATACATTTTATCAAGCAGGGGGATTTGCAAAGGTAGAGACCACAGTGAATGAAGATTCACTGCATCGTAGCTAGACGCTGAGCCAGTCCTTAGACTTGGACATAGGAGGAACTCTGCTTTCCTCTGGGAAAACAGGAAAGGAATAGGGACTTGGAGTACATCGATGTAACTTAGCTGTGTTTATGGGACAGGACATCACGTGTTAGTCCTGCAGGGAACCTCAGGAGCCCAGCCATCCTGAGCTTTAGTTGGGACTTTTCTCTGGTCATTAGAGATTGTCAGCATCACGGGTCATAGAATAGTCTGTCTTCTTACTTTAATCAAATAGCTCCTCAAGCCCATCGCCTTTGTGTAGCCTTCTAGAGGCTGGATCTTGCTCAACTCTGTGCCTTCCTGTACAGAGGAAACTTGGCAAACACTTGCCGTGTATTGAACAGGACTTAGGTCAACCTGCCACCACGTGGTCCTTACCCACCCTCCCTTTGTAACGCACTCTCGTGGAAATATTTCTTTCTAAGGCTGTGGTTTCTGATTCCCAACTTGAGGTTTCTGGAATTAGCAGTTCCTAAAGTTGTCTTCAATATGTCACTGATCTACTGAAAAAAAATATTTCCAAAAATACATCTCACTAAGACGAGACGTCATGGGTTAACATAAAATGGCAAGGTTTTGTTTTTGATTTTGTGAACCTGCCTAGAATTATACAGTGATAATTCTATGCCATGATACTATATATGGCTTGCTAATACCATCTCTCTCTCAGCTCCACAGACATGTCTTTCATGAATGAAAAACATAACTCGCTCAAATTGTTTGCTAAGGAAAAGTTCTCAGAACATGCCAGGGAAATATGGTGGAGATAATGGAAAGGTTCTTTGATGGTTCAAGGATAGAAAACCATCCATCTAAATGGTTCTGAACACGTGGAACTTTTTGTAAATAGGTGTTGTAAATCATTTTTTATTATTTCAAAACAATGATAAGGATTTTTACACTGCTGTCCCGTCCTTTGAGCAAAGCAGTCCAATTCCACCTAAATGGGAAAACTAAGCAACAGAAGCAAACTTCTCCACCTAGAAACAGAAGACTAGGCCTGAGGAGCCACTCTTTCAGCTTCATTTGTTCTTTCAACACAGCTCTGCTAATTCTCCCAAGGGTCTCTTGAACAGGAATTTTTCTGTGAATCCATCTTTCCTTGTGGAAACATTTTTTCTTCTTGTGAGAATCAGCCAGGATCCAACTGCAGTGACACAGACAGCACGCACTGTGCCAGTAAGAGATCTGCCAGCGCCCCGGCAACCTAAGTTGTGTTTCCCTTGAAATTCCTTTTCATGCATTTCTTCCATTCCGGTCACATTGTCATGCCACGGAACAGCTGGTGCCTCCCTTCCCTGCCGTTGGGGAGGCGAGGTTACAGCCTTGCTGGGTTTTGTGCTTGAACAGAAATGGGGGCAGGGAAGGAAAGGGCTGTAGGGACTGGAGACCTCAGGCTCAGTGCCCGCCTCATCTCCAAAGCATGGTTTTAAAGCCTTGAGGACCTTGTTGTCTGTTGTAGGAATACTTAACTGTACAAACAGAGAACCTGAGGCTCGCTGAGACAGTCTTCACCAGTGTCTGCGCTGAGGCCCTGGCCCTGCACAACATCCCCCAGAGGCCCTTGTGATCAGCTTCTTTACCTTCCTGGCTGTGTATTACCGCCTCCCTTCATTCTCTCCTGCTCCCACCTGGACCTGACACCAAGGATGACCCTTCCGTTCTCAGCTGTCTTCTTCTGTTCTCAGCTGTCTTCTTCACATCATTCAGGGAGTCTGAAACCATTCCCATCCAAGAAGCCTTCTAGAATACCTGGGAAATACTCAATCTCATCCTTCTCAGTCCAAATACAAAACGACAGACTTCCTCATTTACTGCTTCACTAAAATCTTTACCATTTAGTATTTTAAATTATGTATTTGTTATCAGCTTAGTGTTTGGTGTGTCTTCATAAAAATGGTATGAAACATCATAGCTTTTTTCTAATCTTACTACTTCTGTATATTTCACAATACAGCACCATGTGAAAAATAGATATCTAATACATTTATTTTGATTTCATAGGCCAAATGGTACCTTTAAATTGCCCTGGTGGTGAAAGCCACCACTTTATACCTAATAAAACAGCCTTCAGGTGACAAAGGAAGGGCTGGGGAGCAGCTCTCATCCAGCTTCTGTGAATGAACCCTTCCCCCTGCAACCTGACCCCCGGCTGCACTCTTCAAGCTGTGGGCTCTAAGGTTACTTACAGGAATTCTGTGAAAACATTCTCTTTTTGAATGCCTTTTATTTATCTATTAAAATGTTTTTTATTTTTAAATTTTGTTTTACTTAAGTATCATTGATTTACAATGCTGTTTCTGATACACAGCAAAGTGACTCAGATATATATATATATATATATATATACTTTTTCAGATTCTTTTCCATTATAGTTTATTACAAGATATTAAATATAGTTCCCTGTACTATAGGAAGACCTTGTTATCTATTTTATATATAGTAGTTTGTATCTGCTAATCCCAAATCCTATTTATTGAATAGGCATAAATTGAATGCCTTCTGATCCAACCATATCCACCTCCCACTCGACCTGTCATAGTACGAACCCCAACAGTCTCTGACCCTGGTCTAGCACACCCCAGTTTTCTGTCTATGCTGCTTTGCATGAGAATCAGTCACAATGACTGCATTCGTGCTTGGAAGATAATTTTTCACTCCAAGAGCAGAACACCTACCTTCTTCCTAGTGGGATCAGGAAAAAGGCCAGGCTCTTTGGAAAAGGATTTCGAAAGTGTTAGTGAGTAACAGACCCAGTCCAGAGTGGATGTTCTCCTTAGGGTTGTTACTGGACAGTCATTTCCTTGAGTAGAAAATCAAGACACATTCTATGTTATGAGAAAGCATTTTCTGTGCCAAAAGAGTTTGTATAAAGTTATTAAATTTGGCATACTAATAGAGTGCTTTTTGTTTCTTGGAATTAAGTCAGACCATCTTATGATGATATCAGAGGTCCTCCACTTCAGTCTGCTGGCCAGATACTACATGCATACAACCTGGATTTGATGAAACTACTGCTTTTGTAAACACCTTTGTTCACTGTAGTCACTACTCACAGCACACGTGTTCTAGATGGGATAGGTAAGGGAAAGGGAGCATCTGAGAAAGCAGTTCCACAAGGAAAGACAATGGAAAAGGTGACAAAACAACAGAGAAAGAAATGGGGACACAGTTACCAGTAAACTAAAGCAGGAAGTCAAATGATAAAGGAAGCTGAGACTGCAGGAAGCGGGACGGAGAAATAAAGATGCTCTTCACTGTCTGATCGTCACCATGTTGACTCAGTGTCACTAAAACACTGCCAGGTGCTGCTTTAGACCAACTTCCACCAGGCCCGCAAGTAAGCACACTACTTCCCAGTCCATGAAACGTTATTAACAGACAAGGTCGAGGTCAGGAAGGGAAGATGGACAGGGGTAAAAGAATCCAAAGTCTTTTTTTGACTTTTAACTTATAAAACCTTACAAAGAGTACCTTAAATGCAAGTTTTTGAAACAGGGAATTTAAAAGAATAGTCACATCTGTCTCATATATTTGTGTTTTTATAAAAAGATTATCACAAGAAATCCATACTTGCAATGTATATTTCACTGCTTTTTAATTTTTTAAATTTAATTGGAAAATAAGGTAGAGGGAAGGTTTTACTTGTATGTTAATTAGGTCTTTTGCCCAGTATGATTCAAATCTTTTGGAAAAGTCAAATATCTCCATGAAATTGTAGTAAATAATCTCCTGTATCTAGTGTCCGTGTGTGACATATAGGAAGTTTTAACTCACTAATATTCACAGATAGGACATAACGATAGGAAAAAAAAGACTTTTTCTTTTTCTTTTCATAGGGAGACTTTAAGAATAAATGTATAAGTAAGAGGCTGATCACTAGTCTGTACAGCACATGGATTTCTGGAATGTTTAACAGACGTGCATCATGATTTGCTTTTTGGCTTGGGGGGGCCAGTCCTCCTTCTGGGCATCTTCTGCTTGACAGATTCCCAGCACAGCTCAAGTTCCTGGAGCGTTTACCCATCCTCCTCTGCCAGATGTCAGTCTATGGGGGTTTAGTGCTTGGATGTCAGGGTGAGTGTTGATGACACTCGGAAGATCTGGGGAAGCATGTTACTAAGTTGGTAAAACATTTCTTCAGAAATACTCTGTAAGAGGTAAGAAAAAAGTTTACACTTGTTAAATTATCACTGATTTAAAAAAATGTTTAAGTATTTTAAAATATAGAAGTAATGGTAGTAGTTCTAGACATGGAGTGTAATATGTGAACATTATCTTTCAGAGCTGATTTAACTGCACGGCTGCGGGCAGGGGTGTATATTTCTGGCCCCAGTCTCTGAGAACCTACACTGTTTATGTCAAATAATGTCTTATTACCAGAAAAACCCCTAGATAATACTAGTGTATTCAGTGATAGAAGTACCACCGATTTTGCTAAATTCTACATAGAACACAGAATCATTCTCTGCTCATGTCTGTCTTTAAGAGCTGTTCAGAATCTATATAACATAAATGTGGGGGGAATAAAAAGGAAAGATGAGTCCAGTTTGGCTTTGAGGTTAAATCAAAGTGCCCGAGTGGTAGATGCTGACATCCTTGACAGTAAACTAAGTGCCTTGATGGCATCCAAACACTCCTCCCCTTGACACACAGAAAGCTGCCAGCACCGTGTTATGTTAGATTGCGTTTAGGGCCATATGCCTAGCTGTGTCTGTGAGGAATATTACAACAGAGACTGAACTAGGATGCGGGCTATCCGGATAACACACCTGTGGCACCAGAAACTGCACTGTCCTAGAAATTCCTCCATCCCATGAAGCCATTTCCATCATGAAACCTAAAACAGAATAATTTGCTGAATTATGAGTTCTGGTCTTCAAACCTACCAGTCCTTTACTAAAAATAAACTGAATTTTCATCGTGGGGCTACGTCTTGACTTTTTAGGCAGCTACTTGCCTGTAGAAAAAGCTAATTAAACCTGAAGGCCAGATAAACTTCTGCAATCCCTATTTCTCTTGACCGGAGAAGTTTCGCATAGTTCTGTAAAACAGTTGTAATGATCACTTCTCAAGTCCTATTTTGCCTCCACACAATGAAGCCAAAACAGGTTATTAAAGATTAATTAAACATGGGGTTCTATTTTCTTTTTAAGAAAATAAAAGGTAACAGAGAGTAAGCTCTATCAATGTCCAAATATCCTTGAATTTCAAGAGGGCTGCAGGGAGTTCCCTGGTGGCCTCGTGGTTAGGATTCCAGGCTTTCACTGCTGTGGCCCAGGTTCAACCCCTGGTCAGGGACCTGAGATCCTGCAGGCCGTGTGACATGGCACCCCCACCAATCTCCACCCCCGCCCCCCCGCCCCCCCCAAAAAAAGATGGCTGGAGATTTTATTTTGTGACTGGAAAAAGGTAGATAAAAAAGCTGTTATGAAATATCTGCTTGTTAAACCATTTAACTGAGGCATCAGATGACAGGGGTAATTTCCACATTCTTTCTCCAGCTTGCTCTACTTTCAGTATTCTCGAGGAAGAAATACAGGTCGTTGCTGTTAAATATAAGGTTGTGTTTACCTTTGACACACTTAAACACAAGTTCTGCTCTCCTTAAGCACCATGGTATGGTCATTTCCTAAAAACAGAAACGAAATAAATCATATGTTTTTAACTGAACTTTGTAAAAAAGAAAAACAAATATATATGGTCAGATCTTAATTTATCTGTCATGTTGACCACCCACTTTCAGGCAACCATTAGCTAATTTCAGCTAGATTTCCTCTGGTTTTTAGGCATGTAACTTGTTCCAGCTGTTAGACTATACTTGTGGAATGCAACTAATTGAATTGGCCTAGTAAATATAATTTAAAAAATGAGCATATCCTTAAAATTTTCTACATAATTAACTCTAAAGACAAATATAACTGACAGAGGAACTCCACCTACTTCTCTCAATATGTTAGCATGAATAATTCTATTAAATTGTACAATATTTGAATAAGCAATGCATTAAAGTGTTTTCATTGTATAACATGTTATTACAAAAGTAATAGAAATAATCAAACACCCTATCCCAGCCACCTAACAAACCAAATGAGTTCTTTTTCCCATGTTCCTTTCTGACCTTTGAACAAGTGAGCACATGAGTGCCAGTATCAGCCTCTAACCCACACATTTATACTTTTCCATGGTCATGATCAGGGACTGTGCCATTTTAAATTCTACTTCTTTTCACTATTATTGAATTACTTTCCCATGTTGCAGGTCTTTGTAACAATAAGATATGTTATTAATTCATTATGGTGACCCTTAATCTCTTTGGGTCTCAGGATTTTTCACACCCTTAAAAATCACTGAGGAGTCCACTGAGCTTTTGTTTGTATGGATTATATCTCTTGATATTTATTGCATTAGAAATTAAAACTGAGAAAAATATAAAAATATTAATTTCATTTAAAAATGATAAATCCAAATGTTAACATAACTTTTTTTTTTTTAAGGAAAGTTACTATACTTTCCAAAACAACAAACTGGAGTGAGAAGAGCGGCAATGCTTTACACATCTACAAATCTCATTAATGCCTGGCTCCATGGAAGACCTCTGGACTCTCACATCTGCCTTGCGTCGGTCTGCTGAGTGATCACACAACCCTGGGAAGAACTCAGTGACACTCCCGCAAGAAAGAGAGCGGGAAAGGCACAGAGTGTCTTAGTATTACCATGAAAACAATTTTCATCTTGCTGATCCCCAGAAGGGGCTAGGATCCTGGGGGTATCTTCAGAACACAATTTAAAAACTGCTGTTGGGACTTTCCTGGCGGTCCACTGGTTAAGACTCTGTGCTCCCATTACAGAGGGTGATCCCTGGCTGGGGAAGTAAGATCCTGCATCCTGTATGCCGCACAGTGTGGCCAAAAAAATAAATTAAAACAAACAAACAACAACCCTCTGTTTAAAAAATAATAACAAATAAAAACTGCTGTTTTATTGAGTTAATGTATCATAATGTACTTAAACAGCCCCTTATAATTAATTTCTGCTTTCTGTTAATAACAATGGACACATTTATGCACGTGATGTGTGTGTATACATCTATGTGTATCTTGTTTTTTGAATAATTTCTTGGGTTACTTATTTCTATACATTAGTGAAATAAAATTCAAGTCCTTCCCTAAAAGGTAATATCAATTTAGATGAGCCATTAGCAATGTGTGCATCTTCCAACTTCATTATACAGTTCACCAGCATTTGGACACTTACATATTATTTAAAACGTTATTAACATATTTACTGATTTCATAGATCCAAAACAGTATCACCCTGATGGCTTTTAAAAATTAGGCTTTATTTTCTGGAACAGTTTTAGGTTGACAGAAAAATTATGAAAATGGCACAGAGAAACTTCCCTGGTGGCAGAGTGGTTAGGAATCTGCCTGCCAACAATGTTCACTGCAGCACTACTTACAATAGCCAGGACATGGAAGCAACCTAAATGCCCATCAACAGATGAGTGGATAAAAAAGATGTGGCACATATACACAATGGAATATTACTCAGCCATAAGAAGGAATGAAACTGAGTTATTTGTAGTGAGGTGGATGGACCTAGAGTCTGTCATACAGAGCGAAGTAAGCCAGAAAGAGAAAAACAAATACCGTATGCTAACTCATACATATGGAATTTTAAAAAATGGTACTGATCAACCCAGTGACAGGGCAAGAGTAAAGATGCAGATGTAGAGAATGGACTTGAGGACACGGGGGGTAGGGGGAGGTGAAGGGGAAGCTGGGACAAAGTGAGAGAGTAGTATTGACATATATACACTACCAAATGTAAAACAGATAGCTAGTGGGAAGCTGCTGCGTAATACAGGGAAATCAACTGGATGATTGGGGATGACTTAGAGGGGTGGAAAAGGAAGGGTGGGAAGGAGTCACAGGAGGGAGGAGATATGGGGATATATGTATAAATACAGCTGATTCACTTTGTTGTACAGCAGAAACTGGCACAACAGTGTAAAGCAAGTATACTCCAATAAAGAGCTAAAAAAGAAAAAAAAGAATCCGCCTGCCAATGTAGGGGACACGGGTTCGATCCTTGATCCAGGAAGATCCTACATGCCGCGGAGCAACTAAGCCCATGTGCCGCAACTACTGAGCCCACGTGCCGCAACTACTGAAGCCCAAGTGCCTAGAGCCCATGCCTGGAGCCTGTGCTCTGCAACAAGAGCAGCCATCACAATGAGAAGCCTGCACACCGCAAGGAAGAGTAGGCCCCCCTCCGCCTGCCGCAACTAGAGAAAACCCATGCACAGCAACAAAGACCCAATGCAGCCAAAAATAAATACAATTTTTAAAAAATGGTACAGAGAACTGCCATACACTCCCACACTCAGTTTCCCCTGTTAACGTCTTACATTAGTATGGCACTAGAAGTGAGGCTGTCCACACACCTATCAAAAATAAAGAGAACATATGACACAAATGAACTTACCTACAAAACAAAAAACAGGCTCACAGACGTAGAGAACAGACTTGTGGTTGCCAAGGGGGAGGAGGTTGGGGAGTGAAGGAGTGGGAGTTTGGGATCAGCAGATGCAAACTATTATATACAAGATGGATGAACAGGTCCTACTGCATAGCAGGGAACTATATTCAGTATCTTGTGATATACCATAATAGAAAAGCATATAAAAAATGTAAATATATGTATAACCACGTAACTCTGTTGTACAACAGTAATTAAACACAACACTGTAAATCAACTATACTTCAATAAAATTAAAAAAAAAAGAATAAAGAGAACAGACTACATCAAAAACTGGCAGGAAAATCCTTTAGCAATTTTAATCCATTTTGGGTTTTCAGTGATATGCACATTTAAAGCAACAGCAGACTACAACAACTGAATTCTTTTCTGCACTATGAAATCACAACTAGGGACTTCCCTGGTGGTACAGCGGTTAAGAATCCGCCTGCCAATGCAGGGGACACGGGTTCAAGCCCTGGTCTGGGAAGATTCCACATGCTGCAGAGCAATTAAGCCCATGCACCACAACTACTGAGCCTGCACGCTAGAGCTGAGAGCCACAACTATTGAGCCCATGTGCTGCAACTACTGAAGGCTGCACACCTAGAGCCCGTGCTCCACAACAAAAGAAGCCACTGCAATGAGAAGCCCACGCACTGCAACAAAGAGTAGCCCTGGTTGCTGCAACCAGCGAAAGCCCGTGCACAGCAACAAAGACCCAACTCAGCCAATAAATAAATTAAAAAATAATAATAATAAATAAATAAATGTATTTAAAAAAAGGGAAGCCACCCAATTTCAAAAAAAAATCACAATTGTGAAATTACAGGCATTCAGATGACGACATTGAGGTGAAATAACCAAAACACAGACACAAAAACATTCTAAACAATTGACATGAGAAGAAAATTATTAAGAAAGAACCTAAAAGTTCACTTCGGAAATGTTTCCCCACCAAATAAGGGCTTTTTCTCCCTTATCATTTAAGGAGCCAGATGAATCAGAAGCAGTTAGAAAGAAGCAGCTAGAATCTGATCTTCCAAGTACCCCATGCAGCTTTACTGAACTTAATCATACCTGTCAAATGGCCATGATCTCACTAAAGGATTTCTATTTGCTGTCAGTTAAAAAATAAAACCCCAAACACATTTTTATTCTTTCTACTGGGTGCACTATTTCCTTGCAAATATAGTACAATAAACAAATTACTTAAAAACCAGAAAAAAACCTGAACTACTATTGATACATTATTATTAACTCAAATCCATAGTGCATGCAGATTTCCCTGGTTTTTACCTGATGACGTTTTCTGTTCGAGGACCACATCCAGGACACTTCACTCTATTGAGTCATTATGTCACCTTAGGCTTCTCTTGCCCTGAGTTTCTCAGATTTCCTTTGTTTCTGACGACCCAGACAATTTTGAGGAGGGCTGGTCAGGTATTTTGTAGGATGCCCCCTACTGGAATTTGATGTTTTCATCGTGATTAGACTGGAGCTATGGATTCTGGCAGGAAGACTACAGAGGTGAAGCGTCATTTTCATCACACCATATCAAGGGCAGATACTACCAATGTGATTTATGACTGGTGATGTGGCTGGGGAGCTGTTTTTAAGGTTTCCAGCCCTGACCTTCCACTCTGTCCTCTTTGGGAAGAATTCACTCACTGTGAGCAGCCCACACTTAAGAGATGGAAATTCTGTGCTCTCCTCCTTGAGGAGTATCTACAAAAATTACTTGGAATTCTTCTGCATGGGGGGTTTGTTTCTTTTCCCGTATTAACTTATTCAATCATCTGTTCATATCAGTATGAACTCATGGATATTTACCTTATATTGTGGGTTTTACTACCAAACCTTTTCTCAGTCTTGTTCTAACTGGCCTTCCCAGCATTATTTTTCCTGAAACGTGCCCGCCCCTCTCTGGGGCTGAGTGTCACTGAGGCCTTCACCCATCTCTGAGGGTGTCTGTGATCTCAGGCCTAGTTATAGCTATTGCTTGCCATCTAGCTTCCTGGACCCCAGGACTTCCCCTTCGAACTGATTTTGGCTAATTTATCTGAAGTACAATACCCTTCTGATCACATTACACTCCTGTATAGTAACTTGCAATTGCTTCCTATTGTCTTATGAATAATACCTAAGACGTTCTTCAGTATTTAAGAGTGCTTACCTTAGGTCCCAAACTATCTCAGCTTCCATGACTTTTAAATTAAGAAAAGTTGGTTTCACTCAAGCTGCCTGTGCGCCTTTGCCTGAACATGCTCTGCAATGCCTCTCACCCTCCTCCCATTTTCCTCAAGCCCTTCTTCTGCCTAGAACGCCCTCCCCATTCTTCCCATCTGTTGAAACCTGCTCTTCCCTCCCTAACCGCCAGCTCCTTCACGAAGTATTTCCCAGTTCCCCAGCTATAAATGGTGTCTCTGTCTCTGAACTCCCAAATACTTTGTTTTTGTTTTATCTCCATGATCACATTTTACTGTCTTTTTTTTGGGGGGGGGGTGGTGGTGGTAGAGGAATAGGCAGGGAGATGGGATCTATGTCTTCGTTCCTACACTACGGTGTGTGCTCCCTAAGGGCAGGAACCGCTCTCTATTCACCTTTATTACCTTTAGGATGATGCCTCCTGCAACACTGAGCACACAGATGCTCAAACGTATAGGCTGAGTGAACTGTTTACTACCCATGGAAATTTAAAAAGAAAGTGACTTTCTCTGTAGCCAGAATTAGGCTTTGAGAAGAAACTACTTTTTGTGTTCAAGATACTTTGTTTGAAGACTGATAAATAAAAGGGGTCTAGTTGCCGAAAGGGCTAAAAAGTAGACTCCTCTTTTCTAAGACTCTGGAAGCTTACAAAAATGACTAGTAGAATTTTCTGATGTTTAAATTATGTTTATAATACTTCTTAGCATCCAAGTTCAGGAAGAACCACGGCGTCTTACGGGAGTACACACACGCATGAAATGACAAGTTCTTGTCTTCTGGCTTATTTCTGCCTAGTTTAAAAAAATGTACAGAGGCAGCAAGGAAACTAAAAATATCTACCTACAGCTAAGAGGAAATGCTGACAGCTCTGAAAACTACAATAAAAACGTTTTACATTTACATGGAACTTTATAATATACATAATTTGTATCTCACAAAAAACAATCTTTATAAACTAAAAAAGACACTGAGAAAGGTACAGTGAACCACTTAAGGTCATATGACAGTCGGAGACTTGCATATTTTCATTTTCTTAACTATTTTTTGATGAGAAAAGGTTTTAAATTTTAATGAAGTACAATTTATTAAGTTTTCCTTTTATGGTTTATGTTTTTTGTGTGTCTTAACAAATCTCTGCTTAATCTGATACCAAGATTTTCTTTCAAGTTTTCCTCTAGAGGTTTTGTAGTATTATTAGCTCTCTTGCCTCAGGTCCATGAGCCAATGAAAGTTAATTTTTATGTATGATTGTGAGGTAAGGCTCAAGGTTACTTTTTCCTATATAAATACCCAATTTTTTCAACACCGCTGGGTGGAAACACCACCCTTTCTCCCACTGACCTACCTTGGCATCTGTGCTGTATATCAAAGGACCATATATGCAGAGATTTATTTCTGGATTCTTTATTCTGCTCCTTTGATCCACAGTCTATTCTTTTGCCAATGTCACATTGTACTGGTTACTGCAGCTTTTGCTAAACTTGTAAGCCTTGAAATCAACTGATGTAAGTTTCCCAACTTTGTTCTTTTTCAAAACTGTTTTGTCTGTTTTAGGTCCTGTGTATTTCATATAAATTTTAGAATTAGCTTGTCAATATCTCCAAAATTACCTTATGAGGATTTTCATTGGGATTTAAACCTATAGATCAGTTTGAGGACTGATAACAATACTGAGTCTTCCAACCAATGAACACAGTACATCTATGTATTTATGTCTTCTAAATTTCTTTCAGTAACTAAAAACTCAGTTTTGTAGCTGCTAGGTCATTTTTCACAGCATCTTCTTACTTGAAGACATTTTAAGCTTGTCTTCAAGGTCTTTAAACACAGTAATCAACTATTTTATGGTCTGGGTCTCACAATTACAGGACCTTGGAAGTCTATATGTATCTGTCTTTAGGTTTGGTTATTTCTGCTGGTTTTCATTAGTGGTGTTTTATTTACTTACTCTTCACTTGCATTAAACATTTTATTAAAGGATTATATGTGGGAATAAATGCTAAAGTATAACTGAGTATTTGCATCAGCTTAAAATGCTACTCTAAAACGTACCATTTTTTTTGAAATACCATGGAAATAATCAGAATCAAGGAATTAGAGTCATACTATTATAATAAAGCACTTGTTTTTACATATAAAAAAGCATCATCTGTCAGTAGCTTGTCTTATAATCTGTAATTTATTGACATCTACGATTAGCCTTTGAATTATCTCAGGCTAAGGTCAAGGCTAAGTACTACTCACATGAGGACAACCGATGTGCAGTGTGAGCACAGAGCTTCTGAAGGGCCAGCCTTCAACACCGACACACAGAATACACATGGTCCCAGTGTGTTCAAGTCAGGATCATGATGGAAATGATGAGAGACCGAAGCACAAGTTAGAACAGGGATGGTTCTAGTGGTTTGACCAAAAGTAGATGGAAAAAAAGTAATCAAGTCCCTTCACTGCCCCACTTCTCCAAAGATCATCCCCTTTAATCCCTCGATAGCTTGCTTTCTTGCTTTCGGTATGTGTGGTTAATAGTGTGGTCTAGAGCAAATATCTATGAGCCAAATTAGTAACTTCACACTCTTCAGAATGATGTGAATGAATGCAAAGTTTCATCGGTGCTAAAGAGAGAACACACCAAAATACCAATTCCTGGCAGGATCCCCGGATATCTTCAAAGTGACAATTTAATTTTCAGATGATATGAACCCTCGCATTCTGTGTACTTTCACTCAGTGCTACTCGGCAGCAGGTGGGTCGGAGAAGGAACTAGAGAGTCGCAGGCACCTGCACAAACACACCCAGGCGGTTTTTAAATTCCCCATCTGCCCACACAGCGACTCCATCCCAAGCACCCCTGTCATTTGTTCTCTGATTGAAACCAGCACCTAAAAAGGATGGCTTTGAGGACTCGGACAAAGTAAACCCCAAGCTTTAGAAGTCAACGAGGTCACGAGAAGACATGACTTACAACTAGGTGACATCGTGGGATGTGGCCTGTAGTCCCATAAGGAGCTCTCTTCTGGAAGTAAGCCTTAATATATGTTATACAGGGGGTGGGGTCTACAATGCGGTGGGTCTAGTAAGCACCAAACGCTTTTGATCACGAGTTCTAAGTAACAACCAAGCGACTAAATCTTAGCATCACACCTGTGAGACCACCTGACAGAAGTCCACTGAAGAAGCTGAACAGATCACGTGAAACACTTCACACTCTGGAAATGAGACAGGAAACTGGGCACTATGGCTACACTTTAGATGATAATTGGGCACTGCACACACACAGTAGATTCTAAACCTGTGACACTGAAATAAGGATGACAATTCTGATTATAATTTTAGACAATACCTTTTACCTAAAGTTAGTAGCCATACTTGGACAACCCAACCTGAATCTTCTGATTAGGGTAAGGCTGAATGGCAGAGGTGATTAACTGGCATATACTTTTAGGTCTTCACTGTGTGTCTTAGGTGGTAGATATGAGAATTATTTCCTGGGTTTATGCACCCCTGAGGGAAACTGCCAGACGATCCATTATCTCAAGTATGTGCCTCGGAGGTTCCTGAAATGCTTGTGTTAATCAGTTTCATAACCATCATCAGAAGGTGAGAAACAGCAGTCTGGCTTCCTCACTTTTCACATTTAACAGTCACTTTGGGAAACTATTTGACTGCACCTACCGAAGCTAAACACGCACTTGGCCTGATGTCTACCAATTCCACCCCTAAGTGCGTGCCCAACAGAAATGCCAGAACATGTGTGCTAGAATGTTCACAACAGCATTCGTCAGAATAACCAAAACCTGGAAACTACCTAAAGGTCCACAAACAGTAGAAGGACTAAATAACTGTGGTCCAGTCATGCAATGAAACAATCTACAACAATGAGAATGAACAATAATACGGACAAATTTCACACACATGATACTGGGTGAAAGGCCGCAGATACAGGAGTATGTACGACAGGGTCCCACTGATGTAAGTTATAAAGACACACCTAACCACTCTGCGCTTTTCAAAGTGAAAACAGTGGTTACCCTTGTGGCGGGAACGCGGGTGAAGCAACAGGGAGGCAGCACGGGCCAGCCTCTGGGTGCTGGCTGGTGACGTTCTGTTTCATCATCTGGGCGCTGGCGATGCTGGTGTTCAGTTGGTGAAAATGTGAGCTGTATGTTTATGTGCGCTTTTCTTTATGTGTATTATATGCTAACAAAAGGTTAAAAACAAAGAACAACATCTGTGTCAACCACAACAACCGCAACAGCTAAAACCCTTAAGTCCCAAATGACTCAACAAGTTAACAGCACAAACAAAAGGCAAGGTCAGGGACTTGGGGTTCATGACCTGCGGGTTCATTCCCCGTCTATCAGGTTAGACTCACTCCAGGACGACAGTGTCTTCGGATTGCAAAGATTTACAGAGATGAAACCGGCAGGAGCAGGATGTCTTCCTTCTTGCCAATAGACTATTTTTTCCTTTCCTTTTCTTTTTTTAAACTGCAATTCACTTCTACAGCTGTTTTTATCGGCCCTGGGACATGGACTGTTTCCGACACTGCCATCATTACCTTGCACACACTGCCGTGTGGTAACTGAGAATCTGGCCAGTCTGTTTGGTACAGGAAGAAAACAAGGGCCGAAATGCTCTGAGGATCGTTGCATGAAAGCTAAGACAGATACCGCGTCTATATCCTGTGCAGTGTCATCTGAGTTTGTAGGATAAACTTCTTGACCTGAATGGATGTTCAAATACGACCGATGGGAGGATCGTGGCTCAATATACTTTCATGAATTAAAATGGACACTCTGGGAACAGGCTTAATGTTCTGCAGCTGGCTGTCCCAATTTAAAACATGTAACTTTTGTGACATTGTGGGAGAGGGCCTGCTAGTAGTATCAGATGTCTGGAAGTAAATCTGAACTTAGTGACTTTTGGAAACACTGTTTTTGAGGTTGTTTCCCACCTACATATAACCATTTTTATAAACTGGTTAACCAGGAGGCCAGCTGCAGGAATGTTTGGATGTTTCCGTGGGGCTGGAATTCATCACAAACTTTCTTTGTTACTCCTCAAAGACTCTTTTATAGACGGACTAGTTAGTGAAGGTAACAATGGCTAGAAATTCCTGATGGGACTAAAGCTTTATAAAGCTACGGGGCGGGGGGGGGAACATGTTGGTCACTCTCTCCTAATGCCACATTAGGTACGACTGAGGCTGAGAAATTACAAAGTGTGATGCAGCTTTCACCCGTTGGAGCCTGAATCCTCTTCATCAAAATGATAGTGTGTCTGGTAAAAATACAAATGGATTGCAAGTGGAAAATCTTTTAAAATCATCTTGTCTTACACGCAGTGGATTTTTTGTGTGTGTTTATACAGAGCACCGCATTTAAAATGAGGCCTCATAATATGATGAGTCTAAGCTGGGACTTAGTCACTAAAAAGTACAATATCAATCTTTTACACTGCGCTTTAAGATATAGTATTTACACACATCTATTGTTTTGGTAAATACCTTTTAATAATCAACGATCAGACTTCCTTCCTTTCACAAGCTGTATTTGCCAGCTAGCCATTTTGCATTTTAAAAAATGCCACTCAAAATGGACGATGCCTTAGAGGGCCGGGATGGGGAGGGTGGGGGGGGAGTCGAGGGATGGAGGGAATATGGGGATATGTGTATAAATACAGCCAATTGACTTTGGTGCACCTCAAAAACTGGTACAAGAGTGTAAAGCAATTATATTCCAATAAAAAAAAATGCCACTCAAAATAAGCAGGTCCCATACTGCTGATACAGCTCCTTCACCCTGTTGGCCACTGGCTCTCCCAGAAGGACCTGCCTGTACCTGTTTGTTCTGAGGCTGCTTTGTCCCTCCAGAAGTTGAATTTTTAGTCTCTGTATTATTTCTACAACTTATCCCCTTTAACCAGTTTTTATGTAGGTGAGGGAAGAAAGCAGGCGAGAAAGCAGTCATGGAAAGAGATTTTTTAAATTAAAAATGTAAAATAAAGTACAGTACATCATAAAATGAATGAATGATTATGCCACATTTTAGTTGTGGAAGCCAATACTTGTATTATCCTAAGAGTATCCTTGAAAAAATGTTCAAATGAGGCTAGACTCTTCCTGTCACCTCACATCTCTTTCTACTGCCTATTAATGCCTACTCAGAGAATGCAAACTAATTTTCATGTTAGCTGAAGCCAAATACAAACGTGGAGGTAAATCTAAAGCTACTTAAGACAAAAATAGAGGAGAAGGGGGAGGACTGGGGACACACGCCTTATCCAAAGCTAAAGATAAGTCTGACTTTCTAGTTCACCTATTACAGAATAATGCTAGAATTCTTCTGAACATATATGGTTAAGGATTATTCACTGTTTTATATTACATGTCACTCAATTCTATTAACCAGATAGGAGACGCAAAAGTTCCTTAGTTAAAAAGAAAAAGTGCTTTTAAAATGTAAAGTGGATTATTATTAATTTTCAGAAAACGGTATTTTTCTACCTGCTTACCTCTGACATATCATGCACGAGCAGGAGAGGAATACTGATTGTTGTGATGTCATGGGTACAGCAAACCTTGAGTATGTTTCGGAGACCCATAATGGCAGGGTCCCGAGCAGTGATGTTTCCTGACTTCACATTGTCATCCACACAGAGATGGAAAGCAACATGTATTTCTGAGAGATTAGAGTGCCGAGTAATGTAAAATTCTCCTGTGAACAGCAGATACAATCATGACTTTCAAACACATAAGTCACATTCATCAGGGGGCTTTATAAACTACAGTCAATGTGTTGAATCAGCAGAGGGGTATCAGGAACCTGTGTTGGGCTCAGGAAGCAAATATGACTAGTGTTCCTTAATTCTTGGAAAGAAGGTGATGAAAGAAAAAGAGGCCAAATTTACCTTAGGTTCATAAATTGGTCTGAAGAGACCACCAAGCAGTAAGTAACTCAAATGAGTACTTATCATTGCTATTTTGATGTAAATGCCCAAAATGTCCTACTTAACTCAAACTGAATAAAAACAGGCTACTTGATGACCTGTCTTCCCTGCACCGAGTCTGCTCCTCTCCATCTCAGTTTATGGGTCCAGTCTCCCTTTAGCTGCAAAGGACAGAAACACAGAAGTTGCCCGTAATTACTTTCCTTCTCTCAATGCCTCCTCCCAATCCAATTCACCACCAATTACTTTCAGTGAATCTACAACAAATATTTACCTCAAATACCTCAAATGTGAGCACTCCAGTTTTATTGCTATCACCCTGGCTCATGCTGCCACTACTTCACCTAGGTTTCTGTACTCTGCCTCTGAATTAACCTCTCTGCCCCTATTCTTGCCCATCTACAAACCACATCCACATTTGCAGCTAAAAGGATTTAAGTATAAATCAGATTACATCACCCTCCCACTTAACATGGTCCAACAGGCTCACACGACACTTAGGAAAAAATCCAGACTCCGTCCTCTTGTCTCACCCTCTCTTCCTGCTCTTGCCACACAGACTCTCTTTAAGGTCTTCAAACACACAGGGCTTGTTCCTGATCCAGGGCTGCTTCCCGAGAGGCTTTCCCCCAAGATTCTTGTCTAGCTGACTGCTTTCCGCCAATCATGTCTCAGAGCGAAGGTCACCTCCTCCCACAGGTCTTCCTTGACTGACCCATCTGACTGATACAGGACTCCCTCACCCCTCACTTATTCTCTTTCACATTGTTCTGTTTTATTTTCTTCTCAGCACCGAAATTATTTTGCTATTTGCTTATGAGATTATTTTAAAGAGACCACTGTTTACAGGCCATGATCGTAGGGATTTTGTCTCTCTTCTTTAACGCTCTATCTTTAGCATGTGGAGAAACAGGATGTGCTACGTAGAAGGTACTCGATAAATATTTGTTCCACGAGTGGGAGACAAATATTTTAGACTGAATGCTGGAGCAGTGTTTATCAAACCTTAACATCCAGGCTTTCCACAATCACTCTATTTTCTAGGTAGCCACGCTAGCCACTGGCTTTTATATTCTGCAGTTTCTGTCAATATAAATAAATAGGAAACATATAAAAAATGTTTTTATAAACATACCCGCCTCACTGGAAATTCTGATGTGTCCTTCTAGGAAAACTCTGCTCTTCTAAGAATTACTGTTCCATCACTAACCCACGTCCTCACAAATGCTGCTCCTCCTGGCTTCAAAGCCCCTATCTTAGGATGCTACTCATATGTACTTATAAGCATACAGTGTGTCTGCAGCACTGGGTACCCTTTGGCACAATGCTTAACCATTCCCAGTTAGCAGTGTACATAAGCTGTGCCCACAGATGACAGTGACAGGCCCCAGGCAAAGGTCTTTTTTTTTTTTTCTTTAACTTACGATAAATGAACCAGATAAGCAGTAAAAGAAATGAAAGAAAGGCCAGTGACAGAGAGATCTAAACAAACTAGACAAAGTAAAAGTAAAAAGAAAATTGTCCGGAGATGAGTAGTACAGCTGTAATTTCCCTGGCAGGCAACAGAAGACGCAGGCTGCTTATCAGAAACCTGGTAGATCCTGTGAAGCATCTCACCTCTTGACCTCCTACTGATGGTTTAGATGAGGGGTGTCATAGCATTAAACATGGGCTACGGTCCAGCACTGAGGCCGAGGACTTAGTGGACAAGTCAGGTGCTCCTAATCCCCAAACTGGCACTGCTTTCTTTGACCTCAGATGACTTGTCCTGGGCCTCATTTTACCCATTAGTAACACGGGGGTCTCGGAGCTGACAGTAGTAATCAAAATAACATAATACGGTAGAAAAAGGACCAGACTGGGTGTTTAAAAGATCTGGTCCTTAACATTTACTGGCCAAGTGATCTTGGGCAAATCAATTCAACTTATAGATCCTCTGTATTTTGTGAATTACATGGGGGAAAATAATGCCTGACTGCTTTCCTTTCCTTACAAAGTTTTGAGAATTAGATGATATAAGCTACAAATACTTTGATAATGATAAGGCAAACCCACTGGTTAAAAGACACATAAATCAAACTTTTTCTTTGCAACTTCAAAATCTAAAAGTGTTTTGTGATTTGGATCTTTCTCATCTCCTGCACACTTCCTGGCGGTGCAGTCATCCTTTACCCAAATGGAAATTCAGTGCCCTTTAGCATAGCTAACTGAATTGTTATTGCCTCTTTTCTAATGCCGATTTATGACACACACTCCTGATTTGCTGGTAAAAATGGGATACTAACCTATAGGCTTTTTCTAAAAAGCAGCAAGAATGAAAATAAATATAGCAGTAAAAAGTTAAGTTTAAAAAAAAAAAAAATCAGACGTCGGTACCTCCGGAACAGATAAGACTGGCACATTTTAAGAAAGCCACAAAATATAGATGATTTAAATTATGGATCTACAAAGAGAAATATAATAAATCCTGTCTCAATGAAGGTATTTTTAGATGGAGTGGAGGACAGTTTCCTGTTCCACAAAGTGGAGGAAACAGCATGTGGTCACTCAATCCTGCCGCTAACATTATCCGCTAAGGTGGGCTATCTGAGGTGGGAGCACATTCGGAAGCTGACAACCACAAGGGAACTGGCCAGGGGATGAGATGAGCCCCAGGATTAAATATGAATGTGACCTGTGTGCAGAAAATCTGGGGAAGGAAATGTGAGGAAACAACTGTGGTTGCCTATGAACCTGCAACATTCACCATTTGGTTTAGAAGACTTCATGCTTCTTACATCTACACACAGGCCTTCCCTGCTATGCCCTGTCACAGAAACACTACTAGGCATCATCAGAAAGCATTTAATCGGGAAGAGGGTCAAGAGGCTGAATTTCCAGCTGATAAACAATATACCCCAGAATAATAAAGGAGATTAAAGAAGTGGAAAGCAGGAAAATTTATGGGGAAATGGCAATGAAAAAGATTCTAAACCAGATGACCCACACTCTTGCCACATGTTCGATTGTTTACATCTCTATTTACTACTGTTTATATTTCAGAGTAAAAATTACTTGTTGGTTCATTTAAGAAACTAAGAAACAATGTATCAAAGAGAAAGTCTGAAATAGTAAATAATGATAAAACTTTTGCAATTGCTTGAGGAATTTTTCTTGTATAGATCTAGGAAAAGTCAATGCTAGTATAATCGAGACAGTGTATTTATATACATACAATGTTCTAAAGTAATACACTGACAAACAAAAATTTTATAATGTACACCATAAGAACTTAAGTTTCAAATCTATGATGTCAATGTACGTGATTTTAAGAAAATCGCAGTTTAAAGTAAATAATACTTACCAGGTAAAATATTTAAATAGTTTCTATCTGCATTCTTAGTCTTATCATCACTTCCACCATTTCGGTTTCCAGAATCTATTCATAAGGTAATGGAATGTGAAAGAACACAATAACATATGAAAACACTTTACTATTAATATTGCCCAAACCACCACAATAACAGCAAAAATTACTAAGGATCTCTGGGTGCCAGGTAGTCAGATACATGCTTTACATGGATGGTCTCATTTAATTCTTACAAAACCCCTCTAACCACAACCTTACGAGGGACTAGTACTCTTTTCACATTATTTACGAGAACAAAGGTTTAGATAGGTTAAGTCACTTAACGAAGGAGGCACAGGTAAGTGGTGGAACCAGGTCTTGAACCCACATATTCAGATTCCAAATCCTGTGGTCCTGACCACATTAGACTTGCCAATGCCCTATTCTTCATCTGGGAGGTTCGGGGCACGAAGTTAACTACACATAAAATAACTTCATTAGACAGTTGTGGGGTAGCCATCTTTATTTTTAGAATCTGAGTCACTGTTGTTGATATAGCTTGTTCAGGACCACAAGCCAATGGTTAGTAGCATCAGGAATCACTTGATATTCAGCCCATTCCTGAAATTTGTTACTTCTTATCTGACACTGTATACAATTTCTTTCAAACAGGTGAGATTCTGTTTCAAATGGATTTTTTTTTTCAGATATTCAATAGTTTTTCTTTCTTTTTAGAAGGCATGATATTACTTTGAAGGATAAATGTTGGTAAAAGAAGATATAGCACATCTGATCACATTATTATGGCTGAACACAGATTATTTTATATACGTACATATACTTTCAATAGGACATACATCTGAATTGTATAAGAATTCTATGAGAACTGAAAACTGCGGGATGAATATTAGCATTCAAAGCAGCTATTTTTAAGAGGCTGTACGTTTATTCAAATTAAATATAAAACTATATTGAAATGGCCTTCAACATCAGAAAATCACTTGAAAACAGTCAGGACTTCAAATTAGTAAACTGAAAATACCAGGGGAGTAGTATGGTTTCAGAAAAGTTCTGAATAAATGTAACCTAATATTTTTACCCGCTGACTACTTTGAGTAATTGATTCACAACATCGTACCTTGTAAACGCATATATTTTATAAATAGACAGAGGGAGAGAGAGGCTTAGAGAGAAGGCTCTGTGTTGCCAGAATCCACATTTAATGCATCAGTCTGATTCGCACAGACCCATGTAATTGATAGTTTTGAATAAATGTCTGCTCACAGCACAGAAAAGAAAAAATGATAAACAAGGACTTTAACTCTGTTCACACGGGATTGAACAGACAGAATCCCTAGCAAGTAAACAAGAAAGAACAGATTATAGCCAAGTCCCCTTTCCATGTTTCAATGGTAATACTTTGTAATACTAAGAAGATGGCTATTTTTTTAATGTATATAAAATATGTACAAAAAAATGAAACTGCTTTTGGCTTATCATGAACCACAGAAATATAAAGATGCTGACATAATAAACATAGTGAGAAAAACAATGGAATGTCCTAGAATAGACAGTACTTGCGTGTCAGGATGTAAATGTGTAGAACAAACATGTGGGCATGCTCAGAAAAGGAAAAGACGGAGAAAGTATTTTCGCAAAACTCTTCTATAACGACACACGGGTTCCTCTGAGAAAGTAGTCTTTTATGAACCTACTTGTTTCACTGACTCACTTAAACCACAAAATAGTTGCTTGAACAAGAACAAAATACCACCATGATGTACACACGCTGCCTTAACCATATGTGGTTTAAAAACTTCCTCTCGTAAATAAACATCGTGTCCTTTGCCTTCTCCCACACCTGTCATGATCTCAATCTTCGTGCTTTTTAGTCACTACTAAGAATAATAGTCGAATGTGTCTGATCACATCCTTGCTAGTTTGAATGAGATGGAGGGAGAGAACAGAAGAGGACAGACTGGAACTTTCTGAAAGGTCCTTTATTGGGATACACTTCCACACTGACTTCCTAAGACTCAGCCTGGCTTTGTCGTACGTGACACACATTGCCACAGCAAAGCCACGGTGACCCGGAGTGGAAATACAAACTGGTGGGGCCGCTATGAAGAGCAGCTGCTGACACTATCAAAATTACAAATGTCTGCCCTTTAGCTCAGGAATTTCTCTTTAGGAATCTACTCCACAGATACACTCTGTCATGCACGACAATATGTGTGTAAGGTTATTCATGCATTATTACTTATAAGAGCGAAACTTTGGAACAGATGAAATGTCTGTCAATAGGGAACTGATCACTAATGGGATATCCTGCAGTGGACCACCATCCAGCAGTGAAAAGCTCTAAGGATGCTCTTTCTGTATGAATATGAAATGATGTTCAAGATAGACTATTCAGTGAAAAAAAGCAGAGGACAGAGAAGTGTGCAGAGAAAGCTGCCATGTGTGTGAAAAGGGAAAATACATAAATACAAACATACGTGTGCTCACACGCACACATAAACCATATGTCTGGAAGGTACGTATGACACAGCACTGGATGCCTCTGGAGCAGGAAACTGGATGGTTGGTGGACAGAATTACAAAGGCTATTACTGTATACTCTTTTGTACAGTTTGAATTGTGAATCTTGAGACTGTTTTACCTATTTTAGGGACAATTAAAATACAAATAAAACATTTATTTAAGTCTACTGAATAAACATGGAAACTATCGTGAATGCTAATCAAGTTGAGCCTAGAGAGCTGCATGTTGGCATCAAGAGAATGAGAGAATTCTGCAATTTACATGGGAGAGGAAACAAAGACACCTAGCAAAGATACAAGTCTCTCTCTTTACTATGAAATACGAAACGTGAACACAAAGGTACTATAAGGTTTTCTTTGAAATACTGAAGTTGCAAAACAAACAAACAAACAAACAAACAAAGACATCCAAAGTACCAGAAGCAGATTTAAAGGTTTGATTAGCAACCATTTAAAAACTTGCCATATTTTATTTCTTGGGCAAGACATCAAATTTCTCTAAGAACTAATAAAACACTGAGTATGCACTCAAGCCAGGTAAGGGCATGTATTGTAATTTTATGCCTGTGACATAATATGAAATGTCAGGAAAATAAGAAAAACACATCTTACATATATTTTTAAATGAATATGACCCCTTACATTTAGCTCCTAACTAAACAAACTTATGGCACCAATTTAATTTTTAAAGAGACTACTTTTTAAACTTTCATTATCCAATGAAAGATAGCAGAACTATTCCATAATTTGAGTCCGAGTGTTTTCTTTTATGTCTTCCCTATGTCTTTCCTTAAGTCTCCTTAAGCATAAATAGAAATCTTCTGCAAGAGAGTAGCACAGACATATACATACTACCAACTGTAAAATAGATAGCCAGTGGGAAGTTGTTGTATAACAAAGGGAGTTCAACTTGATGATGGATGATGCCTTAGAGGACTGGGAGGGGGAGGATGGGGGGGACTCGAGGGAGGGTGGGGGGGAAGTCGAGGGAGGGAGGGAATACGGGGATATGTGTATAAAAACAGATGATTGAACTTGGTGTACCCCCAAAAAAATAATAAATAAATTAATTAATTAAAAAAAAAGAAATCTTCTGAAGAAGGATGTCACGAACTTTTCCCATAGCTTTAAAATCACCTTCCAGTAAATTTCCTAGAAGGACGTTTAGATTATGGATAAATATAGAAAAAGCAGGACACAGTTCTAAACATGGTAATTTTTTAAGAGAACAACTAAAACCAATTCTTGTAACTGACTTTGTGCTACCTAAGTGGATCAAAGATGGAACATATATGAAGTGTATATTTTGGGCTATTTACCCTATGATACCAATGCCCTTTATGGTACTAATTATATCCAATTTAGAGACACAGAACTTGGATCAAAAGATCACCAACTTTCCACTGAGTGCCTACTTGAAGTATAACTATAGAACTGAATTTTAAAAACAGTTTTCCGAAGGATCGTGAACAAAATCACACAAACAAGGAAATTAAGAACAGAATCCAAGCCTCCAAAGACCTTGAATTTTGTTCTTAATTTCTTTCCTCAACTTTACCACCAATACAACTTTCTCTATTTCTGATGGCCCATATGCTGGGAGAGCACTTAGGGACAAAACATCCTGAAAGAGAAATTTTTAAAAATCTGAGTTTCACTGACCATGTGATTCTTTCAACTTGCTCCTGCGCTGGGTTCTGGCATAAAGCACCACCTGCTGGACAACCTCCAGCTGCTCTTCAATCCGAGGAAAATGAAAGTCAGTGCATTCTTGGCAAACTGTGGCAAAATCTAAGGGACCCAACACAGTTACGAACTTCTAAAGGTGAAGTGTCAAGCACTTAGTATTTACTTACAGACAGTGAGATCTAGCAGAAAGAGAATACAGCATTCACAAAGACACCTTCTCATACCTGTCCTTTCAATAACTATGTCTTATTAAGTTATGGGACAACAAGTTGGCTTTGATCAGAAACAGTCTCTCTACCACCCAAAAGAGTAAACAATTGATAGGCAAGGAAATGTTAAGGTAAGTCCAAACTTTCTTTAAATAAGAGATACTCTGATCATGATCCAGTCCCCAAAAGTGCTAAACAATATCAGGGTCTTACACTTATAATAGAAAATAAGCCTTACTTAAGCTTCTCTTAAAAAGTCATACATTTCAATGTTAAAATTTTATGTTAAAATTTTTTTAAATAACCAGAAAAAATGAATTGTACTAAGAGAGAAGGTAGAATTTTACCTAGCGTATTTAAGAAATAGGTTATTTAAAAAAAGAAAGAAAAAAAGGACAAACGGATGAGCCAGGACTCACTGAGTCAGGATCTGCTTCTAAACTGAAAAATACATTTATATCTTGATTATTCTTTTTTGTTATACCTTGAAACAAGGATCCTGTAAGAGTATCATCTGTAATGTGCTAGAATTTTGAGAAAAATGATATATCCTGAAACACCCCATGCCTGCTGAAGTATGAAGCAAATCTCAAACGGCTGTGTCTGGATATGAGTGCTGTTTTGTCTACGTGAATAGTGGGATGACTCAAGCCTTTTTTTAAGTTTTTCCCTAATTCCTTTCTTTTTAGAATGGTATTAAGTGGAGAACTTGAATGGCATAAGTATGCATCCTGTTAACTTACCTCTTTTAATACCGCTATATGAATTGATGCGATTGTCCACCAGCAACACCAGGCCACAGAGGGCCGTGGAGTAAAGCGAAAGTGCTGTCTGGAGACGGTGGAGTTTCACGCCGCTTCGGTGATTCCTCTTGTGCTTACAGAAATCCAGCATATCTGCTCTCAGCAACCTCAGGTTATGCATGGTCTTCAACTGGGCTCCTGGGGGTAGGCGACAGGCCCAGGAAGATACTTAGACAGCAGCAGAAAGCCAGCAGAGCGGGAGGCAAATCTCTGTGGCAAGAATCCAGGTAAATCTGTGCTACAAATAATTTAAAATGGGCCCTGCAATGTTCTATTTGAATAACTATTAATATTTCATCTATTTGCAAAAAAAAAAAAATATTTGAGCTAAAATAGAAAACTTACAGCCAATAAACTATAGGCCTTCTTGGAGCAGAACATAACTTTTCACAGAAAGAACCTGGATATATTCTGCTCATATGCTAGGGAGTTTTCTCTTACAGATTAAAATAAAGTTTCACAGGTTGCAATAAACTGTGACTGCAAAAAATTAATATACTTACCTAAGTGAATGGTAAAACTTTCCTCTAACTTTCTCTGTTCCTCATAAATCCTGCCATTTGCTTCAGTGGATTCTCTGAACTGATTTGGTTGAACTTTAATTTCCTCACTGAAATTGAAAAAATTATTGACATGAGCTTTTTTTTTTTTGAATGTCTGTCAAGAACTTTTCCTAAAGGAAAGAAAGCGTTATAATGAAATGAAATGAAACAGCTGAAAGTAGCACTTAATTTATTCCTAAATTTATCCTTTATCCATGGGGACAAGTAAGGTCACTAGCACTCACAGGTTGTAAAATTCCCATTTATTCTTCCATTTCTTTGGTTATTTCTTTCAGTAAGTGACGCATGTTTTAGACATTACAATATCAATTCATATGTCATCATTTAATATTTCTTAGTAGCTAAGAGAATGATTAAATAAAGTGACTAACATTACTTTAAAATGTTTAAAATGACATTTAAAAAAGTGTAATATATCCTATATCAGACTTAGCATTGGCAAAACTAGAAAATAAGTGAAGTGATAGAAATGAAAATTAAAGATGAAAAAATCAAATAAAAGGAATAATAAAAAAAGATGAAGTTCAGTTTGATGTATTCATATCCTCTATTTTATTTTTTTTACCATTTCCTGTTTTTTCACAGCCAACAATCTCCCATTAAAGGACTTCTCTCTTTGCTCTACTCTGCCCTTGTGCCTCCTGAAAAGGTTTCCAAGGAGGCACCAGAACTGTACACCTGTTCGATTCAAACTTCATGGTAAGCTGAAGATGATATAGGTGTGCAACAGTCACCCACTCCACTGACTACATTTTGGGGGTAAATCCAAACAGTCTCATTAGCATCACTGACTGACTTTATTAGTAAATACGGCAAATTTACACCCCAAAGTAAATTCGTATAAATTTATGTTAATAAAACATCCTCATCTTACGATGTAGAAAGCCACAAGAGAATGTTGCTCCCATTCTAATAAAAAGAAAAACCTGGGTAATCTACAAGATCATAACTTTTTCAGAGACTTGAGGTAACAAGGCAATCAAGAAACTAAACTCTAAAGTGTGACATGCCCCTCCCAGGAGAGACAGGACACACAGACAGTTTCCAGTTTGGGCAGAGCATGGTAGAATGGGTTGCTGTAATGTATGTAAGACGGTAAGGAGAAATCAGCTAAAATTTTAACAGATTCTTAAAGGTCAAGTATGGGCTAGCATGTATATTAGAACAGCAACAAGCTCTAGGCACGGGGTGGGGTGGGGGGACTCTGCATGCTCTTGCAAAGTCTTTCCCACTGGCCTGCAACAGGTGCTTCCCAGAAGACACTGCAGGCAGGGCAAGAGAAGAGACAGCCCACTTGGTGGCACAGGCAGATGTGCTAAGAACACCCCAAGCCCTCAGTGCAGATCGGCAGGGCATGCCTAAGACCACAAAGACCTGCCTCCCACCCCCGACTAGGAGCCTGGCACCAAGAACAGACACGGTCGGTCTACTGCTGGGGGTGGAGCAACAGCACACAATGGAATCTCCCGCTGCACCACAGGCCCACAAAGGCTACTGAAAGCTGAGGGTGGAGCAGGATGACAGAGGAGAACCACCTAGAAACCAAAGCCCCACTCCCAACACAAAGCAGCAGCAGCCTACCACTGTGGAAAATGAAGTCTGTGGTGTACTGAAGAACAGAAGCCACACTCAGCCTGACTGCTGACTAGATTTCCATGTCCTTCACATTAACGGCCTAGTCACTTCCGGGCATAAGTACTGTTTACCTCAGTCTCTTCTTTTCTATTACACACAACAGCCAGCATTCAGTTTAAAAAGAGAGAAGAGAGAGAGAGAGAGACAGACAGAGACATAGGCCCAAAAAAGCAAGTGAAAATAATTAAATACATAACCCACTGTTAAGAGATAAAGCAATCAACAGAAATAGACTTAGAGATGACCCAGATACTGGGTCTAAAAGAAAGGGACTTTCAAATAAGTGTGATTAAAATTCTAAAAGATTTAGTGTAAAACAACACACCAGGACAGATAAGGAATTTCAGAAAAGAAAGAAGTACTAGAAATAAACATGATTATCAGATCAATGATCACAGATGTCAATTCCTTTGAAAGGCTCATAAGCAGACCACCAACTTATTTTATGATGCCACCATTACCCTAACACCAAAACCAAATGAAGATATTGTAAGAAAAACAAAGTTACAGACCAACATACATATACATAGATAGTGGGTATATTTATTAATTATTTTACAGTGGATATATTTACTTCTATTTATATATAATACATATGAAATACTACATCATGAGTTACAGTATAAGTTTGAACTATAAAATTTCTAGAAGAAAACGAGAAAATCTTTGTGATCTTGGATTTCAACGATATCTTAGGTAAGACGCAAATCATTTAAAAATTAATAAAGTGCACTTAATTGAAATGAAAAACTCTGATCTTCAAAAGAAACAGTAAGAAAATGAAAAAACAAGCCACAGGGTGAGAGAAAATATTTGTAAAACACATATCTGATGATAGACTTGTATCCAGAATATAAAGAGAACTTTCAGAACTCAATAATAAGAAAAAAAAACAAAGGAGAGCTATGGACAGAAGATCAGCACATGAAAAAATGTTCAACATCAGCAACCATTAGGGAAATGCAAAGTGAAACCACAATGAGACACCACTACAAAGCCTACTAGAATGGCTAAATATCAATACCAAGTGTTGACGAGGGTGTGGAGCGTCTGGAACCCTCACGCATTGATGGTGGGAATGCAAAATGGTACATCCACTCTGGGGAATAGTCTGGCAGTTTCTTATAAAGTTAAACACACCATGAATTTTATTTACCGTGTTATCCAGCAATCCCACTCCTAGGTGTTTACATAAGAGAATTATAAATATATGTCTATAGAAAGACCTGTATGTGAATGTTTATAGCTGCTTTATTTACAATTGCCCAAATCTGCAAATACTTCAAATGTCCACCATTGAGTGAATGGATAAACAAAGAATAACAGAGCAAAAACAAGGGAAGAACCACTCATAAATGCAACAACATGATGAGTCTCAAAAGCATTACGTTAAATGAAAGAAGCAAGACATAAACTGCTACATAGAGTTTGATTCCATTTACATGACATTCTGGAAAAATCAAAATTACAGGGACAGAAATCAGATCAGGTTGCCATAGAGCTGGGCAAGGGGAAGGGGAGTTAATATAAAGGTATAAAAAGGGAATGCTATATCTTGATTGCAGTGATGGTTTCGTGACTAAGTTTGTCAAAACTCATCAAAATGTAAACCTAAAACAAGTGACTTTTACTTTATGTAATTTATCCTTCAATAGACTTGACTTTAAACAAGAAAGCAAAAATGAATAAATTTTAAAAATTGATCAATCTCATATAGGAGTTCTATTTGTAGCTGTGTTGAAAACAGGTTTCTGCTCCCTAAGGAAATCCCTATCAAAAAGGAAAGCAAACTAACAAAGTCAAAGTAAAAATATTCTTTTCTAGGAATATTTAGTTTTTAAAGCAGTGGCAGCTAGAGGCTAATATTTACACAATGGAATTGATCCTAGAGAATGAATTTCTGAAACTAGAGTAGTAAAGCAAGAGATAATTTTTATAGCAAGGGGCTTTCTTAGCTTCTGTAGGTTGGTGACTTGCCACTTTTTTGACCACAATATAGAATACATATTTTACATTTTGGCTCAATATACACATACATAAAGCGCTGATATTTTTTCCCTAGTCTACTCTACTCAGTTCTGTTTCATTCAATTCCATTCCATTTTATTGTTATTTTTAAAAATCCAATTGGAAAGTAAAAGATCTAGCATGCTCCCTGGCAGACTGCAACCAGCAGTTTGAGAAACACCATTGGACCTTAGAGTATACAGGTGTTCCCAGCCTGACTGTCCCCTGACCTCTCCCTTTGTATGGCGTTCAGCACTATTTTCATTTGAAATGAAGAGTATATATATGTTAGCGTCCAGGAGGTTATCCCATTTCTAATTATAAAAAATTGTTTACAGATTTCTAAGGTGTTGTCTTGGGGAAAACACCAACACAAATGAAAGATTATAATAAGAGTTGATACAGACTGTATCAGGTAAATAGTTTAATGATAATCCAGCCATGTGCCTGTTTGTACACCCATCCCATAAACATTTATTTATGTGCCTGTGTCAAGAGCTAGACACTTGGCAAAGATCTGGGTGTACAACAGCAAAAAAACTGACATGGTTTTTGTCTTCAAGGCAAAGTGGGGGAGAACGACATCATACAAATAAAATGCTATATCTAAATGTTTATAGCACACACTGGAAAATGCTGGAAACAGGATTTTACTCTACTAAATATATTTCCAATTGAATATACTTTAGGATTTGAAAGATAAAAGAAATTTTCAAAGGTGAGTACACAGCCAGGAAATAACAGGCACTGTTAAGCTCTAGGGCAATATATGAAACACAATGTATTTAGGCCATAAGGCATCACACAAATTATGAATTATGGAAAGTTCTCTATACTGTTTTTGTGCCTTGTACATGCTTCTATTATTGCACATATTCCGTACAATACTACTTTATTTACAGGTCAGTCTCTCTAGAATATAAGCTCCACATGGGCAGTTACCTTTTTCATTTTTCTGCTCAAAGAGTGCTTGGCACTTAAGATGCATTCAACCAGTGTGCATTGCACTGAAAGGAAACCAATTTAAAGAAACAAGAGACAGTAATTGGGGTATTTAGGTATACACACCCACAAGATTTATCAGGCTAAGTTTTAGGGGGGAAATCACCACTGTAAAACAACCGATCACATTCCCTCCCCAAAATAATCCACACAAAGTCTATAAAATGAAAGGTGTTAAGAGAAGTATAAAACTATCTTGAATTTTCATTGGTAACGTAAAAATAGCTACAACTAAGAAGGTCCAATTTTACAGTAAATACAACAATATAAATGACCTTTTAACTAATAAGAACAATATAATACCTGAGGGAGCTGTTGTTGGGGTTTTTTAGGTCGTGATGAAGTTTAATCACCCATTCCTGATACTCTTGCTTTTGAATGGCAGTTGATTGTTTTAATTCATTGGACCATTTATTTTCTAAGTCCTAAAAAGAGACAGTACACTGACTAGTTAATTTTTTTTACAAAAATAAATAAGTAAAAAAATGCAATCTAAAAGTCATTGAACTTCACTCACCTGCTGGGATTCAAAATGCTGAGCAGCCAGTGAATTTACATCTTGATCTGTCAGTGATTTTCCCAACTCCTGCATCACTTTTTCCATTTCAATGCCTTGTCTGAAACATAAGTTAGCAGATCAGATGTAGTCATAAAATTTTTAATACAATCACTTCAGATTCATTGAACAACCTCTATGAAGTGAAAAGAAATTTTTTATTTTACAGGAGTATGTCCAGTTAAGTTATGTGTCAGTTATATGCCTTCTAGTTAAGCCAACTATACTATCTGGAAAAACACTTTGAAGCTTTGGCAATGGAGATGTGGAAATAATAATGATAACGTCATATAACATCAACAACATCATGTGTGCAGCTAAATTTAAGTCTAAATTTAGTGCATAAATGAAAGCATTCAAAATCTAGGTGATCCTTCCACTTCCATGGCTAATACTGAAAAGTCCGCAGATTTTCACAAAGAAGATACTCTGCAATTCCAGGTTAAATACATTTTCTATTTATTTGAACATGATTGAAGTGATTTCAACCTTTGAAAGGTATTTTATATTAAACCAGAAGTTGCCAATTCAGTTCTAAGAATCAAAGTGGTATTAAGCCACAAGGTTCCCTTTATAGAGGAATATGAAACACATTCTGAAGATATGTTTTACTCTTAACTTCTTCATTAATCCAAATAAACAATGTGCAGAAAGTAAAACTGGTTTTCCCTACAGGAAAAACCAATCAACGGTGTTAGAAGTCCAGGTAAAGGTTATTTACAGGGGAAGCAGGTGGTGATGCTGGACGGGCAGAAGGGAGCCTTCTGCAGGGCTGCAGGTCCTTTCTCCATCTGGGTGATGAGCCCGTGTGTGTGCTTACGTGGTGAAAATTTATTGAGCAGTTTATTGCCTTTTCTGTGTTACGTTATATTTTAATAAGTTCATTAAAAATTACCTTCTAATATAAATGTATTAAAAAGTTTGTTCTAGGGACTTCCCTGGTGGCGCAGTGGTTAAGAATCCACCTGCCAATGCAGGGGACATGGGTTCGAGCCCTGGTCCGGGAAGATCCCACATGCCACAGAGCAACTAAGCCTGTGCACCACAACTACTGAGCCCGTGTGCCACAACTATTGAAGCCCACACGCCTAGAGCCCAGGCTCTGCAACAAGAGAAGCCACTGCAATGAGAAGCCTGCGTGCTGCAATGAAGAGTAGCCCCTGCTTGCTGCAACTAGAGAAAGCCTGTGCACAGCAACAAAGACCCAATGCAGCCAAAACAATAATAAATAAAATAAAGTTCTTTAAAAAAAAAAAGTTTGTCCTAAAACATATTTCAAACGAACTCAGAAACAATGAAACACAGACATGAACTAAAAGGATTTTACTATCATTCTAGTCAGTTGCTCTTAAAATGCTCTCTTAAAAGAGAACTTATACTTATTTAACAACTGATCAAGATACTTATATGCATATGATGTATACATCATATACATATGTATATGGAACTCATTCATACGTTATACATTTATATATTTCTATGTATACCTTCTAGTAGTAAATATTCAACACCATTTAATTCCCACTTAATTATAATGCAGGTGACCCCATTAATTTAATAACTACTAGAGGTCAGGTGAAGATTATGCTTGCAAGTAAGATTTTTATTTAAAACAGAAGTAAGTGCTAAGCACTTATAAATACAAACTTCAATACAAATATATTAACATTTTATATAACACATGTTCCCTCTAGTGGATAAAAAGTGTCATTGCCATTTTTAAGTTTCAAAGAAATATCTTGAATTTAGTCTGCTAAAAGAAGCAAGTTCCCAGTGAGGAGAAAGAAGAACAACAAATAACAATTCAACAAATAAAATTTCATAAACATTTATTTCACCCTAAATGTTTTAAAAGTGCAAGTAGCTAATGATACAGTTAATGATACAATATATATTTTCTACAATTAAGATCAAAGGAAATTTTATATTTCAGATGAAATACTACCTATGTGCTCAGTATGTATGGTGGGATGATTCTGACCTGTATATCATCTCGAAGACAGGAAAAAAGATCATTGTAACTGGACTGATGCTATATACTGAGAGAAATTCTTTTAAAGATGTAAAATGGAATTAAAATGAAAGGAGAAATAAGAAAAGGTGTCATTTCTGCTCATGAATCAGGTAAGTGAATTAAGCACCAAAATTTTGGGTGAACTTCCACCAATGAATTCCAACTCACCCTCAGTTATACTGTTCACCTTTGCAAAAAATATTACCCACCTTAAAGGAAACATAACTTATTTTTATTTTTTAAGCTAACAGTTTGGACATATGAAAAATAAACTATAAAACGGTTCTTAAGATAAATGTATTCAAATACTGTTTATACGTTTAGGGGGGAAGAAAGCAAAGCCCCACCAAGAAGTCTGGCCAAAAGACATTTCAAAAAATGACATAAACCAAAACAAACCCCTGCTGAAAAACTATTCCACGATAGAAAACATATATAAAGTACCAGTAAATGCAGATAATTAGTAAGCTAATTCAGCTTCCCCCAAAACCGAAGAGTTATGTGGAATGAGAATCTTCTTCCAATTTAGAAAAAAGAACAACTATAGAAAACTGACGGCCAGAGGTGAAATTTTCTGGGAGGTGGAGTGAGCAGGCACACTCCACAGCTCAGAGCAGCTCACCACATGAATGAAAGCAGGAGTGATGGCTACTGACGTGAGCCACAGAGAGCCAGGCTGGGCATTTTTTAATACACCTGCATGGGCAGAATGAGCGCAGTCCCAGAAAACCTGAGATCCAAGGACAGATTCACAATGAGAGGAAGATTACAATATTTGGTAGGAAAAATCAAACACATGAAGTTCAACAGAAGGTAAATAGTGTTAGGTAATTACAGTCCCATATTTAAAAAAAAATCTAATCTGTATTTCATTCTTACTTTAAAGTATGTTCACAGTCTTATTGGCTACATAATAAAGAACTAGAAGAAAATCAAATTTTTGCCTCAGCTTTCTCATTTGTAAAATGAGGATGATAAAAGTAGGATTGTGGTGAGGATCAAATGAGATAGGGCATCTGTTATGGACTGCGTGTTTGTGTCCCTCCAGAACTTATATGTTGAAACCCTAACCCTCAATGTGATGGTATTTGGAGGTGGGGCCTTTGGGAGGTAATCAGGTTTAGGTGAGCTCAAGACATTGGAGCCCTCATGACGGAATTAGGGCCTAGAAAAAGAGATGCTACAGTTCTCTGTCTACAAGCGGTGCCCCAGAAGCATGCATGGAGGAAAGGCCAGGTGAGCGATGTCAAGAAGGCACTGTCTACAAGCCAGATGGCGGGTCCTCACCAGACAGTGAGCCTGTTGGCACCTTGCTCCTGGACTACCTAGCCTCCAGACTGTGAGAAATCAATTTCTGTTGTTTAAGCCACCCAGTCTGTGGGATTCTTTTTTTTTCTTTCAGAGCAGGCTGAACAGCATCCAAAGCACTTTGCACAGAGCCTAGAACAAAGCAGACCTTCAAAAGAGGTAAGCTATTCTTCTTATTAGAACTAAGAATAGATGAGCCCACCATAACTTGTTCAGGTACATGACTGGAGAAGTTCTATAAACCTGTGAGGACCACACCTCCCCAGCTCAAATGACAGATTTAAACATACAAGAAAATTAATCTCTAACGTTAAAGATTTTTTCTTTTCTATTCTTCAATTTTATAATAAAATGAGAACATGCTGTTCTGCAGACCATCAATATTTGATGATGTAACATTTAATTATAACGCAAGAACTCTGAAATACCTCTCTCGTAATTTTTTCAGCTCCACATCTCTTTCGCCAATCAGTTCTGAGATACTAACAAAGTAATTGTGTTCCAAATTGAGGAGAGTTTCAGAGGCAGGAGAATGGATTAGGTCATGGTACACATCTGCAAAATCTTCATCCCAGCTGGGCTCCTCAGGCCTTGCATGCTCTAATGTGGTCTACAAGATGAGACACAGACATTCGTAAATCCTGATGCAGTGTTTTCATTTAACACACTACTAGAGAAGTGCATATATTATGATTCCATTTCTGTACGTCAAAAGAAAGACCCTCTATTTATATATGTGTATATACATATGATTACCTGAGTATATAGATAAAAATATGGGAAGATGTCAACTAAGTTGTTAATGTGGGTTCCCTGGAGGCAGGGGTAAGGGGAAGGTGTTAATGTGAAGGAGGAAATAGGAAGTACCCACAATAAGAAAAAAAAAAAAGGGTTAGTAAGCGAAGATCGTATTTCTGTAAAACATACACACACTCAAAGGGGCTATTTCAGCAGAGTGGGATTTCTGCAGACTTTCATTTTGTATTCTAATGAACTGCATAACAGAATAACTTGCATATATTAATTATATAGTCAGAATAAGCTTTTCATTATTAAAAATACATTGCTATGAAAGGTTTTGTAGGCTATATATCTAGAGAATGAGGTTACCTATGTAATAACACTACCTTGAAAACCCAATTCATGCATAGGATTTTATATCAAGACATAAATGTTCAATTCTCACTTTGAACTCCTCAATATTGTTTTCTTTATAAAATGTAAGCATGTTTTTTAAGTGTATGAAGACAGCAGCTATCAAAATGATCACTAAGGAAACACCAATAAACAAGAAAAACAGAACCATGCAGAGAGGCAGAATGGAGATACCCCGAGCACATACACAAATCCATCTGGGAGAAAGATGTCTGTCCCCAGATATGTGCCGTGCCAACACATCAGACACACAGAGTACTCTGCAGGGGAGGAAACAGGCATGCTGAGAAGTCCCCTGTCAAAGGTCATGCAATTTAACGGCAAAAGTGGAAATACAAAGATTTCGATATTTTTTCTGTTATTGATCTTTGCAGATAGACACCTGTAAAAAAGAACAATCTAAATTCTTCCCTTTTCTTACCAATGGAAATACCAAAAACTGAAATCTATGACAGGACTCACAGTAATAACTTACCTTAAATAAGGCAAATAGACAAATCACTGAAACAGGTATTTTGAACTGGGTCCATCGGGTAAACTTTCCCCCTTGTTTCCTTTCACTTCTACTTCGATCGACTGCCAGGTCAGGAGGGAGGAGGTTAAGAAGACCAGCTGCATCCAGAAGACAGACTGCATCTACCCCACACCTCTGAAAGCCCAAACCTGCATTCTGATGACTGCTCTACACCGCTAGACCCGGCACTGCTCTAGGAATTATAACCAGCCCACGTGACTTCAGCTCTGTTCCAAATTCACTTCAGGCTTGGGCTGAAGTTCTGTAGGAAGGAGCCAGGGCCAAATCACAGGGATCTGCTTGGCCGTGCGTAGCACCAGACATTTGGTAACCCCACGAACCAGATCAGCTCACTACATAACCTGCAGCATCAATTTAAAACACAGCTTGCAGTGAGCCTTATGAATAGGCAGAAGCCACCTACTATACGAGAAGCACTGAACAGAGTTCTTCTCTGACCTAACTCACACCGTTCCCTTAGGAGAGATGACCCTAAACAGGACGGTGACAGCCGAGAGGAATGGGCACTGCGTAAGGGCCTGCAGAGAAACTATTCCATGTCCAGGCCATTACTTCTCTTTTGCCATTTTCAGGCATGACGCTCAGCTCTGCTGAGGCTCAAACCATTTGGCACCCTGATCTCTCACAGCTATGGCTGTCTATGTCTAACAACCTCCCTGTCACTTCATCCTCAGTCAACTAAAGCTTTGGCACTGAGTTCACAGACATCCCCTCCATCCCTGCCATCAACCTGGGCCATCTGGATGTCCCTGTGGATAACTCACCCAATGCCCTGCCTTCCAACATCCGTGAACTCCGTATTTTTAATAAGTCCTCCCCTTCAACTCAGTCACCTCTTCCATACCCTCACCAGGAACCACGCAACCGCTCAAATCCAAACATTCAGACACTGCCTGCAACTGGTTCTCCGGCCTCACCAGGACCTCCACCCCACAGACGCTCCCCTTTCTGAGCCATCAGCTCCCACCTAGATGCTCTTTCTTCCCTACGCAGCTTACATTCTGCGTCCAGTGTTCAATCACTGTCTTGCCCAAATCCTCAACCCCCCAGACTGGTGTTCCTTCTCTTGCCCACCTAACAAAACTCCCATCTTATTCCTCTTCACTACATCTGCAGTCAGGCTCTAGGGAGCTGCAGCAGAAAAATCACAGAACTTCAAAGTCTATGGGGGCAGACTGGTGCCAGTCCAAACCTTCCTTGCAAAGCTGCCTGGCAACCCTGTCTTCCTCTGGTCAGTTTAATCATCAGACATCCAACCACCTCATCAGTTCCCCACCCCATCTAAACAAATGACCCCCCTTTATTTCTCAGATAAAGTAGTAGCAGTTAGAAGAGAATATCTTCAACTTCTTGCTACCAAAGTAGTAAAATTTTCTGCATTTATAGACCCTTTTCATCCTTTCTGCTATGATGGAAGAAATGTCCCTCCTCTCAGGAAAAACTAATCCCGCACTTGAGTTCCAGATTCTATGCCTTCTAGGCTGCCTCTCTACCATCTTAAACAACAAGCCTCTGACCTTGCGTTCCCATTTTGCAAGTCTCATCCTCCTCTCTACAGCCCACCTTCGTGAGTTGTTTATACTGTAATCACTCTCTCTGCTTCCACACTCCCACACGTCCTTTTTTTCTTTTTTTAAAGCTCTTTATGGAATATAATTGCTTTACACTGTTGTGGCAGTTTTTGCTGTACAACAAAGTGAATCAGCTGTATTTATACATATATCCATATCCCCTCCCTCCCTCGACTCCTTCCTACTCTCCCTATCCCAGCCCTCTAAGTCATCACCCATCATCAAGTTGATCTCCCTGTGCTATGCAGCAGCTACCCCCAGCTATCTATTTTACATTTGGTACTGTATATATGTCAATGATACTTTTTCACTTTGTCCCAGCTTCCCCTTTAAAGTCACTGGTATCTCGTTTCTGTCTCTGCCAACCCATTGGAGCTAATCTTGCCACAGATAAGATTACTTGATACACCCAGTGGATGTTTCTGAGTCTTTTCCATGCTTGATCTTCTCTGCAGCATTTGAACTACTGACCATTCCCTCTTTCTTCGTACCTCTTTTTTCAACTTTCATGAAACTATAATCTTTTGTCTTCTTTCTGCTTCCTTAGCCAGTTCCTCTCTTTCCTTTGCAGGTTCTTCTTCTCAATTCATCCCTTAAGTGTCAGGATTGGTTCATTTACTTGTATATATTCCCCCACACATTTTTTTGGCCACCCACCTGCCCCATCCATCCAACCCAGACCAAGCCCTATCATTTTCAGGCTCTGCGCTAGATACTAGTTATAACAGAGAATAAAGCACATGTTTCCAGGTGGATGTCCAGACAAGGAGGAGATACAGGTAAGTCAATAGACAATTACAATAAAGGGTTTCATCAGGATGCTGCCCAGGCATCTTCTCTTCTCAGTCTACAGTTGCCCTGGGCACTTCCATCCATTCCACGACTTCAAAGTTCACGTACGTATGACTGCCTCCCACGTCTACGTCTCTAGTCCAGTCACCTTTCCTGAGTGTCAGGTGATACAGCTAAGTGTTTAGGAGATGCCTCCGCCTGGGTGTCTGGTAGGCACTTCACAGTCAATGGGTGTAAACCTGAAGCTAACACTTTTATGCCAAAACCTTCTGCTCCTCAAATGAATGGAGCCACCATCCCACTACCTACCCAGCCATCCAGGCCAGAAATCTGGGCCAAGGGATCCTTCATCTTTCAAGTCTCAGCTTAAATGTTACCTCCTTAGAGAAGAGTTCTCAAACCCCATCTAAATTAGGTTCTCCCACCCCACCTCTCCCCCTCCTGGTTCTCTATGAGAGCACCCCGTTTATTCCCCTTATAACACGTTTACAAGGGTAAGTTATTCATGTTCTTGCTTGTTAACTGTCTACTTCACCACCAGTCCGTGAGAAGACAGACCAGATTTATTCTGCTGACATATCCCCAATGCCTAACACAGGACCCACACGCAGTACTGAATAAACAAATATAGGAATGAAAGTCACTGATCTTCATTTTATCCCTACCAGCACCATTCTAATCTTTCATCATTTCTTCCTGATAACCACAAGTCTTCTGACTTAGTCCACCTTTTATTCCTTCCAAGATACTCTTCACACAAATACACTGAACTGATCTTTCTGAAATGCAAACAGGATCATCTCACTTCTCTGCTTAAACTCCTTCAAAGCTGCACGTTACTTTTCTAGCGCAGACCCTGCAAATGATAGGGTTTGGTCTGGGTTGGATGGATGGGACAGATGGATGGCAAAAAAATGTGTGGGTGAATATATACAAGTAAATGAACAAATCTTAACACTTAAGGGATAAATTGAGGGAGAAGAACCTGCAAAGGAAAGAGAGGAACTGGCCAAGGAAGCAGACAGAAGACAAAGACTTTAGTTTAAATGGCTTCCGAGATGCTTTTCTAGCCATTGTGAACTTCTTCACTTCTTCTAACGTGCCATGGGCTCTCCCCCCAGGCCTTTCCCTCATTTATGCTCTCCTCCTACGATATGCTTTCTTTACTCCCCCACCACATGCCTTTCACCTACCTCTTTCAAACTGCTCTTTCAGTTCTCAACGAAGTTTCTCTTTCCTCTGTGAAGCTTTGCTGAAGCCCCCTGCCTGGAATGGGCACACCTCCTTGAAATTTAAAAGCATTCAGTGGTCCCCATGTTCCACTGAATTTAATGTTAACTATCTGTCCCCACGTTAGAGGGTAAACTCTACAAAGGTGAGAATTGTGTCTGTTTTGGCTTTTGCTATATTCCCAACGCCTAACACAGTATCTGATATGTAACAGACCCTCTCTACACACTTACTGAGTTCATGAATACAAAGAGACCTGAGAAGAGAAGAGGGCTGAAGCGAAAGACAGCACACCCCCAAGATAAGCAGCCAACTTCACAATGTCGCTAACAGTTGGCTCTGTCTGTCTTTCCTTGTCTATTCAAGTTTACTTCCCATTATTTTTAAAAGGAAATTTCATGTGATAGCAAAAGATACAGCAGTGATTAGAAGAAACAGTATAATTAGACTCTGAGAGACTAGAAGCAGAAAAAGATGACAAGCCACAGATCCCCAGACAGCAGACAAGGAAAGGAAACACAGAAGAAAATAGAATTACTCTACAAGGTGGGAGTTAACAGTCGTTTTAGAGCCTCCTTATCCCATACAAGTACATGCATGAAAGCCCAGCTCTGTGTATCAGGGTAACAGTCCTCTATAATGATGCATGTTCAGCACATTCAGTGCACCTCTGCAGTGATGGGAGAGACAGTCCTCCTTCTGCAGCAGTGCCCTGTTGTATCACAGAAGGGCGTAAAAACTTATAATAACGATCCAGGTCAACAAAAAGTTAGAAATGAATTTCGTACACTGTGCTTATTAAGAAAGCAGGGGAATGTGTCCTATATGTTTAAAAGATCTTTATCAAAAGGAGGTTAAAGTAAAAGCGTCTTGATTTGAATATGTTGGCATCTGAAATATCCAGTAAATCCATCTATAAAAAATGGAGCTCATAGCCCTTGGTGACTTGTACGACCATAAACATGTTATTCATCTCTTTATAGATACTCCGACGACTCCTCTCAAGGTTACTGAAAGCCTGTGTCCCATGTACTACAGAGGCGTGCAGGTCCCCTTTTGTCTCACCTAGTACTCCATCTACTTCCAGTAAGTGTCTGCTGCTAGTCATACTTGATTCTACTCATCTCTACAAAGCTGCAGCTTCTCATCTCTGCCAGCCCTTTGCCATCTACAACACAGTTCCTTTTCTGTTGAACTCTTTCTTTTTGGTCTTTGATTCCCATATTTCTTGAGCTTGTACTGAGCTGTTTGGCTTTTATAATTTCTAGACAGTGACAGCCCAAATATAATAACATTTGGGTCTTCCCAGTTATCTTCCCATCAACATTTCCCTTTTTTACTGTTAGAAATAGCTTCTTTGCTTTTCCTTCCTTAATTCTGTAAAAACAAACAAAGCTACTATAATTCTAGAGTCCTGGCACTGCTAGAAAGCTGACATCTTTGTAAACAAGAGGTGCTGTGTAGCTACGAAACTTGCATAGGGTAATAACAAGTATTTGCTCAAGTGACACTGATTTTAATTCACTGTATATCTATAGTCTTGTGATTAAATGCATTATAAAATAAAGTATTAATATTTTGTTACATTGATGTTACTATTATTATTACTATTGTTACGATCATTAATCTGGAAAATAGTCAAATTCCTATTTTTAGAAGGACTAAAACACAAATGAGTAAGAAAAGCCATCAAGTTAGTAAATATGGTAAATTATTGTTTACAGTAAGCTAAACAAATGCTCATTTATGAACCTAACATTTGGGGAGATTTCTCTTTGGCTACGAAATATCAGGGATGGGGAGATTCTGCCCTAGAGGAGGGATTGTTTTCTTCAGGAACCATTCCTGGACCACCCTGTCTTCCCCTCTCCTCTCTGGGCCCTCCCGCAGTATCTACCCTGATCCTAACACTGAGTGCACAGCACTACAATAGTCTGCATTTCTTTGTCTCTTCCTACTGAATGGTAAACTCCATGACGGCAAAGGCTTATCTGCAACTGTATATTCAACCCATTTTAGAGGTACAAAAAATACTGGGTGAGTAAAGTAAGTGGGATTATTCTTCTAATACATCTTATAGCTTTATTCCTTTTCATCAGCCAAAAGATTAGGTTTCTTTAAATTGTAATTATCGCAGACATCTTTTTTTTTAATGCAACAATCATGTTTTTAACATTTAAAACAATATGTGTAGACAGTGTCATCTTTTAAATGAACTAGAAAACCTTACCGGGCGTGGAAAAAACTGCTTTCATAACAAAGAAGACCCCATAAAATTGATTTCTTTCAAATTCTTAGACTGAATTACTTAGAGTGGGCTGTAATTCACACATTACAGCGTGTAATTATTGAGTCTGTTTATGCAGTTCTGTATCTGGCTTCCGAACTAAAATGTAAAATCATTGTGTCTGTTTTGCTCACTTTTACACCCAATATCTAGTACAGTACCTGGCACGTAGTAGATTCTCAACATACTGTATCTCATCGATTCTGAGATGTTTACTTTTTTCACATTACAACTCTCAGAAATCAGGATGTATTTTACACTTGATGGTATCTTGGCATCCTACCATAGCTTAATTGGTACGGTGCTCTTAGTATAAGAAAATAATGGTGTGTGTTACAATTAATGGCATCTTAGAATTTATGAAATAAATATATTATTTAAATGGAAAAATAATGACATTATATAAATACATAACAACAATGAAGAAACGTGAGAGGACAAAAGTATCCCAAAGCTTAAAGTGAACTACTACTGCTAGTTTAGGTTTGCCAAATAAAATATAGGACATCCATCTAAATTAGAATTTCGAATAAACAGTGTATAATATTTTAGCATAAATATGTTCCATGTATATGAGATATACTCATAATGAAAATTATTCATTGTTTACCTGAAATTCCAATTTAAATGGGTGTCCTGTATTTTTAATGACTAAATCTGGCAACCCTATGCTGGGTAGAAATACAAAGGTAGCCTCTGGTTTTACAAGAGTATTACATAAAGCAGTGTGTCTCGTGTGCTCACCTTGATAGGAGGAAGGAAGCATACAAGCATCAACACATACTGCATGCTATGGAGTAAATTTCTGTACGCAGAGAAAAAAGGATGCTACAACTGTTCCAGTATTACCTTAGCAATTTCAAAATCCTCATCACTATACTCAAAAACAAACAAACTCATAGGAAAAGAGATCAGATTTGTGGTTACCAGAAGCCAGGGATGGGGGAGGAGGAAACTGGATGACTGCAGTCAAAAGATGCAAACTTCCAGTTCTAAAAAGTACTAGGCATGCAATGTGCGATGTGATAAATATCATTAACATTACCTCATGGTATAGATGGAAGTTGTTAAGAGAGTAAATCCTAAGCGTTCCCAGCACAACAAAAATTATTTTTTTTCTATTTCTTTAATTTTGTTTCTATATGAGAAGATGGATGTTCGCTAAAGGTGTTGTGATCGTCACTTCGTGATGCACGTAAATCAAATCACTATGCTGTACACCTTACACTTACACAATGCCACATATCAACTATGTTGCGATAAAACTGGAAGAAAGAAAATCCTCATCAAAGTCTGGAATATCCTTGAAATTTACAATTTGATCTATTTTCCTACCTCAGCATAAGCTTTGGCCCATGTACTTGCCAGCTGATGTAAATCCACTTCACCTGACTTCACAGCTTCCAGGGCTGCTTCAGCATCTCTGTCATGATCTCTAAGGGATTCTTCTTCGATAAACTGGCTCAGAGCTTCTTTTAAGTCTGTAACAGGGACGACAAATACCATTGTCAGTAGACACAGACAGGGAACATCTTACCTGGCTAAGCATTCCAGTGTGAAGCTTTATCAAGCTTATGCCCTTAAGAGAATGTCTAACTACAATAAAATCAGCCTAGAGGCTCATTTAACTAATCTCACAATTATTTTTCTTTACAATTACAGGTTATTCAATGGTCAAAATTCTTAACTCCTATGTATAACCTTGATATTAAATAAAAAGTTAATTTCTTAAGCCCGACTCATCATTTGAAACTGAGTAGGGAAAAGCACGTAAAGACCTTCTACAGATTTAGAGGAGCTGAAGGTTTCTATATTTAAATGAGCTTCCTATACAACTTTTAAGGATATATATATATTGTTATGTTCTTTGAATTGGAAAGAGAACTTGAGTGATTAGCATATTAAAACTGATTTATTTCAGATGATCTACAATTTCAACTTTAGAGACACTATTCAAAGACTGATTTGAGGATAGGAGAAGACTGTGGCTTTCATCTTGGGCATTTGCTCCCTCACTCTCTTAGGTTGCTGGCCCTGGGGGAGGCCAGCTGCAGGGTACAGAGGTGACCCTATGAAGAGGCCCACATGACAAGGCCTGACAACAACCTCACAAGGGATCTTGGAAACCATCCTCTGCCAACAGAACCTTCAGATGAGATTGCAGCCCTGACTGACAGTTTGGCTGCAACCCCTTGAGAAGCCCTGAGCCAGAGGCACCCAGCTAAGTTGCACCTGCATCCCCGAACCACAGTAACGGTAACGACAAGATAATACATATTTGTTGCTTTAAGCCACTAAAAACTAAAAACAAAAAATAAACAAACAAAAAAGACTGATTAAAGAGCACAGGCATAGAAACCAGGACACCTGGCTTCTGGTCTTGGCTCTGTCATTATGGAACTTTGGACCAGAGGTTTTCAGTCGTTAGGATGCATCAGAGTTCCCTGGAGGGCTTACTGGAACAGACTGCTGCATACCATCCCCAGAGTTTCTGATTCAAAGGGAATTGGGTGGAGCCTGCCCAATAACCCACATTTCTAATAAGTTCCCAAGTGATGCTGTAGCTGCTGATCAGGGAACAATTTTCGAGAACCACTGCCTTGGGCAAATAATTTAACCTTCCTAGGTACCAGTTTCCTTATTTGTACAATGAGATTGTGCTAGAACGTTTCTACGTTCCCTTGTAACTCAGACCTTCTATGATCCAACATATTCCCAATTAAAACATTTCCCCTCATCAGTAGACAGAACACAGACCTTTTAAAATGGTTTAATACAGATGACTTTATGGAATTAATTTAGGTGAGCAAAGATTACTGAAAGATAGGTACCCCTTCTCTTCCATGACATGACGTTTCAGGAATTGAGGACACGATCATTAAAAGGGCAATGCATTCAGCAAATAACAAGTGACAGCTGGCATGCCTTATGAAGCCATCCAACTACATTAAGAGGTTAAGAGTTCTAACCCAGACTCTGTAATTTTTCATCACATTTAATTTTAATTTTAATACTTAAATGCCTAATAAACAAATACAAGGGAAAAACACTCCATAAAGTAAAGGTCAGGGGAACCTTCTTAATTCCTGAAACCTTCACATTTTCTGGTTGTTTCCAATGCTTCTTAAGTGTGTGTTTTCTAATATGAAACTTCTAATGACAGAGACTATAGAAAAATAACAAAGTGATATTTAAAAAAAAATCAGTCCTCACCTTTTTCTATAAAGCATGGTAAATTGTGCAGCAGCATCAGACGTCCATGTAAATGACTGGCACTCTCTTGAACAGGAAATCTGAGAGGCACCCTCAGTTCTAAGCACTGACTTCCCACTTTGAATTTATACACAAATTCCCTCTCTCTGTTGCAGAATCTTTCTCTGTTTTTCTTCATCTTCTTTGGCAGGATTTCTATAGAACTAACAAAAAAACCTCACCAGGTTATAAGCCCATTAAAAAAACCCACGATGTTTCATCATTGCTGTTCTGCTTCTAAGATGGTTCCCCACTCAGAGATTTTATTTGTGTGACTCTGAGCCAACAATTCTAGTTTTCCCTACATTTATCCTTACATTTTCATCTTCATGATGAAAATGGAGTGCTGCTTTTTTTTTTTTTAGTGAAAAGTTTCTTTTAAACTTCATTTAAGAAAAAAATTATGCCCACAAAATACTTCGCATTCCTAGGCAGAGTTCTCAGGAATAGGTAAGGATCATGGAGAGAAGAACAGAGAGGATTCATAGGAAGGGATGCATGGTGGACAGATATAGTTCATGAAACAGTTGATGAATACAAAGTCAAAGAAACAGATCAGGGACAAGTTTTCAAGAGCTCAGAGGTTGTAGGTATGAGATCTGATTGGGGGGTGGGGGGAAGGGAGATGATGCTGGAAAGATGTCCATGAAGGAAGAAGATACACAGAAAATGGAAAGTACAGGACAGCCCACAAGGCAAACTGGACAACAATTCAGAAAGAAGAAAATCTAGTCAAAAAGAATACACCAATTAAAATTTACATATTAGTCTCCTAACTGGACTCCTGTCCCTAGGCATCTCCCACAAATAAGTTTCCACACTATTCTCTACACTGAAGTCAGCAATCTTTTTAAAGTGCATATCTGACCATGTTGCTCATCTGTTTAAGATCCTTCTATGACATTCCCTGTATGACTTAGGATACAATACAAACTCCTTAACTTAGTGTACTGTGCCCCTGCTTATACCTCCAAACTCTTATTTCAGCACCTGCACCACCTCCTCCCCAAAACACAAATTCACGAACTTCATTTTCTAGCCATACTGAACTTCTTTCAACACCAAACCTCCTTTTCCACTCCCAACCTTTCCGAATGTTTTTCCTTTGCCTAAAGCATGTTTACTGCTCTTCTTTCCTTGGCCATATCTTAGTTTAGATAGGCCCCAGGAAGCATTTTAACTTGTAGGGTTGCCATTAGGCTTAATCAAATAATAAATATGAAGCATCTGGCAAGCATAAGATGACCAATAAATGGAAGCTGGTAAAAATAATAAAAACAGAACGAAACTCTATAAGAACATATCAGTTAAAAAAAAATCACAGGCTGCTGAGCACACATGATGCAGGCAAAGGCAGTAAAGGAACATTTTGCAAGGAACTGAAAATTACGGAAATATGGGCTCAAGGTCTAATCTTGTTTATAGTCAATATTTCGGCAAACAAAAACCATTAGCTCTGGTTTCAATTGGTTCAACCTTTACATTTGAAGGTTGTGTTTCAACAAACTGGTACTTTAGCTCTCTCCCCCCGACGTGTTATTATTAGCAGGGCTGAAATCAAGGAAGCTCTCCGTGCAATAACGGGATGGGAGGAAGAGAGGTGGACCAAACTCCTGCAGCCAACAGAGTGGAGGTTCTGAAGCTTAAATGAGTCCGAGAAGGGAGGGCAGACTACCGGGCCGAGAAGCCCCAGCCGAGTGAAGGGAACATCCTCCCAACTAGAGGGTTTCAGTCTGAGGGGGCTTCCTCGCTCCAGTCGCGGGCTTACCTCCCCTTGTCCCGAGTCCCCAGCTGTCCGCACACCCCCAGCTGTCAACCCGCCGCGGAGCAGGGACCGTCAGCTGATTACCGCCTTGTTTTTACAGCCGGAAGATCCGCTGCGGCAGATTCGCCCGCCTCTTTTCCCCTTTCCCAGCAAGCGTGGAAAATTCCTCGGTCTAACTGCTCCCTGGTTCCATGATACCTGAGTTTAATCATTTTAAAACTGTAAGAAGGTGTATTTCTATTGTTATTGTGCATTTCAGAGTCGGCACAGAATCCACTGGGGTGACGAAAGTGCAGCGGCGAAGCAAAAGGCCGGCTCTGGCAGACCGGATGCGGAAGGGCGGTGCCTGTAGAGGGCGTGAAGTAACGCGTTCTCTCAGAACGCATGCGCGCCCGCGGATGGCCCGCAAGGATTGGAGGGCTGGTGGCGGGGCGGAGAGCTTCGAATCTGGTTTTGGGCGGGAATTGGATCTGCAGCCGAGGCTGCCTGCTGAAACCTGAGAGCTGCAGGTTTCCAGCCTTGGCGGGGACCATGGTGCGGCCTGCGAGGTGAGTAGTTCATGGCATCTCGCGGGGATGGGGAGGAAGGGCAGGAGGACGCTTTAGGCCGCGTCACCTGCACGGGATGGAGGGAAGGGCCCGAGGACCAGGGTAGCCATGGTGGGACCGACAGGGAAACGCTCTAGACTCCAGTGAGAGCTCCCGCTCCTCAGAAGGGTCCTGACATCCTAGCTGTTTCCTTCTCTTGGCTCCCTTAACAGTTATTGCCGTTTCTTTTGCCCACCCCGTTCAAATAACACCTGGTTACAGCGCTTTGCATTTCACCCAGCTCCTGCTTACGTGTTATTTCATTTGTTCGTCACTACACTTCTTTGCGGTAGAAAGTTTGGGTCTCCCTATTTTATCAATTTAAACTTCTGAGCATGAAAGCCAGTTTACCTGAGTCACACAGCTAGTAATTTACAGGATAACACGCAGACCTAAGCCAGCTGGCGCCAGATCCTCTGTTTTCCATTAAATGTACTGTTTGAAACAATTCCTCTGCTTAACCACAGTCGAGCACCATGGAGGCCTAGGGTCACCCGTTCATTTAGTAGAGTTTTGAATATATTTACTTCTGTGCTGGAGGTATATATTTACTAGATATATATGTTTACTAGGTGCTGGAGGTTGCATTCTAGTCAAGGGATGAGGTTAGGAGACTGAAAATAAACATGGCAATGTGAGAGTGAGAAGGAGGAAAGCCCTACTTTAATTTTAAAGAATTCTATTGAAATATAGTTATTTATAATGTGTTTCTGGTGTACAGCAGAGTGATTCTGTTTTATATATACATATATATTCTTTTTCATATTCTTTTCTGTTGTGGTTTATTACAGAATATTGAATATAGTTCCCTGTGCTATGCAGTAGGTCCTTGTTGTTCATCTATTTTATTTACAGTAGTTTGTATCTGCTAACCCCAAACTTCTAATTTATTCCTCCCCATCTCCTTTCCCCTTTGGTAATGTAAGTTTTGTTTTCTATGTCTCTGAGTCTGTTTCTGTTTCATAAATAAGTTTATTTGTATCATATTTTAGATTCCATATATGAGTGATATATGGTTTTTGTCTTTCTTTTTCTGACTGACTTCACTTAGTATAATAATTTCTAGCTCCAACCATGTTGCAACAAATGTCATTATTTCATTCTTGTTTATGGCTGAGTAATATTCCATTGTAGATACATACCACATCTTTATCCATTCATCAGTCTGTGGACATTAAGGTTGCTTCCATGTCATGGTTATTGTAAATAGTGCTGCAATGAACATTGGGGTGCGTGTATCTTTTAGAATTAGAGTTTTCTCCAGATGTATGCCCAGGAGTGGGATTGCTGGATCATATGGTAGCTCTGTTTTTAACAAGAGTACGCTTGGCTTTACTATCCTGTGTGAGGCGATGAGAAGGACACATAAAGCACATCTACAATGGTTGTCTCAAGAAGCACTTGCAAAGTTGTTTGAGTGGTGAGCCTGTTTTTCATAGAACACCATTTTCACTTGAAAGAACAACTGACTGACAAACTGGGTTATTCACAGTTAGGATTTGGCAGAAGATAAACATGAAAACTAGAGCAGTTTCATTTAGTGCTTAGGAGAAGGAGGAAGGAAATTATTTTATTCCCTTTGAATATCACTCTCTTCTAGTGCCCTCTAAAGTAGTGTAAAGATTCATTTTCAGGTGGCAAGTACAAAGTCACCATGTTTTAAGTGTCCATGGCATAATGAACATTATTTAATACTGTGGGAGATAAAAGAAAATGGCTTTCAGTGTCAAGAAGTTTATAATCTAATAAGGAAGACAGAATGCACATATAAAACAAAAGAATACATACAACAGGAACTCCTAAATGCCCAACAGCAGTTAAACAGTGTATAAACTTTGAGTGGTAATTATACTGATTATTCTCACTTTATGTGTTATTGGACTAATTTTCTTCCTTATCAGGTATATCAAGTATAGTCATACCTTTTTCAGCTGATGCTAAATCCTTGCTATAAAATGCAAATCATGTTTTGAATTTATATATTCTGAAGGGAATCCGAACACATTTTTGTATACTCAAGACTATTAATGACCTTAAAGAATAGAGGTGAGAAATTGACATTTGTGTAAATGAAAATTTCTGTCTTGGTCACAGGCATAAGAAGCCAGTCAATTACGCCCAGTTTGAGGATTCTGATAGTGATGGTGAGTAGAGCTTCTTACTTCTTCTTTAAAGATTTGGAAATTGATTTCCTCACAATTTATGGGATATGTGTATGTATATGTGTGTGTGTGTGTGTGTGTGTCTGAAATATGCATATGGAGTAAGCCTGGAAAAATAATATTCTAAAGCACTTAGGATAATTATGCCGACAATTACACTGACAAGAATTATTGGCGTAAATCATAACGAAACAGGGCCAAGTGAAATGGCTTTTTAGGTCTAAACTGCGCTAGGTCCATGTTTCTCATTGTGGAATTTGTGCCCTTTTATACCTTCCCCTAAGAAGAGCACACTGTCTTTCTGAGACACAAATGTGTTACAGAATACAATGTGAAACCCCCATTAATTGTACAATAAAACAAGACCTTGAAGAAAGCTTAAGCTTTACCCTATTGTGTTATATATTTACTTGTCTTTGCTATTGAGAGAACTTTGGTCAAAAGGTTTGAGAAATGTTGTATTAGATTACGTTATACTTAAAAGTAAGTTTTGTGTTTCTTTCTTAGCCCACTGGAGTTTTCTGGGAGTCAGATATTTAGTAATTCCTTGGTTTGAAGGAATCTGCTTTTTGCCTTGAGCCCAGTCTTAATTGTGTCTAAGATTTTGGAGACAAGAACATAGAGTATAACTACTAGCTCTTTATTATTGTCATCAGTCTGCTACAAAATAGTTATAAATTGCTGGCTGTGTTCTGGAGACTATAACGTGGAGGTGCAGGGCAAGTCACAAATTATTGTATTCCTATGTGGGGCAGCATGAAAGAGACAACAAGTATTAATAAATGCGGAAGTACGTGATTCAGACTACGGGTACCTTGAAGGTATGCATACATTTGTCATGTATGAGTTTGAAAGCTAGACCAGCAGTTTGATGTTGAATATCCGCAGAAGAACCCCCTCAGTTCTGAGGATTGGTAGGACAGAAAAACCTGTGAGAACAGAATGGACTGGAAAACAGCATCCCTTTGTGGAAAATTAAAGTTACTCTAGTAGGATCATTGGAGGGCCCTTAAGGTGATGGAAAGAAAATACTGCTACTATAAAAGTCTTAAATAGGAGCTGCTTCCTCTTCCTCCAGGTTGATGCTACTTAAGTTTTCTTATTAGGAATAGGTAGTGGGCCTTTGAAGGAGTGTATTTGGCTGGGTTATGAAATTTTCGTAAGAATCATTTTCTTCCACTTGTCAATATGATAAACTTATAAAGGGAATTTTATTCATTTTTCTAACAGTTTTAGAGGTTTTAAATTAATCGTTTTTTTCTTTGCCACTTACATATACTAGCTTAGTTGCCTTTGTAGTTTTTCAGGGAATTAATTTTTGATAGATTGATATTTTGAAAAATAAAGGCTACTAAAACAAAGTTGAAAAGCCTGAGTGAGAATAAAGACGAACAATATACCAACAGTATTTTTTAAATTGCAGAAAGCAAATAATTTGCTTATCTTTAAAACTTGAATACACATGGTAATGAACCTCAACTACCAAGAAAGTAATTTTACTTATTTCTTCCTTTGGAGAAGCAATTTCATATGTTTTTTTATTTCTAATTCACACATAGATGACTTTGTTCCTGCAACCGCATCGTTAAATAAAAAATCCAAAACAACACAAAAGGAGTTAAAACGAGACAAATCAGAACCTAAACTGAAGAATCTCCAGGAAAAAGACATTCCACTACAAGAGAAAACCCCTAAAAAAAGGTGAGAGGTAAGACATATGGTAAATATATGACATTAGATATATTAATTTAAAAGAGAAATAAATTCAAACTCTTAGTTTAAATTAGAACTTGAGCAGCATCATGGGTCTTATTTTATTTAGTGCATGTAGAACAGGGATGTATCATTAATCCCCTTATGTCTGAACTTAAGTTCACAAATGTATAAGGAAATATCTATTTAAGTGTTAAGACAATCATAATTATCAAGTTTAGAAGGTATAACTTGCATTTGCAAGACCTAGCACCTGTCTTGAGGTCCTCAAGTAGTCTTACAAATCTTGTAAGTCTTAAGTAGTCTTACAAGACTACTTTGTTAAAAATTACATTTGTAAGGACAGTTTTATAAAATTTAAAGCCACGTATCTGTATGAGATGATGGGTGTTCACTAAACTTCTTGTGGTCCTTATTTCATAATGTGTGTAAGTAATATCACTATGCTATACACCTTAAACTTATGCAGTACTGGGTGTCAATTATCTCAGTAAAACTGGAAGAAAAAAAATTAAACCACGTGTTTTTCTACAGGTAAAAAATATTTTCTCTTTATCTTATTGAGTTTTGTCCAGCAGTGAGAAGGACCTATAGTTTCTAGACTCACCCTGGAGTTCCATTAGTTAGTACCGAGACAGTAGAAAACAAGGGGAGGAAACCCTGAGAGGCACCAAGCTTGCAGCATGGGGAGATGGGCATTTGTACTGACAAATGGAATATAGGATGTGTGATGCTTTTCTGCTATAGTAAATGTGAGGACAGTTAATTAACATGGAGATACCCTGTGTCATTCTCTTTACTTTTATCTTTTTTGTTTTTGAGCTTCTTGTACTACATTTAAAATAAATAGCAAAAAATAAAAAAAATAAAATAAATAGGAAAAAAGCAACCAATGGATGGGAGAAAATATTTGCCAATCATATAGCCCCCAAGGGACTTGTATCCAGAATATATAGGGAACTCTTACAACCCACCAATAAAAAGACTAATGACCTAATTTAAAAATGGGCAAAGGACTTGAATAGGCATTTCTCTCATGAGTGTGTACAAATGGGCAGTAAACACATGGCAAGATGCTCAGCATCCTTAACCATCATACAAATCAGAACCACCACGCGATGGTGTCACACCCACAGGCCTGGATATAAGCAGAAGGACAGACAGTAGCAAGTGTCGAGGAGGAGGTGGAGAAATGCAGACCCTCATACACCGCTGCTGGCAGTATGAAATGGTGCAGCCACACTGGAAAACAGAGTAGCAGCTCCTCAAAATGTTAAACAGTTATCATATGATCCAGCCTAGGTATATGCCCAAGAGAAATAAAGGTCTATGCCCACACAGAAACCTGTACATGAACATTCATAGAAGCATTATTCACAATAGGCAAAAAATGGAAGTCATCAAATGTCTATCAACTGATGACTGGACAAGTCAAGTGTGATATATCCATACAGTGGATATTATTCAACAATAAAAAGAAATGAAGTACTGATATATGCTACAACATGATGAACCTTGAAAACATCGTGGTGAGCCAAAGAAGCCGGGCACAGAAGGCCACAGTATATATGATTCCATTAATACAAAATGTCCAGAATAGACAAGTCTGTAGAAACAGAAAATTGATTAGTGGTTGCCAGATTCAGAGGAGGGGGAACGGGGACTGACTGGTAGTAGGTACGGGGTTTCTTCTTGGGGTGACGAAAATGTTCTGAAATTCGATAGTAGTGATGGTTTCACAGCTCTCTGAATATGTGGAAAACTGTTAAATTCTATGCTTCAAATGGATGGATTTTATGTGCTGTGCGACTTACATCTCAATAAAGCTGTTAATTTTTAAAAATAGTAAGTCCTTCAAGGTGCATCTCAGCATTTCCTCCTTTACGTAACCTTTTTCTTTACCTGTCTTTGCTTTCTCTTCCTCTTAAACACCATAGCACTCTTGACCACCTTGAACAGGAGACATGATAATCTGTTTAGATGGGATAATTATTCTGGGATTTATTTCTCTACCTCCTCATTAACTGCAGACTTTGAGGGCACTTTTAATATCCTGTCTAGTGCAGTGCCTCATACAGAGTAAGTACTTGCTGAAGTATTTGTCAAAGACCAGATTGGGCAGATCAGATCCAAAAAAGAAAGTAATTTCAGTGTAATATAAGAGCTGTAATAGCTGTCTAAGGAGGTGTGGGTGAGGTCAAGGAAGATTTCTAAGAGGAAGTGATGTTTGAGTTTGTTTTCACTTGGACAGGTGCTTCCCACCTGGACAGAGCTGGTGGCGAGGAAGAGATCACAATGAAATGAACATTGTCACGTGCTGCTCCTGTTTTAAATCTGTTCCGTTGGGTCCAACATGACACTGTTACATTTCAGGAGGCCTAACATTAAAGGTCAATTGTGATCATGATTATTGTTTAAGAACATCTTTCTGAGGTTGGAAAGAAACTCTTAGATAGTCACTGAGGAAAATCTCAGATTTTAGTTGAGATTGATAGTTTACAAACTCATTATTAATTGTGTGTCTGTTTTAGGTTGGCTTTAGATGATAAGCTCTACCAGAGAGACCTAGAAGTCGCACTGGCTTTATCAGTGAAGGAACTTCCAACTATTACCATTGATGTGGAGGAGTCTCAAGGTAAAAGTAACTTTATTTTCTATAATTACCTTTAAAACCTTATTGTTCTTGTAATCATTTCTTTGGATAAGACTTTACAGAGGGAAGAATGTAGTTTTAATACTTGGGACTATAAGAGGAGCAATTTGCAGAGGGTGTTGTTGGATTCAGTTGTTTATTCAGTTGCATAAATCTCATCCACACATAAATACCTTTCTGCCTAACACTCAGAGTCAGCTGGAGGACCTGGACTCTGACCCCGCATGTCCAGAGTTCATCTTTGTATGCAGTGAAAATGTAATTTCTTGATCAAATACATTGACCTGTGCATCCTAACATCCACTTCCTTTCTCTCCAAATCCAGATTAGTGACACATGATCTAATGGTGGTACGTTTATTATGTACAGAGGCTAAGGGCACTGATTTGTGTAGCAAGTGCAGTAGCCTTGGTAGATTTATGGCCGCTGGCTTTCTTTGTGGATTTTTCTCTGATTTTTCTGGCAGCTAGGCAGCAGATGGCAATATTGATATTCTGAAGAGGCAGAAATCATTATTCCTGGAAAAGACATTCAAATTGCTCAAATGCTTTTTGGATTAAATTGCTTCAGCCTAACTTATTTTGGAGGATATTTTTAGCCCATTCGCTTATTTAGGGGTAAAGATGTTTAAGTCAGTAGTGCCTCCTGTTTGAAAATAAGTGAGATAGTGTTGATTAGGGGATCCTTTTAGTAATTAGGAATCAAAGAAACTGAAGAAGAGAATTGTCTTACATCTAAAATTGAGAAAATGAAAACCTCTTTCCTGTAGAGGTTTGTGGCATATATAGCAGGGTTTTCCTTGGAAGCACTACTTCTCCGAGCGTAATGTACTCTGTAGCACTGGGATTTGATCGTGCCAATCATTGTGACTTAAAGTCCTCTTAAAATATACCAGATCGGGCTTCCTAGGTGGCGCAGTGGTTAAGAATCCACCTGCCAATGCAGAGGACACAGGTTTGATCCCTGCTCCAGGAAGATCCCACATGCCGTGGAGCAACTAAGCCCATGCGCCAAAAAACAAAAAACAAAACAAAACAAAAAAAAAAAAACCAGATCATTTTAAAGTTATGATAGTGATTGAAGTCTTCCTCATATTAGTAAAGTCACAGATCTGCCTACACAGAAATGATAATTAATGTTTATCCACTGTTTCCTACATGCCCGACACCACGATAAGCAGTTTCCACATTCCATCTACATTAAATTCCCTACAGTAGCCTCGTTTAATCCCCACGCTGTTTTTATCTCCACATTACAGATGAGGAAGTTAAGTCTTGTAGAGGATAAGCAGTTTTCCCCTGGTCATCCGCCAGTTTAAGAGCCTGAATTTGAACTTAGGTCTGATTAAAGTTTGTGTGATTTCAGAGCCCAAACTCCTAGCTGTCTGTTAGCCTCGCCAAGTAAAATCAGTGTGCTAGTTTGAGTCTGGATCATTTGTCTGTATGTAAATGCTGTTAGATTTTAGCGCTGGTCTTCCTATTTCTAGACGTTGGTCGATTAGGGGGCATCTGAATGTTCCTTCTTCTTCCTTATATTTAGGCACTGACAAACACGGCAGTAGTAAAACAGAGGCAGTGACTAAGTCTCCTCATATCTCCAATTGCAGTGTAGCCAGTGATTATTTAGGTAAGTTTTTGATATTAATAATATTTATTTTTTCCACCAACATTTTCTAACTCTTATTTAAATTCCTGAAACTGTAACTAGAACCAAGGTCTTCACATTTGTGAGGGTTCCCTTCACCTCTTCTCCTTCGTTTCTTTCTGTTTTAGTTTTCCTCTCTTTTACTACAGACCCGATTCCTTCACTAGTGGAGGGTCATGCTACCCATGGCTTCTAGTTGACGGCAGTTGAGCACTGAAGAAAGGGGTTGCGTCTTCTTAGCTCCAGTTTGAAAATTCTTGGGGAAAGACTCTCTCAGTTTGGGTCTTGGACTTATGCTTAACTCAGACTGTTGCCAGGAGGCTGATGTATCATGATTGACCAGATCGGGCTGTGTGCTCTGTTACTAGAAGCACAGGAAGGACAAAGCTGGGCAAATACAAGCAGCAGGTGTAACAGAAGTCTACTCTGCAGTTCTTTAAATGTTACCTGGCGCAGAAAGTTTGTGTGATTTTTTTTTTTTTATGCTGAAGATCTTGATAAGATCACTGAGGAGGATGATTCCCAGGGTGCTCGAGGGAGAAGAAAAGCTGCATCCCAAGCCGTAGTCCAGCAGAGGAAGATTCTTTCAGAAAACAGTGATGGTGACGGAGCCGATGACTCTGAACCAGACTTTGCAACTGGTAGGTTATGTCCTAACTCAAACTTAACCCTATGGAGACTCAGTAAAAAGTTCTTGGAGACTATTGATGTATGCAAAACACTGCTAAACGTTTGTTGTGTGCAATCTTGAGGAACAGACAGGATAGTTAAATTCAACTATGGCATTCAGGGGGAAAGCTTTATCTGGAGGTGACCTTTAAGCCGTGCCTTGAAAAGTGAGTAGCATTTAGGAGTGAAATAGCATTTCTGACTCATGAAAAGGCAGAAACAACAGAATAGGCAAGTGCACATGCAAGAGGTCAGTGGCACTGGAGATTCCTCAGAAAATTAGGAATAGAACTACCTTACAACCTAGCTGTTCCACTCCTAGGTATTTATCTGAAGAAAACAAAAACACTGATTAGAAAAGATATATGCACCCCTGTGTGCATTGTAGCATTATTTACAACAGCCAGGATATGGAAGCAACCTAAGTGCCCGTCAATAGATGAAGGGATAAAGAAGATGTCATGCGCGTGTGTGTGTGCACGCGTGTGCATACACACACATGGACTATTACTCAAAAAGAATGAATTCTTGCCATTTGTGACAACTTGGGACCTTGAGGGCATTTTGCTAAGTGAAATATGTCAGACAGAGAAAGACAAATACTGTACGATTTCTTATATGTGGGATCTAAAAAACAAAACATGATCAAACATAGCAAAACAGAAATAGAGTTTTAGAGACAGAGAACAAACAGGTGGTTGCCAGAGGGGAGGCGGGTGGGGAGAGGAAAGAAATAGTTAAGGGATCTTAAGAGTTATAAACTTGCAGTTGCAAAATGAATGAGTCATGGTGTGAAATGTACCCTGTGGGGAAAGTAGTCAATAATTATGTAATATCTTTGCGTGGTGACATTGTATCTTGGTGATCATTTTGAAATGTACAGAAATAGCAAATCACTCTGTTGTATACCAGGAACTAGCATAGTGTTTTAGGTCAATTATACTTCACAAACAAATTCATAGAAAAAGATCGCATCTGTGGTTATCAGAGGCAGGTGTTGAGGGAGGGAGACCTGGATGAAGGCAGTAGGAGGCACACACTTGCAGCTGCGAGGTAAATAAGTACTAGGGATGTAACATACAACATGGTAAATGTAATGAACACTGCTGTCCGTTATACATGAGCGTTGTTGAGAGTAAATCCTAAGAGTTCATCACTAGGAAAAATTGTTTTCTCTGTTTCTTTAATTTTGTGTCTACGAAATGATGGATGTTCACTGAAGTTTTTGTGATAGTCCTTTCATGATGGATGTAAGTCACGTCATTATGCTGTGCACCGTAAACTTATACAGTGCTGCATGTCACTTATATCTCAGTAAAACTCGAAGAAACAAAAGAAAAAGACATAGAAACACACACACACACACACGAGTTCAGTGAAGTGTGCAGGGAAGGGAACATGTAGTGGAGGCTGAAGGGGCCACCTGGTACCAGATCGTCGAGGGTCTCAGGCCCATCCTATGAAGTATAGAATTTTTTTTTTTGAGTAGTAGAAATTCATGAAACCTTTTGAGGTGGAAGTGATATGAAGCCTATTTTTTTTGTGGTAGTTGTATTCAGACTCACTCAGAAATTAGGGCAAATGGGGAGCATAGTGACCTTGACAGCATCATGATATATTAATTAAAAATTAAAATGAATAAATCCATAAACTTGTGCCATCAGGTGCTATATTTTGATAGATTTTAACGTGCTGTTGACACACAATCATAGATTTGTTCATCTACATTTATTCAACCAGTATTTGGATACCTATTATGGGCACTGTATTCTAGACACTAGAACAGTGAACAAAGTGAACAGAGCTCCTGCCCTGTGAAGCTGAAATTTGAGGAAGGAGACATAGACAATAAGGTGCTAAGTGTTAGTGGTTTCTATAGTAGCAGATACTTAATTCATAGATTCGGAGAAGTGTCCCTTATCTTCTTGCATCACTTGTGGACTGAAATGATTGCGTTTTCTTCAGCTCTTTGAGAGCTGGTTTGTTTTTCATTTCTCTGCTACGTTATTACGGTTTCTGCCAAACTACACATGTGGCTGTGCTTCCTATCAAATGCCATGTGGTCCAGCTCTGAGAAGCAGTCCTTCTGCCCTCCCAGAGAGCTGCTTACCAGTGAGGAGGTGATAACTGCTGTCGCCTGTGCTATGGACGTGCAAACTAGGCTTTAGGCACAGTTTCCCTGCCTCTCCAGCTTTCTGACTTCTGTGTCACGATCCCAAGAATGCAGAGGTCCTTGCCGTCTCGTGGGTGTATAAACCTCCTTCAGATACTCCAGCCAAGCCTGTTTTACCTTAAATGGAAGGACAAACAGCACGTTCCCTGCTCTACTCAGTGTACTTGAAGGAGCAGTACAACCAGTTTATTTTCATCTGCCCTAAGCTGAGAACAACTCACTCTCTTGTCCTCTCAGGGCTGATTGTTTATTATACTTGAATGTGCTGCTGGATTAATTTCAGACAACCTGAGTTATCTGGTGCAGAGTCCCTTCTTTAAGTGACATTTCAGAGCTTTCCCCCTGCATTGGCTCACTCTAGATGAGACAAGAAAGGATCTTTTGTGACCTTCGCTAAAGAAGGAAAGAAAAGTGAAAATGGAGAGAATCAAGGCTTTTCTTAAGGACATATCAAGATGCCCTAAATCCATAACCCAGTGTCTGGGCTTTCCAGGTTTCCCAGTATGAGGAGCTAATGTCTTGGGGTTCTGGGAGCTCCATTTCCCCACTTCCAGTTTATTTAAGTGAGTTCTAACCTGCTCCTATAGTTTATCCTTTCAAGCCAAGAAAGGAACACATGAAATACCGTAACTGTTGGGTTTATAAGAAGCTGTATCCTCCTAGGTTCTATATTCTGAAATATTGGAGAAAATTCTCTACTACTTGCCCTCCCTGAACCTAGATCCTCTTGGGACTCCAGAAATAATTACTTGATTTTGCAAGGTACTATTTAAAGCAGGCTTCATGTGATCTGCTGGCCTTATACGGTGAATTCTGCATAACACAGTAACTATCATGTGAATATGTGCGGTGATTATCTGTTTTTAAAATTTTATTTGTTTGGGAAGAATGATAAAATAAGGACATCACAATTTGAAGATCATAATGACATCATTGATTTAGGCCAAGATCATCAGTGGAAGGCTGACAAGGATCTTTACAGTGGAGAATTCAGGCCCGGCGTCAGCTGAGACAGCCAGGCGTGGAGCAGCTGTACACTCTGTGCTCTCTGATACAGGTGACATAACGCAGAACAGAGCATCACCTAGGACGTGTATTCTTGCCAAAAATTAAAAAAAAAAAAAATTAGTAATAATAATATTGTGAGCCTGATTCTAATTGAGCCTTGAGATAATTCCAGCTCACAGAAGATGAAAGAGTAAGTTACATGACACCATGAGGAAGAAAACAGACAAATCCAAAATGTAGGACATTCCATGGGACAACTGACGTGGTTGCTTCCACAAGTCAAAGGCATGGGGGACAAAAGGGATGAGATATTGCTCTGTATTAAAAGTGGCTAATATGGGCTGAATAAGAGATGATTCCAAGAAACTGTTGTTGACATTATAAGATATGATTATGACATTGTTATGTTTTTAAAAAGTCCATGTTTTCTAGAGATGTATTCTGAAGTATGTAGAAATGTAATGATGTGATGTCTTGGGTTTATTTTTATATACCCTGAGAAGGAAAGGGAAGAGAGGAGAGACGGTTGAAACAAATGTGGCAAAGTTGATGATTGTTGAATTCAGGTGGTAGTTTATTATTATTTACTGTTGTGTATGTTTGGAAATTTTCATGTATATTTTTGTTTTTACATAAAATATGCTATTCCATATAGATAGGTAGAGACTATAGATGGTGAGCATGACAGCGGTTATCTCTGAGTGAGGAGGTTAGGGAGTGAGCTTTCTTCTTCCTTATTACTTTCTTGGTAAGGTCTGCATTTTCTACAATAAGCAGGTACTGCATTTGTAATATTGTATAAAAAAAGTGTAAAAAGATTTTTTTCTGAATATAGGGCTAATCCTTATTTATACTTAATTGTCAGAGTTTAGTATTCACAGAACATGGTTTTCTGATCCCCTCTCCCACTGAAAAATAGAAGAATCATTGCTTAACTATCGGGTATTCGCCATGCTTTTTTCGAGAAGCTGTAGCTACTTAACACATTCCATCACTGGCTTATAGCATCCCATGCAGAACAGAAAAGAGTTTATGGAAAAGCGCAGGTGTGTCTCAGGTGAAATCATATACAGGATTGTCAGTTAAGATGGTTGCAGTACGGTCAGTCTCTTCTCAATTCCCAGTGGGTTTCTGTTCTGGAATGTTGCAGTTTATGTGGTTAAGGGAAGGTACGTGGTTATTATTACCATCAAGGTTATCATTTTGGAAGACCAGCTAATGTTATACCTGACCATTCTTCTCAGAAGTTGCTGAGTTAAACTGGTAAAATCAGAAGTAAGGATGACTGCTGGGAAATGAATGATAACAGCAATAGCAAGCAGTGCTCTTCTGCCCTCTGTATGTCAGACGCTATTCTTTACCTATATTAACTCAACCTGCACAAGAACCCCGTGGTGTAGGTTTTAGGGTTCTCCCGTTTTATACATAGGAAACTGAGGCACAGTGAAGTCAGGGCCCTGTCTGAGGCCACAGAACAGGTAACTGGAGGGGCCAGGATCCAGACCCAGGCACTATGCATTGTTTTGCCCCTGGAAACAGCACAGCACAAAGGGGCACAAGAATCTGGTGCAGAAGCTGAAGCGGAGGCACTAGAAGCCTCACTTTTTAGAACAAAGATGAGGTGTGTAATCTTCTGTTTCAGGTGAAGATTCGGAGGACGATTCTGATTTTAGCGAGAGTGAACATGATGAAAGCTTCACTGTGAGAAAAAGTAAAGTTAAAGAAATTAAAAAGAAAGAAGTGAAGGGGAAATCTCCAGTTGAAAAGAAAGAGAAGAAGCCTAAACCCAAACGCAGTGCTGTGGGTAAGCGTAGTCCCACACTCTTCACTTCGTACAGGAGATGTGTTTGCTTTGCTTAAAGTGCTCCTCTCACCTTTGCCTGTAGCCTCCTTCATCTTTTGCCAATGTTCATTTTTTGTTAAAATCTGTGGAAGAGAGTAGGCTGGGGTGGTGAAGGCAGAAGGGCAGACGGGGCACTGAGACCCCCACCTTTCCAGCATGGACTGTGTGTCCCCCCTTCATGCTGGGCCTCCCTCTGAGTGGCTCCCGCCACCTGCGTTTCGCAGTGACAAAACTGACGCTCCGAGAGCTTAAACTGTTGGAATTCTCATAGCTGATAAGCCAGGGACTAGAATTTGCATCCAGCTTTGTCCATTCAATCTGTCCATTAGACCACATTTTCTCCAGGTGATTAAACAGGGAGGTTGGCGGGATTCTCATTTTCTGCATGTGACTCAGTCTTTGAGTTGGGAACCCTTTTGTCATGTGTTTAGGGCCCTTTGGTTTCTTCAAGACAAATTCAGTTAGGAGAAGCTGGTTTTACAATAAAACTTTTGAAATTTGTGATGACGCGAATGTGAAATACTTGTTTCCTGTGTAAAAGAAGTTAGGATATTGTTGAGTTCATAATATATGATAGATTATTGTGAGGTAAAGTAACCTGCTTTGTTTTTCTTATTGATAGATATTTCTGTCTCAATTGTTTAATATATATACTATTTGAAACTAAAGTTTCCATTATTTAGACACTATTCGTTAAGGGTGGGCGTTGCTCTCACCTTACCTTAAATAGCAAGGTGCTGAGTACTTACTAAGAAATGAGAACTAAGTATCGACTGGGTCGTATTCCTCCCACCACTGTTTTCTGAATTAGCTGGGTTTTAATTGGTGGTTTTATGCAATTGGCAAATTCATCTGGTTTCCAGAAATTAGATTTTAAATGCAGGGGATTTTAGAGACAAAGCTGTGTATTAGTTTCCAACTGCTGCTGTAAAAAAAAAAAAAAAAAAAAAAAAACACAAGCTTAGTGGCTTAAATCAACACAAATTTATTACTTACTGTCCTGCAGGTCACAGGTTCGAAATGGTCCTCACTGGGCTAAAAGTCAAGCTGTTGGCAGAGCTGTGTTCCTCTGTCAGGAACAAGCTGTCAAGAGGAGAAGCCCTTTTCCTGCCTTTTCTAGCTTCTTGAGGCTGCCTGTTCTCTGACAAGTGGTCCACTCCCCCCTTCAAAGCATCACATCACTCTCATTCTCCTGCTTCTCCCTTTCACTTGTAAGGACCCTTGTGAGGACACTGGGCCCATCAGATAATTCAAGATGATCTCCCCATCTCAAGATCTTTAATTTAGTCACACCTGCTAAGTCCCATTGCTTTGTAAGTAACACGTACATACATTCTGTTAATTTGGACACAGGTCTTTTCAAGGAACCGCCTACCACAAACAGATATGAAGAAGTCATTGACAATATGAAAAAAACCTAACATGAATATATTTCATATTTTCTTTAGATGTTTGTTTATGCTTTCTTACCAAGATACTCTAAAAACTAAAGATAAAATTTCAGTTTCCAAGTTGGAGTTTGTCACTTAAAGTCTTCTATATACCCTGGAGCAAGTTGCTTCAGAAGAAAGTTTCCTATATAATATTAGAAGTAAATTTTAACAGCTAAATAATGGGATTAAGAATCCAGAAAGATGGATTTTATTTCTAGTGTCTCCAACCTGACAGGTGTTATAATTTCTCTCTTGATAGAGAAAATTTCAAGAGCTGTGGTGCCCAGTATGGTAGCCACCAGCCAAAGTAGCTCTATCACATTTAAGTTAGTTAAAATTAGATAAAAATTAGAAGTTAGGTCCTTGGTTTTGCTAGCCACGTTTCAGGTGCTCACTAACTGTATGTGGCTAGTAGCTACTGTATTGGGCAGCACTCAATACAGAACAGTCCCATCACTGCAGAAGAGCCTGTGGGACGGGGCTGACCCTAGGCAGTGTCGATGTTAACATAGTGAACATGTTCATATCCACATGCACGTAGATGCCACTCAGGTATGGAAGCAGGCATTATCTGAAGGTGAATTTGCATTCTGCTTCTCCTCCCTCCATTTCTCCCTGCATCAAAAACAAACAAACAAAAAACCCAAACCCACTTGCATTCTGTGTTCATTCTCTGGGTAGATGGCGCCATCAGACCATGTGCCCACGACAGGAACTTGCGAGTCATGATTAATGTCATCTCCAGCACCCTGCCCCTAATTGCTGAAAGGTAACTCCTGTTTCCCCCACTCTCTTCCTTAGTTCAGGCCCCATCCCTCTCACCTGGATTACCATAAGGCCATCTAGGTGGTCTGCTTTTACACTGCCTGCAGCAAGATGCTTCTAGACGCACAGATACACGCGGGTGGTAGATCCCCCGTGCTAGAGTCTGTCATCTCTCTCACTGCATCGCGGCGTACACATCTCTGTACTTTTCTGCCCTTTCTATTAGAGTCTAGTGACTGGACCATAAATTCTTTGGGAGCAGGATACTCTGTGACCCCAGAGCCTAATAAAATATCTCACTGACATATTCTGAATAGATACTTGTGTGATGGTTACAGGTGTAGGCTCTGGACTCGCACCTTGTTTCCAGTCCTGGCTCAGACACTTACTAGCTCTCAACTACATGCAGATTGTTTAACCTTTCTGTTTCCTTAACTGACAGTGGGGATAGTTACTTCTGTATCAGAGTTGCTCTAAGGGTTAAAGGTAATGCCTATGATATGCTTACCATACTTCCTATCATGTAAATGCTCATAAAAGATGGCTACTCTTAGGCTCTCAATAAATATTTGTTGATTAATGAGAGTTTCTTAAATTTATGATTCTGCTTCTTCAATTTTTATAGTATTATGTAACTTTATAATTTTCACACACACACATGCTAGACTTTAATCTTCCTCTATGACCCCTTTTTTATGTCTGTTTTTCAAATAAGTGACCTCAGTAGACTCTGCTCCAGTTGCCATCAAGTCAGAACCCCGGCCCTCACCAAAAAAGCTTTCTCTGTCTTCAGAGGCCACTAGGAAGCCGTTACAAATACACAGTCCTCCAGCTGAAAGCAAGAGACCTAAGTGGGTCCCACCAGGTATGCTGTATTTATTTACTGCTCAAGGGTAGGGGTTTAGAAAATTACCGCTGGTGGGTTTTTTTCCCCTAGTTTTATATGAGTTACATATGAGCACTTCATATTATTGCATGGTCTTCACAACCAAGGTTTTTAATTGCTGCATTTATTCATCACTTATTATTCCCTTATATTTGAGCATCCAAGTTTATTATTTTCTCATTGTTATAAATAAGGTTACAATAAGCACAAACACCCTTATTTAGCAATCTGTGGGCATATCCCTGATTATTTTTCTAGGATAAGTTCGTAGTAGTAGAATTACAGTGAAAGAGTACCAGTGTTCAGGATTCCTGATATATATGTATATTTTTGTCAACAAATCTCTCTGCTCAGGACCCACTGACCTCTGAGGTCTGACAGAAACCTCGGGAATTCCAGCATTTAGCAAACTCGACCTCCAGCCCTTACACACTTGGCTTCTCTTTGTTTTCTTTTGCCCCACAGCCAAGTCTCGTGATCCTTCACCCTTCTCGACATTCCTAAAACCCTAATCCAGGCTCTGCGCTTCCCTCATCTAACCCAGGAACCCTCTGCAGCGGAATGGATGCATTTTTGTTCCTTCAACACAGTGTGTGTGCACTTCTGTCAGAGCCTCTCTGTCCGGTTTCCTCCCTCGGGGGTGGCTTTTTTCATGTGTCCCCTCTCCTTTGCTGAGTCATTACAAGTCTCCTTGGATTTACTTGCCTTCTTTTCCATGGATTTCTTGAGTGTTCCACAGTGGTCAGACCCCTAATGATAACTAGGGGTTCATAGACAGGTTTAAGCCTGAGACTGCATGGTTGCTTCATTTCTCCGCATCTTCATTTCATCTTCTGGAATATCAGGCACTGTATAATCTTTAAAGTCTTCTCTGGTGTCAAAATTCTAAGATTTGAGGGAGGACTTAAAAGCTTTTGGGGGAAGAGAAGGAGGAAGATTAGTTATTAAAATAATGATGCTCTATCAGTTCAAGGATAATCCTTAGTGTATTTCTTCTGAGAATAGTTAGTGATTTTTCAACAAAAGAAGTTTAAAAGAATTGATATAATGGCTATAGAATTTTGAAGGTAGCATAAGCAAAAAGATAAGGAAATACTGGATTGATGGATAAAGAGTTGACATCGTAAAACACAAAATGCTTATAGATTCATTGCGTGGAAGGTGGGCAGGTGACGGCGGCGAGGGAATGGGGCCCGGGAGCAAGCTGAGTGAGCGGGAGTTGCTGCCCTTGAGAGCGTGTGCCCTCTGGAAGGAAGCCGTGGTGCTCCACTCTATCTGGTTGTCCACGTACAGGATTACGGGCCTTGTATTTCCACGTCTGAGTTTTTCAAGAGAAGCCAGAAATCCAGATTTTAGTGTGAAATCTAGTTCTTAAAAGTGGACTTTTTAAAACACCATGTGGACGAAACAATATATCTGAGAGCAGGATTGGACCCTAGGTTGCCAGCTAGCCTCCTGTCTCATACGAATGTGAGAAGACCAGCAAGGTTCCAACAGGAAAATGAGCCAAGGACAGAAACATAGCACTGCCCCCAAGAAGTACAACTAGAGACGAATATGGAAAGAATTGCAGCCTCACTGGTAATTAAGGAAATGTAAATCAAAATAAAACGCTATCTTACACCTCTCAAACTAGAAAATAATAAAACTGTATCAACCAGTGCACTCTGGGTTGTGGGGTAGCAAGTGTAATTATTTATTATAAATTTATAATCCATTTATAGGACAGCTTGACAGGAGCCATAAAAATAAACCTATCTTTTGACTTGGAACTACTTTTGGGAATTTATTCTTAAAAGAATTCAAAAAAAGGAAAAGTAATAAGTGGTCAGATATTTTTATAGACATTTATAGGATAGTGGTGAGAAACTAGAAACAACCCAAAAGTTTGTGGCCTCTGGGGATGTTTGAAAATATGCAGTACTATATATTTTCTGCTCTTTAGTACTTCCCATTCTTTTGATCTAACTTGACAGAACCTGCATAGTAGAATAATGCTTAACTACTTTTTTTGGCCTCTTCTGTTTTATAAACTGATCTTTGTTAAGAGATTTCTGACATCCTCAGCATCCGGTGATCTGTTTTCTTGCAGCGGTGTCCGGAAGCAGCAGCCGCAGCCCACTGGCAGGAGTGTCTGTGAAGTCACCAACTCAGAGCCTGCGCCTTGGCTTGTCCCGATTAGCACGAGTTAAACCTTTGCATCCAAAGGTTTAACTGCTGCCAGTAGCTGAGTGTAGTAGCAAGGAAATGTTCGATTGAGAGGATCTCACTTTTATAAGCGTGTTTATATTTGAAGAGGGTATTGTAATATAAAGGATTCCTGTAAAGTCATATGAATTATCTCCACCTGTTTTGTGACTGTTCTCTGAGAAGTTATGCGAGGCTTCAGTAAGAGGTTTGTTTATGAGAATTATCTTAGAATGTTAGTCCCTTCGGAAGAGCGTATTCTCTAAGGCATTGTCATTACGCGCTGTCAGTTTGACGTGGAGGATGTCCATGTTACATGCTGTTCTTTTCTGGTAACACACACGATGGTTCTTTCTGGCTTTGTCTAGTTTATGGCACCTGAAATTTAACTGTTTAGTTTATCTGGCAAAAGGAAAATTCCCATTTCTGAAATTTTATAAGTTACTTAAGCTACATTGTCAGTTTTAGTGCAATGATGTTTCATATTTTAGCCAAATGTTTTTATACTGAGAATTCAGAATTATTTTCCACATTAAAAGTTGCTATCCTAGTGTATGTTTCCTGTTTAGAAGTAGATGGTTAGATAGCAGATAGAGTTTCATGACATTTTATGAAGCCCTCATGGTCAAAACTTTTAATAAAGGGAAAAAATTTCAGTATGCGCTTTTCCCTTGATACCAATGCATCCGTCTCTAGTTGTCTACATTTCATGCTAAAATGAGTGCTCTGCAGAAAAGTGCCAGCCTTTCTGTTGTAAATACAAAAGGAAAGAGCTGTTTCTTAAAGTCGTCACTTTATGTTAAGCCTGTGCTTTAGAGGGTGACTGTCAAGTACTGTGATCCCTGTTGTATGAGATAGTATAGCCCTTCAGGAAGCGTAGATCCTAACTCACTGTGAATAAAAACAGTAATAGATATTTTATATTTATGGTGAGAATTTCAACCAGCTCCTGATCACTTTTTAATAAAAATTCCTTGAATCATGTGAACCATTTAAAAATACATAATACTTAGTTCTTCTTGGTTTATGAAATAGCTGTGTTAACGTGAAAATAAGTAATTTAGAATTATGATTAAAGTGAGCATTTGCCTGCTGCTATTGTATATATTTTTCTTATCTAGTATATAATACTGTCATATAACCCCTCACGTATCCCACCCTACCCCTCCTTGGAAACATGTTTTCCAGGGACACGGTATTGAGGTCCTCTGTATGCTGCAGTTTAACAATAAACATTTATTAAGAGCCTACCCTGTGTTAGTACTGATATCATTGATTAATCATCTCGACCAGCTTGATGAACCTGTGTTTTCTATGTTATTGATATTAATAGTTTCTACTAAAAATTAAAGTGTGTCAAAACTGGCTTGCAGAAACCACACATGACCTTTCTGTTGCCAAACCCAGGGCACACTTTCTCACCTCATCTTACAGACCCTATCATCATACCCTGCTTTAACTCGTTTTATTTTCTGGGCTCATACGACACCATTCTTTTGTACTTTTCTCGCCACCTCCCTGCCCACTCTTCATTGTTTTGTGGCTTGCTAATCTTTTGTGTCACCTACACCACTGCTCTCACCACCATATCCTATTCTGTGTGATTCCATTCTTTTCCCCCTGCTTCTTTTTTCTTTCAGAGCTTGGGTGACTTCAAGTTCCAGTGGTCCCCTATGTAACAGTGACTGCCAAGTCTGAATTTTTTAGCCCAGACCTTGTTCTTGACACAGACCTGTTGCCTGGTCCATTGATCATCTGATATGAGTCATCACTGAACCAATGCCGTCACCCCCACCCCAGGTTTTTTCCTGCCTATATTTTCTGTTGGTAAATAGCATCACCATCAGTCAACTGAGGTGCCTGAGGCACTTGCACCCTTCACAGCTGGTCACCAAGCTCTAGTCCATTTCCTGTGTTTCTCAAAACTGCTCTCTCCTTCCATGTGTTGTCCTGACACATCATCACTAACTACTAATGGGCATCCTTGCCTTGATTAGTAACCCACTCTGGCCTAAACTTAAAGCCATTATAGCCAGAGAAAGTTTCCTAGAATGAAATCTGAGAACAAACACCCCTCTGCTTAAAATCCACACACCCCTTAGCCTGTTTAGTTCACAAGCTCAGGCTGGCCCCTGCCCGCTTCTTCAACCTTGTCCCTTGCTGCCTACGTGCACTTTTGACCCCTGCCACGCCACACTGGGTGCTGGCACCCGCCGCTCTGGATCTTCAGATGGTTCTTGCTTGCCTTCTTTCCATTGCTAATTCCTACTTGTCCTTGAAGACTCAAATCCAGCTCGGCTCTTTCCAAAAGCTTTATCTGAATGTCCGTTTCCTCCATGGGCCAGACTGTGTATTCCTCCAGGTGACGCTGCTGTCATTCAACTATGTACTTGGTTTTTTTTGTTTTTAAAACCTGGTGCAGTGTAAGTGCTCAAAAAAATGTTTACCTGACTAATAAATCATATCCAGAACTTTTACTTTGTGCTTCTGATAACCACAAACTTTTCTGAAGGGGGCGGGGGTAGGGATCACTTAAAGAGTCTATCCGTTCAACTCTAATCTCTGTATCCTCGCGATGTCCTTTAATTCTTGTTTCAAACTTTAAAGAACGGGGGCAAGAAAATGGGAGCAGAAGGAAAAGAGGTGTGTTTCTTCGGGCTGATATGAAAGGTGGTTTGGCACCGGACGGGAGCTCAAGCCTTTCAGCTCCGGAGTCACAAAAAGGGCGGAAACGGTTTCTATAGCGACGGGAGGAGGGTGTGGTCCTCCACTTGCACCCCGCGGTTCCCCGGGCCCTGCCGGCAGCCCCGGCAGTCTGCGCAGGCCCGATGCAGCTCCTCCCACCTCCCACCCCCAAGTAAGGGAGGGGGCGCGTCGGAGTCTGGGGGCGATAGGGGCGGAAGGTGGGGCGCGTGAGAGTGACAGGTGACAGAATGCAGAAAAGAAGGGCTGTGGGTCGGAGGAGGGAAGGGCGGATGTGAGTGTGGAGAGAAGGCAAGTACCCTTTCAGATTTCGCGTAGAGCAGCTGCATCCCCACAGCCCAACGTCAATATACTTGTTGTTGTTAGTTTTATTTTCAGATCATAATAGCAAAGCATGGCCCCATTATCTCCTTAATGACAAAGGACTCAATTACAGACATGTCTTTAAGAAGCACGGAGCATCATGCCTAATGTGATACCTGTAGATGCCCCTTCTCTGACATGTACTTCTCAAGATAACGACTTAAAATTTGCACTGTTTTAATTGCTTCCTTATGTAATTACTAACTTTCATATAATGCTCTTCAAAGGTCAATCTCATTAACTCCTCCTAAAAGTTTTGTGTATGAGGAGAAATGCTTCTAAGAGTAGAATTTTTATTCCCATTTTCTTATTGAGAAAACTGAAGTGCCAAACACTTAAGTGACGCTTCCAAGGCCTCCTAATTACCAACTGCTCTCCTCTGATCATGAGCTTCTTCCCTTGGCCCAAGTGCGTAGCCTTATACATCTGCACACCTACAGGCCTAAGCAATAAACTTTTCCATTATGAAAATGTTGCCTCGCTGGCTTGGGCTGAGTGCGGGATGGGCAGAGACGAATTTTAGGGAACTCATAAGCCCTACCCAGACACTGCTTCCAGCCCTGACCCTGGCAACTTGGGGCACAGAGCTTTCTTCTCCCTTTCTTTATCTTCACTGCACATCTCATCCGACTTGGTCATCAAAAGTGGGCCCTCGACCCCAAGCCTTAAGTCCACGAGGATCTGGCTGATACCCAGCTATTCTGAGCAGCCCACGTGCCTGCTATACATCCCCGGCCACACTGTGTTATCAGGAGGTACCTGCCACTCGAGGGTGATTCCCAGTCTTAGCAAAGTTTTTTCTTAACAAAATTTGGGAGATTTTTTGGAAAGTCTGTAGTTCATTTGTGGTGTTTGAAATGTCCATCCGCCAATTCAGGACTTAAGTGACTTGTGGCCCCTCTGACTTTTAAATGACTGATGGGCAACAGTCTTAAGCTCTACTGTTCAGGCTTAAATAGAGACTTGGCAAAAGTGTGTGGTCGTTTAAATAGAAAGTTCAAACTACAAAAGGACAAAGTAAGTGTCCTTGGTCGCCAGTCTTGCTAGAGGGATTTAACTACACGTGGTGGGTACGTAAAATCTAGGCGTTCTAAAGAATTCTGCAAATGCGGACTCTGCCAGGTTGGTTCTGTGACTTAAGACTTATTTCCTTTCTCCGTTTGGGTCCTTATCAAAGAGGATAATGATAAACGTGAAGGGAGGCTGGTGTGCCAGCCGCCTTCCATCTGCTCTTGTTGTCAGCATCCGGGCTGGAATGCATGCTTCTCAGTGTGTGGAGGACCAGTGCTGGGAGTCAGCGGTATTAGCTGACCCCAAACTCAACATGAGTGCGTTGTAACAGCTAAACATAACAAATACTGGTCTAGGCTGCTTTAATAGAAAATCAGAGACCAGGAGAGGGGTGCAAAGTTCTGGCTGCCTAACAGAGTCTAGACTCTAGAAAACTGTAGCCATTTTAAGAGAGGTCGTAAAAAAACTAGAGAAGAGAGAGGGACAACCACAGTCCGGGCTTTCTCTGTCATGCCCGGATACTCTATCATATGAGGAGGGATTTGAAATAAAACCATAGGATGCCTGGAGATGAGCAGGTGCTGGGGAAGCACAAAGGCACTGCTTTGAATATTCAAGAACTCTTGAGTAGAAGAGAGGGTAGATGTGCTCCTTGTTGCTCTGACAAGGAGAACAGGTATCAGTGGAGGATGTTGTTCAAGATCATTTCCTCCAACCAATACTGATGGTACTCCAACCACATGTAAATTAACAGCTAGGTGTGAAATGAGTTGCCTGGAAAAACGGCGAGTTCTGTGCGGGAAATATTCAAGCAGAGTTGAGTGATTACTGGCAACACTCTTGAGAAGATTCCCAGCCAGGGGTGGGAAAATGGGGAACATGGCCTCTAAAAACTTTCAGCTCTTAAGAATCTGCGAGTCTGTGGACCGTGACGAGTTTCAGGGATAACTTCACAGGAGCCGAGGAGTTCTCGTTGGCAGAAAAAGTGTATTAAGTACATCATCTCCTGTTCACAGAAATGCAAAGGGGGTCCCTGTAAGTTGTATATGGCCACAATTTCTGCCCTAAAGGTGGTCCCCGGGCGTAAAGATCAAGTTACTGGCAAAACTGCAGTGGAAATACTAAAGTCACAACAGGTGAATCTCAAAAGATTTTTTTCCTCTCTGGGCTTTGAAGTTCAGTATACATAGATAATGCGTTTTATGTATAGAGTACTATACTTACAATAGTGTGGCACCACTGTTTATGGTCTGTCTTGCCCACCAGATTTTGAACTCCTTGAAAGCACGAATTCTGTTTTACTGTCTGAATCCCCCATGTTTAGCACAGTACCTGGCACACGGTGGTTGGAACGTTTTGGACAAATTGACCTAAACTATCTTAGATGTCTCTCCTTTTGGCAAATTTGTACCAAGAGATTTCAAATACAAGTCACTGTTCTTGCCCTTATGAGGAATATAAAAAATAAAATGAAATGAAATCAAATCAAATCAAATCAAATCTCACCATTACTGCCCTCAGGAGATCGACAAGATTAAAAATATACACATGTAAGATCATTAACACTAATGGTATTGACCAGATGAGAAAATGATCTCCACAGACAAAAGTGTTGAAATCCAGAGGAAGGAGATGGGTATGTGCTATAGAGGTAGGGAAACTGATCTGAGTATAAAATAATAGAAATTAAAAATGTTTAGTTTCAATTCTCAAAGCAATATTCAGTTTAGCTCTGAGCTTATTTATTCTTTAGCTTTTAACCTTTATGCAACAGGTATAAACAAAATATATGGTATATTTTAATTCTCTTCCTACATAGCTCACCACATATTTTAAGGATAAAAAGTGGCATTTGGGAAGCTTTGAGTATGGATACAGTGTGACGTGTTAAGTGGAAGACAGGTTGGATGCATCAAGAAAGAAAGGCACAAAATGATCTTTGATAACCACAGCATTATCCTATGGAATAAGTCACAGCAGAACTTTTCCCCCCAATATTTAATAGAGTTAGGATCAAAGCAGCTTAGAACCAGAAGGAACATTAGAGGTCATCTAGTTCCATCTAGTCATTTTACTGATGGGGAAACTGAGAGCAGCTGCATCCGTGTATGCAGAGCCTGAGGATACAGAGGGCTGACTGTATTACGCCATTTGATGTAAGAGACATGAGCATCCCTGGATTTAGGTGCCCTCAGGGGACCTGGAACCAATACCCTGCAGTTACGAAGGAGACTGTGCAGAGAAGACAAGTGATTTGCTCAAAATCTATGTGGGACAGCACTGAGACCAGACTCCAGGGTTCCTCAGCGTTTCCTTCAGAGTCAGTCATCACCTGGCATGTGCTCCATCAGCTCTGCACGTCCCTCTAGCACTGCATCCCTGCCTGCATATCCCTCCAGGCCCTCATCCCTCCCTGCTCGTCCCTCTAGCATGCCTGGTTTCTGGCATCATCAGGACCGACTTCCACGTGTCCCCACCCCTTGATAAGGAGCTTTCCTTAAGGGCACAGGGCTTGTCCTGTTTATCAGAGAAATTATCTCCGCAAATGCATGTAGGAAGGAAGGAAGGAAAGGAAGACATGAAACTATGATCATTTACAGAGAGCGACTATTACGTTTTACTTGGTTTTGCATGGGATTTTTTCATATTATTATGTGTGTATGTGTGTGTGTGAAGATGAAATTCACACTCACTGTTCTCAGTCCCAATCCTCTGAGGTAACTGCTTTTTACCGTCTATTTTTTTCTAGATACTTCAGTATGCTGTATAAGGACATGCAAACATCTTGCTTTTTCTTCAATGTGGAATCACCTTATACATATCGTTAACATATTATGGGCATACCTATGATCCTCCTTGTTTTTTTTAATGATTGCCTCATGTTCCATAATATATATGTGCCATTTCTTTAAACTTCTTATGATACATCTACAAGTTCTGATTTGTCAACATCAGGCTGCAATAACTGTCAATGAGACTTGTTTTCAGTCCTCTGACTAACTTCACAGTTGTGATGCTGTCACCACTTATTAGCTTGTCCCCAGGAACCTATGGATGGAGTGACTTTCAGAAGTTGTGATAACATTTGCTTTGGACCCTGTTCTGTCCCTATTTTGTGGATTCTTAACTCCCTTGGCTCTTGCTGGGGGAGGAGCTGAAAGGAGTGCCTCCAAGGAACAGAGCAGAATCTCAGCAGTGTTCTGCTGACACGACAGGAGAGTGACAGTGGCATGAGAGCCCTCTAAGACTTGACCTTCCATTTCCTAAAATCACCACCTAGATCCCATAAACTTACGGGAGTTAGTTTTTCATCTTGCCGTGAGTTAATTATTCAGGGTGCTGTGCTCTGAAGGAAGATAGTGAAAACTTGGCCAAATGAGATCCAGAAAAAGTGTTTCTACCAATTAACCCCTTTTCTTTTTCTGTAGGTGTTAACCTACCAAGTGACCAGTAATAGATGCATATTTTTGGAGGAATGTGCTTGTGGCAAGAGAATGATTTACTCTGCAGTCAGTGGACAGAAGTGGGGCATTTTGCTCGTTGTCCTAAGCTGCTAACCTCCTCGCTAGCTCCTTGTCCACCCTTGATTCTGCTCTCCCTCTGCCCTGAGCACATGAGGACTGATGCCCAGGTGTCTCCTCTCCCGACCCCATCGGCCACCAGAAGGGAGACAGAAGGAGCAGTGGTGCCTTGGCCATGCTTGTAGACCTGCTGCCTTTTCTCCTCCAAGGCTTCCCTGCGTTTTTACCATCCCAGGTGGGGACCATTACTTATATTTTACTCCTAACACCAGTTTATCTTTTTCTATCCTTCTGCAGGACTGAAATGGATGCTAAAAAGCCAAGGAAATGCAGTTTGACATCCTTCCCAATTTTGAAAGCAAGAAAGAAACAAAATCTCACCTCTGTGAAAGTAAGGACTCTTGAATTTCATTTGGGGAAGAGGGGTTTTATCATGAAGTCTTGGGGACCCAGGACGCAGTGGGATTGTTGTGTCCCAAACTTCTTCGATGACAGGGTGAGGGGAAAGGGCAGAGCCAGGTTTGGGTGGTTTTGAGGGAAAACCAGCTGGAGGGCCAGGGTGTAGTTTCTTGAACTTGAGGACTGCAAGGTCGTAATCTAACAGGCGACTTTCACGTGAGGAGTCCTGGGCTAATGTCACTTCCACAGCATCTTTTCTTATGCTCTGTATATCTGGGCTCAATACCGGAAGTGTCCTGGAATGGTTTCGATCAAGTACCCAGGAACATTTCCAGAAAAGGTCTGTTTCTTTTGTTCTAACAAAGACATGGTGTTTTTCTTTTTATTCTACTTCAAAAACTGGCAAAACGCAACAGCACTGAGGGTAATGTTGTGATGCGGTGATGTTGTGACTGTCAGTCATAAGGTCAACTTCTAAATCAGGTGTATTTTTTAATCTAATGCTTTCAGTATGGATTTCATAACTAACTCAAAAGGTCATATTGCCTGGGATCTTTATTCTGAAAAATTTGCAGCAAACTTTAGCCCAGAGCATTCAGGCTTGACTTTCTGAATGATGCCTGCATCACTGAGTGGGTGGACCAGAGTCCAGAAGCCTATCCAAGGCCTGATGAAAATTCTCCTCCCCATACATCACTCACTACCTCCTTATTACTTTTAGGTCACCTCCTCCAAGCAGTGTTCCTGATTTAACCCTGGCATTCTCAGGATTATAACTCATAAACTTATAGCCTAACGCAAAGTCCATTGTTTCCCATCCTTGCTATTACCACATACAACAAAAAACATTTTGCAATTTATAATTTTGCAAAAATGTATGAATACCTAAAACATTTCCTTTGATAAAATAAAAATTAATATAAAATATTTGAAATAGTAAACCCACAGCAAAACATGCTAATGTAATAAAGATAACATTCTGTTCAAATTTTAAAATATTACCCAAACAAAATGGTCTTGGTCATGATTTTACTTTGGCAAAACTGTCACAAGCTTTGCAAGTCACATTTTTTGTTTTAGCTGCTTGAGCTCACCTTTACTGAGTGTCTAGATGACTCTCACAGAAACCTTACAGGCCAGTACTATTATTGTCCCCATTTTATAGATGGGGAAACTGAGATTCAAGTGAAGTTAATTAGCCCATGGCCATAAACAAGTGAGTGGAGAACAGAATTCAAACCCAAATCCTTAACCAGTCTATCCCATGCCTCTTTGCTGAGTAATATCAACTCCGTTATATGTTCCTTAATATATTTAACTTATTTAAATTAAATTTAAGGAAAGAAAATTCTGCTTCAGTTATGATCAAAAATAAAATTAAAAAATCAGATTCAAGATAAATTCATGTATGTTGTAATTTGTCAGTCCACAAATTGACAGTATCATTTAAAAATACTATTTAGGGCTTCTCTGGTGGTGCAGTGGTTAAGAATCTGCCTGCCAATGCAGGGGACACGGGTTCAAGCCCTGCTCCAGGAAGATCCCACATGCCCCGGAGCAACTAAGCCCATGCGCCACAACTACTGAGCCTGTGCTCTAGAGCCCGAGAGCCGCAACTACTGAGCCCATGTGCCACAACTACTGAAGCCCGAGTGCCTAGAGCCTGTGCTTCACAAGAGAAGCCACTGCAGTGAGAAGCCTGCACACCACAATGAAGAGTAGCTCACACTTGCCACAATTAGAGAAAGCCCAAGTACAGCAACGGAGACCCAACGCAGCCAATAAATAAAATAAATTAATTAATTTTTAAAAAAAGATAACCAACAAGGACCTACTGCATAGCACAGGGAACTCTACTCAATATTCTGTGATAACCTATATGTGAAAAGAACCTGAAAACGAATGACTATATGTACATGTATAACTGAATCACTTTACTGTACACCTGAAACTAACACAACACTGTAAATCAACTATACTCCAATAAAACTTTTTTTTAAATTGAGTTCAGTTGGCTTTGAGAAACAGGTGGTCCGCTAGATAGTAATATATGATTCTTTAAAAAATACCCCCACTCATTTGGCTACAACATAGTAAAATAGTAAAGAGCCCTCTGCTTTTGCAGAGTCCTATGTCTTTGGTACGATCCTTTCAGCTTAGCTGGCGAAGGTCACAGAGCCTCTCGATGACACAGGATCCCTGGGCCCTTCAGGAAAATGCTCTCGGATTATAGTTTATCCTGACTGCTGGGAGGTGGCTCATACCCTCTCTGGACCTCAGCTAGTAAGCTGGAGGATGTTTGGCTCTTCTGCATCTCTGTTCGAAGAAAACAGCCTCACAAGCCACTTCCGGCACTGGAGGAGACCCAGAACTTCGGGGTCTCAGGTGAGGCCAAACCTGGGAGAGGCCTGGGCAAGGGAGTTCTGCTAACTTTGGACGTTTCTTTACAGTTTCCCTGACAATTAATGAGTAGGTGTCACAAAGTATCCCCACAAGCGTGCTCAAGACATATTTCCTATTTTGAGCTCTGGGAGAGCTTGTTCTATTGTTTCTCTTCCACCCTTTAAATCATCCAGTTGGTGAATCCCACCTCCTTAGACAGGCCTTCCCTCACCACCCTTTCTAATTACATTATGTATTTGTTTGTTGACTGCCTCATCATCTAGAAGGGCATTGTCCAATATGCCAGCCATTGGCCACAGGAGGCTGTAGAGACCTTGACATGGGCTGGTCTGAAACGGGGTGTGGTGCACCTGAAAAATACACACCAGATTTCAAAGACTTGGTGTCAGAAATGAACGTGAAATACCTTACTGATAATTTCTTATAATTGGGTGAATTTTATGTTAATTCTTTGGTAACATTGAAAAAATAATTTTATATTGATCACACGTTCAAATAGTATTCTAAATGTGTTGTTAGACAAAATATATTACTAAAATTAATTTCACCTTTTTTTTTTTTTTAACTTTTAAAATGTGGCTACTGGGATTTCCCTGGCAGTCCAGTGGTTAAGACTCCATGCTCCCAATGCAGGGGGCACAGGTTCAATCCCTGGTTGGGGAACTAAGATCCCACATGCCATATGGTACAGCCTAAAAACAAAAATAAATAAAAAATTTAAAAAAATTATAAATAAATAAATAAAAGAGGCTACTGAAATGATCCAGGAGAGAGATAAATTAAGGATTATTATTTTTTTAAATATGGCTAGTAGAAAATTTAAAATTTCACTTGGCTTGCATTTTATTTTTTTGAATTGTAACACTCTTGAATGGAAGCTCTGTAATAGCAAAGATATTCTTGGGCTGGTTCAGTGTTGAATCCCAAGAACCTTGGACAGTGCCTGGCACAGACTAGCACTTAGTGTGTACTTGTGGAATAGAAATCAGGAAAATATTTATTCAGATATTTACTGAGTGCCTGCAGCATTGTTCTAGGTGCTGGGGATAGAGTGCAGAAAAAAAAACAGGCAAAAAGGACCCCACCCCCCCCAAAAAACCCCAAACTTCTCATGCAGCTTCAAATTGGGATTCTTTGTGAAAAGGCGCAGTCAAGCAGTAAGAATGGTAGTGACCAGCTGTCATCTTCCTCATCGGTGAAGAATTGAGACTGAACTATATCAGTGGTTCTCAACCTTGGTCGTGTATTTAAAATCACTGGGGAGATTCTAAAGAGCACTGAACTTGGAATCTGTAGGGGTCCTGGACAATTTTTTTTTTAAGTTCTTTTCTGTCACATGGAGACTGATATCCATTTAAATCTATGAGACCTTCATAGATTAAGTCTCTAACTGTTGGCTGCTTGTGACACTGGAATAGTTATTCCTACATCCCCTGATTAAGATGGGATTAAGTGAGATGAGAGGACTTGAGCTTGCAGGCTGGCAGATACTGCAAGCTCAATGAACACAGGCTTTTACCTTCTTTTACCTTCCTTCTCTCCATTTACCAGAAAGGGGTTTTGTATAGGACACAGGCTTATTAATGCATATCCCCCAGTAGAAGAGGGTATCTGAGGGTCATGCATTCTGTCTCACTTCTGTATCTCATCAGTACCCCATGGGAAAATGTAAAATCTGACCATTTGATATCACGAAGGAATTGAATCCACAGTCAGCGATAACTGTAGAGAGAATAAAAAGCAGAGACTTTAAATGCCAATATTGTCTGTTAGTTATGGAATGAATTCAGCTTTTAAATGCCAACGGAAGTCTCCAGCTAGAAGAACGTATAATGATCACAGAACTAAAACATTAACACATTTCGAGTATAACCACAAGCAGCCAATCTAGAATCGATGGCTCAATGAAAAATTGGCATATAATCTCTATGTTTGGGTGGATTTGGGGTTCTGAAGGAGAGCACTTACATGCTTTTTCCCATTTTCTCCTAGAGCCCCACTCATCCTTCTGAGATCTACATAGTAAGTACTGGTTCCTTTGTTCTGCATTCCCATTGGTGCTCTCAACTTGGAGAGAGAGAGGAGGACAAAGGCTTGAGTTTACCTTCTACTGCTGTGATAAGGACGTGGGGCATGTCTCTGGGTACCAGAATTAATCAGAGCAAGTAGATAACTCCTGTTGAAGGCTTCTTCAGGCTGTGAAAATTAGAGTCCATCTGTTTGACATTGGAGATGGGATGAGGCCACGTTAGAGATACAGCCCCTGCCCCTATATGTGCTTAGCTTTCTACATTTGCTCCTTTCAACAACATTGAGGGAGTCAGCACCCCCATTTTACAGAGGAGGAAACTGAGACCCAAAGAGATTATGTAAGCTACCTAATAATGTAATTCTGCTAATAAAGGCTGAAATCAGAATTCAGATTTTATTCTGTAATTCATTCATGCTTTTAAAAAATCATTTTTTTATTATTAAATGTTGAGTATATATAGAAGAATATTTAAGTATATGTGTAATGTAGAAACAAAAATAATACAGTGGGCTTTCTTGTGTGTATGCAACACACAGTTTAAGAAAGAGGGCCCCTGTGTGTCCCTTCCTGTCTTATTTCACCCTGTCCATTGACCCCTCTAAGATAATCACTCTCTTGAGTTTTACATGCATTATTCCACTGCTTTTCTAAAGCTTCTAAACCATGTATTGTTTAATTTTGCATGTTTTTGTTTTTTATATACACAGAATCATACTGTTCAGTTTTCTCCTGCAGCTCAGTTTGCATGCTCAGTACTAAGCTAGCCTACACTGTACAGCATTTGGCTGGCTTTTGCTTGGATTGATCAGGCCTCCACGCTGACTGATCAATGCCTGTGCCCTTTAGATACTGTGAATATCAACACTGGTCTTGGAAACATGTTTATGAAACAATTTCACTGCCATTTTCAATTGTACGGGTGTATCGCACTTCCTATCAGTTTTACAGTTGACACCTGTGTGGTTTTTTTTCCCTTGTGTTTTTGCCATTAAAAATGGTGCATGTCTAACACAGGGAGATCAGCTCAATTATGGGTGATGACTTAGAGGCCTGGGTTAGGGAGGGTGGGAAGGAGTCGCGGGAGGGAGGGGATATGGGGATATATGTGTAAATACAGCTGATTCACGTTGTTGTACAGCAAAAAGTGACACAACAGGGTAAAGCAATTATATTCCAATAAAGAGCTTAAAAATGGTGCATGTCTCCTAGGTGCATACGTGCAGGGGTTTCTAGAGTGTGCACTTAGGAGGGGATTGCTGGGTACCAGGGTATGTGAATGCCTTTACCAGATGATGCCAACTGTTCTCTACAACATTGGTATCAGTGTACTTTGCCTGCAGCAGGATGTGCAAGTTCCAGTTGGTCCACACCCTTTTCATCACCTGATATTGTGTGGCTTCTTATTTTGCCAGTTTAGTAGATGCATGACAATATTGTCTTGTATTTTAATTTGCATGTTGATGATTACTAATGAGGTTGAACCTCTTTTCATGTGTGTTGGCCATTTGTGTTCCTCTTCTGTGGAGTGCCTGGCCATGCCTGTTTTTGCTTAAATGTTTCTTTTGTGTTGTCTTTTTCTTACTGATTTGTAGAATATTTATATATGTAATATGTAAACATATAAGTAAAATAGAAATAAATAGAAATAATATATACATATATTTATGGACAAATAAATATAACCTATGCAAAGTACTAATGCTTTGCCAGTCATATGTGCAGCCAACACCTTCTCCAGGTTGTTAACTTGCCTGTCTTTTATGTACTTTATTTTTTAGAGCAGTTTTAGATTTACAGAAAAATTGGGCAGCAAGTAGGGTTCCCATATACTCCCTCACTCTCCACAGCTTCCCCTGTTATTAACATCTTGTAGTAGTGTAAAGTTGTTACAATTGGTGGACCAATATTGATATGTTATTATTAACTAAAGTCTATAGTTTACATTAGGGTTCACTCCTTGTGTTGCACAGTTTTTGGTTTTGACAAATGATGTATTCACCATTACAGTATCACACAGAGGAGTTTCACTGACCTAAAAATGCTCCGTACTCCACCTGGTCATCCCTCCTCACCCTTCCCTTGAACCCCTGGTAACCATTCCTTTTACTGTCCCTGTGGTTTTGCCTTTTCCAGAATGTCATATAGTATGCAGCCTTAGCTGGCTTCTTTCACTTAGTAATATGCACTTAAGTTTCCTCCATCTCTTTTTCGTGGCTTGATAGCTCACTTTTCAAGTGCCAGTTGATATTCTGTTGTCTGCATGTACTACCGTTTATTCATTTGCCTTCTGAAGGACACCTTGGTTGCTTCCAGTTTGGGCAATTATGAATTAAAGCGCTGTAAACATCCATTTGCAAGTTTTTGTGTGGACATAAGTTGAAACTCCTTTGGTAGATATCAGGGAGCACCATTGCTGGATGGCAGGGTAAGAGTGTGTTTAGTCTTGTAAGAAACTGCCAAATTGTCTTCCAAAGTGGCTGCCCCATTTTGCATTCCCACCAGCAATGAGTAAGAGTTCCTGTTGCTCCACATCCTCACCAGCAGTTGGTATTGTCACTGCTCCAGATTCTGGTTCTTCTGATAGGTGTGCAGTGGTATCTCATTATTGTTTTAATTTGCAATTCCCTGATGACACATTATGTGGAGCATCTTTTCATGTGCTTATTTGCCATCTGTATATCTTCTTTGGTGCAGTTAAGGTCTTTGGCCCATTTTTTAATCAAGTTGTTTGTTTTCTTATTGTTGAGTTTTAAGAGTTCTATGTATATTTGGATAACAGTCCTTTATAAGATGTGTCTTTTGCAAATATTTTCTCCCAGTCTGTGGCTTGTGTTCTCACTCTCTTGAGATTGCCTTTTACAGGGCAGAGGTTTTTCATTTTCATGAAGTCCAGCTTATCAATATTTCTTCCATGGTTCATACTTTGCTCTTGTATCTAAAAAGTTATCACCATACCCAAGGTTATCTAGGTATTCTCCTGTATTATCTTCCAGGGGTGACGAGACCAGCTCGGCGACTCGAGGTGAGTGACGGGTGCCGCAAGCTTGAAGAAGACACAGACACAGACTGAAGAGAAAAGTGGGACCGGGGGGCTCAAGACCTCTAGGATCAAGAGCCCCGCTGACTCATCCCAGGCTGCTTTTATTGAGTTCGTGGGCTAACATTCTCAGGTTACACTCATAAACAGTCAAAGGCCTCACATGATTGAGGCAATTATCTTTGTTTACTTCCTGGGTCTGAGTTGAGCAGGTGTGGATTTGAGCTGGGGGTGGAGAGCAAAACAGCCCTGGGGGCAGGAGACCTCTCTCAAAAGGATTAAGGGTCTGTGCCCCATCCGTGTTGGCCCCTTTGCGACTGTGCCTGTCTTAGGTTGTTCCTCCCTTGAGGAATCTTACCCGTCTCTGGCTAACCAGTTATCCTCCAGGGCCAAACAGGGTGATATAAGGAAGGCTCTATGCACCACCCCTGTTGGCCCCTCTGCGGCTGTGCCTGTCTTAGGTTGTTCCTCCTCTGAGGAATCTTACCCGTCTTTGGCTAACCAGCCATCCTTCAGGACCAAACAGGGTGATATGAGTCTCCACGCCCCGCACCCTCAGCTGCTTCACTGCTCAAGCAGGACATTCTGAATCCCATCGCTCGGCCCACATACTTCAACATTTTCAAGGTTACAAAAAGGTTCCCGAATGTCTTCCCACACAGGGGTTTTAAAGTTTTGTGTTTTACATTTAGATCTGTTTTCCATTTTGAGTTAATCTTTCTGAAGTGTATAAAGTCTGTGTCTTGATTTGTTTTTTGCATGTGAGTGCATGTCCAGTAGTTCTGGCATCATTTATTGAAGAGATTACCTTTTGTTCACTGTATTATCTTTGCTCGTTTGTCAAAGATTAGTTGACTATATTTATGTGGGTCTATTTCTGGGTTCTCTCTTCTGTTCTATTGATCTATTTGTCTATTTTTTTCTTTTTTTTTGCTAGTACCACAACCTCTTGATTCCTGTAGCTTTATAGTAAGCCTTGAAGTCAGGTTGTGTCAGTTCTCCAACTTTGTTCTTCTTCAATATTGTGTCAGCTGTTCTGGGTCTTTGCCTCTTCACATAAACTTTAGAATCAGTTTATCAACATCTTTAAAATATCTTGCTGGACTTTTCATTGAGATTGCATTGAATCTATAGATCAAGTTGGGAAGAGTTGACAACTTGACAATATTGAGTTTTTCTGTTCATGAAAATGGAATAGCTCTCCATTTATTTAGCCTTTGATTTCATTTATCAGAGCTTTATAATTTTCCTCATATAGATCTTGTATATGTCTTGTTAGATTGGATTTCTTTTTTATTGATGAGTTTCAAGACTTCTTTGTATATTTTAGATATAAGTCCTTCATAGATACATATTTTGCATGCTTTCTCCCTGTCTGTGGTTTGCCTTTTTATCCTTTTAACAGCGTCTTTTCAAGAGAACTTATAAATTTAATGAAATACAGCTTGTCAATTTTTTTCTTTCATTATCTTGCTTTTAATTACCAAACCCAAGGTTGCCCAGATTTTTCCCAATATATCTTCCAGACTTTTATACTTTGGCATTTTGCATTTTGGTCTATGATCTATTTTGAGTTAATTTTAATGAGAGGTATAAGGTCTGTGTATAGATCTTTTTTTATGCATGTGGATGTGCAATTGTTCTAGCACCATCTGTGAAAGACACTCCTTTCCCCATTGAATTATCTCTGCTCCTTTGTCAATGATCAGTTGACTTTATTTCTGTGGGTCTATTTATGGGCCCTCTATCTGTTCCACTAATCTATTTGTCTAATCTTTCTTCAATACCACATTGTCTTGATTACTGTAGCTTTATAGTAAGTCTTGACATTGGGTAGTGTCACTCCTCCAACTTTGTTGTTTTTCGGTATTGCATTGGCTATTCTGGGTTTTTTGCCTTTCCATATGAACTTTAGAATGAGTTTATCAATGTCCACAAAATTACTTGATGGTATTTTGATTGGGATGGCACTGAGTATATTGACCGAGTTGGAAAGAACAAACATCTTTTTTTATTGAGATATAATTGACATATAATATTGTATTGATTTTAGGTGTACAATATAATGATTTGATATATATCTATGTTGAAAAATAATTATCATAATAAGTTTACTTAACATCCATCACTGAACATAATTACAATTTTTTTTCTTATGATGAGAACTTTTAAGATCTACTCTCTTTGCAACTTTCGAACATACAATACAGTATTGTTAACTATAGTCACCATGCTATACCTTATATCCCCAGGACTTATTTATCTTGCAACTGGAACTTTGAACCTTTGACCATCTTCACCCATTTCATCTACCTATGAGTGTTCTCTGTATATATGAGTTTGTGTGAGTATGTTGTTTTTTAAAAGAGTTCACATATAAGTGAGATATAATTGAATTAAGTGAGTATTTGTCTCTCTCTGTCTGACTTATTTCACTTAGCATAATGCCATCAAGGTCCATCTGTGTTGTTGCAAGTGACAGGATTTCTTCTTTTTTACAGTTGAATAATTATCTATCTATCTATCTATCTATCTATCTATCTATCTATCAATCACATTTTCTTTATCCATTCATCCATTGATGGACACTTAGGTTTTCTCCATGTCTTGACTATTGTAAATAATATTGCAAAGAACATGAGGGTACAGATATCTTTTTGAGATAGTCATTTAGTTTTCTTTGGATAAATAGTCAGAAGTGAAATTGCTGGATTATATGGGAGTTCTATCTTTAATTTGTTTGAGGAGTCTCCATGGCATTTTCCATGGTGGCTACACCAATTTATATTCCCCAAAGCACAAGGGTTTCCCTTTTCCACATCCTCACCAACACTTGTTTTTGTTTGTTTTTTCTTGTTTTTTTTTTTTTTTTTTTGGTAATAGCTATTCTAACAGGTGTGGGGTAATATCTTATTGTGCTTTGGTTTGCATTTCCCCGATGGTTAGTGATGTTGAGCATCTTTTCATGTGCCTGTTGGCCATCTGTATGTCTTCTTTGGAAAAATAGCTATTCTGCTCCTCTGCCCCTTTTTTAATCGGGTTGCTTGGATTGTTTTGATGTTGTTTTATAAGTTCTTTACATACTTCTTTACATATTTTGCATATTAACCCCTTATCAGATATATGATTTGAAAATATTTTCTCGCATTCGCCTTTTCATTTTGTTGATGGTTGCCTTCGCTATGTAAAAGCTTTTAGTTTGATGTCTGACTTGTCTGACTCCAAAGGCCACTTTTTATCATAGCAAATTTAGTGTCTAGTTTACAGCATAAACAATTGCTTTCCGAATGTTTCTATCTATATCCAGGCGCCATCAAAATAAAGGCACGATCTTATTTTTATTTAGAGATCTTTGGAGGGGAAGTGCTTTATAACCCCTCCCATCCAGTTTCGAGCAGAGCACAAAAGAGGTCAGAGGAGACCAGCTGATGGCAGCATGATACAGTAAAAAGCCCGCAGGGAGCAGAGGTTCCAGACTCAGGTTTGCTGCCATTGTGTTATCCTGGACAAGCCACTCAGATAATCTTCTCAGCCTCTTTCTCCATCTGTAAAATGAAGGTGTTTGACTACAGCTTCCCTAAGGTGGCTTTCAGCATGATGATTTTCCAAGCTCGTGTCTAGAGGTCCAGAAGGGGAAGTTTCCACACCCCCCACACCCACCCGCCTCCGCCAAGGGCATGCATTGAAAACAGCTCCAAGCGCTTGGGCTTTCAGGCTTGTGCTCTTGCCCTTTCTTCAAGCCCTGAGGGTGGCCAGGGTCTCCTTCCTCCACCTTCACCAGGGTGCAGCCTGGCAGGCAGGACCCCGGGGAGGACCCTGCGTCGGTGCAATGAAGCCCTGGTGCTCCCAAGTGTCTGGCCATGTCTGCTTTGCTTGTGGGGCTCTGGAGTCCAGTCTGGGCTGTGGGTGTGATCCGGGGCCGCTCCCCTCTGCCTGGACATCTTGGGCTTCCTCACACACACACAAAGGGGCTTTAAGGGCAGACCTTTCCTGGGAGCAGCAGAGGGAGCGGTGCTGTGATTTGCTAGAGGTCTGTGCGGCCTAATGCCTTAGCTGGGGATGATCTAGCCACCTCCCGTGTTCCCAATTCTCTGTGGTACTCTGCTGGGGGGAATTCTGGAACTTGTTGTGCTCTGTAGAGAATCCCCAAGGACTTTGCTCCCTCTCCTCTCACACCCTGTCCTTGCATCAGCGCCTTTGTTTTGAACTCTAGGTTGTTCTGGCCTCTGAGAGGGGATTGTGGAGCCTGCCAGGAGGAACTGTGATGTGATATCACAGAACTTGAGCTTCATCTGCCCTACCAACCTGGACAGGCATGTGGGGATTTTTTTTTTTTAAGGGGGAGGAAAGAAGAGGCAGGGAGGAGCCAGTTAAGAAAACAGAGAAATAGCCAGTGAGGTATGAGCCAGGCGGGGTTGTTTGATGGGGGTGTGCCTTTCTGAAAAGGCTGATGGCCTTGGGTCAGGGAATCTGGCTGAGACCCCAGCTGCTTTTTCGCTGAACTTTACAGATAGGACATCCCGGATTCTGTCCAAGGTAGCAGGATGTGGTGGTGTCTCGGAGTTCTGCTCTAACCAGCCCCATGTAGGGACCAAGGCTGTTATCCTTTGGCTCTCAGAGTGAGAGGGCAGGGCATATGCTCCCTGCAACCCTGCAAACTGTGCTTGCGGGGGGAGGGAGGTGGCGCCATGAGAAAGCAGAATAGGGAGGGGAGGGCAGAGTTTGCCAGGGAGAGGATGCTAATGCAGGACAGACGGTTGGAGATGTCACCGTTCTGTGTACCTCCTTCCTCCATTCCCACGTAGAAGCCACACATCAGTGTGATTCATGACGGGAGTGGGCTCCGGCTAGATATGGTGTCTGAAAGCCCTTCTTTCCTGAAATGAACCATTTCTTTCATCTGTTTCCCCAGTGCTGGAAAGTCTTTCTTGAGTAGAGATTCATTTATTTAGAACAAAGCACTTCCTTTTCTAAGAATGAAATTACTATTGCCTTTGATAAGAGTATGGACAGCGGTTCTCTGGTGTTGAGCAGCTGATTAGGAGGCTTTCTTTCCTAGAGGCAGTGCAGGAAGCAGGGAGCAGTGGTCCTTGGTGGTGGTGGAAGCCTCTTGGAGTTGGAATGTGGCTATGCTGGGGAAGGTGGGCTGCCATCCATGAGGGGATGCCCACGTCAGAGCTCAGCTGTGTCCAGGGCGGCTCAAATCTTTGAGAACAAGTACGAGGGCTTCCTGCTGCCTCCATCTCACCCTCTCTCTTTCCTTTCCTTCCCTTCCGCCTTCCCTTCCTTCCTTTAGCAAATATTTAAGTGCCTGCTCTGTGTGAGTTACCATGTTAGGCTAGGGGATCTTTTATTAGAGTCCTACACTCCGGCAGAAGAAGGCAGATATAAAACAACCTTGTGCAAACAAACATTTGCAGGTGCTATGCTAAGAGCAAGTACAAAGTATGGGATAGCAGGAGGGTTACAAAGGCAAGAGGGGATGGTTACAGGGTTCGTGGGGAAAGTGGTGCCTTGGCTAGAGCTCCAATGGGGGAAATTCACCAGGTCAATGACAGAAGCTTGGAGTGGAGGAAGTGATGATGTGTAGGTGAGGGAGGACATCCCAAGCAGAAACAGAGCAGGAGTGAAAGTTTTGAGAAGTGAAACAACATGGTGTTTGAAAACCTCAAGTCATTCATAGTTCCTAGAGCTGAAAGAACAAAGGATGAGGCTGGGAGGGTTTTGTATGTCAGGACTTCTACGCCCTAGGAAGTAGCTGAGGAGATTTAAGCAGTGTAGCAACAAGATCAGATGGTCATGTGTGATTTCTGAGGACACTTAGGCAGTAGAGGAGGGATGGGGAGGGGCAGGGAAACTGCTTAGAAGAGACCATTGCAGTAGATGCCTGAACCAGGGATATGGTGGTTTGAGTCTTAAGGAGATAGCTTCAGGGAATTCCCTGGTGACACTGGTCCAGTGTTTAGGACTCCATGCTTCCACTGCAGGGGGCACAGCTTCGATCCCTAGTCAGGGAATTAAGATCTTGCAAGTTGCATGGTTAAGCCAAAAAAAAGATATCTTCATTCTCACAAAAATGTGCTACTCATAAATGACAGTTTGCAAGTTTATAAGAACGTTCTCACATTCACTGCTGCCAGTGAGAGGGTTGTGCTTGCTGCAGTCAGCTTGTGTTAATAATCTAGATTTGTAAAGAAGGCTCTTCCCTGTGACATCATACAAAGAGGCAGCCTTCATTAGATGCGGCTTGCAGGTGATCTCGCTACCCCAGCAAAGGAATTGATGCTCAGTGAAGACCGCTGCCCCCAGCCCGAGACACTCAGCAAATCCCAGATTGGCTCTGGAGGTGGTTCCAACCCAGTCCAGCCTTTTATGATGATTGGCATGGAAACTGACACAAAAACTGGGCACTGAGGGGACTCCTAGGTGAACCAACCAGAGGGACCACTCCTGAAGGCTGGTATATGGTGGAGGGTCTGATGTTCGTTGCCACAGAATTTTATTGGGAGGAGATAAGAATTCACACAAAATTAGGAAGGATACATAAACATCAGTGACATAAAGGAAAACCAGGTTCAGTGGTGGGAGAGATTAATTCCAAAGGACGGGATTGCATTAGATTTCGGGTCCCCAGTCTGGTTGCACAGAACTCCCTTGGGGAGCTTTATGAAAAATAGAGGTTTCTGGGCTCCACCACTAGGGAGTCTGGGGTCTGGTGTGAGAGTCTGCATTTTAAAAGCTCTTCAGGCAAATTTGAAAACCGCTGGACCATGTGACCTGTGCTTAGCAACCTGCCTGTCATATGGACGTGCTCAGTCTGTTAAGAGTGAGTGCATCTCCACGGTGCATCCCATGTATCCTCTTGGCTTGGGGAGGCAGGAAGGAGGTGTTTCTGGAAGAATCCTTGAGGTTGGGTCACAGGAACCAGTAACGGGAATAGTTTGGTACCTTCGCACCTGTTTTGGATGAACGCAGGGAAAATCGGTGGAGGGTGGGGCAGCTGGGTTTCAACTTTCCCACCTTGCTCCTAATCCGCTTTGAAGGTGAACTCAGATTCTGTTTGAGGAAGGTGAGCTGGCTTTTGCAAAGCAGTGAGCTGGAAGTTGCCTTTTTTTTTTTTTTTTTTTTGGCTGAGAACACAAAAGAAATATGAGAACTGGAGACCTTTGCCCAGAGAAAACAAATCAGCCAGCTCAGAAGACAGAGGCACAGGACACCCAGAGAGGGACCCGGGGTCAGGACTTGAGACTCTGGTTGACCTGCCTTGTCATGGGGCAAGCTGATGCAGTGCTGGACTCCTGGGGCTGTCACCCAGTGATGGCAAGCATCGCCAGAGACCCCAGGGGCATCCCCAGATTCGAACGTGGGCCTAGATGGGGGCGAATGTTAGCACTCCGAGACTAGGTGTGAGTCTGGGGTCTCTGTCCCATTTTTTTCTTTTTCTTCCAGTTTTACTGAGATATAGTTGACAGTCAGCACTGTGTAAGTTTAAGATGTACAGCAGACATCAGTTGACTTCATCATCATGAAATGATCACCATAGTAAGTTTTGTGAAAATCCACTATCTCGTATAGATACAAAATTTAAAAAATAGAAAACTTTTTTCCTTGTGATGAGAACGCTTAGGATTGCCTGTGCTCTGAGGCTCTGAGTCCGCATCCCTCGACACCTTCTTCTAGTCTGATTCAGGCTCTCAGCGGAAGCCCTCCCTGCTGTTGTTACTGCCTTTCCCTGCCTCGCATGGCGCTAAACCATGTAGAGTTTTCTGTCTTGATATCTACGTTTTTATCTTTAAATAATGGTGTTTATTTTTTTATTGACTGAAAGATTCTTTAAATTCTATACTGTTGTACAATTTTCAAAAGTTTCACACCCATGATTTCATACAATCCCATAATAACCCTTTTTCTTTCCTCCACCCCATCTTGCCCCTCCTCTCCTTTTGTCTCCCCACTGGTAACCACTAGATTGTTCTCTATAGTTGTGGGTCGGCTTCCTTTTTGTTTTATTCACTAGTTGGTTATATATTGTAGATTCTACATATAAGTGATATCATACAGTATTTGTCTTTTTCTGTCTGACTTATTTCACTTAGCATAATGCCCTCCAGGTCCATCAATGTTGCTGCAAATGGCAAAATTTTATTCTTTTTTATGACTGAGTAGTATTCTATTGTGAGATACACACACACACACACACACACACACACACACACACACACACACAGAGCACATTTTGTTTATCTATTAGTCTGTTGTTGGACACTTAGGTTATTTCCATATCTGGCAACTGTAAATAATGCTGCTATGAGCATTGGGGTGCATGTATCTTTTCAAATTACTGTTTTTGTTTTGGTTGGATATATACCCAGAGTGGAATTGCTGGATCTTATGGTAGTCCTATTTTTAGTTTTTTTTGAGAAGCCTCCAAACTGTTTTCCGTAGTGGCTGCACCAATTTACCAATAATGGTATTTTTAAATTATAAAAGCAGCTCATGTTCATATAAAAAGTTCGGGAGATAAAGGAGCTTCAGAGCTAAGTTCTGAAGAGCTGTGATGACCCAAAAAGGGGTCCTGCAAAGTGCATAGTAGTTTCCTCCAATGTGCCACCTTTTTATCTCCCAGCACCCCCCCACCCCCCCCACCCCCCCCACCCCTGCTCCCCGAACCTGGAAGCTTTCTCCAGCCACTGGCCAGGACCCAGGCCTCGGACAGCATGGGAATTAGTCCTGATGCCACGTACCCCTTGCACAAAATCTTTTTTACACTGAGGATTCTCAATCTAGATTTAGAGCTCAGGACTACTAAAGAGACTCCTGTTATATTGGCTCAGAGGTCACTGAAGACCATAGAACAATGCTGTGAAGCTCACAGTTTTAAAGGAAAAAATTCTGTTTTGCCACTGGGATGCGGGCAATCACACGCTCTTCTTCCCACCTCCTGGGGATGCTGTGGTAGAAAAGAGGGTTGTCGTGGGCATTCTGTGCCTCTTGAGGAAGCTGCTGGAGACAAACAAGCAGTACATTCATAAACTTGTGCAACATACTGATACCTCTTAGTGGGGTGCAGGTATGCAGAGATGCCAGCAGCCCTCGGGTGGTCAGGCCTGGGGCAGCTGGAGCCCTGGGCTGGCGGCGTCGGTGAGCTGCCTCCTGTCTTTAACTGGCTTGTCTTACAAATATAAGTTTTTACGTGCGATGTGATATGCCAGAGGTTGGGAAGCCCTGTTCTATACAGTGGTTCTCAGTCTTGGTTCCACAAGGGGATGAAGGTTTCCTTTAAGACACACTCCCAGGGGCCACTTGAATGAATCTTACAGGCGGATTGGACTTTGGAGGTTACATCTGCCCACCGCCTTCCTCAAGTTCATGCAGATTTCTCACAGGTGCTCACTAGATGGACTCTGTCCTTCCAGTGATGGGGAGCTGACCAGCTCATGAGCTCTAAAGTTGAGAAAATCTTTCTTTTCATTGATCCAGAGACTACCTCCCTATGGATTCCTCACATTGACCTGATTCTGTCCTTTGGATCACGTGGAACAAGCTTATGTTGTGTCATAAGTAACAGCCTTCTGGTATAGCCCCTCCCCTCAGGGGTTTTGTTTATTAATAGACTTTTTAAAGAACAGTTTTAGATTTTTAGGATAATTAAGCAGACAGTACAGTGTTCCCATATGCTACTCCAGACCCCACATCCAGCTTCTCCTATTACTCATATGGTACATTAGTCACAACAATGAACCAATATTGATACATTATTAACGAAACTCCATACTTATGGCAGATTTCCTTATTTTTCATTTTTCATTTTTTAATTTTTTTAAAATTTTCAGCCATGCTCCTTGGCATGTGGGATCTTGGTTCCCCGACCAGGGATCGAACCTGCGCCCCCTGCAGTGGATGCGCAGAGTCTTAACCACTGGACCACCAGGGAAGCCGCAGATTTCCTCATTTTTTATGTAACGTCCTTTTTCTGTTCCAGGATCCCACCCAGGATATCACATTACATTTAATTCTGTCTCCCTAAGCTCCATACACTGTGATAGTTTCTCAGACTTTCCTTGTTTTTGGTGATCTTGACAGGTTTGAGGAATAGTGATCAGGACACTTTTCTATTGGAATTTGCTTGTTTTTTTCATAAGATGGGAGTTATGGGTTTTGGGAAGAAGGTCACTGAGGTAAAATGCCATTTTCATCACATCATATCAGAGGTACATGCTATCAACATGGTTCATGACTGGTGATATTGACTTTGGTCACCTGGCTAAGGCTATATCTGTCTGTCTCTCCTCTGTGAAGTTGTTCCTTTTTCTCCTTTTAATGCTGTGTTTTTGGGGCACTGGTCACTATACACAGTCCATACTTAAGGGTGGAGAGTTGTGCTTTCCTTCTCTAGGGTGGCATCTATAATTGATGAGAAATTCTTCTGCAAAAGAGAAGAATTTTGTCTCTTTTCCCCTATTTATTTCTTTATTAAATAGTTTATTTATATCAGTAAGGACTCATGAGTCTTTATTTTATACTTTGTGTTATAAGCCAATACTACTTTAGTTTGTTGCTAAAATTGTCTGAGCATTGGCCACAGGGAGTTCTTTTAATTGGCTTCTGTGCCCCTTTGACTTACTCTAACCAATGTGAGTTTTTTAATAGCACTTCCTTACTTTCTATCACTAGAAGATGCTCCAGGCTCATCTTGTACATTTCCTGCCCCAGTCCTAGAATCAACTGTTTCTCCAAGGAGACTTTATTCTTCTTGTTAGAGAATGGTATTAGAAACCAAGATCTGGGGGTGAGGTGTGCTTGTTTCTACTGGGGTGTTATTTCTGTTAGGACCTCTAAGCTGACAAAGCAAAGAAAGATATGCGTGTGTGTGTGTCTGTGTCTGTGTGTGTGTATGTGTGTGTGTCTGTATATGGGTGTGTGCGTGTGCATGTGTGTGTCTGTGTCTGTGTGTGTCTGTGTGTGTATGTGTGTGTGTCTGTATATGTGTGTGTGTGCGTGTGTGTGTCTGTGTGTGTGTGCACGTGCACATGCATGCACTAACCCTTGCGTTGTACACATATCCATAACCGTCTGTATCTATAAGTGAAACATGAGTTCTTACTGATGTCTCTGACTTCAGTCCATTAACACATGGAGGTACGGTTGATGTTGGCTTTGATTATCGGTAAATTTCGATTCCAACAGTGAGAAACCTGATTTCTACCATCCACAATCCATTTATTTGTTTGATTCCAGTATACGCGTATGGAAGTATCAGAACTGTTAACATCTCAGAAGTTTTGCTTTGTTTTATCTTTTCTCATGTTAAACACTCTCACTTCCTTTAACCATTTTAGACTCCATACCATCTTGTTCATTTTCCATCAGTTCTGAGTGTATAGTTTTTCTATTTTACAAGAATGACCAAGGATCACTCTCTGCATTTTACAAAAGAGAACAATGAACTCTAGCAAACCCTTCCTGTAAGCATAGACAAGACACTGGTTTAAGAGCTTTACACATATTAACTCATTTAGTCCTCACAACAACCCAATGATGCTGGTACTGTTATTATCCTCATGTTACGCAAGGAAAGGTTAATAACTTGTTCAAACAACTAGTGAATAGTAGAGCTGGGATTAAAACCCAGCTGGCTTTAGAGTCTGTATCTATGAGCATTATTTTATGCCACATTGCTGCTAGAGGGGTCTTTCTGAAATACTGCTTTGCGTATATAAGTCACATCCTTGCAAATGTTGATGGTTCACTATTGACCATAAGATAATGACCAAGTATCTAAACTTGGTATTCAGTGCCTTCCACAATCCACAGTTGACCTTCTGCTCCAGCTTAGCTAGCATGAGCAGTGAAGACCCTCAGAGCTTGCCCAGAAGCTATTGTTTCACCTAGTGAGCATGTTCTATACCCTCCTTCCCAATTAAGGCTCAGACCAAGCTACACCCCTTCCAACAGCCCCCCGACATCCTCCTGGTGGAATACATTCACAGTGATCTCTTCCTTCTTTGAGGTCACTCATTATGACTAAATACCTTTGTTTGGTATTTAGTCCGGGTTGTGTTTTGTAATGTACTTTTTTTTTTAACCTTTGGCTGCATTTTTTTTAATCTTTTTAATCTCAGTCTTCATTACTATGTGCAGACTTTCTCTAGCTGTGGCAAGTGGGGGCTACTTTTTGTTGTGGTGCAAGGGCTTCTCCTTGCAGTGGCTTCTCCTGTTTCAGAGCATGGGCTCTAGGTGCGCAGGCTTCAGTAGTTGCGGTGCTTGGGCTCAGTAGCTGTGGCTCATGGGCTTAGTTGCTCCTCGGCATGTGGGATCTTCCCAGATCAGGGCTAGAACCTGTGTCCCTTGCATTGGCAGATGGGTTCTTAACCACTGTGCCACCAGGGAAGTCCCTGTAATGTACTTTTTATGTGTCTGTCCCGTCTCCCCGACTCATCCTCAAGACCAACTTGTCACTGTTGATGATGGTTACAAGTTTTAATGCCCACAAAGTTATTTGAAGAGAAGTTGGGACTCTGAGATTTGCAACTGCAGTATTTGCTCAGATAGCATCATTGTCCATCCAATAGACAACCAAATCCTGCATCTAGTACACATTAGCCAATGAGTTTTGTCTGAGGCCATGGTCCGTGCTCTATGCAGCCCCCCTCTCCTTCAGACCCTGTCCCTCTTCTAGGAGATCAAGATGGACTGTTCTAGATTGTCCCCATCCTTACAAGTCTGTGGAGGGCTTAGCCGTGCTGGGAGATATTAAGTTGAAGTCTTTTACCCAGTTCCTATTTCAGTGTGGCCAGTATACCAAGTTTTACAGAGGTGGGTCTGGCACCAGCTGTGTCTCAGCTTTGCACAATTGTCATTCCATTCTCTAAGAAAGAGCTGGAAACAGAACCCCTGGGCTCAAAGAGCAGAACCTCGATTCAAGCCATAGCCTGTTTTTGCTAAACTTTAGTCACTTCAGTGTCACCTTTGTGATTTTTGCCAGAGCTACACAGTACTCGCACTCTCTTTTTTACTTAAATTTTAGTTTCATCCTATATAATAACAGCCATCAAATTGCAGTTTTAATGTGCTCGTTATAGTTTTTTAAATGGATAGTAAAGTAAATGCATAGCCATTAGATAACCGTCACCTGTGAACTGTGCACAGTTATGTCACATACTTCCACTGTGAGCTCACCACCCTTTGGGAGGCACAGCTCTGCTATTTGGTTTTCCCTCCCCATCTCTTTCTAGAGGTGAAGTCCATTCTGATTAGGTCACTGGTGTCCAAACTGGGCTCTTATATTCTGGTGGGTTCCACTAAGTTAGCTTCAGAGCCACTCTGAGGGTGAAAAGAGTTTCTGAGCAAGACTATTGGCTTTTCTTCTCTTTAGAAAGAGCAGCTCTCCTTTTATGTCTTCCCAGGTCCAGGGCACCCTGTTAAGATTTTATCTGAAGGAAGAGTTCTGTGAATTTTTTTTTTAAGTGTGAAAACTCTTGGGCAAGTCAATTCAGGATAAACACTGCTAGCAAGATGATTTGTTTGTGTTTGATTGATTGATTCATTCATTCATTCATTCAGTACTTTGAGCCCCTCTTAGTTCTTCCTAGCTTTGGGGTCAACAAAGCTGGCTTCAAATGTGTCCTGTTTATTGTAATGAAGCAAAATGAACATCCAGCACTGGTGGTGAAACCATGCCAAATATTATTCCAACTCTCTTTCACTTGATCCAGGTTGAGGGTAAGCCTCTGCTTCAAATCCAGAAGCCCCCTTCCAAAGTCGAGAACTTCAGGATGACCCGATTCTTGAATAAGGTAGGAAGTGATACTTAGTGTCTTTTCTGTAGCAGAGGATGAGGGAAGGTGGGTGGCTGCAGATGGCTTTTAATAGGGATTTTTGGTCAACTCAACATAACACGATGAGCACTTCTACCCGTATCACCACGCGCATCTCTGCATAATTTTAAATGTTGCTCTTCCCTGATAGTCAGACTACCTCTCTCCTAATCAATCAATCAGTCAGTACAGAGGGGCAGGGATCCAAGTGAACTGGTCAAGTCAATGAAGTAGAGGAGGGAGACTTCCCTGGTGACACAGTGGTTAAGAATCTGCCTACCAATGCAGGGGGCACGGGTTCGATCCCTGGTGTGGGAAGATCCCAAATGCCATGGAGCAACTAAGCCTGTGCGCCACAACTACTGAGCCTGCATGCTGCAACTACTGAAGCCCACGCGCCTAGAGCCCGTGCTCCACAACAAGAGAAGCTACCACAATGAGAAGCCGATGCACCACAGCAAAGAGTAGCCCCTGATCGCCACAGTTGGAGAAAGCCCATGCGCAGCAGTGAAGACCCAACACAGCCAAAAACAAACAAACAGGCAAAAAAACGTTTTAAAAACAAAACACAACAATGTAGAGAAAATGGGAGCTTCTGCTGCCCCAAGAAAGGTTTGCATTGTTTAGCACGGAGAACTTCCCCAGGTCAGAGTGGTGAGATGTTGGCATGATAATAATAGTGGCTAACACATATGAAACACTCCACATAGACAGTCTTGTTCATGTCACAAAAGCCTTGTGAGGCAGGTCCCATTTTTGTCCCCATGGTAGTGCTGAGATAACTGAAGCTTTAAGAAGGGATCAGTGTGACTGTCCAGGGTCTCAAGCTAGCAAGTGGTGGAGCAGGGATTCAAACCCACAGCCCACCTGCTTGACCACTCTGCTATTCTCTCCAAGAACTTCAAAACTAGATCTTGCCCTGGATTTGCCTCAGGCTCGTCCTTGCTCTGGGGAGGGTGCTGGGGACACTTTCTTGCCTTAGATATTTGTAATTTACCCAGTTTCTCCTCCCATAGAACACAAACACCAGCTTTACATCACTGCCTTTCGTGAACACCAAGGGGAAGAAGAACATGGTGAACTTCCCGCGCATAAACAGTAAACTCCCGCTAAAGCAACCCCTGCTGCATCAGGTGAGTTCAGGGTATGGACATGGCCCTGGACAGACAGGTGAAAAAGACCTGCTTTCAGTCCAGAGCTAAGTTCAGAAAGGCCTTAGGATGGTGGGAGAAGCACATGGTGAGCTGAAGAGTTGGGTTCCTGTCCTGTTCTCCATCTTGACAATGACTGTAAACTTGAACAATAAGTCGTTGACTTTCTCTATGAAACAGACTCTCTATAGGGCTGTCATGAGAATTCACTGAGAAAAGGAAAAATGAAGGGTTGGGTGTATAAACGGTAGAAGCACGTTTAAACAGTACAAAATATTGGTTTTCCTTCCATGTCGGATACTTTTTTTTGTGTGTGTAGGGACCAAATGAGATAATGTGAGAAAGTGCCAAGTTAAAGAGCTGTTATACACACCTAACTTCAAGTATGTGTGCCCTTGGGCAGCTCACTCTGTCTAGTTAGGAACTGGCCTTCTGCAGGTCAGCAGGACAGAACTGTTCCCATCCTTCCTACAGTGAGATGTGACTGGGGTTTTCCATTGCAAACTGTACTGTACACGGGTCTCACTGAGAATATCATGAGCCAGGTGGAGCCTTCCTTTGAGAGAAATGTTGTGAAACCTACTGTCTCATAATTACCATTTTCTCCTTGGAGAGGAAGAGGAGTCTGGCTGGATGGGGCTGTTCTTGGTCAGATCAATGGTTTACGACAGGGGTCCCCAGCCCCTGGGTTGTGGACTGGTACCAGTCTGTGGCCTGTTAGGAACCAGGCTGTACAGCAGGAGGGGAACTGCGGGCAAGCAGACAAAGCTTCATCGGCCGCTCCCCATCGCGCGCATCACCGCCTGAACCACCCTCCCCCTCCCCATTCATGGAAAAATTGTCTTCCATGAAACCAGTCTCTGGTGCCAAAAAGGCTGGGAACAGCTGGTTGAAGACATCCAGGAGTGACCCAAAGAGTCACTGATTGCAAGTCTCATTCCCTGCACAGGAGAATCAAACTCACACCCAGATGTCGTCCTCTGAGCTCAAGCCTTCGGAAACGCCCTTCCCTTCAAACATTAAAACCCAAGATCCCAAACCAGAGGAGAAGCCGCCAAAGAAGCACGGGCACAAGGTGCCTCTGACAGCATCAGGTGTGCCTTTGGGGCAGCAGCGGGGGGTGGTGGGAGTGGTTGTGTGGTCAGTCAAGGCTTCGTCACTTACTGTGAAGATATAAACAAGAGGCGGATGGGAGAGCGCTGATTGTCCGCTGTTCCAGTCTCTCCCACGGACGGGCCCTGGGCCGGGGCAGGTGGGAGCCCGCACCAGGCTCCTGATGCTTTACGGAGGAGCGGGGAGGAGGAAGAGCTGGGGGTGGAGAGGTACTGCGTTCTGAGTTAGAGTTGGGGAGATTGTCTCGAAGGCTCCCGTGCCCATCTTGGTGAGGAGGTCTTGGCAGAAGGGCCTTTGATCAACGGCTCCTGGGTGACAAGAGCACAGCCAGCCTGGGGCACCAGTGTCCTTGACTGTAGCTCCTCAGAGACCCCCAGGCCTGCGGTGCTCCCAGGCCTGCGGTGGGGAGGCCGCTTCCCCCGCCGGCCTGCCAGCTGTAGCCTTTGTCATCACCTGTGGTTGGGCCTGGAAGATCACACACATGGGGCCAGGAGCCCAGCGCCTCACAAGGTCCAGGGATTCACACGATTAGGGCTCCTAGGAAGGAAACCAAAGTCCTCTGAGCGCCGACTATGGGCCAGCACTATCTGATGCTTGGAGCTCTTCTCCCACAGCCTTCAACTTGAACAATCCTCTACTTGAGCAATCTCTGGAACTGTCTACAAGGAGGTCATTTTAGTCCTGTGCTAGTTCTGCCCTTACAGAGCTGGTACCTGCCTCCCTGCTCTCTCAGGCCTTGGTTCTGTCTCCTGCCTTAGTCAACCAAACACGTGACTGCCCTTCACATACAGTCCTGTCACACATAGGTCCTGTCCCCTGTACGTGCTCTTTTCCTCCCAGCAGTTCCTTCTCCGACTCTTTGGCAGTTTGTCAAATAACGTGCTGTCCCACCTGCATCCCTCATCCTGGTTTGCCTCCTCTCAGCACTCACCAGCTTATCACCATCTCTCTTAAAGCTTGAATCCCGCCCTACCTACCCCAGACCAGACACTAGTCCCCAATGCAATGTTGTAGAGCAGAGAAGAGCTAACACACATGCCTTCCCAGCCTCAGACCCACTGGTTCAGTGCAGATTTGAGCAGGGATACCTCCTAAGCTTGAAAGCTGCATTTATGTCGCCTGTCTGGTCCCTGAAGTCATGCTAGTTTGCAAACCCTCTCAGGTTAGACTTTGTACAGCCCAATACCACATGAACTCGGGCAACTGCTGCCTCAACTACACACTTCTGTTGACACTATGTTGACTCTTGATCTTTACCCAAGCTGCTGCACCCATTGCTCTTTGGAAACTAAATTCTGCCTTCCCTTCCTGTGTGTTTTCTTCCTGGTTGGTTGAAATCGGTACCACACCTTGACATCCATCCTGGTTCCACTTGGACCCTGTGGGATCCAGGATGCATGGTGATTAGTGAGCTGCCTCACTGAGGAAAGGGCTGTCTGGCATATGAACCAGAAGGGATGCTGTTGTCCACACATTACTGCATCTTAACTGATATCTGTGGTGTTTTTCACACAGAGGCCCTAAAGTTTTTTAAGAACCAGCTGTCTTCTTATGAGCAAAGTGAAATCCTGGGCTACACAGAGTTGTGGTTCCTGGGGCTGGAAGCTGAGAAGCTCCACATGGCTCCTGACAAGTTCAGCAAGACAAGTTTCGATGATGAACACGGCTCCTACATGAAGGTGATGGGGGAGCAGGTCGTGGTACCTGCAGGGGTTTGGAGCTTGGAGACAAGAGATAGCCTGGAAAGGAAAAAAGCATGGGGTATTTTATAGCATTTGGTGCTGATATATCTGGAACTCTAGGCATCCTGAAGATTGCATGAGGTGCTAAACCAAAGAAATACCATGTATAAAAATGGGGAAAAAAACATACGATTAATATACAGAGGACTCTGTGCACAGAATACTGATTTTCTCCGAGAATATTTGGGGAGGCAGGTTTGCATCCTGGTGAACTCCCACAGGCTCTTCTCCTGCACAGCCCTGGGGCCACTGGAAAGGCCAGACTATGAAATAAGATGCAATCTTCCCAATATTCCCTTTTTTGTTTCCTCTATACAACCCCATATGTGACCTTTATCTATTTTATAATAAATGTCATTTCCCCCACAGACAAAAAAAAGGTTTTGCCACAGTAGTCCCTGGAGCGTAGTGCTCCCTTCAGTTTCCTAAAGGTGGGTCCCAGCAATTCCTCCTCCCCGTCTTCTGACTGTATCCCTGGGGTTCCACGGGACAGTGCCTCTTCTCAGCCTGCAGGTGAAATCTGGGCGGTGCAAGGTGTTCCTTTCTACTTCTGAGGATGTCCAGATGTGTGATGCTTGGTCCACTAGGCTTGTGGGCTGTTGGAAATTTCCTTCTCTGGACGTTTCCTCTGAAGTTGGATTAGGAGACATGATCGCTCTTTGATGACTTTATAAAGGAGGCAGATTTTCTTAAGCGGATTTAGAGTTGTATTTCTCAGGCTTTATGGTGTGCATACATCACCTGGGGGTCTTATTACAAATGAAGATTCTTATCCAGCAGGTCTAGGGTGGGGCCTGAGATTTTGCCTTTTTAAAAACCTTCTAGGGGAGGCACATGTGGCTGGTTGGTCCTTGGACCACAACTTGAGAAGCAAGGATTTAGAGTTTCTGGCACACATCCTCTGTCTAGAACCCTGGTTCTCAACATTTTTAGGTCAAGGATCCCTTTGGGAATCTGATAAAAGCTATAAAATCTTTATCCTGGAAAAGGCACGCTGCACACACACAAAATTTCAAGGGAGTGGGGGGGGGGAGGATCATTCATGGGTCTTTGGTTAAGAATCTCCACTGTAAACCTTTCCTCCAATTCAGCCAGATATCCTCAACTCCTCCCACCCCTCGCCTCCCTCCAACCAAGGTCTAGAGTCTCGGGGAAGTTCCCCAGGGACGTTAACACCACCTTTAAGTTAATTCACTGGAACCCAGTTCCTCAAACCTTCAGGAGCTACGGGACAGAGGGATGATGTGTGCTTTCCACATGCTCAGAATCTCCACTTCACTGCGTTCCAGTGCACGCACAAGTGTACAATGCATGTAAATGCTAAATCCCCAAACAAGCAATGGAGCTGCATGTCCACGTTTATTTGGTCAGCAAATGTTCATTGCATATCTGTCTACTGAGACCCTATCATATGCTTGGGCACCTGCTAGACTCTGGAAATACAGCAGGAACTATCGAAAATGAGTGTGACCTGGTCCTTGGCCTCAAGTAAACACAGTCAATGTCAAAGATGACTTGCGAGCGAATAATTGTGATACCACCAAACTGAGGACATGTAGACAAAGTGCAAGAAAGCCAAGGAAACATATACATTTGTTTACACCAACACGTACAGACACTACCCCTTGCCCTTTCCCTGTACATTTTCATAACAGACCTTTATAAGGAGAGGAAGCTCCTTCCCCATATCAGTGAAGTAGTTCCTGTTCATGGTCTTGATTCCTCCTGTATGGACAGATCCCCACCACGCAGTCACAAGCACTTCCCGAGGACCCAGACACCACACTTAGCCTTCACCTCTCCCATATTCATGAGTGTGGCACTAGGAATCAGATTCTCAGGGCGAGATGACCTCAGAGATCATCTTATCCAGAACCTTCAGTCACTGTCATGAACACTGTAGCTCAGAGTGCTAAGTGGCTTGTCTGAAGCCACCCAGATAAGGACTTTTTAATTGAACATTTCCTATTGCTTTGACACGACACCCACTCCTTAGTTTCCAGCACACAGAAAACGTGGTGATTCTGGGTCTTGGGAAATATTTAATAGTTGAAAAAGGCCCAAGTTCTGTAATGCTAGCTCCAAGATAGAATTAAATCTGGATAAGTCAAGAGGAGAACTGGATCCAGCCAGGAAGAAGCAGAACAGACATAAAGCCTTCTCTGATTGGTGGAGACACATCAGGGATCAGAAAGAGAACTTCCCCCAAACTGAAGCCGCTGCCCGGCTGCATTCAAGAACTGTGAAATGTCCAAACTGGACAGGATCTTTGGGGCCACTTTGTTCAAGGTTCTCACACACACAGAAAACTAGAGGTGGTAGCAGGACAGGGACCAGAACCCAAGTTTCCCAAAGCCCACCCAATGTTCTCTGCACTGCCTGAGATGGAGAGAGCCTGAGGGACTTTCCCTGGCACCACATAGGTGGCCTGGGATCCGGGCCTCAGCCCCATTGCAGTAGCAATGAGATGAGGGTGGGGTTGCAGTAGTGCCCAGTGCAGTTTAGAAGGCTCCCCCCAGGAGTCAGCCATGAGCTAGGGATGGGTACCCAGGGGCCCCGATGTCAGGGAAGCCCAGAGGCTATGGCCTCATTCTTCACCCCTGGCCTGGCTTTGCAGGTCCTGCATGACCACATTGCCTACCGCTACGAGGTTCTGGAGATGATCGGGAAAGGGTCCTTTGGACAGGTGGCCAAGTGCTTGGATCATAAAAACAATGAGTTGGTGGCCTTGAAGATCATCAGGAACAAGAAGAGGTGTGGCTTGGCAGATGGCATAGGCTGTAGAGGAAGGACCACGTGACTCTGGCCCCTTCATGATGCCAGCCCCTCCTGACTCTGCTTCTTCTTCTGATCTTCCTTTTCCTTCCCTCTTTCCCTCCCTACCTGTGTGCTTCCATGATGGGCAGAGAGGAGGCAAGAGTATAAAGAGCGTTTAGCATCACCCACGCCCTCTTGGAATGATGGGGAGGACTGGGAAAGTGGGCCACCTGCATGAACCTGCAGCCTGACCTGACATTGTGTCCCATCCCCACCCTCCCCGCCACTCCCCCACCTCTTCAGATTTAACCACCAGGCCCTGGTGGAACTGAAGATCCTGGAAGCTCTCAGAAGGAAGGACAAAGACAACACCTACAACGTGGTGCACATGAAGGACTTCTTCTACTTCCGCAACCACCTCTGCATCACCTTCGAACTCCTGGGGTCAGCTGCCTTTTCTTTTTAATTCATTTTGTGTTGGAAAGTTACTTAAGTATGAGGAGAGAAACTTGGAGTTCAGAACACTAGATCTGTCTGTATGTGAACATCTAATGACTAAAGTGAATATACCGGCCACTCAGTTATCTAGAAAACCAAGGAGGTGGAGCCAAAGCTGCCCATCTCACCCCATCCCTCGGTCACATCTGTCACCTGCCAGTGTGCCAAGGTGTGCTCCCCAGGTGCTGGGTGTCGGGCTCGGTGACATAACCAAAACAAGGCCTCTGCCCTCGAGAGTTAAACTTAAATGTATGGAAGAGGACCTTCCTTTGCTGTCATGTCTCCACTCACTGGCTTTACAACCCTCGGGGCCCCTGGCTACCCATTCCCATCTGATGGGTCCAACCTAGAGGTTGGAACCCAAGGGAGCACACAGGTGGCTACTCGGAAGACTAAAAGGGCTTTGTGTTTGAGCAAATAAGGACAGGAGAAGATATTTTTGGTACAAGAGCAGAACCTGACTTAAATAGATTGGCATCCCTTGCTTGAATATCGGAGCTGAAGGGGCATGCTAATTTGATTACTTGCCTCTCTGGGAAGACCATCTGATGCAATTTAAATAAAACCAGAAACTCAGAATGCCTTCAGCAAAGGAGAATAATCAGGGGTCAGACCCCAGAGGCCCAGTTGTTAGTGGCTTCACTGAGCTGGTGGCTCGGTGCTCCCATGACGCCAGTGCTGATGGTGAAATTCCAGCTAAATTTGAATCAGAAGGAAAGCTGACACTCTCCTCACCATCTCTGGTGATTACAAAATGTGGTCCACTTTCCAGTATGCAGAGGTGAATTTTCTTCCTCGTGGCCACATGGCAACCCAGGCTGCCTTTCTTGGCCATTCGTCACAGTGCACATTAGGATGTCTTTAAAAGAGGGGTCGGGAGGGGCAGGTGTGTGAAGGGAGAATCCAAAGGCTAGAGAGGTTGGAGAGATGCTCGGGGCCACACAGCTGGTCCGAGGAGGCCAGAGCCACGTCTCACATCTCCGTTGTACCCCTCCAGAAGGAGTGGCTTTCTAAATACTGCCAACGTGAACAAAAGCCTAGAAATGGAAAGTTAAGTTAGGAGAATCCAGGGACAGGTTGATGCAGAGTTGTTGCTGGGTCCTGCCCATTCCCCCCCTCCGCCCCAATCTCACCAGAGGTTATGAACTGGCAGCCCACGCATCAGTTTTTCTGGCTAAAATGCTTCATATTAGTTTCCAACATTGAGAAGTCAGCAGCTGTCATATAAGGTAGCCGGCTTTGATATAATATTTCAGGCTTCTGCAGGTCTAGGAAATTTATGATGATCAGGCAAGAGACAGCCTTCCATCCTGCAAGGCGACAGGTGGGACCCAGCAGCCATGTTTTGTTTGGTTTTTAAAATTTTTTTTGATATGGCCCATTTTAAAAGTCTTTATTGAGTTTGTTACAATATTGCTTCTGGTTTTTTTTTTTGGTTTTTTTTGGGTTTTTTTTGGTGTTTTGGTCCTGAGGCTTGTGGGATCTTAGCTCCCTAACCAGGGATCGAGCCCACACCCCCTGCACTGGAAGGCGAGGTCTTAACCACTGGACCGCCAAGGAAGTCCCCAGCCTTGCTTTTTTAATTTACACTTTTTATTTGGTACTGGAGTAGAGTTGATTAACAATGTTGTGGTAGTTTCAGGTGTACAGCCAAGTGATTCAGTTATACATATACATGTATCTATTCTTTTTCAAATTCTTTTCCCATTTATGGTGTTACAGAATATTGAGCAGAGTTCCCTGTTGAGCAGGTCCTTGTTGGTTATCCGTTTTATTTTATTTTTTTTTACATCTTTATTGGTGTATAATTGCTTTACAATGTTATGTTCATTTCTGCTGTACAACAAAGTGAATCAGCTATATGTATACATATATCCCCATATCCCCGCCCACTTGAGCCTCCCTCCCACCCTCCCTATCCCATCCTTCTAGCTCATCAGCAAGTATCGAGTTGATCTCCCTGTGCTAGGCAGCAGCTTCCCACTAGCCATCTATTTTACATTTGGTAGTGTATATATGTCAATGCTACTCTCTCACAATGTTCCAGCCTCCCCTTTCCCCGCTATGTCCACAAGTCCGTTCTCTACATCTGCATTTCTATTCCTGCCCTGTCACTAGGTTCATCAGTACCATTTTTCTAGATTCCATATATATGCATTACCATATGGTTATCTGTTTTAAATATAGCAGTGTGTATATGTGAATCCCAAACTCCCTAACTATCCCTCCCCCCGCTTCCCCTCTGGTAACCGTAAGTTCGTTCTTTTCGATAGGGTAGGGCTTCTCTGTCTCCCCTCAGCCTCCCTCCACCCACTCCCTTGTCCCCTTACTTGTCAGGAGCCTGATGTCTTTAGACAGACTTATTAGGTCTGGGCAGGGGTAGCCACTTGGTGGAGTGACTGGAGGCCTTCGTGGATCCCTCCCAAGGGCCTGAAGAACTATGAATATTTCAGAAGTTTGGTCCAACCTTTTAACACACACGTTTAACAAAGTAGTTGAAGGACCTTGCCATGTAAGAAATGAGGGACAACCAAGGGGGGAAAGTGGTGGGGCGGGGGGAGGTTGGGGGGGATGAACTGGGAGGTTGGGATTGCCATATACACAGTACTAATAAGAAAAAAATATCAAATTGTACACTTTAAATATATGCAGTTTTTTGTATGTCAATTGTATCTCAATAAAAGTTCTTAAAAAAAAAAAGAAACGAGGGACATCTGAGAAGCGAGCACAAGGGAGCCGCACCCTGGGTCCACCAGGAGTCAATAGGAAAGTTGAGTTAACAGGACACAAAAGCCCCGCCTCCTGGTCTGAGTCTTGCCTACTGTCCGAAGGAAACCAGGTGACATGGGATTGTTTTTGCAGGTTCAAATTCAGCATTATATGCCTCTGACGTTGCTACCCATCACTTTGTCTCGCTCTTTCCCAGAATCAACTTGTACCAGTTGATGAAGAATAACAGCTTCCAAGGCTTCAGTCTCTCAATAGTTCGACGCTTCACCCTCTCTGTTCTGAAGTGTCTGCAAATGCTTTATGCAGAGAAAATCATTCACTGTGATCTCAAGCCCGTGAGTACAACCTCTGTCCCACCAGAGAAGCTGGTCCCCAGCCTCAGAAAGGGTTTGCCCCATTCCTTTCCCAAGTGGTAACTGGGAAGGCCTGCAGGATGGAAGCCAAGTAGCATGTTTGTAGGTTGTGTAAACCAAATGAGATGTGGTGAGGACTAAGGCAGGGATACGGGGGTGAGGAAGAGAGATGTGGTATCATCGAGGCAGACAGGACCAGGAAGGCCGAGGGCTTGGGGGTGTGCGGAGACCTGTGTCATGCAGGGAGGTGAACTTCTGCTGTCCTAAATCCTCCCTGTGTCCACAGTCCTCTGAGTTGGTCCTGGGATACAGCAAATCTCTGACCACTTCCTCTGCTCCTAACAGATGCTCCCTTCCCACATGTCCGGCTCGTATTTTACACTTAGCTCTGTTACTGTACTGATTGCTTTGTGTAGGAGCTGTCTCTTTATCCGTATCCCACCCTTGGACTGCAGGTCCCTCCAAGGTCAGGAACCCTGTCTTATCACCATTATATTCCCAGAACCTAACATGGAACCCGCCAATAGTAATGGTAGGAATTAACAATTGCTTGTTGGGAGAGTTAACGATTGCTGTTGTGAGGAATACAGAGAGGCCGCTAGGGAAAAGGTAGGAGGGTGTGAAGTCAGGAGCTGGTTCCAAAACCACCTGACCTTCACAGGTATGCAAATGTGTCTTAACTTTTCCTCATTCCTTTCTCCTTACCCACAAATAGGGTTCATGTTATTTAAACAAAAAATTATAACTCATTGGGTAGAGATGTTCTCTCAGGACTGACTGTTGGAGCCCCACAAGGATGGTGGTACACGGGTTTATTCTCCACATCCGAGCTCCTAATCCTCAGCTTTGCAGCTCCAAAGGGACCATGGTCTTGGGCTTAGGGGACTGATGCTCACCAAGGAACCTCACAAGATACTTGGTAGCCAAAATATGAGCTAATAGATTTCCTTGCAAAATAGATCAAGTGGACTGGAATAGATGTGCTCAACAGGGAAGTAGACACACAAGCAGGAGAGTCTGATAAGTGTGGGTTCGAGAATCAAAGAGCTATTCCTATGGACTTAATGGTTCATATCAATGAGCTGTGATGGCCTCATGCATCCGTCCCGTCTAGAGACCTACTTCTGCCAATAAGATGGAAAGACCAGCCCCATCTCGTTAAGGAGCCTCTCCACTGGGCTAGAGCCACGCTAAAAATTCCCACCTTTCAGACTCTAGCTAATCATCATCTTTCAGTTAACACAAATATTCTTTGGAAAAGGTCCTATGGACGAATCTGTGCTTTCTCAGTTTGTGGTGGCAGCAGCTGCAGCCCAGGCCTGCTAGGCCACATCTAGAGTGGCAGCAGGTTCCATAAGTGATCATATCTCCCGGTAGTCCTGATCGTCAATTCATCTGATATTGAGCTCCTTGGAAACACGGTTAGGACTTTAACCTTCCCGCGCCACGTGGTCCACTCCCATGCTCTGAGAGCAGAGCCCAGGAGCTCTTCCTTCTCATCCAGGACTCTGCTGGAACACCAGGCTTCACGTTTTCCCCAAAGTCACAAAGTCAGCACAACAGTCACAACTCCAATCAAATCATTGTGGGGTTTTTTTTGTTTGTTTGTTTGTTTTTGTCCTCTACTGTCATATAGGCATGTTGGTGGGGCACTTAATGGAAACACCTAATTCAGTCCATCATATTTCTAAGACCTTATGCAAGCAAGGCACAGAACCAGGTCCCAAAGAGATAAAAAAGAAACTCACCGTCTTCAGGAGTTGCATAGTTTATATCAGTAAAGAAGCAACATATATGCAAAAGAAATACTGCGAAGCAGCAAATACTGGGTCCCGACGAGAGGTGCAGCCAGCAATGGAAGGGAAAGTCAGAGAGGGCAGGATAAGGGGATTTGGAAAAGATGTGGGAGGAGCCCACTTGGAGGTGGGTCCTGAGGATGGCAGACAGGTAAATAGAGTGCCTCGGGCAACACTGTTAAAACTTGACCTATGGCTTTCTTCTCTCTAGGAGAATATAGTGTTGTACCAAAAGGGCCAAGTCTCTGTTAAAGTTATTGACTTTGGATCAAGCTGTTATGAACACCAGAAAGGTAGGGCCATTCTAGTCCCTTTGTCTGAATTTCCCTTCTGTGATTTTTTTTCCTTTAGTGAAATAAGTAGGTCACACATGTGGTTACCTGGGTTCTAGTCTGGGCTCAGCTACACCAATTGTTAGTATGATTTTGAACAAGCTGTTTCACTTCTCTGAGCCTAAGTTTTCTCATTTATAAAATGAGAAGATTGGCTCAAATACTGTAAGGCTTCTTTGCTGCTCTCATAGTCTGTGGATTTGGAATTACCTGAGAGCATCGGGCCCCAAAACTAACTAGATGTGCATCCCAATCACTTGAGGCAACTGATAAAGTATAGCTTCCATGACCTGACCCCAGATGTACCAAATAGAAATTTTGGGGTGCTTACCCAGGAGTCTATACTTTAGAAAACACAGCCATTCTAAAGTTTGGGGTTCACTGCCCTGCATTCTCCAGATTTTATATATTTTTTTCAAGCTGGAATCCAGAAAGCTGCCCTGAAGTACATTTGTACAGCTGTCACTGAACTTGATTTAAGAGTCTTTTCACTTGGCTTTTATCAAGTTTGATGTTGAGAGCATGTACATTCCACCAACATTTGTTGAGTACCTGCTATATGTCTTCAATGTCTTGGGTACCAGGAACCAAAAATGAGCGTTTCCTGTCCTCAGATTGCTTTCAGCCCAATGGAGGAGACAGGAAATAAAAAGATAACATGATAGGCGAAAGGATGAGAGATACATACAGGCTGTGCTAAGGGCACACAAAAGAGAGGCTTTGGGGGACTTCCCTGGTGGCACAGTGGTTCAGAATCCGCCTGCCAATGCAGGGGACACAAGTTTGAGCCCCGGTCCAGGAAGATCCCACATGCCATGGAGCAACTAAGCCCGTGCGCCACAGCTACTGAGCCTGCACTTTAGAGCCTGCGAGCCACAACTATTGAGCCCTTGTGCCACAACTACTGAAGCCCACATGCCTAGAGCCTGTGCTTTACAACAAGAGAAGCCACCTCAATGAGAAGCCCTTGCATCACAACAGAGTATCCCCGATCTCCACAACTAGAGAAAGTCCGCGTGCAGCAACAGAGACTCAACGCAGCCAATAAATATACATTAATAAAACAAAACAAAACAAAAACAAAACAAAACAAAAAAACATACCATTGTTTAAAAAAAAAAAAAAGAGAAAGAGAGGCTTTGGGACCTGCCTTCATGGGAGTGGCAGGGGTGGCAGAGGAAGTCCTCTGAGGCTGAAGAAAAGACTGTTAGATGGATGTTCCCAAGTATTTTCCAAAACCACTTTTGGAGACACACGTCCTTTATCTTTTATGTGTGGAAGCTGTAAGAAGTTCCAGCTAGAAAACAGTATTCCTCCCACGAAGAACTGATATGCTTACTTTCCCCAGAGATGAACTCTCTGCAGCCCATGACTTAACATTGACCTTGGCTGCCAGGAAGCTCAGAACTGAATTTGTAATGATCTTACTCTTGGTTTCTGGGTGCCGTTTCCCCCTTTTATATTTTCTGACTTCCCTTCATCTTTATTTTAACCATGAGCCAGTAAAGAGTATGGATACTCAACTAGAACTGAGTTCAAATGCAGCTATGCCGCTTACAGCTGAGTGACCTTGGGAATTTATTTAATCTCTATATGGCTTGGTTTCCTCATTTTAAAATGGGGACAGTAATAGTACCTGTTTCATAGGGTTGTTGTAAGGATTGAGAGAGTTAACCTGTATAAAGCACTTGGAACAGTGCCCTGGCACATGTAGGCATCATGTAAGTATCCATTAAATCCATTTAAAATTTTTTTCTCTTATTTATTTTTTATTGAAGTAAAGTTAACTTACAATATAATTTAGTTTCAGGTGTACAGCATAGTGATTTGACATTTGCATACATTTATGAAATGATCACCACGATTAGTAAGCTAGTACAATATTATTAGCCGTATTCCTATGCTGTATATTGCATCCTGTGGCTTATTTATTTCAGAACTGTTCAACTGGGGTTTGTACCTCTTGGTCCTCTTCACCCAGCTCACTCGTCCCCACCCTCACCCCTCCCTCTGATGACTGCCAGTTTGTTCTTTGTCTCTGCGAGTCTGTTTCTCATTTGTTTTGTTTGTTCTCTTGTTTGGTTTTTTTTAGATTCCACATATAAGTGAAATCATACTGTGTTTATCTTCCTCTGTTGTTAAATTCATTTAAAAAAACTTTCCTGTATATCTGTACTTTGATTGCAAAGTGCCTTGAGTCCATTTTGGAAACAGGCAGGGTACAAAGTCATTTTTATTAAATCTTTATGTTGCTTTAAATCACAAAAAAATTATTACATCCTTACTGTCACCAAGTCAAACAACAGAGAAGTGACTACAAAACCCCTGCCTGCCCCCATCTAGGTAACCATTTGCAAATAACTGTCATGTCCCATTTCTCCAATCTCAGTCTCCTCATCTGTAAAATCCAGGCTGCCTACAATACTAACTATCTTCTGTACATCCTTATCTGCTGAGATTTTGTTGAGCTTTTCTTTCTATACTCTAACACAATGCACATAATGTATTGACTATACATTCTTAAATTATGCATATTGCACGCTTCTTCTTCAACTTTCATACACCTTTTCCCTTGCTAGATCGCAATACTTCAGAGGATGCCTACCCCAAATTAATCAGGCAATTTGAAAACTTAAGCTTTATATTCGCCTTATGTTTTCCTTTTTTGAAAGCCTACCTGACAGATTTACTTCATTAGAACAATGCCTACTTTAGAGTTCTTTATCAATAACGTGAGGATAACAGCCCCTCATGTGAATCATGTGGCTGTGAGGATGTGATGAGATTAGATATGGCATGTGATTCAAAGTACCTCCATCTCCCTGCAAAGCCTGGAGAGTGAAAAGAAGTTGCGGGGGGGGGGGGGGGGGGGATCTTAATTATCATGAGATTTCTCTTTCTTTCACCCGCAGTCTACACCTACATCCAAAGCCGGTTCTACCGGTCCCCAGAGGTGATCCTGGGCCATCCCTACAACATGGCCATTGATATGTGGAGCCTGGGCTGCATCATGGCTGAGTTGTACACAGGCTCCCCCCTGTTCCCTGGGGAGAACGAGGTGGAGCAGCTGGCCTGCATCATGGAGGTGAGAGAGGGCCTGGCTGCCTTCCAACTGATGCCCTCAGGATGGGTAACTTTCGCTCCTGACGTCAGGTTGCATCGGACTCATTGTAGGGCAGTGGCCTGCATCTGTTTATGGGGGAGGGTTGGATATTTTGAAATTATGTACACTTTTGAGTTGACATCTAACATTTTTATCATAAATTTAACTAGTTGCAAAGGATGTTATTTCCAGCATATTGTGAATAGTGACATTTAAAATAAAACAGTTATGCTAGTTTTTCAAACATATTCAGAAGAATCTAAAAACCAGACTGACACGACAGCCATCGAAATCTGTATGCCGTTTAGTTGTTAGTTATACATTTTAACTTTCTGGGAAGAATATCAATGAAAAGCCTTTACCAAGATACTCATATAATTATTTATTATACCTGCTCTTCTTTTACTTAAAGTCATCTTGTCATGAAGCCAAATGAGACAACACAGGAGAAAATAATCCTAAAAATTAGAAATTTCACATTTTAGGATTTTTCCAGGGAACAAAGATATTTTCACTGTGAACAAAGATATATCTTATTCCCCCCTCACCCCTCGTCTATCTACCTATCTATCCATCCACTCCAAATTTCTGTTTTCTAGATTGTCTTAAAGATAGTTTGAGAGACACATACATCCTTGAAAATTAATATAAAGATTCACGTCATGGTTGAAACTAATAACAAAGTATTCAAATAATTTAGTTAGTAATAGCTATAAATGATAGCTCTGGTGGGATGAACCCTGCCCTGGACATCAGTGAACACGGAGGCTAGTCCTCCTTCTCTTTGGCAAGTCACTTCCCTGCTCTGGATCTCTGTAAAATGAGGGGACCAGAGCCCATGGCTTCTAACGTTGATGATGGAAGATTTAATGAAGCATCCCTGAGTCAGTCCTGCTTCCAATTCCAAGGAGAATGGGATGCATGGGATCTGAGTGGAGGTTCCTACTGCCCCAGAACAGATCTGGCTTCCTCCTGACCTCAGGCTGAGAAGCAGAAGGGAAGGGACATGGCTGGGAACCTGGCTGCAAAGACAGGGGCCCAGGCCTGAGGGGGGGGGTCCCTGTCGTTTCTCTCTCTCTGTGTGCACCTCTATAGGTTGCAGTGGGGAGAGGTGACCAAGCAGATGCTACTCTTTTCTTTCCAGGAGATACTTTGTCATATTGTGCTCTGATGCCCATCTGGTGATTTCTATCTCCTTTTCCTTTCCTCCCTTCCCATGCTCAGAGCTGGGGCGTGTCACTCCTTAATTCAGAGGTGGTCCACAACTACACTGTTTATTTGCTTTTGACAGTGTGATCTGGCCACTACCACAAGTGGCCTACCTAGTAGGTGCTGATGCCTGTGTAGAATAATGGGGGCGGTGTCAGTGCTCAGGATACTGAAACGGCCCTAGATGAGGAGTTGAGTCTCAGGCCCTGGACCTGCCCTGCCTCTGGCTCGACGTTATCACTTAATATCCCGGTGTTTATCTGTAGAGGGCAGTGTTTGGCCAAAGTCCCACCCAGTTGTAACAGACTTGGAATATGTGACTCCAGAAAAGTGAACCCACTGCTTTGTCCTTGTTGAAGGTGTTGGGCCTGCCGCCAACCCGCTTCATCCAGACAGCCTCCAGGAGACAGACGTTCTTTGGTGAGTTCCAGGTCTGATTCTCTTTTTCCCGTGGTGGCTGATGAGCTTTCCCAGTCCTTGAGGATACCTTCCATGCCCTACACCCCATGTGATGCTCTTCCTCTGGACCCACCCCAAAGGGCAGGCTATGCTTAGAGGTTTCTTTCAGAGAAGTAAAAAGATGCTGAGATGTGGTACCATGTGCATTATGGAGATGAGTAGGGGAGTCACACTAGGAATGAGATCTTGGCGGTGAAGATGCGCAGGTGCACAAGAAGGATCTGGTTCCTGCTCAGAAGACCTTTCAGCAGATCTTGAACCCTCAAAAGATTAGAACTCTACCCTCTCCTAACAATTCTTCCCGCCTCCCCCAGCAGCTTTCCTGTCCGCTCACACTATGCGCTGTGCAGGGAAATCAAAGAGCAGAAGCATCTTTGAGAGAATAGTGGAAAATTCCATTGCTACGATTTATCATTAATGGAGCCTTATTCGTTCCTGCTGAAATTCTCCTAATCCCCCAGTCCCATACTATTCCAGGTTCATTGCAACTTTGGTATAAAACGGTGAGCAAGGGCTGCCAGGACAGTTTTGCTGTGGATACACTATGGCTTGTCTGTTACCTACAGGATATCTGCCTAATTGCTGCAATTAAGCCTCATTCATGGTCCCCATGCTGCCCCCCATCCCAGTTCCCAGGCTCTGGATTTTATGATCCTCTGCCTTTCCAGCTGAGTCGTGCTGGACAGAATGGACAGGTGGATCAGTGAGGTCCAACTGCGGCAGGACTTCCGGGCCACTGTGCACCGGAAGATGAAGCCAGTCCCAGATCTAAAATCACTTTGCTAAGGGATTCCTCTGTAGAAAAAGTCATAGTGTCCCTAATGCCAGCCAAGTGGAGCAAAGCTAGATGTGAGGGAAGGGGGCTCCACAGATGGGCTCCCCACTACCTGGAATGACATTGTCGTCAGCTTAGTTCACAGGCTCACACGGTCATTCCCAGCCCTGCTGCCTCTTATTTTCACCCAACGGTGGCCTTAAAATGGGTAGGCAAATCACGTAATTTCTCTCCGCATCTTGTCCCATCAATAGGACAGTCAAAAAGCACGGCCCTGAGGGATTCTTCTGGACAAAAGGGTTTCAGTCTTGTTGATGGTCAGTCAGTGCATATTGGTTCAGCCACACGGGGGTTAAAATGTAGTCTATTTCTATACCATTTGGTTAAAAAGCCACAGCCCTGGGCCTGTGCCACAGCCTCAGCTTCTCTGGCCCTTCTCCCAGGGCTCCTTGGACCCCACGATCCAAAAACTAAAAGTTTAAGGTCTGGCAAGAAAAAAGTCCTCCGGGATCCCCCTCCAACACTAAGGCTGTCATCCACTCTGATTGGTCAGTCCCGTGCCATTCCAGTGGTTACTTCTTTTATTTATTTATTTATTTATTTATTTTTGAGGTACACCAAGTTCAATCATCTGTATTTATACACACATCCCCATATTCCCTCCCTCCCTTGACTCCCCCCCACCCTCCCCGTCCCAGTCCTCTAAGGCATCATCCATCCTCGAGTTGAACTCCCTTTGTTATACAGCAACTTCCCACTGGCTATCTATTTTACAGTTGGTAATATATATATGTCTATGCTACTCTCTCACTTCGTCTCAGCTTCCCCTTCACCCCCCGCCCCCAGGGTTACTTCTTTTAAACATCACCTTGTAGTCATGGCCAGAGCTGTGATGACCTTGCCTCTGAGCAGGGTCAGTGTCAGTGTCTCAGCTGCCTTAGGGCAGGGGCCACATGCCCACCCTTTCTCCAGAGCAGTCTGATGGTGACAGAGGATCCGGCTGACTTGCTGGTATAACTTATGCATGGGGCAATGGAACTGGTCTTTTGATTGCAAATATACTTTTCTTACCCACGATTTTTCATTCAGCCTTTTGGATTTCAAAGGATTCAGTGAAAGACAAGTAGGAGCCTTGGTGTTCCCTCCTGCTAGACAAAGACATTGTGGGAAGAGTCACATCTCAAGCCTATAACCCTGAACTCAAGAGATTATAACTTGGAGGAATCAAAGGGAAGGGAATATAGGGCATTTGGGTAAGAAGGTACCAAAGACATACACATGTCCATTTCATAGAGTACCCGATTTTTACCATCAGCACTAGGCTTCAGAAGGGTGATGTGGTTTTAGTATCACATCACACATCTTCTCTTCCTGCTTAAGAAAGGACTTTATTGGGAACTGCATCCTCATCCGTGTTTCCCAAACTTTGTCTGATTATAAGAATCATTTGGGTTCTTGGAAAAAATGCTGATTCTCATGATCCTCCTAAGATATAGTGTATCTGAGGTGGGACTCAGGAGTCTGTGTGTTTTTTACAACAGCTTATGACGAGGCAATTTTGGGAAACACTATGTCCACTTAAGTTCTTGGCTCTCCCTTCTGCAGGTTTGGGCTGCCAACAGGTCCTCAGCCCCCAGCCACTCCCAGTTAATACCCTTAATTAGGAGTAAAGTGATGTTGCTTCAAGGGTAGCAAGATATGTAGGTGCTCCAGGCAGCAAGAAGGTGGTGGGGAGAATAATGAGATATTGGGGAAGGTCAGAGAAGTGGGGAGAACTTGTACAAGAAAAGCAGTTACATAAGGATGATTGTAGGAGGCTATGTTATTTATAAGCCCATGAGTCTGACTCTTCTTTGGTCATTTGTGAAAAGACAACATAGGATAAGGTGGGAGCACTAGCGCCACAGCCAAAAAGGAAGTGGGGATTTGTATGAGTTCCCAGGACCTATGCCCTATGCGGTACCCCTAGCCCATTTTTATCTATATAAACACATAGATACCCGTGTGTGAATATACCCACATACACACATTCACGGACTCTTCCAGGAATTTGGTAAGAGCAGGTGTTCTGTTGGACGCCCTGCAAATTGCATGGATTGCAAAAGTAATTAGAAACACTTCATTACGTACCTTGTAGAATGTCCATTGATTGTATGAAATGTCCATTGATTGTATGAACCCCACTGAGTTTTGTGAGAATTCCGTGGAATGTATCAATTCTGCATACGTGTATATACACAGCCACCCTTTTACATGAAGGTTTATTACAAGGTGTGGGCATATGTGGTCACCTTTCTAAACATGCTCACCAGGACCTAGATGTCCAAACAAGTGGTCTCACCTTCAAAGCATTGCACTGTGTTCTCAGGCTACCTTTGGAGCTGTCTTCAGGGGTTTCTTTTCAGCAATGACAAATCATACATTTGGTGAGGGCTTTAATCAGTGGAAATGGCTGAAGAAAGTCACTCCAAGCTGTGTCTTTAGCCACCAACCAAGTTCAATCATTGCAATTATGGACAAAATTTGGATGCAACTGTAAAAAAAAAAAAAAAAAGAAATGAGATTAACGTGCTTGTGTGGCTTGTACGTGAACTCAGAATGCAAATCCTTCTCCTGAAATGACTTTCTTATTCCCCACGGGTGTCCCAAATGCTCACGTTTTGGGGTAAGTGAGGAAGGAGCAAGGGCATAGAGAAACCAAGATGGACAATATTCTTTTTGTTCGGAGCAGAATGTTCTGTCACTTCAGATTTACTTTTATTATTATTATTATTATTATCATCGTCCTCCTCCTCCTCCTCATTACCATTTTTGTTTTAGGTTGGTTAATGTTAAACCATTGAAATCATTTGATTGACTCCGGGAGGAGAAAGTGAGGAGGAGGCTCAGAACATACCGAGTAGTAGGAAGTTATTTGTAAAAGTAAACTGTATTCATTGGATAATTTACAAACGGTTATTTCAGACAGAGGCTGCGGGTGTGTTTGGGGGTGGGGGGAGCGGTGTGGAAGAGAGCTGCAGAGACCACTCCAAGAAGCAGCAGGGTTGAGTGAATAGCTGTGATGTGACCAGTGCCTATTTACACCTGGAACTAAACACAGAATGTTGTATCTCTAAAGATTCCAAAGGTTTTCCTAAAAATATAACCAACAACGGGGGGAAAAAAAGATACCCGGATTCCAAGGATCTCACCATGGTGCTGAAAACCTACGACACCAGCTTCCTGGACTTTCTGAGAAGGTGCTTGATGTGAGTTTGTCAGGTTGTCTTTGTTTCTGGGCTTCCTCTTAAATACTGTACTTTCCCACGTGTTTGCTGGTGAAAGTCTGGGGCTGGGAGGCAGTGATGAAAACAATAAACACAGACTGCAGAACTTCAGGGTCTATAAGATACTTTCCTATCTGTTGCCTCATCAGACTTTTCTCCTGCCGGTCCATCCTATGTGATCGATGGGGCAGAAGATTTGCTCTGTTTTGAGACATGGAGGCTGAGGCTCAGAGACGTTAAGTGACTTGCCCTGGATTACACAGCGTAAGGGTTGAGCTTGCTTCCTTCTTGGCCTGACTGCCTGGCAGTGAGGCTGTAGGCAAGTCCTCCATGTCTTCTGCTTCATGAACTGAAACCCAGGTCTTCAGAGAGCCTGTTGTATCAATAACTGTTAGCATACACGCCCAGTATAAGCTGGTTTCAGGCCCCTCTCCACCCATTCCCCTAGGATTTAGAGCCTAAATCCTCTCATATTAGGGAACTAGGGAAAGTGTAATCTATAAACCATTTATTATGTACAGGTTTTCAGAATCCAAGGGCATATTTTGAATCTTAGAAAGTAGGTTGTGTACTTCAGTAGTCATAATATTGATTAAAAAGAAAACCAGCACATAAAACACCTTAGAACAGTACCTAGTTTAGAAGGAGGTATTTAGGAAATACTAGCTCTTGTCACTATTTTTAAAGAGGTTATGCAAGTCTGTCTCCACTGAGTGGCAAATAGATTAGCCACGTGATATTGGGCAAGTCACTGTCTCTCTAGGCCTCAGTTTCCTTTTCTGTAGAGTGGGGTATTCCTAAAGTCCCTTCCAGTCCTATACTGTTTAGCATTTTTAGAAGATCATATCTTTATGTTCTTGCATTCCTTCCACGGGATGAAGTAGTTTTAGCAAAATACTACTCTTCTGGCATTTATGCATCTTTAGTTTACGTACTAGCTCAGAAAATAAACGATCAGGGACTGCCAAAAGTTTTTCCATCTGGGGGGTCATGCTACCCATCTGAAAGATGGAGATAGAGAAGGATCCTGTACCCTATCATGACCGCCAACACATCCCAGCCTCTTGCCGAGACTTTAGAATGAACGGGCATTAACTAGTAACAGAAACTCAGTACTGAGACAGAGGTGAGTTATCCAGAAACAGCTCAGAACCAAGAGTGAAGTTATTTTCCTTTTTAGTGCAAAGGGCTGGTTGCTCACATCTTGTAAGAGGCAGTCAAGCGATCGGGGCCTGTTGCTTTATCACTTCATATTTGGCTAATTAGCAAATCTTTGAGAGACTAAACTTTTGGGTCAGATTTAATAGGGGTAAGTGTAAAGTTCTGCGTCTAGATTTTCTAGGCTAACTCTAGGCGTTCAGGAGAGGGGAGATATAGCTTAAAAGCAGTTCATTTGACAAAGAACTGGGAACTTGAGTTGTTTAGACCTCGAGGAGTCTGAAACATTAATGCCACCTCCCTGCAGTTTGGAGCTATTCACAACATGATGGACACCAGTTAGATAACAGCTGAGATTTTCTACCTGGAAGGAACTGATCATATCATATGATCAGTAATTAGTAGTCGTGCAAATGTTTTCAGATAGTTGAAGGGTTGTAGCATAAAAGACAGATTAGGGGACTTCCCTGGCAGTCCAGTGGTTAGGACTCCGTGCTTCCACTGCAGGGGGCGTGAGTTTGATTCCTGTTGGGGAACTAAGATCCTACAAGCCATGGGACTGGGGTGGGAGACAGATTGGTTGTTTCATTCTGTATGCTGCTAGTGGGTAGAATTGGATTAGGACCGGGTCAAAGTTAGCAGGGTAAAGCTTCCTGAGAAGTGAATCTTGGCTCAATCGAAATGAAGAACTTTTAAAGAATTGGAGTTTTTGTAAAATTGGAATAGCTAGTTCTGTGAGTTAGTGCCATGTCACTAAAATTACTCAAGAAAGGCAAGATGATTCCATGGTGGGCATTCTGTCAAGTGTATTTAGTTACTGCATTAGAAGTTTGGATTATCTCCAAGTCCCCTTATGATCTTAATATTCTGGCATTCTATAATGTCCAAATTCCATAGTTTGGGAATTGCAATTAAGCATCTCTGCACTTTGATGTTCTTAGGTTACTGAACCCTAAATCCTACTGGTTTAGATTTTCTATACTAGTTCTTGTAAGGGAATTTCTAGGAACTCTGGAAGACTTGGGCTCTGAGATATTCCTGGGCTTGTCATACACATTTTCTAAAAAAATCATTTCCACTAGTTGCCTCCAGGTACTTTAAAATTTTATGTCATAATCTCTGTCCTATAATATCTTTGAGCTATAACACAGCTTAAATGGGTTCTTTAAAAATGAACCATTTTTATATCTTATTTAGGTTCTTTATTGGGGTCTTTGAAAATATTTCATTATTAAAGAGGGAAATAAAACCCTAACCGGTGCTGGGCTTTGTTGGTGTGTAGCTGGGAGCCTTCTCTTCGCATGACCCCTGACCAGGCCCTCAAGCATGCTTGGATTCACGAGCCCCGGAACCTCAAAGCACGGCCCAGGCTTCAGACCTTGAGGAAAACCAGTCTCTGTTTCCCCTCTGAGGCCAGGAAGGACAAGGTTCAAGGGCAACATCACTTGGGCAAAAAAGGTACAGTCCCTCAAATCGCCAGTCCTATTTCCATAATCCCAGGGGTCACGTGTCTCTGGAGGACTGCATGCCAATTTCTCTGAGCTCAACCTTGTTTAATTATTCTGGCTTCATCACTACTGGTCTGCCATTTCTTAATTTGAGGATTTTCCTCTTTCAGGAAACTTGATTGTGGGTGGGTTTTCCTTTTCCTTTTTTTTTTTTTCCCTCTCATCATTAGGAATTTCCATGTTTTTCCTATCTCCAAGTCCCTTTCCCCTCCTTTCCTTCTCTTTCAATGTGTCCTCCTCTGCATGCCCTATAATTAATTACCTTTTGAATTTTTATCAGACAGATTATGGAATTATGCAAGTATCTTTAAATGCAATATAGCCTTGTGGTTCTGTAGTCGCTGTAGTCAGATTGTCTGGAATAAATTCTGGCCCTACCACTTACCAGCTGTGGAGCCTTGGGCAATTTACTTAACCTCTCGGTGCCTCAGCTTCTCCATTTATGAGAGTGAGAATAATGCCTACTGTCTCTGGTGGCAGGAACATCAAAGGAATCAGTAAGTGTAAAGGGCTTAGAATAATGCCTGGCGCATAGAATGTGCTTTACAAATGAACTGTTTTTGTATCATTACAACCAGGATTTTCCCCAAAGAGATTTAGAGCCTAATGGGCAGTTAGAATATAATTCACATTTGGACACTTACTTGTTCCTGCTCTCTTCTCTTTGGCAGAAGTGATCCTCCAAGTAGAGACTAAAGACAAAATCAAAGATGGCGCCAGTAAACAGGATCAGAATTCAGGTAATCCGCAGGGCTCTGTCCAGCACACGGCTAAAGTCATCCAGCTGCCTCATCTAGCAGAAGCTTCCGGAAAGCCCGAGGCAGTTGTTGGGCCAGTAGAGGCCAAGACCACCACAGGACAACAAAACAAAAACCGCTCCCCAAAAAACACAAACATTTTACCACCTATTGTGTGACCCGAGTGGAGGGTGTGTCCTGTTCCTTTCCACCAGTGATTTGTATTAGAGACAGCACTATATTGTACAATACTTAAGATTGTTGTTTTTTAATGCATAAAGGTTGGTTTAAAAAAAAAAAAAAAACCTCTATTCACATGGCCGACTGGCATATGATTCCTATGATGAGGGATTGGAAAGGATGTCCTTGTACCCATGTTCAATCAAACAAAACAATGAGTGCGTGTGCGTGGGGATGGGGGTGGGGTGAGGAGAAAGTTAAGTACTCAGTGTTATGGCATCACTAAGAGAACACTGAATAATAAAAAAAAAGTTTTTTCCTCTTGCCCAAGACAGTTAACCTATGTTAGTCAGGATTCTGGTTTGAAAGTGACAGAAGCTGAGTTCAAACTAGTTTAAACAACAAAGGGCATTTATTGGTTTATGTGACTGGGGAATCAGGAGGGGTAAGTGCGGACACAGCAGGATCTAGGGATTCAGACAAGATCATGGAGCTCAGATTCCCTCTCCCCCTGTTAGTCTTGCTTCTGTTCATAATTAACTTCACTCTGAAGACAAGTGCTGCCCAGAAGTTAAGATGACCACTCTCATCCAGTCAAAAGATGCAGTCATCCTGCTGCTGGGACAGGCTCAGAAATGACTGGACTTGAACCCATCACTGTGTCTGAGATATTGGGATCCTCTGATTGGCCAGCCTGGGTCACAGGCCCACAGTGTGTTGTGGTGGTGGCAGCACCCTGAAAGATGGAATAGGGGACAGTGGGTTTCCAAAAGGTTGGAAGATGAGTAAGCTACAGGATGTGTCCACTCACCCACCACCTGCCCTTCTAGTCTTTACCTACATGAACTCATAGTCTGTATATGGTTGTAATTACAGTACAGATAAATGTGTACAAGGAACTCAAGATCATAACATCATAAACAACACGGAATAAATACCTGGCTTCATAGTTTTTATTTTAATCACTGTGTACCAGTCCATGAAGGGAGACACCAGGTAATTGAAGCTATGGGTTTGGATGAGATCACCTGAGGAAGATGATAGAGAATGGCAGAGGGTCAAGAGAAAGTCCCGGGAAAGATAAACATGTAAGGAGTTGAGAAAGCTGAATAGGGTCCCCGAGACATGTAGAAAAATAGGAAAATAGAAACCAGAGGAGGAGGAAATTTCTAGAAGGATGGAGAATAGAAAATTGCTGAAGAATATAAAATTCAGAAAATGCTTCTGAAGTGGGGTGACATGGACATTAAGTCAGAGCAGTGTCATAACAGGTGAGTTGTCCCAGGTCCTAGAGCCAGAAAGGTATAAAATTGGCAACAGAACTCAGGTCTTCTGGAACTTTTTTGACACTGACCATCTGCAACCATGGATAAAGTTGAGGTGGACAGTTGTTTTGCAGAGACAGGATAAGAAACCAAGTCCTGGTAGCCTAATTAAAAGGATTTAGAGACTGCCCTGGTGGTCCAGTGGTTAAGACTCTGTGCTCCCACTGCAGGGGGCACAGGTTGGAAACCTGGCTGAGGAACTAAGATCCTGCATGCCGCCTGGCGTGGCCAAAACAAACAAACAAACAAAAAAAGATTTCTATTGGCTATTGAAAAATATTTACATAAAGGGCTGAGATGACTCTTGATAGATTGTGGCTTATTTTTAGGGACCACTTTATAGCTGGGGAGCTGCAAGGCACGGCTGGGGGTGGGATCCATGGACAACAGGCCCGATGGTGTGTGGCCGGGCCTCTCGGGCCGGCAGTAGTTTTCTTTGCTGGCAGTCGGATTCTTTTCTCACTCCTGACATTGTGTCACCTTATTGTCCCATTCAATCCCAAGGAAACCAAATACCTGGAGCCATTTGTGTGTAATTTTTTTTATTTTATGTCCTTGCTCGCATGGACAGGAAAATCTGCAAAATGCAGGGACTAGCATGAGATAACATGTCCTGGATGTGAGTGGTATGAAGATAATGTTGGGGCTCTGTGAGGATGCGGGGAGGGGCGCTGCGGAAGTGAGAAAGAAGGGAGGGGACGAGGGCCGGGCCCACCGCGGGAAGAGGGGAGAGCGGCGGCGGGCCCCATCACAGGTTCACCATCAGCCAGTCCAGCAGCTGCAGCCGTGTGACGTTGCCCACCGCCTCGTCCAGCTGGCGCTCCTTCTCGTAGCGCAGCACCGACTGTAGAACTTCACCTACGCTGCGCCCTTTAGCCACGGCGGCCGCTGAGAGCTGAAGTAGCTGAGGGAGGGAGAGGAAGCAGTGGTGGGGGGCAGAGAATCCCACCAAGGGTGAGAGCAAAGGGTCCCTGTAGAGGGAGGGCCTCAAGGGAGATGCTGAAAAGACTTCCATAACCGGGATGCTTGCTGGCCTAACGGAAGAAAGTTGGTTACTCACCCTTAATTTAAATAACATCCCCCTGGTCCATGATGTGGAAAATGTGATTTCCCACTAAGACTAAAAACTTCCTGCTTCCAGTGGGTGTTTGGTCAATGGTGCTCTTGCCTTCTGAGGATTCTAAACTTATGAAGTTCACTGTAACATCATAAAACAGGCTCCAATATCGTCCCAAGACCAGCAAGAGCAGGAGAGAAAGAGTCAAGGGACAAATGTGGGTGCTGTTTTCCCTGCCCCGTAGACCAGAGAATGCTGTAACTTTACAGCAGGAAGGTGACTCAAAGATCCATTCAACCCTCATGAAAATGCTGCCCGGAGAGGTGAAGGTTGCCAGTAACACAGGGCTAGAAATTAGCGGAGGCAGTACTCACACCTGGGCCTCTGAACCCTATGTTTAATTCTCTCCCCAAGCATAAAATGAGAAAAATGAGCCCAGACAAGTACTCTAATATGAGCACAGTACATTGCTACTCATCTGGAATCCTCGCAGCAACAAACTAACCAGATTTCATATTTTGTGCATTCTGCACCTGACTCTATGAGAAAGTCAAAGGGCAAATTAACAGGCCAAATATAAGGAGCTTTTTCAGGCAAAATTCCAGGCAAAGATTGAGTATTGGGTTTGCCAGAAAGTTTGGGTTTTTCCATAACATCTTATACATAAGGATTATACACAATCAATTATACACAATTGAATACGTAAGGATACTCTTGAAACAAATGGAAAGACAAAATCTCTGCAAACAGGAGATATAAAGAAGACCCAAATGGAAATTTTTAGAACTAAACAATAATACAAAATCCCGAGTGAAAACTAAACAGACAGAGATGAGAGAGGAAAGCCAGTAAACTTGAAGAGAGAGCAATAGAAGTTAACCACACTGAACAGTGTAGGAGATTGATTAAACCTCTTTCAAAAAGACTGAGAAAATAAACAGAGCTCAGGGGCCTGTGGGACAATTCCAAAAGGTTTTGCATTTATGCCATTAGAATCCCAGAAGGAGAGGAAAAAAAGGTAGTGCAGAAAAAGTAAAGGAATAATAGACGAAAGCTTCCCTATTTGCCAACAGACACAACTGACACATTCAAGAAGCATAGTGAGCCTGAAATAAGATAAACCCAAAGAAATTCACTTCAAGACCTGTCATAATCAAATTACTAAAAAGTAAAGAAAAAGAAAAATATCCAAAAGCAGCCAGCGAAAAATGGCACATTATATATAAGGGAACAGCAACTTGAATGACAGCAGATTTCTCATCAGAAACCATAGAGGACAGAGGAGGTGAAATAACATTTTTTTAAACACTCAAAGAAAAGAACTGTCAAACCAGAATTCTATGTCCAGCAAACATATACTTCAGGAATGAAGATCAAATAAGGAAAACTTTGGATTAAATTAAGAGAATTCGTTGCCAGAAAATGCATTCTGGTTCTTCAGACAAAAGGAAAATGGTATCAGTAGAAAACTGGGAACACAAGGAGTGAACAAAGAACAACAGAGACAGTAAAAAAATCTCAGGATAAACAAAGGATTTGCCTCCAATCTTTAAAATATGTTTTATGGTTGAAAGCAAAAATAACATTGTCTAAGGATTTTTGCAACTAATTAAATACATAATATAACTGCAACCTAAGGCAGAAGGGTAAAGGGAGCCATACGGTAGGAAGATTTCTACACTTCAGTTTAAGTGGTAACTGCTGACTCTAGGAAGACCCTGAAAAGTTAAGTATGTGTACTGTGATCCCCAGAGAAACCACTAAAAAACTACACAGAGAGAAATGGGCAAACACAATAGATAGATTAAAATGGAACACTAAAAAATGTTTAAATAATCCAAAAGAAGGCAACAAAAGGAAAAAAAGGAAAAGCAGAGAGAATAAACATAACATTAAAATAATAGGCCTAAATCCAAGCGTATCAATAATTAGGCAATAAATGTAAGTGGTCTAAACACATCAATTGCTGTCCAAATGGATAAAAATAACATGACCCAACTAAATGCTGCCCATGGAAAAATTCACCTCAAATGATATAGGTGGGTTAAAAGTACAGTTATGGAAAAAGATGTACCATGAAAATATCAGTTAAAAGAAAGCTCAAACCTCAACATTTTTGGTGATTTGAGTTGGTATAAAAGGGGAAGAATTCAAAAGAGCCAGATATCTATTTGTCTTTTCAACAAAGGTGCTGAAGACAACTGCATACCCTCACGCAGAAGGATGAATCTAGACACCTACCTCATATTACACATGAAAACCATCTCAAAATGGGTCACAGACCAAATATTAGAGCTGAAATTATCATTTAGAAGAAAACAAAGAAGAAAATCTTCATGACCTTGGTTATTAGGTCAGGGTTTCCCAATCTGGCACTACTGACCTTACAGCCAGGTGATTTTTTGGTGAGGGGTGTTCTGTACACTGTAGGATGTTTACAGCATCCCTGGCCTCTCCCCACCAGGCTCTCTCTTCACAGTTGTGACAACAAAATATGCCTCCAGGCATTGCCAAATGTCCCTTGGGGGCAAAACTGTCTCTAGCTGAGGACCACTGGGTTAGGCAAAGATTTATTAGATACGACATCAAAGCAAAAAGTGATAAATCAGGTGTCATTGTTTAAAAATTTTGCTCTTTGAAGCACTCCATTAAGTAAATACCTGCAAATCATATCTACCTGATAAAGGACTTGTATCTGGAATACATAAAGAATTCTTATAACTTTATAACAACCCAGCGAAAATATGGGCAAAACATTTACATAGACAACTCACCAAAGAATGTATATAATGTATGTATGTTAGTATATGTATGTATAATGTATAATTTTAATGTATGTATGTCAAACTAAATCCACAGTCAGATGCCACTATAACAGCTATAATTTTTAAAAAAAGAATCATGTTGGTGAGGATGTGGAAAACTCAGATCAACAAAAATTGCTGGTAGGAATGTAAAATAGCGTTTTGGAAAACAGTTTGATAGTTTCTTAAACTATACTTACCATAAGATGCAGCAATTACACTCCTTGTCACCCAACATAAATGAAAATGTATGTCCACACAAAGACATGTACGTGAATGTTCACAGAGGCATTATTCATAGTATCAAAATAGTGGAAGCAACCCAAATGTCCACTAATTGGTGAGTGGATAGAGAAAACGTATAAAATGAAATACTCAGCAATGAAAGGAATGAACTACTGAAACATACTGCAACATGGATAAACCTCAAAAACGTTACTTTAGGTATACAGAGCCAGGTGTAAAACGCTACATGCTTTATGATTCCATTATATAAATATCGGAAAGGCAAATCTGTAATGATAGAAAGCAGGTTGATGATTGCCTATGGCTGGGGATGAAACTGAGAAATATAGCCTAGAAAATTCTGAGACAGAGAAATAAGGAGTATCTTGTCCTGTGAGGTATTAAAACATATTATAGAATTACAAGAATTAAGTCAATATGCTATGAAAATAGTATTAAACTAGTAAGAATAGACAAATGATTCAATGGAAGAGAATAGAAAGCTTAGAAAAACAAAACAAAACAAAGACAGATAGCTATTTAGAAAACAATGAGATTGCATCCCCACATCACACCTTACATAAAAATGAATTCAACATGGATCAAAGTCTTAAACATTTTTTTAAAAATTAATAAAAGTACCAGAAGAAAACATGGGGAAGTTTTGTTAATATCTTGTAGTGGAGAATGTTTTCCAAAATATGACACAAAATCTAGGAAAACTAAAAGGTGAGCTGTCATATTTGACTACATAAACATTTTTAAAATTCTGTATGGCAAAAACAAAACACAATAACAAAAAACACCAATCAAAAGTCAAAAAATTGTGTTTATCACAAAGGCTAATTTCCTTGTTTATATAAAACTCTCACAGATCAACAAGAAAAAGACCAACAATCAGACAGAAAAATGGGCAGAGGTTACAAACAAACAATTCATCCATGAAAAAGGAAATTCAAAAACGGCTCTTAAACATATGGAAAGATATTCACCCTCGTTCTTGATAAGACAAGTACAAAGTAAGGCAACACTTGGCAAAGATGAAAAAAGTCTGGCATGGACTGTTAGTTAAACTGTGGGAAATAGGCACTCTCATATTGTTTTCATAGGTGTGTAAATTGGCCCAAGCTCTATGAAAGGCATTTGGGAAATACATATCAAATGTAGGAACACACATACAGATATACCTGAGTCCATGCATACATATAGTAGCAAAATATTAATAACTGAAATGTCCATCCATAGAAGAGTGGTTACATACAGCACCTTCAACAGTAAATATGCAGCCATTAAAAAGAATGTGGCAATTCTATACGATGCAGAGAGGACTATCATTTGTGACTTAAAAAAGATAAGTACATATAAGTATTAACTTGTATATGCATAAGCACTTCTGGAAGGAGAAACAAGAAATTGATCAGAATGGTTTTCTCCAGGGAGGGCAGTGGGGAGGGAGATAAAGATGAGGAAAAGTCCTTAATTTTCATTGTGCATCTTTTTTTGTGCCTTTGGATTTTGAACGATGCGCACATTACCGATTCAGAAATGGATGCCAATTTGTTTAAAGGAATTGGGTTCATGGGCATCCCAGTGTCATCAGGTTCAATCACCTGCATCAGCATGAAAATATCTGCACATATTAATTAAATCTCTTTCCAAAAAAAATCGCAACCATTTTTAGGTCGTTTCCTTGATGTATACTTCATCCAATTGTTCTTAAAAACACACTACTGCTCAGTGCAAATCTCCTCACTAGTCGAAGTCTGGATGTGCTGCGGCCCACCCTTTCCGCTCTTTTCCTTCAAGAAGAAAGAGGATGGGCTTTGTCTTTACTCTGGGCAAAGACGTGCATGTGTGTGGAAGATGGAGGCCAGCAAGTCTATTGTCCTCATTTTAGAGAATCATATCATAGACATTCTAATTCAAAATAATCTAAACTCAGAATGTATTATGTGTTTTACATATGATGAGGTTGACTTAAGAGGTGGTGTCAGAACAAAGCCCGTTTCACACAGTGTACATGTGATAGCTCTGCTTCTCTTTAGGTTTTTTCATCAGTCTAAAGCTTTTGTAAATATGGGCCCCTCTGCTAATTGCTACGTGCCAAAACAGTTGTCTGGTTTACAGACTGAAAAAACTGTAAAGAGACAGAACTTGCCAAGGACTCTTAGGGAAAATCTAAGACTGGATCCCCATGTTCTATCCTCTGGCCCAAATGGAGCACGCACACAGATCACCTGGGGATTCTGCCAAAGCGAAGATTCTGGTTCAGTAGGTCAGGAGTGGAGCCTGAGATTCTGCACCTGTAACAAGCTCCCAGGAGACACCAATGCTGTTGGTCCACAGACCACATGAGTAGCAAGTCTACAGATGACACGGTTTCTTGTGTAGCCTGAGTGTGGCCTATTCTGTATGCTATACAGTCCTGTGTCTTTCCCGGTCATCAGATAAACCAAGTAACCCAGTTACAAGTGTTACCAATACCATGTATTAAACAGAGAAAGCCTCTTCCTCCACATCCTCTGGTTTCTAAGAAGATGAATGCTTTTTATTAATGATCCCAGCCTCTTGTGCCACCTCCTACTACTTAAAATGCCATTGTTATACTTTTCTCAATTGAGAGGAAATAATCAAAAACCCTAAGAGTGTGTGCATGTGTGGATGGTCTCTTTTAATTCCCCCACACTAGCATGAAGAAGCAACTACATAAACAAAAGCTTTCTGGACCTCAAATTTCCCTTCAGGGAGCAGTTCCAAGGCCTAAACTTGAAGAAAGGAGTTAGAAGGCGCACTTACCTTTATCAGTAATAACAGTAATAGGCTGATTTTCCATCTGCCTTACTTCTCAACTGATTCAGAACTTAGGGTGAGGGGAAGAAGGATGTTATTTATTGAATCCTTTCAAATGCCCAGCACCTCCTAGACCACCAGCTAAGAGAGGAATGGTAGGCCTGAAAAGGCCATCAATCTAGACCCTTCACTGTCCCCGCCCATCCCCCAACACATCCCTGAGATGCTTCCCAGCAGCCCCTTCTCATTTTTTGGGCAAAGCTGTCCTATGCAGAATTCAGCCTGAGCCCAGACCTTAATCTGATTCTTTCACCAAGTCTCTTGGAGGTTCCTTATTTGTGCATTCCCATTAATATATGCAGAAAAAAAAAGGGAAAAAATGATTTATCATTTAGGCTGAGTGTGACCTATTCTGTATGCTATATGCTTCTCATTGGGCAAAACTGAATTTTAATTTACCCATTATCTCTACCATGAGGCACGAGCTTCAAATTTCTACTGTCCCCATTCTACCCTTCTTGTGGCTCTCTTTCCGTTCAGAAAGAAAAAAAGAACTGAAACCCCTAATTAACCCCTAATAAATCTTCCCAAATTCCAGGACTCTACTTCCTCACCTTCTCCTGGATTCCTTCATCGTCGCTAGCAAAGTACAAAATAGGGACATTGAGCTCGGAGGCGGCTACCCATTGGAGAACGGCCTGGAGTTGCTTGTTCTGAACCGTGTCCGTGAGGTTGCGGTTGCTGACTATAATTTTGGGTGCCGCACACCCTTCGGGGGGCTGTCCTGATATACCTCTCAATTCGTGATGGATAGCCTGATAGGCATTCTGCAGGAGGGTCTCTGCTGTCCCTGTGGCCTTGGTTGGCAAACACTCACATAAACAATCTGGGAGAGCTGAAGTTGACCGGCTGGCATCCCCAGACTTATCGTCTCCCAGTTCTGCAAATGGAGAGTCACAGGACTTGGCAATAATGAGACACAACTTCATCACTGAGTCCGTCAGATGTTCTACCATCTGCCCATTCATGTGGCCATCTAGCTGGTTAGAAACCATCTTGGTCAGCCCAGCAAACGTACCCCCAGCCTCATCCCCTTCATTTAATTTGATGGGAGAAGGGGTTACAGGTCTTTCACACTGGGGACTGTCTTCTTCCTTAGTTGGCTTGGGTTCAGAGCCATGGTCACTCTTGAAAATGGTCTCACCGAGTAAGTTGCGAATAAAGTTGAAGAAAACACTCATTAGATCCTTCTTTTCTGCTTCTTCCTGATCAACCCCCATCTGAGGAGACCTAAGGCTGGACTCGTCAGAAACCACAGGGGATTTGTTGGCCTTCAGGTTGGTGCTGCCAGCAGCTTCAAGGAAGCTCTGTACATCCATGCTTCCTCCTTGGGCCAGGTGGTACTGAATCAGAAGTAAGGCAGATATGATCAAGTCCTTGGCCCAGGAGTCTGAATCGTACATAAAATTCTCAGGTTTCTCTGGGTGATACACGGAGGGGCTGAAGTTGCAAGGATCAAAAGGAAATCCCAGGGGAAAGTCTGGTGCAGGTTTATACTGCTTGTTGGGAGCTACAGATGGTGCACACTGGAAACCTGGAGATTTTCCTTCTTTCTGCTGATTTTTATGCCACAGGTTCAGCCCCTCTTTGATGATGTGCTCACCCAGAGTTTCGACACAGGTCTTCTCCTTCTCGGGTTTGGGTGCAGGAGAGCATATTTTTCCCCTCAATTTGCCTTCAGATTTCATGGAGGCAAAGTTGACGTTTCGGTTTTTAGGGTCACCCATTCCTCTCATGGACATGAGAGAATAACTCTCAGACTTGTCCTTGGTTTTCCTGACAGTCTCAGGCGGTTTCTTGGCAAATATCACTGAGTAGAGTTTACCCATCATGGCATCCATGACGTCTGTGGCCTTCTGGCTTCCATGAGAGAATAGACTTCTTTTCACGGCCGAGACAAAGTCTGTATCAGTCATGAGGGTCCCTGTGACGTCGTGGAGGTTCTTCATGAAGGAGTCAATGAGATCTGAGACCACCTCTTTCGCGTGCTTGATCAGGACCTTCTTTAGCAGGATGGTGGCAATGGTCGTGTCCTTCACTTGGATCCTCAGTGTCTTCATGATGGAGACCATCATATCAGACACCACACTGTTAGCAAAGGTCATGATCCCTTGACTGGCAGAGGCTGTGAAGTCATCAGGCCTCTCCTGCCCTCTGAAAAGCTTTCTCTCTGCCAGGAAGGACCTGCTGCCCTCTTTGGCATCGCCTGCATTACGAGATTCGAACACTTCCTTATAGAAGAAAGACTTTTTAGAAGCAGGCTTGTCATCTGGACTCCTGCTGTCCTTGGTGCTCTCCTTGATTTTCAAAGTGCTTTTGTATTTTAAATTCGGGGGACTCTGTAGTGTTCCCGAGGCTCTGCCACCGGAGCCCGGAGCCTTATCGGAGGGGGATTTTTTGGAACATGCAGAGACGGTCTCGTTCACCAGCTCTGATGCCACCTTGCTCAGGCTTTTGTTGGGTGCGGGCTCATCCCCCATGTACATGGACTGATGGACACATTTGTTCTCAGAGCCGTCAATTCTCTCGTTGATCTCCTTGCGGGCCATGGCTATGACGAGATTTGTGAGGCGGTTGGCGTAGAAGGAAACTTCATCTACTGAGCTCCCGTTACCAACGTGGGCACTGGGGCCCTGATAAGGGTTCTCTCTGCGACTCATCTCAACATGCAATCTCCCTGGGCTGCCTTTCGTGGTGGTGTTGTAATAGTCCGTGCAGAAACTTTTCCGTGGGTCTCCTGAGTTGACCATTTCCCCACCAAGTGATGATTCTCCAGGCTTGAACCTAATGTCTTGGAACCCTGCTGTGCTTTTTTCCAGGTCTCTGCGGAGCCAGCTGAGCACTCTGATGGGATCATGTGAGGTTTCCTTAAAAACAGACAAGGATTCGTCCGACTGTAACAGAGTAAAGATATGGGATGTTCAGGACAACCTCAAAGACCAGTTACAAAAATGGTCGCCTCTCTCAAGTCTTAACTGCTCCATCAGCCCAACAGATGTAACTGACTGCTTACTGTGTGTCAGGCCCCGCTCCAAGTCTTTTAAGACTGTTATTTAATATTATCCTGGCAGTAAACGTAAATGCTAACTCTCTTACTACCCACATTTTACAGAAGAGGACATTGAAGAACTGAGATATTTGGTTACTTACCTGGGGTTATACAGCTAATCACTGATGGAGGATGAGTTTCAACCCGGGCAGTGACTCCAGGGTCCATGCTCTCGACCACTGCACTGTATTGCCTCCAACAACATCTATCCTTAAGATCTGACGGTCATCAGCTACAGAGTTAGCATTTGCGCTGAATCAGATTTTTCATGTATTGCTATTAATTGCTATTTTATATGGTTGATCTGTTTTATTTACGTCTCTTATTACCAGTATCGTTTTCAAAAAATTAGAAAGGTCCTGGACAGTTGTGCACAATTAATCACTTTCCCGGGCTACACAAGCACAATCTTGATATACTCAATGGCTTCCAGTGGACTATTTGACATGACTTAAGTTAAAATCTGATTTGTCATTGAGGTGTTATATCTGGGGACAATTTAGGTTTTGAGTGAATGCAGATTCTTTGGTGGACGCCAGCTGCGATAAGCACATGCACATATTTATATGCTTACCTACGGTAATCTATAATCTTCACTTGGACATAGGCTACAGTAAGAGTGAATGTGAAAGTATCCTGTTTATCATCAAATGTAAGGGATCATTGCAGTGACTGGAGTTACATCTATCTGGGGATGACCACAAGTACTGCCCATCTTTAAAGAATAATTTGGTATTTTAATCACCAAGTATCATAGCATTGCTGGCTAGTATTTGTTAAATACTTATGTCTGCCAGGCACTGTGCTTAGTGCGCTAAGCCTGTTATTTTATTTAATCCTCATAGACACCCTGTAAGGTGGGTAACTCCTCTTCCAGTTTCACAGGTGAGAAAACTGGGGCTTAGAGAAGTTAGATACTAACATCTCACAGCTACTACATGATGGGGGCCAGTATTCAAATCTAGTTCAGACTCTCTCTCCCCTGCAGTACACGGTTATGTTTGGATGACTTGGGAAGAAGAGAAAAGCAGCTGGACCTCTACAGACTGGTTTCAGCTGCTTGTGGGCTATAAAGCCTGGTTCAAAGTCCTCCTAAATGGTTCTCCTAATATGAATAACAGCTACTAGAAGGAAGTGTGTGCTCCAGGAGGAAACTACACGTAATCTATAGCGTACCCTTCCCCGTCTTCTGATTCTGATTCTCTAGGAGCTATTTCACAACTCTGTAAACTGCAGATAACTGATAGCAACATAATGTAATTCTTGCCTACATACATGTTAATTCTGACCAGGGAAGAATTACGTTCTCCCCCACTGTGGAAAAGGTCGGTTTTGTTTCCATTTGCACGTTCACTTCAATATTCCTGATGGATATATGACTGATTCTCCTTTGAACTGCCTCAGCTGCTCGTCAATGAGTTAAACAAAATCTTTCACATGAGTTTATTTTTATATTCATATGAGAGTCATTATTTCACCATTCTCTGAAAGTGATCTTTCAGCAGTTTTGGAAGTCTTTGCCAAGATGTCCAACAGATTCGCCTAACAGAGGTAAATGTCATCATGAGAACAGTGTACCCGGTGGGTCTTTCCTTAGGCCCCCCCAGAAGTAAATCCAAAGGGCAATAGAACTTTGCAGATGTTCTGTTTTTCTAATTTTAATTACCCTCTCTACTAATTTTGTTTTTGGTTTTCATTTTAGTTCTTCCATGGCCAATAATCATTGGTGGCAGCAATGTGAGAATGTCCTTTTATTGTCTCACCATTTGGTGATTTCTTTAATGGATTAATGCTTTACAGAGATCTATTCTCTGTGGGTGAGAGACAACAGAAAAGCTATTTTGCTAGTATTTTTTGCCTATCTTCAGCTCAAATCAATTTGGAATTTTGTGCCTAGGTAGAAGGAAAAGGGTTCTTTAATCTCTGGATAGGTGAGTTTCTGTGTTTCTGTGTTTACCTTTGACACATGACAAAGTTTATTATCTTTTTTCATCGAGATATAAACATATAACATTATATTACTTTCAGGTGTATGGCACCTGTAATTATTGGCTATTTGTATACGTATTGTGAGACGACAGCCACAATAAGTCATATTCCACCATCACCACACATAGTTCAAACATTTTTTTCTGGTGATGAGCTCTTTTAAGATTTACTCTTTTAGCAACTTTCAAATACACAAAATATACAACATGGTATTATTAACTACAGTCACCATGCTGTACATTATATCCCCAGGATTTATTTAGTTTATAACTGGAAGTTTGTACCTTTTGACCACCTTCACCCATTTTCCCCACCCACCTTGGCAATCACCAATCTGTTATCTGCACTTATGAGTTTATGAGTTTTTTTTTTTTTAGAGCCCACATATAAGTGAGATCACATAGTATTTGTCTTTATCTTATTTCACTTAGCAGTTTCATCTATGTTGTCACAAATGGCAAGATTTCTTTCCTTTCATGGCTGAATAGTATTCCATTGTATATATGAACCACATTTTCTCTATTCCTTGTCCATCGATGGACACTTGGGTTGCTTCTATGGCTTGACTATTGTTAATGATGCTGCAGTGAACACAGGGGTGCAGATATCTCTGCGAGACAGTGATTTTATCTCCTTTAGATATATACCAGGAAGAGGAATTGCTGGATCATATGGTAGTTATTATTATTTTTAAATAATTTCCTCATATGATTGTGATTAAGATTAAATGAGATAATATGCACAAAATAATCTGTATCCTTGAAGTGGAATGTATAAAATAGATAATACTACTTAAACATTTCAGATGAAGATTAGACTTCAGAAGAGGTAAGAGAAGAGTAAGAGAAGCCATGAAGCTGGTTCATTAGTAATGTGGTGAAACATGGTTGACCAGCTGTGGGAGTACTAGGGAATAAAACTTGACTTCCTACATGCATGAGAAGTAGTGCTCTGGGTGAAAACAGAAGTGCTGGAAGAGAGTATGGCTGGGGATGTATCCTGCAATTCATTCCTGTCAGCCTGGGTGGGAGGTGTAGGGAGACTACTGAGTTTTTGTATGAATATTTTTAAAAATTATTTTTCTGAACCAAAGGTCAGTAACAAGTGTGAACTTCTAAATGGACAAAATTTAGTTTTAAGAAGAAGTTGTAGGAAAGAAAGCTGCCTGTGTGCGTGTCTGAGAAAGGGACAGAGAAAAGGTGGTGGGGTCAGAGCAAAGATTTCCAAGAAATGGAAACCTGGGTTCCAATGTACAAACTATTCATGGGGGGACCAACCTGATGGCCCTCTTCACAGAGGTGATTTAGGGGAGATGAATGATGTGTATCATAAACTATAAGAAAATAATTCAGTATGTAAATAGTGTCTGTGTATAACCTTATTTAGTCTCCACATTTGATGAGTGGCCTTCTTTGCAGTGACTCAGGAACCCAGACTTTGCTTTTGCATGGGTTCACCCTCCCTTAGGGACTCCGAATTTCTCTTTGCTTTGAGCCAGTGTATGGGAAACAACAGAGATTGTGGAGGATTGACTGAGAGACTTTTGTTGCTCAGGCCTGGAAGAAGCAAACATCACTTCTACCATATTTCATTTGCCTTTGTCTTTTGAAAGTGTGATTATGGTGTGTCTCAGTGTGGGTCTTTTGATTTCATCCTATTTGATTTCATCCTATTTCTGGATGTTTATATTCACGTCTTTCATTAGATTTGGGATGTTTCCAGCCATTATTTCTCCAAATATTCTCTCTGCCTCTCTCTTTCTCTCTTCTCCTATTGGGACTCCCATGCTGCATATGTTGGTCCTCTTGATGGTGTCCCACAGGTCCCTTTGGCTCTGTTTCTTTTCTTCAATCTTTTTTCTTTCTGTTCCTTAGACTTGATAATTTCCATTGTCCTATCTTCAGTTTTGCTAATTCTTTCTTCTGCCTGCTCAAATATGCTTTTGAATCCCTCTAGTGTTTTTTTCATTCTGGTTATTGTACTTTTCAGCTCCAGAATTTCTTTCAGGTTATCTTTAGGTTTTCTATCTCTTTATGGATATTTCCATTTTGCTCATACATTATTTTCTTGATTTTCTCCACATCTTTCCCTTAGTTCTTTGAGCATCTTTAACATCGTGGTTTTAAAATCTTTTTCTAGTATATTTGCCATTGGGTCTTTTTCAGAGACAGTTTCTGTAGATTTATTTTTTTCCTTTGAAGGGTCCATACTTTCCTGTTTCTCTATATGCTTTGTGATTTCTTTGGTTGAAAACTGGACATTTGAATCTACTGGCTGAAAGTTTAGAATTGAGGCTCTAAGCTGTCTATCAGTGTTTGAATCATCACGTGCCTGCCATTCAGAAAAGCATTAAGTGTAAGTAATAATGTCTTCCTACCTCCGCATGGTATTAACAAGTTAATATTATAAAGTTTCTTGAGCAAAAGATTCTCTATTCTGATTGGAAAAAATATTCTTATAGAACCTAACTCAGAAATATTTTAAGAATCTATGTTCACATAAGTTGGGTAAATTTTTGGTAAATAAGATTAGTTTAATAATTTTGGTTTCATAAAAACAGCTGTGTCTTCTGATTTATCAGTGTTAGGTATAATGTAAGTGTGTGTTTTCATTTTATGTTGGTATGCTCTTTATAAACTTAAATAGATTACACAGACCCAATCAGCTAGTATTGCTTGTACTTAATGTTTAAGACCATGAAAACTATAAATGTGTTTAACCAAATTGAATTTTTATTCTGGGAAACTTTGTTTCAACAGTTATTATGTTTTATAGTATGTCAGCTTGATGATGAATCTGCAACATCTTTATGTAACTTAAAACACTGGACTGGTATGAAATTGAGTTAATTAATGGCTATTTGTTGGATACTTAGATCATTTCTAAATAAGACAGAATACTGAAACACTAATAGCTAAGCATAATTTCCATGCTTTTGCTTCCTATTTTTACTACTATGGAGAGATGATATCTTTGAGTCTGTTAATGACTATGTTTGTTTTTGCCACTTAGGTTGCATAACGGATGTGTGTGGCTGTAGAGCTGTCCTGTGTGTGTTCATAAGCTCTGCTAGGCTGCACTTCAGCTGCTATGTGACAGTTCACAAGTGTAAACCTCCTCTCCCCCAGGTTTATTTTTGAAATAGATTAGAAAGTACTTTGGTTAAAAGTTTAATTTAATTTAAGGGTCTGAGAAATATATTTAGGAATAATAGTTTTATAGGAATCCAACAGAATACATGCCTGTTTTTCTCAGGACTGCAGGTGAAACCTGGAGGAGAGAGTTTCACAGCAAATAATGGAGGCCTTAAAGGCCAATCTGAGATTCCTTATAAAAAGTTCCAGTAAAGCAAAGTTAAGACTTATCCAATTGTTGCAAGTATATAAATAATCAGACCAAATATGATAAGACTAGCCTTTTGATCAAAATTTATCTTATTTTGAGTTTTTTTTTTATAAAAATGGAGGTAAGTGTAGGGAAGAAATTTGTGCTTCGGTAGAAAACTATGCATGGTCTATAGTCCGTCGTCTGTAGACTGAGCATTGCATACAGCTTTCCATATAATCTGATTCTGATTCTGTGTGAGCTATTTTACAACTCTGTAAGCTGCAGGTAGTTGATAGCAATGCAAAATAATTCTACGTGTCTACAGACATGTAACTGCTGTCCAGTGGAGGTTCAGCTGGGAAAGAGGACAGTTTTGCCTTGATTTGCACATTCATTTCAACATTCCTGATATATATCTTTTAAAAAAACTCTCCTTTGAACTTGTTGTAATACCTTTCACCAATTTCCTCATTAATCAGTTAAAAAACGTCTTTAACATGCATTCATTTTTGTATCTTTATTTTGCCCTTTTTTGAAAATTATTCCTTAATATTACCTACTTTTACAGATGGAAACACTATTTGCAAATAGTCATGCTTCCAAAAGTAGGCTGTAACATGTACAGGAAACTCTCATTATAATGCATATGTGGGGGTTTTTTTTTATACTTTTCAATTCTTTTTCTTTCTTTTTTTTTTTTTTTTTTGGCTGTGTTGGGTCGTTGCTGCATGAGGGCTTTCTCTAGTTGCAGTGAGTGGGGGCTACTCTTTGTTGCGGTGCACAGGCTTCTCATGGTAGTGGCTTCTCTTGTCTCGGAGCATGGGCTCTAGGTGCTCAGGCTTCAGTAGTTGCAGCATTCAGGCTCAGTAGTTACAGCACGCAGGCCTTAGAGCACATGGGCTTCAGTAGTTGTGGCGTGCGGGCTCAGTAGTTGTGGCTCATGGGCTTAGTTGCTCATGGCATGTGGGATCTTCCTGCACCAGGGATCGAACCCATGTCCCCTGCATCGGCAGGTGGGTTCTCAACCATTGTGCCACCAGGGAAGTCCCTACCTTTCAATTCTTTTCACAAAATGTTAAGGAAAAAATAAAAAACCTATAGCATAGCATCGAGCTTCATGATGGAGTCTAAAGAGTTGTGTTGGCTTGGTGTGTTTTAGTTTTTCATTGTCTATTTGGATTTCAATTTTGTTGATGGAGTCGACGATCAAACACCCATCTCCTCCAAATCTCTTGCCCTCTTGCATCCTTTAACTTTCTTTACTTATACACTGGTATCCTGAGCAGTTGGGGATGCCCAATTATTTCTGAGTCTTTCTTAGTTAAGAACAGGGAAATTTTTCATGGCCCTGAAAGAGAATCTGAAAAGGGTTAAGGGGTTTAATTTTCTCTCTTCAGCCATCTTCTGCTTCGGTAGCTTAGTGTTAAGTCAACACATATATCTCACGTCCTACTCCTCCTCACCTCTAGTTCAATTAAGACACACTTTATAAAATTTTCCCTGCCCATCTCTCACTTCAAAATATCTGTTCTTTAAACACCCACAGCAATTATTGTCCAGAAAATCCATTCGGCAAATTATCATGAACTTCTTATAGTTAGTGTCTACTAGTTATTTAGAGCTTTTAAATTGTATTCATATTTTCACACATGTATTTTTATTTTCCCAAATGAATGAATGAACTTCTATGAGGGCAGAAATTGTTTTGTTCTGTTCTGTGCCCCCCAGAGTGCTTCTTACTTATTGAAAAATCGAGAAATGTTCATTAAGTTGATTTAATATTGAAACTTTTTTTGTTTTTAATCTTTCTAAATAAAAGGGCAGAAGTTAATAAAAGACCTAGTAGAAGCAGTTTTGGTTACACTTACTCTACATTCATTGGATATCTAGTATATGTCTTAATGTCTTATGCAGATTTGTTAATCTTTTAGGCTATATAAGGCAGACCAAATAGATTTTGGACGAATAGAATATGGGTCAGGTAACATTACATGCAAGTAGATGTTTGATAAATGTTGGTACCAAGGGTGAGGATTACAATGGTGATTCCATTAGACTGTGAGATCCTTAAAGGGAGAGAATTCTGTCCAATTTATTTTTCTATCTCTGACCCTAAGACTCGGCACAGACTGTGCCAGTTATTTATTACTACCTCTCAACTCTAAGTCCACCCTTTTTTGTCTTTCTTTGTGACTCTGGAACTGGACCCTTTAAACATTTCTCCTTGGACAGCTGCCTTTGTTGACAGAGGGTACCAGAGAGGCACTACAGGTCATTGCAGGAGGGAGTGTAACAGGAAAGAGCTAAACTGGACTCCGTGGTGGATCTGTTTCTTTGACTTTAACCTTTGCTTTTCGTTGCTTTTGTTATTATAATCACACATGATGGCCTGCCTCAGAGAACCCTGCTCACCTGTGAATGGCTGCAGAAAAGAAGAAATTAACACATCCCTTCCCTGAGGCTAGTCATTCCAGGCGATGTTTTGCAAGACAGACAACCCTCTTTCCTTTACTTCCCCTTCTCTCCCTCTCAGATTCTATTAAAAAAACTGGCATCTGGACCCCATAAGATGTTTTTTTGGAAACACTAGTCTGCCATCTTCTCGATCTGCCAACTCTGCAAATAAAGTTGTATTCCTTGCCTCAACACCTTGTCTCTGATTCATTGTCCTGTCATGTGGCGAGCAGAGTGAGCTTGGACTTGGTAACAGGAGGGGTTTCCCTTCTGGCCCCCCTGCACCCTCTGGCAAGGTCTTCAGCACCTCTGGGATGCAGGCTGCTGTCCTGTTGCAGCTCACTCTCCAAGGAGATCTGAAGCAGCCCTGGTTTAGGGCGAGGGAGCTTTTGTGAGCCTTAGTTTCTTCCTTGTCTACTCTTTCAGTCTAGCGGTAGTAGCTCCTTTCTGCATTTGCTGCTCCTGGAACTCTTAGAGTCCTCTTTCACAGCTTTCAGTAAACTTAGTTAAACACCATTTACTGAATAGTTTTTTAATATTCAGTTACTGATGTGGTTTCCATCTTCTGATGGGACTCTTACACTGCCTGATACTTAGTAAGCATTTAGTAAATGTTTGTTGCATGATGTAGGCAGAATGACAGTATCACTTAAATGAGAGTTTATAGTTCTAAGAATTTTGAGGCATTCTACATTTCAGAAAAGATCTTTTATGATCTTTGGGGACATTTCTGTTTGAATCTCTTTCCATTGAGGATTAAAGTTTTACAACTGTAATATATAGCTTTTTTTTTTTTCATTACTTGTAGCATATTTCTCCTTCTAAATATTATATTATAGGATTTTTCATCCTTAAAAAATCATGGATGGGATTTTTCTGTTCTAAAGGGGCCCATTTTTTCCCCTAAGAACTTCATCTTCAAGAATAAGCAGTGATGTGTATAAAAACAGATGATTGAACTTGGTGTACCCCCCAAAAAATAATAAATTAATTAAAAAAAAAAAGAATAAGCAGTGTTTTATTATGACCTAGAGGGGTGGGATAGGGAGGATGGGAGGGAGGCTCAAGAGGGAGGGGATAGGGGGATATATGTTTTCATATAGCTGATTCACTTTGCGGTACAGCAGAAACTATAAATAATACAACATTATAAAGCAATTATACTCCATTAAATATGTATTAAAAAAAAAGAAATGTGTTAGGAATCCAGGGATAAATTGTGTTTTTTCTTAAAAAGAAAAATAATAACGAGGTGGTGGTGGAGAGAATCAGGCTACTCTTAATGGCCTGTGTTCCTAACTCAATATTTACAAGGAGGCTGACCCCTTACCATTTTCCAGTCCTGGGGTTGGCCATCTCCAGGGAAATAGACAGCAATTTTGCAAACTCCATTTTGGCTTTGTAACCAGTCAACCCTCTCTGACATCTGGAAGTAGAAAAAAAATGAGAACGGGTTGTATGGAAGTAAAGAGAAATAAGGTAAATGGCTGTGATGTGGAAAACAGGCTGCTTTCCACAGAGACCTGTCTCAAGAGCTGCTTCAGACCCACTTAACTCTAAACCTCTTCATCCTCAGCTGTCAACTGCAGGAAGATTTCTTAAGCATATGCATCTCTAGTGTGGAGCAGAGGCTGGTGCACTCTAAAGGTGCTTAGTAAAGATTTGCTCGTGAATCAGCTTAAGCAGACATGTCCTGCTCTCTGTGTCCTGGCTTGACAGTCCTTCCATATCTTGGATTTCCAGTACATGCTTAAAGCTCAATGTGATCAAAATAGAATTAAATTTAATTTACTTCTCTCTCTCTGTTCTTGCCCCCATCAACTTTTTTCAGGTAAAGTGGGCTTCGTTAAAATGAATTTCCAGAGCACTAACTTACTCATATTAGCAGTAAGTCTAGTATCTCTTCCTTAAAAATCTCTTCCTCAAGATTAAGGGCTTCCTTAATCCCTCTTCCACTTAGCCAAGGATCCTGGGAGAATTCTCAGTCTCCATGGTCTGCCAAATTCCTGAATGCCAGAAGAGGGACGTCATATGCACCATCCAAAGGGCCTTGGAGGCAGTGATGTCCCTGCTGATGTTGATTTTTCCATAACCCTCCCAACTCTTTGCTGTGTTCCCTCATCTCTGTGATGGCACCACCATCTACCTGGTCTTCCAGAAAGCTGATATTTATTTTACCTGTATTCTTCTATCCCAAGCTACCCTCAGCTACTATTTCTCTCTTCTCTCATTTGTAATCATTTTTTAGGAAAGAATTGCTTATACTTGCTGCTCTCACTGCCTCATCTCACAAGTGAGCATCGTAGCCCCTAATTCATACTCTCCTTGGCCTTTGGCCTTAATCTCACCCACTTTCTGCAGCACCACATCTTTGATAGTTCTTGGAAACGTGGCTAATTATCACATTTGCTCACTGATAATCTACAAATATGAGATGCTTCTCTTTGCCCACTTTTTCCATGACAGAATTCCATTGCCAGGCTTCCACACTGAAGTTTCCCTTTTCTGTTATAAATGTTGCTCAGATCTACATTTCTCAATATGCCAGGTGGAATAAAATGGCCAGTTTTTCCTCCCCAATGCCCCACAAACGTCTTTGTGAGACAGGCCATATATATTTATATTTTGATTCCAACAAACATACTGGTTAAAAATTCTGTTATAATAAAGTCCAAAAGCTTATCCTAATTTTTTTAAAAGTGAAATTGTGTTGTGTAAATAATTGCTTGAAATAAATGGAGCATTATTAGGGGTTGAATATCTGGTTAATTGGAAATATTTGCTTTAAAGGACTTTAGGCCGTGGTGGGGCCTAAAGACATCTCCCCAACAAATAAAACAAAAACAATTCAAACACAGATTACACACAATTTAACCTTCACTGCAAGTGGATTTATTATTTTTGTTATACATAACATTATGGGTAATTTCTAAAAAGAAAATATAAGACCTTTCAAGAGCTACCTGTTCTTTGCTCCCGAAAGGATGTGTTCCTCTTTTCACACTCCAATCACTAACTTAGATGACTGAGCTGGGGAAACAGCTTTCTTTTACTCTTCCTAACACTGTAATACAATAGATTCCTTGAATGAGCAATGGGTTTTCCACCCTGATTAGAGTTTAGGATTACCCTGTTAAAAATACTGAATCTGAGAGACCAATCCCCAGAGAATCTTATTTCCATGGTTTTAGGGTGTGGAAAGGTGGGCACGGAATTTCCTTTTTAAAAAAAAAAAAAAATTAAGTTTTTTTTTTTTTTATTATTTTTTTAAATTTTTGGCTGTGTTGGGTCTGTTGCTGCGTGTGGGCTTTTCTCAAGTTACTGCGAGTGGGGGCTACTCTTCACTGCGGTGCGAGGTCTGCTCATTGCAGTGGGTTCTCCTGTTGCGGCGCACGGGCTCTAGCTGTGCGGACTTCAGTAGTTGTGGCGCAAAGGGCTTAGTTGCTTCGGGGCATGTGGGATCTCCCCAGACCAGGGATCCAACCGTGTCCCCTGCATTGGCAGGTTGATTCTTAACCACTGGGGCACAAGGGAATTCCCGGCACTGAATTTCTTAAAAGTTCTCTGGGTGATTCTAATGTACATCTAGAATTGAGAATTCCTGGGCCTGGGTTTATATGGAGAGATCCTCTCTGCAACAGACCTGCCAGCTCCAGAAAGATAATTATTTATTCTTTTCTTTACAAATTTTCTCTGAGATTTGCTAATCTTTTTGGTACCTTATTTTAATGTTTTGGTTTTTTTTAAACCCTAACAAGGAAGCTTTTAATGATAATGAAGTTAAACCCTGTATTGTCTCTCAGCCGCTCACTATTTTATGTAAATATTCATACACATGAATCATTTCCATGAATAAAGGAATGGATGGCACTGTTCCTTGCTCAAAGAATCAGAAGACTTGGAAACAGGCTGTCCTGGACTACTGACAGTTTACATTTCATCTTAATGAATTACTGCTAATAGAAAATGACAAAATCAATAAGATCTACTGACATTTAAGCTATACAGCACAATTAAAAAGCTAGGATGAAAATGAAGTAGAGAAAAGAAGTTGTGAGATCACTTACTCTTACTGAGGACGGGGTCTGAGATATGAGGAAAGCTCTGGATTAATTTCTTGTTGTCTTCACTATTCTTAAGTTTACCCACCCCTCCTGCCATGAAATATAAGGAATCTGCAGTGGAAAGACACAAATAAAAATGACTGATTTTACATATGAACTTTATTGCTCTTATTACCAAATAATGATTCTGACCCATTATTTGGTAATGGGTATTGGGTATTTCCCATGGGATACATAAGTGATGAGCACAACGTGACATTTACAAAGTCCAGATCTCACTCTTGGTGCAGTCTGATGGTTCCTACATGGCAGCAAAGTTTCATCATCTGGCCAATAATTTCTGAAACGACTGTTCTTATTCTCCACTTTCAAATCATTGGTAGACAGACTTATTTAACAACAAGGACACTGCAAGTTTTTAGCCTAATCTCAAACTTGGCTTGAATAGGAAGTCAGAAGTTAAGTAACTAGAATGGAGAATAAGTGCCCTGAGTCCATGGCTCTCCAAACATTTTATATGTATTCCTTTGAGGACACGAGGGAAATGTACATCCTCATGTTACAAAGGGAATTCATAATTAATGTTAAAACCAGCTTCCAGGTCGATTATCTTCTTTGTACCACCTCTGCTAAGACAGTTCAACAGAAAACATTAGGGCACTGTACTCTCATCTTGGACTATCCACCCAGTCCCTCAGTGATGTCTGTGTAAACCCCACACTTACTTACTTCACAGCCCAGGTCAAAGCTTACCCCGTCTTTGAAATGTTTTCTAAATACCTAACTGAATGTGATTGCTCCCTCATCAAAGTTTCCATCATATTTTGCTTCAACCTTTCCATCTTATGTAGTATTTTATTTGCTCACATACATTTCACAAGTCTTTCTGCTTGTGATGGCAGATGCATTTTCTTACTCATTTTGGTGTCCTTCATAGTAGATAGTACCTTAAAGTTGGTGCTTAATAATTGTCTGCTGAAAGAATGAATTATGAATACTGCCTATTTCTAATTCCAGATAGCTCGATTTTTCTTTCTTTCTTAAATTGGAGAATCTGAGAGAAAAGAAATGCCTTGCTCAAGTTTGCTAGGGTGGTAAGACTTTCATGAAGCTTGACTCCTTTTGGGGATATGTTCACCCCAGAGACTTATCGAAGGTGTAAATACTTACGCAGTGATTTATTAACAGACCTCCTATCCCAATAATACAAATAAATCAATATCTCAAAAGCGCCCTTGCACTTCTTTCACACTTACTGGTTATATAGATTCAGCAAACACGTCCACTGACATATGTCCTGAGGTTTTCATTCTGTTTCCTGTATCTTCTGCATGTTTGTCTGCATCCATGAAGTTTTAGACTCTAAACTCCCTAAATTGTCCTGGATAATAGATTTTACATATAAAGAGGTACTTAAATACCTTTTGATGACAGTGATATTCAGACTCCTAGATCTGTATATGTCTCATAATGAAATGGAAAAGAAAGAAGGAGAATCTAGAGATTAATGGAGCCAATGAATGGATTCATCCATTTCTTAACTTCCAAGTTGGTGAATAATATCCTGGAGTTAGGGTGGAAAACAAGAGACAAAGGATACCTTGTGTTTTCTATTAAATGTGATGAGGAAAGAAGGCTAACTACATGCAGTGTGAAGATAAATGGACCTTGGGAACCACTTTTTTGTTACATACTCATTTTAAAGATTAGGAAACTGAGGCCCATAAATGGTATTATTAAAATCAATGGATATATTCATTGAAATATTTACACCTCTGCAAGTTAACATTCTGGAAGCTAAGAATTTTTTTCTACAGCAAACAGAGGGACCCCATGGACAACAGAAGCACTGACCTAAAATATTCCTTAAAAATGTCAATGTGATTATTACCTCAACAGTAAGTGAGGGGTGCAAGTCATGAATGCCAGGCAGGGAGGGCATAAACAGTACAGGGGCTTGGTTACAGTGCTGTACCCCAGACCACAGCTCCACCTCAAGACATGTTTCCTGCATTCACCATAAGCAAGAGCTCCTGTTTACTTAAGATTCCTAAACTCACGGAAAAACTCAAATTACAAGCAGCATACATGAAGCTTTTGGAGGGTTGATATATGTCTGACCAAGTTTTGAAATTTATTTGACCAGGTTTTATTACTAGTTTTAAAAAGGAAGAATATATTCTATTACATCCGTTCTTTTTTTCTCTCACTCCCTTTTTCTAAGTGCCTGGCATATAGTAGACACCCAACAAATTTGGTTGTTGATGAAATCAGCTTCATGGGATTTTCTTCAAATAAGAAGAGTGTGTGTGAGTGAGAGAGACTGTGTATCTTTTTCTCATTCACTGTTAAGCTTTCCTGTGGATCTCCCATATTTTCACTTTCCCTTAGTAATAACTTCTTCCTCCATTGCCTCATTAGTAGACATTTTTTCCACATAGCTATATATATCCTGCCTTTCTCCAGTTCTCTGTTGTCTAGCCAAGGAGTTATAAATAATAGTGAAAGGATGAAAGGGGATGAGAATTGGGATTTAGAGCTATATACCAGTCTGATTTTGCTATTATAGCACTGGAAAAAAAAAAAAAAAAAAACTTTTGGAATACCCTCACATGAATAGGAAAGGTCAGTACACAGTCAAGCTTCCAGTCACATCAGGAAATTAGAAAGCTGAGAGTAAGACCCTCCTCACGTCCCCAAAAGTACGGCCAAGCAGATTTGGTCAATCTGCAACAAGATTAAAACTTCAGCAGCGAAGATGGTAGGTTTAGCTATCATGGTGCTGAGGGAGAGGCTCATTTATTTCCAGAAGATTCCGATATAACATTAAAATTGACTGGGCAAAGAGGGAGGCGAGGTTGAACATTAAAAGTTACCCATCACTTGTCACTGAATTCTCCCTTTTAACCACAGAGGATCAGAAAATGGGCTGTTTTATCAGTCCAGTGGGATCTCCTACCTCTGTAGCACTGGAAGAGTGAACCACAGAAGATTCCAGAATGTACTTTTAAAGTCAATGAAGATGCTGGGATGTTCGTGCTCAGCTCAAGATCTTGTTTCCTCCCCCAGCCTTCCATGTACCTCCCCCTTGTTGGGACTGGAGAGTGACATCAGAATCACAACTGGTGACATCACTGTCTCTATAGCAACAGTGATGAGGCTACCTGAAACTGAGTGATCAAAAGCCAAGGGGAGGGGTGAAGATATACACCGAGGCTCTGATGCCTAGTGTGGAAGGACTGGGTTTGCTTTCTCCAGATTAATTTTCTCATTTAAGGGTCTGATTTTGGTAGGGGATATGGGAGGGGGAATTTACACCAATGAATTCTGCTGAAAAGAACAAAGTAACTATTACAAACTAACAAATCCGGATGGGTGCAGAGAATAAGAAATTAAAGAGCTGAGGGTCTGCTAAATTTTTTATGCAAAGCCCCTGGAGTTACTTAATTTTGTGGGGTCCAACCTGGACTCTTCTTACTTATACCTTCATCTTACCTTTTATAAAAAAATAAATTCTGAGATATTTTGCCTAAGCTGACCATCTCTGGGTTATAATAAATCTCAGATGGTCAGAGATACAGTAGCACTAATCCATCCTCTGCAATTCTCGACCTGAGGAACAGTACTGAGAGTAATCAGACCAAGAGCATTTGGTTGGGAGTTTCTAGGCAACTTTATTAGCAGTACCTTCTCTGTAGAATGTTACCTTAGGTACTCTTAATGACTCTCTGAGCAAGGCTACAGGATAAAGATTAAAATTGTTAATGAATCCAAGAGTGACTTACTGGTTTATTACAAGCTTCCTTCAGCAATACTAGTTCTCAATACTATCTATTGAGGATCTTTTATATTACGGTTCAGTTTCTTCATCTTTAAAGAAATCGGGTTTGTTGACCTCTTAAGATCGTCTCCAGCTCTAACACCCTGTGATATTGGTACCTGAGAGGTATGTGAAGAGAACGCACGTACACACATACAGCACTCTGCAGCTGACAAACCGCCTTCACATCCACGTCATCTGATCCTCACGGTAATATTCGGAGGAAACAGGACAGGTGTTCTTTTCCCTGTTAGACAGATGTAGAAGCTTACCCAGCTCACAACACTCTGAAGTTTAAGTCAATGCTCTTTCAACAACATCACGCCTCCTTGAAACTAGTATTCAGAACGTGAGACATTGTTTGACTTGGAGATGAGACATAACTGGCAATATTGTACAGGTGTAAGAATGCAGCCGATGATAAAGGGATCTGTCAATTTATCAGAACCAGGAAAGTATGTTTTTATTCATACTGATTCCAGAGTCAAATATTAGCAAAATGTAAGTGCTGAGAGAACATAGGATGAAGCCAAGAAATATGAGACTGTAGCATTAGTAAACTTCTCTAATAAAATTTCGAGAGTTTCTTTCTTCTTCTAACTCATTTTGGTAGGTGAAATTGCAGTAAGCAGTGGGAGTGGTGCAGAGTGGGACCAACCAAACTTACAAGCCTAATTAACAGGCCACTTCTATTCACTACTTGTCTTTTGTCCATCCCAACAACACACACTTCTTTCTTTCTGAAAACATAAAGCACTGAAGAAATGACCAAGTCTAGAAAGATTCCCCCAAAACGAGTTTGTTTTCTGATAAGCCCTAGGTAGATGTCTCAGGACAGATTGCTAATCGCTGTTCCTACTCAGGGACCTTGAGAGGCTGCCCCGAAAAAAGTATTTATTTAAAAATGCAAGTCCTTATTTTATCTCTCTGGAATTTCCGCAAGCTCTAGATACTACTTTCTGGAACAATGCAGACTCCCAAGGGATCCACAGTTCATTAAAAAAAAAAATTACAAACCGTTGCTCTAGAGAGATCCCTCTTGAGTTTCTTCCTACAAAAATATGCAGACGGCATACACGCGTACTAACTTTTACATGACACTTCAGGAAGTTCACAGACCTCCTGAAGCCCACTCCTGGGTCACAGTCCAAGTTAAGAATCCCTGGATTCATGTCAGGTGGTGAGATAAAGGCTCTGATAAATCAGAGTAATTAAAGGACAGGTGGAATGATGGAAGACGTCAGAGACGTCATCTCCGAGCAGAGAGAAGTCTGTCCTACGAGCAGAGACTTGAGCTGGTGACAGGACAGGAAAAGGGAACAGCAAGAGCCAAGGCTCTGGGGACAGAACCTGCTCCGGTTCCACGAGAGCATCCTTTCTCACTGTTATTTCTCGTCCTCACTTTTTCTCTCTTGGTCCCCGCCCCCTCCAGTCCCCTGGGTCCGGGTTTTCTCCTCGAAGAGCTTCCCAAGCATAGGGGCCACGCCTCCTTGTCGCCCGCCTCACGGGGCAGGCCCACCTGACACTATCAGGGAACAACGAACTTGAGAGTCGGGGGAGCTGCGGTGCTGCCATTTTGCCCTTGAGTCAGTCCCTGATTCACTCTGAACCTCAGGTTCCTCGACAATACGAGGGTATCTTTACGGCGCGCTCCAGCCCTGGGGTGCCGAATCCTTTCTTTCTATTTCCTCTCCTCCTCGTGTCCCTCGCGTCCCCCCAGCCCGTCCAGCTCTTCCCCCCACTCTCTTCCGGGCCTCTCTTCGCCCCACCCTCGGACCCGCCCCTTCCGTTCCCGGTTAGCGCCTGCGCAGATGGCCAGGGAAGATGCCGTTTGACCCAGCTTAGTAGCCGTAGTCGGCCGAGCGCCGGCGGCGGAGGATTGTGGGAGAAGATGGCGGCCGCCGTTCGCCCCGGAGTTGTCCGAGCCCTGCCAATGTCACGTAAGTGTCACCGGGAACAGCGGCCCCGGATCGGGAGTCCGAGATGCGGAGCTAAAGTTTCGGGAGTGGCGCCGCGCAGCAGCGGTCGCGCTGAGTCCCCGGGCATCCTGGTTTTTCTAGGTCCGGAGCTGCTTCTATCCAGTTTCTCCTTTCTCTCCTCTACCCTGGCTCACATATCAAATTGTGCACCTGGGAAGGGGTCTTCGCGGGGAAAACCTGAGCAGCGCGAAGCGGGGAGGAAACAGGGAGACATGTAAAAGATCGAGAAACTTAGTACTGGTAGAATTGTAAGGGTTTGGGGTTACAAGAAATACGGGGAGTGCGGGGGAGGAATCTGAACGGGATGGGGAAAAAAAGGATAGTGGGGAAAAAAAGAGTAATGGAGAAAAGGTTCTTCGTGGATTGACCGTATGACTTTGTGCAGACTCTTAATCGGTCTCAACTTCAGATTTTGCGTATCACAGTGTAAATGAGCATACTACAACGTCAGTGAATTTTTGAGAGGATTCAATGAAATAGTATTTATAAGAGGGCTTTCCTGAATCAAAAGCATTCCTACAAATTTGGAGCATGTTCTGTGGAATCGTTGAGGCCTCGCGGAGTGAGGGATGCTTAGGAGACAGAAGAATCGGAAGATTGGTGGAAAAGAAAGAAGATTACAGGAATATCCTAGAACTTATCTAAGTGTAGTTTATTGCCCTTTCTATTCTGATTGGATCTGCTATGGTCCTGAAGTTGAAAACAGCGTACGTGCCCTTCCACTCACTAAGAGAGGCTAGAAAAGCAAGAAAATTGCTTATTATCATTATTTCACCCAATTCACCTTCACAAACATGCCCTGCATCAGCCTCCAAAAGTTGCAGTTTTCCATAGTGTATTTTAGTTATTACAGAATACTATTTGCTCCCAAAATTAGGTGCACGTCAGAATCATTCTTAGTGCTTTATAAAAAATAGAAATAGGGACTCTTTGAAGAGCTATTGAATGAGAATTTTTGAGACTGGCTCCTTGCACCATAAATTTTAAAAAGCTCCACAGTTAGTGTGGAGCATTAGAATGTTCAGCCTGAGGTGAGAGACAGGACTATTTGGAGGATTCTTTTTTATTTTCCGTTTTGGGTAGGTTCTTGGTGCACGTAACTTATAATGAATGGCTTTGTAGCCCTGACTTCTTTGCAAAGACATTTGCTGGTTCTCTTTTTAAATTTTATTTATTTATTATTTTTTTGGGGGGTACACCAAGTTCAATCATCTGTTTTTATACACATATCCCTGTATTCCCTCCCTCCCTCGACTCCCCCCCCCCTCGAGCACCCCCCCCCCAACCCAGTCCTCTAAGGCATCTTCCATCCTCGAGTTGAACTCCCTTTGTTATACAACAACTTCCCACTGGCTATCTATTTTACAGTTGGTAGTATATATATGTCAGTGCTATACAACAACTTCCCACTGGCTATCTATTTTACAGTTGGTAGTATATATATGTCAGTGCTACTCTCTCGCTTCGTCTCAGCTTCCCCTTCACTCCCGCCCCCTCCCATACCTCGAGTTCCCCAGTCCATTCTCTGCATCTGCATCGTTGTTTTTGTCACTGAGTTCATCAGTACCATTTTTAGATTCCATATATGTGAGTTAGCATACAATATTTGTCTTTCTCTTTCTGACTTACTTCACTCTGTATGACAGACTCTAGGTCTGTCCACCTCATTACATATAGCTCCATCTCATCCCTTTTTATAGTTGGGTAATATTCCATTGTATATATATGCCACATCTTTATCCATTCATTTGTTGATGGGCATTTCGGTTGCTTCCATGTCCTGGCTATTGTAAATAGTGCTGCAATAAACATTATGGTACATGTTTCTTTTGGGATTATGGTTTTCTTTGGGTATATGCCCAGTAGTGAGATTACTGGATCATATGGTAGTTCTATTTGTAGTTTTTTAAGGAACCTCCAAATTGTTTTTCATAGTGGCTGTACCAACTTACAGTCCCACCAACAGTGCAGGAGAGTTCCCTTTTCTCCACACCCTCTCCAGCATTTGTTGTTTCCAGATTTTGTGATGATGGCCATTCTGATCGGTGTGAGGTGATACCTCATTGTGGCTTTGACTTGCATTTCTCTGATGATGGGTGATGTTGAGCATCTTTTCATGTGTTTGTTGGCCATCTGTATGTCTTCTTTGGAGAAATGTCTATTTAGGTCTTCTGCCCATTTGTGGATTGGGTTATTTGCTTTTTTGGTATTAAGCTTCATGAGCTGCTTGTATATTTTGGAGGTTAATCCTTTGTCCGTTGTTTCATAGGCAACTATTTTTTCCCATTCTGAGGGTTGCCTTCTAGTCTTGTTTATGTGATTCTCTTTTTAAACTGTTACATTGGTGTCACATAATGTAGGTTGTGAATGATAATAACTGCATTTTATTGAGTACCTATTGGCTAACCAAAGTTCTAGACATTTTCATAATTTTTTTTCCTTTAACTCATTTTTTAAAATTAATTTATTGGCTGCGTTGAGTCCTCATTACTGCGCGCGGGCTTTCTCTAGTTGTGGCTAGCAGGGGCTACTCTTCGTTGCGGTGTGCGGGCTTCTTTCTCATTGCACTGGATTCTCTTGTGGTGCACGGGCTCTAGGCTCACAGGCTTTAGTAGTTGCAGCCCATGGGCTCAATAGCTATGGCTCGAGGGCTCTAGAGCGCAGGCTCAGTAGTTGTGGCACACAAGCTTAGTTGCTCCGCGGCATGTGGGATCTTCCCAAACCAAAGCTCAAACCCGTGTCCTCTGCATTGCAGGCGGATTCTTAACCACTGCGCCACGAGGGAAGTACTGACTTTTTTTTTTAACTGACACTATAGCTTGTGCTCTCTACCACTGTGTTTTGTTGTCTCTGGGAAAGTAAGCTTTTGAGTAAACTCTGGAGAGTCAAGTCTAGTGTGTAACAAAAAACACTACAGAACAGAACTGTGTAAGACATATATAGTGAAATGTGCATAGACTATTAAGTACCATAGGAAGATTAGATCATTTGAAGTAGGGAGGGAAGATTGGAAGGCCAGTGGAGAACTGCAGTGCTTCTGCTAATTGTTCTGTTTTTTTTTTAGGGTTGTTATGATCTGGTAAGTCAGAGGGGTTGGACATCTTCCTGGCACTGGCAAAGACAAGGGAAGTTTCAGATCTTCTGCCCGAAGATCTGAAATAGTAGGAAAGGAGATTGAATACGTTAGATGGGATCAAATAATGGAGGCCTTTGAAAACCAAGCAGAGTTTAGACTAGTGGTCTTCCAAGTGGGTTATGCACTGGCATATAAAAATATAGTATTAGAACTTAAAGAAAAAAAGTTTTCTGTAATTGTAACAATAGCTAACACATAGTTCAAACTGTATACCAGACACTGTTCTAAGTGCTTTAATGTGCACATTGCATAATGTGTATAACATAGTGGTACTACATAGAACATGCATGTAGTTTACAAATAAATACTTTAAAAAAGCTCTAATGCAGTGTGCAAGCAAATATGTTTGGAGACTTGGTTCAGGTATCACAGTAGGAAACCAAAGTAGGTTTTTTTTTTTTTTTTTTTTTTTAAGAAAACAGGGTGGAGGCAGGGGTTGGGGGTGAATGAATTGGGAGATTGGGATTGCCATATGTACATGACTAATAAGAAAAAAATATCAAATTGTACACTTTAAATATATGCAGTTTATTGTCTGTCAAAAAAAATACATCAATGCACTTGCTACAACCCCCCACCCCCCCAAAAAAAAGATTTATTTTATTATTTATTTATTTATTTCAGCTGCGTTGGGTCTTTGTTGCTGTGCTCGGGCTTTCTCTAGTTGTGGTGAGCGAGGGCTACTCTTCGTTGTGGTGCACGGGCTTCTCATTGTGGTGGCTTCTCTTGTTGCGGAGCACGGGCTCTAGGCGTGCGGGCTTCAGCAGTTGCAACATGTGGGCTCAGTAGTTGTGGCTTGCAGGCTCTAGAGCGCAGGCTCAGTAGTTGTGGCACCGGGGCTTAGTTGCTCTGCGGCATGTGGGATCTTCCCGGGCCAGGGATCGAACCCACGTTGCCTGCGTTGGCAGGCAGATTCTCAACCATTCTCACCAGGGAAGCCCCAAATTAGATTTTTGAGCAGAGGAACATAATGAGTAGAGAATATTATTTTCCTAATGGTGTTCATAATAAATGGAAGAAAATGGAGATGCTGGAGCCCAAGAGGGTAATAACCTGTATTTATTGAGGCCCTACCGTGTGCAAGGCACCATGGCATACTAACCCATTTATGATTAATTTTCATATCAGCCCTCTAAAATGTAAGCTCCATCAGGCCAGGGACTTTGTCTTTTTTACTATGCTAGTCACAGTTTCCAAAAGAGTGCTTGGCCTGTAATTGTTGAAAAAACAAATAACCATGTTAGTGTAACATTACCTTCTGAGGAATTTCAAAGTAATAGTAAATGAAAGCAACTATTACTCGTGGAATTCTTAACGTATGCTGGGTAATGTGCTAAATGCTTCACACACATTTACTGTAATCCTCATAACAATCATTCCCTTTCATACATCTTCAACTCCCCAGCCCTTATCCCTTTGTCATAAAAAAATCAACACTGATTAAACCAGGCTTTACACATATTTCCTGCCTGCCCTGAGCAGTGGAGAGCTGAGCTAAGGAAAACTCCAAGCAAATTGACTGTCCTTATTGTAAATTCATGAATACAAATCTCAAGTAGATTTTCAGCACATTTTTCTAGGAAATTTGCTTTCCCTTTCTCCATATAACTAGTTAACATTGCCTGTCTCCTGAAACTTCTAACACATGTTTCTGTCTTATTCTTAGCTTTACAGCGAACACAAAGGAATCAGATAGGACTGATGTTTTTCCCACCATTACAAGCTAATAACTGAGCTGGGGTGATTCTTTGCTTTCCCTCTTACAGTGAATGAACTGCTGGCCTTCAGTCACTTGGCCTTTGATGTCACCCTCACTTGGCCTTTGATGTCATCCTCCCTTTCCTCTTCCTTCCCTCTCCTAAATCATTAACATTTCCCCTCTACTGGGTTGTTTTCATCAGCATATAAATATGTTATAATATCTCTTATTAAAAAAAAACTCTTCCTTGTCTTCCTGTCCCTCTAGTCCCGTTTTTCTTTGTCCCTTTACATCATATTCCTGAGAAGAATTTTCAGTACTTCTTTTAGGACCTCCCTGCTGCACTCTCCTACTCCAATAAAATTTCTCTTTTCAGGCCATTGACAGCAAACATCTTCTAGATCAGAGGATCCTCTGCCCTCCTCCTTCTTCCCTTTTCAGCAGCATTTGATAGAGTTAACTATTCTCTCCAACAATCACTTTCTTCATTTGGCTTCTGGACACCATTTTCTTTTTTTTTCTTTTTTCTTTTTCTTTAAGAACTTTTATTGAGATACAATTGACATACAATAAACTGCATATATTTAAAGTGTACAATTTGATATTTTTTTTCTTATTAGTAATGTATATATGGCAATCCCAATCTCCCAATGGACACCATTTTCTTTTGTTTTTTCTCTTTCCTCCCTGGGGGTCTTTGGGTTAGTCATGTAACCTCTCTGAACCTTGTTCCTTATCTATAAAGTGGCAATAAAGATAGTGTGAAATAAAATATTGCCTGTTAAGCACTAAGAAGGATGTCAGGTGCCTCTGTAAGTTTAACTGTTATTTATACTTATTATTTTGTTACTATTATGTGTCTGATCTGCATTGTTTGTTTTTAATCTCTGTGGTTACGGTAACTATTCGGTAAGCTAGGCTCTTTCTCCAATTCCATACTTTTGGACAGGGAAAAGCAATGGTTTGTGGGCAGAGTGCCACTGGCAAGTCATCCCTAGCAGACACAGACGTGATTTCTTAGTTACTTACTTACCTACTTTTGCTGATTTTCAGTAGTTTTGTACTAAGTCCAAACTGCACTCTTTTAAAAAAAATAATAATCTCTTACCTCTGCCTCCAACCCACATCAACTCTATTTTTCATTTGTCATCAGTTTCACAGTCTGTTCCAGGTACGTCTTTTGCTGTTCCCTGCACTGGGCTTATTCATTCCCACCCCTACATTGTTAGATGTGTTACGTGTTTTGGGTGGAAATCTATCTTTTCTGTTATTACTCTTTCAAACCTTTCTCAATACACTTTGTTCAGGAGTCCTTCCTCATGAGTCTCTAACTTGTGGCTTCTTTACTTTGCATTCTCTCTGCTCCTTTAATGTAGAGATTTATACTCTTTCAGTTTGTAACTGTTTATTACTGTTTTTCTTAATGTGACTTATCTTTTCAGGTAAATTATATCCTATAGGGCAGAGAGTTTGCTTTCTAATTTTTATACATTTTCTTATGTCCTATGGCTTCTTTGTTGCAATAATTTATATTAGTTATTGCTGTTGGCACTTAAATTATAACTTGTAGTTTAAAAGTTAAATTTGAACTGTAACCTAAGTAAATGAAAACACTGATAGCAAAGTAATGTTGCATTTCTAGGAAAAGAAGCTATTTGTATTCATGGTCACTATTATGTGCATTCTGGGGTTTTCTTTAAGGTTCTTCTATTACTGCAATAGCCACATCTGTGTTTCACGGCCCACCCCAGCGCCAGCTCCATCACGCAGTCGTACCTCATGGGAAGGGTGGGCGTTCCTCAGTGAGTGGGATTGTGGCCACTGTGTTTGGAGCAACGGGATTCCTGGGCCGCTATGTTGTCAACCACCTTGGTAAGTAAAGTTCCTTGAGTTTAGTGTTTTCCAAAGCCATTCATTACGAGAATCCGTGAGCTGTTTCTTTTCACTGTAACAGTGTTTCGAATTACTCCTATCCTGGATTTATGTAATTTTGGTCTGTTGTACATTATAAGCAGGCCCAGACTTCCTATATAGGACGTTAACACAGGAATAGGGGTCTCTGAGAAGTTATGACATCTCTAGCATAATGGCAACATGTTTTATTTTTCACTAAACGTAAAGTTGATTCTCATATCACGCTAGAATTTAAATATTTACAAAATCCCTCTTGTGTACTGTAACCATATTATGTTAATGTTGATCCTTGTTCCAACCCATTCTTTTTAGGTCGCATGGGGTCACAAGTGATCATCCCCTACCGGTGTGAGCCGTATGATACCATGCACCTTCGTCCCATGGGTGACCTGGGCCAGATTATCTTTCTGGTGAGGGCCTGTGTTACTGATTATTGGAGTTTTCGAATGTAAATTACTAAGGTCATTTTTGGGAGAGAGGGGCAGCAGTTTCCTCCCAGAGTGGACCAAGGGCGTCCTCCATTCACAGGCCATTCTTGTAAACCCTAGTCCAATAGTTAGCAACCTTTTTCTCTAAAGGGCCAGGTAGGAAATATTTTAGACTTTGCAAGTCATAGGGTCTTGATTACTCAGCTCTGCCCTTGTAGCCTGAAAGCAGCCGTAGACAATATATAAACAAATGGGAGTGGCTGTGTTCCAATAAAACTTTATTTACAAAGTTAAATTGCAGGCTAGACTTGCCTGTGGGTCATAGTTTAGCAACCCCTGCTTTAAACGTATGCTGGCCAGTAGCCATCAGCCACGTGTGGCTCTTGAGCCCTTGAAATGTGGCTGGTGTGGATAGAAGTGCACTGTAAGTGTGAAATACACATCAGATTTCAGACTTGGTTTGAAGAAGGTAATATTCAATATATCGTTAATAATTTTTTACATTTATTACGTATTGAAATAGTATTTTGGATATATTGGGTCAAATAAAGTATATTATTAAAATAAATTTCACCTTTTTCTTTTTATTCTTTTAAACGTGGCTAATAGAAAGTTCAGAATTACATACGTGCCTCATATTTCTCTTGGACAGTGCTTCTCTAGATAGAAAATCACAAATAAGGTGATTTATAACTTGGTTGGCTTGGCATAGACTTAGCTTAGAACAGTTCTTCCTGAGCATTTGATGTTGTTATTCTTTAATCTGCAGGTTGTTCCTTTAGGCCAGTAGTTGCCAGTGGAGCAAGGCAGGGGGAATGGGGTGGGGCAGGTCTTCAGGGGAATGATGAATGTGGGGCCCTTTTGGTTGTCGCAGTGACCGGAGGCCCTGCCGGTTTCTTCGGCAGGGGCCAGGGGTGCTGAGTATCCTCCAGGGCACGGGATGGTCCTTTCCACAAAGAATGATGCTGTCCCAGCCTGCAGTTTCCTGTGGAGAAGCACTCCAGGCCTGGGTGCTTGGGTCAGCTGTTCTTGCAGCTAACTTTTCTTACTTCCATCATCCTGCCTGAGCCTGAGCCTGAGCTCTTTGTTGACACACTCTCCTCTTTTAAAAAATGTTTGTTAAACATCCTTAATATCTCTGTTATAGTCATACAGATTATTTGTCATCTCTTTAAATTTTGACTTAATTTTTATAGCATTTTCATTTATTCTTTACTGAAGGTTCACAAGGTAGGTACAATATTTATATTGGAAATTTCTTATTTCTAAAGTGTTTTTCTTTTCCCTCAAACATCTGCTTGGTATTACAGTTAGAGGCACTTAGCCTTTTCCTAGTTCTTTGTGACTGAAGATTATCGGTCACCTTGTCAATCCTCAGAATTCAGGTATTTCACAAGTGATGGGCAAAAACCGTTACTGGCTTGCAAATGTGGAGTCATTGGAATTAAGCCAGATGGTGTTTATTGTGTCTACTACGTGCCTGGCATTGAGCTAAGCTCTGCACATGTCTTGACAAACAGGACAACAGGGAGCTCACAGTCTTAACAGGGAATAGAGACACTCAGTGCAGAACTTGGAATATGGTCATGTTTATGAAAGGGGAGGCCCTGGGAAGGTGTACTGGGGGCACCTCACTATTTTGTTGTTTATTTTTGAGAAGGGTGGACCACATTGGGTGTGGGGTGCTGATTTCCCAACTTTAGTCTCTGTTGGGAACTGCTGTGTGAATGGCCACATGGTTTACCAACCTGATCTTGCCCCTGGGCCTTATTCCTGGGAATTTAGTTTCCTTTTGATTCCTTCTCTCCAGGCATCGCTCTTGGGCCATTCGTGCAATTATGCCTCAAGCTCTTCTGCTCTGAGTCTTCTTGGGTTCTTCCTCTCTCACTCTTGTCATCTTCTCTGAAAAAAAGCCTTTTTTAAGCTTTTTATATGTAGAGCTGCTTGCTGTTTTTTTTTTTTTTTTTTGGCCACGCTACATGGCTTATGGGATCTTAGTTCCCAGACCAGGGATTGAACCTGTGCCCCTGGCACTGCAAGCACGGAGTCTTAACCACTGGACCAGGGAAGTCCTGTAGAGCTTTTTCTGTTGAGTGTGTCACTGCTGTGCTGCCGATTTTCTGTATATTTCACTTACTCCTCATAGTAACCCTGTGGGGTAGGTTGTGTTTTCAAGTTTTACATAGAGTTTGGAGAGAGCATTTGTACACAGCTAGTAAATGGCAAAGTGGAATTTGCGTTCCTGTCTGCACCTGAAGCTGTGATTCTCTACTCTCTCTTGTACTGCATTCTCCACTGTCAGGAGCTGTAAGCAGTTCTGCCTGCTGGGGGCTTCATCTTTTTGTTCTTGAATCTGATTCCTGTAGCCCTTTCTCTCATTTCTAAATTGCGCAGGAATTTTACTGCACTCTCTCCCCTCCCCCACCCCTTTCTCACTCTCCCTCCCACCCCTTCTCACTCATAGATACACACTGAGAAATCCATACTACTTATTATTATCTTCCTTTGAAATGATTTAAAAATTCATTTTCATTTTAACATAGAAAATGCTCTGCCTTTGTCTGGGGGTCTTTAGTCCCTGGTCACTATTTTGGACAAGAACCGTCAATCTGATGTAAGTCCTAGACGACAGCTCAGAAGTGCTGTTCTCCGCTGAAGTCTGCCATCGGCTCACCTTGAACTTAAAGGCGGGTCACTTCTCTCTGAGTGTTGTTTTCATGTGTTTCAAGAAGAAATTAGTAGATCTGGGATTGTAAAGAGTTAAAAAGAAATAAGAAAGTAGTCATGAATGTTCCCAATTTAATGTTAGCCTTTAAGAAACACCCCTCCTATCTTCTAACTGGTTGCTGCTAAAAAGGGAACGTCAGTTTACCTCCCAAATGATCCTTGGTTCTTTGGCTGTATTTCATTAAGGAAAGGAGACTTGATTACTAGATTCCTTTATAGAGTTCTGCAGGGCAGTTGGAAGAACAAAAATTGCTGTGCCCCATGAAAATGAGTAGTGTCTTTTCTAGTTCTGTCATCTGATATTACCGGGATAAAATATATTTTGACCTGTTCATCTCCAGAAGAGCCAGAGAGCCAGCAGGGAGGTTGAACGCTCAGAATCATTTCCGTTGTAGCCAGTGGAGCCGGTGTGAGATGGCACCATCGTGTGCGGACAGCAGGTGGCCCATTTTGAATCTTGTTGCTGGGGGTGCTACAGAAGTGTTTCATGCCAGGGTGCACCCCTGATGCTTTCCTGTGACTGGCTCCTGCTGTTACAGGAATGGAATGGGAGAGACAAGGATTCGATCCGAAGAGCTGTGGAGCACAGCCACGTGGTCATCAATCTCGTTGGGCGAGAATGGGAAACCAGGTAAGTCTTTGACTCTCGTTTCTCCTTTGAAGAACTGGCTTAGGGTTCAGTAGACATTTGTTGGGCACGTAACTTGCCAGGGATTGCAGTTGTGACATTTTCAATTGGTCCATCAATGAGTGTTGATGGAACAACCTTTTCACAGCCGATTGAACAACCTTTTCACAGCTGGTGACTACCCTCCCCACCTGGTAATGGCAGAGAGCAGGCCTGTACATTTTAAAAAGTATATATTAGTTTTGGCTTTGGGTTAAATTGTTGCTATTTAAAAGCTTAGCTATTATGAATTCCAGCAATAGCATGAAAACCGGCTTGTCACAGAATGCTTTGAAATCCTGAGTCAGGTGTTCTTAACCGATCCGTATTTTTTCCTTGCAGAAACTTTGGTTTTGAGGATGTGTTTGTAAAGATTCCCCAAACAATTGCTCAAGTGTCCAGGGAAGTTGGAGTTGATAAATTTATTCACGTTTCACATCTGAATGCCGATATTAAAAGCTCCTCTAAATATCTGAGAAATAAGGTAAGTAACAAGATGATCTGGGAAGTGGTTCACAGAGCTTGAGTTTCTTGGCCTCTTGGAAACGTGAGTTCAGTGAGAAAGATTTCTCCTTGACATATCCAGAATCAAGGGGGATTTCTAATCCTCCATCTCTGGGATGTGTTGCGTGTATGAGTGTGTTGTGTGGCTGAGCTGTGGCTGAGTGCCTTCTGTTCGCAGGGAACTGTGCTAAGCGGCTACAAAGATGGGTAGGTCATATTGTTAGCCGTGCTCGAACACGTAAAGTTTCTTGGCACATAACAGAATTACAGAGTAAACGCAAAAGGTGGAGAATGAGTCCTGCTCAAGAGTCTTACCCGTGTCACCCAGCAAAGCTAAATGACCATCCTTCTTTCCCTGACCCCTTGCATAATCATGGTCTCATGTCAGGCTCAGAGGCATGATGTGAAGGCTGGGGGTGACAGGAAAAGTGTTTGCACGGGAAAAAGGCAGTTCACATTGTAGTTCGGCTTCTGAGACTCCCAGAAACCCCACTGTGGTCCAGATTGTACCTAGGGCTTGACCAGCCTGGTTTGAAGTTGGTCTGTTACCTGAAATATTTTATCATCAGGGACTCAGGAGGGGTTGTGGTGCCTGGGACTGCCTTCAGCATTTGGTTCCTGACATAAGGAGCCTGCTTTGGGTTAGACTGATAAGGCCCACAGAGTTCCTTGACACTGGCTCCAGCTTTTGAATCCACTGCATTCTTTTTTTTTTTTTTTTTTTAATTAATTAATTTATTTTTTATTTTTTATTTTTTTTATTTTTTTGGGGGGTACACCAAGTTCAGTCATCTGTTTTTATACACATATCCCCATATTCCCTCCCTTCCTTGACTCCCCCCCGCCTTGAGTCCCCCCCACCCTCCCCACCCCAGTCCTCTAAGGCATCTTCCATCCTCTGAACAATTTATGAAGCAGCTCCTGTGTGCTCCATGTTGTAGTCGGCGCTGGGGATACCGGGTGAATGAAATGCACATGGTCTTCACTCATATCTAGTTTATAGTGCATTGAGGAAAATAATTCCAGATGCACCAGGTGTTGCAAAGTAGCTTAGGGAATCCTTATAAAAACATGCTCAAAATCAAAGCTTCTAGAAGGAAAAATTAGGAATCAGTTAAGAATACCTGATATGGGATTTCAGAGCATTCTGTGGTAAACTGGTTTTCATACTATTGCCGGAATTCATAATGGTTAAACTTTTAAATAGTAATGCATCAACCCAAAGTCAAAATTAATAATTTAAAAAAATTTTACAGGCCTGCTGACTGTCGTTACCGTACATAATGTAAGGCTTACTGTAAGTGATAGGTCAGTGTGCACACTATTCTCTGTCCTCAAGGAATCCCAGGGCTGGGGCCCTTTAAAAACATCAGAAACATCTGGCTGCACCGGCTGTGTGGGGAGAAGGGGGGAGAGTGAGGGAGAGAGCGAAGCCGTGGCTGCCTTTGCCCTGGCATTCAGAGAACCACCCGCATTCACGATTGTTTGGAGGGGGCGGGGGCGGGGTGGTCAGTGGTGAGTGCGAGGGAGGAGTCAGAGGTGCCCCGCCCTCGGGCTTAAACCCCTGGGTGGATAGTGCTCCTGTTGAATGAGATGAGGAACCCTTGAGAAAGACCGGGCGGTGGGGGTGGGTCTCAGCCTTAGAGGCACGTGAGAATCACGGAGGGGACTGAAAAGTCCTGGTGCCCAGGGCACCCAGAACAATGGACATAGCAGTTCTGGGAGCAGAACTGGGGCATCAGTATTTACAACTCTCTCTGGGTAATCCCAACGTGCAGCAAAAATTGAGAGGTATTTGTGGAGAATGGAAAAGGATAATCCAGTTTTGGACTCAGGTTGCATCTCTAGTGTGTGTCAATCACACAGGTCCCAGTGGAGACTGGTGTTTAAGATTGGGGAACTCAGAAGAAAGGTCGTGGTTGGGAATATGAATGTGGGAGTCCCCACTGTTTGTTTTTAATTGAAACAACGTGAGGGGACAAGGTGGCCTTGTGGGGTTGAGTCAAGAGCAAAGAGCTTTGGATGGGGCCCAGAGGAGCACTGATGGTTGGTGGCCTGGGGGATGAGGAGGCAGCTGCAAAAAGCAAACAGGGGGACTGAGTAGGGTGGACATGGGGGTGCAGGAGGGAGACCAGGAGAATCGAAGTTACAGAAGCCAGGGGGAGACGGGGTCCTGAGGATGTGAGTCAGAGCCGCAGAGTCAGCTGGGGTCTACACCGCAGGTTCTTGGTGGGCTTATCAAGAGCAGCTTGAACGCAGGCGTTGGGGCAGCAGTGAGTGAAGAGCGGGCAGCGTTGGAGGCAGCAGGGACAGTAGGACAAGAACGTTCTCAGGTGGGTTACTAAGAGGATGGAGGGGGCAGGAGGATGGAGGGGGCAGGAGGATGGAGGGGCGGGTGGAGTCGGAATTTTTTTTTCTTTTAAGGTAGATGATCTTGTTGTTGAAGTGCTGGTGGGAAGATGTGGGTAAGGAGAGCCTGACTGCAGACATGGGTGGGAGGAATGGGCAGGTTCCCGAGAAAGTGAGCTCCTTCCTCTGCTCTGGTCAGGAAGGAGAAGAGAATGTTGCTTCATACACCTGACTTTGTAGATTCAGCTCTGGGAATACCAGGTGGGTTTTCTCTGCTGCTATACTTTCTCCTTGAATTAGAAGGTGAAGTAATTTACTGGAAGGAAGCAGGGAAAGGAAGGGAGAAATTTGAATAGAACAGAAAAGTTTTGAAATTTGTCACATGGGAGTGTAGATTAATTAGAAGGAAACACTGTTTCTGGGAAATGTTGAGAGCCCGGTTAAAACTGGGGACAGGAATTTATAGTGGTACCAGTGGATAATTTGTATTTGTTTATTTTCCTCCAGCTCTGAAGGCAGCAGGAGTGCATGGCTTAAAGGAGGAGGCTAGTGGGGTTCTTCCAGGATTGGGATTTTGCCTGGTGGGTGGAGTAAAGGACGAGGGGACAGGTAGTCTACAGTATCGCTAAGAAAGTGATAGAGAAGTTGGGCCATGGACTCTAATCTGGGGCAAGAGACATTAGGAGGGGTTGGTGTGCAGAAGGCAGAACCAGTGGACTGGGTCCCCAAGAAGCTGAAGGAACGCATCTCTAGTTCCTTCAGCAGAGGAGCAGAGGACAAGCAGGCTGGCCGCACCGGAGCTGACATCTGAGAGCGGCACGTCTTCATCTAGGGCTCCGAGGAAGGGCACCTGGATTGTTCTGGTCTGTGGCCTCCAAGTTGAGAGTAGCTGAAGTGAGGTGAAGATGAGGTCCACAGAGTTTCAAAGCTCAAGAAACTGAGGTCTGAGTCCACCAGGGCTCTGATGTCACCCCCGGCAGGTGCGGGTGTACAGGAAGGCTGAAGGAGGTGCTGGTATCTGCACCTTATCTAGGAAGTGAGTCTGCTCTGATTTTTCTTCTTTCCTCTTCCACATAAGCTTCCCTAGAATAAATATGGGAAGAAACCCAGCAAGAGCTATAAGAGGCGGAGCATTTTTATGTGTTTGTTTTTTTGAAAAATCTGCATAAACTTGTCTCCACCTCACCGTGAAGAATATATTCCAAATCCCCCAGTGGATGCCTGAAGCCAAGGATGGTACCACACTCTATGTATGCTTTGTACTTTCCCATATGTGCATACCTGTGATAAAGTTTCATGTATAAATTAGGCACAGCAAGAGATTAACAACAATGACTGCTAGTAAAATAGAACACTTATAACCATAGACTATAATAAAAGTTATGTGACTGTGGGCCCCCCATCACTCAGTATCTGCTGACTGTACCCCCCCCCCTTTTTCTTGTGATAATGTGAGATTCACCTGCCAGCAGGCCTGAGCAGGATGGCATGAGATTTCATCACAGTACTCAGAACAGCATGCAATTTAAAACTTATGAATTATTTTCAGAATTTTCCATTTAATAGTTTTGGACCTCAGTTGATCCCTGCGTCTCTGAAACTGTAACTGAAACTGCGTATAAGGGGGGATGACTATGACTGAGTGTTATGAATAATATGATTCCCTTAACCTGGAGGAAAAATACGACCTTGAAATACACAGTGTCCCGATAGTGGAAGGAATGGGAGCTTCATTCACTCAGTGCAGAACTCTGTTGTGTTTGGTTGTTTAGGCTGTTGGAGAGAAAGAAGTGAGAGACACATTTCCAGAAGCCATCATCATAAAGCCATCGGACATCTTTGGAAGAGAGGATAGATTCCTCAATTATTTTGCAAGTAGGTCTTCTTCCTTAAGTAGAAAGGGGGATGCTGGTTAGCCAGGTTGTAGTTAAGCACAAACTAACAGTGTTCTCTGATTCGACAGATGGAGGTTGTATTTTTTCTCCTCCAGTTGCCCTTTTCTCCCCAAAGGTTCTCTTTTCCTAGTCAGCCTGGTCCCTCTGGTGATCTTCGGGACTCTATCAAGAGAAACAGCTTAGATGCCTGGAGAGAGCATGGACTTGGGAGTTAGAGACCTGACTGTAGTTGGGTCCTGGGACTCTGGCAGGTCTGTGGATATAGCAGCTTCCTCATCTGCTAAGATGAAGATGCTGATGTCTATCTGAGGACCGGTGTGCTGACTAAAGGAGTAGCTTATGTTACAGCACCTGGTATGGGGTCAGTGCTTCATTTATATTGGCCTATGAAGCCCTGGTTTTGTTAGTGCTGCCTCACTTTCCATCTGGTTGCCAAATCACTTAGGTGTTGGTTTTGAAAGACAGAGAGGTAGCATCGTACTTTGTCAGACACATGAGATAGGTTGTAAGAATGGAGTCCTAACCTGCAGGATTGGTGGCCTTAGAAGAAGAGGAAGAGAGAGATCTTTCTCTCCCTGCATGCACTGAGGAAGAGCCATGTGAGAACATAGCCGGCTGCTTGTAAGCCAGGAAGAGAGCTCTCACCAGGAACCACAGCAGCCAATACTTTGATCTTAGACTTTCCTGCGTCCAGAGCTATAAGAAAATAAATTTCTCTTGTTTAAATAAGCCACTTAGTCTATGGTATGTTGTTATGGCAGCCTGAGAAGACTAAGACACTCTCTTAACCATTTCTCAGTGTACAGTTCAGTACTGTTATGTGTATTCACACTGTACTGCAGATTATCTCCACAGCTCTTTTCATCATGCAAAACTGAAGCTCTGTAGCCATCAAACAACTTCCCATTACTCCCTCCTCCCAGCCCCTGGCAACACCATTCTACTTTGACTGCTCTAGGTACCTCATATAAGTGGAATCACACACTATTTGTCTTTTTTGTGACTGGTTTATAGCACTTAGTATAATGTCTTCAAGGTCTATCCATGTTATAGCATGTGACAGGATTTCCTTCCTTTTTAAGCTGAATAATCCATTGTATGTATAGGTCACATTTTGTTTGTCCATTCATCTGTCAGTGGACACTTGGGTTGCTTCTACCTTTGGGCTGAGTAATGCTGCTATGAACATGGGTGTGCAAATATCTCTTTGAGACCCTAGTTTCAGTTCTTTGGGATGTATATCCAGAAGTGGAGTTTCTGGAGCATGTGGTAATTCTATTTTTAGTTTTTTGAGGAACTACTATGCGGTTTTCCTTAGTGTCTGTACCATTTTACATTCCCACCAACAGTGCACAGGGTTCCAGTTTTTCCATATCCCCGTCAACACTTGTTATTTTCTGTTTTTTGATAGTAGCCATCCTGATGGGTATGAGGGAATATCTGATGATTTTGCCCTAATGATTAGTGGTGTTGAGCATCTTTTCATGTGCTTATTGTCCATTTGTATGTCTTATTTGGAGAAATGTCTATTCATGTCCTTTGCTTATATTTTAATTGGGTGGTTTTTTGTTATTGTTGAATTGTAGCAGCTCTTCATACATTCTGGATAGTAACCCCCATCAGACATATGATTTGCAAATATTTTCTCTCATTCTGTAGGTTGCATTTTTACTCTGTTAATTGTGTCCTTTGATTCACAGATGTTTTTAATTTTGATGTAGTCCAGTTTATCCATTTTTACTTTCGTTGCCTATGCTTTCGATGTCACAACCAAAAAAGTCATTGCTAAATCCATTGTCATGAAGCTTTCTCCCCCTGTGTTTTCTTCTAAGGTTTTTGTACATTTTACATTTTGGTCTTTGATCCATTTTGAGTTAATTTTTGTATATGGTGTAAGATAAGGTTTGCTTTCATTCTTTAGCATTTGGTTTTCCCAGCATCATTTGTTGAAAAGACTATCATTTCCCCATTGAATGGTGTTGGCACCTTGTCAGAAATTTTTTGGCCAAATATGCAATGGTTATTTCTCTCTACGCCATTTCATTGGTCTGTGTCTGTCTTTTTGCCACTGTTTTGATCACTATATACTGTTTTGATTACTGTAGCTTTGTAGTAAGTTTTGAAATCAGGGAAGTGTGAGACCTCCAACTCTTTTCCTTTTTCAAGATTGTTTTGGCTATTTGGGGTGTCTTAAGATTCCATATGAATTTTAGAATGGAATTTTCTATCTTCCTGCAAAAAACACCATTGGGATTTGGAGAGGGATTGCATTAAACCTATAGACTGCTTTGGGTAGTATTGACATCTTAACGATATGAAGTTTTCCAATCCATGGACGTGACATGTCTTTCTGTTTGTGTCTTTTTAGATTTCTTTCAGCAATGTTTTGTAGTGTTCAGTGTGCAAGTCTTTAGCCAACTTTAAGGTTTTTTAAAGGGAATTCCCTGGTGGTCCAGTGGTTAGGAATCCATGCTTCCACTGTAGGGGGCACAGGTTCAGTCAGTCCCTGGTTAGGGAACTAAGATCTTGCAAAAACTGCATGGCATGGTCAAAAAAAAAAGTGTTTTGTTTTTACCTTTATATTTAGACCACTTGGGATTTTGTTTTGGTTTATGGTGAGATGTGAGCCATTTCTTTTTCGTGTTTTTCCTTCGAATATAGAATGATTGTCTCAGCTTCATCTAGTAAATACGTCTATTTTCTACGTATTTGTGGTACTGCATTGATCATACGCTAAATTCCTATTTTCACCTGCGTCTTTTTCTGGGTTAGTTGTATTGCTGATCTGTTGATTACAATGGGGTGCAGGTAGAGCCCCATCTTGGGAGTGGCCATGCCCTTAGCACTGCAGAGTGGAAGACAAGTAGACAAGCCATTTGACCTCTTTCCCTTGTTCTCTGTGTTCCTAAGTATTTGGCCCTTTTACTTTCTCTGTTTGTCGTGTGAAAAGCAAATGGCTGCCCCTTGTAAGATCATTAAGCTCCTTGGAGTCAGCTACATTTATTTCATTATTTTTACTATGCAAAATTGTTATACAAGCCCAGGGCACCTGGAGATGGGTGGGTCTTCAGGCAGCCTAGGCCTTCTAAGAATGTTCTCTTTCTTCTGCCAGATATTCGCTGGTTTGGTGGTGTCCCTCTGATTTCCTTGGGCAAGAAGACAGTGAAACAACCAGTATATGTAAGTACCCCAGATAAAGGAACTTTTGCTGAATTCAAGATTCACGTGATCCGTTTCTGGTCTTATCCTAATCCTGTAATTCCGTCATTTTCGTCTTTGTCAGCATGCTTTGGCTGGTTGCCCCTCAGTTTACCTAGGAGGTATGTGTATTCTCTGTGTCTTCACTTGTTCATTCATTTAAGGAAAATGTATTGAGCCCTTAATGTGCTATGCATACCGCATGTCACTGGGGATATCACGATGCCAAATGACACAGACACGCATTGCTCTCCTCACATTGGTCTTGGTCTGAGGCAGATCAGCAAAGCAGTTGTCAGGCATGATAAGTCTTGGTCTGAGGCAGATCAGCAAAGCAGTTGTCAGGCATGATAAGTCCCATGACAGGAGAGGAATTTACATAAATATGCCAGAGGACACCTACTCCAGACTTAAGAGTCAGGGAAGGCCTCCAAGGAAATGACATCTTAGGTGAGACCCTAAAGATGACTCACATGCAGAGGGAGCAGTGTGTACAGGGGCCCAGAGGTGAGAGAGCATGTTGGAGTCCACATTGTGTTGAACCAGGGTTTCTCAGCTTTGGGAGCAGTCTGTACAGGGGCCCAGAGGTGAGAGAGCATGTTGGAGTCCACATTGTGTTGAACCAGGGTTTCTCAACTTTGGGCACTGTGGACTTTCTGGGCCAGGTAACTGTTGTGAGGGCTGCTGTGGAATGTGTGGCTGCATTCCTGGCCTCCAGCCACCAGATGGCAGTAGCTCCCCCCCCCCACAAGCGGTGACAACTAAAACTGTCTCCAGGCATTTGCCAGTGTCCCCTGGGGGTCAAAATCACCCCCGGTGAAAACCATGGAGTCTGAAATCATGAGATTATTATTATTTTTAAAAGTCAAAATGGTAGAATATTGGCGGTTCTGTGTGATTCAGCCTAATGGTTTGGGATAGCACAGTGACAGCGTGAGGAGGAGGAGGAAGGGGTGAGGTTAGAGCTGGTGGGAAAGACCTGGACGCCCCCTGAAGATAAATGTATTGCGACTGGAGAAAGTATTCAGCTGACCCTTCCACGTAGAGATTATTTGAGCTCTTGAGAAGCGAGGTCTTTTAGGGACTTTCTGAAAACAGACAATGACATCATTTTAATTTTATCATTCTGTTGTTGTGATTGACGTGGCCTGCTCTCCTCCCTTCCTCCCTCCGTTTCTTCCTTACTCTCCCCCATCTCTCTCTGTTTCTCTCTCTTTCAACAATTGCTTAAACGTGTGTTATAATTTCTTGTAGATTGTGGATGTCGCCAAAGGAATTGTTAACGCAATTAAGGATCCAGATACCAGAGGGAAAACTTTTGCCTTTGTTGGGTAGGTGGCTGGAGTTTGACTTTAAAATGGTGCTGCCTGTTAAAATGAAAGGATCGTGATTTACAGCAACAATAATTTCTAAACCTGTCACTCACAGGTCTATTTGTTGCATTTTTCAGTGTCTTTCTTGGATGATATTTATTCGAGAAACCTTACTGTCTTAGCCCTGAGGCCAGTGTGTCTCAAAGAGCCGTCCAAAGGCCATCACTATCAGAAGCTCCTGAGTGCTCATATTAAGTCAGAATTTGAGGGAACCTAGGAGTCTGCTTGATTAAATGATTCTTCTGTCACCAAAGTCTGAGAAGCCCTACCTTGGACTATTATATATTCATAGTCCAGCGACCCCTAAGGATGGTTTTGAGCTACTCCATTGATGTTTTTAATATATAAAAGGATATCAAACAAAACACTTTTAGGGAGTAAGTACACTTGCAAAATCAAATTAATTTTGCTAGAGTATCGTGATGCTGCAAAAGGTTAGAAATGGCTGGTTTAGGGTACGGTTTCTAGTGTTTTGCAAGACTGATCATTTGTTATACGGTCTCTTTGTTGAAATTCGCTCTTGCGAGAAATGGGGGCACAGTTAAGCTGTGTGGCTTACCTGAGATTATTCAATCATGTCACAGCTTTAGGTCCTTAGGCCTTTTACGGAATTAATTAAAACTAAAACATGAAGACTCAATCTGTCAAGTTGAAAAGTACCAAATTCACCAAGTAATTGGCCCAGAATCCTATTTGCTTCTAGAGAAAAGACACTCTTTTCTCTAAGCCAGGCGACATGGTATAGTTTTCCAGCATTATGGATTCATATATTGTTACGTTTCAGTATCACTACAAATTTACTTGAGTAAACTTTTTTTTCAGTACAAAAAACTCCATATTGTGTTTCCATGTCAACTAACTGCTGGAGATGTATGTCTCCCTGATTTCCCAATTCAGTACATTAGCATGCAATCAGTTATATACTCTAGGAAATTTATTCACAGAAAAAGTATGTTCAGCATGGTTTCCATAAAATACTAGACTCAAAAGATAGCAAGTTCTAATCAAGAGATACTTAGACCAGGCTTCCAAGGAACAGATGAACAGAAATGGCTTTACAGACTTCGCTTACTTCTCAGTGGAGATGGCTCTGGAGTGAGTTCACCATTTCCTCTTTACCTTTGCCCAGCCAGTCCAGTCTCTACCAGGCTGCAGTAAGTTGTACTTATCTGACACAGTGATGGGAAAAGTAAGATCGACAGGACAGTGTAGGCATTTTTCCTTGTGAAATTGTAAATACGTATCCACACTTTTGTCTCTTCAGCCCCAGGGGAAAACTTCGTTTCCCTGAGGTTAAGGCAGAGGCATGGCCTTAATTTTGCTCTTAGTTTTTTCCTAGTTATTAATTATGTGATGTTGGTCCATTTTATTAATCATCTATTAAATACCTGTTGACACACCCACACTTAAAAAACTGAAACCAGTAAACAAGTTCAGCAAGGTCGCAAGGCACAAGACGGATATATAAAAATCAATTCCCATATATTATCAAATGAACAATCTGAAAATAAAATAATTTTATTCACAGTAGCATCAAAAAGAATAGAATACTTAGGTATGCATGTAACAAAAGAAATATAAGACTTGTATACTGAAAATCAGGTAACATTGTGGAGGAAAATGAAGGAAGACCTAAATAAATGGAAAGACATTTCATGTTCATGGGTTGGAAGAGTCAATATTGTTAAAATGGCAATTGCCCCCAAATTGATCTGTGTATTCAACTTGGTCTTATCAAAGTTGGAGCAGACTTTTTTTGCAGAAATTGACAAATTATTCTAAATTTATATGGAAATGCAAAAGACCCATGATAGCCAAAACCATTTTGACAAAGAAAATAAAGTTTGAGCAGTTAAGCTTTCCAGTTTCAAAACTTATTGAAAGCTATAATTATCAAGACAGTGAGGTACTGGCATTAGAATAGACAGGTCAATTAAACCGAATTGATAGCCTAGAAATCAGCCTTTATGTTTATGGATGATGGATATTTGACAGAGACACCATGACACTGCAATGGGGCAACAATCATCTTTTCAACAAATGGTACTATCCATGTGCAAAAAGATGAACACAAATTCTGATTTCACACCATATGTGAAAAAATTAACTCAGCGTAGACCAGAGACCTAATTGTAAGGGTTAAACTATAAAACTTTTGGAAGAAACATTTAAAAATCTTCTAGACCTGGAGTTAAGCAAAGATTCTGTAGATATGACATCAGAAGCACTCTCCAGGGGCTTCCCTGGTGGCGCAGTGGTTGAGAATCCACAAGAAGAGAAGCCACCGCAATGTGAAGCCCACGCACTGCATGGAAGAGTAGCCCCCGTTCACCACAACTGGAGAAAGCCCTCACATAGCAACGAAGACCCAATGCAGCCAATAAATAAATAACTAAATATTTTTAAAAAAGGATACTCCATCAAAGAAAAAATGGATAAATTAGACTTCATTGACATTAAAAACTTTTACACTTCATAAGACATCATCAAGAAAAGGATGAAAAGACAAGATCATCAGCTAAAAGGCAGGTTGGTGTGGGCAAGAGAGGTACGTGGAAAATTTGAGGAATAGAGAAGAAGATAGGAAGCATTCCTTGAGGGAAGGAGAAGAGAGCGCTCCTGGGAGCGTGCAGTAGGACTGCAGAGCAGAGCTGAGTCTTCGCCTTGAAGTTCATGATCAGAAATGTAAGGGGAAGCCAGTTAGTCCAGGGCTGTTTTCTGTGCAATTCTGTCTTGCTGGGGGTTCAGGCGTAAAGAAGGCAGATACTTGGATTCACCAGAGAAGGGGTTTTGCTGCCCTAGGGTGGGGGGAGGGGGCTGGGGGACAAGATTTTGCTGAGGATATTTGCAGAAGAATGACTACATTGTCAAACCATGAAGTCTAAGCTGGGAAGAACACAGCCTTCAGTGTACATTTCTCTGTGAGCAGAGTCCCTTAGACCAGTCTTTGAGTCACAGTTAATGGAACTCACAGTGCTTTAGAACAGCTAAAGAGCAAGTATATGACATAATTAGTTTACCCAAGATAACCAGTATTGTTTGTCATCATGAAGATTGCAGTTGTTCTTTGGCATAGCATATATTATATGCAGTGATCCTTATACAGCCTTCTGGAACTTCAAGGAAGCTAGTTGAGGGCTTTGTCTGATAGTTCCCCTAGCTGACATTTTCTTTTCTTTTCCTTCTTTTTTGGTGAAAATGTTAGAATGATGAGGTTCTTACTGAATCGCCTTCATTCACCTCTCAGCTATCACAGGCTTTCTGAGGCAAAGGGATTAGGAAATGGGTAAAGAGATATTAAATTGTATTATAAACAATGATAATTATTAAAGCTAGGTTATACTGGTACAGATCTATTCCAATCAGTGAAATAGAACAGAAAATCCAGAAACAGTCTCAATGTTTAAGAATAGAGTATGAAGCGTGACATTTCAAAATATGGGGAAAGGGTAGATTTTTTAGCAAATGGTGATACATCTTTATCCTGTATCAATACAAAAATACATTGCAGGGTGACTTATTTTATGAGTAAAAAACCAACTTAAAAGCATTAGGAAAAATATGTGGACATTTATGTCACTAGTGACTGTAGACGGGTTTTCTAAATATAAAACCAAACTATGAAGTAAAAGAAATCAGTAGTTTTGATCAAATGAAATGTTTAAACCTTTGTGTGCCACAGAACACTTAAACATTAAAAGGCAAAATACAGACAATAAAAGGTATTTCCAACTGTATCATTAAAATATAAAAATTTTTAGAAATCATTCTTATAGAAAGGGACACCAGGAGGAAAGAGAAAAAAGCAATAAATGTAAATGGCCAAAAATACATGCAGAAAAAAATTAATCTACAGTATAAAAGTAATGCTCATTGAAATGTTGAGGTACATTTTTTTTACCTGGCAGATTGGCAAAATTTTGTTTGCTTATTTTTTTTTATGATTAAACAGCTAGCATTTTCTGTAAGTTGGTATAATCTGTTAGGAAGTATTTGATAAAAGCCTTAAAATTTCAAAATATACTTTGAGTTCTACTTCTAGAATATATTATAAATAACTATTTATGGATAAGTACAGGTATTTACAACAAGCACGTTCATTAAAACATTACTTTATAAAAGCAAAATGTTTTTCATAGTTTAAATATCCAAAACCTGGGAATTGGCAGGTAATAAAATAGTTATGATTACCTGCAATACAATTGGGCAGCCATTGAGCATGCATGCGAATACTTAGTGACACAGAAAGATGATTGGGATTTAATGTTAAATGAAAAAGACATTACATGGACTTCCCTGATGGAGCAGTGGTTAAGAATCCACCTGCCAATGCAGGGGACACAGGTTCGAGCCATGGTCTGGGAAGATCCCACATGTCGCGGAGTAGCTAAGCCCGCGAGCCACAACTACTGAAGCCCGTGCGCCTAGAGTCCATGCTCTGCAACCAGGGAAGCCACCACCATGAGAAGCACATGCACTGCAGCAAAGAGTAGCCCCTGCTCCCCGCAACTAGAGAAAGCCCGTGTGGAGCAACGAAGAGCCAACACAACCAACCAACCAACCAACCAATAAATAAATAAATAAATAAATAAATAAATAAATAAATAAATAAAAATAATTTAAAAAAAGAAAAAGACATTACAGAACAGGATGGCTTGTGTGATCTTATATTTATAAAAGTGAAAACTGTGTAAGGGGACGAGAAGGATATATAGTAAGTATATTAACTTCATTTTTCAGGGGACTGGGTGATTTTCTTTTGTGCTAATCTGTATTTACTATCATGCATATGTAGTTCCTTTTTCATAAGAAAAATGTTATTTTGTTAAACTAAGAAGGAAAATTTGTGAGGACAAATAATCTGAAGAAGTGTGAATTTTTTGTTCACAGGCCCAATCGGTACGTCCTCTTTGACCTGGTGCAGTACATCTATGATGTGGCTCACAGACCCTTCCTGCCATACCCTTTGCCGCATTTTGCATATCGGTAAGTAAAGCTCTGTTTTTTGTGCCTTCTAGAAAAGAGCTAACTAGAGACTTCGTTTGTAATGTTCCCACCCAGGGGTTAGAGGGAGTATGTCTTTGTGGTGAAATCTGGGAATCTCTAACCAGAGGGTGCTCCTGATATCTTGACGTTCATCTAGGAAAGAGCCAGAGGAGTCTAAGAAAGGGAGTGTTGATTCGTGGGTGAGGAAACACCGTGTTGGAAGGTTGAATCTGCACGTCTTCAGATCCTCCCATTAGAAGCCCCTGGGTTGAATTGGCAGTGTCTTTCCTGAGGACATGTAAGACAGGATCTCAGGAGACAGATAAGGAAAACCTTGGGTTTCAGTAGGGTGAAGAGATGGTGTTGAGGAGGATGGTGGCCCCTGTTATCTGGGTCTTATCTTGGCTTCCTGATTTGAACTGTAGATCTTAGGCATATCCTTGCTGTTGGATTCTTTGGTCCCCTCGGGGCCCCTGCTCTTAAGGCTCACACTTTCTGTGTTGCACACCCCCTGACTTACCCTGCGCCCTTAACAGAAGCATATGTGAATGTCTGGGGCTTCACTCTGATTGAATTTGACAGATGTCGCCGAATGTCTGAGGCTTAACTTTGATTGAATTTGACAGACGTCACTGATGTTGGATCTTTTTTGTTTGTCTTGTTGCTGGGGCGGCTCCACTTTGTTAGTTTTTCTGATTCAGTGTCCCTTTGGTGGGGGACAAGGAGAGCTGGGAATGAGGAGGTCGGGCGGGTGGCTTGAAAGGCGAGGTGACGTCCAGGCAGTGGGGCCAGGATGTTTGGATGTTTGTTAGTTTCTTTAGAAAACTGCAGTGACTTCCTGGCTCCCCGGCGGCCTCCCTTGCTTGGCTTGAACATCGAGCAGCGATGCTCCTCACGTGTGCTGTGTTTGTGCCTCTTTCTAGATGGGTAGGTCGACTGTTTGAAGTGAGTCCATTTGAGCCCTGGACCTCGAGGGATAAAGTGGAGCGGGTGAGTATGAGTGAGATGAACACCTGCCCGGGTGGAGACGGGTAAGTGAGCCGTTGAGTGTGCTCACGGGCTCTCCTGGTTATCTTCACGCGCTTGTCTGCCGTCCTTGTGTTTCAGGGCAGCCCCTCTCGTGTGCACGAGACTGCCCAATGCCTAGCCTCCCCGGGGTCCTGTCTCTGATGTTGTCAGTTTTTCTTTCTCCGCTGGGTCACCTCTGTTGGCGTACAGACAGCCTCACTAGCTCTGTGTTATTTTAAAGGCCGAAGTTCCTCCCTAGGCTTATCTGGCCGCCGCCCTGGCTCTGTGTCAGACTCCTCAGAAGAGCTGTCCGTACCTGTGATTGACAGCTTCTTACCTCCTTCTTGCTTTCACCCATGCCTTCTGGCTTCTATTTCTATGTCTCCCCGAACACAGCTCTGTTCCCAGTCACCCATGACCTCTGTGCTGCCAACCCCAGCGGTCAGCGCTCTGGCCTCCCATCACCCCGCCTGTGAGCCGCCTTGGTCAGAGGCTCCCCTCTCTCCTCTAGAAGCCCTGGCTTCCATCTGTTCTCTCCATATCTTCTTGCTTCTCCTGCTCACTCGGTCTTGCTGGTTCACCCTCTGTCCCTGGCCTCTGCTGGTGGGGACCAAGGGCTCTGTCCTCAGCCCTTGTCTGTCCTCGCTCTTGCTCACGGCCGTCACATCTGTTTGGTCGTGTAACAGTCGTCCGAAACGTGGCTCGTCCAGAAGTGCCGCTGCAGACCCGCCTCTCCTAGCCCCTCTCAGCTCAGTTAACAATATCACTGTTCTCTCTGTGGCTCAAACCAAAAATCTGGGATTCCTCCTTGGTTTCTTCCTTTCCTTACTTGTCTAGATGTAAACAGTACTGTCCCGTCCTTCCTGCTGTGATGGAAATGTTCTGTCGTCTGCCGTGTTCAGAAAGTAACCACTAGCAACAGTGACTGTGAAAAGTCTGAGATGTGGCTAGTGTGACTACAGAAATAAGATTTGTGTTTTATTAAATTTTAATTAACTTTAAAGTAAAATCTCCACTTTGGCTAGTGGCTACTGTATTGGACAACACAGATCTAGACCATCAGCAGGTATTGCTGGGAAACACCTAAAAAACTATACACCAGATCTCACCTCCCTCTTCCTACCTTTTTATTCAGCTTTTTATTATGAAAATATTTATAGTAGTATTGAAAATTTTCTGCTTCCAGAAAGGTAAAGGAAATAGTCGTCTCCACTCTCCCCACTCTAACCCAGGTGGGTAGCTCATTCCTCCCTTATCCTCTGGACTGGCTCCGGCTGCCTCTTTGTCCCTGGCAGTGCACTCATCTCTCCTCATCTCACTGTCTCCACGCTGGCCTCCCTCACTGTTCGCCCACTGCGTGTAGAAGCATTTCTAGGGAGGATACAAAATCAAATGCACACGCTCTGCTGTCTCTACCTTTGAGAACCTGTGGGTCTTTCACCAGCAGGCAGCAGCCACGTTGTCCTCTGAATGTTAACCGAAAAGCTGAAATGTAGAGAAGATGGAAATATGGTCCTTGGGGAACAGATGTGAACAGGCAGCCATCCGTCTCCGCCGCCTGCCCCCCGCCCCCAATCCCGCCACAGGCTGGTTCTGGAAAGCTGAGACCGGTTTCAAGGTGTCCTTTCTATGTTCAAGAAAGATCGGGCGGCAGAGCTGATGGCCAGGGTGCTTCAGTGTGTCTGACGGACGCACCTCTTACATTTGTCACCAAGGAAGTGTTGGGGCAGCGGCCAGTGGGGTTTGGACTTGATCTGGAGGCCACTTGAGAGCTTTCTGGTGGAAGGATGGCAGACGTGTTCGGGCGGGAGGGTGGAGGTGGGTGCTGCTCTGGGTGGAGACCAAGCTTCTCTGTTTACTCATGGATAAGCCAGGGTCTTTGGAATCTCAGGGCTCACCCTCCTTCCCTCTAAACAAGGTGGGTTCGGATTTTTAGATCTATAGCCAGCATTAGTCAGCCAGAGTAAGTAGAACTGGAGACAAGGTTTCATAGATTGTCACTGAATGAACTCGATTCAGCAAAACCGAGGCAGAAAGCTGTGCTCGGGAAACAGGCCCAGGGGAGCCTGGGGACGGGCTGGTCCTGCCTCAGCCCGTTTCTCTGCTGAGCCTCACAGATGTGATGACCTGTCTGCTCCAGCCCGGACTGCCTGCCGTTTAACCCTCACCTGAGCGTGTGATCTGTGCTCGCGGATAGACCTAGAGCTGACACTGGGGACCTTGCCTTTCATTCCTCAAGCCCTTTTCTGTGGTCTGCTTCCGGGGGTTCCAGGCATCAGCCCCTGCCCTATATTGTGCAAAACCATTGAAGTCTCAGCAGTGGGACGCCAGCCGGCTCGTGGGTTGGAGTGTTTGCGAGGCTGGCACTCTGTATCCTTGGCCAGTTTTCAGTGCTTTGCGCTTCTTATTTACTCACAGGTTCACATCACAGACATGACCCTGCCTCACCTGCCTGGCTTAGAAGACCTGGGCATTCAGGCCACGCCCCTGGAGCTCAAGGCCATCGAGGTGCTGCGGCGTCACCGCACATACCGCTGGCTGTCTTCTGAGATTGAAGATGTGAAACCGGCCAAGACAGTCACTGTTTAGTGGCCCCTAAGCTGCCCTTGGTTTTTGGTGTCATTTGGGTCACTAGTGACCAGGCCACCTTAGGCAGAGAATCCTGTACATAGTGAATAAGAGCCCCTATTAAAACATCTGAGATGAAATTCTGTGGCAGCATTTTCTTTCTTGATTTACAAAGGGACCATCAGTCATCTAGAATTTGAGCATAATTTTCTTTAAATATATGTATTTAATAGTGACACATACATCTTTTATTCTCTGTAATGCTGGATGATTTGAATGTCCTCCTGTCAGGCCACTTCCTGTGAATGTTCTAGAAGATGAGAACCCTAAGGTCAGAATATTGTGAAGCCTCCACTGTGATGTGTGATTGCCTGTTAACATACCTTAACTGAGAAAAGATACAATGTCCCATAACTAATCCGAATGTATCCACACCGGGTATTTTTAAAAATTTATCTTAATGGTCTCTACACACATTTAAAATATCCTACATACAGAGGAAAACTGTAGCCATGGGTCCTCAGACTACCTGCAACAACTCCACAGTCTTCTGCTCAGGTCTAAACTTTCCGAGGCCTCTACCCGCCTGCGGTTGGGACAGTGTCTAGATGATTTCAGACACGTGGGTGCACAGGGCACCTCTGCCGTGTACGGGAGTGCCAGCGCTTCAAAATTAGGACTGTTTGCATAAGTTGTTAACCTCACAGCCAAGATCGAGACGCACAGCTGGTTCCGTCCAGCAAATCCCTCGGGACGGTATGATGACAAACTCCAGGGGTTTGTGGTGAAGCTAATGCACCACCATCCTAGGCGGCTCAGGGCCGGTCCCGTGGCCCAGTGCGGTGCAGCCCCTTCGTCTGCAGGGTGGGAGGGTCCGTGAAGGACCTGTGCAGGTACAGTAATGCCCGTCTCAGCCTTGCAGAGTGAGGAGTGGGGGTGCTGAAGTGAGCTCTCCCCCTGCCCGCTCTGCGTGCTCCAGCATCTTCTGTCCCCAGACGGACAGAAGCGTGCTGCTCTTCAGGGTGTGGTTTCTGGACCCGCAGGTTAGCATCCCCTGGGAGCTTGTTGGGAATGCAGAGTCTCAGGCCCTCCCTGACCTGCTGAATCAGGATCTGCAGTGTGCACGTTGGTGTGAAAAACACTGATGTGCAGAAACACTGCATCTCAGGAACGTGATTCCTGTGGCTAATTGAAGTGGCAGAGCCCCACCCCAGATCCGCTGTGTCAGAATCTCTAGAGACAGTGCTGCATGTCAGGTAAATCTCAATGAAACTGGAGGAAAAAGGAAGACAATCTTATATGATAAATCTGGGGGTGGGGGGGAGAATCTGGAGAAGGGGCCCAGGAGCTTTATTTTTATTACATGTGCCGGTTTACCCTCCTGCACGCTAATATGTGAGCATCAGTGTTCTAGGGAAAGGAGCCCAACCCCACTTCACTTTTTTTCTTCAGTTAAGAGATCTCTTGTTGGTTTGGATGATGCAGGTACACAGATGGGTGGATTTGATTTGAAAACAAATGATAGTTGTGTGATGTAGAGCATCTGCGTGTTCTAGCAGTGCTGTTTCTCATTGGTTTGTACCCTAATTCATGGTGCTGCATACTTGCTTTCTCTAAAACCGTAATTTACCCAAGATGGTTCTTTCCTGTCACACCCAATGCTCCCTTTTATATTTTGTAATACCTCTTTAGTCATTATTCTTGGGACTTTCCTGGCCGTCCAGTGATTAAGACTCTGTGTTTCCAATGCAGGGTGTGCAGGTTTGATCCCTGGTTGAGGAACTAATCCCATGTGCTGTGTGGCTCAGCTGAAAAATAAGTAGATGATAGATAGATAGTTGGTGATAGATAGATGATAGATATCTAAAAAATTATATGGAAATTGTATTATAACCTATCTCACATGTAATCAAAGCATAATACCTTATCTCACATAAACAAGGAATTAAAGGAGAATAATATGTACATAATAAAATAACACGTACTTCCGTGACAGTATGTGAGCACAGTTGCATTGAAGGGCATAGTGCAGTGGTTGATTGCTGCATCCACATGGGCAGTCACCATAGGCACACAGGTACACTGGCCTGATGTGGCCAGAAGTAGGTCACCCATAAGAAGTACACCAGCAGCTAATATTTATTGTTCATTAAATGCCAGGACCGTGATGTGTGCTTTACCCACACGATCTCACTGAATCCTTTCCATGACCTGTGATGACCCAAAAGGATTAAATGAAGGTCAGGGTCACACAGCCAGGGAGTGTTGGAGTGAAGACTGAATCCAGGCTCCCTGACTTGAAGGCGGCGGAGAGGGTAGGGCTGTCTCGGCCACTTAAATGCCGAGAGTATCTTTGCTCTTCCTGATGTCAGCTTCTGAATTAGTGAGCAGCTTCTTATAAACTTCAGAACAAAATCAAATCTAATTTGCCCTAGATTTATATAGTAATTGCATTCTTAGAAAACTCAGCATACATAAACCCCATACCAGAAATCCCTTTTATCTGTCAAACAGTTAAATTTTCAGTTCTGGTGACTATAACTGGGTTTTTGTTTGTCTGTTTGTTTGTTTTGTAACTGGGTTTTTTAAAGTCACATGAGACGTGTTTCAAGCCTTGATTGGTGTGTTCTGACTTACTGTGCTGTGTCGACCACTATCCCCCTCCCCCCCCCCCCCCCACTAAATCCCCGTAGTTCCCCTCCATCATTGTGATAACCAAATGGTGCGCCCACAGGTTTCCCTGGTGGTTTCCAGGGGCTGTGTCACTCCTTCTGAGAAAGACCACAGTTATCCCTGCCAGGGACATCTTTGAAGGTGTGCTACCATCGTGTCTCAAGGGCTGGGTTTAGGCAAGGTGACCACAATTTATGTAAACATCTGAAACACCATTTGAGCAGAAGCGTGGTATTCCCCTGAATTACCTGCCAATTGTGCAACACAGCACACAGCTCTGTTGGCTTTTCTGTCGGGTAGGCCCAGGGCACCCCGTGATCCAGCCTTCCCACTTTACATCCGATTCTCTCCCCCAGAGCACACTCTTCAGTAGAGGACACACTTGAGGTTCAAAATGCAAAAGGCCACTATAGTATCTGTCCATCTCTGAGTGTTAACTTAGCTGGTAAATTAAAGCATCGACTTACTGTTCATGGTTTGCCACAAATTAGCCCAATGACCAAACTTTCAGTGGGTGGCTGTTTTGGGTTTCACTTCAGGTCAAGCAACCCTAAACGACGCTGCTTTCTTCTCCTCCATCGCTTATCTCCTTCCTTCTAGAAGCTCCACGTTTTCTGTCTTTTAAAGAAAACTCAGCGTTTTCACTTTCCTCAACTCATTCCCAGGAAGCTCCACTAACATCCACTATCTCTGTCCACACAGGACAGTCACACCCAACGTTTCCAGCACACGCATGTGGGCTCCTCAGCTCAAAGGATTCTGTCAAAAGTCCCACCATTAAAGAATTGCATCCATTAAGGTGATAACACAGAAGTTAAGGGAAGATGCAGCCCTGAAGTCAGGGAGCCTGGATTCAGCCTTCACTCAAACACTTCCTGACTGTGTGACCTTGACCTTGATTTAACCCTTTTGGATTGTCACAGGTTGTGGTGAGGATCCTGTGAGATGGGTGAGTAAAGCACCCATCACGGCCCTGGCATTAGTGAACAATAAATATTAGCTGCTGGTGTACTTACCGTGGGTGACCTCCTCTTCTGGCCGTTCTTGTGCCAGCTGATGGGATATAAGGAAGAAGATGCTTTCTACCCAATTAATTCACTGTTTAGTGGCAGGAAACAGACATATAAACAGTAATTATTGTTAGATTTTTAGGTTCCGTAGAGGGCAGTTCATCAGTACAGAAATTTTCAAATTACGTAATTGTGGAAGCAATAAATAAAACTAAGCTTTTAAATTCAACCCACAATTCTAATTATTTATAAATCTAGTGAGTTTAACAATTAGCTTTGAGTTTCTTATAATTTATAGTAAATTATATTTATAATTTTGAATTTTCTTAGCTATTTTAAACATTTTTAAATTTAATAAATTTTTCTTCTGTTTTGCAACTGTCTGACTGTTACACAAAACCTTCCCACATATTTAAACATTCTAGTAAAGCTAATAATTATATAGATGTTAATCTTCAAGTCTGGTAATCGTGATACTGTTTACAGCCTTAGCAAAATTCTCATCCTTTTCAACTTAAAAATCTAAGTCTGAATTAATAAAGTACACATTTGAAATTGGAAACTTAAAATGAATTTGTTAGACTCCAAAATGCTAAATTCTTAAAAATTACAAATACTTTCAACACCAAATATGCACAGTTATCCCCAAATTTAACGTAAGTATGAATAGAGTTTTGAATTCATTTATATTTAATTTTAAGTCATCTGGAGGTTGAAGACCTTTACCAACTTAGGAAACAATTGTACCATCCCAAGATTTTAGGAATTCCCTTCTTAGTGCATGGAGATTGTGTGCAACCAGGGATGAGCCCTGGGCACAAGATCTGGGACAGTCATATCCAGGGTGATTCTTTGCATGGCGAGGAGGAACCAGCTGAGTGTCCATCTATAGGGGCTCTTCCTACAGGACTTCAAATCCTGCTCTCCTAGGGGTGCACTTGTAGCCCCCCATATTCTCTGGATTCAAGTTTTGTAAGACCTGATCATCAAAGCGGAGTTCAACCACCCCACTTATCATGACACTGTCATTTATACTTTACCTACGTGTATCATTACACCTCTAATTCAACAAGTCCATTTACCCTATAGTCCTAGGCTAAGTTCGTACTACAAATTCTGAATTCCTGTCTTCCTGGGCCCTCCTTTATATCTCCCTTGGCTTTGCTTGCCTCTGATCTCAGGTGGCCTTGGCCTGCAGTGGCTTGAAGCAGGATTTCAGTTCCTGGCCAGAGATTGAAGTCAGGCTGCAGCAGTGAGAGTACTGAATCCTGGCCACTAGACCAGTGGCCAGAGACAAGGCCCTGACTGTACAGCTTTGCAGAAAATGAATTTCCACAAAGAAACAGAAAGTAGTGAAACAAGTCAAGTGTTTATTAGGAGGAAAAAGAGTATGTGTAGATAGACACATGGGTGGGCTCATAGAGAGTTGTGCCCTCATGGTAGTTTGAATCACTTTTTTGGGGCATTTCTTCTGGTTTCCTTTGTCCAATCATGTTGCTTTGCCTGGGTCTGAGTCCGTATTTGGTATAACTCGGGGTCCTTCCCTGTGTGAGTGAACCTTTCTCAGCCAAGATGGGTTGTAGTGAAGAGATCTGTGGGTAGGTTGACATCACTCCCTTTTTGACTTCCAAGGAGTCTTTCTGTGCATGTATAATCAGGAAGGTCTCCTTGACCTTGAGAATGAGAAATAGGTGGTCTCTTACCTGGAAAGAGCTTAGTTCCTCCTCCTCTTCATCTTGGAGTTTCTGTCCACAGGGGCCAGACTCCAGCTGGGGCGCATCTATCCCCTGCCTCAGCTCTAAGGTCACCTTGAACTTTAAGGACAAATATACGTTCTAGAGTGGAAGCATGTATGGCATATGTGTAAAGGGCTCTGACAGCGACAAGGGGCTCTCTGACAGGGTTAGGGAAAACCACCAGAGATGGATTTCTAAAGCTGTCTTGAGGATAACCAGGGGACAGGTGTGAGCTTGCGTGTGAGTGTTTGGGTGAGGAGGGAGCAGTCACTGGGCATAAAGAGAACAGCGTGAGTGTGGCACCGGGGCATGAGAGGTAGGGGGTTACAGTGGGGCAGAGTCAGGGTGCTGGGGGAGGGGAGGAGGGGGGAGTTTAGCTCTCACCTCGGGGGTGATGCCCAGTGGTTTAGCAGGTAAGCTCTATGCAGAACTTCACCTCTTAGCTGGGAGATTTGGACAAATCCCTAACCTCTCTTTCTCAGCCTCAATTTCCTTGTCTGTAAAAGGGAGGTGATGATAGTAATACTTAAAATACCTACCTCAGAGGATTGTGGTGAGGAATTAAATGAGATGTGTCTAAAGTGCTGAGACAGTAAATACTAAGTAGACGTTAGCTATTATCACTGAAGTAGCAATGCCACGACTGAGTCCATACCTTCGTTTCCGGACTTGTTAATAGCCGCCTTTTTTAAGGGAGTGATCCCTGTTTTCAAAATGATGGAAACAGCAGCTTCGTGAAGGTAATTTACCCCATTAGTAAATAGCTGAGCTGGTTCTGACCTGGGTCCATTTGATCCCTTGTTCCACGAAGGATTAAGGACACTCAGGAGAAAGATGTGCTCAAGATCTTGGAGAGACAGCAGTGAGCGGTAGTGTGAAGCGAGATCTCAGGACTTGGACCTGGGTAGCCTGGATGAAAACCAGGAATCCTAGCCACTAGACCAGCGACAGCTAAAGGCTAGAAGCAAAGTTTCTCTGGTTCTTGCCTCCTCTTGAAAGGAAGAATATTTCAAGGAGGCAAAAACTGTAAAAACAAGTACAAAGTTTATTATTAGAGATACAGCACAACATGTGGGAGGGCACTAAACAGTTTCTTTAGTTAAGACAGAGCAAAGCAGAGATACGCACCAGAGAGAAAGGGTGTGGGCATCCGCCCCTAATGAGGAGGAATGCAGTAAAGTGGTGGTGAAGTCATTATTTAGGGCAGTTCTTCCAGGTCTTTGTTTACCTTTGACCAATTATCTGGCTTCTCTTTCCAACCTGCCCTGCCCTAGGACCCTCCCCAACATGCGTGCACAACTTTTTTTCGAGATGTGTTCCAGCCCAGAGGCCTATGGTGGGGGAAGGCTTGTCACCACCTATTATGGGGTGGTGCCCCCTCCTTTTTGACCTGCAACGAACCTTTCTGTGCATGTGCAGTGTCTCCCTTGCCCCAAGGATGGGAAATGTATGACCTCTTGATCTTTTATCAAACAGGGTTTAGCCCCTCTCTGTCCCTGTTATCTGAAAGTGTCCACAGGAGACAAAGTCCAGCTACTTACCGTGTTCCAGCTGTCATTTTTATCTCAAAGTACAGACAGGAGCTGGTTGTAAATATTTAGCCTAGAGCTCACTGCCTCCTTCCTCAGGAAATGTAAAAGGAGGCCGATTGTAAATGCCCGGCCTGGAGCCCATCTGTGTCCTGCCTCAGACACAGTGGCTTAATTCTAGAAGGCTCTGGGGTGAATGGGAGGTGGAGGGAACAGAAGGCAGAGCTGAAGACAGGCCAAGGCCCCTACTCGGCACTCTATAAATACTTGTTGAATGAATGAATAAATGGACAAATGGGGTGGGGAGATTCTTTGCTTATTCTTAGGTGAAAACTCCATCTGACCCCGAATCATTCTGATATTGTTCAGATAATAACCATTTCAATTTTGTAACAAAACCTCAAGTTACGATAGGCTTGATTTGGTCATCAGGATGCCCAGGGTTGTGTAATCATTCAGATTCTAGCTTGGGAACCTAACTCTCTCCTTTGCCCCCAGCCAGAGTCCAGGAAGATGGTGTGGTGGTACTTTTCTCAGCCTTCACTTATCTTCATCCCCAGTTTGCTCACAGAGACTGTCTTCTCTCTGGGACTGGGCCAAGTGGGAAGAGGGAATCGGGGTAAAGGGTAGAGTCTTATTGTTACCAAGTCCAAGCTTGCTCTGCTGGCTGCACGATAGGCCAATGAATCACAGACGAGGTCTTGAGGCAAGGAAGATGACTTTATTTGGAAAGCTGGCAGACCAAGAAGATGGCCGACTAAAGTCTCAAAAGAACCATCTTATCGGGGTTTGGATGCCAATTTCTTTTATAGCACAGAGAAGGGGAGGAGATGAGGAAGTAAAGTAAAAAGAAGGTAAGATTTACAAACATCCCCTGGAATGGCCAGCCTCGGGGAGGGGATGTGTTAATTTCTTCTTTCTTGCAGCCATCCACAGGTGGACAGGGTCCAGATGTTTCCCTGAACAAAGGCACTTTGGTTTAACATTTAGGCAGAGGGGCAGGGTTCCCAGAGGCAGGTCATTGTATATAGGCAGTATCCTTTTAGTGAACAAAGCAATGGGAAACAAAGGTTAAAGTAAAAGAAACAGATCCAACAGGTAGTCAGATTCGGCTCTTCCCTGTTACATTATGGGGTGAAGATCTTTGCTGACTTTAGATGTCTGAAACAGCAGATGTTTGAAGCTGAGTCTTGTGGGGTGCTTTCACGAAAGTGATGATGGTTTGGGATGGTAATTGAAGCCGTAGAAGTAGATGTGGCAGAGGATACAGTATCATATTAATAAAGCATCACCCATTAACACCTTAGCACCAATGAAGGTAGCTACACCTCACTGATAAGGACATGAATAAAAATAAATAATTTATGGAGGTGATGTGTGTTGTGGGGGTATTGGGTGGAAGCTGCCCTTAGAAATATGAATTATGGGACTTCCCTGGCTGTTCAGTGGTTAAGACTCCTCCGTGCTTCCAGTGCAGGGGGTGCGGGTTTGATCCCTGGTCAGGGAACTAAGATCCCACGTGCTGTGCAGCATGGACAAAAAACAAAACAAAACAAAAGAAATTCGAATCAAAGAGTTGTAAGGTAATTTAGAGATTATCTACACCAATCTTTACACTTTGTAAGTGAAGAAACTGAGTAAAAACAAGAGACAGAACAGCTCCAGAGGATATGGGTGGACAAACACTTCAGGGTCCAGGCAGCCCATGAGTAGGACAATGGGAAACAGAAGCATAGATGAAAGTTTTTGCTTCCATGGAGAACTGCATTGTCTGTAGTCTAGACTGGATGAGGTCCAGGCTATCCGATTCTGATTCTAGGAAGCTGCTTTACAACTCTGTAAGCTGTGGATAACCAATAACGTTGCTGTTGAATAATAAAATATATTCACAATCAAAAGTTCAGAGTTATATTTTATTTGGTGGGAATTTTTAGGACCTCAAGCCTGGGAGGCAGCATCTCAAGTAACCCTGAGAAAATTGCTCCGAGGAGGTGAGGGGGGAGCTAGGATATATAGGAGTTTTGCAACAAAGGGCAGGTAGTAGGAACAAAAGATTACTCTTAATAAAAGAAAACTATACAACTCGAGTTAAGGAATTTAGTGCTTTTCTATGTATGGGACGATGCAAGAGCCTGGGCTCACTGAAATCATTCCTTTGATTGCACCTCAGCCATCTGGGGCCAGGATCCTGTGTTTCCACATCCTGAGTTTCCTCAGGGCTCACCGTGGGGAGTGGCTGCAGTCTGATGGCTGCTAGAGGGCAGGTATTCTTTTCCTTCCTGAATTCCCTCAGGGCTCACCAGCTCACCATAGGCTGTGGCTGCAACCTATGATGACTGTGACATCCTTTGTTTACTGATATGGCAGGAAATATTCTTTTATCAATGCAAAAAAATTCTTGTCTATACACTTGTACATTCTGCCCATGGAGGTGCAGCTGACCTGCCTCCCCTCATTTTGCCTCCAATGGCACATTTATTTCAATATTCCTGAGCTTTGGATTCTCCTTTGTACTGGTTGTAATGCCTCACCACTCTCCTCAGGAATGCATTAAATACAGTTTTTAATGGGTTCCTTTCATATCTTTGTTATCCTTGTTTCACAGTCATCCTTTAACAAAAGGACTGTGGGGAATTTGAGCATCCCCCCACTCCCTACCAGCTCCCTCCAGATGGGGATCTCGGTCAGCGTTACCAGATCTCCAGTTTTTCAAGGAAAGCTGCAAATTTTCAGCTGTCAACTACAACTGGCACTCACCATTGGCATCTGCCACCTACCTGCACAAAGATTCAATCTGGTACTGCTGCAGCTGCTGACTGTCAATGCCCCCCCAAAAGGTGTTCAGAGTGGAGAGCTGAAATGAGGCACTCTGTGCTCTGTGAAAAACTGACAGAACAGGTCATTAGATACTTAGATATTTTCAGGAGCCAACTTTATGGGCCCAATTCTTGTGTCTCCTCATATCTAGAGAAACACTAAAATCCTTCATGGTGACGACTGCTCCTTGCGACTAGCAGTAACCTTCTGTAAACAATATGCATTGATTGCATGTTTTTCCCTTTCACCAAACCACATATATACTGAGCTTCCCCCCTGCCTCTTTGGAACAGTTTCTCAGAGCTATCTGGTATGCTGTCTCCCTGGCTGCAGTCCTAATTTTTGCCCCAAATAAAACTTAACTCGCAACTCTCATGGCGTGCATTTTTTTAAGTCGACACAGCCTTTTTTGGTAAATGTGTGAAACCTCTTTATTTTTAAATATTGACAACTAAAAAAAAAAGGGCAAAAAAAATCTTGCTAGTGGCTCCACCTGGCCCCTTTGGAAACCTGGTCCCAAGGGGGACCACATGCTGACCTGAAGCAGACCCAGGTCTCCCAACAAACCAGTGACAAAGCTATCACTTCATCTTACAGGCCAGCTGCAAAGTGACCAGGTACAGAAATGAATGAGAGCAGCAGAACCAGACCCAGCTTTGTTGTCCAGTCCTGTTTTCTCTCCAGCTGGGAACAGTAGGAGCTGCAGGAAGAAAGGACAGGTGGTCGCCCTTCCCAGTTTTGTCTGGGGCTGTACCAGGGAAGAGCTAGATAGGACTCCATGTTTGATCTGTTTCTTTGACTTTAACCTTGTTTTTTGTTGCTTTGGGGAACCCTGCCCACCTGTGAATAGCTACAGAAAAGAAGAAATTCAAGAGTGATGGCCCCTTTTACTTTACTTCCTCACCTCCTCTCCCTCTCTATAAAAGAGACTGGCATCCAGACCCCAATAAGATGTTTTCTGGAGACACTAGTCTGCCATCCTCTTGGTCTGCAGGTTTTCCAAATAAAGTCTTATTCCTTGCCTCAACACCTCGTCTCTGATTCATTGGCTTGTTGTTTGGTGAGCAGAGCAAGCTTAGACTCAGTAACAGGGCCAGTGCGAGCCTGAGCCTGAGGTCCTCAAGTTCCCAAGAAATGTCAGCCAGGATATCCTTTCTCAGAGTGGGCTGGGGGGATTTTCAAAGCAGCCTCACAACCCAGTCTTCTCCAAATGATTTTTTTCCACTGCCAGCTAAAGAAATTCTCCTAGGTTCTTTAAGCCTAATTCTTAGATCCTTTCTCAAGGACAGTCCTAATGTAATGATTGGAAATCAAAATGGAAACAAAACCATGGGTGAATTATTAGGAAAACTGGCAGGATCATAAGGTGAATACAGAAGCCTCTGCCTTTCTGAGTTTCCTCAATGAGTTTCATGATCAGAGTGCATAAAGCATGCATTCATTCATTAAAAAAATTACTGACCTCCCACCAGATATGCCTAACACTGCACTAGAGTCTACCTGGTGTATCAAATACGTATGTAACTGAGCAGGACCCTTTGGGGCCTTCCCGGGACAGGTGTCCCCCATATCCCCTGCTTTAGCTCCTCTCTGAAGTACATAGATAACAGTATTTGATGCACATTTCCTGAGTTGTTTTGCAGATGTGAAAACCCCCCACCAAATGGAAGATGTTAACTACTTGATGACCGTGAGCACATAGCCCCAGGCCTCCTGGAGCCCAAGGACTGATACTGTTAACCCTGTGACACCACCCTGTTACCTCACCATCGGCCAATCAGAGAATTGTGTGCAAACTGATCACATATCCTTTGACACACTTTCCCTCACCTGGCTTTGAAAAATGCTTTGCCAAAACCCTTTGGGGAGCTCAGGGTCTTTTAGGACATGAACCAATTCGTCTCCTCACGTGGCCCTGCAATAAACCTTTCTCTGCTCCAAACTCCAATGACCTTTCGGTTTGTTTGGCCTCACGGTGCCTCAGGCACGTGAACTTATGCTAACACATAGAAGACTCTCTCTGCCCTCGTTTCATTCACTCATGTAAATGTCACCGGCAAGATCCTGGGTTAGGCTCATGACAAACTATTATCTCCATTTTACAGTTAATGAGAAGTGAGGTGATCTACCCAAAACTGCACAGCTGAAAAGTGGCAAAACGTCAAGTCTGGAGGGCTAATCTGGGTCATAATCAGATACTTTAAAAGAAAAACAAACAAACAAAAAGTAGCAGAGTATATGAACTGCTAACCATTGATAAAAATAAAACAAACCTGTCCACAACCCTGGTTCAATTGCCTTCAATGAGTATTGCAAAGTTTTCTACTCAGTTAAATTCAGTTGAACGCTCATGACACTTTAAACATGGATGGTGGTGTTTAAACTGATGAAGGAATTTTTAAGTTTATAACTTTATGCTGTAAAATCTGCTTGCTGTGCCGTGATAAGAACAAGATGACCTAATAATCAACTGTAACCTTAAGATGTTCTGATAAGTATGGAATGTCCTGCTCCTGCTCATGCAAGTTTCTGTTTGGAAATCCCCACCCCCTACTTGCGTGTAACCCATAGCAACTCCCGTGTTCTGTAACTGCCCATAACCTGTAGTAATTATGTAACCAATTAGTTTGTGCCAAACTCAACTAGAGCATTGTTTAAACCAACCAATCAGTCTGTGCCAATTATAGCTATATGCCTTAACCTATATAAGGAAAAGATTCCCCGAAATGGGGCCCAGAATTTTGGAGTGTTAGTTCATCTGGGGCCGTTGGCTCAATAAACCTGAGTTCTCCAACCCTCTGAGTGTGATGCTTGGTCTCTCGTGGGATCGGTTTTCTGCAACAAAACTGGACTTCAGGAAGAGTAGGAGTTTGTCGCCCTGTGAAGTGAGAGAACAGGGGAAGGACCTCTAGGCAGGGAAAACAGACACAGGGTGAAGAAGAAGCTTGGCTGGACAAACAGCAGTGGTCAGTTATGCAGACCTGTACAGCACGTTAGGATGCTTGGACCTCATCCTGCTAGAAATAGGAGCCACTGAAGAGCTTGAAGCAAAATAGCAGCATCAGATTTGTGTTTGAAAAGATCACTCTGATTAAACTCTGTGGAGAGGATCAAAAGGGGACAGGACTGGAAGCAGGGAGACCAGCAGCCTTTGGGGAGTCACCTAAGTAACACACGATGGTGGCTGGGAAGAGTGGAGAGAGAGAGAAGGAGACCAGTGTGAAAGATACATAGGAAGTTCACTGACACATCTTGGTGATGAACGGATGTGGAAGAAGAAGGTGAAGAAGCATCAAGGATGCTTCCAAGTTTTCTGGCTTGGGAATCTGGACAGTTGGTGTTACCATTGTCCAAGGCATGGAACATAGGAAGAGGATCAGCTTTACAAGGGGAAGAATGTGAGTTAACTTTTGGGTATATCAACTGGAGATGCCTGGGGAACATCCAAGTGGAAATATCCAAAAAAGCAGAAAGATATTTGACAAATAAGCCTATAAAAGAGAGCAATATAATTAGTAACCAAAGAAATACAAGTATAAATGACAATAAACTATTCCTGCCTATCATATTAGTAAATAATGATAATAATTATTATTATATAGAACTTGCACAGATCAGTTATATGGGTAATATCACCCTCCATGCTGCTGGGAGGGTGGAGTGGTGCTATATAAAATGAAATGAAGAGCACTTTGGAAATATGTATGAAAGTAACACTGCAAGGAATTTACCTTGCAGTGGGAAAATAATCTTGAATGTAGGCAAAGAATTAAAGTTTGCTTCAAAGATGTTTATTGTTGCATTGTTCATAGTTGTAGAAAATTGGAAATAACTGCCAACCATCAACGCTTGGATGAATGACTGATAAGATCCCATTCTACTAGACAAAATAAGGTTTTTGAAGAGTACTAAATGGAAAGATACTCAAATATATCATTAAATTGGAAAAAAATCAAGTTAAAACTTCACGATCCCATTTTTATTTTTAAAAATGTTTTAAAAAGTGACTGGAAGGACAGAATCTAAATGTCATCTCTGGTTCTCACCAGGTGTTGGGATTACAGGTGTTTAAAGTATTTGTTCGATTTTGCTTCTATTTTATAAGCTTTCTGTAATGATTTAGTAGTCCCCTAAATTGTTACTTTTTGCAGATATTTTGGTTTTATTGAAATTCACTTTTAAAAAATTTTTGTATATATATAAATTTAAAATTTTTCACTGTAAAAAAACCCATAAATAATAGCAAATAAATTTAAATGATAAAAAGCAGTCATAGGTATTTTTAAAGAGCATAGCCAGAACATGATGGTGTTTAAACACTGTTGCCAGCATGGACTAAGTAAACTGAAAATGGGAGGACCAGCCTGGGGTACAAGAACAGGGTTTGTCATTTGACTGAAATTGTAAACAATTTTTTGCTTGTGTGTATATACATTTGTGTATTTTCTATGACAAAGCTTTAATCAAAAGTTGTTCTTCAGATAAGCATTGACTCTTTATGCCCAAGTGTAAGTAAAGATTCTTTTAATAAGAAAAGAAACACATCACATTGGAGAGATACACAGAAGCTTCTGGAAATATGGTTTTCTTCACAAGTATTCTAGGAAGACCATCTTCAAACATTAGAAGGTTACTGGTTTCAACTTTTTTGTGGAGCAACTTAATACTTTCTTCAATAGAAAACTTCCTTCTCTGGCAGCTTATATATGAAACAGCTAAAAGCAAGATATTCCATGGAGGTAGGAAGTGGTGAGGGGGATAGAGGGTCTGGGGCTCTGCTAGCCTGTTGTCCACCTTCTGACCTTATGATCAGCCCCAAATGGATCTGTATGGGGTCCCTAGGCTTCTCAGAGAAGAGTTGGAAAAAACCCTTAGAGCAATAGGGTTAATAAGCCATGCTTCCTGGAAAGGTAGAACTAGCCTGAGTAACAGGGAGGAGAGTGTTCTGATGGCGAACTGCCCAGACTAGGGAAGAGTGGGCCAGCAAGGCTTTATCTCCAGCTGTGGGCAGTGAGAGAAGGGACACAGGGGAGGAGAATTGAGTTCTTTCCCAGGACCCACCTCAGCCCTAAAGCAAAGAGCCTTTTGAATAGCTACTTTACCAGTTTTAAAGACATGCCGTTACTTGCAGAATGAATCAGCTAGATTTAGAATTGAGCTGAGATACCAATCATACACACACAGGCACACAACTAAGATATGTGTGTACAATCTCCTAGTTAGGGTCATACTGCCTTCCTAAAAATGTGTGAGAAAATTTGTATGTTGTAGCTCCAGAGGGATGGAGGGGGAGTCTATTCCTAGAGAGCAAGAAATACGACAAAATCCCTAATTAAGTTTTTGCAAACATTTCTTTTCCTCCCCCTGTCTGCCCTCCCTCCACCCCTGCCACCAAGAACAATCCCATTGTGGCAACATTAAAAATGGCTAAGAGAAATCACAGCAGTTGTTACAGCTGCCCCAGAAGCATCCCACAGCCCAGGCGGCCTCCCACCCATCGTGGAAATAGTGTTACTGAACCTAGATTTGGGTTTCCTCAACCAGCACAAAGCAAAGCCAATCTACTGACATGGGGTTGTGGTGAAGGAAAGTACAGCGTTTATTGCAGGACCCATCGAGAAGATCAGACAATGCATGCTCAAAAGACTCAAACTCTCTGATGGTTTTCAGGGAAGGGTTTTTAAAGGCAACATTTTGGTGAAAGTTGCAGCTTGTGGTCTTTCTTCTGATTGATTGTTGGTGGTGGTGTTTCAAGAATCTTAATCATTAAACTTCTGGTTCCAACCAGTCTGGGGTCTATGTGCTTGTGGTCAGCATGTAGTCACCATCTTCCACTTGGGTGGGGGGGAGGTCTCAGTTTCTGCAGAACAACTCAAAGATATGTGTCAGGTGGCTATGTACATCCCTTGAGGAGGAAATAGGACTCTGTTTTATCACTGAACTATTGTTTAAGCTCTCATTACTTTTCTTGCTTAACTGCTTTTCCTTTATTTCTGCATCCCTTCACTGCTTGGGTCTGCTCTTTGGAACCCAGGGGAGGCCTAGGAGACCAAAGCCTTTTTCTACAAACAAGAAACAGGGGACATGGAGGGACTTTGGTACTAGAGAGGGCCCTGCAGGTTTCAGTAACAATGTCCACTCATCCCATCAGACAGAAGCACATGCGCACACACACCACCACTACCACTGTCACCACCACACATGTGGAGTCCCTCCATCACCTGTGGATGCTTCTCTCACCACTTCTTTCCTGCCTTGAAGATGTTATGCCCCATCCCAACTTTGGATGAAGTATGATTACCTGTCTGGCTACTGCTAGACCAAAGTCTGTAGCTAATACCTTCTAAAGAAGGAGGAAAAGAAAGAGCACGAGGGCATCCTTCCAAACATTTACTTAACAGCTTCTCTGGCTCTCTCATTTTTCTCCAGAGTCTTCAGAAAAAGAAAAACTTCCTGAAGTTTCTAATTGCCTTTATTTGATTATGAGGAGGCATATGCTTTAATTATATGATTAAAATCTTTTAAATCTTTTACTTTGTTAATTATACAATATCATGAATTTTCATGTAAAACTCTTTTTATGGACAGAAGTTTTCATTTTTCTTGGGCAGTACCTAGGAGTGGAATAGCTAAATCATATAATTAACTTTAGAGCAAGTGTCCTGTAAATGCCAAGTAGGCCCCGTTGATTGTGTTATTCAGATTTGCTATATCATGATTACTGTGATAGGAAGAAAGATACTAAGATGGGCCCTATGATCTCCACTCCCTGGTGTTATTCCCATGATTAAATTATGTTACTTGGCAAAGAGGATTTTACAGATGCAATCGCAGAAGACCAGAATATACCACCCCAGAATATGCCTCTTTGTCATAAGGATTATTTTGAACTCATTATTTTGAGAAACAGAAGACACTGGAGAAGCTCTGAAACTAAAGTAGAAGTTACGCTTTTACAAGAGGAGTTTACATTTACAAAGGAAATCTCCATTTGTAAGAGTTTCTCCTTCTCTGTACCTGGAAGAGAAGGATGACTAAATCACATGAGACTCTTATCAATGGATAAGGTACCAGCTTAAGTCTGCATAACAAGTCTTACTTTTATTTACCCCACTTTTCCTTGTCACTCCATAACTGGCCTTGCCCACATCCTTCTTTCTCTGTTTTTAGCTGAGGATGATATTTAAGCCTGAATTCTAAGCCCCTCCTTGAGTGTTACTCATTCCTCTGGTTATCTCCCCCAAGAGCTCTACAGGTAATAAACTTTAGTTTGTTCCTCTCTTGTTAATCTGTATTTTATTATAGTAACCCAAGAACTTAGAAGGGTAGGGGGAAGATATTTTTACTCCCTTACACAATTAAAATGACTAATAAGTTGACCTTAAGATTATTGAGGCTATCCCAGTGGATGTGCTCCATTTATATGAGCTCTTTAAATCAGACACTTTTCTCTGGCTGGTAGAAGAAGAGGAAGTCAGAGAGATTTCAAGTGTGAGGAAGAGATGCTGTCTTTGAAGATGGAGAGGCCCAGGTGGCAAGGGAGGCAGGTAGCTTCTAGGAGCTGAGAGTGGCCTTGATTAACAGCCAGCAAAGAAACAGGGACCTCAGTCCTACAGCTTCAAGTAACTGAATTCTGCCAACAATCTGAAAGACCCTAGAAGTGACTTTCCCCAAGAGGTACAGAGCCCAGAGTAGCTGACATCTTGATTTTGGCCTTGTGAGACATTTGGGAGAGAACCCATTTAACACCACTCTCACTTCTGGCCTACAAAATTATGTTGTTTTAAGCCATCTCTTTGTGAAAATTTGTTATGCAGCAAGAGAAAACTAATACACATGTTAAATTTTTGTTCCAATTGTTTTATCACTTATTCTCTCTAGGATTGTAGATTGCCTATTTGTCTTTAGTTATGGTAGTTTTTGCTTCATGTATTTTGATGCTCTAAGGTTCACATACATGTAAGATTGTTATGCCTTCCTGATTAATTGACCTTTTGTTATAAAATTTCTACTTTATCTCTGGTAATACTCCTTGTTTGGAAACCTTCCTTGTCTGGTATTAACATGACACCACCAAGAAGATATTACAATGCTTATATGTCAGGTGTATGCATCTGACAACAAAGTGTCAAACCACATGAGACAAAAACTGGTAGAACTGTAACAAGAAATAGATTAATGCATTATTACACTTGCAGACATTGGTGTCCCTCTGTCTATACTGAACAGATCTGCCAGGTAGACAATCAGTCAGGACATAATTGAACACAACAACACCATCAATCAACTGGATATAATTGACATCTATAGGATACTTCATCTAATAACAGCAGAATGCACATTCTTTTCAAGATCACATAGAACATTCACCAAGCACACCACATTCTTGGGCATTAAACTCATCTTTTCAAACTTAAAAGACCAGAAATCTTACAATGTATACTCTTAATCACAATGGAATTAAAATAGAAAGATAGCCAAAAAATCTCCAAATACATGGAGATTAAACAACATAGTCTAAATAACACAAGGTTCAAAGAAGAAATCTCAAGAGAAAATTTAAATGCCTTGAATTAAATTGAAATGAAAATACAATTCATCAAAATTTATGAGATACAGTGAAAGCAGTGCTGAGAGCATTGATTGCACATAGTAGAAAGGAAGAGGAAGAGTCACATGGTGACTGTGCTGGAAAATGGTGGCTCCAGGAGTGAGCAGGCTTGGGGTGCAGGAGGCAGCACAGAAGAAGCATTTATGACTTTCTACAGTGAGATGAAACAAATAGAGATGAGAGATTCAGTTCTAAAGTCCAAAAATCAGATGGAAAGATTGACCCATCCTGGGTCCTCCAACTTCAATTTAAACCCATTTGAGGTTCTTCAGATAGATTATGAAGTGACAGATGAAGAAATAAGAAAAAGGCTTTGGCAGTTATTCATATTGGTGGATCCTGACAAAAATCAAGATGATGCTGATAGAGCAAAAGTACTTTTGAAGATGTGGACAAAGTTTACAGGTTGCTACTGGATCAGGAACAAAAGATGAGGGCCCTGGATGTAATTCAGGCAGGAAAAGAATATGTGGAGGAGGATGATCCCAAGCTGTTCAAACAAGCAGTATACAAACAGAGCATAAAACTCTTTGCTGAGCTGGAAATTAAAAGGAAAGAGAGAGAAGCCAAAGAGATTCATGAAAGGAAGTGAAAAAGGGAAGAAGAGATTGCAGCTCAAGAAAATGGTTTTTAAAAATCATTTTTTCTCTTTATACTTCACATTGGTTAATTACTATTGATATGCCTGGAAATTTATGACCTTTTGGTCTGAAGTTGCCAATCTGCTATTAAGTTCATCCAGTAGATCTTAATTTTGGATATTATAAATTTCAATTCTAGAATTCCTATTTGGTTCTTTTTTAGAGTTTCTACTTGTTCCTTGAGATTTTGCCATCTCTTCATTCATTATGTCCATCTTTTTCTTTAAATGCTTGGACACTTTTATAATAGCCATTTTAAAGTCCTAGTTTTATAATTACCAAATCTGAATCATCTTCTGTTTGGTTTCTACTGACTTCTGTTTTAACAGGTCACATTTTTCTGCTTCTTCACATGTCCAGTAATTTGTGATTGTATCTCTGATATTGTGAATGAATGTAAAGTATCTGATTTACTTTGTTTTCCTTTAAAGAATGTTGAGTTTTGTTCTGGCTGTTAATATACTGGAAACTTACTTTGATGTTGTTGAGACTTGCTTTTGGGCTTTGTTAGAGTGGGTTTAGAGTGGCCTTTACCCTAAGGTATGGTCCTTACATGTGAGCAGTGATCTTCCTACTGTCTTAGCAGAGTACCCAGGGAATTCACTAAGATGTCTCCATTGTGTGACCTCTAGTATCTTTGTTATGCCTCAACCCTGTAGCAGTTGTGCTAGGCCAGACCTTGTGGAGTTTCTCCCTGGGTTCATTCCCTTGTCTGGGAATCCAGAGGGAATCCTCAGAAATCTCCCTCTTTCTGTATAGCTCCTTTAACTTTTTGGGACCCTGCACTGAAATTTACAGGTGCTTTAGCAGCTCCCAAACTAGTCTCTGACTCCTCAGCTCAGGGGACTTTCTCTGCTTGGGGCTCACCATCCTACTCCATGGTTGCAAAATTGTCTTCAGAATAAGAGATGGGATAAAGGTAGTGCTCACTTCCTCTTTCCCTTCTCTGAGGGATCACAGTTATTTGCTGTCTATTGCCTGAAAACAGGTGTCTCATGTATTTTGTTCATTAATCTTCTTGGCAGGAGGGAAAATCTGACACCAATGATAGCTTGAAGCAGATGTTGATTCCAGAAAACTAAAAAAAAGAAAGAGAAAGAAAGAAAGAAAGAAAGAAAGAAAGAAAGAAAGAAAGAAAGAAAGAAAGAAAGAGAAAAAGAAGTATTGTGGTGCTTTCCCATCTATTTTCAGCTGATTCTTCAGCAAATTTAATATAAGGTAGAGATGCCCCTTTCTCAAACCCATCAAACTAACCTTCGCTTGTCTAAATTCCAGAATACCTTTTCCCAAGTGCTTCTTCCATTTTTTTTTTAATGGATAGTTTCACCTTGAATTATTTAAAGTCTCACTGGAATGCCTAAATGAAACAGAAACTGAGCTGTTGTTGGCAGGTGGCAGCTGGTAAGTAAGGTAGTGTTCAAGTCATCATCCATCAGATAACATTTGAAGAACTGAGTTTAGAGGCTTATGAAGGTGAATTACACGGATAAGGGTGAGCTGTATACAAATTACATCTACTCTAGTTCTGATGGTAATGGCCAAGACTTCCTTGCTAGGTCACTGATGCAACTCACAACCAAGTGTAGTTAATAACAAAATGAAACAAAACCCAAAACTCATGTTTTGGTTGTGGTTCCAGTTCCCCTCTTCTTTTTTTGCTTTGTTCTGAAATCTGTTGATATATTGGTCCATTTTCCAGGGTAATTTTTTTCCCTTGGGCCAATTCTCCTCTTTTACAGATACTCAGGACTGGTGAATTAATTGCAAAGAATTCTGTTGCTCTGCCATTTCCCAAAGTTAAATGTTTATCAATTGTATTGACTACACCACTGTCTCTTCCTAATTATCTACAAATGTATTAGGTTTTATGATGCTAATTCTGTAGAACAATTCTCTTTTCTCTGTTGCTATGGTGAAAAAGATTTGTCTAAGCCTCTTGATTATTGGTGGGAAAGACCATCTTTAAAGTGAGTTTCTTACTCAGCGATTTTGCTCCTTATGATTTTTTGGAGGAGTCTTATGATCTCATATTTCCACTCCTGACTGAGCAGCTGAAGTGAAAAACTATTATCTTGGAACATTTGTTTCCGTGTCATAAATAGACTTCAGCATAATGATAAATATACAGGCAACCAGTCCAGGAAGTCAGGAAGGACATTAGGAAATGGATGTCTATGCAAAGAGAAAACTCTGCAGGTTATCTGTACTAACCCCCAAAACTATAGCATAAAAAAGTATGATAAAACTCTGAAACAAATACAACCTGATCCAGAGTGGATATCACTTAACCTTCTGATTCTCAGTTTCCTTATCTGTGAAATGGGGTAATAATCCTTGCATCAAAGGATGGTTATGAAGACCAGATGAGATCATACACATACAATGCCTAACACTGGCTGCCCCATACAAGGTGCTCACAAAATATTTATTTCCTTTTCCCCTCCAACACATGTTCACAATCCACAAATAAGTTTTTTTCTTAGCCACTGTTATCAACCCTATTCCTTGTCAAATGAGTGAATCCTCTGAAATTACATAGATATTTATAACTGATTAAGAAAGGGTACAGTTTAATCTCTTGAGAACATATTATCCCCACATGAGGATAGAATGGGCAGAAATCTTAGGGGTGAAATATGGGAGGGGAAGGAGTTTCCTTTCAAAAACTCAGTATTATGATCAACAAAAGCAATCCATTCTGAAATATTTACTATCTGGCTTGAGGTTTTATGCAAAGGGAAAGAAGAGATAGGCATTATTAATGATTGAATCACCATTTTCCCCCCAGTAGGATTTAAGAAACTATAAACATAAAATTGCCTATGCTTGAATGCGCCATTGTTATGTTTAATTACAGTACATTTCTACTCTCAAAAATGTTATTAATTTCCTCTGAGCAAATTTTCTGCCCTTGTTCTTGCCCTAGAGCTTCAGAGCCAAATTTCTATTTTTCTCTCCAGACATACCTGATCTTGCAGAGGCCTTTCAAATGAAACATATGCCTAGTTGACCTAAGTATCTCCCCCTCCCCCCACCATATCTATTCTGCCTCTTTGTAGACCCTATATTACAGGTACTACCAAGCATTCGATTGCTGAAGCTGGGAACCTCAGAGTCCTCTTTCACTGTTTCTTTCCCCTCAGCCTCTATTTTCAGATGGCTACCATGTCTGGTAAAATAAAATACCTTTAATTTGTAAATATTTTCCACTATGAAGCTGATAGGACCATATCAGAGAATATTGAAAACATAGAAAAAGAAAACGAATTGTCTATAATTCTATTACTTTAATGCTACCATTCTGATCATTTCAGCATATTCCTTCTGATCTTTTCTCCAGCATTTCTGTTTGGTTCTCTTGTTTTAGTTTTCTTCTTTCCTTTTTTGAACATTTTCTTACTTTATGGTACTAAAAAATGCTTCCGGTTCATCTCATATTTTCCCCACTCCAGAATCAATCATTTATCTAAGTTACAAGGGTTCCTTGTGTTGGGGAATCTGTTCACAGCATGTTGTTTTTCTTTCAAAAGTTGCTGTAATCATGGTCATACACTGGCGTGAGGCATGGTTCCCATCTGGAATCTAAGCTATGTTCATTGCTTGAGTTTAGCCATCTCTGGGCACCTTTGGCAGAGTGGTAGCACAGGCAACCAGCAGTCTGCTAAGGTCTGGGTACCACCTGGGAAAGAGCTCACTCTGAGGAAAGGAGTCAGGCAGACAAATGTGGACAAATGCCAGTCCTCTTCACCTGAAGGAGAAGTGAATCTTACCAGGTGTGGTGGTGACATCTGGATTTATCTCTAACTCAACACTCCTCCCATTGCCCATTGGATTTGTGTACTAGGAAGAAAGAAAGGCTGTCTGTGGGTAAAAATGGAAAGAGTTGTTTTCATTACAAATTTTGTAAAGCAATGAGGTACAAGATAGATTGGCTTTGAAGCCTATTGTAAATTTATTTATTTATTTATTGGCTGCATTGGGTGGGTCTTTATTGCTGTGCATGCGCTTTCTCTAGTTGCGGTGAACAGGGGCTACTCTTCATTGTGGTGAGCGGGTTCCTCATTGCAGTGGCTTCTCTTGTTGCAGAGCATGGGCTCTAGGTGTGTGGGCTTCAGTAGTTGTGGCATGTGGGCTCAAGAGCTGTGGCACACAGGCTTAGTTGCTCCATGGCTTGTGGGATCTTCCTGGAGGAGGGATCAAACCTGTGTCCCCTGCATTGGCAGGTGGATTCTTAACTACTACACCACCTAGGAAGTCCTGAAGCCTAGAATACTAGAAAGCAATAAAGTGACAAAGATTATGATGCAGATTTTTATTAAATTATTCAATTTTTAAAATAGATACTCATGTAACATGTTACAAAATTTAAAATTTAGAAAAGAATTGTACAGTGAAAAGTCAGTCTCCTTCCCACCTCTATCCCTCAGTTCCCCAGCACCCCCCACCCACAGTGGTTACCCTCAGAGGTAACCACTATTCTTTTGTGTGCTTTTAATAAAGTGACTGCAGAGAATGATCTACTTAACAGTAAATTTGTTTAGGGTAGGGATCATTCCTTAAAAAAAGAAAAACAACTTTAAAATTTAAAGTAATTATAGATTCATAAAATTTTGCAAAAATAGTACAAAGCACTTCTGTGTACCCTTTATCCAGTTTCCCCCAATGGATATAGTTTATATAACTATAGTACAACAGCAAAGCCAGAAATTTGACATTGACACTGTGTATACACTTCTATGCCATTTAATCACAGGTGTAGATGCATGCAACCATTGCTACAATCAAGATACTTTAGCACTGTTCTGTCAACACCATACATACATAACTTATCACAGTCTACTAGTGTCATCATTTTACCAGTTCAAGTAAAATGTAGAAATGTTTCCCTCTTTTAAGTCCTTTTACCCTCTCTCCTTTATAATATAATTGTCTTAAATATCTTTTTTACATATTTTGAGAATCACACCAGACAATATTATGACTTTTGTGTCAACCATTAAACATAATTTAGATAATTAGAAGGGGAAGGAAAGTGTTTTGTATTTAGCCAGATTTTTACTCTTTCTGTCATTCTTTCTTTCTTATGAATGCTCCAAGATACATTTTGTTTGTTTGTTTATTTGTTTGTATGGGTTTTTTTTTTTTGGCCAGGCCATGTGACATGTGGGATCTTAGTTCCCTGACCAGGGATCAAACCTGTGCCCCCTGAAATAGAAGCATGGAATCTTAACCACTGGGCCACCAAGGAAGTCCCCCCAAATTTTTCTTTTGTCACTTCTTTATTTTGAAAATTTTCTGGAGGCTTTCTTCTAAAATAGGTCTGCTAGAAACAAATTTTCTTAATTTTCATTTTGTCTGAGAATGACTGATTTCCCCTTCATTTCTGAGGGATGTTTTTGTTGGATATAGGATTCTAGGTTGACTCCTTTTTTCTTTCAGCACTTGAAAATGTTGTGATATTTTCTTCTGATGAGAAATCTGTTGCCATTCTAGTATATATATATATGAGCTACTGCTTCTCTCTCACTGCTTTTAAGAATTTTTTTTTGCCTCTAGTTTTCATAAATTTGATTATGATGTGTCTTGACATGGATTTCTTTGAGTGCATCCTATTTGCAGTTCACTCAGCTTCCTGAATCTGTAGATTTATGCCATCTACCAACATTGGGGAAATTTCAGCCCTTATTTCTTTGAATTCTTGTTTAGCCTCATACTTCCTCCTCTCCTTTAGGGACCCCAATAAAATATTAGATCTTTTGTTATAGACTCAGATTCTTGAGGCTCAGTTATTATTTTTTAGTCTATTTTCTCTCTGTTGAGATTGTTCTGTTTTCAAGTTCACTGGTTCTTTTCTCTATCTTATTCATTCTGCTGTTCAGTCTCCTCCAATGATTTAAAAATTCATTTGACTTTCCAGTTATAAAGTTTCCATTTGGTTCTCCTTCATGTCTTCCACTTCTTTCCTGAGATTTTCTACTTCTTTGCTGAGACTTACTATTTTTTGTTTGTTTCAAGCACGTTCATAACTATTTGTTGAAGTATTTTTATAATGGCTGCTTTAAAATCCTTATCAAATCATTTCAACATGTGTATCATACTGGTGTCAGTGTCTATTAATTGCCTTTTCTCATTCAAGTTGAGATTTTTCTGCTTCTTGGTACGACATGATGTTTGTTTGTTTTATTATATCCTGGATATTCTGGATATTATGTTATGAGATTCTGGATCTTATTTAAATCTTCTATTTTAGCAAGACTTTCTGACACTGCTCTAGTGAGGAAAGGGAAACGCCTCTTTGTTACTGCAGGTGGGAGTGAAAGTCTAGGTTTCCCACTTGGCCTCCACTGACACGTGGGGAAGGGACGTTTCATTATTGCAGGGGGAGGGAGGAAGTTCAGTTTCCCCACCAGGCCTCGGCCAACACCATGCTGGCTGAGAAATGGAGGGCCACTTCATTGCTGTTGCCTTACTGACATTATGGGGGAGAGGGATAAAAGTTATGGCTCTCTGACACCAACCTGGAAAGGAATGGAGGAAGGGGCACCTCCTCACAGCTGGGGGGGGGGGGTAGAAGTGAAGGCTCCCCATGTGGCTTTTGTTGATGGATGGGTGTGATGCAGTGGGTTTTCAGTGTTGTTTGGCTGGAGTAGGGCAATTATTATTTGAATGTTTTCTGTCTTGCTAGACTGCTCCTTTGAATACAGACAGCAAGCTTTTCTTGGGGCTTTTATAGTTTTTGCCTGTTGATATTTATAGGTTGGCAACTTCTCAGTGTTCAGTCTAGGATCTACTAGGTAAAAAGCAAACTCAGAGAACTCACCCCTGAGTTTTTCCTGGGGTCTTGAGATCTCTAGCTAGTCTGCTCTCTTCTCTCCACCTTTCAGAGTCTTCTGGTGTCTGTTTTATGTATAGTGTGTAGAGCTTTTGGTTGCTCTTAGTGGAGAGGAGTAGAGATAAGTGGGTCCCCTCCACCTTGCATCATAAATGGGAGCAATCATGCATTTTAAATTTCTTTTGACTCTTTTTTTTAAGCTCTTTATTGGAATATAATTGCTTTACATTCTTGTACCAGTTTATGAGGTACACCAAAGTGAATCAGCTATATTTATATACATATACCCACATCCCCTCCCTCCCGCGACTCCCCCCCACCCTCCCTATCCCAGCCCTCCAAGGCATCACCCATCATTGAGTTGATCTCTCGATGTTATACAGCAACTTCCCACTAGCTATCTATTTTACAGTTGGTAGTATATATACATCTATGCTACTCTTTCACTTCATCCCAGCTTCCCCTTCACCCCCTGTCCCCCCAACCCCATGTCCTCCAGTCCATTCTCTGCATCTGCATCCTTATTCTTGTCCTGTCACTGGGTTCATCAGTACTATTTTTTTTTTTTTTTTTTTAGATTTCGTATATATAAGTTAGCATACAATATTTATTTTTCTCTTTCTGGCTTACTTCGCTCTGTATGACAGAGTCTAGGTCTATTCACCTCATTACCTATAGCTCCCTTTCATTCCTTTTTATGGCTGAGTAATATTCCATTGTATATATATGCCACATTTTCTTTATCCATTCATCTGTTGATGGGCATTTAGGTTGCTTCCATGTCCTAGCTATTGTAAATGGTGCTGCAATGAACATTACAGTACATGTTTCTTTTTGGATTATGGTTTTCTCTGGGTATATGCCCAGGAGTGGGATTACTGGATCATATGGTAGTTCTATTTTTATTTTTTTAAGGAACCTCCAAACTGTTTTCCATAGTGGCTGTACCAGCTACATTCCCACCAACAGGGCAGGAGAGTTCCCTTTTCTCCACACCCTCTCCAACATTTGTTGTTTCTAGATTTTTTGATGATGGCCATTCTGACCAGTGTGAGCACCTTATCTTTGACAAAGGAGGCAAGAATATACAATGGAAGAAAACAGCCTCTTCAATAGTGGTGCTGGGAAAATTTGACTCTATTTTACAGGTGAAAGCATGGGAAAAACTGATGAAAATAAAAGAACTGATTACTTTTCATTTTGTTCTTTTTTGTTTTACCTGCTTTTCCTAAAGCCGTACGTCTTTGCTTTCATCCACACGTCTGCATCAGCTCTTGCCTGCATGTGCTGTGTTTGGGGACCTGGTACAGGGTGGGAGATGTGATTATAAATGGTTCCAACCCTAGATTAAGAACTTTAAAATTTTGACTCTGGGGAACAATTTTAAATGTTAATCTGCAATGATGATAATCAGGGGATTTGTCCAAAACATATAGTGTGTGTGAGGTGTGGGCCAGAAGAGTTACTAGAAGCTGGGGCAGGGTAGCACCTGGATGTGCAGAGCTGGGCAGATGAGAAACAGAAGACAGTGACCAGTGAAGCAGGGCTGACCCCTGGAGCTTACCCCCAGGGGCCGCCTCCAGCTCTCTCACCTGCTTCTAGGTAGAACCAGCAGGAAGATTTATTGAACCGACAATTGTTGCACATCTACTATTTTCAATACTCTGTAGAGTTAGATAAAAAGACATCTGAGACGTGATCCTTGTTCTCAAAAAACACACAGTGCAGAAGCTTGCCACTTTGTGGATTCTTTTCTCATACTGTTTATCCTCTTCTACACTCACAGGCCCAGACCTCACATGCCTTTTCAGAGTGTCTGCCAAGTGATTTTACCAGGAAGAGGAAACATTAAAAAACAAAACAAAAATCAAACAGAACACAGAGAGAAGAGCCTCTCACTAGCTCTGGGAGCAAGCATTAACCTGACTTCTGGGACAGTGCAAGGTGTGCCCAGGTGACCTGCCCATTGTTGGGTGGCTGCCATGGCATATTCCACACACCTGATGCCGCTCTGGGAGAACCAGGCAGCCTGGGACAGCTTTCCCAGCCAGAGAATATCTGGCTCAGTGGGCAGGGTGTCCTCTATGCAGCTGGAGTCAAGGCTCAGCTCACTGTGATCCTCAGGGGCCTGAGCAGTGACACACGCCACCCCCAGGGAGCGGCAGAGCCAGAGGCAGAGCACGATGCTCAGGAGAAATGTCCCCAAAACCCTAGGCATGGGGCTGATGCTGGTCTTTGCTCTCCATTTCCTCCTGATGTTTTATGCCAAGGGGATTTTACAAAAGCTGGTTCTGGGTGATCTCCAGAAGAAGCTTTATTTGCCTCCATCTGAACAGAATGGGACAGTGATGGAGAGACTCTCTCACCTGGAGGTGGATTTGCTGCACCTGAGTAAGTTCACAGCACTAACTTGGAGTGGATGGTGTGCATGCGTGTGTGTGCATGTGTTTAGGGACACAGAAAAAAGGGGCGTGGAGGTAAAAATGAGAGAATTAGGGGACTTGGAACAAGCAGCTGACGGAGGGGAGCAGAGTGTTTCTCTGTGAGTGGACATGAACATGCATGGTCTCAATTACACACCTGCAGGTTGGGAGGCAGAGCTTCTGAAAAAACATTGCTGACAGGCACAGCCCTCTCCCTAGGTCTTTGTGCGGCTGGGACTGTTCAAGGGAGGTGACACTCTCTCGGGCAAAGGCCTGACTTGCATTTTGCTGTGAGCTCCTATCAGGAATGAAGTGGGCTTGTTAGAAGACATAGGGTCGAATCCAGATCCAGCCGCGTGGTGTGTGGTTTAGAGAGAGTGCTTCTCTCTCTCAGCCCTGGTGCCTGATCTGCAAGTGGAGACAAGAGGAGATGACTGCCTGATCTCAGACCCTTGTGAAGTCTGTGCACAAGGTGCTCCCTGGCTGATGTGCGCCACATGTCAACCTCTTTTTTTTTTTTTATTGAAGCATAACTAATGGATAAGAGTACGTTAATTTCAGGTGTAGAACATAGTGATTCAATATTGTATATGTCACAAAATGGTCACCACAATAAATCTGGTTAACGTGCGTCGTCCTCTCACATAATTATACACGTTTTTCCTTGGGATAAGAACTTTTGAGATTTACTCTCCTGACAACTTTCAAATATACAATACAGTGCTGTTAACTAGAGTTGCCAGGCCTCACCCATTTTGCTCACCCACGCCCACCCTGTCTCTGGCAACCACCAATCTGTTCTCTGTATCTAAGAGCTCATTCTTCCTCCTTTAAACATTTCACATATAAGTGAGACCAAATGGTATTTGTCTTTGGCTTGTTCCACGTAGGATAGTGCCCTCAGGGTCCACTGAATTTTAACCTCTTCCCATGAATTCTGGGGTTTGTTTTTGAGGCTCACCATGAAACTCTAACCCCTGTGAATTTCATGCACCTTGGCATCTGCCTCTGGTCAGGGGAGCAGTCATGTTCCTGGGCTCCCCCATGACAGGAATCTAATGCTTGTGCCCTGAGTGGGGTGGGGGGGTCTTGAACATGCAAGTAGGGAAGTGACTGCACAGATGTGTGGGTGTGTGCACATGGGGGCCGGGTGGTGGGGAGTGTCTTTTAAAAAACAAGAACTGAGCCTTGTAAGGGTTCAGGGTGAGGCAGAGGGATAGATGGAAGGACAGACAGGAAGAGAAAAAGGAAGGGAGGAAATCAGGGTAAGGGAGGGAGAGAGAAAGAGGACAAGAGAGGAGAAAAGAGATGAGGACAGAAAAGAAGCCATGTGTGAGACAGTCTAGGGCAGAGAACGGAAGAGGTGATAGGGAGGCAAGAGGACAAAAGGGAAAGTAAGATGAGGGGAGAGAGAAGAAGGCATAAAACACTGTAGCATGGTCGACATCCCCCATTACAGGACTCATGTGTTATTGTGGTACACTTTTCTGGAAGGCAGCCCTTTTTTTAAGGGCTGGTTTAATTGATGAGTGTCTTGTGATGTGCCTATTCCTTGGGCCTGGCACAAAGAAAATTTTCTTTTTTTGAGGAAGTATACCTAATATCTTTTAAAAAAATTATTTATTTTGGTTGCAATGGGTTTTGGCTGTGGCGGGTCTTAGTTGTGGCATGCAGACTTCTTAGTTGCAACATGTGGACCCTTAGTTGTGGCTCATGAGCTCCTTAGTTGTGGCCTGCGGACTCTTAGTTGAGGCATGCATGAGAGATCTAGTTCCCTGACCAGAAATTGAACCCGGGTGCCCTGCATTGGGAACGTGGAGTCTTACGCACTGGACCACCAGGGAAGTCCCTGGCCCAGGAGAAATTAAATGGGTGAATGAGTGACTGAGTGTAGGAAGGAGAGAATAGAGGACAGGCAGACAGGGGTGAAGGAAACGGTGATACAGGGCAAAAAGGAGAGGGAACAGAGAAGACTGTCAGGTCCAGAAGCCCTGGCTTTGAGAACACCTGGCTGGGCTGGACATTGACTATGCAAACATTCTCAATGCAATTTCAGCAGAGGATGTCTGTGTACCTGGGTGGTCACTGTCACTTGTTGGTAGAGTACCCAGACCACACCAGCTCCCTAGCTCACCCTACTGGCTCAGCCTCCTCAGGCCTTAAAATAGCAGGACTTCTGCTAAGAGCCTGGCTATTCTCTCCTCCGGTTGGGACACAGCGAGCCTCGAGAAGCCATCCTGAAGCATTGGGTTTATGGCCCTTCCTTCCTTTGCAATGACCAGTTCCGCCTTTGCTTGTTCTCTGTGCTGCCCACGTTTTATTCACTCTAAAATGGTGTGGTGTTAGGGACTCCCTACCCCCTGAGATGAATTTCAAAATGTCTTCCAGACACTGTTTCCAGATCACAAATGCTTTTCTTTCCTGAAGGGCTTGCTGAAATGGAAATCCCATTCAATTACCCATCCTTCTGGTTTCTCATTGCCTCCAAGAAGATTGAAGAAGATCATATCAATAAGGATATCTATGCAAACCATGGGAACTATTGTTGCAGAACTTGATCCCACGAGAAACCAAGCACCACACTCAGAGAACTGGAGAACTCAGGTTTATTGAGCCAGCGGCACCAGATGAGCTAACGCTCCAAAAATTCTGGGCCCCGTTTCAGGCCAGTTTTCTCCTTTTATAGATTAAGATGTATAGCTACAGTTGGTACTAACTGATTGGTTACACAGTTTCTATAAATTACAGGTGGTTGCAGAAGGTGGCGGTTGCTAAGGGTTACAGGACACAGGAGTTCAGACAAAGGCGAGCAGAGGCAGGAATAGTACATTTTATACTTATATCAATCATTCCTATGCAATTATTAACAGGCAGGGTTCACATAGCAGGCCTCTAACTATAGATTTCAAATCTTCCTCATCATAACCCCCCCTTGACGCCCTTAAAAGCTTTATAAGGCGTCAATTTCCAGGTCAGTTGAGCCTATAGGCTGATATCCCCTTAGGGCTAAGAAGTGGGTGGTTGTCCTTGGTCTTTGTCGAATTCCTCAAGCTTCTGCCGTGCGTAGACCAGTCAGCCCTGGAGGGACTGGAGCAGGGCTGAGGTTCTTAGGTTGGTTTGGCTGCTTTCGCAGGAAGACCCAAAGTGGCTGGCTTGGATGAGCTTCTGCAGTCCAGGTCTCTCGCCCTTCTAGAGGCGCTTCTCTCTTCACCCGGGTGTGGTGGATCCACGATGTTATTCCTGTAACTTTAACAGCAGTAGGGGTTGCCAGGGAGACCGTATGAGGGCCTGCCCAAACTGGCTGAAGTGGTTCCTTTTTCCAGTCTTTTACTTATACCTCATCTTCTGGCTAATAGGGATGAACCCAACTGCCCAAAGGAATGGGAGACCTTTCTAGGGCTTCTCGGGTAACATGGCAAAAGACCTTTCCCAGGGCCTGGAGGTGTCAAGATATCTCCAGGTCAGCGAGTTGTTGGGGGTCTCGCTTGAGTCTCCCTACCACTTGGGGGGGGGTCTCCTGTATACGTTTCAAAGGGAGAATAGCCTGAGGACCTCTTGGTGCACGGGGCTTGGAGCAAGGCTAGAGGTAGCATATCAATCCAGGGTAATTGGGTCTCCTGACAGAATTTAGCTAACATAGTTTTAAGGGTTTGATTCATGCGCTCCACTTTCCCTGAGCTTTGTGGCCTGTATGCAGTATGAAGCTTCCATTTGATTCCCAGTATTCTGGATATAATCTGGATTGTTTCAGATACAAAGGCTGGCCCGCTATCAGATCCTATGGAAAGAGGTAGTCCATATCTAGGGATTATATCCCTTAGTAGGGCCCTGGCCACTTCTTGTGCTCGCTCGGTGCATGTGGGGTAGGCTTCAACCCACCCTGAGTAGGTGCAGACTATCACAAGTAGATATCTATAACCTCTGCAAGGCTTGATCTCAGTAAAGTCCACTTCTAAATCTTCAAAGAGCAATGTCTTGACTGTTTGCACCCCTGGGCTGGGTCTTGGCCCTTGGCTGGCACTGTTTCATGCGCAAGTCACGCATTTAGCACTGATCTGGGCACACAGGGTTGGAAGCTTAGGAATGAAATAGTACCGGCCCAGTAGACTTTCTAGTGCAGTCTTCCCTAAGTGAGCTGCCTCATGGTGTTGCATCACCAGCTGAACCGCTATAGCACTGGGGACAAAGAGTCTTTGGTCTGGAAGCTTCCATCAGCCCTCCTTTTCTTTAGTCCCTCCTTCAATTAAAGCCCATTGATCATCTTCTTTGGTATACCTTGGGGACAGGGGCAATTCTGGTGCCAAGGGGGCCTTAGAGATCGGTTCAGGGCCCAATGTTGGACTCAGTTGGATCGCTGCTTCCTTGGCTGCCTGGTCAGCCAACCGATTTCCTTTGCTGACTGGATCCGTCCCTTTCTGGTGGGCTTTGCAGTGGATGACTGCCACCTGGGAGGGCTTCCAAATTACCTCTAACAGCTGAAGAATTTCTTCTCTGTTTTTGATCCCTTTTCCCCCTGCTGTTAGTAGTCCCCTTTCTTTATAGACGGCTCCATGAACATGCAAAGTAGCAAAGGCAGACCTTGAGCCTGTGCAGATGTTGACTCGCTTCCCTTCGGCGTGCCTCAGCACCTGGATGAGTGCCCACAGCTCAGCCCGTTGTGCCGACCACCCCTGTGGCAAGGCCTCAGCCTTTATTATCTCATCTGTTGTTGTTATTGCACAGCCTGCTTTGCGTCGTCCTTCCTGGACAAAACTGCTTCCGTCAGTGAACAGTTCCAGTTCTGGGTTCTGGAGGGGAGTGTGCATCAGGCCTGGCCTGCTCGAGCAGATTTCACCCAGGACCTCTTCACAGTCGTAATCGGGGGTTCCCGCCTCCGTAGGTAAGAAGGTGGCAGGATTCAGCGTCCGCACAGTCTCGAGGCAGACCTGTGGGTTTTCGCAGAGCAGTCCTTGAGAGTGAGTCATTCTGGTGTTGGTCAGCCATTTATGTCCCCGGCTGTTCATCAGCGTAGTAATGGCATGGGGAACTTTTACATTTCTATTCTGCCCCAGTGTAAGCTTGTCTGCTTCTCTGACCAGGACCACTGTAGCAGCTAATGCCCGGAGACATGGCGGCCATCCGGCGGCCACAGGATCCAGTCGTTTGGACAGATATGTGACCGGGCACTGCCATGGCCCAACTGTTTGTGTGAGGACCCCCAGTGCAGTATGATTTTTCTCATGCACGAAGAGGTTAAAGTCCCGTGTCACATCTGGCAGCCCTAATGTTGGAGCACTGGTTAAGAGTCTCTTTATTTCCTTGAAGGCTTTTTCTTGTTTAGGCCCCCACTCTAGGGGGGCCGTGGCCTCGAACAGTGGCTTGGCAGTTTCAGAGAAACCCGGTATCCAGATCCGGCAGAATCTGGCAGCCCCAGGGAACTCACAGACTTCTTTCTTGGTGCTCAGCTGAGGTATTGAGCAAATGGTTTGTTTTCTTTCAGGTCCGAGTGCCTGATGCCCTTTTGATATGACAAACCCAAGGTACTTGACCTTTTGTTTGCAGATCTGCGCCTTTTTCCATGACACCTTGTACCCCGTGGTGGAGAGTAGGGCCAATAGGGCTTTGGTTCCTTTCCAGCAGTCCTCTTGGATGGAACTGGCTAGCAACAGGTCGTCTACATACTGGGTGCAGTTTAAAGTCTCTCCGGGGAAGGCAGCAAGATCCGCAGCCAGTGCTTCACCAAACAAGTTGGGTGAGTTTTTAAAGCCTTGTGGCCGTCGGGTCCAAGTCAGCTGTGTTTTTCTCCTGGTGTGTGGGTCTTCCCATTCAAAGGCAAACAAGGGCTGGCTGGCTGGTAATAGCTGGAGGCCAAAGAATGTGTCCTTGAGATCGAGGCAGATGAACCAGCTCGTTTGGGCAGGTAAGAGGCTCAGGAGAGTGTAAGGGTTCGGGACCACTGGATGGATGGTAATTACTGCGTTGTTGATGGCGCGAAGGTCCTGGATGGGCCGATAGTCATTTCCCCCAGGCTTCTTGACTGGTAGAAGCGGAGTGTTCCAGGGAGACTGACACTCAATCAGGATTCCGGCCTCACGCAGGCGTTGGATGTGGTCTCGAATTTCCAGACGTGCCTCTCGCAGTACTGGATATTGCTTCTGCCTGACAGGAGTAGCTCCCGGCTTCAGAGTTACTACAATGGGCGCGTGGGTCTTGGCCAAGCCTGGGGGCCCCTTTTCTGCCCAAACATCAGGGAATTCCTCTAATAGATTAGTTGGGTTCTCCTGTTTCTCTCCTGAAGCATAAAGACGCCATTCATCCTCCCTGGGCATGGTCACGGCCATTATCAGAGTCGGTTGACTGCCCAGGGTGAGACTTGCGGACTTCTCGGGAGCAAAGGTGATTTGCACTCCCAGCTTCATTAACATATCTCTGCCCAGTAAAGCAATGGGGCACTCTGGTAAATACAAAAATTCGTGAGTCACCAAGTGGCCCTCAAGCTGACATGCGTGGGCTCTACAGAACTAGCGAGCAGTTTTGTCTCCTGTGGCCCCAGTGATAGGTGTTGTTCGACCTGTAAGGGGAGCCACAGGTGTAGTCACCACCGAGTGTTCTGCTCCAGTGTCTACCATAAAAGTCATTGATTGGCCCCCAGTTTTCATTGTAACCATTGGTTCTCAGGGGCCCAGCATCAGGGAGCTCGGTTTCCCCTACTCTGACTCTGCCCCAGCTAGGCCAATAAGGTCTTGGCCAACCGGCTCAAGCTGATATCTTCCTCCGCTGGGTTGGTTGAACTTCCTTGGACCTTCAGTTGCCCCTCTGCGGTGAGGACATTCATTTCTCCAGTGCCCGGTTTCTTTGCAATAGGCACACTGGTCACGACGTAGCGGTGGTCTCTTTTTGGTTTCTCCTTTCCGAGGGGGTGCAGTCTGCTTTACCGGGCTTGGATTTCCCAGCACGGCAGCCAGTAGGGACACCTTCTGTTTCATATGCTTGTCAGCCACCTTCTGGGCTTCTCGGTCTCAATTCACAAACACCTTGTTTGAAACCTCCAGCAACGGAGTGGCATTCATCCCAGCAAAGCCCTCAAGTTTTTGGAGCTTGCGGCAGATGTCAGCATGAGACTGGGCCACGAATGCCGCATTAACCATAGGCTGATTTTCTTGTACCTCTGGGTCAACAGGGGTGTACACTCGGAATGCCTCACAGATCAGTCATTGCTTGTGGTTTCTCTGGGTAGGATGGGGTATGGTGTTTCCAGCTGAGGGGGTCGGTAGTACTGAAGGGCTGATGATAAAGGACCGGGCGTCCTGGCTGGACGGAGCTGTCCTCATTGACCTCAGGAGGGCCTCTGGTCTCTCGCAAGGACATCTGCAGGACTGTGGGCTGCTGTGCTGGTTGGCTGGCCGAGCAAAGCCGCCGTGGGCTTAGAGGGGGCTCTGGATTTGGAGGCGGTGGAGACACAGAGGGCGGAGGGCTGTCTGGTAACGGGTGAGGGGGCCGAACGGGAGCTGGTGGAGCTGTTGGTATGTAAGGCGGAGGTAGGGGGGGCTCTTCTTCAGGATCCCCTTGGTAGATAACCTTGGCTGGCTTTTCTCCGCCTTTTCTTGGAACTGTTTGAGCTACTAAGACCCTATATTGTCCCTGCCTATTCACGCAGAACCCAACCCAAGGAGGCAGCTGAACAGCAATTTGTAACTAGGAATCTATGTATGGAAACTGGTCTGGGTGTCCAGGGGTCCCTGTCACCACTCGGGACACTGCTCTAACCGCAGGGAGGGCCAGGGTACCCTCCGCAGGCCATCCCACCCTGAAGGCGGGCCATTCCAGCTCGCATAGCTCGCAGAGCTTTCCCGCAGTCATCTTAAACCCCATAGTCTCCGGAGAAGCCTTTCTTAAAGTTTTTTATCATACAATCTAAAACAGTTGGCTTTGAGGAATTTCCTCCCATGTTATTAAGTACAACTAAATTCTTTAGACAGGAGGGAGGAGGGGAAACCCAATATCCTGGCTCAGAAAGTTAGCTGAGGTAGGGGAGGATACTCCACAGTTGCAGGGGCCCTAAAACAGAGGGCAATTATTTTCCTCCCTGTGTATCCCACCCTGTGTCGATGGCTCAGAGACAGACAAGGATGGGTGCCCCCTCCGGAGAGGAGACCACTCAGATGCCCACCTGGCCGTGTCCCTGTGGGGAACTTAGGTGCCTCTTAGCTTCGGCGGGTGGTATAGAGTCCCAACTTAAATCTGTCCTCCAGAGACAGACACCACCCTGAGCCGTATGAGGTCACCACGGAACCGCAGGTTAGGGCCCACTCGGACTCCGTAGCCACGAAGGCTGTGGAGCCACATAATCGCCCTGGAACAAGGACGAACCAGGGCGCTCACTCACACACACATTCACACCAGAGTTTATCACAGTGCCTCCCCACTCTGGGAAGGTCCCTGACTGGTGGGCGCCTCCCCGCTCTGGGAAGGCCCCTGCCTGATGGTCTTCTTACTGAAGACCGTAGGAGGTGATCAAGCTCCTCCTCCGTCCGGAGATGGGACCCGACTGGGTTCAGTGCCCCAGGGTCTTACCTGGTCCTTGGTTGCAACTGTTTCGGGTGAGTTGGTCCCTGTCTCTCTAATGAGTCGGGTCGGGGCTCGGCCGTCCGGAGAGTCAGAGCACCGGTCCGACAGAGAACCCGGAACACCGTCGGGTGGCGCGCCTCCTCCTTCGTCTTGGAGCTCCTTCGCCCCGACCCAGCCGAGCCACCGGTCCGGCGGCTCAAGGGGTCGGCGTGGTTGGAATCTCGCTGGGGCCTCCAAAAATGCTGAAGAAAACCGATCCCACGAGAAACCAAGCACCACACTCAGAGAGTTGGAGAACTCAGGTTTATTGAGCCGGCAGACCCAGACGAGCTAATGCTCCAAAATTCTGGGCACCGTTTCGGACCAGTTTTCTCCTTTTATAGATTGAGACATACAGCTACAGTTGGTACTAACTGATTGGTTACACAGTTTCTATAAATTACAGGTGGTTACAGAACCTGGGGGTTGCTAAGGGCTACAGGACACCCGGGAGTTGCTAGGGGTTATACGACGTGGGAGTTCAGACAAAGGCGAGCAGAGGCAGGAACAGTACATTTAATACTTATATCAACCATCCCTCTGCAATTATTAACAGGCAGGGTTCACATAGCAGGCCTCAAACTATAGATTTCAAATCTTCCTCATCATTACAGCTCCAGGATCACATTTGTCAAAACGCATTTCCTTTTATCTCCAGGTTGAGTTGAATACTCTTCCAGACACCCATAATATCCTGTTCATATCTCTTGTAATATGTTATCGCATAACACTTTTTTTGCAGAGTTATATTTTATTCAGCAGGAATTTTTAGGACTTCAAGCCTGGGAGGCACCATCTCAAGTAACCCTGAGAGAATTGCTCTGAGGAGGTGAGGTGGGGAGCCAGGTTATATAGAGGTTTTGCAACAAAGGGCAGGTAGTCTGAACATCAAAAGATTATTATTAATTAAAGAAAACCAGATATGTCAAGTTAAGGAATTTAGTGCTTTTCTGTGTATGGGAAGATTCAAGAGCCTGGGCTCACTGAAATCATTCCTTCGATATGCACCTCAGCTATCCGGGGCCAGGATCCTGTGTTTTCACATCCTGAGTTTCCTCAGGGCTCACGGTGGGGAGTGGTTGCGGTCTGATGGCTGCTAGATGACAGGTGTTCTTTTCCTTCCTGAGTTTCCTCAGGGCTCACCAGCTCACCATGCCGGTGGTCGCACAGCATTTTTTTTTTTTTTTTTTGAAGCTCTTTATTGGAATATAATTGCTTTGCACTGTTGTGCCAGTTTTTGTTGTACAACAAGGTGAATTTATACATATATCGCCATATCCCTCCCTCCTGCAATTCCCTCCCACCCTACCTATCCAACCCCTCTAAGTCATTACCCATTATCAAGTTGATCTCCCTGTTTTATGCAACAGCTTTCCACTAACTATCTGTTTTACATTTGGTAGTGTATATATGTCAATGCTACTCTTTCACTTCATCCCAGCTTCCCCTTCACCCCTCACCCTGTGTCCTCAAGTCTGTTCTCTACATCTGCATCTTTATTCTTGCCCTGTCACTGGGTTGATCAGTACCATTTTTTAAGATTCCATATAGATGAGTTAGCATACGATATTTGTTCCTCCTTCTGGCTTACTGCGCTCTGTGTGACAGACTCTAGGTCCATCTACCTCACTACAAATAACTCAATTTCATTCCCTTTTATGACTGAGTAATATTCCATTGTATATATGTGCCACATCTTCTTTATCCATTCATCTGTTGTTGGGATTTAGGTTGCTTCCATGTCCTGGCTATTGTAAATAGTGCTGCAATGAACATTATGGTACATGTTTCTTTTTGGATTATGGTTTTTCTCTGGGTATATGCCCAGGATTGGGATTACTGGGTCATATGGTAGTTCTGTTTTTAGTTTTTTAAGGAACCTCCATACTGCTCTCCATAGTGGCTTTACCAATTTACATTCCCACCAAGAGTGCAGGAGGGTTCCCTTTTCTCCACGCCCTCTCCAGCATTTATTTTTTCTAGATTTTTTGATGATGGCCATTCTGACCAGTGTGAGGTAATACCTCATTGTGACTTTGACTTGCATTTTTCTAATGATTAGTGATGTTGAGCATCTTTTCATGTGTTTGTTGGCCATCTGCATATCTTCTTTGGAGAAATGTCTATTTAGGTCTTCCACCCATTTTTGGATTGGGTTATTTGCTTTTTAAGTATTAAGCTGCATGAGCTGCTTGTATATTTTGGAGAGTAATGCTTTGTCAGTAGCTTTGTTGGCAAATATTTTGTCCCATTCGGAGGGCTGTCTTCTTGTCTTGTTTGTGGTTTCTTTTGCTGCACAGTACTTTTAATTTGTCTTCCTTGCTGGCCTGGGAGGTAGCTCCCACCTCATTTTCCCAGACTTCTCCACCACGGAGAAGGTGCTGTCAGTTTGCTCAGTCACAACAGCCAGAAACCTCAAGCATCACTGACATTCTCCCCTTCCACGCCTACACTTTCACTTCCAAGCTGTCACCACGTCTTGTCTAGCCAACCTGTAAATCACATCTCAAAATGTTCCACTTCCTTCTCCACCGCATTTTCACTCTAGATCAACATCTCTCCCCTAGTCTACTACACTGCTGCTTCCTAACTGATCTCCTACGGCCCCTCTTTCTGATCACAACAATTAAAGTTTCCTGCTCTTCTCAAATCCCTTCCTCACCTCTCCCCCTTCCCACTCCCCTGACCCCCGGCAGAGGAAACAAAGAAACCAGAGTAAATGGGAGAATAGCCAAACTTTACTCTGTTCCAGGCCCTGTCCTAAGCTCTTTACATGTATTAATCCACTTAGTTATCACAGCAACCCTCTAAGGTACTTGGTAAACCTAAGGCACCAAGAAGAGAAATCTGCTGGCCAGGGTCACACAGTTAGGATGGGCTAGGGCAGTCCTGCTAAGGAGCCTGGACGTTGAACCTCTCTGTGGTAAAAGAAGTTGTCAGATAGGATCGGCCTGTTTTGTTTACCAATATCCTTAAGAACTAGCCAGCATAGATGCTCAATAACCCTTGGTGAGTGAATGGTCCAAGTGAGGGTCAATAAGAAATTGAACTGGAGTAGAGTGGAAAGCAAAGGAGGACTTCTACCCTGAAGAGGTAGACCCTATACAAAGAGGCAACTGCATGGAGGTAGAGAAAAGAGAGTCAAAGGAGACCTGAGGTTTTGGGACAGGGTAGGTGGGAGAACAGTGGTTGGTACCATCTGTAAAAATAGGGGTGATGCCTTGGGAGATGCGGGGGCAAGGTGACTAGAAATTTGGGAAACTCAGAAAACAACAAAATGAGAAATGTCTCCAATAACGAGTTGAGAAGAAAATGATGATGATGAAGATGATGAAGATGATGGTGGTGATGATGTTGAAGATGGTGATGGTGGTGATGATGAAGATGGTGATGATGATGAAGATGGTGATGGTGATGGTGGTGGTGGTGATGATGAAGATGGTGATGATGAAGATGGTGATGGTGGTGATAATGAAGATGGTGATGATGATGGTGATGCTGGTGATGGTGATGATGGTGTTGGTGATGATGGGGGTGATAATGAAGATGGTGATGATGATGATGATGATGGTGATGATGAACATAAGTCACAGGCACAGTTTCACATGCTTCATGTGTACAGACTCATTTAATTCTCCCCCACATCCATGCAACAAGTGCTGCTGCTATGTTCCCATTTTGCAGGCAGGGAAATGGAGAAGTTAAGATACAAACTCTCCTGAGGTCATGCACCTGATACATGGCAGATGTGTGATTCAGATTTAGGCAGTTTGACTCTAGAGCTGCAGATTGGTGTGTCTGGTGGTGATTGTTGCCTTGGGGTAGATGAGATCATCATGCAGAGGAGAGGACAGAGGGTAGGAGTGGGGCACAGGGCACAGGAGCTTGCCGGAGCCCATCTGTAGTTCTGTGATGCAGAAAGTACTCACCGAGAGAGAAATGATAGCAGCAGAGCCAGGGTAACCGAGGTGAACCTGGCCAGGGACCAGGGGCAGGGACAGCCAGATGCAGTGAAGGGAACACTGGTTTCTCCTCCTTCTGCTTAGGATATTCTCAGCTGTGTGTTCCTGTGTCCAGGCTCCAAGATGGAGCTGTATCGTCGGTCTTGTATCTGGAGACAAGGCCACTGAATTTGATGGCACTGAGAGGAAGATGTATTTAATATCAGAATCAGACTCAGCTAAGCTGGGTCATCTCATGAGAGACTAACAGATTGTCCTGCTTCCTCTGAGTAGAAAGATTCTGATTTCATTCATTTGGGGATAAGCCTAGATAACTACATTTTTAAAATTACTGTAACAGATGATTCATTTTTTAAAAATTAATTATTTATTTATTTTGGCTGCATTGGGTCTTTGTTGCTGTGCACAGGCTTTCTCTAGTAGTGGTGAGTAGGGGCTACTGTTCCTTGTGGTGTGCGGGCTTCTCATTGTGGTGGCTTTTCTTGTTGCAGAGCACAGGCTTTAGGGTGTGAGGGCTTCAGTAGTACCAGAGTATGGGCTCAGTAGTTGTGGCTCATGGGCTCTAGAGCTCAGGCTCAGTAGTTGTGGCGCATGGGCTTAGCTGCTCTGCGCCATGTGGGATCTTCCCAGCCCAGGGTCAAACCCGTGTCCTCTGCATTGGCAGGCAGATTCTCAACCATTGTGCCACCAGCGAAGTCCCTGTAACAAATAATTCTGATGTAAGTGGTTCTTGGGCTTTATTTGGAGAAATATTATCTTATTGTCAATGTATTTCTCAGATCATGGTTCCTAGAGGAAACCTGAAAGTATGGGACTTGAGATAGATAAGTTCCGATAGAGCTGGAAGGAGAAATATGTTCTTCTGCTTGCCTCATTGAGACAGCCTAGCGTGGCTCTGACAAGTTCCCCTGACATATTGCATCCTCTCTGCAAGAACTTGTACATTTTAGAATTTGGGCAGAAAAACATTTCAGGGAAATGTGGATGAGAAAGCAATGCCCAGGTAACTAATAATTGGCTGAAATGGTTTCTCCCCTGCCCTTCGTTTGCAGGAGAAAGGATGAAACTGGCTATGAAGCAGCCAAAAGATGTGGGTGACACACTGGCGAGGGTGAAAGATGAAGAGCATCCTGTTCAAAATGCAGTGCAAGCCAAGGCAAGGGGCTTCTTCAAGCAAAAACCCAACAAGCTTCTCTTCCCAAACTCACAGCTTTTCAAGCAGTGGGGTTGGGACCTCCCTGAGGCTGAGCAGAAGGAGGCAGAGGACCTCTTCCAGAAGTTTGGCTACAATGTTTACCTCAGTGACCAGTTACCCCTCGATCGCACCATTCCAGACACACGAGATTACAGGTAAGAAAGACAAAGGTGGGCTTCCTGCGGACCTCAGTTTAATTTGAAGATGCACTTTGGAAGCACCAAAAGTCAAGGGTTGGAAGGAGGGTTGGGGGAGTGAGAAATCGGTGGGGAAGGGGCTCAGGGCATAGAAAGTTCTGGAAGGCTGACTAAGCAGAGTTCTTGGCTCTCATCCATGTTATGATGGCAGCTCAGAGAAGATAACTGACTGAATTAAGTATTTAAAGCCCCTCAGAGATGAGCAGAGATGTCAGAGAAACACAGATCCTTGAGAATTCTAAAAGATTGGGTCTAACTTATAATTTTACAGATGAGGAAACTGAGGCTGAGAGAGAGAAAGAACTTGGGCAAGTTGCAGGGAACTTAACAGAGCTTCTTTTCCCCTGCTGTATTCCTCAGATTCTCTTCTTGGATCCCTCTTTATTTTATTTTATTTTATTTTATTTTATTGTTTTTGGCCGCACTATGCAGCATGCGGGGATCTTGGTTCCCTGAGCAGGGATTGACACTGGTCCCTCTACAGTGGAAACAGAATGGAGTCCTAACCACTGGATCGCTAGGGAATTTTGCTATTAATTTTAACTTAAAGAATCTTCCTTCTTCTGTTTTCCCTTCCTATTGTTTTTTTTTCTCTTTCTGCCTCTCCTGCCCTTCTTAATGAGTTTTAAAAGTAAAAGCTTTTGGAGATATAATTCACATACCATACAATTCATTAAAGTGTACAATTTAATGGTTTTTAGTTTATTCATCACCATGATCAATTTTAAAACATTTTCATCTCTTCAAAAAGAAACCCCACCCCCACGAACAGCTACTCCCCATCTGCCCGCGGTTAGCTCACCTCTAGGCAAGCACTACTCTGCTTTTCACCCCTGTGAATTTACCTCGCCTGTTCTGAACATTTCGTATAAATGGAATCATATGATATGGAGTCTTCTGTGACTGACTTTTTGCATGTAGCATAATGTTTTCAAGTGTCATTCTTGTTATAGCATTTACCACTACTTCATTCCTTTTATTATAAAATAATATTAATATTTTGTTGTCTGATTATAGCACATTTTCTTTATTCACTAGCCGATGGACATTTGGATTTTTCCACTTTTTGACTATTAGGAACAATGCTGCTATGAACATTTATGTGCAAGTTTTTGTGTGGACATATGTCTTCTTTTTTTCTTGGTTATACCCTAGCAATAGAATTGCTGGGCCATATGATATCTCTATATTTAAACTTTCAAGGAACTGCCAGACTGTTTCCAAAATGACTGCATCATTTTACATCCCCTCCAGCAGCATATGAGTCCTGATTTTTCCACATCCTTACCAGAATTTGTTATTATTTGTTTTTTGATCAGAGCCATCCTAGGGGTGTGAAATAATATATCATTGTGGTTTTGATTTAAATTTCCTTGTTGTCTAGTCTAATGATGCTGAACATCTTTTCATGTGTGTATGGGCCATTTATAAATCTGCTTTGGAGAAATATCCATTCAGAGACTTTCTACTTTGAAAAATGGATTTATTTGTCTTTTCATTTTTGAGTTGCAAGCGTTTTTTTTTTTTTTTAATAAATTCCCTCTCTATATAAGGTTATATCATCTGCAAATACTTCCTTTCCAACATGACGCCTTTCAGTTCATTTTTTTTTTTTTGCCTAATTGCCTGGCTAGAACCTCCAGTACAATGTTGAAGAGAAGTGGTGAGAGAGGACAGTACTGTTTTGTTCTTCATTATAGAGGGAAAGCATTTTATATTTCACCATTAACTATGATGTTAGCTGTGGGGTTTTGTAGGTGTCCTTTATCAGAAATTCCATTCAATTCCTAGTTTGTTTAGTCTTTTCTTTTTGTTTATATCATGAAGGGGTATTACATTTTGTCAAATGCCTTTTCTGTGTCTGTTGAAATAATCATGTGGCTTTGGTCCATTGTCTGTTAATACAGTGTTTTGCATAAATTGACGTTAGGATGTCAAACAAACCTCAAATGCTTGGCATAAAGTCCGCGTGATCATGACACATAATCGTTTCTATAGTTGCTGGATTTGGTTTGTTAGTATTTTGTGGAGGATTTTTCTCTCTCTAGGCATAAGGGACGTTGGTTTGTAGTGTTCTTTCCTTGTAATACTTTGCCTGGTTTTGTATCTGGGTAACACTTGTCTCATAGAATGAGTTGGGGAGTGTTTCATCCTCTTCTATATTTTAGAAAAGTTTGTGAAGGATTGGTATTAATCTTCATTAAATACTCATTAGAACTCACCACTGAAGCCATCTGGGCCTGACCTTTTTTAGTGGGTAATTTTTGATTCCTAACTCAATCTTTCTGCTTGAAGTAGGTCTATGCAGATTTCTATTTATTTTGTGTCAGTTTTGATAATATATGTCTTTCTAGGAATTTGTCAGTTTCATCTCAGTTTTCTAATTTGTTGACAGATAGTCGTTTACAGTATTCCCTTGTAATCTTTGAAAAAAATTTTTCTGTAAGGTCGCTTTTATCCCTGATTTTAGTAATTTAAGAATTATTTATTATTTTCTTCATTAGTCTAGTTGTTTGTAAATTTTGCTGACGTTTTCAAAGAACCAACTTTTCATTAACTTTCTGTATCGTTATAGCTGTTCTCTATTTCATGCATTTCTACTTTCATCTCTATCATTTCCTCCCTTCTGCTTGCTTTGGATGTAGTTTGCTCTTTCTTTTCTATTTTCTTAAGATGGAAGGCTAGAGTATTGATTTGAGTTTTCTTCTTTTTAGTATAGGTATTTGCAGCGATAAACTTCCTTCCAATCTCTTCTTTAGCTGTATTGCATAAATTTTGGTATATTGTGTTTTGACTTTGTCATCTTAAGATATTTTCTAATCTCCCTTGTGACTTTTTCTTTGACCCAATAGTTATTTTGGAATATGTGGTTTAATTTCCACATATTTTTATCTCTAATCCCACTCCACCATGATCAGAGAATCACATTTTGCATGAATTGAATCTTTTTAAATTTACTGAGGCTTATTTTATGCCGCAGCATGCATGTTCTCCTGGAGAAGGTTGTAGTACAGTTGAAAGTATCCTGCTGCTGCGTAGAGTGTTCTTACAGATGTTGTTAGGTCTAGCTGGTTTGCAGTGCTGTTTAAGTCTTATATTTCTTTATCTCCTGCTGAGTGGTTGTATCTGATATTGAAAGTGGGGTATTGAAATTTCCAATGATTATTGTTGAATTGTCTGGTACTCTCTTCAGTCTATCAGCTTCTGTTTCATGTATTTTGGGACTCTGTTGCTAGGAGTATATGCTTATAATTGTCATAACCTCCTAATGGATTGATTCTTTTATCATTACACAATCTCTCCCTTTGTAACTAGTAACATTTTTATTTTACCATCTATTTTGTCTGATATTAGTGTAACCACTCTAGCTTTCTTATGGTTGCTGTTTGCATGATATATCCTTTGCTTTCAACCTATTTGTATCTTTTGATCTAAAATGTGTTTCTTAAAGACAGCATATATGAGGGTGAGTTAAAAATTACGTGCACTTTGGTTATATTAAAACTTCTGTAAATTCTACATCCAGAGTGCAGATAATTTTTGACTCACCCTCATAGTTGAATCTTTTTTTGTTTTCCAATTATAATCTGACAGTATCTACCTTTTGATTGGGTTGTTTAATTCATTCACAATTAATATCTTTATTGATATAATTGGATTTATGTCTGACATTCTATTGTTGTTTTCTAATGTCTCGTGTCTTTACTGCTTGGTTTTTACGTTAAGTGAAGATTTCCTAATGTAACAGCATAATTCTTTTAATAATTTTTCAGTATATTCTTACAGTTGGCCTAGGGCTTGTCACATACATCTTAACTTATAAGAGTCTATTTAGACTTATTCCGATGAGATACAGGAAGGTTACTCATACATAGCCCTATTCACTCTTCCTCCCCTTTTCTATTATTTTTACACATATTCCATATATATGGCACAAACCCCAAAGTGTACTGCTATAATTACATTATATAATTTTATGTCTATTAAAGAAGATGAGAAAAAAGGAGAGGAAGCATCAATTTATAGTGAGTTATATTTATCTTCTTATTTACCATGTCTGATTCTCTGCACTTATTCCTGTGGATTCAATTTACCATCTGGTGTTATTTCCTTACTTCGATACAGATTTACTCCCATTCACCTCTTTTGTGCTGTGTTTGTCATACACACACACACACACACACACATAAATATTTGTCAAATATATTAAAGTATTATATGTTATAGCCCCAATAATACAATCATATACCCTTAAAAATACAATTGATTTTAAAATTAGTTAAGAGAAGAAAGGAAAAAGAAAAATAAAGAAAAAAAGAAAAGAAAGAGAAGAAAGGAGATGAAGTAGGCATTTATACTGTCTTTTATAATTACACAGTTACCTTCGGTGGTGCTGTGTGTGTGTGTGTGTGTGTGTGTGTATTTCAATTACTGTCTGAGATCACTTGCTTTTTTTTAAAATAAATTTTTTTATTTTTATTTATTGGCTGCATTGGGTCTTTGTTGCTATGTGCAGGCTTTCTCTAGTTGCAGAGAGCTGAGGCTACTCTTGGTTGTGGTGTGCAGGCTTCTCATTGTGGTGGCTTCTCTTGTTGCCGAGCACAGGCTCTAGGCGTGCGGGCTTCATTAGTTGCAGAGCATGGGCTCATTAGCTGTGGCTCGCAGGCTCTAGAGCTCAGGCTCAGTAGTTGTGGCGCACAGGCTTAGTTGCTCCGTGGCACGTGGGATCTTCCCAGCCCAGGGATCAAACCCGTGTCTCTTGCATTGGCAGGCAGATTCTTAACCACTGTGCTACCAGGAAAGCCCTGAGATCACTTGCTTTTAGCATAAAGACTCACAGACTTAGAGAATGAACTCATATTTACCGGGGTGGGTGGGTGGGTGGGGGAGGGATAGTTGGGGAGTTTGGGATTCACATGTACCCACTGCTATATTTAAAATGGATAACCAACAAGGACCTACTGTATAGCCCAGGGAACTCTGCTCAATGTTATGTAACTACCTAAATGAGAAAAGAACTTGAAAAAGAATAGATACATGTGTATCTATAACTGAATCACTTTGCTGTACACCTGAAACTATTACAACATTGTTAATCAACTATACTCCAATATAAAGTAAAAAGTTTAAAAATGTTAAAATAATAAAAAAAAAACTAAGCAAGTGTTAAAAAAAGAGAACTTTGTATTTCTTTTAAGGTGATCTACTACCAACAAATTCTCTCAATGTTTGTTTATCTGCCAATGTCTTTATTTCATCTTCATATTTGAAAGATATAAGATGCTTTGTTGATAGTCTTTTTTCCTTTTGATAGTTTCAGTAGGTTGTCCCACTGCCTTCTGTTTTTATTGTTTTTGATGAGATGTCAACTGTTAATATTTTTTTTGGCTCCCCTTGTGTGAGGTGAGTCATTTTTCTCTGGCTGCTTTTAAAATTTGTCTTTAGCTTTTAGTATTTGGACTACGGTGTGTCTGGGTGTGTATCTCTTCATTTATCCTACTTATCTTGGAACCTGCCTCAGTTTCATAATTTAGGTGTACACAGATAATATGCTGAGATCAGTGAGTAATTGCACTTAATTTTGGAGCATTAAGGTTTAATTCCATAGAGATTAACTCATGAAATTTCTTGTTAGAAAATCTTAGTGTGGATACAAACTATATATGACTCAAGTATCTACCTATACTTGAATAACATGTCTCACATCTGATGCTTATACATCAATGAGTACTCTTTGTTCATGCTGACCATAAAAAAGTCCCTGATGTTCAGACATACGGATTCTAGAATTAAAGCATCCTGGAAACCACCGTGCTTTGAGGACTGTCAGAAAACCACTGCCTGGACTTTCTTTGAGAAAGAAATGATTTAGTGATTCAGAGCTATCACATAGAATTATAAGGTAACATAAGGATAGACTTTCTATGCCTGCTAAGCAAGATGCCAAAGTGGTGGTCATCACTAGGTTTCCCCAGCTTTCTGGATGGTTGTCTGATACCAGAAAGATGCCAGCCCCGGCAGTCCTTATGTTGTCATGTCCTCTCTTTACCTTCAGAGACCAGAGAAAGGTGACTCAGGAGAATCAGTAAACTTTATTGAGTTTAGGTAGATATTAAATATCAACAAACAAACACATGGGAAGGCAGAGCTTTAGCAGTTAACCTCTAATAAGCAGTTCACAAAATGCCATGGACCAGAACCAGTTACAAAATTTGCAGGACCCAATGCAAAATGAAAATGGAGCGTACTTTGTTCAGAAAGTATTTAGAATTTCAAGATGGGGACAGCAGAGTATTAACCAAGTTAATTCACCAAGCATCAGGACCTGTGTGATTGCACAAGTCACACAGCCAGGAAGCTGGCCTTGCTGCCCACATAACTTGCCTTAGGAAACCCCGACATATTAATAAGAATATATTTTGCAATTCTTTGGGTGTGTGTATATCATTTCATTTGTTTTCCACAATATCAATTTCAGGCAAAGTTCCGATATGCATAAAGTTTTTCTTTCTAACTTTAACATCTAGAACTTACTCACCTTATATGTCTCTCCCCTTGTGCCCTCTGGTTGCTAGGGGTGAGGGGGAACTATGATTCTATGTTGGAAGGAGTCACTAAAGATTAATTCCTTTAGCTGTCACTTAACCAGTAAATATTGTTCAGTATATACTGCTGCACTATCCAATATGGTAGCCATCAGTCACATGTGGCTGTATAAATCGAAATTAATTAAAATTGGATTAAATTTAAAAGTAGTTTTTTGGTTACATAGCCACATTATAATGCTTATTAGGCACATGTGGCTAGAGTCTGTCACAATGGACAACATAGATATAGAATATCTCCATCATTGCAGGAAATTCTATCAGACAGCACTGGTCCACACATTCCAGGTCAGGTACTGGGAGGCAAGGAGAAAGGAGAGATCCTTCCTGCAGACCTCTGTGTGGCTTTTTGATTTTAGTTGAAATTCCCTCCATGGCCTTTGGGAGTCCTTTGGTGTGTGGCTGGAGTGAATTTCAATTACTCTTCATTTCATCCATGTTGGAGTGGCAAGAAAAAGGAGGAACTGAATTGGGGTGAAAGGTTACATTGTGTAACTCCTGTTTTTTATTTTTTCCAACTTGATTTATGTTTTATATCATGTTTTCTGATTTCTCAAAGCCCCATAATGCACCATTTTGCCTTCGGAGGATTTGGCTTTTTTGACAGTTCTGGAATTACGCTATATGTGTTCCAATCCTTCATGAAGTTTCCTGTCATTCTCTGTACAAATGAAGCCTCATGTGTTAGACTTCTCCATTGACATATATTCTGTGGCAGAGTAAGTGTTTCAGTGACCATAATAATTAAGCTATAGAAGTAAACACATCTATCAAACTGCAATCACTTTACACGTGTAGGCCTGTCTAAACCCCAAACTAAGGTACTATATGAGGAAGTTAGTTGCTAAGTCAACTACCATATGATTAGTAACCCTTCCAAAATGGGAGATGAATAAAATAGACCCCACTATTGCCTAATCATGTCGTTCTCAAAATCTCCCCTAGCTTATTAAAAAGATGGAGCTTGGAAGGAAGGTCGCGATCATTCTTTTTGGAACTGCAACAGCCACATTTTCTGCCACTCTCTCTTTTTTCTTTTTCTTTTTCTTTGGCCACGCCACGGGGCATGCAGGATCTTAGTTCCCCAAGCCGTGCCCCCTGCAGTGGAAGCGCGGAGTCTTCACCACTGGACCGCCAGGGACGTCCCCTGCCTCTCTTCATATAAAGTGGGGAAGAGAATGTGGGGTGTGGATAAGTGTTAGGAAAGTATTTAGAAAATAGCCAAGAAAATATTCCAAAGGTTGCACGGGAGACTGGGTGGAGGAAGAAACACCTGAAGATAGCTGATTGCATTATGCAGATTAGGGGCAAGAGAAGCTGAGCAAGGATAATTACTGATTCTTACTCTCAGTTAAGTGCGTATTTATTATATAACCCATCTATAGTATTCAGTAAGAATGGCCACTGAGTTTGAAAGAATTTAAAGTTCGTCTCTCAGGCTCCTCTGCTTTAAATTTTGACGATCCCCAGGCTTTAGCTGAAGGTTCCTTTCTGCATGTAACTCGAGTGATTTTATCCAGCTCTTATGAATTCATCCTCCAGTACACTGTGATGACCCTCAAATTCACATGTCTCCAACCCAGATTGTTCAGACGCAATGTGGCCAGACTTAAATGCACCAATTTCTTTTTCTCCTCTCATGTGGATGGTGTTATTGTTCAACTAATAATTATAACAAGAACAGCTATAACCACCAAAGTGGTAATAATAGCAGCTAACGTTTATTGAGAACTTCTGTTCTGAGCATTTTATGTACATCATTGCATTTGACCCTCGTAATAATACTATTGTGAGATAATACAAATATATATGACACAGAGTCCTTGAAACCTTTGTAAATTCCTAAATGATCAGAGCACCAGGACCATCTTTTGTTTTATTGAGGTGACTCTGGGTGGGCTCCTGGATGGGGGCTGGTCACCAGAAAGACCAAGTCATGCTTAGAAGTTTGGAATTTTCAGCCTCACCTTGCATCTTTCAGAAAGGGGAGAGGGTTGAAATGGAATTAATATTTAATCATGCGGGTATGAGGAAGCCTCCATAAAACCTCAATAGTATGGGATTCAGGGACCTTGCAGCTGGTGAGCACATCCACACTGGGAGGGTGACACACCCCAGCTCTGTAGGGACAGAAGCTCCTGTGGTCAGGACCCTCCCAGATCTTGCTCTATGTATGTCTCCATCTGGCTGTTCAACTGTGTCCTTTATTCTATTCTTTGCAGTTGGCATCTGAGGTGGGGAGCAGTCTTGTAGGACTTACCCTGTGGGATCTGACTATCATCAGGTAGATACTGTCAGAATTGAATGAAATTGTAGGACTCCCAGCTGGTATCACAGAGGATCGCTTGGTGCGGGAAAAACTCCCACACATTTGGTGACCAGAAGAATCAAAAGTGAAGTGTTCTGTGTAGTGATAATGTGAGTAACAAGGAGACACATGGTGGGGAGCCACAGTACCCCCCACTCCCCGCGCACACATGCGTGCGCGCACACACACACACGTACACACACACACACTTCTGGTCACTGAAGTTTTCATTGTGGATAGTGCTGTAAGTAGAGAGAGAGAGACACATAGGAGGTTTTCTTCTTTAAAGGTGCCAAGGCAATTTAATGGAGGACAGAATGGTGCTGGGACAACTGGGTATCTAGGCGTACAAAAGATGAAGTGGGCTCTTACATCACACCAGACATAAATATTAACTCCAAATGGTCATAGATGTAAGTGTAAGAGGTAAAAGTATAAAATTCTTAGAAGAAAACATGAGTAAATCTATTAATTAATTAATTAATTAATTGGCGTGTTGGGTCTTCGTTGCTGCATGCAGGCTTTCTCGCGGAGAGCGGGGGCTACTCTTTGTTGCTGTGCCCAGGCTGGTCATTGCAGTGGCTTCTCTTGTTGCAGAGCATGGGCTCTAGGCACGCTCGGGCTTCAGTATTTGTGGCATGTGGGCTCAGTAGTTATGGTTCTCGGGCTCTAGAGCACAAGCTCTATAGTTGTGGCACATGGGCTTAGTTGCTCCACAGCATGTGGGATCTTCCCAGACCAGGGATCTGACCCACGTCCCCTGCATTGGCAGGCGTATTCCCAACCACTGCGCCACCAGGGGAGCCCCCATAAGAGTAAATCTTGAAGATAATGTGTTAGGCGATGATTTTTGGATGTAACACCAAAAGCCTAAGTGATAAAAGAGATATTGAAAAGTTGGACTTCATTAAAACTGAAATGTTTTTTGCTGCAGATAATATCAAGAAAGCGAAAAGACAACTCAGAATGGAACAAAATATTTGCAAACCATATATCCAGTGAGGTACTTGAATCTAGAATACATAAGTAACTCTTACAACTCAATAACAAAAAGACAAATAACCAATTTAAAATGAATAAAGGCCTTAGATATTGCTCCAGAGAAGATATACAAATCGCCAACAAGCACATGGAAAGATGCTCACATAACTAGTTATTAGAGAAATGGAAATCAAAACCACTGTGAGATAATAGCTCACACCCACTGGGAAGGCTATCATTACAATGACAGATAATGACAAATGTTGTCCAGGATGTGGAGAAATCGGAACCCTCATTTAACACTGGTGGTAATGTAAAATGGTGCAACCACTTTGGAAAACAGTATGGCAGTATCAAATTGTTAAATATAGGGTTACCACATGACAGCAATTTTGCTCTTAGGTGTGTATGTGAGTAAGATAAAAACATATGCCAACACAAAGACTTGTTCAAGAATTTTCATATTGGCAAAAAGTAGAAACATCCTAAAGGTCCAATAATGGGTGAATGGATAAAAGTGTGGCATATTCATGCAATGGAATATTATTTGACAATAGAAAAAAATGAGGTACTGATGTATGTTACAACAGTGATGAACTTTGAAAATATGCTAAGTGAACACAAAAAATCACATATTGTATGTTTCCATTTATATGAACAGTCCAGAATAGGCAATTCTATAGAGATGGAAAGTAGATTAACAATTGCCCATGGCTAAGGGGGTTGGGATTGGGAAGAAATAAACAGTAACTGCTAATGGGTATGGGGTTTCTTTTAAGTGTGATGAAAATATTCTAAAATTAGACAGTGGTAATGGTTGCTCAACTGTGTGAATATTAAAAACAATGAATTGTACGCTTTTATTTTTATTTTTTCCCATTGGAGAATTTTTTTTTTTAAATTTGTATTGGGGTATAGTTGATTTACAATGTTGTATTAGTTTCAGGTGTACAGCAAAGTGAATCTGTAATGCATATACACATGTCCACTCTTTCTTTTTCTTTTTTTAGATTCTTTTCCCATACAGGCCATTATAGAGTAGTGAGTAGAGCTCCCTGTGCTATACAGTGGGTCCTTATTAGTTATCTACTTTGTATATAGTAGTGTGTGTGTGTGTGTGTGTGTGTGTGTGTGTGTGTGAATACCAATCTCCCAATTTATCCCTCCCCCCTGTACACTTTTAAACTGGTGAATTTTACTCTATGTGAAATATATCTTGATGAGGATGTTAAAAAAAGAAGAAGCCAGTGCCTAGCATATGGTAAGCATTTAATAAATGTAAACCATGACATTTAAAAAATGGGTCAAGCACACTTCTTTGGACAATTTGGCACCTCTCTGCAGTGACGAAGGAGAAGGTTGTGTCAAGAATGATGGAAAATCTGAGAACATGGGGACAGGGTGGTGGCAACGGCAGAAAGAGGACCTCTGGCAAGGAAGCTAATTTAGGGACGGGGAAGGAATAGGATGGGGCACGTTGAATGTTCAAGTGGAAATGTCTACTGAAGGCTAATCAAAAAAGAAATGAATTTTATCCCCATAACAGGAGAATTTGGGACAAATACAAAATCTTCTTGCGGCTGTGATAAACAACTGAGAGTTTCCCTTCCTGATGAGTTTGGGGGTTGGTGAGTCACTTGATATATTATAACATCATATATAGTGAAGGGGGACATTGGAGAGTAATGTTTAAGCAATTAAAAAGTGTAATATGATTACAAAAAGGTCTCTTACAGGTGTCTTCGGAAGAGATATCCTTCACAACTCCCATCTCTCAGCGTCATCCTCATATTCGTGGATGAAGCGCTGTCTGTTATACAAAGGGCCATCACTAGTGTCATCAACCGGACCCCCCCTCCACTGCTGAAGGAGATCATCTTAGTGGATGATTTTAGCTCAAATGGTGAGCAACTTGGCCAAGGAATAGTAGTAAAAATGACTGTTTATGGACTGTGCTAGGCTGAAAGGAGTTTTAGCCTAGAGTTTAGGACGAGAAGTTGGGCTTCTCATGGAGGAAGAAGTAAGGGGTCATTTATCCAGGGCCCGTTTGTGCTGGGCACGTTAATCTTCCCAAAGTCAAGACAGAGGGTCATCCTTCTGTTCACACAGAAGAAGAGACTAAGACAGAGAGGTGACACGGTGTGACCCAATTTTGTGGCAAGTTTGTGATGACTCGGGCCAAAGGCTGTGTGACTCCAAAGCCACCTGTGCCCGTCCCATGCACCACGAGGGAGACTCAAGGGAGTGAGGCGTATCCAAAGGAAGACCCTAGACACCAAGTAGGGATTCAGAATCGTTCCCCGGGAGGAAATCCCAATCTTTCTGGGTAATTACGCCCAGACAAAAGGGAGCTCTGGGTGCCAAGACTCTTCCCACTGGCAGGGTCACTTGCTCACCTCCTGCCCCCTCTCCAACCTAGTCCAGCTCATCAAGGACGACACACGGAGAAGTGGGAGGTAGTGCAGCCGAGTCTTCACTTTATGGATTTCAGAGTCTCGATTCCTCCCTCACAAGCTCTATTCCTTGAGTAACTTAACTTCTCCATGCTCCAGTTTCCTTAAAAAGCGTGGCTGAGAATAATCACGATCTCATGGACTAGAGTGGGAATTAAAGAGATGATAGTGGCAGCTAACATCCTTTGTTCTAAATACCTTACAAACGTTAACTATTGGAATCATGACAACAACCTATGAGGAAGGAACCACTTTTTCTGCCCATTTCACAGATGCACAAAAGCTAAGGCATAGTCTGGTCAAGAAACTTGCTCAATGTCACACAGCTGGTAAGTGGCAGAACTGAAATTTGACTGTAAACTTTAGAGTCCAGAGTCCTTGCTCTAGCTGCTATGTTCACTGATAGAATATTTACATAGGTTACAAATAGCACTGAGTGCATAGCAATCTCTCAGCAAGTGTTAGCTCTTCATTTTATTAATTTGGGGCATCAAATAAAAGAAACTAGAACGAAGTCACAAAACCAGAGATTTGGGCTAGCTATAAGGGAGAAATTTCTAACAATAAGGGCTGTGAAGTAGTGACCCATGGGAGGCAGAATTTGTTCCTTCTCTGGGTGATCTTTAAGTAGCAGATAGATTATCACAGCATCAAATTAAGGGCAGTTTAGCCAAAGGAGAAGAGACAAGCGACCTCTTAAGCCTTCTCTTTTGGATTTCCAGACACTCTTTCATGCTTTTAAATACCTTTCTCTCTTGTCCTTCCCATATAACTGCACAAAACATCAGAAATTCCACTGAAAACCAAAGAAAAGAGGGTGGCAGATTCCATTCCATTCTGGGCATGGAGGCTGATACCAAGTTTCACACTTGGTTTCCAAGCAAGAAATAGGAGCTTGATTAGAAAGATCTCTGTTCTAGAGACTGAGGAGACGCTGGCTCCACTCCCTGCCTCTGTGACATGAGGTGAGGAAAGTGTCTCATTTCTCTGGGACTCACCTTTGCCAGGGGGCAAAGGCAAGGGCTGAACTGGAGGATGTCTTTTTCTGTGGATAAAAAACAAACAAACAAACAAACAAAAGCGATGGTTCTATAATTCCATGTTCCACAGGAGTAGATAAGAGTTAATTCAAGACTCATTCTTGTGCAGCAGTGGAGCAGTGAAGCAGAAAGATTATGCGTTTACAAACACTGAGCGGTCTCGCAAAGGGAAGCCAGAGAGAGCTCTCGACTGCTCCAGACCCTGTCACATAGCACATCCTGCTCCCTTGGGTGGAGAACCCATTCATATTTTCCATAGAGATGATTTGTTTGGAGGGGCACTGCAGAGGGAATTGTTGGTCATCCTTTGACAGGTGTCACTGGGACAGGAATCACCTTCTCTCTCAGTAACCATGGAAACAACAGCCAGTTTGGGCCCGCACTGAATTATGTATTGTGCTAAAATCTTTTTTTGTGTGTTAAATGGAGGCAAATGGTTGGCCATCTCTACCACGCAGGCTACAAAAGAAACCTGATATTCATGTGACTTTGGCCAGGGCCGTGTGGGGTTGTGGGCAAGTCTCTCAGCGACTTCATGCCTCCATTTCCTCATCTGTGACGGGGGAGAAATAATAGCGCTTCCTGATAGGACTGTTTGGGGCATTAAATAATACACGTAAAGTCCTTAGCCCAGGGCTTGCTGATAGTAAATGTTCACTGGTGTTCTTATTCCTTGTTTACCTCCGTATCATTCGTAGTAAAGACTGAAATGCCACAAATTGACAGTAGAGACCTACCCCCTTCCGTTTTTTTGCCCCTAGATGTGAAGCTTCATTTGCATCAGGTCAAATATTTCAAGTGTCAACAGATTCAATCTAAGTGTTTCAAAAATTCTATGAATGTATAGACAGGATGTATAAGAGAGGGGAGAGAGAGCGAAGAAGAAACTGTAAACAATCTGGAAGTAGCAAATCTTATTTGCTTAATTTGGGGGATAAACTTATTAGCTAGAAGCTGGCAAGGAGATTCGTCTGGGCATTCTGTCCCAATTGGTCCTTGAGTAGGTCAAGTAGGAATATCTAAAACAAGACAAAACGATTTCGGTTGTTTATGTGCTCTCCAGAAAATCTTGAGAGTTTAGCTGTGGAGAAGACATTCCAGGCTGTCTCTTTGTCTGTCCATCGGCATCTCTTCCTCAGTTAGGTCAGCTGTGTCCCATTCATAAGAATTTCTCAATACACTTAAAACATGTGTAACAGTGCCAGGCACATAGCAGTATTATTATGCTAAGATGGTTTAACTTCAAGGGAAAGATTAGGAACGGGAATATTAATCGTGAGGCTGGAAGGGAGGGAAGTAGGTGTAGGGGAAACACTATTTTCTCAGTCAAGGCTGTAGAATTGCCTATCGTATGCTGGAGGTAGTCCAACCACTATTATATAGTAGTATCAAATTTTATGCACTGCATTGATTATTGCACTCAGAATTTCTATAGGTGTGCCTTTGGTTGGCAGGAGAATTAAAGGCTTACTTGGATGAGAAGATTAAGCTTTACAACCAGAAGGCTCCAGGACTACTGAAAATAATACGGCACACCGAGAGAAAAGGTCTTGCTGCTGCTCGCAATACCGGCAGGGAAGTGGCTACGGCTGACGTGGTTGCCATCTTGGATGCTCATGTTGAAGTGAACGTTGGGTGGTAAGGCTCCTTCTGGGAAAGGGGAGAGAGGAGATATTTTATATATAATGAATATGACAGGATATTGTGGAAGTAGGGAAAGTCAACACCAGACCTTAAGCAAAAGGCAGCTCCAAAGATAGCATGCTTTTATTCAGGGATTTTGGTTGGCTAAGGGAAGTAGTCTAGCGCTAGAGAAAAAGCAATGGGCTCAGTGTATTGACAACTGGATACAGACCTTGACTTTGCCAAATACTTTGTGACTTTGAATGAGTCACTTCACCAAACTAGACATTTATGTCCTTATCTGTAAAATGAAGAGATTATCTTTTGGTAATTCCTAAGGTTTTTTTTTTTCCCATAAAGTTACCTGATACAAAGAGAGCGGTGTTCTTTGGAGAATGTGGGAATCAGATAGTAAAGAGACATTATTTCGGAAGCAGGAAGACTCTTGGGTAAATTCAGGCAGTTACTGCTGGTCCTGTTCACAATGGCTTGGAGTGGTATTGCGATGCTAATTTCAAACCTATTCTTGACCTGGGTCAGCAGGGAGCAGCCCCAGCTCCCCTGAAGGCTGCAGATTCTCTAAACTCTGCTGAGTTCTGCTCACCACCCAGCGCAGGCTGCACGAAGAAGGTGCTCAGTGTCAGGTCAAGGTGCCTGGAGCAGCTGCGTCTGCTTGCTTCTGCTGTCCATCCTCGTTTCCAGCCTGGGTTTGTCACACACTCTTCTTTTAGGGCAGAGCCCATCTTGGCTCGGATTCAGGAAGACCGCACCGTGATTGTGTCCCCTGTGTTTGACAACATCCTTTTTGACACCTTTAAATTGAAAAAGTATGGACTGGCCGCTGACGGGTTTAACTGGGAACTATGGTGCCGCTATGATTCACTGCCACAGGCCTGGCTTGATCTGCATGATGTCACCGCTCCTGTGAAGTAAGTCTTCATGGGCTCAGGGAACTTGATTAGCACATAGGAAGTCATCAATGGGTGGTCTGGGCTTTGTTTGTCTTTGGTGGTCGTCATGGCAGTGGGGTGGAAAGAGTGGAGGAGATGTGGGGATGGAGAGGAAAAAAAAGCTGATCCCAAATAAGAAATCACAGATACTTTGGCTATTTAAGGAATTTCAAGCAAAATAAAGCAAAGTGTATAATGTGTTAGAAGATACTTCGGCCACTTTTAGCATTTATCAGACTATGAAGTCAGGATACTGTTGCCATAATAACGGCTACTCCGTACACAGAGGCCAAATAGAAATACAGAGACAGAGATTTTGGAGGAAGAGAGAGATGGCTTTCTTTTTCTGCCAGGCAGAAGGGAAGACACAGCAGGCTAATGCCTCCAGAACTGTGCCCCCTGCTCCTCGGGAGTCGGTTAAGATTTTATGTGCGGGGCTCGCAGTCCAGGTAAATGATAAGAGTCCAGGTGGTGAGGATCTTGCATTCTTTTCTTCTGCAAATTCATGGCCAAAGCTGGCAACAGGTAGTGCAGCAACGGGGTCTGGTGTCTCTGAACTTATTGGCCCATGATCTTCTTTCTGACATGAAGAGCGCTACCAAAGGAGTATAGAGCGGGGGAGAAATGCCAGGTGATTCATATGGAGTCAGAGAGTAATCAGCTTTGTGAAGGACAAGTCTAGCTACAAGCGTTTGTTAGCAGTAACAGCTAAAGAATAACCAAGATTGTTTAACTCTCTCAGGCGAGGAGGTTATCTTTCTCCCCTAGCCTGTTTGAAGTTCTCTTTGTTTTCCTTGCTCTCAAAAGGAAAAAGAACAATCACTTCCATTTGCATTGCGACAATACCAAGATGAAAAAGATGTCATTTCAGTATAATTTGAGAAGGGAAGGTTCCATGAACTTAGTTCAGCCTGAGGGTTTGGGAAAGCCTTCAGGATAAGGAGAAGGTTGGGTGGAGAAAATTTGGAAGGTAAACCGTCATTGGGCTTCCTACCCCTCACTTTCATCCTGACCCGTTGCTCGTTGAGTGACACTCTCGCCATGTGCTCTGCAGGAGTCCTTCCATCATGGGCATCCTGGCTGCCAACAGGCTCTTCTTGGGAGAGATTGGATCTGTGGACAGTGGGATGCTGACCTACGGAGGAGAGAACGTGGAACTTAGCCTGAGGGTGGGTAGATTTCCATTCTCCTTATGGGACAAAGCAGAAGGGGAAATAACAGGAAGGTAGTAGGCTCTCTGGAATCCTGGAACAAGGATGAGTGCCATTGGCTCAAGAGGCAGACAAATTCTCATGTTTCACGGTCACTAGGGAGAGGCCGTGGAACTTCTGGAGTGGAGCTTCTTACATAGGTCTGTATAATCTGGGAGATATGAGTAGAAAGATGATGTCCTTATTTCCCTGAGGACTCCAGGCATTTTCCCAGCATCTCCTGAGATAAACCAACTTTGGGGCAAATGGCTTTCTACAAGACCTGTCAAAGAGAAACTAGAATGGTCAGAGGGACCAGAAGATACAGATGTGTAGACAGCCAACCTGCCCCTGTATGGATAGCCAGAGCAGCTGACAGGGTGACATAAGTTCGTGCTGAGATGTAGTCTAGACTAGGACAGATAGCCCGTGATGGGGTGTACATAAATGGAATCCACCAACCAGTTCAAGTTCTGAGCAACTTCCTGTGTGTCTGGTATAATACTGGCTTCACACTTCAGCAGTGATGCCTCATCTCAGCCCCTGACAGCTTCTCATGGTTTCAAATGAACAGGTCAAATGAACAACCTAAATGTAGTTGTGCTTTATAAAGGAATTCAGTGTGCAAGCTAAGACAGTTGGAGAAATTCCTAGTACAGGTGCATATTACTTCTGTGTATAAGTTAGCTATTGCCACAAGAATGTCGTGTAACAAGCCCTTACAAACTCAGTGACTTAACACAACAATAATTACAGATGTTACAGATCTGTGGGTCTGGCTGGGCTTGGATGGAATGGTTCTTAAGGCCTATGTTCGGAACTAGCACCTTACTTCTTCTGACTTATCCCATTTCTCAAAGAAAGTCTCATGGCCAAGCACAAAGTTGAGGGGTAGGGGGTTATCTTCTGTCTACAGTTAAGACATGGATAGAGGTAGGAAGAACTGGGGCCAATAAGTTCAACCCATCACAGTCAGTTTGGAACAGGTTTTATGCATAAAATATCCCTTCCATCATATGTCTTTTGCCCCTTCTGTGTAAGCTACAGACCTTGTTTAAAGGGCTTTCACCCTTAGGTTTGTGACTGTTCTTGTTAGTTAATCCCTTAATCTTCCTACCTAAGGCTGGACTGTTTTTATTTTTTTATTTTTAAATTTTTATTAACTTTTATTGGAGTGCCATTGTTTTACAATGTTGTTAGTTTCTGCTGTAGAGCAAAGTGAATCAGTTATACGTATACACTTAACCACTCTTTTTAGATTTCCTTCCCATTGAGGTCACCACAGATCATTAAGTAGTGTTCCCTGTGCTAAACAGTAGGTTCTCATTAGTTACCTATTTTACACATAGTGGTGTGTATATGTCAATCCCAATCTCCCAATTCGTTCCCCCACTTCCCCACTTGGTAACCATAAGTGTGTTCTCTGCATCTGTGACTCTATTTCTGAACGTTTAAAAGAGGCGGCGCAGCCTAAGGTGGTGAAACTTACACAGGTATTGGAGACAGGCAGACTGAAGTCCACATCCTACTCTGCCATCCGAAAGTCTGTGTCATCCTGGGCAACACACAAGCTCTCGAAGCCATTCCTGCTGCCGCAGGCAGCTAGCGTGGCCAGTGACACGTGGCTTACACTCAGTGAGTGGTTAAGGACAGTAATAATAATAAGGATGTCGGGGTTGCACCGTGAAAAATGCTGGACCTGGGTTCTAATCCTGACTGCGGACTCCCTGCAGACTGAGCTTCTATAACATGGCTTTTTTTACCTTTCCCCAGATTAAAAATTCTGTGCTTTAGGCCAGGTGACCTCTGGTCCATTGTGGATGCTGGAGGAACAAGATAATTTCCTGTCTATAGCTTATTCTGTCCTACTCCCTTCAACGTCTTTCCAATTGAGACTGATGACCCTACAGCTATATATTGTACCCAGTTAGGACCCAATGAGGACCCCACATTTGTATGTTAACAAATAAACTTTGAGTCCTCCATCCTGGGTTATACCTTAAGCAACAATCATTCCTATTTATTTATTTATTTATTTATTTATTTATTTTTGGCTGCATTGGGTCTTCATTGCTGTGTGTAGGCTTTCTCTAGGTGTGGTGAATGGGGGCTGCATTTCATTGCACTGCTCGGGCTTCTCATTGCAGTGGCTTCTCTTGTTGTGGAGCATGGGCTCTAAGTATGAGAGCTTCAGTAGTTGTGGCACGTGGGCTCAATAGTTGTGGCTTGCAGGCTCTAGAACGTAGGCTCAGTAGTTGTGGCGCATGGACTTAGTTTCTCCGTGGCATGTGATATCTTCCTGGGGCAGGAATCGGACCCTTGTCCCCTGCATTGGCAGGCAGATTCTTAACCATGGCAACACCAGGGAAGCCCCGAAAACTAATATTTTTACATGGTGGTCTTGATCGGTTTTCCCATTTGTGAAGTGAAGAGAAGCATCCTTGTTTCATCTTCCTCCTACGGATAACTGTACAGTTCAAACGTGATAAGTAATTTGAAATGATTTATAAACGTGTGAATTAGAATCCTTGTTTGGTTTCTGTGACAGAGGCCAAAATAATGAAGGTTTAAACAAGACAGAAACTGATTTCCTATAACAGTTTGAACGTGAGTAGTTCAGGATTGAGATGGCAGTTCCAGGGCGACGGGAACCAAGCCTCTTCTCCTTTGTGGTTTTGCCACAACCAACACCACATCTGTAGTCTCATTGGTATGAAGAGAAAAGAGTGGAAAGAGAGAGCATGCTGTTTGTTTGTTTTTTATAAATTTATTTTTATTTATTTATTTATTGGCTGTGTTGGGTCTTCGTTGCTGGACACAGGCTTTCTCTAGTTGTGGCAAGTGGGGGCTACTCTTCCTCTTCATTGTGGTGTGCAGGCCCCTCACTGTGGTGGCTTCTCTTGTTGCAGAGCATGGGCTCTAGGTGCGTGGGCTTCAGTAGTTGCAGCACATGGGCTCAGTAGTTGTGGCCCATGGGCTTAGTTGCTCCATGCATGTGGTATCTTCCTGGGGCAGGGATCGAACCTGTGTCCCCTGCATTGGCAGGCAAATTCTTAACCACTGCACCACCTAGGAAGTCCCATGCTGTTTGTTTTTAAGGTGACTACCTGAAACTTGTGTTTCCTCCCACATCCCATTGGCCATGACGGGTCACATGGACACACCTGTGTGCAAAAGAGTCTAGGAAATGTAGATTTCAGCCTCTTGGTTATGTGCCCAGTTATTCCATCTATAACTATAAATGTGGGGAGAGGTGAGTAGACATTGGGAGTACAGTTAGTCTCTAGCACCAAAAGGGTAAGTGCAGAAATCATTATTTTATGCACAGTGCTTAGCAGAGTCCTGAGGATGACCCAAGTTCCATTGTGGCTGAGTTTTCCTACCCACCAGAGCATCCCATGGATTTGCCTGGGACCCCAATTCCCCAGCTTAGGACCCAAAGCCCTTCTTACCATTTCTGAGTGCATCATGCTTTTCTCTGCTCTCCCTTTTGCATCTCATTTCATTTTACACAAGAAGTCCTATTTCTTTTAATATTTTATGATTCATAAAGATAGATTTTGCTGGAAATGTAGGGAGTGTTGGGGAAGGGTCGTTCTTTTCCTTTTCTTGATAAAACAGTTTACCCATGTCGAGCTTTCCTGGTTTGTGTGTGTGGCCATTTGCCTTTTCAAACCTCTAAGTGCTTGTTAGGTTGTGTATTTCTCCTAACAGTAGTAGACCTGGGAGAACATCAGAGCTACATGGGGTGTTTTATTCTGACATCTAGAGGCCACGGCAGTGACGGTGCACCTGAATGTATATAAATAGAGATGGAGTGTTGGTCTGATGGGAGAGAAAGGAAAACCAACACTGGTGCAGCACCTTGTATATTCCTGACACTGTGCCAGAGCGTGACACTATCTGGGATCAGGCTCCGGCTCTGTCACTTCTTAGCTGGTAAACGTGGGCACATTACTTTAATAGGGGTAATCATAATACCTACACGGTGACGGTTAAATTCCTGAAAAATGTCAGGGTAGTTTGTGATACAAAGTAAGCCATTGTTACTATAAGCAGAAGCTTCAAGAATTTCTGTGTGTTTCAGAGAGAGAGAAGAAAATGGGAGGGGGGTGTTTGGCAAGTGGGAAGAAACTGAGAGAGAAAAATCTGAAAACTGTTGGTCCAGAATAAGAGTTCACACTGCTTCCTCAGTGACAATTCTGACTCTTATTTTTTCGCTTGAATTTAAGGTTTCTTGTGCCCACTGTTCATTTTTCTCCCTTAAACGCGTGTGGGTTGGAAAACTCCTTTAGGAAGATGGAAGGAAAGTTGTATTGGAATTTTTAAATGTTTAGCTACAGAAAATAAAGTCTGAAAACAAGTTACATGGAACCTCAATATGACACTGGGAGCTAAGGAGGAGACGTGGAGGCAGAGGATGAAGAAAAGGTGTGCTTCAAGCTCATCATCTTAGAAGATGGTACCATTTAGTCCTCCTTTTGCGGCTGAGTCGTTTGAGGCTCAGGGAGGGGGTGTGTTTCCCTACCTCGTTGCTGGGTGTGCAGTGATGGATTTAATCATAGATCACTTTGATCTCAAAGCCTGGTTATTTTTCACTTTCCTATTTTGAATTGTAGAGATGGTGAAGGAGGGGAAGCTGTGGGTTCAGAAGCAGAGGAAGGGGTGAAAAAAATTTGAAAGTCAGATAAGGGGACTGACCATTCTGCCAGATGTTTAACTGAACCAGCAGGACCTGAGTTGCTCAGGGGGGTCCCACAGACATGAGTGTGGTAGGTTGCGTACTGCTCCCAGAAAATGCAGCACACTTGAGCAACCATGAAGAGACCACACTGGAGCCATTGTATCCATCTAGCATCACTAACTAGTTCAATCACCTGCTGGGGTGAAGAATATGTTTTAAGCCACATGTTAGCACGGGTGGGCTGATAAGTCTGTTTGGATCCATCAGGATGACAAAGAAGAGTATTTACAACTAGATCAGAAGTCATGGGATCTCTTAGTCTAAAATTACCTGGATTAGTTACCAATTGCTGTGTAATAAAATCATCACAAACTTAGTGGCTCAAAGCAAGATCCACGTATCATCTCATGGCTCCTGTGAGCCCATGTTTGGCTCAGCTGGGTCTTCTGTAAGGCTGAGGTCAGGGGGTCGGCCAGGGCTGGGTTCTCATCTAGGGTTGGCTGGGGTTGGGCCTGCTTCCAAGCTCGTGTGTTTGTTGACAGTGCTCAGTTCAAGTTGACAGTCAAATCTTCCAGATGGAGGAAGCACTCAGCTTTTTCTGGCTCTCAGGTGGGAGCTGCCCTCAGTGTCTTGTTGTGTGGCCTCTCCCTATGGTGGCCTGCTTCTTCAAAGCCAGCAAGACAGTGCATCTCCCAGCAAGATGGACACTACCTGCTTATGTAACATAATGACACACATGTAATCATGCATATACTGTCCCCTTTGTCATAGCCTATTGGTTAGAAGGAGATCGCAAGCCCACACTCGGGGGAGGGGATTAGGGAGAGGTGTGAAGGCCAGAAGGCAGGGCTCATGGGGGCCCCTGAGAGCTTGTCCACCACGCTGCCTTAGATGCAGCACGTAGGACAGAGAACCGGTACAGGAGGCTAAGTACAGCGAGACTGGGCCAGGTCACGGCACCTCTCAGGACTTTGAAGCTGAAAGCTCAGCCTCTGTACACCAGTGCCAAATCAAATCTCAGAGACAGAATGTGGGCGAAGAAGAAAAGGAGAGCTTTATTACTTTGCCAGGAAAAGAGGGACATAGCGGAAACCTGCCTCGAAAAACTATGTGTGCCCCCCTTGGAGAAGATAGAAGTTTTGTAATAATTGTTCAAAGAGGGCGTGGTCAGCTCGTGGGCCTCCTTCTGATGGGTTGGTGGTGAGGTAAGTAGGAGTCAGCATGCTCAACCATCAGGTCCAGCTGGCCTGGGGTCTACATGCTGGTGGACAGCATGCCGTTGTTAATCGTTAACTTCTCCCACCTGGAGGGGTTTCAACAGCTGCAAAATAGCTCAAAGATGTTGCCGTGTGGATTATTGATGGGGAACCAGGACCTGCCCCAAGGCTGCTCTAGACTGTTTCTCCCTGGTCTCACATCCCCTCCCTTCCCTAATGAACAACTATTTGAATCTGCCCTTAGGAACACAGGGAAGGTCGTGGAGGCTGAATGAAGGCTGTTTCCTGTAATCAAAGAAATGGGGGACCCAGAAAGGCTTTGTGCCCAGGAGCCCTATGGGGCCCGCTCGGCATCAACTTTATCAACTCTGGCATTTTCCTTGGGGATAAAGGAGGAGGGGTCTTCCTCTGATCCCTTCAGGGGGACTTCCCGAAGGACTATCTGAGAGAAGCAGTTTGGTAGACATCTAAAGAAGGTTGTTTTATATGAGTCGTTGGGGAGACACGTAGAGATGGCGGTAGGAGGACTGAACTTACACTCTTTAAAAAGTGGTTCCAGAGTGTGGTCTCTGTGTCAACAGGCTGTGCCCTTACTGGCCATGGGTCTAGCCTGCCCAGGCGATTTTGCTTTTTCCTTCTCTTGCAGGTGTGGCAGTGTGGTGGGAGCATCGAGGTCTTGCCCTGCTCCAGGATTGCCCACCTGGAGAGACACCACAAGCCCTACTCCCTGGACCTGAGTGTTCCCTTGAAGCGTAACGCGCTGAGGGTGGCCGAAATCTGGATGGATGAGTACAAACACATGGTCTACATGGCCTGGAACGTACCTCTGCAGGTTCGTCCAGCATTGAGCAGAAGCGGAGAAGGATGGAGGAGGAGGAGGTGGTGGTGGTCACGGTGGGAAATGGAAAGGAATAGAGCCGAAGTGCCATCCCAACCCTAAAGAATTAAATTCAAGTCCCGACAGGGTGAGGGTAATGACATTAGCATTTATGTCCCAGGATGAAGTTCCAGGCACGCACAACTCATCACGACATACCTCGGGGGTAAGGTTTATTTTTATTATTTTAAGTTTACAGATGAAGAAACTGAAGCACAGAGTGGAAAGGAAGTTGTTTAAGGTAATACGGTTGTAAGAGCAGAGATAAGATTCAAACTAAGGACACTCCTAGATTCCATGTCCTTCATCTGTACTGGCAGATTCCATGTGGGGCAGGGTTAGACATGGATTCACTGCCTTATGAGGACATAAACATGGCGGTTGGGGTGCGGGATGGTGGGAGCAGGAACTGCAGTCCTATTGGGCGCAGGCAAATGAGGATGACCGTCTTGGCGGAGGCCATGTCATTTGCCCTAGTTCCTGAGGCCGGCGTGGCATGCTGTCTCTGTTCCTAAGCTGTAGCTCTGGGTTGAAGCATTCTTTCACTTTGATTCCCTGCAGATAGCACTTCTAGAAAGTCTCCTTTAACCTCCAAGTCTTGCTGCCAGAATATTGCTTATGAAAGCCTTTCCTGGCCATCATCAGGAATATTGTGTGCCTGATTCACGTGAATATTATCTCGAACAGAAGCAGTCTGCATCAGCTTGTTAACGGTGGGACATAAACCCCGCTCCACAGGCCTTGCAAGTGGCTTTGACACTGGCAGAAATTCCTAGGGGTCAAGCTTCTTGCACTTTCCCTGGAAAACTATAAATGATCCAGGTTATCTTACAGGGAGTCAGGAAAAAAATCAGTTCACTTACGTATTATCCATTCCCTTGTGGTGGAATCAAGGGTGTTACAAGGCGCAAGTGTCCTCCGTGTTTTATTCACAGAACTCCGGAATCGATTTTGGAGACATTTCTTCCAGAATGGCACTCCGGAAGAAACTGAATTGCAAAACTTTTGACTGGTATCTGAAAAATGTTTATCCAGTCCTGAAGCCAATCAACAGCATTGTGGGCTATGGAAGAGTACGTTTCATGAAATTGCATTTCAGATTTTAAATGTTTGGCTGCATAAGACAAGGAGACCTGAGTCGCATGACAGCCCAGACAAGGGTTTCCAAAACCCATCCTCCTCGATTCCCTTCCTACCCCCAACTCCTTCCTCAGCTTTTTGCCCTTGAATCCTCTCGGTTTCCCTTCCTCTCTTGCCCTCCAGTCCCCATCACTTCCTTCTCCCCACTTCTGGTTCCTTACTTTGCAGACTGTAGCCTGTGCTCTGACCCTCACAGTTTCTCAGCCAAGTGGGCTGTGTGGCCTCACGCACCTGAATGCAGGCATAGTAGCTCCTTCTTCATATGTGCTGGGGTGGTCTGAGGGGGTGGGTGTTCCCAGGAAGTGGGCATCACAGCAGAGCCTCACATCAGCTTAGAAAGTAGCTGCCAAGGTCCCAAACCCCCACTCCCTTTGGCATCCTTGGAGTACTGGGCAAAATGTGGGGCCTGGCGAGGCTTGGGGACCTTCATCCTCCGCCTCTTTCCAACAGTGTTGCCATGTGTTTTGCTCCTTCAGATGAAAAACCCATTGGATGAGAGTGTCTGCCTGGACCAGGGAGCTATTCCAGGCAACAGCCCCATCATGTATCACTGCCATCAGTACAGTCCGCAGGTATTGTCCCTGCCCCGGCAGGGTGAGTCTGTGTGGCTCAGCCCCGGCAGCCTTTGCCAGATCTGGACTTGGTGTTAGATGATGATGGGGAGGCAGAGCATCCCGGGTGATAGGTAAGGATGAAGCCCGAACCTGTGCGTGTAGCTAAGCACGTCCAAGTTCATGTGAGAAGTCATTTCGTTTCAGGTACCAGGAGAATGGGTAGAAAGGCTGTGCTCTGGCACATTCATTCTCCGCGGTCATATCTGCATTGAAAACAACCTCCAATCCTCTCCATTCCCCCTCCTCCCACCGCCCCTTCCATCCCCCACTGCCCCTTGTATAGAGAAGGAAACAGGGGGCTAGAGAAGAGAGAGGCTGAAGGGAAGTCCCTCCAGGGGGTAGGAGATGTCTGGCACCATGTGGGGGGTGCACCCAGGGGACTTTTTCCACCTATCATGTTACTTTGCATGTTGCCCTACAGGAACTTTTTGAGGTTGGCAGGACAGATAGCATTTCCATTTGAGAAATGAAAAAAATGGAGACACAAAAACAACCTATTTGTCCAAGGTCACTGAGCAAGGCAGTGAGAGATGGAGAATTTGAAATGTTTCCTGACAACAAGCCCTTAGCTGGGGCTTATAGTGACAGCATCTGAAGTTCAATTGTGTTGTTTTTGTTTTCAAAGATAAGCTCCCTCATCCATGCAAGAAATAATTCTATTAGAGCCTTTGTATAGAAGGAAGCAGGCTAGTGTCCCTTCCTTGTGCCTGGTCTTCTTTCTAGAATAAGGAATGGGGGTGGGGGGGGTGGGGAGGGGGAAGAGGTTACCCAGGAAAGTTCAGTGGTTCCCCTGAGGTGACTGGGTGTCTAGGGCACCCAAGAGCGGTCTTTATGCATTGTGTAAGGTCAAGGGTGTCCACCACCGAGTGTCCACGGCAGACTTCTTCGTCCTCTTGCAGAACGTCTACTACCACCTAACTGGGGAATTCTACGTGGGACCACTGATTGCTGAGAGAAACACTGATGATCGCTGTCTGACAGACCCTGGCAAAGAGGAGAAGCCCACTTTAGAGCCATGTTCCAAGGCAGTCAAATACAGACTGCACATACATTGGGATTTTAAACAGGTGAGTCACGTGGTTTTTTTTTTTTTTTTGAAGACAGATATATTAAAATATAGTCTGAGAGGTTCAGATTTGATCTGGTAGTGTTTTAGAGAGATTAATTTTGTGGCAGTTTATAGCAAAAAGCCTGGAAATTTGTCTAGTCTTAGGCATGAAACATGGAGCATAAAATGCTGAGTCTATTGACCAAGGCAGGGTGGCCAAGGGGCCAAGACACTGGACTCTGTTGTAACTTAACGGTTAAGAGTGTGGCTTGGAATCCTAGTTCAGTCACCATTAGCTATTTTCTTATCCTCTCTGAGAGTCAGTTTCTTCATCTCTAAAACAGAGATGAAGTGCTTTACGAGCCTTGAGCTGATTAAATGAGATCACGTGTGTAAAGCATGCAGCGCGGTGCCTGGCACATAGAAGGCGTTCAGTACTACCAGCTGTTGTGATTAGCCTTACTATTAACGATAATCAGAGAGTCTGGAGCCCTGGGCTGAACATCGACAGGGACTGATGTACAAGCCCTGATTTAGCATCATCGTCGATGAAGAAGTGGGTGGAGGGAATCCGGCAGAAGTCACATGACAGTGACATGAGGGACATGGCTGACCACGGTCTACGTGTGAATTTACTATGTGTTGGAGCTTTGTTCTTAAGCCACGTTGGCAGGAATGGGATGTCCCAGGGGAGGGCGGTAATGCTTCGTCTGTGAACCTGACTCTGAGCATCTTGGTGCTGTGTTAGCTTAAGTTCACATTTTAAGAGACATGGACAAGCGAACAGTAATTGCTCACTTAAAGCGAATACCCCCTTAAAGAAGGCTATGGACTGTGTGTAGGAAAACATGTATGCACCCATGTGCACAATTTTGCTAGTATGTTGTTGAATTTTTTTGGTCTAAGTTCATTAGAGATAATGGTCCGCAGCTTTTTTTGTTCTTGTTTTTGTTTTGATACTATCATCTTTGGATTTAGTATCAGAGTGACACTGGCCTCATAAAGTGCTTTGGGAAGTGTTCCTTCTTCCTGTTGATAAAATTATAATGTTGACAAGTATTACAGGAGAGGCTAATTTCTGGAAGCGGCATTGTCTGGAAGAGATTTTCTGGAAGAGATTGTCTTTAATTGGTGTTAATCCATCTTTAAATTTTTGCCAGAATTCTTCAGGGAAACCATATGGACCTAGATATTTCTTTTTCAGAATCTTTTAAATTATGAGTTGGTGTTTAAAAAAATGACATAGGGCTATTCAGATTACTTCCTCTTGATTGAGTTTTAGTGATTTGTGGTTTTTGAAAAACTGTTCCACTGCTTCAAATTTATGAGTATAAAGTCATTTGTAGTGTTTTATTTATTTACTTATTTACTTATTTTTATTTAGACATAATGGACATACAACATTATACTAATTTCAGGTGCACAGAATAATAACATAATTTGTATGTATATTGCAAAATAAGCACCACAGTAAGTCTAGTTAATGTTTGTCATCACACACAGTTACAATTTTTTTCCTTGTGATGAGAACTTTTGAGAATTTTATTTTTATTTATTTATTTTAATAAATTTATTTATTTATTTATTTATTTATTTATTTGTCGGCTGTGTTGGGTCTTAGTTGCTGCACACAGGCTTTCTCTAGTTGCGGGGAGCGGGGACTGTTCTTCATTGTGGTGCATGGGCTCCTCATTCCTGTGGCTTCTCCCATTGTAGAGCACAGGCTCTAGGCATGTGGGCTTCAGTAGTTGCGGCACATGGGCTCAATAGTTGTGGCTCGCGGGCTCTAGAGCGCAGGCTCAATAGCTGTGGTGCATGGGCTTAATCACTCAGCGGCATGTGGGATCTTCCTGGAGCAGGGACTGAACACGTATCCCCTGCGTTGGCAGGCAGATTCCCATCCACTGGGCCACCTAGGAAGTCCCAAACTTTTGAGAACTTTAAAGGGGAGTTTTTAATTTAATAAATTTCCTTAAACATTACAGATTGTATTTATAAATTTAATACATTGTTTCCTTTTTTTAAGAACTTCAGTTACCTTGACTTTAAATCGAATGATTCTTAAGTTCCATTACATGTTTCAAAAGTGTTTGCAATCCAGTAAAATTTCAACATAAAATCACAGATTTATTTAATTACACATTTTAAAATTGGTATCACAAGGTTAATCGGTAAGACAGTTTTTCTTAAACATAGTAAGTACTTAAAAATAGCAAATGTACACAGAATCTTTAGCAGTTATTCTGTGTTTGATTCCCTTTGCATCTCAACTTTATTCTAAATCTCCAGATAGTACACGTACTTATGCTAAAGGAACAATGATGACACCCCAAACATTTTGAAAGTTGCCTTTTCAAGAGCATTTTGGAAGATCACTCACTTTTTTAGTGGGTTGAAGTTGCTGATAGGATACGGATCTTGGCTGGTGTGAGATCTGGAGCTGCAGGACACAGCGGAATTCAGCCCACCACTCTTATGTCCAGGCTGGGTCCCTTTGTATGATCACTATGTCAAGAATTCCAAAAGTTAAAGAGGGAGACACTCATGGTGCTTTACCTGATCTCAAGTCAGGTTTAAGTCACTTCATTCCTTCTAACCCTTTCATATCCTTCTTATCTCTTAGGGCCACAGTTCTTTCAGATGTGAAAATGATGTTTGATGGAATCTTGAGTGCCTTTGGTGCTCTACTTCCTTTGTAGACACAACTCACACATTCATTCTGCTAAAAAGTTACCAAAGGTATTTCCCAGAATTGAGAAGGAGGGAAGACTTGATAATTCCTTTGTCTTCTTCCAATTCCACAATTAATGCTTCGAGTCAACCAGAGGAGGTTCTGACCTCTGAAAACCAAAGGAGAGATGATGCCAGTGGCTGAGAAGGGACCTGTTTGGAGAGATAAGGCCGGTTGGAGGCATCTGAACTTTCACACGCGGAGCAGAGAGGGGAGAGGAGAGACTCAGCTGATATAAGGGAGAATGTGAGCAACGGTCATTGTTCCGAAGTCTTCTGGATGGAGTGACAGCAGAGGGTCTCCGGGAGAGATAGTGGGAAGGAGGAGGCCACTCAGCTGGGTTTGAGAAGTGAACAGGAAGAGATCTCTGAGGGAGGGCCCTCACAAGTGCTGGGGGGCACAGCTCTAGAAAGCTCTGACACTAACCGGAACCCCCACATTGATTATGCCCCTTTTAAGACACATTCTCTTTTAAGACAATATTTTATTTTCTCTTATTTTATTATTTATTTTCTTTTATTTTATTATTTTATTTTTTGGCTGCATTGGGTCTTTGTTGCTGTGTGTGGGGTTTCTCTAGTTGCTGTGAGTAGTGGCTTCTCTTGTTGTGGAGCACGGGCTCTAGGTTCGTGGGCTTAATAATTGTAGTATGCTGGCTCAGTAGTTGTGGCTTGCAGGCTCTAGAGCACAGGCTCAGTAATTGTGGTGCACAGGCTTAGTTACTCCACGGCATGTGGGATCTTCCTGGACCAGGGTTCGAACCCATGTCCCATGCATTGGCAGGTAGATTCTTAACCACTGCACCACCAGGAAAGTTCCTAAGACAATATTTTAAGGACTAATATAGAATGTGGATCAAGATTAATATAGAAAATATCTTAATAGTTATAGCAAAATATTCAGAAAAATTAAATGTCCAACAGTAGGGGAGATTTTTATTCATCCCTTGAACTGAATATTATGTAGTCATTCAAATTACATTCTCAAAAAGTGTATTTTCTAAAAAATCAGTGACATTGGAAAATGCACATGATATAATGTTAAATTTAAAAAGCAGGGTATAGGACTTCCCTGGCAGTCCAGTGCTGAAGACTCTGTGCTTCCACTGCAGGGGGTACGGGTTGGACCCCTGGTCAGGGAAGAACCCACATGCTGCACAGCATGGCTGAAAAATACAAAAATAAAAATGAAAGCAGGATATAAAAACTGTATATACAGTGTTATCTCAGGCTAAAAAAAAAATGAGCACATATTCTTTTCGTAAAAGTGAAAAAGAATCAAAAAATCTTTTAAAAAATGGCAGGCCACAATCCCTAAATAAAAACCAAAGTAAAAATCTGTAAGATGCAGATGAGCACATGTAAGGAAAACCAGAGGGGAAGAGTGCGAAGACACGTGAGGAATATTGCCAGAGTACATGTCACATGGAAGTGGAGAGAAAATAGAAAAAAAAAAAAGGTTATTGATTTTTACCTACAAGGTCACAATAAATTGTAATAGCCAAGATTTACTGAGTACATATTATATACCAAACACTGGGTTAAACATTACCTAATTGAGTCCTTACACAGATCTTATAAGAGAAGTATTACCATTAGCTCTACTTAACCTGTGAAGTAACGAAAGCACAGAAAAGCCGAATAATATTCCCAAGTGTAGTAAATATCCAGGATTCAAACACAGAATCTTGCCTCACTGCTTCGGAAGTTTGATTCTGAAAGGGAGAAAAACACTGAATGTTGGTTGAAAAAGATGGTCGAGTTAAGGAGTTTTTTTCCCCGTGAATCCTGGGACATTTGGATATATTTAAAGTCAGTAGAAAATGAATCTGCCAAGAGGGAGAAATAAGAGAAGGATGTCAGACAGGAAGGGTGTTTCTCTGGATCAATGATGGCTGGCCTCTGAGCACAGGGGGCTGACAGTAGAGACAGAGGCTGGGCAGCTCTTTTGAGACCACCGTGAGCACCACCCCGAGATTGCTCAAGGCATTTGGGAGGGGCTAGATTGGCTGGAAGCAAGGTCTTCTTGACTGAGGGAAAAATAAAGGCATTTAGTGACAGTGAAGGTCAAGGGCTGGGGCTGATGAAAAAGCATGTTAAGGAGGCTTGGAAGAGGAACCCTAAGGAGTAAGCCAAGTTTTGAGGCCAGACTGCTGTAGGCACTTTTGGGGCCAGGGCTGCTTGATGGGTGGACCCTCTCCAGGAGCGCTCTGTGGTCCGGGAATAGGGCCCAGAGAGAGGAGTGGCAGGAGTGATGGGGGGAGTTCAAGAACGGGAGGGCAGCCGTGAGTGACCCAGGCTGGATGGATACACCCAGGGAGGGGAGGTGGCGGCCAGAGGGAGTCCAGTGTGGCCGGGGGTGGGCGGGGGCGGGGGTTGGTGAGATTGGGGGAGTAGGGTTGGTGGGGGCAGTTTGTGATTGGAAGAGATGAGAGGCAGGGAGGCAGGGGTCAGAGAGGGGGCAGAGATTTGGACATAGAGCGGCAGCACTGCTTGGTGTTATGAAAACATGAGGGCGAGGCCATCAAGGTGGAGCAGTGAGATCCCAGCTTCTCGCCAGACATCCACATGGGTGCTGTGAACTGTGAGGATAAAGGGAACCACTTCACCAAGGAGGATTCCTGCGAAGGGGTGGAGAGGGGCGTGGGGAGGGAAGAGTTAGGAGAAGAGAACAGGATAGATGGCATGTCAGTGTCGAGGTGAGCAGATAAGGAGCAAAGAGGTGGGGGGCACTGGAGAGGGCACAAGGGAGCACAGAGAAGGATGCCCTCCCTCCCCTGTCCCCCGTTAGGATGGGAAGAGGCAGGGTAAACTAACATCTGTTGCACATCTTCCATGTGAGGCACAGAGCTCAGTAAATATTAACCCCTACATTAACCCTGATATCAACTCTGGACCCATTTTATAGATGAGGAAACTGAGACTTAGGTAATTTGCCCACATCTCTCTCTTCGTAGTGGAGCGGGGATCCAACCCAGACTCTTTGGCTTTAAAGCCCTGAATGTTCCCAGCAGTAAACCTTGGTGAAGCCCCCGTAACAGCAGAGGCAGGAACTGCCCTGGTCCCCAGAGAAAACAGGTGGAGAAAATAGGCTGAGATTCCTGAACGGAATCTCCAGGGATGGAGAGTTCTGATGGGTTTCACAGGCTCAAGGGTGAAGACATAGAAAGGAGGTCAAGCGGAGAAGGTCCACGGCTCTCCAAGCTGCATCCTATCTTGCCGACCATGTGCACCTGATGCTTCCAGCTCAGGAGAGGTGGATGAGAACATAGGAACCCAGCACAGCATTGCTTATTCCCGGGCCTAGGGTTAGTTCGCCGTGGGCTAGGAGAGAAAGCACCGCACGGGGTGGTGTCACTCTGTACTCAGATCCTTTTCTCCTCTGGATGGCTGGCAGAGGAGTGAGGGGCCCTCGGGCTTGTCTCTGAGCACAGCGGGGACATGATGCTCTACCAGGGCACCTCAATACCTTCAGTCTTTCTCCTTCCACCCAGGGAAGAGCCGTTATAAACAGAGCCACCAAACGATGTCTGGAGATGAAGAGAGACACTTCAGGTGGCTACGTGCTTGTTCTCCAGACCTGCACCACACAAGTGTGGACCATCCAGTACACTGTCGGAAACTGGGGGTCAAACTAACGTCCAGTGATCCTCAGAGAGCCTGGGTTCTTGCCACAGGAATGGCTTCTACTCTCAATGCTGCTCAAAGTGGGGGAGGCTGAGGGAAAATGTGTGTATGTGTATGTGTGTGTGTGTGTGTGTGTGTGTGTGTACTGTGACTTCAGCCAGGACTGTCCTGAAAGGTAACAGCAAATCGACAAGTAATCTTTAAAAAAATCCCTCCATCCATCCCCTCACAGCAGTTTTCTTTGGATTACTCCATCTCTCTCATAACAGAGATTCCAGAGGCCGAGGTTAGGAGAGAACACACCTAACTAACGAACCTCACCATGCCCAGTGTGTGAGAGTGGTGGAAAAATCCAAGTCCTTCTGAGTCTTTCTCTAAGGAGCTTATAACATTTAATAGGCTTGATTACCTGTTTCTTTCTACCATCCCTGAAAATTGTGGAGAAAATGACCCTTGAAACAGAGAGGCATCACTTGTTGGGACACAAAGAAGTGATTGCAAGCAAACACTAAAGAATAGGGGTCCTTACTGCTGCCCACTGGATAAATCCTTTCCTGTAGGTGGTGAGTTAGGAGAACCTGTCGAGCGGTGCCAGCTTGGCAAGGTCTTAGAAGCTGGCGGGAGTAGGCATCACGGAGAGGAAGTAGGATGACCCTGTGTGTGTGTGCTGTGTTGTGGACGCACCTTTCACATATGTCATTCTGCCAGAGGGTCACCTTTTCCTCTTAGATTCGTGTCAGGGTTACTTGGGTGTGATTCTGGGAGTCACCAGGTTTCCTTTAAGCATTAGGCAGACAAGACACGATAATTTAGCACAGAAGTAAATCAACTAAGAGTTTTTCAAATACATTTTTAGAAATGTAAAAGTCAGAAATGTACAGCTTGATAAAATTTTCACAGTGACCACGCCCATATCAAGGACTAACATGTGACCACGCTTTAAGATTTTATGATGAAAAATTTAAGGAAGAGGATAAATGTTAAGCAAATGTAGAACTTCTAGCTTCTGCCCAGCATGTTGAAGGGTAAATGCAGTTCATAGCCAAGTTTTACAAAAAAGCACATGCCCAATAGACAAATGGGCAAAAGACGCAATATTCTTAAACAAAAGAAAAAATGTCTAACCTCCCTCATAGAGTGATGCAAATTAAAACTACTGGGATCACTTTTCACTTAACTTGGCGAAAATTAAAAAGTATGGAGGCAGATCCTGGTCGGCAGGGCTGTGGGAAACAGGCAATCTCTTACTTTGATGGTAGGGATGCAGACTGGTCCAATTTTTTTCAGGACTGGCAATATCTAAAAATACTATATGTGCATTTTCTGTTTGTGCCAGTCATCACACCTCTAGGAAATTTACAGCTCCAAAAACGAGAAAATACTTACGTACAAAATCATTCTTTACAGTATTGATTGTAATTGTAAAATGTTGGAAACAAACAGTAAGCTCAGACATCAGAGAGTGGTCCACCCAATGCAGTGCAGCTGTAGGACCATTTTTTGAATGTATATGGAGTGATTTCCCGTGTAAAAGAGGAAAAAACAGCATCTAAGTTATGTGCCTTTCAGGTAAGAAATGAGGGGGAAAGATACATGTATCTGTTCATTTCTTCAAAATGAAACATAATGATTAATCCGACACTAATGAGATTGGTTACCAATGGGTGGTGGTGGTTGGGAATAGGGTGGAAAGGACTGGGTATAGGAACAGGATAGAAGGGTGTGGCGGGGGAGTGACACTTTACAAACTACACACGTTTTTCTATAATTTAGACTTTTAGAACCATGTTATGTTTCATATGCTCAAAACACAAATATGGTAAAACCAATAAGGAGAGTGGGAAATCCCAAATGGAGTACAAACAAAAAACAAGTGAACTTAACCATATCGCGATATTTTAAGTGAATACCACACCCTCTGAGCACACTCAGCATCTAGCATCCAGATCTTGGTTTCTAAATATTTTCCAATAAAAAGAATTGGGACTCCCTGGAGAAATAGCTGATGTTTAGGGCTTGGGGGCTGGGACATTTTCCCATGTTGGGGAATAAGGCACTTCTCCAAGAGTGAACATAGTCATTCTGTGTGGCGGACGAGTCACAGACCACAGCAGCCAGGTTCCAGGGGCTCCCACTGGCAAAATCCAAGACAACTTGACATTAAACAATGATTTTATTATGTAGTCTCTAAGCCATAGAATAAAATAAGAATCAGTGAGTCCATACCAATGAGTGATTGGATGAATGGATGGCTGGATAGATGGATGAATGAATGAATGGGGAAAAGGGAAAGCTCTTTCTGATCGTAGAAAGCCAACTAATAAATGTAGGAAAGAGTATGGAGTCAGAAAATTACTTGGCAACCCCCATAATTAAAATCATTTCGGGCAAGAATCATCAATGGATGTTAAAGAGCTAGTGGGTGATGAGAGACAGGATACGCACAGAGGATCAAAGTAGCTCCCCCAAAAGATTAACTACAAAGGCAAAACAGTAATTTGGTGGTGGAGAAACCGGGCAGACACCATCTTAACGAGATGTCAATGTTAACATCACCAGTTACAGCAAAAATGGGTATCATGTGCCCCCTGATATGATGCTCCCAGAAGAGTACATCATTTCTGTGGTATTCCTGCCCAAAATACAGAACCTGAATCTGTAATCTTGAGGAAATATCAGCTAAAGCGAAACTGAGGGACATTCTTCAAAATAAATGCTCTTTATGTTTCATAAACATCAGTCATAAAAAAAAAAAAAAAAAAGACAGACTGAGGAACTGCCCCAGAATAAAGGAGATTAAAGAGACAGGACAGTTGTCCTGATTTGCCTCTCTTGGTTGCAGCTGCTGCTTCTCTAGGATTCTGATACTTTTCCAAAGAGAGATTGGTCTGAGACTGTGGTCATGTATCCTGGACCTGGTGGTCCCTTTTCTCCAGGCCCCAAGCATCATCCACACCAGCCTTGAGCATCCCAATGCTCTTTAGGACAGGCACCTTCCTCATTTGTGCAAAACCTGAGACAAAGGGCTGAGGGCTGAGTCATAACAAACTGGGATTCTAGCAGTTCTAAAGTTAATCTCTTGTAGAGTCCCTTTCTTTTCCTTGTAATCTGTTTTTACAATAGGAAATGTGCTTTTAGCTAATTTCCTAATTTTAAGGAAACTTGTAAAGTCCTTTTATAGAGATGAAGTGAAATAGAGTTGTTAATAATGTCCAGGTGAAAAATTATCACTAGAATTGGTGAATAAATCAACTTCTCATGACTTTTATGTTGTTATAATTTTACAGTTTTTAACAGATTTTTTTTTTCCTGCAAACATTTTGACAAGTGTAGTTTCAAAGAGCAGACCTGTCTCAAGACTTCATCTACTGTCCTTGGAACCATAAAAATCACATATCTCCATATTATCAGAAAGGTGTTTGACCTTCGTAAAAAAAGCCCTAGGCAGAAACTCAACAAAATATGAAATATGACATCAAGATAAGAAACAGGTGTTGTTTTAGCTTTAATTGATGTAAACAGTTGTGTCAATATTCCTAATATTTTCCTTCTTTCTCTGACAAGTCATCACAGTTAGGTCAGGATTTGTCTTTTCCAAGCACCTTATCAATGTTCTTCTCTCTTTAAAGGTTCTTCACTAACTACTAAAAAAGGCTGGCAGTTTCTGTTCTCAATATGTTTTCTAGCCAAGGCTAAATTGCAGAAGACGGGCCTATGCTTTCCTGTTTTCCCAGGTGCTTTGCCCTGAGGCTGGCTGCAGCCCCAAAGTACCAGCTCTGCCGCCTCCGCCACCCCCATCAAGCTCCCTACTTCCCCTCCAGGGGCCCTGCTGGTGGGCCTTTCCCACCGGGCCTGAAGTGCATCTTGACTAGTATTTCCATGTGAGAATTCTTTCCCAGCATTGCTTGGGAAATTTCTGTGTTTTTCCAAATTTCGAGAAAAACTAGTTGAAAAGTTAGGAAAACAAGAGCTATAATTCTTCTGCAAGAATTAAAGCTTTACGAGTAACGTAGAGATGTTACTCATTTGAAGGAATCCATTGAAGCCCAGTGAAATGTGAGCACAGGAAACACTGTACATAGAGTCCAAGGTTAAGGGTGATGGTTTCAGAAACCAGGACAGCAACACGAAGATGAAAAGCAGTGACATCTACACAGTTGGTCATCCATAAGCTATAGCCATGTTGCAAGTGTGTGTCTGTGACCTGCCTGTTTCTAATGGTAATTGTTGCAAATAAAATAAGTAATAAATTTTACTAATTTTTGATACATTTTAATAAATTGTGTACTTTACACAAATCTTATGAATGGTGTTCCAAGAAATAATAAACTCTGGAAGCAAAATGTGTCTTGAAATGAGCAGTTTCAATGTATGATTCTGACTAGTGCTGTTAACTAATTAACATCTCACTAAGAGATCTGAATGTTACGTTATTTAAATAATACACAGTAATGTTTGCTGGTGTTTTCTAGTGTTTTAATATTTGCTATAGACAACAGTTTTCATAAATATGACTAAACTTAATATTTCTCCTTTATTACACAACTTTTTAGATATCCATGAGTAAAGAGTATAATTAATTTTAGAAATACTTAAAAAATAGCATGATTTGGGGAGTTCCTGAAAATTCCCGAGAGTTCTAATTTTTGTTCCTGAATCACAAAGCCAGTATCTATTGGTAAACTACTGGGAACACTACCCTAGCACTGCTGGAACCTAGAGGGTGGGCACCCCTAATTTATTGCCCTGCGTTTTCCATTAAGCAATCAAGCAAGCAAGTTCCTTTCAGGATTTCCTTATAACAATTTTGTCCTTTTTCTTTTCTTTTCTTTTCTTTTCTTTTCTTTTCTTTTCTTTTCTTTTCTTTTCCAAAATTTTTAAAACCTCTTCATTGATGTATGAATGACATGCACACACTTAACATACACAACTTAACAAGTTTGGGGATAAGTATAACCTGGGAAACCATCACTACTATCAAGGCTACAGACATCCATCACCTACCAAGGTTTCCTTTTGCCATTATTATTATTATTATTATTATTATTATTATTATATTATCGCTAGCACACCCACCATAAGTTTTATCCTCAAGAAAATTTTAAGTATAAGATACAGAATTGCTAGCTATAGGCACTAGCCTGTATAGTAGATCCCCAGAACATATTCACCTTGCAAAATTAAAACTTTTTGCCCTTTAACCATCATTTCCCCATGTGCTTCTTCCCGGATCCCTGACAACCACCATTCTACACTCTGCCTTATAAATTGGACAACTTTTAGAGTCCACATATAAATGAGATCATACGGCATTTTGTCCTTCTGTGTCTGGCTTATCTCACTTAGCAGAACATCCTCTGGGTCTACCCATATTGTCACATCTTTGCCAAGCTTTTAGAAATGCTTTTAACAAAATGAGTTTCCCAGTGGCCTTTTCTTCTCATGTCTGTGTGTACCTGTGCTGCGATTGGCAGGGAGAGCTGTGACTGTATGGATAGCAGCCTGAACACAGTATCTGGTGGGTTCCCACTGGGGTACAGTGGTTCTCTCGCTTGTAAGGATCTTCAGCAATTGGTTCCTGGTGATTTTTTAATCAAGAACTTCTCTCCAGGGCAGGAGAGTTCTGCTGAAGGTGGAGTGGAGTAAAATGCACTTCTCCAGTTCCCTCTGACCCATGGTGGAAAGGGGAAAAATCTAGGACTATGGGTTATGACGACAGTGGCAAGAAAAGGGATCTGTAAGTAGCATAAAGCTCTAGCATCATAATCTGGGGAACCCTTTTCTTCCAAAAGTCCCACCTCCAGCCCTATCGTGGAACCCCTTCACTGCGTGCTAGAGAGAGTCTTTCCTCACAGATCGGTAGAGGGTACAGCAGAGGTGCCACAGATACTGTGAAGAAGCTCTAGGACAGATGCTCTGCTTTCTAAGCCATGGGTCCTGCCGTTCTGATGAGGGCTTCTCTTCCCCAGTTGGAGCCAGACGCTGGGATCTGGGAGGGCTGCTGCTCTGGGGACTGGCTACCGGCCGAGCCTTGCTTTGCTCTGCCTGGCTGGAGCTGCCCAGCATGGCTTAGGGAACAGGGGAGGTAGGGACAAAAGGGGTGGCCACTGCAAAGTCAGTTTGGAGTGGTGCTGGGCAGCCCTCAGGGAGCTCTGACAAAGGCAGGTAGTGAAATGTTGATAGCTGAGCCTGGGGAGTGGCCAAGCAGGGATGTGTGAAAGAGCCAGAAGAAGGGGCCTCTCTGTGTGGAGGACTTTCTCAATGTGCCTGAGGTTTTCTAATCTCTATCCTCTGATGTTAGGACTTTTGCATCTGGGGTGAACTCAGCTCCAGGGGAGCAGGCACTGGCTCTATTGATCAAGGGAACACCTGCTCTTGTGCATCTTTCTGTTCAGTCTGGAGGGAGCAATGGGAGGTCTTCACTCATGAACACTTTACCCAACAGACCTTTCATCATGGACAGGCTGTTTTCCATAGAAGATTCTTCTTCAGAACCTACCCTGGCCTTTAGGATACTGGGAAGAGCTCTGCAAAGGGAGTAAGGCCCCCATCTATGAGACTCACCTTTCTCCCTTGAACTCTTTGGGATCAGGGAAGATTTCTTAAAACTCTAATAAGAAACACCCTTAAAAAGTGAAGGCATCTCTTTTACCTCACCCCTACCAGTGTGCACTCCCTGTAGCCAAGTTCTCTTGTGGGGGGTGGAGAGGGAGGCTTCAGCTGTCCTGGGCTCTATCCAGAGCCTTGGCAAAAGCAGGTCCACAGACATGGGTCAGAACTACCCTCCAAGTGAGGACCAATGGCCACCACAGCAGACCCCTGGCCATCTTGAGCGTCTCGAAACATCCTGCTTATGTACGGAGGGGTTTGACAAAATAAAAGCAGTCCAGGACCAGTCCCCCCCAGAAGGCAAGGAAGGGAGGTTCTTCAGGGAGTGGCCAAGGCCCCTGGGGGAGGGTGGCTGTGGTTGGGTTGGGCCTCTTTGGGCAAATAGACCAGCTGGCCGGTCACCAACGGACTGCAATGTGGTAGAATAAACAGGCAACTGTTCTGAGATCCAGCTTGCCCTGGCCCCAGGCTGGAGCGGTCTGGCAGACCCAGCAGTGGAGAGATTTCATCTCAGATGTGCTTTGAATAAGTGCACCCCGCTGAGTTCTTTACCAAGACTCTTGTCTGTCTCCGCTCCATCCTCAGACCCTTTTGGCTCCAGAGGAGATCAAAGGTTCCTACTTTGCTTGGCCAGAGGCCTCAGAGAGAGAGAGAGAGAGAAAGAGAGATTTGTAGGAGTCTTTTCATTATGGGCTCCTGGTTACTGGAATTCAAAAATCTGGCTGTGAACACTTATACCAGGCCAACTGTTGGCACTGATGTTATAACAAGGATCAACTTCTACCCTCCATCCCCTTTGAGTCAAATATGGAAAAACTCCATTTGGCAGTGCTTTCCCCTGAAATAGCAACAAGAAGAGAGACAAATATCCCAAGTTTAAAAAGAGAAAATCTTAGAGTGAGTCAGGGATTCTCTTGTACTGGTATTCTAATAAGGAATACCTTCAACTCTGTCATCACTCCTGATATCTGTGATTACAAATGGCCTCTACACCGGGGTTGCAACTCAGCTCTGAAGCCACAGCTGGAGTTAAAAAAACAACAACAGTGTATTAAAAGTCCTTGTGTGACTGGTTCAAGACGGCAATGCAGGAAGATGCCGAACTCTCCTCCTCCCATGGACACACTAACAGGTACACATGGAACCGTTTCTTCTTAAAAAATGTAGAGGCTGGCTGAGTGACAATGTCACATTGGGCAAACAAGAAAACCACATTGAGGCAGGTGGGAGAGGCTGGGACACAATCTCACATAAATCCCACCCCTAGTGTGCATCTTACAACTGGGAGGGAACTCGAAGCCCAGAGATTCGCCTTGAGGAATGAGGGGTTTGAACCCCACATCAGGCATCCCAACGTATGGCACATATGTACACTGGAGAGATGAGCCCCCCAAAACCTCTGGCTTTGAAAACCAATGGGCCTTGGGCTTCGAGACCCACAAGACTAGCAATCTGCAACGCAGATCTGTAAGGGCTCCCCCATTTAGACCTGCCCATCCCAGGGTCCAGCTCAGAGCAGCCCATTGGCTACAGACTTAAAGGAAGAACTCTCACCTGCTTATGTTAAAGCATTGGCTGGAGGAGCCGGCATCTAATTTAACATAGCATCTAGAAGCCTGCTGGAATGCTCTCCGGGATGCAGATGGGTGGGGGTGGTCTTCCTCTCTCCCTTTGCTGTGCTCTGAGCATCAGTGTCTCCTGGATGGATAATTTTGCACACGTTTGTGCCCCGATTTTTGTGCTGTAACATGTCACCAGAAAGTAGCTCACATCCTGGTCCGGTAGCCTGATTTCTGCAACTGCTGCCAAGGGACTCCTCCACATCACCTGGCTCTGGCGGCCAGTGGGGCTTATCGTCATGGGACCCACAGGATGTGACCGACAGAGAAAGAGCTCTTAAACAGCTGCCACCCCCACAGCACAGCAAGAGGTAACAGGCCCAGGAGCTCAGAGGCCTATTAGCTGATTATTATAGCTGCAGCCAGAGGAGCAGCCTTCTACTTAAACACACAGCTAAGGGCTGACTGTAAACCTTTCCTGAGACCTCAGAGGGGTGCTACCTTTGCACTCACCATCTGTGGTGCTCTGGAAGCCAGTGTCTCTTGGAGGGGAGCTTTGCATGCACCCAGTGCCCTGGTTTCTGTGCCTGGAGCCCAGATTTTTCAGTTGCCACCCAGGGGACACCCCTGGACCACGTGGCTCTGGTGGCCAGGGGCCTTGTGTTCCTGGATCCCATGGGACTGTGGCAATTGGCGAGATGATTCTTGGCAGGTTACCACCCCCAGGGCACTGCAGACTGTGGACTGAAGTGCACTCCCCAGTCCTTTTTTGAAGGAGGCCTATTTGTTTGTCCTTTAGCCTGAAGGGCAGCTCTCAGGTTTGACACACATTTAGTCTCTCTCAAGGAATATAAGCTGAGAATGGCATCTTGGCGCTCTTCATCTGCTTTGTTGCAGCTCTTAGGTATCACCCAGAAGAGAGTTTATACAATCATCCTGAGACCTGATATCTGTGATGGCTGCTCAGGGGACACCTCCAGATCACCTAGCCCTGGTGGATGGTAGGGCTTATGTGTGTGGTCCCAGAGGACTGTGTGTATTTGCATAAAAAGCTGATGTCTGAAGGTCTGGCTTCCAGTTAGCCTGGATCTAGAGGGTGACTGAGATCCTCCCCTTTGGGACACTGACAGGTCTTGGCACATCCTCAACTACTGGAATCTAGTAAAAATATAATAGGTTGCTTGGACAAGTACAGAGGTTTAAAAGACAACTAGAAGTTGAGTCAGGGCTGAATGAAAATGTTCACCTCTTACATGAGGCCACTCCTTCAAGACTGGAAGAGGTGGTTGTTTCATCTACTTCATAGAAAGCAACACAGAGGAAGCAAAATGGAGAAGTAAAGGAATATGTTCCAAATGAAAGGACAAGGATGGGGTGGGATGAATTGGGAGACTGGGATTGCCTTATACACATTACTAATAAGAAAAAAAAAATCACACTGTACACTAAATATATGCAGTTCATTGTATGTCATTTATATTTCAATAAAAGTTCTTTAAAAAAAGTGATGATCAAGAAAAGAAAAGAAAAAAAGTAAAACAAGTGAAAGGACAAGATAAAACCTCAGGGAAAAAAAACAATGAATTGGAGATAAGTAATTTATCTGATAAAGAGTTCAAAGTAATGGTCATGAATATTCTCACTGAAATGGGGAGAAGAATGCATGAACACAGTGAGAACTTCAGCAAAGAGATAGAAAGTATAAGAAAGTACCCAAATAGAAGTCACAGAGTTGAAGAATGCAACAACTGAACTGAAAAATACCCTATAGAGGTTCAAAAGCAGAGTAGATGAAGCAGAAGAAAGGAACAGTGAACTTGAAGACAAGGCAGTGAAAATCACCCAATCAGAGTAGCAAAAAGAAAAAAAGAATGAAAAAAAGTGAAAAATACCTTAAGGGTTTATGGGACAATATCAGATGTAAACCAAAAGAAAGCTGGAGTAGCTATACTTATATCAGAAAAAATAGACTTTATTTTAATTTATGTATGTATGTATTTATTTATTTATTGGCTGTGTTGGGTCTTTGTTGCTGCATGTAAGCTTTCTCTAGTTGTGGTGGTTGGGGCTACTCTTTGTCACAGCGCTCAGGCTTTTCATTGCAGTGGCTTCTCTTGTTGTGCAGCACGGGCTCTAGATGCATGGGCTTCAATAGCTGTGGCATGCAGGCTCAATGGTTGTGGCTCATGGGCTCTAGAGAGCAGGCTCAGTAGTTGTGGTGCATGGGCTTATTTACTTCATGGCATGTGGAATCTTCCTGGCCCAGGGACTGAACCTGTGTCCCCTTCACTGGCAGGCAGATTCTTAACCACTGTACCACCAGGCAAGTACCCAAAATAGACTTTAAAACAAAGACTGTAATAAGAGACAAAGACAGGAATTACATAGTAACAAAATGGTCAATCTATCAAGAAGATATAACATTTGTAAATATTTATGAACCCAACATAGAGGCACTTAAATATATAAAGCAAATATTAGATCTAAAGGGAGAAATAGACAGCAATACAATAATGGTAGGGGATTTTACTACCCCACTTACATCACTTGATAGATCACCAAAACAGAAAATTGATAAGGAAACATCATCCTTAAAGAACACATCAGACCAGATGAACTTACCGATATTTACAGAATATTCCATCCAAAAGCAACAGAATACACATTCTTTTCAAGTGCACACAGAACATTTTCTAAGCTAGATCATATGTTAGGTCACAAAACAAGTCTTAATCAACTTAAGAGGATTAACATCATATCAAATATCTTTTCTGGCAGCAGTATGAAACTAGAAGTTAATTACACAAAGTCAACTGGAAAATTCACAAATGTGGTGATTAAACAGCATGCTACTGAACAAGCAATGGTTCAAGGAGAAATCAAAAGAGAAATTTAAAAAATCTTGAGACAAATGAAATTGGAAATGTAACATACCAGAATTTATGGAATGAAGCAAAAGCAGTTCTAAGAGGGAAGTTCATTGTGATAAATATCTACCCCAAGAAACAAGGAAAGTCTCAAACAACCTAACTTTACACCTCAAGGAACTAGAAAAAGAAGAACAAACAAAGCCCAAAGTTATTTGAAGGCAGGAAATAACAAAGATTGGAGCAGAAATAAAGGAATTAGAGACTAAAAAGATAATAGAAAAAGATCAAAGAAACTAAGAGCTGCTTCTTTGAAAAGATGAATAACATTCACAAACCTTTAGCTAGACTCACCAAGAAAGAAAGAGAGGACTCATAAATAAAATCAGAGATGAAAAAGGACATGTTATAACTGATACCACAGAAATGCAAAGTTTCACAAGAGGCTACAATGAAAAATTATATGCTGAAAAATTGGACAACCTAGAAGAAACAGATAAATTCTATATACATATAGAATATTCCTATATAGAGTGTGTGTGTGTGTGTGTGTGTGTGTGTGTTGGAATATTATTCAGCCATATAAAAGAATAAAATCCTGCTATTTGCAACAACATGGATGGACCTCGAGGGCATTATGCTATGTGAAATAAGTCAGACAGAAAAAGCCAAGTACTGTATGACCTCTTTTATATGTAGAATCCATAAATATATATTATATGTATTTATTAATATACAGAATATATAAATACACATAAAACTAAGCTTATGGTATAGATGGGTGGTTGTCAAAGGCAGAGAGCTGGGGGGCTGAGAGAAATGGGTGAACTGTTTTTGTTTTATTTTAGTTACATAAATTGAATAATAAGAAAAAGACACATAGCCAGAGAGAGAGAGTTTAATTAAGTAAGTATGTGAGTCAGAGAATAGAAAAGCCAAAGTAAATAAGGTACCTGCAGGGGTGGCTCTGGGGTTTCCTTTCTCCGGCCTGGAAGGGACCTTGCAATGCAGTGTTTTTCTTTGGAGAGCATGTGTCCTAATAAAAGGGACACCTGTTTCGTCTCTTTTGGCTACACATTCTCCTGCCTCCTATTAAGGGTCAGAGAAAAAGGACCATTTGAATCCCTTTCGGCTGTGTCTTTTTGAGACTCTGTAGCTGCCAGTTGTGTGGCCTAGATTCACCAAGGTTATGCAAAGTTAATGATGCTTTTTTAGGATGTTATGGTTTTCATCCATTTTCCCCATCCTTCCCACCTTCAGTTCTAACTTTTACTTCTACTTATCTGACACTTGGCTGAATCAACTTGATTGGTGCAGGAAGGGAAGCAGGCCCCCTGGGATTGGGGAAGGGGCTAATGGGATGGGCAGGGGGTGGAGGAGGCTCTCAGGTCTGCCTCAGGCTCAGAAGGGCTTCTGAGGAAAGTGGGATTGGAGGAGGCGAGTCAGGACAGGGGGACTCTTCCTGCTCCAGAGCCTGACATGGTCCCAGGGATATGATGACAAATGAATAAAGACATGGGACTGGGAGAAAAATGCCAAAAATAAATTTCCCTGAACGTTATGAAAGGGCAAAGGAGAGATGGGGATGCACCCTGGGGAAGAGACAGTGTGGGCCTGCGAGGAACGCAGCAGCCAACAGAAACGTCCTCCGTCCTGCCTTCTCCCTCGGGAATGCGTAGAGAAACAAATGAATAAATAGTACTCAAGTTTTAATTTTCATTGTAAAAATTTCCAGAACACATAAAGGCAAAACTAAACACATAAACAAATACAAAAGCCTGCATCATCTTACCACTCTGAAGTAATAATGATAGATTTCTCCTTATTTCCTTCTCATCTTTTTTTCTCTGAATCTATATTTGTACATCTTATGAAATTATGACCATACTTTATATACAGTTGTAGCTTGATCTTTAAAATTTAATATTTTACCAAAAATCCAGCATTTTTCATAGTTCATTAGTTCTGGATATAGAGGAGTCATCTGCTGAAAGACAGAAGTTTCTAGTACAGGCTTTAGAAGATGACTCTGAAACGATGGTGTGGGTGAGCCTCTTTTGGGCATACGTTTTAGGTGGAACAGAGCACTTTCCTAGTTGACCAGCCCAGCACAGGGCCTGCTGCTCTGAGAAGGAAGAAGGCAGAGGGAGGTGTGTTAGAAAAAAAAGAGTTCTGTTCTCCCAGGTGTGGTGGGAGGGAGCCCGCAGGACTGGGGCTGGTCTGTGATGATGGGATCAGTGCCTCCCAGCTGAGTGCAAAGGGAGTCCCCACCTTGGAGGACGCGCCTCATAGTTGACATTTATTGAGGATCTAGTAGGTGCTGGGCACTGGGGGCTGTGCAAGTGCCATTCCTCATTCTCCAAACCACCTGACCAAAGAAGCATCATTACCCACACTCTACAAAGGCAGAAACCAAGGCTCTCAGAGATTAATTCACCAGTTCACGGTCACATGACTGGTGAGTGATGGAATTGAGGAGTACAACTTGAGTTTCCAAGAATGTAGCAGAATAGAAAAATATAGGCTTTGAAATAAACAAAAAACATGAATTTGAATCACTTTTTATTAAAATACAACTTTCCTTTAGACTCAAAAGTGATATGTATGTATTGAAGAAACATTGCCATCCATCTCTTTCTATCCCTGGTCCCTTGATTTGGGAAGTCTCTGTTTACCTGATTTTCCCTGTTGGGATCTTACTTTAAGTCATTCAACAAACATTTATTTATTTTTTTCTGTTTTTATTGGGTTATAGTTGTTTTACAATGTTGTGTTAGCTTCTACTGTACAGCAAAGTGGAGTTCCCTGTGCTATATAGCAGGTTCTCATTAGTTATCTATTTTATACATATTAGTGTATATATGTCAGTCCCAATCTCCCAATTCATCCCACCTCCCCCCTTCCCCCACTTGGTGTCTATACATTTATTCTCTACATCTGTGTCTCTATTTCTGCCTTGCAAACTGGTTGATCTGTACCATTCTTCTAGATTCCACAAGTGTGTGTTAATATAAGATCCTTGCTTTTCTCTTTCTGACTTACTTCACTCTGTATGACAGTCTCTAGGTCCACCCACGTCTCCACAATTGACCCAATTTCATTCCTTTTTGTGGCAGAGTGATATTCCATTGTATATATGTACCACATCTTCTTTATCCATTAAACATTTATTTTTCAATTACTATGTATTAGTCCCTGACAAAGGGAATTAAAAAATGGATATGACTTAGCCCCTGCCCATGGGATGTGGCAGCCACATACACACTGTGGCATCTGTAGTGATTTCTACCATAGAGATCTGAACCCGGGGCTAAGGATACGCGGTCTTGAGGGGAGGATCACACCTGTTTGGTGAGAGCCAAGGAAGGCTTCAGAATGAAGGTGGTATTTCTCCTTCAGAGCCTTGGTTATTTCATCTGTTAAATGAGAGAACTGGACAAGGGGGACTTGTGGCTTTGACATTCTGTGATTTTCATTCCTTTATCTTCCACAGGTTGTCAGCAAGGACAGCTCTTTCCCCAAAGTAGGAAACTACATGTGAGTTACATATGTGTTCTCAGGCAGCATGCTGCAGAGCTCACATTACACGGCTGCCTTCAAAGCCCCTTCTCCTGCAGTGACCCCGTCGGCACATTTGCCCGTGTTGGGCAAGGAGAGATCTGGTGTGAGATCCAGGTGTGGGATATTTCCTTCCCACTTTCAGCTCCCTGCCTCTTTCCATGCTTTCAGGCGACTTTCAGTGGCAGGTCAAGACCCACTCCACCCCTCCCCACCTCCACATTCCCTGAACGGGGTAGGATTTGTTCCAATTCAGCTTTGCACCCTTCTAGTTCTTAACTCTGTGCCTTGTGCTTAGCAGATGATCAATTAATGTGGATGAATGAAAAGCTGTTGTCTATTTTGGAACTTTGCATGCAGTTCAAAAGTGTCTGTTTTCTCTAGTTTGTGTGACAAATCAGCACAAATAGTGGCTGAAAACAACATAAATATGTTATTTCACAGTTCTGGAGGTCAGAAGTCTGAAATGGGTCTCACTGGATTAAAATCAAGGTGTCGGCAGGACTGCATTCCTCTCTGGAAGTCCTAAGGGGAAATCCCTTCTTTTCTGTTTGTTTTGTTTTCTGGTTTTGTCTTTTCCATCTTCTAGAGGCTGCCTGTACTCTTGGGCTTGTGGCCTCTTCCACCTTCATAGTCAGTGGTGGCTGATCAAATCTTTCTCACATTGTGTCACTGAACCATTGACTATTGTTCCATCTTTTTTTTTGGCTGCATAGTGTGGCATGTGGAATCTTAGTTTCAAAACCAGGGATTGAAACTGTGCCCCTCGCAGTGGAAGCTTAGAGTCTTAACCACTGGTCCGTCAGGGAAATAAGGATTCTGCCATCTTTACAGGACCTTGTGATGACATTGGGCCCCTCTGGATATTCCAGGATCATCTATCTTAAGGTCAGTTGATCAGCTACCTTAATTCCATTTTGCCATATCATAGTAATTGTTTATGGGGATTAGGATGTGGACACCTTTGCAGGAGCCATTATTCTACCAACTACGGTGCTAAGTGAGTTTATTTCAGGATCCTGTTGCTTCAGCCATCTACCCCTGCACTCACCTCACATTTGTGGAGCCCTTACTGTGTTCCCTGTGCTCTGCAGGGAGCTGGGAGGTCAGGGATGCCCAATGCACCATTTGACAGGAGACAAGAGTGAGCAACTGCATGGCAACCTGACAAGCCCTGTAATGTGGGTGTGAGAAGGGGGCTGTGGGGTACAGAGCAGGGGCATCACCACAGACTGGAGAAAGAGAGGGCACCTGGCCTGAGCATTAAGGGGGCTGGAGCTGGGGCTGGGGGGACCATGCAGAGGGAACAGCATTTGCAAAGACCTGGGAGGCATGGGAGTAAAGAATAGTCTAAATTGCTGGAGCATAATGTGCTTCCCCACACTCTGCCTGTGGTGTCCTTAAGGAAGGGAGTTGAGGCTGGGTAGGTAACAATGTGCAGATCATGGTGGACCTTGGGTGCAGTTAAGGTGCTGGACTCTATGCTGTAGCCACAAGTAAGCCACCGAAGGACTTCGGACAGAGGAGCGATGGTGCTGATGTGCTGGCCATGAATCGTGCTGTTGCAGGGATTCTTCCTTGCATGCCTGGGGCTTCCTTCCTCCCAAGGACAACACGTGGTCTACCTTTTTCTAAAATGAGCACAGTGCTGCTATTTAGTACCCTTGTTGCCAACCTTCCTGGGCTAACCCTGGTGCCTGCTGTTGCTAAGGTTGCTTTGAGGTCCTCAAAGGTGACTTTTCAGAATCGCTCCCCATATTATGCCCAGGATGTGGCTCTGATTACCTCCCTGCTTTCCGTCTCTTTTCCCCTAGAGCCATCTTCATTAAGGTCCTAATTAGGACAGCATCAATGAGCTGTAAATGCATCTGTACGAGATGATCGCTTGTCTCAGCAGATTGGTTGCTTCTCTGAAGGTAGTAGCAGAAGCGGTGATGAAGCAGCTGTGGGACAGCGGCAAAAGCACTGGATTTAGTCAGAAAATCTGCCTGTAAATCCCAGCTCTGCCTCTGAATAACATTTGACCTTGAGGAAGTCATAGGAATTCAGTCATAATTCAATTCCATAATCTATAGAATGGGGGATGTATTAGGGTAGGCTAACTGCTGTAACCAACATTTTAGTGGTTTAATAGTATAAAAGTTTATGCCTTACTCATACAACAGCAATGCAGGTATTCTGCTTAACTCTCCTCCACCTTGTGACTAAGGGACTCAGGATCCCTCTACCTTACGGCTCCCTCACCTCCTTCTACCCTGCAGCCCTCAGCATCCTCTTCATCTGGTCAAAGGATAGGGAAAGGAGAGAGAGTGTTCAGGTTTGCATAGTTTTGTGGGCCAGCCCGGGAAGTGACCCACATACCTTTTGCCCACATTCCACTGGGCAGAACCCAGTCACACGGCCGCATCCACTTAGTTGCAAGGGAATTTAGGAAACGTGGTCCAGCTGTGTGCCCAGAACGAAAAGAAGACGGTTCACTGCACACCTGGTCAGTCTTTCCACCCTCTGACTATAAGGATAAAATGGTTTCTAGAGCTAAATTAGATCCGTACCTCTCAATCTAGCGCTGAGAGCAGTGCCTCGTACACGCGAGGGTTGAGTGTGGGTTTCTGTGCCTTGGAAAGGGTGCCTCAGAAGACAACAAACACTCCAGGAAGGAAACGTAAATTGTGGGTTGTGGGAGTCCTCCTCCTTCATGGTTTCTTTAAATGTATCAGGAAACAAGATTCACTAAGAAACAGTCCATTAGCAGCAGTAAAACACACTTCAAAGGAAAACAGTGCATTAGCCCTGGAACCCTTAGGACAGAGCTGCTTTCTGCCAGGAGGCGCTGCTTCCTGTCTGATCTGCTAGTAGCAGAGTCCCTGGCCTTCCTCATCTTCCTTTGCTGCTTCTTTTCCAATTATTTGCCCCCCTCCCCCCTCCTTAAACCCCCACACACGAATATTCCTCATAGACTATTAATGGGAGACGACTCAGGAGCGATAACAGGAGAGGGATGGATTAAGTTGGACAAGATAATGTACAGGATAAGTAAGGCAACCTAGGTCATCAAAAGAGGAATTAAATGGCATTTGGCCTAGGAGAAAGCTCTGGACTCGTTCAGATGTCTGTGTAAGAGAGTATGCAAATCACTTGAACAGGGAGCAGAGAGGCTGCTCATGGAAACATCTCGCATTGAAGTAAGACAGCGTTTCTTCCAAGTGTTAGGGCCCTGATGCCTTTCCAGTCCCCTGTCGTGGTCTGCCCCCTCCTCATGATGGGAAATTAATTAGGAATGGAAGATATTCCATCTCCCTTCCTGCATATTTCAGGGCTGGTGATTTTATTAGAGCAAGCATTTATTTTTTTAAGACATAACGAGAAGATTATTTCTCCTCCCTTTCACCAGGTCAAGCCCTACCTTGGAAAAAACAGCAAGAAGAAACCCTTTAGTGAGTGTGCTGCTTTTACAGCCATCCCAGGGGACAGATCTGTCTCCATTAAGTGTCCAGTTGTTGAGAGCTGCAGCCGGCTGGGTAATGAACTCTGTGATCCAAAGGCTGGGGGGTTGGTGTGGGGGAGGGGGGAGGCTCTAAGGGTGGCTTAGGAAGCAAGTCCCTCTCTGAAGATGCCCAAGAAAAAGTCATCCAAAGAGAGTGATGAGCCGTGTGCATGAGGACTGAGGGGCAGGCTGCAGAGAGTGATGAATGGGGGTCATTTGAAAAAAAGGACATGACAAGTTAAAGCGAAATCATGATTGTGGCTCAGGACTCAGAGCTTTTATCCAACCATGAAATATTCTTACTCTGGTTGGGGGAGGGAGGGCTGTAGGCTGCTTCTGCTTCAGAGGGAGGATGTGAAAATGAAGAGGGGGCTGGTCTGGGGCTGAGTGGGCAGACAGGAGGTTAGGGCTTAGCCCGGGAGCCAGAGGAGAGCCGGAGGAGGAAGAGTCGACGAAGGAGGCTGGCGGTGAGTACAGAGAACCCAGGACTCAGGATCCTGGTCCTAGAGCCCCCAGGGTCCCTGTTCAAGAAAGGAGAGGGATAAGGAGCAGTGAGAGCTGAGAAGTGAACACATTGGATGGAGAAGAGCTCTGTCTGCCCTTCCCTTTGACTATTTTGCTTTTCCTTACGGTGGATCTCTTACGGGAAGGGGGTTGCAATGTGCGTGGTTAAAAACCTGAGTCTGAATCCCAGCTCCACCATTTGCCAACTTGGTGAACTTGGAGAAGTTCGTTAACCTTCCTGAGCTTCAGAGAACAGTGAGGATTAATGGAATAATGTATGTAAAACCCCCACAGTGTCTGGCTCATTGCAATCACTTGTCAGAGTTAATTGATGCTGTGAAAAATGCTTAATTTGATCAAGGAGGTGACTAGGAATTTGGGGAAGGCATCCCAGACAGTGTGATAGAGCTGTTCTCATGCAAACACAAATTAGAAGGCCTTTTTCATGAGGTTTGCCCCCAGCTGGAGTCCAAAGACCTGAGTCCTAGTCAAGGTGCCACCACTAACAAGCTGCGGGACCTGCAGGCAGCTCGAGTAAGCCTTTCAGGAGCAGGGCCTCGTGTTAGACATACGGATGATGCTGAGTGCTTGGTTGGCTGCACGGGGTTCCGTGGGGGTCCATCAGGCCAACTGGAGACCCCTTGTGAGAGGCAAGAGTCTAGGCAAACATGCGGGGTCACAGGTGGGGGATCCTGGAAGTGGGGACTGGGATGGCTAGGGAGGGAGACGAGGAAGTGGGGAGAGGGCAGAGAGTGGGAGAGGAAGTGCTAGAAGCTCTGGTAACCCTAAGATTGTTTTCTATGTCTGCAAGTCTGTTTCTGTTCTGTAAATAAGTTCATTTGTGCTCTTTTTGAGATTCCACATATAAATGATATCATGTGATATTTGTCTTTCTCTGTCTGACCTACACCACTTAGTACGATAATCTATCCATATTCCTGCAAATGGCATTATTTCATTCTTTTATATGGCTGAGTAGTATTCCATTGTGCATATGCCCCATGTCTTCTTTCTCCATTCATCTGTCAATGGACACTTAGGTTGCTAGCAGTTGGCTCTTGTGAGTCAGTGTGAGCTCCAGCATATCACTGGCAGGAGATCAACAAAGAGACTTCAGAGCTCTCAAGTGGTGAGAGAAAGTAACCAGACTTGGGGTATATTTTTAAAGCTTCAGGGTGAGTGACGTTCCTGCTATATCTCCTTTAATCCTTATACCAGCTCAGGGCTGCCTTTAGCCCATAAAGAACACTTGTGCAAATTAGGGGAAGATGCCCCTTCACCTGGAAGTGAGCAGTCACGCCAGGGTACACAGTGCAGTGTGTGGGGTGCAGGCTGCCCCGTTCAGGGTACAGTCTGCTAGTTCATGATGACATCCTTTTAACTGCAATGACAGAGGGACTGTCAGGACTCCCTTTGCATAGATAAGAAATTGGCAGTCCAGATTAGTTACGTAACTTGCCTGAACTGGGGGAGATGAGACTTAAACTCAATGTACAGCCTCATCCCCCAAACTGAATCTTCGAGCCCAGGCTGTTAGGTACTCAGATTGCAAAGGCCAGAAGGTGGGACGAACAGTAAGAAACCTGGGGCTATAGATTTTTATGGCCAAATTTTATTCCTGGAGTTGTGCCAACCCAAGGTAAACCGCAAGGAACTATGGTTATTAAGTTTCTACTTGATGAAAAGTATCCCGAATAGCTTCATGTTAATTTGGGACAAAAAGACATCTTAATTTCAATTTTTTAAAAGAAATAATTGGTTCTTTTAAATTAATTAATTAATTAATTGGCTGAGTTGGGTCTTCATTGCTACATACGGACTTTCTCTAGTTGTGGTGAGCTCTTCATTGCGGTGGCTTCTCTTGTTGTGGAGCACGGGCTCTAGGCGCGTGGGCTTCAGTAGTTGTGGCACCTAAGCTCAATAGTTGTGGCTCATGGACTCTAGAGCGCAGGCTCAATACTTGTGGTGCACGGACTTAGTTGCTCTGCAGCTCGTGGAATCTTCCTGGAACAGGGATCAAACCCATGTCACCTGCATTGGCAGGTGGATTCTTTAACCATTGTGCCACCTAGGAAGTCCTAGCTTCATTTTTAAAGATGAGAACACGGAGGCTCAGAGAGGTTGGGAAATGCACCCAAGGTTACACAGCTGAGGAGTGGCATCTGGCCTGTGCTCCTAATCTCCCTCGAGCTTGTGCTCTACCAGTGGGCAAAGGAGCCCTGCCTTTGCGGTGCGTCCCCGCTTCCTCAGAAGATCAGAGGCATGTGGATGGGGAACAGGCCACCCACTTCCTAATATTTTAGGAACCTGACATCTGGGCAGTTGTATGGAGATCATTCATCTTTTCACTCATTCAACAAACACTGAGTGTCTGTTATTTATCGGCCACCCAGTTAGGTATGGGGGCTGCAGTCAGAATGTCAGAGGCCTTCTCTCTGACTTTGTAAATTACTCCACACTCCTCTTGGTTCCCCTTTACAATTTGGGGTGCAAGTCCCAATCTACCCAGGGCTCTAATGAAACCCAGGATGCTCACATGGTTTGATATATGAAAGGTACACATGGAAGGTATCAAAAGTGCGACTTCTCGGAACTTCCCTGGTGGTCCAGTAGTTAAGACTCCATGCTTCCACTGCAGGGGGCGTGGGTTTGATCCCTGGTTGGGGAACTAAGATCCCTCATGCCATGCCGTGTGGCCCCCCGACTCCCGCCAAAAGTTTCAACATACCTTTCCTGTTTCCAAAACATCACTTTGCTCCTTCCTCTGCTGATTCCTGAACTGACGACAGGAAGAACACTGAGCGCAGGACTTCCAGACAGCGTGGGGCCTGCCCCCCACCTGCTCCCAACCCTCCACGCTCCACCTCCTTGTTTTTGACCTGTTTTGTAAGGATGCGGGGCTCTTCCCTAGCATAGGGCCCCTTCCTGGCTTTGGGAAGGACCAGAGGATTTGGCTGGATGTGTTTTTCATGGAAATGGAATTCAAATTGGAACCTTATGTCTGATTTCTTTCTCTGGGCCGCAGAGCGTGGCTAGAGCATGGCCTACATCAGCCAGACCCGGATTCCAAAGGTCTGCTGACTCGGATTAGCTAAGCTGATGCTTTCCCCCTAACGGAGGGACTTCATGCCTGTCCTTTTCCTGTAAGGCCTCCCTTCTGGTGATGAGATAGTGAAATATGATGCCCAGGGTGTCTGTGTGACTCTGTGCATGCGTGCGTGCATGCGTGCGTGTGTGTGTGTGAAGGGAAAGCATAGCGCGTTAGTTCTGCATTCAGGAAAGTTCTGGGCTCCCCTGAGCTCTACCATCCCCCTCACTTCCCAAGAGGTGGTCTGTCCTTGCAGCTTAGCTGGGTTGGAACCTCCACCATAAAACTTCTTAGCTGAGCGACTCTCTGCAGGTTACTTGGCTTCTCTGAGGGGTTCAGTTATCTCTTGCTGCATGACAAGGTACCCGACACCTAGTGTCTTCAGATGTCAATTTAGCATCATCATAGCTCACAATTCTGGGGCTCAGGAATTCAGACAAGTCACAGTGGGATGTCCTATATCTGCCCTGTGATGTCTGGGGTCTCAGCTGGGATGATCTGAATCTCTTAATCCCGAAACAGCTACGGCTGCTTGGGGAGTCTCTCTGTCTTCCTAAGTACGTGTGAGTGTGTGTATACACATATGTTTGCATGCCTGTATGTATATACTTTGCCCTCCCCCCCGCCCCCCATTAGATAGACTGTCCTGGGGGTCAGGGTCATGATCACAACTATTTCGTTCAACACGTTATACCCAGCACCTACCACAGCAGGTGGTACACAGAAGATGCTCAATGATTATTTGTTGAATAGATGAATGACCGCCTCTCAAGTCGGCAGTAAGTGTGGCAAGACAGCAGGCAATGAAATCAGATGAGTCGGCACAGAGACAGCCTCTCAAGGAGCTGCCTTCTTGTCCCCTTCCCACTCGTAGATACTGCTCAGGTCCCCCTGGGCTGCGGAGAGAATTCTATCCATTTAGCAGCGAATACAGCTTGAGGTGTCCGGGACTTGCAGATTCTTATCTATACTTTCCTGTCGGAGGACAGAAAATGTGCACATTCACTACTCTGGGCTTTTCAGATGAGTAGGTTCTGGGAATAAATGAGAGACACAGAAGACTGTGAGATTTTGTGACGGCAAAGTCATTAAAAGTGTCCTCTACTGTAATTTCCACCTCTCCAGACTTGGGCTCTTGGTGTAAATCCTTCATCTTATTCTCAGATGAGCTCATAGGGAATGGTGCAGGGATGCATGGGAAGATGAGGGGAAGTGGCATCTGGGTGACGACGGTGTCTGCATCCTCTCTTTGCCTCTGCGGCCGTGTTACTGCAGCTGGTGACGCACGTCCTCCCAGGCATCACCTCCAAGAATCAGGTCCTGGGTAGGCCGGAAGGGGTGCCCAGAGCCCACTCCTCCCTCTGCCATGGGAAGGTGACGCCTGGGGTCTCAGTGTGAGACCAGCTTTGGAAAACCGCTTTCTGTGGGAATTGATGATGTTGTTGCTTTTGGAGAAAATGAGGTTTTTTCTACCTACAGTGAGCAGATGCCCAGAGACCCTCTGAAATGATACCAACCTAGGATTAGGAGCACACATCCAGAGTCTGAGGCTTGTAGAACCAGGATTATAATTTACCTTAGACCCCAGAGTCCTCCCTTCCTCCTTTCCTCACTGTGCATGCGAGGAAACAGAGGCCCAGGGAAGTGCAATGATGTGGATTGACCACTGGGCACCCCAGGCCTGGAAGTCAGGCTCCCCAACTCCAGCTTCAGTGTTCAAGGCTCTGGATATGTCCTTTGCACACTGTAAAGCACTGTGAGCAAGTGAGGGCATTTTTCATGTTATTATGAACACGTGTCCCTTGGTCACTTGGATGAGGAACAAAATGGAGAGAAAAGAGCCATCACCTCTCCCTCTTCTCCCCTGCACCACCCCCCACTCCACCCTTCACCCACCATCCCTCCCCTTCTCTGGACTGTGGCTCCCTTGCTGGTGTCCTGGACCCGGGCCTGGGCATGGGGACAACACATACATTTCAGAAAAGAGGGTGAAGAGGGGAAGGAAGGGTGTGGAGGATGCTTGGCGAGGCTTTGAGGCCTTCAGAAGAAATGCACGAAGCATGGGGACAACAGCAGGTGCAGCAGGATTCCCCTTCACCCTCCTCCCGTACAGCCTCCGAGGCCCCCAACCTCCAGGTGTCCTGAAAGTCCAGCTTTAAGGAGCGGGATGCTGGAATCCTAGCTCCCAGACCCTGTGGTCAGAGCCCACCTGCCTCTGGAAATTGTATCTTGGGAGAAATGAGGTCCTCCTTACCCCAGGCCATTTCCAGGCTTCCTGAACCACCGAGAGCACTGGGACGAGGGATGAATATTTTATAAAAGACCATAAAACATAATTTGAGTGAATTAGAGGCTGTAGTTAAAAAAAGAGAGAAGCTACCATCGGTGGACCGGGAGTGTTGCATTATTTAGCCCCAGCTATTTCATTCCATCGGGAAAGCGGAAGAACCAGAACGTGAAAATCACACTCTTAGCTCCACAGGAAGAGAAGCAGCACCTTGGAGGCCCCACTGCATTAGCTTAGACTCACTGAGCGAGGGACAGTGGCTCTCTGTTTGCAATGTGCTTGGGGGAGGGAGGGATAAATGCCTTGGAAGGGAGCAGGCAACAGCTGCCCAGCCTCACCCTACTGCTCCCATCTGTCTATTTGTATCCTATGGGGAGAGCAGAGTAGGGGATGCTAGTTGGGTCTCCTCTTTCTGTAGAATCTTCCCTAACCTCCCCTGTCTCTTCTTCCAAAGCAGCTTCTTCATTCCCCAACATTGGATGGGGAAGCCAAGCCCAGAAGAGAAAACAGCATAAAAGTACACATCAGACATCCCGGTTCCAATCTCTGCATCTGACAGGCTACCTCACAAAGTCTTTGAGACCTTGACTTACCACCGGGTTTTAGGGACCTGTCCTACTCAACGGACAGCCTTCTCTCATTTCTTCCTTTTTATTGTTTTATTTTTTCTTTCTTTCTTTTAAAAAACATTTTTGGCTGTGCCACGTGGCTTGTGGAATCTTAGTTCCCCAACCAGGGATCGAACCGGTGCCCTTGGCAGTGAAGGCGTCGAGTCCTAGCGACTGGACTTCTGGGGAGGTCCCAGCTTCTTCCTTTCTAGGTTCCTGCAAATTCCTGACCCTGGGGGGAAAACTGAAAATCATTTTACTTCTCTTTTGATGCCAGGCAATTGAACTTCCTTTGCCCTAAGCTTTCATCACGAACCATATCCTGGGCTTTACCATTCTTAACGATACAGTCCTTTCATTTGTCTTCAGAACTAAAAGAATTTTTTACTCCATGGAGTCTGCAGTTAGCAAAATCAACAAGAGATACAATGTCTTCAAGTGTGTCAAAGGTTCCAGATCAGTCTCTTCCTGAACTTGTACTTCACTCCCCCAGTGGAAGATGCAGGAAGATATTTTCTCCATCTTTTCCGAGCATACCCTCTACAGACTGATATGGTGGAGGGAGAAGTAACCAACAATAAGAACAAAAGAGTTGACCAAAGTTAAGCTTTTGAAATAAATTTCATGATTTATGTTCAATTTTTTTTCTTGGGGCCATAGAAAATGCAACATTAACAAGCTCTGTTACATGTATCTCCAAGCAGGAAAACAAGTAGGTGTAACTGTCCTAGGTTAAGCTGTATTCATAAACATCCCATACCTCTCAGTGGGTTCTATTGAAGGATTATTTATTTCTCAGAGTACACATTCTTCACTGGGATTCTTGGGGCCCTAGGCTGATGGAGAAGCTATCTTCTCAAGTGCTCTCGATCATGATGGTGGAGGAAAAGAGTTTGGGTAATTCAGTGCTGTGGGTCAGATGTGACATATGTCACAACGCATCAGCTGGAATGAGTCATGTGACCCTGGCCTGCCCTAAGTGGACCAGGAAGGACACAATCCTACCATGTGCTCAGAAGGGAGAGAGATGGAAATATTTGGTAAAGAGCAGCAACGACTACCATCGTCTGCCCTCCTGGTCATGAAATGTTTGACCATCACAGGCAAAATACGCTTACCCTCTAAGGAAGGCAACCTAAAAGTCCTATCCAGTCTGGGTACCAAGCTCAAAGTCTGGGACCTCCAGTGGTGGGGAGTAGTCTTTGCGTTCACAGGGGCATATTCTGGTCTCTACTTCAGTTATGGATGTGGTTCCTTCTAGTTCAGAAACTCAGTGAATCAAAAAGACACGTTATCTTTCCACCTTCCACAGCACAACGGACAGGGGTTGATCTGGAACAGGATACCCTTAATAAATATTCCTGTTCAGAAAGGGGAGAGAAAAGGAAGCAGTGCAGCTATCACTGGACCGTGGTTGTGGTGGTTCTGAACCCCATTTAGCAGAATTAGGTCCTCATGTGGCTGCTTGGGAGGGAATCCTAGCTCCCTGTTCTCTATCCCCCAGCTTCCCCTCTGGAACATTCTCTCTCACCTTCCTTGGTCCTATTTGAGATGGGCGTTGCAGGTAATAGATTCCTTGGGGACTGAGCAGCTTTCTTTGCTGGCTTCTTGACCATACAGATTTAGGGGCCTAAAGGTTGTTTAAAGTCTTGAACAATCCTGAATGGGTTAGTCCATATCGTGGTTCCTTTGGCAATATGACTGATGTAAATCATCTTAGACTTTCTCCTATCTGTCCAGGCAGCTCTCTGTGCCCCTAGCCAATAACCACACCCATGGATCTTCTTGAGATCAACCTAACAGTGGATGATTTGAGCCTATTAGTTTTCTGTGGGAAGTTATACACCTCTAGTTTCTTCCCCTCCTCCACATGTCACTTTGTCTAATTCAAATACTTATTTTTTGGAAGCCACAATGTTAATTAGGTTTTTGTAAAGCACTTTATTTTGTTCAGGGGTATCAGCAATGGGCATGATTGCCCTACGCTTGATTTGTTCTGTGAAGCAAGCCTGAGTCCTAATCAGCCCTTCCGGCACAGAGGTCTTTTGATTTTTGTTTACTTCTATTTGGTATGAGCAGCAATTGCCTCTGCCAGCCCTGAATATCCCCACGTTTCTGGACTCTCTCTTGTCTATTTCATCCCTGCGTGCCAAAAGTAGCCACCACGTGATGCTAACAATCTGTTTTCCAACATCTTCATAGACGTACAAGTTTTTAGGTACATTATCTGCCTTCTAAGTTATCACAGGCAGCAATTTTTCAAATATTTTGCCACTCATAACATGGAATACCCATAACAGCCTCCAATAAAGTGTCTTTACTGTCCATTATCTGGCCCTGGAGTGAATGTCACAAATTTTAAGTTTTGGTTACAGCAGCTTCTCGATTCTGGGTACCACTGTGAATCAGTTTGGATAAACTAAATTATGCCGTGGTAACAAATCCATCCCCAAATATCAGAGAATTAGAACAACAAAAGTTTTTTTCTTACTCATGCTATGTTCCTGTTGCTCTGTCTGGGGGCCCTGTCCCATGTCACCTCTCTCTGGAACCCACCTCACTCTGCCGGAGCAGCCGCCACCATGGGTGATGCTGGCCACTGTGGCCGGGATAAAAGAAGCTCTGGAGGCTTTAATTAAATATTTTGGTCCAGAAATGATACGCATCACTTCTGCTTACAACTCATGATTAGCATTACTGGCCTGGTCCAACCACAGCTGAGCTAGCGTGTACAATTCCCCACCTTCCTGTAAGGGAGAGAGCCGAAGACATTTGCAAAATAGCACTAATGATGCCACAGTAGGGGAATGGGATGTAGAAGCCGGCTGCAAACTTGTAATACTAACAAGTGCTCTTGGGATCCTTCCTGAACAGTAAAACGTTTTTTATAGATTTATTTCTTGGCAGAGTTAGTCATTTCCTAGGGCTGTTGATTTGCATGACACAGATGTCTAATGCATCCCTTTCCCAATATACAGCTTCACTCAACTGAAAGCTGTTAGAGTTTTCTCTAGTGGATTTTATAGCATCATTATCTCCACCACCACTTTCTGGTTGAGATCATCACCACCATCACCATCACTATCATCACCATCATCACCACCATCATCACCATCACCACCACCATCATCACCACCATCACCACCACCATCATCACCATTACCACCATCACCATCATCATCACCATCATCACCACCACCATCACCATCATGTTCATCATCACCACCATCACCATCACCACCATCACCATCATCATCACCATCACCATCACCATCATCATCACCACCACCATCACCATTATGTTCATCATCACCACCATCACCATCACCATCATCATCAAAAACTTTGGCTAAGCAGCTAATTACAAATAATGCTTATCTATAAGATATGTTTGCATTTGTCCTTCCCTTTGTCACTTTAGTCCCGGGGAAAGCCCAGAGGGAGGGAATTGATCACAGGACACTGTCTGACTCATCATCCCTTTCCCAAACCATCTAGAGAGAGGTGTGATTCTTCTTAGGGAGGGTGTGTGTGTACATACCTGGGCACAGGTAGGAACTGAGGGAGTTGACCACTTACCACTCTTTCCTTCCACAGATGTCTGTGAGAGAAAGGGCAGTGAAAAGGACCATTCACAGGGCAGTGAAAAGGACCATTCATAGAGATTACTCAGAGAATCAAGGCTAAGCTTCCCCAGAGGAAAACTACAAGGATCCTACTGCCAGGGTAATGATAAACACACACACATGCACACACAGAGAGAAAGTAGAAAATGTAATAAAAGAAACCTGTAAAATAGAGTAGAATGATCATTGATACACCTGGGATAAGTACATTTTAAGATCCAGGGCAAAGAGAAGAATGTAAATGGTTATCAAATTATGTGCCACATTTTATCTGTTCCTCCTGGTTGGTACATACATCCATTTGTAGGTGGTTCCTCCCTACTGGCACCATTTTATTTCTACCATGTACTCCTAATTTGATGTAGATATGTTTTCACTGGAAGGTCTGCATTGGTCTGGGAGGATAGGAGCCCTGGGGTCCGTTCCCAGTTTTTGGTTTCCAGGACAATCCTTTCTCTTGATTTCCTTCTACCTCACTGAAAACCCCTTGGTCGTCTTTGCTGGCTCCTCTTCTTCCTGAACTTGAACTGTAAATTGCAGAGTGCTGTGAAGGACTTGGTCCTGATTATGTTTCTCTTCATTGTCCATATTCTGTCTGTCTAGGAGACTTTAATGCCATGGGTTTAAATACTTCTAAATATTTTAAATTGATCAATTATACATTTCTCTACCATATTCCAAACCTGGATAAACAATCACCTCCGTGATGTCTTCATTCACCTGTGTAATTTGCTTCTCCAAGTGAATATGTCTAAAAAGGAGATGGATCTAGATGGGTCCCAATCTGTTTAGTCTCTCATCTTCCCCTTCTCAATAAATGGCACCACCAACCCATCCCGGTTGCTCAAACCCCGAACCTGGCAACCATTGTTTATTTCTCATGTCCTATCCATCACCAATTCCTGCTAATTCTATCTCCTAAACATCTCACCGACCCCTCCATCTTTACTCACCCTACCTTTTCTCTAATCCAAGTCATCATCATCTTTTCTCCAAATCACTGCAATTTCCTGGCCTCCTGATTTTGTTTCCTTTGTCGCTTTGTAATTTATTCCCCTCTGTGAAACTTATTCACAGCCTCTATGTGAACCATGTCCTGTCTCTTCTCCTCTTGAGAACTGTCATTGGCTTCACATCCAACATCCTCAGATAAAACCTGAACGCACGCCCCCCCTCCGCCGCCCAAAACCTGCCCCTGGCTCCTCTTCAACCTCATCTTGTACATCTCTCTCTGCTGCCCCTTCTCCTCCCAGCATGTGGCTTTCATTGTCATCTTGAACACCCATGGCCTGTCTAGGTCAGGGCTTTTGAACTTGCCTGCCCCGAATGCTCTTCCCTGCTTTTAGCAAGTCTGGCTCATTCTCATCTTTGACTTCTCAGTTGAACTATTACCCCTTCAGAGGGAACTTTCCCAACCACCCTCTTCAAAGCAGAATCCCCAAGTTCATTTCTGACTCAGCATCCCATTTCTTTTCTTCAGAGCATTGGCTACAATATGTAAATGTCTTCTTTATTGTTTTCTGTTAAAATTTTCTACCTAGAATGGTATGTATTTACTGTGTGAAAATGTAAGCTCATAAGAGCAGATGGTTTGTCCAGATCACTTCTAAACCCCCAGCACCTGGCACATGGTGGGCACCCAGTAGCTTCTCAGTGAAAACTTGTTAAATAAATGGTTCCTACTATCAGCGAAAATGTCTGGATTTAGATACAATTGGAAAAGCCTATGCTTTCATGAAATCAGGGCTCGGTGAACTCTGGGGAAATGTTCACCGGTCACTGGAGGTGGCGTTGTAGTCTGTGCATGGGGTTATTCCTCTTGTCTTCCTTCACAGAGGAACTGGCACTTCTAAAGGTGTGATTTTCATCACCCTTAATATTTGCTTGAGAGGAACGATCTAGAGGCAAAGGGCTTTTCCAAAGCTAAGAAATGAGTCTCTTTCACGAAAGAACTAAAAACAGAGCTCTGATTCATGAACTTGCTAATGGGTTTTCCCTCCAGGGGAGCCTCCCTGTGCACAGTGAAACCTCTCTTGGGGCAAAGCCTGTGCCCATGTCAAGGTAACCAAGGAGCATCAGCTCTGCCTGTAGCTTGGCAGCCTTAACCCAAGCAGTATTCAAAGGGCTGTTCCCGGCACCATGTTAGACTGTCCACCCTTCTGGCAGAAGGCACGTTCCTCCCCACATTTCTCCAAGGTTTGTTTGGGAGAGTTACTGACTTAGTTGATAACCGCATAGATTAAAAATTGGCAAAGATGAAAACAAACATGCAAATGAACATTTCATTGTAAACATTGATCACCAAGGACAAAAGGAATCATGAGTAAGTCAATTTACCACCCAGAAAAGAATTACAGTTAATTGGACAGGGGTTTAAAAAAAAAAAGAGTATCTTCTATGTTATATGATACTTGTAGCTTTCTTTTCTTTCCTTAAAATGTTTCTTTTTTTTTTTAAATGAGCAACTCACTAGGGCAAAGTTTAAATTGATTAATTACATAGCCTGTGAATAGGAAAAAATAGTGACTAGGTACACTTGCTTTCTTGCCATTCACTGAAACATGCAAGGTGAGAGGAGGGAGTGGAAATGAACAGGACACAGCAAAGAAAAGAAGGCAAAGAACATTGCCCTGCAGGTCTGGTGAGGGACCAGACTAGAGAATGAAGCAGTTATGTGGCAGCCTGACTCCTACCAACTCACCCCTTGACCTCTACCCTACACATCCAGGACACTACTCCTACTCCCTCCCCCCGCCCCTCAGGAGTGAACCACTGTGGTTTTAAAACACTTAGTGCAATACAAAGAACTCTGGCGCAAATTTTGTGGTTTGAGAGTACCTTTATGTATCATTTCCATCATTATCATCCACGAACTCTTACCAAGGATCTCAGAGCACAAGACGCTACACACAAACACTTTCTGCTTGTCAGCCAACCTATTTTGTCTATAGCCACCCCAAAAGGAGGAAACTGAGGCACAGAGAAGCAAATGTCAACCCTACCTGGTAGCAGCAGTATGAAAAGATTAGACTGCCCCACCAGACCCCAACCTGTCTGATCTAGTGATGGAAGATGATATGGTCTCTGGCAGAAATGGATGGAAAACCATTCTTACCTCCTCCCTCGTGGAGAGTTAGGGGAAGAGTCTCTACAACAAACTTGGGTCCCTACCCAAATAATGCCAGGTGGGTCTTCCTTGTAACATTACTGAGGAGCAGAAGCCATCTTTCTCATAGGATTGCGAGGAGTGAGTGAGGTGGTGCAGATGAAGCACCTAGACCGTGGCTGGCACACACCAGGTGCTGGGAAAGTGCAGCTATTAGTTTAATCAACATGCCTTTTCCACTCCCCCCCCCCCTCCCCGCAGGGAGGCTGGGAGTTTATGAATTCCAGGATGTACTTCCCTGGGCTATGCTACCTCTGAGATGCCACCATCTTCTGGTTCTTTCTTCACTGGGGCTGCTGCCCAAGCTCCCAGGACTCCCTTGGAAAAGGCAAACGGCAACTTCCCACCCTTTTCTCTGCTATCACTTTGCAATCCTGGGAGAATGGTGGACTCGCCCTCCCAGGTTTGCAACTGGGGGCGTGGGATTCCCTGGAGACTGACACTGGAGTACAATGTAAATGGGAAGCTCTCAAGACATCAAAACACGCTTCCTCTGTTTTTTTTTTTTTAAAGCAGAGACTGTAGAAGCTGGTCTTCGTAAATACATAAGGACAAAATATGATTTGATTTGTTTTCATTACATTTCTGGGTGAGTGGAGGCACAGAGCTCTGTGCCGTGGGGCGGGGGTGTTTTCTTATTGATGAGATGCACTGCGCAGGTCAACTCCATAAACCGAAAAGAGAAGAGCGAATTGCGGGGGCGGGGGGTGTGGCATTAGGGTACCCACGCCTGTTTAGGGGGCCGTGGATGCCGACTTGAGGAAGCGAGAGGCGTGCCAGGAGAGCGCGGGAAAGAGTACTGGAGAGGCGAGGGTGCGTCTGCTCGCCGCGCCCTGGCTCGCGCAGCCCCTGGCCCGGCGAGGGGTGTGATGCGGGAGTGGGGTAGGAGGGGGCAGCAGGCGGGGCCTGCCACGTCACTTGGAGAGAGTGTGTTGGGAAGGAAGGGCAGAGCGGAGAGCCGAGCCGCTGCAGCTGCGGCGGCTGCAGCGAAGGCACCAGCGCTGGGGAGGTGGGTCCGCGCGCCCCGGAGCCGGGGCGGCCCCAGGGCCCTCTCGCAGGCCAGCGGCGCGGCTCGGAGGGAGCCGGTGGCGGCCGTGGCGGCAAGAACGGCGACCTTGGCCGGCGGAGTCCCGGGTGTCCGTAGGGCGGAGGCCGAGCCGGAGGGAGGCGCATCTGGCGCTCGGGTCCCAGCGGCGGCCGGGGGGTCTGGAGCTGCCGGAGAAGCGCTGCGGGAGCTGGGACGTGCTGACCCGTCTGGAGGGCGGACCCCCCGCGTCCCGGAGCCCAGTCTGCGGCGCGGCGGCGGGGCAAAGCCACGCGTTTTTTCGGGCGTCCAGCTGCACACGCGCCAGGCGTTCCAGGTAGCCCAAGCTCTATTTAGCATCCGGCGCGGATAACTGGAGGCGCAGAGGCGAACCCTCCGCACCCAGGTCACCTCCCCAGAACTAGCCTGGCAGAGACCAGGGCCTCGGGGCTCAGGGACCCGACGCCGGGTGGGACCGCGAGCCCCACCCTGAAAAGCAGGCGCCGCCGAGAGCTGGGAGGCTGCGCCGCGCCTGGGAGGTCGTGTCGCGGGCGCCGTCCTAGTGGCGGGGAGCGCACCGCAGAGGGGACATGCGATCGGAGAAGTCCCTCACGCTGGCGGCGCCGGGGGAGGTCCGTGGGCCAGAGGGGGAGCAACAGGATGCGGGCGACTTCCCGGAGGCCAGCGGCGGCGGCGGCGGCGGCTGCTGTAGCAGCGAGCGGCTGGTCATCAACATCTCTGGGCTGCGCTTCGAGACGCAGCTACGCACCCTGTCGCTGTTCCCCGACACGCTCCTGGGGGACCCCGGCCGCCGCGTCCGCTTCTTCGACCCTCTGAGGAACGAGTACTTCTTTGACCGCAACCGGCCCAGCTTCGACGCCATCCTCTACTACTACCAGTCGGGGGGCCGGCTGCGGAGGCCGGTCAACGTGCCGCTGGACATCTTCCTGGAGGAGATCCGCTTCTACCAGCTGGGGGACGAGGCTCTGGCGGCCTTCCGCGAGGACGAGGGCTGCCTGCCCGAGGGTGGCGTGGACGAGAAACCGCTGCCCTCCCAGCCCTTCCAGCGCCAGGTGTGGCTGCTCTTCGAGTACCCCGAGAGCTCGGGGCCCGCCCGGGGCATCGCCATCGTCTCGGTCCTGGTCATCCTCATCTCCATCGTTATCTTTTGCCTGGAGACGCTGCCCCAGTTCCGTGCAGATGGTCGAGGTGGAAGCAATGGTGGTGGTGTCTCCTCAGTGTCCAAGGGCCGTCAGGAGGAAGAGGAGGATGAAGATGATTCCTATACATTCCATCCTGGCATCCCCCCCGGGGGAATGGTGGCAGGGGGCTCATCCTCACTGAGTACTCTTGGGGGCTCCTTCTTCACTGACCCCTTCTTTCTGGTGGAGACTCTGTGCATCGTCTGGTTCACCTTCGAGCTGCTGGTGCGCTTCTCCGCCTGCCCCAGCAAGCCAGCCTTCTTCAAAAACATCATGAACATCATCGACTTGGTGGCCATCTTCCCCTACTTCATCACCCTGGGTACCGAGCTGGTGCAGCAGCAGGAACAGCAGTCAGCTAGTGGAGGGGGCGGCCAGAACGGGCAGCAGGCCATGTCCCTGGCCATCCTCAGAGTGATCCGCCTGGTCCGGGTGTTCCGCATCTTCAAGCTGTCCCGCCACTCCAAGGGGCTGCAGATCCTGGGCAAGACCCTGCAGGCCTCCATGCGGGAGCTGGGCCTGCTCATCTTCTTCCTCTTCATCGGGGTCATCCTCTTCTCCAGTGCCGTCTACTTCGCAGAGGCCGACGATGATGATTCGCTCTTTCCCAGCATCCCGGATGCCTTCTGGTGGGCAGTGGTTACAATGACCACCGTAGGTTACGGGGACATGTACCCCATGACGGTGGGGGGCAAGATCGTGGGCTCGCTGTGCGCCATCGCCGGGGTCCTCACCATCGCCCTGCCCGTGCCTGTCATTGTCTCTAACTTCAACTACTTCTACCACCGGGAGACGGAGCAGGAGGAGCAAGGCCAGTATACCCATGTCACTTGTGGGCAGCCTGCCCCGGACCTGAAGGCAGCTGACAATGGACTTGGCAAGCCTGAATTCTCAGAGGCCACCCGGGAGCGGAGACCCAGCTACCTTCCCACTCCACATCGGGCATATGCAGAGAAAAGGATGCTCACTGAGGTTTGAGGGATGCAGGCAGGGCCTGCCTGGAAGGAAGACGCAGAGCAAACAATCCCTTAGAGCTCCTCCTCATTCCCTAATACTCGCACTCCAGCTCCAGGTGACTTCTGACTCCCTCCCCTACACCCCGTGGTTGGCACCAGGACCACACACCTGGACTGTCAACCTTGTTACTCGACCCGTGCAGCATCCAAGGTTTCTCCATCTAAATGACATTTTTGAAATTCTCACGGTGCCACCCATTCGTGCCCATCTTCTGTCACACGGATGAGATTTCCATCTGGCCTTCCTGCAAGACTGATTTTTCATGCCTGGGACTTGTAATATCTCTAGGAAGAGTGATGTCGATTGGATGGAAACCAGGCATCCCTGGGTCCTGTTTCTCCTTGGCATCCTTGGCTTTGGGGCATGCACCTATCTTAGCTTCTGGCCACGTGGTAACTACCAGAAGCTGGTGGACAGAAACAGTACTCCTCCTTTTGTTTTCCTCCAACAGCCTGTAACACCGGCTGGTCATCCTGCAGAGGACCCTTAGGAGAGCCTTGGGCTGCACAGCATGAAAATATGTTATTCATCTCTAATCTTGGATAGAATTAGAGAAACTGCGATTGCACCTGGCCATTTGGAGGATGTGAGAGTCAGTCCTGGATCAAAGGGGCCAGTAGATGCTTCCAGGTTGTGATCTGGAAGCATCTACAGTAGACATCAGTCTTTGGTCTCCAGTTAATTCTCTCCCTCTGATCCCCTGACTCTCTCTAGCTTCCAGGAAGGCTTCTTCTCAGAGCCAAATACTCTTTGTGTGCAAGTGCCTTCCTGTGCAGAGGAACTGGCAAAGGGGAACCACAGAGCTGGGAGAAATGGCTGAATAGAATCAAGCGCTGGGCTTGACCTCTTATCAGAAGAGAGGTACCACTGAGACGATGCCATGTCGGGGGGCAGAGGAGTCTTCTGCCGACAGCGGATTGCTCTCCCTCACTTCCCCCAACCCTCTCTAGCCCTCCAGCCTTCTCTCTGGGAGTCTGACTTAGGATTGCAGTTGAAGGCTTTCTAAAGCAGACTCCAGCCTAAACCTGCAGACAGGTAAAAATACACATTGGATACTAGCGTGGGTTTTTTTCTTTTTCCATTTTGTGGGCAATGAGACAGGTGGTTTAGAGTAAGGGAGAAGCATTATTCCTTTGCTGACAGCCTCGCTGTTAGAGGTTTTTTGCTGAGTCAAGCAAACATTCTTCTGCTCTGGCCCTGGGGCTGCCGCCAATGGCTCTCACTGGTAAGGTGCCACCTGGACCAAGTCATCTTCTGTCGTGAACCCCTGTTTCTGTCCCATCTGCCCACGTTCCCTCATCTCTCTCCTCATCACACTGTCATTCATTTATTGCCTCGATCAACTGTGATGTACTGTTCTGAGCTCTCCTGGGTACAGCTTAGGAACCGAAAGGACTGTTAATGTGTTTTTAATTTTATAATCTAGGCTTTAAGACTCCTTGAGGAGAATTTAAGAAAAAAAGATCTTTTCTCGAAGAGCAGACTTATGAGGGAAGCCCTCTTGAGGGTTTTCCTGAGAGACACTGTGTCTGGACGTTGCCACACTTTACAGGATGACTTGGGTGCCACAGTCCCTCTTTGTGCCTCAGTTTTCCCACCCATTCAATGGGAACATTCACATCTTCTCTGTGCCCCCACCTCACGGGGAATGGCCTGTGAACTCATCGGGGAGGCTGGGGTGATGCTATGCAAATGTGTGAACTTTTGTAATGATTTCTAGTTCATCACCCCATTTCCCCCTCTCCCATAAGCAAGGCCTCCCCCCACCTGAGTTCCTGCCTTGGATCCAAAGCCCATGCACAGGCCATTCCGGGCCATTAGCTCTTTATCCCTCCCAAGCCTCTTGAACTGGGCCTCGGTCTTTCTTCTTACCCTTCAGCAAGGAGGATGCTCTTTAGAGTGATTCAGTGGGATCCTTTTAGGGCCAGACACCATCCTCTTGGTTGGCAGCTTGGCTCCTCCAAACCTGAAATGCAGTGGGAGATGCTCAGGGTTCAGACACCTGCTCTGAGGCCAGAAAGTGCCAGGTTTCTGAATCTCTTCTGGAATATTACTCCTGGCAATTCGGGGGAAAGAGAAGGCCCACCCAGAGGCAGAAGGGATGTTCCCGGCGAGGGTACTGCTGGAACACGTATGCACGTGTCTCTGCATGTACGTATGTGCTTATCCTCATAACCATTTCCTTTTCAAGTCAGAGCATGCCTGAAAGTAAAGGGTTTATGGAGAGCTGGGCTCTCCAGGGACTCTGGTTGCCATAGCAACCTTCCAGACTGTTCTCTCTATCTTCTGATTTGGGTAGCCAGGGAGAATGGGAGACTACGTATTCCCAGCTTCTGAAATGGGGACGCCTCTCACATACAGGTTTAGGGGCTGGTAGGGCTAGGACAGGGATGCATGACCTTTGGAAAACGAGGGGGAAGCAGGTCCTCAAGTTTCCTATCTGGACCTTTCTTCCTTGTTTCCCCACCCACTTATTGAAGCTGCCTCATCGCACCCCTGAGTCTTCAGAAGCTTGAATGCTAAGCAACTGCCAGTTAAACCAATGCCCATATTCTTTTTCAGAATGGCCTTGGAGGGAACTAGCTTCTTGAGAGGCAGCCTAGCTGGGCCTCACCGAGGGTCATACTAGTTTTAGTCCATGAAAGCACCGTGGGGCACTCACATCCCCAGAGAGAGGCTCCTCCCAGCTCTAAGAGAGACGGAGAAGTGATGCTCCTTCCTCCCAAGGAACAGTCTGGCTCCTGGGAGGAATCTCATAGGTGGTTCTACTTAAGATGTCGAAGAAAAACTAAGAGGCTGTGACCTGACCTAGTTCCTGTGAAGGATTTTGTCAAGTGACCCCCTCTGCCTCTGAGTCTCGATGTGGATTTTGCTCCCTGAGCACCAAGAGAATCTACCCCGTGTTGCCATGACAGCTGGAGTGGCGATTTCACAGATGCCAGCAGAGGGGCTCAGGTCATCATTACACCTGACTCAGGCCCGCAGGAGCTCCCAGAGGTCTTCCTGGACCTGTCAAGCTCGGCTGAGATGGGGAGATTCCTCCTGCCTGATCAGCCCCAGGAGATAAGGGGACAGCTGGCCATCTTTGCACTCGAGGTAGGTTCTCCTGTTGGGGAATTTCATTCTGGCTCAGTCCTTCAGGCTAAATGGGAACAGGGCTGGGGAGGGGCAGAGAGAGGGTGGGAGAGTGTGTGTTTGGGGGAGAATGAAGGCTTTGATTTCCTTTCTTCAGCAGCTGCCTCACCCTCTTTCTGTGTGTTTTTGTCTCCTTCTACTTTACTCTCCTCTGTTTCGGTTCCCGTACTGCTACCTTCCTCCCACATCCCCCTCTAATCACCCCCTTTTCTCTGCATTTTTCCCCTTTCCTTCTATTCAGTCTCACTTTCTCTGCCTTTTTTGTCTTCTTCTCACATTTCTGGTTTTCCCCCATCTGCTGTTTTAACCTCTTCTTCCTTCTCTGTGTTTTCTTTCTGTCTCCCTCTCACCTTCTTAGGGGCTGGGAGCACCTTGGGGCATTTCAGTTGAGTTGCTCTTTGGACTCTAGGACAGCTGTGACCTAGGGTGTTTGCTCAGAAGGTTGTTCTCCAGCTGGAGGACCCCCCTTTTCCCTGGCATCTCAGTACACCATCCTTTCCTAGGCTACTCACCTCTGTGGGCAGATTCGTGAGCTTCTGGAGCAGGATGAGATTGCTGTGGGTTTAGAAAATATCTCAGATGGAATTTCTTGAATCTGCAAAGATAAAATAGAGAAGGAGACAGAGAGAAAGAGAGAGAGCCGGAGGGAAATACATTTTAGATAAATATTTTGCTTGTGTAGCACTAGACTCTGCTCACCTCAGGGTGCCCCCAAACTTAAGAATATTACAGAAAGGTTCAAGACAATGGCACAGTAGAAAGAGTGAAATAAATGCACAAAAGAGGGCTCAGGAGGAAGGCGTAGAGTGGAATTAGCCTAGAAAAACCCTTAATTTGAGGGTGGCCATCTGACTGCCCTTAATTCACTTGAAGGTGCTCAGAGCTGTCACTCTTGTACACCGAAGGCAGAAGAAAAGCAAAGGACATAAATGCCAGTGGTACAAGGTGTGGGGGACACTCCTTGGCAAGATGGGTTAAGATTCACCAATTGGTCCACAGGAGGCTTTTGTATCTCCTTGCTGGAGGTCGTGTAGGCTGAGTCCCATGTGCATCACAAAATCAAGAGGCTTTTGGAGGGTAAGGGACATTTTCTGAAAGAGGATTGTGGTGACAGTTTTACAGCTCTATAAGGTAACTCCCAAAAGTCACTGAATTGTTAAAAAAAAAGCGACATGAAGCTAGTAACCTCTGAATTTCACGCCTTGTCTGGGAGGTGGTTTGTTTTTATAAATCTAGAAGTTAACCGTCTCTAAAGATGGACCAAACTGCATATTTGGGATAGAATGACAGTTTTCTTCTCTGCCACTTGGTGACACTTTAGAGCTGTCATGCAGTTGCTGCCGCTACTCCTGTCCAGTGCCAAGAACTGTTTGTTTTGTTTTGTTTTGAATTTTGACAGTGAAACCATTGTGGGAATGACATACCCCTTTCTTTTCACTCTGAAGACAGGCTGAGCCATTTCTGGTCCACGCAGAGCCTCGTTACCATGTACTGAACTAGGATAAGCCCGTTGGATGTGACTCATTCATGACAGAGGACGAAGGCAATGAACTTGCCCCCTGCCCAAACCTCAGCCCCCTGCCAAGGCGTTTATATTTTGCTGGCAAAACAAAAACAATCAAAACCTCACAAACAAACGCAGAAACCCCTCCCCCCATCTCCATACCTGGAAACTCAGAATTCCTTAAGAAATTACACAGGAGTCAAGGTTTTATTCTCCTGGCCTGGTCCCCACCCTCCAGCCACTGATGGGGCCCTGCAGGCTTTGGTGCTTCCAAGAAACACAAGAAGTGGGAGTGAGGGTTTCCCTTTAGCTCGTCCTCCTCTGAGAGCACTCATCTGATGTCATTCCTCTCTCTCTCTTTTTTAAAAAAAAAAAAATTGTTTACTTATTTGGCTGCACCATGTCTTAGTAGCGGCATGCAGGATCTTTGTTGCCGCATGTGGGATCTTTAGTTGCAGCGTGTGGGATCTTTAGTTGCAGCGTGTGGGATCTTTAGTTGCAGAGTGTGGGATCTTTAGTTGCAGCGTGTGGGATCTTTAGTTGCAGCATATGGGGTCTAGCTCCTCAACCAGGAATCAAACCTGGGCCCCCTGCATTGGGAGCACAGAGTCTTAGCCACTGAGCCACCAGGGAAGTCCCTGTCCTTCCTCTCTTGCTCTCATTTGCCTTCCTCTCACTAATCCCTTCCTCCCTCCCCCCCACTGCCCCACCCCTCCCGCCCTTGGTGGTTTTCCTCATGTGACACCTTCCCATCCTGCTGTTTATCATGCCTTCTGTCCGCTGGCTGAGCCCTTGCTTTTGGCAGTATTTTGTCCTGCGGCATCTCTCCATAAATGCCAACGCAGGTTTCCAGAGAACACTGTCCTCCCGGGACAATCTGGCTGGAACCGCCGGGCCGGCTCTGATTGGCTCTGACTGTGCGTTATTGCCCCGGGAAGCAAAGTTTGGTCTAATTCTAGCTTGTCAAGGTCACTTAGGGAAGGCAAAGAAATCTGTTCTTTAAACCGAAGGATTTCCTCTCTCCAGCCCACTTGATGCCGGGCAGCCCCCGGGGTGTGCGGCTCCCTCAGCGTAGAAGGAGGCTGGAGCTCGGGGCTTCTCGGGAGAGGGAGCCTTGGATGCAGGCCACTGGGAATAAGGACAGATGGGCTCTTTGTTCTCGTGTTACCGTGTCTCCCGATGAACCACTTTCCTGTTCTGGGCTCGAGGTCACTGTGGGGTTGGAGATAGTCGTTTCTTTCCCTTCCTTTTGCTCTGAACTCCTAGAGAACGGTGTTCATGCCACCTCTTTGTCTCATATATATATATGTATATATTTTTTTAAAATAAATTTATTTATTCATTGGCTGCGTTGGATCTTCGTTGCTGCACACGGGCTTTCTCTAGTTGCTGCGAGCGGGGGCTACTCTTTGTTGTGGTGCACAGGCTCCTCGTTGTAGTGGCTTCTCCTGTTGTGGAGCGTGGGCCCTAGGCGCGTGGGCTTCAATAGTTGCGGCACATGGGCTCAGTAGTTGTGGCTCACGGGCTCTAGAGCACAGGCTCAATAGTTGTGGCGCACGGGCTTAGTTGCTCCGTGGCATGTGGAATCTTCCCAGGGCAGAGCTTGAACCCGTGTGCCCTGCATTGGCAGGCTGATTCTTTACCACTGCACCACCTAGGAAGTCCTGTCTCATATATTTTCAAAAATTTTTATTAGAGTATAGTTGATTTACAATGTTGTGTTAGTTTCTGCTGTACAGCACAGTGAGTCAGTTCTATGTATACGTATATCTATTCTTTTTAGATTCTTTTCCCATATAGGTCATTACAGAGTATTGAGTAGAGTTCCCTGTGCTATAAGTAGGTCCTCATTATTTATCTTGGTCCTCCTCTCCTTGGCGCCCTAAAGAAGGAGTGGAAATCTCTCGGTGAAAACTTTGGAAAGATTATCCAAAACGAGTGACTGCTCGTTCCCATGACGAGAGAGAAAAAAGAGGCAGACGCCATAGTAAGTGCCGTCAGTACTGCTCTCACCTCGGCCATCACCTACCCTATTGGGGGCCTAGCCCTGATGGGGTTTATGACAAGTTTTAAAAATTTATTTTATTGAAATATAGTTGATTTACAATGTAGCATTAATTTCTGCTGCACAGCAAAGTGAGTCAGTTGCACATATATAGACATTCTTGATCATATTCTTTCCCATTATGCTTTATCTATGACAATTTTTTTTTTTTTTGAGCAAAGCTCTGATCTCATCCTTGTTACTGTGGAGAGGCTTTTCCTTTAACCCATCACGCGCCCTGCAGACACTCTTTGCCTGGCCCTAGAAAACATCTTGGAGCCTTAAGCGACCTCCGCCACAGGGGCGGGGAACGCAGACAGACCCCGGCTCTCTGGCGAGAGGGAAACCGATGTCTCAAAGGAGCCCACAGCCGCGCTGTCTGCGGCGCTGCTGTTTTTGATATGCTTACTTGCTCCCAGGACTTGACAACCACTGTCTCCAGGAGACAGACAAACCCTGCTCTTGGCAGTAGAGGCATTTTGCTATGGAAAAAAAAACACAGGAAGACAGTCCTGCGGCTGGGAGGGGCCAGGACCATGCCTTCCCTCTCCTCCCGGAGGCTGGCACCCGGCCAGTGGGGGTGTGGGTCTGAGGCTGGGGCGCTACCCCACTGGGGAATCCATCCTCTCCCGTGGGAGTAGTCCTAACAGGAATGAGAATGGCACCGTTCATTTAAAAACGCATCTCGAATGCGTTCAGTGCTTTCAGACATCGTGTCTTAGAGATTAGAGGCCTGGACTTTGGAGCCAGACCGTCTGAATTCAAATCCCCCCTCTGCCACTCACCTGCTAGGTGATGTAGACCAAGTTCTGAAAACTTCTGTGCCTCAGTTTCCTTCTCTGTAAAATGGGGCATAATGGGGCCAATCACACATGGCCGTTTTGAGGGTCAGATGAGTTAACAGAGGTACCATGTGCATGTAACATGTGACACCATGTAACAGCATGTACACAGTGTGACATGCAGCCACACGTGAGCACGACAACAGAGGTTGGTATTATTACCACTGATCTTATGCTCCAACAACCAAATGCGGTGGGAAGGCTAGGCATTGTTTTCCTCTTTGGCAGGCAAGACAGTTGAGGCTCAGAGGGCAGGTTCAAGGGCACCCGGCTACCCTGTGGTCCGTCGCCCTCAAGGGAGACGTAATGAACAGAACGCATTACGTGAGGGTCTGATTGGTATTAAACAAGGAGAGAGAATGAATTCATGGTTGCTAAATGTGTGCATATGCTTTTATTTACATGCCAGTTTGTCTTTTTGATGGGAAACCAGCAAGCATCCTATGCTCTTTTTCCTTCTGGGGCCCTGAAGGCACAGAGCTGCATGTACATCTTTCTAGAGGGCCTTTCCTCACTCCATCACTGTTCTTCTCCCCTCACATTTTTGCATCCTCGGGGGGTGGTACCCTCCTACAGCCTTCCTCACACACTTCCTCACATCCTCCTCCGTGGGACAAAGGCAGGGTCTCCCACTTAGTCCTTGGGACACAACCCATAAGTTGGACTCGGCTCAGAGTTTTCATCAGGATGGGGAAGGCAGTATCGCACAGCTTTCAAAGGCCCACGTCTCCCGGTCCTCGCCCTCAGCATCCTCGCCCTCTTTCATGTCCCACCATGTCCTTTCCCCTTTGCAGGTGGGGTACCTGCTGATGTTCCTTGGCTGTTTTCCAGCTGCCCCTTCCTCCTTTCAGGCAGAGGGTACAAGAGACCCCAGAGCAGCGTCTTCCGACTCTTGTGGGTCTCTGTTTGCTTCCACTGTGACTGAAGGGCCGCTGCTGCTTTGGGGATCCTGACTCGGGCCAGAATGCCGTACGCACGCTCCTCTCATTGCCACAGCCACCGCAGCATCCTGTGGGACACTGCCTTCGCCATCCTGAATTCAGAGCTTCCTTGCTTTTGGAGTCAGAGAACTTGCGTCTGAATCACTGTCTGTTAGCTGCACCTTGTTTAAACTTGTCCAAGCTTCTGTTTTGCCATCTGCAAAATAAGGAAGCAAATTCCACTTGCCCCGCCTGAGTTGTTGTGAGGCTGCAGGTGAAAGGGTTCAGCAGGCCAGACACTCAGCAGAGCCTGGTTCTCCCCTCTGCCAGGCAGCGGAGGGGACCTCAGTGACCCTGACCAGCCAGCCACCTGGGGGTGACCAGCCACCTGCACCTCAAAGGAAACGGAGTCCCAGCCAACTGCAGTTTTGTTTTCTGAAACCAACACTGAAATGAAATATGACATAAAAATAGACTCAGGACAGCAAGCTTTTTAACTAGAAGGCTCTTTTCCTAAAGGATTCACAGTAGAATCTCTTTAAATAAATTGCACTTAAGACATGACTTAATATAGAGAAAGTAATCTGAATATGTCTTGTAAGAATACAGTAATCTTTTTTTCAGTGGTTGGGTTTCCAACCAAAGTACAATGCAGATTTTCACTCAGCCCCTTCCCATGGGGTATTGGGTAGGGCAGTATCCAGGGTCACAGATGGACAGATGTAGAGCTTGGAGTGGTCATAAATGCCCCCCTTTATGAAGGAGGGGATGGATGTGGACAAGAGGAGTGACTGACCCACGGTCACACAGGCAGTCGGGCCAGAGCTGAGCCCAGGACTCACGTTTTCTGACTCCAACACAAGTATATTTTTCCATAGAAAGTGGAAACCTAAGGATTATTTAAACATTTTTAAAAGCCAACTTTATTCACATCTACCCAACCAAACTCCTTAGCAGAGCTGTCCAGGAGGAAATGGAATTAGTGCTTTTAAATTTCATCTCTCTCCCCTGACTCTCCAGGGGGCAGAGGTAGCAGGCCAAGCTAAGAAATCCTTAATCAGACAACCAGCCCCTGGATTTTGAAGGAAGGATCTGTGAGTGTTACCGCAGTGTGGACCAAAGGCACTTTCGTGCTGGGCAAGGAGAGGCTTGTGTACAGACTCTGGCGTCTAATCTCACTGAGTCTGAGGTTCTTTAACCTTTTAGGGCTTCACGTTTTCTGTTAAATTTAGTGACTGGGCTGCAGGAAACCATCCTAGATTAGAAAGCAGGAAAGCAGGAGGTTATTTGAGACTTCTGTATTTTATAGAGGAAGGAAGGAATACAGAAGGTTGGCCTCTTACCCAGCAGTGCCAACTTCTGAAGTCCTGGGAAACAGAAATCCGCTTCTAGGCTCTTCTCTGCCTTTTGTTGCCCTGGCAGAGAAAGAGAAGTTACTGCTGGGTTATAGATCACTTATAAATCACAGGACTAGGGGCAGGAAGAACAAAGTTTCCACAGGCTATGGGAGCTGAGCCATAAATCAGACAGGCGCTCACGGGCTGCTTTAAGTATCGCTGGGGGGGAGAGAAGAGTCTGGTGTGCTGGGGAAAAAGCTTGTGGTCTGTGCAGGACTGCCGTCTGCTCTAGGGGACAGGTCACGCTTGCCAGGGGCAGCTTATACGTGTGCATGCGGGGAACCCATAGAAGTGTGTATTTTATTTTATTTTATTTTATTTTAATCTCATATCATTTTACTTTACTTTTTACTTTACTTCAGTTTATTTTTTTTCTGTACTTGCACCCCCTTGGTACACAGCTTTATATGCTAGCAGAATTCCAAACACTTATCACCAAAAAGCCCAACCTGAGACTTTGCAGGTTACTCCTGACCAGGTGTCCTACATCAGTGATGTGCGGGCCAAATATGATGTGACTATAAGAAATATTGGACATGACAATTACATCTCAATAAAGGTGGAAAGAATAAAAAATTTTTAAAAATACAAGAAATGTTGGAAGATTTCACAGGCAGACCTGGATTTTTGTTTTCTTCTGAAAAACAATGTTTCTGGTCTCGTCCATTCTATGTTTCAATTTTCCAAGCTTGGTCACAAGCACTGAGCGCAGCTGCCCCCTCGGAAAGGTCAGGTGCCCTTGCCTGGTGCCCACGGAGGCTGGGTGGGGGCCCCTGTCATTTGCACTGTGCCCACGGCGTTGGTTTTCTTGTAGGAGAAAGACATCTCCCTGTGTGTGCATTTCCACCTCAGGTTGGAACATCAGAGACTGAGTGGGTGCCCCAGGTAGGGACAGGTGCCACCCGGCCTCCTTCATCTGGTGACCTGTGGACTCTGGCATGCGTGGCTGCTCTCAGAAGTCCTCTTGTGGGATTGCATTGAACTGAGTCACAGCGGGCTGTTAGGTGCAGGTGGGACTAGGGTGGTTGTGAGACAGACAGTGGGAGTGGAGGTGAGGGCTGGCAGCCGGGGGAGGAGACAGTCACACTCCAGACGAGAGACAGTCGTGTGGCTGCAGGAGAGCAGGGGCCTCCCAGCAATCGAGAACTCACTAAGGCAACATATAAATACGACACTGTCTCGGTCCCCTGGGGCCTCCTGCCATCACCCTTGTGTAGGCACCCGCTGTTAGAATTATTGCAATAAAACCATTCAACTTGGGAAAAAAAAAAGTGATGTGCTCTGTCCAATTACGTGGGCAGGGAGTGGTGTGAAACAGTGAAGGATTTCCATCTAAAAGAATTAAAATGAGAAAAAGGCACACTGCGGTGTTGAGATATTTCCGATTTGAAGATGACCTGCTTCTTCTCTGATGTCAGATAACTAGGCGTCCCCCGTGCCTGCTGGCTGGGGCGGGAGAGAGTTGAGAGCAGGCATTCCTAAAGTGGGACCACGTGGCTTTCCTGGGCCATCACTGGCCCTGCAGCACAGGCTCGGCATCTGTCGGCTGTCTGGGACGTCACGACCCAACGGTCAGCCCCAGATCCCTTCTTGCCCCTCTTCCAAGACTCTTCCCAGCGAGTTTCAGCTCCCAGGGGAACTCTGGGTATGTGAGGTTTACTGGCCAAAAGTTAAATAATTGTAGATTTGGAACCGTGTCCAAAATTATCACCTTGGGATACCGATAAGAAAGTCTCTCCTCTTTTCATTGCTTTATGTGTAATTTCATTACAGTATTTCAGGGCTCAAATTCAAGTGGGGAGTCTCAAAAGCGATTTGAGCAACAGTCAACTTAAAATCCTCAGGATTCCAAGAGAGGGGTTGATTTCATGCTGATCATCTCTCACCGGGGACGGCTTTCACTGCTGAAAACCCAAATTTAAAAGGATGCTATAACCCTTTCCCTTCCCCTCCCCCCAAAATATTTGCCGTTTCCAGGAGTGTGGAAAAAATGAAATCATGTTGGGCTTAAAGGAAATCCATCATGGGCCTTCCATCTAATACTTGCCTGCCTCACTTTTTCCAATAGATGCACTTCTAAAAAGTTGCTGTTTTTGACATGAGAGAGTGTGTGTTTGTGTGTGCGTGTATAAAATTAATAGACTTACTTCCTATCAGAGATGTTTTCAATAGAAGGGGGTCTTTTCACATTAAGAAAATCACAATACAGCTAAATTTGCATGAGAATGTCTAGTCTATAGAAAAATGAACCTCCGCTAGTTTGTGGCATACTTCCTACCATCCTAATTCCTTTCTCCAGTGCTGGGAAAAGGAATGCTCTGGCATTAGAAAGGGTGGGCATCGCGGACCAGATTTGAGAAAGAGCCTTTTTGTTTGTTAGCGGAAGCAGGGGATACTTTTCAAAATGTATGTTCAAAGGTGGGAACTCTAAGAGACTCTTTTCCTCTCCTTCTTGCTGCATTTTGGCTCTCGAGGGGCTGAATCTGCACGTGAGCAGCATTGCGTTTGCCACGCCCATTGCCGTATCAGGAGAGACGGGATGGGAGAGATGAGGACGCCGTTCTGAGCCCCTAGTTTCTCTGTTAACCACGTAGGAAGGGATGATGTCAGCCGACCCAGGAGTCAGCACCCACTGCTGTTGCCACCCTCTGGTTGTGCAGCTGTGTGGCCTTGGGGATGCTGTGAACCTCTCTGAGCTTTGGTTTTCTTCTGTGTAAAATCGGGCCATGGATACAGCATCCCTCATGGTGGCTGGTGGAATGGAATGAGATGATGCTATCCAAGATGCATCACACGGCCTGGCGTGTAGCAGGCATCCAATCAGAGAGCGTTATTATTTCCGTGGTCTCTTCTTTCTTCAGTGGAGTGCTGAGGCAGCAGCGGGCCCCTGAAAATTGCCCAACCTTTAGGAACAGTGGAAACCATGCAGAGCTTTCATAAATCAGTCCTTTGGGAGATACATATGTAATAGTTTCTCTCACTTTGCAAATTTAGATTTCCTAACCTAACCCTGACCACGATTCAGCTATTCAACCATCAGATACTTGGCAGTCACAGAGGTGACTCATGTAAAGGGGCTTAGGGCCCTGTTCGACTTGAAAACTGCTTCCATGCTAAAAAAGCCAGGGGAAGAGAATATCTAAGGATTCTGATAAATTCCTTTAAAAACATAAGCAATTCTGAGTAGACTTATCTATTCAGAATCCTGGGAGCAGTGAGAACTTCCAGCTCACTTAGGGATTAAGTGAATGCGTGAGTAAGCAAGTGTGGACAGACCGTGTATCTTAGCTCGTTACTTGTCTGGCTTCTGGGCTCAGGTGGGTGCTTCCTTGAGTGCCCAGCAGTTCAAAAATGTGCCTTTTGTGATGTGTTTGGGGTCAATGTTCTTCTTTAGATTATAACACAAGTCAGTGGAAAATATGACTCAATTGACAGAGAATGTATTTCTTTACACATAGCACTTCAGGAATGTGTTTAATTTGCAAGGAAGTCAGCTGAACTCACTGATGAATAAGTAGAGAATAAGACAAAATGACATGGAAGAATTGAGCAGGGAGAGACTTCCAAAAGTCAGGGAGTTCACTCACTACTCTGCCCTGTATTAGAGCAAGTTTCTAATTATCCCAGGCCTTTTCTGAAACATCCCCAAAGAGAATTCATAACCTATACCCCTTCAAGGACATGTATTTGAGCTTTACAACCTTTGTTGTCAAGATATTTTTCTCTTATCTCAGTTACACATCTCCTGTGGTCCTTTAAACTTCCTCCTATTTTGTCTCCTATTTTGAGTATTTAAATGAATACTCAACTGACTGTATTCCTAGAATAGCATCTTTTGACAGTTCCTCAGTGTGATCTGCAGAGCACTAGTTCCTCCACGACATTCCCATGGGAAAAGAATCCCTGGGCACTACATCTGTTTTATTTTTTTATTTTATTTTTTTTAGAAGTAGCAGTAGGCTTTTTTTTAATTAGTTAATTAATTAATTAATTTTATTGGCTGTGTTGGGTCTTTTTTGTTGTGCGTGGGCTTTCTTTTTAGTTGCAGTGAATGGGGGCTTCCTCATTGATGTGGCTTCTCTTGTTTCGGAGCACAAGCTCTAGGTGGTGAATGGGAGCTATTCTTCATTGTGGTGCGCGGGCTCCTCATTGCCGTGGCTTCTCTTGTTTTGGAGCACAGGCTCTAGGCGTGTGGGCTTCAGTAGTTGCAGCACATGGGCTCAATAGTTGTGGCTCACGGGTCTAAAGCACAGGCTCAGTAGTTGTGGTGCACAGGCTCAGTAGTTGTGGTGCACAGGCTCAGTAGTTGTGGTGCACAGGCTTAGTGACTCCACGGCATGTGGGATCTTCCTGGAGCAGGGATCGAACCCGTGTCCCCTGCGTTGGCAGGCGGATTCTCAACCACTGCGCCACCTAGGAAGCCCTGCATCTGTTTTAGAATGCTGCCTCTTAGAGATACACAATGCATATGCGCAGATTAAAGGCTCTGAGAAGTCCTGCAGCACATAAACCTCTTTTAAAAGTCTATTGAATTTGTTACAATATTGCTTCTGTTTTATGTATTTTGGTTTTTTGGCTGCTCAGCATGTGGGATCAAACCCGCACCCCCTGCAAAGTCTTAACCACTGGACTGCCAGGGAGGTCCCCAATTTCACTTCTTAAACCAGTGCTGTTCAAATTATTATTTTTACAATGGAAGCTCCACCTCTTTTTGGGAGGGGGTAACTTCTATTCATGTCCTACAAAAGCTGTAATCCAAGGAATACATTTTGAGAAACTCAAAGAGATCTGAAACTCCTGGTGATGGATTTGAGTCCGTGAAACCTCAGCCCTTAAAAGATTTTCTCAAATGGACGGTTGTGTAATGTTTTATAAACCCTCTTAAAGTTTTCCACACTCCTCTTGAGTTTGTGAAGAGGGTTATAAAATCAGTGATTCGATAAAGCTCTAAATAATGTGAAAGAAAACATTCTCTCCCCTGCTGACCTTCTTCTTAAGTAGAAGTCTTTGAGAATAGTAACTGTGAGAGCTGTCCTTGTTTGTTAGATTTGGAGTTTCTGTTCTACTTTGCCTGCAAGTGTCCATACTTGAGATACACTTTGCTGGATGGATGACTGACTTACAGTGTTGTCTTATGGCGCTAGCAGCCCAATTTCCGTGCATGTTTTTATCCAAATCAAAGATTGGGACATAAATTTCTTTTTTTCCCCCAAATTACATCACTGTGCACAACTGACCCTATGAAGTGGCCATCATCATCCCCATTTTACATATGAGGAAACTGAGACTCAGAGATGTGAAGTAACTTGCCTACAATCCCATAGATACGAAGTGAAGGAGACAAGATCTATACTCAGGGCTTGGTTCCTGGCATAAAGAAGACTCAGAAAATATTTCTTTTTCTACATGATGCTTCTGACATGTGGGAGGCACTCTGAAAAGATCCTGAGTTTTTTCAGGAAGAGGAAAAGGCCTTTGCCTGTGGTAGGAAGTCACGAGTTCAGGTCCCAGCTCTTCTTGGACATGCATTTTTTTTTTTGAGTTTTTTTTCTAATTAATTAATTTGTTTATTTTTTGTTTATTTATTGGCTGTGTTGAGTCTTCGTTGCTGCACACGGGCTTTCTCTAGTTGCTGCGAGCGGGAGCTACTCTTCATTGTGGTGTGCAGGCTCCTCATTGTAGTGGCTTCTCTTATTGTGGAGCACGGGCCCTAGGTGCATGGGCTTCAATAATTGTGGCACATGGGCTCAATAGTTGTGGCTCACGGGCTCTAGAGCACAGGCTTAATAGTTGTGGCACACGGGCTTAGTTACTCCGTGGCATGTGGAATCTTCCCAGAGCAGGGCTCAAACCCATGTCCCCTGCATTGGCAGGCGGATTCTTTACCACTGCGCCACCTAGGAAGTCCCTAGGACATGCATTTCTATTCGCAGGCACTTTTCCAACTAAATCAGGCCTTAATGAAAATATCGAAGTGCAGCCTTTACTACTTATCATATTTATAAACTCTTATTTGCCATCTGAGCATGACATGAAGAAACGCCAGCAGTGAGCTCCAAGTAACCAGGGTTAGTCTTCTATCCCATTTTCCTAAATACTGTTTTCAAGTTTGACACACTCTTGCTGTCTCCTGGGGTACTGCAGGCTCTGGCCCCTCCCAGGTGGACCAGGTTCCTCTGCTGCTGCGATGGAAGCCCTCTGGGAAGCCCTTTCCTCTACGTGTTCTTTGTTCCCGAGGGCTCTTAGCTCTGACTCATCTCTGCTCATCCCAGGAGAGGCCTGATGCTCTTGTCTGCTCCTCCACCAGCTGGTCCAGGATGACAATCTTTTCTCCACGCTCTCCTTTCTGTGCTCAGAGGCGAAAGGAGAGAGGATGTGGTTGCTCTTGACCTGCTGTCACCTTTGTATCTGCTCCTTTTCTGGACATCTTGGGCTGTGAGGAGTAGTTTCTGATAAGCATTTCTTTCATTTTTAAATCCACCAAGAGTCAGAATGAGTGGACTGTGGGGAAGGCAGCAATCACACTTAATTCTGGGCCTGTCGCTGGCGTGTTGTGACCCTGAACAAGTCGCCTGCCTGGCACTGGGTGGGTATTAGCTGTTGGTATTATCCTGTATCCAGAATACAGAATACATACATACATTCTGTAGGAAGGTGTCTTCATCTGTATAGTGAGGTGGTTGCATTAGACAGTTTTTCAGCTTTTGCTTGAAAATTCTATGGTTGCTCAAGCCTATTCATTAAATGCACAGCTGGCTCCCTCGATAACCAGGCAAACTTTATTGCTTGGCTTCTGCCACCAGAGTGATCTTTTAAAAAGAGAGTTGGTGTTAACTTAGAACTTCAACTTTATATAGACTCAGTTTCAGAGGTTATCTACTCCAGTCTCATGTTTTACAAAGATCAGAACTTAACGCTTAAAAATATACTGAGCAGGTTATAGCAGAGTTTTGAAAGTGATGTTGTAATTTTTATGTGATACCAAGTATGATAAATCTCTTCCCTCTGCTTTTCTCTTACTTTCTCTCTCTCCCTCCCTCTCGCCCTCTCTCCTTCTCTCCCTCCCCCTCTCCCTCTTCCCTCTTTCCCTGTTTTCCTTAGATGAAGTCTCTCTTAGTTATTAAGTGATTTTCAGATCCTTTTTTTATTTCAAAGTAGCAAAATAAACATTCCTCAGTGTTGGCTGTGTCAGCACCTTGGCTTTATGACTGGAAAAACATTGGGCACAGAAAGATGCTTCTATATTAAGGAGAAGCAGGGGATGCAGACCAGCAGGGACGCTGAACTGTATCCTCTGGGTCTCTGGCTCCCCAGTTGCAGAGGGAGCCTGTAGAAAAGACAAAGAAAAGAAAAGTTGGTACAATTCTTTGGTATTTTCAGAGTAGAAGCTGGCTCTTTCTATTTCTGGGAAACCCCAAAGGCAGGCATTGGACTGTGTGCTGGGGTGTTCCCACTGCGCCGCGCAGTGCCTCTGGATAGAAACGCCTGTCTAGCTCTGCCCGTCCAGCTCAGCCCCGGGAGCTGGGGCTGCAGATAGGGACCAGGTCCCCTCTGAGCCAGGTCGCAGTCCTGCATGGCTGCACCAGGTCCTGGTGCTTTTTGGTGTTTGTCCATCATCCTCATCCCATTTAGTCTCCCTTCCTACTGCTGGTGCAGCCAGAACCCTGGCCAGGGATAGAGAAAGCCCTGGGGGCTCCGAGTGCACTGTCTGACCTTGAGCAAATGGCTTGAAGCATTTTATTTACTGACTTTAAAGTTGTATCTGCTCATTATGCAAAATTAGTACAATTTAGAAAAGTATAAGGGAGAAAATGAAAGTTCTCATAATTGCACAACCAGAGATTTTCAGTGTTGGTATTTTACTGGGTTTTTCTTCCAGACTAGCTCTGTCTCTGCACCTATATCTCTACTGAGACCGCTTTGTATTTTGTTAAAAAAAAAAACCCTCCATATTATGTCTCTGATTTTCTCATGCAATTATTATATAACCATCACATAGGTGCACCATCATTTGGGTAGCCTATCCCCTATTGTGGGACATTCAGGTTGTTTTCTACCTTTTTGTTCTAAGTGATGCTACAGTTAACATTTTTCCTACAGATAAGTATTCACATGTATGACTGTCTCCTTAGGCTGTATTCCTACAAGAGTCAAGTGGCATGAAAAACAGAGCAAATTATTTTCTCGGCCTCCGCTTCCTCACGTATCATAAAACAACAACAGGAAAAACAGTAGTTAACAGCAGCAGACACTTCCCCAGCATAGCATGTGCGGCCACGTTTCTAAGAGCTTTGTGTGTACTGACTCATTGACTCTCCTGGCAGCTTTGCAAGCATCCCCACCCCAGAGGAGTCGCTGGTCCAGGGTCACACAGCCAGTAAGTGGGGGGTGAGATTGCACCCCAGGCAGTCTGGCTCCAGCATCCTTGCTCTTAACTGCTGTGCTAATACTGCCCCATGAGATGGGGAGCAATTCCCAGGGTGCCTTTGGGTTCCAAGGTCATCTGCATCACGCGATTCTACACTGGCCACATTCCCAAGTAGCTCGGCTGCCTGGTGTGAGTTCCTGGCTCCTTGCATTCTCTTCACCCCTGCATTTGTGTGTTTAGTGCGGTTGGGGTGTGCGTGTGTGTGTGTGTGTGTGTCTGTGTGTGATCTTAGGAATGGAACAGAGCCAGCAGAGAGATTGTGGAGCAGAAAAACCTGGACATCTATTGACAAAACCATAAAACACTGCTAATTGGTGTTATTCATCATGTAGAACTCATCATTTTGTCCTCTTTTTCTTAAGGTTATCAGCCTCTTTGGCTGGGAAAATTGTCACGGTATAATTGGGCTGTCACCCCAGTGGAGCAGGAATGGAATGGGATGGGATGTTCTGTCTGATGCGCCCCCATCCCAGAAGCATACGTCTGTACATATTCCCCAAGGAGGGCATGTCCCCTCCCAGAGCGGCTCTGCCCGCACTGTTCAGAGCAGCGTGATACTTGCAGATGTGATTATTCACCCTGCAGGGAAGGAGGGAATTGACAGACTTAGCACAGAATGACGGTCCAGGCTGCCTTATTGCATGTTCAATACAGACATTGCCCAGCCTCCCAGAAATTCTCTTACAGGTGATCTGGGAGAAGCCGAGACTCTGCTTCTCTAAGACATTCGCACCACGTGGTTATCTTCAGGAAGCCTGGGGAGGTCTTAGGTGGTGGGTCTCCACCTTTCCAGGGCTTCCGAATCACTTGAAAAGCTTTTTTAAAAGTACCACTTTCTGCCCCCTCTGTTGTCTTAACCCCTCCCCGCTCCAGCCCAATTTGAATCACTGATCTAGGATGGGGTCCAGGAGCAGCAATTTTAAAAAAGCTTCTCAAGAGATTGTGGGATGCAGCCACAGTTGGGGACCGCTAGTCTAAGAGGTTCTAGTGGTAATGATTTTACACCTTTACCTTTAAGTGCCCTTCATATTGTACAAAGCTCTTTCACAACTGAACATCACAACAGTCCGCTAAGGCCAGTAGAGTGGGCATTTTTATGATTTTCCGTGGCTCAGAGAGGTTGACTGAGTTGGCCAAGGTTGCACAGCTTCTCCCTAGTCACAGCGGAGTTTCCCTGCCTAGCTCAGGCCAGTCCCACCAGGCCCTTTGGGAGAGGGCAGCCTCTCTGAGGATCTTCCAGGTGGGAATCATCTTAGCCTGCAGCAGCTGCCTCCCTCGGGCAGAGGCTCTTTTCATTCCCATCCGCATCCCTTCTACCGCAGCACCTCTTCCTCCTCAGAGAGCCTCCTCTTGCAATGTGCCAACACATCTTTTTCCCAAGCTCCACCCCATGTAACAGATAGATAATGGCCTCGAGGGACACAGGGGTCCCAGCCCCAGCCCCAGCCCTTCACAGCTGATCCTGTGCATTAGCACCTGGTGGAGCAAGCAGAGCCGCCTCCAGCAGCAGCTGCCCCGGGGCCCCCTTCCCTTCTCCCCAGCTGTCACCTTCCATCCTAGTTCCCTCTTCACCACCAAAGCTTCTCTCCTGCACCCGCTCCCCTCCCACCCTGCCCCCAGCACAGCCTTCAGGCCCACCTGAGTCCTTCCCGTGAGCCCCTGCTGTGGTGGGTCTCCTCTCCGGACATCGGGGATGGACTGGCGCTTAATAAAGTGGACCAAGGAGAGGGAGACAGAAGCAGGTACCTGCATGTGCCCGCCGCCGTCCTCCGCCAGCAGCAACCACTGGCTCAAAATCTCTCCTGGCTCAAAGCAACGACTTCTGTGTCTCTTTACTCTTCCTCTCCTGTTCAGACCTCTTCCCTCACGCAGGCTCTGTCCTGGACCGGCTCCCAGTGACTGCAGGCTCTGTGACAGAATCCTGCCGCTTCAGTTGCTGGGATGCTGGGAGGGGAAGCGGGGAGGAGGCGGAGTTTCGCCTCAGGACACTGCAGGCTGCAGTGCTGCCCTGGGGGGAGGTGCAGGTGTGGGTCCCCCCCCTTCCCTTCACCTGCTCAGCCGCCTTCACACAGGTGATGCCACCACCTGGCAGACACCCTTGGAGGACCCTTCTTTCCCTCTCCTGGGCCTGCCCACTGCGTGGGGTTAATTGCTTTGGTGGGTTGGTGCAGAGGGTTGGTCAATGTCCTCACCACTTTTGATCCCCGAGGACCAACTTTCAGGAAAGGCGCGTCGTAGGCTAGCGAGGCTGGCCCCCCATCTCTTATACAGCAACTTAGTGCAGATTTTTCTGCCAGGTGAGAGGATTTGGAAAGAAGGAAGTGGCAGATGGAATGGACAGGCTCTCCTTTTCCAAAACAAAGGAAGCAAAGGTGTAATTTCCCAGGGCCCGGAACGGATGGCTTGGTGAATCTTTACCATCCTGGTTGGATGTCGGCAGAGAGAATGGTTGTTAGTGGGTCCAAGGGCCCGTCACTGTTGCCCCTTAACCGCCCCATCACCTGCAAGGCTGAGCCTCCAGCAGCCAAGTTAGCACTACGAGACCCCATTCCCCTGGCACAGTGGATTGGGGGAGGTTGAACTGGGCCAATCTGAGCCTCCTTCCTAAGCCGTGAATTAGGACAGAGACCCTAGTTCCGTCTGGGCTAGTCTCTCTATGGAAGAGACGGAAAACCTCCCAACCATGAGAACTGGAAGGGGTCCAATCCACCGTCCAGCTTCCTTTTCTCGTTTTATAAATAAAAAAAATTGAGGTCCAGAGATATCACTTGACAAGCCCAAGGCCACATGGCTTTGGTGGTTACTTTATAACAGAGCTGGGTCTGACGTCCAACCGGTTAACTCACTTTCTCTCTTGGCTGAGTCGCAGCGCCTCTACGACGAATCTCCTGTGAAAGTGTGTGGTAGCTCTGACCAGTCATCGTCGCCAGGCAGCACGTGGGGGCTTCGTGGGGAGAGCACAGTTGCAGCATCGGGCTGGGTAGGTTCAGATCTTGCCTCTCCTACTCGCTGGCGTTGAGACCCTGGGCACCTTTCTCCCTCTCCTGGGGCCTGGTGCTCCTCAGTTATAACACAGGGATCATTGTACTTATTTTACGGAACTATCGGGAGGGTTTTCTAATGGAGAAGAGATCTATTTAGCACATAATGATTGCTCAGTAAAAGAGAGAAGGCTCCTTGGACAAAAGAGATAATACTTGCCCTCTCCTCCGGCCTCTAATTCTGAAGCTGGTTTGGTTTGGGATTATTTAGCGCCTTTGTGTTTGCAGTTGGATGCAGAGAATGGGGGTGGGGAGAGGCTTCTGTTTGCCTTCTCTCCAGGCCCTGAAAGGGACGGCCCTGCACAGAGCCAGGTATCACCCTGCAGCCTGTGGTCCTCTTCCTCTCAGGCCCAGGCAGCCCAGATGCAGAGGGAGAGGAGACAGACCTTAGCAACTCAGAAGAAGTGGAGACCTCTCTTACTTTCACTCTAGGTTTGTGAAATCCATTCAGCCGACAATCCAACCTTTGTTAAAGGCCTAACTCTGTGACCCCACCCCAGGCCGGCAGTAAGCCCACCAGGTAAACGAAAGTAAAGGGCCCAGGGGTGCACAGGTATATGATAGAGATTCTTCAGGCCTAGTCACTTCTGAGGTCAGGAGTTTTGGCGGGGTGACCCCAAGACAATGTGCCTTTTGAAACTCTTCTGAGAGTGGCAACGGGGGACAATGGCTTGTACCAGATCTGCCTTGTGACCTCATAAAATGAACCTTTCCTGGCCCTGCATTGAGAAAGCCATTCTCCTTCCTTCCTTTTTTTTTTTTTTTTTTTTTTTTTTCCTGTCCTGCCCAGTTATGCCGGGATCTTTGTAGTCCTTTCCGGTGGCCAAGGTCTTCTGCCAGTGTTCAGCCAATTTTCTGTGGGAATTGTTGCATCTGTTGATGTATTCTGATGCATCTGTGGAGAGAGATGCTCTCCACATCCTTCTACTTCGCCGTCATCTTTCCTTCTCCGAGAAAGTCGTTCTTTTGTCGTGTGTCCTTCATGCCCTGAATCACCACATCTGAGCCCAATTCCTGGTTATTCACCACTTCCCACAACAGATCCCTCTGACACATCCATCTTTCCAGGGTCAGATAGGATCCCCCTCTTTCCACCTCCCCTCGTATCCCTATCTCTCTAAACCCCGAACCTCCTTCAAGGACCACCCAGCACTTATCCTACTTCCTTCATGAAGCCTTCACAGGGACGAGCCCACCCACTGTGTCCTTCGTGGAGGTGACCTGGTTTGCTATGCACATCTTCGTGTTCAAATCCCTTCTACTAAAACACATACCATCAGCCTCTCACCTCAAGGAGTTGACAGCCTCATTGGAAAGTATGTTTTAAGTTCAATTGGCCTGTCATTTCCCTGAGGGCAGGGGCCTTTTCTCATCTTTTCCTCATAGCACTGTATCTGGTAGCTATCAGCTGCATCTGACAGTGACATTTAAAAGCAAAAAAACAAAGAACACTTATTATCTCATAGAACTTGGCGTCTTGAGAAGGGACGGCTGTTGCTCTGTAACTAACTTCAGAACCTAGGGGGTTGAAACATCAGCTACTATTTTTAGCTCCCAATTCAGCAGGTCAGCAGGTTAGGCTGGGCTCAGCTGGGCAGCTCTCCTGGTCCTGCCTGACCTGTGCTCCTCCTGCCACCGTGGTGAGCTCTGGTTGGTGGGGTAGCTCTGCCCTGGGGGTTGGCTGGGTGTTGGTCAGGGAGCCTGAGCGCTCTGTGTATGTCTTTCTCATCCCTCTAGCAGGTGGCCTGGGCTTTTTCTCATGGTGGACGCAGGGGCCCAGGAGCAAGAGTGGGAGCCTCACGGCTTCTTGAGATCGTGGTTTGGAATTGGTGCGTCACTTCCGCTGCACACTATTGGCTAAAACAAATCTCTAGGCCAGCCCAGACTCAAGAAATGGGAAATAGACTCTGTCTCGTGGTGGGAGGAGCTTCAAGATCACATTGCAAAGGGCAGGTGGGGAGTTTGAACCACTTTTGCCATCAGCCACCTGCGGCCACGATGCAGGGCTCAGGGGGTCCTGCTCTCTGGGGCTCACTTGGCTCCCCCTCACCTTGTGTTCATGGAAGGCTGCAGCGGTTCCAGGCATCACCCACGTCCCCACAGCACCATGTCCAAAGTCAGGAAGGGAAGAGCCTTCCTAAGAATGAGGAAACGTTCCCACCAGCCTCTCCTAGCTGCGGTTCGGACACATGCCTAAACCAGTGTTGGCAGAGGTGGGTAGGGTTGCCATGATTGATTTAGGCTCAGCCAGAGAGTCACCTGTAGGGCTGGACAGGCATGCAACCTCTTTGGAGCATTTGGCTTTTAGAAACTCGAACAAAATTGAGATTCTGGATGCAAAGAAGCAGGGTAGGGGATGGCAGTGGGGCTGGAAATCAGTATGGAGGAAGGAGCTTATTTGGTGTCTTGTACCCATTTATTCTTTTTTAACAGACATTAATAATAAGCCTACGTGAGCCAGGCCCTGAAGAATCAAAGGTGAGCAGAACTGTAATCTCTTGAGGAAGGAAGCCACAGCACATGGCAGACGTGGGTAGACAGTTGCGCCAAGTGGTGGAGGTAGTGGGGCAGGCTTCACACGAGGGCTCAGATTCTGCCCCGCTGTCCCCTCTCATCACCCCTGGGCTCTGACCGCGGGAGGGACAGGCAGAGACTGATGCAGGAATCAAGGGATAACTTTATCAGCATCAAAGCAGCACCTGGGTCCTGCAAGTCAGGGCTCTGGGCTAAAAGGCTGAGTTGAAACATGAAGCTGGGACTGTGGGCAAAGGGGGGTCTCCTATTCCTTCCTACCTTGGAAGCAAAATCTGTGATCAGCTCTTCTAGGGGTGACTTGCACGAAGGGGAGAGAGCAAGACTCCGAAGTTGCTCTAAGTCCACCTTCCCGCTGCTTTCATGGGAACTGGAATCAGGAATTTCGCCTTCCCTGGAGGCAGGTGCTCCTGGTGAGGAAGAGGAGGGACTTCTCCCGGGGCCTGGAGGGAGTCAGGGGAGGTTTCCCAAAGAAGTCAATGCCTCAGCCGGACCTTACAAGATGAGGAGAAGTTTTCAGGATTGAAGAGAAAATTTTTAATAGAAGAAACAGCTTGAGCAAAGGCAAGGTGACCCAAGAAAAGGAAGATGTGTTCAAGGAACTGGGAGCTTGGGGCACCCGGGGTGGGACAGAGGGTGCAGGGGAGGCTGGAGAAATAGGCTGGACTCAGATGGTGAAGAGCCGTGAAGCTGCTAGAAGTTGGATTCGTTCTGATGCCTGTGGGAGCAGCGAGAGTTGTCAGAGAGAGGACCTGCTCAGATGATCCCCCTGGCTGAAGTGCAGACAGGAGTGGGAAAGAGGCTAGAGGGTGGGGACCCTGGCGTAGCACGTCATGGAGAGAGGTGGTAGGAGTGGTCCACCATAGTTGGGAGGGATGTCTCGTCACTCACATTGTTCATCATTGCTGGCACATGTGACTTTTGGCCAGTTTTATTACTGTGGACGATGCACTCCTTTATTGCCTGTGCGGGGGCAGACCTCTCTCAATGCACTGCCCCCGGTGTGCCCCCCTAACGGAAAGCTCCTACAGGAATTCAGGTAGAAGAGATTCGGGTCACGTACGGAGCGTCTGCTGGGAGCTATTGGATGGACGGGCTGAGCGCGGGCTCTGCGGTTCGAAGGTAAATTTGAAAAGAGCCTTTGTATTTGAGGCGCTGCTGCACCAGGCTGCAGACACTGTCTGCCTCTGAGTTTCTTGAAAGTGGAAGATGCCCACATGCTCTCGGAGGATGTGGAGAGGAGATGGGGTGGGGGTAGGTGTCACCATCCTGCTGACCTCAGGGGCCTGGGTCTCACACACCCCATCTCCTCTGGCCACACTGGCTTTCCTTGACCCCCTCCAGGAGCCAAGGAAGCCCTCCCTCAGGCTGCTGGGAGCGGGTGGGAAGGAACAGCATCTCTTTTGTTCCTGGAACTTCCTCCACAAAATAGTCAGGGCTGCCAGGAAATCACCAAAGGGAGACGTTTGACAAGTAGAGTTATTCAGAAGGAAAAGCTTTGCCTGCTACCCTCCATCCCTCCAGGCTTCTATAGGCTCCCATCTCCCACCTTTGCTGTCCTGGGGAGCTGTAGCATCGCAACATCCACACACCAGAGGCTGCAGGGATCATCCCGGGTGCTCTCGGTGGAGAGCAGAACCTGAGGACAGTGAGAGCACTTCCCTTGACCTCTGATCGCTTTGCAGCCCAAATGAAATGTGATTGAATGGTCCAGGTGACTCAGTTACCTCTGAGAAGTGGGAAACTTTGTTTGCTATTGGCCTGCCTGACTTTGAACAGTCTATCTATATCTGTCTGTTGTACCTCGGTTTCTTGGGAGGGATACTGGGTTACTGTGAGAAATAACAAACTAGATGAATTGCACGTTGTCATGTCACGGGTAAATGCACATGAACCATTTTATTATATTTCCATATAATTATAAGAAACAAGTGATTTGTTGCAAATCTGGTGATAGCTCACGCCCAACTTAGACAGTGTGAGATGGTGTTCTTATAAAGTGGAAAATTTGCCGCTAGCCAGCTAATTTCACCAATGGAGTCGGCTTTGATTAATGCTTTGGAGGTTGCGTGATGCTGATGGACATTTGACACGACTCAAGTGATCCCCAAACTTGCTCTCAGATCTTGATCGTTGCTGGGAAATTAGAGGAAAATGGTAGCATGGAGGGGACGTCCTCCACCCACTTTAAATGAGACTCTGTTTGTGCACTTTTCCTGTGCTTGGCTTCAGCCAGAGCTATTTGTGGGAAGTTGGTCTTTCTGGGGGTTATTTTAGCTCAACTGGTAGTGAACCCAAGCTCAATAAAAGAGTTGTCTGTGATGTGAGACCAGAATTCAGAATTCTCAGCCTAGACCAGAAGGTAGTGTGCAGCAGTGACGGAATGTAGCGTTGGTGTCTTGGTATCCTGGTTCTTCCCAACTAGCTGTGTGATTTGGGGTAATTAGTTAACCTCGTGGAGCCTCAGATTCCGCATCTGTGAAACAGAGAAAATAATGTCTATCTCAAAGGATGGGTAGGCTTATTCATGAGATAATGTATTTAAAATATCTTGAACACAGGAAGCAATGAATGAAGTATAGCTATGATTTTAATTAGGCTATAGAACTTAGGTGTTGGTGCTTCTATAATTAAACAAGTCCAGTTAGCTTTCTTTCAGTTACAAGAGACTAAAACACTAGCTCAAGCCAATTTAATCAAACAGGGAAGTCTACTCACTCATAAAACTTCGTTTAAAATTGGACATCAGTTGGCAGAGATACTATAGAGTAGGCTGAAGCGTGGAAGGTTGTGGGGGTTGAATGACTCCTTATTAGGGCCCAAGTTTAGCAAATAAAAGTACAGGATGCCCAGATAATTTAATGAATAGCTCTAACTGCTGAATTTTGTAGTGTATTGAAAAAAGCTGAATATTTAATGAAAAAGCAGAGTATGAGACATTTAGGCTGTCCTGAGAAGGCTAATGCAGGAAGCAGGACAAAAATCATTATATATAGCACATGTCATATATATATATATATATATAGGATGCCTGGCAACTCTCCTCTTTAGGTTTAGGGTATATCCACCCATGAAATTCTATCTGTACTTATAAATAGTGTTTTTAGCTAGTGCTATTAGACTCAATTAATTTCATTTTCATATCAATTAAATTAACCAGAGCCTGTGCTGGGAAATTCAAGATAAGTCTAAGGTCCATAGTATGTTACTTGAAAATAATAAAATTCTTTTGAATTTTAGGCTTCAGGTACAGTATGATCCAGGAGGTAGATTTTTTTTTTTAATCCCTCTTAATGCAATTTTGCTGTCCATGTTGGTTTCAGATGGTGGTAAGGTGGCTAGTAGCTCTAGGCATATATCCTCCAAGGTTCTAGTCTAATAAACAGAGAGTCTTTTACTGACCTGACAAAATCCATGATCTGATTTTCATTGGTCAGAATTCTACCTCATCCTCTTGTCTGGGCAGATTATCAGGCCAGGGGAATGGTATGCTCTGAATGGACATATCTGGGTCATATGCACACCCTTGAAGTCAAGATTGGAGTCAGTTTTACCCAAAGCACATGGGCTGAGTATGGAGTGTGGAGATTGTTTCTCCAGAGGAGAGTTGGTACTTTGTAAGGAAGAGAAGGGATAATACAGATGCCGGGTAACCAAAAATGCAGCAGCCTCCCTCCCCAAACAAACAAATGAAAATAGCAAATATCTGCCACATCTAGGTTCTTCTGTGCCTCTTTTAGCAACAGAAAAATATCATAGCTTAGGTAAATCAACACCAAAATAGGACAAGGAACATGTCCCTGACTTTAGGTAGGGAATTCCTAAAGTCACACATGGGCTTGCCGCTTCAGATTTTAAGATTATCAAAGAATGCTTTTGCAGAATTCTTTTTTAAAAGTTACTGGTACTTCCCCTTCCCCCCAATTGTAATAGCTTTATTGTTTTATTCTGATTATTAAGATAATGCAGTTGACTCTTGAGCGACATGGATTTGAACTGAATGGGTCCACTTTTCTGCAGATTTTTTTTTCAATACACAGTACAGCACACAATCCAAGGCTGGCGGAATGTGAGGATGTGGAGAGGTGAGTCAGATTTTCGACTGCACAGAGGGTCAGCACCCTAGATCCCCCGCGTTATTCAAAGTTCAAGAGTGTATGAATAAAGGTGTACAGAGCAAAATAAATGTCACCAGTAATCCCACAAACCAGAGATAATTCCTGTCATCTTGATATGATTATTCCAGATGGTTTGTGAGTGTGTGTTTGTGTCTTGTACATATAAAATACTTTTTAAAATAAAATCAAACATAAACTTAGTTTATTCCCTTTTAAATGCAATAATACATTCTGGAAGTCTTTTCATCTTGAAATGTAGATTTAAGAAATCGCTATTTTAAGGCTGCATACATTTGAACAAAAATACCATTACTATGTAACCACTCTTCTAGTAATTGTTTTTCATGATTGTAAGCAACAAATATCCTTACCTGTACGTGTTTATCTATTTTCTGATGATTTCTTGTGAATAAGTTCCCAGAAGTGGCATTTTTGTGCTAACAATTACGTATGCCTTAAAGATTTTGACACGTATTACTAAAATGCCCTGCTGAAGATGGTACCGGTACTAGGTAGAGGTACAGATAAAATACAGAATGCCCAGTATTACTTTGAATTTCGGATAAACAGTGAATTTTTTTAAATTGTAAAAATGCCCCAAATATTGCAGGATCATCTGAAATTCAAATTTAGCTGTGGATCCTGGGGACCCCCTGCCTGGAGTCTGGCCACCTTAGTACACTAACAGCCACTCCCTCCAAAGTCTGGCCATCTCTGGGGATGCTACCATCTAGTGGGGTTGGGTCCCTGCTCTTTTCCTACTCTGACTTCTGACCATTTTTTTTTTCTGTGTGTAAGGGAGGAATCTCTGCTTCTCATATTGTATCAGTCTGCTAAGGCTACTGTAACACAGCATCACAGATTGGGTGGCTTACACAGTAATTAAATTATTAAATTTATTTTCTCACAGCTCTGGAGGTTGGAAGTCTAAGATCAAGGTGCCAGCAAATTCAGCTTCCAATGAGGGCTCTCTTCCTGGTTTGAGGACCGCTGCCTTCTCACCTTCTGGCTGTGCCCTCACGTGGCCAGTCCCCTGCATACACCGAGAGTGAGCGAGCTCCAGTGTCTCTTGTTTAAGGACACGAATCCCATTTGACTGGGCCCTACCCCTCGCACCGCATATAAGCTTGGTTACTTCCTTAAAGGCCCTGTCTCCAAAGATAGCTGCACCTACCGGGGATTGGGGTCGGTTTCAGCACATGAGTTTTGGTGGGATGCAAACATTCCGTTCATAACGTGTATTTTTAAAGGTGCTTTTCTCTTATTGCTTTCCAAGACACTAAAGGAGTTCAGGCTTTTGAAAAACAACACAGGCAAGCTCTGCTTATGAATAGGGTAATAAAATCTGTCCATTGAACTCAAAAGCTTCAGGAAGAAGGCAGCGTGAAGATGTATAACCTTCATAAATTGAATATTTATTTATCAAAGCAGTGGATCCTCTAAATAATCTTTTCGGCACACAGAAGCACCTTGTGGGAACATAAAGAGTGCACATTGACGTTTATACACATGTATATATGCACAGAAAAAAGATCAGAGGTAGATTAATAACCATAGCAGCCATAGCTACCAATTACTGAACGCTGTGCTATGCAAAACATTTCCATACATTCTCACACTGTAAGGCAGCTTCAATTATTTCCATTTATCAGATGAGGCCACCACATAAGTAACTGAGCTAAAACGAGTTCCGTGTGACTCCAAAGGCAAAGAATGTGTACGTTTTAGGATCAGAAAGATTAGTTCCACCTTGAAAAATTATAGTGCATGCTTAATGGATAGAAATTAAAATACAAGCAGAAGAAATCGCCAGCCCTGTGTGAGAGTGTTTATGTCACCAACCAGCTCTGAATGTTCTAGTTGGGAAGGGAGGCTGTTACCTTGATGGGCATTATATGGTATCTTGTGTAGACTGCATTTTATTGTGAATTATAATGTCCACACGCTCTTTTTTTTAAAGTTTTTATTTTGTATTGGAGTAGAGTTGGTTAACAATGTTGTGATGGTTTCAAGTGTACAGCAAAGTGATTCAGTTTTACATTTTCCCATTTAGGTTGTTACATAATATTGAGCAGAGTTCCCTGTGCTATACAGTAGGTCCTTGTTGATTATCTATTTTATTTTATTTATTTATTTTTAAAAATTTATTTATTTATTTATTTATTGGCTGCATTGGGTCTTCATTGTTACACACGGGCTTTCTCTAGTTGTGGGGAGCGGGGGCTACCCTTCATTGCGGTGCGTGGGCTCCTCATTGCAGTGGCTTATCTTGTTGTAGAGCACGGGCTCTAAGCATGTGGGCTTCAGTAGCTGTAGCACACGGGCTCAATACTTGTGGCTCATGGGCTCTAGAGCACAGGCTCAGTAGTTGTGGTGCACAGGCCTAGTTGCTCTGCAGCACGTGGGATCTTCCTGGAGCAGGGATTAAACCCAAGTCCCCTGTGTTGGCAGGCGGATTCTTAACCACTGCACCACCTAGGAAGTCCCTGATTATCCATTTTAAATATAGCGGTGTGTTCATGTCAATCCCAAACTCCCTAACTATCCCTCCCCCGTCCCCTATCCCCCTGGTAACCATAAGTTCCTTCTTTAAGTCTGTGAGTCTGTTTCTGTTTTGTAAACAAGTTCATTTGTAGCACCTCTTTGTAGATTCTGCATACCATAGTTCTCTTTCTCTGTCTGACTTACTTCACTCAGCATGATAATCTCTAGGTCCATCCGTGTTGCTGCAAACGGCATTATTTCATTCTTTTTAGTGGCTGAGTAATATTCCATTGTATATATGCACCATGTCTTTATCCATTCCTCTGTTGATGGGCATTTAGGTTGCTTCCGTGTCTTGGCCACACGCTGCTAAAGATAATGGCGAACCCTAAGCCTTGGAAGAGTCCGACAGCCTCCCTGTGGGTATCTGGAGCCTGACATAGCCCTCACCTTGTTGCAGGACGCCTCTCCATCTCTCTGGTGATGCACGGGGTTTGGTGCCATAGCCCAGAGGAGGGGCAACTTTGATCAAGCTCAAGGTTTCAAGGGACGCCAAATTCCACATCACTCACAGGCATGCCAGCACGGTTGGGAAACAGCTGTTGAGCCTACCTCTGAAAACAGGGACAAGACCAGCCGGTGTACACACGAGACTGAGTTGGTCAGGGTTCACACTGGGTCCAGCAAGAGGCAGGATGGTCCAGACCCTGGTTCCCCCCGCCCCCCCATAGCAATTACCACGAGCTGATCTGGGGGGCAAAGGAAGGGGTGTTTTTAAAATATACGCATGAGGCTTTTCAAATTTAGTTGTTCAATTGTACTCTGTTGCAGACGTAAAAAATTTAAGACTCCCTTTGACTATTTTAGCTTGTGTCTGAAGGGGAGTTAATTTAAAGGTGACAACCTGGCAGCCTTATCCTTTAGAAGGAACTTTAAAGAGTATCTGGTTTATCATGTAATTCTGAATAAGTGGGAAAAATGGATGAATTCAAACCTGCTTTACTCAGTAAAGGGCTAAATTAATATTGGATTATCAGGTAGTCCCTAATTGCACAGGAAGTGTAAACAAGTGGTGCTCAACATTTAGGCGTTCAAATTTTGAGCCCCCAATGCCCTGTCTTATGTTGGATTTGGAACTGTGTGCGTTGGCTGACAAATGGTCATTCTCCTGGCGGCCCTGGCAGCCGGCCCAGGTCACTGTCTTTTCTGTATAGTTATACATGTGCAATAATGTAGCTACTTTGTTACATTTTTTGCCCTTGTTTTATAAAAATGAGGGGAACACAGAGAAATGGACAGAACCCAGCAAAGATGTTAGTAGAGGTGAGACAAGATAAGATCATTAGATTTGCCGAAAGTGCTGAATCTTTAGCTTCAATCAATAAATAGTTCACTAGGATTCAGTCAGTTAAATCTGTGTTGAATTATGAAGGAAGGGAACATATTGAAAGATCGTGTGTGAAGTGCAGGAAATAGATATGGATGTTATATCTACAAGGCAAAGCGTAAGGAAGGATTTCATCATACCTGGGTGCTCCAGGATAGAAACCCCATACGACATACTATAATCTTCTGCACATTTTACATAAATACACATTTCCAGAAATTATGTGTGAAGATGGGAATTGCAAGTTTAGAGAGGAATGAGTGGCAGGGCTTTAAAAAAAAATGTGCAGCCTCCAAGTGTTAGAATTTTAGGGCAGAGAAGAGACAGATGAATAAATGTTATTCACACCCAAGCAATACATATTGGTTGTTGCAGTAGCAAAAGGTAGTGTTTCAACAAATTATTCAGTGTATATTTATTGGGAGGGAGAGCCCTGTGGATGTGTGGGGAGATGGCATTCCAGGCCAAGGCAACAGCAAGTGCAAAGGCCCTGAGGTGGGAGGACAGAGGCTGTCACTGAGGATCAGAACAGCAGAGAGGCCGTTGATACTAGAGCGTGGTGAGTGGGGTGGGCGATGGGAATGAGGTTAACTTGGTGGGGTGGGGATGCCCAGTGGGTAGGGCCTCATGGGCTGCTGTAATGACCTCGGCTTCTACTTTGAGTGATGGGACAGCACCTCTTGTCTTGATAGGAAACTGTATGCCTGCTTTCTCTGCCTCCAACATAATGTTTGGTTACATCAGTGTTCAGTGTTCACACCATTATCACTATCAAATGTTATTTTCTGCCTTGTCAGTATCTGTTTTTGGGATTCCACTTACAGGTGACATCATATGGTATTTGTCTTTCTCTGTCTGACTTACTTCACTCAGGATGATAATCTCTAGGTCCATCCGTGTTGCTGCAAATGGCATCGTTTCATTCCTTCTCATGGCTGAGTAATATTCCATCGTGCATTTGTGCCACATCTTCTTCATCCCTTCATCTGCTGATGGACGCTTAGGCTGCCTCCATGTCTTGGCTGCTGTGAACAGCGCTTCGATGAACATCGGGGTGCATGGACAAGGGTGAGTCAAGAATTATCCGCACTCTGGTTATATTAAAACGTCTGTAAATGCTACAGCCAGAGTGCGGATAATTTTTGACTCACCCTCATATTTTTTCAAATTAGATAAACTTCCCCTCTTCGGGCTGAGCAGCAGAGGGATAGGTGTTTGGCTTTGTAGGAGTGGGGAAGAGCCCTGGAGGAGTGTGTCTAAGGCAACTCCGGCCTGTTCTTGAAGGGCTTTGTGGGGGTTACGGGGATGCGCTGTCACGTTCGGTGGCTGAGCAGGGGCCTGGCTTTCTTAGCCCAGGGGGCGGTGGTGGCAGACCTTGAACACAGAACGTTGGGCTCCAAATCTCACGTACTTTCCAGTAGAAAACAATGACATCTGATATCACGTGGGACTGACAGTAAGGGCAGCAGGAGAATAAGGGAAGAGAGAGATCAGTTGTGTTGGTGTGGCCAGAGGGACTCACGGAGGTGCTCAGGCTCGACTGGGCCAGGAGGGATTTGGGGACGGAGGAAGGTGTGGGGAAGAGACAGGGGGTTCTGGTGCATGGGGGAGGGCGGCGCTGGGCTGTGGCAAGAACTCCTTCACGGAGGGAGGGTATGCCTGACAGATGCTGAGGGTCAAGATGGGCCTGGGACCCAGGAGGACGGTGCAGGCATCAGAGAGAAGGGAGCCCAGCTGGTAAATTGTATGAAGCTTCACCTTCCTGGGCCTGGAAGTAGAGCAAACTGCTTGGACTTGATTTAGGGGGACTGAGGGGCCATTAAAAGTGGGGTGTTAATGACCACGGTGCATAAAGGCAGCTTCTGCAAGAGCCATTCAGGGCTCAGCAGTTGGGTTGCAGGGACCCTTGTGGGGCCTGTGGGGTGGGAGGTGTGGTTTGGGTAAACCAGAGAGCCCAGGAATGGGGCCAGGTCGGGGACCACCATGCAAAGGAGCCGAGGAACGAGGCCGGAGGTCCGTCCCAGCTCCCTTGGGGCCGCGTCTCGTGCAGCCCAGCCTCCCGTCATTATTAACTGACCTCCTTTTCTTCTGATTCGTCCATGGCAGGAAAGAAGGGAAGAGGCTGGCACAGAGGTCCAAGCCAGGAGAACTACACCTCCATTTCTGATCTCGCCAGGACAAAGAGGGCCTGGACCCTCAACTTCTCCAGAAGACAAGACCCCTCCTTGGGCGAACTGGCCTTACCCTCCTCTGGTGGCCTCCCCGAGCCATGACAAGGCTGGAAAAAGCTGAGACCGGACCCACCGGCATTTAAAAATGGGGCCCAGGATGTTGGGGTGGGACTGGGGCGGGGAAGTGACAGCTGGTGGTGTGGATAAAAGAGACCAAGTGTGGAGAGGTCAGGGGTCAAGTGATGCAGGCAAGGGCATGGCTGTGCTGCAGGCCCATCCAGGAAAAGGAGGCCGTGAAGGACTAACCAATAAATACACGCGGAGTCTTGGAAGCTATGTGTTTCTCTGTGTGAAAACATCGACACCTAAGTTAAGCACACACGTCATATTAACTCGTGACAAAGGCAGGCAGGTATCCAAGGTGCCAGGGCACCCAGCCAGCATCCCAAGTGCCACCCACAGATGGCATCAGAAAAGGTGCTTGATTGCCCTCCGTGGTGACCCCACCCTGGGCAGGGGACGTTCTCCAAGGAGGCAGCGTGTGTCACCCGTGGTCAAAGAGTGGTTTGCCTCTTCTACAGACCTGCCTGCGGGCAGATGTCAAGGCCGGATGATGCCACGCACGGGGTCTCCCAGGAAGTGGGGGCTTCTCTCTAGTGTGTGACTCACTCCACTCCAGGCCTATCCCCAGGGGAAGGAAGTGGGTTCGGCTTCCGGGAAGTCCCTCCTCCTCGCCTCCCTCCCTCCCTGCGGCATCCTTCCAGGCTGCTCTGGAGGGGAGCAGTCCCACTAATGGCCACTCACCCAAGTATCTTTTCCTCTTGGTGACAAAACGCACAAGGCATATTTTCTCGCCTTGAATTTACTTTCCTAATTAGGTGTTTCCAGGGTTACTGTTTGCTTTAACGCCTGGACCCTCTGAGATCTGTGTGCTGGGCGGGGGGCTTCGTCACCACACTGCAGACGCCCCAGCAGCAGGGACCGTATCCTCAGCCACGTGCCCACCTGATGTCTAGCAGAGCAGCGGACATGGACTTGTCACTCACAGAGTGTCCGGTGAATGAGTGAGCGAGGCTGTGAGTGAATGAATGTTGGCTCTGGTGAATACACACCGTTAACACACTCGTGTACAAGTCATCAAGCACTCACATTGCTGTTTCCTATAAGTAAGGGTGATTGTCAAGCATCCCTGCATCTCTCTCTCACACACGCACACACACTTTTCTCTCCCGGGCTTCTCCCCTTCCTGAAGAAGCCCCACGCCTCTGACACCTGTGAAGGTCTGTTTCACAAGCTGTGTCTGTGATCTGTTTGCTTCTTCATTCAACAAGTGTTCATTGAGTGCCTGCTATGAGTCAATAAATGAAACCAAGGACCTAGGCTCTTATGAAGGTTAGATTCTGCTGGGGTGAGGAACAGGCAATCAATAGAGTAAATAACTAAAATATACTGTATGCTAGGTGAATGTCAGTTCAACAGAGGAACAGCCAGAAAGGGGACCATGAAATACAGCAGAGGGTAGGAGAGTATGGAGACCAGATTAAAGTAGGGGAGACGGGGGAAGGCTGACCTAGAAGGGAATGTCTGAGTAAAGAGCAGAGCGGGTCAAGGAGAGAGGGAATTGGTCTGGAAGAACAGCAAGTGCAAAGGCCCTGAGGTAGGGGCCTTGCTGGCATGTTCTAGGAGCAGCAAGGGGGCCAGTGTGGCTGGAGGGCAGTGAGTCAGCAGGACACAAGGTCAGGGTTAGCTGGGCACCCTGGGTGGGCAGGCCAGGCAGGGCCTTAGAGGCACTGAAAGGACTTTGCTTGTACTTGGAGTTGGAGGGGAAGCCATTCTTCCAGGGCTCTGAGCAGAGAAGGGATATGATTGGACTTCAATTCTAACAGGACTTCCAGTTGGGAAGCTGGTAGGATAAACCTGGTGAGAGCGGTTGGCGGTTGGACCAGGCTGTCGCGGTGGGGGTGCTGAGAAGTGGACAGAATATGCATAGTTTTGAAAAGAGAGCCAATGGGAGGAATTGGGTGTGGGGTTAAGAGAAGAGTGAAGGCAAGGATGACCCCCAGCTTGTGGAGGAGAAAGGGAAGACCAAGAGGCTGGACCATCCTTTGTGGCTGAGCTGAGGCCTGGAGACCTCCCAGAAGCTGGCCTGTGGGATGAACTCACCCACCAGACTCCGCCCCCAGTGCAGCTTGACTCTGCCTCCAGGTTCCACTTCCTTCTCTCCAGGAGGCCGGGGGTGGGGGTGGGGGGGCGGGGGGTGGGGACAGGGGTGGAGTGTTAGCTTCTGCCGCTCCCCCACCATCTGTCTCCCTTATCCCATGTCCAGGACGGGCTGCATCTGCGTTTCCATGATTTATCCTGAGTCTCTTGCTCCTGGGAAGGTTGGGGACCTGGCTGACCTTGGCCTTGGCAGGCAAGGTATTGTCACCTCCTGGGGCAGCCAAGCCAGAGTGGAATTCAGGAGACCAGAAAAGCCTGAGGCCGAGACAATGGGGAAGGAAAGGCCGGGGTGCGTGGGGCGCTGTGATAGGAGAACCTAGAATCAGTCTGCAAAAAGAAGAAACATCGGTGGGAGGCTAAGGACAGCTCTGTCCTGGCTCCTGGAGGGGCCATGGGGGTCTTGTCTACAGTGGACTGATGGACAGCAGGAGGCCTGATGTCACAGGCTGCCCCCAGACTGCCCTGCTCTCTGCCCTCTGTCTGCCTTTGGGATGCACTGTTCCAGGGATGACTCTTGTTTTTGTTTTTGAGGTGAGGTAGCAGAAAAGTGACTTACCAGGCCATGCATGGGTGCCAGGGGCTGGTGTCAGAAGACACTGCTCCCTGAGCTCAGCTGTGCTGGCTCATGGCCGAGAAGCCCACCAGGGCTGCCTGAGGGGAGGTCTCGGGGCTGCCCTTCAGCTGAGTTGTGGGAGCAGCCACGACACGGCGGAGTGGCAGGAGCTGTGGGCTGAGAGTCTGGAGACCTGGGGCCCAGTCCGGGCTCTGCCACTAAGTCACTGTGTGATGCATATTGTGACTTTATCCCCTGGCCCTCACTTCACCTGAGAAAAGCAGAATTGGACCCAGTGATCCCCAATGTCTCTTCCCACTTGGATAGACTAACGCCATCATTTGGATAACTGAGGGCAAATTGATTCTCTGATACATGATGGAAAATGAGAGCCCTCTCCTTCTGTCTAGGGAGATGTGTGTTGATTCAGTTCTTATCAAGCATCTCTACCTGCAGGCAGGCAGTTACAGTAAACGGGCAACTCGGGCTGTCACTGCGTTGGCATCCAGGCAAGAGTGGCTCACTGATGGATAGCCTACGACACAGGGTTGTTCTGATTACACGAGTTAATACAGAAGTAGAGCCTGGCTGTCGTCAGCACGTGTGTGTGTTAGTGATAGTTAGTCACTGACTTGACAATTATGGGCTGGGCCACGTAGACATCTTTTCCTGCTAAAGAGGAGGAATTCATTGGTCTCATTTTCTCAGGACTCTAAACACAAACCAGCAGCCCTGACTGACCCCTTGGCCCGGAGTCCTTGGGTCTGTGGGCCACAGAAGAGCATCCTTTGTCTCTCAGCTCAATCTCAGAATATGAGAGTGGCCCAGTGGTGGGAGAGGTGAGGACTAGGTGTGCCAGATGGTTGTTGTGCTCTTCGTGGAGTGCTTGGTGACTGTCAGGCTCCCTCCAGGCGTAGGAGGTTGTGAGCAATGCTGTGCTGGGTGACTGTGGGCTCATTTGAGAGTGAGAGCATCTCAGAGCATCTCTGGGATGGGAGATCAGCTGGTTGACCTGCACGCCCCCACCCCACCCCCGCCAACATGTGGAGGAAAACAAGCCCTAGAGGAGTGAAGGGGGTTTGTGCACGGTGAGGCAGTGAGTGGCTGGAAGAGGCATCCTGGGTAGGAGGGTAGCGCTCGGGGCCCTTGGGCTTGTTCCTGATTCTGAGGCCTGCAGCCAGAGATCACCAGTGCTCGTTCCTGCAGCTATAGCCTCCTGTGCTGGAGGTGAAAGCAACTTCCTCCAAAATCTATTACTTGAGATGACGTTTGAGAATCTGGGCCACACTCATCAGCTCTGTCCCTTCCTGCAGGTACCTGCTCCCTTTGTAGTCCCCAGCCACCTGCCATTGCCGATAGCGCCACTAGAGGGAGCCACCACTGCTCCTGTTTCTCCCACAGGTGGGATGGGAAAGCCTGGGGCTGCCCTGGGAGTGGGGAACCTCCTGCTTGGAAGGGCTCTCCGTCAGCCTTGGTCACTCCACGGGGTCCCTGCGTGTCCAGCCACACATGCTGTGTGAGTCCATTCAGGGCTGAGAGTCTGCAGCCCTTCCCCTGGGGCCACCGGCATCTCTACCCAGCAGTCCTGATGCAGCTGGACGTCCAGTGAATGGGGAAGCTGCCCGCCGCCTGTGTCCATCCGTGCAGGAGCCCCAGGAGGTGCGGCCCAGAGATCCAGAGCAGATATGGGGGGACCCGGGACTTCAGAGGCTCCCGGAGCCCTGGCTTGAGAAGTCCAGTAGGCAACGTGAGGGGGCCCCTCCCCTGGGGGGGCCCCCAACCTCCTGGAAGAGGCAACAGAGCAGCAGGAAGCAGTGGGAAATCACCCTGGAAATTGCACTCAGAGGCCTGGCATCCCAGGGACTTTCGCTCAAGTTGCTGTCAGTGGTGGGAAATTATCCACAGGGGCCAGGAGATGATGTGGCAAAGAGATCAGGTGTCTCTTAGAAAAGTGATTTTCCAGTTCACATACCACTCGGTCACAGAGATTTTCTGGAATCCCACCAGGCTAAGAGTCAGGCTGAATTATCCTGAACCCCTACCTGCTATCGGGCTTGGGGTTGGGGGAGATAGATAGATAGTGACCTTGTATGTAACATTTTATCCTCCGGGGTGAGTCTTCCCCTCTGGGCCTCAGTTTCCTCCTCTGTCAAGCAGGGAATTTAAATTTTGATGCTCTCCAAGGCCCTTCCTGCAAGGAACAAGGATCTGTTCAATTTGTCCTCCTGCACTGTGGCTCATTTGTCACCAGCTCTCTGCTTTCTGCAATTTGAAGCATGTTAAAAGTCACTGCCCTTCCCCACATAAGCATCTTTAAAAATACCAGTAAAGATAAAATGAGATTGACCTCTTAGAACCAGTCAACTCATCAAAGTGATTCTGAGCCCTCTGTGCTTACATGTCAACAGTAATTGATCATTTCACAGCAATAGGTTGCAAGAGCTCAAAAGCGGGGCTAAGGTTTACATTGTCTATGTCAACAAACAGTTGCCTGCTGTCTGGCTTCTTTTTTGGTTCTGCTGACTTCTGACGGGCTGGGACCAGCTCGTCGGGGTTCTGTGATGTTGCCTCACATCCTGGTGACAGGGTCCTCATTACTCTGAATTCCCAGGCACTGCTTCGCCTCTCACAGATGCCTTAGTGACTAAGACTCCATTCTAAACTGGGTTTTGGTGGAAAAGAAAGTGGATGACAATGGGAGGGGTTGGAGGGGTTTCCTTAGAGTCAAAGAGAAGAAATTCCTTCTAATCAATACATTATTCTGGTCAGTGCATTACTGAGTGTAGTAAGGAAGTCGCACTTAGTTTTCTTTGTGTCTAATGCCTTACTAGTCAGGAAAGGCTCTGGACATTAATGGGAGCAGCATACCGGGGCATGCGTGGTCCAGGGCAGGACTTCTCATCCTTCTCTGTGGATCCAGGTCATCTGGAGACCTTATTAAAAATACAGATTCCTGGGCTCCAACTCCTGGGGTTACTGAGTCAGCAGGTCTGCGAAGGAGCCCAGGAACATGCATTTCTATCAAGCTCCAGCGAATACCGAGGCTGCAGGTCAGGACGCTGTAGGTGGCACTGGCCTAGGACACAATGGCGTGCCATCTACACCCAGGGCTGTGAGCCCTGTGAAGGTACGAACCAGAGACGTCGAGCTCATAGGGAAGAGCCACTGCAATGGATGCGAGCACAGCTAAACCTCCAAGGAAACAGATGCCCGCTCCACACACACACGCTGTTATTCGCAAGGCTGTGGTGGTAACTAAACTCTTAGCTAGTTACCACGTTGGCGGGAAGCATCCAAAGTTAGTGCTCTGAGCTTTTGGCCACTTCTGGCCACCAGGTGGGGCAGGACAATTTCTTCCCAGGCCCGAGGGGCTGAGAAGAGGAAACGTACTGAGGAGACGGGAGCAGAAGTTTTCAGAAAACGCTGCAGCCCTCTGTGCTGGCCTCAGGACCCGTGCAATCTCCACGTGCACAGACACCATCAAGAAGTAGGGTTTAGCGGGAAAAGCGGGGCTGTTGGTTTTTCAGCTTGTTTGATTTTCCTCCCTTTGTCCCAAAGTGCATCTTCGTTCACCCCCTTGCGCAGTCGGTGCCTGAGGCATGAGATGGAAGGGAGAGGGCCCTCCCTGTACCAAGGATGGAGCAAGAAGAGGAGAGAGAGAAAGGAGCTTGTGTGAGGTGCCAGTGAGCAGCGCTGGGTTGGTGCAGCATGTTTCCCGCCCAGGTGCGTTGGGGGAATGCTGGTCTGCCCCGAGGTCTCTGCAGACACCAAGGTCGTGGTCCTGATTAGGCTGTGCTCCCTTTCGGGTGGGGAAGGTGAAGCAGTTATTTAGGGAGAAAAAGAGCGAGTCAGACAGTCCTTGGGCTAAAATGAAATGACCCAGAGGATATGCTAGCTGCTCTGCACTTGCAAAGAAGCGCGATCCGGGAGCTATTGTGCGTCCCCCTGGTGCCCTGTTAGCTGATCTCATCTCGGCATGTACATCTGAGCGTCACACAGGCAGCCAAGCCGACACAGTGCCCGCTGGCCAGGAACTCACCCCACAGCCTTCCCAGGGCACCCTTGCTTCTTCCTCCCTCACCAAGCCTCTCCCCAGCGCGGAAGAGCTTTGGACATAGCTTCATCCCCCAAATTATCGGGAAGGGATTTACATTTCAGCCACCCAAGACTCCTCTTTTCCCTTTCTTGGCTTGAAAACATCTAGTAGTTTTGGAGAAAATATACGGGTCTAGAAAACAGTGGCACATTGGAAGGCTGGATGTGTATTTTGAGCCCTGCCTAATTCATTGGCGGTGTCTGTGCGTGTGAGTACCCTGGGCGTGCAGGTGTGGGTCTCCAAGGCAAAGTATGGCAACAAAAACATCAGCTGCAACACTTTAGTTTGGGGACATGGTGCGTATTTGCCGGATACACCCACACCTCTCCTAAGGGGTCCTCCCCCTTGCCGCCAGTAGTCCTCTGCTTAGCTTGTTACCTTCTCCCGTCCCTGTGACCAACACATGCAGGTCACTTGTTCAGAAAGAGCCCCTGTTACAACTCAACGGAGGGACCAAAAGCCTCTCTTCTCAGGCTGTGGCCTGAAATTTTCTCCAGGTCACTATAGTAGCATTTTGGCCTAAGCAGATGAGCAGACTCCTTCTACAGGTAGAAACAAAAAGGTGAGTGTTTATGTGTTTAGACTACAAGCTCCCACCTCAGCATCCTTTAAAGCATCTTTAGTGAGCTGAGCTGGGTCCCCACACTGTCCCCTTACTCCTTAGACAGCTCTCTTTACTGCCCGCAGCCCAGAGTATTTTCTTTTATATGTAACTTTTTTATGGTTTGTTTGTTTGTTTGTTTGTTTATATTTTTTGGGGTGCATTGGGTCTTCATTGCTGTGCATGGGCTTTTTCTAGTTGCGGCGAGCTGGGGCTACTCTTCGCTGCAGTGCACGGGCTTCTCAGTGTGGTGGCTTCTCTTGTTGCAGAGCATGAGCTCTAGGCTTGCAGGCTTCAGTAGTTGCAGCACTTGGGCTCAGTAGTTGGGGCACATGGGCTTAGTTGCTCCGTGGCATGTGGGATCTTCCCGGACCAGGGATAGAACCCATGTCCCCTGCACTGGCAGGCAGATTCTCAAGCACCACGCCACCAGGGAAGTCCCCAGAGCATCTTAAGAAAGACCACGGGGTTCCTGTCCCTCTGCACTGACATCCTGGATATAAATTCTGACTTTCCTAGTGACAGTTTCCCAAAGGGCTTCTTTGTCCCTCACTGACTGCAAAGGCAGTAGCTCTTGAAGACAGAGCGTCACCGTCACCCCTCCTGCAGCTGCTCAGATGGCGGGAGCTCTCAGTATTGGATCCTAGGCTGACCTACAGCTGCCCCTGAACTCGCATCTTTGGGGACACGGCAAGGCCTGCCCCCGGGTCTCCTCTGCCACCTGCCCAGCTCCATTGTGGCTCCCTGCTGCTGCCTCCAGTGCAGCCTCGCTGCTGGGACCGGGAAGGGGTCCAATGGCCAATAGTCAGGGAGCAGTGAGCGCCCTTGTCCATGGACTGAGATTCTGACTCCCATCCTTGAAGGACCCCCTCCCTCCTCCCCTCCCTCTCTGCTTTCCCCAGCGCTGTAACTGACCCAGAACATCAGAGGCAGGAAGGTCACTGCTCCAGTTGAATTTTGCCGCAGTTTCTTTTTTTTTTCCCCTCTCTTAGATGCTGAGAGCTATTTTTAGAGACAGATTTTTTTTTTTCAGGGGATCCACAGTCTATTTTTAAAATCCTTACGGAGGCCAAATCATCCAGTGTCCCCCAAAGGGATTTTGGAGCTAGGTGGAAGAGGTAGAGCACTGGGGGGTGGTGGGCCTTCCTGAAGATGAGAGGGTGGTCCAGAAAGGCCTAGGGAGGGCTGGCAGAGGCTGGACCCCAGGCAGGGGACAGTCCACGCAGACCTACCCTGCTCTTCACTCCAGTCGCCCAGCTTCTGGTCCAGGGCAGCCGGCTCTGGCAGCCCAGCAGCTGCAATGACATTACCTTTAAATGTGGCCACTGGTTTAACTGACTGCGTTTTCCTCTCCTTTTCCTGAATTTCTGTGTTCACATCTCTCCCCATGCCCCACTTCCATGGCCCCACCTTGCAGAGGTGAGCTGGGTCGTGGAAGTTTTTGTACAAGGGGTCGGGCAGGAGGCCAGTCCTGGGTGAGGAGAGGGGCCAGGGGTGCCCCAGACAGTGACCCGGGATGAGGAAGCAGCTGGGCAGGGATCCAGTGGCCACAGGCTCCACAGGAGGGGCAGAAGGAAGAGGAACCGAGGCCCCAGGGCAGGGTTGCTTCTAGGAAAGCCTAGGTTCTGTTCAGAGCCATCTGGATAGAGGCATTGAAGGGGCAGAGGTGCTGTGGTGTCTGGAAGACCCTGCCCTCCCACTCCCATTCCCGGCACTCTGCCTTTCCCACCAAGGCCTGTGGGACTGGATGGAGCAGGTGGGGAGAGGAGCTGGGCTGGGAAATTCCAGACAGAGTTGGTGAATATGTTCCCCAGCTGAATTGAAGCCTCCTTTCTCTCTGCATGTAGGGAAGGAAGGAGGATGGCCTTGCAGGAGGTCCCGAGCCCTCCACGCCCCTCCTGTCTCTCTCCTGGAACTGAGTCCACGGGCTGCTCTGGAAAAGACCAGAGCACTTGGTGCCTCTCTGCCCCTCCCCCCGCCCTTCCCCACCACCTCCGGCTGCACCAAGAGGTGAGCAGGAAGGAGGCTGGGAAGGGGAGGGTCCTTGATTACCAGACGATCTCAGGGCCGTTCGGCCAAGTGCAGCTGGGGGTGCTGCTGCGGGGTCTGCCTGGGGTTGGCAGGACCCCTGGGTAAGACAACCCGCCTTGGGTTCTGCCCGCACCGGCACTGTCCAGGTTGCCCTGGCCTCCCTACCTCAGGAGGGCAAGGGTCCACTTGCCCCTAAAGAGACCCCCACGCTCCGTAGCCTCCCCACCGTGACCTGCCCGGAGTCAGTCCCATCCCACCATGCCTCCTCACCTGTTACATCAGGCTCCACCTGAACCCGGGGCTCTCCTTCTCTGGGTACTCCTCTTCATCACTCTGACTTCATCAGTGGGGCTCCCCTGCCCCTCCAGGTAAGGGTGCCATCCCCTCCCCTGCCACCCGAGTGCCCCTCCTTGTTGAGCTTCTCCTTTCTCACCATCTGACACTTCATGCATCTTCCCATCTCTTGTGTATTCTCTTCCTCCTTTAACATAAGTTCCATTAGGACAGGGATTTCCTTTCCTCTGTTCACAGCAAATCCCTCAATGCCTAGAGCAGCACTGGCATATTTTAAGCACTGAATGAAATTTGCCAAATCACTTAATAAAAGAAGAAAAGATGCCATGGTAGAGGCATCCCTGGGGAGGCTTTCTTTCTGACCCCCACCCCCAGCAGAGCATTCAGGGAGGTGACAAAATAGGGACACCTCCTCTCCCAACACACACAGAGGAGCTCGATTTTGGCCCCAGAATTACAAGCAGTCCAGAACCTCAGCAGAAAGGGGCTGAACAGGTCATCAGATCTAAGCCCCGCATTTGTACAGAAGAGGGAGCTAAAGCCCAGAGAGGTAAGGTAATCTGCCCAGAGTCACACAGCCCATGAGTGACAGAGAGCAGAACCTGGGCTCCCTTCTGCCGGGCTAGAATTCCAGAGATGACCATCAGCCCTCTCTGCCTCAAAATGTGGGGAAAACATTCTATTCCTTCCCAGGCCACGGAGCAAGTGCCTTCCCGACCCTGAGGGGTAGAATTGCCGTCAGACTTGGCATGGACAGAGCAGTAAACCAGTGTCCCAGGCTCCAGGCCACATGGTGGGCTCTGGGAGTTGCCCGTGAGGATGTCTGCTCTCAGTAGGACCCAGACCACGAGCAGTGAAGAACTCACATCTGCAAAGAGAAAGATGCATTTCCAAAAGGTGATTGAGGGCTGCTTCCCCTTGTTCCCAGTGGAGCCAAAGTCCTCACCAAGGGTCTTTGTGGGGGTGGGGGGAATGATCTATATGATTTCATCACACTTGAGGTGGCCTGTGTGGATGTCACAGGGACAGCTCTGTGAGGACCAGGCAATAAAGGACTCTGGTGCTGGGTCAGCGGTCCATCAGCCAGTGCATCAAAATACTGACTCCCGCCCACACTGAACACCCATTACCCTGGAGAAACAGGGCAAAGGGGAGTACTCCGTGCAGGAGGGCAGTGGGGATGGTGCACTGCAGTGAGCTGAGCACAGTTCCATGTGGGGTGCTGGGCTGGGGACAGCTCCTGGGACGCACCTGCAGGACCACCAGACGCTGAGCAAAAGCTACGAATTCGGACACCACTATCATGTACCCAGTGCTCCCTGTGAACCAGATCCAAGCCCTTGACGTGGGCCCCTGCATCTCTGGGACAACCCTATGGGATGGGCGTTAGTATTAGCTTCAGGATTCTAGGAGGAAAGGATTCCAGTATTAGAGAAGAGAGAACAGAGTCACAGAGGAATTCAAGTCCCCAGCATCTCACAATTGATAAGAAGGGAGGGGCTGGAGTGCAACCCTGACAATCTGGGTCCAGACTTCTCTCTGATGATGATGAAGGTGGTGGAGATGCAGATAACGCTTAGGGGGCACTTACCGTGTGCCTACCCCACCCAAAGCACTTTGTGTGTATTAATCCGTTTAACCCTCTCAGATGCCCTGGAGGTAGGGTCTCCTGCAGATGAAGAAGCAGAGACAGAGACTTGGGTACATTGCAAACTGCCCCGGGTAGTACATGTTGGAGCAGGATTTGCAGGATGGGGTGATGTGGAAATGAGCGCGGTCCTATTTCCCTAGGACAGGGGAGCAACTTGGATACACGCCAGGTCACAGTTAGAGACAAATGCCTGTATTTCCTGATCTGTCTCCAATGTGTTCTAGGAGGAAACTCCGTTCCTCCACGATTCCTCCCACATGGTTCTGAGTGTCCCTAAGGCGCCTCACAGGCTCTAAGACTTTGTCCCGGCAGCAAGTGCATGGTCCTCCTTATTGTTTTCCTCTCACGCCTCTTCCTCCTCCAGCTTCTGGTGCAGCTCTTGCCTTAAAATGCTTCCCAAGGGAGCCTGAATGGCAGAGCAGACTTCACCAGCCCAGGTTGCTCTGTGTTGCCCGAGCATCACAGAGATTTTCTCAAGACAACTCTCACTCCTTGCTGCTTCTCAGATCTAGCTCCACCTCCCCATCCCGCGTCAATCCCCAGCCAGGATTCGGTGCAGGTCCCAGGGGCTGGGTGACCTGAGTGACACACAGGACCATAATCTCCATCTCTTCCCCCCTAATGCTGCCATTGCTCCTAGATGGAAAGTGTGTCCAGTCCCTGGAATCCTTTCCTCCTCAGCAGGCAAGCTTTCTCATGCCAGTCATCTGCTCTGTCAGATCCTCCTCCAGGTCCTTCAGATGTGCAGATGGTCTGAATATAAGGTGAACAAGTTCCTCTTCTTCAGCCTTTGTTTTCAGGTGAGTCAGGCGGGGAGGGACCCGTGAGCTGGGAGTTTCAGTACTCATAAGAGTTGTTGCAGGCTGTGGCTGCATTAGAACATGGAGAGTGTTTTCTAATTTTCGCAGCACGGTTGCTTTTCCTGGGTCATCGTCCTCCCTTTCAAGTCTTCTGTGATGAACCATCAGATCTCCAGGGTATTTCTGCTTCCCTGGCAAGTTCTAGAAGAGCACCGCCCCAGCACTGAGCTTCAAAGATATATAGCTTCCCTGCGGTGGGGTGGAGGTGGGGGGTGGAGGGACATGCTTTCAGAAAAGGGCTCTCGTTGAGCTAATACTGAACTGTGCAGTGTGGGAGAGCCCTGGACCAAATCTCATTTGTAGGAACCATCCCCTGCCTCTGTATATTTGAAATTATGGGTTTCCTGTTTGTCTGTTGGGTTATCTATCTGACCATAGTATGGGTTTTTATAAGGAACTTGAAAAGTTGAGGCTGTTAACTTGGTCCCAGGAATCTTCAAAGTCTGTCTTTGCCCATATAGCAGGGATGGGTTGCAGGGCACTGACTTGTTTCCTGAGATTTTCCTGGTCCAAAGACATTCCAACTGAAGACAGAAGAACACAGAAGAAGGCATGGGCAGAGACTGACTTACAGTCTAAGATGTAGCTTATGAGAATAATAGTGGTGATGATGATGATCCAAGGTTAATAATAACAATGATGATGATATTGATGGTGAAGATGATGCTGATGATGGTGCTGCTGCTGATGGTGATGGTAGTGATGATGATGATGGTGATGATGGTGGTGATGATGGGGATGGTGATGATGATGGTGGTGATGATGATGGGAATGATGATGGTGGTGATGATGGTGATGCTGATGATGGTGATGGTGGTGATGATGATGATGGGGATGGGGACGGTGGTGGGGATGGTGGTGATGTCAGCTAATGTTTATTGAATGCTAACTCCATTCCTGGCACTGGGCTAAGCTCTTGACATGCAAGAACTCATTTCATCTTCCCAGCAATCCCATGAGACAGGTATTACTATTATTCCCATTTTGCAGATAAGAAAGCTAAGGCTCAGAGTGGTGAAGTAACTTGCTTGAGGTCACACAACAAGGAAGTGGTAGAACTGAGTCTCTCATGCAGGAAGCCTTCCTCCAGAACCAGCGCCTCTATCATGTTTTTAGTCCCTGGCTGCCCCTCATGCTTTCCAGATCTTGAATTCAGATAATGAGCTCAACTCTCTCCCCCAAAGTGAAGGTGCTCCTACCCAAGAAAAGGGGCATAGGGAGCTGCCCACCTGGCATATCTGGAGAGTGGCCAGAATCGGTGCTTGGGGAACAGAGAGGAGGGGGAGGGAGGAAGAAGAGGAAACTCGAGGGGTAGGTTGGACAAAAGAATGAAGGAGATTTCATTTGACTAAAGTGGAGGCAAGAGAGAGTCATCAAAAGTTTTGGAGCAGAGAAATGGCAACATCACATTTGTATTCAGGAAGGCACCTGCAGTGATTCAGGTCTGGGTGGAGCCGTCCCTTCAAACCTTGCCAGCAGGAAGAAGGCCCTCTCTTGCAACCACAGATGAGGCTGTGCCCACCTGTGAGGTGGGAGACAAGATGAGTTGCTCCGTTTTGCAGAAGGGTAAGCTGAGGCTCGCAGGTTCTATGCCATTTTGGTTCCCCTCGGTGCTCAGAGGGGAGGGAACGTGTTCATGCAGCCAGAGGGTGTGGGTAAATATTAAACAACCATCCCTCTAGGGAGAAAAAGCCCAGGTTTGGAGCATTTGCAAATTTCCTTGTCATTCATACCCACACTCTGGCCGATCTCAAGCTACCAAAGCGTTATCAATGGGGTTGCAGAATTCCTGAAAGCTTAACAATTGGTTTCAGCAGGCCAGTAGGAGTGGGATCCACACCTCTGCGTGCACCCCCGTGCCCTCCCCCGGCCTGTATCCACGCAGATGCTGGGTCACTCCCAGCCAGCACTGGTAAGAGAGGCAGAGTAAGTTGCTCAGGCCACAGCTGACCCACTTGGAAACTCAGGGATTGAATGAGGGATGGAAACTGACATCTTGGCTCCTCGACCACGTCCTTGGACAGACTCTGTTTAGGAGGACAAAATCTGACCTCTGCCTGCATCCCCTTCAGAAGGGAATTTACATTTAGTGGTAGCAAAATTTCCTTCTGGCTTCTAAGGCTTATGGGTCACGTCCTCCTGCCAGAACTGGAAAAAATAATGTCAGGGAGCATTTTCAATAGTGAGTACAAACCCCCTACGGTGATGGATGAATTCAGGCACCGCAAATCCAGTGTCTGCTAGAAGATTATACAAGGGTGAGTAAAAAGTTATCTGCGCTCCGGTTATATTAAAACTTCTATAAATTCTACAGCCAGAGAGCGGATCATTTTTTGACTCTCCCTCGTATTTTCAGTTTCCATACTGCTTCTGTGGCCCTGGTATTCGTTTGATCGTTCATTCATTCAACCGACATAAACTGGGAGCCCAGGCTCGGAGATTACGGGCAACAGGAGAGAAGGCTGACCAGTTAGGTGCTGACGATAAGTCAGAGGGTGGAGCAGGCAATAGACCATGAGTCCTGGCACTTAGAGGGAAAGTTAAAGTGAACAGTGATGGGGTTGAGGGCAGGCTGCCGCCAAAGATGCCACTTCAGTGTACTGATCATTTTGAATAAAAGTTACTTGAGAGAAATTGGGACATTTGTAGAGACATGGATGGACCGAGAGACTGTCATACAGAGTGAAGTGTGTCAGAAAGAGAAAAACAAATATCGTATGTTAACACATATATGCAGACTATAGAAAAATGGTACAAATCAACCGGTTTGCAAGGCAGAAATAGAGACACAGATGTAGAGAACAAGCATATGGACACCAAGTGGGGAAAGCGGAGGGGGGTTGGGGGGGGAATGAATTGGGAGATTGGGATTGCCATATATACATTACTAATAAGAAAAAAAAATCAAACTGTGCACTTTAAATATATGCAGATTATTGTATGTCAATTGTATCTCAATAAAAGTTCTGAAAGAAAAAAAAAGTTACTTGAGAAACAACAGGTGCAGGAAAAATGCTTGGACCCTCCTTTGTCCCCCTGAAATCAGAAACTAAATCTCCCATGTGAAGTTACCCTCCCTGACCCAGGAGGCTAGAAGACTTCCCTGTCGCCAGAGACAAGAAATTCAGGGCCGAGAAGGCTGTGTGGACAGGTCTCAGTATTTCTCCCCTAATTTGCTACCCTAAGCCCAAATGCCTTTGTTTTGTCAGTTCTTCACGAACTTATTGTTTCCAGTCTAAAAGGTATAAAAGCCGCCTGCGTTGGTCGTGCCAGGGAGCCTCATATTTTATGGGACATGTTTTCCTTCCCTTCAGTCACTGGAGTTTTGAGAACCAACAGGTGAGACAATGGGAGCATCAGGTAGGAGGCGTTGCTGAGGACCAGTGAACAGAGAACACCGCTCACAACAGACCTGCCCTTGAGGCTGGAGACTGACCCAGCCCTTGGGTTCTTACCCATTTCCTGTTGGGACCAGAGGTAATGTCAGGGAGGGGACAGAAAGTAACATTGTAGCGAGGTCCTGGGATATATCACCCATGTATGAGGTTTTCACAGTATGTCTTCTTTCTTTTTTTCTTTTATTGAAGTAGAGTTGATTTACGATGTTGTGTTAGCTTCAGGTGTACAACAAAGGGATTTAGTTACGTACTACATATATGTATATATAAAAATATGCATATATATATGTATTTCTTTTTCAGATTCTTTTCCATTATAGGTTATTACAAGATATTGAATATAGTTCCCTGTGCTATACAGTAGGTCCTTGTTTTTTTGTCTATTTTATATATAGTAGTGTGTATGTGGTAATCTCAAACTCCTAATTCATCTCTTCCCACCACCATCCACTTTAGTAACCATAAGTTTGTTTTCTGTATTTGTGAGTCTATTTTTGTTTTGTAAAGAAGATTATTTGTATCATTTTTTAGATTCCACAGATAAGTGATGTCATATGATATTTGTTTTTCTCTGTCTGACTTGCTTCACTTAGTATGATAATCTCTAGGTCCATCCATGTTGCTGCAACACGGATTTTCACTCTTTTGGTGGCGAATATTCCATTACATATAAGTATATATACCACATCTTTTTATCCACTCATCTGTCGATGTCCATGTCTTAGGTATCATAAGTAGTGCTGCTATGAACATCTGGGTGCATGCATCCTTTCAAATTAGAGTCTTCTCTGGATACGTGCCCAGGAGTGGGATTGCTGGATCACGTGGTGACTCTATTTTACCATAGCCATACCCATGTGCTTCCATCACATATATTTTCAGAAGTCCTAGTAGCAAGGAGAGAACCATGTGAGATCAGCAGTATTATTTTATTATTTGTTTGAGAAAAGGGAGGCTCAGAGAGGTTAATGACTTCCCCGTGGTCACACGGCTGATAAGAGGCAGAGCCAAGGAGGATAAAAGGATAGCAGTTGAATACAGATTCAAAAAAAAAAAAAAAGGCAGGCAGTTGGAATTTATAGAAACGGACTCAGTTGGGTGTCTCCCTGAGTTTGGGGGCCCTGTAGCTGCTAACAGGCAGCAAGGCTGGGGACAGGGCTGGGGGAGGAGAGGGAGGGATACTTCTGTTCTCCCAGGCCCCTGGAGCAAGGTGTCCACTGCCCGGTCCACGTGTCCTCCTGGACGAGGCTCTGGTGTTTACACAAGGGCACATTTCTGGCGGAGGAGGAGGGCCAAGCTGTAAACGGAGCTCCCATCCCCAGCTCGCCAGATGCCCAAGAGCGAGGCGCGCGCTGACGCTGATGGAGAACAGGGACTTCTTGTTTACCCGGCTCGCCATCTGGACGGCCGGGCATCATCCAAGGAAATCGTTGTAACAAGTGCTCCAAGGCTTCTTAGGAACCGAGCCTTTGGAGGGTGGCTCCATGGGCCTTTATTTATATCTCGCTCATCTGAGTGACTCAGGCCCCCAAACGGGAGACTTTCAGGACCTGAGCTCCAGACATTTACGAGGTGTTGAGGCTTTATTGGCTCTGAGTTGGCTGGCATTTTGTAGGATGTGAGGTCTGGGTAGGGGCGTGGTTGTTAAGGCAGCAGACCACTACAGATCTCTCCATCCTCCAGGGCATTCTGGCCTGTGTCACAGAGATTTCCTAATATTTCTACCAAACTTGATGTAGAGAAGTTCATAGATATGAAAGGAAAGTAACTCCTACTCTTTCTTCATCTCCTGGATGAGATGACCATCCAACTTGGTTTGGCCAGGGTGGCCGTGTCTGCACTCAGTGTCCAGGCATAGTTACTAATAGTGTCTGTGTTTGCTCTCAGAGGGGTCCCAGTTTGGACAATAAGTCACTTGCTCATCCTTTTTAGAGGAGACACAGCACCTGGGATCTGGCTCTGTAGGATCCTTTCTTTACAGACCTCAGAGTCATGGATTGGTGCTTAAGCAACATTCAATAAGCAGACAGGCAACAAAGTCAACATGCCAATGAGGTTAACAGAGCATTGGGACTTCCCTGGTGGCACAGTAGTTAAGACTCCACGCTCCCAATGCAGGGGGCCGGGTTCGATTCCTGGTCAGAGAACTAGATCCCACGTGCATGCTGCAACTAAAAGCTCACATGCCACAACTAAGGAGCCAGTGAGCTGCAACTGAGGAGCCTGCCTGCTGCAACTAAGGAGCCTAAGAGCCACAACAAGACCCAGCACAACCAAATAAATAAATAAATAAATAAAATATTTAAAAAAATAGAGCATGGTTTGTACATTCCAGTTTATGGGTGTACAGTTTCAGACTTTGAACACAATGGACATTCCCAAGGCCATGTGGAAACCAAACTCTACTTCTAACCTGGGCACCCTGATTCTGGGTCACTCATCTTTCTTCTGCACCAGCTATGAGGTCTCAGGTCCCCCTTACCTAATGGAAGGTCCAAGTAGTCCATACGAAGAAAAATTCTACAGAAGGACCCCAAATGGAACTAACAACCAAAAAACGATCTATGCCATGGTTAATTTACAGATACCAGCTTCCCACATGCCGCCTCAGAGTGGTTCCTTGTCATCAGCAAAGTGCCTTGTTTTCAGGGAATAATATACCCAGACCATCTTAGCCACGTGTGTTCCCAGCTCTGAAAGCAACCAGTCATCAAAAAGCCCACAGGACACGTCTCTGAAGGTGAGGAATGACACCTGTGCTGAATGAAGGAAGCGTAAGATGTGACCTGCTCGTTTGCTACATCTCAACACCAAATAGAGTTTGGGGTTGGTGCCAGTTGTTGGGGGGAGGGTGGCAAGCAGTAGTGTGTGATCTGATAGGGACTCGTGTTGACTCCAGATCGAACTCTCCAAATCAGGCACCTGTCTTTTATTTTTTTTTACGTCTTTATTGGAGTATAATTGCTTTACAATGTATTGTGTTAGTTTCTGCTGAACAACAAAGTGAATCAGCTGTGTGTATACATATCCCCCTATATTCCCTCCCTCTTGAGCCTCCCTCCTAGCCTCCCTATCCCACCCCTCTAGGTCATCACAGAGCACCGAGCTGATCTCTCTGTGCTATGCAGCAGCTTCCTACTAGCTATCTATTTTATATTTAGTAGTGTATATATGTCAATGCTACTCTCTCACTATGTCCCAGCTTCCTCTTCCCCACTGTGTCCTAAAGTCTGTTCTCTATGTCTGCATCTTTATTCCTGCCCTGTCACTGTGTTCATCAGTACCATTTTTCTAGATTCCATATGTATGCTTTAGCACGTGGTATTTGCTTTTCTCTTTCTGGCTTGCTTCACTCTGTATGGCAGACTCTAGGTCCATCCACCTCACTACAAATAACTCCATTTCGTTCCTTTTCATGGCTGAGTGGTATCCTATTGTCTATATCAGGCGCCTGTCTTGGTTATAGTTTTCTGTTTAGAATGGATGCGGCATACGTAAACCTGACTTGGAAATGCAGATGTGAGCTTTGGATTTCTTAGACTGTGCTTTCAGCAGCAGAAACCTTCTTGAGTTCCTAGGAAACACACAAAAGGGATGAACTGGGGAAGGAAAGGACAATCTAGCTCCTGGGGTGACTTTGGCCACTACCCACGAACTGTACGTGGACTCCCTGGGGGGAGTCTGCAGAGCCCATGCTGTTCCCTCCCCATCTCCGATGCAAACCCGGGGCTCTCACTTGCTCTCATGACCACCCAAACTTCCCTGAAAGACTTCTTGATTCCATCTGGATATTTGGATATGTGTGTCGCATGGGCACATTAGCATTCCAGAACTCAAGACAACAAAAGACCTTGGAGGAGGAGAATGAACCAGGAAAAGAACAGCCTGATGTGACGGGAAGAATGCTAAAACTTAATGACAGATCAAGGCTGAAAATAAAGGACTGGAAAAATACATACTAAGCAAGTGATAGCTAAGAGAAAGCCAGGGTGGCCATACTAATTGCAGCCAAAGAAGACCCAAGAGGAAGATATTTTTGGAGATAAAGATCATTCTTTAATTACTAAGGGAATAATTCATGAGGAATATAAAATAACTCTGAGCTGAATTACACCTAGTAATTCCCATTCAAACTACAGAATGCAACCATTTCCAGAATTATAAGGAGGGATTGGCAAATGCATTTAGAAGGGTAGGGTTTTTTTTTAAGAACTTTTATTGAGATACATTTGATATACAATAAACTGCATATATTTAAATTGTATAATTTGATATTTTTTTCTTATTAGTAATGTATATATGGCAATCCCAATCTCCCAATTCATCCTACCCCAACCCTTGCCCCCAGTTTTCCCCACTTGGTGTCCATATATTTGTTCTCTACAACTATGTCTCTATTTCTGCCTTGCAAACCGATTGATCTGTATCACTTTTCTATATTCTGCATATATGTGTTAATATATGACATTTGTTTTTCTCTTTCTGACTTACTGCACTCTTTATGACAGTATCTAGGTCCATCCACGTCTCCTACAAATGTCCCAATTTTGTTCCTTTTTACGGCTGAGTAATATTCCATTGTATATATGTACCACATCTTCTTTATCCATTTATCTGTTGATGGACATTTAGGTTGCTTCCATGACCTGGCTATTGTAAATAGTGCTGCAATGAACATTGGAGTGCATGTGTCTTTTTGAATTATGGTGTTCTCTGGGTGTATGCCCAGTAGTGGGATTGTTGGGTCATATGGTAATTCTACTTTTAGTTCTTCCAGGAACCTTCATACTATTTTACATAGTGGCTGTATCAATTTACATTCCCACCAACAGTGCAAGAGGATTCTAGAAGGGGAGGTTTTAACATACCTTTCTGAAAACTAATAGCTCAAACAGGCAAAAAAAATAATAGCATATGGAAAATTTGAACATGGTTAACGACTTTTGCCCAACGTCCTCATCTAGAATGTTCACCCTGAATTAGAGAAATCACAGTCTTTTCAATCAAACATGCAACAATGGCCAACTTTACTATTATTTTCAGTTTTACTCACATTTATTGACTTTTAACTGATGCCATATCTTAAGCAATACCATCCATGAATTATTAAGTTTGAGGTGGTAGTTATTATATTTCTTTTAAAGATGCGTTTTATTAAGTATGTACGTAGTATGCATTTTGAAAAGTCCATGTAGCTTGAGAAAACAACCAACGAAGTGCACGAAAGAAAGAAAGAAAGAAAGAAAGAAAGAAAGAAAGAAAGAAAGAAAGAACAAAAGTCCGTGTATTCCCAGAATCTCCTTGTATACCACCAGTGATGTATATTAAAATAAAGAATGCTGAAATTAATGAGGTAAAGGTCTAACTCAAGAAGTTATGAAAGAGCAATGAAGTAATCTAATGGAAATAGAGAGAAAAGGAAATAGTAAGGATAATAGTAAAATTAATGAAACAGGAAAAAATAATAGATGAAAATAACTAAAACAGCTTTTTTTTCTGAAAAAAGTAAAATGGACAATCTTTAGGCAATATTGATTAAATAAAAGAGAATACATAAAAACAAAATAATAGAAGTGAAAACTGAGAATTAACTACATTTACAGTATAGATTTTAAGATTATGAAACTACAATTATGTTTATGCCAATATATTTGAAAACTCAGGCAAAATATAACATCAAAACTGAGTAAATAAAATGATAGATACTAAGAATAAACCTAAAACTATTAAAGAATTTGCATCAGTAGTTTAAAAACTACCTACAAAACAAATAAACAGCAAAACAATGTAGTCATATAATTTTTACATAGAATTCTACCAAATCTTCAAGGAAGAAACAATCCCTATCTTGTATAAACTGCATCAGAGAATAAAGAGGGAAAACGACAGAACTTCGATACTAAATTCCTTGGCCAGGAAGTCCAAGTGATGTCTTTCATAAGTGGAGACAATGTCCACAGGGCATCCGCCGTGGCTCTGTGTCCCTTGGCAGGGCTACCCACAGCACTGTGGCCTGAGTGAGACCCATTTTCTCCATAAAAGCCATAGGAGAAAGGAACACTGCTAACTAAATCACACGTTCCAGGTCTCAACTATCTTTTTCCCCTTGGAAGCATCCTTTCTCTTGTTTAACAATTTCTTCACATTGTAGTCCTATGGGTTCCAAAATGGAACTGAATGAAATAAGAATTTCATAAAGGGTCAGGCTTTCTGTAACACATGAGCCTGACACCATGCAGAATCACTCTTGTAGGAGATTGAGCTATTCTGAAATAACTTGGAAACGGACATGGAGAAGAGTACCGGTACTAAGTGGATAAGATCTGGGGGATGGTGTGTGTCTTGTGCACAGCACAAGAAAGGGATCCTTAAAATGGGAGTGTTCAGGGGAGACTGACCACACTTAAGATGAATACTGATGGACATCGATAAAGAGGATAGGCAGCTGATGGATTGGAAGGATTTGGTCTCAAGAAGAAGAGACTCAAAGGGATACGAAGCTTACTGGTAGGGTCGATGGTTGGGTGACATGGGTAGTGGGTGGGGCTGACATGGACAAGAAGATTGGCTGAAGAGGAAGGAGAAAGATCAGTAGGACATCCATGTTTTCTTGTTTGTAACTCCCTGGGGTCTGGCCTCAGAGTTGAGTCTGGGCTGTGCAGTTGGCAAACCTCCTTTTTAGCTCAATACAGTTCTCCTTCCCTGCTTTCCGCCTCTCCTGGTGGCCTTTTCTGAATGTCCCCAAATAACAATACATTGTCCCAGACTACTAGGAGATGAAGGAATGGGGTGGGGGGCAGGGCAGCGCAGTGAGTATCCCCACTGGGCTCCAATTGTAAGACAAGACTGGCTCAGATCTCAGCTCTGCCTCTGACCAGCCAAGGGAGTCTGCACACCTCCCATTAGAAGAGGAGTAAAATGCATGTCGGCCATACTAACCTTAACCTTCATCTAGCCCTACATTTCACCGTTTGTTTTATTTTTTCTGTTGTACTGTGGGGTCTTTTGCACTCTGACTTCCTGTAATCCACTTTTAAAATGCCCTGACTCTCCACAGATGAACAATATGAGTATTTTTGTGTTCTATGTTAAAGTACAAGATTATTCTTCTGAGCATTTCTGCAAAACTTACCGTCACAAGCATGTGCTGTTAGGGCATTAGGATACAAGTCCACTGGACTGTGAGCCCCTTTAGGACATAACACACATCCTGAACTTCTTTGTATCCCCAAGGCCAAGTACTCAGCCCAGCACATGGTAAGTGTTCAATAAATGCTTTATAATAGTGAAAGAAGAATTAGAAATTATTGACTAAAAAGGCTCTCTGCTATGCCCATGCATTTTTCTGATGGTATTGTCATGGGGTAGTACCCTTCCTGTGGGCAAGGGAACTAGCTCAGTGCTGAGAGCTTTTTGTATGTGTTCACAGATTTATTCTTGGTCCTTGAATGAAGTTTTTTTCTTCTCTGGGATAAGAGGAATTCCTAGGGAAGCAGGGAAAGAAATATTCTTTAAGCACCAATGCTGGGGGCTTTTATGAAGTGGAGTCAAGGTGTATTAACTATGTCCTTTTATTTTCTGTAGTTTGATGCTTTGACACCTGGGGTCAGGCAGACTCTGGAGGGATGTCTCTCCCAAAGTTAGTCAGTTTCTAGAGATAGGAACCAACTTACCCACAAGTGCATCTTTTAAATGCAAACCAGTCAACCCCAGCCAGCTCCTTTATCAGGCTCTCTTGGCCACTAAACACCGGCCCTCATCACACTTGGGTCAGGTATCAGCCAACCAGGGACAGCCCTATGTCCTAGAGCCTGCTGAAATTATTCAACTAGCCCATCCTACACCTGCTTACCCTCCTCGTGACATTGCCTGTTTCCTTACCGCAGAAACCACACTGAAGTCTCTTGCCACAATTCCCCCCACCCGCATCCCTCCTGGCTGACCCTGTGTGACCCCCAGGTGGCGTGGTGTGCCCCTCCTTTGGGGAACTCTGAGTAGCAAACTATCTTTTAAATGGCAATCCTCTCTTGATCGTTTAGACTTGCCATACCTAAATAATAATAATGCCTGCTTTTTTTTGGGGGGGTAGGGGAGGGATAAATTGGGAGATTGGGATTGACATATATACACAATTATATATAAAATAGGTAACTAATAAGGACCTACTATATAGCACAAGGAACTCTACTCAATATTCTTTTTTTTTTTGGCATTTAATATTTATTGAAACATAATCAATAGTCTATAATGACCTATATGGGAAAAGGATCTAAAAGTGAGTGGATATATGTATATGTATAACTGGTTCACTTTGCTGTACAGCAGAATCTAATACAACGTTGTAAATCAACTATACTCCAACAAAAATTTAAAACCTGATTTTTTAAAAATATGTGGACTCCTGGGAAGCAGTTATTTTACAAATAAGGAAATAGCTCAGGCAGGTTAAATGGCAAAAGTTAAAAAGTAACTAAGCGGTGGAGCTTAGATTGGAACCCAAACCTGGGAGCCCTAAACTCAGTGTTCTGTCTACCTCCACACGTGATACCTGAGTCATTTTGGGGGAAAATGCCCCCAGTAGGATTTGTTAGGCTTATACAAGTGAATAGGAATATGTAGTCACATTTCCACCACTTCTATGCTGAGGTAGGCTTCTCTATACAGAGGTCTTCTTCTTGCTTCTTCTTCCTTAGACAATATATCTTAGGTTTCTTTGTTTTGAACCAAATTTTTCCTCTTATAAAATGGGGAAAAGGTAGGGACATTGCTTTCAGTTCTACTACTGACCAACTAAATCCTGTTGATGCCAGGATAAATGTGATTTGGAGTATAATGTTCCTTTAGCTAAGACTATGATGGAAGAAGAAGACGAAGGAGAAGGAGAGGAAGAGGAAGAGGAAGAGGAAGGAGGAGGAGGAGAAGGAGAAGAAGACGAAGACGAAGACAAAGACGAAGAAGAAGAAGAAGAAGAAGTTGTTCACTTACAGAGACGTCCTGTGTGCCAGGCAGCCTGAGAAGCACTTCACATACATTGCCTTGTTTGCTTCCTCAATGGCACTGTGAGGCAGATGCAATTGTTATTCCCATTTTGCGGATGAGGAAACTGTGATACGTGCCCAAGATCACAAATGAGAAAGTGATGGAGGCCAAGACCCCAACTCCAGCCATCTGAGTCTAAAGTGCATGCAGGGGCCAGTTCTTCTCAAATTAACATGTTACCCACTTGGGGATCTTTCTCAAATGCAGATTCTGAGTTGGGAGGCGTGAGGTGGGCCTGAGAATCTGTATTTCCCACAAGCTCCCAGGAGGTGCCCTTGCTGCTGGTCTGCAGATCCCACTTCCCGTGGAAGGGCTCATGCCACGGGGCGGTCTTGCCCAAGATGGGGGGCAGTGAGCGGTGGTCCATTGCTCTGCCTCTCAAAGAACATGCCCTTTGGGCTCCTTCTCTGCTCATTTTTAAATTTCCTTGATTCTCCAGTTTCTGTGCTAAAGCACAGTACCCGCTGTGAATGACGAGGGTTTTGGGAGGAGAAACATCTCAACTTTATTCACATAATTGGCAGTGATATTAGAAAGGAAGAGAAGAAGTAAAGGAGGAAAATGCTTGAATAAAGAAAACAGACCTTTCTTTAGTGCAATAGGAACCAAACTCTCCATCTTGACCAATGAAGCTTCAATAAAATGAAGTTTCACCAGAACATATTTGAGCCCCACTTGTTTTGATGTAGGATCTGATAAAGAATACTGCAGGAAACTCTGGAAAAGGAGAGGCTGTCCTCAAAACAAATTCCCTGATGATCTGTGTAGAAGAGGGTGCCTCTCTGCTTTCTTACAATATACAAGGCGCTTTATCAATGGGCAAAAGAATTCTTAATGTGGATCGATGATTTGCAAACTGTCTTTTCCCTTGTGTATCATCCCAGGCTACTTCACAAGTAATTAGAGGTACAAAGTTATACTTTATGTCCTCTTCCAAAAGAAAATTTAAAAATGTGTGTATAGCAGAGGCAAAAAAAACCATGGTTTGTATCTCAAGGCAAAAGCTCTGTTTTTCAACAAGATGGGTCTGTCTTCCTAATCTGTAGTTATACTTCAATTTCCTTAAGAAAAGCTCCATGAGGGACTTCCCTGGTGGTCCAGTGGTTAGGACTCTGGGCTTCCAATGCAAGGGGCACGGGTTTGCTCCCTGGTTGGGGAACTAGGATCCCACGTGCCGTGCAGCGCAGGCAAAAAAATTAAAAAAAAATTTTAAGTAATAAATTAAAAAAAAGAAAAGCTCCATGAAAAGACTGGGGCTGGGGTTACAACAAGATCAAATGCACATCGTCTTAACTCTGGGGCTGAAATGTTACCAGGTCCCCCTTCGCCCTTGTTCGTAGAGCAAATGCATGCAGCCCTTTCTCCCTGATTCAGCTCTGGGAAAACTACCCAGAGCAAACCTAGAGAACTTGCCCTTCCTCTATTTTCTAAGTGTCTGGGGAAATTTATTCATTCATTCATTCATTCACTAAAAATGAATGAGGACCACCTCTCATGTACCAAGTACTTGGTAAAGACTTAAGAATACGAAGATCACAAGGAATGGAAAGTGTGTGTATGAATGAAAGCGTGCACACATGCATGTTTGTGTATGTGAACACATGTACACATGTGTGTGAGGGTAGGTGGCTGGGACAGAGAAACAAACAGATAATTACAATACGAGGTGAGAACTGTTAAAATAGAGGAGTGAACAAGGACCTTGAAGAATGTATAGGATGGACAGTGACCCCAGACTGAGAATCTGGTCGGGGAGGTTTCTTAGAGGAGGTGGTCAATGAACAGTCAGCCAGGAGAGACTAGGGGGAAAATAATACATGCAGCGGACGGGCTTGCGTTCTGCACACACACTTGGGAGGGGAGACGTAAGGAAAAATCTGCTGTGTTCAGAGAATGAATAGAGAAGTATAGTTAAAATAAACTGTGTGTGCAGGGAATGTACACTGTTTCATATCCCGATTTACTCGCTTAAAATTATACATTGAGCATTTAATAAAGTCATTAAATATTCTCCATAAACATGACTTTTAATAGCTATATAGAATATGCACAGAGGGTACAAACTATGTAATCATTCCCTGACTGTTAGATATTTCGGTTGTTTGTAATTTTTATTATTATAAATGATGCTGAAATGAACTTCTCTGCACTGGATCGAAGTGTACAAACATTGCAAAGACTGCTGGTGCATACTGAATTAGTTCCTTCCACGGAGACTGACTTCTCCTCCAGTTACATGTGGAAAGGCCTATTTTATCACATTTCCCTCTAGAGTTGCTGTTATTATTTTAAAAATATTTCCAAATTAGAAGGTTAAAAATGCTATCTCATTGCTATTTTAATGCCGCTTCAACATTTTTAAAGATTATACATGCTATACTTGAATATAGTCTTTGGTAGAAAAGTAAAAATTCACAAATCCTACAAATACTACTTATGCACCTCTTGCGTCCAATGGGTTCCATCGGTCCCCCAGTCTCCAGCCACTGGTCCTGCTTCCCAGCCAGGGGGACCCCAGTAAAGGCACCCATGCTCCTGCAGCCACTGCAGTGACTCCGTCTTCTGACACCCTAGTCTCCATCTCTTCTTCAAAGCCTCCACTGCACTTACCTATATGACAGCAGCAGCAGCTCCAGCCCTGAGGTCTGACCAGACAAACTCACAGAGCTTCCGCTTCCCTGGAACCTGCCTGGAGAGGCTAGACAACACAACCAGAAGGTCTGGGGAGTTAATGTCCCGTGGGAGGGCAGCCGAAGCCGGTACATGCACTGCCTGCCTTTCCTGCCCCCAACAGAGACAGTGGGTCTGAGGGCTTCTCTGGAGATGTTCTGTTTTACTGGGAAACCAGATGGTGTGTGTGTGTGTGTGTGTGTGTGTGTGTGTGTGTGTGTGTGTGTGTGTCTTTTGCCTGCTAGGTAACACATCCCCTTTCATGTGCTCTGCACCCTTCTCTCCTTCTCTTCCCTCACTTTCGCTTCCGTGGGCTTGCTTTAGCATGTAACCTTGTCTCAGGCTCCGTTTTCTGGGAGAACCCAGGCTGCATAGGCACATGAAGTAAAAAGTGAGAGTCTCCCCCTCTTCCCCATTCCATCCATCCCTGCCCCCACTCTGCTCAGAGACAAGCCCTCTGAACAAGCTGGTGTGTAGCCCTCTCGCCCTTTTACTATGTATGCATTTATTATATATATTTACATAAAAGTACATCCTTTCAAACAACTCACTTGGGATCATGCCCCATCTAATTTTTTACTTTCCTTTGTCTTGGCGATCTTCCCATGTCAGTATAGGTGGATACATCCCATTCTTGTTCACAGCTACATAATTTTCTTTTCTATTAAAAAAATGTTTTTTGGAAGTATGGTTGATTTACAGTATTGTGTTAGTTTCAGGTATACAGCAAAGTGATTCATTTATACACACACACACACATTCTTTTTCAGATTCTTTTCCACTATAGGTTGTTACAAGACATGAATATAGTTCCCTGTGCTATACAGTAGGTCCTTGTTGTTTATCTATTTTATATATAGTAATGTGATAACCTTTACTTTTTTACCAAAGACTATATTCAAGATGTTGAAGCAGCACCAAAATAACAATGAGATAGCATTTTTAACCTTCTAATTTGAAAGTATTTTTAAAATAATAACAACAACTCTAGAGGGAAATGTGATCAAATGGCCTTTCCTTAATCTCTAGGTTCATCTATGTTGCTGCAAATCGCATTATTTCATTCTTTTTTATGGCTGAGTAGTATTCTATTGTATACAAGTACCATGTCTTCTTTATCCATTCACCCATCAGTGGACATTTAGGTTGCTTCCATGGCTTGGCTATTATGAATAGTGCTGCTGTGAGCATAGGGGTGCATGTATCTTTTCAAAACAGAGTTTTCGTCTATAAACTGGGTTATTTGCATCTTTTCTGAATTTTAAGTTCTTTAATATTAGTACTTTGTCTATTATGTGTGCTGTAAACATTTCCGACCAGGCTGTTGCCTGCTTTTTTACCTTTCTTTATAATACGTTTTTTTGCCTACAGAGGCTTATATACTTAAACTTTTCTCTTGTGACTCCTGGGTTTTGTGTCTGCTTGGAAAGACCTTCCTACCTCAGGATTATAAAAATGTCCATTCATAGTTTCTCTAAGAACTTTAGAGTTGGGTTTTAAAATATTTAACTCTGCAATCACTTTGTTTATGGTGTAAGGTAACATCATTTTTTGGTGCACGTAGTCTGTCCTTTCCCTACTGACTTGAAATTCCACTATTACCACTCAACGGAGCATTTTCCTGAGCAGGTAAAGACCACTTAAATTAAATCCCTTGCCAATGGGGATCAAAATTTCAGAGAAAATAATGGGAGTAATTGTGGGCCTAGGACTTTATCTTGAAAGTTGAGACCAGTAATTATGAAGATGCATTTATTTGATCCTCTGTTTAGTAATATTCAAGTTATAATTACTACTATGCACCTGCTTTGAGAATAAATTAGGAGTAGATCAAATGTTCATATTTTCTTGTGTGTGTTTGGTATTTATTGATAGTTTCTCACATAAAATTGAGTGACAGCACCATATGCCACCCTCCACTTTGTATTTGACTTTCTCAGCAGGATCACAAAAGAAAAATTTTTACAAAAATAATAAAAAGTTTTACGAATTTCCCCAGGAGCCCTTCTTAAGCTTTCGACAATCCTATCATCCTGCATTTGGTGACTGTCCTCAACATCCTTGTAGAGTTTAGATTTTTCTACTGTGGAGCTGGTCTCACACTGCAGTTATCATCGATCAATGCGGATACAAGTTGGGTCTTCTTACTTGTGGTTAATCACAGGCTTTACTATTTTTTTTTTAATTATTTTTTTTGGGGAGGTACACCAAGTTCAATCATCTGTTTTTATACACATATCCCCATATTCCCTCCCTCCCTCGACTCCCCCCTCCCACCCTCCCTCGAGTCCCCCCCATCCTCCCCCTCCCAGTCCTCTAAGGCATCTTCCATCCTCCAGTTGAACACCCTTTGTTATACAACAACTTCCCACTGGCTATCTATTTTACAGTTGGTAGTATATATATGTCTGTGATACTCTCTCGCTTTGTCTCAGCTTCCCCTTCACCCCCCGCCCCCTCCCAAACCTCGAGTTCTCCAGTCCATTCTCTGCATCTGCATCCTTGTTCTTGTCATTGAGTTCATCAGTACCATTTTTAGATTCCGTTCATGTAGCATGCAAATCTCAGGATCTTTCCACCCTTCCCCCTTCCCCACTGTCCCCATGTTTCACATCAGGTCACTTTCAAGGGCTCCAAACTGCCAATCAGCAGACCCTTGTCCATCACTACTTCTATCTCACACTCAAGGGTCTACAGGAATATTTCCTTCCAGCAAACTGGAAGTGTGGACATTGGACTCAACAATTCTTTTGCTCCCAGTAGCAGGTTTTTGTTTGTTTGTTTTTATCAGACAATAAACTGCATATATTTAGAGCATACAATTTGGTATCCCAATCTCCCAATATTCCCCCCCAACCCTTCCCACTTTCCCCACTTGGTGTCCATATGTTTGTTCTCTACATCTGTGTCTCTATTTCTGCCTTGCAAACTGGTTGATTTGTGCCATTTTTCTATAGTCCGCATATATGTGTTAATATACGATATTTGTTTTTCTCTTTCTGACTCACTTCACTCTGTATGACAGTCTCTAGGTCCATCCATGTCTCTACAAATATCCCAGTTTCATTGCTTTTTTCAGCTGAGTAATATTCCATTGTACATATGTACCACATCTTTTTTATCCATTCATCTGTTGATGGACATTTAGGTTGCGTTCATGTCCTGGCTATTGTAAATAGTGCTGCAATGAACATTGGAGTGCATGTGTCTTTTTGAATGATGGTTTTCTCTGGGTATATGCCCAGTAGTGGGATTGCTGGGTCATATGGTAACTCTATTTTTAGTTTTGCAAGGAACCTCCATACTGTTCTCCACAGTGGTTGTATCAATTTACATTCCCACCAACAGTGCAAGAGAGTTCCCTTTTCTCCACACCCTCTCCAGCATTTCCAGTAGCACGTTCTGAATAGATACTGGATTGATTTTTTCTTTTAGGTTTATTATTTATTTATTGGCTGTGTTGGGTCTTCGTTTCTGCGTGCAGCCTTTCTCTAGTTGTGTCAAGTGGTGGCTACTCTTCATTGTGGTGTGCAAGCTTTTTATTGCGCTGGCTTCTCTTAGGCTCTAGGCACACTGGCTTCGGTACTTGTGGTGCACAGGCTCAGCAGTTGTGGCTCACGGGCTCTAGAGCACAGGCTCAGTGGTTGTGGCGCACAGGCTTAGTTGCTCTGCGGCATGTGGAATCTTCCTGGACCAGGGATGGAACCCATGTCCCCTGCATTGGCAGGTGGATTCTTAACAGCTGCACCACGAGGGAAATCCCTGATTGATTTTTTAAAGTTGCAATACTCAGGAACTCCCAGGGACGCAGAGTGCCTCTCTCATCTCTGGCCCGATCACCTTTAATCAAATTCACTATTAAATTTAATCCTGACTCTGTCACTCATGAAAAATAAGCATCTCACAGGTTACTTAACTCTTCTGAACTTGAGTTTGCTCCTTGGCAAACTAGAGAGGATAACACCTAATAATTAAACTAGATAAAACACATGCCTGGTGCACGAAAATTTCTCAGTACATCTTAGTTCCCTTCTGGTCTCATTTCCTGATTTTTCCTCTTTTTTCTTTTGGGGGTATGGTCCAGTGCATGCGAAAGAATTTTGTAAATATAAATCCTGCAGAAATGTTACTGCTTCTATTATGTGATATTTATAACTTCTCCCTTTAATACATATTTTCTCATGTAATATTACATAAAAAAGGGTCAAGTTCTCTGAGCCTTAGTTTGCCTGCCTTTAAAATGGGAATAGAAATACATATTGAATGTTATTGATATTCAATAAAGTCACATTTGTTAAGGATCCGACAGAGTACTCGATGCAGAACAGGGGCTCAATAAATGGTAGCTATTTTATTGTTTTATAATCATTCACATACTGATGTATACTCTTGGTTACCCATACTCCCTTCTCTCCCTGTTCCAGTCAAAAAAGTGATCAGGAAAGAGGGAACTGAGGATATTGGGGTGCACTGAAGATCATTTGGGGACCTCACACTGAGTTGTAACGTAAGGGATGAGAAACATCGGCACAGTTTTCTGGATCCAGAATAGAAAGCAGGCAGTTAGTTTCTGTAAGCATTCATAGACGAGTGGCACTCTGATGTTCACAGGCTCCATGTCCTTTCCCCAACACAGCGAACATCAAACCAACAATAAACTATTGTTCTGTGTCTGCTTGAGGCTTTTTATTGTTCTGAGGCTTGTAGCTACGCTCTTCATTCCCTGCCGGTGGGATGCTGGAACATTCATGATCGTCTGTGACTGTATATGTAATCCAGGCAGTTTTTTTTTTTTTAAATCATTCCCATCTTACAATGAGTCCAGTGGATCCTGCTACCAGAGAGAGAAGAAGGCTCAGCATTCCAACACTCAGATGCCAGTCAGGGTCTCAGGCTCCGTATCCCAATGGTTGGGACATCTGCTCAGAGCCCTGCCAGATGCTGAATGGAGCCCATGCCTCCCTCTCCAGCAGGCAGTGACAACCCTTCAATGCAACAAAGTGGCAATGACAATCTGGTGTGTCTTCAGAGGATAAACACAGAACTGGAACTCACTCATGGACCAGTTAGGATCAACAGCCCCCTACCATGTGCCATGATGAATACGTGGGACTTGTGAGATGATACAGAGAAAGGAGACCCATTTACAAGAAGATACAGCTATTAACACAGCAAATTACTCTTACTGCTCTTTGTAACTTGCACCTGTATAGCATCATCTCTAGGCTGTCTTTACTTTGGTGCTGGAGGAATCCTCCAAAAGGACCTCCTTTCATTCGAACACTTCCATATTCGATGGTTCTACAGGTCTTCTGAAATGATATCTGAACTCTGAAACCCAGAATTCAACAGTGTTGCAAGTCCCCGTTTCTGGGTTTATCTTGGATGACTCCTCTGCATGCACCCTTACGCTCCAGCCAAACTAAACCATGTGTCACTCGGGGTCTCAAGCTACACCCCACCCCAACACGTCCAGCCATTTGCTTGTGATGTTCCTTCCCCAAAGGGAAAGGTGTCTTTCCATCCCCACCCCACCCACCATCCTCCTACATGTCTCAGTCATGCTCATCTCTCATTGACCAGCTCAGATACCACCTATTCCATGACAGCATCTCTGAGTTTTGCAGTCAGAATTTCTTTCTGCCTCCTCTAAGCTTCCATAACACCTTTCACGGCTCTATATTGGTGTTTTCTTCCCATCTATATGGTACATCTTTGACAGCACAGTTTTATACCCTATCTAGTGCCTAGATGAGTGATTGACAGTTGAGAGAAACACCATAAATATTAAATCAATGAATGTGACATCTCCTCTGTACTTTTGCATTGGCTTCAACATCTGCGATCTGACATGTATGTACATCAGGAAGCGTCTACCAACCCCGCTTTACACTGGATGAAACTGAGACTCAGAAAGTTTATTTTTATTTATTTATTTATTTTATTTATTTATTTTTGGCACACAGGCTTAGTTGCTCCGTGGCATGTGGGATCTTCCTGGAGCTGGGATCGAACCCGTGACCTCTGCATTGTCAGGTGGATTCTTAACCACTGTGCCACCTAGGAAGCCCTCAAAAAGTTTAAGTGACTTGCCTAAGGCCACACAGGTGGATAGTGATGGAATTCAAAAAACAACCTGAAAGAACTCCTCATCTGAGTTCTTTTACTCAGCATTCAAATGAAAACTGTGCCACCTGTAATCAAAAGTGACAGAGCTCTGCTGGGGATTGGAATGGCCCTAACTAGTAGGAGAAGCTGCACAGAAAAGGCTGTTTTTGAGCAAGACTGTAAAAGAACGGAGACAATGGATTAACAGGAAGGAGGTAAGCGGGCATTCCAGGCAGGAAATCGTGACCAGGGTGGACCTGAGCATATTGTGGTAATCAGATGGAAAGTGGTGGTCACTGCTGTACCCTCACGGCCCAGCCCAGTGCCTGGCACAGAGGAGGTACTCAATATATAGTAACTGGAGAGAAGGTGGCGGGAAAGGGGAGGAAAGTCTGGAGCAGGAACACTGCATCTAGATCGAAAGCACAGCGATTGCCAGCCCAGTGCTGAAGACATACCAGATTGTCATTGCTACTTTGTTGCATTGGAGGGTTGTCACTCCCTGGTGGAGAGGGAGGCATGGGCTCCGTTCAGCACTGCACGGGGGATAGAGTCACCCAGGGCCAGTGTCGTTATTGATCTCATCTTGTTCCCCTAGCATGCTTATCAGTGGTAAATGATGCTTGGATTTGTCAAGTAAGAGACCCAGAAGGGGAGCCTAATAGAAGTCTGCTTTCCCTACATCTTAGCCTCTCTCCCCAGCCCATTTCCTTAAAGATCGTGATGGCTTTGCATATTAAAAAAAAAAAACTCTGTTAATTTTGGGGTCAGAAGAAAAGCATGGAACAGAGGCCAAGAGACACACGGGTTCTTGTTCCAACTGCAATCTCCGAGACCATGGCCTTGGACAAGTCACGTTGTCACCATGTCTCTCAGCCTTAGCTTCCCAAGCTGTCAATAGCGATAATGGTACCTGCTTTACCTCACAGCTTGTGAGGCTCAAATGAGAGAAGAAATTTGAAGTACTTCCAAAGTATGAAATGACACATGATGTTGGAAGCAGGGGTGGATCTTTGTCTCAGAAAAAATTACTGGAATGCCTATGTGCCAAGTCTTGCACCTTGAAAACATCACTGGAGCCCGAGGAAATTGGGATTTTGTCTTGTGACCTGAGGGGTAAACCACAGCCCCATGAGAGGGGCTAGGTCCCCAACACACGCAGTAAATGTATGACACCATAGAAAACACACAGACACCAGCAAGGGCCCATTCGTGAAGCTCTACCTGGGTATCACCCACTGAGATCACCGGTCCAGCCCTCCAAGTTGACCTGGTCTCACCTCCCTGTTTATCTTTTTCCTGTTTGTTCCTTATAAAATCACCAAGACTTGGATAATTCAGCCTCCTATCTTTTTACTTTGATCAAACTGGAGTCTGATACATATTTAACCTAGCGTCCGTATAGTGACTGACACCAGAGGAAATAAACTCTGTGTGTGCCTGCTCTTTGCTTTTCTCTCCTCCCTCATGCCAGCCTCCCAATAAAATGCAACCCATAAACTTGCTTATTTGCACCAGATTTTTCATTAATAATCAGTAATATTATTATACTGCCTACCCTAGCGGCTCTCCATCCCTAAGGACACTCTGGCCAGAAGGCACCGCAGTCTGTGAAATTCTTACTCGGCTGTTATTTGGGAGCTCTTAGAAGCAGTGTGTTCAGATGGCTGACACCGTCAGAATGGGAAATACCTGCTCCCGGGGGGGCCAAGCCAAACCATCTCGGTTGGTTTTATTGTTGCCACATCCAGGAATCAGGTGCCTGAAAAAAATATGCTGACAGGATCAGACTGAGGAAGCTGTGATGCCATCTGGGGTCAGGAAGAGATATTTGTCCAGATGACAACTGTGGGGGCTGAGGCAGTGTGGTGCTCTGCTGGCACAGAGGCTCGAATAACCAGGAGATGCAGGGGAAGCAAGGAGAAAGCTGTCCAGAATGTCACCAGGGAGAACTTGGGACTCTGGTGATGATAAAGAAGATACTGAGGCTTGAAGCTTCTGCATTGGACATTTTAGGAATTTTTCTTTTTTTGCAAATGTTCAAACATACACAAAAGTAGAGAATGATAGTGTAATGAATCTCCTTGTACCCATCCCTTAGTTTCAACAATTATTGACTCAAGGCAATCTAGTTTCATCCATACTTCTACTTACTCTTGTCTCCTGATCCCCACCTTCACTGGGTTTTATGGAAGCAAATCCTAGACATCACATTACTGCATCCGTAAATACTTCGTATGTGTCTCAAGAAAAAGAGAACTTCTTAGAAACATAATTATAGTACAATTATTATACCTAAAAATTTACAGTCCTTCAAATTTCCCCAGTTGTTCCCTAATAGTCCTGGATGTTTTCATCAATCTGAGATAAACTTAAAGAAAATGATAAAAAAAGAGGGAATGAGTGAAAGAAGAGAAAAATAGTAAGGGAAAGAAAGAGGGAGAAAATGAATCAGCGTATATTCACTGAATGTCTATGGTGTACCAGGCTTTGCATTGGGTTCTAGGGCAGTGTAACCTCCTTTTCGGAGATGAGAAAATCAGGGGACAGAGAGGTTAAGCCATTGGCCCAAAGCCAGTCCACTAGTAAGTCTTGAAGACATAATTCTGACGCAGGTTTGAGTGGTTCCAAAGCCTGTCTCTTTCTTCTATACTGCATTGCCTCTTTTTTAAAAATTTTTTATTGGGGTTTAGTTGATTCACAATGTTGTGTTAGTTTCTGCTGTACCGCAAAGTGAATTTGTTATACATACACATATATCCACTCTTTTTTTAGATTCTTTTCCCATATAGGCCATTACAGAGTGCTGAGTAGAGTTCCCTGTGTTATACAGTAGGTCCTTTTAAATAATTAAATTACCTACTAGGGAACCTTGGAAAGAAGGAACACAAAAGCGATGGAGGGGGGTAAAATTCTCCTGTTATCACAAGCCTTAAAGGGTAGTTACTTTGGAGCCAGACTTTTCTGGATTTGAACCTCGACTCTGCAGTTGAGTAACTGAGAAGTTAACTTGCCTGAATCTTGCTTTCTTCATCAGTAAAATGAGATGTGATGAGGATTAGGAGACATCATTCAAACACTTACTAGTTGTTATTGTTATTCTATCTGAGAAATGGGTATGGAAGAGAGAAGGCAGGATGTGGTCAATATTTACCCCATTCTTTTGGAGACCGGCGTTTTCCAGGCACTGATCAGGATGATGACTAAGAATCAGAGAGCAAGTCTAGTTCTGATGAAGCAGGCTGGAACCTCAAAAAATGAAAGATAACGAGAAATCCTTTTTTCTTTATTCTTTTTTTTTGCCGCGCCACGTGACTTGCAGGATCTTAGTTCCCTGACCAGGGATTGAACCTGAGCCCCCTGCAGTGGAATTGTGGAATCTTAACCAGTGCACTGCCAGGGAATTCCCAATGAAGAGATATTCTTAATTAAGAAAAGGACGTGCTTAGAATTTCCCCAGGAACATTTATCTGACTGTGGCTTGCCAGACAGATTGGTTAAAAGAGGCATGGGAGGTAGGGACACCTATACAGTAGATATTACCAGTGCTAGAGAAATTTTCAAGGCCTTGGGGTGAGTGAAGATTTTATGAGTTCATGAAAAGTCTTTCAGGAGCAAAATTTTTTTGAAGACTATTTATAACACTGGAAAATTCTAACATGCTGGTAAGGTCTACTGGTCTCCAGAGAAAGGGTATGTTCTGGGTGTCCAAAAACACTTTAACCAACCATGACCCTTCGCAGAGAGAACCCATTGGTCAAAGCCAAAATCCTTCCCACCAACTGCTGCAGACCAAGCCATGATGAAGATGTTGCCAAAACTATGTTATTAGAATAAACACAGAGACCCAAGGAGTTCAGAGAATCTCAGAATGTAGGCTGATTTTGGCCACTTGTTCAAATGGGCACTTATTTTAAGACTCTTCAAAATACCATTTTGGTGTAGCAGCCTTAGTGATGATGAAATTTGAGCTGAGGACAATGTCAGGGGTTCCTCCATTACCCATAGCTATTAAAAACTATCTCATGGCCTCTTAGGAAGATTTCCTTTTGACCCAAATTGAGGTTCAGCCACTGATTTCCGAAGAGTTAGATTACTAGAATCATTAGGTTGGAAGGAAACTCCAAGGGCATGTTGCCCATTCCCATTCTTTCTGCAGGAGAACACTGATTTTATTATAGATATAGAGAGAATCACAGAATCATAGGAAAAGTTAAATACCATCTGTGAAGGAGATTCCACCAAATGTTTGTATTTCCTGGTTTAACAATACTCACTTCCAGGAAATTCTTCCATCTACCTTGCCTGCATTCCATTGTTATAATTTAGGTCAATGTCTTCAATTTGCAAGCACATTTGATATGCTTTGCCTAAGCACATTACAAACATTTAGTCAGAGTACCAGAAAAGACTTGTGATATGATAGGGTCTGTTTTTGGGGACATGGTGATTTCACTTTCATCGCTAAATAATGGCTTAAGGCCATGATAGCTTTCGTTCTAGTCTATAATCTCTATCAGGCTTTAAATAGTAGGAGATAAGTAGGAGATGAATATACTTAGTTGTATGTATTTTCCTCTCTTCCTTTGTTCCCTCCTTCCTTTCTTCTTTCCTTTCTCCTCTTCTATTGACACCTACTAACCACACAGATACTCTAATGCCACATTCAGAGTGTCTTCCTTCCTCTGTTAAGAGATATCTTCTCTACAGAATTGATTTTCAGGAACAAAAACCTTTCTAAAGGGACATTTAAGAATTTATTTATTTTGTTCTTTAGACGTTGTGAGAAACGAGATAGCGATTGATTCGAATTCCTATGGTATATTAGGTTATTTGAACCAATCCTTTCATGAATACAATTAAAAATTTGGCTACAATATTTTAAAAAAGCATCCCTAAAGGCAAAAATTACTGACAAGACAGTAATCAACACCAGGAAAAAATATAAGGAAAAGAGAAACAGAGAGATAAGCAGAGCTCCAACGTTGCTTTGAGAGTATTCATGAACCTAGAAAATCTGGGCTTTAGTTTTGTCAGACATAAAGGGTGGAGGGGAAGGAAGTCAAGAAGTTAGCTTTACTAACTCTTCCCTCTATTAAGCCAAGATCCAAAGGGATACAGCATCAGAGTAAGAGGAATGAAAAGTAAGCTTGGCTACAAGAGAAAGTTGCACAGATGCTGAAGGGAAAGAGGCACAAAGGCAAGAGAGCAATGATTTCAGGAAGGTTGTGGGTACGAGATGCCTTACCAGGGATTAGCAGCTGCGATTGTTATCGTCTAGGTGGTTCAGAGAACCTGAAGCAGTGAATTTGGTTGAAGTGGACCTAGAATGGTAACAACCCAGATTTTGGAAAAAACAAACAAAAATACCTTTTAGATGAAGATACTCTTTATCCTGGGCCTCAAAGAATCCTCCACAAATATCTTTTGCAAGAAGAGTGAACAGTACACAGTAAAACACAACTATGCACAAAAAAGGAACAGGTAATGTGGATGAGAACCAGTAAAAATGACAAACAGCAGGAACTGACCCATGAAGATTTTAGATATCAGAATTATTTGACCCAGATTATAAAAGAACTATGACTCATTTGGACCAAAAAATATAAAAACGCTCAATTGTCTGTAAGTGGTAAAATCATAAAAAGCAACCTAACAGATTGGAAAGAAGAATCAATAAAGTTTCTAGAATCAAAAAACATAATAAGTAGAAACAAAACTGAATAGCTAGGATTTGCAGAAGGCAAAATACAGATGAGGGAGAATTTGTAAACCAGAAGATGGATTAAAGACATTATTCAAAATGTAACACAGTAAAACAGAAAGGTGGAAATGCAGAAGAGAGTAAAGAAATTTGGAGAGTAGAGCTCCAAAAGGAGCAAAGAGCAAATGAGGCATAGATAATATATGAAGAGAAAAAGGCTGATGAAGGAAATTAGTCTACATGTTCAAAATACCTACTAACTTTTCCCAAGATGAAAAATAAATCCACACCTGGACTCATCAGAGGGAAACTGCAGAGAACTAAAGACAAGGAGAAAAGTCTGAAAAGAGGAAAAAAAAACCCAAAACACGTTACCTTTAAAGGAGCAACAGTAAGACCAACATTGGACTTCCCAACAAAGACAATAGAAGCTCCCTAAATAAATAAACCCACACATATATTTACAATTAATGCATAACAGAGTCTCACAGTAGCTCAGTGGGGAACAATAAGGTCTTTTCAGTAGGGATTACTTGGGCAATAAGATACTCATATGGTATTCAAAAATGAGAGTGGATCTCTATTTCACATCATAAGCAAGATTCATTACAGTTAGAGCGAAGACTTAGATGTAAAAGTCAAACTATAAAACTTTTAGAAGACAATTTAAGATACTTTTTTTTTTTGCCTTAGGTAGGGAAGTTTCTCTTAAATAATTCAGAAGAACTACAAATTGTAAGGAAATATTCATTAAATTGTCTATTTTAAAACTAAGGATTTCTATTTATTAAAACATAGAGTATAAAGGAAGTGAAATTAAATCATAAGTTGGGAAAAGAAATTTGTAACAATAGAACTGGATTGACATCCAGCATATATAAAGAAAGCTTACAAATCAATATGCATGAGACAACGGAAAATAAAAATGGGCAAAGAATTGCAGGTATTCACTAAGAGAATGGTCAATATGACAATACTTTCAACTTCTTTAATAATCAGAGAAATAAAAACTAAAATACAATGAGTTATCTCACCTCACATCCATTAGGGTGGCTACTATAAAAATGAAACAAAACCCAACCAAAAGAGAAAATAATAAGTGCTGGTGAGAACATGGGGAAATTAGAACCCTTGTGCACTATTGGTGGGAATGTAAAATGATGCAGTCACAGTGGAAAATAGTATGCATTTTATTAAAAAATTAAAAGTAGACTTACTTGATGATCCAGTAATTCCACTTCTGGGTATATCCCCAAAAGAATTGAAAGCAGGTTCTCAAAGAGATATTTGAATACCCGTGTTCACAGCAGCATTATTTACAATAGCCAAAACGTGGAAGCAATCCAAGTGTCCGTCAACAGATGAATAGATAAACAAAATGTGGTTTATGCTTAAAACAGAATTTTATTCAGCCTTAAAAAAAAGGAAATTCTAGCACATGCTATGACATGGGTGAACCTTGAGGACGTATGCTAAGTGAAACAAGCCAGACACAAAAAGACAAATACTGTATGATTCTACTTATGTGAAATACTTAGGAGTATTGAAATTCAAAGAGACAGAAAGTAGAGTGGTTGCCAGGGTCAGGGAAGAAAGAGGGGTTATTGGTTAATGGGGACAGAGTTTCAGTTTTGCGAGATGAAAAGAGCTCTGGAGACAGATGGTGGTGATGGTTGTACAACAGTGTGAATGTACTCAATGCCACTGACCTGTACACTTAAAAGTAAGATGGTAAATTTTGTTATGTGTATTTCATCAGAATAGCAACATTTAAAGTTTGGATATTACCAAGCAGTGGTGTGTACGTGGGGCAACATACTTAGACACTGTTTGTGGGAGTGTAAAATGATGCAGTAACATTGGGAAAATAATTTGGCATAGTCTTGTTAAACGGAAGAACTGATGATCCAGCTCTTCCATTCCTAGGTGGACCTCAAAGCCACTCTGGCACATAGCACACTAGGACATACCAGCACTGTTTATAATAGCAACACAAACAAATTGAAAATACCCTACATAGGACGTATAAATACATTGTTACACATTCATGAGATAAAATACTTCACAGCAGTGAAGCATGATTGAATTCAAGGAACATAACGTTGACTAAAAAAAGTCAGTGACAAAACAACACATATTCTGCAAGGAGATTGTATTATATAAAAAAGTCAAAAGCCCATATAATTATATAATACACTGTGTAAGAATAGAAAACAAATGCAGTAAAACTATACTGAAAAACAAGGGAATGAAACAAGAAACTCAAAGCTGGGAAGAGCCTTTACCTCTGGGCAGGGGGCAGGCAGCAGGGGGCTCAGAATAAGTCGAGACAGAGGCCCCCGGGGGTTTCAAAGGTAGTGTTATGTTTTATTCATTAAACATAAATGTGAGTACATGATTGTTTACTAAATGTTTTTATGCCTTAAACCTTAAGGCGTAAAATGTTTTATGCCTTACATTTTATAAATATTAATTAGTCCCTTTTCAATATTTAATAGAGACAGGCTTTTCAACACCAGCCCACAGGTGCTTTGGGCAATATATTAGGGGCTCATCAACTATGGCAGAAGTGGACCTATATAACCCACACCTATGCTGATGTTTGTGTAAAAACAGAGACACATTCTTTCTTTTTTGAAAAGGGCTTATGGAGGGAAAGCCCTCCACAAGGATCTACTTGAGAGGGAAATTGAAAATATAGGGGGAGAAGGAGCTGCCTCATGGTGAAGGTTCCTGAGAAGGTGAGGGGCAGGGGATCTGAAGCCCAGGTAAGAGAAGGCACAGATGTGGCTAGTCCAGCTGTGTGTTGGATGCCAGTAAGGTGGGAGGGTTTCCCTCCCATAGATTCTGTTTCTCTCTGTAAAGTAAAAGGCAAGGTGTCTTCTGAGAGTGAGGGATAGGACAGGAGTTCATGTCAGAAATGATTAAAAATGTAGAAGCAAGAAAAGGGAAATTGGGCAAGAGCATGGGAGAGAGAGGCTGGGAAAGCTACAGGGTGCAAAACAGGAGGGTTCTCAGTACCCCAACCCCCCCTTCCAGCTTTATTGAGATATAAATGATATATAACATTGTGTAAGTTTGTACAACGTGATGATGTGTACAATGTGATAATTTGATGTATGTGTAGGTTGCAAAATAATTACCACAATAAGGTTAGTCACCACATCCATCACCCACAGTTCCTTTTTTGTGTGTGTGGTGAGAATTTTTAAGATTTACTTTCTTAGCAACTTTCAAGTGTCAATTCAGTATTGCTAACTAGAATCACCATGCTGTATATTACATCCCCGGAACTTACTCATTTTATAACTGGAAGTTTGTACCCTTCCACCAACATCTCCCTATTCGACATCTGCCCCTTCCCTCTCCTCCCACCCCTGGTAACCATCTCTCTACTCTGTCTCTGTTTCTATGAGTTTGAATTTTTATTTTTTTATTTATTTATTTTTTAAATATATATATATATTTTAAAATTTATTTATTTATTTATTCATTTATTTTATTGGCTGTGTTGGGTCTTTTTTGCTGTGCGTGGGCTTTCTTTTAGTTGTGGTGAGTGGGGGCTACTCTTTGTTGTGGTGCATGGGCTCCTCATCGCCGTGGCTTCTCTTGTTGCAGAGCACGGGCTCTAGGCGCTTGGGCTTCAGTAGTTGCAGCACATGGGCTCAATAGTTGTGGTTCACGGGCTCTAAAGCACAGGCTCAATAGTTGTGGTGCACGGGCTTAGTTGCTCCGCGGCATGTGGGATCTTCCTGGAGCAGGGATCAAACCCGGGTCCCCTGCATTGGCAGGCAGATTCTCAACCACCGCACCACCTAGGAAGCCCGAGTCTGAATTTTTAGATTCCACGTATAACTGAGGTCGTATTGTATTCGTCTCCGTCTGACTTATTTCACTTAGCATAATGCCCTCAAGGTTCATCCATGTTGTTGCAAATGGCAGGATTTTATTATTTTTTATGGCTGAATAACATTCCATTAAGTATGTTACACATTCATATATATATATATATATATATATTTTCTCACATCTTCTTTATCCATTTATCCATTGATGAACACTTAGATTGTTTCCATGTCTTAGCTATTGTAAATAATGTTGCAATAAACATGTGAGTACAGATATCTTTTCAAGACAGTGATTTCATTTTTTCCTTTGGATATATACCCAGAAGTGAGATTGCTGGATCATGTGGTAGTTTTATTTTTAATTTTTTTAGGAAACTCCACACTGTTTTCCACAGTGCCTGCACCAGTTTACATTCCCATCAACAGTGCACAAGGGTTCCCTTTTACGCACATCCTTGCCAGTCCTTGTTTTCTCCCTCTCTCTCTCTCCTCTCGGATAGTAGCCATTCTAACAAGTGTGAGGGGCTATTGTGATTTTGACTTGTATTCCCCTGATGATTAGTGATGTTGAGCATCTTTTCATGAAATAGTTGACCATTTGTAAGTCTTCTCTGGAAAAATGTCTATTCAGGTCCTTTGCCCATTGTTAAATTGGATTATTTATTTATTTTTTGCTGTCGAGTTGTATGAATTCCTTATATATTTTGGCTGTTAAACTCTTATCAGATATATGATTTGCAAATATTTTCTCCCATCCCATAGGTTGCCTTTTCATTTTGTTGATTTTTTTCTTTTGTTGTGCAGAAGCTTTCTAGTTTGATGTGGTTCCACTTGTTTAATTTTGCTTCTGTTGCTTGTGCCTTTGTTTCCATATCCAAAAAACCATTACTGAGACCAATGTCAAGGAAATTTTCCCTGTGTCTTCTCTGGGAGTTTTATGGTTACATTTAAGTGTTTAATCCATTTCAAATGAATTTTTGTAAGTGATGTAAGACAGGGATCCAGATTCATTGTTTTGCATGTGGTTACCCAGTTTTCCCAGCACCATTTATTGCAGAGACTATCTTTTCCCCATTGAGTGTTCTTAGCTCCCTTGTCATATATTAGTTGACTGTATATGTGTGGGTTTATTTCTGGGCTCCTAATTCTGTTACATTTGTCTGTCTTTTTTGTTTTGTTTTGTGTGTGTTTTTTTAAATCTTTTTGGCCACATCATGCAGTACGTGGGATCTTAGTTCCCCAACCAGGGGTCAAACCTTAAGCCCCTGCAGTGGAAGCATAGAGTCCTTACCACTGGACCACCAGAGAGGTCCCTATTTGTCTATTTTTATGCCAGTACAATGCAGTTTTAATTACTATAGCTTTGTAATATAGTTTGAAATCAGGAATTGTGATGCCTCCAGGTTTGTCATTGTTTCTAAAGATTGCTTTGGCTATTTTGGCTCGTTTATGGTTCCATATAAATTTTAGGATTTTTTTTTCTATTTCTGTAAAACAATTACATTAGAATTTTGATAGAGATTGCCATGAATCTTTGCTTTGCTTTGGGTAGTCTGGACTTTTTAACAATGTAAATTATTCCAATCCATGAACACAGTATATTTTTCCATTCATTTGTGTCATCTTCAATTTCTTTTATCAATGTCTTGGGGGTTTCGTGTACAGATCTTTTACCTCCTTGGTTAAATTCATTCCTAGGAATTTCATTGCTTTTGATGGTATTGTGCAAGTGATTGTCTTCTTTATTCTTTTTCAGGCAGTTTGCTGTTAGTGTACAGAAACGTAACTGATTTTTGTGTGTTGATTTCATATCCTGCAACTGTACTGAATTCAGTATTAGTTCTAACAGTTGTTTTTTTCTAGGTTTCTATATACAAGATCATGTCATCTGCAAACAGAGACCATTTTACTTCTTTTCTGATTTGGATGCCTTTTATTTCTTTTTCTTGCCTGATTGCTCTGGCTAGGACTTCCAAGATTATGTTGAATAGGAGTGATAAAAGTGAATGCAGGTGGTCAGGCTTAACTTGCTGCTAGTTCCTGCTCTTTGAGATACTTCCAACATCTGAGATCTGAGAGCACGACAGGTCAAAGTCTGCTGTGAGGGCTGGATAGTGACCTCTAAGGGATGTTGAAATTGGTCAGAGGGAAAGTGTTGATGAGGGCATCTTTGAGAACCGGGTCAGTCAAATGGGTCATTGCTGTGAGTTGGGGAAGTAGCTGGATGCTGTTCTGAGAGTAAAGGCAAGAAGGAGGCTTAACAGCTCAGAAAGAACAAACACATATGACTCAGTTAATTACTGAAATAGAGTTGCATAATCTATTAGACTGCCAAGAGAAAAGATTTCTTCCTAAGAACAATAGGTAAGGCTGCTCCCAGCAGTGCTGAGAAGGTGCTAAGACTTTGGAGAAATGCAGAGTTATGTGAATATGTCAGTGCGTTCTGTTACTTGCAAAATTATTGCACCCAATACATAAGCTTCTTTGCAGTGGGATTCATTTGTCCAAGCAAAAGTATTTAATTCTGTTGAGCTGCAGTCTATAAAATATTTACACTGTTATCCTACATATACACGTTGCTTACATCCAGCTGCATTTCTCTCTGATGCACTTTAAATAAGAGATTTGGACTCCTGACAATGCCATCTAAGCCAATTGTTAGAGGAAAGAATCACAGAATCATTGCAGCTTACACAGCCCCCAGGACATCCAACTGTCCATCCCTTTGTCTTCAGGCAGGATAGAATCCAAACCAGCTGGGGAAAGAGGCTTGTCTCCTAGACCTGAAAAATCCAGGAAGATGGAATGACCAATCTTTCTTAATTATCACACATTTCCCTCAAAACCAGAAAGTTCTACATAACCCTCTTCCTACTGTAATTAGTGTGTTTCTTAGAATGTGGTGTTTAAAGAGAAAAATCCCCCAAGTCAGTGACAACCGACTTTGAGCTGCAAATGTCTGAAAATGAAGTAGCAGCAATTTCAGGCAATGTGGTGTGAAGCGGCTGGCAGGGAACTGGGAGGCGGGGGCCTGCGTTTGCTTCCTTGGTCCATGGATGCCCACGTGAACACAGAGGAGTCAAGCCCCTATCAGTTCTTCCTGCTCAGTATTACTAGGACAATAAATACCTGCTCCCCCGACCTCCAACGGTTTGTCTGAGGATTAATAAATGATGCACAAGAAAGAGCTTTGAAAAGTATAAAGTATGGTACAAAGATAAAATTTAAAACAATTCCTTAGCACATGTTGGATAGTAACTGCCCTCATGACCCACCTCCTTTCACTCTCTCACTAAACACTGGCGGCAAACTGGCTCTTATTTTTCCTTCCGAGGCTACAAACAACTGGTATAGTGTTGATGACGTTTGGTTGTTCAAGGGTGAATTCCTGAGCATGCAGGGGTTTCCCAGTCCTCTGCTTGGTCTGCCCTCACTCCGCTCCAGCCCGTTAGCATCACTCCACCGACCCTTAGCATCTCTTCCTGCGTGTGCTGCTGCCAAACTGACCTGCTCCTTGTCTCCTGAAAGGTCTGTGCATTCCCATGACCGCGTCTTTGCTCTGGCCTTCTCTCCCTTGTGAACTGCCCCCTTCTCTGCCCCTCTGCATCTCCTCTAAAGATCACCACTCCCACAAGTTGCCCAGTGGCTGTCCTGCTGCGCCCCTGTCTTTCTGTCTCAAGCTCCTGCTAGAACACGTGAGATCATGCTGCTCACTTGACTGCCTTTGGAAGTTGTCATTTTACATTCATCTAAGTCTTGCTTCCTCAACAAAAAGACTATACATTTGTGGACGGTAAGGACAATGCATTTTTTTTTTTTGCCTTTTCCACCATGAAAAAACATGTGCCTGGTAAGTATGCAGTACTGGAAAGAATTAATTGATATGGAGAATAAAAGGGAAAAAGTGCAAAGCTTTCAGAATTTTTTTATTTTCTTGTGAGAAGGAGTGAAATTGGCTTGGAAATTCTGAATTCAGTTTTTCTATGGCATCCCTACCCATTTCTAGGCTGGCTAATTAAACATAGTATTTATTTGTGGCTTAATTGTATGAGTAAGATGTATGTCATGTCATCGGCGAGAGTAGCATGTTAAAGGCTCCACTGTATGAAGTCAGAGCAAAGGCTTCTATGTGACTGGGATTAAAAATATACATATTTATGAAAACACACTAAAACCACACTGGAAACCATTTCAGTCACCACAATGCAGTCCAGACCTTTGCCCTGCCTATTACTGCCAGTAACAGCTGCATATCAAAGAGGACACGCCTGTGGAAGCCTTGTACTCTAACTTAGGTTTGAAAATTTGTCACCTGACACTGACACCTTGGTTATGATTCAGTTATCTGTTATGTACCCCAAAGTAACGGTTTAGGGCATGGTGGCTGAGAACGATCCCAGAGTGATGAATTAGAGGACTTGGGGGCTGCATTTTGACTAATTTTCTCATCCCAAGGACACATATCTGAGTGGTGAATGAAAAGTAACTGTATGCATGTGTGTGTGTATGTATGTATATAATGTCTGTTTACCTATATTCTCCTTCTCTAACAGAAAGGAGTTAGATAGTTTTAAAAAAAAAATGCAACCTAGGGCTTCCCTGGTGGTGCAGTGGTTAAGAATCCACCTGCCAATGCAGGGGACATGGGTTTGAGCCCTGGTTGGGGAAGATCCCACTGCTGCAGAGCAACTAAGCCTGAGAGCCACAACTACTGAGCCTGCGCTCTAGAGCCCGTGCTCTGCAACAAGAGAAGTCACTGCAATGAGAAGCCCTCGCACCACAACAAAGAGTAGCCCCTGCACGCCACAGCTAGAAAAAGCCCGTGTGCAGCAATGAAGACCCAATGCAGTCAATAAATAAATAAATAAATATTTTAAAAAACTGTTTAAAATAATACAAACTAAAAGTATAAAATCAATCATGAAGGGAAATGAAGGCAGGACACACACACACACACACACACACAGGCCCTAAGTTTGCCTGAAGACAATAAGACAATAAGGCAAATGAATCAGTTTTATAAACCCCAATAACTACAAGATGAAAACAAAATAACACAAAAAATGGGCAGAAGGCCTAAACAGACATTTCTCCAAAGACGACATATAGATGGGCAAGGGGCATGTGGAAAGGTGCTCAACATCTCTAATTATTAGAGAAATGCAAATCAAAACTACAGTGAGTATCACCTCACATGAGTCAGAGTGGCCATCATCAAAAAATGTACAAACAATAAATGCTGGAGAGGGTGTGGAGAAAAGGGAACCCTCCCACACTGTTGGTGGGAATGTAAATTGGCACAGCCACTGTGGAGGTTCCTTAATAAACTAAAAATAGAACTACTGTAAGATCCAGCAATCCCACTACTGGGCATATATCTGGAGAAAAACGTGGTTTTAAAGGCTATATGCACCCCCATGTTCATTTCAGCGCTGTTTACAATAGCCAGGACATGGAAGCAAACCAAATATCCATTGACAGATGAATGGATAAAGATGTGGTACCTATATACCACGGAATATTACTCAGCCATTAAAAAGAATGAAATAACGCCATTTGCAGCAACATGGATGGACCTGGAGATTATCATACTAAGTGAAGTAAGTCAGGCAGAGAAAGACAAATATCGTATGATATCACTTATATATACAGAATCTTAAAAAATGATACAAATGAACTCTAACAAAACAGAAACATACTCACAGACTCAGAGAAGGAATTTATGGTTACAAGGGGAGAAGGTGGGGGAGGGACAGATTGGGAGTTTTGGATTGACATGTACACGCTGCTATATTTAAAATAGATAACCAACAAGGACATACTGTATACTACAGGGAACTCTGCTCAATATTCTATAATAACCTAAATGGGAAAAGAATTTGAAAAAGATACATGTATGTGTGTAACTAAATCACTTTGCTGTACACCTGAAACTAACACAACATTGTTAATCAACTATGCTCCAATATAAAATAAAAATTAAAAAAAAATAAGAGAAGCAGAGGTTACTTTGATGCTGAGATTAAGATTTCCTCCAGGGATCCTCATAGAAGACACTGGGTACCTTGGTAGCGGGTGTCCTTTACAAAGCTCTGACAATAGTTACCACCATAAATTTATAGGGCTTTTTCTGATAACGTTCCTCATTGCAAGTGAAAGGCATAAAAGCAATTATATAATCACCCAACCATACTGCCCTCACCAAATGCCTGGGTTGACCCAAGAGTTGAAGCTTTAAAGCAGCGTTGCCCAATATAACCTTCTGCGGTGGTACAAATGCTCTGTGTCTGCACTACCCAATATGGTAATCGCCAGCCACATGTGGCTTTTGCACACTTAACACGTGGCCAGCAGACTGAGGGGGCTGAAGTGTAATCCTTATCTTAATTCATTTAAATGTAAATAGCCACACGTGGCTAGTGCTGTTGTGCTGGACAGTGCAGCTCTGGAAAAATGTCTGTATTGTATGTCTTTCCAACAATCTTTCATGAATATTATTTCTTGTGACTGTAATAAGTTACAGGGTTTAGGGAATACTTAGAGCAGGGAAAATTTACCTCTGAAAGCATTTCTGGGTTTGCTGCAAAATGGAGAAAATTATGTAATAGAGGCCTCAAAGCTCTATGCCACTGGGCGCACATACTCTTAATACAGAATGTTTTGAGATGTAAATACTTCCAGTATGTGTATTTTGGATCAGAAATTATAATCTGTGTTCTGATGCCTTAGTCTGTTTGTACCTCATAGATAAACACATAATTTCCATTTTAAACCAACACTGCCAACCTCCTTTCCTATTCAACAGCTGAGATGCTGAAACTTTTTGGAGAAAAATCACACAAGCACACACATTGGCATTTCTTCACATTCCTGGTTTCTGATCTCAGCCAGGCCTTTGAAGGTTTCTTGTGGTCCATCTATAAGTGCCCTTTTCATCCCTGCCTTCTTCCCATTCTTATCTGTGGTAGGGAGGGGGCCTTCCCCAGAACAACACATTCAGGTGCCAGTGAGAGGGGATTAATATGAGCAGAGAGGTGGTGGCTTTTCTCTGGGGCATTCCTGCTGAAGGCTCCACCACTGCCCTGCTGGGGTAGGCATAAGCATGGGTCCCTCCAGGCTCAGACACAAGGGAAGACATGGTTTCTCCGGTCTGCTCTAGAGGAAAGGCAGGACCCAGAAAGGAGGTGAAGTAGAAAGGGGGTGACCAGAGGAGAAAGGATTTCTAGGTTTCCATCTGACGTGGAGTCTGACTGGATTGGTAAGTAACCTGTTGGGTAACAGATACGAAATGCCTGATGCCAGTCATTGGTTTCTGAAATTTCTCACCATATACTTTGGGTGAGATTGACCCCATCCCTAAAGAAATTAGGGAAGGGCCCTAATTTCTTTAATCCAGTCAGCACATCCCATCTTCCTGACTGCAGAGGTGGGCTCAGAGATGGGTAAATAACACAAGTCAGGCCAATTCGGGGTCACTAAGACTCAATTCCAAAACTCTCATTTGGAATGAGACATATTACCAGAGAATTAGACATATTTCCCACCAGACATGAGGTACAGAACTTCTGGCAGCCATCCTGGGAAGCCTCCCCCTGCCCCCCCCCCCTAAAAAAAAGGGTCTGAGAGTAAAGTCAGCACTGAGGAGGGGAAATGAAGAAGGAAAACAATAGGTCCTGGTCGTAGACCTTGAGTGCTGGATAAAGCCACTCCTGAAGCCCCATTTCTATTCCCAAAATTCTCTATTTCCCCTCACCTACCCCCCCCCCCCTTTTCTTTAAAAAATGTAAGCCATTTGCGGTTGAGTTTCTACTTCTATAATCAGAAAGGGTTATAATTGACACAAACCCCTATATCTAAATCATTTCTTCAAATATTATCCATGATATTTTATAAGTCTGTTTAAAATCCTTAAGGAGAAATCCTTTAATAAGATTTAATAAGCAAGCTCAACTCAAACTCACTTAACAACAAGAAAATCGTTGAATTTCATAACAGGAATTTCCATGATAGGAAGCTTCATGCCTGTTTAAATCAGCAGCTCAACAATATCACCAAGATCCAGGTTTTTTCCCTTTTTGCTGTGACATCTTCAGTGTTGGCTTAATCATTTGGGCTAGTAGCAGGATGCACATACCGATGACTCATCAGACATGACATCTTGAGGATGAAGAGAAAATCTTTCGATGGCTCTTTCTTACCACTGAGGAAGCCTTTCCCTGAAGCTTCAGAAGTCTTCCCCCTCACATCTCCTGGGTTAAGGGTGGGTCACAGGCTGATTCCTGATGAGGTACCATGGAGAAGGGGGCTTCCCTTCAGGCTATGTACAAGGGGGTCCTTTTGGGGGGCAAAGAGAGGATTGAAAGCTCAGGAGGAAACCAGTGGGATCCACTACGGTGAGTAGTGGACGCTTCATGATCTTGTTTCTGGCAACTTCTCTGCCTTATTTTTTTGCCACTCACCTCTTTATACTCAATCCTCCAGGTCTACTGACCTAAGTTTTGTTTTTCTGGATATGCTATTGACTCCCTTGTACATCTAGAACCTGATTTTGGTCCATAAGGCACTCCAATGGCCATACCTCCTATTTGTCTTTTAGGATTCATCTTACTGGTTTCCTTGTGATTTCTCCTGAGAGTTCTTCCCTATCTCCCAAGGCTGGCTTAGGGGACACTCTTCCACACCTGGTATACCTCTGCCCGTCCCATTAAAGCAATTTTCATATTGTATGTTCATTACCTGTTTACACCTTTGTCTTCACAAGGAGAATAGGACCTCACTGGGCGCAAGGATTCTGTCTTGGTCTCTGATACATTACACGACTGAGGCAATCAATAGGTGCTCAATAATTATTTTTTAATGAATTCCTAAATGCTCTGGGGAATTCCCTGGCAGTCCAGTGGTTAGGACCCTGTGCTTCCACTGCAGGGGGCACAGCTTTAATTCTGGTCTGGGAACTAAGATCCCGCATGCCTTACAGAGTGGCCCCCCCCCCAAAAAAAAAAGAAAGAAAGAAAAACTGAGAATGCTATATTTCTCTTCTCCAAGTTGTGAACCTGCCCAGATAATCCTAATAAGACAGGAAATTCCTCTGCTCCTTCAAACTTCATATATTCCTCCTTTCAAGGATAACTCAGAGCAGTTTAAGAAACCATCACAGGTTAAGTTCTAGAAAAAGATTAACGTTTTTAACCTTCTATCACCTCAATGTGCATCGATATTATTTATTTGACAAGGTTTTTTTAAATTTCTTAAAATTTAATTTTGGTATAATTTACACACAATAAAATGTACCCATTTTAAGTGTACAGTTCTATGAGTTTTGACAACATACTGTGTAACCACCACCAAAATCAAGATATAGAATATTTGCATCACCTAGAATTTCCCTTCTGCCCCTTTGTAGTCAATCCTCTTTTTTTCTGGTACCAGGAAACCACTGATCTGTGTTTGCTCATTCTAGAATTTCATATAAATAGAATCATAAAGAATGTGTCTTTTTGTGAAGTGTCCATACAAATCTTTTGCCCATTTTCTATTACGTTGTTTGTCTCATTAGTGAGTTGTGAGTTACTAATATGTCTGAATATGCATCCTTTGTCAAATATATGTATTGTGAATATTTTCTCCTAGTCTATAGCTTGTCCTTTCATTTTCCTAACAGTGCCTTTTTTTAGTTTAATTGGAGTAGAGTTGCTTTACACTGCTGTGTCAGTTCCTACTGTACAGCAAAGTGAATCAGCCATATGTATACATATATCCCCTTTTTTGGATTTCCTTCCCATTTAGGTCACCACAGAGCACCGAGTGGAGTTACCTGTGCTATACAGTAGGTTCTCATTAGTTATCTATTTTATACATAGTAGTGTATATATGTCAATCCCAATCTCCCAATTCATCCCACCCCCAACTTCCCACTTGGTATCCATACGTTTGTTCACTATGTCTGTGTCTCTATTTCTGCTTTGCAAATAAGATCATCTATACCATTTTTCTAGATTCTACATATACAATAATATACAATATTCGTTTTTCTCTTTCTGACTTACTTCACTCGGTATGACAGTCTCTAAGTCCATCTCCTTTTGAAGAACAGACATTTTTAATTTTTATGAAGTTCAATGTCAATTTTTTTTAATGGCTTATGTCTTTGTTCTGAGTTGTAAAGATGTTCTTCTGTGTTTTCTTTTAGATATTACATAATTTTAGCTTCATACTTAGGTCTGTGATCCATTTTGAGTAATTTTTGTGTGTGAGATGTGTGAAGGTTTATGGATATGCAGTTATTCCAGTTCCATTTATTGAGAACACTCTTTTCCCCATTTAATTACCATGTTGGAAATTAATTGATCATGTAAGTTTGGATCTATTTCTGGACTCTCTGTTCTGTTCCAAGGATCTGTATGTCTCTTCTTATATCAATATTGCACTGTTGTGATGATTGCAGCTTTACAGTAGGTCTTAAAATGAGGTCCTACAACATAGTTCTATGTTAAACTTCTTTTATTCTAGGTCTTTTGTGTTTTCATATAAGTTTTAGAATCAGCTTTATTTTAGAACCAATTTCAGTGAACAAGCCTCTTGGCATTTTGATTGAAGTTATGTTTGGGGAGAATTGACATCATAATAATACTGTCTTCCAATCCATGATCATGGTATATCTTCGCATTTATTGAGGTCTTTTAAAATTTCACTCAGCAACATTTTGTAGTTTTCCATGTATAGGTCTTATATGTAACATATTTTTTTACATTAATGTTTAAGCATTTTATGTGTTTTGATGTTGTAGGTGGTAGAGATACTAGTGGTTTTTATATATTCACCTTGTTTCCTTCAGCCTTAAGAAATTCACTTAGTATTTCTAGCAGTTTTTTTGTAGAATCTTTAGGATTTTCCATATACAAAATCATGTTGTCTGTGAATGAGAACAATTTTACCTCTTTCTTTCCAATCTGTATGCATTTTATTTGTTTTTAGTGCTATATTGCACCGACTAGGACATCTGATTCAATGTTAAGTAGAAGTGATGAATGCAAATCACTGCCTTGCTCCCAATTCTAGAGGGAAAGTGTTCAATCCTTTTACCATTGAGTATAAGGTTTGCTGTAGGTTTTTGGTTAAGGAAGTTTGGTTAAGGTTTTTTGGGTTAAGGAAGTTCTTTCTATTTTTAGTGGCTAAAAGCTTGTTTTTCTTTTTTTCTTTTTTAAGATTTTTGTTTGTTTGTTTTGATGTGGACCATTTTTAAAGTCTTTAATTTGTTACATATTGCTTCTGGGTTTTTTTTTTTTTTTTTTTTTTTTTAATGTTTTGGTTTTTTTAGGCTGAAGGCATGTGGGATCTTAGTTCCCTGACCAGGGATCCAACCTGCACTTCCTGCATTGGAAGGCAAAGTCTTAACCACTGGACCGCCAGGGAAGTCCCTTCTTTGTTTTGTCTTAATAATGGATGGAGGACTTCCCTGGTGGTGCAGTGGTTAAGAATCCGCCTGCCAGTGCAGGGGACACAGGTTCAGTCCCTTGTCAGGGAAGATCCCACATGCCATGAAGCAACTAAGCCTGTGCACCACAACTACTGAACCTGTGCTCTAGAGCCTGTGAGTCACAACTACTGAGCCCATGTGCCACAACTACTGAAGCCTGTGCACCTAGAGCCCATATTCTACAACAAGAGAAGCCACCACACTGAGAAGCCCACACACCGCAATGAAGAGTACCCCCAGCTCACCACAACTGGAGAAAGCCCTCATGCAGCAACAAAGACCCAATAAAAAAATAAACAAATAAATGTATATAAAAAAATAATGGATGGGTGTTGAATTTTGTCAAATAGCTTTTCTGCATCTATTAAGAATCTCCTTTGGAGTAGCACAGACATATATATACTACCAACTGTAAAATAGATAGTCAGTGGGAAGTTGTTGTATAACAAAGGGAGTCCAACTCGAGGATGGAAGATGCCTTAGAGGACTGGGGTGGGGAGGGTGGGGGGGACTTGGGGGGGAGAGTCAAGGAAGGGAGGGAATACTGGGATATGTGTATAAAAACAGATGATTGAACTTGATGTACCCCCCCAAAAATAATAAATAAATAAATAAAATTTTAAAAAAATTAAAAATAAAAAAGAATCTCCTTTGATCTTCCTGGTAGAGTGAGTTGCATTGACTGATGTTTAAATATTAAACCAACCCAGCCTCCCCTGGAGTTTTACCCTACCTAACCACATGCAGTTTCATATTTACCAACAGACTCAAGGGAACCCTGTGCAGATTTCTGTTACTTTTTCACTGTGTTGCTCCTTCCTCTTTGGTACTTTGCCTCATAACTTGCAGCCACCTCAGCCTCACCAGGCTCCAGCCTCTGTCTCTTCAACTCAGTGAGATTTCCAGTCTCTGCTTGGGTCCCCTCTCCCCATATAGCTTCTGGAAAGTATCTCCAAGCAAACAGCCAGCCTGTCACAGAGTTCGTCTCATTTGTTTCCCTTTTATAAGACATCTCAGTTCTGCCCTGCCTCTTGCCCTGTGCTGCCTTACGTAGTATAACCAATTTTCTAGTTGTTCATGGTAGGAGAAAAGTCTAGTACCTGTCATCCTGCTGGGGCTGAATACTGAAGTTGGCAGTGAGGATTCTTGATCGTAGGCCTTACACTTGTTCTTTTCTCTGACTCTCGATTATCTAGGGACTGCTTTGTCCTTGGTGAATGTTCCTTAAAGATCTGTCTAATGAAATGGCTCCTGACCTTTCTGGTCACGTTCTCTTGACATTTCACCAAGTTTAACTCTATGCCAGGCACTGATCAGTACTTGATTTGTCTTTTATCCTCACAGAAGACAATGCATAGACATTACATTTTACAAATAAGGAGACGAAGATGTAAAATAATGGAGTGACTTGTCCAAGATCAGAGTGATTGAATTAGAACTTGCCTGTGATTTAAAAACCTAGACTTTTAACTGTTCCAGTGGACGCTCCCTTTGAAATTTTGATAAAAGTCACTCATGGACCGGATGCTCAGAAACCAGATTATTGACATACACAAAAATGTGTAAACAATTTCAGAGGTTCACAGACCCCCAGAGCCCATCTACAGGTAAGCCTGATCACAAATCCCAACAAGAGGGCCCCTGGCTAATGTAGACATCCATACCCCTCAATGTCATATTCAATCCTGGGTGAACATTTGAAGTTTCCTTCCTGCCTCCGAGCGGTTCCATACTACCTTTTATGACTATACCTCATACCTTATGAGAACCCCATTCATTCCCCTTCTTGTAACAGTGCTCTCAGCAGGATCTAACGTGAATCCACGTGGGTATTTTCTTACCTTGGTAAGACCAGAATTTTTCTTGCCACGTCTTATCTAACCACTATATAACACAATATATAAGAAACCAATGCTAAGAAGGAGGCTATATTTAGAACTAGTTTCACATTTCTCATAAACAATCATCAGAACTCATTCTATCATGACTCACTTCCAGGTTTATCTTAAACAATCAGGGCCCAATCACTGAAATGCATGGTCCCTCACCAAAAGCGAGCCCGTGATACTGCCAGGCAATCCTGCTACATTTCCGAATCCTTTCACCTTTCCATTCTCCTGGGTGGTTATTTCACATTTTTTCCTCCTATTTCCAAGATTTCCTTCCTACTGTCACTTCCAGCTGATGACTTTGCTTCCCTTTTTACTGTGAAAATTGCTTCTGATTGCATAAGTGAATGGCCACAAGCTCCCAGAGTCACATCTACTAAACTACTTGTGTCTGAACTCGGCTCTCACTCCCCTTTCTATGGATTTACTGTCCTTTTCCAAGGCCAGTCTCTTCATTTGGATCTCAGATCCCATTCTCCTTTTGCCTTCTCAAGAACATTGTTCCAATGTTTCTCTTTCTACTGCATCAACAATTTTTCCCTTTCTACTGAATCATTCCCATCAGCACACAAACATATTGTAATCGCTTTCATCTTAAAAAAGTCTTGTCACTCTTCCTTGAAGGAAGCTTCAGCTATTACTCCATTTTCCCCTGAATGACCCCAAAACTTCGAGTTGATTTTACCCACTGTCATCAGTTCTTCTCTCTCAATCTCTTTTCTTTTTATTTTTTTTTAAGATTTGTTTTTGATGTGGATCATTTTTAGAGTCTTCACTAAATTTGTTACAATATTGCTTCTGTTTTATGTTTTGGTTTTTTGGCCAGGAAGCACGTGAGATCTTAGCTCCCTGACCAGGGATGGAACCCGCATCCCCTGCCCCTACCCCTGCACTGGCGAATTCTCAACCACTGAGGAAATCCCCTCAATCTCTTTTTGACTTAATTTTTTCTAAATCCAGTAGTTGATGCTAATTTCCTTATTCTACTCACTCTATTAGCAGCGTTCAAAATAATAATAATCTCTCTCTCCTTCTTAAATCACTGTACTCAATTTGTTTTCACGGACACCACACTCTCTTGGTTTGCTTACCTTGTGAGTCACTCTGTCTCCTTTGCTGGCACTTCCTTCTTTTGTTGACCTCTAAACTTAGAATATCCTGAGGTGCAGCCTCTTCTTTTACTGCCTTCACATCCAAGTGTGCTAGTCCAGTGCTCTGACTTTAACTAACACCTACCCCAGTGGTTCCCAATGGGGGTGATTTTTCCTCCCAGGGGACATTTGGCAATGTCTGGAGACATTTTTGGTTGTCATAACTGGGAGCAGGTGCTACTGGCAGCTGGCGGGTAGAAGCCAGGGATGCTGTGGAACCTCCCAAAATGCACAGAACAACAAAACAAATACGCTCCCCCCCCCCCCAACTATAAAGCATCCAGACCAAGCGCCGAGGTTGAGAAACCCAGATCTACCCAGACCTCTTCTCTGAACCCTAGACTCAATCATATGCCCAACTTCCTACTCCTTATCTGCACTGGACATTTAACAGATAGCTCAAACTTAACATGTCTCAAACTGAAGTCTGGACTCCCTCTGCTTAGAAAACAGAACCTGAGATAGGACTTGGGCTTTAATGGGAGGCATAACCCCTGGGCAGTGAGAGTAAGGAAAAAGCAAAGGATAGAGTGCAAATACAATGTGGCAAGTTACCAATCTGGCCACTGCTGAGTGAGCCACAAAGAGATGCAGCCCTGTCATGAGACCATATGGTCACTTATCCTTGAAAAGAATAAAGGGAGAGCGAGTTTACCTCCAGGCTCCATCCTATCCCATATCTCCTGCTGGGCAACTCCCACTGGTCCATTGAGTTAATGCCTCCACATGGCTGTGATGGTCACCTGGACCTCCATGCTTTGCAGTGTGGTCCACCTCATTAGGCACAATTCTGCTGCCTGCACAGAGCTGGCTGATCCAGCAGCAGCTGAGGTAGGGCAAGTGGCCACAGGGCAAGAAGAAGGGCGGGGCAGGGAGACTCTGAGGAAAGGCCCCCATGGCCCAACACAGTAATAACCAAGACACACCAGGTCTCAGACTTTGTGTAGCTCACATTCTGGTGAGACAGGTGCTGTCCAATCCCCTCCTCCAGGAAATGACATCACTATCCATCTGGTTACTAAGGTTACAGACCTAGGAGATGTTCTTGAAATGTTTCTTTCCCCTACATCCCAGATCCTGCTATCTCTGTTCATCTTTGTTTTCAAAATGTAATCCTGTTCCTGCCATTCTCTTCCCTGTTTAAGCCATCTTTGCTTGTGCTACTTGATAACCTCCAATCTCAACTTGTTTCTAGTAGCCAAAATAAATTTTAAAAATGACAAATCAGGGAATGCCCTGGTGGTCCAGTGGTTAAGACTCTGCGCTTTCACTACTGAGGGCCCAGGTTCAATCCCTGGTCAGGGAACTAAGATCCCACAATCCATGCAGTGTGGCAAAAAAAAAAAAAGCAAATCATATTATGTTACTGTACAGATCCAAGTCCTCCAAAATCTTCCCATTGCAGTCAGAATAAAATGAGACATTCTTAGAGTGGCTTACGAGGCCCTGCATGAGCTGATCCCTGCCTACTTTTCTGACCTAGTTTCTCCAACACTCTTCCTTGGTCACTTCTTTCTAGCCCTCTTTTGTTTCCCAAATATGCTGAGCTTGTCCTTGCCTTAGAACCTTTGCATTTGTTCTCACATTCGTCCTTCTAATCTTCCTGTTCCTTGACCTCTTTCTTCTTGAAGCTCTTTGTTCAAATACTACCTCCGTAGAGAGGCCTTTCCCATCCATGCAAACCTATATTTGTCACTCTCTGTCCCCTTAAAATATTTTTGAACCTAAATTAGAATGTATGGTTTACTTATTTTTTTTTTTAATTTATTTTATTGAAGTAGAGTTGCTTTACAATGCTGTGTTAGTTTCTGGTGTACAGCAAAGTGATTTAGTTATACACACACACATACATATGTGTGTGTATATATATATATATATATATATACATATATACTATATATATAGTTTTTCATATTCTTTTCCATTATGGTTTATTACAGGGTATTGAATATAGTTCCCTTGTTGTTTATCCATTCTACATATAGTAGCTTGCATCTGCTAAACCCAAACTCCTAATCCATCCCTCCCCCATGCCCCCTGCCCCTTGGCAACCACAAGTCTGTTCTCTACTTCTGTGAGTCTATTTCTGTTTTGTAGATAAGTTCAGGTGTTATATTTTAGATTACACACATAAGTGATATCATATAATATTTACCTTTTTCTTTTTGACTTACTTCACTTAGTATGATCATCTCTAGGTCCATCCATATTACTGCAAATGGTATTATTGCATTTCTTTTTTATGGCTGAGTAGCATTCTGTTGTATATACTCAGGCAAAACTCAATTCGAAAAGATACATGCACCCCTACGTTCATAGCAGTACTATTCATGACAGCCAAGACGTGGAAATAACCTAAGTGTCCATCGACAGATGACTGGAATAGAGAAAATGTGGTACATATATACAATGGTTTCTTTGTTGATTGTCTGTCTCTCCCACAAGAATGTGAGCTCCCACAGGTCTGGGACCTCAGGTCTTAGTTATTACTATGACTCCAGTGCCAGAACTTGGCTGACACATAGTTGGAGTTCAGTAAACTGTGGAATAAATAAATACCTTCAGACCCTTACCAACGGCGCACTTGCATCAAGAATGAAGAGTTCCTAGCTCAACGACTTTCTTCCAATTCCTTGGCGGTCCAGTCCTGCTCTGAAGACATCTGCCAAGGATGTTGAAAATCTCCTGATCTTATTGTGCCCCCTAAGAAACCCCTGGGTTTAGGAACCTGGGATCTCATCCAGTCTGTAAGTCTCTTCTAGTAAGGCAACCTCCTGATACTGAATCAGGCCAAGAACATCCACACAAGGCCGGGAAGATGACAGTCTCAGAAATGTTGAAAAGAAGGAGGGGGCTACAGGCAGAGGGAGGTACAGGAGCAGGGTAAGATGCCCATTATTGCTAGGACATGGTCAGAAAATGTTCATCGGGTCTAGTAGTAGAGTGTTCTCAGATAGGGCTGTAGCCACCCCAGCGCTCACAGCAGCAGCAGCAGTGGCAATGAAAACAAGGAAATTGACAGTATTTCCATGCAGAGCTCCGTAGGTTTTCTTGTTTTGCTTTGCTTTTTTTCCAGTAAAGCAGTAGGGTGGAAAGGAAAGGAACCACGGAATTAGTGGGATACAAGAATATGTGTTTGGAGGGTGGGGGAAAGGCAGCGCTTAATCTGGGAAGGAGGAGTGTAAGAGAACTCATTGTTTGTAAAAGAAAAGCTGGGCTATGGCTCGGGAGGAGTGGAGGGAACAAATATTTTTTTCTGAAAGGAATGCTGGAGTCTGTATCTGGAGGAGGGACGTAACTAGTTCGGTACCCAGGATTGCTGCACTGCCTGGGTAACCCCGCCGAGGCCGCTGCTTCTCACTAGCCACAATAGAGTGGGGAGGATGCAATCTTTGGCTTTGATTAAAGAGGTGGGTGGTGTACGCGGGAGGCTTCGCGGTCGCTGCGGTGCGAAGGGGTGGTTCCAGTGCAGCCTGGGAGCCAATCGGCGGCGACTCCGGGCTCTTGCAGCTTCCTTGGAGACTCAGCAGCAGCTGAAGTACCCAAGCTGCTGGCTGCTTCTCCTCGCGCTGCAGGCGCCAAGGCGCAGCGCCTCTGGGGGCGCAGCTGGAGCCGCACTCCGAGTGCACTTCGCACGCCCCCGGCTCCTGCTGCCGCGCGCCTCTGTGCGGACCCTCTCCGGGAGAAGTTGCCAACCTTGCAAGTGGCCTTGGGAAGCCCCTAGGCCGGGAAAAGAGGCTTCGGGAGGAGGGACGTGGGTGGGAGGTGGGCAGGCGACTTGCTTCTCAGATTCTTTCCAATTAGCACCAAGTTGGCAGACAAGCCCATAAACCCACGACGCCTTTGGTTTCCCACAAGTCATATTCTCAGTATTTCAAAATAGTCTGATCGCCAGAAAAGTTCAGCTCCCGTCGTAGGTCAAGGAGGGACACACTCTTAGCCCTACCGCCTCGCAGTAGCGCGACGGAAAGCAAACCCTGGTGATCCTCAGCTGCAGAGCCCAACCCGAAGTCTGCATCTCTCCGAGGCCAGCGGGGACAAGCTGGGTCGGCCCTGCAGAGAGCCCCCTACGGGAGGGGCCGGAGGGCGCGCAGAGAAGCGGATTATTGTGGGACTGCACAAACGCCAGCCCATCCGAGTTGCTGTGCCAGGAACACCACCGCCTGCATTGCGTCGGACCTGACCATCTCCAATGTGAAATTCCCGGGAAGGTCGCGGCGGAGGACCGTGCGTGTTGCGGCGCTGTGGACCATAAGGGAAGGAGAATGGGTGGTCGGCTTTTCTGGCAGGAGAAGGAAAAAGCTGTGCTGGCAAGGGTGGGAACTGAATGACAGCCCCCCTCTGCCAAGCCACCCCCTCCTATTTTCCATCTACCTCCTCGATCCCGCCCTCCCCCGCCCTCCCCAACCCACGCCCGGGTGGGCCAATCGCTGCTCCGCATTCTGGCCGCTTTCTCAGGTTTCTGCTGATCTTGCAGCGCCCAGAAATGGACCGAGCGGACCCGCGCCGCACGCACCCTGCCCCACTCCGCGCTCGGAACGACTCCCGACGCGCCGCGTAGCCTCGCCGAGGTCCGCGCGGGGGTGCTGGAATCGGGGGGGACCCGCGAGCCATGTAGATCCAGGCCCTTGCTCGCTCTCCTCCTTCGGGATCGAATCAAGGGCTCCCACGGTGTTGGGAGGGGGCGAGAGCGCTCCGTATCGTCATTTGCTTCAGAGCTCCGGAGAGGGTGGCATTTTGCTTTTCCGCCCCGCAGCCTCCGGAACTCCCCTCACCCGAGAGAGAAGAGCGAGAGAGAGAGAGAGAGCGGCGTCTCTGGGTTGCCGGCCACGGGTGAGAATGAGGGTAGGGAATGGACATCTCCGCCATTGCCACCCAGTAAAGCGACTGGCCGACTGAAGGGAAGCAGGACGAGGGGCGAGGGCTGCGCTTTGGCCCCGGCGCCCCTCGGATGCTGCGGCGGCTGCGGCTCGCGCCCGGGTACCGCAAAGGCGACCTGCCGCATTCCCACTCGGGCTCTCCGCCGACTCAGCACCGCCCCTGCGCCAAGCGGGCCGGCCAGGTAGGGGGCTCCCCAGTTCGGGGCTGCAGAAGCGGGGCTCGGGGCGACGTGTGGGGGGAGCTGGGGGTGCGGGGATGCTGCTTGGACTTAGAAGTCCCCCAGCGTCTCTTGGCGCTTTTCCGATCTCTAGTTTAACGAAGTTGTAAACAGATCGGCTGTCAGGCGTTGGGGAAAGTGGGATGGAAGAGCCCCAAACTTGGATTTCGGGTGTCTGCGTGTGTCTGTCTGTGTGTCTGTGATAACGTTAGCAAAAGTCCCGTGCTTTCTTAAAAAGCTAGAGGTCTGTGCTCTTCCGTGTCTGTCGGTCCGTCCCATGTGAACGCTTCTGATCTTCTGCCCCCGTATCACTTTCTATTTCTCTGCAGCGTCCATCGATTGCCCTGGTGGGAGCTTAGAAGGCAGCAGGCGAAGAGGGCTAGGAGGGGGGAGAGCCGAGGAGAAGCAGAAGGGGTGGCAGGCGAGGGGATCTGCTCAGCTGGCTCTGCCCCGGGTCCTAGGAGGGCTCGCGGAGGGGAGGGGAGGCCAGGGTGACCCCGAAGCGATGGCCCGGTCCGCTAGAACGGCGCTGCGTTAAGGCACCTCGAAGCAGGAAGAAACACCCACCCTCCTCCCATCGCCACCCCCACTCCCCACCCCTTCGGCGAAAAGCTGCACCCGGGGCTGCAGGCTAGGGGGATTCCAAACTGAGGAACAGGCGGGGTGGAGGGGACGGTCCCCGGGAGCCAAGCGGCGGAGCTCTCCACCTGCTGGCTCGGAAGCCCCGCCCCCTGAGCGCGGGGGAGCGGCGCACGCCGGTGGGGGGGGCGCGCGGGTCCCCCCCCCACCCCGCCTCCCTCGCCCCTCCCCGCCCCGGGCCCGCCCCCGGCCTCCACCATGACCGTGATGTCGGGAGAGAACGTGGACGAGGCCTCGGCCGCCCCGGGCCACCCCCAGGACAGCAGCTACCCGCGGCCGGCAGAGCACGACGACCACGAGTGCTGCGAGCGCGTGGTCATCAACATCTCCGGGCTGCGCTTCGAGACGCAGCTCAAGACGCTGGCGCAGTTCCCCAACACGCTGCTGGGCAACCCTAAGAAACGCATGCGCTACTTCGACCCGCTGAGAAACGAGTACTTCTTCGACCGCAACCGGCCCAGCTTCGACGCCATCCTCTACTACTACCAGTCGGGGGGCCGGCTGCGGAGGCCGGTCAACGTGCCGCTGGACATGTTCTCCGAGGAGATCAAGTTTTACGAGCTGGGCGAGGAGGCCATGGACAAGTTCCGGGAGGACGAGGGCTTCATCAAGGAGGAGGAGCGCCCCCTGCCCGAGAAGGAGTACCAGCGCCAGGTGTGGCTGCTCTTCGAGTACCCCGAGAGCTCGGGGCCCGCCCGGGTCATCGCCATCGTCTCCGTCATGGTCATCCTCATCTCCATCGTCATCTTTTGCCTGGAGACGCTGCCCGAGCTGAAGGACGACAAGGACTTCACGGGCACCGTCCACCGCCTCGACAACACCACGGTGGTCTACAGCGCCAACATCTTCACGGACCCCTTCTTCATCGTGGAAACCCTTTGCATCATCTGGTTCTCCTTCGAGCTGGTGGTGCGTTTCTTCGCCTGCCCCAGCAAGACAGACTTCTTCAAAAACATCATGAACTTCATCGACATCGTGGCCATCATCCCCTATTTCATCACCTTAGGCACCGAGATTGCTGAGCAGGAGGGAAACCAGAAGGGCGAGCAGGCCACCTCGCTGGCCATCCTCAGGGTCATCCGGTTGGTAAGGGTTTTTAGAATCTTCAAACTCTCCCGCCACTCTAAGGGCCTCCAGATCCTGGGCCAGACCCTCAAAGCTAGTATGAGAGAGTTAGGGCTGCTCATCTTTTTCCTCTTCATCGGGGTCATACTGTTTTCTAGTGCAGTGTACTTTGCCGAGGCGGAAGAAGCTGAGTCGCACTTTTCCAGTATCCCCGATGCTTTCTGGTGGGCGGTGGTGTCCATGACCACCGTAGGATACGGTGACATGTACCCTGTGACAATTGGAGGCAAGATCGTGGGCTCCTTGTGTGCCATCGCTGGTGTGCTGACAATTGCCCTGCCCGTACCTGTCATCGTGTCCAATTTCAACTATTTCTACCACCGAGAAACTGAGGGAGAAGAGCAGGCTCAGTTGCTCCACGTTAGTGCCCCTAATTTAGCCTCTGACAGTGACCTCAGTCGGCGCAGCTCCTCCACCATCAGCAAATCTGAGTACATGGAAATCGAAGAGGATATGAATAATAGCATAGCCCACTTTAGGCAGGCCAATATCAGAACTGGCAATTGCACCACAGCTAACCAAAACTGCGTTAATAAGAGCAAGCTACTGACTGATGTTTAAAAAGCCAAGCAACGCAACTAAAAAGCACCCCCACTTAGCAGCTTGAAAGACTTAAAAAAACCAAACCAAACCAAACCCTGAGTGACCCAGGTCACTCTTTGTAGATACTTTACTAAATAGTCTTTGAATGCTCTGTTGAACTGTCAATGCATTTTTGCATTGCCAATCTTGGGGGGTGGCGAACCTGAAGCTTTCCGGAGCTATGAAAAAGAGAAACTATTTTCATTTTATTAAAAAATGAGAAAAGAAAGTGTATTTTCTAAAACTGGTTTAAAATCACTCAGTCCACGAACTAGTCTAGGTAAAATAAGGTTCATATGCTTCCCCATTTCTAATCCTTGGTGGCTTCTTTAATTCTTTTTTTTCATTTAAGAATCAGATGATTGCTTAGAAATATAAAATTAAAATTTGCATGGGACTCCAATATGAAATCTTGGCAAACCACACAGCACATTTTAAGACGGTGCATCAGATGTATTATATGTAACATGATCTACCAGCCGAAACAGGCAATGAACAGATATTTTTATTTTGATTAACCGCACTGCATAGTCCAAGGTGAAAAAAAAAATTGTGTAAGACTGGTTCACCCAAGCACCTTAGAAATCTGATACTGGTCCTGGTCTGTAGGGAGTTTTCCCTCGGCCCCATTTCCTTCTGATTCAAACTCTTCTCTAGGGAAAAAGATAACTGAATGCAATTCATTGATGCATCTGCAGTGCTGCTACGATTCTCAACTGCAGATGTGCCCAGTGGGTGTTTTCTCACCAGTCCTGCTCCCTGACCCCTGGCCTCCAGAACTGGATGTAAAACCTTAGCTTCCTTATTGCAAGAGAGCACAAATGGAACTAAGTGTAAGCATGTTTGAATCTGATCATAATTTATTTTATAATCGCATGCGGAGAACGTTAACTCAGACAATAGGGGATAAGCTTACTTTGGAATTGATTCTTCTAAAAATAGATCCTTCTTCATTTGCATTCACCAAAAGTGCACTCCTTCATTTATTAACTATTTTTCTTAGTAAATAAAGTACTGTATTTAAGTACCTATGTTAGTCAGCTGGGAACAGTAACTTTTTGGAGCTCAAAGCATGTTTTCTTATTCAGCATTATGGCCGATTTGATTAAGGTGTACCTTGAATTAATTAGTGCATGATTAATTTAATGTAAAAGCATTTAAAAATAATAAAAATTATCAGTTTGTGGGATGAAGGGCCCAAAAGAAATAATGGGGGGGGGTGGGGGAGGGGGGCACTCAGTCAGTTTTCCTGCCTTTGCTCAGGGAAATGTCAGGTTTCTGTGCAGATGTAGGCAGAGAGAGGACCAGTCTGCCCATCCCTTAACGGGAAGCTCTGTGGAAAACTAAGTTATCAAGGTATATATAGCAACACCTAAGAACAAGTATTCTTTCTAGCTGAAGAGAAACACAAGCAAAACAAACAAACAAACAAAGGTGCAATATTGCATGTTTTTTGGTGCATTCTTAAGATGTGAATGAACATGTTTCTCCATCGTATGCACCCAAAGCAGAGCTGATTTCTTTTTGCAGTCATGATTTGAAGTCTGTAGAGACTTCGGCCCTCCCCTGAGGCTCCCTGAAGAAACTCAACCAATTGATTTAATAGTTGCTTAGTGCCTTTATCCTGTACCCACAATGAACTGCAGAAAGTGCCTCTGTTAACACAGCTGAGAAGTTACGTAACAAAAGGGAGGAAGGGTGGGGGCACAGATATTTTGCTTTTCCTTTTTCCACCCTCGCTGCCTCACTTCATGCTGTGGGGACACCGCGCCATCCTGCACCCTGGACAGGAGAGACCCGGGAGGGTGCTCTCTGGCCATCCACTGGACTCAATCCCTTTGGCAGCCTCACATGGGCTGGACACTGGGGCCTGAGACCCATCTTCAGAATGGACACGAACCTTGAACTGTTTTTTCCTCTTCTCCACCAGAAGCCAATATAAAACTCTTGGGGAATTTGTTTCCTATCAGGGGTCACTCTGGACAAGCAAAACTTTCTTGGGTCCAGCCAAGGACGGTCCTGGCTTGTTTCCGTCCTCCTCTTCTGTCTGCAGAAGCACTTTGCCACTCTCTGACAGTCTGATCTTTGCAGGCATCATTGTGGATGTGGGCACAGTCGGTTCAGAGTAAGCTCTCCTAGGCCTCCCCTCCTGGCCCACCCTCTTCAGCTATTACCTAGGATGCTCCTATGAGATTCCCACCTGGCAGTCACCGCACAGGCTGAACATCTAACTTCTGTCGCCACTGGCACCCAGTCCAGAGAATAGTGTGGACCCCATGCTTAGCTGAAAGAGAGCCACGTCACCCGGGCCTCTGGAGGCCAGCAGCCGTCCACTGACGGGGAGGCATGCACAGCTTTTTGAAGGACCCCAGGTGGGGACCCTCATTCTGCACTTAGCATGTGGCTGCCTGCTGCTCAATGCCTTTCATTCCTGCGCTGCAGCTTCTGGAAATCTTCCCTGTGACTCCGCCCCCTCCCCATCCTACCCTAGAACAGCAGTGAGGGCAGTAAACCAAGAAACTGGGGTTACACCCAGGCTGCCTGATTCCTTTGAAAGAAAGAACGTGGATGTTTTATTTTCCTGTGTGGCTTCTGTGAATCTGTAAGAAGGACGTGACACATACCAAGGAACACAGGGGCCAAGGACTGCATGGCATCCAACCACAGGGCATTCGACCCTCCCTGTGATGTTTCCTTGAACCTTGACCCATCCTGGCTTTTCCTCTCCTACCTGCTTCTAAGTTTCCAGTTGGGAAAAAAAAATGCCAATCTCGCCCACATCTTCGGGGATTATCTTGCTCTTTTATTTAGGCTTTGAAGTCTAGGACACTCCGAACTTGAAACGCTACGCTCTGTCAACAGCAATAATCTGCTCGGTACTGTGGGATGGATGGGTCAGAGGATGAGAAAACAGTACCAGAAATGAAAAGACTGGCTTTGGCTACCGGGTACACCTCTCACAGCCACACACAGCACTGGATGGAACCTTGTGCATGTGTAACGGGGAACAGTGCTGCCTGCAGGGAACCTGTCCGCCTGGGACGGGAGGAGCTGCTGGTATGGATTTGGGTGGTTTGGGGAAAATGGATGCCGCTTCTTCATCTGTAGCTCATCAAAACCAAGTGAGTAAGAGTGGAGGACAGGAATTATCTGTGTAGCATAGGCATGCGAAGTTCAACAAAGCTCTTCCCCCTTGCACAGGAATGAGCTGAAATGTTTTTGTGGACCTGAAGGTGCACTTAACAAAACTGCCTATTATGGAATGACTATCTTTTTGGTTTATTTCCTTGTATTTATTTAATCAGGCTTTCTACCTTTCCGTCCCCTTCCTAGGTCTTGAGCTTTCATGGCTCTTGTCTTGAATACTGGTTTTCTCCAGAAGGAGAAGACTTCTGACGTGTTGATAGCCATAGCTCAGCTCTTCCCGTGAATTGAAGCCCTAGTTCCATAGGGTGGCAGTGGAAGGGTTGGGTCCGCCCCTTCTCCCCGCTGGCTGTAGGCCATCCCAGAATCTCTGAAGTGGTTAACTCAGCTCAAGTGATCTGGATTAGAGAGAACCAAAGACATTCATTTCCTCTGTCCTCAGATTCAAAGAAGACTGATCGTAGCCAGGAAAGGCATTTGTTTTTGCACCTCCTCTTCCCCATCTGTACCCAGCCCTCCCTCACTACCCCCTTGAGAACTGAGTTCTAATTATCAGTTAAGATATTTCATCAGGAGCGGGTTAGCGAGTTAGCCTTGCAAAATCAAAGAAACCAATAGCAGAGTCTTCTCCTGGAGCACGGCTGCTGCACGGAGGTCATTTCTCTAAAATGAAATCGTGCGGTCGGCCTAGGTTCCCCTATGGAATCTGGACTCACTTGAGAATAAATGAAAGAGAATACATGTAAGTGGTGAATGCAGAATAGACTTCTTGAAGTGGAAATCTGGTTTAGTCCATCAGGGCCTTCTTCACGTTGTGTATAGTCATAGATTTTTCAAGTGAGTTAACCTCCAAAGAGCCAGTAGGAATAGTTTCCTAACCCTCCCATTTAATATAGGAGGCCTCAAAACACATGCTTTTTAAAAAATTGAGTTCCTTGTTTGGTAGATGAGTTGAACAAAAGGAGAAAGAGAAGAATCCCCCACTGTTTTCCTGGGAACGGCTCACTCCTGGCAGTGGGGAGAATTGGTGATGAGTGATATCCACCCAGAGAACAAAATTGTTAGAACGTCAACTGCTAAATAGCCATTTTATCTTCCCACTTTTTCAAGAGAAGATGAAGTCTTTTGATGTTTATGTTCGTTTTCAGAAGACAAACACAAAATTTTAAACCGGACACAACCCAAGTTAATCACCATCTCAGGAGGTGGCCTGTGGCCCACCACACGGTGTATTAGTGCTCGTATTTATATATGGAATTTCAGGGTATACACGGCCATGTCCAGCATGACTCAGGTAAACCTTAGAAGAATGTACGTTACTTACCATTTTTGTAAAGACGCGAACAGGAGCTGAGTTGTTGACCATGACTGTTCTATTACCTTGGGTCACTGTGCGAACTCATTCAAGGTACGGATGTGAAGTTTGGAAGTCTGGGGATCAAATACCAGTATCTCTGCTCAGGCAAAATGACCCTGGGCTTTCTTGGGAAGCTCAGGTGTATGTGAGCTGGGAGAGGCCCTGCTGCCCTCAGGACTCTTAGCTTTAAGGAGATTAGCCCTAGTTGCAGTGATTTTCATTTAGGGGTAAGTAGGAGTTCACTTTTTATGACATGAGACTTCAAGGAGGAGAGAAAAGTTTGGTACCACAATCAGAGAAGAAGAAGTGGTGTAAGGAAAGAAAGCAAAATGAAACAGAAAACCCCCTGTGAGGTATTCCAGGTCAAAGTTGTCTCCTTTCCAAACACCTGCAGACACACCTTTCTTCTCTTTCCTGCACTGTTTAGAACCGTTTCTTCAGCAGCTGTAAGTAGAAAGCATGGGCTCTATATGACATACCTCTAATCTTAAAGATGAAGTCTTACCAAGGTTAAAAATCCCAGTGGACTAGTCTTAATTCTAAGTGCACCATCAGGACGACAAAGCATTTAAGCTGAAAAAGCACTATTGCATTTCTTGAGTTTGCCGGTTGCTGACACCTTGCGTTAAGGACGTGTCTCATTTTCACCTACTGTGCATTTCCCCTGCCCTAACTATTTCGTAGGTCGGGTAGAGGACATTGAATGTTATGAATCGAGAACCTAATTGAAGCGCATAGTTTCCATCTATGCAATTTTACTTGCTTTGTCACTTTATGATCTGTTCATATTTGGCATCAATTAAAGATAATTTTTAAGGATCTTATCAAGGAATGTCTTGGCTGGTTCTTTGTTTCTTGTGTAACTGGTCTTTCAGGAGCCCTTTCTTGTGGGGGGGGTCTCTTTAACACGGTGAATCCAAGATGCGATGGAAGCAACCTCATTTTCTTTGAAACTCAGGGACTATTTCTTCTGTACAAGGCAATATACCGGGTTTGAATTTTGCCAATAAATTCACCCTTGGGTCTCAGGTAGGATCCCAAGAAGAGGCTGTTGGAATTTGGCCTGTGCAAACCGTGGGGATCAAGGTTTGAAAAGAAAAAATGGAAATGAAGCCCAAGGGACTAAAGCAATTGATTATATTTGGTTAAATTGTTTTTGATGTGAAACTGTATCCTTCATCCACAGACCAAGCTTTTCAGGAAGAATAGTGATGTGTGTGTGTGTGTGTGTGTAATAGCCCTGTGGTCTGACATCCAATACCTTGATAGTTACACAGTGGTGTTAGAAGTGATTTTCATGTGGAAAAGCAAAGTGATTCCTAGATGTTCTTTACATATACTTTTCCCCATAGTTCTGTGTGTGGTTAACATCCTTTCTTCCTGGTAATTTTTTAGTGACTCATTGGTACATTTGCTTTTGATTCTTCCTGAGATTTAGAGGTTCTCTTTTCTTCCTTGTGAATATCACACTTCATACAAGGTCTTTGCTGTCACAGGACACCGGGTCCCATGCTTTATGACAGGTGTCTGTTATATGCCAAATGCCTTGGGTGACTGGTGCATTGTCTTAGAATTGTGTAGCATTGGGATAGGTTCATATTGTAAGATTCGAGATGAATCTTGCTTTTTCTGTAGAAGTGGCCACTGAAAGTACATCATGAGGCTGGGCAGGACGCCCATCATTATTCTGTTGTGGTTGGAAGACAGGCAAGGCTGAGCTCTGACAGAGAAGGATAAGAAAGAGCTGGAACCACATCAGTGGTAGTGGGCAAACAAGCATTCACAGCCCTGAGTGTGTTTCTTAAAGCTCAGCCTTGGAACAGTCTTCCTGAAGTGGAGGCAGGTAGACAGAGCCAGGTAGCTGCAGTGGGAGGGCTCTCACTGGACTTTGTTGTTTACAGAGCTTCAAGATGAAGTCAGGTCAGTTTTAAGGGCAGCCAGCCAGAGGAGTCAAGAGCAGAGGGCTGATGTGATGTGAGCCCAGCTACTCTGCTGCTGGGGAGGGAAGCTGGTTGATGCTTCCTGCCTGCGGGTCTAGACTTGTAGAGCCCCTCCAGGCCTGAGGGTGGGGAGAAGGTGAGCCCTGAGGCTGGGTGGAGTGTGTCCTATGCAGATAAGACTGTGTGGCCATGACACGGGACTGGAAAGCAGTCATTTGAACCAGCTTAAAAACAGATAATTAGGAAAGAAAAAAAAACAAGACAGATAACTGAAAAATTCTATTGAAAATTGAATCCAATATACCATCGATTTTTAAGATGTTTGACACATTTGAAAGAGAGAACATTGACAGTTATGACCTGCCATTGCATTGATTCATCCCAATTTTAGAGATGAAAAAATGTAAACAAAACAAAAGGAGTCAATATCAAATCACCATCTTGTACACTTTAAATTAATGTAATATTGTAAGTCAACTGTATTGCAATCAATTTGAAAAAAGAAAGGAACCTTCGAACTGATGAAATATAGGGATTCTAATATATGTCGTGTTCCCCCTGCCCCCCCCCCCCCCCCCCCCCCCGTTTCCTGGTGAGATAATAGGCTTGGATTCTAAACCCATTAAATATGGGAGTTTCCTGAACCTTTAGGTCTTCTTTGAATTATCTTTTCATGCAACAGTGTTTTTGCTCAGTTCTGCCCTTACCTTAGGCTTGTGTGGATACGTCACGGGGCATTCCCTGTCCTCATGCTGTATGGCATCCAGACATGGTTTACCCCAGCAAGGGCCTTTGATCTCATTATGTCTGGAAGGAGGTTTGCTCTTGCTCTGCCCTCCCTTATCCCTTAATAGCAGTCCCTCTATCATGAGCCCTGCAGAACCTTCAGCAGCCCTTGGCGTCCATCAAGTTAAAGGCAACCTGACACTCTCATTCCCAGGAAGCAGCTCCTAGCCATCCCTTCCATACTAACCACGCTGCTTTACTCTACTTGCTGAATTAGGTAGGGCTGATATTGCTATTTTACAGGGAAGGGGCCTGCCCAGGGTCGCTGGGTGGAGGGAACTGGCCTGGGTTTATTCATGGTCCCCTGGCCGGTGTCTGGGACGTGCTAGGGACTCTGAACGGTTATTTGCTTGGGGGGAAGCTGGAACATGGAATGTCACACGGTAAGGAAAGACCAGTGAACTGTGCATGGGGCCGTAGGCTCTTTGAGTTTTTGAATTTCTCGAATCTAAAATGGAAATATACTACCACATAGGGTTGCATGGATTAAATGAGATACTATAGGTTAACATGTTTGGTAAATTTGAACATGTCCTATAAATATGAGAAACTAATAGATATGTTATTAAATATAATGATGAGGGAGGAATGGAGGAGGAAATGTGCTTTAAAGGAAGACTCCAGGAAATCAGGTGCTCAATTCAAAGATGAACTGCACAATGGTGGAATTTGAAGACTTGGAAAGAGATGCTTTTGATAGGAATCTTCAGTATATCCTGCATATCACACCAGGTAGTCAGCAGCGTCATGGAATGCTAAGCCCCTACTTCTAGTTTTGTTTCTCCCTTGTCTGCAACTTAATACTACTTTCTCTCTTCAGACTCCAAATATCAAAAGTAAACTGCCCTGCAATAAGCTGAGGGACCAGAAGGCATCTTTAATAATTTACATCTCTCCTCTTTGCCTCATTTCCCCCTTGTGCAAAATATTGTGCTGTTTGGTTTTTTTTGTTTCCACCTGTAAATATTGAGAAAGAAAGCAAGATGTTGTTTGCAAAGTTTTCTCATATGCTTGTCTGAGAGACATTATATAAATATAAAACTTATTCTTAACTTCCCTTGCTAGAAATAAAATAACCCTCAAGAGCATATATGAGTCAATACAGCCTTTTCTGGACTAGCACCTACTACAAAGATGCTTATGAAAATTTTTGTTGTAGTATCTCTAAAGTGGTCCAGCCCTTCCTTCATAAAACTGATTGCATAAAAGAGCTGTGATTTAAAGAGCAGTAAGACTTTATCTGGTTTTCTTAAGGAATTTCATCATAATTAAGTAAAAAGTTGAGTATCTTTGGTTCATGAAACATTTTTCTAGAGAGTAGCATTCAGGGGCTGGATTGAGTTCTCTAACCACTTTTGGTTTTTTAAAAATAGATTTGACGTGGCCTGTTCACGTTTGCTCGTTTGCTGTAACAGCGTGTTCTCCTTGTTTGAAGTGCTGAGCGTTAAATGCATTTTAGGAACGTTTCTAGAGAAACTACTTCCAGTTGAAATGTATTTTTTTCAGAATTGAAATCAGAGGATGATGAGTGAGTAGGTGCTTAAGCTTAGGATAATTTAAGTTTTGAGCACAGGGCCAAATCCAACGTCTGTTAAAAATGCTTATTCTTCAACTCAAGTTAAGGGTGTTTAGAAATCCAAGATACTTTATCTCTACAGTGATTTTTTTTTTTTTTTTGTATTCCGTACAATATTGTTATTTCGCTGTTTCAGAAAGGGAGTAATTTTATTTTCAATGAATTTCCAAGAGAATCTCTCTGGAACTAAGATCCCCCTACCAAGTAATCTTCTTCATTAGCAAGCAAAACAAACTTTGTATGTATGTCAGTCCTAGAAGAGGGGACACCCAGCTCAGTTTTCGAAAGATCATAGATCAGCTTATTGTTGAAAGACATTTCTAAGTGAGATGGAAGGGCTTTCTTTTAAGTTTTTGGAGAATGAAGATCATGTTTGTTGGTATTTAAAAAATAAAAATACAATAAGAAAATAATGCTTATCTTTAATGGATTAAAGATGAGTTCTCAAAACATCACTTAATCACAATATTGGTAATTCAAAAAACCGAATAATGTAACTTTTATAACATACCTGATGATTAGCATGTGGGCAGACAAATGTTTGCCCACTGCCAGAAATTCCACACAGTGCATCAGGGCAGTGTTTCAAGGCAGCGATGTGCATTGGATGGACGAAAGGAGGTTGTTTAGCGTGAAGAAGTCAAATACTTGCCTTTGACGCTCATTCTCAAGGATTTGTAGCGAGAGTGTGATGGGTAAACTGAGAATGATGCTGTTCATCTGCGCTAAGGCAGGGAGTTTGGCTTAGGGTGACTCTCAGGTCTGCAGTGTTAAGATGGACGATCAGCAGATGGGCTGACGCTAAGATCAGAGACCTTGGCTCATCTGTGGTGCAATAAGCAGTGTCTTAGTCACTCATTAATTACCCGTGGTTATTACGGTGACTGAAATAATGGTTCATTAGTTAATGCGATGGACTATTATGCTGTTTAAAAAAAGCTGTATAAATCATCTCATAGGTCAATTTAATGAACTCTGCGTTCAGCCAAGTCGTGATGGAAATGCTGTTGGACTCTGCACTGAATTATCCAGGAAGTTTGCTGGTGTTCAGTAAGGTAGGCTCTTTGTTATCACAGTTTATTTAGACAGTCTTACAGAGAGGAAGAGGAAGTCATCACATGATTTCAGGGTAGGATCTTGAGAATTCTAAGAACCCTAGAGTTCAAGACTAAAGAACATTTCTGTAGGTCCTACACCTACCTACCCAACTAAAGCGAAAATGATCCAAGATGATTTTTAAAAGACAAAGGCTTGTAAAGTGAATAAAGGTAACCATGTTTCATTTAAATGTGTTTCCTTTACACCTGATGATTTTATATTAGGTGTAATTTCCACCATTCACATATATTATACAAGTAATCTCTGAATGGAAATTCTGAACTTCTCCACCTGTTACAGCAATTCCCAAACTCTGGCTGCACTGACATTTAACTCTCATTGTATTGGGATCAGTTCTCCACTTCAGTAAACATAGTTGTTGAGATTCTCAACAAAAAATGTTATTCTCGGTGTTCTCTCCTTTGGGGAAGAGTCTCTCTTGTGATTTACTTTGACATGGATTATATTTTTAGTCTAAACAGTTGAGTTCCCTCCCGAGACCTGAAGCCTGGGCACTTTCAGAAAATACATTTTTTTTCACCAGTTCTGCTTGAGACTGGATTAGTATATTTTCCATGTATATCTGTTTCTTGTGATGGTCAGATTTTGGCAGTTGATTTTGCTGGAAAATTGTTGTTCGTGTTCTTAGGCCGCGTGGGGTTTGATGTGATGGGGCATCATCTTTTGGAGTGATGGATGTAGACATTTGAATATTTTTTTGAGAGCCTTAGAAGTTGTTTTACTGGCTCTTCAGCGTACACACCCTTCAAGATTAAAAGTGGGAAAGGGGACAGGGCACTTAACCTGAAGATGGAGAAATAGGACTCCATAAAAATAAGTGTTGCTGGGAAAAGCTGTGGAATTGGGAATCAGATGCCAGATATATTTTATCCCTTGCTTATACTATTGAAAGCCCAGACATGATTTATTTGGGGGCCCTGCTATCCGTATTGCCAGGAAAATGCCAATCCCTGGCCCCAGCTCACACATCCATGTGTGCACACACGTGTACACACATGCACACACACACTTCTACCCTCTGATCTCTGTGCATCTACCTGTCCATGAGCCTGTAGGGGTCACCTGTGCTATAGAGCAGGTGTATGTTAGTTCAAATGGGGTAGCACTTTCAATTGATTCTAAACATTTGTCATCACTCCCTTTTAATTAAGCAAAAAAAAAACCCATAGTGATATCATAATAAAGTTTTCCATTTTCCAATTAAAGAACTGCCATTTCAATGAAAGGAAAAAATAATTGAAAACAAACAAACAAACAAAAAAACAAACAGCAGAAGTTGAAGGTCCCAGGATATTTTCCTTTGGGCTCTGGGTGCTTTCCCCAGTGAGAGCAGTGAGGGTGGCTTTGATGCTGTCCTGCCTGGGTTCGTGCTCCATCGTTCCTGGGACAGCTCAGGAGCTCAGAAATAGGCAGTGACCTGGGGTAGATCCCTGATAGGGCTAGACACATGCTCATCTTTGAACACTGGTCTCTTCCTGCCTGGGCCATTTCCTGCTACATTGTTAAACTCAAAGCGTGTGTATTTTCTGTCCTATGGTCTGCACAGGAAGTGACATTCCTAAGTGGAACACTTGGCTGAAAGCTTTAGGTTATGGCCTGAGAGTTGCAGAATTTGGGTTTGTGTGTCCAAGGCATGTGTCTTTACTGCTCTGAGTTTTTGTGTGCAGATTTATAAATACAGGTGACAACAAGAGTATCTGTCTCAGCAAAAGAATCTGCTATTTGGCTGTCTTGAAAATGCCAAAGTATTTTGATAGTTTTTGAAGAAGGGTGTTTTACCCCCACCAACCCTGACAACACTCCTCAAATTTGGAAGATGGAAGACGTCATAAATGAATGAAAATTTAAGTGATGTAATAATACAAAAGGTATGCAGTGTCAATATTATTTTAACTCAAGCCTCAGTAAGCTTGAACCTTCTAGGTTTATTTAAACTCCAAATGTGGGCTTTTGTTTGTTCCATGTACAAAACCCACATAATTTCATGGTGTCTTAGTTAAAGGGGACGTGTAGTAAGTGTTCTTTTATAACCTTTACAGTTTATAAGGAATTTTCACATACGTTATTTTATTTGACTCTTACAACAGCTTCTTGGAGTGGCAAGTAAGGTGTAGGTATTTCTTTCTAGTTGCAGGTTGAATCCCCTGGGAAACAAAGTCTAGGATGGAGGTGATGTGCAGGAAGTTGCTGGGGAGTGAGATCACTATTACACCTGAGGGGAGAAGAGAGCAGGGATGAGTGGGGAGAAGTTGGGCTGCAGAGCAGTCACAACAGAGGCCTGGCCGTCCTGCGGGAGCTCTGAGGCTGGGATAGTCCTTCAGAGCCGTCCTGGGTTGGAGCCTGGAAGCCAGGCCTTTAAGTGTTCTCCTTGGCCCATCTTTGGATGAGGCTGCCCTGGGAAGGAACACGACCTTGGCTAAGGTGACTCTCTTCATCAGAGAGGCAATTCCCAAAGAGGGCTGATGGCCGAGCGCCCTCCTGGCAGCTGGGGAAATGAGTTCTCCAGGCACGAAGAGGGCTTGGGTGATGCATCAGAGCCCCCACTATGAGGGGTGGGGCTAATACGCTTGTATGTGGCCAGAGGGAAGGCACTTAGAGGGAGAAAGATGAACAGTAAAGCAGAAGAACATTCAGAAGGAGGATCATCAATTTCTAACAATCGAGTGTCCATGGTAGTTGATAGATTGACTTGTTAAATGGACAGAGTGCTCTGAGGCCCCTGGAGATGCTCCTTTCTAATGCATGCTAGAAGGCATCTTCCAGACCGGCCTGAGCTCTCCCGTATGGATTGAGTTCAATTATTAATCAGGAGGGAAGGGGGGTGCTGGCTAATGCTACCTAATGGCACAGGCTGGGTAATTGCCCTCCTTTGTAATGTGTGTTCAGAGCACAGGTTCGGACGGTATCGACATGGTCTGCTCCTCGCTTCGTCTGCACACCTCGGTGGTGTGATGCTTTGAGGTCCCAGTGAAATGCACCAAACCGCTTGGGCGACTTAATGCATCTGAGTAACATGAACGCATCCTCTTAATGTGCCACACAGATGATAAAGATGTGCCTGGAAGGGAGCTGGTGGGAATGGGGCTTTTAAAAGGAAACTCTCAGACCTCGTGGCACTATCACCATGCCCCTAAGTGGTTCTGTGGCCGATTGAAAACTTCTCGGCTTGGAGTTCATACAACTACATCCTCATTAAGAGAGGCAGCTTGGCTTTTCATCCTGAAATGACAGGATTAGTTAGATTTTTCATGTGTAAACAGACCTCAGGGGAACTAATTGTTTGGGCAGCTTTGCACTTGGATCTGAAAAAAAAAACCCTCTAGGCTACGTGATTAACGGTAATTCTTCTGACTCTGTGTCTCCAACCTGCTAGCAGGAAATTTGCGTTTGCTAAAAAGTCCAGCTTGTTGCACCAGAAACAGATCTGATCCGAAGTAGATCTGAAACTCCTTCGAGAACAAATATGATTTTCCAAACTTCAGTCATTCTGTCATATTGAATCACAGTCATGCTGGAAATCTAGATTTTATATTTTGAATCCCAAACCCTAACATTTTATTTTATTTTATTTTATTTATATTCTTTTTTTTTTTTGGGGGGGTACACCAGGTTCAATCAACTGTTTTTATACACATATCCCCGTATTCCCTCCCTTCCTTGACACCCCCCACCTCGAGTCCCCCCCACCCTCCCTGCCCCTGTCCTCTAAGGCATCTTCCATCCTCGAGTTGGACTCCCTTTGTTATACAACAACTTCCCACTGACTATTTTACAGTTGGTAGTATATATATGTCTGTGCTACTCTCTCACTTCGTCTCAGCTTCCCCTTCACCCCCTGCCCCCCCAAACCTCGAGTTCTCCAGTCCATTCTCTGTATCTGCATCCTTGTTCTTGTCACTGAGTTCATCAGTACCATTTTTAGATTCCGTATATGTGAGTTAGCATACAATATTTGTCCTTCTCTTTCTGACTTACTTCACTATGTATGACAGATTGTAGTTCTATCCACCTCATTACATATAGCTCCATCTCATCCCTTTTTATAGCTGAGTAATATTCCATTGTATATATATGCCACATCTTCTGTACCCATTCATTTGTTGATGGGCATTTAGGTTGCTTCCATGTCCTGGCTATTGTAAAGAGTGCTGCAATAAACATTATGGTACAAGTTTCTTTTGGGATTATGGTTTTCTTTGGGTATATGCCCAGGAGTGGGATTACTGGATCATATGGTAGTTCTATGTGTAGTTTTTTAAGGAACCTCCAAATTGTTTTCCATAGTGGCTGTACCAACTTACAGTCCCACCAACAGTGCAGGAGAGTTCCCTTTTCTCCACACCCTCTCCAACATTTGTTGTTTCCAGACTTTGTGATGATGGCCATTCTGATTGGTGTGAGGTGATACCTCATTGTGGCTTTGACTTGCATTTCTCTGATGATGAGTGATGTTGAGCATCTTTTCATGTGTTTGTTGGCCATCTGTATGTCTTCTTTGGAGAAATATCTATTTAGGTCTTCTGCCCATTTGTGGATTGGGTTATTTGCTTTTTTGGTATGAAGCTGCATGAGCTGCTTGTATATTTTGGAGGTTAATCCTTTGTCCGTTGTTTCATAGGCAATTATTTTTTCCCATTCTGAGGGTTGCCTTTTAGTCTTGTTTATGGTTTCTTTTGCTGTGCAAAAGCTTTTAAGTTTCATGAGGTCCCATTCGTTTATTCTTGATTTTATTTCCATGATTCTAGGAGGTGGGTCAAAAAGGATGTTGCTTTGATGTATGTCAAAGAGTGTTCTGCCTATGTTTTCCTCTAGGAGTTTGATAGTGTCTGGCCTTACATGTAGGTCTTTAATCCATTTGGAGTTTATTTTTGTGTATGGTGTTAGGAAGTGTTCGAATTTCATTCTTTTACATGTTGCTGTCCAATTTTCCCAGCACCACTTATTGAAGAGGCTGTCTTTTTTCCATTGTATACTCGTGCCTCCTTTGTCAAAGATAAGGTGCCCATATGTGCCAAACCCTAACATTTTAATACTTGAAGTTTAGAATAAAATGCCAAGTTCTTTTGGCTTAGGTAGTAAATCATGTAACCCTATGTATCCTCACAGCTTATGAACTAACCATTTAAGGAATAAAATTGGATTAGCTATGTTTAAGGCAAGCCAGTTTCAGAGGTGTCAAAGACCTATGATATTTAGACTTTTCCAGAATCACTGGGGCCATGCTGTTACCTGAAGGCTGCAGGTCTCTGAACAAAAGGAGTGGGAAGATACAGAGGTTTGTTATCTCAAAGCTTTGGCTCTCCCACTGCCATGCTGGAAATATCATGTGTGTGTGTCTGGGTGTCCCTTTGCAGTGTCTTGGCTTTTTTTACTTACTTTTCATTCCTACTTTTTTAAATTAAAAATTTCTAGCCACCAGTAAAAAAAAGAAAAGAAAAAAAAAAAAAAAAAAAAAGCTAAGTATGACTCTATTTCAAATCAGAATCTTCTAGAAAAGTGACCTATTGGGAAAAGTTGAGTTGGAACAGAAAAGTCCATTCCTTTCTGGCACTAGAAACCTCATAGCTCTCATCTGATTCTTCTAGAAAAATAAGCAAGTCTCCCCAAATAGATTCCCCTCTCCCAAGGATAACAAAATCTTAAGGGCTGTAAACAACGAGGTCGTTAACATCTCAGTGTCCTTTGGTAAAAGAGCTATTTCTTTGGGGTGAGCTCAACAGACCTAAGGAACTTAGGGATAGGTTAGATTTTGTTTTGTTTTGCTTTGTTTTTAATTTTATTTATTTTTGGCTGTGTTGGGTCTTCATTGCTGTGCCTGGGCTTTCTATGTTTGCGGTGAGTGGGGGCTACGCTTCGTTGCGGTGCACGGGCTTCTCATTGCAGTGGCTTCTTTTGTTGCGGAGCACGGGCTCTAGGCCCATGGACTTCAGTAGTTGTGGTGCAGAGGCTCTAGAGTGCAGCCTCAGTAGTTGTGGTGCACGGGCTTAGTTCCTCCGTGGCAAGTGGGATCTTCCTGGAGGAAGGAATAAAACCCGTGTCCCCTGCATTCGCAGGTGGATTCTTAAGCACTGCGCCACCAGGGAAGTCCCTAGATTTTGCAAATAAAAATATTTGTTCCTACCTAAGACTCTACTGATCCACTCTCAGAAAGATATTTGTGGGGATGTGAGTCTCTGAGTCACCTGCCATCTTGCTGAATTCGCTTGTGACTAATGCCATGTACACGTTAAGGGGGCTTGAGAGACCCTGCTGATGGTCATTTTCCTTTATGCAAAGTGTACAGATCCCTGTGGTCCTGACCAGGGCTCCTGGCCTTCCCCAAGCAATAGAAATTGACCAGAGGCCCGACAAATTCAGACAAGGCTGTATTGGGGCCCCTGCTGCAGCAGAGGGGAGAGAGAACATACAACAGGTTCCCTAGCTTGCTCTCTCCTTGAGGAGGGGCAACCTCGTTCCTTATATGGGGTAAGGGTAGGGGTGTGTCCAGGGGTGGGGCCAGAGGGGTGGCTTAGGTGTCTTGCGCACCCCTTAGGTGGTGGTGTGTGCAGGGGGCATATGCAGTACCCTGCTCATGCTCCCAAAACCCTGTTTTTGCTCCAGGCTCCTCAAAAGTGGGTTTTTGGTCTCTTTGTATCTTTTGGGTCCAGAATTTGCCCCCAACTGCGGGCATGCACGCAGTTATTTTTAGTCCCAAAGAAAGTCCACAAAGAAACTGTATTTTGTTGCTCAAGGAGAGGTGTGTCCCTGTGTAGGCATTGCAGCACTGCCGCAAGGGGTCCCAGGTCCCAGCCTGTCTCACCTGCAGGGAGCAAACCTTATCCTGACCTCATTACCAGGCCCTGCTCATCCGAGATGACTGTTTTGTACAGCACAGCTTCTATGTAGACAGACAGTCCATGCATCCACACTCAAGGATGGAATAATACGGGGACTCGTATATACGTGGCTGTTTATGTATTTTGTTTGTCTCAGGTCACACAAAAACTGGAATCTATATATTTATTTTTTTTATTTATTTAATTTTATTGGCTGTGTTGGGTCTTCATTGCTGCACATGGGCCTTTTCTAGTTGCAGCAAGCAGGAGCTACTCTTCATTGTGGTGCGCGGGCTCCTCATTGCAGTGGCCTCTCATTGCTGAGCATGGGGTCTAGGCATGTGAGCTTCAGCATTTGTGGCACATGGGCTCAATAGTTGTGGCTCACAGGCTCTAGAGCACAGGCTCAATAGTTGTGGTGCACAGGGCTTAGTTGCTCCACAGCATGTCAGATCTTCCTGGGGCAGGGATTGAACCTGTGTCCCCTGCATTGGCAGGCGGATTCTTAACCACTGCGCCACCTGGGAAGTTCCAAAAACTGGAATCTTGAACACAGACTACCAAGGGAGATTCTGAATGTGACAGAGGATCTAGGTTTGCATCAGCTGGACTTACATTTTGCTGGAAACTTGAGTGCAATAGTTTGAGACCTGAACATCCGTATTGACCAAAGCAGTTTGGTGAGCACAAGCTCCAGTCCAGAGCAAACAAAAAATCTAGACAACATCTGAGATCTGGAATACTTTTAGTTACTATGGAATGAAAGTGTCTTGGGTGCCAGCTACTTATGAGAGAAGAGAAGGGAGTTGGTTCTAGCTGTAGGATTTTCTTTCTGGGTTTCCGTAGCTACAGGACAGTGGCAGCGCCCCGGGCTTCCTGGTTGCATCCTGGGCAATGTTTCTTTTCCTTTCTCTTTTTTTTTCTTCCTTTCTTCCTTCCTTTTTTTCTTCCTTTCTTCCTTCCTTCCTTCCTTCCTTCCTTTCTTTCTTTCTTTCTTTCTTTCTTTCTTTCTTTCTTTTTCTTTCTTTCTTGTTATAATATTTCCTATTTATTTATTTATTTATTTATTTATTTATTTATTTTCAGCCATGATGCATGGCATGTGGAATCTTAGTTCCCCAACCAGGGATCAAACCCGCGCCCCCTGCATTGGAAGTGTGAAGTCTTAACCACTGGACTGCCAGGGAAGTCCATGGGCAATGTTTCCTGTCTCAGAGGAGATATCACAGAGGTGCTGGCATGGTCAGAAAAATGGGTTTTGTTTTGTGTGGGTTTGGATTTTTACTCAGAAGCCAAATCTGGACTCAGAAACCGTTTACTGTGTTGCAATGTTAGTGTACCCCGTTGCTTTCATAGCTGGCCTTTTTTTGGTGAAATATTAAGACGAGTCTTCATTTCCATGGCAGCACAGAGATCTTTATGTCAGGAGAAGCCGAAATTGTCATTTTGATCTTGCCTGTAAGCTGATGATAAAAGCTTGGGTACTAAGGATACCTTGGATACATGTCAGGGGATCATAGAATCTCAGAGTTGACCTGAACCTTTAAAGTCATCTATTTCTTTCACCTATTTCGTGTTTGATTCATGTCCCCAGCCTCCCCACCTGGCGCTCATCTTTTCTGTGTTGTGGTCTTCGAAGAGCTTGGCAGTTATCAGGTTGCAAATTCAGTTCTTTACCGTACATCAATGTACCGTAAACTGAAGGAGAGGGCAGAGAAATGGAAGATGTCCAACTGCTTAAGGTCAGAGAGCTGGGTGGTAGAAGACACAGAAGTCAGGAATCCCTATTCTCTGCCTAGGATTTAGTCACGTGGTCTCACGCTGCTATGAAGATATGTGATCTAATGCACACTTAGAAAAATGGTATAAATAGCCATGAATTATTTTATTCATGTGCCCATCTCAAGTCATCCTACTGGGACACAGTGATTGTTTAGTTTGATGTTAGGAACATTTGGTTAAGACAAACCTATAACGCATTTGTTTTTACAAACATCTCTGTTTGTAAATTCATTTTAAAAAACAGGTTTGTTGAGGTCTTCCTGGTACAAGATGTACACGATTTTATATTTTACCAGTGCTGTATATTGTAATATTAAGGATCCAAGATGATTTTTTAGCGTGTCACACATTATCTTATCAGTCCAAGAACTTTGGGATAAAGGAAATAAAGTCAAGCTTTGACTAGATAAGAATTTTAGCAAACATATAAGACGGGTCCGCTTTTTCAGATGTTTGGCATCATTATTCTTTAATTTAAAAATATGAATGCTTCCCTATTATTTAAAGCAAATTCCTTAGCACAGTTAGGAAGGACCTTAAAATCCAACCCAGTGATACTCCCATGAAAGGAATGAACTTCCTCTCTTTTCTCTGAAGGGGGTGGAGCTCAGGAAGTTTTCATTCCTCGTATCATTTTATGCCACTTCACTTTGTGTGCCCTGCCTTGCAACCTCACAGGACTGCTCACCATTTCTAGAAGTCGTGTTAATGACATATTTATTTTTAAGTCATTATAGCTTTGCAGAATCGCCCTGTGCTTGACATTGCCTTGCCCTCCCATTTTTATTTTTGTTTTATTTTGGGGGGGGGGGAGGGGAGGCATGCCACACAGGGTGTGGGATCTTAGTTTCCCGACCAGGGATCGAACCTGTGCCCCCTGCAGTGGAAGCACGGAGTCCTAACCACTGGACTACCAGGGAAGTCCCTCACACTTCTATTTTTAATAGACAACTGTTCAATCCATAAAGACCCAGCTCAGACATCAGCACCACCGTATCCCCATAACACTTTGGAAAACATATTTTAACCAGTCCTGATTTTCACCTGTCACCCCTATTACACTGAGTTCCTCAGGGGGCAGGATTCATGTTTGGTACATAGTTGATGTTCAGTAAATACTGAATGAATGAGGCAGGAAATAATACTTTGCTATGTTGGAGGCTGAGGGGAGGACTCAAGAAAATTTTGCAAGCAGGTAAGATTTTTAAGTGCTTATAATATATTATTTATGCAACAGCTTTCTTCAAGGAGCTTAATGTTCCAAAGTCTTTAGCTCTATTTTATCCTTCCAGATTTACCACTTGACTTTTGAAAACAGGGTAAATAGTTCTCCATCTGTTATTCCTGTGGGTAGGAAACAGACTTCTCTCCTTCACATGGCCCGTCGAGGTCTTCCTTGTGCATTTTTCGCCTCGATACATTAAATTAAACATTACATAAGGGGGTTGTAGCCACACTCCTTTAAGCATCCCTGGGAGAGGGAAGGAGACAGGGAGTCCTTTCTGGAAAAGATAGTGAAACAAGCCCAGAAAAGGAAGAGAATCTTCTAGAAGTGACACTAAATTAATGGCAGACCTAAGACTAGAAGCCAGAAGGCCCAACAGGGTTGAAATATTCTCTCTCTCAGAAGTCAGACTCTGACTAGTCACAGTGCAGCGGGGGCACTGCCTTTCGTCTTTCTGTTCTCACTCAAGTCCCGGGGTTGTGCGGGCTTTTCCATTTTGGTCTTTTGATTTTTCACGGCTCGTGAAAGCAGATTAACTCTTTTAATGCTCCCAGGATTAAGCCAGCCTAAGGCTCCCCTGTACCCAAAAAACTATGGAAACATTGGAGTTAAAAAAAATTATTTATTTTCTAAATGGAGGACTCAGGTGAGAGCCCTGCTGAGAATCAGGTTGTCTGTCTTCTGGGTGACCCGGGTCCCTTGTCACCCAGTGCAACCCTGTCCTTCTCTCCTTCGCCCAGATAGCCCCCACCATCCCCATCGTGTGCTGCTGCTTTGTCCTTGGTGGTGTTTGCAACACCTCCCAATTTAGCATCCTCCTGCCTTTAATGAACGTGCTGTTGGTGTTTTCCCCTCCTACTTCATCATTAATAAAGATGCTCAGAGAAACTGGGCCCATCACCAATCCACGGAACACCCCGCTAAACACCTCCTCCCACCCACTTGCAACATAACCATTTATCATTCCCCTTTGTTTACAATCCTTTCCACTGTTTCTAACCCGTGTGGCAGCGCTTATATCCCAGCCAACTTGCAGTTCGTTCACCAGGGCAGCAGAGTCCTGCACTTTTCAGCTGTGCTGGAGGCAGCAGGAGAGCCTTTGTTCAGTGGAAGTGGAATTTGGTGAGAAGTAAGGGATTTGAAGAAGAAAGAATACAAATGCTTGGGGGCTGATGGTTTTTTTTTTAGTGATTATTTCCAGGGAAGAAATAGTATGCAAAGAGTTGACATCGAAGCCAGATGCCAAGAAAGTGGCAAGTGTAGCCAGTGAATCTGCCAAAGACATGTCAACAGCTTTTGTCAACCCAGAAAGTATGGAGAGACACTTACAAAAATACACACACTCACTCATTTCCTCGTGGCTTAAAAATAGGCTCACGGTCGCCCCTGACTCCCAAATGTTGGATGAGGAGCAAATTCTCTGGGTCCTTTCTTGGGACTGGCTTTGATTTGACTTTAATATTCAGACTCTGAGAATTAAAAAGCAAGGATACCTGGAGCTCAGTGGAATGAGATAGACTCGGCCACTGACAATAGGATGGGGTGAGCTCATCACTGGCAGAGGAGACCAAGAGGAGTGATTAGTTTTGACGGGAGGATCTGGGGGGGCTGCTGGGGGCAGGGGGATGGACCATAAACTGAGCCTTAAGGCATCTTTATTTTGGGGGAGAAGGAGGCTTAAACAACAGAAACGTATTCTCTCACGGTTCTGGAGGCTGCAAGTCTGAGACCAAGGTATCGCCAAGGCTGTGCCCTCTTGGAAGGCTCTAGGGGAGGAGACTTCCTTGCGTCTTCCAGCTTCTGGTGGTTGCCGACACTCCTGGGTGTTCCTTGGCTGGAAGCGCATTACTCCAATCTCTGTCTTTCTTCTGTGTGTCTGTGTCTGTGTCTGTGTCTGCATTTCCCTTATCTTATAAAGATACCAGTTGTTGGATTAGGGCCAGTGACGAATCCAGGAAGCACCATTTTGTTTCTCAGTAAAGATCGTTCTTTTTCCCACCTGTGGTCAGTGATCTAATTTTAGTGTCTGTCCATATCTACCTCTGGTGAGTGACAGTTACCCAAACTGCACACTCTGTTCAGGCATGGATACACCATAAAAGGTGAAGAAGCATTTTCTTTGTAATGCCTGTTTAATCAAAGCTGATTTTCTGATTAATTTCAGCCAGGTATCTCTTCCCTGTTCTCAAAAGTGCCAGAGCACAAGATTTTCCCCTTTTACAGCACTTCACACTTGATAACGGTATGTTTGTACCTTTCTTCCCTGCAATATTGTAAGGCTCTTATAGGAAGGAGCCACACTGGGTTTTGCTGGGTGGCCCCCACCAAATCGACAGCACGCCTCACGTAGTGAAAGCTGCTTGGTGCTGCGTGAATGGTTGGACCTGCGCATAACTGAACGGGCACGTGCGTGGAGGAGTGGGTGTCTGAATATTCTCCCAACGAAAAATCAGGGAAACTGAAAATCATCTTTCCTCCTGATACCTTTCCTTCTCACTTTTGTACTTTAAAGTTACAGCAGATAAATTCAATCAAAAGGTAATATGGGTTATGTGAATAATGCCATTTGCAGCAGCGTGGATGGACCTAGAGATTTTTCACACTAAGTGAAGGAAGTCAGACAGAGAAACACAAATATCATATATATCACTTATATGTGGAATCTAAAAAAAAAGATGCAAATGAGCTTATTTACAAAACAGAGATAGACCCACAGTTGTAGAAAATCAAACTTACTGTAACCAAAGGGGAAATGGGGTGGGGGAGGGATGAATTAGGAGTTTGGGATTAATATATGCACTTCTATATATAAAATAGGTAATCAGCGAGGTCCTACTATAGCACAGGGAACTATATTCAATACTTTGGAATAACCTATAAGGGAAAAGGATCTGAAAAAGAATGGAGATATATATATATTTTATATATATGTATATGTATATATATTATATATATGTAACATATATGTGTACATATAACATATGTAACTGATTCACTTTGCTGTATGCCTGAAACTAACACAACATTGTAAATCAACTATACTTCAATAAAAAAAGGAAAAAACAGGTAATATGGGTTTAAAGAGTCTGTTTCACTTAAAAAAATAGAATGTGTTTTGTCCTCTTACTTGGCATTTACTGTTTCCCTGACCTGTCCACATGTCTTTCCATCAGCCTCAGCTCCTGCGGGCTGCCAGCTCCTGTATCTCTGATGGGAGACGCCAGAGGGGCTGCTGGAGTTAGGAGGGGTTTGGGTACCCTTGCCTCTAGACTTATCCAGTGCTCAAAGCGCTCATCTAAGACTTGAAAGGAAGGGGCATTTTACGTACACGTATAAATTTTTCATCTTTCTTCAGATCACTCTGGACTCTAATTCTCTCCATTTCTCTTTTATTCTTACACCATAGTATTGTATCAAGAGTATACCCACACCACTTGCATTCTGTAATAGCTGTTTAAATCCCATTTTGGTGGTTTATTTTATTTTACTATCCTTTTTGCTCTTTTGGTATTTAAACCGAGGATCATGGTTAACAAGGATATAGGTGAGAATATAATTCTATTTCTTCTTTTTGCTTGGGAATGACAATACCAGGAAGAAAGTATAGAAAGTATGATATTTGTGGAGTGAGCAGGTTCAGTGGGACAAAATCAGGTGGGACTCTGCACTTCTGGGGTCTATTGCTGGCTTTGCCACCAATGGTGGTGCGATCCTGGGTTAATTACTTCCTCTCTCTCTGGGCTTCAGTTTCCCATTCATTCCCAGTCCTGATCTCCGGGTGTCTTTTCAGATCTTGCAGCAGAAATGAAGCCAAGTGGGGTCCTTCTTGTGAAGAGTCTTAACACAATCTAAGGGTCTCAAAGCATAACTGGCTTTGTGTTATCAAGGGCTGATTCTTCAGGCCTCCTGCTTCTCCTACCCTCCCCTGCGTCTTTAGCATTGTGGGAGACAAGGAAAGTGGCTGTGGTGGGGGAGTGGGGGTGGGGTGGGGTGGGGTGGTTTGAATCAAGTGTCTCTAGGCACTTCTTGTCATGTTTGGAGGAGGAAGACTGAAATTGGTTTTTTAATGAAATCTTTTAAGTTCTTTGTGGATTTGACTTTAAGGTTTTATACTCATTTTCCCATTAGTCTGAAGAAGTAGAAATTGACAGCTTTTTTTTAACAGTGATGAGATGGACATTTAGCGATGCTTAATAGGATGAATTCTGCTGGTACTTATAAAGCCATGATGATGATGTAGTAGCGAGCTGACGAAGCTGAACCTAGTAAGTTACATTTATTCATTTATTAATTATTCATACTTGGACTTCTTCCAAAAATAATGTGGAGGTGTATACAATAAAGATTACATTTGCAGTAAAACTGTAAAACCACAGGTAAAAGAGCCATATGAAGAAGGGAGGGGAGATCACTTGTACAAGAAAACCAGAGTTGAAGGTCTGTATTTCAGATGAGCATGAACTTTACCTTTGAGATTCCTGACAGCCAAGGAGAGAAAGGAAATGTGATGAGTCCCACGACTCTCATAGTTTAGTAAAATAAACATTCGCTGCTTGGAGGTAATGTTGTGCCTTGACCTCATCTTTTCTCTTACTCTAAACTCTATGAACAACGGACTAAGCTGATCAACATTTTTCTCATCTTTCATCAGTGCTTTTACAACAGCTGTAGAATTTTTATTTCACACAACCATCATTTAATTGACTTTCAAATAAAGCTGAAGATGCATTCATTTGTAATTATGAAGGCATTTCTATTGTAATAAAATAAAGGAGTCCATAGGCTTTTGTTTTTCTTTGGGGATTTTCATACTTTAACTGAATGTAGTGATAGAGCTTAGAGAAGGAGGACACGTTGTTACCGTGTTCCTCATATTACCTGTCTCAAAGATGAATGGTCTCCTACAGGTTTTTGATAGGATCTGGATAGTTTATTATCTGAGTGCCAAATGTACAGAAAATCCAGCTTTCTTTGTAGAAAAGGTAACCATATGCTTTAGCCCCAGGGCAAATTGTTGGCAAAGTCTACATTCTGCTGTGCAATTAAAAAGTTTCCCTTGTACTCTACCCTCTGGCTGTCTGTTCTGTGTGATAAGGAAGTGGGCTGCAGCGGACTATTTCAAACAGGGATAGATTTTGATATTTAAAGTGAGGACATACCATATGACAACACTTATATATGGAATCTAAAATATGACACAAATGAACTTATCTATGAAACAGAAACAGACTCACAACTTATCCCTCCCACCTCTTGCCCCACCCCGTAACCATGTTTGTTTTTTACATCTGTGACTCTATTTCTGTTTTCTAAATAAGTCCATTTGTACCATCTTTTTTTAGATTCCACATATAAGCAATATCATATGATATTTGTCTTTCTCTGCCTGATGTACTTCACTCAGTATGACAATCTGGGAGATTGGGATTGACATATACACACTACTATATATAAAATAGATAACTAAAGGACCTATTGTGTAGCACAGGGAACTCTACTCAATACTCTGTAATGGCCTATATGGGAACAGAGTCTAAAAAAGAGTGGCTGTACAGCAGAAACGAATACAACATTGTAAATCAACTCTACTCCAACAAAAATTAAAAAAAGAAAAGAAAAAAGAAACAGATTCACAGACAAAGAGATAGACTTGTGGTTGCCAAGGGGGAGGGGGGGTGGAGGGATGGGTTAGGAATTTGGGCTTAGCAGATGCAAACTATTATATACAGCATAAATAAACAAGTTCCTATTGAGTATCACAAGGAACTATATTCAATATCCTGTAATAAACCATAATGGAAAAGAATATGAAAAAGAATATGTATATATGCATACAAAATATATATATAAAATATATGTATATATATACACATATATAACTGAATCACTCTGCTGTACAGCAGAAATTAACACAACATTGTAAATCAACTATACTCCAATAAAAGAATAAGTAAAAACTAAAGTGAGGACAGCTATAAAGGTAGCTAAACCCCCATGAAGTATAGTATTCTCAGTTAGGGAAGGGATGTAGCCTTGAGTAGAAAAGTTAATTCTTGAAGCCCACAGAGATCACTATTTCCCAAACTCACTGAACCAAGAAACTCTATTTTCCTTAGAGCATAAGGATAGAACTTCAATAGAAACTTATGAAATATAATGTGTGCTCAAAAATGTGCTGCCACCGATGAATTCATCATTGTAAGAAATGATCAAACTGGATTCATATGTTGAATAGGCAATAAACATTGACTAATACCACAAAGATATGTTAAAATAATAAGACATGATGCATAACATGGACCAGCAGTCTTCAGAGAGATACTGTGCTGTTTGATGCTGATTTGCAATTGTTAGGACCAAGGTTTGAGGTTCCAAACCCCTTTGCTTCTCCAGAGTGCTTCTGGTAGGTAAAGTATGAACACAAAACATGCAGCCAAATAGGGATCATAGTATCACTTCTTCCCCGAGGTCCTGCATCGTTTAGACTTGGAGCCCAAATGGACCATCTTTCTCTTCTGTATCATGGTGAACCAAACCTTCCCGCCCAGGCCCAGGGGGAGAAGTTGTGAGCTGTCCCTTCCTCTTTGCACACACCCCACCCAAGGGTTTTCTGGAGCCTGCGAAGGCTGACTCAAGGGAGCCAGTTGTTAAGTTTTCAGGAATTTCACAAGCCTGTTGTGAAACAGAGCTGTTATTAAAAGTATCAAATTTGATAAATTTGAAATTAAGGAACTTATATTTAAAAAGGTGATATTCACAATCGATCACTTTCCAATTTTTTATAAATTTATTTATTTTTTTATTTTATTTTTGGCTGCGTTGGGTCTTTGTGGCTGCACGTGGGCTTTCTCTAGTTGCAGAGAGTGGGGGCTACTCTTCTTTGGGGTGCATGGTCTTCTCTTGTTGCATGGGCTCTAGGTGCACGGGCTTCAGTAGTTGCGGCACATGGGCTCAGTAGTTGTAGCTCTCGGGCTCTAGAACCCATGTCCCCTGCACTGGCCGGCAGATTCTTAGCCACTGTGCCACCAGGGAAGTCCCTCCAATTATTTATTAAATGTCATTATTATCTATGCTCTTGAGGTTATTTATGTCTGTTATAGCCATATGATGGAAAACTTCTGATCAGTGATGTCATGTTGGTAGCTTGAAATTGGCCATGGTGGGATTATTTACACCATAGAAATTGACTAACGCTATGGACTCATTTTTATTACTTGAAGAGCCAGTTGGTAAACATTTACCAGCATGCTGTGCCCACCCCTAGCCGGGATGCTCTTATTAGCTCTATTTCAAGAGGAAACTGAGGCAAAGAAAATGTCAGTAAGTGGTCCAAGATCACAGAGCTAGTTAGCCAGGCTCTTCTGCTCAGATACTTTGCTATATTTTCTCTTTATATGATGAGATAATGTTTCTACTCACGGGACACCTGTTTCATGCGTGAATGAGGCTGTGGCAGACCATGGTAATTGACTAATGGAGACACCAAAATAACTAATGAAAATATAGAGGCCTCTTCTGTGCCGAGCCTGAGCTCAGAGCTCCTTGCTCCTAAGGAGATCATGGCCTTGGGGCAAATACAGGCAAGTTATCAGGGGTTTCACTATAGCCTGGCAAGAGCTGGGGCAGAGTAAATACAAGGTCCTCGCAAGCGCATAGTGGAGGCACATAAGACAAGATCCAGGAAGTCTTCCTGGAAGAAGTGACTTCTAAGCTAAGATCTGAAGGATGAGCAAGCCTCAGCCAAGCAAAGATCAAGGATGGGCTCTGCAGGCAGTGGGAACAGCATGTGCTAAGGTCCAGCAAAGAGAGAGAGAGAGCTCTGAGAAGTTCAGGCACTACCACAGGGTCCGTGTGAACAGAGTGCAGAGACAGCAGAGGGGGCAGGAGTCTGGCCCCGGCAGGATTATGGCAAGCTTTGCCAGGCAAGCCTCAGACATCACATTGGATCCCAAAAGTGATGGGGAAAGAAGGTTTTAAATGGGACCATAATAGAGTTAGCTTCACATTTTACAACTCATCTGATCGCTAGTTGAAACAGACTGGAGGGGCCCACAGCTACTGGTAGAGAAACCACTTATGGCTTTGGAGCATGGCCATCCAGGCAAGGTGGCCATTTGTAAGATAAAAACTCCATTTCTTCGCGTTGTTCACTGGGGAGGCTGACAGTGACATTGTTGAGAGCAATGTCAGTAGAATAGTTGGGAGTCCTGACAGCAGTGGGCTGGAGGTTGACTAGGAGGCACAGAAGGGCTGACAATGTTTACAAGAATCTTCTGGGGGAGAAGTTGGTAGAGAGTGGAGGTCACATGGGATTGGAGAAAGGCACGTGCCTGCACCACCTCCCAAAAGTGGCTTTGTTCTTTCATTTCTTGCTTACGATGCCCCTTCCCTCATGTTCTTGATGTTCAGATGTCACACGTATGTGACTTGCAGCAGACAATCCCCGTGTCCCCCCAGCCATGCTGACCTGGTTCTGGAATGTCCTCCCTTTCCTCTGGCCTCCTCCGACAAGATGTTGATTTCCGCAGCTCTCTGTTTGATTCACTGTTGGGTCTCTGAGGACAGGGTCCATGTCCCGTTCCTCAGCAGATCCCCAAGATCAGAGCAGACACTGACTCTCTGTGGAATGCTTCATGGACCGATTCACTCAACCATGCTTAGGTGACAATGACTTTTAGACTTGAACTTCCTAGAGGGTGCTTTCAAATTAAGAGGCGTTTCTTAACACAAATGAATCTAATTTGAGGATGCAAGGAGAGCAGCTCTTTGGAGATGCATTGATGATTTTTTCTCATCCACTCTTGCCCACTCGGTCTGGTCTCCCCACTTTTCCCAAAGCTGGATATTGGGGGTGGGAAGGGGGCATTTCTATCCACCCCTTTTCTCAAGCCCTCATTTCAGACTGGAGGAATTCAGAATGCAACTCATTTCTCATCCTTCTTCCATTCCTGATCCCCCTCATTTCTGACGTGCAGTTCACCGAACTCCTGGACTACAACTTCAGTGTGGTCCTCAGCAACTTCATCTCTTTCTAAATCTTGGGCAGTGACCTCAGTGTGGGTTCTTGCCACGCTGGGCTGCTTCTTCACTTGGGCAAGTCTTAGTCACCCTTCAAGACCCCACTCCAATGTCACTTCCTTAATGAAAGCTTTTTGACTCACCTAGGCAGACTCAGTTGCTTCTCATATATCTGCAGTAGCCCTTACAACTTTGAGGGGTAATTTATCTGTCTACAAGCCTGTCTCTTCTAAATCATGAGCTATCGTTGAATACACTCGCCACGGTGTCCATCATATAAAAGATGTTAAGTAATACCTATAGATAAATAAATAAATGCATGACTGAAGACCCACTTCCTGGTGGGTCCTTGCAAAATGTCTCTTTGTTTTAGGAAGATATTCTGCTCACCTTCTTCTCAACTGAAGTGGTTTGATTACCTCCTCAGTTCAATTTCGTGATGCTCAGCTGAAACCCAACTGTCTCTTGCATATCCTATAATATCCCTAGTCTGTCATATAAGTTTAAATACCTCTCTGGAGAGCACACGTGATTGCTATTTCAACATGAAACTGCTTTTGTTACACTCCCCTATAATTAGTCTCTCTATATAATGGGACTTGCTAAATTAGGAAGAGTTAGAGCATGTGTGGGGGCAGGAAATAAGACTGATAGATTATATTCAGCTCAAACTTTCAATCACTCGTGCGATCTGTTGCAGACATGGCAGATGGTGGAATATTCTAAAAAGGCTTGTAGAAAGGACCCACAGAAGGCTCTGGAACCAAGGCAAGAACACGATCACACGTGAAATCCCGTGGTCAGACATAGACAAGAAAAGACATTCATTCATTCCACTGAGATTTATTTACTTTGTGTCTGTTCTAAATGTTGAGGATCCTACAGTGAATGGTACAGGCAAAATATCCTCTGCCCTTAGGGAGCTTATATTCTAGTGGGATAATATGAACAGTTAACAGTTAATAAGATATATAGATAGTATACAGAGAACAATAATAAGGCAGAGAGGGACAAAAAGGAATGTCAGGAGATTCTAAGCGTAAATAGAGAAGCCAGGAAAAGCAGCACTGAGAGGGTGATATTTAGATGAAGACCTAATAATGAGGCATGTAGATATCTGGGGTTGCACATTCCAGACAGAGGGAACAGCAGGTGCAAAGAGCCTAAGGCAGATGTGTGTCTAGCTTGTTCAGAGAACAGCAAAGAGGCCAGATTATGTTGGGTCTGTAGGTCATTGGAAGGACCTTGGCTCTTACTTTGAGTAAGATAGGAAACCATTGGAAGGTTATAAGCCAAAGAGTAACATCTGACTTTGTTTTCCAAAGACAAAATGGATCTACTCTATTTGGCAACATTTCGAAATGAGCTGGATGTTCTAGGTGAAGGCAAGAGTGGGTGAGACGTTGTAGCTCAGATTCTGTGTTAATTCCTCTTCCAGTCTGCCTGGGCACTATCTTCTCCTTTTCATTCATTCAACACATCTTTATTAAGAACTTTTTTAGTGCCAACCACTGAGGATGCCATGATGATGGATGGAGTCCTCACTTTTACAGAACTTGCAGAATGATGGGAAGACAGATATGAAATATAAACACTAACTTGGTCTGGGAGCACAGAGGCATCTCTCTGGAGGAAGGGGTAGCCAAGCTGAAATCTGATGTCTAAGAAGAGGCAGCCAGGTGAGGGGATGGAGGGAGCATTTCAGGCTGAAGAAGCTGAGCATGGGAGGGTACCGAGGCTGGGGCAAGCACTGCACCTTCTCAACCCTAGATGTATAGTGAGGGACCAGTATGGCTAGGATGTAAAGAACAAGCGGGTTGAGGGGAGGACATGATGGCATGAAATAAAGCTGGAGAGGTGGAGGGGGTAGATCATGAAGGGCTCTATCTATAGGAAGTCTCCTGCTAACGCCTTGATAAAATTTATATTTTGAGAAGGTCATTCATTTTGGCTGCAGTGTGGTGGACAGTTTGTCAGGTGGAGACTAGTAAGGACATTGTTGAGGTCATCCAGGCAAGGAGTGATGGAGGTTTGGACCAGCCGTGTGGCAGGGATGTGAAGAGAAGTGGGTGGACTTGGGACATTATAGGAGGTGAGATGACAGAATGTGGTTATTGATTGAATGTGAGAAATACAAGGATGACGGTCAAGTTTCCGGCCCGAGAGGCAGGAAGACACTGGTGCTGAATTCTGACATGTGGAATCAGGAGGATGAACGGGTTTGGTGGGGAGAAATAGGAGCTGGCTCTTGGTAGCTTTGGAGCATCCATGGGGATGTGGAAGAAACACTTGAGTATGTGGACATGGATGTGTCGTGAGAGCTGTGTGCACCAGAGATGCAACTTTGGAAATCCTCCTCATATAGATGGTAAGTGAACCCTCTACGTACTTGACCCCAAGGAGAGAGCAAGTGAAGAGGGCCTTGGGGGGCTTTGAGGGATGCTGTATGTAATGGCCAGACTGAGCTTGAGGCTCAGAGCAGTTCAAGGAAAGCCAGGAGAGTGTGGTGTCTCTGAACTCTAGGGTAGAAAGGGGCGGCTTTGACTTGCTGTGTTGTCCCATCTCCATGAGGTTGTTGAGTTGCTGCCTCAATTAGATTTGATTGATGCCTCAGACTTTCTCTTCTTCAGCTCCAGGAAAAGCATTTGATGTCTCATTATTTTTTTTAATATTTATTTGTTTATTTATTTATTTGGCTGCATCAGGTCTTAGTTGTGGTGTGCAGGCTCTAGAGCATGCAGGCTTAGCTGGCCTGCAGCGTGTGGGATCTTAGTTCCCCAACCAGGGATTGAACCTGCACCCTGTGCATTGGAAGGGATGCAGGTTCTTTTTTTTTTTTTTTTTTTAATTTTTTGGCTTCTCATTGCAGTGGCTTGCGGAGCATGGGCTCTAGGTGCGCAGGCTTCAGTAGTTGTAGCATGCAGGCTTAGTAGTTGCAACCTGCGAGCTCTAGGGCTCATGGGCTTCAGTAGTTGTGGCCCTCGGGCTCAGTAGTTGTGGTGCACGGGTTTAGTTGCTGCACAGCATGTGGGATCTTCCCTGCCCAGGGATCGAACCCGTGTCCCATGCATTGGCAGGCGGATTCCTAACCACTGTGCCACCAGGGAAGCCCCTGCTGCCTCATTATTGAGACGTCTGCTTCCTCCTCTCCTCTCTCACCGAAATCAGACTAATTTTAGTCCATCTTTCCAGATTTGCACAGCTTAGAGAGGGTCTCTGACCAGCTTCGTCACCACAGAGAGTAAAATGGAGAATTGATCATTTTTCCTTTCCATGGATTAAAGGACACATTCAGGTTCTAAGAGCATTTTTTGGATCAAATGTTCTCCTCTGGCCATAACTTCAGTTTATAGATGTGAAGACTGAAGATCAGAGGGCTTTCACAAGGACTAAGATTGAGCAGGTGTCAGGCAGCCCTCAAACTTGGACAGTGCTCTCAGAGTTCTTTGCTCACACCCCCCCACAGACACACCCATGTACACAGGCCGGGGCATCGACCTACTGAGCACCACGGGTATCTTTTCTCCAAACGGTATTAATGGAAGAGGTTGGGAGAAACTCTTGCAAACTTTTCCTAAGACAGTTTTGGAGAGACCCTGAGTTGCTGTTCTTCCACGCTTGCCTTACACGTCCTGGTTCTCTAAGGATAGGTTTTGCAGAGACGCAAGGACATAAAGGCAGGCAGGATATTGACATTGACTTGTGGAAGCCAACCGGGAGCCTTGGCAGAACACATAAGCCAACACAGCTAATGTTGCGCTTTATTTTCAAAATCCAAAGAGTCCAAACCTATGGCAACTGGCTTCTGAACCCCTATTGCTTTCCTTACCATGTGAAATGAAAAGGTGGAGCCCTTCTTTTTCACTAAGATGTGGTGCCCCTTTATGGAACAAGAATTTGAGAGTTTTGCATTTGACCTTGGACATGTTATTTAACCCTTGGTCAACCTCTGTTTCCTCCGAGGGCTAATAATTTCTACCTAATAGGGTTTTGTCGGGATGGAGTGAGTTGATGAATACAAAGCATTTTAACTTGTGGGTCCAGCCCCCTGGCAGGACTCGGTGGATGTGAGGCTTTATGGTGGTAGCTTCTCATGAACTACTTCTCTGCATCCAGGGGTCTCCAGGGAGAGATGCGTTGGTAGGTCAGCGGGAAACACTTGGACAGCTGAGAGAGCTTTCGCCAGCCAGTTGATTGTGTTTGTGCTGTGTCACCCCTGCCGTATCACTCAGCTCATGGCGTTTCCCCATCACTTCACAGCAGGAGCTTCCTGCCAAGCTGGCCTTGGGGAAAGCACCTCACTGTGCTCAGTGCAAAGGCAGAGAGAGGAAAGGTGGCCACACCACTCCGTGGTCTTCACTTGGGGCTGCAGGGTTCCTTTCTCATCAGAAATCAGTTTCAGCCTCCAAAACCAGAGGACCTGCCTCTTAAATGACCTTCCCTCCCTGAGGACCCCAGGTTTCCCTGATCTCCAAGCAGTCAGAGTGACCAGGTGCATTAATTCTGTTTGATATATGTTTATCTGAAGCTGATTTCTTGATCAAAAAACCAAATGTGCCTCCAGGAGACTTTCAACGTGGATTAACCCTGGCTTCCTATTTGCTGTGAGGCCTGTGCTTAAGTGGGAGGTTTTGCACACCGGCCTGGTTGGTTACCACGTGTGCCCTTTCCAGCTCGGGGCCCAGGACGAGCTGGAGCCAGAGGCGCCTCCTTTCCAGAGCCTCGGGGACTCACTACAGTGCAGGCCAAGCAGTTTGGGCACGTCTGCCTTTAGGTTTGGATTAATTCACCAAGATGAGGATGCACTGAGATGATGGGGAAATGCGAGTTAGGAGGGTGACGAATACTAGTGGCTGGCAGGGGACATGCTGACAGTGACCGTAGGGGTCGGGCTCTGCCCTGTGAGACATTTCCTCACCTGGAAAGGGAGGAGTTAGACCAGAGTCTCTAGATCCAGGGTCACTGCCTCCGGGAAGTCATAGACTTCAAGGACTAATACTAGGAAGTGGTCTAAAGCTCAAGAAGGTTTTTAGGTGGGCTGGGGGAGGAGAAGGAGAGGAAGGCACCCTTCCTTCCTTCCTTTCCTCCCTCCCTCCTTCCTTCCTTCCCTCCATCCTCACTCCCTTTCTTCTGTCCTTTCTCCCTTCCCCTCCCCTCCCTTCCTCCTTTCCTCCCTCCCTCCCTCCCTCTTTTCCTTCCCTCCATCCTCACTCCCTTTCTTCTGTCCTTTCTCCCCTTCCCTCCCTCCCTCCCTTCCTGTCTCCTTCCCACCTTCCTTCCTTCCCTCCGTCCTCACTCCCTTTCTCCATCCTTTCTTCCTGGCCATGTAAAAACTATTGTGACTGAATGATGACTCAGGAACCAGCAGAGATGACTGACTGATGTCTCTTGGGTGTCTTGGAGAGTATGAGGTCTGTGATATTTTCAGAGGAGAAACATGCAGATACAAATAGACTCAGAGATGCTGATTGGAGACAAGGGAGGTACGTATGATAGCATTGTTCGAAGAAATGAAATCATGGAATCAGTCAGATACGAGATCCCGTTTTCAACTTTGGAGAGCTAGATTATGAGCTTTTGTTTATTGGACTCATCAGGTTACTTAATCCTTTTTTAAGTCCGCAAGGATTTTTAGGTATACATTGTACTTACACACTGTCATCCTCACTCTGTTTTCAGAGTAAAGTCAGATGGTATTTTGGTTAAGAGAGAGAGGGATGGGAAGACAGAGGGAGTGAGAGAGAGGGTAAAGGATACTTCATTCATGTAGGCCATTGTCTGAAACAATCATCTCAACATATGTATGGTGACTGGCTTTGTTCCTGGAGGTGGCTGGAGCACTGGATCCCTACCTGTGTGTCTCGACATACCAGACATCCCAGGTGGGGCTGGTTATTCTGAATTTCCTCCATGGCATGTTATGCTTTCGAGTTTGTGGACAGAGGACCCTGGGATGGAGGAGGGCAGGAGAAGGAAGAAAATGTGCACGCGTGAGTCGGGGGGTTTTGCTAAGACTGAGGATGGTTGGACGTGGCGGGACAGTCTTCTCCTCCATTGATCTAAGTGCAACTCAGCCAGTTCATATCTGCAATCAAGACTGAAAAAATACTTGGGAAACACTAGTCTTGGTACTGTGTGAAATACGTTTTTGGATTAAAGCATCAGATTTGGTTGTCATGGTGGTTTTAATGAGCCACTGAACTCTCAATTTCTCTTTGTACTCTAATTATAGATGATTTAGTTATTCTGAAAAGTTGTTTATAATGACCTAAATAGACAAATGGTGGCCAAATCTCCATCTTGGGCTGTGTAGAGGAGACGTCTGCAAGGTATTCTTTTGCATCCTGCCCATGAGGAGGCTAAACTCACAGAGGGCTGTTCTGCAGAGTGGTCCACACTGGGGTTTCTGCTTCCTTGGTAGCAGCAGCAAGTGGGAGGATTGAAGGCCCTCTCCGGGGTGTGCACAAATGCCTGCTCTGGGCTGGGCAGCATACAGTCTTGACAGGACAGGGTGGAGAAAAAGGAGGAAAGACTTCCATCAGAGAGTAGAGAGGAGGGCAGTAACTGTGTATCGGAGGTGGGAGAGCCTTTTTACCATGTCACAGCCTAAACAGATGGGATGACAGCGAGTTTTCCCAAAACTCCTTCAAAATGCATCTTCCCAATTGGGCTATTTTTGTACTTTGATTTTTCTTGGGCAACCTGAGCACCCTGCCTTTCTCCTAAAATCCTGATTGGGTTAGCATCCTTCATCTGGTGAGCATCTCATTAAAAATGCTCACCCACTGTAGGGAGGGGACACCCTCAAAAAGTTTTGTTTGGATGGTGGAATTCTGGGTGTTTTCCTCTCTTTTCTAACCCTTATGTGCTGTTGGTATATTATTTTAAAATAGAAATTACTCTATTAAAAAACCCTTCAGTTTTCCCAAAGCTCATTAAGGCTAAACAGGCTCCTCATCACCAAATGATGGTTTAAAAACACTGTTTGGTGATTAAATTGTAAATGAAGCAAAAACACAGGGATTCTTTTTGCCCACCAGGGGTGTGATTGCAAATTTATTTTCTATTTTGCTCAAGATAGTATATTTGGAAAATTATTTTGTCAAAAAAAAAAAAAAAAAAAAAAAGAAGAGCTTCATCCACCTCATGCTGAAGGATCTGGGGCTTGGAAAGGAAGTCACATTAAACTGGGGTTCGTATTTGCACTTGCCATGTTTCTGGATCTGGGAGTTATTTTCCCCTGGCCAAGGGGCACAGGTGTGATCATTCACAAGGCTTGAACTTGTACATCAAATGATAGGACCTCATTGGGTAGCATAGTCTTTGACACCAAGTGGGGGACATCTAGACTGTGCATCTGCTTTGGTCCTGAACAGGTAACAGCCATTCCTGACAGCCTCAAATTGCGAAGTGGCAATTAGCCCAGCTCTTCCTCTCTCAACCTGGATGTGCCTCCCAGGCGTGATTCTCCTGAGGGTTATTTAGAGTAAAAAGCACCTTAGTAATCAGGATTACTAATCAGGATTAGCAATGATGACTAACAACCCTAAAAAGCATATCATCTTTCCATGAGATGGGGGAGCTGGGCTTGGTTGACCTCGATTGAATTTAAGCCTCGGTTTCTGCTGAGCGGTGCTGTCTCTCACTGGCAGTTGCGTAGGTGGCTGGGTGGGTGAGATGGGGAGACCAGGACTTTTTCCTCTCTATTCCCACCATCGAGGGAGAGTGTGGTGATTCCAGCCACGATGTGGTTTTTGCACGGTTCGTGTTTGATTTGTTTTTGTTCTTTTTCCTGGCGTGCCATCTAAAAAGACAGGAAGCATCTCTGGACCAGGGACCTGATCCCAAGGCTGGTCTGGAAACAGAGCTTTTGTGTGCAATTCAGTGTATGCAGCCTGCTGATGGGGCTCTAGCGGGAGACTGAGCACACTCACAAAGACCTCTGGATGATAGAGTCGTAATAAATGCTGAACACCTAGCAGCTTCTGAGCTCAGAGTGGGGTTCAGGGGCAATGCACCCAGGTGGTAAGAGCTTTGCTTCCCCCAGGGAGCTTGTGCTGCAGATCACTGGCTTCCAGAGAACATGGGGCCAGGAAAGGGAATGATGACTCTGGTCCTGATCTGCTGCTGAGGAGGAAGAAAAGAAGCCCTTTTGGTTCTCTCGTCAGCATTTAGCACAGTGCTAGCTGTCTGGTTAGCCTCCAGTCATGGTTGATGGAGAAGAGAGACAAAGCCAAGTGCAGTAGCTCATGTGCTGTCAGGAGGACATGGTCCTGGCACTGGAGGAGGAGTCCTGCGTGGACTTAACCTTGGTACTTCTGACTCTGGGGTACACTGCAGAGTCCGCAATCTGAGGAAAGAGATGGATTCCACGAGATACAGTCTCACCTGGGTTGATTTTGCCCTCGGGATATTCACATTCTTTAGAGACCTTTTTTGGTCGTAACCACTGGGGCTGTGGTGCTATTGGCACCTGGTGGGTGGAGGCCAGGGATGCTGCTGATTCTCCCACAATGCGTAGGACAGCATCCATCACAAAGAACTTCCTGGTCCAAAATGCCAATAGTGCCGAGGCTGAGGAACCCTGCTCTGGAAGGTGAGAGCTGGGTCATTTGCTGACATGAGTTTGCGTCTGTAGTTAGAGAGCTGTGAGCCAGATGATTTTTAAGCTCCTTCCTAGCCCTTGGCTTTTTCTTTTTTGTTCCTTAAAACAACAACAACAAGAAAAAATGGGCAGGGAGTTGGAAAATGAGAGGCATGAAAAAAGTTGGGAAATCAGGATTGCTTAGTTTGAGAAAGAGAAAACTGAATGGTTCCTTACTAGCCTTCAAGCATGGATTTTTTTTTTTTTTTCCCACATGGAGTAGTAGGCAAAGAAATTATTCTCTTTTGGAACCAATAGAAAAAGAAATGGGTTAAGTTGAGGAGGAAAGATTTGAGTTCAATCCAAAAAGGCATTTCTCTGTGTGTAACGATGGTAAGAAATTAGCTTAAGTTCCTGAAGAAAGTTGTCAAATCACAGTTCGTGGGAAACCGTTAAAGAAGTGTAGTGGTAGTCATGGGTCTGCAACGATGAGCATGACCTTGAATCCAGGGCACGGTCCCTTTGAGTCTTGGCAGCCTGAAGCTCTCTCGTCTTATTCTTTACATATTCCACTGAATAAACCATTTAACGATTGCAGTTTTTTAGCTTTAACCCTCCAGTTTTCATCTGCTCACCTCACCCACTATCTATCCACACCTGTTAGTAAGCATTTATTTATTTTTTAAAAAATATTTATTTATTTATTTATTGGCTGCGTCAGGTCTTAGTTGCCGCACACGGGATCGCTCGTTGCAGTGCACAACCTTTTCTCTAGTCGTGGCACACGGGCTCCTGAGCACTCGGGCACAGTAGTTGTGGCACCAGGCTTAGTTACCCTGCGGCATGTGGGATCTTAGTTCCCTGACCAGGGATCGAGCCAGCATCCCCTGCATTGCAGGACGGATTCTTAACCACTGGACCATGAGGGAAGTCCCCACACCTGTTAGTAAACGTTAAAATGGTCGCTGACCTGCCACCTGCATCTTTCCTGCTCATCTCATTTCCATCTTTTGTCCCCGATCACTGACGGTTGGTTGACAGCTTTCCAGGACACATCGAATACCACCCTGTGATGGTGACCACCAGGGGGTATAAACGAGGGCTCATCACTCTTCTAACCCGTGTGATTGATGCCTTGGCTTGGGAAACTTTTGCAAGTCACGTTAGCATTGAATTTTGCTGCCTTATTGGATTGCAATGCTGTATCTAATTTGCTGACCAGTATCATTATCCTTAGATCTTTCCTGATGTTCCTCCAAACCTCTCCTGCCTGCCAAAGTCCTGTGATTGAGATGATTATTTCCCTTGGAAAGTATTTTCCGGATGGATTTGATTTGTGTGGTCTCTGACCCGTCTTGGTTACAGAAGAAGGAAATAATTTGATGTCACTTCTCTGCAAAGTTTGAATGAAAAAGAAAGGAGAAGATAGGGTCTTTTTCTCTTTCCTCCCCACCCTCTCCCCCACCTCACATCTTCCACTTCCAGCCAAGTGTTTATTCCCAAGCATACTGGGCATGGTACCTGTATCCCTGTGTATATTAGTTATTTTCATTTAGAGAGTTATTCTGTTTCATGACTGCAGGCTATATGTTTCCCCAGGCCAACCATCTTGTAGTGTTTTTTCTTGGCAAAAGTTAAGGGAATCTGGATGCTTTTGTATGCGCTTGTGCCTTATAGAACATGTCTTCCCATGGGTGGCTCATTTGCATCGTGTTTCCTGATGGGCTGTTTTTGCCTAATTCTACTAGTTAAGAGTTCTGGCTTTGAAGGCAGTACGAGCTCGGTCTTATCCTCACTCTAACATTCACTTTCTGACCTTAAGGGAGTTACCTAACCTTTCTATGCATCAGTTTATACACCTGTAAAGTGAGGTTAATGATAATATTGATTATAGAGGATTCTGATGAGGATCAAATGACATAAATTATCAACACAGTGCCTTGCACATGTGGTCACCCGAAAAATGTCAATGATGCGTAAGTTTCCCAAAGAGTTCTGAAGCAAAGAGAGAAGGCTGGAAGTTGAGATGGCATGAAACCTCCAGAATTCCCAGATATTGTTACAACAACCTCAGCTTCTCAGGCATCTCTCCATCGTAAATGGCCCAACTGTGAACTCACTTGTGATCTTGGTTGGACGCCTATCCGTGGGCCCTGGAGGAGGATGCCAGGTGAGGGTCCCGGCCCCAGGAGAATTGTGCCCTTCCTGCCCACACTGCCTGGCTCACCCTCCCCTGGTTCATTGCGCTGGCTTTCAGCTCTTGCTGGGGATCACAGCCAGCTTTCTGCAGGGTGTCATTCTTCCCTCCAAGTCACAACTGATTTTCAAGTCCACTTTGCTGAGCCTTGGTTTCAGATGTGGTCTAGGAACCGTCTGTTCATCCCTTTTTAGACCGTGGTTGGTGTCTGGCCTCTTCTCCTCTGGGAGAAACCACTTGTGTAGATATCGGTCTCTCCCAGGCTGGGAGATGGATCCTCCTGCCCCTGCCTTTCAGAAGCTGCTGTTGTGAAACGTTTGCCAGTCTGGGAGCCGGTACCTAAAAGACGTCAGCACTTTCTTAGAATTCATCATGGAGGTGAGCTGCGCCTTTAGCTCCTTCCTTCCTTCCCAAGCCCTCTTCTTGTCTCGATGATTTAGGGGATGGGATTTCCTTCGATTTTCGATCAAAGGAAATATGCAATAATTGGGAACACTTACTATGTTTTTTTGTTGTTCTTATCAGTTTAGATATATGTGCAGAAGAGCTTGGCACTATGTGCACGAGGTCAGGTTCTTGATACCCCAAGAGCTTATTTAGCTCAAGACCAATGCTAACCTCGTTGTCCTTTAATCTTTTTTTTTTTCCTTTTTCTTTTTTTCTTTTTGGCAGCACTAGGCACATGTGGGATTCCAACTCCCTGACCAAGGATTGAACCCGTGCTTTCTGCAGTGGAAGCTCGGAGTCTTAACCACTGGACCACCAGGGAAGTCCCATGTGGTCCTTTAATCTTAACAAGGGAATTCTGGAGTATCAGGACCCTCAAGAAATACTAGGGTGTGGAAGGAGGACTGGGAAGCTTCCAGAACTCCAGTTACAGCATCCACCTGGGAAGCAAAGCCAGGTGAAGATGAGGCGTGGAGGGGCCGTGGGAAAGGGAGGGGGAGAGTTTGCAGAGTCAGCCAGACACTCAGGGACTCTGCTGCCCCGACCCCCAAACCCCAGATCTCAGCCCAAACCGCAGATAAGCCCAGAACCTCTGCTGCCCGCAAGAAATTGCATACACCTAATAATCTCCAGAATACGTCAGATCCGAGTTGAAACTGACATTTAATCTCCTCCATAACTGTCTTTATGTGCGCTTATCAGTGGCGGGTAGCTCTTAGCAGAGGAGTTGAACCCAGCTCAGTCTCGCTGCATCTGTAGCTCACAGGCCACCAGGGAGCAAAGGAGACGGACAACACGGCTGAGAGTCAGCTGTTGTGTGTTCCCGTCGGGACGTGCTGACTCCCATTTCTTTGACGTGTGTTCTGCCTGAGGTGATTTTGTGTTAGTTCTTAGGCTAGCAGAAAAACCCAGCGCTGTTTCCTTCTATCCAGTTCAGTTCCATGTGAACTCTAGTTGGGAAATCCTTCATCGGTTGTCAGTGACTGTGGATGACCCTGGGATTTGATGGAAAATATGGTTTCTGCCCTCAGAAAGCTCCAAATAGCAGAGAGCCTACAGACAAGACAGGTAGTGGTTCTGTGTGCTGTGTGCCAGGACGGAGAGCAAGGAGAAGGCAGGAGTGCTGCCTGCCTGGGCTGGTGCGAGATGGGGTGGGTGGGGCAGCACGGAAAGAGGACCAAGAAGGCTTCTCGGAGGAGGTGAGAAGCGGAGAGGCAAGTGGGAGTTAGTCTGGCAGATGTGCCAGGAAGAGGGAAGAATGTGTGGAGGCCAGAAGTGGGAGAGACCCTGGTGTGTTTGCAGAGCTGCCGCTGATTTTACCCCTGTGGGTAAAGTGTGGGCTTGGCAGAGGGATCCTGGCAGGGAGAGGAGAGGAAGGGCAGAGTGAGATGGGAGACACAGGGGCCAGGCGGATCTCGTCGGACCTTCTGGTTTTCAGATCACCAGGTGATGGGGATTGTTTATGATTTTGCAAGACTCCTGGCCACGGTGAGAAGGAAGCCAGGCGAAAACCCAGGTAGATTGAGAACCTTCACCTTGCGGTGGTCAGAGCTGTTTGGTGAAAAGAATCAAGGGCCCCCATTTCCCACAGGGACACAAACACACTTTGCTGTGTCGGACGGAGAGTTCATCATGGACCAGGATGCCAAGCCAGCCTCGCCCCATACCCACGGCTGGGAGCTGGCTGTTCCTAAGCTCTTTTTCTGGGATGGATCCTTGGAAGAGTTAATAGAATAAAAAAAGAAAGAGAATTGCTTCTATGGGGTGTGTGAAAAGATCTTGTGAGAGAAAGCAGCCCGGAAATCTCAGGCAGAGAGCGGAGGAAGGAAAAATATGCAGAATAACGATGGATTGTAGGAGAAATGTGAACCCTTGTCAGAGAGGATGCATCTGCCTCTCCAGGAGGGACTAAGCAGAGGGGAGTGTGGTGGCTGCCTGCAGACAAGAAAGGGATGGGGGAAATTCAGTAATCTGCCTTTAAATCATTTCCGCTTGCGTGTGGACCTAGGCTAAGTGTTGGGGATGCTGCAACAACAAAAGTGGATGATGATGGGTCATTTGTCACCATCAGTGGTGATTCAGGCAGAAGCTTGGTCATAATACAGGCTAGGAAATAGTATCTTTGATGGTGTTGTCCTGGGCTACAAAGGTATGGGAATTTATAACTGCAGGTTGACATTTATTAAGCACTTAGACTATGACAGATACAGTGTTTAGAGCTGTACATGTCACACCTTTAATCCTCACAGCAGCCCCAGGAGGTAAGTTTCATTATTAGCATCCCCATTTTACAGATGAAGAAACCAAGACACAGAACTTAGGTAACTCACCCAAGGTCACGCAAGTGAGGTAAAGTGTAGGGGCTCCAGACAGCAGCTCCAGGGCCATTCTCAATCATCCTTCTCAGCCTTCTCTGAGATGATCTAGGTAAGCCAGCTAAACCAGGTAGAGGATGGAGAAATGGGTGTGTGCGCTGGTCAGAGCTGTTCCCGGGCAGCACTGGAACATCTTGAGTGCATTTAGGACAGCAGACTCATAGGAAAAGCCACAAAGAGAGAACCCAAACCAAGAAATCCCAAAGGAAAACAAACAAATGACAGAGCGCAGCCTTGCTGGAGGCTGGGAGGCTAAGCCTCGTGGTGAGGATGGTTGGGAAGGAGAGGGTGGCAGGAGAGCTTGTGTCAGCAGAGCAGGGCCACTGCCATGTGCTCTCCCCAGAGCCCCAGGACTCTCTGACCCGACAGCCAAAGCCTGACCATGAGCCAGAGCAGAATTGGTCACAGAGCATCGGGCCGGCAGACCCCTCCTGAAGTCCCCTGTTCCACACCCAGTCCAGCTTGACTGCATTCAACTGCCTCAGAACACGTGAGGTTTCAGCTCATGTAAACTCCAGGGACGGCCGCCGCTGCTTCTTTTGCTAGGATCAGACTTTGTGCCACAATCCATTTCTTCAAATGCTTCTGACGTCTGACCCTCTGGTTTTCTGTGATCTCACAGACCGTGAGAATTGGAAAGAATCTTCCATTTAGAAACAGTCTTAGGACCAGAGGTGCAGGACAGGGCCACCAGCCTGTGGGTGGCAGGGACAGAAGGGGGTCCCAGCTCTCCTGAGTCCTGCCCAGCATCCTTTGTGAACTGTTTGCTTCAGGTGACCCATGAAATGGTTAGTTATCAATGCAGCATCAGTGAATTCCTGTACTAAGGTTTTCTTTTTTGGTTTATCTTTTGCTTTGTTTCCTGGTTTTCTTTTTCTCCTTTCCCCTGCCCATCCACCCACCCCCACCCCAAATCTAACTTCTCGCCTGTTGGCCTCCTGGTCCTTATAGTCCTTTTCTCCTCTGAGCCATTGCTGCTTCTTTTTTCTCATTTTCATGGTCCTTGCTCCTCTCTCCCCCCACCCCCTCCCCTTCCCCCCTTATCTCTCTCTCTCTCTCTCTCACACACACACACACACACACACACACACACACACACGCTGGCTCACGTTCTTCCTCTCGATTTAGAGAGAGACAGAGCCAGACTTCTCCATCCTCTCCCCCTCAGGAGTGCTAAAACACAGTCCATCTGCTGTGGGTCTGCTGATTATTTGAAATGTTGCCTTATGGAGTAGAGGAAGTCTAGGTTTCCTCTATTTTCTCCCTCCTCTCTTTAAACATAGGGAAGTGGAGATTTCTCACCTAATGAGCACATTCATAAAAAGTTGGCAGGGAGCAGGGAAGCCCTGTGAATGTTTCCCCGTGAGGGGTTAGGGCAGCACCTGTGCAGGCAGGGCCTTTAGATTTTGGTGACTGCAGCCAGCGATGTGTGCTGGTCTTGGCTTAATCACCAGCTCCATGAATCTCCGTGGACATTAGTGTTCCGTCTCTGGATTCTTTTGTTGATGTCGGATCATAGAGATCTCGGCAGTAGGAGGACCAATGGTAGAAGCATCAGTCCATGACCTCGGGGCTCAAGTTTGAGCGTGAGGGAGGCCCAGGGCTGGAACCCCAGGCTTTCGGTTCAGAGTGACCTGGGGTGGGATGGTGAGGTCGTGACCTTGAGAGCATAGGGAAGGGGAGGGTCTCCTAAGGATTCATTCTGTACTGATGGCCCTGGAGTGGAATCCTGGGGTGGGAGGTTCTCTGTGGGAGGTGCTTTCCTTGACCATCCAGGATGAGTCAGTGCAGTTCAGGTACCATCATCCCACCTCATCGCCCCTCGTGGAGCTCTCATCTCCCCAGGAGCCTCCAGCTCTTTGGGGAGCTGCCTTCCATGGGCTCTGTGGACTTGTTGTCTCCATCACCACTAACACCCACTTATTCCCAAGTCTGGCTTTTCTGAGCCACCAGCCCTCTTCCTGGGGCCCGGCATCAGGCTGGCCCTCTGCGGTCCAGGCTTCTCTGCACCCTGTCCGGTATGCCCCACGTAGACCAGAGATGAAGCGGGTTCCATTATACCCCAATTTTTTTGGCTGTGCCATGTGACATATGGGATCTTAGTTCCCCGACCAGGGATCGAACCCATGCCCCCTACATTGGAAGCATGGAGTCTTAACTACTGGACCATCAGGGGAGTCCCCCATTTTACACTAATTTCAGCTACTGGACCTATGCCCCAGCTACCCTCTGCCATGCCCCTCCCTCTCCTCCTTCTAAACTGTGAATAAGCATAAAACAGGGGCCCAGAAGACTGAGGTTCTGGTGGGACCTGGAATAACTATCTTCACAGCAACCATGAAAGAAAACTGTAAGACCAGCCCTTCCTTCTTCACCACGAGTTTCCATTTTGAAAATGCACATGACGTCATTTTGAAAAAGTACAGAATGCTATAGGAAGGAAATATCTTCTAGCCCTAGTGTGTCAGGTCTTTGAGTTTGCATTTTTACAGCTGGGTTGATGAATAATGTTCTATATCCATCCCTGGGGAGGCACAGCCCGGAGTTTGTTGACTGGTGTCAGCAAGGCTGCTGGGAGCTCTGGAATCAAACTCTTCTTCCACAAGGATTGAATCCAACATATACACCTTGTTACCCCCTCATTCTAACTCCCCAAGGTAATCTGTCTGCATGGGTCTGAATTATTTGGGTGTTTTCCCAGAGGTGGAAAGATCCCTGCTTTTTGTGATAGCGGGACCAGGGCGTTGTAAGGAAAAAATGATGCTTCCTCCTGACTCTGTTGGCCCTTTCTGGACAAAATCTTCAGGGCGCGTTTGGATGTGAGTAAAAGGTTTGGGAGTGTCATTGTGACGTTTGGTGCAAGGAGCCAGGGATGTTAAACATTCAGCTGTATTTTATCCAATCTGCATTGTGAAAAGCGGTTCCGCCCCAAATGCTGAGAAACCTAGCTGGGAAACCATAAAACCACAGAGAGAGAGAGAGAGAGAGAGAGATGGAGGTCCCCTCAGAGGCCAGGATCCCAACATCCTCCTTTTGCAGAGGAGAAAAACCTTAGTCTAGAAAAGGAAAGTGGTTTGCTTCAGGTCACAGCGCTAGCTGGTGGCAGAGCTGGGACAGGAGCCCAGCCCTCAGGTTCCCAGCCCAGTGAGCCCTCTGTGGTGTCATTGGTGCCGCAGAGCAAGGGGAGGGCTGCGGCCATGGGAACAGGCTCGCGGGGCATGAACAATGGGGGCCAGGCTGGCAGGGCCACTCGGGCGGCTGGCTATATCCGCAGTTCTGGGATTGAGCCAACGTGTGGCCCCCCAGGCTCACTGCTGCCCAGGCTGGTTTGGGGCTGCGGCTTTCCTATGGGAGGAGGTCTGCTTGCTTTGTTCACATTCTCCTCCTCCCTCCAGGAAACACCCCCAAATAGCCCCTATGTTTAGGAGCAGAGTTAGTGAGCTCAATGAAACGTAGCGGCTTCCCTTGGGATGGAGGTGGGGCTCCCGTGGTGAGTGCCATGCTGCGTACACTCTAAAGGATGGAGAGATGCTCTGGTGGGTGGATGGCAGGAGGCCAAGGTCTATTCTTAGCTCTGCTGCTATGGGATGCAGGGCAGGACATTGAGGCTCCTTGTTCTTTTCGGCTCCACCAGCCCTCAGTGTCCTGGCGTCCTGCTTCCTGCACCTGCCTCAGGCATCGCCAGTCCTGCTTCCTCAAAATGAGGTGCCAGAGCCAGGGGGCGGGGGAGGGAACCCCAGGGTGTCTACGTGTATCAGTGTCCAGGCAGGAAACAAAACAGCACGTTCAAGGGAGGTCCTTCAAGAAACTTCAGTCAAAGGAACACTTTCTATGGGGACAATCAGGTTAAGGACACCCAGTGCTCTCAGGGTCCCTCCATCTCCCTTCCCTCTTGTAGTCTCTCTATCCCTTCTGAGGGGAATCTCGAGATGGCCGGGGTCTTCTCCCTCCTCCTCTAGGTCTCCTCTCCATGCTCCAGGTGAGGGCAGCAGGAGAGCGGGGCTGTGTGTGTCTCCCCTGCTGGTTCGTTGTTGGCTGGCCGTTTTCCTCCCCTGAGGCCACAGCGCCATGCGGCTGTCCCTCTGGGTCTGGGAGCTCTTCTTCCTCCCCATCCTTTAAGGACTGAGGATGGAGAATCAAAACCCAGTTTCTCCAGGGAGTGGAGTCTACTGGGGGGAGGCCTCTGCACCCCCAGGGATTATTGCACGGTGAGGAAGGTCTGCATGGACCTGGAAAGCTTCCAGAAGCAGAGATGCTGCACTTGAGTTTTGACTAGGTGTGTGGACAAGGTTAGTACCGAAACTGTAGGCAAAAGGACCAGCACATGTAGAGGCATCACAGAAAACGAAAACAAGGCGTATTTCAGAACTGTGGGTTCTTTTGTGATTGCAAATAGTAGAACTCACACTCAGAGTAGTTAGAGAGAAAAAAAAATGTGTTACTTCCAGTAACCAAGAAATTGAGGGGCTGCAGGCATCACTGGGCCAGGTACTCAAAGATATTCACTGGGGCTATGTCTCTCCCTCTGTCCATCTCAGCTCTGCTGTTTTCTTTCTTTCTTTCTTTCTTTCTTTCTTTCTTTCTTTCTTTCTTTCTTTCTTTCTTTCTTTCTTTCTTTCTTTCTTTCTTTCTTTCTTTCTTTCTTTCTCTTTCTTTCTTTCTTTCTTTCTTTCTTTCTTTCTTTCTTTCTTTCTTTCAATATATGTATTTATTTATTTAACTGCGCTGGGTCTTAGTTGTGGCATGCACATGCGATCTAGTTCCCTGATCAGGGATCAAATCCAGGCCCCCTGCATTGGGAGCATAGAGTCTTTAACCACTGGACTGCCAGGGAAGTCCCTCTGCTGCTTTCTAGGTTCAGGTGATCCCAGGCAGCTTCCTCTGATGTGGAGGGTGGGGTGGTGAAGGCGGAGAGGAGGAGGAGGAGGTGGAGGAGGAGGAGGAATAGCTTCTGTAGCGCTGGGCTCATGTGTTTCTTTGAACTTGTGAATCTAGAGAGACAGAGACACTTCTCTCCCAGCCCCCGTACAGCCAATATTATGAGAATTCTGCCAATATCACAGGCCCTCGCAGCAGGGACGAGAAGGAAAAACTTTGACAACGTCCTGACCTGGGCGTTGGGAAGGATGCAGGCCCAGAATCAGCATCCCTGGACCACACCGAGAAGGTTCCCACAGGAAAGAGGACTTTTATTACCTGAGAAAGAGGGGCAGGCAAAGCATTCTGGGAAGACCAAAAATATAGCCGCCAGAGCCCACTTCACTGGCGTAGCTGGGACACAGGCTGTGGATGTGGGGAGGAGAAGGTGTGGAGTGTCAGGGGGATGGAGTACAAGAGGGCAGGGTCCAGGCAAGGACAGCCTCCCTGAGAGCACTGGGGAGCCCCTGAAGGATTTTAAACAGAGGAGAGATTTAGTCTGACTCGTATTTTTGAGGCATCATCTGAAAAGCAAAGCTACTCTCCACTAAAAAGGAAAATCTTTAAAAGATCCTATAATACTCCCTAAAGCCAAAAAGACATGCATTTGGGATTTTCTGCTATTGAAGTCCCCCTGCCCTGCTTCCTTCCCTAACATCCAGCCAGAGTCTGGCTGCACCTTCGGACAATGGCACTGGGAGTCCTCCTCGTGTGGGCTGTGATCCTTTTAAGTTTGGGGCTAGATGGTCAGGGCTAATTGCGCCTGACGGCTGGGCCAGGCCCCAGTTCCACCGTCTCTGTGGAGCCAGAAGCATTTGCTGGCTGATCTTCCCTGGGTTGCTGACAGGCAGCCTCCCAGAGCCACCGCCTCCAGGCCCCACTGTGAGCCGTGAGTCACCGCAGGGCCCTGTGATACTCAGAGTGGGCGCTAAGCCACACGCTCCGCTCTCCTCTTGGCGAGCGTCGCTGCCGGCACTGCCTAACTGCACCGTCACTTTTTATTTGTCAAGACCCACCTGTCTCGGTACAAAATAGAGACTGACAGTCGGGTGGGGGTGGACGTTTATTCGAGGAAGACAGGCATTTTGCTAAGAGTTGGAGTAGCAGAAGCAGAGGTTTCTAGAAGTGATGGAGGGAGAATGGTCAAGACTTGGATTCTGAAATTGGGCAGCTGGGTACAACTCCAGAGACTGGTCTTTACTGACCTGGGGACTGTGCGCAGGTTGCTTTAACTTTCTTATGTGCGAGATAGGAGGTCAGTACCTACCTCCCAGTGCGTGTAGATGCGATGAGAGGATGACCATACGGCGCTTAGCACAGGAAGTGTCCTGGCCTCTGATGGGAAGGGGCCCCGTTTGTGATTGGATGGATCTCGTGACGGTGGTCCAGGTAATTTTCCTCCAGTGCTGGACCATGAGTGGATGGTCGGTTAGACGGGCCAAGCCTGGACAGAGGCTGCGAGAAGGTTTCACAATGGTGTTGGCTTCAAGGGGCATGTCCTCCTGGCCTTCTCAGAATCTCGCAAATTTCCTGCCCACCTGGAAGGCGTAGGGAATGTTACAGAGCTGGAAGGGGTGTGTAGTTGATTTAGTCTGCAGAAGTACTTGGCGTGCAAATATTTTCATAGGTTCCTTATTTATGTACTCAGGCTACAAATTGGAAACCTCGACCTTTTAATATATCACCTCTCCCGGGGTCATATGCATTGAAAATGAATGGCTTATTTATCCAGGAGTGAGTTTTCAGGACAATTCTTTTTTCTAGTGTTGTGATTTTAGGGAGACTATAATTGATCTTTCTTTGCTAGTTTGGACCAGTTGAGAAATAGGACTTCACGGTTGGAAAGGTGGAGTCAGCCATTTGCACTTTTTAGCGATAAAGCAGGACTAGAGGACAAGACATGCCTTGTGGTCAGGACGGGCCCTCTGAGTCACACTTGCCCATGTATGTGGTCCCAGCCCAGGTTGGATGCACCCAGCCTCTTGACCCAGTCAAGTCTCTTGCCACGTGGAGGAGGAGGAAGGCGAAAGGCAGCTGTGACCTCGTATCACCCCTTCCAGAACCAAACTGGCCCCTTCCCAGGGCTCCCACCTCAGTACGCAGCACAGCTGAGTCCCCAGTTACTCAGGCCAAAAGTCTTTGAGTCTCTCTGACTCCTTTTCCCCATTTTACATCTAATTTGACAAGAGTTACAGTGAATAAATATATCCCAACAAGATGTCTCCCTTCCGAGCACCCCTCAGCTCTCCCGCCACCTTTGCCCAATCCCCACATCCTCGTTTCTTGCTCAGACAACCTAGGTCTCCTCCCTAATGGCTCTTTTCTTCCCCTCTCTCAATACAGCAGCCAGAGTGTTGTTTTAACACGGTAAGTCAGGTCATGTTACTCCTCTACTCCAAACTCATAGTTTCCCTTTAGAAGCAAAATCTAGGCTCTTTTACTTTGCCTCTGAGGCTCTCTGTGAAGGTCCTGTCTACGTCACCAACCTTGCCCCCTCCCAGCTCACTCCCCAGCCATATTGCCCTTCTGCAATCACCTGAGCACACCACACTCTCTCACGCGCCGCAGGACATTTGCACGTGCTATTCCTGCTCTGGGAGCATCTTTGCTCATCACTTTATTCAGGTCACTGCTCATCTGTTTGCCTCCTTGGAGAGGCCTCCCCTGCCCACTCTTCCTAAAATAGCTGCCTTCTATGTTATTATCTTTTCTTTAATCTTCCTTTTTTTAAATTATAAACTTATTTATTTAATTTGTTTATTGGCTGTGTTGGGTCTTCATTGCTGCACACGGGCTTTCTCTAGTTGAGGTGAGTGGGGCTACTCTTCATTGTGGTGTGCAGGCTTCTCAGTGCGGTGGCTTCTCTTGTTGTGGAGCACAGGCTCTAGGCACGTGGGCTTCAGTAGTTGTGGCACACGGGCTCAATAGTTGTGCCACATGGGCTTAGTTGCTCCGCAGCATGTGGGATCTTCCTGGAGCAGGGCTCGAACCTGTGTCCCCTACATTGGCAGGCAGACTCTAAACCACTGTGCCACCAAGGAAGTCCTTAATCTTGCTTATTTTTAAGCTACTTATTGCTACTTGTACTTTAAAATGCTTATTTGTTTGGAACTTTGTTTTACGTACTGCTGTTTCTCTGGTGCCTAGCCTGGGGCCTGACAAAGTGGGAGCTCAGCAAATGGGCACTGAGAAATCCATCCTGCAGCCAGGCAAGTTTGAAAGAGAAACGCCAGAAGGGCTGAACCACAGCTGCTCAGTTCCTCCGTCCAGGCTAACCCATTAGTTTAGCGATTCTTCCCCTGTGCCCCAAGAAAGGAGGAAGCTGCTCACCCTGTCTCAGGGAGGCAGTTTAGCATTGCAGACATGCTATTGGCCCCATTTTACAGATGAGAAAACTGAGGCTTAGATTAAATACACGACCCGAGGTTGTAGGCCGGCTTATGTCTCTGTGCTCTTTACCTCTCTGCTTAGCTGTCTTTTGGCTCCTGAACTTCTCATAGCTTTTCTCTTTAATTTTCATCACAGTCCTAAGAGTTTCCCATTTTACAGATGAGGAAGCAGACGAGAAAGGCATTCAGGGGGTTTAACTGACTTGAAGTGGCAGAGCAGAATTTGGACAGAGGCGGCTGGACTCAAAGCGTTTGCCCTCCACCCCAGCTCCATGTCTGCTGCCTCTCCTCAGCAAGCAGAGGCCAAGGGTGCACTGATGCCTGGTGCAGTCTTGAGGACCATTAGAGGAAACACACATTTAGCTCTGCGTGCAGCCCTGTGTGATCTGGTTGGCATTTCCAGGGAAGATGCTACAGGCCGGCACTGGGCTAGTTCCTGGGGACTCAGTGTTGGAGATGACAGAATCTGTGCCCTCAAGGAAGTCAGTCTAGTAGGGGAAACAGAAGAGTGGAAGCAGACAATTTCCCCGCAGTGTAGTAAGTACAGTAAGTCCCCTACATACGAATGAGTTCCGTTCTGAGAATGAGTCTTAAATCCAGTTTATTAGTTAGTCCCACAAAGTTAGCCTAGGTACCCAACTAACACAATTGGCTATGTAATGCTGTACTGTAATAGGTTTATAATACCTTTCATACTTTTTCATGGGCTTGAAATAAAGATACTGTACACTGTACTCTATACAGTACTGTACAGTAAAGTACACAAAAGCACAAACACTTGCAAAGGGTGCACGCATTTGACAATGTACATCAGACAGTGAACTAACTTAACGTGATTGGACATGTGAACGCACCTATGCATCTTTGGAAGTTCACAACTTGAAAACTTGTATGTAGGGGACTTACTGTACTGAAATGTGGGGAGCCCAGAAGGCAGCAGCACGTAGAAGAAACCCTGAATCTAGTCTGGGGAGGTTGAGGAAGTCTTCCGGAGGAGGGGGTCTACCTGGACACCTGGAGGATGGGTGGGAGGGAGCCAGCGGAGGGGGAGAAGGTGAGCCTGAATGGCAATTCTGCTCTGAGAATCCCATGAGTTCCCCGTCTCTGGACTGGATTGTTAAGTGAAGGAGTGGGAACAGCTAAGGCGGGAGAAAAGAACCTTGAATGATGAGTGGCAGAGCTGAGGCCATGTCCTGGTGGCAATGGGAAGTCTGAATGGCTTGAAGAAAGCCAGTGCTGTGGTCACAAGTGCCCTTGAGACTCATCCCTCTTTTTCAGTGTGGAAAGGAAATCAGAGAGGGGACCAGAAAAGAGGTAAAATAACCATCTAACTCTGGGTCCATTATAGCAGCTGACACCTTAGCTGAGATGCTAGCTGTGGGGCTGGAGAAAAGAGGGGAGATTCAAGAAATACAACAGACGTAGACGTGTCAGCTCCCACGTTAGATAATTCTATACATGATAATTTCTAGGCAAGAGATGCTAGGCTAAGAAAATGCAGACACAGGGCATAACCATGCCTTGTGTCTTCGCTGGAGCGCGGTGCCCGCCCATCAGAGGTGCTGCAAAGGTGTGCTGCCTTGGCCTCCCCTTGGAGCCGGCCCTCTGAGCACAGCTAGTCTGCAGCTGCGGTCCCCACCACCATCAGTCTCTCCCCGGGACTCGGGAGAACCCAGGGGTACTGGTCCTTTCCGCAGACCCGCCCTCCTGCGTCCCCTTCTGCTCCCATACCCCTGGCCTTTAAGAGCCCTCTGACCCAGCAGGACTGGTGCTGACTGTAGGTTGCCATAGATGCTTTCAGGAATCCCAGGAAACTCGGGCTCCTGAACTTAGACAGGAGGGCGAACCCACAGGGACTCTGGAAATGCAATAAAAGAGAAGTAAAAGAAGAAAATGCATTTCAGATGTTTTTTCTTGGCTTCAGCAGACTCTCTGGGTCAGGTCTGAGCAGGATGAGCCGCCTCTTCAGACTTAGTTTTAACTCTCCACTAGGAGGCTGTGTGGATGAATTAGAGATTGCAAAGCACTTAGAAATGTAGGTCTTAGGTATTCACAGCTGTGACAAGCTGCTGTTTGTTTTGCCTAATTGAACTGAACTACTTAAAATCTCTCATTTTTGTAGGGATATAGTATAAAATATAATCATCTAGAATTTAGAGATATAGCATAAATTATAATAATCTAGAATAAGGCAACCAAAAATTTTTGGTTAATTTATTGGCTTCTTCAGAGGAATAAGACTGTTATTCTCTCAAAACATCTGCTATAAAGCATCCACAGGGAAGGTTGTGTTGCTAAGCGGTTAGCACATACCTTTCCTTCACCCCACACCTGACAGCAGCAGGGAGGGTACCTCCCCTTTTCCCACTATTTCCCCACTGCTTCGGGAAAAGCTAAAATATAAATGTATATTCTTACTCATTCCTTTTGAGAGAAAAAGCCCATTCTCCGCACTGCAAAAGCAGCCTTGGCTTCATAGCATTTCTTGCAGAAGAGGCACTGTGTGCCTAGTAAAGACCTGAGTTTGAGTTCTGGGTCTTGGTTAAAGTTCTATCAAATACCTAATCTCTCTGAGCCTGAGTTATCCATCTAGAATAAGGGAATTGTAAGAATCCCTGCTCCAAGTATGGTTAAAATGGGATGAAATAATGTGTATAAAACTATCCTACCTGACACATAGTAAAGGCATACAATTTAATTAATAATAGTAAGAAGAATAATAAAGGTGACAGTCATAATGATAATAAACTACAATAAGGACCTCAACAAAATTTAAAAAATAAAGACCTCAAGGCATTTTACTATGAGGTTAAGGCACATGTGATTAGTTCCATCTGAGAGCTTAGAAAATCATGACTTCTGGCCACAAGTCAGTGATGACTCTTAGAATGAGAAGCAGGACCCAGACATCCTGGAAAAGAAACGCCTCCCCTTCCAGCTCCCTGTGCCCCCATTTTTCTGTGCTGGGCTTGTTCCCATGATCAGGGCACCAAGGAAAGCCCTGTGGATCTGTCCCTGGTCAGTGGAGGTGGAGGACTTGGCCGTGCTCTAGTCTGTAATCCGAGAAGGACTCTGATGAGGTGATAGCAGATCAGGGAGGTATCGATTTCTCCAGCGAGTTATATGGTATCTGGAATCAATATGGAACAAAAAGAGGTGCTGTGTCTTCTGCTAAAGTCTCAAGTCTGTCCTGGGCTGAACAGAGTTATCAGTGCTGGTAACCTGTGACCCTGCTGCCTCCTGCTGCTGCGGTTCCCTGAGAGCACATTTCCATCACCTTGCTATCATTAGGGCTCCCTTTCCAGCTAATCAGTGCCTTTCTGACTTGTGTAAATGGCCTGGGAGAAAAAGGAAACTCGTGGACCAAATCCTAAAGTTTCAAGATAGGTTATACTGGATCTTCTACCCTCCCTCCAGCAAAAAAGTCCCCTATCAATTGTCTCAGTAAAAGAGGATTCAAAAAGAAACACTTTCACATCACACGAATCTTACATTATTTCTACATGATAAAAGAACTTGGAAGATACAGCAAGAATGGAATGTCCATAGAATTACACTTATTCAATTTTAAAAATCTATCAAAAACAATTTATTGATTACTAAGAGCTTTCATGTATGTTTTCTTATTGACTCATGACAATTCTGTAACGAGCAAGTTGGTGTTATTACAGCAATTTTACATTTTATAAAATCTAACGATTACAACTCTAGATGAGGAGATTGATGGGCCGAGGGATTTAGCCAAAATTTTACATTTGTAAATAGAGGAAACTTGGACTCAAACCTTGCCCTTTGACCCCCACCGAGTGTTCTCCCAGGTGACCATGCCACCTCTAGTTGAGGAATGTGCACCCGCTCAAGGTCATGGACAGCCGAGTTCCTGGTCCACTGCTCCTTCTGCCATGATGCCACTCTGTATCCATGTTCAATTTCTTTAGAGCCATTTTCCTGAAGAGTCAACTGGTCTTTACACTGGGTCCCAGGTTGAAGATTCATTTCCTAAACCTCAGAGGAAGAAGGAACCTGTGGAAGTCTATCCCCTTGTCTGTCTGTGGTTGACCTTCAGCGGCCTTCAGATGGAAGCTTATGGATGGGAAACAGTTCTCCTGGTTTTCCATAACCGACTCTTCCACTCAGTGACCCTGGAATACCAACCCAATCCACCCATGCTACATATTACATCCACAGTCCCCTATGGGGTCCTCATGAAAGCTGTGAATATCGAATTCCTTGTGAAACTCAAGGGGCTGTAAGGATGCTCTGAGGAAGCTCCATAACCGTCTCTTCTCCCCCCATAAAAATCCCAGTTCCTTCCGCTCATCCTCCTAGAAAGCCCTTTACAGCCTCTTGCTCACTTCCTGCTGCTTCTTCATACCCTCGGTCAGTGGTTTCCTCAGGTGCATTTTTAGAGCAACACGGCCACTGTGAGCTTTGTGGTCTAGAGCCTTACTTCTTAAACTGCAATGTGCTCGAGACTCATTAAGGGAGCTTGTTAAAAGGCACATTATAGCCACCAGCCCTCGTGACTCTGATCCGGGGGTTCTGGAGTCAAGGCCAGGGGGCTGCGCGCATTTTGGATCAGTTCCCTTGGGGATTCTGGTTCAGGGAGAGCTTGGAAACCAGCTCGTGATCTGAGCAGGAATTTTTTTTTTTTAATATTTATTTATTTATTGGGTGCATTGGGTCTTTGTTGCTGCACGCGGGCTTTCTCTAGTTGCGGTGAGCGGGGACTGCTCTTTGTTGCGGTGCGCTTGGGCTTCTCACTGTGGTGGATTCTCTTGTTGCGGAGCATAGGCTCTAGGCACGCAGGCTTCATTAGTTGTGGCATTCGGGCTCAATAGTTGTGGCTCGTGGGCTCTAGAGGCTCAGTAGTTGTGGCACATGGGCTTAGTTGCTCCGCGTCATGTGGGATCTTCCTGGACCAGGGATCAAACTCATGTCCCCTGCGTTGGCAGGCACATTCTTAATCACTGCGCCACCAGGGAAGTCCTTAAATAAACTTCTTATCTCCATTTTAGCCTAGCTGTTTCTCCCCACTGGTCAGAGTTTGCATCTGCTTCTGGGAGCCCATGTGCAATTTGGGGTAAATATACAAAGCATGTCTCAAGTCAAGAGCAACCCAGATGACTCCCAACCCAGTTTGTGAGCTCTTTGGGGAGCCTGCTCTCCCACAGCTTGAGTACCTTCTAGAAGACAAAGAGTGGAGTCTGCCCTGGAACAGTTCACCAGCATGTCCTGCTTCTATGAGGTCCCAAAGTTCAGAGAAAGGATGGGGCACGTTGCTCTACCACTCTTTGGGTGGGGGGGAGCAGAGAGGTATGTCCCTGCCAATCTTTTATTTGTATTTATTTTATTGGCAGTGTTGGGTCTTTTTTTGCTGTGCGCAGGCTTTCTTTTTTAGTTGCGGTGAGTGGGGGCTACTCTTTGTTTTGGTGCACGGGCTCCTCATTGCCGTGTCTACTCCTGTTGCAGAGCACGGGCTCTAGGCGCATGGGCTTCAGTAGTTGCAGCACATGGGCTCAATAGTTGTGGCTCACAGACTCTAAAGTGCAGGCTCAATAGTTGTGGCGCACAGGCTTAGTTGCTCCGAGGCATGTGGGATCTTCCTGGAGCAGGGATCGAACCTGTGTCCCCTGCATTGGCAGGCAGATTCTCAACCACTGCACCACCTAGGAAGCCCTCTTTTTTTTGTTTTTTTTTTAAGCTCTTTATTGGAATATAATTGCTTTACACTCTTGTACAAGTAAATCTGAGCAGGAATTTTAAATGACTGCAGAGGGAGGCGTGGGTTCTGCCACATAGCAGGACTCAAAAAAAAAAAAAAAACATTCTTGTTAGCTAAATGAGCATACCATTTACTGCAGCCTGGATTGACACGGAGACTATTAAAAAGTGCTTTTTCTCTTCCTGCCAGGAATAAAGAAGAGGAGATTAGTTTTACATGCTTCTGAAAGGCAGTGGGCAAAGGGGTTTTCTTGCAGATCCGTGGTCAAGGAAACTGAGATTTGGTCACTCAGTGCTCAAGTTCTGTGAAGAATGGCGTATGACATGGTCTCCATTCCACGAAATAGTAGGCAATGTAACTTGGTCCAAAATGGAGTTCCAAGCTGTAAAGAGACCAGTTGCCTCCCTCCAGAATGTGGTCACACACATTGGGAAGATCACTAGCGATATTGTTATGGCATTTCAGAAAAGGGAGTGGTCACCTTCAGCTGGGGAGTCTTGGAGGGCTCGGCAGAGATGGATGCGATGAGCTGAGGCTTCTGGGATGAGTCTAACTTGGAGGTGGGAACGGGGAGCGTGCCCCAGGTGATGGTACATGATGGAGAGAAACACGTGTGTGAGAAAGTAGCTGTTCTAAGCACAGTGAGTGGACTGGCACGGCTAGCACTTCGGAGGGTAAGGAGAGAGGAAAATAGCCGATGTAGAGAAGTTACGCATCCATCACTTTATTTAATTCTCATGATGGTTCTAAGGGAAGTTCTTACAGGGAGGGTAATAATATTCTCACAGTCTGGAAAGAAGTCAGAGGAGTAAATTAAGTAGTTCAAGATCACACAGCCAGCACAGGGCAGACCAGGGGTTTGAACCCAGCTCTACGTGGATGCCAAGCCTAGCACAATATTTCTCACTCACTTCCTCAATAAAACTGCCGGAGAGCCCTGAATATCTAGCTTAGGGTTTGGTGTTCAACCTCTGGACGATGGGTACCTTGCAAAGAAGGGTCTAGAGGCCAGATTTCATCCCAGGAGTCTGTCAGGTCCCCTGCACCTCCAATGTTTCTTCTGGAACTGCTACTCTGGAGAAAACTACAACCGTCCCATTTGACCTGTCAGACCCGGTTGGCTGTTTGTTGCAGGCAAACCGAGTATCATGGGAAAGCAGGTGAGGAGTTGTACTGATTCCTTCTTCAGCAGCAATTGTCTAATTAATATTGTCACCACATGGCCCAGTTATCTTGTCAAGAGCAGGCAAGTGTCAGCCGTGCATGTTTGGGTGTGTGTGTGTATAAAAGTTGTTGATAAATCAGCAGCTTTTCCATGTGAACAAAGCCTGCATCTCCAGCTGACATCTTAATTCTAGGGCTCAGCAAACCCAAAGCAGGGATAACGGAACTTCCTGCTTCTAAGTAGCAGACTGAGAACCTCCTTGGCTCCACGTGGCAAGAACGGCCATGACGACACCTCTGGTTAACAAATTTCATCAGGGATTTTGTTACTGCTTCCTTGCATAGGAGTTAGTGGTGTTAGGGCACCTTTCCCTCCAGTAATGGATTTGGTGGGACTGTTCCCAGACAGCGAAAACAGGACAGGGATGGCTTAGAAGTGACTCTCTGGTCCCCCAATAAAACGTATCTTCACTGTGTAAACGCGATACCAATTTGGAAAGGCATTTATATTAGTGCTTTCCAAGTTTACAAAGTATTTTCCCAGGTTGTTTAATCCTTGCAAGAGTCCTGGGAGGTCTCTGTAATCATCTCCGTTTTGTAGATGAGGAAACTAGGGCTCAGGGACATTACATTCTCGACCAAAAGTTAAATAAGTGTTAGTGGGTGCGGGTTCAACCACTAGACTCTGTCATATACTCGTTCACCTGTTTGCTTGTTTGATCGTGCTTCCATTCATTCATTCAATGTTTACTGAAGACCTACTATGTTCCTAGCATGGAGTTAGGTTGTGGGGATCCAAGGATAAAAATGTGAAATACTTCGAGCTCCTTGAATAAAGGGTTAATAAAAGAGGGGGCAAGTCAGTTATTGATTCATCCTTTGGAACTCTAATTGGTGTTATTTCCACTCATATTTTAGTGCAAATAAACAATATTAGGAATCCACGAGTCTTCCGGCCAGTCCTCCAGTCCCTAAAGATCTTTCACTTTCACTTATTCATCTGCACACTTTGGGGTGTTCTGTTACTAGCCCTGGGTCAATAATTTGCCTCCGTTCAATATTAATTACTTCCTGCATGCATGCATTTCCTTTCTCTTGGTTCCTAAAAAGAAAGTCTTCAGTGTATCTGTGTGTTGAGTAGACATCATTCTTCGACCTGAGTCATCTCCACAGTGGATGTCCCTCACTTCCTTTTTTTCTAGCTTTCTTGGAAAAGATGATTTAATTCCAAATGGCCATCATCTCAACTTTACAGTTGACTGTCCCCTCTGCAATTAGTTTGTACATTTCATATCACACCCATACAGTGTCTCAGATTATAGGAATATGCCTCCCTGGCCAATCTTCTTTACTAGATGGTAAGCTCTCTGAGGGAGAGAATCATGGTGTATTCATCACTACACCCACCACAGAACCTAGCACATTCCTTGATAGGTTCAAAGGTCTCAATAAATATTTATACATTGAGTTCCCAGAGCACTAAGTCCAGCTCTCCAAAACAGCCCTTCTCAGAAGGGGCACTGTGAGTGATACCCAAGCACCCTCTCACCTAAGAAGGAGGAGCCCACCCACCACCACCTGACCTAGAGTTTCTCCTCAACACCCACAACCTCTCTAGCTGAGTGTTTGCTATTTTCGTTCCCATGTTACTTGAACATTCTTGAGTTCCTCAGGCCCTTTGTTGAATAGGACTTCTCCTACTTGGAGTTAAATTGAAGTCTTTGAGCAGAGTATCACACTATCTCACCGGGTCGCATCTGAGGTCTGTGATGGTCCAGCTGTTTTCATTCAGCAAAAATCTTTTCCAGCCTGGTTGTATTCAGCCCAAGAACTAGTATGAGTAGATAGGTAGATGGTAAATGGTAATCCTTAACATTTAACTGTTCAGTTACATCCCTAACTGTTTGGAAAAGTGAACTGGACAGGGAGTTTTTTGGCCCATGTCACGGATGGCTAACCCGAGGCTCAGCATGGTCAAGGGGTGTGTTCAAGGTCACACAAGGAGTGGCTGAGTGGCCAAGCTGAGTGGTGTCTGAGGAGTGACCATTAGAAAGAGCTGTCCTTTCCCTCCGCAGATTTGAAATTCAGATGGGCACCAGATACACATCCTCAGAGTGGAGGATGTGACCCTTCCCAGGCTGCCCTTGAAGCTGGGGAAGGGGAGGGCTGCTGTCCGTGTGCTGGCTTGCCTCCCTGTCTCCTGTGCACCATCTGGGCCTGCCAGCATCCTGTGTGGCGGCTGCATCCTGTTCTCCCTGGCTTGTACCCTCAGCATGGTATCTCTGTGGTCTGAGGACCCATAGCTCAGGATCACAGTGACTTAAAAGAAAACACACAAGAGCCTTCAGGTGGGCTGGAGGAGGTGCAGAGCACCTTACCTTGAAAATTACCTGGAAACAGATGATACATCATGCCCTCTGCTTCCATGCAAGAGCACACCTACAGCATCCCGGACAGTGTGTTTCTCTTCTTGATGGTCTGTGGGAAGATGATTTGACCAGAGCCTCTCAAGAAGGCAGCTCTTTACGTCAAGCCTGAAACTCAGAAGAGACATCGAGGGGAGATAGGGTTCTTACTGAAGAACTTTAAGAAAATGATGGACAGGGTCTGCCTCCTGTGGCTGACCAGGTAGATGGCGTCAAGTACTGAGCAAGCACCAGAGGACCATGGCCGAGACCAGAGACATGTCTCCTGGGCCGAGGGAGAATACAGGAAGGGCAAGGTCAAGGGCTGCTCTGGAGGCCTTTTGTGGAAGCCCTTCATTTTGCAGATGGAGAAACTGGGCACCCTAGGCAGTGGTTCACCCTGATCAGAGGCCAAATCAGAAGGCTTAGCGATGCCCCTTCTGCTCTCTTGGAAGGTACACGACCGACCCGCCAGAGGTTCCACCCAGGCTGCTCTGGGAGCCTTGTACACACACCCCTGCCAGAGATTCCAAGGCAGCTGGTCTGTGGTGGAGCCCGAGATTTTGTTTTTAACCTTCATGGGTGATTTGAATGTGTGGCCAGGGTTGAAAACCACGGACCTGGGTGTGGACTGAAAGGTAGGCCAGTAAGTCCGATGGAATACACCAACGTTCTGTGACTGTCCGCTGTGGGCGCAGGGACATCTTGGATATTTCGGTGCATCTTAGGGGTGCACAGATCTATAAGACACAGTTGCTGCCTTCAAGGAGCTTATGGCTTATTTGGGAGGGAGGTAAGGCGAATGTAAAGACAGTCACGTGAGAACTGGTTCATGGTTCAATCACTAGAGTTCTTCGCCTGTTTATCCTTGATGAAGCACAGCATGTCACATAAGGCGCTACTTACAGGAAACATACATGATGTATATGAAATAACATAAAGTAGGATCCCAAACACAATAGCAACAATATTTGCCTCGAGGTCTTCGCACTGCTGTTCTCTCCTCCTGGAAGGTTCTTCTGCTCAGCCCTGGAGGGACCGGCTCCTTGCATCCAGGTCTCAACTCCAATGGCACCTCCTCAGGAAGGCTTTCTAGTGTTGTCCGCTCCCCCTGACATACCCTCTCTGCCACATCACACTGGTTGATCTCTTGATGGTACTTATTTCCCACTGGAGTTGTATTTCTTTGCTTATTTGTCGATTTTCTGTCTCTTCTCACTGGAGTATAAGCCCCATGACAACAGAGCTCATTCTTCACTGTGCTCCAGCACCCTGAACAGAAGCTGGTGCATAGTAGGTGCTTCTTAAACACCCGTTGAGTGAATTGTCAAGGAAGGAGGCTTGGGGTAAGGGTAGCGTATGAGCTAGCTCTTCCAGCAGGGGTAAGATTTGGAAAGAAAGGGAAAAACGTGGGAGCATGTCAGCTTGGGAGTGGGGCCTGGGCGAAACTGTCTATGTGAACCCAACAAGGGTGTGTGTAAGTGTGTTTGGGGATCTGGCTGACACTGGGGGATGCGCTAAAGGGAGTGGTGAGAGGGAGATACGGCTGGGGAGGCGGGTCTGAGCTTGTTCATGGAGGCCGTGGATGGCAGGCAGGGAAACGTGGCCACTGCCCTGTGGACGGTGGGATCCCTGGAAGGCCAGTGAGGAGGGGAGCCGCGTGGTCATTTGACAGCAGCATTCAGGTGCCTGAGGTCAAGAGAGCCACCAGGGACACCTGCATCACATGGTGATGACCTAAGGAAGGAAGTCTTTGCTCCTTTGTCCCCAGGTGCTGGGTGGCTGGAAGCAGGGTAGGAGCCCTCTTCCTGGGGGGCTGGATTTCCTCTGCGTGGCGTCAGCCGTCTTGCTGGAGAGGAGTGCCCGCAGGGCCGGGGGTGGTGGCGAGGCGGGGGGAGGGGCTGGCTCTGCGCCTTGGCTGCGTCGCAGGGTGACTCAGAGCCCCTCCTGGCACCAGCCTGCTCCTGCAGTGCAAGCTGTGCCTTTGGCTCCTGCAGACGGAGCTGCCTCTTCCCTTCTCCCCCAGGACCCGGGCCAGGCAGGAAGGGTGCCGGGGTGTGTTTCTGCGCACCCCTTTCTCCCGGCCCAGGGGTGGGAGACAAGGAGGTATGGGTGTCTTCTGGGCTCTGGGTGCCCTCCTTGTAGCATCCACCCGGCTGTCCTGAGCCCTGCTCAGCACTGCAGGACACCAGGCGTGCCGGACGGGTGACCAGGTGATGCGGGGCTTGCACAGAAGGCTTTCCTGAAAAGTTACCATCAAAAACTGGGTCAGGTGGACAAATGCTGAGGGGAGAGTGATGGCCTCTGAGGAAGGACATGGCCTGAGATCATGCAGCACAGAATGTTTGTACAACGCTTGAGAGCCTGCAAGATATCCTCATGTCAGTATCCTCACAGCCACCCTGGGAGCAAAGGGTAGTCTTTTTTTTTTTTTTCCCAAAGCTCAGAGAAGATATGTCACTTGCTGGAGGTCACAGAGACATTGAAAGGCAGAGCTTCGAACCCTAACCTGGGTCTCCGGTTTATAGGAGTTTTAATAAACCGTATACTTGTGCCAGTTTTCCTGGACTCTTAGACATAAGCGCTTGTCATATCTGAAACCTTCCTTGAAATGTCACACGCTCACAAGTGCTTAGGATGATTGGTGCTTTAAGAGCCAACAATTCTGAAGGGATGATATGCAGGTGAGACCCTCAGGTGGCGGGCGATTGGTCCCTCATTGAGCATATTAATCAGCTATTCCTATTCATACACAGTCTGACATATTACATTAGGTTGAACCATATGAAAGTGCCATTTCTGTTAGTCAAAAATGATCAAATGTCAGCAATATTTTGAGGTTCAACCTAATATACCAAAGGTGCCAAATAATGACATGTGACTTGATTTGAGAGGCTCTAGAACGTTGTCAGGGGAGGCGGGGTTCACATTTTCACAGCTGACTGAGCTTCCTCCATCTCTATGGTAGAGAGGTTCCACCTCTGAGTCCTGCTGGTGATTAATCAGGTACCATGTATACAAGAGCTTGCTTGGCTCAGCGACTGGGAGATTCTTCCTAAATTAACTTTATCTGTATGGACGTAAGCCCTTGCCCTCTGTGTGACAAAGACAATTCTGAATTACCCATCCAGGAAGACTCCAGATGCCTCGGAGTCTAGAGGTTGGAGAAGTAGTATTAAGAGTGGGACCCCAGAGTCCAAGCGCCTGGGCTGGATGCTTGGGTCCACTGTATGCCTGCTCTGTGACCTTGGATAAGTGACTAATCTCTCTGCCACTCAGTTTTCTCATCAGTAGAATGGGAGTAATAACATACCTACATCATGGGGTTGTGAAGCGTTAGATAAAGTATGCAAAGGACCTAGAATTGTTCCTGGCACATAGAAAATGCTCCGTCCATTTTAGCTATTACTTTTTTAAAAAAAATCATTTAAAAAATTAATTAATTAATTAATTAATTAATTTGGCTGCTTTGGGTCTTCATTGTTACTTGCGGGCTTTCTCTAGTTGTAGAGCGCAGGGGCTACTCTTTGCTGTGGTGCATGGGCTTCTTATTGCAATGGTTTCTCTTGTTGTGGAGCACAGGCTCTAGGCACACAGGCTTCAGTAGTTGCGTCACGTGGGCTCAGTAGTTGTGGTGCACGGGCTTAGTTGCTCTGAGGCATGTGGGATCTTCACAGACCAGAGCTCGAACCCGTGTCTCCCGCATTGGCAGGCAGACTTTTAACCACTGTGCCACCAGGGAAATCCCTTAGCGACTACTTTTATAGTTATCCTTAGTATTCTTTTTTTATATATAAATTTTTTATTGGACTATAGTTCTGTCGACTTAAAAAATATTCACAACCTAAAAGTTGAGAGTTATGTTTTATTCGGCGGGAATTTTTAGGACTTCAAGCCCGGGAGGCAGCAACTCAAGTAACCCTGAGAAAATTGCTCTGAGGAGTCGAGGAGGGAGCCAGGTTGTATAGCAGTTTTGCAACGAAGGGCAGGTAGATTGAACATCAAAAGATTATTGTTAATTAAAGAAAACCAGATATGTCCAGTTAAAGAATTCAGTGCTTTTCTGTGTATGGGAAGACGCAAGAGTCTGGACTCACTGAAGTCATTCCTGTGATACGCACCTCAGCCATCTGAGGCCAGGATCCTGTGTTTTCACATCCTGAGTTTCCTCAGGGCTCACCAGCTCACTGTTGGAGGGTTGCAGTCACTGATGGCAGTGACATCCTTTGTGTACTGATATAGCAGGCAATATTCCAATTCTCAGCTGATATACAGTGTTTGTTAGTTTCAGGTGTACAGCAAAGTGAGTCAGTTATACATATACACATCTCCACTCTTTTTTAGAAGTTATTCTTAGCATTCCTATCCTTTGGACAAGAGGAAGCATTAGCCCGTGTCGCAAAGAGCTCAGAATTTACTGGGAGAGACAAGGTAGGAAACCAGTATGAGTCAGAGAGTCCCCTAGGAGGGGACTGCAGTGAGCTTCCTCCTTGCAGAGCTGGTGACATGGGGATGAGGTGATCCTGATAAGTGACCTTTGTGTCCCAAGGTGAGCGTTTCTAGATAGTTTTCGGACTGAATCTGACACGCCGATGGATACTACCGGGCCCAGAGTATATCCACACCCAGCCTACCTCACTGACTCACTAACTTAGGGATTGGAGGACAGGGAGGGGGGACCCTCCTGGGACAACGGGAGCCCAGCAGCTCAGTCCTGGTTGAGATCCCTTGAAGCTGAGCGGGAGAAAGTGAGTGAGTGACTGGGGACAAAAGCGTGCAGACGGGATTATTATGTAAACTTTCAGGGAGTTCCACAAGCCACCCGTCAGGGCCAGCCCTCACCTGCAAACTGATCTCGCTGATGATTGTAGCTGTGGCTTAGGATGCCCCTGGGGTCAGTGAGAGGGCCAAGCCTTGCTTCCTTCCTCTGGGAGGCAGATGAGGGGTGGTGTTGTCAGCAAATTTAAGGTTCTTGAATGTTTGTAAAAGAATTTGTAGACAAAGTGATAGTTAAGAAGTGGATTTATTTAGAAAGAAACACACTCCATAGACAGAGTGTGGGCCATGCCCTGACACATGGTGTGGTTCGTTTTTATGGGCTGGGTAATTTCATAGGCTAATGCGTGGGAGGATGAATCCAATTATTTAGGGGAAGGGGCAGGGATATCCAGGAATTGGGCCACCGCCCACTTTTTGGCCTTTCATGGTTAGCCTCAGAACTGTCCTGGCTCTGGCAGGAGTGTCAGTTAGAAGCCAGTGTGTTACAATGAGCCTACAATGAGGCTGCGGGCCCACCGGCACTTGAGTCTTCCGCCATCTTGGACCTAGTTGGTTTTAACCCGTTTTCGTCGTGTCCTATGGCTATGTCATTCTTTGAAAGGTTGCGCCCTGCCCCACTTCCTCCTGTTTCAGGGGGACACCCTCCAAGGCACGTGGGCACAGTCTGCCCGCTGGCCGTGCCGTGGTCTCCATCACGCTCAACCCAGCTCTCACCGCTCCCAGGAATTCGCTGCTTCTGCCCTTGTGACCTCACCATCAACAGTTTGATGGACCTCGAAGCTCATGGTCCCTTTCCCCTCCACCTGCACGCGTTTCACATTCTATCTCTGGTCCTCACAGTCCCACTCTGGGTCCCTGGGATCAGCAGCTTCATCAGATCAGTTGTGAAGGATGGTCACACCTGTCAGCCTGAGGCGAGACGTCGCCTCAGGAGAAAGATGGCCAAGTGCCAGCGGGTACTGTAAACACCACATCTGGACATGGCACTCTGCAGGGAGGCCTCATGACCAAATGTCCTAAGCGTTTTACCACCTGAGTTCATTTATGCCTCTTTTTCAGGGGTGGGCAGCCCATCACTTGATACAAGTCTTTATTTGTTCCGAAAAAAAACCCCCGCAGACCCCAGCTCTCAGGTCAGGGCACCAATGTCAGTGGCCACCTTTTCATAACTCGATAATCATCAATGATGTTTCTTTGGGAGAGGGGGATTCCAAGTGGTTTTACGTTTTTACATTGTGTGATTTTTTTTTTTTTTTTTTTCCGAAACCACGTTCTGGCATCTATGCACATGACTCCAGGGCAGCAAGTAAAAGGCAACTCAGTTCATTCAATTAATGAATATTCATTGAAAATTTACCGTAAGCGTGGCACTGTTGGGGTGCTGGGAGTTCAAAGATGACAAAGACAAGGTCATGGTGCTTGAGGAACACACAGTCCAGTGGGAGAGACAGGCGTGTAAAGAACGAACCAGGCAGCAAAGATGGATGCTGTCAAGGCGGAGGGATACCGAGCAGGACCCTGCGGGGCTCCTGGGCACAAAAGCCTTTCTGGGCCCCCCGTTTCTTGATGATAGGAAATAGGCTTCATTCAGCCTCCAGGACCTTCCCTGAGTTCTAAAGGGTAGGTTCAAACAGTTGCTAATTAGGGAAGGGAAGGGCTGAGGAGATGAGGGAGAAACAGTCTAGAGAAACAATAGTTCAGTTTCGGGTCAGAGTCCTGGTTCCCCATCAAGAAATGTACATAACAATATCTTTGAGCTGTTTTGATACTGAAACCCCCACCAGGTGGGAGAAATTAACGCTATGCTGCCCACAGGCACATAGACCCAAGGCTGGTTGGAATCAGAGGTGGATGGTGCTTCCTCCCACTTGCCTCACCACCAGCCAATCAGAAGAAGGTCCACGCGCTGATCACTGTCTCTCTGAACCATTTCTATAAAACTCCTCACCACTTCCTCCAGGTTGGGACCCACAGTTTTGAGGGCATTAGCCCGCTGTGGCCCCCTCTGCCTGACAAAGCAATAACGCTATCCTTTCCTGCTTCACCCAAAACTCTCTCCAAAAATTAATTTGGTGTTGGGGTACTGAGGCTGGATGTGGCTTCAGGAGTCAACAGTTAATTCTTCTGCAAGGATGATGGTTAGGGAAGCCTTCCCAGAGGAGGAAATCTTTCAAGCTGGCCTTGAAAGAATGAACACTAGAGCTCCCTAGTTGGAGAAGAGAGGGACATCATTCCAGGCAAAGGGAGCCACACAGACAAAAGCAAGGAGGTGTGGGAAGGCATGGTGTTGACCTCCGGTGGCCTCCGCCTGCAGTGACTCAAAGCAGGGTTTCGGTTGCCAGCCAGAGATTGAAGTCAGGCCGCGGAAGTGAGAGCGCTGAATCCTAGCCACTAGACCGCCAGGGACCAGTGCCCGTCAGCTGTGCAGAAATGAATTTCCACATACAGGTGGAAAGTAGGGAAGCAAGTAAAGTGTTTATTAGGAGAAAAAGAGTACCTGTGAATAGACTCACACAGGAGGGTTCCGAGAGAGAGTCACGCCCTCTTGGCAGTTTGAATCCGTTTTACGGGGAATTTCTTCCAGGTTTCCTTTGGCCAATCATCTTGCTTTGCCTGGTTCTGAGTCCGTATTTGGTTTACCTAGGGGTCCTCCCTGTGTGCATGCACCTCTCTTAGCTGAGATGGATTCTAGCGAAAAGACCTATGGATAGGTTGACATCACTTACGCTGGGGTGGTGCCCCCTCCCTTTTTGACCCCCGAGGAGCCTTTCTGTGTGTGTGTAGCTGGGAAGGTCTCCTTGACCTTGAGAATGAGGACTGTGTGATCTCTTTATCTCTTCTCTGGTCAGGGCTCAGCTCCTCTCTTCCCCTGCCATTACTGTTATCTTAAAGTGTCCACCAGAGGCAGAGTCCAGCTATTTACCCTGTTTCTGTTGTTAGTTCTATATGGAAGTATAAATAGGAGGCTGGCTCTAAATGTCTAAGCTGGAGTCCATCTATCTCCTGCCTCAGTGTGTTCATTGAGGACGTGGGAGGGCTGAGGCCGCTACCCATGGCTGCAGCAGCGTGCCCTGCACAACCCCGGGGAGGCCAGTTATCCAGGCTGTGATATGAATGGAGCCCAGCAACATGGCGCCAGACAGAGGGCACTTGGGAGGGTGGGGGTGCAGCCAGGAATCTCAGGAGATTTCACGTTCATTTCATCTGCTGCCTTGCCCATCAATGAGGAGTTGCCCAGCAAACATTGGGGGAGCAACTACTGAGTACTTGGGATTTTACCACGTCTCTGTCATTCTTGTCTACTCCATAAGCAGGGGCTACTCAGACCATCTCTAATGATATTCAGCCATCATGACCAGCATAGAGTCAGCATGCCTGTTACTGAGTCCAAGCTTGTTCTGCTCACTGCACAACAGGCCAATGAATCAGAGACAAGGTGTTGAGGCAAAGAATACGATTTTATTTGGAAAGCCTGCAGACCGAGAAGATGGCAGACTAGTGTCTCCAAAAAACCATCTTATTGGGGTCTGGATGCCAATTTCTTTTATAGAATCAGAGAGGGAGAGGTGGGGAAGTAAAGTAAAAAGGGCTCTCAGTCTGGCAAAACATCTCTGGGAATGACCAGCCTCAGTGAGGGGATGTGTTAATTTCCTCTTTTCCGCAGCCATCCACAGGTAGGCAGGGTTCCCTGAGGCTGGCCATTATGTGTGATTATAATAACAAAAGCAACGAAAAGCAAAGGTTAAAATCAAAGAAACAGATCTAACATGGAGTCAGATTTAGCTCTTCCCTGTTACACCGCTCACAGCGGAGACACATCATTAGGTCACATTTCAGGGACAGTCAGATGTCAGTCAGGGGACAGAGCCCCACTGCTTAGCATCCAGCAATCACAGATGCGGGAAATGGTAGCGATTAACTAATTCAACACCCTCGCCACCTACGTGAGGAACTGAGGGCCAGAGGAGGAAGTGACTTCTTCTGTATCACACAGCTCTGTACTTTTAGAGCCTGGACTAGGAGATAGGCCTCCTACCTTGAATCTCAGCCATCTTTCTACCCAGTAGCTAAAGAATCAGAATGGGTGCCATTGGTTTGTCCTTCCCACAGTGGAGGATGGAGCCAGTTAGAGTGAGTAACCCCAGCGGCCAGCACAGGCAGTCCTTGACGTCTCAGTGACCTAACACAAGCAAAGTGTATGCCTCACCCCCCTCATCACAACCCAATATGGTTTGGGTGGTTCTCTGGTTCTGTGGCAGTTACACAGGGGTGACGGGGCTCCAGCTTGTGGCAGGAAGAGTGGAGAAAACACATCCACACCCACTGCCTCAGCTGGGGGTGTGACACACATCCCATTGGTGAGAACGATTGACAGGTTGCCACTAGATGCAGGGGCACTGGGCAGGGCACCTTAGCTGTGTGTCCAGGTATACAAGACGGGTCTGGTGAGCTGCCAGCCAGCTTGCGCCACAGTTATAAGGTGCAATGTCCATGTTGTAGCTGCAGCCCCTAATGCTGGCCGAGTGGGGACCTGGCCTTTACTTTAGAGCCAGCCCCTCCTTCTTTGTGTTCCATCCCACAAGGTGGAACTGTGACCCAGAGAAGGTAGGGACCAGGGTCACCCCCAGCTGCAAAGGCCCAGGACTGGAGCCCAGGACTGGAGCCCAGGAATCCTAGACTTCAGGGAGCTCTCCTCCTCTCCCCAGGTAGACCCCAAGGTGTCTTCAGGTAGCAGAGACCTTCTGCTACACCAAGGCCTGTGTTCATCACAGCGCACCTGAACTGGTTGCGTGCCATGGAGGAAGGTGGCAGGAGGTGAGGTCCTGGGGAGGGAAGGAGAAAGGAAAGGGGAGCAGCTGTCTCCCCCATCTGCCAGCCATGCTTTCCTCTTCCTCTGTCATGGGATTGTTTATTCTTCTTGACAGCGAGCACCACAGCTTGGAATATTTGCAAAAGGGAGCACAGGACCAGGGCCGGGCTAGGATGTAGGTGGGTGTGTGGGTCCCACTCACAGGCTCTGCTGCTCTGGGCTCAGCCTGGCTCTCCCCGGGGTGCAGAGCAGAAAGCAGTGCTCCCTGCCCCTCCCCAGCACCGCAGGTAGCATTACTTGGGGAAGTAACTTTGGGGAAGGCATCAGGGTAGAGAGAGATGTGGGCATTCAGTTTCTCCCCCTGCCCAGTCTCCTGAGACCCTGAGATAACATCAAAGCCCCTTCACTGGGGTTAACAGATCTTCCTGGGTATTCCATCCACATCCTTCTGAAGCCCCTTCCTGCCACTGCGATTTTCTCCCTCCCAGCCTTCCTACAGCATGTCAGACCCATCACCACCTCCCTTTGGCATCCCTGCAGGCATTTCAAGGGCAAGACCAGGGCATGAAAGATTTGATTTGAATCCATTCTGAAAACACACAGCTGATATCGCCTCAACCAATGAATTGTTTAGAGCTACAACGTCATGGCTCTTTAGAGATCCCTTTTCAGTTCCTGGGGTACCCACCCCCTAATCTTAAAGCCCTTTTTACGAGCAGCCTGAGTTCAGGCTGTCGAAGCATCAGTACAACAGATTTTTTTTTTTTTTTAGGAAAGGTATATTACAATTTCTTGAGCTCCTGGGTGGCAGGCACTGCACTAATTGCTTTTATTTACTTTATTATCTCACTTTATCCTCCAAGCAAGCTGTAGTCAGTTACTGTGTGAAAGGCATTTGATTGGACACGGCACAGGTCAAAGGTGATTATAGAATGGCTGCATCCCTCCAGGATCTCAGCCCAGAGGCCGTGGTTCTCTATTGCCGTGGTAATTAGCATGGTCAGTGGTCATATCCCAGCAAGGTCCCGGTGACCGAGTGAGCTCATAATTTGTGCCAGGCAGTGCACAGAGTACTTGATGTGCCCCATCTTGTGTACTCCTCACACCGCTCCTAGGATGTAGGTGATATCATTAAACCCATTTTACAGGCAAGTAACCTGAGTCTCTGAGAGGTGACCCCACCTGCCCAAGGCAGTGGGCTAGTGTGTAATAGAGCTGGTATTTAACTCATGTCTGGCTGACTCTAGAGCGAAGATACTCACTGTCTGTTACAAATAATGCAAGTGGAAGCCAGAACCATGAAGAAAAGACACCAGTTACAGATGGAGTCCGAGGGAGAGGGAGGGGTTAATTAATTCTCGTGGGGGAACTTGGGAAGTTGACTTAGATGAGTTTGAATTTGAGCTGGTCCTTAAAATTTGAGCTCAGCTACCTTGGCTGGGCTCCCAAAGGCAGTTCGGTGGGAGGAAGTCCACTGGGAGATAGTATGCTAGAGCCCACCTGAGTGGTGGAGGAGCCAGTTCATGGTTTTTCCCATTTGTCTTTCCAGCTCTTTTAGGAAGGGTTACAAAGACATTGATATCTTTGTGTATGAAAATGATCGCGTTATTGTAAAGAGCAAGGTTATGCAGTCCCATTTCGCAGACGGGGATCGTTAAAGCTCTGCTCAGATTGCTAAGGTACAGAGAAAGCTTCTGGCTGGTAGCACTGGGGCTACGGGGAACCTTCAGGAAACACTGCCTGCGGGGCTGGACAGCCCCTGGTCCATTGGTCCCTGGGGAGAGGGAGGATGCAGCAGCTCCCAGGAGGGGCCACAGGGCACCATTCTGCCAGCTCACTCAGCCTCCACTCTGCCCTGGGTTCTGGGCTTCCCGGCACCAAAACCAGCGAATCTGTGTGTTGTGATCTCAGGCACAGGTTGAGCCATTGTTCCTGGAGCTTCCCAGGCCTTCCCTGTGGAAGCAGAGACCCCGGGACCAAACGTGGGGAGACAGGGCCGCCCACTCCGCCCTGCTGACTTTTGTTCCCTGCCTGCTCTGTGCCCCAGGCTGGGACACGCTGCCACCCCTACAGATAAAGGCCTCAGGTTTCTTCTCTGAAAACAACCAGAACTGAGCCAGAAAACAGCCAGTGACTCACTGTCATTAGCAAATGAAGTGTTATTGAAACGGTAAGATGCTGAGGACAGAACAAGTACACTTCACTGCAATTCTTGTAGGAGAGATGGAGGGCAGGAGAGAAAAAGCTCTTCCTGGCAGCTGGGACCCTGTGACTGTTGGGACAGGGCGGCCAGGGTGTGTGTCATCTTCCTCTGTAGACACTTACAATGAGGATGGATATGGTGATTCCAGGAGGAGGGGGCAGTGAATCCCGAAGGACACATTCACCATGATCTAGAGCCCTGGGGACAGTATTCTCCACCCTTGGGGAGGCAGCACTCCTCAGATTTTGCCCCAGATCACCTGGGGGTCTTGCTACAATGCAGACTGGGATTCAGATGCTCTGGGTGGGGCCTAAGAATCTGCGTTTTTAACCAGCTCCCGGGGGATCCCTGCTGCTGTGGGGCTGAGGACCGCACACCCAGAGCGAGGAGGCAGAGCGAGGTAGTAGGGTCTCTCCAAAGCCAGAGGGTTCCAGACTCAGATGTGATGTTTCAAAATTGATTTTGATTTTTAAAAATCCTGAGGTCTGTATCTGGGGGCAGAAGAGGTGAGGACCAGGTGTGGGACAAGAGAAGATTCTCTCTCTTTGCAGGAGAAGCCGAGGGCTACTTAAGAGCCTGGTTCAGCAGATGAGCGCAGGACCCAATCCCCGCAGACCCCCAGGCACCCTGGCCCCCAGGCCAGCTCCCCAGAGGGTGGGGGGCCTCTCTTGGGGAGGGAGCATGTGATTCTAGCTTTTCTCCATCAGGCATACCTTACAGTTTCACTTGTTAAGGCCAGCACACTCTGGGGACAGCAGGATGCTCTGAATTCATGAGAAAGCCAGGTTATGGAATTTGTCCACAGCTGTCCTTCGTGATGTCTGAAACGTGTGCCCCTGGGGACGTCGGGGGTCTGCTCTACTAGGACAGTGTCACCTGCAGCCAGTACCACGAGTGCTCCTAGGAGCGAGAGCCTCTTGAATAGGAAACAGTCCTTGTGGGGAGGGGGTGGAACTTGCCCCTTGGCTGTCTCGTTCACACTCTCATTGCTCCATGGTGCTCCCTTCATCTGATGTAAAGGTAAACTTCAGCCCGGGTAAACCTACTTGTTGCAAATCCCAAAACATGAGGGTCCAAACTGAAACCCCACAGAAAACGGAAGGGTCCATACATTTGTTTACATCCGTCTCTGCAGAAGACCGTGGGGCATATCCCACCCAGTGAGATGCTCAGGCTGGGGGCCAGGTAGGGGTCAGTGCCAGGGCTTCTTGAACCCCCTTTCAGTCCAGGCTTCCCTCAGCTCTATGGCTTGGTGGGTGCAGCGGTTTCACACCGTCCACCCACCCCCTACAGCCTTTGTGTATCACAAACCCTGCTCTGCAGTGACCCCCCAGGGTCCCAGACCTGGCACGATTTTGCTCACAAGGGACATTTGGCAATGTCTGGGGACATTTTTGGTCGTCACAGCTAAGGGCAGGTCCTACTGGCATCTACTGGGTAGAGGCCATGGATGCTGTGAGGCACAGGCCCGAATTATCCTGTGACCATTCTGAACGACCCACGAGAAAGAATGATCAGGTCCAGAGCATCCTTAGTGCTGGGGTTGAGAACCCTGCCTGAGACAGGTACCCAGGGGGCCCAGGCTGACCTGGGAGAGCTGGACCCACAAGGAGCCCAGCTGGACCTTGCCAGAACACTCACCTTAGGGTGAGGGGTTGGGATTTATTCGTAGGATCCCCTGAAAATGAGGGTCCTTGTACCTCGCTCTCTCGTGCCCGCCTTTTGTCGTCTGCCTTTCACACGTGTAGGGTCTGAGGGGTGCCCAGCAGGGAAGAGGTTTAACAGCTGGCTATGATCTAGCAGGTGATGGGTGCGGAGGCAGAGTCTTCCCTGGGTTCATAGCACATCCTGGTCATCCTTAGCATTGCCCCAGGTCAGAGTCAGGAGTTAGATGGGGAAAGCCACAGGCTGTGGACTCAGACAGGCCTGGGTCTTGGCTGGGTGCCCTTTGGAAGGGAGTTTATCTCTTTGTCTTCAGTTTCCCTTCAGTTTTGTGGACGCAAGCATCTAACCACATGAGGGTTGGAGCAGTGTGGATGCTCAAGAAATGACAGCTGACATAGTAATAAGTATCAACACTTTTATAAAGGGCTTATTTTCCCCACCTAACGCTGGGTGCCTGGGGAAAGGAATCAAGTGTGATACTTGGAATCTAAGAGTATCACTGAAGATGGCAATCATCACAGGCAGAGAGAGAGTCAGGTCACGCGCTAAGCAAAACAGTTCCATCCTGACTCTATGTGAGCAAGTCTTCTGCTCACCTATCTGCACATTGAGTCGCGGATTTTGCCAAACCTCAGCTCTAGAGCAGCGGGTGTCAGAGATGGGAAGTGGTGGTGGTTGGCAAGTGTGCGTGTGCCTCTATGGATATTGTAGGGCACCTGGTGGGTATATAAGACTGGGTGTCATCAAATGAATTTGATTCCCCAGCCACATATAAGTGTTTTGGGGATTAGTCTTGTTTTGTGTTTCTCAGTCTCCATTAGAGGTAAAGGTGCTGGCTTTATATAAATACAATACTTTGTCATTCATTTATATTTACTTACCTATTGCCTCTTTCCCAAAAAGGAACCTGAGATAGTTTACCACTAAGGATTAGATGATACAGATAGATATAGGTATAGTAAGCTTACTAAAGCAGGAATATATTTGTGTATCAGGATTAAAAATTACATTAATTCTGCAGGCTTATCTAATCACTATAATTAATTGTCATGTGTCTCTGAGCTTCCTGCTGGCCAATGTAAAAAGAGAGAGGATAAAAATCACAGGACAACATTTTTACGTGTGACCTTGAAAGACAAAGTGGACAATTTCCCCAACCACAGTTTTACAACAAATGCAGAAGTGGTTTTCACAACAAATCTTAATGAAAGCTGAGGACATAGTATTAACCTGCAGTTTAGTGAAGACAGCTCTGCAAAACTCCTGTGGGTGGACAGTGCTTCCAGGGTGTAGCTTAATAGGGGACAGAACTTAGGATGCCCAGCTGAGTAGGTGTGTCGCCACCTAAATATAATTTCTCTGACTGGGCTTTTTACCAGGAGTTGTTTATAGATAATTTGAAGTGTTACTTCCCTATGAGAACCTGGAGGCTGGTCTTCTATATCATAGGCAGATAGAGAACTTATATAAAAGAGCCCATCCCTGCTCCTGACATCAACAGGGAGCTCTGTGTTCATCTCTTTGCTTATTTTTTCATCTTTTTGCTTTGTTTTTCCATCTACCCATCCATCCATGCATCCATCCATGCATCCATGCATCCATCCGTCTATCCATGCATGCATGCATGCATCCATGCATGCATGCATGCATGCATGCATCCATCCATCCAACTACCCATCTGTCCACCCATGCCCTAATTTGGGGAAACAGAGTGGGAAGTTGTAGTGGTTGACATGTGACATATTTAGATGAGCTTGGATGTCTGTGAGAGGGAGGCTGCCATCCTCCATCCCTTGTAAATACCTTGGTCCTCACCTGGAGTTGTAAAGTCCTGTGGGACAGAGTGAAGATGAACAGGCCTGGCTGTTTAGCAGGGAAGCTGTTGGTGATAGACGGAGAGGCCAAGCTTTGAGAGAGAAATCCGTAAGGCCATTTACAGAGTACCTGCCTAATTAGATGAGAGCCATGTTGCAAAAAAAGCCTTATGTGTGCTTTTTCTACATAGAGAACAACCCATTGGTGGTTCCATTCTTAGCTGTATGTTTGTAATTGAGGCCATGCTTGTTTGCACAACCAATTCTATCGGTAGAAGTCAACTTGTTTTTTCTTTTCAGCACTGTGCTATTCAGTGGCCAAGAAACACACCAGTTGCTTAATGTTTTATCTAATTCACCCACTGATCCTTTTGCAATATGATCCATGTCTTTGTTGGTGATTGAACCAATCACATGACTAGATTATGTCTGAAATTCTGCTCTGGACGTTATCACCCTCCATCTCCTGGGCAGGTGCATGTACACCCATGAACACACTCACGTGCATGCACACGTGTACGCCTTTGAAGACCCAAGGCTTCAGAAAGATAGAAAACAGCTTCCAGCAGGTACAAGCATTTCTAACCTTCTGAATCCCCTTGTGATGGCCCGCACAGCTAGCACAGCTTGAGGAGCTGAATTTGAATTCTCAGGGAGTTGTACTATCCTGAGTAATGAACGTTCCTGGTTTTCTGAAAGTTATCCAGAACATTTTTTTTTCCAGTTGCTGTGCTACTGAAAATATTTCTGTAATGCATTAACCCCATTTTTTACCTTAGTGAGGATTACAAATAGTTGAACCTGCCTTTTTTTTTTTTATTATTATTTTTTGGGGGGTACACCAAGTTCAATCATCTGTTTTTATACACATATCCCCGTATTCCCTCCCTTCCTTGACTCCCCCCCCCTCGAGTCCCCCCCACCCTCCCCGCCCCATGAACCTGCCTTTGAATGACTAAGGCTCATTATCATTGAGGACAGAGGCTCATGAAAGCATAAAGGATTTTGGAATGAGATGAATCTAGAGTTGGATTTCAGCTTCTAATGCCACTTGCAGACCATGAGATTTTAGACAAACTGACAACTTTTATTAGCCTCGGTTTTATTTACTGGTCTGCAGAAACAGAGGTGATCGTATTCACCTTGCAGGCCTATTCTGAGAGTCAGAAATCACATCGGTAAATTGCCTGGATTTAGTGTCCTGTGTGTGTGGTAGCAATTGTTGTTTTGGCTTGTCTTATTCCAGAGAGCACAGGAGGAATATATAGTGATAAAAGCTACAGGAAACTGAAATTGAGTCGTGTGCACTGTCCTCAGGACAGCCTTCTGAAACGCTGAATTCTCATGCCAAAACCGATGATCTCATTATTTATAAAACTGGGGTATAGTGGAAAAGATCCACGTCTGACACGTCTGTTCAGTTTCTCTCTGCAGAGCTGCTGGTGTAAGTGGTATATGCAGGTCTATGGAGTCCAAATGGATGAGGGTCTGTCTGGCCATCACCTGGCTCTGCTGGACCTGGGAGACATGCAAGAGCAGAAGGCTTGCGGACCTTAGCCCCAGCCACACAGGGCAGTCGGGGGGTGGGGGGTGGGCAGAATCGGACCTCCTGCACCAGATCTTGCAGCTGCTGCCTGGGCCCTCGGCCACGCTGGTCCCATTCTTCACTCAGTGTGATGGGGGTTGTTTATGTCTGGCAAAATGCCCTGTTGTTGTGCAGAGAGAAACTTGAAGAAGCAAACCAAAAAAAAAAACAAAAAAAACAAAAGCTCCTTGGGCCTCTTGGGTCATCCAGTAGCTTTTAAGGCAAAGAACATCTTGACGAGTTATCAGCAAATCGTAAACATGTGGACTACAGTTCATGCCCTCAAAGGCATATAGGTACAAATTTAAGGAAAACGGTGTTGACAGAATGTGTCCTTGGGAAGCTACCTTCTTAGCCCAGGTGGTTCAAAACCCACGAGGGGCAGCTCTAGATCATGGTGGCAAGAGGGACAGTGCTTCCCAAGGGTCACAACCTACCACATTTCTAAGAACAGAATTGTTTTCAATCAGCTCTGTATTTGCCAAACCACAATGTACAACCAAAACCTCAAAGAGTCCACTTAATGGAAAAGAGTTGAGGCCACTTATATGCCTTTCTCTCCTCCATCTTGTTTAGAAAATCACGAAAGCATCCCTGACATCTTCAGCTAAGAAGGTATATGAGGGACAAAACTTAGAAGATGGGAAACTAGGAACCCCCCAGCCTATTCCCAGTCTGTTTTCCAAGGCGGGATTTTCAATTATTCATTAATTAATTGCAAATTAGTAAATAACAATCAATAAGTGATAGGACTGCATTGTGATGTCTTGTTTCTCGAAATGCTAAATGGCTCTCCCTGCAGTAGACTCTCCGTAAGTATAATTAAATGCCTGTTATATTCCAAGGGCTTCTGCTGGGCACATTGGAAATCACCTAGAAGCACTGGATCGCAGCTCCTCCAGGGGTACTCAGCGTGGTGGGGGATATTGGGGGGCACCATGGAAAGGCTACCGGCCACATCAGGCAGTAAGTGCCAGGTGTCAGGTGATTGGCTGGAGCCACTTGGTCCAGGAGCCACTGGACCAGGAAACAAGTTAGTTGGGGATTTGTTTACTCCTTGTGGATTTCATGCATGGATTGCAGTGGGAGAAATTCTGGCTGCATAAGCTGTGTATTCCAGACAGTGACCGTTTTTAAAGCTCAAGGAGATTTTTAAGGGGGTCAGGAGAGATGTGGAGAGGAGGGATCACCCTCTCCCTGGAATTCTGAGACAAGGGTCCTATATTTACACTCATGTGCACAGTTGGAGCTGGACCACTGCCACCTTCCACTTCCCCCAGGACCCTCCATCCTGCGCAGTCTCCCAGCCCATGGGATCTCTGACACCAGAGGGCCTCCCTGGACGCAACCAGTCCTCATTACTTTCAGAGTCTTTCCCTGATCACTTGCCAGATACACTGAGCCTGATGTGGTCTCTGAGTTTCCTATGACAATTGTGCACTGTTCAGCCTCCTCTCTGGGGTTTAGCCAACCCACCTCAACGGGGTACCCCGAGGCTTCAGTTCCCTCCTTTTTCCCTCTCGTGGCCTCCCACGACCTTCTTCAAAATCCCATTTGAAAAAAAATTATTTCCTCCCCTAAATTTCCCCAAGTGTTTGAATCACTGTTGTTTAAAGGAATGAGCTCTAATTTGAGGAATAGTAAGTGTCCATTCAAAATATCACTTAGCCACTTGCTTGCTGTGTGGCTTTGGGTAGATAAGTTAACCTCTCTGAGCCTCAGTGTCTTCTATAAAATAGAGTTGCTCTGAGCATTCTTGGGTGACATGGGCAAGGCATCTAGCAGGCGGCTATTATCTTTAGTAACTTCATTTCTTCTCGTACTCAGAGCTTGCACTAGTACAGAGTTAATTCTGTTCACAGGCTGCCCCTGTATGAATGTGTTTTATGAGCCGGGACTGTCTCATTTAACCCTCACAACTGTTTTTGTGATGCAGCTATTCTTTTTATTTTAATCAATCAATTAATTGATTGGCTGTGTTGGGTCTTTGTTACTGCGCACAGGCTTTCTCTAGTTGCGGCAGGTGGGGGGTTCTCTTTGTTGCGGTATGCAGGCTTCTCATTGTGGTGGCTTCTTTTGTTGTGGAGCACAGGGTCTAGGTTCGAAGGCATCAGTAGCTGCAACACATGGGCTCAGTAGTTGTGGTTCGTGGGCTCTAGAGCACAGGCTCAGTAGTTGTGGTGCACGGGCTTTGTTGCTCCTCGGCATGTGGGATCTTCCTGGACCAGGGATGGAACCTGTGGTCCCCTGTATTGGCAGGCAGATTCTTAACCACTGCACCACCAGGGAAGTCCCTGTTGATATTCTTTTCACCATTTTCTAGATAAGATCACTGAGGCCAGAGGTCAGGTCCTGTGAGGCCTCCTCAGTACCCTTCCCTTCAGCTCTCACATCTGCTTCCTGTCGACTGGCTGTGCAAGTCCTCACGTGTCCTCAGCGCCAGCTGGGGTTCAGGGGTGGATACAAAGGGAGCCCAGGGCCCTGTCCTCAGGAGCCTGCAGGTTTGCTTGGTGAGAAGGTGAATTATTAAGAGAGAGGAGATGGCCCATCCTTGCTGAGGGTGGGACTGTGCTTTTCTATTCCTATTGGCAAAGAGCATCCTTCCATGGCAGCCAGCCAGGGGCTCACCCGCTCACCTCCACGGTGGAGGGCAGAGGGTGGCCGAGACTGGCAGGGGAGGAGACAGGCCCAGGGCAGAGCCTCCTTATGCATCTCAAGGTGGGATGCGGGTCTAGGCTGGGGCAGTTCTGGAGGGCTCCTTTCATGGCTAACATCCCTGGAAACAAGGCGTATTTCTCTAGATATGAAGCTTTAAACTAAGTTATGAAGCAGGCAGAAAGACAAGAAGATGCAGCCCTGGTGCTCAGGGAACCCCGAGTCCAGGAAGAGCCCTCACCAGGCTCTAGGGAAACAGCCTCCTGCATGCAGGGGAGTGGGGTGGGGAAGGAGGGGTGTGCCTGGGGGTCTCAAATGAGCTTCACGTGGCCTTAGAAGGACATGGTCACTGGCCCAGGAGTCAAGAGGAGCAGGTTGCCGTATTGAAAACCAGAAGGACCCTCTTCAACACTAGGTCCACAATGGATAGAGCAAAGTGGGCTGCGGGGATGGCGTGAGGGAGGAATGGTACCCCAACTGCATTGGCAAGAAGCCGGCAGGTCTGTTAAGTGACCCAAAGGATCCTGGCGACAAAGCAAAGCGGCAGTTGGAGAAGCAAAAAAACACCAGGCGCTCTGGGTCTGGGTTTGAGTCCTGATTGTGAGTGTGGACACTCCAGCCTGGGCAGGCCATGTCACTCTCAGCCCCAGTCCCCAAGAAGGACGGGGGCCGCTCCATGCCGGCTGCCTGTCCTGCCCTTTGCTGACACCCCTGCCCTGGCTTCTCCCCCAAGGTCCCAGAGCATCACCCACGTGTCAGGAGAGAGGTTTAGAGGGGTAAGTCCTCTGACCTCCCAGGACAGGGCACCCTTCTCCCCCAGTGGAAAACGGCCCTAAGCAGCCGGGCCTGCATGCCAGGATGGGCAGAAGACGGGGTGGCCCACACCCCAGCCCGTGAGTCCCAGACAGTTGCCCTCCCCATGGGACACCGGCCCCTGAGTCTGCTTCGGGATGACCTTTGCCGTCTCTGGAGCTGGGGGACCCAGCCGGGGATGGTGATCCCCTCCTGCAGCCTGACCCAGCTCTAGTGAAGAAGCTGAGAAGAAAATCAACAAACTAACGTTATATTCCTTTCCTGTGTTTTGAAAATTTCAAAACAGTCCTTTAAGTGGGCTATCCCTTTTGAATGGTAAAGGGAGACACAGAGAATAGTATGAACACGCCGCATCCCCCAGTGAAGCAGAATCAGGTGCTGTGGTGTGGAGCTCCGGCTCCAGACCAGACGGAGGTTTTGGAACCTGAATGTCCCTGTGGACCACCGGGGCCTGTTAGAAGCAGACTTTCGACCCTGGGAGTCAGGGTGGGAGGCCTGCATGGGGATGGGCTTCCCTGGTCATGAGCTCCCAGAGTCTTCTGACACGGGTGGCCGGGGACCACACTTGAGAGCCTTCCCTAGGACCCGAGATGCTCCTGCATCCTCTGGTCCTTCCCATCTCAGGATGCAGAGCATCTTTCTCAGATGTTCTCTCTCTGTGCTGCTCAGGCTCCCGGCCCGGGCATGGTCTGCTGGCATTCTCTGCAATACCTGTTACCCTGTCCATCACTGCCATAGTCGGTCCATGGATGGGGCCAGGCTGGTGAGCCGAGAGGGGGCCCCTCACAGGGCTCCTGGATGTGGGAGCCAGGCTGCAGCCGTGCCATCCGAGCTGGGTGCTCTGGGCTTGCCCCCCTTCCCTCTCTCCCCTGAGGTGCTGGGTGTTTGGGGCAACCCTGAGCCAGAGGGTCCTGCATCCTGGAACTCCTCTGCGGGGTGTGACTCAGCTGCCTGTGTTCTCGGGCTGCCGTGTCTCCTCCCGCATTGGTCTCCCCTCTTGTTCTGTCTCCCGATCTCCTGCCTGATCTCACCCCACTGAGAAACCAGCATCCAGCCTCCAGAACGGAGCTGGGAGGCTGTGACTAATGCACTTGAAGGTGAGTCATCTGCTAAATATAAAATGTCACTCTCTCCCTGCATGCGAAAGACGCCAGGAGCCCGCGTCCTTCCCACTCAATCCATCCTTCCTCGGGGGCCGTTGATGCCCCGGAAGTGTATCGTGAACGGCAAACAAATGAAGCCCAGAAAGCAGAAGGGGCTGCCCGTCTCTTTGTCCTTAGCCTCCCCTGCGGGTCTCCGAAGCTGGTGCATTTCCTGCTCTCGGAGCTGCTCTGGGAGGAAGGGGTGAGTTAGGGAGACGGGGCCGTGGCCCTCACGGAATTATGAAGGAGCACGGTTTACCTTCATGACGCCCCCTTTCCACCTGTCCTCATTCAGGAGATCCCATCCTCTTGCAAAGGTAAAGAGGAGCCTTTAAGCACACCTGCATCTTGCAGGAACCAGGTGATCTGAACCACGCATGACTGATCAGCTGATGGAGGGGTCGGGTTCGGGCCCTGCCAGGGGGCAGGTGCCCCCGTAGTGCCACACACACTGCTTTCTGCTTGGCCCGACTGCCGCGGGTCCTTGTCACCTTGGAACATGGGTCCTTGCAGTATGTATGTGAAATATCACATGGATCTTTAATACTTGACACTTCCTCTGTGATCATGTCAATTAATTTTCTCCACCCTGTGAGATGGGTCTACCATGATTCTGTTTACAGCCGAGAAAACCACAGTTCAGAACGGTGAAAACAACTATCAAAAACACAATGTTCGCGGCATTAGAACCACGACTGAAATGAGTATTTTATGCTTCTAGGCTAAACCAGTAAATTTTAAACTTTGATGCCAACCCATGGTAAGAAAAATATTTTATGTCATAATGCAGTGAACACGCACACACACACATGTGTGTGTATAGACAGACACATATACACACATGAAACAAATATTTGGGGAAGCAAAACTTTACCTTCTAATTCTACTCTATTCTATTCTATTCTAATTTCCCTCTTTCTGTTTTGTTCTAAATTTATTTTAAAAATCACGCAGCCCACCAAATTGCTTTCGTGGCTATATATAGGTCTTTCTCTGCAGTTTGAAAAACACTGGGCTTACAGCATCCTGAAACCACAATAATTGTTGCACTGGGCACTGTCTGGAAAGCTGAGTTCTCATCCTAGAGCTGGAACTAACTTCGTGCCTTTTAGACAAGCCTCTCACATCCTGGGCCTCATCCCCTAAAGCCTATGAGTTTCCCTGAATGACCTAGAGGCCCGGCTCACATCTTCCTTTAATCGCCACAAGCCCTTTGCTTCTGTCTCTCTCTCCGGGAAGAAGAGCGGGCGCCTCCCCCAGCCACGTGTGTTGCGTGTGTCCTGTGCACGCGTGTGCTGTAGGAGGAAAGCTGGCCAGTGGCCGGGCAGGTTCCCCATCTCACTGCCCGGTGTGCTCGGTTGTGGCAGTGGGGTATGGAGAAAAGATGCAGTTTCCACTGCTGGGATTCGGGATCTGATATAAAACAACACATTTTCTCATGTAACAATGTAATGGGAATCCCCTCCCCATCCTTTTATTTGTCTTTCCTTTCTAGGCGTTTCGAAAGCTGAGGAAAGGCCATTTCAGTGGCGATTAGGAGGTATGTGTGGCAGTAGAGAGACAGAGACGGAGGGAGAATGGTGCCCGCTTGGCAGGACTGGGTCCTGGTCTCCCCTCCAAGTGGCTGTGCACCCTGGGGCACAGCATCCCCTCTGTGGCGTGCACTGGCCCTGAGGGACTTGGGTGAGGTCGCATCCAGCCCGGACGTTCTGGAATTAGGAGTTTACATGGTTGAGGTAGGGAGGAGGGAGAGCAGACCCCTGGGTGATGCTCTCCGGGAACAAAGGATCCAAGGAACCCCCACAGAGGAGAATTGCTTCATCTGTAATAACTGACATGCCCTGTCATTCTCCCCTCGACCTAGGCATTTACAAGGGCATTTATCTAGTTCCAGTGAGTTTCAGACCTCACACTGACCACCTGTGGTGGTTGAGCTCTGTGCTAAGTGCCACCAATTACTAGAGCAGAGTGACGGCCCAAGGCATTTCCAATCCCATAGATGCAGCTCCAGAAAAGTGATGTGCTCAGGTCCCAGGCCAATTGGCGGCCGGGCCCTGTGGGTGATGTCATTGCATCCATCGCTAAGGCCTACCCGTCCCACCCTGGACACTGGCTGCTTTCTTTGCAGGCCCTCATGCTCTCAAACTTGGGGATGAGGAGAGTGGGGAGCTGGTAGACCTTCCCCATCTCTGGGCAACCTGAGTGGACCCACTGCCAGGCAGACATGCTCTTCCCAGCCCCCAGCTCTGCAGATCACAGGCCCCAGGTGGTGGCAGCGGTGGCAGCAGCCCTGTGGTCCTCCGCACCAGGCTGCCGAGGCCCAGCTCTACCATGAGGAGGCATTCTGTCTGGAGGCCCTGCTCGCACTCACCCTTTACCTGTCCCATTGGACACTCAGCTCAGGTTATTGGGCCTTGTCCCCTTGGCTGTCCCCACCCTTCTAGGAGAGGGAGCATTCCTGCCGAGGTCCAGAGGCCCTGGGCACACAGGGAGCAGCATCCCTTCTACCCTTTTACCTGCATCCAGGCACCTCCTTCCGCCCTTGCTGGTGGCCTCACCAGAAGCCCCTGGAACTCGGCTGGAACTCAGCTGTAGAATGCACAGACTGAAAGAGGCTCTGGAGGGTGGTCTCGGTGCCCCATCCAGGGGAGGACGCAGACCCACTGGGTGACCAGAGCCTCTGAGGGTGAGGAGGATGGGCTGTGCCCCATGTGGCTCGACTCCCCGCCCCGTGGCTGCAGCTGCGCCGTCTCTGCAGCCCCCTCCCACCTGCTCCCACCTCATCCTCTTCCTCTCCTCCCTCTGCTGGGGATGCTGCCGCCTGGCCTCCCCTGGGAACAGAGTCCTCCTCTCCTCTTAAAGAGGTGAGTGGAGGAGGGTCACTGTGCTGTCATGTTCCCTGCATTTTGTCAAAAATGAGCTGCACCGCTCCAGTTCCTTCATCCAGCCCACGTTTAACGAGCATCTACTCTGTTCCTGGCACATCTCCCAGCCTGGAAATGCATTTGCTCACAGCCACGGCCTCTGTTCACCTTCAACTCAGGAACAAGGGGCAGCCCCGGGAGGCAGGGTACCCGCGAGCTCCCGCCCATCCCAGCGATGGCACTTGGCAGAACACACAGGTGCCACCTCCCATCCTGGCTGCCCTGCCCCCCCGGGAATCAGGAAGAACGATGCGTGCCCTGCTGGCAGATATGAGCAGAACATTTGGGATGTTTGAGTGCCTGGGAAAAAGGAACGTCCACCTGAGAAATTTCTTGCAGCAGAAGGAGGTGTGATTATGTTGGCTGGAGCACGTTCAGAGCAGATGCAGCAGGTAGAGAAACGGGGCTGTCTTCTTAGGTGGGAGAAGATTACCTACCACACCCCCACCCCCCGCCCTGGCCCAGCCCAGGGGAAGCCCCTTGCAGGAGGGCCATGCAGGAACACGGAGCCCCATCTCTCCATGTGTCTTAGGGACACAACGACCCCGCTGCCAGCCCTAGAGGCAGTGACAGAGGAGTGATACCCATGGGTCCAGGTGCCCTGCTATCCTCTCCTCCAAGGAACCCAGGCTTTGTGGGCCTGAGGCCTTGGCCCTGCCGAGCTTCACCCTAACCCATAGGTGGTCTCAGGGCTCCAGAAACTGCCCGACCCGTGCCTGGCATGACCAGCGCCTGCTTTCTACCCCGACGCTGCTGCTCCCTCGGATGCTGGGAGCCGAGATGCTCTCCCGGGGATGTTGCTGCCCCCGCGGCGCCTGGCCCTGCGTCTCTAAGGAGGCTGGTTCCCTCTTGTTGCCTGGAATCCAAATGAGTGAGGGGATGAGGAGGAGAGAAAAAAAGGCAAAGGCCTGGGATCTGTCCTTAGAAACGTACGTTAATCCTCACAGAAAACTTTGCAAGGAGAGGAGCTTGCACACTGTTTCAGGCCAGCTGTCTTGTTTTCCTTCCATCTCTGGCCTGAGTGGAACAGGCTAATTTGCCTCTTGGAGGGCTGGGGGGTATAGCAGTGGAGTCACTGCCACCCTCTCTATAGGTGAGGAGGCAGAGACCACCAGAAGCACCTGCACATGTTCAGTGCCCGGGCCTTGGGGGATGATGGAGTTGCGACCCTCGCTTCTCTGACTTGGGAAACAAAATCCAGTAGACAGAGTTCACTCCTTCTCCAAAGCCCTGGTCTCCTTATGATTTGTGGCCTCATGGGGGGGAATGGCAGGAACTCTGAAGCCAGGCCACCCTGAGTTTGAGTCCCTCCTTGGTCACATACCAGCCATATCACTTTGGGTTTGGGGCAGGCTAACCACTCTGACCCTCAGTTTCCTCATCTGCAAATGTATAATAATAATACCCACCTCCCACAGTGCCTTGAGGATCAATGGAGGTGAGGCATATTTTCAAGCACCCAGGACAGCCTGGCCCTGAGCAGCCTTTTCCCCAAACACAGCCATGCGCACCCACCAGACCCCCTCCTCCCTTAACGCCTCAGACTTGCTTCTTCCCGTCAGCAGTTTTCCAGCTTGGAATATTTGCCTTTTTCACTTTGGGGAGTGAGGTGCAGGAAGGTGCCCCCAACCTGTCTCCCCAGAAGGTGATATGGCCTGAATCAGAGTGCAGAGGGACTCGGAGCCCTTAGTACGGGGGTCCCTCTGCAGAGGCAGCCGAGGACCGGACAGCTCCTGTTTCAACCCCCACACCCAGGGAGAGGCCACAGGACTTTGTTTTATGCCTTCGTCAGCCTGGCACCCCTGAAGTGATCTCTGAGTTAGAGGGATCTTGTCAGAGCCTTTACTTAATATTTTGTTCAGTGGAGGAGCCCAAGGTGCCTTTGGTGCTGGACCGGCTTGGCTGAATCCATGGGATGCACCTGCCCTCTAGTGGCGAGAGAGGGAAAGGCATGGGCAGCCCCGGCTCAGCCAGCCTGTCTGCAGCCAGACCTCAGTTACTGTGGGTGATGGTGTGTGGTCACCTGGACACTTGGAGGCCCCACCGTAGCCCAAACTAGGTCGACACATTGAGGTCATTCCCTGGACACACTCCAGGCCCCAGACGTGCGGTTTCCATCCCCCGTTCATTTGTTCATTCATTCAGCAAATACCTATGGAATGTTTACTACGTGGCGGGGGGGGGGGGGGGGGGGGTGGGCTGGGTTCTAGGCAGTAGGGTCAGAGCAGAGATCAAGACAGGCAGGTCCACCCCCTCATGCGGTTTCCATTCTAGTAGGGGTGGTGTTTGTCAGGCATGGGTGTGGGGCTTCTTGACCTTCCCCTGGCTTAGAGTTAAGAAATCAGAAGACATCAACCAGGCACCCGATTCATGCCAGGACCTCTCATGGCTCTTCTTTTTTTGAATCTGTCCTGGCAATTAAATGACACAACATAATAGAAAGAGCATTGAATGGACAATTGGTTGGGCTGGGTCTGAATCTTGGTTACCCCTCGCTAGCCATGGAACCTGGGACTCATCACTGAACCCCTAGCTGGGCCTGTCACCTTCCAGGCTTGTGCCAGGAGCTCATGGACCAGTGATGCTCACAGCACGTGGCCCCTCAGGCTCTCCAGGGCTGATAGGGGCACAGCAACCTCCATGTGCCCTGTGGCACTCTGAGTTTGGAAGGAGCCATAAAAGACTCTTTTTTGCTTTATCATTAAAAGAGGGAAATAAACTCATAAAAATTAATTTGATACATTCAGCTTCACTGTGTGTCATGTATCAGTCATCTGTTGCTGTGTAACATACTATCCCAAAATTTAGTAGCTTAAAAACACATGTCTTATTATTTCTTGTGATTTCTGTGGGCTGGCTGTGCTCAACTGGGTGGCTTTTCTGCCTCACACGATTTCTGCTGGGGCTGGAATGGCCAAAGGGGCTCCTTCACACACATGTCTGACTCCCCTCCTGGGATGGCTGTACCAGTGGGGGGAGAATGGATGGGGGTGCTGACCAGACATCTCTCTCTTCATGATGTCTCCAGCAGGGACCTGGACATCTTTTATGGTGGCTTTTAATGATGTCCAGTTCAGTAGTTTTTAGTATATTCAGAGTTACTATCACTGCTATCTGATTCAAGAATATTTCATCAGCATCCCCAAAAGAAACCCTATACCCATGATTAGTTACTCTCAGTTTCCTCCCTTCTGTCCCCCAGCCCCTGGCAACCACTAATCTTCTTTCTGTCTCTCCAGATTTGTATGGACATTTCATATAAATGGAATCACAAAATAGGTGGCCTTTTGAGACATTTTCTTTCACTTGGCATAATGTTTGCAGGGTTCACCTGTGTTGTAGGCTAAGTCAATGCTTCATTTTTTTTTACTGAGTATAGTTGATGTACAATATTATATGTTTCATGTGTACAACATAGACAGTCACATTTTTAAAGTTTATATTCCATTTATAGTTATTATAAAATATTGGCTATATTCCCTGTGCTGTACAATATGTCATTATAGCTTATTTTATATGTAGTAGTTTATACCTCTTAATTCCCTACTCCTATCTTGCCCCTCCCTGCTTCCCTCTCCCCACTGGTAACCACTAGTTTGTTCTCTATATCTGTGGGTCAGTTTCTTTTTTGTTATATTCACTAATTTGTTTTAGTTTTTAGATTCTATGTATAAGTGATATCATACAGTATTTGTCATTCTCTATCTGACATTTCACTAAGCATAACACCCTCTAGGTTCTCTCCATGTTGTTACAAATGACAAATTTCATCTTTTTTTATGACTGAGTAGTATTCTAGTGTGTGTGTGTGTGTGTGTTTGTGTACCACATCTTCTTTATCCATTTATCTATTGATGGACACTTAGGTTGCTTCCATATCTTGGCTATTGTAAATAATGTTCTATGAACATTGGGATATATCTATCTTTTCAAGTTAGCATTTTCATTTTCTTCGAATATATACCCAGGAGTGGAATTGTTGGATCACATGGCAGTTCTATTTTTAGTTTTTTGAGGAAGTACTTCATTCATTTCTATCCATTATGTGGATAGACCATATTTTATTTATCTATTCATCAGTTGATGCACTCGGAGAGGATTTTATTACCAGCCTGGACTTGAAACCGATAGACGGTGAGTAACTTTTTCCATTTCCTGATCTGTTTGCTAACATGACAAAATCAGTGACTGAGGAAGGTTACGTGCAGGGCCTGAAGGTGAGATACGCAGTGAGACAGAAATGGGGCGGGTGTGATAGAATCTGGAGTTTCATCTACTAATGAGGAGAGAAAACTCAAGGTCATCTGGGGAATCTTTGTGCAAGTGTTATCCAAAGAGGAGCCCGGCTGCTCAATGCTCAAAAGCCAATAAAGAGGCAAGGTTGGTGGGAAGGAAAGTTTACTTTATTTCGGAGGCCAGCAATGTGGGGGGTGGGGAGGGCAGACTCGTGTCCAAAGGCCGACTCCCCCGCCATTAACCATCAGTGGGCAAGAGCTTTTAAAGTGGAGTTTCAGGGGTGGAGAAGCAGGAGGAGGGGGCTTCACTCAGAAACAGCACAGTCAGCCCTGACAGTCATCTTTTATTTTTAATTAACTAATTATTTAATTTATTTATTTTTGGCTGCGTTGGGTCTTCATTGCTGCGCACGGGCTTTATCTAGTTGAGATGAGCGGGGGCTGCTCTTCGTTGCAGTGTGCAGGCTTCTCATTGCGTAGCTTCTCTTGTTGCGGAGTATGGGCTTTAGGCACATGGGCTCAACAGTTGCGGCTCGCGGGCTCTAGGGCACAGGCTCAACTGTTGTGGCTCACGGGCTTAGTTGCCCCGCAGCATGTGGGATCTTCCCAGACCAGGGATCAAACCCGTGTCCCCTGCATTGGCAGGCGGATTCTTAACCACTGAGCCACCAGGGAAGTCCCCTGACACTCATCTTGAAATTGTTCCTGTGGTGGTCTGACCAGCGTCATCTTGATTAAGTACAGTTCATTTCCAGTTCCAGGGTTGGTCTGTTCCTATTTCTTCGAGGCCAATTCTCAGAGTTGTGGCAGCTTATGTCGTGGCTACAGCCTGGTCATCATGTAGTTAACGTCTCCCACCTGGTGGGGGTTTCAGTATCTATAAGGCAGCTCACAGGTATGGCTCAGAATATTACCTATAGCCCTCGAGGAGGAAGTAAAGGTCCTTGATTTTGCTTACTGACTAAACTATCATTATTCGGTCTTGTTTGACTGTTTTCCTTTGCTTCTGCATTTTCTCACTTCTCCGATTTAACTTATTCTTTGGCTAAAGGTTTTCTACAGACAAAAGGCAGGCGGAGGATTTGGAGGTGGGGGGAGGACCATAGGGTCCTGTTCCATTTCACAGGGACTAAACCTGAACTCAGTCTACAGCTCTGACCATGAAGCCATAAAGACACAGGCTGAAAAGTGCGCTTGTTCTGGGGATGGGAGAGAGCCCAGGGGTGGTTTCAACCTTGTCTCCTATTTCTCCTGGAAGCCCTGTTGGGAAGCAGCCGACCACACTCCTTCCTGGGACGTGCGTGACTGTCACTGCCCTTGCACGACAGTCTGCCAAATCCTGTTATTAGTGAAATGAACGATGTCCTTGTCCTCGTTGGCAATGGCCCGCATTGTACAAAGGCCCACTGCTGCGTATGGGGGGCGGGCGGAGGTGCCCTGCTAAGGCACCTGTGAGCCACCCTGACAACGAGTTCTCTCCGCTCAGCTTGAAGGGGAGGCCCTGGGGGCGCAACCCATCCCCTGCGTGCCCCACGCTGCATCCGAGCCGGAGCATCTAGGAGTGAAGGAAGAAATGAGGCCAGAGCACAGCAGGGCTGAGGCTGTGTCCTCTTGGAGGGACAGATGGGGGAGGGGAGGCTGTGGTGACACATCAGGCTCCCTTAGAGACGGGCAGGGCTGGCCGACCACTGGACAGGTGCCACCGTCCACACTGGGGCATCCTCCCCCGTGACCCCTCTGCACCGTGTCGCTCCGTCCACCTCATTCTTTCCTGCCCCTACTTCCCTGTTCTCGATGGTGTCTGTCCAGCCACACCTCGCTTTCCTCTGGCCCCGTCGTCTGCACCCTGCAGCTTCTCAGGAGAGGAAGGGAGAAAAGGAGAAAGGAAAGGAAACAGAAATGGGTGTGGTTGGAGCAAGGAGGGCCAGTCAAGGCAGATAGACGGAAATGTGGAACATTCCTTGATGAACATCTTCAACACACATGTGTGGACACACACACATACGCGCGCACACACACGTGCACACACATGCAGCTTCCTCTCTTCTTGTCTCCAGGAATATTCTATTCAGGCATGAGGTGCTCAGGTTTGGAACCAGTTGCCCAGACTAGTTGAGGAAGGTGCCTCCACTAGCCTGACGTGTAGCTGGGGGGCTCTGGGGAAATTAGCAGAGCCAAGTTCTCGCTCCCCACCCCCACTCACCAGAGAGCCAGGTGTCGGAGGCTGCACCCACCTGACTCTGGGCATCCACTGCTTCCGCAGCAGGACGGAACAGATGCTCGGAAATGCTCGCGCTCGGAATTATTTATTTTGACACCCTCCTGCATGCCACCCTCTGAAACGGTGCATTGGGTAAGCTTGGACTCCCTCTTCTTGTTTGGCAAGACCACTCTTTGATTTTTTTCATCCCAATAAAGCAAACCACAGTACCCCAGGAGACTGAGGGGGTGGTGTAGTCCTTGTCAAGTGCATGGGCTCTGAAGCCAGGCTGCCTGGATTTGTACCCTGCTCCTGCTATTTAGGAGCTGTGTGACACTGGGCACGTTACTTAACCTCTCTGTGTCTCAGTTGCCTCAGTAAAAGCGGCTGTTGATAGTACCTAGCCCCTGGATTGTGAGGATGACATCGTTATTGTGTACGTGGTGTGTGGAACAGAGGGTAGCCTGCACCAAAAGCGGTAGCTGGTGTGTGATAGTGTGTGTGTACCGTTCCCTGCAGTACAGGGTGTTGCCTGCACAAGTTCCGGCTCTCTGCCCTCAGGCAGGCATCCTGCTCACCTCATGGCCTCAGGGGTGGCTTAGCTCACCCTGCAAGGGGGCAGCCAGGGAATGTGTGGGTAACTGGGTGAGGAGGGGGTGAGATTTGTATGCCTTTCATTGTTTTGCTTGAGGCAGAAGGAATGCACAGTGACATCAGTCACAATCTTATTTTGAAGTTGTGAGATGTTGAAAACTAAGTTTTTCCCTGAGCTCCATGACCTATGACTCAAGGGGTATTTAATGAGGAGGGGGGGCGGGTGTCACAGGAGACGAGACCGGTAGTCTTCTCACTAAGGGCAGAGCTGTTCTGAGCTCAGAAAAAGGGCACTAGACTGAAGGAGGTCATGCCTAAACATCACAGTCCTATTCTCTGGATCCCACCTGCTTCCCAGGGGTTAGGTAACATCACAGCATCTTGGGTCCTGTGCAGGAGACGTTCCAAGGGTCTTCCATAACGAGTGTAAGGTTTTCTACCTGTACGGGGTGGATATTGTGAAGACACAGGTGAGAGCTGCCCGCAGAGGGTGACCACAGCCTTCAGCACTGTGTTCACATCCTCCTGACATCAGCCTGGTAGATGCCGTATAAGGTCGTTTCCCACTGGGAACTGACGTTTACTCTGCACGGCCAACCTCACAAGCTAACCTCCGTGGTACCCACAGTGCCTGTCGTTGGGCAGGGAGAAGGGATGAGGAGAATGTTTTGTGGCAGAGAAGGGGCTGACCTTAAACAAGACTAACGTGGAGAAGGAAGTGGCCCATCCCTGTCTGAGGACGGGAAGTGGGTGTGGGTTGCCAGGGCGGACGTGGGGACCAGATGAGGGCGATGGCAACGTAGAGCATCAGGCTGTGGGTGGGAGGGACCCACTGGACCCAGGGCTGCCTTGAAGTCCCAGCAGAACCACTTAATTTGATCCTATAGGAAATGGCGAGGACTCGTGTGGGAAGCCGCACAGACTTGTCCTCCTGCTGGAGCCTAGCTGGAAAACTTTCCCAGGTGGAGAGAAAGGCAGAGGCAGCTCAGGAGAGCAGAGAGACTCGTAACCAAGCATGTCCTGCCAGCCCCATCGCGAAACCAAATCCTCAGGGTGGGGATTATCCATCACTTTTTCCAGTTCATCAGGTCTCCTAATTCTCTTGGCCCTAAGCACAGATAATCCAGGGCTTACTTACACATGATTTTTCACATGCCTTCCCAAGACCGCAGTCTTGTCAGGAGGAGAAACTGAGGTTCTGGTTTAGAAGCTGCCCCAGAGTCACCGTGGAGCTGGACAGAGGGTGGGCCGCCCGCCCCTTCACTCAGTGACCTGACTTCTAAATCTGGTTCTTTTCCTGTATCTTATAAAGAAAGGAGGAAAAAGATGTACTGAAGATAGGGTATTTGGACAAACAGCCACTTTGATTGCTTCTCCATAGAGGTGAGGTGGGAATTCCTATTCCCCCAATATTCCTTCAGCCTGTTGGTGAGCGGAGTGCTTGAAGAAGTGGGAGGATTTAGCAGGTTCAGAAAGAAATACGCTTCATCCTTCACCTTGTGAGATGGAGGAGCAGAGGGAGGAAGGAGAGGTGAACCTGGGATGGGGGGTGTGGCTGCCCTGGGGGAGGCCTGAGGGTGTGATGTCCCCACCCACCTGCCTCTCCCAGGGGATCGCCTTTGCTAAGAGTGTAGGGTGTGGGGCTTGGGGACACTAAGAAGGGGCACTGGGCCTCCCTGCGGGGGTTGACCCCTCTGACTTTCTCCCCATCCTTCCCGGAGCCGCCGCTTTGCTCCATCACCCTTTGCCCTTTCAGCATCGTCCTCCCCCTGGGCTGCTGTCTCTCCCTGGGGCCTTGACAGTGGCTGGGTACCCAGCCAGGTGAGGACATCGGCCGCAGGTCCGGGTCCCTAGTAAGTGTGTGAGCGTGAGTGCGCGTGTGTGTGAGCCGGGGCTGGGATCACTCACAGATCGCTGCTCAGGAGTAGAGAGCGCCTAGTGGGTGGGGCCGTCCTGCACCCCGGAGCCCGAGGACATGTCGCTGGGAGCCGCCACCAGCCTCAACACCTGAGCGGCCAGAGCCTGTCGGCCCCGAAGAAAAGGAGCCTGGGAGGAGCCACGGGGTGAGTGGAGCCCTGGACCACAGACTGGGTGTGGCTGGGCTCAGGGGGGGATGGGGAGACACCAGCGGTGCTCAGAAGAGCTGCAGGTGGAGCGAGAAGAGGAGGGAAACGGGAGCGTATTCTACCTCTCCACCCCTCCCGTGTGCTGCCCCATAGCCACGCCCCTCCCCTGGGCCCTGCAATCTGGGGGCTCTGGGGTGGGGGGCTGCCAAGCGGGTCAGCAAAGGTGTAAGGATTGGAGCAAAGTTACAGCTGATGGCATCTCCCCGAAGGGGACTGTGGGGGGGTCGTCCAACGTCCAATGGCGGGACACTGGGACCCCTCGCCCGTGGCCGGGGTTCCTAGACCCCCGGCTCAGGCTGGCGGGGAAGGAGGGAGTGGGTGGAGGGAGGTGACCTGCACAAGATACAAAGCCCGCTTCTACTCCCAGGTGCTCATGATGGCCCGGGCCCTGGAGAAGCTCTGGAATAAATACTCGTGGGCCTTAGAAAACAGAGGTAGGAGGTGGTGTCACCTGATGGCATCTTTTCTTTGTTTATTCTGACCTGGCTAACACCAGACATTTGGAGGAAGAAGAGACGGTGACCAGCAAGGCCTGGGGAGCTGGGAGAGGGAGGCCTGGGTGGCCGGTGGGCCTGGTGGCCAGCTCGGCTGTCCTCGCACCCCCCCTTGCTTTTCCAGACCCAAGGACTGAGTTTTGGTTCCTGGTGCACTTGCCGCTACCAGCCACCCTCCTCCTCATCTTCTGTCTCCTCCTGGTGGTGGCAGGTGCTTGCCTCATGTCCCGTCGGGAGACTCTGAGGCTGGCAGGACCCCTTGCCACCTACCACCTGGGCCTGGTGATTCTCTCAGGGGACGTGTTCTATGAGGTAAGGCCGCTGGGGGACTCTGCAGCCCTAGGGTCTCTTTTTGGGGGGTGCTAATAATTTAAACCACCATCTTCCTATGCAGACAACCGAAAAGCCTTGATGGGGGCCTGCAGGGGCTGGGGTCCGGGGTTGTCTTTGGCTGCGATGTCTTCCCTATGGAGATACATATCCCCATCACTAATGACCTGCCCACTTTCCTTTTCCTTAAATAAAAAAGTGGAGGTCAGTGGTGAACAAGAATGGAATTCATTCTCCACCCGCACCTAGAAACTCACCACCACCTCCTGTTTCTGCCTGGGTTCTGCTAATTTCAGCCCAGTTTTCTGAGCCCCAAACCTGGTGATCCCTCCAGATGCCTTGCTCTTGGCAAGTAGTCCATCAACCAGTGTGCACGGGGTTTGTGCTTTGTGCAGGGAAGTGCCGGACCTTCAGGGTCACTGCTGTGTGGGCCCTCCAGGTGCCTATGGTCTAGGGGGAGATGGATGTGGAAACAGGTGATTACAAGTCAGTGCGAGCAGGGCCATAGAAAGCATGCACCAGGGACAGGGCAGGCAGGAGCACAGGGACTCCACTGGGGTGTCTGGGTAAGCTTTTCAGAGACAGTGGTCGTGGTGGTTGACATGTAAAGTGGTCATCACGGCCAGGCAGTGTGCTGCCCACTTTGTGAAGATCTGCTCATCCTATCCTCTGTCACGAGGCACAGGGCAGGTGAGTACCTTGGCAGGTGGCAGGTGCCCTCGCCGCAAGCTCACCTCCAACCCTCCTGCCTCTGTGCCAGCAGGGACCAGGCAGGTGGTCCAGCCTGAGGAAGCAGGTCCTGACAGTTGCCACTCGTTCATTCACTGTCTCTCCCTTAGAGATTGGCCTGTCTTCCTTGCCCTGCACTGCTGCCCAAATGATCCTCCCCCAATACCAAAAGGGTCCTGCCATGCCCCCAGTGGCCCTCATGTCTTCCTGCCCAGTGGGGCTGGGGCGAGACTCCTCCGCTGGGTGTACGAGGCCTTCCCTGTGACCTCAGCTTCCCTTTGCAGCCTCATCTCCCTCCACTCCCTGCAGCTGCCCCGCTAGCCTGCCTCACAGCCCCTCTGGGTCAGGCCCCAGCCCCTGGCACATGACTGTTTTTCTGCCAGAAATGCTCTTCTCCCCTGGTGCCCAGACAAATCCCCGCACATCCTGTCGGGCCTTTGTCACCTCTTGTGAAGCTTCCCTGACTCCCCCAGGCCGGGTCATCTGTCTCCTTATTTGCTTTTCACCTCTGCTCCCCATGGTGGACAGGGCGGCCCCACCAGCCAGCAGCTCGACGTGTGTGAATCTGCCTCTCCCCAGCTCCAAGTTCAGTGACCTCCCTTGAAATCAGCCAGGGAGGGAGGATTTATATCTTAGGAATGGGCAGTCACTGCCAATCTGCCCCCTCCCCACCAAGAGCCTGTTAAGCCTTTATCAGCAGCACTCCCCAACTCTGACCTCACCCCTATTTCACAATGGGCACATTTGTCTGTCTCCCCTGCAAATGGCCAGTGCCTCAAAGGCAGGGCTGTCTCTTACTTCTCTTTGTAAAGACAGGCCCCACATGACATCTGGTACCATGTGGAGGATGCTGATACCTTGTGAGGCATGTCTTAGAACTTGTCATTGAATTGTGGTGACAAATGGCTCTGCTGCCCCCATGATCCTCTGAAAGCCAGCTCTGCCCATGTCAGCTTCCTGCTCAGAAGCCCTCAGCAGCTCCCTTTGCCAGTGTGACTGAAATAGAGAGGCCCCTGTGGAGGGAGTTTTATCTGTTTCATCATCCAGGTGGCTCCAGGCTCAACACAGGGCCCAGCGTGGAGAAGTGTTTGGTACCATTCGACGCATCATCATCAAATGAGTAAACAAATGATAAGATTCAAGTTTCTTAAAACAGTCTTCAAGACCCCTTATGAACCAATTCTGCTCTCTCTGCTTCTGTGGCTGCCCCTCCCCTGGTACAATCCTCCATCACAGCCACGGGGAGTTAGGAGAGGTCGGACACTCTCCTCCTGGCATGAGGCTCCCTTGCCCTCCCCTCTGTTTGCCCACGCCTCCTCATCCCAGCCTGCTGCCAAATTCTGGGACACCTCTTGTTTCCTACTCTTCATCTGGCCCCAACCTTGAAAGTGAGGATGGTTTCCTGCATCCTCAGGGAAGCTCTCAGCTTCTCGGGGGTGGGGCTGATTGTGTGCATGGCTTCATATCCCCTGCTGACTTAGGGTCTCACACAAAGCAGGTGCCCAGTGTGGGTTTGTCATCCATATTTGCCCACATTAAAAAAGAAATTGGAGAGAGGATCAAGATGGCAGAGTAGGAGGACATGCGCTCACTCCTTCTTGCAAGAACACCGGACTTACAACTAACTGCTGGACAATCATCGACAGAAAGACACTGGAACTCACCAAAAAAAGACACCCCATATCCAGAGACAAAGGAGAAGCCACAATGAGACGGTAGGAGTGGCGCAATCGCATTAAAATCAAATCCCATAAATGCTGGGTGGGTGACTCACAAGCTGGAGAACAGTTATACCACAGAAGTCCACCCACTAAAGTGAGGGTTCTGAGCCCCATGTCAGCCTTCCCAACCTGGGAGTCCAGCAACAGGAGGAGGAATCCCCAGAGAAACACATTTTGAAAGCCAGTGGGATTTGATTGCAGGACCTCCACAGGACTTGTGGAAACAGAGACTCCACTCTTGGAGGGCACACAAAAAAGTGTGCTCACCAGGACCCAGGGAGAAGGAGCAGTGACCCCATAGGAGACTGAACCAGACCCACCTGCTGGTGTTGGAGGGTTGCCTGCAGAGGTGGGGGCAGCTGTGACTCACTGAGAGGACAGGGGCACTGGCGGCAGGGGTTCTGGGAAGTGCTCATTGGTGTGAGCCCTCCCAGAGTCTGCCATTAGCCCCACCAAAGAGCCTGTAACCTCCAGTGCTAGGTAACCTCAGGCAAAACAGCCAACAAGGTGGGAACACAGCCCTACCTGTTGGCAGACAAGCAGATTAAAGTTTTACTGAGCTCTGCCCACCAAATCGGATTAAAGGCTTACTGAGCTCCACCCACCCAGCCCTACCCACCATCAGTCCCTCCCATCAGGAAGCACACAGGAGCCTCCTAGACAGCTTCCCCCACAAGAGGGCAGACAGCAGAATCAAGCAGTGTCAGCAGTATTTCCTTCTGTGGAACTAAAAACTACAGCCACAGAAAGATAGAGAAAATGAAAAAGCAGAGGACTTTGTAGCAGATGAAGGGACAAGCTAAAACCCCAGAAAAACAACTAAATGAAGAGGAGATAGGCACCCTTCCAGAAAAAGAATACAGAATAATGATAGTGAAGATGATCCAGGACTTTGAAAAAAGACTGGATGCAAAGATTGAAAAGTTTACCAAAGACCTAGAAGAATTAAAGAACAAACAGAGATATGCAACACAATAACTGAAATGAAAAATACACTAGAAGGAACCAATAGCAGATTAACTGAGGCAGAAGGGTGAATAAGTGACCTGGAAGACAGAATGGTGATAATCACTGATGTGGAAAAGAATAAAGAAAAAATCATGAAAAGAACTGAAGACGGCCTAAGAGACCTCTGGGACAACGTTAAATGCACCAACATCTGCATTATAGGGGTCCCGGAAGGAGAAGAGAGAGAGAAAGGACCTGAGAAAATACTGGAAGAGATTATAGTTGAAAACTTCCCTAACAAGGGGAAGGAAATAGCTACCCAAGTCCAGGAAGTGCAGAGAGTCCCAGGCAGGATAAACCCAAGGAGAAACATGCCAAGACATATAGTAGTCAAACTGACAAAAATTAAAGACAGAGAAAAGTTATTAAAAGCAACAAGGGAAAAATGACAAATAACATACAAGGGAACTCCCATAAGGTTGACAGCTGATTTCTCAGCAGAAACTCTGCAAGCCAGAAGGGAGTGGCATGATATTTTTTAAGTGATGAAAGGGAAGAAACTACAACCAAGAATACTCTACCCAGCAAGGATCTCATTCAGATTCGATAGAGAAATCAAAAGCTTTACAGACAAGCAACAGCTGAGAGAATTCAGCACCACCAAACCAGCCCTACAACAAATGCTAAAGGAACTTCTCTAAGTGGGAAACATAAGAAAAGGACCTACAAAAACATAAACAAAGCAATTAAGAAAATGATAATAGGAACATACATATTGATAATTACCTTGAATATAAATGGACTAAATGCACCAAACAAAAGACACAGACTGGCTGAGTGGATACAAAAACAAGACCCATATATATGCTGTCTACAAGAGACCCACTTCAGACCTAAGGACACATACAGACTGAAGGTGAGGGAGTGGAAAAAGATATTCCATGTAAATGGAAATTAAAAGAAAGCTGGAGTAGCAATACTCATATCAGATAAAATAGACTTTAAAATAAAAAATGTTACAAGAGACAAGAAAGGACACTACATAAAGACTGAGGGATCAATTCAAGAAGAAGGGATAACAATTATAAGTATATATGCCCCCAATATAGGAGCACCTCAATACACAAGGCAAATGCTAACTATGAAAGAGGAAATCGACAGTAACACAATCATAGTGGGGGACTTTAACACCCCACTTACACCAATGGACAGATCATCCAGACAGAAAATTAATAAGGAAACACAAGCTTTAAGTGACACAATAAATCAGCTTGATTTAATAGATATCTCTAGGACATTACATCCAAAAACAGCAGATTACACATTCTTCTCCAGTGCACATGGAACATTCTCCAGGATAGATCACATTTTGGGTCATAAATCAAGCCTTGGTAAATTCAAGAGAATTGAAATCATGTCAAGCATCTTTTCCAACCACAACGCTATGAGATTAGAAATTAATTACTGGAAAAAAAAACTGTAAAAAACACAAACACATGGAGGCTAAACAATACACTACTAAATAACCAAGAGATCACTGAAGAAATCAAAGGGGAAATCAAAAAATACCTAGAGACAAATGACAATGAAAACACAACAATCCAAAACCTATGGGATGCAGCAAAGGCAGGTCTAAGAGGGAAGTTTATAGCGATACAATCCTACCTCAAGAAACAAGAAACATCGCAAATAAACAATTTAACCTTACACCTAAAGAAACTAAAGAAATAAGAGCAAACAAAACCCAAAGTTAGTAGATGGAGAGAAATCATAAAGATCAGAGCAGGAATAAATGAAATAGAAACAAAGAAAACAATAGCAAAAATCAATACAACTAAAAGCTGGTTCTTTGAGAAGATAAATAAAATTGATAAACCCCTAGCAAGACTCATCAAGAAAAAGAGGGAGAGGACTCAAATCAATAAAATTAGAAATGAAACAGGAGAAGTTACAACAGACACCGCAGAAATAAAAAGCGCCATAAGAGACTACTACAAGCAACTATATGCCAATAAAATGGACAACCTGGATGAAATGGACAGATTCTTAGAAAGGTATAACCTTCCAAGACTGAATCAGGAAGATACAGAAAATATGAACAGACCAATCACAAGTAATGAAATTGAAACTGTGATTAAAAATCTCCCAACAAACAAAAGTCCAGGACCAGATGGATTCACAGGTGAATTTTATCAAACATTTAGAGAAGAGCTAACACCCATCCTTCTCAAGCTCTTCCAAAAAATTTCAGAGGAAGGAACACTCCCAAACTCATTTTATGAGGCCCCCATCACCCTGATACCAAAACCAGACAAAGATACTACAAAAAAAGAAAATTACAGGCCAATATCACTGATGAATTTAGATGCAAAAATCCTCAACAAAATACTAACCAACAGAATCCAACAACACATTAAAAGGATCATCCACCATGCTCAAGTGGGGTTTATCCCTGGAATGCAAGGATTCTTCAATATATGCAAATCATTTAATGTGATACACCATATTCATAAACTGAAGGATAAAAACCACATAATCATCTCAATAGATGCAGAAAACGCTTTGACACAATTCAACACCCAGAAGGTGGGCATAGAGGGAAACTACCTCAACATAATAAAGGCCATATACGACAAACCCACAGCAAACATCATTCTCAATGGTGAAAAACTGGAAGCATTCCCTCTGAGATCAGGAACAAGACAGGATGTCCACTCTTGCCACTCCTATTCAACATAGTTTTGGAAGTCCTTGCCACAGCAATCAGAGAAGAAAAAGAAATAAAAAGAATCCAAATTGGAAAAGAAGAAGTAAAACTGTCACTGTTTGCAGATGACATGATACTATACATAGAAAATCCTAAAGATGCCCCAGAAAACTGTTTGAGCTAATCAATGAATTTGGTAAAGTTGCAGGATACAAAATTAACACACAGAAATCAGTTGCATTTCTATATGCTAACAATGAAAGGTCAGAAAGAGAAATTAAGGAAATAATCCCATTCACCATTGCAACAAAAAGAATAAAATACCTAGGAATAAACCTAACCAAGGAGGTAAAAGACCTGTACTTAGAAAACTACAAGACACTAATGAAAGAAATCAAAGATGACACAAACAGATGTAGGGACATACCATGTTCTTGGATTGGAAGAATCAACATTGTGAAAATGACTGTTCTACCCAAAGCAATTTACAGATTCAATGCAATCCCTATCAAATTACCAATGGCATTTTTCACAGAACCAGAACAAGAAATTTTACAATTTGTATGGAAACACAAAAGACCCCAAATAGCCTAAGCAATCTTGAGAAGGAAAGATGGAGTTGGTGGAATCAGGCTTCCTGACTTTGGGCTATACTACAAGGCTACAGTGATCAAGACAGTATGGTACTGGCACAAAAACAGAAATATAGATCAATGGAACAGGATAGAAAGCCCAGAGATAAACTACGGTCAACTAATCTATGACAAAGGAGGCAAGGATATACATTGGAGAAAAGACAGCCTCTTCAATAAGTGGTGCTGGGAAAACTGGACAGCTACATGTAAAAGAATGAGATTAGAACACTCCCTAACACCATACACAAAAATAAACTCAAAATGGATTAGAGACCTAAATGTAAGGCCAGTCACTATAAAACTCCTAGAGGAAAACATAGGAAGAACACTCTTTGACATAAATAACAGCAAGATCTTTTTTGATCCACCCCCTAGAGTAATGGAAATAAAAACAAAAATAAATAAGTGGGACCTAATGAAACTTCAAAGCTTCTGCACAGCAAAGGAAACTATAAGGAAGACGAAAAGACAACCCTCAGAATGCGAGAAAATATTTGCAATTGAATCAACAGACAAAAGACTAATCTCCAAAATATATAAACAGTTCATCCAGCTTAATATCAAAAAAATAAACAACCCAATCAAAAAATGGGCAGAAGACCTAAATAGGCATTTCTCCAAATACAACATACGGATGGCCAAGAGGCACATGAAAAGCTGCTCAACATCATTAATTATTGGAGAAATGCAAATCAAAACTACAATGAGGTATCACCTCACACCTGTTAGAATGGGAATCATCAGAAAATCTGCAAACAGTAAATGCTGGAGAGGATGTGGAGAAAAGGGAATGCTCTTGCATTGCTGGTGGGAATGTAAATTGATACAGCCACTGTGGAGAACAGTATGGAGGTTCCTTGTAAAACTAAAAATAGAGTTACCATATGACCCAGCAATCCCACTACTGGGCATATACCCAGAGAACACCATAATTCAAAAAGACACATGCACTCCAATGTTCATTGCAGCACTATTTACAATAGCTGGGGCATGGAAGCAACCTAAATGTCCATCAACAGATGAATGGATAAAAAAGATGTGGTACATATATACAATGGAATATTACTCAGCTATAAAAAGCAATGAAACTGGGACGTTCTTAGAGATATGGATGGACCTAGAGACTGTCATACAGAGTGAAGTGAGTCAGAAAAAGAAAAACAAATATTGTATATTAACACATATATGTGGACTATAGGAAAATGGTACAAATCAACCGGTTTGCAAGGCGGAAATAGAGAGACAGATGTAGAGAACAAACATATGGACACCAAGTGGGGAAAGCGGGGAGGGTTGGGGGGGAGTGAATTGGGAGATTGGAATACCAAATTGTATGCTCTAAATATATGCAGTTTATTGTCTGTTAACTGTATCTCAATAAAAGTTCCAAAAAAAAAAAAAGGAAAAAAAAATTGGAGACCAGCAAGATGTAAACATTGGAGACCAGCAAGACCCAGCCTCTGATCTAGCCAGTACACAGGGTTTACCTGGTTGGCAATCGTTCACCAAGTGTCAGTGAGGGATGCTGGTGTCCAAAATGTGGCTGGAGGAGGCACCAGCCTCTCGGGCCTTCAACCAGTCAGGCCTCACCAGGGTGGGGGTGGGACAGGCGTCATGACAATCTTTTCCTGTTCTCTTCCTTCTGGTTCATGGCTACCTCACTCCTGGCTAATTACAGCTACTTCTGCCAGCTGGTGGACTACAGCTGGGGTGAGCTCGGGATAAGGGTATGGTAGGGAGTGGGAGGGTTAGGCCTGAACAGAGGGTTCACAGGATGAACTTCATAAAAACCAGAACTTGACCCAGGTGCTATCCCCTGAGACCTCCAATGGGAGGCAGTGGACTGGTTAGCTCAGTACAGGCTCAGATGACCTCAGTTTGAATCTCAACTCTGCCAGTTCCTTGCTGTGTGACCATGGGTAGCTTACTTACCTTTTATGGGCCCAAGTCTTCTTAGCTATAAAATGGGGATAATAATATCTACTTTATAAAAGGAAACAATTGGAAGATTGAATGAGCTGATGTATGAAAGTATTTAACCCTGGGCCTGGCACATAATGAGTGGTAGCTGAGTGGTCGATATTTCATTATTTTTAGCTGTTCTCTCCTTCAACCAGAAGCAGAACAAAAGGCTTCCTTGCAGCAAAAAAATAAATCTAGCTGAGGGTTGGCAAGTCACCAGGCACGTGATTTGGGTGTTGAATCAAGGGATGTTGAACGATGGACTCAAGTCCTGCTGCTTAAGGTGTGGTCCACGCACCAGTGGCATCAGCATCACTGGGAGCTTGTTGCAAATGCAGAATCTCATGTCCTGCCACAGGGACATTTTCCAACAAACAAGATCCTGGGTGATCTGGTGCTGGTGAAAAGTCATGGCTCCAGGCTGGGGCATATTTGGAGAATCCTTCTGTTATCACTCCCAGTAGCTTCTCCTCTTCTTTTCTGTGCTAACAGGCAACTTCTTACAGACAGGTGGGCACCACCATGAAAGCAGGGGTTACAGAGGGACCGTCAGTGTTGCCAGGGTGAGCGATACCACCAGCAGGACAGCGGCCTGACGCCACTTCCCCTCCCTGCCCAGCAGATGGCGAGCGTGTGCTAGTGGTGCTTCTTCTCAAAGGCCATTGAATTACTTGACACGGTGGGTGCCTGTCCCTTGTATAGAATTCCCTCTGTCAGCTGGGTCTGGGGTGGTTTTGAAGGTGCCTCATGCACAAATGCTTCCCTCCAGCATCCCTGTAGGCCACACCTGAGGCTGACGTTAGAGCCAAACCTTGGTCCCATGACCTGGAGGAAGAAGGATGCTCACTGATGAAGCATTTGCCCCCATTAGCAACCAGGTTCCAGGTTAAGTGAAAATGGAAAGATAAACAAATTTAAAAACCTGTTATTATGGGCAAAGGTCATCAAACAGCAAAGGCCATCCTTATGTGTTGAGAGAAAGAAGTCCTGCTTGTGCATCCAGAAGGCTTGCAGGATTGCGGGGGTGGGGTGAGGTCACAATTTTGGGGGTAATGATAAAATCTCTCTCGAAGTGGAGTTTGAGTGGAGAAACTTTGGGAATTTGTCTTACAGCTGTCTGGGTCCTGCGCTGGGTGTACTACACCTGAGTTCTCTCCCAGTGCTCTGGGGGGTGGGGTCATACTGGAAAGAGCCCAGTCTCTGAAGCCTGGCTGTGTTCAAATCCCAGCTTACCTTCCTATTAATTATATAACCTTGAACAAGTTACTAAACTCTGTGCCTCAGTTTTGCCATCTGTAAAATGGAGATGAGTATAAACCACGTACGAGTATGAGTGTTGATATGAGTTTTTATTTTTTTCAATCTTTATTGGAGTGTGGCAGCTTTACACTGTTGTGCCAGTTTCCACTGTACAACAAAGCGAATCAGCTGTATTTACACATATATCCTGGTATCCCCTCCTTCTTGAGCCTCCCTCCCGAGCATCCCTCCCACTGTCCCTATCCCACCCCTCTAGGTCATCAGCAATCATCGAGATGATCCCCCTGTGTTAGGCAGTTGCTTCCCACTAGCTATCTATTTTACATTTGGCAGTATATAAATGTCAACACTACTCTTTCACTTTTTTATACATACAGGTGCACAGTAGGGGCTCTACAGGCATTTGACTGGTGTTATTTCCCTTGGGTTTTAGCCCCCGCTTCAGTACAACAGGCAGAATCACCCTGTTCTTGGTAGCTGAGGCCTCAGGAGAAGAGCTGGAAGAACACTGGCTCCAGAGCTGACTCTTTTCTTCCTCCCCAGGTCTCCTTTGTGTTACAAAAGAAGCCTGAGCAGGTCACCTTCCTGCACATCTACCACCATGGCACTGTGCTCCTCAGCTGGTGGGCTGGGGTCACTATGTGCCGGGGGCCAAAGTGAGTGAGGGACTTGGGCAGCCCTGTTCCAGGACTCGTGGGGAAGCCTCTCTCTGCTGGGCTGAGTGCCAGCTTGGGAGGTATGCAGCCCTGGTTCCAGGTTCCCCTTCCCTGTGGCCATGACTCCTGGCCTCCGCTCCCAGTTTCCCTCTGTTGCTCCACAGAGCAGCCTGGCCACCCCTCCCTGGTGCGGGGGAGGAGGCTCTTAGGAGATGCTCGTAGCCATCAGCCCAGAGAGGGCAGAGGGCATTGTAAGTATGCTCATTTGGCCTCCTCTGAACCCCAGCCCACCATCATGACCTCAAATGGCTCATGTGGGACCTCCTCATGATAGGACCTTCCCAGGGCTCTTCTGTGGAGTGTGTAGATGTGCACCTTGGAGGATTGACACCTGAAAGAGAAAACCCAGAGCACAGCCAGGCCCAGCTCCACTCACCTCTCTCCATCTCCCCTCCCTACTCTGCAGCCTTCTTTGTTGGGATGCTGAATTCTTTGGTCCTTGCCTTCATGTACCTGTACTATGCACTGGCCAGTCTGGGGCCCCGCCTGTGGCCCTACCTGTGGTGGAAGCGACATCTTAGCATCCTGCAGCTGGTGAGAAAGACCCACTGGCTCCAGGGCCTCAGCTGAGCCCCAGCTTCTATTCTCGGCTGCACCAGTGACTTGTTATCTGACCACGAACAAGTCCTTCTCATCGCTGGGTCTTCCTTAGCCTCTCAACTTGCAGGGGTCTCAGTAACCATCTCGCCAGATCCTAGAACCAACCCTCACTCTCTGATATAATGTGGGTCCCAGAGAGAGTGATTAATACACTTCAGGCCTCGGTCTCACCTTCAGTGAAATGGGGGGGAGGGGTTGCTGGGCTAGATGCCCTCAGAGGGCTAATGCCCTGCAAGTCTGTGGTCACTGACCCACCGTGGGGGCCTGAGGGCCCTGTGGTTTGGGGAGCACCACTGCCAGGTGCTGGTGACAGCCTGATCTGTCCCTCTTGGGGCTTGGGATGCATTGAGGTTATCATCAGTGTCAGCATGACATGGCTGGATGGGGGCAAATGGGGGGCAAGACCAGGAGAGGGGTCAGGAAGATTCTTAGTACCACGAGTAGGAAAGCCTGGGGTCATTGCTCCATAGTTTTTTCTCTTTCCGAGCCATAGGAGGCCCACCCCCGCTGGTAGACAGAAGGGATGACAAGAAGGTCAAGGAGAGCACCCCTCCTGCTTCTCAGCACTGCTTCTCACCCTCTCCCATCTTCTCTCTCCTCTCACTCTTCCTCTCCGCAGGGTCAGTGTGTGGTCACCGCTGCCCACTCCTCCTACAAGCTCTGCCATGTGCCTCTTCCCCGACGGGTTCAACATGGCCATCCTCCTATACTCCCTCAGCCTCATCGCCCTTTTCCTCAACTTCTACCACCAGACGTACCTGAGGGGCAAGAGGGAGAAGCTGGCTTAAGGGGCAGGAGCCAGAACTGAAACTAACAGAGCGGTCCCCACAGAGAGTTTAGTGGAAGATGGCATGACTTACATCCCACCCGTGCTGAGCAGATTCCTCTGGGCCTGCACTTCATCCTATGAGGGAAGGACGGTACCTGCCTCCTCCCAGAGTTCAGGACAGAAATGCACCAGCTTCCTAAACTCACTTCTCATGTGGATTTGTCACTGTTTGTACACCTCCTTCCTCTGCTAGACATGAGCCACCCACAGGAGGGACTGTCTTACTCTCAGTGGTCCCCAGACCTGGCACAGCACCTCAGTAAATGTGCATTTGGATCCCTATCTTGCCCCACTGGCAGTCATGACCTCTGACGAGGAGCAGGGCTGGAAGCGGGGCTGGGAGCATGGAGGAAGCCAAGGCTGGCTTGATTTCTCACCTTGTAGGTGGAGACAGTGACTGAGAACATCCATGAAGGATGTGGGTCTGTGTGATTTCTAGCATAGCTGTGCAAACGGTTCCCCTGCACATTTCTCTGTCTGTTCGCTAGTGCCCACGCATGTATTCACAAAGTTATATGATTCTGTGTGTGTGAGTGGGGTGGTGGAGAGGGCTGCACATATATGTCTGAATACTTGTTTTCAAATACACGTGTGTGTTTCCATTTATGATCTTCTCTGTTAATGTTTTTTGTTGTTGTTGTTTGCCTCTTCTGTAAATCTTGGAAAATGCCACACTAGCAAATAAAAGCTATTGGGATCTGTAACTCTCCTGTCCCAATAGGAGACATGGAAGTCCACGAGAGGTCGCCAAATACATGTTTCACTGAGAGCCTCCAAAAAGGGACGTGAGAAAAGGAGCGATGGGGTAAAACGAACGCAGCCATCCACTTCACAGAGAGGGAAACGGAGGACCAGCAAAAGGAAGTGTACAACCGAGATCACGTGGGATGTCGGAAGCAAACATCTGCTGGGCTGGATGGATCTCTGAAATATGGTTTTCCTGGGAGCTGCCTCTATGCCTGCGGGGTGCTGTTCTCCTTTATAATCTCTCCCCACAGCTGTTTTCCTTCCCTAGGGAAGTTCTTATTTTGTGATACCTCAATAGTCAAGACCTTTAAAGACCTTTAAAGACCTGTTGAAGTTTCTGCAAGGCTATTTGGGGACTATTTATCCATCAGGTACTCCAGTTGATTACCTCAAGGCCAGGCAGGCTGCATCCTGTGGACAGAATACTCAGAGAAAATTCCCTCCCAGTCAGGCAGGATGTGAACACCTCCCACACACTTCCACAGCAGGTTGAGTGCCTTCGCAGGTGGGGGCTTATTTTAAGGCAATCTTTTTTTTTTTTTTTTTTTTGTAAACGCATAGGAGTAAGGTCTGTTCGTTTGCTTAGCAGCCAGGATAAGGGAAAGATGAGTCATCCCAGAGCTGAGAGCTAACATTTGTCCTTCGTGGCCGCATCTGCCTGATTAAGTAGCACAAGAGGAAGCGCTATGCCCTGGGTCACATCTGAATGAAATAAGGTTTTGGCGGGGAGAGCTGCATGTGAGGTAGCGTGATGGAGAGGGTTTGGGGTAAAATTCTCAGTGAGCTGAAAGTGTCCATCTTTTTTTTTTAACCCGCACTTTACTGTAATGACTCTACCTGGTTCATCCTGCTGTGCAGGATGTGGTAGAAAGGTTGTGGGAAATTATAAAACACAGAGTTATTTGGATTTGTCAAAACACAGCCAGATTCCTAACTAACAAGGCAGACGTTCCCTTCTATGAACTTTTAAAGATAGTGGGAAGCAAGAGTGCTGGTTAGATTTTTAAATATATAGCAGGGCTGAGCTATTGCCCAGAGAACGTCCATGCCAAGATGCAGAGGCCCAGATTGCCCAGGGGAAGGTTGAAGAGACGGAAGATGGGGTAGCCCCCAAGAGGGTGTCATAGCTGATGCTCTGGGTGCCCAGCTATCACCTCCTAAGTCAGAGCGTGCCTAAGTAAAGGAATTAAAACCACCCACATGGAGCAGCTTTGTGGTCCTCTCCCAGCTCAGAATTCAATGAAGACCTCCCTGCCTGTCCCCATACGCATCCTGCTGCCTGCTCAGATGTCCCTGCATTCCCAAGGCTGCTGGGTCTGAGCAGGCGTCTGGAGCCAGGCATCAGAGGATAAGGCCATTTTCTCTTTCGTGACCCTGCTTTGTCTCTCTCTCTTTCTCCAGTTCTCTGTATAAGTGGGGGGACCCCTCAAAGAGAGAAGGCAGCCTCTTCCTTTGGTCCTTTGCCCCTGCGTAGACCTAGGGCAAAATGTCTGTTACCAAGGAGAACTTTAATTAAGGTTTGTGACATTCAGAACCTCATGATCAGGACCTAAGATCTTACGGGTGTGTGACTTTCAGGTGGTCAGCAAGGTGACGTGGGGTGGAAAGAGGAGGGGGTTACACACCAAAGAAATGAAAGACCGTGGCTTCAAGGATCTGTGTTTCAGTGGGAGGAGGGGGCATGAGGGCTCGTGAATAAAGTTAGGGAAGGTTCATTTACACCGACCACACAGAGCCATGATAGAGGGGGAGAGCACGCTGGACAGGGAGGCAGCCCTGCGTCCTCAGAAGCCAAGCTGAGTCCAGAGCCAGCCTTTGCCCTCTTGCTGCCTGGGGAGGGTGTGGGACCTCACATCATCGTTTGATGCCTTTTTCATGTCTAGGATTCAGTATTTGAGCTTTCAGCTAAAAATATACTCTGATAGAGCTGGAATAATCACCTATGTTCGCGAAGAATCCTTCTTTTACGAACACTTAGCAATTTAACCATGCAACGTTAAACAAAAATGCAGGCGCATCCCAACTTGGCAAAGAATTACATCTAAAATATAAAGACAACAATGTTAACCATCCTCATCTCTAGATGGTTGTTTTCAATCTCTTTGTATTTCCCTGTTTCCTGCAAGGTCTGTTCTTTTTCTTCTTCTTTTTTCAATTTATTTATTTATTTATTTATTGGCTGTGTTGGGTCTCTGCTGCTGCAAGCGGGGGCTACTCTTCGTTGTGGTGCACGGGCTTCTCATTGTGGTGGCTTCTCTTGTTGCGGAGCACGGGCTCTAGGCGCGCAGGCTTCAGTAGTTGCAGCACACAGGCTCAATAGTTGTGGCTCACGGGCTTAGTTGCTCCGCGGCATATGGGATCTTCCCAGACCAGGGTTCAGATCCGTGTCCCCTGCATTGACAGGCAGATTCTTAACCACTGTGCCACCAGGGGAGGTCCAGGCCTGTTCTTTTTTAAATCATAAACATTTCCTCCTGCAGTGTGATGAATTCCGGGTACCTTGGCTGTTCTTTTTTTCCTGAGAATTGTGGAAGCGTTGATTGGCTCTGCTCCTCAGGGCTTCATGCTGGCTTGGATGCACCCTTGACCTCACCGGTGACCTCTCAGTGTTTCCACATGCACACCTTGGGGTCTCGCTGCATTGGAGGCCCTGGGCTCCGGGTGAGAGGTCAGACGCAACAGACTGGATTTGCACTGTAAGGACCAGGTAAATGCTTAAAAAGCCAACCTTTACCCACTCCCACGGCTCCAGGGAAAGTTAAGAAGAAATCCAGCCTTGTCTCAGTGTGGGAGAAAAAGAGCACTTTGAACTAAACGGATGCACAGTGTCAAATATGAAGTTGGCTGAATTCAACCCTTCCTGCTCCATTCCTCAGTTTGAAGTTGTTGCCAAAACTTGGCCTCTGTTCACCAGTGCTGAATAGAATTGCGGAAACAGAGTTTGGGTGAAGTAGAAAGGAATAGCTTTTTTGGTTTCTCAGGCAAAGGGGGCCACAGTGGGCTAATGCCCTCAAAAGTATGTGTCCCCTCCGGAGGTGGTAGTGAGGAGTTTTATAGTAATGGTTCAAGGAGCAGGGTGTGGTCTGCTCGTGGACGTTCTTCTGATTGGTTGATGGTGAGGTAATTGGGGCTTAGCATCATCCACCTTCCGGTTCCACCAGGTCTTGTGTCTAGGTGCTTGTTGGCAGCACGCAGTGAACTTCTCCCACCTGGTGGGGGTTTCAGTATCTGCAAAACAGCTCCAAGGACATGGCTCAGAATGTTATCTATAGTCCTTGAGGAAGAACTAAAGGTCCTTGACTTTATTGAATGGCTAAAGTATTATTATTTTGTCTTGCTTGACTGTTTTCCTCTCTTTCTGCATTTTCTCACTTTTCTGATTAAATTTATTCTTTGACTAAAGTTTTCCTACAGACAAAAGGCAGGAGGAGGACATGGGAGGGGGTGTATTCTGGGAAGGCCTCATAGGGTCCTGCTTGGTGACAAAGTCAGCTCTCAGGACATCACAACTATGGCCTCGAAACAGAAATGAAAACTTCTTAAAAGTTAACGAAATGCTATCCGCCTAAGAGCTAACTTTTGCCAAGACCATGGGCTCCTTTTGGGTTCCTAGGAAAGGTTTCTTGGAATGAGACTGTACTGAGAAGGAAGAGGAGTCTTCTCATCTGTAACAGCAGCAGATCGGTGGCTGTGAACAGTATTATTCATCAACCTATAGCCCTGTCGAGTTTCAAATGACCCTAGGATCGAAAAACTGTTCTTTGAAAAGTGAAGAGAACGCCTTCCATAGCTGAAAAGAGATTTGCCCTGAATTACCATGTGACGGAGCTGGCCTCCTGACTCCTTGACCCGGAGTTCCGAGTCCTCTAGGACACCATCAAGGTGAAAGGCATTTACTCCCATAAATGAAGTCATTCAGGTCTCCAGATCCTGAAGCCGAGCTCAGAGCCTGTCCTACTGGGAAACGTGATATCAGGTGTCTGTGTCCCACGTCCCACCCCCATTTTGCATCCTCTTCCTCACCCAAGTGTCAGACACAGTACTTTCCTGGTGATTAAATTCACCGTTTAACTCACTGGTTGCCAAACCTCAAATGGGATCAAGATTAAAAGAGGGGAAGAAGGAAGAGACACAGAGGGAAAAACTTTAAAAAATTGTATGCTTTTTAAAGGAAGAAGGAAAACGGCACCTGCCAGCCTTCAGATTCTCTGGGAGCAAGGAAGGGAAGCACGTGTAGGTCTCAAACTCCAGCATCAGATGTGAAGACACGGCTCACGGAGACAGCCTTGCCTGTGCCCACAATTTACACAGGGGCGAGTCCCTGTGAGGGATGGGGTGTCACATATGTGTCCTGGCACCTCCGCTGCTCTGACGTCCCGTTTCCACCACTGGCCACAGGTCATCGATGGCATCCCTGACTTCCTCCTCCACTGCCCATCACACACACCTGTGCCTTTCAGGCTGTGCCCCAATTAGCACTGATTCTTAGCTTCAGTGCAGAAATACTGCTCCCTAAAATAACTTTTAATTTTTTAAAATTAAAGCATAGTTGGTTTACAATGTTGGGTTAGTTACATGTGTACAGTAGAGTGATTCATTTCTTTATATATATTAATAACTGAAATAATATATATGCATGTAGATAATATATATTCTTTTTCAGATTCTTTTCCATGATAGGTTATTATCAATACAAGATATAGAAGAGTTCCCTGTGCTATACAGTAGGTCCCTGCTGTTTCTCTATTTTATACTAGTTTGTATCTGTTAATCCCAAACTCCTAATTTACCCCTCCCCCACCTTTCCCCGCCATCACACTTTACTTAAACACTGAATGTGTATGAGTAGTACTCAGCATACACCTGACAGCTGACATCTTCCAGGGGCCTTTGCAGGGATGAAATGTGGCATAAAATACAAGAAACACTTGGTTAAAAAATTATGTTTTTTATATTAGTGTTTGTGAACCTGGTGGCTTGTGGAAATGTGAACTCACTGTAAGGAGTTTTCAACAATCACTGCGGCCGTTTTTAAACGAGTCCAGTTGGCTTGGCCGGACTACTTTCCCAGAACTCCCTTCACAGTCTGTTTTAGGTCTCAGTGGGGGCAGCAGACATTTTGCAGGAGATTTGAAGGGCGGGAGGAAAACGGACAGCTGTGTCATTTTCATTCTCGAAAGCCAAGTGTGTGCCTTTGTAGCTCACACACTGTCACTCATTTGCAGACCCATGTCCTGGGCGTGGGTGGCAGGCAGGCGGTCCCCTGGGTCCTGATCGTCTCTGTCCCTGGGCCGCATGTGGGTTTGACGTCACCACGGAGCGTGCTAGTTTTTCTTGCAGGACGAGCCCGTCACCTGGTGGAGGAGGCAGTGAGAACTGACGGGGCTTCTTCTTTCCTCCCTGGGGGTCACAGCTCCTCCTTGCCCCTTCCCACCTCCGGCTTCTGTTCCAGTCTTGGCCCTGGGGATGGAAGCATCACCACACACAGGACCACAGCCCTGCAGAGACGGGTCACCAGCCCCCACAACTGCACAGGGCCAGCCCCTGCAGCAAACTCCTATCACACGGACATCTGGTCAAACCCTGGCTGACAGATCTCCTTGCAGGTACACCAGCTCCACAAACTCATAGAAAACCCAAACTGGAAAATGGAGAGAAGTCTCCTGGGGCATATCTGCATGTGTGTGAGAGCTGGAGGGGGGAGGGGACCCAGGGGAGAGAGACCAGGGCTCCTGCTCAGTGAGTGCTCAGAGCAGCCTGGCCCTGGGTGGGGGGGGGCCTCACCATTGCTCAGGTGTGCTATCCCCACCTGGCCAACCCTGGACACCGACCTCCTGGTCACCTTCCCTCCTCGTTGCTTTAAGATCATCAACTAAGAAATCTCAGAACAGATATCTGGAATTCTTGGCACGTGAGGTGAAAAGTCTCAGTCAACATGTAAGGAGAGACTAGGAAGTCTATACGTGCTCAACCAGGGCTTATCTTTCTTTTTCTTTATCCTCCTCCCTCTCCCTGCCCCCACCCAATAAAACAACAGGAGGAGAGAATAGCTGGAGATTATGTGAGTGTGCAGTCCGAGGCCTCATTGAGTTTCAGGATCTGAACAAGGAGAGACCTCAGTGAAGTTCAAGGAGATGACGTGTCTTATAGGTGAATGTGCTAACAGACAATGGCCAGACCATATCCAAAAGTAGAACTTGGACCCACAGTCTGCAGAACCAGCCCGGGAAAGCAGCCTGCCATCCACAAGCAGACTTGGAGGAAGTCAGACCACCATCTCCAGCAACTGATCCAGGAAGCCAAACAATAACCCCTGTACCAGTCGCTCCCAAACACCGGACCTGATTAATAACTGACAGCTTCCCTAACCTTTGTTTCTGCTTCCAACTTAGGACCAACTGGAGACAGCTACGTACCCATCACATAGGATGTTCTACTTCTATTAGAGTGTTCTCCAGGCCAACAGCCTACAACCAGGGCATACCTGAAGTCTTCTCTTTTTCCATGGTCAAGTTTTCCCATCTATCTGCCTTTGAATCTCTGCCAAAACACAGGTGATGGTGGCTGACGCCTGCTCTAGCCAGCTCTGAATACGTAGCCTTTGCTTCTTCCCATTTAGTTGGTTTTCATTTATTTTCACATTGAAACGTCTTTCGGGCCAGCACAGGCAGCAGCCTTAAGGTCAGGGGGTGGTATGATTGGTCCGCCTACATTGGGGAGGACCTGAGACATCTCCCCAAGTTTCCTGTAGCTTTGCACTAGCCCGGGAGATAGGGTCGCCAGATAAAAGGCAGGATTCCCAGATACACTTTGAATTAAAAAAAAAAAGAAGAAGAAGAAGAAGCAATGAAAATTTTTAGTGTAAATATGTCCCAAGCAGTATTTGGGGCATACTTATGCTAAAAAAGTATCCATTGTTTATCTGAAATTCAAATATAACTGGGTGTCCTATATTTTTATTTGCTAAATCTGGTCATCCTACAGGAGAGTAACGAAAAGTTCTCATGCCTCACTCCCACTAGTGGGAAAAAAAGTTAAGAAAGAGAAGGAGAGAGAGAGCCCCGGTGGGGCTTTAAGAAGTTTCAGAGCTGATAGGAGGGGGGACACATCGGAGGCGACATGGGAAACCCTCCCGGGACTGAATGAGGATTCAGCAGCATCTCATGGGATTTCCAGGCTGGAGGAGGGATGCCAAGAACTAGAAGAGAAGTGATTATTCTGGTGCAGGAGTATGAGACTCAGACATATCTAGGCTTGGAAGTGGATGTCTGCTTCTCACCAAGGCTGCAGCTGCATTTCTGTAAGTGCAGCTTCCCCGACGCCCACCGCAAGCTTACCATCAATCCCAGGAAGAAGGAAAGGGTTTGAGAGAAATAGCCTGAGGATAATTGTTATTAACCTGAAATGACATTTTAGGATTCCCAGGGTTGGCAAATTTAATTGGTTTACCTGGAAAGAATGAAATTAATTTTCTACAGTTAGAATGGACCCTTAGTATTAAAAAGTAAATAAAGTGATCAGAAAATTTTAAGGAATTAACATTTTGCATATATGAGTTCACTGTCTTGGAAGCTTTCAAAAATTCATATGCACCATATACATGGAGTTCGGGTCTTTTTCAGCACCAGCTGGAGCTACAGGACACCTCTTGAAAAATAAAATCTCCCCATCCCATCCCCGGACCTTCACTCCCTCCCTAATTTGGCAATAGGTGGTAGAGTGGGATTTAAATTCAGATTTGTCTAAAACTCTGATCTAATAAGATACATGCACCCCTATACTCACAGCAGCACTACCCACAATAGCCAAGACATGAAAGCAACCTAAATGTCCGTTGACAGAGGAATGGATAAAGAAGACGTGGTACATATATACAATGGAATATCGCTCAGCCATAAAAAAGAATGAAATAATGCCATTTGCAGCAACATGAGTGCAACTAGAGATTATCACATTAAGTGCAGTGAGACAAAGAATGACAAATATCATATGATATCACTTATATGTGGAATCTAGAATATGACACAAATGAACCTATCTATGAAACAGAAGCAGACTCAAGGACATAGAGAACAGACTGATGGTTGCCAAAGCGGAGGGGTTTGGGGGAGGGATGGAGTGAGAGATTGGGGTTAGCAGACGGAAGCTTTTATATATAGAATGGATAAACAACAAGTTCCTACTGTATAGCACAGAGAACTATATTCAGTATCCTCTGATAAACCATAATAGAAAACAATATTTAAAAAAATAATATATATATGCATAATTGAATCACTTTGCTGTACAGCAGAAATTAACACAACACTGTAAATCAACTATACTTCAATAAAAATAAATAAATGAATAAACAAACATATAAATAAATAAATCCAGATTTGTCTAATGCCAAAGCCTGTGATTTTCCCACACTGCCTCACTGCCCGGCCACCACATTTCCCTAATCCACGAGAAATTCCTGCATCCTTTGGTTGGCTCTAATTATAGTCTTTCTAAAAAGGAATGTGCTGGGCCTTCTTCCTGGCATTGACTGCACCTCACTGGGAATGCCAGGCATCTTTAACATTTCATTTATTAATAAACAGTTACGTAACCCTGATGCTGTGTGCCAGACACTGGTTTGGCCAGTTTACACATACTAACCGAATCTTTATAACAATAAATGGTTCTAAATGAAACAAATGAAAATAAATCGTAGTTAAGCACCATTATCATTGCTCTCATCTTGAGCCAAGGTCACACAGCCAGTAAGTTTTGCAGAACCAAGATTCACATCTATTGCCATGCAGCGTGACCCTCTTTCCTCCAGAGATATGGACTTCTCATCCTAACCTGTTCCCTGTCTCCTGTGAGTGCTGAGATAGGGAAGGCCAAGGGCTCGGAATGCCCCCAAAGAAAGGTCCTAGAAAAGCCCAAATCTTTAAAAAATATGTATCCTAAGACAAATATATGATACTACGTATAGGTGGAATCTAATAAACTGTGATACAAATGAACTTACTTACAAAACAGAAACTGACTCACAGATCTTGAAATCAAACCTGCGGCTACCAAAGAGGAAACGTTGGGGGGAAGTGATAAATTACAAGATTGGGATTAACATATACACATTACTATACACAAAACAGGTAATCAACAAAGACCTATTATATAGCACAGGGACGTCTACTCAATATTCTGTAATAACCTATATGGGAAAAAAATCTGAAAAAGAATGGAGAGAGGTATATTTATAACTGAATCACTTTGCTGTACATCTGAAACTAACACAACATCATAAGTCAACTACATTCCAATAAAAAGTTTTAAAAAATATATATGTATCCTAAGCGAAAGCTGGCATGGCTCAGCGGTAGCCCTTGGCAACGGTTTCAAAAAAACAGGCCCTTTTTAATTTCCAGTGTTTGGTAAGTGCTCATGGCCTGCAAGAAGTCTCCTTCTTTTGAGATTGAAAACCGGATCTCTAGTCTTGGTGGTATTGACATTCCTCTCAATAGCTTCCTCTCCCCCTCACTCCCTGTGATCTCAGCTAAGCTGCACAGGCTAGACCAGGGCAGGGCAGGGAGGAGCCAATGGGAAGTGTCCTCTCTGAGGAAACAGTCAGCTGACCCCACGTGGGAAGCCACCCCACACCAGGCGGAAAATCTTCGCTTCTCAGAGTCACTTGGTTTTGACAAGATGCTGGACATCCCACCTTTCAGAGATCCTTGTGTGCTAACAGGCGATGTCCTGGAAACTCTTCGGGGTTATTGGTCATTTATATCTTTGTCACTGGCTTTTCCCCATCAAGCCTTATCAGGGACTTGACATGACCAAGGGCAGGATGGGAGCTGGGTATAGAAAGTTAGAAAGAGAAACACAGTGAAAAACTCCCTCTACTCTACAGTGGTTCAGAGGAGAGGCCCTAACAATGCATAACGATAACCAGAGGCCAAGTGAGTGGCCTCTGCCATTCAATTCTCAATAAGCCTTTGACAATTTGCTTAAATGCATTAACTCTCAGCTTCCATGTCTATAAATTAGGATTCATATAGCAGCTATCTCTTAGGGTTGTTAGTGAGGATTAAATACCATGGTGCATGTAAAAGGTGTAGTTCAAGGCTCATAACAAGAGCTCAAGAAATGTTAACTGTTATGACTATACAATAGACACCCAGCTTAAATGCAATTTGCTATTTTTAAAATTTAATTTGTTGAATTATAGTTCATTTATAATGTTGTGTTAATTTCTGCTGTACAGCAAAGTGATTCAGATATATATATACACATCCTTTTCATATTCTTTTCCATTATGGTTTGTCATAGGATATTGAATATAGTTCCCTGTGCTATACAGTAGGAACTTGTTGTTTATCCATTCTATATGTAATAGGAAATTTGCTGTTTTACGTGAACCCCATTCTACCCTATGAACTCCATGTTGTATTTCCCATTTTACAAATTAAAAATTAAAAAGCAATTCTTCCACACAGGGCTTCATTACCGTGGGCTGGAAACAACCTGAGGTTGTGTTTTGTTTGGGAGTTGTGCGGCCAGGGCCTTTTGAACAGTAATGTCCCAAGGAAGTACTAGATATTATTTATGTAAGAATGAGCTTTTCTTTTTTAACAATAATATCCTTTCAGAAATTTCTAACTACCTTGTAACTGTATGACTTAACCTGGTGATAAAAGCTGTTAGTCACAGCATTTAAAAATAAAAAAAATAATAAAAAATAAAAAGATTTAGAGACGCTAAGTTACTTTCCCAGGCCACATAGCTAATAGTCAGAGGTGCAGAGTGGGTCAAAGTCTTGGTTTTCTGTTTTCCAATGTCATGCTTATTACATTGCCTAGAGACGGTGTTAGCAGTAATCTCCTTCCTCCACCAAAACACGGGCATATGCACGGCATTTCGTTCCTGAGCTCCAGGAAAGCATTCTTTACAACTTGCTCATTGGTTTTCAATATCACCCAGCATAGTAGAATGACACTGGGGAGCTGAGGGGAGTCAGGCAGTGGAAGAAGTGAAACACCGTGGGGGCATTTGCCAACCATTTCTCTGCTGGCGAAGACAAAGTCTTGAAACTGAGTTGAAGAATCCAGTGGGTGGTGGCTGACCGCCATCTGAAAGTGTGAAAGTCCTTATTACCATCCTCAATTTCACATTCCTACCCACGGTAACAGCCTGCTGAAAACAAGAAAGCTATTTCCCAAGATTAATCAAAAGAAAGGAAGAGGCTGGGAGGGTGGGGGTTTTGGTGCTGGGCTGGGGAAGGGGAAAGAGAAGACAACAGACATTAAAATAGCAGCAAGTGAACACCGTGTAATTTCCAACAGTTGATAATGTCATGCTGCAAGGTTGGTGATTCTGCTGAGATAATTGCCATTCCCCAGATTACTGTCTTTACCAGAGAAAGAAATGATTGCTGTGTGTGAGAAATCACGCTGCTTCTTGCTTCTTGAAAAGTGGCAGTGATTAATGAGAGATCAGGCTTGAAATCTGCAAATTTTTCACCTATGCCTGGGGACCTTCAGGAACAGGGAGACAGTTGTTGGAGAAGAAGAAAACATGATAAACTCTACTCCACAGACAGGGAGACCGAGATGATCATGGGATGACTCAGCCTTTAGAGCGAGTCTGGGTCTGAAAAATTAGGACTTAACCCTATTGACCTCTCATGGTTTTTGTTTTTGTTTTCCCTGCTGCAGAGAGATTGTCTGCTGGTGAGACCACTGAGCCTGGATTCTGCAGATCTGGGTTGGAAACCAGGGTCTTGGGTTCTTCAATCTCTGCTCCTTGTCTCTGGCAAACCTCCAGATATTTGCTGACTGTAAATGAAAGGATTTGAAGAGCCAACAGCTTAGGGTTCTTCTGGGTCTCAAAGTCCCATCTGAGGAGGCTCCTTGTTGCCTGGGAGGGGGAGGAACAGTGTGGCAGGCAGAATAATTGTCCCTTGACGATGTTCAGGTCCTCATCCTTGGAACCTGTGAACATGTTACCATACATCTCAAAAGGGATTTTGCACATGTGACTAAATTAAGGATCACAAAATAAAAAAATTATCATAGATGATATGGGTGAAGCCGTGGTAACCATGAAGGTCCTTAACTGATGGAGGAAGGAAGCAGAAGAGTCAGAGAAGGAGATGTGACAAAAGAAGCAGAGGTTGAAGTGATGCGTTCCCTGCTGCCTTTGAAGATGGAGGAAGTGGCCACAAGCCAAAGAGGTCAGGTGGCCTCTAGGAGATGGAAAAGGCAAAGCAATGGATTCTCCCCTGGAGCTTACGGAAGCAGCCCTGCGGACAACTGTATCTTTTGTTTGTTTGTTTGTTTTCTTTTGTTTTTACTTTTTGGATACAAGGTATGTGGGATCTTAGTTCCCTAACCAGGTATCGAACCCGCACCCCCTGCAGTGGAAGCACAGAGTCTTAACCACTGGACCACCAGGAAAGTCCCACTGATGCCTTGATTTAAGCCCAGGGAGAGAGACCCATTTTCCACTTCTAACCTCCAGAATTCTAAGATAATAGATTTGTGTTGTTAAGCTCCTAAATTTGGGGTAGTTTGTTAGAGCAGCCATAGGAAACTAATAGTAACAGGAAGGCCAAGGGCCAGAGATGAGGGTCACTAACCCCCACACCCACCACCAAGGGCATTTGTGATGTTGAGGCTAACACCCAGGGATCCTGTTTCACTTTCCACCAAACTGGGAGACCATGGCTATATCATTGAATCAACAGAGAGAAAGGCCACTAATATAGTGACTCCACTCATTGCTATCGGCAACTAATGCAGATGATGTAAGGCCTGTGCATGCATTTGTCAGTTGCCAGATTACACAGGCTAATTAGCACTAACAATATTAAATAATAGTTATTGAGTACTTAATATTCTCCAGACATTTAATACTTAGAAGAACTACAAAACATAGGCACTACTAGCGTCTTCAGACGGAGAAACGGAGCCGTGAAGAGGCTGAGTGTCATAATGAATAGGCAGTGTTGCTGGCACTCTGCCCAGACCTACCTCAATCCAGATCCAAGTTCACACCCTGGAGAATGTACTTCCAGCCCCTGAATTCCTCATGCCCCACAGCACCCACTGAAAGGACCAGACTCCTAAGTGGGACTTGTCCTCTAGGACAGTGGTTCTCAGACTTTGGTGGCATCAGAATCACCTGGAGAGCTTAGTAAAACACAGATTCTTGGGCTTCATCTCCCCATTTTCTAATCCAGTAGGTCTGGGAGGGGCTTGGGAATCACTTTTCTCTGGAGAGATGATTTGGACTCTGCTGGTCCTCGGACCGCACTTTGAGTGGCAAGTCTCAGGAAGCCACCCCCTCTCAGCCCCTACCTCCAGGTCCAGTCATATTGAAACTGTGGCTGAGCCCTAATCCTGTTCCCTGACTAAAGCATCTTTTAATCAAATTAGAATAAAGAGGATTTATTCTGAGAGAGACATTGAGAAAAATGGGTGCTGTCTGGCCTGTGTGAACCACGTAGTGACCACATGTTTTTTTACCCAGACTTAGAAGGGACAGTCCTTACATAAGAGTAAAACTGTTTTACAATTGCTTAGCACTTTTAAAATAAAGTGCTTTTTTCATACACCTGGATACATAACCTAAACTCATAAATGTATCTTTACACCATGTGGGCAATAACCTAGCTCAGCAAGCCATTGAATACAAAATACCCAAGAATGCCTTTTTTGATCTGGATGCCTAAACAGAGGGTTAAGAGATCGGAGTTGCAGTTGTTATTGAGAAAGTGAAAAACCAAATTCAAATATCTCTAACCCTAACAACAAAAGGATTTCCATGTTATGTCAGTGAATACCACAGTGAGATGGGTTGAGGAAGGAAAGACGGACGTGAAAAAAAGAGAGACTGAGAGAAACTGTCCCAATGCATCCTTAACCCACCAGCCGGAGGGAGTGGAGACCCTCACATACCAGGGCCAGTCATCCCTTCAATCTCCCAGCCCTGTCCATCTGGGTCACTTTCTTTTCCAGTCTGGCCTCTGAAAATACATTGGACCTATTAATGAATTTATTCCTGGATTATATTCGGGCGGGAGGGAGGGAGAGAAAAAGCCAGGCTCCAGATGTGAGCCTTGGTTTGTGAATAGCTCTCCTTTTAATCCCTCTGAACAGGAAACCACCATAACAGCCTTCTGTGGTCTCGCTCAGGATCTGGGTCAACTTCAGCATAATCCCTCCTCTCCTCTAACCCTCAGCCTCCCGGCCTCCTGCTTCCACCTCCTAACACAGTGCGGACTTCTCTCCCCCTCCAAACACCCCACAAACACAAACAAACACATTTGTTTTGCAAGTGTGTTTTGCTTGACCCCGCCTTTGCTGTTTCCATCAAAAAAGGAAAGGAAGGTCATTCCCAGAACTTCCTTCCCAAGGTGTTGGACTGAGGGGCAAGTGAGAAAGGAAGGGGTGGGGGTGGTAAGAAAGAACAGCTGCTCCCCTCATTAAGATGTTTTTCACCACGGATCTATGAGAGGAACGCATCTGGGAGAGAGGATTAGGTGAGAGGCAGCTTTACCAATTAATACTCTATTACTTATCATTGCATGATTACATATCCTGAGACATATTATTCAATAGTAATGACCGTAGGATCACATATTTTATAACATTCAGCAGTAAGACCCGGCCTATCCATGATTTATTAATAGAGTTTTCCTCTAAACTTTTTAAAAAATTACTTTGGTTTATTTTAATTATGCTGTCAGCTGTTTGGCTACTTCTGGTCCAGCCTATGAAGTCCTGATTCCTCTCCCCCAACTCCCAACACCTCCGTGTTTCCTTAGAAAGATGCTGACCAAGGAGTCATGGGGAGATTAGAGAAAACAAGGAAACAAGTCTTCCCCAATCTGGGGGTGCCAGCTTCCCTCATGGAGGAGATGTTAGGAGGTTCAATTTCCTTTTTTAAAGGAGAGGAGATGCAGGGTGGTGGGGGTCATTTGAGATAACTGGTTTACCAGAGTGACGGGGAAGGGACAGGGCAAACAGCTCAGACGGCAAGCAATCCAAGATCTCTCCTCAGTGCCCCGGAATGGGCTGTTGGAGCCCTGCCAGAGTGCCTAAGGATGCTTTAGAGATGGGGTCCCCACATCAGAAGCTCTCTTCCCCTTGGGAGGAAGGAGCAGAGGCTGAGCCTGAGCCCTGGTCAACCGGGTAGCATCCGGGCTGGTGTGCAGAGTGTGTCTGTCCAGGCTCTTCCCTGGAGCCTCTTATCACATTTCTGATGAGGCTCCCATGCCTATAACCCCCTTCAAGGTGGAGGGGCAAAAATCGATGTTTGACAGGAAAGACTAGCGGCATAATGAGGACAGAATTTTATTCGTGCCCCCTCCTGCCTCTTTAAATTTTGTCCAATGGGGGAAGCTTTTCCCTTGACCTAGATAAAAATTCAGCGGATCTCCATGTTTTGTTGGCTCATTCTTATATAATAAACAGAGCTATAATACCTTTAGGTCTCAAACACCATCTTAATTTAGGAATGAAAGCACCCAGTTCAAAAATATTCAATTGTTTCTATCCACAAAGTTGTTTTAACCCACAAAGGTGAGGCCTTTTGTGTAGTAATAGATAATGCAGTAATCCACAACCTGAACAAAGGGCCAAAGCAGATTTAATTTATGACTTCTCGTATTTGGCTGACCAAATGAGTCTTCACGTTGTCTGCTTAGGCCCCATCCCCACAACCACTTTGAATGTTTAGCTAATCTCAGAAATCCTCCTTCAAGTCTTATATCTGTGCTTCCTCTCCCTCTCTGTTCCACAGTTGAATTCCTTCCTCTTGGTTTAATTGCATTCAACAAGTACTTATTGAAATTCACAATACGGCCATGGTACCATGTTGGGTGTTATAAGGCAAATTAGAGGTGAGTGTGGTCCTCGATTTCAAGCTATCTCTATCTCTATTATCTATCTACCTACCTTCCTACCTACCATCTATATCGACATATGTAGAAAATAAATGGTGTGGTAGATATTATTTATACATGAGCTAGCTAGCTAGATAACAGACAGACAGACACACACACACATACACACACAGAGACAAAGATGAAGACATATTCCAGTGAGATTAGACGGGGAGAATAGGCTAAAAGAGGTGACAGGTGGATAAAATAGAAGCCTATTTGCACATGTGCTTTGCAGAGACATAAACAAAGCATCTGAGTGTGCAGGGAAGCAGGTATCAGTACATCCTGCTGGGCTGATCATGACCTACCAAGCTCTTTGTAATCTGCCTTCCTCCACCTCTCTAGGCCAATCTCACACACTCTTCCCCAGACTTCTGTGTCAGCTACATTTACTTTCTTTCAGTTCTTCCAACCAGCCCTGTTTCTGCCACCCCAGGGCCTTAGGATATACATTTCCTTCCACCATCACCTCAGAAAGCTTCCCTGGGTCCTAGGTGGGGGTCAGATTACCCACTATTCTCACAGCACCCTATATTCGAGACGTACCCCTCACGATTGTATTAAACAATGAATGTAAAATTAGATGCTCAGAGACTTTTGCCTTCCCCAGAGGAAGTACGTCTGTCTTGGTCTTCAGTTTACTCCCAGACCCAGGAACATCTTGTATCAACACACGGTCGGTACTGAAGGAATATTTTTGAAGGAATTAATAAAGATGACATTTGAAATCCTTTACCTTCCTCCTCCCTTTCCTTTCCTTTCTCTTCCAGCCCAGCTCTGCTTTCTTTCAACACCTTACTTTTCATAATGTTCTTTCCTCTTGGTTCTACATAACTTAAGAGTTCCCCTGTGGTCTGCTAGGATCAGTCCTGTGAATTGAGAGAAGACCACCCCTTTGTTTTCCTCTGGATATCTCATTCTGGGGGACATAACGTAGGTACTGCAAGTAATTCATTCAAAGACATCTTTTGGAGCTTATCTGAAAGGAGATGCTACTCAAATTGTGACCTGAGGACCAGAGCATCACCACCACAGGGGAGCTTGTTTGAGTCTAAGCCCCCCTGGGGGTCAGTCCTGCACTTAAACAAGATCCTCAAGTGATGGTGATGATATATGTCAAGTACCACTGGAAAAGAGCTTAACTCCCAGGATTGGCTGGGTAGAGAAGAAAGCAGCTTTCAGTTACGTGATGTGCAGCTGTGTCCTCTGCAAAGAGAAGATGAGGCGATGGAGTTAGGAGCACAAAAGGTTTATTGGGAGGCAATGAGAGAAAGATAAGAGAACCTGCAGAACTCAGCAGGGGATGTCTTCAGACCAAGATGCTGTTCTGACACCTGTGAAGGGAAAGGGGAAGGCAAAGGGTCAGATGGAGAGAGTCTCAGATGGTGATGTTCTTCTTACCAAGTCTTGACAGACCCGGCAGGTGAGACCCACAGCAGAGACTGCACATTTGCAGAGCTCTGCACTGGGCAGAAACGACCCTGCCAGGTCCTTGTAACCATGCTGCGCTCAGTCATTGCCAGGGGCTCCCCAGGAGGCTGGTAATAGCCTCTGCAGGAAATCAGGCAGAGCCAGGAGGCTGTCAGCTAACTGCGTTCCTTGAAGCTAAAAAGCAAGTTCTTTCTCTAAGGGCGATCCTACAGTATTCCCCGTGGCTGACACTTGGGACATCTGGAAGTAATTTGACAAGAAACCAATGAAAGCTAGTAAATGTCTGGAAAGCAGATTTAAGAAAGTACCACATGAAAGGCCTGACTTACATGTGCTCTTCTGGGACTGTTATGTGATACTCTTATTCTTCAGGGAGCAGTCTCCCTGAGGCCCCTGGAAGACAAGGTCCAGGCAACTCCTTCCTTTAGGGAGCCCAGGGAGAGCCCATGTGAGCTGACATGGCATCCCTGTATTTACAAGATGCGTGGGTCAGTGAACATAATAAGGCCCACAGGTCTCTGAGACCTCCCCAGGGGCGGCCCTGATCCTGACTGGCAACCTCAGACCCGGAGAAGAAGAACAGCCCAGAGGAGGAGCAGGAATAGCACAGGTCAGGGGAGGGGTGTGCAAGGCCCTGCAGATAACCAGTGATGCCTCCACCTACACATTTTCACTTTCACGCCCCTTCCTCATTCATGCACGTCTGCAAGGTCAGCCCACCACACACAGAGAGCTGCACACAATGAAAACATTTCCGTATGCCAAATACACGTCCACCCTTGAGATCAGTTAAACAAGCCACATTTACATACACTCCTCTGATCCTGACACAAGCCTGCTATTCCAACCAACACTCATGCACCCAGTACCAAGTTTCCAGAACACCGCCTCTGCATGGATGCATTCATGGACAAGAGGCTATAACATCATATACAAGAAGTCCCCAAAACCTACAGAAATAGAAACAGACAATCAAACAGACATTCAAAAACACAGAGTTTTAGGGTAACTTAAAACCAAAAAAATATCTGGAGGCTGTGCCTGGAATGGCCAGACATGCCTTGAAGGTTATTTCTCTCTTGGCTACAGACGCTAAAACGCAGGGCTGGGGCGAGGCAGATAGCCTGGTTCCCTAACCCAGAAGCACTTAGATGTCATCTTAGCCATCCTCCTGCCTCCTGCAGGAGGGAACTAGGCTGTTAGGCCAGACGATGGGGGGAGGGAGTATTTGCATCCTTGTACTGGAATGGGGTGGCACATTTCCGTAGAGGAGTGGAGAGGAGGGAACAGGCGTCCAAACTCTGCTTGCATGGGTTTAAATCTCAGCTTCGCCACTTTCTACCTTGGTGACTTTGAGCAAGTTCGTCAATCTTATTTTCCCCATCTATAAAAACGGCGATAATAATATTGCCGAGAAAATGGTCTGCTAAGGGAATAGACCCGTCAATATTTGTGAAATGCTGAGAATAGGCCTGGTACAGCAGAAGAGCAAAGTGAGTATTGGTTTTTATTCTACTCCTGAGAATTCTCCAGCCCTGGGGACTCTGCAAGCTCGCAGGCTCCCGCTCCTGAAGCACCCCCAACCCCCACTCCCTACACAAACCCTGCAGCCGCCAGTGCCCAGCTTCACCAGGGGGAAACCACTCTCACCAGGATCTCTTTCTCCCTCTTCCCCTTCCCTGTTCTTGGTTTCTTCCAACAAGATTTGTGGAGAGAGCAGAGAGGTGGTGTGTCACAGGAATGTGAAGCCAGGCAGACTATCTCCAGACTCAGCTGCCTGCCTGGGGCTGCGGGGCGGGGTCTGTCGGCTGACCACTCCGCTGTCTGCACTGGGAATCAGGGCTTTCCCTAGGGCAAGGGCACGGAGATGCTAGTTCTCAGCCACTTGCCTTTTGGTGCAAATGTATGTAGGGAGATAGGGAAAAAGATGCTTCTCCATTGATCTGGAGATAAATATATATATATATGCATTTTTTTCAGGGCCCATAGCTCTGCCCCCCGCCCCTCCTGTTTGTAATTTTTCCCAAAGACAGAACCTTTATTCCTCCAAAGGAGAAATGTAAAAAGGACTGCCTTCTTTCATACTCCGACTCATCTCGAAGTCTCATCCCTCCAACCCAAGACGGTTCATTTCCCCAAGAGTCCGCTCGCGTTCAGCGGGTTCCCAGGTGAACTGAAATCCAGAGCTATTCTCATTTGGTTGCTCTGGGAGTTTCAGCGCTCTCGGTACAACCTGTTCCTCCGTTCTCTCCACTCCCTCCCTCCCTTCCTCCCAGGCTGTGCCTACCTCAGCCCCTCCCTCCTTCGCCCGGGGCCTCAGCTGCGCCCTCCGGGGAGACACCCGCGGCCTCCGTGCCCCGAGGGGAGGCGGGAGGAGGAGGGGAGGGCAGGGGGCGGGGAGCCGCGCGGGGTGGAGGCCGCGGCTGGCGGCTGAAGGTTGCATCGGCTGGAAGGCGGCTTTTGGCTGCTTGGTAACGGGCTGCCAGAGCAGAGAGAGGCAGAGAGCAGGGCAACGGTTTCCTGACGTCAGGACCGAGCGAGGGGACCGCGCCAGCCACCTCAGCCCGCCCCACAGCCGGGCCGGCCGCCGGCGGAAGAGGAGCCCGGCGCAGGGCGCCCAGCGGGGTGAGAGGGGGCGCGGGAGCCGGTCCTCAGGGACGCAGCATGCCCCCCGCCCCCAGGCCATGGAGATCGCCCTGGTGCCCCTGGAGAACGGCGGTGCCATGACCGTCAGGGGAGGAGAGGAGGCCCGGGCCACAGGGGGAGAGCTCAGCTGTCCCCCGACGGCTGCGCTCAGCGATGGACCCAAGGAGCCAGCGCCACGGGGACGCGGCGGCGCCGACAGGGGCGCGGACCCTGGAGGCAGGCCGGTGCCACCGCTGCCCCAGGAGCTGCCCCAGGTTAGAAGGCTGCCTCCGGAGGACCAGGAGGGAGAAGGCGACCCCGTCCTGGGCGTGGCGGAGGACCAGATGCTGGGCTCGGGGTCCCTCCATCACCAGCGCGTCCTCATCAACATCTCCGGGCTGCGCTTCGAGACACAGCTGGGCACCCTGGCGCAGTTCCCTGACACGCTCCTGGGGGACCCGGCCAAGCGCCTGCGCTACTTCGACCCCCTGAGGAACGAGTACTTCTTCGACCGCAACCGGCCCAGCTTCGACGGCATCCTCTACTACTACCAGTCGGGGGGCCGGCTGCGGAGGCCGGTCAACGTCTCCCTGGACGTGTTCGCAGACGAGATCCGCTTCTACCAGCTGGGGGACGAGGCCATGGAGCGCTTCCGAGAGGACGAGGGCTTCATCAAGGAGGAGGAGAAGCCCCTGCCCCGCAACGAGTTCCAGCGCCAAGTGTGGCTGATTTTCGAGTACCCGGAGAGCTCGGGCTCCGCACGCGGCATCGCCATCGTCTCGGTGCTGGTCATCCTCATCTCCATCATCACCTTCTGCTTGGAGACCCTGCCTGAGTTCAGGGATGAACGGGAGCTGCTGCGCCACCCCCCGGTGCCCCACCAGCCCCCTGGGCCCGACAGGGGGGCCAATGGCAGCGGAGCCGCAGGGCCTCCCTCTGGCCCGACGGTGGCGCCTCTGCTTCCCAGGACCCTGGCTGACCCCTTCTTCATTGTGGAGACCACGTGCGTCGTCTGGTTCACCTTCGAGCTGCTGGTGCGCTTCTTCGCCTGCCCCAGCAAGGCCGAGTTCTCGCGAAACATCATGAACATCATCGACGTGGTGGCCATCTTCCCCTACTTCATCACGCTGGGCACCGAGCTGGTGGAGCAGCAGCCGGGGGGTGGGGGCGGCCAGAACGGGCAGCAGGCCATGTCCCTGGCCATCCTCAGAGTGATCCGCCTGGTCCGGGTGTTCCGCATCTTCAAGCTGTCCCGCCACTCCAAGGGGCTGCAGATCCTGGGCAAGACCCTGCAGGCCTCCATGCGGGAGCTGGGCCTGCTCATCTTCTTCCTCTTCATCGGGGTCATCCTCTTCTCCAGCGCCGTCTACTTCGCAGAGGCTGATAACCAGGAGACCCACTTCTCCAGCATCCCGGATGCCTTCTGGTGGGCAGTCGTCACTATGACCACGGTGGGCTATGGGGACATGAGGCCAGTCACCGTGGGGGGCAAGATCGTGGGCTCACTGTGCGCGATTGCTGGGGTCCTCACCATCGCCCTGCCCGTGCCTGTCATCGTCTCCAACTTCAACTACTTCTACCACCGGGAGACGGACCACGAGGAGCAGGCAGCCCTTAAGGAAGAGCAGAGCGGCCAGAGCCAGGGGGCAGGACCGGCCAGCGGAGGCCAGCGGAAGGCCAGCTGGAGCAAGGTGTCCCTCTGCAAGGCTGCGGGGTCCCTGGAGAATGCGGATGGATCACGGAGGGGCAGCTGCCCTCTGGAGAAGTGTAACCTCAAGGCCAAGAGCAATGTGGATTTGCGGAGATCCCTGTATGCCCTCTGCCTGGACACCAGCCGGGAAACGGATTTGTAAGGGGGACCCAGGCGGACAGCTGCCCATGGCCTTGGGGACAGCGGAGGCTTCCTGACCCTGAGGATCTGCTTTATGCCGAAGAGTATTTTAAGCCCACCTTGTAACCTACGTCTGTCCCTCTTCTTTCACTGCTCCCCTCCTCCCTCCCCCATCCCCTCATTTTTCCTCTTCTTCCATGACACCAAGGGTCGCCTATTTTTAAAAACTACCACATTCCATGACGCAGGAGCTGTTGAAATGGTGAGCACTGTGAGATGGATGTATTTGTAGCCAGTTTCCTATACCCAGCAGAGGAATAACCCAAACAAAAATAACTTTAAATGGCCCAGATCCCAGAGATTTCGTAAACCACCCCCCAATATCCCTGTGTTCCAAATTTGCTTTACATATGATTATATTTGTGTATAGGGGAAAATACTATTTTTATGGCTGGTGAGTGGATTTTTGTACTGTAGTTCAGATAGAGATATTTTGGATATATTTTCAAGACATATGTTGTATTTATGGACGAGAAGGTTATTGTGATGTTCTCCTGTGATACTTATATTAGAGCCAGAGACCCTGGTCCGGCTGTTCTGGTTCCTGTGTCTGCGAGCCTCTCTCTTTTCTGAGATGTAGTGTCGGTGCTTTGTGTCTAGGGCAGGGAATGCTCTGGAAGAAAGGCAAGTCTAACTTTTTCTGTGCGCCTTAAACAATTCTTGGAACTTTCTTCGAAAAGCATTTTAATGATGCTGGAGGAAGACTTCTGATAATTCATTCTCTTGACTTTCATCCCAGGAAATAAAATGTTACTTAGTTGAGGCAAGTGTTAGTTTTTCTACAGCTGATGTATCTTTTGGAAATTAAAACTAGTCTGTCCCTCGCTGTTTCTCGTTCTGGAATCAGAGCAAATGCTGCCTTGATTAGGGTAGAAAACTTGGAAAACTCATGATTTGATCATCAACATCTCTGTGCCTTGAAGACAGAGGCATGAATTCTGTTTGTCTCAGGTTGTCGGGATACAGACACGCCTGGGTGGCATTAGACCCAGCCATCAGCGTGGAGTGTGGATGGAGCTGAAAGGCAAAGGATGACCAGACACCCCCTCATTCCCCTCCCCCCACCGCAGCCCCCGCTGTGGTCTCCTGGGGCTGGATTTCCCAGCCTTTGTCTGCAGGTTTTAAGCCCTACTTAACATGGTTCTCAGCAGCTCTGAGGAATAAGCATGGTTCTCCCAGATAGAAAACCTTTCCGCAAAAGTGCAGCCCTGGTGTGAAAATCACAGAGAGAGGTAGAAGCTCCTCACTATCATACTCCCACCGCCCCAAAAAAACGTGATGGGGCAGAGAAGGAGGCTATGCCTTTGTGGCAGATAGAGGCAGCGAGGGGATGGAAGGATTTGCTTGTCCACATTAAAGGCTGGCCTCTACAGATTGTAGCCTTGCCCCCAGTAATCCCTAAACTCAGAACAAATCCCTTTGTTCCCTTGTCACTGGATGATTCTGGAAAAACATCACAGTAGGTATAACACTGGCTGCAGTTTCTCTCTGGAAGATTAGCTATTCGTAAGGGGTGTCTGATTGCTGCTGCTGCTTTTTCTGCTGAATAATCCAAAGACTGGTGGTTTGGCATCCTCACAAGGGTGGGTTGGAGGTCCACAACCATGTGGCCCCCACGACAACAGTGAGCTTGATGGCTAGTTCTGGGGTACATCCAGGTTTGGGGGGAGGGGAAGGATCTAGGAAATTGATGTCTGAGGATTGTGGATTTCAATGAGACGCCGACGCAGGAATAAAAGCCTGTCTGTGACTACCTGGAGTCATTTCCAGCCGGGAACCGTGAACAGCACATCTGAGGAGGGAAAAGGATTGTGCCGGCAGGGCCCTGTTGTTTTTCATCACATGAAGTAAAGGAAGGAGAGCAGAGACATGTCGTTTATTTATAATTTACAATCTGCCTGAAAGCGGGGCATCTTGCCAGAGCTCTCCTCCACAAAGCTCTCCTCCACACCGTCTCACCTCCAAGCCCTCTACGGCTGTGTGGTTTCACGCACCCCTCCTGGCTGGGACAGGGGCTACCCATCAGGCTCCACCCTCCCTTGAAGATAAAAGAGAAAGTGCCACCTCTCCCCTGAAGGTCTTCTCCTTTACACTGGAGCAGCAAGGAGAGAACTGCACCCACCTAGCTCTTAGATGTGTCCAGGTGCCTGACAGGTGTTGGTCCAAATGGACCAACTGCCTCTTTAGAATGTCCAGTCAATGGGCACAAGGGTATGCAAAGCCTCAGGATAGAGCAGCAGGAATGAGGGTGGGAGTCTCTCGATTTTGTGTGGGAGGAGGGGGTGCTGCCCTGCAGGTTTACAAAGGAGATCAAAGTGGTTCTAAAGGGACTCCAGTCTGCTGTTGCAACCTCCCATCCCGGAGCCCAGTGGTATCTGTCCTGGGGCACTGGGAGGGCACTGAAGGGTAGTGCAGGTATTTCTATCTCTGTCTTCTCAGTGCACCTGTCGCTATGATTCTGGAACTGGGCCCCACCCTCATGGTGGTTTCCCCAGTCACGGTCATGTGATTAGCAGGAAAGGAGGGTGAATGTCAAGTCTCTTACCCGGGTCGCCTGAGGCCAGGGGCCCCTTCCTGTCCTCTCTCCCCCTCCCCTTTGCTGCTGTCATTGATTTTCCTTCCCAAGGAGATTAGATCAAGTGGACCCAGCCAAACTTTTATCCAGATGTTGCTTCTCGGCTCCCACAGCAGGAAACCATCCTGGGTTTGTAATCTACCAGCTTTGGCAACCTCCACGCAGAGGGCAGGGATGCACTGGTGTGGTGCATTTACGTAAGGACAGCTGCTCTCCTGCAGAGCATGTGGACCCCAGTTTTTCACCACCTACGTTTCCTTCTCCTGCGCATATGCTCCCTGAACACTGAGCAGGTGCAGGTTCAGAAAGAAAAGTCTTGTCACGTGCTTTAAAACCTCAGCTCCCTGCCCTGCTCTGCCGGGGACACTCCCTGGAGGGAAAATGAAACAGAGGACCAGCCCTTGAGGAATTTTCCTGTAGGGTTGGGCTGTGACTTATTCTGGTGTTAATGATAGGAGCACTTCTAGGCTTGGAGGGGCCAGAGCAAAGTGTTTCTTTTGGCGTGGAAAGTCCCCGCCAGAGATGCCAGGCCGTGCACAGTGTGTGTGACTCTGGGATGCTCACCCCTGAGGCTGACCCAGGCAGCACACATCTGTGCAACAGCTGCTTGGTGTGCTGGGGATACTGGGACCATAATAAGATGCTGTCCCTACCCTCATATGCTTCCAGTCCCATCATTGTTGTACACTGATTAGTGTACAACAAATCAAATCGTTTAAATTTAACAAATTAAATCAGGACAGGGCATGATTAAGTGCCTTGTAGAGAATTCCAAAATGAAGTGGGATGGGTCAGGAGTGGAAGGGCGAGGAAGAATAGAGAAAGAAGCTTCTGGAGACCTCAAAGAGTAGCTGGGTAGAGAGGAGAGATGTAGTTCAGGGTTACAGGCCAGTACTTCTCCCCAGGACCCCAGAAGGAGTCCTGATTTTATCCATGGCAGGAGCACTCAGCATTTATTTAGGGCAGGGGTTGGCAAAAGCCCTGAAAAGAGCCAGATAGTAAATATTTTAGGCTTTGTAGGCGAAGAGGCAAAATAGAAGCTATTATTGTAAGTATTTATATAGCCCCTGAAAATGTAGTCATTCTAAAATGTTAGAACCAGCCTTAGCTTGAGAGCTGTACATCCCTGTCACAGCCATTTATCCGTCACACCCAGGCTGCCTCCTGGGCATCCAGGCGTGCCTAGGAAGCCCTGACCTGGCTCCCTGATTTGATTTTACTTCACTGAACTTGTGTTTCTTGCACATGCCAACCCCTGGCTTAAGCAGGGGATTTCAGGCCGGGATTTCCTAGGCCAGGGAAGGACTTATTAAGAAGATGGAGCTTATTTCTACCTCTTCATGAAAATTAGATTTTTCTAGGTGGCTGTGAGACCGGCTGCTGTTTTGCTAGGGAGGAGGAAGAAAATGCCAAACTGGACATTCTGCCCGGAGCTCTGGGCAGCGAGGTTCTCTCCCAGTGCAGCTGGTGGAAGTGCACCCAGGTGGCCAGAGGATGGCCTCATTCTCTTTCTGGCCCTCAATGTTTTCCTGGATGTGGCATCACACGGGGAGCCTTGAGGATGCACCTGCCCTGCCCCTCTTCAGCTGGCTCTTTCCTGGCTGTGGAGATGGCCCTGGGCTGGCGGGGGCCCCCATGGTGTCCATGGAGGGGAAGCTGTGAATCAGCTCCAGCCCACAGGCCCCCGGACATAGCAAGATGCTCGCTCCCTTCCCTTCTAATTGGCCGGTGTCTTCTAATGTCAGACTTTGCACCAAGCAACGTTTCAGCTGGAAGGACCATTGCAGATAATCTGGTCGGTCCCACTCATCTTACAAATGAGCAGACTGAGGCCCAGAGGGAAGGGAACCCTTACCCAAGATCACCGTAGTTAAAGTCAACTGGGACTGGAATCATCTCCCCCCTCCCCTTAGGCTGGATTTCTCTGTGTGGTCCGCTCTGCTCCCTCTGCATCAAAGTGTCCCATTCTCATTAAAGCTGCCTGTCCCCCCCACCCCAAGGCCACCCACCTCCCCAGGCACGTTCCTGCCACATCAGTTCCTTTGCACCCAGTTTCCCTGGGTGCCTGGGTGACGGCTGCCTCCTGGGTGTCTGGCCATGCTTGTGAAACCCTGATCTGTCTCCTGCGATCTGATTTGACTCAACCTCACCTGCATTTATTGCGAATGTCAAGCCAGTATAAGCAATGGAAATCCAGCACTGTGGTGGCCCGGCTCCCATAGGAAGGCAACTCACTGTCTGGGGAGGAAAACAGAAACCTTCATAATCCAGTGTCCTTAATACCCTCATTCATTCATTTCTCCATTCATTCAACAGATATTTATTTGACAACATTGTTTACTACGAGGCAGACACTGTGCTAAGGCGCTGGGACTCACTGGCAGGGATCTCCCTGGGTGGTTTCCCAGGCTAGTGGGGAGAGCCAGGCATCAAGGAAGCAAATAAATAAAAAGATCACTTTAAAAAAAAATGTTATTGGAGTATAGTTACTTTACAATCTTGTGTTAGTTTCTGCTCTACAGCAAAGTGCATCAGTAACACACACACACACACACACAGGTGTGTGTATATATATATATATATATATATATCTCCTCTGTTTTTTACATTTCCTTCCCATCTAGGTCACCACAGAGCATTGAATATCACTTGTAAATAGAAGTAGGCGCCAAGGAGGAAATGAACAGGTTGTAATTGGGGGCAGAGGGGGGCGGGATGTGCTCCTTTAGAGATGGGTGATGTGTGCTTGAGGCAGAAGACCTGAGATGAGGTGAGGAGTAGGGGACAGGGATGTGGGGATCCTGGGGGCACTAGGAGGGTGTGTATGTTTTCCTACAGAAACAGAGGGGTGGAGACAGGCAGGGGTGGGGACAGGGAAGCCGAGGCCCCCTGGAGAACTCCAGACGGACTTGCAATCCCATCACCACCCCAGAGGCCACTCACCACCTTGGTGCAGGAACCTGGCCCTGCCCTCCAGGTGGCACCTCTAAAAGAGACGTAGCAGACCAAGTCACCAAGGAAAGCGCAACATGGATTTCTGCTGCAAAGCTGATGATGGGTTCCAATCTGGTTTTTAAAAACAATTGGGGGGGGGGGCAGGTAAAGGCCCTCAGGTGCCCCTTGATTATTTGGCCAATGAGCCAGGAGACCCCAGCAGAGTTTTTGAGCCGCTGAAAAGCCAGCGCTATTGGGGGCTGAGAGGCAAGAGGTGGGAGCGGGGCGGCGGGGGTGGGGGGGGCAGGCATCGCAAAAAGCCTTGGAGGCTAGAGCTTCTCAGGAGAATTCTAAGACCGGGAATAGAAAGTGAAAAATCTGAGAGGGGCTGCGGTGGGTGCAGAAGAAAATCCAGTGGGAAAGCTGAACTTCTGCATGCAAAGCCTGTCATGACCTGGAAGTTCAGAATGAAACTCCGTGTGCACCTGGATGGCGACCTTGGCTTGCACCGCTGGGGTTCTTTCAGGACTGAAGAGCCCTGGAGGACAGTGGGTTGCCCCTTCAGTCCACCTACACTCCCCGCTTCTTCCAGGAGCTCACAGGTAGGCACTGGGTCTTTCTTACAGGTGTGTGAGTTGTGGAGAGACACCGGCTGAGACAGACTGTAGGTAAACCCTGACTGCCCAGGAGGCGAGATCAGAGCCCGCCCCCCCCCCCCCCCCCCCCGCCACTGTGTTCTCCAAGTCCTCTCTCCTGCATGACATCTGCGCCCAGGAGGAGTCATTTCTGTCTCCTACAGGTGTCTGGCATCTTCTGGCACAAGCTGGCCAGTCTTGGGTACAGTGGTGGGGACAGAAAGGAGACCAGTTATGCCCTCAGGTCACTCAGATACTCATGTGGTCTGGTGACCTCTGCCTGTACATGAGGAGTCATGTGCAAGAACTCAAGAATCATAACAAACAAAACAAAAAATACATCCAAAGACCCAGCTTGACGTGTTCCTGGGAAATGTGATTGTGCTTAAGGTTTGGGGGTGAGGGTGGGGTTGATCTAAGCTAAGAGAAGTTATTTGGGCTGGGACTCCTGGGAGAAGTGATCTCAGAAGCAGCGTGAAGGAGAGAGAACATCATTTAAAAAAAAAAAGTTATTGGAGTCTAGTTGATTTACAATGTTGTGTTAGTTTCAGGTGCACAGCAAGGTGAATGTTATACGTAGATCCACTCTTTTTTTAGATTCTTTTCCCTTAAAGGCTATTACAGAGTATTGAGTAGAGTTCCCTGTGCTATACAGCAGGTCCTTATTAGTTACCTATTTTATATATAGTAGTGTGTATATGTCAATCCCAACCTCCCAATTTATTCCTCCTCTGCCCTGGTAACCATACGTTTGTTTTCTACATGAGAACATCATTGAATGCTTATTAATTGACATTTTCCCCATTGTCCCTCCTCCTTTCCCCGGGAGTCCTTCTGTTAACTCCCAGCGCCCCCGCCTGTCACTCCTCACCCTGTCCCCTGAGTGTCTCAGGTTGGCAGGTGGCCTGCTCACATCACACAGTGCCGTGTGCCTCGCTGGCTGTCAGCTCCTGCATGCGGCCTTCGACACAGGTCAAACCATGTGATCCCACACTGAGACTTGAGAGTGACCTTGATGAACCCTGAGTTTTACATGGAAAGAATGAGCTTTGCTTTTTTTTCTTCTGTCTTCAGTTTCACAGTGCGTGGTCTCCTGCCACATCTGAAGGCTGCTTTTAGCAGTCTTCAGCTTCATGTTTTGAAGATCCTGTAAATCGTGTTCCAACCCAAGACCTGCTCTTTGGGACCTTCTGAGTGCTGACTGTGACACTACTGCAATGTCATGTTTATCAGAAATTCCCAAATTAATACAATAATAAAACTGAAGATTTAGACAGCAGCTTTGCTCCAGAGAGTGCAACCCGCGGACCCTGGGGCATGCTCTGTAAACAGCTGAGATGACTCGAACCTGAATGGGTACCTCTTAGTGATCCATGTCAGTTACAGGCAACACACAGGAGATGCCCACGCCTGCTTGTGTGCTTCCCCCCTCCTTGATTAAACTTTCTATTCCTGCGATAATTTGCTTTTGTAAATGGATGTCCCCTGGGAAATGAGGCGAGTGGTCCCAATTGCGCTCAGGTGGCCAAGGCGTCTAGTTGCAAAGACTTATTTCTCACAGATCATCCAGGTTGGACAGCTGGCAGTAGTTTATGCTTCTGTTCCTCTCTCCATAGTGTACACGTTATTATTATATTATTGTTTATTGTTCTTCTTTAGCTGTAGTGAGGTCACCTGTAAATCCCACATCATTTCGACACCAGTTTGAAATTGTCTGAGATGGCATAGTCACCTCCTCCTGGTCCTTCTGTGTGCCTTTCACTGTGTGCCTCTGGTCTACCCTATATATGACTGCCCAGTGAATCTCCCCAGAGGACAACCCCTATAGTCAGGTCATTCCCAGGCTCCTGAACAGAATAAGTCCATTCCCTTTAGCCTGACCTTTGAAGTCCTCCATAATGTGATGCTAACCCTTCCTTTCCAGCCTTTTCTTTGTCTACCTTCTCTACTCCTGAAGACACCTATGCTTTGTAGCTATGCAGGACAGTCATGGCTGCAGCTGACCCCACTGGTGTGCCTTCCCATCGCTCATCCTCCTGGTTGGAATGCCTGACTTATTTCCACCCATACTCATCTTTTAATGCACACCTCAAGTATCTGCTCCTCAAAGGGCCATCCTCAGTCTGTCCAGTCCAGAGCCGTGTCCCCTCCTCCAGGGCTCTTATCATAAACACATTTTGTCCCAGCTTGGTACTTGTCTTCCCACCTCTAGCCCGTCTCAATTCAAACTCTTCCTTCAGAGCAGTAATGGGCTCGTTCCTCATCTTCCTAATCATCTCAGTGCTTAGAACTGGGACTGGAATACAGCAGGCATCAATGTCAAGGTTGTTTGGACTGAATTGACCTCTCTTTGATTACTCGCCTGAACCACGGAATCAGGTCCCAGGCCTCCCAAGCCACTGGATGTACAAGCTGGCATCATGGTCTCCAGATGTGATGTGCTGGTGAGGTATGTGTTGATGTGCTGTGGGTAGGGAGCTGGGTTAAGCCCCTGGCCAGCTGTTTGCACGTGCAATCAAATACAGTCCCTCTGGGCCTCCCACGTGGGCTGTGGTAGAGCAGTCCTTGATAAGACACTTTGGGACATCTAGGAAGCTGCAGGACTTCGTTGGACAGTTGCCACTGCCCTTCCTTCACTCACCTGTGTGTAGTCCAGGTGGGTGATGACATTTCACGCGAGCTGGGACTCCTAGCAGCAGAAAGATGGATTACTCTCTGGGTGAGGATTCAGAGGAGTGTTTCAGAGACCAGGAAAGAGCCAGGTGGGATTGGAGAGAGGATGGGCTGAGGGGTAGAGGTGGAAAATAGTTACTCTGGGTCAAAAGATGTTGGTGAAGATAGGGTGACTATCACATCTTCCAGGGACACCCAGTGTACACCTGTAGTTGGTCAATGAAGTCTTATTATTTCTGACACTCCATCCGCCCCACTCCCCAAGTGTCCCAGTTTGGAAGATGAATTGAGTGTTCACCCAAGCGGAAGTAGGAGTAGCAGGGGACAATCTCTCTCTCCATCATTCTCTGCTGTCATTTTCAGGGAGACCCCTGGGTCACCAGGTTGGTTGACTGGCAGCAGTGGTGCCTACAGGGCCAGGGGCAATCAGGCCACCAGGAATTTTCTAAGCCCCCCAAGTGCCAGGTGCTATGCTAGATGTTGGCATTCAGGCACCTGTAAGACATTAAGGGGTCCTGTGTGGCATTTAATCTATGTCCTCAACCCCAGTCCCATATAATATTGTTCTCCAACCCCTAGCCCAGGACTGGATAAAATCTTTAGGAATTCTAAGCAGAGAAAAAAGCATGTTGCTCTCCCATCTGTAATTCAAAATAAAAACAAGACTAACTGAAACATAAATTTAAGAAGCCCCAAAGTGTGCTAATATTCTCTTTGATGCTTTTACTAGAATATAAAGTGTCAAGTTATTTCCAAAAAACATTTGTCATGCCCTCTGTTGATCTGATGCCCTCAGCTGAGGTTGACTCTTCTTGTTGGATAACCAGGACCCTCCCCATGCCCCCTTGGCCACATCCCTGGGCCCAATCGTGGGGACAAGCAGTTCTGTCTGGGTGGGAAATAGTTCCAGATGTTGACATCTGGAGGCCATCAAGGCAGACCTGGGCTTTCCCATGGCCACACAGAGGCCTTTGTTCCGCAGCTTTGAAGGGGCTGCTTTGATGCTACCCCCAGTGAGGCATGGTTGGTTGCATCGTTTCTGGGAGAACACTGAGAGGCGAAGCTGAGGATTAACTCTCTGTTGTGAGTTAGTGATCTCCCCTTCCTAACACTGGACCTCGACCATCCTCGTGCTGTAAACAGCAGAGGGGACTTATAGAGTGTGGACACTGAATTTCAGAGACGGAAGCAACTATTTCTCTGAAATAAAGGAGCAGTGATAGGATCATAGTGAAAAGTGTACATTAATGAGACAGTTGAATTGTATGAATAGAGTATGTGCATGGGGTCCGACTATGAATTCCTCAGACTTTTTTTAAAGCAAGTGTGTATGTGACAGACCTTCCAACACACACATGAATATTTAAAGAGGTCATCTTGGAGAAGACCATGCATGTAACCAGGAGACATTGTGTTTGCTTAAAATGTTTTGGAATTCTCCTTTGGGAACACATTCAGACCCAGTTCCTGGAGTTGACAGAGATTTCATCAAATGGCAAGTTTCCAGTGAAACTGAAGGGACCAGTAGTCACTCACACTTTAGTATGAACTAGTTAAATCAAAAGCTATTTAGCTCTAATCTGACAGTCTAGGAAACAGGAGTTTAAGCAGAGGGTTGTGGGAAGAGGAGAACTTGGGGCCTCCAGGGGGCAGTTAGGGGGTGTCTCGGGAGGTCAAAGAAAGAAGGGCTGGGGTGCAGAGGCAGAGGGTGGGGGAAGATTAGGAGGGCATAAAGAGGAGCTTTGGGTCCAGCACAGGAGGAGGCATTGAAACAGTTAAGTGTTTGGTTAAGGGAGAGATTTGGAGGCAGGTAGACCTGAGTTAGCATCCTAGTTAGGTCCTCGGCTATGGGACCAAGTGCAAGTGACATTTTTACAAATGGCTTATGATAGAACAGTTTTCTCGAACCATAAAATAAATTAAAAAAATAAACAAGCAAATATATAAAAAACAGATAAATAAATACATAAATAAAATAATTTCCAACCACAAAATGGGAGTGATAATAACGCCTTCTTTCAGAGTTGTCACAAGGCAAATGTAACAAACTACAGAGAGATCTGTTAGACAGGAAGCCCTCAGTGAAGGTCAGTTACCACTATTATTATTATTACACAGGTTTCCAGGAGAGAGCTTAGGACAAGCCTACCCCTTCCAAGTGGGAGTACCATCAAATTGAACTTGGCTACATGTATTGAGCCCTAACAGCTCCCTGCCGTGCCAGGGCTCTGAGATGTAAAAAGATGAACTGGGGGTAATTATTTGCCCACAATATATGAAATATCGCATGGTGGGCCCTGAGCACGTGGCTCGGCAGGCGGTGGACTATGAAGAATGGTGCTCACCACTGTCGCTGCGCCCTTCGGTGCATCAGGCACTGAGCTCAGCGCCGTGAAAATAAACAGAACCCGAGCAGGAGGCAGAGATGGTTACACAGCGGGTGGCGGCTCTGAATTCATTCCCATGTCTTTTCATTTCCCTAGGGTTTATGCACAGGTCTCCCACTGGAAGGGGTTTTTAAGTCTCTTCTCTTCCATCTTAGCCCTTTTGACAGACTCGCCCTGCCCGCTCTTCAGCAAACCCATCTTCCTGTCTTACCCGATTTCCTTCACAGCACTTACCATTTTCTGATCTTAGAACACTCGTGGGCTTGCTCACTGCTTCTTTCTCCTACTGGAATGTGAGCGCTAGGAGAACCAGCACCTCGTCTGCCTCATTGATGTCCCGTATCCCAGGCAGGCAGCAGTGTTGAATACATATTTATTGGCTGACTGACTCCTGAATGAAGCCCAGCAGGTCTTGGGTGGTGCAGATCCAACAGAACGACTAGATTTAAGTTGTTTCTTGAGGACAGCGGTCATATTTTCTTCTGTTATCTTTCTTGGCCCCCCACAGAGTTCTGGGCACACAGTGGAGCATAACAAATACTTGTTGCTGGGTTGGTTGAATCAATAGCGATAAGAGGTGTACCAGGATAGGGTAAAGGAAGTAATGAGTCTTGGAGACAAGAATTATGCGTCTTAAAGACCAAAAAAAAAAAAAAAAAGAAAAAGAAAAGGAAATTGTTTTTAGTGTAGGGGAGATTTTTTTTATCATGGTATGTTAGGGACAGGAGATTTATAGTCATTTTTTACTGTTTATAACTTTGAAAAATATGGTACGTGAGCTTCTATGAGAAAGCTGGAGGTTTCACAAGTTTCCATTGCTTTGAAACAGAGGTGACTTCCAGCCACACTGGCACCCACCCTGCAGCCTACGTGACATTTACAAATCATTTATCAGCACTGAGCTCCCCAGAGCTTGCTCTGCCGTTCTCCAAGATGTTGGCTGACACCTCGGACACGGGAAGCCAGGATGTGTTTTGACAACCGAGTGGTTTCCTTAGCAAGCTGCTGGTGTCCTCAGGCAGCTCAGCAGAGAAAGCTTTGGCTTTCCAACCAGGACGGTAACTCTCAAGAGGCTTCCTCTCACAGAAGCACATACTGAGTTCATCCTCAGACTGTTATTTGGATTTGCCGGGGCTCTGCAAAGCCGGCTTGTTTGTTGAGTGCAAAGCAGGCTCAGGCCTCGCCACATTGCTGTTTTACTGAAGAAAAGTCAGTGAACTTAGAGCACAAACCCCCAGAGACCACTGGAAATAGGCTCTGAGTCCTTTCCAAGAACCCAGAAGCAAGCTAAACACTGTGAGGACAGGATGAACAGTGAAGAGAAAGGTCCAAATGTAGCGTCAACCTGTACGCAGATGAGATTTAAGACTCCAAAGTGCTATTGTTACTGCTCCTGACTACTTGTTGAGCACCTACTGTGTGCTATGCCTCCTAGGGGACATTGTATAATATGATCCTCAGTAGCAGAAATAACCTTGCCAGGTCGCAGGGCCAATGAAATTTGGAGAAACCACATAGTTGAGAATCGGCAGAGCTGGACGCGAACCTGTGTTCTCTGCCTCCAGGCTGAGTGTCTCTTTCCACCCGGCCAGCAGATAAGGCTGTCAAGGGCTGACCATGGAGGAGTGAAGATCCAGGTTGGCAGCGGTCGAGGTAGAGCAAGGAAGAGGCACCGTAAAGGCAAACAGTGGATTTGAAGGGTTGGAAAGGAGGGGCCACATCAGGGTAGGGTAGAGCTCAGTAGCAGGAAGGGAACATCCTGCCAGCAGAAGCCCACAGGTTAGTATGTGCGGAAAGCACAGGAAAGAGAAGGACAGACCGCTTTGCTTGAGCAGAAGGTGATGAGCCTTGGAGAGGGCTGGTGGGAATCCTTGGAGCCGAATTTGGGAAGACACGTTGAGGCAGGGCGGTGGTGGCCTTTGCACAGCAGACGGGGTTTGGAACCGATCTTATACTTCAGGAGAGGGCCGCTGTGCAGGTGTTCGAGAGGGAGAATTAACCTGATGAAAGTGGTATTTGAGGAGGACTGGTGAGACTCCCCTGAGGGAGGTCTGGGGCGGGGAGACAAGCCGTGAGGTTTTGCAAGGGCAGAGGCATGAGAAAGCTCCCGCATCCCCAGTGGCTGCTCTGAGAACAAGTTCCCTCCCTCTCTGCTCACCTCCATTTCAGCACAGCTGCTAACGTCCCCCCAAAGTAGCCAAGGCAGTCCTGCCCTTCCCAGGAGCTCTGTCCAGCTCCCGCTGGGCCTGTGCCTGACTCCCTCAGGCCAGGGGCCCCACTATGTCCAAGGTGGCCTGGCCATGCTGGGCCTCACAGAGCCAAACACGACACTGTCCCAAGCCCGAGGGAAGCCTGCCAATGTATTGCCATCACAAGGCGCGGGGGCGGGGGGGGATACAACTTTTGCTCTCTTGCTATAAGTGCTACTGGGCACTATAGAAACAACTGGATGTTGTAGATCATAATTTATTGCCCTTGTGCCAATAAATTATGGCAAGATGATGCTTTTTATTTTTTACAGGAGACCAGCATCCCACGTTCCCTAACAGCACACTCATCTTTTGCTGGAAAGTTGTCCACAAAGTACAGGCAAAATGTCATGATTTTCCTCCCCTTACAATGTAGTCAGGCCTTCTGGAAAAGGCAGAGTCACCTTGGCCAAGAAAGAAGGTGTCCTTTCCCTGACTGTGGTTGCTACAGGAACCCCGGGCTCAGGTGACACACCTACAGTGGATGTGAGTGTGGTGTATGGGCATCGGGGAGGGGAGAGGGGAGCCCGGGCCATCTGCTCCCCTGTTCTCTCCACATCAGAGAGATGGCTTCAGCCTCTGAACACCGTGCCCAGTGGATCAGGCAACACGGAATGGGGCCAGGAGTTCATACAACCAGAAACCATAGATCAGAGAGTATCAGAGCTGGACAGTGTCTCAGAGCCCAGCAATAGCCATGGTTCTCAAATTTCAGGATGTATAAAAGTGACCTGGGGTGCTTCCAAAAATCCAGATTCATGAGCCCTCCCTCTAGGGCTTCTGACATCGCAGGTCTGGGGAGTCTGCATTATTTCTTGGAAGTCTTTGTTGTAAGTGACGGGAACCACTGCTTGTCTGATTGAAGTGGGAAGGGAGCTTATAGAGAGAACACGTGTGCACGTGGAACCGTGGGAAACTACGGGGACAGAAGCGCTCCCGGGGCTGCAGACTCTAGCAAAGCAAAGGAGGAGGAAGGACCTCCCAGAGACGGTCACCTGGTCCACCTAACGCCCGAGTATGGACCCCACGTGAGGGGTATTGTGGGCGATCACATGCTCTGTGCCCCTTCAGAATGGTCTTTCCTCAGATCTCTTTGTCACTGGCCTTCTGATTTGGGCCATTCTAGGTCCTTGACTATGATGCCCAACTCCTGTCCATTTCCTGTAATTTTACATAGTCTCTCATTTCAGATGATCTCCCCTTCCAGGAAAAACAGATAATCATTGGTCCATTGGCTTGAAAGAGGTCTTGTGTTACACACTTGGGATGTTTTTTGATCACTTTAATTAGCCCTGATGCTTATGCAATGCTACTGTGTGCTATTATACGTTCAATCCTTACAGTAGCTCTGGAAGATCAGTGTCCTATTATCATTCCCACTTTACTGATGAGGAAGCTGAAACCCAGAGAGGTTGAGTCACATGCCCAAGATACACAGCAAGTGATGGCCCACCTGGAATTTAGTCTGGGCATTCTGGCTCCAAAGTCTGTGCTCTCCTAACACTGTACTTCACCTGGACTCTCTGGCTTCTTTGGAAGAGCTCTGAGTTTGTGATATATCATAGATCTCAATCTGTTACTGAGTCCAAGCTCCCTCTGCTCACCACACGACAGGCCAATAAATCAGAGACTAGGTGTTGAGGCAAGGAATATGACTTTATTTGGAAAACCAGCAGATTAATGTCTCAACCATCTTATTGGGGTTTGGATACCAGTTTCTTTAAAGCACAGAGAGGGAGAGGCGGTGAAGAAATATAGTAAAAAGGCCATAAGTTTTGCAAATATCCCCTGGAATGGCCAGCCTCAGGGAGGAGATGAGTTAATTTCTTCTTTCTTGCAGCCATCCACTGGTGGACAGGGTCTGGATGTTTCCCTGAACAAAGGCACTTTGGTTTAACATTCAGGCAGAGGGGCAGGGTTCCCTGAGGCAGGCCATTATGTGTAGACAGTACCCTTTTAGTGAACAAAAGCAATGGGAAGCAAAGGTTAAAGTAAAAGAAACAGATCCAAGATGTAGTCAGATTTGGCTTTTCCCTGTTACAAACCCATCAAATCTGGAAGTTGTTGTTGTTGTTGTTGTTTTTAAATAAAATGGGCTTTGACTGGGATGCCTGGTGAATCTCTCTCTCTTTTTTTTTTTAAGAATTTTAATGAGATACAGTTAGACAATAAACTGCATATATTTAGAGTGTACAATTTGGTATTTTTTCTTATTAGTAATAAATATATGGCCATTCCAATCTCCCAATTCATCCCCCCCCAACCCTTCCCGCTTTCCCCACTTGGTGTCCGTATGTTTGTTCTCTACCTCTGTGTCTCTATTTCTGCCTTGCAAACTGGTTGATTTGTACCATTTTTCTATATTTTACATATATGTGTTAATATACGATATTTGTTTTTCTCTTTCTGACTCACTTCACTCTGTATGACAGCCTCTAGGTCCATCCATGTCTCTACAAATATCCCAGTTTCATTCCTTCGGTGAATCTCTTTTGATCCTAGATACCTATGATGAGTTATTCACTGCCAGAGATCCCCATGGTTTACATCCTGATTCCATCAACAGTCTCATTGTCTGTATTATGGTAACCGTGCCCTTGTCTCTAGTTATAAGTTCACTATCTCTAGATACAGCTAGTATCTTCATTGAATAATTATAGTTAGAACATCTTTTTTTGTCTTAATTCTCAAAACTGCCTCCTTGGATAAATGTAAGGGAATCACACTTCTCCTGTGTCTTGCAAAGGACAAAATCACAGGCATCTTTCAGCCACCCACCATCAGCAAGCAGGCTGTAGTTAGCTAATAACTAATGAGTGTTTGTGTTTCCCAGAGACTGTTGGAAATGGTCACGCGTATTAGCTCATGCAACCCTGAAAATAGCCCTATGGAGCAGGTACTACTATTACCACCATTTGGGACCATGCAATGAGCAGGACGGGGATGTTTGACGAAGGTCTCATAGGAAGTAAGTGGTCGAGCCAGGATTTACAGCCAGGCAGCCCAGTTCCAAGCTCATCCTTCTTGCCAGAGCCTGAGCTCATTCTCTCCTGCTATGTCAGCAGAGAAGATTCATTCACCCATTCAACAAATATTTACTGAGTGCCTACTCTTTGCCGGGTAAGGAAAACTGTACAGTCTCTGCCTTCAAGCAGCTTAGCCTAATGGGGAGAAAGACATTGATCAAATAACAATACAAATGTATGTGAAATTGCATGTGTGAAAAAGCGCCAAAGGACATGTCTACTGTGCCAGGTGAGTGCGTCATAGGATGATTTTACCTGGCCAGGTACATCAGGGATGGAGCCTGAAACTACAAGTTCCCTTATGGCAAAGGACCTGCCTATTTGCACTCATGGCTGCTAAGGACTCAGTGACTCAACCCCAGCTTAGGGAGCCTTGGGTGGAAGGAGGAGAGAAGAAGCAGGAGAAGATGGATCTTCCTACAACACTCCAGGCAGCTCCTCTTCCTCCCTCTCTCACCTGCTGCCTTTTCTAGCCCTGAGGTTGAGCTCTTGAGGGCAGTGAAGCAGCTGAGTCTCCCAGTGGTCTCCCTGAAAGCTTAGTCTTTCCCAAGATGACAATGCAACATCAGCATCCATTCTTGAAGAGAATGAGCCACATCAGATTTGCCGGGAGAGCGAAGGGCGTCAGACATGCAGACCTCAGGGGAACTGGGGTTCCGGCAGCAGGTCCTAGAGAGATGGACACAGCCCTTCTTCTCTGGTTGCCGGCTGTGTCTTCTGTGGTGAAGCGAGTGCAAGCATGGGCCACTGATGTCACGTCACTTCCAAAGACTGATGTGAGCATCACCGCATTTGTTCATGGGGGAGCTTTGGAAACTCAGGGACCACACAGGTAATTTCCGAAGCTTTTTACCACGTGGGTACAGTGTGCTAATTGGGGTGGGGGGGGATGGAGAGGGCTTCTCTCTCTGTCACCTCAAAGACCCCTGATGGAGGAGGTATTCTAAGTCTTTGAGTCCTTCAGCTTGAGCTCAGATGACATCTCAGGGCTCAGGGACCCAGGAAAATGGGGGAGATTTCATTCACTTAAAGCCAATTAAAGAAAGGAGGCTGATCAACCCAAACCAACGATTTCCTAAAGGGGCAAAGAAACATGGAGGAAAAAGACAAAGCAGATGGAGATGTGATGGGAAAGGGATAGTTCTCAAAGTCGTTGGGAGAGGAGGTGAGAAGTAACACGGGGTCATCACCGTAAGTGGCACCCCCTGCTCACTGTCCCCACACTTCATAGATGAGCCACTTTGTCAAGTCCAAGTGTGAGAGTACTCGGAGGACAGGCTGTCAGCCTTTCCAAGATCAGGGCCAGGGCTGATAACCCAGGCAGGATGCTGGGAGTTTAGGGCTGACCGGATAGTCAACCTCCAGTTTATCAAGCCCAGAGGACAACACTTTCTTCTGGACCCGCCAGCCAGAGTGGCTCCACTGCTCTAAGTCTATCTTTTAAACAACCAGATTGCAAAAAACTAGAAATAATGAGGAGCTGATGGGTACAGAGTGCCTCCCCTTAAGAGAGACCTGATCAGAATAGATGGAAACAAAAGGAAACTTCTGTTCAGAGTCGAGATGCTGCAGGAATGGGCCACAGTTGAATTAGTCCCACCCCCTGGAGCCAGCAGACAAAAGTGCAAATCCCAGCCGTGCAGCTTACTAACTGGCATCCTTACACGCTCCTTTAAACTGTATGGCTTTTATAATTCAAAAAGATACACACACCACAATGTTCACTGCAGCACTATTTACAACAGCCAGGACTTGGAAGCAACTTAAATGTCCATCAACAGAGGAATGGATAAAGAAGATATGGTACATATATACAGTGGAATATTACTCAGCTATAAAAAGGAGCAAAATTGGGTCATTTGTAGAGATATGGATGGATGTAGAGAGTGTCATACAAAGTGAAGTAAGTCAGAAAGAGAAAAACAAATGTTATATATTAACACATATGTGTGGAATCTAGAAAAATGGCATAGATGATCTTATTTGCAAAGCAGAAATACAGACACAGGGACTTCCCTGGTGGTCCAGTGGTAAAGAATTTGCCTTGCAATGCAGGGTACGTGGGTTTGATCCCTGGTCAGGGAACTAAGATCTCACATGCCACAACACAACTAAGCCCATGCACCACAGCCACTGAGCTCACGTGCCTCAAGCAGAGAGCCCACGTGTGGCAAACTACAGAGCCCACATGCTCTGGAACCTGCACGCCACAATTAGAGAGAAGCCTGCCTGCCACAACGAAAGATCCTGCATGCCTCAACAAAGATCCAGCATGTTGCAACTAAGACCCAATACAGCCAAAGGAATTAATTAGTTAATTTAATTAAATTTAAAAAAATAAAAAGAAATATAGATGCAGACGTAGAGAACAAATGTATGGATACCATGGTGGGGGGTAGGAGGAATTGGGAGATTGGGATTGACACATATAAACTATTTAAACTATGTATAAAATAGACAACAAATGAGAACATACTATATAGCACAGGGAATTCTACTTAATGCACTCTGGTGACCTAAATGGGAAGGAAATGCAAAAAAGAGGGGATATATGTATATGTATAGCTGATTCATTTTGTTATACAGTAGAAACTAACAGAACATTGTAAAGCAACTATACTCCAATAAAAATAAATTGAAATAAAAAAAAACAAAACAAAGCTGTATGGCTTTCAAATCCCTTGGTTTTAAAATGGAGCTAATGCTATCTGCCCTACAGGGTTGTGAATATTTCATAAATGACATATTTTGAATGCAAGTGCTTTGAAGAACTATAAAATACTTTGCAAATAAAAAGGATCATTTCCAGTAACCTGAAAAATCAGTGAAGTAAAAACAGTAAGCAGACTGCGTTTATGTCCCCTGTCCTGTAGCAAATCCAGAGCTGCTTTTCACGTTGTATTCCACATGAATGGCATCCCCAAGAGCACACAGTGAATGGTGTTTCTTGTAGCGGTTGCAGCAGTGCCAAGTCAGTTAGAAGGAGGTCAGATTTACATGAAAGGCATTTTAGTTCACAATTCCAGACTCTGCACCATGAATCTATGGGGTCAGCAAAACTTTTCTATGAAGCATGGATCAGTAAGAATAGGTTAGATTATGCTGCAGTAACAAGATAACCCTCAAATCCCAAGAGCTTAAAGCACAAAGCTTTATTTCTTACTTGCATTATGTGACCAACACGGGAGAGCAGGGCTTTGCTCATTCCAGTTGCTCCGAGACCAAAGGTGACAACACAGCCCCATCTTTTAAAAAAAATTTATTTTGTCGAAGTACAGTTGATTTACAATGTTATGTTGGTTTCTGCTGTACGGCAAAGTGATTTAATTATACATATGTATATACATACATTCTCTTTCATATTCTTTTCCATTAAGGTTTATTACAGGATATTGAGTATAGCTCCCTGTGTTAAAGAGTAGGACCTTGTTGTTTATCCAATCTGTATGTAATAGTTTGTATCTGTTAATCCCAGACTCCCACTCCATCCCTCCCCCACCCTCGCCCCTTGGCAACCACAAGTCTGTTCTCTATGTCTGTGAGTCTGTTCCTATTTTGTAGATAAATTCGTTTGCGTCATATTTTAGATTTCACATATGAGTGACATCATATGATATCTGTCTTTCTCTGTCTGACATTTCACTTAGTGTGATAATGTCTAGGTCCATCCATGTTGCTGCAAATGACATTATTTCATTCTTTTTATAGCTGAGTAATATTCCATTGTGTGTATGTGTGTGTATACACATATATACATACCTTCTTTAACCATTCATCTGTCAATGGACATTTAGGTTGTTTCCATGTCTCGGCTATTGTGAATAGTGCTGTTATGAACATAGGGATGCATGTATCTTTTTCAAATTAGAGTTTTGTCTGGATATATGCCCAGGAGTGGGATTGCTGGATTGTGTGGCAACTCTATTTTTAGTTTTTTGAGGAATCTCCATACTGTTTTCCATAGTTGCTGCACAAATTTACATTCCCACCAACAGCATAGGAGGGTTCCCTTTTCTGATAGAGATTTTTAATGTAGGGAGTTTAAATTTTTAATGTAACGCCACCAAAATTGATGGTGGGTTGTAGAGAGTTCATCCTTACATGTTTTATTTAAGCCATTCCATAATTATTTGTTTGCTCTTTGACAAGTTCCCATTTGAATAGTGACTGAGAGGGTTGAGTCTTTCAAATGCGTATTTCTTTATTTGCTTCTGATGGGGTTCAGGACATGTAACCCCAAAGTATGGCCCTTTGGCAAGCTAAGTATCTTAAGCTGAAGGAGTTTGAGTAAAAGACAGAAGCAGGAAGATCACTCTGACCTCCCCCTCTTCTCCCTCTTTCCCTGAAGCAGGTCATAAACCTTCTGTGTGAAGGATGCCCTCCTTATACTGGGAGGAGGGAAGACTTTCTTATCAACTGAGATGGAATTTGAGACCAAGGAATCTGTACAAATGAATCTTGTTAAACTCCTATCTTCCCATTACTTCTTTCCCGTTTGCTACCCAAATTGCTCTCCTTTGTAAATTCTTTACAATGTTTTTGTTCCTTTGTCTAGAAACTTCCTTTCTGGTTACTTATTCTCTTGAGAAGGCTCCCATGGACATGTAAAAATTCCATAAAAGTTGCATGCTCTTCTCCTGCTAATCTGTCTTCATCAGGTTAATTTTCACACCCAGTCAAAGACTCTAAGAGATTCATGGAAAACTTTTCTTCCTCTACAGTTTCCTGGAGGTTTGGGCATCAAATCACCCACTGAAGCTGCTTTTAGGTGCTCAGAACTCAAAGTTCATGGGTGACAAAATGGGATCTGTGCACAGTGCACTGAAAATCCCACCATCAAAACCCATTTAAAGACGGGAGCCAGGGTGGTGGGAAGGCAGCGCATCAAATACCAACGAGACCTTTTTTGTGAGTTGTTTGTATACTTGAGTCTTAAACTGGTCAAACCCTATTTCCTGATTTAGTTTTCTTTGTCTGTAAAATATGGAGATGCAGTCTTCCTCAACCACGAGAGGTGGTATGAAGATAGAAACATATTTAAGAGTAGAAATCTCTGAGGTCTTTCAAAGGAAGCAAACTATGGAAATTTGATGTATCCTCATCCCTGTTAAGGGACTCGTGTGACTTTAAATTTAGAGTCCAGACAAGTCTGGACTTAGGTCCCATCTCTGCCACTTGAACAGATTGTTTAATCACTCTGTGCTCAGTTTGCAGACCCCAAAGTGAGGTGGAAAGGACCCTCCTCTTTCCTGTGGTACCCATCTTAGGGACATGAGCTTGGGACCAAAAGAAGGCATCTTTGCAGAAGTCTTCATAAACCTCAGGTCTTTTCTAATCCAAATAAGTGCTTTGTCTTTGTTGCCCTGACTCTAGTGCCTCTGGGGAGCGGGCTGTGGAAGACTGGGCAGTGAGAGGGGGATGTGGGATGACAGTTCCCAAGAAGGCGCTATTTTGGTGGTGGGCACAGCCCCTCCCCTGCTTGCTGATTGTGGCGGGTGTGAGGAGACAGGCAGAGGCTTTATCTCCTGAGCCCTGACCTGCAGTGTGATTCTTTGGTGGCCCTTCTCACACTCTCCGGTGTCTGGTCTCATGAGCACGGGGACATCAGGGGTCGGGTGGGGCTTGTGGAGCCGGAGGCCCCCTCCTGCCTGCAGGTGATAGGACTTACACAGCAAGAGGCCAAGGGCTGAGTTGAAAATCCAGATCACAGGGCCAATGAGACAGAGACCTGAGCCTCCTGACCCAGATCCTTCCAGCAGCTGGAAGCAAAGGATTTGTCTTTTGACGATGCTTTTATAAAATGCGGTGATTCTTTCATATGGTGCCAATAATAGATTGTACTGGTAATGTTATTGTTTGACAAATGACCCCTTTTTCATCTCTCGAACACATTTTAAAATTACAAGCCTTTCTTTTCTCTCTTTCCTTTTCTTTTTTCCTTTCTTTTCTTTACTCTGCTTCATCAAACATTTATAGAGCTTCCGCTGTGTACCCTGGACTGTGAATACGTAGAAATAACACCACCTCTGTCCTCTCAGAACTGTAACGTGGCCAAACTAAGTGATGGATGGGCGGGAGAGGAATGAAAACTTGTTGAATAAATAGTCTTATTTATGGGACACCGTGCTTTCCATTGTCACATATTTTTTTAATTTAAAAGTGTGAGCAGCCTCCATAAGGTATATGAATACTCATATATTCATCTAATCCTCAGAATAACCCCCTAAAGTGAGAACTGTGATTATGTCCACACTGTCCTGCAAAGGGAGTGACCAGGTGGCATTCAGACCCCGGTTCCCTAAACACCGAGCCTGCCGTGCGACTCTGCCGCTTCTGAGTCACCCCAGGACCCCGGCTCTACGTGGTGGAGCTGAATTCCTGCCACAGCCCGAGGCCCGTGGGGCTCCGAGCTCCCTGACCCTGAGCAGAGACCACCTCTCGGGTGCTGAGTCCAAGCCTGAGGCCAGGGCGTAGGTCGGAGACAGGAGTTGGTGCGGATTGGGCAGGGCCATAGTGAGTGATGGGAAGGGGCTTGATTTTATCCAGGTTAAGCTGGGGGTGAAGAGGCAGAAAAGGCCAGAGCTGTGGGCTGGAAGCCGGGAGAGGTTGGCTTCCGTGCTGGGTCACAAGCTGTATTCTGGACCACTCCAGACACAGACTCCTTACACCTCAGTTATCCCAGCAGTGAATCAGGAAATTGGGGGCAGAGAAGTCCTCTTCTCCAAGTGTGACCTGACTTGCCGTCCATGACCGTGACCGGGGGGCTGGTCTGGCTCTCCTTTCCCAGCTGAGTGACTGCAGGCACCGAACTTTCTGCGGCCCCTTTTCCCCTCCTTTCTCGGGAGGGGGTCACCCTGCATTTCCCCCGGGATCATGGCTCAGCCAATGCTTGAGAAAATGAAATGACTGAAACCGGACAGATAAACATGAGCTGGAACTCTGATGTTCACTTGGGTGTGATGAATTGAACACACCACCATGTCGGCAGGGCTCTGCGGGGGTGAATTTTATACTTCCCCTTGACCGGGCTCAGGGACGCCCAGAGAGCTGGTAAAACATTACTGCTGGGTATGTCTGTGAGGTAGTTTCTGAAAAAGTTTAGCATCTGAATCAGTGGACTGAGTGAGGTCACCCTCACCAACGCGGGCGGCAACGTCCAGAATAGAGGGAAAGGATGGAGGATTCGCTCTCTTGGCTTGAACTGAAATGACCACCTGAGGTCCTGAGACCCTGGTGCCCCTCGTTCTCCGGCTTTTGGACCCAGACTGGGACCTACACCCTCAGCCCCAAATCTCAGGCTGTGAGAGTTGGTCTGAATTATGCCCTGGGCTTTCCTGGGTCTCCAAGCTTACAAATGGCAAATTGTGGGACCTCTCAGCCTCTGGAACTGTGTGAGTTGATTTCCTGGAATAAATCCCCTCTTACACATCTCTGTGTGTCCTGTTGGTTCTGTTTCTCTGGGGAATCCTGAGTAATACAGGCGCTACTCCCTTTGTGCAGGGCCCTCCCTGATGACCTGTCAGCCTGGTATCTGCATGGGCTTCAGGGCCAGAGAGTTTTTTTTTTTTTTTAATTTTTATTGGACTATAATTGATTTACAACGTTATGTTAGTTTCAGGCATACAGTAAGGTGATTCAGTTATACATAAACATATATTTATTCTTTTTTAGATTCTTTTTCATATAGGTTACCACAGAATATTGAGTAGAGTTCCCTGTGCTATGCTGTAGGTCCTGTAGGCTATCCATCTTATCCATAGTAGTGTGTGTTGTGTTCATCCCAAACTCCTAATTTATCCCTCCCACCACGTTTCCCCTTTGGTAACCCTAAATTTGTTTTTGATATCTGTAAGTTTGTTACTGTTTTGTAATTAAGTACATTGGTATCAATTTTTTAAAAATTAGATTCCACGTATGATTGGTAGAGCCAGAAAGTCTTGCATTTAAAATAATTCTCCCTCCTTCTAGCCGGGCTGACCCTTCACCTAATAGAATCTCTGTCATATAAAGTGCGGATGAGGACTCTGGCCTAACACGTCAGTCAAAGGCTTGTATTAAATGCACATGAAGCAGCGGTTGGGGACCTGGCACAGAGGAAGTGCCGGATAGACAGTGCTCTGCGTTGCGTGCAGGGCAGAGGCTCCGGGCCTCCCTCCTTCCTGGGACGAGCCCGTCAGCTGCCTGTGTTTGCTGAATTTCTCCTGATACCGGAGACCTGGGCAAGGGCTTAGGAATCTCCAAACCCAAGCATCTCCTTTTGTAGATGAGGACAAGGAAGGCCAGAGGACAAGGTCTCTGAACACCTGGGGCGGCTCTGGGGCCTGAAGCAGGTCCCCAGGCATCTGGGTTCCTCTCGCCGTCCCCTCGGTCTGCTCCTGGCTCCACGGCAGCCTTGTGGGTAGCCTGCTCTGTGCTGCCCCTGGCAGCTCACTGGCGGAGAGAGAGAAGGTGCTGGAGAAGCCAGGCTGTGTGGCCCAAGGAAGCATCAGATGCGGGGCCTGGAGAGGACCTGAAAGCAGTGACCTCCTTACAGAGGAAGGAGCGGGCAGGGGGCAGCCGCTGGGCATTCAGTGTTGGAGGGGGTGCCCTGCGTGCTCTCCTGCCGGGGCGCAGACCAGTGGGACCCGGCCTGCAGAGACGAGGGTGGGGCTTCCTGCCCGGGACCCTCGGGCTCAGCCATCAGAGGGACCACGCTGCGCATGGTCTGTCCTCCAAATAGAAGCCAGAGTGACAGAGACAGAGAGACAGACAGGGAGACAGAGAGAGATAGAGACAGAGACAGACAGAGATGAAGAGACAGACATAGAGACACAGACCAAGAGACAGAGACAGAGAGACAGACAGGGAGACAGAGGCTGAAAGACACAGAGACAGAGAGATAGAGACAGAGACCAAGAGATAGAGAGCCAGAGACAGGCAGAGAGGACAGCGCACAGCAAGGCTTGTTTGGGGGAGGAGGGGTGAGGGCCCCAGAGGACGCTGCAGACTCTCCCCAGCGTGGAGGCCGAGGCTCAGGTGGGGGGCCCTTCGCAGGTGGCCCCCGGCTCCCACGCTCCCTCATCTAATTCTGCACAACCACCCTGGGGTAGGTGTCGTTTTTCTTTTGACACATGTTTATTGAGTTCTTACTGTGTGACCGGGGATGGGTACCGGAGTCAAGAAATTCTCGCTGGTCAAGTGTATTTTTAGTTATTAGCCACATTTTGTTGATAAGGGAACCGAGATCCAGTGATTAACCCACAGCAGGTGTTCAATAAAGAGGCAAAACTCAGCTGTATGACTCATAGCCTTCCTACCAGCCCTGCAGCAGGTCTCCCCAAGCGGCATCACACTTGAATATCACCCCCCCACCACCCTTTACCTCTTCCTCCTTCCATGGGGAAGACCCAGAGACACCAGTCTTCAAAGTCCGCCTCTACGGTGGTCAGCTCACGCGGGTCCACAGGCAGCCAAAACACTCTGCTCTGCCCACAATCTCATCTTTAAAAATGGGATCAAGAGGGTCTCTGGTTCTTCCTCTGCCGCTACTGTTGCAGAAGTCGATCCCACAAGAAACCAAGTACCACACTCAGAAAGTTGGAGAACTCAGGTTTATGGAGCCAGCAGACCCAGACGAGCTAACGCTCCAAAAATTCTGGGCCCCTTTTTTGGCCACTTTTCTCCTTTTATAGATTAAGACATATAGCTACAGTTGGTACTAACTGATTGGTTACACAGTTTCTATAAATTACAGGTGGTTACAGAATGAGGGGGTTGCTAAGGGTTTCAGGGAGTTGCTAGGGGTTACAGGATGCTGGAGTTCAGACAGAGGCAAGCAGAGGCAGGAACAGTACATTTTATACTTATATCAATCATTCCTATGCAATTTTTAACAGTCAGGGTTCATATAGCAGGCCTCAAACTATAGATTTCAAATCTTCCTCATGACTACTAAGAGTTGGGTGCAGCCAGATTCCTAATCCAAGAGCTGTGTTTATATATAAGCTGGACATCAATCGACGGGCATCCCCTGAACATCTTCTAACAGCTGAGTGATGTGCCTGTGTGGGGAGAGGATATAGGGACATAAGATGACTTATAGGATGTGTAAGGATTAGGGGGATCAAACTGAAGGACGCCAAGGCTGGGGGCTGGGAAACAGTAATACAGCGAGCTTGGTCTTAAAGAACGGCCTGGAGTCCTGGGAAGAGTGTGCATCCCAGGCAGAGGCACTTGGGGAAGGCACAGAGGTGGGATGTATTATGGAATTAGGGAAAGGCTGGCAGGAGGGAGCCTGAACACATGGACGTTCTCATCTCACAGCCCAGAACCGGAGGCAATAGCCCTGGATTCTCACAGCCTAGAAAGGTTTGGGCCATGACAATAGCCAGCCTTGGAAGGTCTAGAAGACCTTGGGACCTCTAAGGCTCCCCCCTTCAGCCATTTTGAGATGCTTCTCATTCCTTGGCCGGAGCCCTGGAAAAAGGGGGAAAACTGCAAAATGCCCACCAGATGGCAGTGTTTCCTAGTGCGACTGCCCTGGGGGAGCGGTGGAGGGGACCTGCCTGCAGAGTGCCAGGAACTGTGACAGCCCCAGACAGCTGTCCCTAGAGGAGCCAGAGCTCCAGTTCATGCCATGCCCCTCCCCCTCACAGAATACCTCCAAGGATTTCACTCTGGGACTGGGACATGCGGGGCTGTCAGAGGAACCCTCTCCTCCTTCCCTGGCACCTCCTCCTCTCTGTCTAAAAATGGATAGATTAAAAAAAATATATGGATGGATGCAGGTATGCTCACTTTCCCATGAGCCACAATTACCTGGGGAGCAGAGCAGCTGGACTGCATCTGTGTCCAGCTTTGCCTCACCCAGTGCGATTCCTCAGTGACCACCGCTGGACCATATCTGACTTTCCAGTTCTCCTCCTGTGAGCTTATGCATTGGGATGGGGGCAGGTGGGGGCAGGGGCAGACAGAGTCACAGGTGGCCCGAGGATGAGATGTTTACTGGGCTGCTTATTGTGCTACAGACTTGAGCAAGGAGCAGAAAGTGCAGAAAGCACAAGATGGGTAGGGAGACATGGGTTCCCTTTGTGCTTTAATTCTACAGCCTGCAAGACCCTTGGATCATCAAAGCAGCCCCAGTGCAAATGCCTCTGTAACCAAGCAGGACCTTATGGGGCCTTCCCAGAACAGAACCCCCCCACCCCATGTCTTCTGCTTGCCTCTTGTCTGTAGAAAAACTTTAGCCTCATAGGCTTTCCCCGACTTGCAAAAAGTAAATGTAATCAGAGAAGTGAGAAAATGCAGAAAGAAAGGAAACCAGTCAAACAAGCCAAAATAATAATAGTTTAGACATTAAACAAAGTCAAGGACCTTGAGTTCCTCCTCAAGGGCTATAGATAATATTCTGAGCCATGTCCTTTAAGCTGTGTTGAAGATACTGAAACCCCCACAGGTGGAAGAAGTAAACTGCATGCTGCCCACAAGCACGTAGATCCCCGATGGGTTGGAACCAGAAGGTTGATGATGTTGACGCCCAGTTACCTCACCACCAACCCATCAGAAGAATGTCCACAAGCTCATCACACACCTCACAATCCCCCATCTCTCACCCTGTCTTTAAAAACCTTTCCCTGAAAACCTTCAGGGAATGTGGACCTTTTAAACAAATGTCTACCTGGACTCCTTGCTTGGCACCTGCAATAAACATTGCACTTTCCTTCACCACAACCCAGTGTCAGTAGATTGGCTTCACTGCGTGCGGGTGAGCGGACCAAACTTTGGTTTGGTAACATTACAATTTTTCCATTTCCTGAAGTCAAGAAGGTGGCTACCTTAAGGGTACACATTAAGTTATTTTCCAGTGTAGGGGAAGATTTAAACACAACAACAAATACCATTTAAACAAAAGGCTTAATTTAGCCAAAAATGCCCCAAAATACACATCACGCAGGAAGTGCATGCCTCATTGAAGAACGCAGGGCTTTGCAGGACTTTTGCCAACATCAATAGTTGGGACAAAAGATGATCAGAGAACGTGGTAAACAAAGGGTCCAGAGATGGCAAGGGCAGGGTGTGACCGGGTCTAGATTTAGGTCAACCTCCAGTGACTTGGTAGCCTGGGCATCCAACACAATGAGGCAATTCAGTTTCTTCCTGGTCTGGGATCCCCAGACCCAGCTCCCTGTCTGAGCGCCCTTGGATTGTTTATTGTCACACGATCCCTTTAGAGCGCTGTTAAGCTATTTATGACAACACAACTAAATGTGGTATTTTTCTCTAAGTTTGGAGACATTCTCTCTCAAATGTGCCCTCTCCCTCCGTCACCCTTGTGCAAGGTCATTGGAAGTGCTATTTTACAAGCCCAAGAGAAGTTCACGCCAAGACCCTGGGCCTATTCTTTCCGACACCATTACTGTCTATGTTCGTGTACGGCAAAGCATATGTCAGGAAGACAGTAGGGCAGAGTAGAAATCCCGGTGGATTTGTGCTCAGAAGACTGGAATTGTACCTCTAGCTTCTCAGAGAGTTGGCTGGAGGCTGTTTACCATCTCTGTGAACAGTTTCTATAAAAAAAGGGGTAGTAACTTTGTGTCTTACATCCCAGGTTTTGTTCTGTAAACCTAATGAGTTCATGTGGATGAAAGAACAAGGTATACTACAAAGAACTGTCCCTATTACTAAGATTTCAAGTATCCTTCAAATCTCCTTCCAGGTGTATGGGGTTGCGAATGAAAAATATTGCCTGCTGTACCAGTTAACAAAGGATGTTGCAGCCATCAAACCATCACATTACAGCCGTAGAAGCCCCGGCTCAGGTGGGTCCTGCCTGTCCATGCTCCGTCACCGCTGTCTTCCTTGCCTGCAGGACACTCAGCCTCTGTCCTCGTTATCAAGGGTGAGCCGCGGGTCCTCACCCCCGGCTTCTGCCTCCTCGGCCCACCTGCTTTCATTCCCCATCTTCTCTAACAGCTGCTCATAACAGGAGCTGACACGGCTTCCCCTGTGCTCCCATCTGGGTTCCCAGCAACAGCTGCCCCCTCTGAGGGCCCCTGCTCGGTGCTGTGATGAGAAGGTCCACTGCACAAAAGCAAACGACTTCAGGGCCTTCCCCGGCTGTCCGGTGGTTAGGACTCGCGCTTCCAATGCAGGGGGCACCGGTTCAATCCCTGGTTGGGGAACTAAGGTCCCACATGCCACGTGGCAGGGCCAAAAAAATAAAATTAAAAAAAAAAAAGTGAATGACTTCAAACTCTGCGGGTTAAGTTGGGCTTAACATTCTCCACGAAGCTTCCTGGATCCCCCAAATCATGTCCCTCTGGAGTCCCTGTGTGCCCACCCCAGCCCCGTACGGCTCCATCGTGACTCAGCAGAATCTGCTTTGTATCCCAGGGAGGTGTGCGTACAGCTGCAGGGCCTCCTGGGCGGGGGCAGGGAGAGGCTTGGCTTTTATTAATATCTGTAGTCACTGCCGCCTCCGGCCCTTACAGACCCCAAGCTTTGTGCTTGGTGGTCCATGAACATAAGAAAGAGTAAGCATTTGAGGAGTTACAGGAAAGAGGTGAGGACCCCGCCTTACGGCGTTCACAGCTTTACAAGGGGGACTGAGACACAGAAATGGGATACCCAGAAGCTAAGCTGCCCATAATAGGAAGCTTTGGGTCCCTTCCAGCTCCAAGATGCTGGGAGTCCATGGGTAAGTTACAAAGTCAGGGTTTTACCTAGCTCCGTCTTTGTCTGTTGTGAAGGGTTGCTGCAGTGAACCCAGCCTCACTGCGTCGAATCTTCACTTTTCAGAAAAATGTCAAAAGCTGAAAGAAAATTCCACAGCTGCGCAAAATGTCCCCACATTGCCCTGGCTCCTGCAGGTCTAGGTGGCCCTTCCTTTTTCTCGGGGATGGGAGGGGAAACAAGAACCCCTCAGAGAGCTCAGACCTAGGGTTTCCTACTGCCCTGTGAGAGGGCCTGCTCTCCCAGGATGGCTGCAATGTGAGCTGCCCCCCTGCCATGCTCCACTGGGCAGACAGAACCAATTCCTGTGGCATCAGCACTCCTGGGTGTGGGCCAACCCTGGAGCAACCTTAGAACCTGGGAGTCCACAAACACCTGATGGATAAGAGTGACTGATCTGATCCCATGGAGAGATTCCAGGGTAAGGATAGGTAAGTCCTTCACCTTGACCTCAGGCAGCAGCCCAAGTCCAGGGCGTAGAGCTCTCAAAGGCAGAAAAGGCAAATGAAGTAGATTCCAATGGATCCAGATCGGTGCACAGTGAGGTCCTAACACTAAGTGAAAAATTCAAGGTGCAAAAGGATGCAGGCACTAAGACATTGCCCATGAGGGCTTTTCAAACAAGCATGCACGTTTGTAGGGAAATAGACCCATGCATGGGGAAGACGTGTGATGACTTCCAGAGAAAGATTTCCTCTTGGGGCAGCGGAGGCGGGGGACAGGTAGGAGAGTAAGATGGGGTATTCAGACAGGCTTTAGTGCTATTTGTAATCTTCTTTCTGAACCAAATATCCAGAACAAACGAGTCAAGTTACACGAAGTCTGTTCAATCTTGGCTGTGGTTATGTGGATTATTTCCTGAATATTTGAAAAGTTTATTTAAAAAAACAGACAGATAGACAGGAAGAAAGAAAAAGAAAGAACAGCTCTGGGGTAAGAGGATAAAGATAAAGAAAACTCTGACTGTGAAGAGCTATTCTGTACCCCTCACCACCGCACATGATTCTCCATACAGAACCGACAAAGCCCAGGCCCAGACTCAGACTTATAAATGGAGTTAGAAAACCTCAGAAGGTGACGCCCAGGTAAGCTGGTTTCTGAAAGCGCATGAAGATTCTGACCCCATCAGGGTCAGACAAGATGCTGTAGGAACCAGTCTACCAGTCTCCCCAGCTGGAAAGTCTACACGGCAGGGCCTCTTAGCAAGGTCCTGATGAAATGTCCTCTTGCCCAGGTGACTGCTGCTCTCATTTCAGAAGCCAATTGCTGATGAGACTTCCACCTGGAGAAAATGGTTCCTGCTATTTTGGGGGAACCTGGGGGTGCTATGTCCTCACCACAGGCAATCAGAACAGCTGAGGTCCCAGGGCTGGATAAAAACCCAAAGCCATCTCATTAGTTCTCTGCCTAGCCCGGATCACCTGGGACTACCCAAGCATGATGCCGTGAGGACCACTCTGTGTTCAGCAGCCCTTTGGGGTGTTTTTGTCACTCTGCCAGGGTCCCCCAGGGCTCACTGAAGCCCTTACCTTATTTTGTCTCTTTTCAGACCTTCAAACTTCTCTTCTAAGCTCATTTCCTCTTTGGGGAGCTGAGAGGAGGTGGAGGGACGTCCCTGCATGGATCTAGGCTAGTGGATACAGGACCCGTGCACAGATGGGATGGGCTTTGAGTTGCAGTCCTGGCTCCAGGGCTGACTGTGTCCTGTGACCTTGGATGCTCCTCTCTAGGCTAAGAAAGGCACTTCCCCCAACCCTTCCTCCATAGAAAGATGTCGTCAGGACTGGGCACAGGGGGAGGTCCGAACAGCAGCACAGAGCCTGTCTCTGTCTCGTGATCTAAAGACCCACGAGGCTTTTAGATTCTCCGCTCCTTCCTGAGGGCGTGACACAGGGCCATGTATGTTGCACGCTCCCCCAAAATATTTGCAGATCAAGAAATGGGGGCGTGAATGGTGTTCTGAGAAGTGCTCTGTGCCACCTGAGAGCCAGGGACCGTTATAATTAGAAAACCACGGCTGGAGCTGGGAACCCAACCCAGGCTCTGGTTCCCTGTGCCCTGGCCGTCCGACGCGCTGTCCAGGCTCCCAGACGGCCTGGGCCAGAGCCAGGACTCGGAACACTGGCTTCAAGTAAGGCCCCTAGGGGAAAGTCATCCATCACAGGAGGTAACGGTACGTGGAAGCATTCATCTCCCCTCCCCCTCTCATAATCGCCCTCAGATGGCTGGTTGTTGGGAAAGAATCTGACTTTCCCAAGAGAAGAAAGGCCAATTTTAGAACAGTTTTCTTTCTTTCTTTCTTTCTTTTTTTTTTTTTTTTCCTAAGCAAGCTGGTGCCAGTACAGGGCATTCTGCGCTGGTCCCAGGCTAGGTATTCCTAAGCCTTCTCGGGCTCTCACCACTTTCTCTGCCATTCCTGCCATCCCAGGTGTGAGTTCCCCATCTCACTGTCTGTGCCTTCTCCCAACCTCACCCAGGGTCCTTAATGCCCACGGGGCCGTTCACAGGAGCCCTCGGCTCCCAGGGCTGATGTGATGGGCTCCGTGTTGGCCTCACTGACCTGCTCAGTATCCTTGTAGGTGACCAAGGGTGGCTGGACAGCTTCTCTGCAGGAAAACAGACTCTAAGCAGAACTGCGGTAGTTCTTTTCTCTCTCCCACATCTATCTACGATAGGTGTGGGTGACAGGTAGCAGATTATAGAAACACAACTTTTCAAGGCTTGCCACTGAAAATGTGGTTCCCAGACCAGCAGCGCTGGCATCACCTGGGAACTCGTTAGACATGTAAAGCCTCAGGCGCCATTTCAGACTCGCTGAGTCAGAATCTGAAGTGTAACAAGACACTCAGGTGACTCTACGTCTATGAAAGTTTGAGAAGTACTGCTTTAGCCCAGTGGTTCTCAAAGTGTGGTCCCTGGACCAGGAGCATCAACAACACCTGGGAACTTGTTAGAAATGCAAATTCTCAGGCTCTTCCCCAGACCCACTGAATTAGAAACTCCAGGATGGGAATTCAGCCCTCGGAGTGTGTATTAAGTCTTCCAGATGATTCGAAGCCACACTAGAAGTTGAGAGCCACAGATGTAGAGGGAGCTTCCACTTCAAGATCATTTAAAGAGTAAGGATGTGCTGAGTTACCAGGGCCAGTGCAGACAGAACAATACCCGTGGGCCACTTCAGGTCCCAGCAAATATCAGTGCTCCAAGGGGCCTCTCTTTCCTTCTTGTAGCAGAGAATTGGCCTTTGTAATGTGGAAGACACACATCTAGACATCCCAAGAGCTGAAAACGTGGGGAGGGAGGGTCAAGCTAACCAATGACAAGTTGATATGGAACCATGGCCTCCATCCTTAAAAAGAGGGCTCCCCCAAACCAAGGGAATCCTCCCACTGCATAGGCTCTTTAGTGCTGAGGCCATGTGGGCCTGGAGCCGTGGAAGTGGATACTGTGACTCCCTGGCCGTTTCCATGGAAACGGAAATAGGTACTATGTTTCCCCAGTTCTGCCCCGCCACCCCACCTCCACTTAAAAAACAACTGAAGAGCCAGCCTGTGGTTTTAGAAACCTGAGTCCTCCTGTTCCATCCCCTGGGTCTCTCCCAGCCATGAGCTGCTCCCTGGGATCCACGATCCTCACCCGTAAGGCAGGGGGTGGTGCTGGGTGAGAAGGTGTCTGGTCCTTCCTGGCTTTCTCTTGCTAAGATGTTTTGGGGACAGCCTTGCTCAGAGAAATCAGGTGTGGATGAGGCATCTCTCACGTGTCTTGTTCTTTTAGTGTCTATTTTTTGTATCTCTTATAATTGTCCTGATATGTATTTAACATATTCGAGCAAAGCTGATTCTCACTCCAGTTATTTCTTCATGGTGAGCTCTTTTTTTTTTTTTTTAATTTTTATGTATTTATTTGGCTGAGCTGGGTCTCAGTTGTGGCAAGCGAGATCCTCCTTGCGGCATGCAGGCTCTTTTAGTTGTGGCATGCGGGATCTTAATTGCGGCATGTGGGATCTAGTTCCCTGACCAGGGATCGAACCCAGGCCTCCTGCGTTTGGAGTGGGGAGTCTTAACCACTGCACCATCAGGGAAGTCCCGTGGTGAGCTCATCTTCACCAGAATTGTTTACGTGGAAATCCTGGGCCACTTGGCTGTAGGGTCCCTATTCATCAGCAAGGGCTTTGCATCTATGAGAGGCCCTGGGGTGGGTAGCAAGGCTCAGGACCAATTTCTATATTGAGGTCCTCCTCTACCATGTGCAAAGTGTATTTTCAGACACCAAACTCACATTCAACATGGCCTTGAGGTTTTTGTGGTTTCTCACGAGAGCCTTTTTACACTTGGAACCCCAAGTAGAGATAGGCTTCCTTGCCAGCACCCTGGGCTGGAGGGGAGGGATTTTATAGCCCTTTTTATTGAGGCTACTGGCCTTTGCAAATGAGGCAGAGATGTGTGTAGCTTCCTTTTACTGATACTTGAGGACCACACCTTGGCCTAAGGCTCTCAGAGCTGGCTCCTTTAGGCCTCGTGCCCTGTCCTGTATCTGCTGGGGAAGCCTCTGGGTTTTAGGGACCATTTCCGGGTCTGGCCCTCAGGTCTCTCCCCCCAGGGCTGTTGCAGGAGAAGAATATTCTTTTTCTGGCTTTCAATTCCATTACAGCAAGTCCCCTACATACGAACCTTCAAGTTGCAAACTTTCAAAGATGTGAACGTGCGTTCCAACAGCATCAGGAGTGAGTGAGGTTGCAGCTCGCCCTCCGTCTCCCATTGCTGACGATCCTTCAGCTCTACCATCTCCCACCTCCTCTCCCTCCTCCGGGCAGTAGCTCTTCTTGCCTGGTCACTCAACGCCAGCCCCTGTATGCCAGCTGTTGTACTGGACTACTGTCCTTTTCAACATACTGTACTGTAAGATTAAAAATGTTTTATTTTCTGTGTCTGTTTGTTTTTTACGTATTATTTGTGTGAAAATTATTATAAACCTATTACAATAAAGTATTATATAGCCGAGTGTGTTAGTTGGGTACCTCGGCTAACTTTTTTGGATTTATGAACAAATTGAACTTAAGAACATGCTCTAGGAATGGAACTTACTGTATTTCAGACACCTATGGATTTCCCTTTTTTTCTTGTGAGCCCAACTGCATATATAATTTTTAAACATACTTTAGTGGGTTTTTGGTGTTGAGGAAGCTGGCATGATCTCAGCCCACCAAAGCCCCACACCAAAAAGTCTCAAATGAGCTAATGTTTCCAGGTTCCTTTCTAGACAAGGAAAGTCCCTTATGGGATTAGTAAAGAAAGGCTTTTATTTTTCCAGACTTTTCCACGGAGTTCTAGTGATGCCGAACCAGGAGCTGCAGACTCAGAACATCCATGTGTAAGGTCCAAAGATGCCCACAGCACCCAGGAGCTTCCTTTTTAAGCTGCTCCACCCTCCGCTTTGGAGCCGAAAGCTCCTCACGTTCCCACTCCCCTCTGCTTACCCGTCAGCCCCAGGGTCAGAGGCTGATCTTGCTTCAGATTCACAGGCTCCTATTGGATTTGCCAGGCTGCGCTGACTCTGCCTGGTGCCGGGCAATGGGGAGCTGTTACTTGATGCCCTCCTTGAGGAAGACAAGGCAGGACGAATCTGCTCTCTTCCAGAGCCTTAGACGTTGTTTATCCTGATTTCAGTTTTCTAAGATGTTAGGAGATAGATCCAGAAGTTTTAGTTGTTATTAGCTAATCAGGGGGTGGGGGGAGGTGGGGGTGGGGGAGATGCTGAAGAAAAGAAAGGGAGGAAGCAGCTTGTTTGGGGGATTTTTCTTTGTAGAATGGTTATTAATATGCTCCACCCTTACACTGAAAATGAGAAACTGATCTCGTGGAGACAGCAGTGAGTGGTCCTGAAGCGAGATCTTAGTTCCCTGCCCAGGGACTGAACCTCGGTAGCCCGGATGAAAACCAGGAATCCTAGCCTCCAGTCCATCAGGGGCTAGAGGCCAGAAGCAAGGTTCCCCTGGCCCTTGCCCCCATTGAAAAATGCCCTTCTCAAGGAGGCAAAAAACTGTAAAAACAGGTACAAAGTTTGTTAGTAGAGACACAGCACAACACGTGGGAGAGCACACAGAGAAACAGTTTGCTTAGTTAAGACAGAAGCAAGGTAGAGATGCGCACCCAGAGAGAAAGGGTGTGGGCGTCCCCCTTAGTGAGGAGGAGTGCGGCGAAGAGGCGGTTTAATCCTTGTGCAGGGCAGTTCTTCCGGGTCTTTGTTTCCCTTTGGCCAATTATCTGGTTTCTTTTTTCACACCTGACCTGCCCTAGGACCCTCCCCAACATGTGTGTGCAACTTTTTTTTCAAGATGAATTCCAGCCCAGAGGCCTATGGGGAGGAAGCCTTCGCATCACCTATTATGGGGTGGAGCCACTTCTTTTTGACCCCCAAGGAAATTTTCTGCACATGTGCAGTGTCTCCTTTGCCCCAAGGATGGGAACTATGTGACCTCTTGATCTTTTACTCAAATAGGGTTTAGCCCCTCTCTGTCCCTGCCATGACTGTTATCTTAAAGGAGACAAAGCCTGGCTATTTACCCTGTTTCTGCTGTTATTTCCATTTTGAAGTGCAAATGGGAGGCTGATTGTAAATGTCTAACAGGGAGCCCATCTATATCCTGCCTCAAAACCATGATCTTACTGATGTTCAGGGCTCACATAGAAGGTATGTCTTGGCCTGAACTGTAATTGCCGTTCTTTTGATGTGGAAAGAATAATAACATAAGAAATGAAGATTTTGAGGGCTGGAGGAAAGGCAGAAGGAAAGTAAACACATTGTATGGCTCATATTTCATAAAGAGACCTTAACAGATACTAAGTAATAAACTTAAAGTTCTAATTATAGGGGTACTTGCAGTAAATGCTTATCTTAAAATAACGCTTCTAAGTATATTTGAAAGTCTATCTTAAATGTGAAATTATTTTAAGCATGCGATTTAACGTCACAAAGATAACTACCAGGGAAAAATCTAAAATAGCATAACTAATAAAAACTAGGAGATGGATGGGAGAGGGGAAGTAGTGGTTTAGAATTTGATTGATTCCTCATCTGTGACAGTTGGTGGACAATGCTTTTGGTCCAATTTTGATAAATCAAGGAATAGAGGCATAAACATTTTATTGTATGCTATGATGGCAGTCCTGAGAAGACAAGACCTGGAAACTGGTGATGGTGGTTGTTTCCAGAAGGCGGGGAGGGAAAACGTCCTCGTTTCATGTTTTCCTGTAATAGGGCTATTTTTTTAAGATCATGGGCATGAAATCATTTCTATAGGAATAAAAGCCATTTTTAGCATGTCCGGTGGGTCAGTGATAATTGTGTTCTGGTCTGCAAGATCTGGCCAGAGAGATGTTTGGATTTCTAGCACTGCCAGATCTGTCCTCTTAAACAAGATAAAGCCAAGGGGGCCATGGAGGCTCAGCTCCCTCTGATGTCACAGCTGGTGGAGAGGCACCCCGACAAGACTCCCTCTTTCTGATGGGGGTGGTGGGCGTGGGAGGGAACGAAGAAGGTCAAGGGTCTGTCGAAGGTCGGGCTGCTGGGGGCACATCTTGCTCATTTCAGGCTCATTCATATCACGTCCAGGACGACAACCTAAGGAGGAAGACTTTTCCATCTAAAGAACAGGGAGAAGATACTACAGTAAAAGAGCGAAGTTACTGTATTTTCCTTTTGGTTCACTGGTCCCTACATTCAGTATTTGGCTTTTCTGCCTACTTTGGGGCCCTATATTGGACTTTCTTTCTTCCTCCCTCCCTTCCTTCCTTCCTTCCTTCCTTCCTTCCTTCCTTCCTTCCTTCCTTCCTTCCTTCCTTCCTTTCCTTCTTTCTTTTTTGAAGATCAACAAACTTCAATTTTATTTCTTCGAAGATATAAAGAATGGTATTTTTTTATGTTCATAGAAGAGGAAGGCACACATGAAATTAGGATAGAAAAGGGGTCTTTACATCTATTTGGGATTTTACTAATTATAGGAATAAAGTGTGTCATGCTGTGAATATGACAATTTAGAAAAAAATGAAATAAAAAATAAAAGTATCAAAATTGTCTTAAGAGGAAATAGAAAAACATAGTGCACTAGCAACTTGACATGAATAGGATAGTCTAGTCCAATATCTACAGATCAGCCATCAAAAACGCCGGGAGCAGACATTTTAACAGTGACTTTGCAAATCCTTCAGGGAACAAATTAACCTTTATCTTATATGAAATTTTTCAGAGAATGATTATGTTGGAGTTCTTAATGTGTCTCAGTTACGGAGTGGTCGGGAGAAAATAAAGACAAAACCCACGTTAGCGCAGATGCCATTGTATGAGAAGGAAGCTGGCCCAGCAAGGTGAGATTCCTGTTGTCCTGCAGGGACAGCTGTAGGAACCCCAGCTCCTGACTCTGCGGTCTGGCCTCTTTACCCCAAAGGAGACTGAAGGGAAGAGACTTCTGTGGGGTCCCAGAAAACCACAGTGCCAACCCCACCCCTCCCAATTCCTGCTGGATCCTCTCAAGTGTTTACTGTGTTCTGACCATCGTCTGCATCTGAAGAAGCTTTATCTACAAGCCCCTGGTCCTTTGGGAAACCCAGTGGGTCAGCTGGATTCCCCCAGTAGGTTTTCAAGTTTCTGATTTCTTCTTGATTCACACCAACAAAGAAAGCTGTCCTCTCCCTTTCCCCTAAGGTACCAAGGGCTTCCTTTTTTTTCCCAGATGGCCAGAAATTTATTCATTTCATTTTTTTTTTATCTTTCATTAAAGTAGGGAATGATATTACTGGTAGGAAGAAAATTTTAAATAAGATCGAACATTTACTTTGCATTAAGTATTTACAAAGTCAGTAACAAAGAGTAAATTTCAAGTCATTTCTAATAAAATTGCAGCAAACGTCAAAGTATTTTTTTTCAATTTCAAAATCTTTCATATTTACCCTGCAGGCCATCTGACACTCTTCCTCTACTCTATTCCCCACGCATCACTACCTTTCATAATTTCCAAGTCCTATCATGTCACGCACTACTTATCATATTCATCTTAGTTCTTTTGCTAGTACCATCTAGTCCATACATTTATCATTTTATACCTAGAATCTAAACCCTTTTCTGATTAGTCTTTTCTTAAAATTTTTTTATTGGAGGATAGTTGATTTGCCAAGGACTCCTTAAATTTATTGTGGGAGAGTGGGCAGTGGGCTATGCAGCCAGTGGGCAAGGGCACCGTTGTCTCTGGGAAGCACTTATCCCTTCCTGACCCCCTGACATCCTGGCCCAAATCATCTCCTTGTGCCCCATTGTTGGAAGTTCAACCTCTGTGTCCTGCGGGTTCTTCAGCGTCAGGCCTAAGAAAAACCGTTTGTTTCCTCCCCCTCCCCTTTCTCGTACTGTCCACGCTCTCTGCTCTGTCTGGACACGGCGCAAGCCCATGCCTCCGTGCCCTGGCACGGCTCTTCCCTTCCTGTGATGCCCCTCTTCACCTCTCAGCCCTCCTGGGTGACTTCGCACCTTGTTCATTGGTCCATTTCCTGGGCTGTTAGCGCGGGCTGTGTTTCATTTCTGTCTGTGTCTCCTGATGTTCCCTAAGACCACGAGTCTCTGGGCCGGCCCCTCACCCGGCACCCATGTTCAGCACACACCCCAGAGCCTCCACACCTTCGGAGGTGTGAACCTGAGCTCAGGAAGCCAACGGCCCTGGTAGAAGTCCCGGCTCTGCCGCTCCCTTCCTCTGTTGTTGCTCCGAACCTCAGCTTCCCCATTAGCACAACCGGGATGAAACGTCTCAGCCTCGTGGGGTGGCTGTGTTTCACTAAATCAGAGCTTTCCTGACACATACTCTGCACCTACTAATTGCTCAATCGAATCCAACTATAATTATTAGACGAAAAGGATATAGTGCACAGTTTCAGATTTTTTCTGCCCACATTTTTTCTAAAACTGTGCTCGACAGTGTGAGAGACTAAAACTTTAAAGCTTGAGGAGGGGGCCCCAAAATTACAAGAACAGGCCAATCTCCATGCACTCAAACATCTGCACTCCAGGTTGGGAGCAATGACAGATTTTGGGAGAGGCTGGCTTTTCCACCTCCTGTCTCCAGGTAATCTTGCATCTTCCAGGCTGCTAAGAGGCCATCCTTGGAAGAACCCCCTGCAGGTGGAGGTCACCGCTCCCCCATGGGCAAGCACATAGCAGCACTGAAATGCTCATATTTCTGTCAACTAAAAAAGTATGTACACAACCTAAAAGTTGAGAGTTATGTTTTATTCAGCAGACACACTAAGGACTTTGAGCCCCGGAAGCAGCATCTCAAGTAACCCTGAGAAAACTGTTCTGAGGAGGTGAGGGGGTAGAGAGGACATACACAAGTAGGTAGTAGGAATAAAAGATTACTATTAATAAAAGAAAACTATACATCTCAAGGTAAGGAATTTTGCACTTGAGTCTGGGCTCACTGAAATCATTCCTCCGATATACACCTCAGCCACCTGGGGCCAGTATCCTGTGTTTTCACATTTCCTCAGGGCTCACCCGTAGGGAGCGGCTGCAGTCTGATGGCTGCTAGAGGGCAGGTATTCTTCGTTTCCTTCCTGAATTCCCTCAGGGCTCACCAGCTCTCTATTGGAGGGCTGCAATCACTGATGACTGTGCTGTCCTTTGTTACTGATATGTCAGACAATATTTTGTCATTTCAGTCTCCTTTCCATCCATCACAAATGGATGCAGTTTGTACCCTCTGCCCTGGTCCTGTCACCCCAGACTGGTTTCCCAGAGAGAACTGGTCACAAAGCCTGCAGTGTCTTCTCTGGACAGGACTTTGGGGGGTAGGTTTCCAGCAAAGGCTGGAGACTGACGTTGACTCTCAGACACGGGCCTTGGGTGCCACCTGGTGGGCAAATGCCATATCGCAAACAGTCCTCCCGCCTAATAGTCCACCGCGAAGCAAAAAGGAGAGTTGTTTTAGATTTGTTGCCATCATTAAAGGAACTGGCCAGGCCGAGGATCAGACCCATGAATTAACAATGGTGCTTCAGCAAGCAAGCTCAGGAAGTCCAGGTCACGAGCAAGAGGACCTGGGGAGGGTGGAGGTGAAGCCGAATCCCGTCTCTGTACCCTGACACTGAGTTAAATCTCAGAGACAGAGTTGTGGGTGAAGGAGAAAAGAAGAGGGCTTCCCTGGCGGTGCAGTGGTTAAGAATCCACCTGCCGATGCAAGGGACATGAGTTCAATCCCTGGGCCGGGAAGATTCCACATGCCCCGCAGCAACTAAGCCCATGTGCCACAACTACTGAGCCTGTGCTCTAGAGCCCAGGAGCCACAACTACTGAAGCCCTTGTGCCACAACTACTGAAGGCTGCGAGCCTAGAGCCCGTGCTCTGTAACAAGAGAAGCCACTGCAATGAGCAGCCCACGCACCATAACGAAGAGTAGCCCCTGCTCACCGCAACTAGTGAAAGCCTGCACGCAGCAACAAAGACCCAATGCAGCCAATAAATAAATAAATAAAATTTATTTTTTAAAAAAAGAAAAGAATAGCTGTATTGCTTTGCCAGGCAAGGAGGGCCACAGCGGGTTAGTGCCCTCAAAACTGTGTCCCGATCCATGTGGGTAGTGAGGAGTCTTACCGTCCAGGGGAGGCATTGCTGGTCAGGATGAGGGTGTGTGCACGGCCTGCATCCCTTTAATCCAGAGATCATCTGGCATCAGGTCGTTATGGGCAAAGGGTGATCTTTTCTCTGGAATGAAGAGTGTTTCATTAAGTAGTTAACATCTTGCATCTGGTGGTTGTTTTAGTTCTGCAGAAGGGGTCAAAGATATTGTCATGTGTATCCCTTGAGGGGGACCCAGGACCCTGCCCCCAAGGCTGCACTGTTGTTTGTTGGCTGCTCCTCCCTTGTCTCTGCATCCCCTCCCTTCCCTGATTAGCAACTGTTTGAACCTGCCTTTTGGAACTCAGGGAAGGGGACACAGAAAGGCTTTTGTGCCCAGGAGCCCCTCAGGGTCCTGCTTGGTTCCAAGGATGGGCCCCTGTTCCCCTCTGTATACACGAAGGGGCATTTGACTCATCTTTGGTTGTGGGTTCCAGACCTGCGCTGGTCAATGGGCTCTGCTAATCATGACCCCAACTCCACTTTCCCTGTCTCCCTCTACTTTTTTCAAAGTTCTGGTGCTATTTGAGCCCAGTGGTAACCCAATAAGCTGGGCAATGCCAGTGTTATTCTCCCAACCCTTTTGTAGGGTATTGAAATGTCTTATTCCAAACCAGAGAGGCGTTGAGGGGTGCTGTCAGATTCCCTCCCCTCTGTTTTCCCAGTTTTGCTATTTCCATGCTGCAATGGTTTCCTCCCTGCCTTTCTGTCCAAACTCACCTCCCTCCCATGGTCATGTCTTCCCATCTCCTGCTGCAATTATGGCAGTGGCATGCCATTGGTGTCCTGCCCTCTCATTTCTCCCTCTTTAATTATCCTTCTGAGGTGGAGTCAGTTATGTTCTTAACAAGGATCCAATCATATCATTATATGCTCTTAAAAAAAAAAAGACCAAAACTGTGATGGTTCCCACTGCAACCAGGATAAGGCTTAACTCACTCAGCATCCTCCGGAGTGTCCCTGACTCCTGACAGCCTCATCCTTGCTCCTCCCCTCTGGACTTCTTAAGGTTCCTAATCGGAGCCCCAGGATCACTGCTCCATGTTCCAAACATCCTTCTACTGCCCATGTCCTTGATTTGTTTTCTCATTTTTTTTTTTTAGCAACAAGCTGAATTTATAGGTAAGACTCATCAGTCTTATATTATAGGTTGCCTAAGCAATTAAGCCTATCTCCTTTACACGTTGACTCTGGAAAGACTGAAATGTCCAATCAGAACTTGTATCCCAAAGCCCTGTCTAATAGGATAATACCTGTTAGACAAAACCCCCAAATTTACTGTATATTGGCATCCATTTCACAAAGCCACCCTGTCCTACCGTTCTTAGCCTTTGCTCAGAAAGAAGTTGTTAAGGCTGTTGTTTTTTCCTACCCTTGACAGCCCTTGGTCATTCATCCAGGGATTACTCAAATGCATTAAATCTAGAAATAATCCAAAGATGTTCATTTAGTCATTAATTTCCGCTCATTCGCCTCTTCAGTCTTCAGGAAATTCTTGTAGGCTGCTAGAATAGCCTGCAGACTTGATTTATTTTCTTGCCCTTCCAAGTATCAGAAGAAAGAAGAATATCTAGGAAGACTATCTAAAAGACAAATAATAAAGGGAAAAAGTAGAACCAAGGTAAATACCATGACAGCTTTTGGACAAATCCACTGAACACCTGTCCTGAGCTCTCCACAAATCAGTGCTATCTAAATAGAAATGTTAAGAGGAAAAAGAAATTTAAGGGAAAGGACTCAACCCAGGGGGCAGCATGCAGTCCTAGATTAGATCCTAGTGCAAAGAGTTTTGAAAAACTACAAAATCTATTTTGGGAACAATTATGGAAATCAAAATATGATGGGTCATAAATGATGCAAAAGCTCATCAAGATGATTGACACTGTGGCTTATTAGGTGTGATGAGTATTTATAGGCGGGTCCTCCTTTTTCCTTTTTTTCAATTTGTTTAAACTACAATACAACAAGAACAGTTCACCCATTTCTTCCCCCACCTCCTAAGCCTCTGGCAAACAGCAATCTGTTTTCTGTATCTGTAAGCTTGGTCTATTTATTTATTTATTTATTTATTTATTTACAGATTTTATAATATAAATGAAATCATACGGTATTTGTCTTTGATTTATTTTTTTATTTTAATAAATTTTTTTGTTTATTTACGTTGGTCGTGTTAGGTCTTTGTTGCCACACCTGGGCTTTCTCTAGTTGTGGAAAGTGAGGGCTGCTCTTCGTTGCGGTGTTCAGGCTTTTCATTGTGGTGGCTTCTCTTGTTGCGGAGCATGGGCTCTAGGATCACACGCTTCAGTAGTTGCAGCACGTGGGCTCAGTATTTGTGGCTCCTGGGCTCTAGAGTGCAGACTCAGTAGTTGTGGCGCACGGGCTTAGTTGCTCTGTAGCATGTGGGATCTTCCTGGACCAGGGATGGAACCCGTGTCCCCTGCATTGGGAGGCAGATTCTTTACCACTGTGAGACCAGGGAAGCCCTGATTTATTTTTTAAAAATATTTATTTATCTTCGTTGTGGTATGCAGGATCCTTAGTAGCAGCATGCAGGATTGGGTTCCCAGATCAGGGATCAAACCCGGGCAGGGCCCCTTGCTTTGGGAGCAGGGAGTCTTAACCACTGGACTGCCAGGGAAGTCCCTGTCTGACTTATTTAACTTATTTAACTTAGCATAATGCCCTCGAGGTCCAGCTACATTGTCACAAATGGCAAGATTTCATCCGTTTTCATGGCCGAGTAATAGTCCACTGTAAACATACACACCAAAATTTCTTTACCATTCACCCATGAACGGGCACTTAGGTTGTTTCCATATCTAGGCTATTGTAAATAATGCTGCAATGAACATGGGAGTGCATTTTTTGTTCGTTTGTTTGGTTTCGGCTTTTTTGAGTGAGTATTTTTGGTATTGCTGGCTCGTGTGGTGTTACTATTTTTAATTTTTTGAGGATCCTCCATACTTCTTTTCCACTGTAGCCCTTTCCATTTCCAAAACTCAAGCTGAGGGCCAAGAAACAAGGATGTTTCTTTAAAGTGGCCCTCCCCTCTCTGTCTCTGGTGAACAGGACCTGATCCAGGAGAGTCACCAGGTCATTTCTAACCATCCTTCAGGGCGTCCTACAGTGATGTCTGTGTCCAGGCTCACAGACCTTCCAGGCGGAAGTGGTACTGATACTGACAGGGCAGCTGTGATGTCTAGAAGTGTCCCTTTTGCATCAGGGGGTGGGTGAGTGGTAAATGTTAGCTCATCCTGGACTAAGCCCTTGCAAGCTGGCCTCCCAGAGAAGGAGGTGGACTCCTGACCAGCTCCATGGCAACCAGCTACCACCAGTGCTAAGAGGTCACTCTGGCTGATGCTTCCCAGTCCTGAACAATGATGTGGCGAATCTTACCGACAGCTTGCCCTGTCACTCAACTTGACCTGCAAAGCTTGAACCAGCTCCCCGATTCTAAGAGGGGAGGGCCTGGGGCTCTGCTGAGCTGGCCAGATGTGATGGGAGCCCAGGTCCTGCCACGTCATCTTGCTGTTTTATCCTGGCCACTGATCACACCAGGCCAGTGCTTCCCTAATCAGACGACTCAAACCACCACCCAGGAGTTTTGATGCCTGTCTTGGACCCTACAGATCTCTGGGGCTGCCCTAGGAAGCAGGGCACAATGGGGTCTTGCTCCCTGCCCCATCCAATCTCCATGAGTTTCCCCAAAGGAACGCTGTTCCCACAGGAGGGCTGGGTTCACACACACTGTGTTTAATATGCTGCTGTATTTCTTTCTGGCCTTTTTTTTTAACATGTATGTCACATGAGTGTGCATGTAAGGGTTTACTGAACAAAGCTGGAATCATGGGACCCATAGAGATTTCTATTTTTATTAATTAATGTTTTGTTTTGGGCACATTTATATAATTTACAAACAAGCTGCAAAAATAGTACAGAACTCCCGAACACGCTTTGTCGGGTTACCCTAAAGTTAACATCTCAGATATCCACGGTGTAATTGTCAAAACATAAAAAATGAACATGGCTACATTACTGTTAACTAAATGACAGACTCCATTCAGATTTTGCCAGTTTTTCTATTAGTGTCCTTTTTCTTTTCCAGGATCCAGTACAAGATATCACATCGCATTTAATCATTGTGTCTCCTTCGTTTCCTAGTTTCTCAGCCTTTCTTTGTTTCCCATGCTCGTGGCAGTTTTGAAGAGCACGGGTCAAGTCTTTCATAGAATGCCCCTCAGTTTGGTTTGTCTGATGTTCCCTCATGATTAGACAGGGGTTCTGGGTTGATGGGAAGAAGACCAGAGATGGGATGTGCCCTTCCCACATCGTGTCCAAGGGTGCAGGACTTTCCACTTGGTTACGGGGCTTTCTGCTAGGTTTCCCCAATGTCACGTTACCGGCTTTCCCTTTCCATATGCTATTCTTTGGGTCAGAGTCTCAAATAATTTTTTCTGCAGTATGATTTTAATGTCTATATATTTCATAGTATAATTATACTCTAAAATTTAATTGTTCCCCTATTGTCATTCTCTGGTTTCTGGTTGACCTCTGGTTTCTGCATTATAAATCATGCTGGCTAAGGATACCTTAAGAAGACTGATAGGAAAATGCTGTAATAATTCTAATGCTTCAAACTTAGTCAAACCACATCTGGGGTTTTGCATTCTATTTTGGCCTTAATCTTCAGAGTACATCCATGGGGGTTTATGAGGGTGGTGAGGATTCTGGAAACCATGGCTTATGAAGCTTAGCTGGGTGAATGGGGACTACTTGGCATGCGGATGGGCAAGGAAGCTGTTTTCAAATATGTGGAACACCATTGAAAAAGAGGTAGACTTATTCTCTATGATGATGTTTGAGTCCTCATATTTAACTAAGAGGAGGCATTTATTTTTTTCTGGAATAATGAAGGTGACCAGTCATCTAAACTGAGCCACTTCTTTTTCTTTTTTTTTTTTAAGATTTTTTTTGGTGTGGACCATTTTTAAAGTCTTTATTGAATTTGTTACGATATTGCTTCTGTTTTATGTTTTGGGATTTTTTGGTCTTGAAGCATATGGGATCTTAGGTCCCCGACCAGGGATCAAACCTTCACCCCCTGCATTGGAAGGCGAAGTCTTAACCACTGGACCACCAGGCAAGTCCCTAAACTGGGACACTTCTGAGAGTAAAAGGAACACTAGTACTAATTATACTTGAACAACAGGCATAAACTGGGACTGTCCCAGGTGAACCAGGATGTTGATCATCACTCTGTGCACAGGAAAATCTCCCTAAGGAGCAGAGATAGGACGGGGAAACAGAAAGGCTGAGTTCAGTGCTGAGTCCTTCCGTTCTTGGAGGCGTGCTGCATTGTTAGGCATGAGTGTGCAGGGGTTTCCTGCTGTCAGTGGGAGCTTACTCGATGTCACCAGTGACAGACGACTTCCAAGTTGCTAGATGGACATTGGATGGTATCCTAGTTCTAAAAGCCCATAATTCAACTGAGAAAATTATCACCTCTATTGCCGAGACAATTAAATGAGATTCACATTTCTTTCTTCCAGGTCCTTGTAGAAGCACAGTTCCCATTTGGTCCTCAAACTTGGCTTGTGTGGGCTGGGAGGAGAGCACAGTGATGATGCTTTGTAACTTGTAAGGAGCTAAACATTGAGTTCAGTGCTCTGTGTTGGGGCAGGGAAGAGTCCATATGAGGTGCTGAGAATTTTAATGACTTATCCAGGGTGCGCTAGTCAGATGTTTTTGGTTGTAAGAAATAAAAGTCACTGGAAATAACAGAAAGCTGAGACTAAACTATATCCCTGTCCTTGAATTTCTGAAGGCTACTCCTCTTGATAAGAACCAGCCCTGCACTTTAAAACTGTGTATTTTGAGCTCTTTTGGATTTACAGAAGACTTGCAAAGAGTTGCATACCCTCTACCCAACTTTCCCTATGTCAACATCTTACATAATCATAGCACAATGAACAAAACTAGAAATTAACACTGGTGCAATACTGTCAGCTGAACTATAGATTTTATTCATATTTCACCATTTTTCTTATTAACACCCTCTTTCTGTCTCAAGAGCCAATCTCAGACCTCACATTGCATTTTGTCATCACATCTCCTTCAATCTGGGTCAGTTTCTCAGGCTTTTCTTTCAGATCTTGACACCTTTAAAGAGGACCGATGAGATGTTTTGTAGAATGTCCCTCAATTTGGCTTCCTCTGATGTTTTCTCGTGATAACCTTTTTGAATTAAGGCTACAGACTGTTGAGAAATGATGCTGTGTCTTTTCAGTGCATCACATCACTAATGCACTGATGCACTGATGCAGGGGTATGTGATGTTGATACATTCTGTTACCACTGATGTAACCTTGAGCACTGTCTGAAGGTGAGGTTTGCCAGCTTTCTTCTCTCTAATGTGACTATTTTCCCTTTGTAATTGGTGACTGTTACTTTGAGATCATATGATATAATTTTTCTCCTTAAAAGCATGCCCACTAATGTTAGCATGTCTCATGAATCACCTTTCCTGTTTAAGCTGAATTAAATGAGGTCTTGAAGACAAATGTATAAATGCAGAGAGCTGACTTTTTTCTCTTCAGATCTGCTTTATTCCTTTCTCTCTGCATAACTGTCTCTGCTTTCCAGTTTATTTGGTGGACAGGGTGGCTGTCATCAGCACCTCTCACCAGTGTAAGAGAGCAACCCAAGGGAGATAGACCTTTCAAATGCCAAGCCCAAGTTCCCAGAGAAGGAACTCTGATTAGGCCAGTCTGGGTCGGGAACCAAGCCCTGACCCATCAGTTTGGACCCAGGGGTTCAAGACCACATTACTTGTATATGTCTGCATGGAACCCACCTAATATTGGCATGAGATGCAAAATCTTTGTGACATAAGCAGCCAGTGGATACCCACCCCACTCAGCAAGTCTGGACGTAGTCAGAACTGGAACTCAGGAAGCTGAATTCCCAAGCAGTGTGAGTTTCCCTTCAAACCTCCACCCATGTTAATCTAAGACAACTTAACTCCCTGTCTTGATCAGTCTCAAGCTAGAGTGGCATCTTATCCCAATTCTTGGAAAGAAATATGAAATTACACTTGGGTAGGAGGGGAAGTGAATGGTTGAAGGTCCTTAATAATTCCTGGGACCTAAAGTTCTCCTTGGTAGATCTGCACAGCTAAGTTATCCATCCAGCTGTGTTACCCTAATTCTCCAGTGACATGGAACTAAAACCCAAAAGCTAATCACTTAATGGGATTGACCTTAAAATGCAGCAGATTTTCAGAAATGGTTGGAAAATCTTTTCTGAAAGGAGAGCTGCCTGGATCACATTCTTCAAGGAAGGAAAACAAAGCATGCCTCCCTGGTTCCGTGGGGAGAGGAGGGAGGGGTGGGTGCGCCTTGGGGAAAAAACAACGCTTCGCAGCATTTCCTGGATTCCCGATTCATATTTTCCCCCTGATGTCAGGAAGGGAGCATCCTTTTCTCCTCTGGCAGCTTGGTTATGGCACCAAGAAATCCAAGATAAATGGGAGGCTCTGTGTACAGAGTCTGGAACAGCTGGACCTTGCTGGACATGATGGCAGTGGCTGGTCAAATGGGGACATCTGGTTTCCTTCCCCAGAGGCTCAACAATGGCAGAAAGGCCAGTAAAGATAATCCCATCTGCCACTGCCAGGCTGAGGCTCCCAGGACTCCAGAAACTGGGCTGGGGAGATTGGGTTTCTCTTGTTTGGAAGTGGAGGTGGGAGGGTGACAGGAGAGCAAGCTGTGCCCCTAGGCTTTTCTCCCCTGTTGTCCTGGGTCCTTGTGACCATGGAGGACAGCTTTCCAGGAAAGCTGGGGGATCCCCTGGAAGAGTCTAGAAGACTTTGCACATTTGTAATTGGAGGGCACACAACAGCCCCCAGCTAGACACTCTAGAAAATCATCCTCATGAGAATTTCCTTGCCCAGAGATGTTTGTTCCATGGTGACTGTATTGAAGGACTCTCAGCTAGAGGTTAGCAGGCCTGGCATCGAAGCTGCTTCATGTTGTATAAGAGCCCAGTGGTCTTGGACAAAAGACTCAGTCTCTTCTGAAACTCAATTTGTTCATCTGTAAAATGAGGACAGTAATACCTGCTTCCCGAGATTGGTATGAACATTACATGAAATCATAGACATGGAGGAATTTGCTAGAAAAATGGGAGCCATATTGGTGGCAGATGTGATCATTTCTAATAGAGTTTGGGACGCTTATTACCAGGAGTGTGCTCTCCATGTGACAGAGGACACGGAGAACAGAAACCCGCAAAAGATTCAGGTGTCTTGGTCTTAGCCTCTAGTCTTAAACTTTAAAATAATCATTTAGTTCTTTTCCTAGAAAAAGAATAACAGGCAAATAGACAGGATGGCTGACCACGCCTTAATGTCCACTCATTACAGAGGGACTAACGAGCAATATACTGACTAGAAGGTCGCAGAAGAAAGGTATGGGGTTAATGGATCTAAGGATGGGGTTTGACCGAGGTCCGGGAAGGGGACCAGAGCTAGTCAGAATCTTAATTTAGAGCAGGACGTGCTCTCTGGCTCTCTGTTAATCTCTGGCTCTCATGAGCAGGTGCTCTTTGGTTCCAACACGCTTTGCAAATTCCCTGGGCTATGACAGTATTAAGAGACTAGTAACTAGAACAGTAATTTTCCAGTAACTTACCTTGGCTTCCCAGTCCTCTTTATAACTCGAGTCTGCTCCATACATAGGGGTGCTCCTACGCCAAGTGAGCAAAATACGTCGTAACATCCTCTGAGTTAAACTAAGTCTCCTTATGCTGGAGTGTGTGGCGGTGGGGGGAGTGGGGGCTGGGGTGGGGGACATTTGGAGGGTAAAGGGAGGATTATTTGGCCAGTGCCCTGGTCTGCAGAAGTGCCCACAGAGCAAAGGCATTGGGGCGGAGAGGGTGCAGTCACAAGGGCCTCTTTGATAAGAGAACATGACACGTTCAGAGCAGTGACTTTTGTATTTAGAGTCATTCTAAATACAAGTCATAACTCCATTCAGGGCATTTTTGTCAGCAGGACCATGAGTCAGAAGGAAAAGGGTCTTTTCTAACCTAAAAATAACTCCAAGGGGACTGAACAGTCGTGGCAGGGTTTGAGGCTTGACCTTTTCTATTTCTGAATGCATGTGACATGTGGGTGTGCTGTGCGGGCAGAGGAAGCTGGGTGAACGTGAAGGAGAGCTTTGAGTCTCCAGCCCTGATTCTAAGAAGTCATGTTGGTGAAATGAGCGCTTGGCCACTTGGGTTAGTGGTGATGCTGCATCTGAAAGCCAGAACTCCAGTCCTGCCTGTCTCTGATTGGTTAAGGACTCAGCATCCTTTACCCCAAATCTACTCTGCTATCCACCTTGGTCCTCACCAGCAGGATTCTGGTTTCTCAGCCAAGGAGAATGCGTGGCTCTCACCCTCACTCACAGTGCCCAGGTGCACCCCAACCCCTTCTTAGGTACACTGCCAAATTTTGATCAGTGTCTAAAACTGCTGTTGTGCTCATGGAGGATACATACTGTCCTGGTGATGCCCAGGTGACCTGAGACATAGCACAGGTGGGAGGCATAGCATGAGGACAACCTGTCATCAGAACATGCAAGAATTCTGCTGTGCATGTCTGAGAGCAAACCGGGGCTGCAAAGACACCACGAGATGAGCGCCGTGATTCTGCCATGCAGCTTCGTCCCTTCCTGTCTACAGCCCCCAAAGCCAGCATCTGAGAAAATGGCTGAAAACCACAGTCGAACAAGCTGGCAGATAAGTGCAGAGCATCCTCGGATCACATCTTCTTTACCTTCCTGTCTCCCACCTGCTGGTCAGAAAGCAGGCTTTGGTCCGTAAGCCGCCACCTTCACCTCCCCTGCCCACCCCACCCCTGCCACCAGAGTGTAGTATCGCGCAGAGACTCAGAACATCTCTAAATTAAGCCACGAAGACAGTGAGTAGGAAGAGAGAGAAGGAAACGTCCCTGACCTTCTCTCTGGCTGGTCCTATGCCCCACCCCCCTCAGAGTCCTGCTCTCCCTGCTGCTACCTGCCCCCCTGCTTCATCTGCATAAATCCTACGTGTCCTGGAGGGGCCAGCCCCACCCACCCTCCCCAGGAGAAACTTCCCAAAAGCTCCACCCTACACTGCTCTCTCCTTTCTCCCAGCCCCACGCGTGTGCACTCTGTGCTGTGCAGTTAATTATAGCACTTTCTGATAGACCATTCTGTGATCTGCTGTGGTTTTATGCATAGGGTGACCTGTTACCCCAAAAAAGCTGGGGTACAGTGGACAAGAGTGAGGCATCAGACCTGGTCCAAATCCCAGCAAGCTGCTCGCTCGCTCTAAGACACAGCTATCTTGTCTGTGAAATGGGATTCATCACACCTGCTTGTGGGATTATTGTAAGGAGCAAACGGGTATGGAAAGCACTTAGGAGCTGGTATAGAATAACTGCTTAAAACCAGTGTCTGTTGGAATCAAGAGGATGTAATGTGTGTAGATTCAAGGCTCTCCTACTTCCCAGACTCAGAGCAAAACTGGGGGTCCCCATATATAGGCGACATAAAAATATCATCTAACCCTCATGCAGGGGCCGGTACCGCCACTGATACAAAGCTGCCGAGTGGCTGGTTAAACGGCCTGCCCCTTGGCCTTGAATGAGGGGTGGAAACTCGACGCTGACCCACTTGGCCGGGTATCTAGGGAAAAGGTCCACAGTCAGAACACGAGCTCCCAGTGGCATAGGGACCATGTGTTCCACGACCTTCCAGGGGCCTCTTCCAGCCTTACATTCCATAAATCTGCATTTGATGAGGACTCACAATGACTGGAGATGCTCCCCAGTGAGGCGGAGCCAGGAGCCCTGCCCGGGAGGGTCTGTCAGCGCCTGTGATGAAGTAATCGGACAGGGACAGCTGCCTCTGTCTCAGGACACCGATGAACCCAGTCCATACCCTCAGCAGCCGCCGGTGCAGGAGGGGAGCCGCCCGCGAGGCTGCCTTGCTCTCAGGCCAGCACGTGAGGCACGGAGAGGAAACCAGCTCAACCCAGCCCACCCATCACACACAGGGGACCCTGATGCCCAGAGAGGGGAAGGGATGGCCTGAACTTGCACTTCTGATCTGCAGTGGGACTCAAACCTGGGAATGCTGTCTCTGAATCCCATTCCACTGCCCTCCGGGTTGAGAGTGGGTCTGCAGGGATGTCATGATCTCTCTGAGCAGGAGAGTCCCCGGGTCAGAGGGGCCCCCACAATCTCTGCAAAGTTCCCCAAAATTCCCTGCCTCCCTGCAAAGGAGATTGGCCCCTGCAGGCAGGTGACATAGTGGATGCAGAGTCTCCTGTTTGGACTGGTTGATTTGTGCTGTGACTGGGGCACTGGCTCTTTCTTTTCCTTTTTTTTTTTTTGGTTTTGTTTTGTTTTTTTATTTGGGCATGCCACAGGGCATATGGGATCTTAGTTCCCCCGCCAGGGATTCAACTCATGCCTCCTGCGGTGGAAGCACAAGTCCTAACCACTGGACCACCAGGGAAGCCTGGCTGGCTCTTTCTGAGTTTTTGTTGGTTCTCTATTGAGTGGAGAGAATGATTTGGGGCCCATTGGATCTGAGATTTTTTTTTTAATCACCGAATCCCCTAGTTTCTAGTAGGAATGCCTCGTTTCTAATAGGAACTCAAAAAATGTTTAAGTGAATCCCTGCTTCTTGACAATGTTTGGATTGAGCCCACCTGCCCCAAGAAAGCACGTGGAGACTGTACAGGCAGAGACCAGTCCCATGGCTCCAGACTGTGATCCTGGGGGGCAGGTGCCAGGTGGGAGCTGATGTCTTGGCCACACACACAAGCAGGGGGAAGGGTGGAGGAGGGGTTAGACCCCTCTCCCTTGGGGTCTGGAGGGTGCTTTATAAATGCTGGGAGCTGGACCCCCATGCAAGGCGAGGTGCTGTGGCTTCTTATTTTCTTCTGGGAAAATCACTTAAACTCACTGAGCTGTTCCTTCATCTGTAAAACAGGCACAGTATTTACTCCCTTACTGGGAGCCAGTGAGGATGAGATAAGATGATGCACTTTGTAAACTGTCAAGTGCAGTGACCATGTGAGCTGTTAGCACTGTATTTGAAGATGACCGTTCACACAGAGAGAACCACTTACGCTGACCCTTGTGATGGACCCCCTTTTCCCAGGGTCATTCAGAAGGATTCAGGGCTTCTGGGGAACACCCCCAGGCACCCCTTGCAGGTCCAGGCAGTGCCCGGCTGCCTGACGTCTGCTCCACCCATAGGGGCTGCCCTGCAGAGCTCCTGGCTTCACCTGGCAGAGCTGGTCCCCACCAGGGGGAGAGAGTGGAGCACTCCACCCAAGAGCGGCAGCCAGGGCTGCGCAGCGTCGCCTGCCTGACCCTCTCCACTGCATCCGCCTTTCCTGCTGGTGGCCCCAACACATCTCTTTGGAAGATACCAATGGGGACACACTGCCAGAAGTGGATGCTTCTTCCCCAGCTTTTCTTCCTCCACCCCATTCCTCCCCCATCCCCTCCTGCTCTTTCTCCCCTGGCCCCCTTCCTCCCTTCCTCAATAACTTGAACATTTTAATCAATGTGGAGCCTCTCCAGGGTCTCCATGCTGTCACTGCAATTTGCTGTGGTTCAGTGGGCGAATTTTCTCTTCCCTTCTAATGGGAAACAGAATCATTTCCATGATAGGACCCGACTGGTCTGGAGAGGCCTCCACACAAAGAGCACTCTGAAGAGAAGAGACAGCTGGCTGAAAAGAGAGAAGGGATTTGGGGAATTGAAATTCCTTATGATATTGGACTTAAACGTGGAAAATCCACTGCCCTGCATTGCTCAAATGCCTCTGAATTAGAGCAGAAGGGGTATCAGTTAATTTGTTAACTCTGGGTAGGAATTTGTGGTCCAGGGCTTTACAGGATTTTCTTTTCTGGCTGGAGAGAAGCCCATTATACTGGACCTGGGTCTATATTCATCTCTTCCCTTGTAGGCTGGGCTGATCTCAGTGATTCCTCAGCAAGTCATCGCTCTGCCTTCAAGAAGGAAGGCATTCAAACCACCCCAGAGAGGGAGCTGCCTCTTGTCATCGTCACCCATCTCTTCAGGTATAAGAACAGGGAACATCCTTGAGAGGTAGTGCGGTGTATTGGTAGGAGAGTAGGACCAAGCTGGAAGACTGGATTCCAGTCCCACCACTCGCGTTCAACTGCCAGTGGTCCAGGAGCAATCAGGCTTGTGAAAATCAATTAAAGGAACCTCTCTAAAGTGGAGTAGGAAGGCCAGGAGAGGAGCTCTCACCGGGAACCACTGCATGTCAGTTACAGACACTGACAAAAGAACCAGCAACAGAAAAAAATCATCAGTTACAGGAAAATATGGGTTGTTGTATTTCCTGCAAGAAATTGACTCCCCTAGCAACTAGGCCAAAGAGAAACTGTCACCACCCTGAACTCTGACTTTTCTCCAATGGACTTTCAAACTACACTCCTCCCTGCCCCCGCCCCTCAATGTCCTCCTTTTTCTCTGTAAAATAATGTTCCTCTCCTTTGTTTCTTGGATTTGCCTGTGTTTTTTCCATGGCTTGCTGGCTCTGAATTCCAATTCTCTGTTATCCCGAATAAACCCATTTTTGCTGGTGAAATAACAGTTCCATTTTTAAGGTCAATAGGTTAAAGTTCTTTAGGCTTAAGGTTTGAATCGTATCCAAGTCCAAATATCTCTGAAAGGGGTAACACATTGACTCCACTTCCTGGGAGGCACTGGGGCATGTAGGAAATTTGTAGGAAATTTTTTTTTCTTTTAGTAGAATTATACCTGAGCACTGATCTATTGAAATACCTAAATTTCTATGAATTTTATTTTGTTCATATTCGGTATATTATTTGTATATTATGGGTATAGACAGGAGTAGGCAAGTAGCCTTATTTGTTATAAAAAGCAAGTCATCCTGATGGGTATATGGGGACCACCGTATACCCACCAGGATGACTACTACTGAAAGAAAGGAAGAAGGAAAGAAGGAAAGAAGGAATGAAAGAAAGAAAGAAAGAAAGAAAGAAAGAAAGAAAGAAAGAAAGAAAGAAAGAAAGAAAGAAAGAAAGAAAGAAAGAAAAAGAAAGAAAGAAAGAAAGAAAAAGAAAGGGAAAGAAAAAGAAAGAAAGAAAGAAAAGGAAAGAAAGAACGGAAAGAAGGGTGAAAGGGAAAAGGAGTTTTGGCAAAGATGAAGAAAAATTGCAACTCTGGTATACTGTTGGTGGGAATGCAAAATTATGGCTACTATGGAAAACAGTATAGTAGTTTCCAAATAAATTAAAAATAGAATTACCATATGACCTAGTGTTACCAAGTCCAAGCTCGCTCTGTTAGCTGCACGACAGGCCAATAAATCAGAGATGAGGTGCTGAGGCAAGAGATAAGACTTTATTCAGAAAGCTGGCAGGCCAGGAAGATTGAAGACTAAAGTCTCAAAACTAACCATCTTATCGGGATTTGGATGCCAATTTCTTTTACAGAACAGAGAGGGGGAGGAGATGAAGAAGTAATGTAAAAAGGCTGTAAGTCTTGCAAATATCCCCTGGAATGGCCAGCCTGGGGGAGGGGATGTGTTAATTTCTTTTTTCTTGCAGCCATCCACAGGTGGACAGGATCTGGATATTTCCCTGAACAAAGACACTTTGGTTTAATATTCAGGCAGAGGGGCAGGGTTCCCTGAGGCAGGCCATTATGTGCAGACAGTATCCTTTTAGTGAACAAAAGCAATGGGAAGCAAAGGTTAAAGTAAAAGAAACAGATCCAAGATGTAGTCAGATTTGTCTCTTCCCTGTTACACTAGCAATTCCACTCTTGGGTATGTGTCCAAAAGGATTGAAGGCAGAGTCTTGCAAAGATATTTGTATACCCATGTTCATAGCAGCATTATTCAGAATAGCTAAGAGATGGAAGCAATCCAAGTGCTTATCAGCTGATGAATGGATAAGAAAAATGTGGTCCAGACATACAATGCATACAATGGAATGTTACTCAGCCTTAAAAAGGAAGGAAATTTGGACATATGCTACAGCATAGATGAACCTTGAGGACATTATGCTAAGTGAAATAAGCCAGTCTCAAAAAGACAAATACTGTATGATTCCACTTATATGAGTCTTCTAGAATAGTCAAATTCACAGAGACAAAAAGCAGAATGGTGATTGCCAAGGGCTGGGGAGTGGGGGGGGAATAAGGGTTGTTTAATGGGTACAGAGTCTCAGTTTTGCAAGATGAAAAGAGATCTGCAGATTGATTACACAATAGAAATTGAATGTATGTAACAGTACTGACCTGTAAGATGGTTAACAGGTTAAAAAAAAAAAAAGCCATATTGGCTCTGATGGAGATAAGAACCATAGACTTACTCCTTAGTGGAAATCAGTTTAGGATGTGTTCCTGGCAGTAGAAGGTAGAGAAGGCAGGAGGATCCTGGGATCTGAGGACAGTCAGGTGGGGCTCCTCTGGTTTGGACAGCAGATGCTCCTGCTGGTCAGTTTCACTGGTTTCACTCTCTGGGCTGCTTGGAGGAGGCTAAAGATGACTGTATTTCCATGTGGGTTGTACAAGTGCAGTCCTGGAGACAAGGGTATGAGAGAAATGAAGCCTGGAGAGAATAGCCTTGTGATCTCTGACTCTTAAGATGACTTCAAATTTCAAGAGCATGGAGATTTTTCTAGTTCAAGCCCATAGAGACAAGTATTGAGCTTGATGTCTCTTTATACCTCTTTTAGCCCTTTAATTCTACTCAACTCAGGCATTTTGATAGGCAACTTGGCACTCAGTTCAAACATATAATAATTGTCCTGAAGGGCTTTACAGGCTTTATAGAAGCCCCACAGACAACATCTTAGCCAGGATTTCCTAGAGACAAGAGTCTGAATCAAGAGTAAATCAAGCTACTTTAATTGGGAAGCATGAATGAGAGAAAGGGTTGTAAGGTAGGGATGGATGGTGGAGCAAATACGAGGGTGTGTTATCATGTTGGCCATTGCTGGATACCAAGCATGGACCATCCAGAAAAAGGAAGGAGAGAAACATAATGACCAGCTCCTGTGTCCAGTTGGTCAAGGGTTTGCCCAATGTGCAGAATTGTTACTTGCTTTTACAGCATTCTCTTAGCGCAAGGACATTGGCGAGAGCTGTGTCCTGCCAGAGTGGAGGTGTCCAGCAGAAGCAAGTTATCTCCGGCTCCAAGTGGTCACTAGCTTCCACACAGGCAAAATCTGCAGTTGGAATACCACTCCCAACCCTGACCAAGGTGCAATGAATTAAGCCACGTTTATCTACGGACCCATTCCCAGCACTGCATTGTGGGTAACATAAATGAAGAATTCAAATAACAGGGTCCCTGTTTGCAAGTTAATCTGTTTCCTTCCTTCCTTCCTTCCTTCCTTCCTTCCTTCCTCCCTTCCTTCCTTCCTTCCCTCCTCCCTACCTCCTTTCTTCCCTCCTCCCCTACCTCCAGAAAAGATGGGACTTGGGACTTTATATAGACAAAGAGAAAACCTAGACTGAGATGTTGGGGTTTGTGAGTACGAATTGATCACACCCTTTAAATATTTCTGAGTTAGGAACCAATTATGGACATACGAGGGTCGAGCAGATGGAGATCGAAATGTAAATTTTATTATGGATGAAGCTGAATTCAAATAGATGTTTGAGGTTGAGGTGCATAAATTAGGAGTTTGGGATTAATATATAAATTAGGAGTGGATAAATTAGGAGTTTGGCATTACTATATATAAAATAGATAACCAATAACCAACAAGAACCTACTGTATAGCACAGGAAAATATACTCAATATCTTGTAATAACCTATAGGGGAAAAGAATCTGAAAAAGGATATATATATATATATATATATATATATATATATATATACACACACACACACATACACACACACACATGTATGTATGTATGTAGAACGGAATCACTGTGCTGGACACCTAAAACTAGCATGATATTATAAGTCAACCATACTTAAGAAAGGAAGGAAGGAAGGAAGGAAGGAAGGAAGGAAGGAAGGAAGGAAGAAAGAAAGAAAGAAAGGAAAAGAAAGAAAGAAAGAGAGTCTTAGAGACACACAACCTCAGTCAGGCTTCCTGCGACCTCCATGCTTCCCAACTGTCTTGGTAGAGTATGGTTTGCAGAGTGGACATGCCCAATGTCACTGTGAGGAGAGTGGGGACAGAGAAAGAGAAAAGGAGAAAGACTATAATATGCTTCGTTGTTCATGCATGAATTCCACCCAGGGAAGTGCCCAGCAAGGACCTGGTTAAGGCTCGAGAGAAAGACTGGTCTGTCACTCAGGAAACATTTTAGTATGAAAACACGAAGTGAGAAGGATGGAAGTCACCCTCTGGGGTAGGGAGATTCTCCAGTCAGCTCACTTCGGTTAACTTGGAAAGTAGGTCTTCAAAAGATACATCAAGAATTTTACCACCTCCATGTTGACCAGGTAAGAAAGAAAGAAAATTAAGGGAGCACTTCTTCCTCAGGCTGGCCCCGGGGGATGAGAAGGACAAGAGCACCAGAGACCACAGAGACGGAACTCAAGGAGGCAGAGCTTCACGTCCTGGGTACTTACTGCTGGTTAAAGAAGGATCAGACTCTCAGCAAAACCAAATATCGTGGAATGTCTCTCTGCTGTTTACACTCTGACCCCATAAAGTTCCCAGCACACCTCACAAAGGGCCAGTCCAGACTGTTAACCTACAACCTTTGGTTCTCCCATCCCCAAGTACCGTGAGGCCCCTCATCGGCACCTTAGTGTCAAAGACAAAGTCCCAGCCCTCGGAGCCCATCAGCAGGTCTTAGGTTATAACTTCATATAAAAGCAAGTCTGTAAGTAAAAGCCACCCCTACATGTCATTTTGTTCCCGAATACAGACTTTTTAGTGCATGGCAAAACTATCTCCAGCCTATTTTGTGGTCTTTCCCCCCACAATAGTGGTCTCTGCCAGCAAAAGCATATTGGATTGACTGACATCCTCATTCAGAAAAGAAAGATACCAGCCTAGTAGTGCTCTGAGCTCCATTAGCTAATTCCATTGGCACAGGCTCCTCTGACTGGTACGTCCCTACTCTGGGGCCCCGGCTTCACCTCCCAACTGGATGGTCTCCATCTCCCCGCTGGCTGGAGCAGCAGGGTTCTTCCACTTTACAAGGATCACAATAGCCTAGAACAGGACTTTCAAACCCCAGACTGAGGCCTCTGGAAGCTCCCTTGCAGACCATTCTCTGAGCAAGGGGTTACTGGCTGGAAGCCTCCTGGTGATGACGAGGGTCCCAACCTTCAGAGGAGTTGCTGACAGCACCCCTAGGAGTGCACCCCTGCCATCCTTGAAATCTGGGACTTGGAAGGGGTCCCCAAGGCCGTCTTCCCCCCTCCCCCTCATTCCTCCTCCAACCTGCCTCAGAGAGATGAGAGTCTCTTGTTCTCCTTGATCTTCTGAGAAAATGTTCTAAATCCTTCTCTCTTTAGCCATTTTCGGTCTTTTCCATCAGGAGATTATTTTTCACGTCGAACTGTTTTTTTTAGCAGTCACGTAATTTTAAAGCATGTGATTGCATTCCTGCAACCTACTGGAGACAAGATCAGGAAACCTTCAAGGAAGATAAATGTCGTCTTGGCATTTGGCAGGGCTATTCTGGTCTGGGTTGGTGATGGCAAAGCAATGTTTCCTCAAAGTAAACAGCCAGAGGCCTCATGCAAGCTCCATTTTTTTTCCTTTAAAATGTTTTTTCTTTTAAGATGTTTTTTCCTCTGTAAGAAGGCCAGCAGAACACTAGAACACAGGCCTGCTTCAACTATCTGCTCAATGTTTCCACCTAGATTTCTTTAGTTTGTATGTTTCCCTCCCCAATAATCCCTTGGTCCTTCTAATCTGTAGTTCAGCACTGGTCCCAAGCTACCTCATTTTTTTTTTCCAATTTGACTTTTTTTTTCTTATTAGTAACGTATATATGACAATCCCAGTCTCCCAATTCATCCCACCCAGGCTACCTGTTAATGTCAATATCTCTTTATACTTGTCACATTTTTCCCGGCGAGTTCCTGAAGGCCACACACACCATGTTCTGCTTTTCCTTGAAGCACCTATGAGCACCTAAAACAGCCTCCTCCATCTAGCAAGTACTGGAAAACAAATGCTTATTAAACCGAGTTGTGGAATTAATATTAGGTTTTGGCTTTAAAAAAAAACCCAGCATGTATCTTTGTGGAAAGGGCACATCATTCAACCCTGTCTGTTCATTCTCTACCTCTAACCTCATGGGAATTGGTGCCCACATGGTGATCCTCCTTTGAAATCCTTCAGAGTTGAGAAAGGTCCAGCAGGATCCTCTGTCCCAAAGGCCGGGAGGTAGAATAGATGTGCGGGGAGGAGCTTTAGGGATTGCACAGTCCCATCCTCTCCTTGGACAGATTTGAAAACTGAAGCTCTGGGAGAAAAAACAAGTTGGCTCAGATCACTCAGCTGGTTAGTGGAAGAATCAGTGAATCAAATCCTCTCCTTCCGATTCTTAATTGAATGATCTTTCTGCTGCACAACAGCTCATAATCATAGGAAAATTTGCAATATGGGTTAAAAGGAAAATAATTTTCTGGCTATTAAAAAAAGAAACACTCCAGAATGTCTATTCCTTCAATTATTCAAATGATCCAAAATTAGACTGTTTTAACGTTTTAAAAATATCTTAGATGTTAACGGTAAAGCTAAAAAATAACCCCAGCACAAACACCCTGTGGCTCTGATCCTATTCCCATCACAATAGGATTAGAAAGTGCTTAACTTCTGCTACCACTATTGGAACTAGATTTGCTTTCTCACCACTGAATCCCTTTTAGGAATAGCCGAGGGCCTGTGGGATTTATCATTTATCACTTCTTTCAAGAATTTTGACTCTGATCTGGGGATAATTCATTGTGTTTGAAAGAGGAATAAGCCTTCTGTCTAATCCAGGGAACAAAGTACAGAATCCAGCAGCCGGAAGTCCTGGGTTTATTTTTCTTAGGCAGACCCATGAATTTATCATCACTTCAGGGAGAAACAAAGAAGGGGGTTCAGGAAGCCGGTCCCAGCTGTCGGCTGCTCATTTTTTTTGAAAAGAAGAAGAAAAAGGACCGCCAGGCTGATGAAGTACTGGTGAGCCAGATCGTGTCCCAGCAGAGGAAGGGAGACAGGCATCCCTCACCATGGGCCAGGGTTGTGAGAACCTTCCTGCCTGGGTCTCAGCTCCCGGAACCATGACCTGGGCCCAGCCTCCTATCTTAATGGGCTCTTGATGGTCTACAAGGACTTAATGTAGCATGAGGAACGGGAGGACAGGTTGTCAGACACCTGATTGCCCTTCTGAGGGGGTTTGAGGAGCTCAAGACTCATTCATTAAGATGAATGGAAAACATGTGCATTTCAGCTCCATTCAGAAGCTGCATGGATTTACCCCGAGACAAAGGACTATGGACTTTTCTTGAACTTTAAAGGACAGATGGACCTAGTCGGTATCTGAAGTTGAGTTCTAGCTAGGATGATGTTTCATCATTTCTGTAATTACTGATTATTATAAATGCAATTCCCCGCCATGAGTTTATAGAATGCCTTTGTGCTAATGACATGATGTGACAAAGCACTACACATTCTACCCACCACTTAAATATTATTGACTTAAAATACATATTCTATGAATGAGAAGTTAGGTTTTGAACCTTGGGTGCTACTCCTGCCTTGAGTTTAAATTTGCTTTTGGGGAATTCTGTTTTGACTTCAATAGGACCTGCTCCTTTTTGTGTTTTTAAAGGCTGAGCACTGGACACGACATAAACAAACTGGAAGAATTGGGCCCAGTTTTCTCTGTCTGCCTCCTCCCCTCTCCCCTCCCCCTTCCCTTCTTCCTCTCCTCCTCTGCCTCTCCTCCTCCTCCTCCATTCCTCATCCTCCTTCTCCTCCCCCTTTCCTCCTCCTCACCTCCTCCTCCTCCTCTCCTCCTCCTCTTCCCCCTTCCTCCTCCTCCCCCCTTCCTCCTCCTCACCTCCTCCTCACCTCCTCCTCTACTCCTCCTCTCCTCCTCCACCTCCTCCTCCTTCTTCTTCTCCTTCTTCTTCGTATGGTATTTTTCTTTCTGTTTGCTTTTATAAGCTTGTTATAAAGTGTTTTGAAGTGTACTTTCTCTAACAAGGGAAGGTATATAGGACACTTGATTTACCAGAAGGATATAACCAAAATCCTCATAGACAAAGGTGAAAATGAATATTGATTATCCATTATTAAGGCCAACTTAGGATTTTAATTGTTAATAACAGATTGCACTTATCTTGCACCTTATGCAATCTTCAATAAATATTTGCTAACATGGAGAGATTAAACTATTATACACAGATATACTTCTGACTTGTAGCAGAAGTAGGGGCAGAACCTGAGTATCTCTACTCAAATTATACTAACTTTACCATATACTTCAGTTTGAGTAGAACCATTTTTCTAGGTATAAAAGTGGGTTTGATTGATAATTAAGGGTCAAATTTGTCCCATGATCTCCCTGAGGGATGCCTTTGGCTCCTATCTCCCCAGCCCACCTTTCAGTTATATACTTATGACCAAGTAAAATATGATACCTATGACCAAGTGGAATTTATTGAGGAAAGCAAAGTTTAACAGTAAAAATTCAATTAGTATAATTAACCACATTAATCTATAATCACCTCCATAGATGGAGAAAAAGAATTTCACAAAATTTAAAACATACTCATGAAAAAAGAGAAACATATCTTTCAACAATCTAGAAATAGATGGAAACTTCTGCCATCTCATAAATAATATCTCCAAAGACCCTATAGCTAGCAGCATAATTTATAGTGAAATGTAGAATTATTTCCCCCTAAGATAAGGACCAAAGCAAAGACGTTTGTTTTCACTTCTTTATTCAACATTGTATTAGAAGTCCTGGCCTATGTGATAAACCAAGGTAAGGAAATAAAAAGCGTAAATATTGGAAGTGAACTAAGTCAAACTCTTTTAATTTACACAGAGTGATTATATTTGTAGACAATCTTAATGAATCAATGAAAAATGCTAGAAATAATAAGTAACTTTAGTAAAGATGGAGGAAATGAGGTTGACATAACAAAGCAATTATATTTCTATATACTGGCAAAAAATCTAGAAAACAAATTAAAAAACATTATTTACAAAAGCATCAAAAATGTGAAATACTTAGGATTAAATTTAATGAAAAACATTCAAGGCCTCAGCACTGAAAACTAGAAAACATTGCTGAAAGAAATTAAAGAATATCTAAATAAATGGAGAGATATACCACATTCATGGTTTGGAAGAGTCAATATAGTTAAAATGGCAATTCTTTTCAAATTGCTTAAAAGAACAAATGAAACCTTAGCAAAAATCCCAGCAGGCTTATTTTGTAGTAATTGACAAATTTATTCTAAGATTTATATGGAAATGCAATGAAACTAAATTTTCTAATAAAATCTTGAAAAAGAAGATCCACGTTGGAGGCAGTATACAACCTGATTTCAAGATCTGTTATAAAATTATAGTAACAAGATGGTGATATTGACACAAGAATTGACAAGTAGGTCAATGGAACACAATAGAGAGTCCAGAAAGAAACACACACATATATGGGTAATTAATTCTTTGACAAAGTCATTAAGGCAATTCAATGGAGAGAGGAAAGTTTTTAAACAAATAATGCCGGAACAGCTAGAGCCTGTATGGGGAAAATGGTGAACTGCAAAAGTACCTCACACTAGGCTCAGGAATTTGTTAACATATAACAAAATGCAGAAGGTAGAACTACAAAGCTTCTAGAAGAAAGCATAGGAGAATACATTTATAACTATGAAACAGGCAAAAATTTCTCAGATAGGACATCAAACACAGTAACTATAAAAGAAAAAATGGTATGTCAGACTTCATAACATTAAAAATTTCTTCTCATTCAAAGATACCATTAAGAAAATGGAAAAAAACATGAAAAAGAATGTTTATATATGTATAACTGAATCACTTTGCTGTATACAGCAGAAATTAACACAACATGGTAAATCAACTATATACGTCAATAAATTAAAAAAACAAAAATTTTTAAAAAAATTAAAAAAAAATTAAAAAAAAATGGAAAAGCAAGCCACAGACTGGAAAACATATTCCTAATACACCTATCTGACAAATAATTTTTATACGGAATACAGAAGAAATCCTATGAATTAGTAAAAAAAAGACAATTCAACTTTTTTAAAAAGCAAAAAAAACTTGACTGTACACTCCACAAAGATGTATGAAAAGTCAATAAGCACATGTAAAGGACTCAACATCACTAGTCTTCAGGGAAATTCAACTAAAACCACAATGAGATACCATTTCACATGCACTAGAATGATCAGATTTAAGACCAACAATACCAAATACTGACAAAGAGGTATAGGAACTAGAGATCTTTAATGCTGTTGGTGGGCTTCTAAAATGCTTTAGCTACTTTGGGAAACTGGGTATGCTTTTACAAAATTAACCCTGCACCCTTCCTCTGAAGCTGCATTTCAGCCTCAAAAGAAATGAACACACATGTTCAAAAAGACTGGTGTAAGAATGTTTATAGCAGTTTTAGCAATAATAGCCCCAAACTGGAAACAATCTGAATGTCCACAAAAAAGAACGGATAAACTAGGATATACATATACAAGGAATGAAAGGAATAAACTAGTAACACACATGGCTGCATGAATGAATCTCAAGAATATGCTGAGTGAAAGGGGACAAATACAGAAGTATCATCTGCAGGACTAAATATACATAAAGTTCAAGAACAGGTGTTATGGGCTGAATTATGTCCCCCCAAATTCATGTTGGTGTCCTAACCTCCAATATCTCAAAATGTGACTGTTTTTGGAGAGGGGAGCCTTTACAAAGTTAATTAAATTAAAATGGGGTCATTAGGGTAGGCCTTAATATTGTACAATAGGACCAGTGTCCTTATAAGAAGAGATTAAGACAGACACACACAGAGAGATGACAGTATGAGGACACAGGGAGAAGACAGCCATCTGTAAACCCAGGAGAGAGGACACAGGAGAAACCAGCCCTGCCAACACCTTCACCTTGGACTTTTGTTTTCTTCTCTAGTCTCCAGCATCATGAGAAAATACATTTCTGTTGTTTAAGCCATCCATTCTGTGAAGCTTTGTTGGAACAGGCCTGGCAAATTAATACAATGGGCAAAACTAATAAATGATAATGGACATAGGAAGAATGGTTGATTTTGGGGGGAAGAGTGTTGATTTGAAAGAGGCTCAGGAATCTTTCCAGGGCGATGGAAATGTTCTAGATCTTGGTTAGAGAGGTGGTTATTTGGGTATATAATTGTCAAAACTCATTAACTGTATTCTTAATGTAGGTGCATCCCAGTGTATGTAAATTATACAACAATTTTAAACAAGGAAACATCTGAATTCATTTCAGTTCCAGCATTTCAACTGACCAGGAGGATGATAACAACATAGCTCTTACAGAGTTGCAGCTGAGATGAAATGAGCCAACACCTATGACACACCTGGCGTGATGCTTAGCACATAGGAAGCTCCCACTGTTAGTTCAATCAAACCTGCCTTCACATCCTGGCTTCTTATTCCTTTGAAATACGTGCCTTCTGAAATTTTAGTAAAAGAACATCAATGAGGCAAATCACACTACTTTGTTCTTTTGTCTGCTAATCTGCTCCTAGGTGGAGACCTCTTTCTTCTTTCAGTATGTCCTAGAATCATCCCCAAGTACTAGGTAGACAGACCAGCATCCCACCCATTCTGGGTTTACCCTTCACCTGGCAAGTGGTTCTGATTCCATCCAGGAATCTCCATGTGGCCACAGATCCCTTTCTGGCTCCAATGTCACCCTGGAAACTGCCCCACAAAGGATTTGTTCCCAGGCATTCAGGATAGCAGTGGCTGCTGATCTTGCCCGGGTTGGCTTTTCTACTGGCAAAAAAAAAGCTTTCCCCCTCCGCTTGGATTTGCAGAGTTGCTTTTGGGGAACCTGAAGAGAAGAGCTATTGTGCAGCTGGTCCCATCTGCAGCCAATTGATGGGAGGGACTTTGTCCTTGACCTCAGATTGTTAGGTTTCATTTAAGAAATTAGAAAAATAATGTTAATGCTCAGTTTATTTTCGCTGTGTAGAAAAGTAGAGAACCTGGAAGTGCCTGTATTCCTCAGACAGTGATCACGCAGGAATTCAGAGCCGTGTTTATAGGTGGCTTTTCTTTACCCAGGTCATTCCTAAATCCCTGGAAAACCTAGTTCTGTTCATGTGGGGAAAGGATAGGGAACTAGGACAAGGATGACTAGAGGTTAAATAGTGTCTACAAACATCAGTACCAACACGGACAGTGTCTCTAGGACCTCTCCTAACACGCTGATGCTCAAACACCTTCCTGCTTGCCACCATGAAAGATCTGACCTGGCCTGGCCTTCCCTGTGCCCCAGTATATGGTCTTCCCACCTATACAACCGTACCCCCTCTGTTATCCAGCACCCAGCCTCTGTTCTGGCAAGATTTGTCTCTTTCCTGCCCCTACATGAGCTATACTCGTTCCCATAAGAGGCCTATGGTTGATCTTCTCCCAGATACAGAAAGATATCTGGGAGAAGAGGCAGGTTTTACTGAGGAATCGATAGGCTCAGAAAGAGGCAGAAAGAGGTAAAACTGGAAAATGCAGAAGCGAGAGTAAGGGCATTTGTTAAACCCTGAAGAAGATGAGAAACTTGGGAGCTTCCAGGTTGGACAGACAGGGAAGGTCCTTAAGAATCTTTCAGTCTACCAGGAAAGCTTCATGGAGTCCCACTGATTGCACAACTCAGGGGCACTGCGCATATAGAATAAAATGAAGCTGGGCAACATAGTGGCTTTGGCTTCTCAGTACAGGTGGGATTTCAAAAGCCACTTGAATGATGGAGGAGAGAGAAAAAAAGACAGAAAGAGAGGGGCTTCCCTGGCAGTTCAGTGGTTAAGACTCTGGGCTTCCACTGCAGGGAGCGCAGGCTCGATCCCTGGTCGGGGAACTAAGATCCCGTATGCCCCGTGGCATGGAAGAACAGACAAACAAACAAAACCCCAGAAAAACAGAGGAAGAATATTGCTGTTGAGTGAAATAAAATGGAATTTAAAAAAAAGAAGAGAGAGAGGTTATCTGGGGTGTATATATACAAGTGAATGCGGAAAGGTTGTCTATTGGTTAAAAACAAAGCAAAACAAAACTTTCTCTCAACTCACTTTGGTCAGAACTTTCCAGAATTCCAGGCCCAGATTTCTGAGAATCTGTTTCAGCTTAAGACCGGGACTGAAGGTAAAGAAATGGGAATTGCTTTGCTTGGAGTAACGGAGGCCAATGGGATGACTCAACAAAGCGATCAAACTCAGGAAAGGTCATTTTACAGACTGTGGTGACCAGCTGTCCTCTAACTCCCATGACTGCAAAACAAGTTTTTAACTCATGGCAATTCGTGACTCATATTAGAAAGCTATTCTGCCTGGTTGACCCCATGCCAATTTATTTATACCCTAGTTAGCTCCTTAAAAGGATTTGAGGAGGTAGAATGTGAACTTTTTAAATAATCAAGCAGCAAAAGAGCACTGAATCAAGACCACTAAATCGCTGACTGTAGATCTGATGAAGTGGAAGGAACTTTAAATAGTAGGTAAGTCCTATTTATTCATTTTATATATACAAAATCCATGAACTTAAGAGGTAAAGGGACTACACCTAAATCACATAACCAAGTGGCTTTATTTTATTTTATTCCCAGAAAGAAAGCCCAATAGTCCCAGGATTCTTTATTTGATATCCATGAACCCCTAAGAGGTCCCTGAATCCCTTGAATTTGTGTGCAAAATGTTATGTGTATCTGCAAGTCTGCTACTAAGTGGTTTACACCAGTGCATCTGTATTGGGTATTAAAATATCCAAATGCCTCCGTACTGGTTCCAAATCTAACTAATGCTCCACAACCCCAGCTGTCCTGGCCTCTCTCTAGGAACCCTCCAGATGTCCCCATAATCCAGCAAGTAGAGAGCTAGTGTCTGGCCCAGCAGGGGCCCTCTAGTCTCCCCCCACCCCCCACAGAACCAGGACCGTGCTCGATGTTTAATATTTTAAAAATCAGCCGTGGAGGGCGGGGAGTGCATGTATGCACTTTTCTGGAGAGAGGCCACATATAAGCTTTAATTAGGTTGTTCAAGAGGTCTTTGAACCCAAAAAGTTTGGGACTTTTGGTACCAGGATTGTAATTTCACTATGACATCTGGCTCTATTCCCAATAGTAGTCCTAATAGTGGACTCAGGTCTCTGAATTCACGCATAGAGCACCTTGCCAAAATTCTCAGAAAGGGTCGGGCAAGCCAAGAGTTCAAAAATAGTTGGAAGCACACCAGCCGCTCTTCCTGTGGTCTTCTCCCACGGGGACTGATGGGGTAGCAGAAGGAGTCCCACGTTACTAGTGAAACATATTCAACCATATTTTTTTTCTAGTAAACATTTATTTACAGCTAAGTGAAGCCCTTTTCAGCTTCAGCAAAACCACGTGTCTGGATTAATGGGAAGAGGACCCAGACAGGGTATCACGATGAATGTTCTGTATCAGAGCTCTGTCTCCATTTTGGAAAAGCATCAGGGCAAGCAGGAGCCCAATTTAGTGCAATTAAATATATATTTAGCACCTTTCAGAAAGAAGAGGCTTGAGGAGCCAATAGTCATAAACATGTACCGTATTCTTATTATGTGTCACATGTTTGGCTAGGCTCTGCGAAAGAGTTCTGGAACCAGACCTGAAAAGAATGGAGATGCATCTGGGCTGAATTCCTCATTTAAGGGCAGGGAGACCGAGTCTAGTGCCCTCTGTCTGTAATTTGGGGACATTAGACTTAGAGTGGAGCTCCTTGGTGTTCCAGCGGTTAGGATGGTTAGGACTAGTCACTTTCACTGCTGGGGCCTGGATTTAGTCCCTGGTCAGGGAACTAAGACCCTGCAAGCCGCGCAGTCCAAAAAAAAAAAAAAAAAAAAAGAGAGAGAGAGACTTAGAGGTGATTTGATTCCAACTCTTCTTTCTACAGATGAGAAAACAGTTTCACCAAGGTAAGCATAGCATATGGCTGAAAAAACTAAGAAAGACTCTCAGCTTAGTTCTGATTCTCTGACCAGTGCCCTTTGACATATCCTCATGGGATCTTTTCCTGCTTTGGGGCTCACAGGGCTAGAGATGGGAGAATCATGGACACCCAAGACAAGGAAGGAGAAAGGACAGAGAACAATACATTTCCTCCATCAGTCTCACAATTTTGCCTGAGGCAGGTCCTATGTGAGTCCTGACCCCACCGTTAACAATCTTGTGCAGACAACTGAGGTTGCACAAATCGCAGGTCTCTTCACAACCCTAGGATAATAGTTACGCACCTCTTGAGTTGTCGGTATAGCAAATGTAATGCTTTGTGACGCGTCTTGCACTATGCTTGGTGTGTAGCATGGGCTCAGCCAACCTCAGTCCCCATGACCTTGCATATTCCCTTCCCTCTTGACCTGCCAACGTTAAGCCTATCTCTTCAGCAGATAGAGGCTGAGGAGTACACTTAGCAAGGACAGCTCTAGAAAACTGGAATTGTTGGCTTCAAGCTCGGTGAAGATTTGCAAAAAATATCGTCACAGTAGTTAAACTTTCCAAAATAAAATCCTAGGCAAAGAAGCTACTTTTCAGCCCCCTCCCAAAAGGTGCTCCCTTTTGATTTACAACTTTTATTTCTGAGAATGTATCCTGAGGAAATAACCATTGTCGTTTATAAAAGAAAACCACAAATATTTAGCAATTGGGCTGGCACCAATCTCACAACAGATTGGTGACATTAAATATGGTAATCCGTATGGAGCAATACTATGGAGCCTCTTAAAATTGGGTTATTGAGAAATATTTATAGTTAAGTTGCAAAATTTAGAAAAATGTATGCTGTAAAGCAGTGTGTACATTGTATGATGCCATTTTGCAAGTATATAGAAAATAGTTTATATTTCTATATACTTGCAAAATGGCATCTATGAATAGAATAAAGCCACAAAGGATACAAGACACATTGTCAACAGTGAACTGTCTTGGGGTCAATGGGTCGTAGGTGATGTGTTGTTCTCTGTGTGCTGTTAGGTGTGTGACAGAGACTGAGCTCTGGTTAGCCACACTATGTCATTTTCTTCCTAGGCAAGCAGGAAAATGATATTTCCCAGCCTCCTTGCTTATTGGTTAGCCATGGGATTAGTTCTGGCCAATGGAATGTAGGAAAAGTGATGTACTTATAGATCTGACTTTAGAAAATCCTGAGAAATCCTAGCTCTTTATTTCTCTCTCTCTCTCTGCTTGTTGACTGGTCAAGTGATGCAGACAATGTAGTTGAACACTCTGTGACCCTGGGAACAGCATCAAAGCAAGATGAAAGAATTCTGGATCCCCGAGTCACTGCTTGAAGGGGAGTCACCAAAGAGAGCCATTGTTCAAATTTGTGTGAATGAGAAATATACTTTTACTCTGTCAATCCATTGTGATTTTGAGGTTATTTGTTGCAGGACTTAATGGTAATTACCCTGACTTAACACATGGTTTTTCAGTTTTCTACATTAAATATGTATCTCTTTTGAAGTTAGAAAAACAAGCTATTAAAAAAGAACAGCTGCCTATCGCTCTCCTTTTGCTCGGCACCCACTGCGCTAAGGCATTCAGGAAGATCTGCATCTTCAGACACCTGTGTATGAAGTCATAACCACCCTCCCCCACCTCATCATGTCTCACTCAAAGGCAGTGCCCTGGAAATATTTTGGCAAACCGGCCATTCCTTCGCATCTGTACAGTTATACCTTATTTGAAGACTTAAGCTGCTTTTACCAAAAACTTGGAGAGCAGAGCTGCAAAGCCACTGACAGCTGATTTAAGAAAATCAGAGGCAGGCACGGGTCCTGCTGTTTGGCCATATGATTTTGGAAAAGAGGTATTTGCTGTGGATGGTTCTCAATCTTCAGTTCCACTTAAGCCCCATGAGTTGCTTGATGTGAGCATGAAAGTGGTCGCCGTGGAACAACTGGGCCAGTAAGAGGTGATGCCAGCAGGGCAGGTGGACCTCACCTGTGCCGGACTGGCCCATCCTCCAGGAGGGGTCACAGTCTCGTGGCTCTCCCACTGCCATTTGCGATGCACACACCTGAGGCTGGGACTTGTGTCTGTTGGGATTAAAGTCTTGTTTCAGAATCAGGGCGGTATGCTTGGTGCTGCCCCGTTTACGCCCTGGAGTCTGTATGGACCCCACTTCTGAGATGGACATTGTCACTTGAGGACCCCAGTCTCCCTGACCCCCACCCCTTTGCTTCACCTTTCTGACTTCAAGGTTCACAGAGCCCGTGCCAAATCTGGTTCATCCTGCCTTTCTCTCTCTGTCTCTGTCTCTCTCTCTTCTTTCTATGCATGTGTACGCAATCGCCCCACCGCCAACAAGCACACAAGTTTACTTGTCACTCCCTCTCCTGTGGTTGCTTTTTCAGAAATGGTGGTGATGTTCATGACTGAGAGACTTAGAAGATGCTGGGGAGTTTGGGGACATGTCCTTTTGTATGGCTTCCATCAGGTAGATTTTTATCTGAAGAGATGTTCACCAAAGACTCCCATTCAAAGGAGCAGAAGAGAGCTGGCCATGGTGCAGACACCATCTGAGTATGGGGAGAGTTCCTTGGTGAGCCACGCTGGCTATCAGGCTCTACTCTTGGGAACAGGGAGACCCATTTCCCTCATCTTCCATGGACCCACTTCAGGAGGTTGATGGGGAAGGTATTCCTTCGGGGGTCCACACCACTTCAGCAGCCCGTTTCTTTTTTTTTGGGGGGTACACCAGGTTCAATCAACTGTTTTTATACACATATCCCCGTATTCCCTCCCTTCCTTGACGCCCCCCCCCCTCGAGTTCCCCCCACCCTCCCTGCCCCAGTCCTCTAAGGCATCTTCCATCCTCGAGTTGGACTCCCTTTGTTATACAACAACTTCCCACTGACTCTTTTACAGTTGGTAGTATATATATGTCTGTGCTACTCTCTCGCTTCGTCTCAGTTTCCCCTTCACCCCCCGCCCCCTCCCATACCTCGAGTTCTCCAGTCCATTCTCTGTATCTGCGTCCTTGTTCTTGTCACTGAGTTCATCAGTACCATTTTTAGATTCCGTATATGTGAGTTAGCATACAATATTTGTCCTTCTCTTTCTGACTTACTTCACTATGTATGACAGATTGTAGTTCTATCCACCTCATTACATATAGCTCCATCTCATCCCTTTTTATAGCTGAGTAATATTCCATTGTATATATATGCCACATCTTCTGTATCCATTCATTTGTTGATGGACATTTCGGTTGCTTCCATGTCCTGGCTATTGTAAAGAGTGCTGCAATAAATATTATGGTACAAGTTTCTTTTGGGATTATGGTTTTCTTTGGGTGTATGCCCAGGAGTGGGATTACTGGATCATATGGTAGTTCTATTTGTAGTTTTTTAAGGAACCTCCAAATTGTTTTCCATAGTGGCTGTACCAACTTACAGTCCCACCAACAGTGCAGGAGAGTTCCCTTTTCTCCACACCCTCTCCAACATTTGTTGTTTCCAGACTTTGTGATGATGGCCAGCAGCCCATTTCTTGGTGGTGCTAGTCACTCAGGGGTTTCCTTCGGGACACAGGAAGCACAGCTCGCTGTTGGTGGGCTGTCATCTAAATTGAGTCTCTCCATCTCTTGAATCTGCTTCCTTCCCTCTTCATCCTCTTCATTCTCAGCAAGCGCCCCCCACTCAATGGCAAAGATGGCTTCAAGCCTCTCCGGGAACCCTGGTCCTCAGCTTTCATGACCCCAGAGAAGAAAACTTCCTGCTCTTTCCCAAAGTCTATACATCCACCACAGAGAAGGCTCTGGATTGGCCTTCCTTGGGTTATATGCCCATTTCTGAGCAATTTATTCTGGCCTGAGGGCTGAAGTATTGGAATAGGCAGGTCTGGGTCACCAAGCACCCCTTCGGCAGAGCATAGGATGGGCAGATGGGTGTTGGGCTGCCCTACGTGAACCACTTGGAATAGATTCTCACAGAAAAGAAGGTGTCTGTCACAGGAGAGGGATGAAGGAGGCCTAGGAAGTCAAAAACAACACTCACAGGTACATTTTGTGCCTGTTAAACACAGAGTAAATCACATTGTGGCTTCTCAAGGATGTTGACATTTCAGAAAATCTGTGACATGTGGGATTGCCATTTGAGTTACAGAACTGTGGTAAATACCTATTATTTTTATTAACCTACTCTTTCAGATACTGTAGGTCTTAACCTTACTTTCTTTTTTTTCCCCTCCTTTTAGTAAAAATTCTACAGATGTTTGCATGCGGGCTCAAATTTCATTCACTCTGACGTGTTCTGTCATGCCGCCTGGAAATTAGACCCTCCTCTTACGTGCTTTTTCCGTGATTTGGCAAAATCCAAGAATGAGTGTCTTGCTTTTGTCTTTCTTGCTATGGGAGAATTGAAAGCAATAGCCTTTGTCCAATAAAATTACTTTTTCTCTTTTATTTTTATAAAGGACTTAAAAGAATGTCAACTTGGGCCAAGAATCCAGGGATAGCTCTACCGCCCCCCTTCTTTTATTGCTTTCTTTTTCTCCCTCGTATTTCCAAATCTAGCTTTTTTCTGGTACCATTTTCAACTCTCTCCTCCTGCAGCTTTTCTTCCTGGCTTCAGAGAAGACCAAGGCCTAGGTCTAGGGCAAGTAAAATCAAGGCTCTCCATTCACTTCCTCATGCCCCCAACACCATGTCCATTGTTACCCTCTGTACAGTCAACTCAGGGCTCCGATAGAACTTTTCTCACATGAAACCAGCACCTATGGGATGCCCAAGTTCCTGGGCACGAAGGGGAAGCATGTACAAGCTAGAATAGAATGTATGTATGTATGTGGGGGTGGGGTGGGGTGAGGATGCACTTCTGTTGGAAACAGAGAATAAAACTAGAAAATTTCAGGATGCTCCATCTACCCCAAAGCACTAGTGACCCCCAGGGAGATGCCACAGACCACCAAAAAGTCTATCTCCAAAGGGCCTGGTGTCCCGCAAAACTAGCCCTTGGGAACATGTAATTTTGGCAAAATGTACCTTCATTTATGATCAGGAATTGTAGACCAATGCTTGCTTAATTACTATCTGTTTAGAGTACTAAATGTCACACAAATCACCTCATTTCAGCCTTTTAAGCATCTAATGGGTTAGGTATCGTCATCTTCATTTTATCAAAACGTAGCATAAGGCTTAAAAGAAGTTGTATCACTTAAGTCATATATATAGGAGGTTACAAAACTAGGTTCATTCCGCTAGAGAGAGAGAGAGAGAGACAGAGACAGAAAAGAGACAGAAAGAGATTTGAAGAAATTGGCTCATACAGTTGTGAGGTTGATGAGTCCGAAATCCCACTCTTTGCTCTTAGGGCCTTCAACTGATTATAAATACTCATCACATCTATAAAATACCTTCATGGCAACATCTAGTGTTTGACCAAACAACTGAGCAACGTAGCCCAGCCAACCTGACCCATAAAAATCACGCACTTCTTCCCACCACATGCTTCAACCTGGGTGAGGATGCTCCCAGGTAGCATAGCTACAAAGTAGAGGCAGATTATTTAACCCGCTTTGGATTTAGGTGAAAAATAAACTATAGGTGTTTAGCTTCTGAAATGTTGAGGTTTGTTACTGTGGCGTAGCTTATTCCATACTGAACAACTTAGATTCTCTTTGTTGTAAGTAACAGAATACTCTTACTATTAAAAAAAAAACCTTAAAAGTTCAGAGGTGGCATCAATAATGATTTCAAGGACCTAGGTTTTCTCCTACTCCTGTCAGAGTAGTGTAGTAACTACTGAGAAACACTGTCCGTTCCGTCTAAGGCTGATTCTCTTTGTGGGTACGAGATGGCCGACAGCAGCAACGGGCACAGCGTGCATGGAGAAATATTCTATGCAGACTGACTTAATCATTCTCAAGCCCGAATACGTGTTCCAGTCACCCAAGGGTGTTTGAAAACATGACCAACGTCCAAGCCATAGCCCAGAGCAATTAAATCAGAATCTCTGGGACATGAGAACAAGCATCGCCAAGCTTCCCAGCCAAGTCTGGGACTGGGTTTTGACAGGGAAAAGAGGATCTCAACAGGGGATAAATTTGGGGGTTAAAAGACGGGTAGGAGCACCATAAGCATTTTCTTATTTTGTTTCTTTTCCTGGTCTTAAATCTCATCTCCCACAGGTTGATTTTAGGCATTCGTGCTGTCAAGCATATTTGGCAAAACTCTCAAAGTCCTTGAGGATCCCTCACTTTGCAGATGTTTAGGAGGTAGGGAAGGAACCCCTGTTTTGAGTCCCTCCTTCTCTCTGTTGGATTATGTGTTGGGTGAGATACTTCAGCCCCTGATCTGACCAACCAACCCATGGTCTCCACCATCCTTTTCTTCATTACTCACTTAAGGCAGTGAGGATAATTTTTCAAGTACATATGTGAGCAGGAAATAGATACGACAATAAATGAAGAAAATGAAGTCTGACCCAAGAAGGACTTCAATTTTGGGGAAAAAAGTCAAGTTAACTATTTTCTTAGGTAAACACACACAATGCACATAAACCTCCTAATTTTTTCCTTGCTAACTAATTAACTGCCCCCCCCCCCGCCACCCCAGACATTCTCTTTTACTTCCCGTTCATGCAGAACTGCTGCCTTTGAGCTGCTTCATCTGCTGTTATTACCTCCCAAACGATGTCCAAATACTTCCGTGCTAATAAGGCCAAATGCCTGGAAACTTTGGATTAATCCTTGGCCACAGTGTCTATCTCTGCATATTTCTCTGGTCTGTCTCCTGCTTTCTTCTAGGTCAGTGTCTGAGCTACCATTTTTCCAAGCTCAACATCTATATAGACTCCTCTTGTTTGGATACTGTGATTGGTCTCTCTATATACAGATTTTATCTTCTTGAAAGCAATGACAATATCATTTCACTATATTTCCCAACTCCTATTAAGTGTTTGGAACATAATTCATGCTTAAAAAATATTTTCTTGAATGAATGAATGAATATCAGTGAGTTGAGCAGCCATCCAACAACCTGTATACAACTCAGTGTTGGCAGAATAACTTGGTAAGTGCTTTATAATCTTAAAAAAGTCACATTTTAACTTCAAAAGTCACTGAATTATTTCCCAATCTAAAAATCTCTTACTGTAGGGACTCTCCACTTTTTACACAGGGCATCCTGCAAAATCTTGTAATAAAAGGCGCTAATGGAAAGCATGCCCCTATTTTCCCTTCTGAACAGTGTTGTAATTTAGAAGATTACATTCCTGCCTAAATACTGGGCTTTGAATCAGAGCTAATGATTGATCACATGTCTTATAGGACACTGTACAATAACAACAAATGAATACAATTATTGGAAACAGCAAAAGTATGTTTTCAATTTTATTAAGTGGGTTAAAAATATGCTACAGAGAATCACATTTTTATAAAGGGTATGGTCATTTTATTTATTTTATTAGAACTCAGGGAACTTGTTTGAAGATGATTGGAAATGGTCCAGCTCAATACATTTAAAAAGTTTTTGCTGATGCCTTTTATTTCCCATATAATTTTGTCTGAAATGAGCAGATGCATTTAAAACTCTCCCACTGATTTTATAGCTGCTTCAAGCTCCACAAAAGTTTTCAATGTGTGAAATTGCTACTGCTGAAGCTTCTGGTAATGATGATGATGGTGGTGATGATAAAGATTGTTTTTTTTTTTTTTCTGAAAGTAACTTTCAAAACTAAGGGCTGGGACTTCCCTGGTGGTGCAGTGGTTAAGAATCCTTCTGCCAATGTAGGGGACATGGGGCCGATCCCTGGTCCGGGAAGATCCCACATGCCGCAGAGCAAATAAGCCCTTGCGCCACAACTACTGAGCCTGTGCTCTAGACCCCGCAAGCCACAACTACTGAAGCCCGTGTGCCTAGAGCCGGTGCTCCACAACAAGAGAAGCCACCGCAATGAGAAGCCTGCACACCACAATGAAGAGTAGCCCCTGCTCACCGCAGCTAGAAAAAGCTCGCGGGCGGCAATGAAGACCCAATGCAGCCAAAACAAACAAACAAAAATCTAAGGGCTAACCAACTCCCTCCCAGCCACTCCCTCCTGTTCTTACAAAATCTCTGCTTTTGAGGAGCTCAAGGGGATGATATGCCGCTGTCTGCTCTCTTGACTTCCCATAGCGTTGAAATGTCTTACAAACAATTACAGCTCATTCACAAAGATTTTTTAAGAGGGACTTCAAACAACGCCCTTTGGGAATTGTCAGGACCCATGCAGACTGCTCTCCATGTTTGCTTCCTACGACAGCTTTCCTTAGGTGCGGGCATTAAGTAATTCTGAATTGGTGGACCAGAGCTTTCCTAGGGTGGGGGTGGTGGGGAGGTTGAAGGTAGAAGAAAGAGAAGGTGGGATTGTCCATTACCTGTTCCCTTTTCAAAGCTCCACAACTAAAATTTAAATGCCTTGATATTCAGACATATAACTGATATACTCCCCTTTCCCATCCCTGTCTGTCCCCTAAGCACAAAAGTACTCAGCACTGATCTAATAACTAATTAGGTGTGGGCTTAACCTATTCCTTAGCTCTGTTTAAAAAGAAAAATTCAATTGAGTAAATTTTAAAGATCTCATTGGCTTTATTCAATAATTCATGAATCAGGTAGCATCCAATCTAGCAGATAAAAAGGAGCTCCAAAGAAATGAAAGACTTTTATAGGCAGAAAGAAGCAGGAACAAGGTTATTTGAGGAAAAAAAGAGGGTTGGCCCTTGCAAGGTTTCTTTCCTTGAGGGGATGGTAGGGGTTGATCTGATCTTATCTAACTGGTAATGCTGATCAGATGATTCCTGATTGACTGGTTTCAGATTCCATTTCGGGGAGAGCCGAGCGTGTAATTAAATTGTCTCAGTTTGGTGATGTGGGACTTAGCATAAGCGATTCCATCTTGGGCCTGTTGTCTTATTTTTAACAGCTCTATTAGGAAAAATTGAAAAAAATACTTAAAAATTTTTTTAATTTATTTACTTTTTACACATCTTTACTGGAGTATAATTACTTTACAATGTTGTCTTAGTTTCTGCTCTACAACACAGTGAATCAGCTATATATATACACATATATCTCCATATCCCTGAATCCCCTCCCTCTTGAGCCTCCTTCCTACCCTCCCTATCCCATCCCTCTAGGTCATCACAAAGCACCAAGCTGATCTCCCTGTGCTATGCACCAGCTTCCCACTAGCTATCTATTTTACATTTAGTAGTATATATATGTCAATGCTACTCTCTCACTTTGTCACAGTTTCCCCTTCCCCTCTTGTATCCTCCAATCCATTCTCTACGTCTGTGTGTCTGCGCCTCTATTCCTACCCTGCCACTAGGTTCATCAGTACATTCTTCTAGATTCCACATGTATGAGTTAGTATATAGTATTGTTTTTCTCTTTCTGACTTCATTCTGTATGATAATCTCTAGGTCCATCCACCTCACTACAAATAACTCAATTTCGTTCCTTTTTATGGCCGAGTAATATTCCATTGTATATATGTGCCACATCTCCTTTATCCATTCATCTGTTGATGGACATTTAGGTTGTTTCCATGCCTTGGCTATTGTAAATAGTGCTGCCATGAACATTGGGGTGCATGTGTCTGAAAAATTACTTTAAATGGACATACACATCTATATTTGAGAGTGTCTTGACTAGTCACCCATTCAGATTATCTTTCTCTTTTATTCTCTTTGAGCTATTTTACAACACTTTCAGTTGTATAAAACTGATATTAATGCAAATAATTCTTGCATATTGCAAATGTGTTTTGTTCAATAGGTTTCAGTTGATTGCTGCCCGTGGATAGACCAGTTTTGCATCTATTTGTAAACCCATTTCACTTTCTTTACTTCATATAAACATGAGTTTATTTTAATTCTCCTTTGATCAGTTGTGACATCTTACTGGCTCCCTTATTAATTAATGAGTTAAGTAAAAATCTTTGATGATATTTCATTTTATGCTTGTACAAAAATCATGATTATATCCTCTTTAAAAAGTCATCTTCTAATAATTAGATCTTGGATTTATGGCCTAAAATAGCTTATGTCCATCAAGAGGGGCTGTAAGAACTCTGGTAAATCAACAAAATAAGATTAGTGATTTATGTGTAGCTCTAACTTTATTTTCTAACCCTTCTATGTATAATTCATATTGCACACATAGTCACATCCCTGACAATAATTAAATTCTAAATTATTTACAGTTTACAAAAATGTCTTCAGCTATTTAATTACTACACCTCAACCCTATATAATAACTGAACAAGAATTATTATAACTCTTGCTTTACAGATGAGGAACTGCAGAGATTATGTGTCCTGCCTGATGTGAATAAAAGCACAGATCTTCTGAGAAAAAGTCCTTGCTTTTTCCACTGTCCTACCGTACCACACCACATAACACTCATCGCCCCCACCCCACATCCCAAAGTGCTTCTTGAAAAACCAAAGTTAATTCAATTAAGTTTGAAACAATTTTAGAATGAAAGATATTTTATTTGAATATGCCAATAATTTTAAAATGGATATTTAGTTGTGGTTTGTAGGTTAACTCTTTTTTTAATCATATTACTCAAGTGATCTATAAAATTGTTGTCAGGAGAATTTATATAGTATGCATTTTCTGAAGAAAGAAAAGAACATAACACATTAAATACCTGCAATGTGGTCTTTACGTTTCTTCACTTAACCTTCAAAATAACCCTGTGAGATAACTTCCAAGTCCTCATTTTACTGTCGATAATAATAAATGATAAGAATCGTCGGTACCATTTATTGACCACTCATATATTATCTGATATATTCATCACAACCATCTCATCAGGTTGGTCGCATAAGTGAAAATTAAATCACAGGAGCATTAAGAAATGTTCCCAAGGTCATAGAGTTAGGACGTGAACTTATGTTCAAAGATCATGTCCTTAACAACTACTTGTGGTTCAGAGCAGCCAAGACCTTTGTTTGTTGGTCAAAACGACGGTGTCCATTCTGCATGGGGCTTTGTCCTCAAGATGCGGAAGAATAAAAAGGGTCTCTTGTCTTGGGTGTCTTGCTGTCTAATAGTGACACAGGGTCAAGGGGACAGATGCGAGTTGAGTCTGGAGAACAGGGATGAGGAGACCTTGACAAGGGCTGTATGTGTAAGAGGAAAACCTTCCCCAGGGACTGAGAGGAGCCCAGATGAGAAGCTGTGAAGGTGAGCTTCCTGTTCACCCCAACTCCCTAATTTATTCCCACTCTTCAGTGCAGGGTAAAGTTACTATTTTGAAGAAGAGGAAAAAGTTTCTCCTCTACCATCTCTATAACTTGTTCCAAGATGAACTCATGTCAAAGCTTTGAGAAGTTACAGATGATGATGTGTAAAACAACCGGAAGGGATTTTCAGCTACATTTGGAGCTGAGTCGAGCACAAGGCTGTTAGATCAAGAGGCAGTAGAGAGCAGGTGATACTCCTTTGCCCCCTCTCCTGCATCCTTGTCTACGAGAATGACCCTCTCATTGGAATGGACAGGTTGGGAAGGCATGGAAGCTTTGGTAGAGAGTGAGGATCCAGAGAGGATGGGAGATGTGGTGGACCTCAACCTCCAAGTCAACATTGATTGACTTGGTTGTCCAAAGCAGAAGGATGCAGTGTCCTGGGAGTCAGGGCAGATTCCAGAAGGGATTTTTGGAAGATAGATGGTAAATTTCAGGAAGGGAGTGACCTGATCACTTAGGAACCATCCGACTGTACAAAAGATGGACTGTGGAATGTGCTCAGTGAGAAATGTTTCTTGTCAGGCAAATGTGAGAAAAATGGAGTGTTTGGATTTCAGTCATTCATCAAATTTGCAGATGCTGCAAGATGAAATTAGAGTTTCTCATAGAAGATTACACTTTGCTGTCTGATAAGGTCTGGAAGTCTAAGATTCTAGCACGTACACTAGACAGCAATCCCCAGATTAGGGGTTTTTGAGAATATTGATGTATAAAATGACGAGTATAGATGCTTTTATTTTTTTCAGCCCATGATGGCGAAGTATGGTATTATGCCACAGTACAGAGAATGTCACAAATGAAATACATTTTGAGCACTGACATCCTCTGACCATGTATCCTAACCTTTTCCTTTATAGGACTCAATATAAAGCCTCACATCCCATCCACACCCTGTCCTTCCTCTGCCAAACCAGGAAAAGCCTTCCTTTTGTAGTGAGTTTTCCAATGGTTGAGAAAGGAAGAAAAGTCCCCCTTTCTCATTGTTCCCCTGAGGCTTCTCTTTCCAGAAAGGCACAGGCAGGGTTCAATTAGAAGGATCATTATCTAGTTGACTCCTGTTCTCCTTCCAGTGATGGGATGCTTTCTGCTGTCCAAATTTTCTCCACTGGCCATACACAACATAGTCTTGCAGCAGGCTGAGATGATTTTTTTTCTCCAGTGGTAGACTGTACTGTTTCTTTTGTTTATAAATGTGGATTTTCAGGTTTTATGGGGAAAATAATTTTTAATTTCTGTTTTTCTGTAGAATTGAGCACATCTTCACCTCCCCTGTGAAAGGTTACATAAACAAGTGGGACTGGAGCATGGTTTTTCTTCCTCAAAAAAAAAAAAAAGGAAAAAATGAAGCATTCGCCTCTTCTTCCAAGAATGGCTATGTATACATGAGTGTTCCCATGAAAAACCTCAAATAAATTGTTTCCTACTCAAGCATGTGCCTGTGGCCAGGAATGGATCTAGAACAACTTCTTACTGGATCAGTCATTTTGAAACTGTAAACAACAGTTTCATCAATCCATCCTTGACCCATCAGAGGGAAGAGATTTTGCCATTTTTATAAACGGTAGCTACTGATTCCCAAGGGGCAGGGGGATAGTTAAGGGCACATAGACTATAGCAAAACAAGGAAAAAGGTCTTTTCATCTCCTTTTGAAATTATAATTTTTATCGTTCAGCAAAGAAATTGAATTACGACTGTCTTATACCATGCCTGGTTAGGAGAGAAGGATGTGGAAGCAAAAACGGAAGAGAGGAATGGAAAGGAGATTGGGGGGGATGGGGAGGAGTAAAAAGGAAAAAAACAGGTCTTTGATCCAGTTATACACAAAGATGTAAAGAAACAGATCCAGATACAACCAGACAGAGACATAGATAGAGACTCTTTCATATAGAAAGAGACATACACACACGCACTCACACAAAAACACTCCAAGAGAAATAGAGAAATAAACACACACGCGAGGCTTATGAACAGTGACCCAGTTAAATGAATTAGAGGTGCACACGTTTTAGAGACTCACACTTTGAGAGAGATGGAGAGAAATTAAGGGTTAATAAAGTGCTGGGGAGAAGCAAGAAGAGGTGGGGAGGATGTGGAAAGCCTCATTCACTGGAAGACTTCCTTTCTTCACACGCTGCCTTTGGTTCCTTGGAGGGGATCATAGAGTAGTTTTTATCAACACAGATTTTTGATCTCACCTCCAAAATTTCTTAATTGTGTGATGACGGGCCAGCTTCTCACCCTCTCTGAGGTTCAGTTTTCTCAGTCTAAAATGGGGGTAATAATTCCTATATTGCAGGGTTGTTGTAAGCGCAAAATGAGATGGTGTGGATTAGGTACCTTGCTTGTGGCCTGGCCCAGAGGCAGTGCTCAAAAGATGGTGATAATATTATTAAGAAATTCATAACAACACCATGGTGTAGGTCTCATTATTCTTTACAGATGAGGAAATGGAAACTCAGAGAAGTTACGTAGTTTGCCCAGGCTGCACAATTGTTGCATGGTAGAGCCAGATTTGAATTAAAATCCATCTGCCTCAAAAGCCTATGCTCGTTTCACTGCACCGGGGCTGATTCCAACCTCACTGTGTGTGCATATGTGTGCCTGTGTGCATTTGTGGTGGGGACATGGCAATATGACCCTCTCTCTGAACTTTAAAAATTGCTCAGGGCCTTCCCTGGTGGCACAGTGGTTGGAAGTCTGCCTGCCAAAGCAGGGGACATGGGTTCGATCCCTCATCTGGACGGATCCCAGATGCCACGGAGCAACTAAGCCCATGAGCCACAACTACTGAGCCTGTGCTCTAGAGCCTGCGAGCCACAACTACTGAGCCCACGTTCCGCAACTACTGAAGCCCATGCATGAAGCCTGCACACCTAGAGCTTGTGCTCCACAATAAGAGAAGCCACCGCACTGAGAAGCCCTCACACTGCAATGAAGAGTAGCCCCTTCCTGCCGCAACTACAGAAAGCCCATGCACAGCAATGAAGACCCAACACAGCCAATAAGTAAATAAACGAAGTTCTATTTAAAAGAATAATTGCTCAAAGTGGGGTGGGGGAGGGATAGATTGGGAGTTTTGGGTTAGCAGATGCAAACTAATATTTATAGAATGGATAAACAACAAGGTCCTACTGTAGATCAGAGGGAACTATATTCAATATCCTGTGATAAACCATAATGGAAAAGAATATGAAAAGAATGTACATATATGTATAACTGAGTCACCTTGCTGTACAGCAGAAATTATCACAACATTGTAAATCAGCTATATTTCAATAAAATAAATTTTAAAAAATTTCTCAAAGTGTTCAGGTCTTGTTATACAAAATTTCTTGGGTTCTATGTGGAACTTTTAGGTATTTCTTAAACTCTTCTTCCTATGCATCAGTGGGGAGAATGTTTAAAATTTTACAGTTCTTTGAAGTGAGCTTCTGGTAACCCCTTGGAGACACTATTGATCTCTCTGATTCTGCTGCCACAATCCATCTTGTGTTCTGTAACCATAGGTGTGGATGGTGTGTCCGCAGTGCTTTTCAGACAAGATGAAATAAGGCAAAGGCCTCCACAAGCCCACATGTTAGAGGTTATTTTGATCCCAAACATCCTGAACTGGAAGGCTCATTCCACCTAGAAAGTGGTGTTTGGTCCTCTGGGTTAGAAGTCTCTCCCTAGGCATCTCATATCAAGCTCAGCCAACTCGACCCAATGTTTCTTTTCCTAACACTTCCTGACAGAGCCAAACCATCCTTTCCAGGAAATTGTATTGAACATATTTGCCTACAACACTGTCTACTATCAAATGAAAGATTGATGGGGAACTTTGCAGTGGAGAGATTAGGCTGCCACCATCTTTGTCACTTTTATCAATTTTACCACCACTGAAACATGGGGTGTCTCCTGTGGTGCTGCAATGGAATTTTTCAGCATAACCTAAGAATTTTCCATACCAAAAAATGTTGAACCTGAATTTAACCAAATCTTTAGAGAAAACGTCCGTGTATGGGGAAGATAGGGGAGAAAGGATCAAGTTAAAGGGCACCAGAAGAAAGCAAACAGAAAAATCTGGAATGTGGGCCAGTTTAAAGGCCAGCTGGACCAACTGCTTTAACAAGGAAAGTATGGGAAAATGTTTGTCACAGGCAGGCATGAGGATGCTTGGTGATTGAGTACGTGACTCTCTGCTGAGGACGCCCATGGAAGCCGATCTGTTCTTTGACCATGACTTTCAACTTTTCTACTGTGTTTATGTTCATGTCCTGCCTCAAGAGCAGGTCCTATGCTTATTCATCTTTCTCTCCCCTTCCTGCCTGAGATGCTGTCCTGAAGGCCAGAGGTGGGTGGTACATATTTTCTAGTTCCTGTGTTTAATAGGCAGTAGCTGTTCTCCTACTCTCTTTTTAACTCAGCTAGAATTGTGAGAAAAACCTCTTCAAATGTTGCTTTTTTTCTTCCCTCGGAAATACTGAGTTCCTATTCTGGAAAGGGGCTCATGTCACTTTCTTTTATGGCCTCGTTCCCAGAAGGCGATGGTCTAGGACCAGACAAATGTGCCACCTGAAGGCCAAGTGCGGTCCAGTTGGTACTGAGATCTGAGCCACCAATGAGCAAAGGCTTCAGATGTCCTTTTCCACTGCTATCTCAAAAACGTTGTTTTTGTTCTCAACCTAAAATCTTCACCCTTGCACCATTTCTCTCCCTGGTCTGTGTCGGTTGAATCTGATCACGTGTTTCCAAATGAGCGTCACTGGGCTGGGTCATCTGTGTGCATCCTATCTCCTTAGAGCCAGGTCCACGGCCCCTTCTGTCACATGGAGGAGTCACACACAAGGGCCCAGGTGTTGCTCTGTGTTGGTCTCCCCAGGTGTGGGCTTTGCTTCCTCACTTGAAGCCATGGTTGTTTGGCGTTTGTCTGACATCTCGCATCTGTGAAGGGAGAACAAGGAAGTGAGGGTGGTCTTTCCTTGGGAACTGATGAAAGAAATGTTCACATACTGAGATGCAGGGAAGTCATTCTGGCTTATGTATGAGTCAACCTGAATTTGATGCTAACTAAAATAGTCTGTTTGTGATCTATCAAACCTACATCATACATCTGCTTTAATTATTAGAGAAAAGGACACATTGACCAAAAGTAAAGAATGGCCATATAAAAAATAAAGATTAAATGTCTCCCTTCCTGGGATGTAAATGCTGATCCTTCTTTGATAAGCCCCTCTTCCCAGGTGCCAATGCCACAGTGATGCTGTGCACATGTTGGTCTGGTTTTTTTTGTTTTTCTTTGAAACCTTGAAGAAATGTAACCCTGACTTGTTTAACGACCTTTGTTAAGATATAAAACTGTGCCGGAAACCCTGCTTTTCCAGAGCAGTTTCTCAGAGTCATCTGGGAAGCAGACTTCTGGGCTAGTCCTCAGTTTGGCTCAAATAAAACTCTTCTCTATTACTATTGGTTATTTTTGGTGACAGAATAGTAACCGACGAGTGGACGCCAGACTCCTCTCACTTGCTCAGGCCGGCGGGTGAGAGTGTCCTGGCTCTGGAGGGACATCACAGGCACCCTTTGACCTGCATCCCCATATGATAAAACAAAGAGGGGGAGGGAGGCGGAAAAGCCCCTCCCGGAAGTGAGCTGCACAGAAGTGGACTCTGGGCTCAACAGCAGGAAAGATGTACATGCAGCCGCCACTTGCATGGTGAGCTCCATCACAGCAGAATCCACCAAGCAGAGAGAGGTGGGGAGGGGAGGATTCAGAGGAAATGAGAGAGAAGAGGTCAAGGGGAAGAGCTATATATAAACCGGCTATGGTGGGGGAGCCAGCAGCTTGCCTGGGGCGGCCTCCCGGGTTGGGATGGAGGTCCAGCGTTGCTGGCTTGCAATCATAATTGCTTCCAGGTCTTTCCAGTTGTTTTACGGCCCCTCTGAAATATCACCTTCCGTTTGATCCAGGCCCAACCGATACATCAGAACACGTTTGTGATGGACAGAGGTATAAATACATACCCGCTGCCTGAATTCCCTGAATGTTTCCTGAATTATGAAGAGGCATATTCGGTGGGTGGTGCAGTTGTGTGTCGTATGTGCTGGTGGTCATTACTCTGCCGGGTGTGTGGAAAGATACACAGAGGGAAATGCTGTGGAAATGCCACTTGTTGACTGTGGACCACATGCATGTGGATTTCTGCAGATGAGGACACTGGAGCCCAGTGAGGTGAAGTCACTTAAACATGCTTCCTTCTGTTCCTCTTTCATAAAAAAGCTCTCTGCAACATCTGGAGCCACTCTGTGAATCTGGGTGTGTACAAAAACAGAAACAGATACACACGCAGAATTTCTCCTTTTTGTTTTTACAAATAGTCTTTTAGTGAAAATTGTTTTAGAGCACAGCACATTATTTTAGGAAGGCCAATCCCACTGGGGTCACTTATAACCTAAGATAACATTTGTATCAACTGATTTGCATATTTAAATAAACAGGAACGATACTAATAATAGTAGCAAGAGTAGAAACTCTTTGTTCAAAACCTGCTACCCTGTGGCCCAACCATCTCATTCAATCCTGTTATAATAGCCCTAGAAAGAGGCATTATTTATATCCCATTTTGTAAGTGAGGAGACTGAACCTTAAGATGGTGAAGTAACAGGTTTAGGGCTCCCCAGCTGGGCAGTATGGACTCCTGATTCAAACACGGGTTTTCCTGACCTCAGAAACCCAGCTCCCCACCCCTGTCCCTGACTCCTTGCTTTTCTCGAGTTTCATCAGAACACAGTTCTAAGTTGACATGTGTGTTTCCCTATCAGGTCCCTAAAGAGCAGAGACTGGATGCCCTCTTAGGGAGTTCCGCCTCCTGCCAATTGTCCTTCCAGGCTCGTGTCAAATACCGATTCTCGCTCCTCTCCCCTGGAGGTACTGGGGACAGCTACTCACTGCCCCTCACTGGCTGCTACCCACTGCAGCATCTCTCTCCTCCTGAGTCTGGCCTCTCTAGGGAAACGTTTAGTCTTCGTTTTCCCCCTGTAGTTGTTTTTTGTTTGGTTGCTTGGTTTACTGATCTTTCCTCTTCTGATTTCAATAAGATGCTTGGACCACAGCGAGATGTGGCTTGCTGTCACCCATCACGCTCACCTCCCTGCTGGGCTCTTGAGTGGCTACATTTGTTATGTCCCTCTTCACTGGACTGGTTTATATTTTTAGCCTATTTCTTTTCCCCCTCCTTTCTACCTTTTAAACACATTTTATTAGGCCTCTAAAATTTGTATATAACCACTACTCCCAAAGCTTAGGCCAAGCTTCCTTTTGAAAGTTGGACGAACACTACAAGTATATTTTAAACTTTACAAAGATAGGGGTTTTGTTTCTGTTCAATTAAACATGTCAACATAAAATATTTCAGACTTTAGTACGGTTTAGAGAATCACATAAACATTTGGATACTTACTACCCAGCTTTATAAAATCTTAACATTTAGCCATACTTTTTTTCAGATTTTTTTTTTTCAGGAAAGAAAAGCATCTTCTAATTCTGAAAATTGGTAGTTAAAAGGAAATAATTAAGCGGGATTACTGTGTTAACTATACATTTCAGGACAGCTAAACAGCTCCTGAAATTGAAGGAAGGTTTTTTGTTTTGTTTTGGTTTGGTGTGGTTTGGTTTACAGAGTAATTCGGACTAATAAAGTGGTAGAAATGATGGAATTAGAAAATCGCCATTTTGTAACCTCTAATGAAATCATCCATCCAGGCAATGAGCATCGATGGGTGAAATGAACAAATAAGGTTGATAGGAAACTTTGCAGTGGAGGGGTTAGGCTGCCACCATCTTTGTCACTTTTTTCAATTTCCCATCACTGAATCTTGGTATGTCTTCTCCGACGGTACAATGGAATTATTTAGCATAACTTAGGAAGTTTTCTTACCAAAAGCATTGAACCTGAATTTAACCAAATCTTTAGAGAAAACTTCCATGTATGGGGGATATATGGGAAAAAGACTCAAGTTAAAGGGTGCTTGAAGAAAGCAAACAGAGAAATCTAGAATGTGAGACAGTCTAAAGGCTGGTCCCAATCCTTTAACAAGGATAGTATGAAAAAGGTGATTTGGGAGGGTTGAGGGGTGTGGGAGAGGAGAGTCTGCTCTTGATTGAAAGCAACTTGAGACAGGTGAAAACAAAACACAGTGTGTGGTCCTTGTTGGCGTCCTGATTTGTACAAGCCTAGTGTAAAAAGATTTTTTTTTGAGATGATTATGGAAATTTAATATAAACTACACATTTTAGATGACACCAAAAATTGTTGATCGTTTTGTTAGATTTGATAACAGCATTATGGTTACATAAGAATGTATCCAGCTTTAGAGATGACTACTGAACTAAGGCATTTGCTTTAAAACAGTAACAGCAACACATCACAGATACATTTGAGGCCCCTGAGTGAACTCTCCTCTGATCTCACTTTTTTTTCTTCCCTCACTGTCTGAATTCGATGTTTCCTATTTCCACCCATACTTGTTTCTATTACTTTATGTGGCTGTATCCATAAGTGATACACAGTATTAGTTTTCATTTCTTTGAAACTTTTGCAAATGGTATTCTGAAGCATGTATCATTCTATAGCTTATTTTTTATAGAACATCACCATTTTGAGATTTATTCATTCCAAATATATAGACATGGCCATGTATTTCACGGCCTGATTATTTCCCATTATAAAAATATTCCACAATTTCTTTATGAATTCAGTTGTTGACTGATATTTGGGCTGTTTTCATTTTGCCACTATCACTAGCCATGCAGCAATCAACATTCCTGTATTTGCTCCCTGTTCACATTTGTTAGAATCCTCCTAGAAGTAGATTTGATGAGTTGAAAGGCATCTGCATTGTTACCTTTACCAGAAACCAATAGGTTATCCTCCAAAGGCTTTATAACAATGTATATGCCCAACACAGCTTATACAAATCTATGAACCTTTACATATTTGCCAGCACTTGGAATGAGCAAGTGTTGATAGAATAATTTCTAATCACAGTTATTTGGAGTTTTTTCTCACATAGAAACTGGGGCATGTTGGAGATTGAAAGAAGGATACACATTTATAAAACAAATACGCCAACCAAGCCAATGCAATTCCCAAATTTCCTGCATCATGGCGTCATTGTACCATAGAGTCATTCTAATCTCAGCACCTTTCCAGTTCCTCAGCCTGTACTGAAATCAGGCAGCAATCAGGATCAAAACAACCCTTAGAGGGAAGAGCACTGGTGATCTGTGATGGAAAATTGAGGTCATGGAGGAACAGATGGAGAGAATAGAATACCGTGTGCCAAGAGGAAGGACACAACAGCCCAGTTTATAAACCCTCTGCTGGTCTCTCTTCATAATCATGGAGCCTGGCTGAGAGAAAGCCCAGGAGAGAAGTGACTGCAGTTGTGACTGATGCATTCAGGGGCACGATTAGCTATCTACCTAAGATGTTCTGTGCTGGGTAAGGCAGGCACAGACTCAACTCATGAGATAACAAAAGAAGCAATGAAAAGCAAATGACTTAGAGTCCTTATTTTGAAAATAAAAATTATGAAATAGTTTCAATGTACCAAAAATATAAAGAATCATATAAGTATCCACAATTGAAAGTAATAAATCAAACAGTATGATTGAAATCATCCACGATGCCCTTATCTTGACTGTGGATTTTATAATTCCCATGCACGTCCTTCTACTTCTTCTTACAGGCACATGCCTCTCAGGCACATATGACAGACATTTACACGTTAAATAAATGACTGTTTCCTCTGTAAATTATGCTTTTCCCTGAACATTAGGATTTAAAAAATCATCCATACTGGTAGGTCTAGCTCATTCATTTTTGCTGCTTTATAGAATTTTATTGCGTGAATATATCATAATTTATTTGTGGATTCATCTGTTGAGGGCGTTTAGATTGTTCTGTTTTTTTGCTGTGATGATGCTGTGCACATCTTTTTTTTTAATAAATCTTTCTTTTTTTTAAATAAATTTATTTATTTATTTTATTTACTTATTGGCTGCATAGGGTCTTCGTTGCTACGCACGGGGTTTCTCTAGTTAAGGTGAGCGGGAGCTACTCTTCATTGTGGTGCACGGGCTTCTCATTGCGGTGGCTTTTCTTATTGTGGACCACAGGCTCTAGGTGCATGGGCTTCAGTAGTTGTGGCACACGGGCTCAATAGTTGTGGCTCACGGGCTCTAGAGCTCAGGCTCAGTAGTTGTTGTGCATGGGCTTAGTTGCTCCACGGCATGTGGGATCTTCCTGGAGTAGGCTTGAACCCAGGTCCCCTCATTGGCAAGTGGATTCTTAACCACTGCACCACCCAGCAAGTCCCTGTACATATCTTCTTATGTACATGTACCAATGCTGCCCTCGGGTGTATACCTAGGAGTGGGCTTTCTGTGTTTTCGTGTATGAGAATCCTCAGCTTTGCCAAACCAGTTTCTAAATTGGTTTTCCCAATGGGCACCCAGCAAAGTATCTGAGTTTGAATTGTTCCACATCTTAGTCAAACTTGGTGCTGTCAGATTTAAACTTTTCTCCCCAATTTAATGGGTGTGAAATGGTTTTATCAATGTATTTTTAATTTATACTTCCTAATTGTTAGCAGAAATTCATGCTACTGCTTCCTTGGAGTATTTGGTAAGTATCTTGCCCATTATTTTTCTATTGGATTGTCTTTTGGGAGTACATGTGTGTGAGTATGTGTGTAATTTGTAGGAATTCCTTATGACTGTGGGGAAACAAATTCTGTTCAGCCTAGAAATTGTCTGGGATTTCTCCTAAGGCCAAGGTAGCTGTAAAAAAAAATCCCATCTTCTATTCCTCCTCCCAGTTCACCAAGAAGGAAAAAGAAAGGCATAAGGCAATTCAAAGCAGGCTGTGAAGCAGTAAGAAATAGGGAAATTGCCAGAACTTGGAAGTATGTACTCCTAACAGGTTTATCGAGGCATAGTTGGCATACAATTAATTTCATATTACAGAGAACAATTTCATACACTTTGACATATGTGCACACCCATGAAACCATCATCACAATCAAGATAATGAACTAATCTATCATCTCCCAAGTCTTCCTCATGCCTCTTTATAATCCCTCCCACCCCTGTTCCCAGGCAATCACCAACCTACTTTTTGCCACTAAAGCTTCATTTGTAATTTATTGAATATGTCATCACTCAGTATGTACTTTTTTGTCTTGCTAATTTCACTCAGAAAAATTATTTCGAAGTGCATCCCTGTTGCTGAGTGTGTCACTATTCCATTTCTTTTCATTGCTGGGTAGTGTTCCACAGTATGGATGGACCACAGTTTGTGTATCAATTCACCTGCTGATGGACATTCAGGCTGTCTCCAGTTTTGGACAATTAAAAGTAAAGGTGTTGTGAATGTTTGTGAACACGTCTTTGTATGGACATATGCTTTTCTTTCTCTTGGGTAAATAGTAGTCGAGTGGCTGGGTCACATAGTAATGCATGTTTAACTGTTTAAGAAAATGCAAAAAGATTTTCTAAAGTGGTTGTACCATTTCATATTTCCACCCTCAATGTTTCGTATGAGAGTTCTAGTTTTTCTATGTTTTTACTAATATTTGGTGTGGTCATTCTTTTTTCTTTTTTAATTTTGCCATTCTAGTAGGCGTGTTAGTGGAATAGCACCGTGCATTCAATCTGATTTGCATTTCCCTGGTGACCAATGATGCTGAGCATCTTTTCATGTGCTTAAAGTCCATCCATACAGCCTCTTTAGTGAAGTATGTATTCAAATCTTTTTCCCATTTCATCATTCAGGTTGTTTATTTTCTTATTTTGAGTTGTGAAGTTACTTTATAATATTTGGAATTCAAGGCCTTTATAAGATGTATGATTTATAACCATTTTCTCCCAATCTGTATCTTGCCTCTTCATTTTCTTAACACTGTCTTTTGAAGAGTAAGAGTTCTTAATATTGATAAAGTTCAATTTATCAATTTGCTGTTTTGTGAATCATGCTTTGGGTGTCACATCTAAGAAATCTTTGCCTAATTCAAGGTCACAAGGATTTTTTTCTTGTGTTATCATCTAGAAGTTTTATAGCTTTTAGTTTCATACTTAGATCTCTGATACATTTTGAGTTAATTTTTGCATATGATGTAAAGTATAAATTGAAAGTGTTTTTTTGTTTGTTTGCTATAGATATCCAATTGTTCTGGCAGCATTTGTTGAAAAGACTATCCTTTCTTCACTGAATTTGCACTTTTGTTGAAAATCAGTTGTCTGCACATCAACCTGTAATCTTTTTTAAAAAAATAAATTTTATTTATTTATTTATTTATTTATTTATTTATTTATTTACTGCATTGGGTCTTTGTTGCTGTGCATGGGCTTTCTCTAGTTGTGGGGAGTGGGGGCTACTCTTCGTTGTGATGCCTGGGTTTCTCATTGCGGTGGCTTCTCTTATTGTGGAGCACAGGCTCTAGGGCTGCGGGCTTCAGCGGTTGTGGCACATGGGCTCAGTAGTTGTGGCTTGCGGGCTCTAGAGTGCAGGCTCAGTCGTTGTGGCACACGGGCTTAGTTATTCCGCAACGTGGGATCTTCCCAGATCAGGGCTCAAACCTGTGTCCTCTGCACTGGCAGGCAGATTCGCAACCACTGTGCCACCAGGGAAGCCCTCAACCTGGAATCTTTATGTTGACCAATTTCTCCCTTGGCTGGTATCGAAATACCAGTTCCAAATTCTTGCTGTCTTCTAATAGCTGTCCACCACCCATCAGTCAATAAAGTCTTTCCAAATTACGTTTCAGCCTTCTAGTTGCAACAGCTTTCTAGACTGCCTCCCTGAAATTAGCCTAAGTCACTCTCATGGCCTTAGATATTCCCAAATCTCTATTGATATGTTTCCAGATTGTCCTTTGGTTTCTTTAGCCTACAGATAATAGTCATTCATTTTGCTAATTCTTCTTAATTTCATTCTTACAGCCCCACAGACCCAACGTAACACTCCCACATCTGAACACAATATGATATTAGAATTTCTGACGAGTTCTTGAGGACCAATAATCTTTGTTTTATCTCTTCTACCAAGTGATGAGACTTTAATGGTCCTTACTGATATTGGTTCCTGGTAGACCACACTAACACTTCACGTTCACACTTAAGAGCACAGCCTCTAAAGTCGGAGAATCATCCACTCATCCATCAATCACTTTTGAACACCTGCTATGTGCCAGGCTCTTAGCTAGTGCTTTGGGGATAAACAGATGGATAAGAAATACTCTCTATTCTCAAGATATTTCAAGTCCAATATATTCTGTACCTTTAGGTCCCAAAGCCTTTATATATATATATATATATATATATATATATATATATATATATATATTTTATTGGCTGTGTTGAGTCTTTTTTGCTGTGCGTGGGCTTTCTTTAGTTGCGGTGAGTAGGGGGCTACTCTTTGTTTTGGTGCACGGGATCCTCATTGCCACGGCTTCTCTTGTTGCGGAGCACGGGATCTAGGGGTGTGGGCTTCAGTCGTTGCAGCACATGGGCTCAATAGTTGTGGCTCACGGGCTCTAAAGCTCAGGCTCAATAGTTGTGGCGCATGGGCTTAGTTGCTCTGCGGCATGTGGGATCTTCCTGGAGCAGGGATCGAACCCATATCCCCTGCATTGGCAGGCAGATTCTTAATCACTGTGCCACCTAGGAAGCCCCCAAAGCCTCTTAAGACTCTAAGCATCAATACCACCCAGGTTTCAGAACCCAGATCTCCATTTTCTACTCAGATAAGATGGCTGCCATCCCTAGGATGAAATAGGAGACACTTTTTGAGTCAAATCAGACATTCTAATTCAAGAACCATGGGATTTAGTTGGAAAAGACAAGCTCTGAGAAGGGATAAAGACAGAACCAGAGGTCCAAAGGCAGAGGAGTCACCCAGGGTCAGTGAAAATTTCTCAGAAAAGAAGGGGAGTAAACAGATGAAAAATTCTCTTCACCTCTTGACTGGGACGTGTACATGAAGGAGAGAAGAGGTAAAATTAAATGTGAGCCTCTGAGATCAAAGTTCTATTGGTGTCCCCTTTCCTGGGATGAGGGGTCACTAAGGGATGGGCAGTCCAGACACATCCCAGAGAAGGGAAATGAATCAGCATGAGGTTGGCTGTCCTCTGTGATGGATGCAGGCTTTGCACACATCACGAGCAAGCATGCCCCAAAGGGCAGAGAGATGACGTGTCTGCTAGATGAAGCAGCTCTTTAAAAGCTATTGCTCAGCCAAGGTGCATCTCAGGAGTAAGAATGGAGACCAAAAGGGGCAGCAGCCTCTGGTCTTAGCCAGAAGGGGGAAGGCATCCTGTGCCTTTCTCCAGGATGGCCCAAGTACTCCCTGCTTGGGGAGGCAGAGGAGTTAGGGGTTGGCAGCAGCCTTCCAAGAGTACAGAGCTCTGGAAATTCGGCTGCAGCCAGGAGAAGGCGTGCCGGGGTTAAGTGCAGTGGGATTCCAGGAATGAAATTCCCTTCTGGAAAGGAAGCCAGTGCTGCCAGGTAGCTAAGAGGGAGGGGTGAGTAGCACTAGCCCCACGTTCAGTAGCCTGTAGTAGCCTATAGTCAATGCGGTGTGATTCCAAGGGCCCAAGGAAGACTTCCTGCCTGAAATAAAACCTTCCACCCCTAAAGGAGAGCCTGATATTCCTTTAACGTGGGGCATAGGCTTTCCTCCATAATTCAAGCTAAGGCTTATAATTAAAGTATCCCTGGGAGAGTTAAATTCACATTAAGGGTAAACTAGATATTTTTTAAGAGTACTGTTGGAGGAAGGCACAATTATAAGAGTCTGGTGGAAAGGGGAAAGTTCACAGAAAATGGAGCCAGGGCTCTGGAAGGCAGATTCCACCGTTCTTGGTGGCCAGCCCAATGTTGTGGCCGATGAGGGCTGCCAGATTTGGCAAAACAGAGACAGAAATGCCAGGATGCTCAGTTCGATTGATCTGAAATTCAAATTTAACTGAGTGTCCTGTATTCAATCTGCAACCCCAGCCAGTGAAGGAGGGGAGATCCACTCCTGGCCCCGCTCACACCTGCCACTGTATACATCTTGTGGATTCCTGGAGATTTCCCTTGCATGGATGACGGCTGGGGAGAGGGGTGTGGTGTGGAGAAAGAAGAACCACAATACACAGTGAGGAAGGCACATCACTGAGGCCTAGAAATGTAAATTCCCTGAGGACTCAGACTATATCCCTTCTCTCTGCATCCTCGGTGCCTTGCCTAATGCCTGGGGCAGGGCCGGCTGCTCAGTTACAGATATGTTGAGACTCTTAAAAGATATCAGTAACAACAACAACAACAATAATAACAATAATAAAAATGAGACATGTGTATAGTGCTTATCACACCCAAGCTTTCCTCTAAATACTTTGCTGAAAAGCTGAGGACTCACATAAAACATGGTACAAGTGACTTAAAAGGGACTTGTGCTGGTAAAAGGGAGGAGGTCATGAGACTGCATTTTTTTTTTAATTTTTAAAAACTTTTTATTTTATATTGGAGTAGAGTTGATTCACAATGTTGCGCTAGTTTCAGGTGAACAAAAATGTGATTTAGTTGTACATATACATGTATCTGTTCTTTGTCAAATTCTTCTCCCATTTAGGGTGTTACATAATATTGAGCAGAGTTCCCTGTGCTATACAGTAGGTCTTTGTTGGTTATCCATTTGAAACATAGCAGTGTGTACACGTTAATTCCAAACTCCCTAACTATCCCTCCCCTCCCCCCCACAACCCCTGGTAACCATAGTTCATTCTCTAAGTCTGTGAGTCTGTTTCTCTTTAATTAAGTGGATTCTTTCATTATTAATGTCCAATCCTTCTTCTTGGGGGATGAACTGAAGCCAGGCCTCATCCTGAGTTTCCACTCAGCTCTACAGCTCGTCCTCCTCCTAAAAGACAAAAGTACAGACCATGCCAGTGATGTAATCCATTCTTCCCTCCCTCCCCTCTGTAACTTCTCCCATGTCCGCACAGCAGTGACACTTCGTCCCACTGTCCCAGGTCCTCCCGCACTCCAGGGGGCAAATACATAACCACAAGTGCACAGCAACACATCGTTAAGAGAGTAAATAGCTTTTGAAATAATTTCTTAAGGCTTTTTCCCAATATAGGTGGCGCAGGTTACATGGGAATTTGGATTCCCCAGGCTGGTCCTTGCCTCCTTTTGCAGAAAGCCCCAAGCTTTCTTCTGCGGCTGCATAAAAACAGGCAAACAGAGGGGGTCAAGGGATTAGGTGGTTAAACTGGGAGCATCTCTAGCCTGGCACGAACTGGCTTCAGATTTGCCAAACTGAGCATTTGGAAAGTTTGGCTTCATTCCATCCATCCAATCAGGACCAGGGAAACCTCAGGACAATTTTAGGATTGGAGAAATTAGGTTTGGAACAACTGCTACTACTTTTTTACACCTCTTTGGTTTTTTCAGGCAGCATCCCAAGTGTTTTTGGTCAGTGACTTCTTCACCGCTGCCCCCTCCATCCATCCCCCCACCCCCACCGGGCCCCCAGTGTGTAATCTCCACTCGGGGAGAGCTGGCCACACAGCTCTGATTCATCGGCATTTAAATCATCAAAACTTTGTTTCATCAAAGTAGCTCTGTCCAAGGAGTCTTATGAGCTGATATTATAAGCCTGGCTTAAGCCTATTGTTGTAATTGGGGAGTTTCTTTCTTTTTCTTTGAACTGGAAACTGCGGGTCTGAAGCCAGCCTTAAACCAGAGCAGGCTTGAGAAGCTGCATTTGTCATTTATGCATTGGGTTGTTTAGTTCTGGGCTCTAGTCAGCTCCAGCACACTCCCGAGATGGTGAAAAATCTACTCTGTGTCGTTTGTAAGTGTACCACTTCTGCCCAGCCGGCACATGTGGATTCGAGATGCAGAAGCTCTACCTGGCAGTATTACCTGGCGTCTGATGTTGCTTTGCACTTTTGTTATCTCCACTCTGGACCATCCCAGGATCATTTCTCACCTCTCTAATCCAGTGGTTTCTCGCCTGCCTGACCTGTACAAATCCTCCTACTGCCCTTGTTCTGACCATATCACTGCCCTGCTCACGGCCTCTGGTGGCACTCCTCAAACAGGGATGCCTGTAGTCTTGGGGGTACGTGGTTAAGGTCCACAGGTGAAGCAGAGTCACAAGACAAACGTAGAACATCTTCCTGACAGCATCAAGGCTACTCAAAAATCAAGGAAAAGGTTATTTTATGTTTTAAAATGTATAGAGTAGAGTGCAAAATGCTTATACTTTCTAAAGGTAAAATATGAAGCTTCAGGGAAATTTCAAGCTTGAAATGTCTGTGGGTTAAGTCCCTTGGCCCCCAAAAATTATGTATTCTTCCATCCAGATGATGCCTTCTACCATTAGTTAGATAAGTAAAAGTTTGAGAGGGCCTAAAAAGAATGGCCCAACTCCTCAACGTGTTCATCAGAGCCCACGACACCATTCCTGCACCTGGTCCAGCCTGTGGCCCACTGCTCACCACCTGTGCCCCGCTCTCCAGTCAGTAGGGTGAATCCTCGTTCCCCAGCAGGTTTCCACTCTCGATGTTTGTTCCTTGTAACCAGAATGCCTTTACATTTTCTGATCTTTGCCTGATACAGGGGATGGACAGAAACAATTCAGAATTCTAATTCAAAGCATGTAGGTAGAAATTCAGAGGAGATGCCAGCAGAATGAACAACGATTGGTAAGAGAGAGAGAGAAGACCACAGGCAAACGCCCAGCTGTAGGGGAACCGGGAGATTCCTCTCTGAACTGAGTCCTCCAGGCTCTTCAGGGCAGAGCTTCTCTCTTCAAAAGCATCGCATATATAAACATGCCTGGTCTTGTCCACGGAGCGGTCCTCAGGCCTGGAGTCCTGTCTTGGGACCTGTGTGCCCATAGCACGCTCTCCTGCCTCCTCTCAGCTGCCATTTCCCCTGGAAGCAACTGTCTTTTTCCTTTACCTTGATATGCCCAGACCCACGTAGAACTTCTCCCACTTCTGAGCTGCTCAGATCCAGACGTCTTGTTTAACTCACTTCAAAGACTACTAGAAATGTCCATCCAAGATCAAATCTCTTCTCTCTCTCTAATGCTAACAGGGGAACAGAGCCCAGCTTCTCCCTCCCCAGGCCTGGGCGGAGGCTTGGGGGGTGGAGGGGGAGGCTTGCCTTTGCTTCCCCGACCTGCCCCTGGCTCCAGCCAGGCTTCTGGAAAGAGGATGGACCACTTGTCCCCAAGCTTCTTATTTCACCTGTCACAATGGGGAGATGAATGGGGCTTCTAGGGGTCCCCCAAGGAGTTCTCTGTCTGTGGGGCCAGGCCTCTCACAAACAGGGGGTTCCCAGGGCTTCAGATTTAAGTGTGGGGAGATTAGCGAGGGCCTGGGGCCAGGCAGCCACCCCACCCCACCCCCGCCACCCTCCCCCACTCTCCCTTTCCCTCTCTGGCTGTTCATTTCAGAACCAAGTGTCTGCATCTCCTAGGAAGCTGGCAGCTGCCTCTCACCCTGCCTCTAGGGGCCAGTGGGCAGTGAGGGAGGGTGCGCTGCAGACAGAATTGCTTCCAGATTGGCACTGCACTTAGGGCTCAGTCCGCAGAGAAATCAAAGAGAGCACTCCCCTTTGCTAGTTTCAGAGATGACACGCAGAAGAATGCCACCTTCTTTCACTGCTGTTTCTCCCATGCACTCTTCTCCCTGCCCCACACTAAATAATTATGCATCACAGAATTTCAGGATTGGACTGTACTGCGGAAGACTTTAGCCAAGCGACTGTCCTCAAATTACAGAGGAGAAAACAGTCATGGACAGGGTCACAGCAGCTCGTCCAAGGCCACACACCGGAAAGTGTCAGGATGAGGATGGGAACCGGGCACTTCTCACCTCTTCCTCCTTTTCTCAATTCCAGTGATTCCTAACCTTTGGTCATGAGCGCACAACTTGCATCATTTCTGGCATAGCTGCAAACACCTGTGCTATTATGTAATGCTTTCTCTCTAGCCTGACCCATTTTTTACTGAAGGGTAGTGACTTTAAAAGGAAACTTAGGGACTTCCCTGGTGGTGCAGTGATTAGGAGTCTGCCTGCCAATGCAGAGGTTACGGGTTCAAGCCCTGGCCCAGGAGGATCCAACAACTAAGCCCGTGTGCCACAGCTACTGAGTCTGCACTGTAGAGCCCGCAAGCAAAAACTACTGAAGCCCGTGCACCTAGAGCCCATGATCCGCAACAAGAGAAGCCACCACACCGAGAGGCCAGTGCACTGCAACAAAAGTAGCCCCCACTTGCCTCAATTAGAGAAAGCCCATGCACAGCAACAAAGACCCAACACAGCCAAAACAAAAAGGAAACGTTACTGATGCCAACGGAAAAGCAACATGATTTGCTTTAAATATTGGAGATCAAAGGCCAGTGTTGGAAAATTAATCAGTTACTGTGATCTGCAAGGCTCTGATCCTAAGACCTAGTTATATGGGGTTAAAATGGGAGCTAAGGGTTTGAGAAGAGTCCAGGAGAGCCTAGCACCTGTCTGAGACATTCTTCGTGAAGGGAAGATGAAGAGTCAGGTGAGGGCAAACTTTCTGAAGACCATCCCTTCCTCTCCAAGCACCAGCAGTGTGTTCCCCGACCCTGCAACGTAGGTTCCCCACGAGGACACGCTGGGCTGGACGGAGCCGCCTTCAGAAGGAGGGGCCACCTCTTGCCTGGCTGTCTTCCCTCCTCGGGGTGAGGCGCCACAGATGCAGAAGACAGGCACAATATTCCTTGCACTTTTCAGAAAGTATGGACAGTGGTCCCTGTGGAGGAAGAGAGTTTTGGGTGTTGGTTTTGCTGTCAGCGGGTGCAGTTTCTCCCAACTTTATGGCTGGGAAGCAGGGTCACAGAGGGTAATTAAGACAGTCCTTGGACCTGAGACATAGCTACGTGATATTCTGCGCACTGGACATCCTCCACCTCCCCTTTAATGCCAGCCCCAGAAGTCACAGCCTGGCCCACATGACTCTCTTTCAGTCGGAGGTGACAGGAATAAATAAGATTTCCTCCTCTGTGGGAATATCCGACAGTACTCTCCGTATGACCTGAGACTCGGGGCCCCAGGTGAAGTGGGGTTCATTTCAAGCACAGCCTGGAGTTGTCCAACCTTCCACCACCCTCATCTCAGTATTATAACAGCAAGCAACGACCCTGATGGCAAACGATTCTTCTTTTAAAAATTGAAGCATAGTTAATTTACAATGTTGTGTTAGTTTCAGGTGTACAGCAAAGGGATTCAGCTATACGTATACATATATACATTCTTTTTCAGATTCTTTTCCATCATAGATTATTACAAGATATTGAGTATAGTTCCCTGTGCTATTCAGTAGGTCCTTGTTGTTTATCTATTTTATATATAGTAGGGTGTATATGTTAATCCCAAACTCCGGGCCCTCCCGCTGTCCTCTTTGGTAACCATGAGTTTGTTTTCTATGTCTGGCAAACGATTCTTAGTCACCTGCCACTGTGCCAGGTGTGGGGTCACAGAAATAAACAATGCATCACAAGGCGCCATGTCTGCACTTAGGGAAGCTTTGTGTAGCAGAGACAAACGTCACTCGTATAGAAAGGTAACAAGGACATTCGTGCTATGTACACACTGATGGCTGCTCTGTGAATGCTCTGGAAGCCTGGCGGAGGGAGTGAGGGCAGGGGCTTGAGGGGGCAGGGGAGCTTAGTGGAGGAGGTAGGATTTTTGCAGGGCTTCCTTCTCCCTATTGTCCTCTGGTCCTCCTCCTCCCCCTTCTCACCCTCTTCCAGAATGGGCGCAAAGTCTGCACTGGCGGAGGCTGGGGGGCTGGCTCTCACCCTGGGTGTGGGCTGCACAGGCATCCCGGAAGCCTGTGGAGGTGGGAGGCTGACCAGGTGGATGGCGCCCCCGCGGCTGCCTGTGAGATCCTCGAAGACAGATTTACCAGTTGCCAAATTCTCCCTGTAACCCACTCTTCTCTGTGTGGCCCCACGCAGAAGTTATGAGGACCAGCTGGGGAAGGAGAGAGCTCCGAAGAGGCAGGGGAAAGGGCATCACACAGAAATGTAGGGACTGCAGGTTGCCTCAGACACATCCCACCTCCCAGTCTCTGAGCACAGATTTTGTCTCTACCTCACAGACCCCCTCAGACCAGAGGGAGGAGCTGCTAACACAGGAAGAATTTTCACTCCCATAAGATCACTCTTCGGACCTCATGCCCTGTGGTGCCTGCTGGGCTGGCTGGGAATCAGACGTGGGTACCAGCTCATCCACTCAGCCTCCATTTCTTCCTCTGCATCTTTCTCCAGCTTTTTATGAAGATCTCCAATCCAGATGTGGAAGGCAAATAGAGCAGAAGACAAGGGGAGGAAGAGATAGAGACAGAGATGGACAGAAGGAGAAGCATAATAAATACTGGTAAAGTGATGGTGTTACTGTGAAGATGGAAAAGTGGAAAGGCAGGGAACGGGCAGGCAGATTTGTGTGTTAAACATCAAGGGAGCCCCAAGCCAGTCCCTTTTGCCTCCGTGTGATTCAGTGGGGCTGCACTGCCCTATCCAAGCTTGACGCGGTCCATCCTGATCAATACACATTAACCAAGGAAACGTCTCTGTGCCCAGCACTGTGCCTGGCCAACACAGGGACTACAGGAGTGCATCCGGTCTGGGGCAGGCATAAGTTTACACAATTTTAGGAAAAGAATGCAAAAATCAGGGACTTCCCTGGTGGTGCAGTGCTTAAGAATTCGCCTGCCAATGCAGGGGACACGGGTTCAATCCCTGGTCCGGGAAGATCCCACATGCCAAGGGGCAACTAAGCTCGTGCACCACAACTACGGAGCCCACTCGCCTAGAGCCTGTGCTCTGCAACAAGAGAAGCCATCGTAATGAGAAGCCCCCATGCCACAACAAAGAGTAGACCCCACTCACCACAGCTAGAGAAAGCCCATGCACAGCAATGAAGACCCAACGCAGCCAAAAATAAATAAATAAATAATAAATAAATATTAAAAACAAACAAAAAACCCCATAATTGTCAACTTTAAAAAAAAATGCAAAAGTAAGACATAAGGAACTAAGCACAAAAATATATTTGTTTAGGCTGAGAAAAAAATCACAACAAATTAAACATTTTAAAAAGCTGACATTTGCAAGAAGCCTCCTGATATCTGGAAACTAACAATATTTTTATCAACATTTTCCCTTACATGCACTTCTAGCACCTCTTTATATGGTGACAATTTTGTGAAATCATTTTCCTTGGAGAGAAAGGGAAGATAATTCAGCCTTCCTCCAGCACAGTTGATTAAAATTTGTTTTTTTCTTAACCGAGGGTGCATTCAGCCTCAGACCTCGTTTAGCTCCGCCCCTCACATCACTGAAACCCTGATGAAAAGCCCTCGGTTTCCACTCTGCCTCAGTCCCTCCACCCGCTTTAGGAGCCACAGAGGTGGGGGAGATGGAAGGGCCCCCTCAGGATCTGACAGATGCATCAATCTTACATGAACAAGACCTTCTCTCCCTGCCCACCCTGGGGGGTTTGCAGATAGGAGAAAGGGCAGGGTCACCCTTGTTCTCCTGAGTGAGACCCATGAAAGGAGATGTAACTGGAGTTTGAGATCCCAAGTGAAGGAAGGACAGATGCTAATGAAGAGTGGATTATTCCACCGTCTTCAGCCCATCAGCACATGTTCATTAATTACAAAATAGCCCTGGAGACCCTGTTCCATGGCAGGCACTGTACTTGGCTCTGGGAAACAGCAGAAAACAACCCAGGAAAGGCGCTCCATCCTGGGTATCCCCACTGTGCTGTCCATGGGTCAGATGACACCCTGTTAGTACAAGGTCACCAGGTCCTCCCAATCACTACCCCCCTGGCCAGTGGACATGATGGGGGGACCTTCCCTCTGTTCTCATCACACACCTGACCTCTCCCTCTACCACCACCCCAGGGCCCTGTGGATTAAATGAAAAAAACAAATCCCAAGATATTTGGCCAAGTTTCCTTTCCCAGAATGAGCAGTCACCCACTGCTACAATCACCTTATTCTTGGGGTGTGACATAGGTAGTTCTTTCCTATTTAATGTTGAAAAACTCATGAATTTGTATGGAACAAAGGCTAGAAAAATGAAAAAGCTACATTGCATGGTAACCTAAATTAATCCTAGTCTGTATGATAGAGGGTGGAAAATTTGGGTGCTGTAATTTCTTTCTTCATGGTGTTGGACTTGAATCGGTTGAAATGTGTTTCTGTACCACAAGTTAAGCTTCAATGAAAGTTTGCTTAATTCACTGTCTAGTGACATTCAAAAAAAGGGTCAGAGAAGATAAAACCCAGCATGGGTTGAAGTTTTAAGGGGAAATTCATATTATTCTTTCTGGACAGACGATTGTTCTCATGCCTGCTTTTTCCCATATCATCCTGTCTTCTCTCTGCCATCTTTCAGTTCATTTAGAAAAATCCCTCCTCTTTCCAGAAGCCCTCTGGGACTAACATGCATGAGGAAGTGTCCTCTGACTTGACAGCTGTGCTGGGCGTGCAGACAATGAGTGGGCAGAGCAGGCAGCACAGTCCCCTTCGTGCTGGACTCTTCCCCCTGCAGTTCCAAATCACACGAAGAATGACACCAGGACATGAAGCATCGGTTCTAAATCTGGGGGCGGTGACTCTAAGAAATTGAAATTACTATTGTTTCCTGCAAGAGAAGCACCCCTCATCTTCCTTTCCTTTGCAGCTGAGGTCTGCCTTGGGTCCATTAAGAAGGAGTGAAGTCCCTCTGTTGCCCAGTCTCTCCGATGGCCTATGGTTTAGGGTACTCAGTTCAAGTCAGACTTGGGGCAACTAGGACACATCTGACAGGTTAACTTGTACCACAAATTTCTACCTGATATCTTAGGGTACTTTTTTTTTTTTTTTTAAAGAAACCAATGCTCCTTTTGCTGTGAATAAATAGGCCACTGTGTTTTTTTTTTATTGAAAAAAGTTTGTCTTTTGCTCATTGTAGAAATTCTGGAAAATCCCCCAAAGCACAAATACACATAAACATCTTCCATAACGCCACCAGCTGAGGAAAGAACTGTTTGTGTGTTGATCCACATTCTGCCATTTTCCTCTATGTATGCATGTGCCCCACGAACCCCAAGTCCCCTCAGTGTAGATGTTCCCTTCTGGCTGTGCCTCCCTCCATGCAGGGAGCACAGACATAACCTAAGAAATTGAGGTGATACTATAGGCAACATACTGCAACCCACATTTCTTGCTTAACAGTGCATCAAGGTCCAATCCTTCCTGTGATATCGAGGTTCACTTGCAACAAGATTGTTCTGAACGAATGGTGTGTGTTTCATCACACAGGGGTACCAAGACTGAATTAACCATCCCCCCGGTTGTTCCTTTAGGTGGCTTTCATGTGGCAATGTCACCGGTGTTACAATATGACCACAGTATTCACATCACCATGACCATCTCTGATCGTTTTCTTCCAAGTCTTTCCAAGAAGTGAAATTCCTGGGTCAAAGGGAATAGACATCTTTACAGCTCTGCATACACATCGTCAAGCTCCGAGAGGCCATGTTTGAGAGGGGTGGTGAAATCAAGACAGCTCTGGACACACGAGGCGGAGGCTGGAGCAGCGCTGAGGATGACAGGCATTTCCTACCAGGTGGCCAGTGCCAAACAGGCCCCTGAGCTCACTGGGAAGGTGGAGCAAAGAGGCTCAACAGAGCTGCCCAGTACATCTCCCAAGAAAGGAGGGTGGAGGTAATGGCTTGAGCCTTAGAGCTCAGACATTCTGAGAGCTAGGAGTTCCTGGCCCTGTGATTGAAGTACCACCATCTGCTGGGCAGGATCTTGGAAAATGTGGCCTGAAGGTGTTGTCACACATATCACCACTGCCAACTCTATTGTTCAGAGCTCCAGAGAGACTCTCCCCTGCTCCCAAGAGCCCAGAAGATCCGAATCTTCCCTCCACAGCTTCGTCTCCTTCTCTTGTATCCCCATTCCCTGTGTGTACTCCTGGGATCAGCTTGAGGAAGGCATAGCTCTGTCAGCTTTCAAGCTGTCTAATGTCTACTTGATTCACGCATCCAACAACAAGTGCTGGACAGGCTCTCCTGTGGGCCAGGCACGTGCAAGATCTGATGGTTGGAAAGATGAATAAGACTCGCACCCGCCCGTGTATTTTAGTCTATAGAGAGATACCAATAGGTAAACTGATTTGCAGATCATGAAAATATAGCTGGTAATTTCTGTTTCTTTCACTCACGTATTCTTAGAGTGACACCTGGCAAATTGTGGGCACTTGAAAATACTTGATAAATGAATACTTGAATGAATAAAATGTGTTTAAAGGGTAGGGCTGTGTGCCTCAAGTACAGGATCACCAAAGGGTACATTTTTTAAAAGTTTTATTTTGAGATATAATTTATGTGTTATAAAATTTAGTGTACGGTTCTCTACTGGGCATATACCCAGAGAAAACCATAACCCAAAAAGAAACATGTACCATAATGTTTATTGAAGCACTATTGACAATAGCCAGGACATGGAAGCAACCTAAATGTCCATCAACAGATGAATGGATAAAGAAGATGGGGCACATATATACAATGGAATATTACTCAGCCACAAAAAGGAATGAGATGGAGTTATATGTAATGAGGTGGATAGACCTAGAGTCTGTCATACAGAGTGAAGTAAGCCAGAAAGAGAAAAACAAATATTGTATGCTAACTCAAGTATACGGAATCTAAAAAAAAAAAAAAGGTACTGATGAATCCAGTGACAGGGCAAGAATAAGGATGCAGATGCAGAGAACGGACTGGAGGACAGGGGGTTGAGGGGGGCCGGGGGCGAAGGGGAAGCTGGGATGAAGTGAGAGAGTAGCACAGACATATATATACTACTGACTGTAAAATAGAGAGCTAGTGGGAAGTTGCTGTATGACAAAGGGAGATCAACTCTATGATGGGTGATGCCTTAGAGGGCCAGGATAGGGAGGGTGGGGGGAAGTTGCAGGAGGGAGGGGATATGGGGATATGTGTATATATACAGCTGATTCACTTTGGTGTACCTCATAAGCTGGTACAAGAGTGTAAAGCAATTATATTCCAATAAAGAGCTTAAAAAAAAAAAGCAGTGTACAGTTCAATAGTTTTTAGTATAAACACAAAGCTGTGCAGCCACCACCACAATCTAATTTTAGAACATTTCCATCACTCCCAAAAGAGACCTTGTGTTCATTTGTAGGCATTCCCAGTTTCCCAGTCTTCCCAGCCCCCAGTCCTAGGCAACCAATAATTTACTTTGTCTATAGATTTGCGTATTCTGGATAGTTCATCTACATGGAACCATGCAATGTGTGGTGTTTTTGTCTCGCATTGTTCACTGAGCATAATGCTTTTGAAGTTCATCTATGTTGTCGCATGGATCAGTACTTTCTTCCTTTAATTGCAGAATAATATCCCATTGTGTAGATGGACCACATCTTGTTTCTCAGTTGAACATTTGAGTTGTTTCTAATTTTTTGGCTATTCTGAATGATGCTGCTGGGAACACTTGGGTACAGTCTCTGTGTGGACATATGTTTTCATTTTTCTTGGGTAGGACTGGCGTTGCTGGGTCATAGCTGGTACTTTGTGAACAAGGCTTTAAAGAGGCATTTACAGATGAGAGACTTGGCTCAGCTGGACAGAGCCAGCGTCTGTCTGAGGCTCAGAAGCAGACACTTAAGCCTGGCTCTCCAGGGCCCCTTCCTAACCAAGGCAAAGCCTGGGGCTCTACATCCTTTTTTCCCATAATTCTCTTTAACCTGTACATTGCTCTTCAGTGAATTTTTCTTTTCAAGGCTAATCTCAGCTTTTCCTTTTTTTATCAGGAGTTGGGGTGGCAAAGGCTTTTTCCATGCTTTTCTATTTTTAAAATAACAATATTGTGTTTCCTTAAGACTAATGGAATATATGTTTATTGTAGAAGTATTAGCTTTGACAATCTAACTCTTTTTAAGCTCTTTATTGGAATATAATTGCTTTACATTGTTGTGCCAGTTTTTGCTGTACAACAAAGTGAATCAGCTGTATTCATACATATATTTCCATATCCCCTCCCTCCCGCGACTCCTTCCCACCTTCCCTATCCCAGCCCTCTAAGGATCACCATCATCGAGTTGATCTCCCTGTGTTAGGCAGCAGCTTCCCACTAGCTATCTATTTTACATTTGGTAGTGTATCTATGTCAATGCTACTCTCTCACTTCATCCCGGCTTCCCCTTCACGCTCCCCATCCCCACCCCGCCCCATGTCCTCAAGTCCGTTCTCTACATCTGCATGTTTATTCTTGCCCTGTCACTGGGTTCACTTGTATCATTTTTTTTTAGATTCCATATACATGAGTTAGTATACGGTATTTTTCTCTTTCTGGCTTACTTTGCTCTGTATGACAGACTCTAGGTCCATCCACCTCACTACAAATAACTCAGTTTAATTCCTTCTTATGACTGAGTAATAGTCCATCAACAATTCAAATTTTAAACAGAGACTAAGAAAAGTAAAATGATCTAAAATATCACCACCCAGATTTAATCACAATTAATATCTTGGTGTGTATCCTTTCATATAGAGATAAATCTATATAGATCATTCTCTATGTAGATATAGGTATAGATAGATATTGATATCAATGTATACATTTTTGTTGTGTATGCTGTTTTGATAATTAGTTTTTCACCTAATGTATCCTGTTTTTTGCCTTTATATATTTTTATATTTAATGATTGTATATTTTTCCATAGTCACAATGAACTTTAATTAATTTAACTAAATCTTTATCATTAAGCATGTAATTTGTCCCCCAAATTTTTTCAAGTTGTTAAAGAATGTTGCAGTGAATTCAACTTAATTAACTGTACACATATTAACCAGTATTTTTGTAGGACATAAGAAAATGTTATCTGAAAGAATGTTTCGAGGCCTTTGGTTGATAATGACTATTGCCCCCAGAAAGTTTAATCTAGTTCACACTTCTACCAGCCATGTATGAGAGAGTTTAGTCCTTGCATTTTCACTAAAACTGTCCCCATAAAAAACAAACCCCAAATTTACCAATAGGCAGAAAATGACATCTTTTGAAGTTAAGCTATATTCTTTGATAACTAATGAGGCTGATAACTTTTCACATATTCACAAACTATTTAAATTTCCTCTCTGGAGCCCACATCCCTTCTATGGAAGCATCACAGATGTTCTTTCCCATGCCCCCCGCCCAGCAGACACAGTCAGAAACCCTTCCCCCTCCCTCACACCTTGGGCAGAAAGCACATGTGATGCCAGGTGGCCCTTGCTCTACCTGCCAGCACAGGAAGACCCCGAGGCCCATTCCCATGGCATAGGAAATATCTCCTGCTGCCCACAGGCTGCCTGGTACCTACCAAGGTTGACTCCACTGACATCTAAACCACAGACCAGTGGGATTGAGTTTTACGACAGGATGAAAGTCCAGGCTTCTGGAACTCCATGTTTTGGCACCAGCATCCTTTATCGGAAGGGCCATTGTGTGGGTGGTGGTGCCCAGCTGTTCTTCTTTCCCCTTAGAGTCAGAGCAAAGGAAGTGAGATCAAATGATAATAGAAGGGATGCCAGTTAGACAAAAGAAGAGACTCATTGCCAAGGAAGCTTGTGGAGTGCGGCACCTAAGGAAATCTTTGATGAGGGTGAGTTATCTGTGGGTTAATTGGATCCCTGCCTGCAGTAGAGGATGGACCTTAGCCCGAGCCTAAGGTGATAAGCTCATGGCCACCCTGGCTTCCTGTATGCCTTCCACCACCTGACAGCTTGTGGATCTTTCTTGGGACATTGACTTTAGAGATGTAGCCCCTTTGGGTCTCTCCACCCCACCTTAGAATAAACAATATCGTCGGAAGTTTAGGTTTCTAGAATCCAAGAAACAGAAGCAAAGGGAAGACATGTTATTAAAGGCTAACTCTGTCAGGATCTGGGCGTAGGTACTTTAAAGCCATCTAAGATCTTTACAATCGCAGGTGAGGCACAGAGAGCGAGAACTGGCCCAAGGTTACATAGTATGTGGCAGAGCTGAATCCAGACCCAGACATATTTTGGCCCCAACATTCCTCTCTGTTGAACCATATTACTGAGGCAGTAACTTTATTGCTGGAGGTGAGAATATTTGAGTACAAACTCCCATTTACATTGGACAGTTAGCAGACACTCACCTTGACCATCTTAGTCTTCCGGGAGTCGAAGTATTTTCCTAATCCAGGTGGAGCAGGCCTGGCATGGGTCTCCTGAGGCTGGACTTCTTCCTGGTCCCATTGTCTTTTGGTTTCTCAGCTCTAAATATCTTCTGTGTTTATTCTCTTACTTACATTAACATGATGGTAGGTACTATGCAAGGGTGGGTTTCACAGATGGGGGATAAAAGATAGGAAGTCAAGTCCCAGCTCCACCACTCACAAGCTGGGAGGCTTTGGGCTAGTTAGTAAATCTCTCTGTGCCTCCGTTTCCTCATCTGTAAAATGGGGACAAAAATAGCATTTTTCTCACACTATGGGTGTATATATTAAATAATTAATAGGTTCAAGTATTCAGACTAAGAGTTGGAATAATAAGTCTAAAGTAATGCTAGCTTTCATTATTTAGGTGGAAATCAAGACTTGTATACATGGGAAAAAAAGACAGTATGCCTCTATTTGACCTCCTTCCCTCCTTTCCTCCCTTCCTCCCTCCCTCCCTCTCCTTCCTTCCTTCCTTTCCTTCCTTCCCTCCTTTCCTCTTTTTTTCTCAATAAACATTTATTGAAAGCTCACTACATGCCAGACTCTACGTTAGGCATTGCAGTCATGCACTGATTTTATTATACTCTAACCCTGGTGCTATCTGTTCTTCCCTATTAGAGACAGACAGGGCTGGTAGACCTGCATGAATCCCTAGCAGCTCTTTGCTAAAATCTGAAGACACAAGGAGAGAAGAATTAACCAGAATGCCTTAAGTATAAGGAATCCGAGGTACTGTCTAATCTGAGCATCTCATAGATGAGGAAACTTCGCTGTAAGATGATACCTGACTTCAGGATGTCCCACAGCTAGTTAACCTGAGACTCAGGACTCAACCTGTGGCTCCAGGTATCTCATCATCTCTTTCCATAGATGCTCCTCCTTTTTCTAATCGATAACATGGACGGATACCACCACAGGGAGGGAGGCATTGCTGGGCCACCTGGTCCCAGATCCTTGTTGGCTCCATCTCATGCCAGCGTGCTTCTTCTCAGTCTTTCCTCCCTTCTTACATGATTGTGTTCACTAATCATGCCCCAGGGGTGGAGGGAGGAGTGCCTTGTAGCTGGTACCAGCAAAATCCAACCCCCAACCATCACATCTGGTTTGCAGGTGTCCCCGTGGCCTTGGAGATGCTGCCTTGCATGGGAGTGGAGACCTCTGTCAAGTGGCCCCAGCTCTCCCTGAGATGCCAGGCATCTGGGACTAATGAGAAAGGCCTGGTCTCTAAGCTCAGCCCGCCCTTGGTGTGCTCCCACTGGCTCTCACTCTCTGTGGTCTGCTGACTCCCAAACACACCTAAAGCCATTTTTCTGGAGACCTTTCCCAGCTTTGATATTTACTAGCTGAGCAACCTCAACAGCCATTAGCCTCTCTGGGCCTCTGTGCTCATTTTCTTCCCTCATCCCTCCCAGCTTTGGGATAATGTGGGGTTTGTCTCTCTAGCAATCAGTGCACTTCTGGGGATGTATTAACTGCCGACCATGTGTCCAGTGCTCTGCTGGGAATATCGGCAGAGTGTCCCACCGTTTTTCCTGGGGTGGCTCACATGTAAAGTGATTACAGCTCACCAGGATACACAATGAAGACCCTGCAGCCAGAGGTCCTGGTATGAGCTCCAGACCCTGCTCAGTGGCTCTAGGAGCCCTCTGGGGACATCTGGTAAACCACTGCCAGAGAGCAGACAGGAGGTGCTGACAGTCCAGAGGTTCCCCGTGCTATCCTTGTCATCCAGGGGTTTACAGCCTCACCGGGGATGTGTGACACGCAGAACAGCACTGAAAAGCTAACACTGCACAGTGGTTAGACCGGGGGGTCACAGTAACTCAGGGATGGGGGTGATGGGTGAGGTGAAGGGGCCTGGAGGGCACCACTCAGAAGCTGCAGACTTGGATTTCATCAGATCAAGGCAGGAGGCAGAGAACACGGAGAATAGAGCCCGTGGAGGGCCAGAGCCCTGGAGTCTGGTTCTGACACCAGGTCTGAATCACTCTGTAGTAAGTAGGTTCCATCAGCCTCAGTGCCTCTCTCCCTTCATCTCCCCGTGGTGCTGGTGGAACCCTCCCGGGGGGCCTCCCAGGCTTCCATGGTGTTCACATGAGAAGCTGAAAGTACAGATCAGTACTGAAGGCCCAGGTGAATGTCAGGGATGCTTAGTAGCCACGGGTCAGGGCAGCCAATGGAAGCTTCATGATCAGAGAGCACTTTCCCTGGTTGGCTCATTCATGGTGTCAAATGTTCAGAAGGAGCCTGTTCCTAAAAGGGACTTCCAGTTATTGAATGAAAAAAAAAGGGTGACTTGATCGACCTCCAGGCCCAAGTAGGACCTGGAAGCTGGTGTGAGCAGCCACTCCCCGGGTGGAATGGGATGAGGTTATAAGGGGCTGTGAGGCTGGCAGTTAAACAAGAAATAACACAGCAATCTCACTCCTGGGCATAATCCAGAGAAAACCATAATTCAAAAAGACACATGCACCCCAATGTTCATTGCAGCACTAATTACAACAGTCAGGACATGGAAGCAACCTAAATGTCCATCAACAGAGGAATGGGTAAAGAAATGTGGCACATATATACAATGGAGTATTATGAAATAATGCCATTTGTAGCAACATGGATGGACCTCGAGATTTTCATACTGAGTGAAGTAAGTCCGACAGAGCACGACAAATATCATATGATATCACTTATATGTGGAATCTAAAAAAAGGGTACAAATGAACTTATCTACAAAACAGAAATAAAGTTACAGACGTAGAAAACAAACTTGTGGTTTCCAGGGGGTAAGTGGGAGGGGGGATAAATAGGGAGATTGGGATTGACCCATACACACTACTATGTATACAACAGATGGTTAATAAGGACCTACTGTGTAGCACTGGGAACTCTACTCAATACTCTGTAATGGCCTAAACGGGAAAAGAATTTATAAAAAAGTGGATATATGTGTATATATAACTGACTCACTTTGCTATACAGCAGAAAGTAACATGACATTGTACATCAACTATATTCCAATAAAAATTAAAAAAAAAAAAGAAATAACACACAGGGTGAGGCTAGTGCAAAGGTAAACAGATAGCTATGAAAGACTGTGGAAGCCCCAGCTCCCCATAACACATCTTCAGGTTTCCTTGAGGAGGAGCTGATGTCCACTGGGGCTGAGAGAAGCAGAAGCTATGAGGTGAGGGAGGAGGAGGGGGTGAGTGCGTGTAGTCCCTTTGGACCTCTGTTTCAGAAACAACACCAGATCCTTCGGGGACCATCTCTCTGGATGAGTGCCTCGATCCAGCAGGGAACCCTGTGCTTTCCTTGATGATGACCTGCTCTGACCACTGGCTCTCCAGAGGGCCCAGGGTTTCAATCCCCACCCACCTTCCAAAAACCCAAACACTGACCCCGACCTTGAGGGGGACCGTGGTGGGCAGGCACTTAGAGGCCTGGTGTTCTCAGGTGGCCGAGGGGACGCAGCAGGTATGTATGTGGAAAAAGAGGTTTTCACTTGGACACAATTGAGAACTTTATTTTCCTAGGAGTTTTTGACTGTTCCTTTCTTCTTTGACTTGAGGTTGCAATAAAACACAAGATCAACCGGAATAAGTACCAGACTGGCTGTACATTCAGTGGGAACCAGAGAGGGTGATTTAGAGCCAAGACTGAGAGGCGGTGCACGAGAAGCAGGCGTCTGCCGGTCTTGCAAGCTGGCTCCTCCCCTATGTGAACCCGCCTCACTTCCATCTCGCTTCCCCGGCTCCTCCTGCTTCTCCCACATCAGTGATGGAGGATTGCACCTCCCCTGAGGATGCTGTGCTCCACAGAACAGGACTCTGTTCAAAGCTATTCCCAAGCCATCCATCGAAGGCACCAACCCTGTGCCCCAACTGAGCCTCTTTCCAGGGCCCAGGAAAAGACTCCAAGCCTGATCTGTATTGAGAAGGGCTTGCCCCCGCCTAAGAGCACAGGCTCTCACCTCAGAGAGCAGGTCTGGGCTTCCTGAGAATCTGTAGACGCTAAAGGGAGTCTCCCTTGAAATGGGGTTGGGAAAAGTGACAGAGGGACATGTGGGTTTTCCAAGGGAAGAGAGAAGAAGGGAATATTGGACATTTAGTAACTATTAGATGCTCACTTTTCCTGCTCTTCTTATGTCCTCACAACTGTTAAAGGTCAGTATCATTATCTCCATTTTGCAGATGAGGAAACTGAGGCTCAGAGAGGTCAATGGACTTGCCCAGGACCCCACAACTGTCAGCAGCAGAGTTTTGCCTCCAGGACTGTCTCCACCCAAAGCGTCTGTTCTTTCTGCTCTCCTGGGAGAAGGACGGGCAAGGATCCAGAGCTCACAGCCATCCTGGTGCTGTTTACGGAACCCCAAGGTGACCCCCCACTGACTCAAGGAATGGTGTTCAACCAAAGCCAGAGTCGCACTAGGATTCCGAACCCTTCACCCTCAAGGAAAGCACAGAAACCCAATGAAGTTTCCAAGGAGAATTCTCGTAAAAATGATTGATACAAATAAGAACAGAGGGCCAAAGGGAAGTGATGTGGGAAATAATCTGGCTGGGAAAATGCACTGGCTGCCGACACACAGCCTGGGAGCTTTTGAAGGGTTCTTGTGGTGTCCAGCGGAAGCGGGCCAAAGGCACCCCACGCCAACACAGGACAAGGGGATGGGGGCAGCTCCCGTCCTGGGAGGCCTGTGAAATTAAATAGTTCAGTTCCCAGGAATCTAGCTGGGGGCAGTATATGTGTGTATACACACACACACACACGTAATGACTTAAGTCTCTTTTCAAGCCTCAAGCCTGGAATCATGGAATTCTGAGAAGCACTTTCAAGAGCAGCCGGGGACCAGGGGCAGATGGATTTAGCGGCCCAGTTCGCATGGAATGGAATGAAGTTGCTATGTGTTCTTCTAATGACATCAGGTGCCCAGACATGACAGCAATAAACGGAGAGGAGTATTTATGTAAACAAAAGAAATATAAATAGAAGGGAGAGAGTAAACTAAATATAAACTCTCAGTTCAAAGTCACAGAAAGAACAGCCAGCGCTATTTTCAGAGGGGGGTGTGTGAGTGCATGGGGGGCGCTATTTATAGACCGAAGGTGGTATGTAAACTCTGACGGTGGCCGGCTGCCTTGGATGGTGGGCTGTCCAACTCAAGCTGAAGTGGTCTATTGTGTGCTGGTCCCCGCAGGGAAGAAAGCGAGAGAGAAAGAAAGGAACACGCGCGGCTTTCCTCTCCTGCACGCACGCCAGTCTGTGTGCGCCCCATCCTCACACTTCTGCCTCTTCTCGGAGGGACCACCACTCCCTACATCCTGTGCGTTCTTTAAGGCTCAGTCAGGCTGTCATCTGTGTGAGGGCACCTTCAGGACCCAGATGCCCACGGACGCGCCTCCTCTGCTCTTTAAGACAATGCGCACATGCACAGTTTCCATATTTTCTTTGGCCACTTTTCTGCCTCTCTGATTGCGCTGTGGGTTCGCCGAGGGCAAGGCTGGACTGACGTTAGTAAGCCAAGCACATAGTAGGTGCTCCAGTTTGATTTGTTCACTCAGTTAATCACGGATCCAAAGGACGTGTGAACTTGAATTCATATGCAGGAAGGGGATTTGTCCGCCACGGGGAGACAGAGCTTAGCCTGAGGTCTTGTCCAGAGACGGGGGATGACAGCAATGACCTGATATCCTGCCCCGTCCTCTCGAGACTTTGCCCATCTTTTGGAGAAGGTCTCATGATGATTGAATTATGAATTTGACCCCATAGTTCTTTGCTGCTCTGTGATTCCATCCAGGACATGTTTTTTTGGCCATCCCCAGAACGCTGAGCCTCGCATTTGCCCCTTGAGGAGAATTACAGACAAGGAAGAAACTGCTGCTCTTTGGGGTCTTTTTTTTGCGTGTTTCCCAGAAGAGGGCAGCATCTCCCTAAGGCTTCTCTCATCAGGTGGCGCAGCGCTTTCCCGCAATCTTAGAAGCAATAGTGGATGCAGTGGTAGCAGAGAATTGTCTCTGGCCCTCCATTAGGATTCACAGAGGAAGAGGAGAGAGATAGGAGAAGATGTTGGTGGGGCAAGGGGGGCGGGGAGGTGTTGAGGGGCTATGGCTTGCTCGCTGGAGAACAAGCTTTTTCAGAATGTCACTTGCCCACAGTGACCTGAGAACATGGTCCCATCAGAAGGCATCAGTGGGCATTTGGAAACCGGGCAGAACTTTTGTGCCCTGAAACCTGAAGGTGAGAGTCCAGGGTAGTAGGGAAAGGGCAGTCTGGCTGGAACATTCTGGCAGGGCCGTCCTTACCTATCTGGGCATCAGGAGAGCACACAGTTTCTTCTGAGGCAGGACCTTGGTGGGCAGAAGGGTGACTCGGAGGGCAGAAGGGTCGTTCTGCTAGGCAGAGCTAGGACAAGCCTCAGATCTGCGAACATCTGTCCACTCCTTCCCCACCACTTGGAACGGACAAGGTCATAGGCAGTGTCCGAACTTCATTCCCACCAGCACCCAGTCCCATGAGAGCTGTCGCTTCTTGCCAATTAGAGACCTTGTAGGGTCTCGGGCCACTAACTTGTCTTTGGTTTTCAGTCTAACAACCAGGAAGGCAGCTGGGGGAGACCTCCCGGGTGGAAACTGACACTCGTGGACAGTTGCCTGATCTCTGGGTTAAGTGGTGAAAGGGTCAGGAAGGCAGAGGGGGCAGCAGGCCAGGGAGGGACCCCAGGTTAGGGTTCCTGGGGCGGTCTTCCTCTACTCTGTTCTCTCTCTAACTCTCCTCTGAATGCCTTTATCTGAGGGTGGCATGGTAGCTGAAAACCAAACAACGGCTGGTAGACGTGCCTTTCAAGTTTGGGCTCTGCTGTTCTTACCCAAAGAATCTGAAGTTGGTGGAGGGAGAGACATCAGGCGGCGGTCAGGGTGGGGGAGGGGTGGGTGGCATGCTCCCATGTGACTAAATGGCCCCACTCAATGACACCCTCCCTAACTAGCCCAGATTCCCTAACTCTGCTCTTGCTCGCAGGGCGTTGGGGACTGATGTAAGAAGCCTTCAGTGTTGAAGTGTCATCCCCCCTCGGTGAAGCCCGACATTGCTTTAGCAGGAGGCCAGCCTCACTGTGCAACAGCCCCGGTAGCGTGTTTGCCCCGTGTGCTGGGCAAGTGAGCGATGGCAAACATCTCCTTCCCTTCCATCCCTCGGCACCTTCTGGCTGGAGGCCTCTGTGCGTTCAGGGAAATCAGCACAATTGCTTTCAATCCTCAGAAAGCTAGCCTGTGCTCCCAGACAGCAGCTCGATATACATTTGCCTTCTGTGGCTCTTTCGATCGGCATTTGGTCTGCATTTCCTGGTCTTTGTGGCTTGTCAGCCCCTTCATATTGTTTTAGCTTCACTGGCGTGTGTGTGAGGATGAATTATGAGAGTTAAAAGCCTCCCAACCTCTGGCGTGCTGGAACTGTTCCCCGAATGTGGCTCTGCTGTGAGCTGCTGTCATCACAACTTATAACAAAAGCATCTCTTACCCCCGGGACATGACTGTGTTTTGAAAGCATTGCTGTCCTATGTTGCTTGTGCAGATATTTAGGAGAGCTTCTTCCATTTCTGTTCAGTTTCTGGAGAGGGGTTTTAGCAATGCCTCTGTCCATACGGTCTTCTGTCCGCCTAGTGTGTGTGGTGATGAGTGGCGCTCTTCTTGTCTAGGCTCTGGTCCCAGGTTCACTGCCAAGCTGTTGGGCGACCTTGGACAAGTCACTGCCGTTTTTAACACCTCATCTCACCAGCTTTGTATTTTATCCCTGGAAGCAGAGAGAAAATTAGTTTTTCTGCCAGTAGGCTGAGAACAGTCATTCCAAATACAAACTGAATAGAACCAGAGAATCAAGGAAGCACGCACTTGTGGAAGTTGGTGAGTCAACAGAAAAATATTGTCATTTTGGATGTCCATCTGCCTGTGTTTAACTCTTCATCTGAGAAAGGGGTGAAGTATTGGAAAGCATTTAAAATTGGCAAAGATGGGAAATGAGATAAAAGCCTAGGACCTTTGGGACAGGACATACCACTGCTGGCTCTCGTGAGGACAGCTGCCTTGACAGCTGTGCCCTCCAAAATATGCTGTGGGCATCAGCCTGGCAGCAGGGTCCCTTGGCCATGCCTGATACCCAATAGGGACGCCGTAAATATTTGGGAAGTGAGTGGACAAGTGACTGTCCCTGGTTTGGGCTGATGCCACTTAGAGGGCATCCAGAGTGCAGTGGTGGGAGGGGCTTGGGCAAGAGGGACATTCCTGCTCCTGGATCATGGTGGGAGTGACACTTCATGAGAGCCCGGTCCTTTGGAAAGCCCCATGCTTAAGTCCTGTGGTGACACCCCAGCCCATGATGGAGTGCCAGCTCCAGTAGCACGGAGAGATGCATGGACCTGAAGGGGCAACCAGAGGGACGGAAGGGGCACACCTTCTGCAGGTTGGAACGAGACCCAAGACTCACGTTCAAGACAGCCCATAAACCAAGCGCCAAGGAAAGTCCTGCCCCTCCCTCTTTCTCTTCCACTGGACCCTCTTGGGCTGCCCTTTTATGACTTCATTTCCCTTGACGTAGGTTGGGGTTCGTTTGTTACAGATTAAAATATACCAAAATTGACTTTTCAGCGCTCCTCGTGTTTTAACATGTATATAGAATCATGTAACCACCATTATAATCAGAATATAGGTTTCATAACCCCAAAGACCTCCCTCATGCCCCTGCTTTGTAGGCACACTTCCCCCATGTCCCCAGCCTCTGGCAATCACTGATCTTTTCTCCATCACTGTAATTTTGTCTTTTTTGAGGATGTCATATAAATGAAATCACAGGGTCTAACCTTCTGAAACTAGCTTCTTTCATTCAGCATAATGCCTTTGAGATCCACTCGAGCTGCTGTGTGTATCCATACTTCTTTGTTATTATTATTTTTATGACTGAGTAGCATTCCATCCTATGAATGGACCGCTGTTTGTTTAGCCTTTCACCTGTTGACGGGCTTTGGGGCTATTTCCAGTTTGGGGTGATTATGAATGGTGCTGCTATAAATATGTATGTTCAGGTTTTTATGTGAATGGAAGTTTTCATTTCTCTCAGCTAAATATTTAGGAGTGGAATTGCTAAGTTATAAGATAAGTGTATGTTTAACTCTATAGGAAACTGCCAACCTGTTTTCAAGAGTGGCTGTGCCATTTTGTATTCCCACCAGCAGAGTATAACTCTTTGAATTCTTCTCCGCACTTAATACTGTCAGAGTATTTATTGAGCCATTCTAATAGAGCACATTTTTAATTTGAATTTCCCTTAATGGCTGTGATGTTAAACATCTTTTCATGTGCCTAGTTTCCATCCATATTTCCCTGGTGACGTATTTGTTCAAACCTTTCCCCCATTTTTAAACTGGTTTGTTTTTTTTCCTTATTATTGAATTCTGAGAGTTCTCTTTATATTCCGAATATGTCTTTTATCAGACGTGATTTTAAAGCTTTTTCTCTCTATGTGTCTTTTCTTTCCTTTGACAGTGAATTTCAAAGAGCAGAAGGACTTAATTTTGATAAAATCCAGTTTCACAGTGTTTTATTTTAGGGATCTTGCTTTGGTGTTCTATCTCAGAAATCCATGTCTAACCCAAGATTACAAAGGTTTTTGTCCTATGTTTTCTTCTAGAATTTCTAAAGTTTAAGTTTTACCTTTAGATCTACTGATCCACTTTGAGTTAATTCTTATATGTGGTGTCAGCCATTGATTGAAGTTCATTTTTTTGCATACGCGTATCCAATTATTCCAGCATCATTGGTTAAAAATATTCATCTTTTTCCATGGCACTTTCTTTGCACCTTGGTCAAAAATCACTTGATCATCCGTGTGTGGGTTTATTTCTAAACTCTCTATTCTGTTTCATTCATCTATTTGCCAATCTTAAAAATACCTCATTGTCTTGACTACTACAGCCTCATAAGAAGTTTTGAAATCAGGGAGTGTAAGCCCTCCAACTTTGTTCTTCTTTTTCAGAGTTCTTTTAATTATTCACATTCCTTTATCTTTACATACAAATTTTGAAATTAGCTTCTCAGTGTTTAAAAAAAAAAAGCTGTGCTGGTATTTTGGTTGGCATTGTCATCTTTGCTGGTTGAGTATGTCTTTCCATTTATTTTTATTCTTTGATTTCTTCCATCAGCATTTGGCAGCATGCAGATCTTACACATTCTTTGTTAGATTTATACCTAAATATGTTGGGTATTGGATCTATTATAAATAATATGCATATACATATGTGTATATAGATATATTTAATTTCAGTTTCCAGTTGTTCATTGATGGTATCTATAAATATGATTGATTTTTGTGTGTCATCCTTGTATCCTGTGACCTTGCTAAGTTTGATTATTAAGTTCTAGAAGTTTTTTGCAGATTCCTTGGGATTTTCTACATAGGCAGTCAGGTGATCTGTGAATAGAAATAACTTTATTTTCAATCTGGATGACTTTATTTTCTTTTTCATACTTTATCGCACTAAGAATTCCTTTATGATGTTGAATAGAAGTGAGGAGAATGGACATCTTTGCCTTGTTCCTGATCTTAGACTAGAAGCAGTCTGTCTTTCACCATTAGGTATAATGTTGGCTACTGTCTTTTTTGTAGATGCCCTTTATCAGGTGAGGGTGTTCCCTGCTATTCCTAAGCTTGTTGAAACTTGTCTTATGCATGGATATTGAGTTTTGTTAAATGTTTTTTCTGCATCCATTGCTGTTATTGTGTGGGTTATTTTTTCCTTTAGACATTAATACCATGTACTATATTGATTAATTTTGAATATTGCATTCCTGAGATAAGCCCCACTTTGTCATGGTGAATTGTTCTTTTCATACCCATGCTCATTTTTAACCCTATTTTGGCTAATATATTCTCTGTGACCTGACCAAAAGGTAAAGGTTTCTCTTACCTTCCTGGGCATCAGTTCCTGAGATTATCGGACTGAGAATTTCCTGAAGTCACTATTTAGAGGGAGGGGATGGTGTGATGTGCACATGGCCAAACCAAGAGGTCCCCGTAATATAACAGGAATCTTTTCGATGAGGGACCAGAAGATCTCTGTCATTTCGTGGCTTCTCTACTACTCCTATTCATTCTTGGTGGAATTTTTTCTTCCCCCATCTCACTCCCAAGACAGAAACTTTGTATGATTTTAAGTTCCAAATAACTAATCTGATAGACTAAAATCTATACTCATTCACTTATTCAATAAATATTTATTGAGAGCCTACTCTGTTCAACGCTATTATAGGTGAAAATTTAGTTCCCCCCTTCATGGGACTTATAGTTTAGTGGAGGAACCAGATGTGAATCAAATAAACACAGACACCAATAGGAGAGAGTGCTCGTGTACCGTTTAACGGTCATGTGTCACTTTTCTACATCAGGGTCCTCAGTTAGGAATTATGTATACTACAAGTTCATCTCTATCCTGATTTTTTTTTGTTTCATTTTTATTTTATTTTAATTAATTAATTAATTAACCTGCATTTGGTCTTTTTTGCTGTGGGTGGATTTTCTCTAGTTGTGGCAAATGGGGGGTACTCTTCGTTGTGGTGCGTGAGCTTTTCATTGTGGTGGCTTCTCTTGTCGTGGAGCATGGACTCTAGGTGCGCGGGCTTCAGTAGTTCAGCCACTGAGTAGTTGTGGCTCGAGGGCTCTAGAGTGCAGGCTCAGTAGTTGTGGCGCATGGGCTTAGTTGCTCTGAGGCATGTGGTATCTTCCTAGACCAGGGATCGAACCCATGTCCCCTGCATTAGCAAGCGGATTCCCAACCACTGCACCACCAGGGGAGTTCCTATCCTGATTTTTAAGACCACGTATAGGTGAGGAGTTGAGCTCATGCTGGCTACACATGATATTGGGACTTCAACTTCCGGCTGACTTGATGATAAACGAAGGAAGAGCGATGGCTCCATGACTACACAAGAAAGCCCCATTCATATGTTTCCTCTTCTCTCACAGAACATCTTCAGTTGAGAGGATGCTCTAGAAGTAAGAAGACCAGGTATCTTGAGAAACTGCAAGAAATGTTAGGGGGAGAAGTGGGGAAGAAGAGAGGAAAGTTTTCAGGCTTGTTGGACTCTGGAAATTCCAGTTCCTCCCCCTTACTCATACTGGGACCCCAAGTTGCCAAGTGAAGGCAAGAAGTGGAGGGATAGTGGGGCAGAAAATGTGGGGAAAATGTAACTTGGAGAAAGAGAATTGCTGCTGTGTTCCCGGCATTCAACATGAAGTAAAGGCCAACCTAAGTCACACAAGGATTTAGGTAGGAGAGTCTCTGAGCATCTATGGGGGCAGTAGATATCTTGGATTTGGGGACTAGAAGCATTCCTAGAGATCTACTCATCCAACCCCCTGATTTAAAAAATTAGGAAATTGAGACTCCAAAAGGAAAGTGACTTTACCTTAGAGTCATCTAGCTGGTTAGTAGCTGAAGTGGCTCTGAAAGTCAGGACTGGGGCTCCCAGAAGTGATCTTTCATCTCTACCTCCTATTGGTTGAGACTGAGACCCAAAATAGGGACAGGAACACAGAAACACAGCAGCAGCATGATGTCTGGACCCTAACAGAGAAAGGAGGAAGTTGCTAAACATAGCCATTTCTAACCTAAAGCCGGAAAGTTCAAATTACGTCCTTGTTGATAGTATCATAATGCTAATCAACATATAACTGAGTACTTACGTGCCAGGCACTGTTCTACACGCTTGACTGCTTTAATCCCTTCAACAACGCTATGAAGTAGGTGCCAGTGTTATTTCTGGTTTATAACTGTGAAAACTAAGGCATGGAGAGATTAACTAAGCTGCTTAAGGTTGCACAGTCAATAAATGGCAAAAGTGGAATTAAATCTAGGTGATCTAAGTTCAGAGCCAGCCACTTAGCCATATGCTAAAATGTTTCAATGCAGACTGAATGCCAATAAGGTGCTCCAGTCCTAATTCCTCACACAGAAAAGAATTCCACAATTGTTAGATCCAGATTTACTGCCGCCTCCAGCCACCTGGTACCTGTGCATCAGGAAACTTGAGCATTCTGTCTTTGAGGTGGGCTTCAGGACACAAAGCCTGTGTGCTGTCTTTGAAAGGAAAAATTCTAGTGGTTCTAGAAAGCACTCGTGCTGAAAGGAAAGCTGACCGCTGACCCCAATTACCAATGTTCCCTTCTCCCATGTACTCTACTGCTGTTGGCAGTGTGCCAGCGTCTCTAAAGCATAGTCACTCTCCATTCTTCTATAATTCCGTTCCGCCTTTGTTAGCCTTCTGGGTATTACCCAGTGCCCATAAAGCATATTAAATTAATTTCTGCTGCCTCGCTTGACATTTATATTTGAGAAGCAACTCTGTGACAGGGCTGGGAGGTTGTCTGGAAAAATGCTAAATTAATATCCAGTTGAGAGACGGGTACCAGCTTCCTCTGATTACATAGAATACATGCCTCTTCAATTGTCTGATCAAAACTGCCTGTGGTCAGTTGGGACAGAAGCTGACTGCCCTCTCTAGGAATCAGATGATCTGATCAGAATCAGAAGGCTTTCTTCAAGGAGGATAGATGTGAAGGGTTCTCTTTCTGCTTTCTATGCCCATGTTCCTATTGCGTTCTGATCAAAGTGGCAAGGGAGGTTCCTTCACATTCCCTTCAACAAAGACTTATGGAAAGTAGGAAGGAGGGTGGTCCAAGAGAGGAGCCAATCACAGCATCCTGCACGTCAATATTTGCCATGTATTACATTGTTTCCCAAGCCACCAGCTTGATTTCATTTTGTAGAGATTGATGTTGCCAGCGTGTCCTTTCAAACCCATCTTGACCGCTAGGAATGGCTACGGGATCCTGTGGAAGTGGGCGAGATAGCGGGGCACATGCTGGAATAGTCTCCCCAGAGAGCTGCCAGAGCTGTGATACTTCCCATTTCCATTATTTCCTTACATTTCAAAGTATTTTTACATGTGCTATTTACATATATATTCACCAAACATTTGTTGAATGTCTACTGTGTACCACGTCCATATCCAAGGGCAAACACTTGGGATACAGTAGTAATAAAGACAAACAAAAGAAGTTTGCTCTCATGAACTTACAAAGAGGGGAAGCTATCTCAAATGCTTCTCATGATGATCCATCAGGGAGGCTGGACCAAGAGCCATGAGTATCTTTTATGGTTAAGACAAAGAAACCAAGGCTCAGAGAAGTTAAATGTCCCATCTGGGGGTACACAACTAGATAGTGGCAGAGCCAGGGAAAGCCCAGACAACCTGAATCCTTTTCTGTTATTCTTTCTACCTAATAGTCTGCCTTAACTTACACAATGAAGTCCCAGCTAGAACCTCACGAAATCATTTCGGTCATCGGTTTCCATTTCCTGTTCCCCATTCAAGCTTCTCAGTGGGACCACATGTCGAGAGAGGCAGGTTTTGCATGTTCCTATGGCACCTGTCCATTTCATTGAATCACAGCCCCCACTTTCTTGAAGTTCTGTTGTGTCTTGAATTTAAATTCTTCATGCTATGAGCTCAATACTTCCCCTCTTCCTGCATCCTCTGTGGAAGTGAAATGAGGTGTCTTTGATGGACCTGAGACTAATCCCCAAAGCTCCTCCTCTCTGAAACCATTGACAGACATCTACATCCAGTCCTGACTTGTTTTGTCTCAATTAATTAGCAAAATACGTGAGGGGTTAGTCATTTTCACTCTATGTTAGTTCCTCTTATATAGTTAAAAATGACTGTTTTACCTATCAGACCAAAATTTGATGGCTAAAACAAGATTTAAGAAGTAATATCACTTATATGTGGAATCTAATTTTTTTTAAAATGACAGAAATGAACTTATTTACAAAATAGAAACAGACTCACAGAGTTAGAGAATGAACTTACAGTTACCAGGGGAAGGGGTGAGGGAGGGTTAGATTGGGAGTTTGGGATTGACATGTACACACTGCTATATTTAAAATAGATAACCAACAAGGACCTACTGTGTAGCACAGGGAACTCTGCTCAGTATTCTGTAATCACCTAAGTGGGAAAAGAACTTGAGAAAGAAGCAACTCTGGGGGCAGTTGGTAAGTTCATGAGGGAAGTTTCACAATTTGTTGTTAGAATGAGGTTTTGGCAAGCTTCAGTCTGGTAAAAGTCTTTTAAAAAAGAAAATGGAGTAAGAAATGTTCAGAGGAGATTTAACATAGTAGAAAGAGTATGAGATTTCAAGTCAAATCCAGGATCAGTCTCAGCTCTGCTGTTTACTGGTTGTCTTGGGCTCGTGGTTTAAAACTCTTTGTGCATTTATCAAATTCATCCCCTAAAAGGCAAAACAATACCTAAAAGGGTTTTTATTCAAGAAAATGATAGAATATAGAATATTTGTAAAAGGGATTTCTCCACCATAGCCTGTAAGGTAAACATTAGTGATTGACATGACACTCACTTTTGCTAGTTGTGGAAAAGAATAGGGCCGTGGTATAAACTCATGGATTATTTTATCACAGTCTGTTTGCAGACTTCATTTCTGTCTTCCACCTCCAGAATACCGTGCCTGTGGTCTCTCTTTTTCCCTCCCTAATGTGGCAATGGCACCTGGCCCATTTCTCATGCAGGAAGGTATCGAAGTTCTAACAGCTATTTCCATGACAATTGAGATTGTTTTGTTTTCCCTATATCCTCTTACTGGGGACAGTCTCTTTCTTTCTTTCTTTTTTTAATTAATTAATTAATTTATTTATTTATTTTATTTATTTATTGGCTGTGTTGGGTCTTCGTTGCTGCACACGGGCTTTCTCTTGTTGCTGCAAGCGGGGGCTACTCTTCATTGTTGTGCGCAGGCTTCTCATTGTAGTAGCTTCTCTTGTTGTGGAACACGGGCCCTAGATGCGTGGGCTTCAATAGTTGCAGCACATGGGCTCAATAGTTGTGGCTCACAGGCTCTAGAGCACAGGCTCAATAGTTGTGGCACATGGGCTTAGTTGCTCCATGGCATGTGGAATCTTCCCAGGGCAGGGCTCAAACCCGTGTCCCCTGCATTGGCAGGCGGATTCTTTACCACTGAGCCACCTAGGAAGTCCGACAGTCTCTTTCTTATAGCAGGCACCCAAAAATATGTATGGAAAGGATGAATATATCAGAACCTGCCTCAAGGCCCATGGGAGAAGGAGATCAGGAAGAATTTTGTGTAAGGAAAATGCAGCAGTTGAGCCTTCGAACGGGGAAGAAGTAATACTAATGTTACAGGAGACAGGAAGGCCTTGCCCTGGCAGGTGGGTACGTATATGGCTTTGGCACTAAGGCAGACAACCTGTGATGTCTGCTACTCCTAAAGTCCCTCTTGGTCCCAGGACTGTCCTGTAAGATGAACGTCCATGGTCTTACAGATTCTGACATGAAGGAACTACAAGGGCTCTTGTCCTACAACCTGACCTACCCTTGTCATACGTCTTGTATGACGAGAAAGCTGAGGTCAAGAGAATCACCCAGAAGCAGAGCGGAGACTGGAATCCAGGCCCCCAGATTTTTAGTGAAAGGCCCCTTTTCCTTCTAGAGGAAACATTCCATCATTTGAAAATGAAATGCTGATTGTTTGCTAGCTATTTTGCCTTACTTTTCCTTGTTCAAGAGTGGAGAGAAAAATAGGTTTCTTTCAAAATTTAGTGGTGGTCTTGTTTATAGGGGAGTGCTTGATAGCTTAAAGATTTTACGAAGAAATCACTGGGTTTCCTAACCATACCTTGGTATAAAATATTACTGAGACCATCTCCTCATCCAGCCCCTGTGTGTGTTTTTCCTTGCCTCTTGAAATTGTCAAACTGATGTAATTAACTAAGCTGTTAGCTAAATAAATCACTGGATCCCAGCAAGGATTTTTACTGAGATATCATTGCCTCCGCATCACACTGCGTGAAGGATTGTCAACACCGCTTGATGGATGTATGGCAAGGATTCTGTTTGGGAGAGAGTGCTCTCTTTCTCCCTGAGCATCGAACACGGCTGGCAGGCTACAGAACAGATGTCATGTAGCGTATGTGAGAAACCCACCCATTCCTTAGAGTATTTTGATCCCACAAGATTCACAGAGGCTGAAGGCACACGGAATGCAGGCTGATAGCCCAGGGATGGACTCAGATCGTGGTGGACCTCAAGCAGAAGCTGTTGCTACTCTGTAGTTCTTTTTTGGAGATAACTGCGCTCTGAGATGGGGGATGCACTTATGAACCTCCAGATGTCTCTGATATCCCTTGACGTAGATGAACACACTGTTGTTGCTTTATTTTTATTTTGGGGAATATTCATTTGTTAGTTCTTAAGAACAGGGCTGGCTCCATCATTTGATCTATGTGGCTCATGACAGGACCATCTTGTAAATATATGGCAGTGTTCATCTTTTGCTTTCCATCCCAGCTTCTCTGTCTTCCTGCAGAGGGAGAATTGACCAACGATTGAGCGTGTTTCAGAGAAGTCTTATTAACAAATGAAACCTTATTTGAATTTTGACAGATAAAGAATAGAGGCTGAAAAATCATGACAGAGGTGGTCAGTGTGTCAAGGAATTCAGAAGGCTGACGCACCAGCGCCTCAGGTGATGGACGGCTGCTCTTGCACTCAGTTTAATTAGAAGGATGGCTAATGGCCAGAAACTTGGAAGAGAGATTATAGATTCATTAATTTGGGTCATGTTTACATCTTGATTGTCAACTGTAATCATTTGTTTAACCCGAGGTCTGCTTAGTTTATTATGATCATTATTGCTTGGCTTGGGTTTTATAGTTATGAACAAGAAATCCATATGTGAGCCCATATATTTCAGCAGGAACCCAGCCTGACAGTCTATTTTAATGTAAGGAGGGTTTCCTTTAAATCTTTGTTTTACTCCTCAGTCATCTTTGATTTCAGAACTATAAATGGGGCCCAATCAATGGATGCATTAATAGTTGCACCTGACGATGAATAAGATCATCCACTATGAGAATATCAACAATGTCTATCTCATACTCATAAAAATATTCTAATTTTCCAAGAGCTTTGTGGATCACCAACTCGTATGAAAGGATGCTATGAAATCTAACTTGGCTATACAGTAAGTTCCCTACATAAGAACGAGTTCCATTCCGAGACCACGTTCATAAGTTCAATTTGTTCCTAAGTCCAACAAAGTTAGCCTAGGTACCCAACAAACACAATCAGCTATTTAGTAGTATACAATAGTAGGCTTATAGTACTTTTCACACAAATAATACATAAAGAAAACAAACACAAAAAATAAAGAGAACACTTTTAATCATACAGTGCAGTCCCTTGAAAAGTACAGTAGAACAGCACAACAGCTGGCATACAGGGGCTGGCGTCGAGTGAACAAGCAAGAAGAGCTACTGACTGGAGGAGGGAGAGGAGGTGGGAGATGGTAGAGCTGAAGGATCGTCAGCAATAGGGGACAGAGGGCGAGCTGCAACCTCACTCACGCCTGACATTGATGTCACACGTTCCGGTTCCTTGCTGGATTCAATTCTCTTGATATCTACCCTCTTGAAAAAACAGTCCAGTGATGTCTAGGTAGTAGATCTTTATTTCACATTATAGATAACATGGTAGCACTGGATTGCATTCTGAATGGCTGCTGCAACCTTTGTGTACCATTCTATGTTTGGGTCCTGTGCCTCAAAAACTAACTGTGCCTCCTCAAATACAGAAAATCCCCTTGCCATTTCCTGAGTTGTGAATCTCTTTAGTTCTTCAGTTACTTCTTCTTCCTCTTGTCTCTCTTCATCCTTTCTCAGGGCCTCCAGTTCCATCAGGCCTTCACTAGCAACGTCCTCATTTTCATCTCTGAAAGTCCACAGCTTGAAGGTTCGTATGTAGGGGACTTACTGTATACAGGAAACTATGTTTGAGGCCTGTAGAGATACAGTGATGGGATCTGGGGATGGCTGGTGGGCAGCATTTCTGCATCTGCTCTGCTTTCCCTAGTTACCTATAGGCTTCTCTGCAGACTCGGGGGTTGGAAAGAGAGGGAGAGAGAAGGTCAACCTTTGTCTGGCTTGGGGGTATCTTGTTCCCTTGTCTTTTTTTTTTTTAAATAAATTTTTATCTATCTATTTATTTATTTATTTATTTTTATTGGCTGCGTTTGGTCTTCACTACTGCATGCGGGCCTTCTCTAGTTGTAGAGAGCAGGGGTTCTGTGGTGCCTTCGCTGTGGTGCACGGGCTTCTCATTACAGTGGCTTCTCTTGTTGCCGAGCACGGGCCCTAGGCACATGGGCTTCAGTAGTTGTGGCACAAGGGCTCTGTTGTTGTGGCTCACAGGCTCTAGAGTGCAGGCTCAGTAGTTGTGGTGCATGGGCTTAGTTGCTCCGTGGCATGTGGGATCTTCCCGGACCAGGGCTGGAACCCATGTCCCCTGCATTGGCAGGTGGATTCTTAACCACTGTGCCACCAGGGAAGCCCTCAAATACCCTTCTTAATGGTAGATAGAAGTTTCAGCTTCTCTGTCCTTTTAGAGTGGATATTCTGACATAATCCAGTCTCCTGGACTTCCTAGAAACTTCTATGAGATGACAGGTCCCATATTGTTTTTGGAGTTTTATTTTATTTTATTTTTAATTTAATTGTTATTTTATATTGGAGTGTAGTTGGTTTACAATGTTGTATTAGTTTCAGATATACAGAAAAGTGATTCAGTTATACGTATACATGTATCTAATCTTTTTCAGATTCTTTTCCCATATAGGTTGTTACAGAATATTGAGTAGAGTTCCCTGTGCTATACAGTAAGTCCTTTAATTATCAGGTCCCATATTTTTGTATGGGATTTATCTTCCATAATGTGGTATGCATGTAATTCACCTAGGCATCTAGGATGACCACTACTTACTGTTCCTCAGTATAGGCCCCTTTCATTATCTTATGCTCATTCTTGGTGCTATCTAGAAGCAGCTACTGCACAGAACATTCCTTGTTGTCACTATATCATCCACACTTTTCCAAATCAGTGGCCATCCCCTCTCTGAAAGCCTTCGCTTCATTGAGCATCACATTCTAAGTAGCCATAGGCAGTAATCCAATGAATAGTTTCAATGCTACAAGTCATGAATTGCCAAACTAGTATTACTTAATATGTTAGGTAGCTTTTCATTGCCTTTTGTCTGAGCTGGGCCCAATTCCCCAATTTCACTTCAGATTCCTGGATACCACTGTCTGGAGCCAATTTCTGTCTCACTTAAGTTTTGGTTACAAATAACCAAAACCAACTAAGTTTAGTTAAACAATATAAGAGTTTTAGAAAGACATGTTGCAGATGGGGCTGGCTTCATGGTTGTGTGACCAGGGCATTCACACCAGGCCCCGTGTTCAGAGGCTCGAAGTTTAATGCTTTGCCACCACCATCTTTGATTTTTTTTTTATTGATGTATAGTTGGTTTACCATGTTGTGCCAATCCCTGCTGTACAGCAAAGAGACTCAGTTATACACATATATGCATTCTTTCTCATATTCTTTTCCATCATGGTTTATCACAGGATATTGAATATAGTTCCCTCTGCTCTACAGTAGGACCTTGTTGCTTACCTATTCTAAATGAAATAGTTTGCATTTTATCTTGTGTTTTATAAGTGATGGGACAGCAGAGTGGCTGCCACAGGCTTGGAGGCTTGGCTCACGGTATTGGATGAATGACCAGTGGACTCACACCTGGGTTCAAGGCTTCAGGAGGCCCCCGAGTTCCTTTACTCTGGGGGAAGACTGTTTTGTGCCACACAGAGGCTAACCTGGGTCCATGTGTGCCCTGGGGCACCACACCCTTCTGAACACAAAGTCCAATCGCCTTCTTCCTCCTCACAACCTCTCCCTCCCTTCAGGGCCCCCAAGGAAACATCTCCCAGACACAGAACACTTTCAGTAGCAGGTGAGGCTGCAGCTCGGAGCTTCCCCGCAGCCCCTCCTCCCCAGAGTCCGGGCAAACATGTGTGACAACACGCCCAATGCACAGGCTTTATTTTCATTCTGCGTCTCCTCTAATCCCTTTACCTCCAAACAAACGTGTATGGAGGCGTCTAAAGAACTGCTATGAACCTGGCTTTGTGTTTTGTTTTGTTTTGTTTTGCTCTTTCTCTTTCAGAGACTTTTCAAGTTTACCCCTTCATGCAAGTCTTTTTCCCCCCGTGGGGGGATCCCAAGTTCCTAGCTGAACAACAAGTTCTTGTCCTCCTGACAAGTCAGGCCGTATCCTGTAAGACGTCCCGGTGACAGAGGATGGGAGAGGCATGAGGGGGAAATAACTCCTTGAGGTCCCTAGGTTGCGTGTCAGGAAATTAGTACCTCCTTACCTGGGAGGAATGTAGGTGGGACACTCATTACCACTTAATATTTCTCAATCCAAGCTCAGGGGACAGAACATGCTTTCCTCACGATGGTTGGCAGTCTTCTACAAGGCTCAGCATCACTTCTGATGTGATGCCTGGAGATGTGACTAAATGGCCTGAATCTTCATGTTTCTCCAGATTTACATCGGGTCCAGCTGCTCATGCTTTTCCTACAGTCACTTGCAGTTAACACAAAGCATAAACAGCAATTCATCTCTGGTTAAAAACTGTACAATGTATTTGTACCAACTTTTATCAAATCTAGACGAAGTGAGTGAGTAGCATAGACATAGATACACTACCAACTGTAAAATGGATAGCTATTGGGAAGTTGCTGTATAACAAAGGGAGATCAGCTCTATGATGGGTGATGCCTTAGAGGGCCAGGACAGGGAGGGCGGAAGGGAGTCACAGGAGGGAGGGGATATGGGGATATATGTATAAATACAGCTGGTTCACTTTGGTGTACCTCAAAAGCTGGTACAAGAGTGTAAAGCAATTATATTCCAATAAAGAGCTTAAAAAAAAATCACAATATGTAAAGAAATACAAACACCTAGTGACAGTCCTGTATCTTTCTGATTAAGCTTCATGCCTTCCTTTCAGGAATCAGAAACAAAGGGAAAAGAAACTTTCATGAAACACTAAGTCTGAGTGAAGACCTGACTGTCCTGGAGTCTGGGGCAAGTGCTGCTCCCACCTCAGGCCTGGGCAGTGCCTGGCATTAAAAGTTACTCCGGAAGGGTCAGGCCACTCTCCCTCTCTTCCCCTCTCCCCTTTCAGTGTCAAACATCCTTACACCGACTACTCTAACTAGCACCATTATTGTATTTCTCCTATCAGGTCCAAGAGCCTAAAATGCCTGTAATCTTCCCCTCTTTGCAGGACTGAGATCATTTCATCAGCAAAAGAAAATCATTCTAGGATGTCCTGTTTTAAGTGTGAAGAAAAGGAGGGGGGAGAAAGAAAGAAAGAAAGAAAGAAAGAAAGAAAGAAAGAAAGAAAGAAAGAAAGAAAGAAAGGAAAAGAAAGAAAGAAAAAGAAAGAAAGAGAAAGAAAGGAAGGAAGGAAGGAAAGAAGGAAGAAAAAGAAAGAAAGAAAGAAGGAAAGAAAGAAGGAGGTAGGGAGGGACGGAATGAAGGAAGGAAGGAAAAGAAAGAAAGAAAGGAGAATAAAATCTACACAGTAGACTGACTCCTAGGGTTCAAACCCAGGAATAATATACTTCCAATCAAAATTCATTTCCCTGGTGTACATAAGAATATCCTGATGTATTCTAGCCAAAGTACATAAGAATACATACTCTACTCTATTCAGAATTCTGGAGGTTTTCTTATTAGCTAATTCTGGCTCCTTGCCAGGTGGTATTACTTAAAGAGACCTGTCCCCTTTTGTCCTTTGAACATTTAAAAAATTTGAACCACAATAAAGCTATTAAAAGAGAAAATTCTAAAACAACAATAGCTAGTTTCATAGATACCAGAAAAACTTAAAATGTTATAATGAATTGGTATGTTTTACTTTTTACTAGACTTTGATTTCATTAAATGTTGGGTTAAAGTGTGGAAGGAGCATTTTATTTGTTTTCGTATCCCTAATGTGAAGCAAAATACCAGGTTCACAGTATGTGCATAAAGAAATAAGTGAAGGTTTTTGCATTTCCCTTCACCTCCTCTTCTGCCCTTTCTCCTTACTGGATAATCCAAGCCAGCCCAACACTATCCTGCCTCCCACAGGTGTTGCTCCTGGGAGACCTGAACAGGGAGGAGCATGGATGGGACTCAGCAAGGGACCACCGGCCACAGCTCAGGTTCCTGTGCAGGGAGAGGCCTGGAAAGGATGCTCTTGGTCAGTGACCTCCTTCTACTCCAGCCACCTCTCAACCCTAGTAATGACCCATCTATCCTTACAGCCTGCCACCTGCTCTTCCCTCAGTGCTGGTCTTCAGAATAGAAAGTGCTTTACTCTTTCTCAAACCTGAGCTGTGGAATCTGGAATCCAACCATGGGTGATGTTAAAAATGCTTAGAGAGTTGTAAACCTTTGTGGTTTTTATTTTTTTGTGGGGTTCTTTTAGAATTTTTTTTTTTTTTGATGTGGACCATTTTTTTAAGTCTTTTATTGAATTTGTTACAATATCGCTTCTGTTTTATATTTTGGTTTTTTTTGGCCAGAGGAATGTAGGATCTTAACTCCCCAATCAGGGATCGAACCCTTACCCCCTGCACTGGAAGGTCTTAATCACTGGACCATCAGGGAAGGCCTGAGAGTTGTAAAACTTTGTAAGTGCAAAACCAAAAGCAATGCAGGGAGTGGACACAGTTCCAAATCTCCGGCCTCAAGCACGTTCCCTTCTCCCAAAGTGTGTACTGTGGTCTCTTGCAGTCAGGAGTGAAAGGGGCTATGATCTGATCCAGACACACACAGAACTCACCAACCCAGCCAGAAGTGCTGTCCTCAGGGGCCGGGAGGGGGCTGGAATGACTTTAGATGGCTAGTTCCCAGGTTGGGAACTCAGACAAAGTTGCTGCCATAAATGAGAACATTTGCCACCTTATCTGTCATTAACCCTCTTTGTCCCAACATCAGACAGTCTGGTCTGGGGAAAGCCAAGACTCCATGGGGGAGGAAGCAGAGACCCAGAGAAACTGGACAAACATGCAAAAGAGGGGACGGCCAAAGAGGAACAGCAAAGTGTTTCAGGATTTTGTGGTTTTATCAATAGTTTCATTTAACAAATAAGAGTTGAGCACCAGCAGGCTCTGAACAAGACGCTGCGGTCCAGTGGTGAGGGCATGCAGATACATCCCTTGTGCTCTTGAAGCTCACAGGCTAGTGGGGACACAAACATCCAACAGAAGATCTGCAAACTGGATTCAGTGGAATGAAGACTCCTAGGGTTCCATCAGAGAGTATTTGGGGGATTTAATTTAGATTGAGGGCATCCAGGATGGCCTCCTTGAGGAAGTGGTATTTTGAATTGTGACCAGAAGATTGGGCATGTGTGTCTCCGGCAGAGTGGGAAAGCTACATCCCAGGCAGACGAAGCAAGAGTGAAAGCCTTTAGGCGGGAAAGTGCTTGAGAAACAGGAAAGACCAGTATGGCTAGAGCACAATCAGTAAGGGAAGTGGTAGCACTGAGGTTGGAGGGGTGGGCAGTGGTCAGACTATGCAGGGCCTTTGGGGGCAAGTTGTGAATGGAATTTTACCCTGAGTGGAGTAGGAAACTACCATTCTAAGGTGGGAAGAATTCACTTTGACTTTGCACTGAAGGGGAGAAAGAATGGAAGTAGGGGGACCAGTCTTGAGGCCATTGACACAGTACAGGTGAGTGATGATGGCGCATTGCTGTGATTGAATGTGACTATGGAAAGAAGAATGAATTTCAGTTACACTCTGGATGTAGAATCAATAGAACTTAGGGGAGGATTAGATACTGCAAATGAGCACAAGGGAGAAATCAAGGACTTTTCCCAGGATAATGGGGTAGTTGATGGTACCATTCATTAAGATGCGATTTTGAGGAGGAAAATCAGGAATTCGCTTTTGAAACTTAAATGTCCATTGGCAGATGAATGGATAAAGAAGATGTGGTCCATATATACAATGGAATATTACTCGGCCATGAAAAAGAACGAGATAATGCCATTTGCAGCACCATGGATGCACCTAGAGATTATCATACTAAGTGAAGTAAGTCAGACTGAGAAAGACAAATATGACATACTATCACTTATACGTGAATCTAAAGTACAACACAAATGAACTTATCTACAAAACAGAAGCCGACTCATAGACACAGAGAAGAGACTTGTGGTTGCCAAGGGGGAGGTGGGGTAGAGGAAGAATGGATTGGGAGTTTGGGATTAGCAGATGCAAACAATTATATATAGGATGGATAAACAACAAGGTCCTACTGTAGAGCACAGGGAACTATATTCAATATACTGGGATAAACCATAATGGAAAAGAATATGAAAAAGAATGTATATATATATATGTGAGTCAGTTTGCTGTACAGCAGAAATTAATACAACATTGTAAATCAACTATACTTCAATAAAATTAAAAAAAAAAGAATTTGTTATTGAACATGTTAACTGTGAGATGCACGTGCAAAGCCAGGAGGAGACAGTAAGGAGACAGTTGGAAATACAGCTCTGAAAGTGACAGGAGCGAGCTGGGTGGGACATGGGAAGAGGTCACCAGCACACAGATGATGTTGAAAGCCATGGGTGGATGAGATGGCTCAAGGGTAAGCGTGTAGAGTAGGCAGAGAAGAAGATCCAAGCCTCGCTTGTAGCAAGTCCAATATTTAAGTCAAGAAAGGAGAATACATGGTACAGGACTTTCTTTTCCTCTCCATCATCTAGACAAATATGTATAATCAGTCATGGCCTTCTTCCCTACTGAGCCAAAATTCAAAATTTGATTTGCTCTCAACACAACACTAGAGAAACTTCTGCCAAAAGATTAGTGCTGGCAAAAGAGAGAAAACCTGATTGACTTCCTGGCTTTTGTTCAAGGGTTACTAAATTTTTGGAGTGAGAATTTCATTTTGACATCAAAATATTTGAACAAGCCCGCATAATGGTAGTTTTGCTCTTGTTTATTCAGTCAATAGACTATACTAACGGCTCACAAAATGCCATAGTAAGCCAAAGGTCATAGGTCCACTAGTTGGGAACTGTTCCTCTAGAGCAGCGATTTTCTCAAAGTGTGGTCCCTGAACCAGCATCATCAGTATCCCTGCGAACTTATTAAAAATGAAAATTCTCAGGTCCCAGCCCACACTTACTGAATAAGAAACTCTGTTATAATAAGTCCTCTGGGTGACTCTGATGCAGGCTGAAGTTTGGGAACCACTGCTCTAAAGGTTCCTAGAATTAAATGATTCATGCTGCTATAGAGAAAGTGGGCTGAGTTCCTCAATCTGATCATTTTAATTTCCATCAGGAACTAGGTTTAGGTTTTCAAAAGTTCAGCTGTATTCTTAGTTATAATTAAAGCTCCTGGAAACATTGAAGGGGCTTAATAAATGTGTGATGAAAGAATGTTTGACAGAGTGAATGAATTCTCACTATAGTAATGCTGGAGAAGGAAAATAGGGACTGAACAAGGTAGCCCTTACCCTCAAGAAGCCCAGTCGCTTCTACAAAGAACTTCTTGGTGACAGCAAGGTCAAAAACCATTTTTCTGTACAATAACTCTATCCAAACCATATTGTAATTTCATTTGCACATTAGATGTTCCTTGATACTAGAATTGTAAAGATGAAAGGGACATTGAGTTAGCTCTTTTTTTTTTCTTTTCTTTTTTTTCTTTTTAAAAATATTATTTACTTATTTTTAATTAAAGTATAGTTGATTTACCATGTTTCAAGTGTACAGCAAATATTAGTTCTCTATATACTTATATATATGTATACATATAGACATATTCTTTTTCAGATTCTTTTCCATTATAGGTAATTACAAGATATTGAATATAGTTCCCTGTGCTATACAGTAGGTCCTTGTTGGTTATCTATTTTATATACAAGAGTGTGTATCTGTTAACCCCAAATTCCCAATTTATCCCTCCTCCCACTCCTTTCCCCTTTGGTAATCATAAGTTTGTTTTCTATGTCTGTGAGTCTATTTCTGTTTTGTACTATTTTTTTAAGATTCCACATGTAAGTGATATCATATGATATTTGTCTTTAACTTACTTCACTTAGTATGATAATCTCCAGGTCCATCTACATAGCTGCAAATGGCATTCTTTCATTCTTTTCTTGGCTGAGTAGTATTCCAGTGTGTGTGTGTGTATGTGTGTGTGTGTGTGTGTGTGTGTGTATCTCATATCTTTATTCATTCATCTCTTGATGGACATTTAGGTTGCTTTCATGTCTTAGCTATTGTGAATAGTGCTGCTATGAACACTGGGGTGCACTTACCTTTTCGAATTAGAGATTGTATCTTTCCCAGATATATACCCAGGAGCGGGACTGCTGGATAGACTTGGCCATTTCATCATACAGTCAGTAGGCTGAGCCCTGGGGAGGTCAGCAGATTGCCCAGGGGCTCTCAGCTAATGACGGCACAACATCCCCTACAGTCATCACCACCTACAGGGAATGTGGAGTCAGACAGAACCCAAGGCCTCTACTGATTAGCTCAGTGATCTTGGGAAAATTTCCCTAAGTTTTAATTTCTTCACGAATAAGAATACTCCACTGTCAAACAGTTGTAGAATTACAATGAATTACTGTGTGCCGTGTAAAATTGATTTTCATTTTCTCCCTACTGTGGTGGGCTGGAAATGGCTTCCCAGAAGATATCCACATCAAATCCCCAGAATCTGTGAATGTTACCTTATTTGGAAAAAGAGGTTTTTGCAGATGTGAATGAGTTAAAGGCCTTTAAAAAGGGAACTTTGATTATCCAGGTGGGCCCGAAATACAATCACATGTATACTTTAAAAGACAGACTCACAGAGAAGACAGACACATCAGGAGAATGAGATGTGAAGATGGAATCAGTGATTCCATGGCAGGCCAGGAAAGCCGAGGCAGCCACTGGCGCTGGAAGAGGCAGGGAGGCTTCTCCCCTGGAGCACCTGGAGGGAACACAGTCCTCAGAGGTTTGGGGCTTTGAGCCTCCAGAACTGTGAGTGAATGCATTTCTATTATTTTAAGCAACTGAGTTCATGGCGATTTATTCCTGTAGCCTCAGGAAACGAATACAGTTCACCTTGTGGTTAAACTCCCCTGAAGTCCTCCCACCCTCACCACTGTCTTGGAGCTCCTGTCTCTCATTCCATAATGAAGGGACTCAGAGACAAACATCCAAACACAATGAATAGCAATCAGTGTCCAGCTAAGGACTCCATGCTTTAAGGAGAAGAGGCCAGAAGAGAAGCATGTACACGATGATGTGAGGCTTGAACAGAAGGACGGCCCCAAATGCCAAGCATACTCCTACCTGGGCCTCAAAGACCAACAACAGGATAAATTAAGACACTAGTCCCTCCACGGAGGAAACACATGAATTTTGCATAGCTATCAGAAGAATGGCTGGAATCCCTTGAAGTCTAACATGAATGGATTAAAGGGGGAATCACAGGTGACTCTATTTGGGACTTCTGACTGCTTCTAAAATAGGGGCTGGGCAGAGGCTAGGGTAGAAGGGATGGTGGATATGGGAGAAGGAATCTTGCTTCCCAGCTCAAAGGAAATAAATCTAGGAGGGCAGGACACAAACTCAACTGCCAACCCAAGGTGAAAAATATTAATAAATAGGTTCATTTGGGGGGCTGAGATACATTCGCCCATTTGCTGGAGAGTCCTGTGAAGTCAGTACTCATTTTTGAACCCTGCACGCTGGGTGTCTGCCTGTGGAGTCCTGAACCCTCAGGGTCAATATTTTAATTCCTTTGTTGTATCTCCTACTCCTTCATTATGTTCCTTTTGAACAAATATCCTAAGGGTGGAAAGCTTTCCTCTGATGATTCCAAGACTTGCCTTTACCTTCCCTCAAAGAGTACACGAATCTTTCCAGGTTAACTTGACTGCACCAACCCCTATACATACGCATCTCTATACACACACCTTCATACACACGCACCTTCCTGACACACACCTTCCCATACATATGCATCCCGATACATATGCATCTCTATGCACATCTTCCTAAACACGCATCTTCCTACACATACATCTTCCCATACACACACCTTCCCACACACACACCTTCCCATACGTGCACCTCTCTACACACACACCTCTCTACACACGTATCTTCCTACACACGCACATCCCTACACACACCTCCCTATACACTCACATCCCTTATATACACAACTCCCTATACACACACCTCCCTATACACACACCTTCCCATACACACATCTGCCCATATATGCACATCCCTATACACGCACTTCCCTATACACACACCTCTCTACACACTCACCTTCCTATACATGCACCTTCCTATACACGCACCTTCCTATATACACACATCCCTATACATTTACAACTCTCTCTCTATATATACACCCCTTTGTCCACAGCACTCTCTAAAAGGCAGCCTTCCACATCCTTTGTTAAGGGAAGAAAGCAATGAGAACTTGTGGGGAAATCAGAACTGTGGTCCCCCTGCATCTTCCTGGAGAATAGGAGAGCCTCCTTATAATTCTAGAATTGCCCTCTTCTTGAGTACAGTCACTTCATGCTAAGATATCTCATGACTATTATTGGTGGCTCTCCTGCTCCTGGTTTCGGTTTCCGCCGTGAACTGGTGGAGTGAGCCTGCCCTTCACACTTGGACAACGGGTGTAGGCCTTGAGTGGCCCAACTGCTGACACTCTGTTTTTGTTCTAGTGCCTCATATGAGACCAGCAGGAGATTTCTCCAGTTGGTTCTTAGGTCATTAAGTCTTTGTCTTCCCAAAACACTCTTAATAATAAAGTAGATATGTGGCCTTAACCCCACTTTAGAGAATGGACACAGAGGCACAAGGAAATTAAAATTCTTCACTCAAGTTCATTTAATAAAAATCAACTTGAATTCTGGTTGGTATATGCCTCATTGTATCTTCTGCTCAGAGCACCAGGGGTCCAAGTCTTAGTTAAATATGATTCTGCATAAAATGTTTAGATCTGACAGTAGTACCAACCCTGTCTAAGGCTTTCCAACGGCATCCCCTATACCATTTCTTCAGGGAGCATACAGATCTCCATGGCAACTTCTACCTCTTTTCAATTGGGACACATTGGTTCCATTTCCGCTGACTTAATTTCATTTCCAGGAAAGCAGCTTGACTCACGCCAGCGAATGGCAATGCCCACATGAGGTTGTGAGCCAAGGAAGAGATGTTTGGGAGGTACCCAATGTCAGTGAGTTGGTTACATTCTATTTTTGACTTATATGAGCAGTGGTGTGGTTACAGCTGGGGAAAGCAGGGAGGCCAGATTGCAAAGCCCAAATAGTGGATGGAAGGAGCTTCTCCAAGACACTGCCTTGCTTAACGAGTCTAGGATTGCATGCTGTTTACAGCTTTAGCATCCTGCTTGGAATGGGCTTCTCAGGGACTATTTAGTTTATTCTCTGCCTCCAGGTAGAAGTGTATGTAATATAGCCCAAGTTTACGGGTGCCACTCCCATTCTTGATGGAGACACCATGTCATTCTTGATCCAAACCAGTCTCCAACAACTCTATAAAAGAAAGTTCTTCTTGTGTCTTTCCTACATCTCTTTTGCTACAAGATAACCCTTTCGATTCTGCCCTCAGTGGAAAGTAAAACAGCTGGTCCCAGGCCACCTACTGAAGACATTTGTAAATACCTTCCACCCTACCCTCAGCTGCTCTATTTTCTCCATGATGGAAAACCACAAGGCATCTTAATTTTCCTGTGATCCTTCTGTACATTTTCTACTGAAGATTCAGCACTGTGAACTGTGAATATATGTTTCCCATATATTAATGTTAGAAGCTCACAGTTTCTGTCTGGCACTCCTAATGGTCCTTTAGGCTGGTGGCCCAGGGCTGTGCTTTGATATCTGACTACATTTCCTGGCCAGTAGCCTTTCCCCTTTCCCCCACTGTACAGTGTACAGTGCTTAGCGATCGTTGCTAGGCAGTCAGTCATCTTCCTTTTCAGCATCCACCATGCTGGACCCCTTAGTCCTTTGTCAGATACTTGTGCATGAGTAAGCTAGTCCTCAGCTGCTACCTGTCTTCCGTGGATGTTGAGTTTGCTCTGTCACTTCGGTGGCTTCGTCCATGTGCTTGTTATGGGAAGGCCCTCCTTCTCTTATGCCAACTTCAGTCACACCCTTGCCCCAACATGGGGCTCAACATCCACTTTGTTGGTCAAGATATCCCCGTCCTATGGCTCTGAAGACGCTCCATGTCCTCCAAACCCCTCATAATACCATATCATCATAGAATAAGTCACTGTATTAGACTGTTGCTGTTCTAGTCGTGTTGGTCCAGGCAAAAATAGGAACCAGGTTTCCTTTGTTGGGACAATGCTGAATGATTGGTAGGGGCTGCGTGGAGAGCTAGGGTGAGGATTCTCAGGCAGCATCCTAATTTGATGAGAAAGTGCATCACAATTGATTTAAGAAATCTGCCTCAAGGACAAACAGAGCCAAGGGTAGTATATCTACCACATCTTTGCCATCCTTGTTTTGGAGTTTTTCCACCTAAATTACATGGAAGTCCCATTAACATATCTTTTGGAACTTCCCATGCTGAGAGAAAGCAGGTACTCAATAAATACCTACTTATTAATTGCTTAGTTGACATTTATGTTTGTGACCACCATTCTTTAACGTCTTCAAGAAAATACGGCCCAAGCAGAGTGACAGCAGAGTGCACTTTGCCAAACTTTTCTGTCTCCATGGAGAAGCGGGGGGAAGGGGCCGGATGGCAAACGCATCTCACCCTCTACTGGAAGCTTATATGAACCACTCACCGACTCCATAGTTCTCATCCCAGATTTCTTGAATTTGTTTGCTACATTTTTATTCCTTTGCCTAAATCCAAAGCCAAGTTGTTGTAAGCTCAAGTTATCCAAATAAAATTTCATAAGGCTGTGTATCAAATGTTAAGTTGTCGTCAACATAAACATAGCATAGTTAGAAATTCTCCCTTTCATCCTCCTACCTTCTCACTCTCCACTTTCTCCTTTCCTTCTTCTGCACTTCTAGGAAGCTTCCACTTGCTATTTTCCCTCACTGAGCAACTCATCCTAACCCCTTTCCCCTCGAAATTATCATCAATCCAGGGCAAGGAATTATCAACACACAATCCTGTTTCCAAACCTCTCTTTAGCATTTTCACAGACTGAAGCAGAAATTGAGGGTAAAGCAGAAAGACCAACAGTTAGCAAGATGGCAGGAGATAAGAGTTAATTGTTGGCCAAATTCCCTAAATGAAAGAGTCAACATTATTTAGTGCCCAGTTCTGCACTGAGTATTTTGAAGGAAATGAAAAAAGAAATGAGCCGCTCACTTCTACCCTTAGGAAAACTAACAACCTAATCAGAGCCATAGTAGCAGCAAAAATAGTTACCTTAAGAGTTACTATTACAGTTTCTAACAGGCAAGTGTCAGTATAGCTTAAAGTTTAGGAATCAGACTCCGGCCTGGGTCACATCACCTGGGTTTAAAGTCAACTATGTGTGCCCTGGGCAAATTACTTAACCTCTTGAAGCCCAGTTAGGAAATGGAAACATTAGTGCCTACTTAATGGAGATATTGTGAGGATAAAATGAGATGATGCAAGCACAATACATTGTCTTATAATGCTATGTATACTCAGTAAATACCACTATTAATGGTTAACCAATTTTCTTGTCAACGCTTGCAAATCTATAGAGTCACCTATCATTGATAGTGTCAGTGAATGTTGATATTAACCAACCAAATACAGATGGGATCGTCCTGTCCTGCACAGGAAACTAACAACTGAACATGGCTGATGACAACTACAGCTTCACATCAACCGTAGGTTTCGTTCAGCATTTACCCAGAATCTATACTTTCACAAGGGACCCCAACACATTTAAAGGTAGAGCTCAGCCTCGGGTACCCGTCTTCACCTTTCCATAGACCCCTTTTGTTCCTACTCTGATGCATCCTCTTGTGAGTCCTTTAAATCAAGCATCTGGGTGCCCAAGCAAGAGGCTTTGTTCCTGTATCTGACTTGAAGAGTTGGCTCCGTCGGGGAAGTTCTTGGATGGAATGTGTGGGTTTGGATGACTGTACTTCCCTGGAGCGACAGAATTTGTAACTCTCATTTTTTTTTTTCTGAATCTAGGTGGTGTCTCCACATTTTTAAGCAAATGGAAGTTATGAAGCTGCCAAGTAACCCTCCAACTTCTCTCTCCTTGAAAGGATGCACTGCACCAAGGGGAAGGAAGGAATTAGTCAGAAACCACAGAGCAATTAATGGCTGAATCAAACCAAATGAAACATTGCCTAGTAGACAATCCCTGCCATCCTGGCTCAGTTGGGGATGTCCAAAGAGAAAGTGCATTACAGCTTCTTCTTTGGGCAAAATGAACCAAAACCCAGTGATTGAGTGTGTGTGTGCGCGTGCGTGTGTGTGTGTGTGTGTGTGTGTGTGTGAGAGAGAGAGACAGAGAGAGAGGGAGACTATGAGCTTTTCATTTGCATACGTGGCACTGATTTTTCTCCAGTGGGAAAAACACTGTGTAAAATTCTAGAGTAACTAACAAAGGAGACCGTCTTCATTCCAGGAAAGAAAAGGCTAGATAAATATTTGCCATCTGTAATGACTGGTGTAAATCTCTACCTGTATGAAGACAAAGGGTCAGACAACAATCCCGCCTTTAGCTGGGGTGGGGGTGGGGGTGCTGATGCCCCTCAGTGGGTGCTTGTTTATGCTGCGTGGAAGGAGTCTATTCACAGGACCCTTTGGAGTCCTCAGTCCCCTCCTGTGAAGTCTCTTCCCTCCCTCTAGGCAGAGGAGACTGTTGAGTGAGGAAAGATGCAAGAAAGCACACGCCACAAGAATGCAAGTCTTCCCCCAGGCAAATAGCTCAGCAAACCCCAAACAGCAGGCTCTGCTCCTGAGAACACCCTTCTCATCCCCAGACCCCGCTCCTGCCTCGGTTCCCAGGGTGTCCTTCAGGGTGGCGTCTGCTCTGATTCGGATTTGCTTGGCTCTGCCAAGCAGGAGACACTCCCTTAATTTGGAAAACAAAGTCTTTGACTCACTCCAGTGCCGTGTGTGTGCGCCCACGCACATGTGTCGGAACCAAGGAGGTATATTTACATTTCATTGAAGGAACTATTATGATGTTGTCACCAAGCCTCATTGTCTCCAGTTTTCAACTCCAAAATCTCTGTCATTACAGAAAGTCCATGTGATCAGGCCGCCCACCTCTTTCATACTTTACTTATTCTTCAATGGGCCAAAACGGGGAGTCTTGGCTTCTCGACTTTTCTAACCACAAACCCTGTGGATTGAAAATATTTACAAGTCTCTGAGATAAGTAGTATTCACGAGGTTTCTTCCAGGGGTGGGGATCAATTTCCTTCCATCTATATCTATCCTATCCTATAGCATCTCAAAGCTGCTGTTAAGAAATCAATGGCTAGATCCTTACACAGAGTGTCCTCCCTGTACTGTGGGAGGGACTCAACCAGGGTCAACACCACAACTCAGGTTGGTGACTTTTTCAACCACGAAGCGGCTTTTCAATGAATCTACCGAGCGACTTCACATGGCTGTTTTCAATTGCGCCCCTGGTTTGTTAGACTCTGGAAAGAGGGGAACTGAATGCTCTTTGCTGGGATCCACTCAGCTGGGTGGAGTACTGGCCGGTGGAAGTACCAGCCTTATTAGACCCATTTTCTGGTGGCCATGATGCAGTGCAAAGTTCAGCCCTTGCGTTAATAATCGAAAATTGGAGGAAGCAAGGCCCAGAAAGTCAGCAGAGATCATTCCCAGTCCAATTCCTTTATCCCTCCCTCCGTGTTCACCTGGAGCCTGGAAGAAAGTCTCCCCCCTCCCCGCCCCCCGTCCTCACCGAAGAACTGGGCCTGAGAATTATTCTCATTTCTCATATTTATTAATCACTTACATTCTCCAGATACACCTTGTGGGAAAATACCAAGAGGAAAGAACTTTTGAGGATGGAATATTCTTAGGCTAAATTCTCCAATTAAAAAAAAAAAATCTGTGATGATGTCTTCCATTTTTATAATCTCCTAAAAGAGGTTTTCAAAGAATTAAGAGAAATTTGTCTGAATAACAAAAGGCCCGAAGGGGTAAAAAGTCTAGAGCTGAGTCACGATCTTCAAGACCACAGAACACTCTTATTCTGAAATGACGGTCTTCTTTTGAAATAATCTGACTCGAGGCTGAATATTAAGGAGCTTTGGGGGTTGGAGGAAGATAAGATGATGAGACATACCGTGCGTGATGGTGGGAAGTTGTAGATGTGATTTCTCTGTTAGGCCTTCAAAGAAAACGAGTGAAGTTTTTTCCTGGAAATGAGCTGGACCAGCGAGTGAGTTTGTGGGGCTCTGATCTGCCCCTTGACTCTGCACCTTGATGGACAGACAGATAATGAGGCACTTACAGTAGAACCATGGGGAGGCCTAGGGCAGTGTGTGCTCATTGCAAGGACCTCAGCTAAAGGGAGGGTGCAGGGTGGCATCCTGGGAGCACAAACTGGGAAGCTGGAGGGAGCCTGGGCACTGGTTCAAGAAGCCATAGGCGAGGAATCAGGCGGCCTCTCTCTTCCTCAGGAACTTTCAGTTCCCTGCCTGCCGAGAAAAGAAGGCAGTGGAGGGTGGACAGGGCTGCAGGGAGGGTTGGTCCCATAGGTACAGGACTGGGGTCCACCAGTGAAGCACCTCGCATCAGTCTAGAGGCTGTGGGAAACCCCTGAAAAGCAAACCCCAGTACGTCTGGGCCTGTTTATGATCCCCTCACACCCGGCAGGACTTCCTGTTATTCTTTACCCGCCTAGTTAGAACCTAGGAGCTGGAGGGGAGGGTGGAGTGTAATTTTGTCATCTGACATACAGAAAACTTCCTTAAAAGTCCTCTTAAGATTCTCCATGTCTGAAGCCCACTGGTTCTGGTAGGGAACCGGTCAAGGAAGGGGTGAACACTTGCAGTGTCAGGCTTTTGTTCCTGTTGCAGAGGAGCTCTCTGCAGAGAAAGAGATTTCTGATATGTAGACCACTCTGCTGTTCGCGGAGGAGGGGGCAATGGAAGCTGCTGGAAAACACCCAGGAGGAATTAAAAAGGCAGAGAGACTAGAGCTGCTATGAACATAGGGGTGCATTAAAAAAGAATGTTTGATATAGATACAGATATAGATATAGATATAGATATCTGAATTAACACAACATTGTAAATCAACTATACTTCATTAAAATAAATAAAATTTAAAAAAGGAGAGAGAAACAGTATCTACAGGAGAGCCACCCCAAGTAATGGCTCAGAAAGGACTATCTTTCCTGTATGAACAATGGAGATTGAGACCCAGAGAAAGCGATAATTAGCCAAGCCTCCACCCTCTGGAGTTTACCCAATGCTGGGGGACAGAGGGGAGCACGGGAGATGGATGTTGTTTGCTGGAGTGACCCCAGGACATCCTTTGCATCGGGTAGAGAAAGGATTTCTGTCTTAAAATTCCAAAGGAAGTGTTTCTTCTTCCTTAGATTCTGGGCCTGGGTTAACTTCAAAGCAATTTGGGGTGCCCCCTCCCCCCAGCAGCCCTGGTGGCCAGCGCGGGCCTGGAGGTACCGGCCACTAGAGGGCGCGCTGCCCCCGCGCCGCCGGCCCGCGTGGGAGGGATGCGCGAGGCGGCGGTGGGGTGCAGGTGCGGGGGTGGGGTGGCTGAACTGCGAGTCAGTTGTGAAACACGTGGGGACCGAGAAGATTCCATCCAGGGCTCTCTGAGGCATCCCAAGCCTGAAACGGTGGATTTATGGCCCCAGACTGAAAGGGAGGGCGAATGGGAAAAGAAAGGCAACAGAGTTCAGACACCTCTGCAAAACTCAAAACGGAAGGCAGCATGCTTGTCAGAAACTCCCCCTGAATCCCCAGAATGCACGTTTTTGTCGGGAAACGTGCAGAAGAAGTTGGGGTTGCTCTTTTAATGGACCTTTCTAGGGTAAGTGTGCATCAGATCAGATCTGATGCAGGCAGCAGCCTGTATCCCAACAGGAAATTTGTCCCAACAGGGAATTCTGGTCCCTTCATCCACCTGGTTAGGACCTTGGAGCTGGGCAGGGGGCGTGAAGGTCATGCGTGCCCCGTCTGTGTCACTGAGTCTGAGATGGAGAGAGCACGTTTGGACACCTGGCTGGTGGCTGCAAGAGGAGGGAGGAAAGTGGGTATGGGGCTAAGCTGGTGCTGTGTTACAGGTGTTGGGGGGGGGAGGGGGCGGGAGGTGGCCTAGCTAGGGCATCCCCCAGCCTGTGAGCAGCTTGCTGGCCTCAGGCCCCTGGGAAGCAGCAATAGTCCTCGTATTCCTGAGACCCCCTTCTAAGTTACATCTCTATTAGAAAATAACAAGATTACTGAAGGGGGTGGGAAGCAAGGTGGAGAAGAGAGAAATTAGGAGTTTGGGGTTGACATGTACGCACTAGTGGGACTTCCCTGGCAGTCCAGCGGTTAAGACTCTGCGCTTCTGCTGCAGGGGGCGCAGGTTCCATTGCTGGTCAGGGAACTAAGACCCCACATGCCCCAGGGCACAGCCAAATATATATATATATATATATATATATATATATATACACACACCTATATATAAAATAGGTGAACAATAAAGACCTACTGTATACTGTATAGCACAGGGAACTATACTCAATATCTTATAATAACCTATAATGGAAAAGAATAGGAAAAAGAATATATATATGCATATATATGTATATATACGTATATATAGGCATGTATGTGTAACTGAATCACTTTGCTATACACTTGAAACTAACACAACATTGTAAATTATCTATACTTCAATTAAAAAAAAAGAAACAGGGGCTTCCTAGGTGGTGCAGTGGTTGAGAATCCACCTGCCAACGCAGGGGACACAGGTTCGATCCCTGCTCCAGGAAGATCCCACATGCCGCAGAGCAACTAAGCCTGTGTGCCACAACTATTGAGCCTGCACTTTAGAGCCCGTGAGTCACAACTATTGAGCCTGTGCTTTAGAGCCTGTGAACCACAACTATTGAGCCCATGTGCTGCAACTACTGAAGCCCACGCGCCTAGAGCCCGAGCTCCGCAACAAGAGAAGCCACAGCAACAAGGAGCCCGCGCACCGCAAAGAAGAGTAGCCCCCACTCACCGCAACTAAAAAGAAAGCCCGTGCACAGCAAAAAAAAAGACCCAACACAGACAATAAAATAATAAATAAATAAATAAATAAATAAATAAATAAATAAATAAATAAATTTATTTAAAAAAAAAGAAACAAAATTGGGTCTCACTCGCACCCACGTTACCCTCACTTCAAATGATCCTCCCTGTTCGTTGGAGGAAACATGGGGGGCACAGACACTGGCTGCCCATCCTGCCTCTGCTCTGCACCCCCACATATGCATACGTCACCCCTACTCCTGGGAGGGGGTTAGTTATTTAGTAGGACTCCCTGCAGTTCCATGGTCCCTCTGCTGTGGCAGAGGCAATGAGATTGCTCGTGTGTCGCAGGAGCAGGAGAGCCCTCTTGTTGACAGAGTGGTCACGCTCAGGATGAATTGCTTCTCCGCGAGGGTGCTGCTGTTGTGGTTTCCACTTCTGCCCCCAGGTTCATCCCCAGGTCTCCTGGCACTTTAGGAAATGAAGTGCTATAATTCTACTCTGATCAGGCAAGCCTTGCACAGCGAGTCCCTGTGGCTGCTTGCTGGCTTGTCACTCAGAAGGCCAACCAGGGGCAGCCGCGGGTGCCCCTCCCCCCAGAGGCAAGAGAGGGGTTCCTGGCTGGCTGAGTCTTAAAGAAGGAAGGCGGGCGGGGGGTGGGGGGTGGGGTGCCTGATGCTCTGGGGAGTTGGGGGTGGGAAAACCGCAGGTCCGGGTGAATGCAGCTGAAGGTGGAGCTGGCTGCAGCCACAGAGGGCTCACCGGGCAGCCCTGGGGCTGTTCTTGGACGTGTAGTTCCTTGCTGAGCACCTAAATGTAATGCTATTTATTAAGCTTTGGTGATTCAATATCCCTGATTTGGGGGGACAGTTTTCTCTGACTCTCTCGAACTCACCAGATCATCCCATCCCCTTGCTCTGAGAGTAGAAAATTATGGTCCTTGTGATTGCAAGGGGGTTCATAACATCACTTTTTGCTAATTTGATTTTATAATCATACATGTGACTCGGGGGGTGTTATCTATTTCTGTGTCGTAAGCTCCTCTGAAACATACTGGATTTAAAACAATAACCAGTTTTTATAACTCTTGGGTAGGTCAAGAATTTGGGCGGGGCTTATCCAGGCAATTGTTCTGCTCTGTGTGGCACCAGCCGGGTCACTCAGTGGCACTCAGCAGGTGACCTGGAGCGCTCAGGGGCTTTGCTCAGACACCTGGTGCCTTAGTGGGAACAGCTGGAGTCACCTGGCCCCTCTCTGTCCCTGCAGATCTCAGAGCTTCTCCATGTGGTCATTTTATCAGTACAGTTGGACCATTCACAAGGCGGCTAGGACCCAGAGACCAAGGCAGAAGCTTCCAGTCCTCAAAGCAGCTTCCACCACCTCTGTTAGTCAACGTGATCACAGGCCCTGCAGATTCAAGAAGAGCCAAGTCACTTCATTTGCAACTTCTTTAATCTGCCACCAATTTATTAATGGAAATCATTTCTCTGTACGGACAAGGGGGTGTCTTGTTCCAGGAACTCTCCTAACAGAAACCTCTTTTCTCCAATCCTTTAGCACAGCTGTAGGGCCAATACATTAAGAAGTACTTTTTAAGCCATTTGAGAAGGTTTGTGTTATAAAGTGATCAGAGTCGAAACAACACAGAAGAAAACTGCCCTTACTGCAACATCAGAAGGGACAGTAACACTCCTGTCCTTCCCTCTTGTCTGGGATATTTAGATAACCTTATTTCCGGTTTTCCTATCAAGTCATAAATTAGATACGGTAATGATAAAAGTTATTGGCTTCACATATTTAGGATGTAGAGTCCCTGTTTGGAGTATTCCACGCAGCCTGGTCACTGATCCACAAGGCCGTTCTGGAAACTGGTTTCTCTGCCATTCCTTCCACTCACTCAGCAGATGCGGACATGCACTGGGGGGTGGTGATGGTATGTGGTTTTCCTTACACAACTGAATGTGATATTTCACGGTCTTATCCTGATCTCTCTCAGGACTTCCACCATTGGGTCACTGTAGGTAGGCTACAAAATCAGTACAGGGAGGGGCACGTGTGCAGAGCCCTGGGCCCTAGACCCCAGGAGCTGCTTGGTAAACATCTGAACCACCTTGCCCATGGTAGGAAGAGGTTCTGTCTCATAATTCAAGCCCCAGAAAGTACCGCTCTCTAGACTGGATACGCCTAGGGGAAGGTTTCTGACAGGTGTACCTGGCTGGCTGCTGGAATATAGAAGACCCTTTTCTGCAAGCTTAGGAATGTCTCCTTCTGTGCGTGTGGGCTGGTTTCAAGCTGTCGGGTGACCCGGGCCATGGGTCTCCTTGGCATTTTCACGCTAAATACTTCCAAAGTTCTCTGACAAAGCTAAAAACTCCCCATCCCACCAAAGATTCTTGCACATTATTTAAATAGGATGCAAATGCATGGTCTGCTCAGAGCCCTGGCAGCTTTCAATTTTTATATTTTCAGAATGGTGAGGCCTGCCATCAGTTCACTTGAAGTTCAGTCCAAGACGTGCGTGTCCCTGACATTTGTTCATTTTTTATGCAGGTAGCATTTTGGAAAATTTAAAAAGAGTCATGGTTGTATCCATTCCCTACCACCCTCCAAAACAACTGAAAAAAATATTTCAGACATTTGTTGCATGCAGAAGAGCTGGGACATAACCAACTTCTTTCCTCCTGCCTGAATCTCCAAGTTGGATTCTATAAGCCCTCTCATTGGCAATCCTTCATCTATTTCTTTCCTGATATTTCTGGGGAAAGGAACTGCCTGTTTGAGGGATTAGGCTCCTAAGAGCACAAGCACATCTCATCAGAGGGTGGAGTCCAGAGGTTGTTGGGGTGAGTAGCAGGGAGGTGGAGCCTGGCTGCTGACAATGGGATGGTGGGTATAGTTCATTTATTTCCTTCTTTTGCAGTGAAAGCTGAGCCCATTCACTCCAAGCTAAGCAGAGCTGAGCACGTAGCTGACAGAAGCCCTACCTTTGTGCCTGGGATCTGGGTGGGAAGAGGGGCCTACTTGAAAAACAAAACCACAGGAGGGCAACCAGAAAAAGATGAACCCAGGGTGGTGCTGCGTGGGTGGTATGCCGGCTACGCAAACTCAGGGCCCTCCCAGATGCAGCTCAGCCTGTGTGTGCGTGTGTGTGTATGTACACACACACACACACACACTATATACACACAAAATTATACACTTCCCACCACTTTATGGCTAGTTTAGAGTGAAAGGACAAGGAAAGGGGGGATAAAGCTATAAGAGGGAAAGGAAAGGAAAGGAAAAGAAAAGAAGGACAGAGGGTGTAGAATACGTGGATAGCTGGTAATTGTCCCACTAGAGCCTCCAAGTCCCTTTATTCTTCCTTCCCAGGCACATGTCACTAGAAACAACACTTCCCAACCTCCTGGCCCTGATGCAGGGCCTTAGGACTCAATTCTCACCAATGGAAAGTGCATGAAATTAACACCTGCTTCACCTCCCGAATTGAAACTGCTACCTTGCGCTCGTTCTTCTCCCTCCCTGTGTCCTAGAAGGCTGAGCAAGTGGCCATTTGGCTTTGGCCTCTCAGAGCTACAGGAGGGAAGGACCAGAGCCCCGAGTGAGCTTGTGGTGCAGGGGAGCTGCCTTGCTGGCGAGGCGGTGGGTGCGAGAAACAAATGATCCCCTTTCAATTCTGTGCAGTTCGGTTTCTCTCTGTTGTAGCACAGACTGTAGAGCTACAGTCTCAGTCTGTAAAGAAGGGCAGGTGAGAGAAAAACTGAACAACTGTTGGAAGAAAGGGTGACGCTGAAAACACGGGATCGATGGGAGGGATCAACTTCCAGGAGGATATGGGAAATTGTCCTATTTCCACAAAACTTTTCTCCGGTCTCCCAGACCACCAGATCATCTCCAATGGTGATTTTAAACAAAATGACTGCAAGGGCTGCCACATTTACCTTGAAAGGTGAAGGTGTCTCAAAAAAGTAAGAGTTACCAAATTAGAGGCCCTGGTGCTGGCCTCAGCAAGAGTTTAATTAATGAACTGGGATGATTCTCCAGTGGAATGATTGCCCACTTCTGGGTGTGATCAAGAGAGATTGAATGACTCCATCTCATGACCTTGGAAAGGGGACTCCCATGTTGATCCAGCATTTGACTGGGTAACTTCTAAGGTCTCGTCTGAAATTATATTCCCCAGAAAATGTTTTAAAAAAAGCTGAGTAGCTTTTTCAGTGCTTTGTGAATTATTTGCATTTCACCTCACCGTTCACTTGGGCAGTTGGTTTTGAATACTAACCAGTTCTTACACCTGCTTTTAGCAAATCTCCAAGACCTGGTTTCCACTTTCTTGCTGGGTATGTTATAAGCTCCCTATGAATTGTCTGTTTCCTGTGTACTGTAACAAAACACTGGTTTCATGGCTTTGTCTTCCATGGAAATCTCAGGTATGCCACTTGACAGGTCAAGGCTAGCTGCCTCACCGATGCAGTCTGCTTTTAGTCTTGTTGGGAGGTCCTCAGTCATGAAAATATATTTCTTACTGACATAATCACAGATGCCTGAAATTTCAGCTACTCATGTTCATTCCTTTGTAACCCCTTTAGTCCTTTCTGAGCAGTTCTTTCTAAAAACGCAATCATCCATTGACAGGTAACAAATTAAATGTGTGTCTAAGAAGCACAGGGCAAGGGGAAATGTTGACAGAGGAAGTTGGCTCTGAAAAAATCTGCTTTATTCATGGCTGTCCATCACACAGCCTCCTTGTATCTGCTGTTAATATGGGAGAGAAACGCAAGGTGGCCCCTCGAGGTCTTTACTCTCCCCTGTCTATTCCTTCCAAGTACGTTCGTACTCCAGACCCACACATGAGAGAGGGCTGACAGTGACTTACAGCCAAGAGAGCCAGCTGGCTACTTGGCTTGGCCAGACCTCCCTCTCCTAACCGAGAGCAGGCCTGGGCCCTGGGATTGCACAAATAATCTTGTACCTCTCAGTGTTCAGCCAGTTGGCCAGGCCACCACTCTTGGTTCCTTTTGTGCAGGTCATCTGAGGAGAAAGGGGACTCAGGACAGGTCGTGTTTATTGGGTGGAAGGGAAGGGTTGGGTGTGAAACAAGAGCCTGCCTGGACTGTGCAGACATAGATGGGAAGCCTGAGTAACTCACAGTGACAGAAGGTCACCAGACAATTGGCAGAGGGTGAGAAAAGGAGGACGAGTGGAGAATAAAGAGGAGCAGGACGGAACACAAGCTTCTGCAGTTAGTCGTTGTGCCAGGTGCCTCAATGCAGAGAACAGGATTCAAAGTAAGAACATGGTTATTTATACATTTTTATGGGGTGTTTGACCTACTACAGGGATATTTGTGAGTCTCCAAAGCTCCAGGTTCCCTGATAGGAGAGGGGGATTCAGTTTTATTCTCAGCCTCATGAGATCATATGGAACTCAGGTTTCATGTTAGGCTGCCAACTTCCTTGAGCAGAGAAGGAGGCAAGATGTCAACTCCTAAGAAAAGGAAACACAGCTTGCCTTGAGAAGAAGGGAAGGGAAGAGGGGAGGCAGAATCAGAACAGAACCCTTATCCAAAAGGGGGAAATGAGGCTAAGGACCTCTTACTATCTAGGCTGACCCAAGGGAAAGAGCAAATCCTGGTGAAAGTGAGCCTGAAGGATGATGGCACAGATGTGGATGGTGATTTAATGCATGGACTCATGAGCTTGACTCTGAGACTTGGTTCCCTGTGGTGGACTTATGCCTGGGAGGGTCATCATTGTTGAGAAGCCTGGCAGCACATTCTGCCTTCTCATTTTCTGTGTTTATACCTAATGTCTTATTATCCATCTGATGATGAACTCCTCGAGGGACATTTGTAAGGTCCTCAGCACTTAGTTCAATGTCTTGAATGTGGTCCATGCTTATGGCAGCATGAGTGTCACTTTCCAGGTATTGCCATTAGCTCCTCACATCTCCCAGCCTCTGTGCTATTGAGGGTGCCCTGTGACTAACCTGATCAGTGATCTAGGGACCAGGAGGAACAGAGCAGTTGTATAGCTCTTCCCTTGAAGTCAAGAGCCATGTGCTTCCAACAGTGAAGCTGTAAAGATCTTTCTCAGATGGTGTGGAGTTTCTCTCATCCATTAACCCACATGGGAGATGCTGCCCTAGCGACAAATAAATTTTTATTGTTTTTAACAACTGGGATTTGGGAGTTCTTTTTTACTGTAGCATGACCTAACTGATCCTGACCAATACAAATTCAGTAAATCTCAATAAAATTCAATAAATTTCATTCATTCATTCATTCATGAAATGGCTAAGATGAATGACAATAGGAGAGCTACCGATGGGATTTGCTACTTGGATTAACCTCTTCACCGCCCACAGCTTAATTTTTTTTTTCTGCCAAGGTCTTTGAGCCTATTGGGAGTTAACACTATTCTGTCTTCCCTAACTGTATGATAAAGACCATAATGTCTTTCAGGGAAAGGGCTAAATTTTGGATGCAATAAACTACATGAAAGTATATTGCACATCTGCCATGTTTCAGGCACTGCACTAGAACCAGGAGTATAAAATGGAATAAATATGTCCTCTGCTCCTGGTAGGTTCCCATCCTAGTAGGGGAGGTAGAGACACAGTCAATTACATTGCAATCTGTATTATTGTAGATGCCGAGACCAGACAGTCACCACCGCCAACAGCAGAAAGAATGAGCACCTAATTCAGGCTGGGAATTCAGGCCAGAGGAATTGGACAAGACAAAGACAGAGATGAGAGAAAGCAGACGTGTTCAAGAAACTGAAATTGTGTTAGTAAATTGGAGTACAGGGTACAGCAGTGGGTGGTAAAAGATGATTCTAGAAGGGTGAGCAGGTACCTGTGGTGCCTTACTGAGTCTGATCTGCATCAGGTAGATAAGGATTGTAAGGTGTGTGGGGACATGCCCCCACTAGTCAGAGTGCTGTAAAACCTACATCCTTGTGTAGGTGATAGAGAGCCATTGAAACATTGGACCTGGTAGGACTTCTGCTTCAGAAAGCTCACATCCGCGGTGGTGTAGAGGATGGATTGAGGGGGAGGTGGTGACAGCCACTGCTGGTTGGCAGGCGGTGGTGAGGCCCCAGTCAGTGTTGGTGGCTTGCCCCCTGACCAGCCTTCTGGGGTTTCACACTAACAGAGGGTCTGCTGCTGCCCTCATAGCTGTCTTTTTGGAGCCCACCTCCCACATGGCAACGCTGATTTCACGAGGTCAGAATTAGCACCACATCTGCCTCCAGTTCCCCCCATTCTCAGACTCACAGAGCTCCTTGGTGTCTGTCTGAGGTTCGCAGAGGTCTTTAGGTGGGGCCTTCCAAGACATCTAGGCTCCCTGCTCCATATCAGACCCTTGAAGAGATTCAATATGTTCTGGTATTTTCCAAACTCTTTCTTCTTTCCTCTGTGCCTAAGATAAAACCTACAACCATCTTCATAGAAGGCAGAATTGCATTACTGATGGAATACTGAATTTTTCTTGCAAATATTTTACCAAGGTCTTTAAACCTATGCCCCTTGGGAAAATAAAACACTATTTTTCTCTTTGTTTTATATCAGGGTAAAAGTGACTTCTTACAAAAAATTGGGTAGCTTTCCATCTTTTCTCTATTTTTACTGCAGAGTGAATACAAAAATAAATTCCAGATGGACTAAATAATTAAATCATTGCAGTCTTCAGATAAATCCACTGAATTGGATTCTTCTTTTAACCTACTTCATGTCCAAATTAGAGTTCTGAGTGAGTCAGAGGATTCTCTCATGTAACTAGTAAAGCTGGGGGTATGCGTGTGTGTGCATGTGCGCGCACTCGTGTGTGTGAGTGTGTAAGCATGTGTGTGTGCAGACGGGGTGTAGAGAGGAGGGTATCAGGGCCATGAGATCATGGTCTGGGCTTGTGCAGGGCATCCATGGGCATTTCAGGGACAGGAAATAACATTAGAGCCAATCAGAGCAGACCAGACCTCTCTCCGTATGTGCGCACACACGCCTGTCTATTGATGCTTGGGGGAGGCGGGAGGTGGGTTTCCATTGCTTCACAAATTTGCCTGTAGGAGAGAACTCTAGGGCAGAATACCCTACATCCATCCCCGGTCCCTCTGGTCAGCCCTGGGACTGGGTCTAGAATGGACCTGAGACCACCGTCCTTCCCAAAGACGACCAATGTGGCTGCTTCCAGTGTTCGGTTGGCAAACCCCCTGCTTTTCCCAGCAACATGCCCTGGCAGCCTGGCTCTGTTCTCCAGCCTTTGTCGGGGGGAGACATGGATCAAGCCCTTTGGAGAGGGAGGGCGTGGGGCCAAGGCATTTACGCCCCCCAGGGCTCCCTTCTGTCACCCCTCCTGTTTTACACAGCAACCTGGGCTCAGCACCTGCTGCCTGTGGGCACGGCCTCCCGAATTTGATAACGGGGGTGCCACTCTGTGTCGGTTTACATGAAGGCTTGAGACTGGCGGCCCGTGGTGTCCAGGGGGATGCTAATGCTGCAGGGCTGGAGGGATGCAGGAGGTGGAGTGTTGTTTGCAGTCTCTACCAGAAGCCCGGTCAGCAGGTCTGTAGCTCAGCCAGCAGCAGCATGTGGCCAAGAACCAGCAGAGAGGCAGGCGGAAGGGGGATCGGCGGGGCTGGGGGTAGGCTTACAAGTCATAACCACTGACATTGGTGAGCCTTTCACATTTTTCAATGCATGTTCACCTACGCCATCTAATCGTGTCCCCATAGCAACACTGGGAGACAGGCCAGCGAGGTAGACGTAATTCATCTCAACTACAGATGCTGGAAGAAACATCGGCTGAATAAGAGGTAGAGCTGGGAATTGAACCCTGATCTCCTGGCTCAGATTTTCATGCTCCATTATGCTAAGCTTCTGTGATCATTGCTCTGCCCTGTTCCTTCTATTCTCTCCCCTGCAGCCTCCTCCCTTCCTGAAATACACACTCCGCACCTCCCAGGATCCAGGGCTCTCGGTCCTTCTTTGTCCCTCCCCTGTAAATACCTGCTCTCAGGACCCACTGGAAACTCAGTCACACTAAGCTGGGGATGGTTTGGCATTGCTCCCCTATTCAGAAGGATTTCCTTTTTTTTTTTTTTTTTATTTAAAGTTTTTTTTTTGTTTTTTTTTTTTGATGTGGACTGTTTTTATTGAATTTGTTACAATATTGCTTCTGTTTTATGTTTTGGTTTTTGGACAGAAGACATGTGGGATCTTCGCTCCCCGAGCAGGGATCGAACCCGCACCCCCTGCATTGGAAGGCAAAGTTTTAACCACTGGACCGCCAGAGAAGTCTGAGGATTTCCATGTTAACTAGCAGAGAAAAAACTTTACATGAGAAGGATAAAACGCTAGTGAGAGGATTTCAACTTTAAGAGCTATGCGTTTGAGGAAATGGAGCCTTTATGTTCCCCTCAGACCATCCCTAAGTTGATTGCTTCCGTGCCAGGCCTCAGGCTGACCCAGAGGCCAGTTACAAGGACAGAAGGACAATGGGGAGCAGTTCCTCTCCTGCCCCATCAGAGATCAAAAAAAGGGTGGAGCCAAAAAGCTTGGACAGGAGAAAAGTTCCCATTGGCATGCAAATTGTCCGGGATCTAGGAGGGACTGTAGATTCCTCCCTGGCTTCTGGGACACTTCTGGAAACTTCAGTGGGGGCCTGAATCCAGAAGTCCAGTCCAGGGGTAGGACCCGCATGCTCCACCCTGCCCTTGGCCCTGTCTCCTTACCTCAAAAGCCAGGTTCTAGAGAGAGAGCATCCCCAGGACCCACGCCAGCCTGGCAGGTGTGCTTCTTCCCTGGACCTGAGCTGAGCTCTGCAGGGGGTCGACCCTCCCCTCCAGCCTATTCCCTGCCCGCATCCCCTCGCCCCCATCTCTGTCCATGGCGTCCCCCCCATCCCCGCCCCTAGAGGTTGAAGAGGTTTACTACAGGCAGCCCAGGCTACTTGCCCATCCTGGGGGATGATGGTGTGCCGCCTTGTGTAAGCTGCCCCCTCTGGTTTTACATCACATTTTAAAATGTGAGGACCTCAGCTTCTCATCAAAAGGTGCTGAACACGAGATGAAGGAAAAATGCCAACAGACCTCGTTAAGCGGTGGTTCTGCGGGTGAGGGGCTGACTCTGGTGCTGCCAGGCTGTGAGCTGTCCTGCTGAAGAAGGGGAGGGGCATCGAGATACCAAATATATTCTGGGCAGCAGCTTGCAAATACCTCAGTGTTTTCCAAATGCAGCTCTGCAGAGCGCTTGTGTTTTATGATGTGAGGCTACTTATTATAGGCTTGTGTTATGGGTCAATAATTTCCTGCTCCAAAATAACAGAGGAGGCTTGATCCAGGACCTAGGACTGAGCCAGAAAAAGAGTAAACAAGACCTCAATGTGGCTACCAGCAGAGGGCTAGGGATGGATATTTAGGGGTCCTCTAGGGCCACCGCAACGCTCCACCTTTTATTCTTCTCAAACCTTCACCCATCTCATCTCTACCCCTCATTCCTCAGTTTTCTACTCCTTTGAAAGAGTAAACTGTTAACCAGCTTGAACAGCAGCAATTTTCTTCTTCCGTTATCCCAGGGCCAAGTCTGTACTTGAGTGAGATTGGACAGAGCGTCATCCCCTGGCAGGTCCTGGCTTAGATGTCACCATGGCAGCTCCTCCTGGCTCTTACCAGGGAGTCCATCAGTTGGGTGAAAGTCGCCGTAAGAAGAAGGTTAAGGATAAAGGTAACTGGCATTCGATGGCACTTTGCAGTCTGCAAAGCCCTGCCATGTATTTTATCCTAGAGGTATGGTCAGGACAAGCTCTTATTTCAACTTGTCCATGAGGAAATGGAGGCTCGGAGAGGCTAAGTGAGCTGTCCTTAATCACACAGCCGAGAGGAGCCCAGCTTCCCACCTCACACATTGCAGGTCAGGTGGAAGGCTCCAAAACCGGGGTCTGGAGACCAGTACCAAGTGTGCGAGGAGTTTGAGAAGGTCAGCAAGCAGAGAGAGGCGAGTGGTCCAGGCACACGTGTCTTGCACAGTTTCTCCTGAGGCTGGTTTAGGTTATTTGACGTTGGTCACTGGGTCTGGGTGTGAGTCCTGTTTTGTTTGTTTACGCATGAATAAAAATAATGTGCGTGGTTGAGCTAGAAGAGCCAGGGACCACAATTCAGGGAGCCTGGGTTAGGAGTGGGCCTTGGGGTGAGTTACCCGGGGACCCCGGTTATCTCCTCTGCTAGGGCGGGGGAGGTCAGGGTAGTCTCAGAGGCCCTCGCCCTCTGACTGTGCAGGGATCCCTGTGCTCCTTTGCGGGAAAAGGCTTTGGGAGCCGGCACTGGCTCGTCACCTCTAAAGGGAACAGAGAAAAGCAGCCATCAGGGCTGCTTTGATACACAAGTCCTGGCCAGGAGGAGGCAACCGGAGAGCTAGAAATAGCCCCGTGGGTCTCGAGGGATCAGAGGCTCCCCCGCAGGATCTCTAAATCAAGCAGCTGTGGGAGGTGCAGCCTCGGGTCCTGCTGGCAGGACGAGGGCAGTGGGGCTGAAGGCTGGGGAGGCCCTGTTCCACTGATGGGAGGGTCACACCCTCACATTTGTCTACTGCCTTCTGATCACCTTCTCGCCTTTGATCTTCACATCACCGGCCCTGGTGGGGAGGAGGCCAGTGACTTTATTCTGCGATGACTGCAGGGAAAACACAGTGGACAAAAGATGGTGATGGTGACTCACTGATGTGGTCAGGGTGCCTTCCCTCTCTCCCTGACACACCTGGACACGTGTACACATTGAGTGAGACTGAGAAAAAGGCAAGAGAGAGCCTCCTCTTCTTCCTTGGGGATTTCAGCTGATTCTCAGATAGGGGACTCTGTGTGAACATCAGACTGGCGGGGACCTTCATGTCTCACAACCCAGCTGAGAAGGAAACGTAGGCACATCTGAAGACTTGGTAACGGTCCCAGGTGGAGACTGACACACACTTCCGCTTGCCGGCTCTGGACTACAGGGGAAACCACCCCAAGTATGGTTTAGTTGTGTTTAGGACTATAGAAGAGTTTGCTAAGGGATCGTGGAGGACAGACCATCGCCCAGCCTGCCTTCTAGTTTATTCCACCTCCTCCTCTGAGTCCACCCCCTCCCACCCATCAGTACACACCGTCCTCTGCAGGACCCGATCCCTTTGCCCAGCAGGGTCCTCTCTGCCTTCTTTCCTCCACTCTGGACAATCCTATCCTGGGATAAGACAGAATTTACTGGAGAATCTGCTTCTCCCCAAATGAGGTCACAGTGAAGTCCCTTGTGTTTGCTATTCCTCTAGAGAAGTCCTAATGAGAGGAGAACCCGGGTAAGGGTGCGGCGGTCAGCTTGGTCAACCTGTGAGGTGTGACACGGCCTGTCCTGGAAGTGTCATGAGACGAAGAAAATTATGTTTACAATAAGCCCTTTCATGGAAAGCATTGAATGCTGCAAAGAACGCTTTTCTAAGTCTTGGGGGTAAAAGTTAGGGACCCCCCAGACATTTTCTAGCCACAGTCACTTTCTAAGGCGGGTTTGTCCCATTCCTGATGTTTATTGTAGTTTTTTTCATCTTTTTATCTCATCTCCTTGCTCATCCTCCCACCCCTGTCAGCACAGAGCCAAGGCATCTAACCAGAATCTCAGGGCAAGTGGTAACCTTGCTCATCAAGGGGTCCTGCCAGACGCCAGCCTAATGATTTTTGGAAAATTAGTGCCGACAGACCGCAGCAGAGAGGGATGGGCCAGACCCGCTGGTAGAGTCTCCCCTATCTTTCAAGCCTCTGGTTTTGCTGATTGGGTAGAAAGTTTGGGGCTGGAAGAGGACAGCTTAGGGCATAAGAGGAGGACAGCCCTGCTATCGGGGTCCACTTTCTCTTCCCTCCACCCTCACAGCACATGGCATCCTCTGAGTGAAGTCTGGACAAGTGAAGAAGAGAACAAATGACTAGCCTGCCTGGGGAACTCAACATCCCAATGCGGCCTTGGGGAGGGGGCAGGGAGCTGTGAAAATTAAGCCCAACAGGTAAAGAAGAGGGGATTGTGGAGTCCTCAGAGACTCCACTGAAGTCACAGGGTGGAAAACAGCTCATGAGTCACTGGTCTCCAGTTCAGACCCACACCCATCAGAGATGGGTTATTTCTCAGTCAAAGTAGCATCACGTTTCTCTGTGTTCAGGTGCTTCCCAACCAGAAAGGGTCATAGAAGGGGGGACACAGCCAGATGACCTAGAGCCCCATCATGCGGGCCCCTGTCCTCTGTCCAAAGCCAGACCTGGCTGGACTGTCCATCTCTGAAAATATTTACCCAGATAAACGTGTCAACCCACATGTCAATATTGATGGCCAGAACACAAGAGTCGAAGAAATGTGAGTGTCAAGCTCCTGGAATGGGATGAGGAGTTTCTAAAGTTTACATCCCCTAGGGTAGCATCAACCCAGGAGGGCTTCTTAGAAGAGGGGGCCTTCAGACCTGATTTAAAGGATGACCAGGACTACACATCTGTCATGACGATGGATGTGGGAAGGTGGGTGAAGGGGGAAGTCAATGATGTGAGGGTAGAGGGGAGATGCAGGGATGGTTAGGGCAAGTGGACCACGTGGGGAGGGTTGTGTGTTCTCAGGGGCAGATCCTTAGAGCAGGGAGGTTGAGGATGTGTTCTGTCCAAGAGAAGGTCCAACAGAGAGCTTGTCTTTGAAAATGGGGGCCCTGAAAGGCAGAGGCTTTTGCTCTGTGTGGCTGAGTAGAAGGTGAGCCCATGGTACCTGCTACAACATCCACAGTCCTCTAGACCGGTCCTGTGGTCTTTCTTGGACCGTTCAGTCAGCTTCCTTTTGTCCTCATCTCACCAACGTGGAGGTGGCATTTCCTGTTCTGAAGTTCTCTCTAGACCTGAAAGTTATGTTCAGCCCAGTCCAAGTCCTCTCCTTCCAGTGAAGCTAAACAGAATCTAAAGCCGTCCTTGGCCAAAATCAGGTCCCTCCAGCCCTCAACACCACCCTCTGGTTCTTCCCACTTGGGTGGGGTTGGCCAGCTGGCTTTGAGTCAGCAGTAGATGCTGCTCGTTGAGAGGGGAGGACCCTCCTGCTGGCTGCCCCACCCCTGACAGCTGGGCAGAGCTGAGTGGCATAGCCAGGCCCTCCTCCCACACACACCTCCTGGAGAGACCCCATCTTGCCATGCTGGACCCCCAACCAGCTCATCACACCCCTGGAGGCTCCCAGACTGTATTAGGACATTTGGCTTTTTTACCTTGCAATCAGCTCAAGAGTACATTGTGAGTTTGACAATGAGGGCAGTGCTCTCTTTGTAGTTTAATAATCTTCCCCAGATCTCTAAACACTTCTAACACACCTTCTAAAAGCGCACCTCTGTGATGGAGGAGGGCAGATCTTCCTGAAGTGGACAGAAGTGGGACCTGGCGTTTGAGTATCTTGATGGCCTTGTTTATATTATAAAATGTGTCAGCTGGGAGTCAGACTCGTGCGTTGCAGCTCTGCCCTGGACTCCATCTATGGAACTCAGGTCTCCACTGAGAGAGGAGTAGGACCAAGCTGAGAGTGGTCTCCACTTTGTGCTTCACAGAGCTGCAAATCAACAGGCTAACACACCTGGTGGTCCGGCTCAACCAGCAGATTCTTTTTTTTTTCTTTTTAATTTTTTTTGGCTGTGTTGAATCTTCATTGCTGTGTGCAGGCTCTCTCTAGTTGCGGTGAGCAGGGGATACTCTTTGGGGTGGCTTCTCTTGTTGCAGAGCACAGGCTCTAGGCACTCAGGCTTCAGTAGTTGCAGCACGCAGGCTCAGTGGTTGCAGCACGTGGGTCCTAGGGAGCACAGGCTTCAGTAGTTGTGGCTCTTGGGCTCTAGAGCACATGCTCAGTAGTTGTGGCACACGGGTTTAGTTGCTCTGTGGCCTGTGGAATATTCCCGGACCAGGACTTGAACCCATATCCCCTGCATTGGCAGGCAAATTCTTAACCACTGTGCAATCAGGGAAGTCCAGCCAGCAGATTCTTAAGCATAATATCTACAGATCCCTGTCTGCATGAGAGCAGACAAATCCTTCATTTCTTTGATGGAAGTGAGAGAGCAAAGTCTGACAAAGGAGGTGGAGAGCTTTCTTCCCAATGTTTACTTTACCCTTTCTCAGCCTTCTTCCTTATCCTCCCTCCCCATGTCAATAAGTAGCCTAGACGTATAACCAAAATCTCAGGGAAACTCTACCTTTCCTCATCAAAGGTGTCCTGCCAGACACCAGCCTAATGATTTTTGGACAATTAGCACCAACCAACTCCAGCAGTGACCGGCCACACACTCTTCCCCTGTCTCGCCCATTGTCTCTGTGGATCAAGCAGCATTGTCCCAGCCTCAGGAGGTGTGTTTGCCAACTGCCCAGCGTGAACAATCTGAGCTCCGCCCTCCCCTTGCTCCTTGAACCTCTCGGCAGCCACTGGCCTTGTCAGGCATGCTGAGCGGAGCCTCAGGCGTTGCCAAATGGCCTTGGCCCTGGGCCACCAATGCTCCCTGATGCAGAGGAGACGGGATTCACAAAAGTACTCAGCTCAGGAGAGGGAGAGGGCTGGGCTGCTTTCATAGCTGTAGCAGGCCTGGAAGTGGGTTCAGGAACTGTATTATTGTAAAATATTTGCAAAAATAGAGCCCAGGCACTCTACCCGTGAATGAGTTCTTTGGTCGTAGAGGCAAACGTGACCTTGTAGTGTGTCTCAGGCAGGATCTGTACAGGTTGACCAGGAAGGACCCATCCCTGTCCCTGGTGGGTGCTGGAGGTGGTCTGGTGGGTTCTGAGCAAGCTGCAGTGGGTTACCTGTTTTATGATGGCTGGGCCCAACGTAGTTTCCCAAAACTCTTGTTCTTTCATGTCTGTACGATTGGATGGAGGGAAAGAGAGGCCTAGCTAAATCAGTTTGTGGATTCTCAGTCACTCGGACAACGCCTGTAGCTTTAGATTCTATGCCTGTGCACGAGTTGTCGGAGGAGATAATCCCTGGGCCTTTGGGTGAACCCGTTCCTGCTGGGAGCAGCCAGTGAAGGCTGCAGAGCTTGAATAAGGGCTAAAAGGACCCTAGAGAAAGGGAGTTCTCCTCCTGCCATCTCTCTCCTTCTCAACTTCAGTAATTGCCAGTGGATTCAGTTACAAAGATGGGAATCAAATATATCTCAGCTATAAAAAAAAAAAAAGGAGAGAGAGAACAAAATACTGATCTGTGCAACCACATGGATCAATCTCACAGACATTATATTAAAGGCAAGGAACCAGGCATAGTAAGATCAGATGATTTCTCTTATGTAAAGCACAAGAACAGACAAAATTAGCCCATGGTGACAGAAATCAGAACAGTGGGTGTCTCTGGGGGAGCAGGAATGGTCCGGAAGTAGGCAAATAGAACTTTGTGGGGTGATGGAAACACTCTTTATGTTGGTCTGGGTGGTAGTCACGTGAGGACCTTGAGCTGTACACTTAGCACTTGTCCATTTTAATGTCTGTTGACTGTGCCTGAATAAAGTACTGGTAGCATTAAAATGGAAAAGGAGGATGAGATCAGGAAATATAAGAGAAGCTCTCTTGGACTTCCCTGTTAGCGCAGTGATTGAGAATCCACCTGCCAATGGTTCAAGCCCTAGCACACGGGTTCAAGCCCTAGTCCAGGAAGATCCCACGTGCCGCAGAGCAACTAAGCCCGTGAGCCACAACCACTGAGCCTGCACTCTAGAGCCCATGAGCCACAACTACTGAATCCCACGCATCTAGAGCCTGTGCTCCACAACTAGAGAAGCCACCGCAATGAGAAGCCCACGCACCATAATGAAGAGTAGCCCCTGCTCACTGCAAATAGAGAAAGCCCGCATGCATCAGCGAAGGCCCAACGTAGCCATAAATTAATTAATTAATTAATTAAAAAACAACAAAAAAAAGAGAAGCTCTCTTAGCTGATCTTCACTCTCAGAAGTCACTGGCTGCCTGTCCTGCGATGCTGGGTGACCACTGCTGTGGTCCAGGGGCATGGGCTACTTCCTCACACACCTGCACACCTCTGCTGCCCCCAGGTAAGTGGCGGGTCCACCAAAAGTCAATTGTGTTTGCTACCACACTGGCTTATGTGATTGTAATTTTTTATTTTTACAATGAATTAATTAAATTACATTAATTCAGTAACTAACTTGAATACTCCTTAAATAAAATATAAGTATGAAAAGAACCAACATGTTTGTGAAAATGAAGTTGAATGCTCCAGAATGTCTCAATACAGGTGCATTACTGAAAAGAATTGATGCCAATCAGATGTGGATGAGACAAATATAAAAGTGAAACATAAGTTATATATCTTGGTTTCTGGACTCAGATTCCTCATGCATGTAAACTCTTCTTCTACTTTGAGGAAACCAAAACTGGAAATTGTCAAGGATGCATTAAGAGTGTGGTTTCTGCAAAAAAAAAGGAAAGGCTGGAACGGTTATCTTCAGATCTCTATCCCCAGGCCTGTGGCCTTGGCCCTTCATGTAAAAGTTGTACAATAAACATATGTATATGTTTTGAGTTAAAATGAAAGGTTTATTACATGTGCGTTCTACATGTACTCATTGCCCTTTTGAACCAACTGTTTTGATGGTCTGACCAACAACCTGGTCATGGATGGAAAACAAGAAGGCTTCCACCCTGAGAGGTGGGGATTTAAGAAAGCAAAGGCGCAACTTTCCTAAAGGCTGGACACTCCTGTTCTCTGTGCATTTAGAGAACAAGCTGATGTGAATCATGTGAATTCATCCGTGTGAATGAGTTGGCCCCATACCACTTTGCACGAGCTTGTTTCTGCTTGGTGTTTGACTGTGATGCACACACAGAGCTCTGTGTATTTATGCTGCATTTGTGTCCTGTTGCATGTGATGCTCTTCTTGCCTCCTTCCCTGAGTCCCGTGTGCAGGACACAGCAGGGGACATGGACCAAGGGGACTCGTCTGACATCCATTCAGGTCTTATCTGTGAGCAGCCTGCTTGTACGTTGCAGAGCAATGAGCTAGTGACTCAGATCTGTTATTTTTCCAAAAGATGCTTATTCCCATCATACTGTTGGTACCAAAACTTGTCGCCAAGGTCTCTCATTGTTATATTTAAAAGCCACTTTAAGTTAATAAAAACCACCATTCATATATTCATCATTCCAAGTCCAGGTTAGAATTTCCAGAGGACTAGAATTCTTTTTTTTGGACCCTGGGGATGAATCAGTACTGAGTATTAATAAGAGGGATGATGTTTTAATTTCACAAGTTTGTGTGAGTTGCAAAGGCTTTAATTATTTTTTCCCAGAGTGGCAAGCCTCAAGGAGATGTCCTTCCGCTTCCCTTGGGACAGAACTAGACCCTACTCAGGACAAACAAGCTTGCTGCAAGCATTTCCTAGCAATACCCTGCTTCTTTTTTTTTACCGACCATACCCTACCAACCATGTCTTTTATTTCCTGTGTTCAGATGCTTTGAGCTCTGGGATCTTCTGACCCTGAAACCCTGCTGTCTCAGGATCAGCCAGTTCCTGGAAATAGCAAACAACCCATTCAGAGCCTATACCCCAAGCACCTTCTTCAAGCTCCCCTACCCCCAACCATGATCCACCTGCCCTAAAGACCCCAGAGCCAGGCACCAGACAACTAGGGACAGCACCTATGCCCCTGGAAATTGTTCAAACTAGCCCACCTTCAGCCTGCATGCCCTGCTTTGCCCATTTCTTCCTGCAGAACCACAATAAAGCTCTTGTCCACTCCCACCTGACCCCCTGGCTCCCCGTGGAGTGGTGTGTCCCTTGCCCTGGGGAACTCTAAGTCACAGTCTATCTTTTCAGTGGCAGTGTCCCCTGATCTGTTGGCCTTACCGTACCTCAACTTTTCTGTTAATCCACTACAGTTAGGACATATACCCTTTGCCATCGTTCCTTCCCTGGCCCTCCGCCCTCTTTGATGGATTTACTGACAATTCTAGCCTCTTCAGTATTCATTTGTTCATATACAGGCATGTACTAAAGTGTACCATTCTGTTCCAGTCAGCCTCACGTGTCAAGGTGCTGAAGACTGGCCAGGGGTCTGAGTTTAAAACTCCGAGAAAAAAACAAGACAACTTTATTTGTGGTCAGATTTTGGCTCAGGACCAGAACTTCTTCTTTTTTTTTCTTTCGATTTTTAAACCACTTTATTGAGGTATGATTGACATACAAAGGTTATATATATTTACATACAACTTGGTGAGTTGAACTTTAAGTAAAACCTTCACCATAATCTATGCCACAAACGATATCCATAACCTCCTCTACTCTAGTATTATTGTTTTATGTGTGATAAGAGCATTTAACATATCTACCCTCTTAGAAAATTTTTAACTGTACAATACAGTATTGTTAACTAGAGGAAGTATGTTGTACAGTAGATGTCTAGGATGTATTCATTTTGCATAACTCTAACTTTCTACCCTTTGACTGATTATTACATCCCTGTCTCCCCCTTCTTCCTGTCCCTGGCAACCACTATTATACTATTTTATCTGCTTTAGATCCCTCATGCATATTGTCAGGAAGTATTTATCCTTCTGTGTCTGACTGTTTTCACTTAACATAACAGGACCAGAACTTCTGGTGGAGCCTGCTGGGGCAGAAACCAACTGTAGGTTGGTTGTTGGAGGTAACTCAGATCATGTAGCCTGCATGGAAAGGGTGGGAATGGTGCAGGAAGTGTGCACACAGCGTGACCAGGGGATCCTGAGTGGATGGCCATGCGGTCCAGGTGGTGGAGGACAGGATGCGGGTCGGGGAGGGTTGGGGAGGAGGAAGGAAGCACTGGATTTCACACAGCCAGCAGGTGAAAAGGCTGGTATTGGAACAGAGATCCTTGGAACACGCATCCCGTATTCTTTCCACTCTTATCATGTGGCCTGAGGAGGTAGATAAAATAGAAGTGATACTTTGAGGGAAGAAGCAATGGGAGCTGGGGATCAGCCTTGGGAGATGAGGAGGGAGAGGCATCAAAGCTGACTCAGAGCAGATGCGTTTCAGGAAAGAGATGGGGTGGGTGGAAGAAAAAGCACCAGGTGGGCCAACTGTAACTGGCAGAACTGGAGATCCGGCACAAGTGTCTTTGTTAGGGCGTTTCCCAATCCTGGTCCTAGAGGAAGAAGGCAGTTGATATAGACTAATGATGCCCGGAGGGGTGCGTGTAGTTGCTGTGGAGCTGCCAGGCCCCTGCTGGGAGGTAAAGCTGTCAGGGAGAGGGGGCAGATTGGCCTTCATTCAGAGGGCTTGTAATCCCACTTCCTACCCCCACCCCCGCCCCAGGAGTCCTGTCCTCCTCTCTCCAGGCCAGAGACCCTCCCTACCTGCCTTCGTTCTGGTCTAAACTCTGCGCATCCTCTCTCTGTTCACAGGAGCCACCTCTCTCCCCTGTTCCCAGCTCCTTGTATTTTAGGAACGGAGCCCTTGTCGGTGGGGTTGGCTGAGGATACAGACCTCTCCTTACCCCTGCCACCCCATTCCTGACCCATCCTTGTCCCTATTAGAACAATGCGATCCCTGGACCAGGGAGAGGAACAGTTGGCTCCCCTTTGTGTGAGGGATGGGCTGCTGCTCAAGCTGGGGATGTGGTTAGGACAGGTCCTCCACGGATTTCTGAGGGGCCCTTACGCCTCCGAATAGTCACTTAGTGGCTAAATCATTAAATCCTGATTTCTATAATCAAAAGAGCTGGCTCTCTCCTCACTCGGCCATTCCCTGTACCCCTGCCAAGTCGATAGAACATCCCTGTGCCAAGCTCTTCCGCCTTCTTCCTTCAATAGTGGACTCTGGATATTGATGAGGGTGCCTCACGTATGCCCAGATTCACAAGTAAACTACAGCATGCAGTACTGGACCCCTCCTGTGCCCCGCCACATAGCCCCTGCCCGACATGGTGTGCCAGCCACCACGATGGCCGCCAGATGCGTGCAGGTGTGAATGGAGGGTCCTGCGTTGAGCCACACTGGGGCTCAGGTTCCTGCCCCACGGCTCTCTGACCCCTTTCCTCCAACGCTCCACACGAGACTTTCAGTCCAGACTCTGAAGTTCTCTGACCACGACTGTAGCCGACACTTCTTGCCTGTGGGCCGTCCCCTAGCTTGAGAGCTTTGCTGCTAATGGTTTGCAGCTGTGCCCTCTTCAGAGGATTGTCCTTGGGCCACTAGTGCTGCTACTATGGCAAGAGCTGGAAAGTCCCAGAAGCTTACCACCCCTCCCGAGTCCTCCTCCCAGGGTGGCTGATAGCTGCCTGGCCCCTAGGAGGGATGCATTCTGAATTGTAACTTACACACCAGACATTTCTGCTGGATGGGACTGAAGTTGGAGCTCCACCTGTAACCATAGCCTCACTTGGCTTTTTCGTTTCTGTCCTGTTTGCCCCACTCCCTTCTTGGTACCTCCTGGGAGCCCTGGCATAAAGCACTTGCACATGGATTCTCTGCCCAGGGTCTGCTTCTGCAGAAACTGGCGTAGGGAGCAGTCATCTTGTGGAGTGCTGAGGGTACAGTCACTGCGGGAGGCTCAGTGTGTGGCAGGGAATACACTATTCTAGAAAAGTCTAACGCACACTAGGATGGAGCTTCAAGCTTCAAGCCTGTCTCAGTGTAGTACCAAATACTGCACTGGGAGGCTTTGGGGTCAGAAAGTCCTGTGTTTGAATTCTGCCTTTGCTCTTACAAGCTGGGTGTTCTTAGGCAAACTTGGTACCTCTGATCCTTGGTTTCTTCATCTGTCAATGGATGTAATACCTAGCTCACTGAACTGTTATGAGGGTGATCTTGTGTATGGGACAACAAATGTAAAGTTCTTGGGCTGATACCAAGTCCATAACGGGTGCTTAATAAGGGGAACGGTTCACAGTGGGTATAGCGTGCCTGCCACATGATTTGAACGTATCAACATAATGTCACATAGGTCACTATGTGTTCCTGCAGGTCCCCCCACATACAAGCTTGCAAGCATGGTGTCACTCCATCAGTTCTCATAACTGTGAAATTACCAGACTGACCCCAGGAAAGGGTCTTCCTTCTCTTCTGTTTATCCCTTTCTTCAAAGTATTGGAGTCCGCACCATTTACCCTGGAAGGTTACCCTGGAGCCACCTATTTTCCATTTGCTATTCCTAATCAAGTTTTCTTCTTTGGTTGAAATGTTTCTCTGTGAAAGAAGAACATTCCAAAGCTCCCCCATATCTTTGCTGCCTCAGGCTCGTGAAAGGCTAAATCCGGTCTTGGCTCTCCAACAGAGAATCAATCCCAGCCTGCCCCCAAAGAAGTTGCTGTTGTACTTACAACTCCTTTTGGAAGTAATTTGATTTAATCACATTAAAGCTAGATTGTGCCATTTCCTTGGCCAAAGTTGGTTCCAAATTGGCTTTGCTATTTCCCTCCTGGTCCACAGATTCCTCTCTCTCTCTCTCTCTCCTCTTTTTTTTTTTTTTTGGTGGTGGTGGTGTTATTTGCAAGGAAAACATCTAACCATTTCAAAGGAAGGTCCAACGGAATGCCACAGGGTGGCACTGAAACCCTCTGCTAGAAAAGCAGGTGGCTGAGTGAGCTCTCACCTGCCGATCTCCATGGAAGCCATGTTTCTGGAAGGGCCAGAGCTGGCCTCAGCTACTGTTCCTCAATTGACAGGACAAGGAACATCTAGGTGAGTATTTCAGGCCTCATTCCTCTTTCTCCTTCTAGTTGCCCTGCCCTCTTTCCTAGGGAAGCTGTCCCAGGCCACCAAGAGTAAATCGGTGGTATACCAGTTATCCGAGTGCCAGTCATTTATTCATTAGCTCTTTGTGTTGGGTCTCAGCATAGCCAAGATGCTCTCTGGTCCTGAGCACTCACACCAGGAAAATATGGGACATAATGGAGAGAGGCAATGTGGCCTCTATCAGCTCACAACTATATGACATCTGTGCTGTAGGGACTTAGAGCTGAGATAGTGGGGGAGGCTCCCCAGAAAAGAGGGACTAACTTCCAGTTGGCCTTGAGAGAGGTGAGGGGAGGCAAGGCATTTGAGGAGTGGGAAACAGAGACCCCCCTGCCCTTGTTGTCATCCTTCCCAGGGAGAGAGATGAGTGCTGAGGTTGGACAAGTGCTATGAGTTTAGGATCAGAGGGCTTTGAAGGCTAAGGGGAGTCTGATTATGACTTGAAAGTCAATTTGGGACAAAATCCAGGGATTTATTAATCAAGAAGAGTTTTGTTCTTGGATTTCCTGGATTCTCACACCCTGTTACTAGTGGAACGGAAAAGCTCACAAAGCCTGGAGCTTGGATAGTGAGATAACAGCTCACATCCGGGAGAGGTTAGGACTTCCCTTCATAACCACTGGGGATTCTTGTGCAGGGAGTAACCAGATAGAGTGTTTCAACTGGCAAGAACATGTAGAATGGGGGAGATTTCAGTATTTCTGGCTGACTTGCTCTGAAATGTCCCGACAGGCCTTACCATGCCTGGAAACCTCCCTGGGTATGCAGAACAAGTCCCCTTGGACCCTCTACTGCAGACTGTCAGATGAGTCCTCCCGCCCTGGCTAAGCATAAGCACCAGCAAGGCAGGGCTTCTACCACCTTCCCCCTTTTCTCCTCCTTTATCCTCTGCTATGGGGCCTGATCCAGAGAGCTGACACCATCTTTTTCAGCAACAGACAACCTCCATTGTAGAGAAATCCTTCTCCGTGTCTGCCTTCAATTCATTGACTCATTAAGAGAGATTTATTGGAAGTCCACAATGTGTAGGGCAGGCTCCCTTGTCCTGTGCTTTTCAGGCCACGGAAAGCAGCTCGCTCCTCAGGATGGAGAATATCCCTGTCCTTACCCACGGCCAGAGTCCAGCCCCGTCCCGTGAGGAAGGCATGGGAGGGAACGGCCAGGTGGGGCTTGGAAGGGTTTGGAAGTAGTTATTAATGGAGGACGGTGCAGTGTTCGTGTGCAAGGCGAGCGGAATGTGCTGAGGCTGCCAAAATGGAAAGTGCCTGTCAACAGCACAAGTGACGCATCATAGCTCACGCACTGACACACGGAACCCTGGGCTTCCTGCAGAACGCAGCCTGCATGCTAATGATGCCAGGAGCCTCCTGCCCAGCCCTGTAGATCCACCTGTCTTGCCTGCTTGCTTTTGTGATGCTGCAAAGATCACGGCCCCTGATCTTCCACCCATCCCGAGGGGTTAGCATAGAAGGTGGGATCTGGAGAAAAAGTAACCTGTCTCTGCATCCTTCTTTCTACTGCCTGTTGTTGAGACCTGGGATGACAATCACAGGAGACATAAATGGAAGAGTGGTGCAAATCTCCAAGAGTTCAGAGACAGGGAATGAAATTGCTTTGAAAATATTCACATCCTCCGGACCACAAAGCAATCCATTTTAGGCACAGTGAGACAGCTCAGATAGGGACTTGGTGGCAAATGGAGTTTTCTAGGCTTCTGTCCTTTGGTGTCCCTTGGTTTTCCTTTTAAGACATGTGAGTCTCGGGCGAAGGCGAGGGGGCTTTTGAGTGCATTTCAGGGAATGCAGGGGAAAAAGATCGCTGGAGGATTCTTTGGGGCTCAGGGAAAACTAGGACATTGGAGAATTGTGGTTTCAACTGTTCATTGACTTTCTTTTTTGAGTCTCTCTGCTGGTTCCTAAAGACTGCTTGTCCCTTCACCTGACAGGGACTGTCCTGGAGTACTGTAACCTTAAAAGGACTGAGGAGTGCCCAAGTGTGTGCTCCAAGGGAGGTCAACGTCTGAACCTGAAGAGCAAATCTTAAGGAGGAGTTCCAGCCAGGAGTTGAAGAAAATATTGAGGAGGTGTCGTAGCCTTGCTGGTCCCTTGAGAAAACCTTGTAGGAAACTTCCTGTAACCTCCTAACTATGATAACAGTAACCACCGTGATAACAGCTACACATCACCACACTTCAGGGATGTTCTCACTCAGCGTTTAAAATGAGGAACACAAACAGCCTCAAGAAAATTTTTCAAGCCACCCAGAGCTCAGCTGAGTGGCAGAGCTGGGGTTCAAGTCTGACCCCTTTGCCTCCACTGGCCCTGCCTCTGCAGCAGCCTTCAGAGGGCTTCATCCCGCAGCCCCTGCTGTGTCCTGGGGGCCTGCTGCTCAGCCCACTGCGGCTCACCCTCTTCCAGGGCTAAAGTGACAGCAGGGCCAGTGTCAGGGCTCAGGGAACATTTAGCAGGAAGCTGGTTTGGAAGAAGCTAAAAACAGCCTCTCAGCTGCCCAGAGACAACACCTAAATGAAAGGAAGCTGGTGCAGACTCTCCTTTCAGACCCCATCTCCTTCCAGGCATTCCTCTGGAAAACTCCATTTCTGGGTTCCTAAAGAGATGGGAGCTAAGGACTGACTCTGGACAGGAAGCTTTGTGGATGTGAAGGACTGGGACTTAGAAGCAAGGACAGCCTGCAGGTGGATGAGGTGAGGCCCTGGAGGGGATTTTGTGAGCATCTGAGTAAAGGAATAAGGAAGGAACGAGCAGACGTTCATTATGTACTTATGGCTTGTCAGACGTGGTGGTGGTGCTACGGACTTAATACATTTCATCTTCGTCCTGACAACCGTGGTGGGAGGGTGTGACCTTCATGCCCATTTCTCAAAGGGGGAAGTAGGGGTCCGAAGACTTTGGGTGATTTGTCCAGGTCGGCCAGCAAGTCAGCAGCAGCCCTTCCAGAACCTTGCTTTCCCCTCCTCCCGCTCTGTCATGCTCTTGGAGAGATCTTGGCCCCTGGTTCCTCAAAGGTATCGTCCACCCAGCTCTGGCGCATCTATGTGGAGGTCAGCCCCTTCCATGTAGTTCCCTGGCACCGTGTAAGTGGCTTAGCATGAGCGGCTTGGTCATATGCATTCCAGCGGGCAGTTTGGGCGGGAGCAGGAGAGGGTGGGGAGCCTCTGTGGGGTCTTAAGGCAGAAAGTGACGAGAAAAGAGAAGCCAAGCATCATGGACCAAATCTGGGGCCCTAGGGATCAGGCTTCTGTGCCCCGACTTTCTCAGTGGTTGGAGGGGAACTGCTCCCTCTTGCCCAGGTTTTTGCATCCCTTTATTGGAGGGTGTTGTTTCTATGGGCTGTGGCCACTGTGTTTGTTCCTGGGGTCACATGCTCCTTAGAGGCAGGGCAGTGTGGTGATGAGAACTCCCCAAACCGGTGCCCCTGGGTCCCTCCCTAATCCCTGGCCCTCATGGTGTTCCCAGGCCCTGCCTAGTTGTCATGTGTGGATGGATATAGGCTGGGTGGCAGGAGCCGCTTCTGCTCTCGTCTCCGGGGAAATGGCTGGTGTGGTGCTTTGGGTGACTCAACTGTTCAGGGGCTTAGATCTTGCCACAGGCCCCCACGGAGACGATGCCTGCTGGACCACACAGAAAGACTGTTGCACAGAGCTGCCCTGACATGCTCTTTTGAGATGCAGCTGAGCCCAAGAGGAAGGAGTCCGCTCGTTGGGTCAGGGGTGATGCTCACACCCTAGGGCAGATTAAGAATTTGCCTCCTACACCCGGGCAAGCAGCCGCACGCCTCTGGGGAGAGTGGCCCTTCCCAGTCTGAGCAGATGCTTTGCTGCAATTCTTAATCATTTCTTTAAAAAACAAAAAACAAACAAACAAACAAAAAAAAACCCACTCTCCAGCCAGGAGACGGTCAAGTTTGTCCTCTTTTAGGGTTTGGGTAGGGCTGGGGATTGTTCCTTTTTAATGATATGGGCTCCTGTCCAGGCAAGAATCAAGTGAAAGGAAGGGAGAGTCATTTCAGTGAAGTAGCCTTCCCCAAATGTTTGAGGAGATGCAGAGCCAGGTGGGACAGTCCCATCACCATGGCACCTGTGACCTAACACGTCTTTGGAGAGTTCTGGCATTTTTGTCGCATCATAGCAATGGGGGCTGTCTGGGCTGTGCCGTGACTCCTACGAGCTTCTAGAATAGGGAGAGCCATGGACTAGAGTCTGAGTTCACTCCCTGGTTCCACCTCTCACATTCTGGATGGCCCTGTGGAGGCCCTCTCTCTGAGCCTCAGTTTCCTCCTCTGCACTGTGGAAGCAGGGGGCCATGCCCAGCTCTCTCCTGGGCTGTTTGGAGACGTCACTGGAGCTGGGAATGTGTCCACAGCAGGAGGCTGCGCACCCTGGCTGGATGCCCTGGGCCGGGCTGGGCGCCCGCGTGGGACAATTCCCAGAGCGCCCTCTCCTGGGCACCTGCCCTGCAGGGCCTCTGTCCTCCGTGATCTCCATGTCCCCTGAAAAATGAAGAAGAGGCTGATTGCCTCCTTCATGGAGGTCAAACTGTTTCCATTCCGCCGCTTCGTTCACAGGTCCTCTGGTCATCACGTGGCTTCATTCCTGCCCAGCAAGGGCGCCAGCCCCTCCCCCGCCGTTGTAAGGCTACACTGGCTGCAGATCTGAGCACATATTCCGAGTGTGGCCATGCTCAGGCCGCTGGCCTGACCATCCTGTTCCCCCCATCCCCACTCAGACCAAAAGGAGCTGCTCCCCTCCCCTCCCCCGCTCCGGGCTTTCCTGTCTGTCACCTTTGCCTGCAGAGCCTCTTGGCCCCCAGACCTCACATCCACCTCTGTCCGTGCCCTCCCTCAAGTCCCATCTTGGATCCTGTCTCCACCCTGCAATTTTCCCCCTGAGCTTCTGGCAGGATGGGACCCTCCCTTCTCCGAGCCCCTGTGTCTCCCTGCTCCTGTGGGGTTTCTTACAATCTGAAGTGAGTTGGGGCCAGTTTCCTTGCGGGCGCTGAGCACAGTGGGGACCCTGCCTGACGGGGGTCTATTGTTCCCAGAGTTTGGTGCAGGGCCGGCCAGTTAGTGTTTGTGGAACGGATGAGTAGCTGGGCAAGGCGGGGACAGACGTAAGTACTGTGGGTCTGAAGGCTACATACATTTTACAAGATCTTCAAGGAAAATAACATAATATTGAGGACAGAGTTAGAAACAGGCCTGAGAGAGGCCAGAGTGAGTGAGGGGCCTGAAGAGGAAGCTTCCCCAGCTCCAGGGTCACATCCCCTCTGAGCGTGGGCAGGGGTCAACTGGCTGAGGTGCTTTCCAAGCCCTCTGCCCCCACACCGCAGCACAGAGGGAGTGTCCACGGGGTCCTCGGAGACGGCAAGTGGGGATGGAGGGGAAGCATGCACATGGAAAAGGGAGCGAACACAGAGGCAGGACCCTGGGGGAGATCCCGCCCCTCTCTGCTCTGGCCTTCCTCTCTGCCCCCAGAGTGTTTGCCTAAGTGTCTTCATCAAAGCTTGTAAGTTCCACCCTCCATTTGGCAAGTCCTCCCCCTACCCCCTGCTCTGTAGCCCCTTCCCCTTCCTCCCCTCCTCCTTCCCTCGCCGCCTCCAAAATCAATTTTCAGCAAGAGCAGCAGGTTCCGCGCCATCTGGGGCTGCTGGCAGCCTCCGCAGGCTGTAAGCAGCTCAGTCTGTTTCCCTTAAACCAGCCCCCAAATTTCTCTGCCATCCCCAGCCTGGTCTTCCCCCTCTTTCCTCCAGCGAGGAGGGGGAGAAGGGAGGGTTGGATCCGGACCCTCACGTTCTTCCTCTGAGGGGCACCCCCTCCAACCATCCATCCCCACAGTGCACCCCCACGTGGGATTTCAGGGTTCAGGGTCGGAGCCGCGCTGGCCCGGCAGTCAGACAGAAGTCATAGCCACTCCCCCACCTGCGGGGAAGGACGGATGCATTAATTGGCAGGAAGAGCGCAGAGCGGAGGCAGGTGGAGCCACGCCAGGTTCTGGGAGGTGCACTGGTCCTCACCTCACCTCAGCCGCGGTGGAAGCTGCATGACTCCATCCTGGTGACAGTGCTGTGAGATGCTCTGTGCTGTGATCTCTCTGTTTGGGGGTGAGGAGGGAAAGGTAGAAACCTTCTTATCTTCCCTTTGCTTAATGGACGACTCCCCCATCCAGAGCCCCCGGAAAGGACTATTCTGCAGGGCAGAGAGTAGTAGTGGAGTATTTTTGGCATGTGTTTGCTTTGGAGATGGGGACCAACCCAGGACTGTCCCTTAAGTGACAGCCTGCATCCACATCTTGCCCTTACGCTCTATACCCACGCAGGTACATTTCCAACTTCCAGCTGCTTTCCCAAGTATTTCTTACCATTCTGGTTAGAAAAGAGCTTTTCTTCATGCAGACCCTGCCACACATCTCCTCATCCCCTCTCACCGCCTCCCCTATTGTTCTTGATCTCCCATGTCCTTAGTTAGCCTGCCAGGCACCACCTGCTTCCCTCAGGCCACCAGCAGACACCAAAAACACCCACAAGAAATATGACCCCAAGAAAACAGAGGTAAAGGAATCTTAGGTGGATGGCGTTTGCTTCTGGAACACTCCCCAAGTGACTGGAAGAGTCAAGACCAGAACTGAGATCTCCTGACCGATGGACTGATGCCCTTCCCGTCCTGGGAGAGCCAAGAACCTACTCCCAAGAGAACCTGGACGGAGCAGCAGGGCTGTGAATGAGCCCCCGGCACCCTGGCCTCCTGCCTTGTCTCTGTGACCTTGGGCGATTACAACCCCTGGAGCCCTGGCAGCCTCCCCTTTGCAGCAGGGCGTTGACCTTGACACTTAGGGTGTCTTCGTGTCCTCAGCATGGAGCAGAGTGTCAACCCCCCACACAGCTGCTCCCTGAATATCTGTCGAAGGGGGCTCTCTTAGTTGGAGATTCTGAGAAGGCAGAGACCCCCACCCCCGCACCTACCAGGTAGCAGGTGTTTAATGCACATGAATTTCCACACGTTACTTCTCACATGGTTACCGAAAACCCGTGGAATGTATTTGGAGTAGTGACATAGTTTACAAATCACCGTCGTCGACGTCGGGTACTTTGGGAGGTGCGGGGCGGGGGGGGGGGATTGAGTCCTGGGAAGCCTCAGGGCATCCATGCTGAGGCTGCGGGGGGTGGGGGCTGTCATGCTGGTTCTCCTTCTACTTCCCTCTTCCCTCTGCTCCCCACCTTTGTGTACGTCTCTGCAACAGACCCTGAGCAGAGGGTAGGGAGCTCTTCCCCACGTGGCCCTGGGCAGCAGGACTTTCATCATCTAGCATGGGGCGGGAATTCCCTTTTATGGGAACCGTCCTCACTCTCTGAGCAGCGCTGCTGAGGGATGGCTGAGTGAGTGACCTCCGGATGTCCTTTAGCTCATCAGGACAATCCTGACATTCCTGCAGGGCAAGGTGGGCTGGTTTAGGAATCAACACCAGGGACAGCCAAATTCCTAGGGGAGCTGAAAGAACATTCACAGAGGTCAGTCCAGAGAAACTCAGGGGTCTTTTGAGAAGGTCTTTGAGGGGGCAGCACCCCCCTGAGAGAGGGAGGGTGGAATGGAGGGAGGGACGGGCTCACCGGGTCCAGGCTCAGGGGCAGGGAGGGCAGCCGGCCTGACTGTGCCTCTCCTTCCATCAAGGCCAGAGTGCCTCTCTGTCCTGTAACGTCTGGGGGAAACATTACTCACATTTTCATTCCATTTTTTTTTCCACAGATGATTGCCATATTTGTGCCTTTAACACATATTTTAAAGATATTTTTCCAATGTTTGTTGTCTTCTAATTTCCCCCAAGCTTGTGGCCTATGTAGTCACACTGCTGATGACACTGGTATGTCGCTGGGGGCTCAGGCAGGAGGGAAGGCAGGGCAGGTCAGAACAGTGGGCTACGGAGAGTGGAGAGTGAGGAACAGAAAATCAGTTTTTGACGTTCCTTTGGTCTTCACTTAGCAGAGTATTTCAGCTTCCAGGGCCTTATTTAGGTGCAAATAAATAACGTTCCCTTGTATTTGTAGAGCACTTTGTTTTCAGAGTGCTTTGACCTGTAGAATGGTGTCTGCCCTTCATAAAAATTTCTCTGCACAATAGACAAGGGAGGTGCTATCATCCTTATTGAACAGAAGGGGGAACTGAGAAAAACAGAGGTCATGTGATTAGCCTGAGGTTCTCCAGAGAGGCAGCGTGAAAGCATGGGCAGGAGCCTTGTCTTCCAGCCTTTTTACCTTCTTGATTTTTGCCATATAATCTTTCCCTCTACACTACTGCTGTCTCTATACACACACTACATAAAATATATATACACATAAACATATATATTTATTATATATATATACATATGCATATACATGCATGCACACAATATCCTCTTTAGAAAATTCCACTAGGCCAGGAACTGCCTTTGCAATTCTTTGCTCTATTTGTATCATGTTTATCTCTACACATGGCATAGGATAAAAATGATAATAGCCAGCCAGCTTTTCTTATTGCTTACAAACATTATAACTAATACCCACAGTCCTCCCACTGGGCAGGCCCTATGGAAGCTCTCTAAAGATAAAACAGCCTGCCCACGGTCATACAATGTGTATGTGGGAGAGCAGGAATCCATGGCCAGCTTCCTCTGACTCCAAATGCCACATGGCACGGCCTCTGGAACAGGACTGGTCCAGTGCTCCCACAGTACCTCTCATCATCTAGAGGTTTGCAAGCCTCGGCCCCATGAGGCTGCTGAATCCTCACCATCACATCCCATTCCCTACTCCTGATTCCACACTGGACTGTAGGCCTGGAGCCCTCTTTCATTTTGATTCCATCTTGCCTGTCCTGAGGACCAGGTGGTTTTGGTCAAGGTGTCCAGAGGGCATGAAGTTATGTCAGCTTAGCTCTCAGGCTTAGCAGGCAGAGTACTAGGATGGAAGTGGGCTCATGGTCACTGCTAACTTTGCTTGGGCCAGCAAGTGGCCACTGCATGTCCAAGGGCCACCTCTGCCAGCCCAGAAAGTCTCGCAAGTTGCCTTCTAATAATCAGGGTGGAGTGTGTGAAGAGCTGCATTGCTGGGCTTTCCTGCCTGCCTGGCCTTAGGCAGTCATATCCCCAGGACTGCAGGACACTCTGTGGCATCTTCAAGTCTCTGGGACATGATAGATGCATCTTCCTGGGCCAAGTGGGGGAGAAAAACACAGGTTTCTTCAGCAACCATTAAGTAAAATGCCTAATTCCCCTTTAGAGGAAGTGTTACACTGAGTAGGAAGTAGGTCTACTGATTCAGTAAGAAAAAAACAAATATTAGCTTACACAGGAGAAGCCCACAGGACCCATGAAAAGTGCTTCTATAGGTGGCAATCTTGTCCTACTCTCCTCTCTACCACATCTTGCAACCACGAGAGAAAAGCCAACTTGCCCCCATGAGCTGAGCAGCACTGGTGGTCACCAAAGGAATGGAGAACATGATCAGTTAGGAGGGGCTTGGCCCTAAATCTACTGTGTGGATCATTCTTCTGGACCTTGAACAATGAAACCAGACTTCAATTCAGAGGTTTGCAAACCTCAGTCTTAGAATGCATCCCACGCTCAGATCGCCTTTAGTCATTTTCAGTATTTTATACATTAACCCTATCTCCCTGGATTGCTAGTAAGTTTCTTAAGGTCAGAGGCAATCTCTCCAATTTCTTTTGTGTCTCCCATCTCACTAGCAAAACACAGGCCATGGACACAGAGGCAGCTTCCACAGAGGCTTCTGAGTGTTGGAGATGGGAGGATGGCAATGACACAGGTGTCCTTGGGGATGTTCCCTTCATGCCTTCACTTCCCTGGGTCTTTGTTATCCACTGTAAGATGGAGCTCTCTCTCGAGGTTCCCTCCGGCTCTAGGCAGGTGGTTTCCTTGGAGACGACAGTGTGGCATTGGAAAAAGCTCTGGACTTGGAGTCAGATGGGATGTTTGAAATTTTGCAATGTCATTTATTTGTCAGTTTCTCCATGTGTCCATTTCTTTACCTATAACAGAGAAATGATAAAACCGGCCTTCTTTACTTTAGAGGACTGAGGTGAAACATAATTCAGGCACCAAATGTGAAAATACTTTATCAATCATAGAACTAAACTCATAGGGAAGTAGCCGTTGAAAGTGGGATGAAACAGTTGAATGGAGTCTATGCACAGAGGATCCCATGAAGTTAAAAAATCGCACTGAACAAACGAAAAGGTGGTGGGTTCAGATGGTATGGCGTGGGAACAAGCAAGAGAAGAGCAAGAAACATCTTCCCCATAAACAATGCAAGCTTTAGACGTCTTGGCTGTTAATTACGTGAAGAGACCAAGAGACTTGTAAGCCCATCTGCTGCCTGGGAGGATTCCATACGGCTGAAATCTGATTCTAGATCTTGGAGAGTGGGTTAAGTAGATGCAGCCAGGCAGGAGCACTGGGAACAAAACAATAGGAAGGTGCATTTGTATCCTTCGTAACCATTTGCAAAGCACTTATACATACATTACCCCGTTTCATCCTTATACCTGTGTGAAGTAGGTATCAGGTTCTTATTTTTTCAAATGAAGAAACTGAGACTCAGGGAGGTTGAGTAATTTGCTCAAAGTCACACAATTAATAAACCACCCCCAAATTAAGGTTTTCTGACCCCAAATTCTTTGCTTCTTACAAGTTTGGAGAAGATCTCGTGTTATAAAACTTACTGGATTTACTGGGGGGAGAAATCAAGCCCTCTTAGCTTCTTGGGAAGGAGGGACTTTGGTCTACCAGTCAGCTTTATCACCTATACGTGTATAAAATCTCTGAAAATGTTTTAAATGCAAATGCTTGTGACCCAAGTATATTGCAATACAAATTGTAAAGATGCACAGAATTAGCCCATGAATTTATAGTCATAGGAGCATCGCTGCCTTTGATTCTCGGGGTGTACCACTTGGGCCATCCATACAAGGGATATATAGTTTGACCAGAATCTTGGAGTTTTAGAGGAATCCTGGAGCCTGTGTGCAAATGCAGTGTCTGTCCCTGGGTAGGGACTTTAGCCCAGGGCAGGTCCCCAGCCTAAGCAGGTCTAAGATGTCTAAACAGAACATTGGCTGGTGACGTGACATCACATGTCTCCACCTCAGATGTGTGTTTAAAGGAACATAGATATTGCCTCTGCTAGAGCGAGACTGTCTGTGTCCTGGGAAATATGGAAAAGGTTTTGCTTGGCTGAATGTCAAATGCAAGTCGTGAGGACAAGCCCAACCTCAGCTCTTCTCTCTCCTATGCCTCAGCACAGCCATACTTTTCATGGACCAATTTTGGGAAGAGGTGCTTATGGTGTGTCCCTTTAAGCAAGAGGAATGGCCTAAAATACTCCGGTGTTAGTTATGAGATTCTCTTATACCTGTTTCTCCCTAGATGTAGGGAACACCATTGGGATCAAGATTAATTCAGGCAATGAGGACCCTCCCTTTTAGAAACCACTGGTATATTTATCAGTTGGCTATATTCAGTGGATTTACCCTGTCACCGTGACGTTTTCTTCCCCAGCTGAAGGGTCTTATCCGTGGCTTATTGGCTGACACCTGGAAAATCATTCAAACTCTCTGGTCTTGATCCCAACCTCTCTTGATTCCAAAAGGTCTAGAGAATGACAGTCATCTCCACTTCTTCACTGAGCTTCTTTGAGAGCTAATAAAACATTGAGCAACTATTTTAAATTGGCTCCTCTAATTAATGGAAAATATCAGTGAGGTGTGTAATACAAGAAAATGTCTCATCCAGGAACAATTAAAGAAACAAGAAGTCAACAAGGCATGTGTGCTTATGTTTCCCATTCAGGGCTGGACATAGTGTGGGACCCAAAAAATGTATAAGACATAGTTTTTGTCCCAAGAATTTACAATCAAGCTGTGAAGATAATTACTCAAGGGAGATCTACAAAGTAATTGGACTCATTGTATTTCATGCATTTTTTTAACCAAAACTTATACATCTAATGAGATGTTATCTTGAAATAAATGTCTTGTAAAGTTGTTTACTTAAACCAGTGGTGCTTCTACAGCTCCAAACATTTCAGGCATTCTCTTTAGTTCACTGATGAATGAGTTTGAAAGGGTGGAAAGAATCTCTACCCTGAGTCTTCCACTGCACAGAACATGGGCTGGGGGTGGGGGGGAACAGATCAGTGAGCCCAGGTTATCAGCGTCTGGCTTCTGAAAGAAACACCTGGTTGCTTGGAGGTATCAGGTGATCTAGGGGGGAAAATACAAAATGGAAAGGATTGGTTACAGAGACAATGGGAGCAGAGGATCAAAGGGCCTGGGAGGCACCAGCAGGCCTGGGAGCAGGTGACATTCAGTGACACACACCCGGTGTCATTTTCTAGCGGAGATTCCCGATTAGGGGTAGAAGGAGGAAAACAGTTGATAAATGGAGAGCGTTTGCTTTCTGTGCGAATGCTGGACCCATAAGCTCTGCGATTTGTGGTTCCAGAGGATATGGTACCGGACCTTTTTGCAGATGGACACATCCCTGGCTAAGATCTAAAAATGAGGTGGCTACTGTTTATTTTTCTGATGATTTGATTCCCTCCCCCTCCCCTTTATTTTTCCAAGAAAGGCTGATCTTTAAAGATTTATCTGATCGCACTTCAAGAAAGTCCAGGCAACTCTTGATTCCCACTTTGGATAGAAGCCTGTCTGAATATTTGTGTCAGCCTGATTCACCTGCCTTGCATTCCATTCAATGGCACGTATATTTATTGAGCAACCATCCTGCCAAGGGACAGACGTGCACTGTGAACGAAGTCACCACGGATCATGCATAACCCCTCAAAGATCTCACCCTCTAATCATGGAGACAAAACCAACAGCTCTGCAGTAACTGTCATACAAGGCAGAACTGGTTAAACGTCAATGGGAGGTTCAACGACCTCTGGCATTTGAAACTGGGAGAGACCATAGGCGTACAGGGACCACCAGGAGCAGGGAGGCTACCAGATGGGATGAGAGTTTGAAGGGTGGGCAGAATTTTCCCGGTCAGAGAGGGCCATGGTGGCCTCTTGGGAGGTGATGGGGAGGCATGGGATGAAGCTGACATGCGCGGTTTGAAAGTTTGGGAAGAATGATAGAAAAGGATGGGCTTGGGAGGGTAGAGTGGGTACAGATTCTGAAGCCTTTGAATACAAGCTTCAGGTTTTGTCAAAAAGTATTGGGGAATCAGGGAAAGCTTCCAAGCAGAGGAGTGATATTACCAGAGGTAGGTCTGCGGAGAGTATTCTGCTAGCAGTGAATAGGATGGGCTGGAGGAGAAGAAGCAGAAGGTCATCACCATATCCTGGGGAGAGGAGGGGTGAGTGAGGTGGCCACATACTTAGGAAAGAGGCTGTGTGATGAAGGGGCGTGACAGAGAAATGATGCTCCTCTGTGTGTCATCTTCAGCACAATCCCTGGGCTTCAATTACTCCTGACATGATGCTTTGCGGAGCCAAATAGGATAGACTCTGCAGCTGCCTTCTGTTTCTGATTTTCTGCCTCAGTGACTGAGCTGGTAAAAACCACCAGATGCCTGAATCTAGGAGAGACTTAAGCTTCCCCAGCTGGGCTCCAATGCTATCAGACTCGTGTGATTACTTAAAGTGGGTGTCATGTCAGTCTGAAAGCATGGGGTCCTGTTTTCTAAAATAGAAACCTCTTAAGAAGGTGCCTTTTTCTTAAGAGCATGGGAATAGATACCAGGAGATATGTCAGAGATATGAGCTGAGACTAGAGCTAGAGGTAGAGATGGAAGGAAGGGAGGGGGAGGTAAGGAAAAATAGGAAAGGAATTTCTAGAAGAAACAAATATCGTGGGTTAAAAAGATGGTCAGGCCCTTTAAAAACTGGGTCCTGGACCACTGAAAAGTAGGGAAACACTCTAGGACCCATTGCAGCTGAGGTTACTGCACATGCCAATCAATTTCCTCCATCAGATAATTCCCCAGTGATGGAAACATATGGTGAGACTATTCCACGTGGGAAACAGTGTGAGTGTGTGCCTGTCTCTGTGTGTGTGCTTTAATTGTCTCCCCAGTTTGTTGCAGCTCTGTTCCCTGATTCTGATTGCAGAGTCCAGGGAGCCTGTTGGAGTCTCTCCTGGGAAAGGTTCCTTTCTCCTCCTCCTGGGGGAGTTAAACTTCTCCAGCTCCAAGTCAGTTACACAGGGTCCTGCTCATCTTCTGGGACTTATTTACTATAACCTCTCCTCCAATCTGCAGGTCAAGGGTTATTCTAAAGCATGAATCATATGATCAAGGAAAAGGGGGAGAGATTTATTTAATACACTGGATTTTTTTTTTTCTTTGTGCGAAATGAATATCTCTGTGCCTAGTGCCTCGGCTATAAGGGTTTAGAAAAAACAGTGCTAATTGCCACATCAGCCAATCCTGTCATCAGTGGCTTGTCATTCTTAAGAACATTTATTTCTCACTTATGTCACAGTCTGATAACTGGTGGGTCAAGAGGCTTCTCCATCATGTAGGTACTCCATCTGGTACATGTGACGTCTGAGGCAAAAAAAAAAAAAAAAAGGAAGGGGACAGTTTTATCTTTCTTCTGTGGAAGAGGGAGCTGGAGGGTTTTGAAGGATGTTTTTAAGGGCCAGCCTCAAGTTATATCATTGCCCACATTTCATCAGGCAGAAGCCAAATGGCCGAGGCGTCAACCCAATACTAGCGAGGTTGAGAGACATGGAGGAACACTTGAAACTTTTTTTACTACAGAGCTTTTACTCAAAGGCTTCTTAGTGAGGACATGATTCCCAGGTGATCTGTAGGGCATGCTTACCAGTGCCACCCCACACTGCCTTTGGAATCCTCAAATTCATTCCCATCATACTGAGTTAGGAGAACAAGTATGAATGACTTATTGAAACCCTGAATGGAGGGAACTCCCTGATGGTCCAGTGATTAGGATTCCATGCTTTCACTGCGAGGGTGAAATAAAAAAAAAAGAAGCAAAAACAACAACAACAACAAAACCGGAATGGAAGAAAGATATTTGCTAGCCCTGAATATGGGATGGAGCTTAGAATCCTCGCTGGTGTCTGTGCTCTTGACTTTGGCAGTGGGGGAGGGGAAGCAGAGAGAGCTGGGAACAGTGGGGGGTGAAGAATGCAGGGGCAGCTGAAACATTGCCTCATGGTGTCCCCAGATTCCAAGGCTGCATCATTGGCTTCCAGAACACCCATGTGACCTCACTGGATTCCAGGCTCTATATTTGGTCGCCACCAGTGCCTATTACTGTATATAATTGAAAGGAATATAATAGGGTGAGAAATATCGTTGCCCCCGCCCCTTTGCCTTTCATAAAATCTTTTTATATAAGAGGGGTCTGGCCCCAGCCACTCCTCGCTCTATAATTAGTCCTGGGAATTGTGAGGACTGAGATTTAGCTAATGACATTTCATGATTCGATCTTGGGGTCCCTCAGGCCTTTTCATCTTTGCTGGAGCAAAGGACTAGAGCAGCAGATGAACCTGGGTAATTGGCACTGACACATGAGTCTGTCCGTGGGTGCCTAAATGTTACAAACGAGCAAGGGAGACCCCCAAGCCTGGTGTGCCAATTTGAAGGCCCGCCTCAGCCTCCTAGCTTCCCAAGCAGATGACAGTGGTCTGGGTTTCATTAGGTGACAACTGGTAGGTTTCCGTTGCCCTATAATTTCGCCATTCCACCACTGAAGACTTGGCCATTGTTCCACCACCAGATCTCTTGACACAAGGTATCCTCTGCTTGAGACTCCACCACAATTCTTGAAGCAGTGTAGGCTGCAGGAGATCTCCAGGGTGCTCATGGAGGTTTTGAAGCACGTGGCATGTGGCGCAGGCACACAGTTAGACGTGTTGTGGACAATATCACTGAGCAAAAAAGGAGTTGGAGAGGCTTTCCAGAATATCTTTGGAAACTAATGTCCAAAGACATTAAGTGACTAGCAAATCTGATCTTTCCTGTCCATCTTCATACCCCACCATCTTATCCCCTCCCTCTCTGGGATTTAGATCCTTGGGTGGCAGGCTGGCGCACACCTCCCTGGCTTTCCACCTACCCTTCCCTTTGACGGAACGCTCTTCCCAGCCTCATCCTGCTGAATGCCTATTCATCCCTAAGACTCGGTGCACTTACTTCTCTTCTTTGAAGTCTCCTTGACTTCTGTCTCTTCTAGCCTGCGTTGACTACCCCTTCCTTTGTGCTGTCACAGTGCCTTATGCTTAGGTCTGCTACAGTGATCATTACACCGCGATAGAACAATGATTAACTGTCTTTCTCCAACAAGCTGTGAGCTTGAGCGAATGAAAGTTATCCCCCTCATCTCTGTGTCATCAGAGTTGGGATGCTTTATGCACATGGTAGAGACTCAACGCATGTTTTCTGAGTGAATAAATACATTAAAAATGTTTACCCTTTCCCTTTGCACAAAGATAACTATAAGACTGAGAAAGACAGCAAATGCAGAATGCTTGAGATGCTTTAGAATCCCAAGGGGGCACGAATCAAATAGTATTTTGAGACTTCAAGCCTCCAAGCGTCCTGATCTCCCAGTAAAGATGATGAGACAGGAAATTGCAGGTCTATGCAAGGTCCTCTCTCTTCTCTTCTGCTGTCCACGCTGGATCAGAAGATGGGGCGGGAGTCTCATTACAGGGGTATTAGCAAGGCTACTGTAAAAGAATACAATCTCCATGGCCGCGAAGTCCTGTGGCCAGAGTAAGCCGCACTCCACCTCGTCATTCAGCTATTGTGCTCGGATATTAATAGCCCTGGGCAGTATTGTCTGTGTGCGCAAGTGCTGCTTTTTCTGAGCTGTGTAAGCCCCCATCTCCCAGAGACAAAGTGCTCCACAAATACCCACAGCATGTTCTGAATTCCTCTGGGCAGGGAGCCCCCGGGATCACTAACAGGGCAAGGAGAGCAGGGCTCCTGGCGGAGCACCCAACCCCAACAGCTCTCGGCAGCCCAGAGCCTAGGGTTGGGGGATGGGTTGGGGGTTGGAGTAGAAAGAGCCTAGGTAGGTAGAGAAGGTCAGCACTCCTGGATTTAAGTCTTGGCTGTCAAAGGAGTTAGCTGGAGACCTCAAACAAGTCACTGAAATTTCATGAGGTTCAGTTTTTTCTTCATCTTGATTAAAGTTCAGCTTATTTCATAACATCATGGGAAACATGGTGGGATACTTTCAAAAGGTATTTATTAATTGCAAAGTAATGCATCAGAGTGAGAGAAAGTGATGAGGAGGAGGAGGATGGTGGTGATGGTAACCACCCATTGGGAGAGCACATCCTAGAAGAAGTCAGTGTGTCATCTTCACGGTGATGACCTCTGGACATCAGGGACGAATCAGGGCCCAGGAACGGGGCATGCACGCTCAGCTCTTTCCCACCTCTGAACAGCCAAATGTCAGGCTTCCCTGAATGCAGCAAACTCATCCACCCTTGGCTGAAGCTTTACTTTATCTGGAGAATCCTTCTCTCACCCCCCATGCACAGCATTTTTGACTAACAAACACCTTCTTTTTCTCCAACGACTAATTCAGAAGAAATTTGGGGTAAATATTATGATTAAGTGGAGCACTCGGTGCTCCCTGCCATCCTCTCTGTGCCTCTGTCCCACTTTCCAGTTGTCTGACCTCGGGCCAGTGACTTCATCTCCGTGTGCCTCAGTTTCCTCATCTGTGAGCTACCCAGGTAATAATAGTGTCTTTATATAATGAGAAGAGCACCTGGCATTTGGTAAGAGCTCGATCAGTGCTGGCTGGCTGTGCGTATACCCCCAGCACCTGATTTGATCATTGCCTCTGAAGAGATCCAGAGTTGCTTTTCTGCAGTGGAGTGACTCAGAGTGACACAAGCCCCCTGACTACACAGAGGAACCAGAAGAAATGGGAAGGAGGCCCCCAGCCAACCCCTGAAGCAGCAAGGACTCAGCTGCTTGTGTGCTTTTCTTCTGATCCATGTTAACTGGAGTTGACTCCAGCGGGAAAGTCTCCAGCAGAACTTGCCTATCACGGGGGTGGGGAGGGAATTCACCGGGTCCCCGTAATCCAGGAACTTCAGGCATTGTCTTCATTACATACGGCCACCATAACCAGGCACCACAAACTGCACATCTGAAACCACAGAAACGTGCTGTCTCCCAGTCCTGGAGGATAGAAGTCCGAGACCAAGGTGTCAGCGGGGCCCTGCTCTCTCTCAAGTTGTCAGGGAAGTATCTGTTCCAGGTCTCTCTGAACTTCTGGGAGTTCCTTAGCCTTTGGTAGCATAACTCTATGATCTTCACATGTGTTTTCCTTGATGCCCATCTCCCTGAATCCAAATTTCCCCTTTTTATAAGGACATCTGTTGGATTGGATTGCCCACCTTAATGATCTCATTTTGACTTGATGACCTCTGTAAAGACGCCATCTCCAAATATTATCACATTCTGCAATTTTGGGGTTTCGGACTCTAATTGTTCAGGGGAACTGATCTAACCCATGCCAGGTAGGTTGGCACCCAGACCTTTATTCTGATGTGAAAGAACCTTACAAACAGGGTGGACAGTCTTCCATTTTTAGGCAAAGAAACTGAGTCCTAAGAGAACAAGAGAAAAAAGAAGCTCGAAGTCTTAAGTCTCCTGACTGAATTCCCTGACAGAGAGACCCCCTCCTTCCATGCTGAGCCTCAGCACTTGCTCATCCGAGCAACTGCATCTGAGGACCTGAGAGGTTGGTTAGAACTCACATCTTTCCCATCTCGCCCCACTCCCAGTGCATCAGGAGCTCTGGGCATGGGATTTAAATGCAGGTCGAGCAGACTCACCAGGTACCTTCCTGTTCATGAAAGTTCGAGAATTTTCTTGGGGTGTAAAGCTAGTGGATCATGGTGTATCTGTGGCATAGACTTCAAATCAAAGTGGAACCAGGGAGGTAAAAGGCAGCCAGGCTCCCAGGGCAGCCTGATGGATTCCAGCATCTGGTTGCATGGGGAGCCAGGTTCAGGCCTCAACAAAGCCCTGGTATTTTCCACTGCCACATTTTCCTGGTGGCTTAAGAATGACAAATGTGTGTAGAGACTGTGACCACACGCTTGAGGTTGGAAGAGTGTGGGATCTTAGGGCGGGACCCCCCTGCGTATGATCCCTCTAAGCCACAGCTTTTAGAGGTGCCCCCAGAGCTCCAGATAGATTACAGGGACACTAGGGTGTATCACAGGAGCTTACTGTTCCAATGTGAGGGTTTTATTCTGAAAGTTACCCTTTATGTTACCACCAGCAAAGTGGGAATGAAAATGATTTACTGTATATGAGGAAGAACCGATGCAAATGAATTGTCATGTGAAATATAGATAAGGATACTTACTCAGGCTCAAACATCTGTCAGTAAAGTAAGCAGTGAGGATACCTAGCTGAGTCTTGACCAAACAAGACAAGGGCTAACTTATCCTGTTTCTCCAGGATCTATAATTCTAAAGCAACAAAGCATCTTCAGAGGACACCGCCCCCCCTCCACCCCCCCCCCCCCCCCCCCCCCCCGCCACCTGCCTCTTATAGAGAGGTTTTCACATTGCAGGATCAAAGCAGGATCACAGTGCTGGAGAGAGTGAGCTGATGGCATTTAACGATGCGATAGTTCTCTTCTGTCACTGGAGATGCTCCCAATTCCCTACAGGGAGGTGAGCTCCATTCTATGGGGAAACAATCTGATAGGTGTACAGGGCCGATAGCAGGACGTTCCCTCCGCTGATAGAATCAGGTGGAACTGTACTGATGTATTCAGAACTTCCTTTTCAAAAGTTATTTCTCTGTGTGGGTAATCTGAGACAAAGGATAAACTAAGGACAAATTGTATCAGCTTTGGAAAGCTGTACCCTTTGCCTTTTTGTGTGTCTGCTTGCTTCTTTTACTTTGGGAGGACTGGTAAAAAAAAATTATCTTGTATGATGATGTGTGGTTTTTCAATGAAGAATTAGGAGGAGGAAATGGAGGTGGGGATCACAGCATCTTTGGAGGAGCTACAGATGGGTCACCCATGTGTGAGTGGCGAGGAGGAGCTGACCACATCCATGCCAGGCTGGGCTGCAGCAGGTACAAAGCAATGCCAGCATCTCTTGAGAAACGGCTTCCCCGTACCTTATCTGGATTTGACAGCTCCGTAATACCAGACACTTGCCATGTTTTCTGTGGTCAAATGAGTGAAGGGTGACACAGTAATAACCGTGGCTGCATGGTGTTGTTTTTGTTTAAATTGGAAGCAGCCATTAGTGTCTTGACACTCAGAGTCATAAAGGATTTTTTGAACAAATGCCAGAAGAAATCCCAGAATAATCTCTGATTTATGTATGCAGAGTAGTTTTCTCAAACACACACCATGGATTTCCCATACAATCTCCACTTTAACAAAACAAAAGAGAAGGGCATAATGAGTATTATCTCTATTTTACAGGCAGGCAAATCAAAGTTCCATTTCTTGCTGCTCAGATCCATAGAGATGGAAACAGAACTGTATGCTCCAGCATCTGAGTCCACCCTTCCAGGTTCTACGTACCAGTTGCAGGATAAACTGTCTAATAAGAAGGAGGTAAGATGGTCACCCAGGATCATTTTCCAAGTATGAAGAGTTTGGGACCTGGATTAAAGAAAGGTTATTTTGTTATTATTATTATTACTTTAAATAATGTGACGATCAGGAGAGGGGATACCCATGTCTCTAGGTTAGGTGAGGTGGAGTCCAGAGGTGGGTGGTGGACGAGGATGCAGTTGGATGACCTTGGCAAGCCCTGGGATTCTGTTATGCACCATTCAGAATGGAGAATCATCCAGACCTTGTGACCACAGCCCCCTGGAACACTGACCATTAACGTGATGAATCTGTGGTCACGCCTGTAGTCCTGTTTAGAACGGGGCCAAGCAAAGTGACGGATTATTATCGATATCAGTGGCCCTATTTGCAATTAGTAGTAATTGCATGCTCATCTTCAGAGATCTTTTGGAGGTAATTGAATCACACCACTTAAGAATTCATCCCTTCTGCTATCCTCTCTCTTTTTTTCTCCATCCTCACCTCATGCCTGGAAAGGAAAGAGAAGGCAATTAATATTCATCAGGTCATTACGTTCCATTGAGATTTATGAAATGAATTGTTCAATGACATGGTCACATGTTATCTCTTCAGCATCTTTGAGATTCAGTGGTAGGCAGACGCTTAACTCTTAGGGTCCCAGAGCAATTCTTAGGCATCAACATCCTACTTCTTGGACTATAATAGGTCTTTAATTCGGAACCATTAACTGGGAAGACATACAGATTGCTTATCCCAGAAGGGTGAAATGGGACTCACCTAGGCTCATGTGATGCATGTGTGGGTAAAACAGATCTCAAATCCTGAACTCTGGGTCCCTAAGCCAATGTTCTTCCTGGAGCATCTCACTGCTTTTGCAAGATAATTTCCAAAGTCATCCACAGCACATCAGCACAGTCCTTCAAACTGTGCCCTACTGTCACCAACATTCCAAATGTTACAGCAGAAAATATACACAAGGGGTGAGTCAAAAATTATCCGCACTCCAGCTATACTAAAACTTTTGTTGGTTGCACTGTCTTATCAGCACTTTCTGTTCAAGGCTACTCTTTCCCCAGTCACTGCTGTGCAGGTGTGAATGGGTTAAATCAGTTCATTTGTAACTGCACTGCAAGCAAAAATGGATGTTCCACTTGAGATTTGCACAAAGGAAGATCAGCGAGCAGTGATTCTTTTTTTGTGGTCTGAGGGTGTACCTGGTGCCGTTATTTATCAAAGACTTTGTGCACAGTATGGAGAAAGTGTTTTGTCTGAAGAAGTGTGTATGAATGGATAGAGATTCTTATTCAAGAGCTGAAGCCTAACTTCGGATTAAACGCAGGGGACTGCTATCCAAGGGCATTGTGATCTTGCATGACAATGCACGTCCACACATTTCTGCCTACACTGTTGACACCCTGCAAAAACTTCATTTTGAGGTGTTAAAACATCCTGCCCATAGTCCTGATCTTGCTCCATCAGACTTTCACCTGTTTTCTCCCCTGAAAGCAGCCCTACGAGCACGAAGATTCACTTCTGATGAAGAAGTGAGGACAGTGGTGCATTCGTGGCTCGCACCTCGGCCTAAAACATTTTTTAATGAGGGAATATGAAAGCTTGTTGACAGATGGATAAAGTGTATTGAAAAGCAAGGAGATTATGTCAAAAAATGATGTATTTGTCTTTTCTGAAAGTTAATTAAAACAAATTCTACAGCCAGAGTGCAGATAATTTTTGACTCATATATATATATATATATATATATATATATATAACCCTGTATTAATAACTCAAGCACCTCTCCTATCAGACATGCTCTACTTTGAAGAGCAAGTTCTTCCTTAATTACTCATCCATTAACAAGTACTTATTGAGCACCTTCTGTTTGCTTCAGCCTGGAAACACATTTGGCACGCCCATGAAACATTAGGCATCGCGCTGGACCCTAGGGCTGTGAAGGTAATAAGACACAGTCTCTGCTCACATCAACAATCCAAGAAGGAGGCCAAGACCATTACATGGGTATGAACAAAGTCAAGTGTAATAAGTGTGGATGTGCCTAAAGATGAGCTGCTTTTAATAAGGTGACCCTGGAAATACCTGAATGTCCCTGAGTACACAGTTCAAATCATTTCAAGTCACAAACATCTGTGAATGACAGCTATGTTCTGGGCACAGTGTGGATTACTGGTATGACAACGGAAACAGTCTCTGTTCTTACCCACACATCTGTACATACTTGGAAAGGAGACAGAGCAAGGGGGAGGGTGATATAAGGTTCATTCTGACATCCAACTACTATTTATTGAGTGTCTGTCACGATCCCTATTCCCAGGATGTCTATAATCTGGTAGGAGAGGTGCATAACAACAACAAAAAAAAAAAGTAAGAAAAGGATAAAATCATTACTAACTGTATTAAATGTATGAGAAAAATAGAATGCCATGAAAGATACAAGTTTTAAATAGATTTTTGCTTTAGAGTCTCAGAAAGAGATAGAAACAGAGAGACAGGAAATGAAGAGAGTATAGAGGGCAATGTTTTAACCATTAACCATAATATTAACCATTAGCCATAACTGCTTATTATCCATAACTGGAGCCAGACTGCCTAGGTTTGAATCCCAACTCTACCACTCACCAGCTGTGTGACTTTGAGCAAGTTACCTAACTTCTCTGTGCCTCAGTTACTGCATCTGCAAATAGGAATCAAAATTTCTCTGAGATCTAAATAAGTCAATATTTGTGACCAGCTCAGAATAAATCCCATGTGCTAGCAGAGTTGATAATGCAAGGACCTGGTGAGTAAATTTCACTTCTGCCAAATTAACTCCTAATGTGACACTTCCATGGCAGGCGGTGTAGACTTTGAGGGGCAGGCCTGTACTGGTGCTGCCAGCCTGTTCTGGTCCATGAGAGCCAACAGTATGCATCTCTCCCCAAAATTCTGCATTCAGTGACTTGAAACTCTTCCTCCAAACTGCATTCAGTGGTAGCTCAAGCTCGCCCACGTTAGGAGTATTTACGCCACGGAATTTGGCAAATGCTACAAATCAGGGCTTCATTTTCCCTTAATGAGTCAATTGTCAGATTGAACAGCACACCATTGGTGCACACATTGGTATAGTGTGATGGGGAGTTAGGGTTCTCAGTGGTTCTAATCTACATCTAGTGTGATGTTTTAATATTTGTGAAATACATATTTGTTAGAAATTGAGGGACTCCCCTGGTGGCGTAGCGGTTAAGAATCTGCCTGCCAATGCAGGGGACATGGGTTCAATCCCTGGTCTGGGAAGATTCTGCATGCTGCAGAGCAACTAAGCCTGTGAGCCACAACTACTGATCCCACGTGCTGCAACTACTGAAGCCCTCGTGCTAGAGCCCCCACACCACAACGAAGGGTAGCCCCCACTCACCACAACTAGAGATAGCCCGCATGCAGCAACAAAGGACCCAGTGCAGTCAAAAAGAAGTATAAATTAATTAATTAATTTTTAACAGAAATTAAAAACACCTGGATTTGATGTGCCCATTAACTAGCTGTAAAGAAATCGGGCTCATTTGCTGGCAATCACATTAGAAGACGAGGCTGTGATGATTGCCATTGATATTGTGCTATGAAGTCAAGATCTTCATCAGCGGAATATGCTCTCTTGGCATCGTGCATGCAGTTTGGATAATTGCCTAACTTGTTAGGGGCTGGAGAAGCTAACACCTTATAACTGATGGAAAACGAACACCTCCCTAATGACCCAATTACCTCAGCAGCTATAAAAATAAAAACATAACAATAAACCTGTTTCATCTTTACCAGTCACTAAACATGTAAATGATTTTAAATCAAGATAAAATGACCCAACATTTAAATACATATGAACATCAAGGGACAAGTTGTATTTTTTCCCCACTTAACATTATATGTTAATAAGTATTACTATTTACTAATATTATATATTTATAGTGTCAAGAAATCCTCTGAGTATTTTAGGTATATTAACTAATTTAATTCTGAAAACAACCTTAAGAGGGAGTTATTATTATTTTTTCCCAATTTTGCCAACAAAAAAACTGAGGCCCCAAGAGATTAAGTAACTGGCTCAGAGCTTCCAGCTAGTAAATGTCAGCACCAGGGCACAAGGCAGGGTGTCTGGCCCTACAACATGCACTAGGCAATATCTCTTCTCAGATGCTTTTCCCTGAAGCAGACTAGTGACCAAATATCATCTCTACTATTGTGATACAACTGGTATTGAAGAAACTGTATCTGCAGGCAAGAGTGATTTCTAACAGTAAAACAGAGGATAAAGCCATCTCACCCAGACACAGGCAGCACTGGCAGGCCTGGAGCCACATAAGGGACAAAATGTAAGGTGGCATTCACCCTCGGGGTCACGCCGGTGCAGAGCTGGCCCTGAGAGTGGATCCTTTCTCAAGTTTTGTACCCTGGTCCTGGACCTGGCTCTGAGCCACCACATAGAGGCCTGGTTGTTTTCATAACCAATATTGCTGAAAAAGAAGTTTGCAAGAGCCAAAGGGAACCGTAAGTTTGCTTTCAATGTCTGTGAATCTGTTTCTGTATCGTAAATAAGTTCATTTGTATCACTTTTTTAGATTACACATATAAATTATATCAGTATGATAATCTCTAGGTCAGTTGCTTCCCTGTCTTGGCTATTGTAAACAGTGCTGCTATGAACACTGGGGTGCATGTATCTTTGTGAATTAGAGTTTTCTCCAGATATATGCCTGGGAGTGGGATTGCTGGATCATATGGTTACAAAAGGGGAAGGGGATTGGAAGGGATAGATTAAGAGTTTGGGGGGCTTCCTAGGTGGCGCAGTGGTTAAGAATCCGCCTGCCAATGCAGGGGACACAGGTTTGATCCCTGCTCCAGGAAGATCCCACATGCCGCGGAGCAACTAAGCCCGTGTGCCCAAAAAAAAAAAAAAAAAAAAAAAAATAAGAGTTTGGGAGTAGCAGATACAAACTACTATATATAAAATAGATAAACAGCAAGGTCCCACTGTATAATACAGGGAACTATATTCAATATCTTGTAATAACCTGTATCAGAAAAGAATATGAAAAGGGATATTTATTATATATAACTGTATCACTTTGCTGTACACCTGAAACCAACACAACATTATAAATCAACTATACTTCAATTAAAAAAAAAAAAAGACAAAGGGAGAAGGAAGCAGTAGCCAATGGCCTAGAAAATCCACAAACAACACCCTTGAAAGCCAGCTATAGCCACAGACTCCAAGGACAGACAGAAGGAAGCCGGAGAGGCTTCCATTGCTCCTGCTTCCAAGCTCTTCAGCAACTCAGGCTGTTATTTTTTTTTTCTTTAATTTTTTCCAGCTTCATTGAGATGCAATTGACATATAACACAGTATTAGTTTAAGGTGTACAACACAACGATTTAATATATGTGTATATTACAAAATGCCCACTATAATAAGTTTAGTTAACGTCCATCACCACACATACTTACAATTTTTTTCTTGTGATGAGAACTTTTGAAATCTGCTCTCTAACAACTTTCAAATACCTAGTACAGTGTTATTAACCATAGTTCCCATGCTATACATCACATCTCCCCAGGACTTACTCATCTTATAAATGCAAGTTTGCACCTTTTGGCTGCCTTCACCCATTTCCCCCAACCCTCACTTCCCATCTCTGGCAACTGTCAATCTGTTCTCTGCTTCTATGACTCTGTGTTTTTTTGTTTGTTTGTTTTTTTAGATTCCATGTATAAGTGAGATCCTACAGTATTTACCTCTTTTTTTCTGACTCATTTCACTCAGCACAATACTCTCAAGTCCCATCCCTACTAATGTCTCCTGTTGCCAACCCAACAGCTCCTTTCCTTCATCTCAGCTCCAACAACAGGTCTAGAAGCCTTGTTCCCATAGACCCAAAGATGAAGCTACCTCTTGGCCTTCTCCCACTTAGGCCTTTACAACACTCAAGTCATTTCTATGACTTTTCTCAGATTTCCTCATTTGCCATCCCTACAAAGAAATCCCCTGTATGATGCCATGACGATAAATGAAATGAAGACACCTAACAGCCCAGGTGGCTTTAGGAGCAGAGCCATTGACGTGCACGGCATCACACGACTTCAAACTCCAAGTCAGATCCTGCCTCTCAGAGAGACTGTCCTCTGTCTGAATCTGCAAATCTCCTCATGCCATCTTCAGTGGGTCAGAGAAAAATCTGAAATCAAGACGGATGCAGGGTTGGTCCCTTTTCGGAGGCTCTGAGGGAGAATCTGTCCCTTGCTTCTCTCCTGGCTTCTGGTTCTTGATGGCAATCCTTGGTGTGCTTGGGGTCAGGGGTGAATAGCCTAGGGCAAAGGCAGGGTGCTGGCAATGGGATCTAGGCCAACCCAAGACGTAAGGAGATACTGGGATGAACAAAACAAGAGAAGCCTGCCTATTGATCTCATAGCAAAAGAATAAAAAGAGAACACAGGAGTTCTTAAGACTCAATTTCATCCACTATACCTCTCGAGAGAAGCCTTACTTTTGTAAGAAGGAGGAGGGGGCGTCCTCAGCATGAGAAAGCATCTGAGTCCCAGCTCCCATGCTCTTCCTTCTATCCTGATGGTCAGGCTGGATGCCTCCTGTCCCACATCACAGGTTCCCATTTCCAGTTTTCTTTGACGATGCTGCTAGATGCGCACACCTCTGCGGAATCTTTGGTAGGACTACCTTTCGGAGGATTCCCCCTCCCAGCCTCACTCCAGGCTGCTCCATCATCAGTCCTCAAACCGTGACCAAGGGGCCCCATCCTAAAGCAGCCGTTGGGCCTCCACGTGACTCATAAAGGAGGCTGCTCCTTTACGTCTGGGTCTTTGTCCTACCCCAAGCAGAGCTGGCACGATGACTAAATCCAGCAGATTTTCCCCGAGACAGTAATGCTTTAAGGTGACTTCTGCCTGCCCTTTCCTTTGCATTTTAATTGGCACTCTAATGTGGAATTAAAATGGAATTCCTATGGAAATGTCCAATGTCTAAATCGATACTTGCTGATTAGTGTCAGGAGGATGAATCTCAAAAGATATAATAGCAATGGTGGGGCCCCAACCGGAGTGGATAAAGCGGCCCGTGTCCATTAACTCAAGCCTGACTCATGCTCAACGGCAATAAAATATCTAGCAAATTCTGGCCAGAGCCACTTTAAAACCCACAAAATGTAGCTTAATTAGCACTACGATGACAAAGGCAGGAAGAATTCATTACGCCCAAAGACGCCTCATAAAGTCCAATTGTATAAACTCTTCCTTTTTCACCCATACGATGCCTCGAAGGCTGTGGGCAGCATAAATTCCTCTGCCCTCCTGCGCATCACGTGCTGAGCTAAGTCAGGCCTCACGTGGGCATCAGGGGATGGGTTGCAAACCTCCTTCCTCTCTCCATTCTTTAGTGCTCTATTCATTTTCCTCTTCTCCATTCAACCCACCTCTTGATCTGTCTGTGTCTCTCTCCACCTGGTTGTCTGTCTGTCTATGCATTATGTGTCCTGGGCGTGAGTGCATACTCATGTCAGATGCTGAGTTTTGTGCTACTGCAGGCTCTTCCTCCCCACATGACCTTGGGAAGGTTACTCTGTACCTCAACTTCCCCACAGGAAAATTGGAATAATAATGATGCCGACTCACAGGTAGGATGCATATCAAATGAGTTACTAAAGAGCCTTTAAGGGTGTCTGCACCAAGGAGCACGCGGCTATTATTATTTTGTTCCTTTTTAAAAAATCAACTCCAGAGGCAATAGGATGAAAAAATAAATAAATAGACATGTGGGCAACTCTGCCCTGTCAACACCTCCCTGCTCAGAAGTGTGCAAAAGCACAGGGAGTTACAGAGAGAATGACATTTAATAGACAACATTTCATTCAACCCCCACTCACTGACAGATGAGGAAATCTGAGGCCCAGGGAGGGAAGGTGACTTCCTGAGGTCAACCAGGTGGTTCTGTTCCATTCAAGCATTTATTAAGTGCCTACTGTGTCCAGAGTGTGTGTCAGTGACTAGACTACAATGATGAATTAGATCCTGTGCTTAAGGAATCTACCACATTGTAAGGGAGCAAACACATCCGCAAAACATGTAGATGTAATTTGGCAAGGGAGGTGATGAGAGGGAGAGAGAGATGCAGATTTTAAGAGGTTATGGGAGCAAAGGAGGAACACTGAGTCCTACCAGAAGATTTAGAGGAGGCTTCTCAGAAGAACTGATGCTTGAATTTGGTTCTGAAGAATGAGTTAGCCAGGCAGTGAGAGAAAGGCAGAACATTCTGTGCGTGCACAGAAGCACAGGTATGCAAGAACATGGTGAGGATGGGGAACCACAGCAGTTGGTCAGTATGGGAACATACAGCACAAGAATAGGGAGCTGCTTTGGCAAAGAGATTGGAGTGATTTCTGCAGATAATAGGGAGCTTCTGAAGGATAAAGCCAGGGAATAACATGTTTACATGTAGATGGAACTTTCTGTTTTCATTTGGAGAGTGGATTTTGATGGACTAATATAGAAGGGAGGATTTCAAAGGGCTGAGTAAGAGCTAATAGGATCTGTAGTAAGGTAGCAGAAGTAGAGAGGGGACGGACAGATTGGAAAAGTAATCAAGAGGTCAAGTCAGTCGGACTTGGAGACTGGTCAGATGTGGGGGATGAGAAAGAAAGGGGAGTACAGAATGACATGAAGTTTCTCACTTGGGTGACCAGATGGATGACAGAATTATGAATTGAGAAAGTGAGACTATAGGAAAGAGGAGAAATAGGATGAGAAAGGATAAATGGCCAAGACTTGTAGGCAGTTGGAGGGCAAGTGTGGCTCTCAGGGAAGATTTTGGGGCTGGAGATAGGTGTGTGGTGGTCCTCAATGTACAGGGAGTGATTAAAAGAGTGAGTTGCAAGACCATTCAAAGAGCAGGACTTCCCTGGCAGTCCAGTGGTTAAGACTTGAGTTTCCATTGCAGGGGTCGCGGGTTTGATCCCTGGTGGGGGACCTAAGATCCCGCATGCTATGCAGCATGGCCAACAAAAAAACAAACAAACAAAAAAAAAAACAACAAAAAAAGGGCATTTATTGGAAGAATAGTGATGGGTCAAGGTCTTATTCTTAAGAACAGCATATGTAAGGGGAAGGCTGAGGTGTCTTCTATGAGGAAGTCAAGGAGGGGTCCTTGAGGAGGTGAAAGCTGAAACAAAAGAGATGCCAAGGGAGTCGGGAGTTCATGATCAGAATGTTAGAGGAGAAGGAATGTCTGATGACATAGGGCTGGAAAGCAACCTGTGAGTATGACATCATCCTCCCATGCATGCTAACCTTGGCTAGGGCAGTTGGAAGTAGAGCAGAGGGGGAGTCCACATGGAAAGGGGCTGAGGAGTGATGGAGTTGTGACATGGTAGAGATAATGATGTAGATGTCTATGTCAGGAGCACAAGATTTTTTTTCAGGAGAATGAAAGATAGGGTGTTGTTTGGGTTTTTATTGGGAGTAGAGAGACCTGGGCATGTTTATTGGCAGACGGTAAAGAGCCAAGAGAGAATAAGAGGTTGAAGATGTAGCAAGGCAGGAGGCAGTTGTTGACACAAAGTCTTAGGGAAGCAAGAGGGGGTGACATCAGCAACCACAAGGAACTGGAGAGGGATACTTTGTCCTCTGACCCCCAAGGAAAGGAGCTGACCATGGAGGAAGAGCTGACAAATTTGACTTCATGATGGTAGAGAAGGTTGGAAGTTGAAGCGCTTTGTTCTTCATGGTGCTGTTTTTGGAGGAAGAAGAATCAAGTTTGGGGTGCTTGGGGTATAGGGTAGGGTTCAGGGATGGATGTAAGGAAAGAACATCCTGGGTAGAAAAGGACCATTGAGCAGTGCAGAGAGGTCAGCTGAGGTTAGTGGCCAAACAGGGGTTCAAGCTCAGGTCTACAGATTCTTGGAGGATGATACCATTTATCTTTAGTCTTGGTGATATTTTCATACCATTGGTTTCTAGTTCTTGTATTTCTCATTGGATTCCAAAACAAGTCATTCTGTATCTGCACAGCTTAAGACAAATTCCCAGAATTACCACTGCTTGGTTCCTTGTTTGGACTTTGGTCTATGTTAAGAAAGGATATTTACAATCCTGTTTATAACATAGATATTGAGTCTGAGAAGCAGGAGCCCTCCATAGCCTCTGTGTCCAAAGCCAAAATAATCAGATCATTCAATATAGCTGCTGCGCTTAATCCCATAATAAACCCAAACTTCTTCAAATCTTCCTCCATTCCATCGCTTGCCATCGAATAGAAACTACCGTGGAAAATAAGGGCCCTGTTTTGGTTCTCAGCAATCTGGAAGAACAGTGCACTTCAGCTAGGCCCAATGCCTAGCAGCTGACTTCTTGGAAGAAACCACAGAGGGTAAGGACAACCCAGAATTCATCTGTAAGCAGAGACCTGTAATTGCTGACCTTTCCCAAAGCCAAGAGTCAGCTGGTGGTCTGCTTTCTTCCTGTGGGCTGAGATCCTGGGGACCCTGCTAGTTCCCACAGCACGTTGTAAGCAGAAGCAAGCAGGACATAGATGATGGTGGTTAAGTCTGGAAGTGCCTGCTGGGGTTTGGGGGAGAAGGGTGAAAGGGGATGGTGGGGACATTAAGCATGATGGAAGCTAGAGTAGGGTTCTAAACCCCGGAGGTCTGTCATGACACTTCCTACAGCCATCTGAATCTACTGGGAGCTATAGGTCTTTGGTTGCTTTGTCTACTCAGTTTTGGTTGTTGCATTAGTGGGATCAGGAGTGTCCCATGGTGTCATTGTGCTCTCTTGATGTTTACGCAACTGTTTTAATAATGAAATACCCTAGACCCTGCTAAGAATTGAAAAGTTGGGGTGTTTCTTTAAAATATTCAGGGAGAAGGTGACAAGTGTGAACAAAGTAGAAGACAAGTCCTACTGTGAGAACAGAGTATGTATGTTTCAGTGTTTTCTTGTTTGTATAACAAACTATCCCAAAACAAAGTGGCTTCAAATAACAACTATGTAATTTGTTCATAATTTTGTGGGCGTGCAGTTGGAGGAAAGCACAGTTGGGAGAGCTTAACTCTGTCCCACCTGGTACTGACTAGGTGTTACTGGGATTAGAGGATACAGGATGTCTTTAACCACATATACGGACACTCGATCCTGGAAAGTTGGCTGAGTCACCTCAGTGCTCCTCCACTTGACCTCTTTTTCCAATAAGCTGGGTTGGGCTTTCTCACATGGTTGTTACGGACTCTTAAAATCATAAAAGTGGAAGCTGCCAGACCACATAGGCACTAGGTAGAGAAGTCACACAGAATAGTTTCCACCATATTCTACTGCTCAAAGCAATAACTAGGTCAGCTCAGATTCAAGGAGAGGCGAAGCAAACTTCAATTCCTGATGGGAGTTGGCACGTGCTTAGGGTTTCAAAATAGATTGCCTCGTGAGCTCCATGAGGTCCAAATGTGGATTAGACTCCCGGAGACCTGTGAACTAAAAGGACAGATTATCTGCCCACCACATCCACAAAATACAAGGACAAGGACATTCCGTTTTACAAGGGAAATGTTGGGAAGAACAGAGCAATCACTGACCTGGAGCAATTCTGAAATCCAGACATATGTTGTCAGTTCCCTTGACTCTAGCATCAAGGAAGATTCCTTGATCAGAGTCCATTTCTCATATCAAAACATTTAAGTGTATAGCTAAAGCATTCTTAGAGGGAAAATTATGGCTTTAGATGCATATATTAGAAAAGAAGAAAAGCTGAAAACTCAATGATCTAAGCACCCATCTGAAGAAGGCAGAAAAAAAGAAAAAGAACAAATTAAAACCAAAATAAACTAGAAGAAAAAAAATGATAATGAACAAACTTTCAAAAATCAACAAATCCAAAAGTTGTTTATTGATATAATAAAATTGATACTTATTTCCAGGTGAGACTCATCATAAGCTCACCATTAAAAAAAAAAAAAGGTATAACTCACCAAATTCAGGAATTAAAAAATGAGGAACCTTACTATGTATCCTAATTCACTACTTGGCAATCTATAGTAATAGTATCAGGACTCTACTTGCGACATAACTTTTCATTGCATAAATAATCTATAATGCTCATGTGTAGAATTTAGAAAAAAAAATAATACAAAAACAAAAGAATCCCACCACTTAAAAAAAAAAAGAATCAATTTCTGCTTTCTGGGAATGGCTTTCCAATCTATTGTTTTCCTCAGCTCTTCCTCTGCTGTCAGGGCTTTTCCCTTTGAACCATCTTTCATTTTTTATAAGAAATGGATTGTGTTTTCCCCTGAGTAGCTTTCTCAGTCTGCTTTCTGCCCAAAGAAAGTTGGGGGCCTGGAGGCATCTTTATTTTTAATGACCTCTATCCCAAAATCCAAGCTTTTACTGCTTTCTTTAATACACTTCTCTTAAAAACTTTGTGGGTTTTCTATGAATCTTATTGGAGTTTATTCTATGACAGTAAGGCAGATTGTTTCCAAAGATGGCCATACTAATCCCTTTAATTACATGTACATTTTTGAAATGTAATTTTGACACTCTTTTATTCAAGATTTGGAGTGTATTCCCCCTCTCACAGAATCCAGACTGGAGTTGTGACTTGCTTTGACCAACAGTAAGAGGCAGAAGTGACACTGTGTCACTTCCAGGCCTAGGCCTTAAGACACCCATCAGCTTCTGTGTTTGCTCTCTTAGGGCCTTGCTCTGCCATGGAAGAAAAGTCCAGACTCTCATGCTAAAGAAAGAGGCCAAGCAGAGAAGCACTGAGACACCCACTTCCTGGCAGCAACAATGCCCCAGACATGAATGCAGACACGTGAATGACTCCAGTGGTGTCCTGTATCCCTATTGAGCCTTACCAGAATTTTTGATCTACAGAATTATAAGCAATTAAGTAGTTGTTGTTTTAAGCCACTAAGTGTTGCAGTGATTTGTTATATGACAATAGATACCAAGAAGAAGGGAGCTGTTTGGCTCCTAAGAGCTTTCATAAGTATGCTTTCATTTTGCTAAATTCTTTGAATTTTGCAGGCTTGAAAATCCTGTCTCTTTGAGATCCTAGCATAGATAGCAGATAATGAGTTCTGTTAACCTAACTAAGAAAGACTGATGGATAAAGCACAATTCACTCGTATAACTTAAAGTACAGTTGTCAGGCAGACAAGATACTCATTCACACCATTTGGCCAGTGAAACCTCTCCGTGAGGGAAAGCTATCTGGAGCAATGGATAATCAGAAAGTTGTTTGGTAAAGTGGATCCAGAACAAGGGGGATTTGAAAAATAGACTACCCAAAGGGGTCCAGCTATGGTCATGCCTTCCAGAAGGATTGTAGCTTCTTAATGCTTAAAGGGACTGTGAGACACCCTGGCAAGTACTTGGGCGGGCACTTCTCAAGTTTGCCTCCCTCTCTTTCTTCTAAATGGGTTTGTACATTTAGACCCAAGACTTACAAGTCCTAAACTCCTTCCTTCTGATTTGGTGTTTCTCTATTCTCATATTTTTCAACAGAAGACAGTTTCTCCCCTAGAGAACTTTTGGCAGTGTCTGGAGACATTGTGACAGCTTGGAGGTGGGGTGGGATGGGGTGGTGCTACAAGATGGAAGTGAGTACAGGCCAGGGATGCCACAAAACATCCTACAAAGCACAGGGCAGCCCCCACAACACAGAATGATCCTGTTCAAAATGGCAATAGAGCTGATATTGAGGAACCTACTCTATTCTGATTCATTGTCTGTTGATTTATGATTGAACCCTTAGAGCACACTTTTCATTTTGACATCTTCAAGTAGTAAAAGCTATTGTTGCCCTTATGTCCTACTACTTTCAAGAGATAATTTGCTTATTATTGGGCATTTGTATTTCTTGAATTTCAGTGATTTCTGTGTCACTTTTTTTTTAACCCATTATCCTTGTATAGGATACTCTATACCCCAGTATACGATAACAAGTTGCTTACCATAAATTTATGTTTAAATATTTCTCCTTAGTAAAATCAAAGAATTTTGTGTCGTGTCTTTGTAATTCCTACACACAGAGCATTCTCCTAAACGTGGAGATGATATTTTCAATACTGACTTCAAATAAAGCAATGTTTTTGGAGACCAAATTGGGGTCCTTTAAAAAAAAATCTAACCACTTTCTTCCATATGGAATAGCACAGAGGCTAGGGAACTGTCAGACTTTATGGACAACATTGCTGCGTCGAGATGGTCTGGAGATGGTCAGTTTCTAAGGAGCATTGGGGAGATGCTGACGGGAGCGTTCTGGGTCTTTGGGAGGTGGCCTGGGAAGGCCAAGCTGCCAGATTCCGTGATGGCAGAGGGTATGAGGAGTGACTGAGCAAGGCTAGAGGCGATGCCATAGAAACTCTAATGGAAGACTCACAGGCCCTCTAGATGAGATGAGAACTCGAAACCCCATCTATATCCAGGCAAGATACTAGCAGAGTCATCCAAGACTGATGCTATACCAACTTTCCAAAGCATGAGACAACACTCCTTGGCAACCCCTTTGCACATTCAAAACTTCATCTACTTTTCCTTCTCATCTCTTTCAAAACAATAAGCAGGAGTTTTCTATCAGCTCCCATTCATCTGTGCTATTGAAGAGAAGGACTGGTACACGTAATCCCAAAGAGCTGAGACTCAAGAATTATTTCTATTTGGCTCAGGGATGCATCCATGGTAGATTGAAAGGGGCTTTGTAGAGCCAGATGACTTAAGGCTAAGTCACCGTTAGTCACTGCGGGCTCATGTAACCATTGGAAGATCGTTTAAACTTTTCTGAATTTAGTTCCTTCATCTGTAACATAAGAATAATAATGTCTTGTCTCTGGGGTTTCTATGGCTCCAATGAGATAATGCATGAAAAGGCTTTATGAGCTGTAAAATATTCCTCAGATATACGGGGTCGCGTATGAACACTGCACATCAGGCACGTGTAGAATCGAACACCAGGTGGAAGAGCCCAGGAAAGTCTTTAATCAGCTCTTCAATCGGACCCCACCGATGAGCTCCTGTACCAGCCCCACTGGACAAAAAGCAGACCCTGCCCACCCCTACCTGCCACCCCCCATCCCTTGTCATTAGCTCATTGGCTGATGGGTTCATATGTCAAAACCACACTTCAGAGGAGCCTGGGGTGTTCTTACTAAGTGTTGGGGGGGGGGGGTTGGTAGGGAAAGGGAGGCCCTCAGCCTTCTCTTGGCTCCCTCTCTGAGCCCCAAGCTGCAGGTCAGGAGAGAAGTAAACAAGAAAACTATGGCTCCTCCCACCGCTCAGGCTGGAAGTAAGATTTCCAGGAGATAAGCTGTAAAGTGAGTAATGAAAGGCCCCCTGTGTTTCCCTTGGAAACCGGGGGATCACTTTGTTTTGTGCACTAGGTGGAGAGAGACCTGATCTTAGCCCCCTGGAGTCACATAATGTGAAGTATTCCTATGTTTGGGACTATAGGGCCCTGTATAATATTATGTTTCCTTAGCAGTCCAAGCAGCTTACACAATTTGGCTTTGAATGACTCACAGTCAGCTGGCAATCCTAGGAAACTACGTGTGCTCCATAAGACCCCCAAATAGAGCACTGCAAGCCTGCCTCCCCACCCCTACCCCGCCCCCTACCCTGTCTGAGTCAGTCCCACAATGCAACGAATGCCCTCGGTGGCCACACATAATTGGCCAGAGAGGGTACTGGAAGAGAAATGTCCTCACATCTCAGCCCTAGGTGGACCCTCTTATTGTAGGGCTTTCCCTGGCTCCAATAAGTCCTATCGCATAGTACACTGAGTCCCTGCGAAGAGCTGGATCTGAGATGTGAGATGGGTGTCACTGGACGCCCAACCTTAGTCCACGAGGAAAAGGCAGAGTGAGAAGTGGATGTGGTCAGTTGCCAGAAATGACAATAGAACCCATCAGGTCTGAGGTACAAGGCCAGAACCACAACTGTGGACAGATGTGCAGTCCAAGCCCCTCAGACAAGATACCCCATAGCAGGGCTCCACCCAGGGGTGGGCTGGTGCTCTGTGCTTGACTTAGGTGGGTTCTCTGAGCACCATCCTGTGATGCTGGCTGAGGACTGACCCCCGCAGGCCACCAGACCCCGCTAGCCTGACAGGTGGGTTCTCTGAGCAGAACTGGGCAGGGATCTCTCACTGACCTGCACGTCCTCTGAGTCCAGCCAATGGCTCGATGCAGTGTTAGTCCTTTAGTGACTATGGACTGAATAAATGCAAGGCAGTTAGGAGATGGACTGTGGTCCCTGGGTTTCCCTTTTTCTCTTCAAAACGGGTTCTCCCTACTACTTCCTTCCAACCCTTAACACAGTGATGAGCGCTAGAAAACATCCAAAGAATGCGTAGTTGATCTCAAATGAGTGAACCCTATGCCTAGGAGAAAACTTCCTCCAAGGAAGAATGATTTCCCCCTCCTGCCTTCCCATGGTATTTTTATAGAGCTATGCTCCAGTAAAACATTGATCATGCTGCGTCACACTTTTTAAAAGATAAGCTCGTTATCCATCCCCGTTGGCACAGGAACCATGCATGCAATGATGGAAGACATGGAGGCTGTGACTTGCATATCCAGGATTTTGTCATTTTAATTGATAACAAATGCATCTTAATACTTGGGTAAATTGGCCAGATGCTATGTTTGTCGGTCAGCACACAGAAATATACAGTACAACGACGGGTTATTTCAGCAGCTGAGACTTACAGAGGTCTTAATACAAACCCCTTTTTGACAGAGGAGGACATTTCAACTCAAAGAAAAGGTAACGACTTTCCAAAGGCTGTAGGCAGTTACAGTGTGAACTGAATTAGAACCCAGGGATGAATCACAGCAGGAGCCTGCAAGTGTGACTGGGTGCTGGGTGAGTGTTTGCTCCTTTTTCTAAATTCCCCCGGTTGGTGGCTGGGGTTACACAAACAGCCACAGAGCTGAAAAGAGGTGTGATAAGAGGAGGAAATACTCGGCCTCGGCCTCTTGGAGTTTGTTAATCTTCTTTATGCTCTGGATGACAGACAGCTATTCACCATCCTGTCCCAGACCAGGAACTTGAATGCAAAAAGACAGAAGGGCATGTGCAGAGTCAGGGTGCTGGGTGACAGGGCCTTGCAGTGATTGCTACCTGACGATTCACAGGACTCTTCCATGATGCACCCCCTCGAGGAATAGGTAGTGTGATCTAAGTTTGCACACAGGGAAATCAAGACTCAAAGGCCTTACATGGTCTGAGAAGTTGGTTTCATGTCACACCAGCTAGTCAGTGGCAGCCATGGAAGCAGAGTCCAGTTCCCCTAAATGAGTGAGAAGAAATCTACCTGCAGAAACAGCCATCTTTAAGATGAGCCCAGGGATGGGCTTGGTTCACCACCTAGCTTGGGTGAACGAGGCATGGGGTAGTTGAGGACACGGGACCGAGCAGAGCAAAGGGGCAGCTGCGTCCAATAGTCTGGCCTGCGGGCCGTGCCGTGAACGTCTGTCTGGAGCAGGGATTAATCTGGACTTAGGACACATAGTTGGCAACCAGTGAGGACTGTCTTAGCAAACACACTGGCTGCTGATGCTTCAGTGCATTCTCGGTACCATAAATCTCAGATGGGCTCAGATATTTCTTCTGTCTTTTTAAAATTCTTTCTGACACAGGACCATGTGTTTTCTATACTCAGTCTGCACGCATACCATCCGTGAACCTCAGCTCGCACACACACCCAGATCTCACAGGAGATGCAGAGCCTGACTTCGGGGCAATTGCAGCTCGTGGACACAGGGCAGAGACGGCAGAATTGGCACTAAGAAAACTCAGCGATGAAAACAGCATCTCAGATCATCTGGAGGCATTTTTTCATTCTGTTAAAGAATTACCTGCAAAATTTTTCTAAATATTGGCATTATTTAATATATGTCAAGCAAGTTTTCATTAAAAAAGAAAAAGCTTAGGGACTTCCCTAGTGGCACAGTGGTTAAGAATCCACCTGCCAGTGTAGGAGACACAGGTTCAATCCCTGGTCTGGGAAGATCCCACATGCAGCAGAGCAACTAAGCCCATGCAACACAACTACTGAGCCTTCGAGCCACAACTACTGAGGCTGAATGCCACAACTACTGAAGCCCATGTGCCTAGAGCCCATGCTCTGCAACAAAAGAAGCCACTGCAATGAGAAGCCCGCGCACCACAACAAAGAGTAGCCCCCGCTCACTGCAATTAGAGAAAGCCTGCGTGCAGCAACGAGGACCCAACCCAGCCAAAAATAAAATTAATTAACTAATCTAAATAAATAAATAAATAGATAAAATTCTTTAAAAAGTTTAATGTTTTGGGTCTATCTCAGCACTTCTGTGTAACAGCATAGAGAGCAGACGACTCTCTGATGTGAGGATTCAAGGATGGGCTTGAGAATGTCATAAATTCAAAGCAAACATAAGAACATCACACCATATGTTTAAAGTGCATTTTGAAGCACTTTTCGGTGTTCCTTACACAATTTTAACAGCTAACTTTTCGAGAACCTACCATGTGTCAGACTCTGATTTAAACATTTCTATTCACGTTGCTTCTCACAACAACCCTAGGACGTATGTACTATTATAACTTCTGTTTTAAAATGTGGACCCCGAGGACTTCTCTGGAGGTCCAGTGGTTAAGACTCCTCGATTCTAATGCAGGGGGCCCGGGTTTGAACCCCAGCCTGAGAACTAAGATCCCACATGCCACATGGCATGGGCAAAAGATTTAAAAGAAAAATAAATAAATAAATAAAATGCGGACACCTATTACCTGAGTCCAAGCTCTCTCTGCTCGCCGCACAACAGGCCAATGAATTGGAGATGAGGTGTTGAGGCAAGGAAGACTTTATTCAGAAAGCCAGCAGATTGAGAAGATGGCAGACTAGCATCTCTGAAAAACCATCTTATCAGGGTCTAGGATGCCAGTTTCTTTTATAGAATCAGAGAAGGAGAGGCAGTGAGGAAGTAAAGTAAAAGGGCTATTGGCCTTGCAAAACATCTGGAATGACCAGTCTCGGTGAGAGGATGTTTTAATTTCTTCTTTCTGGCAGCCATCCACAGGTGGGCAGGGTTCCCTGAGGCAGGCCATCATGTGTGATTATAATAACAAAAGCAATGAAAAGCAAATGTTAATGTCAAAGATACAGATCAAACATGGAGCTCCATGCCTTAGAGGACTGGGACTGGGAGGGTGGGGGGGAGTCGAGGGAGGGAGGGAATACGGGGATATGTGTATAAAAACAGATGATTGAACTTGGTGTACCCCCCCCCAAAATAATAAATAAATAAATAAAATTTTTTTAAAAAAAGAAGATACATAGATGATGAATAAGTAAAAAAAAAAACATGGAGCTCGGTTTAGCTCTTCCCTGTTACACACTGAGGTACCAAAGCTTTAAGGAACTTGCACAAGAATTCACAAGAAAGTCTGAATTCAAACCTGGGGTCCAGGGCACAGATGCCGGAACATCAACCCTGGGAAAGGTATCGTGTTACATCTGTACAGAGGAGAAAAATGAACCCAAGGAGGCACAGCAGCTTTACCAAGGCCACCTGGCCAGTTAGTGAGGTCAAGGCAATGTTCTTTCCAAGAGGTGGGTGCTAGAGGAGGGACCGCAGGAGGATGGCAGGAGACGGCCCTCCCTCTGTTCAAAGGGTTGTGAAGTCAGCCAGCGGCACAAGGGCATCTTCCGCAGGATTATCCCCTCTGTGTGGGGAGTTGGCCCCAGGCGGTTGGTTAGAGGTAGAGGAGCTAGAAACAAAGAGCAGCAAGGGGGGAAATCAGGCTGCCTTTGTCTCCAGTTGGCAGCTGGCAAAGCCCTGACCTTTAAGACTTCAAAGGAGGCCTTTGCCCCGTCATAACCCACAGACGGCATTTTGGAGACTGGAAAATGTCAACTGCTGCTCTTGGGCTCTTCCCGGGTCCCATAGGCATAACAACCTCGACCACTATTCACAAAGTCCAGCTACGTGCCAGATGCCCTGCTCATCCCCACGTGACTCTGAGCCCTGCATCACTCCTCTGAAGTAGGCAGCACTGTTACTATCTCCCTTTAGCCAGTGCAGAGATGAAGACTCAGAGAGGCGAGGTGACTTGTCCAGGGTAGTCTAGCTAGTAGGTGCAGAGGCAGAATCTTCTTGCCGCCGACGTGTTGCCTCTCAGAAGTCAAATCCAAGATGGAGCTTCCGTTCTGCCTCCCCAGCTGGTCTACTCATGGTCTTCCTGACTCCAGGATGGCAATTCCATTCTTCCGATGCTCAGGATTAAAAACCGTGGGATGACCTTGACCTCTCTGTGTCTGTCACAGTCTCTGCATCCAATCCTATTGGCTCCACCTTCTGAATAGACACAGATCGTGACATGTCTTACCTATCCCAAGGCCACCAACCTGATCAAAGCCACCCTCACCTCTGGAAGTCCTGAAAAAAGTGTCTATCTCGTCTCCATGCTTCTACCATTGCTCCCAGCAGCCCATTGCCGGTGCTGTCGCCAACGCGACGCTATTAACACAGACGGCTGGTCCGGAGGCCACCTCCCACAATGTCCAGTTTCTTTGGAGGGAAAGCCAAGGTCCTTACAATGGTCCCCATAGCCAGTGAGAGTCTGTGTCCCCCAAGACCCCACATCTCATCTATTCTATTTGCTACTGTGCACTCTGCCCTGCCAACCTCCTGACTGTTCCTCAAACACGCCAGCTGGGGACTTGGCTCCAGCTCTCCACTCTGCCTCCAATGTTCTGGCCTCAGGTAGCTACCGAAGTCACACCCCGCTCCTTCAAGCTTTTACTCAAAGGCCACCCTCTTTGTAAGGCGTACCTGACTACTTCCCTGAGAGGCTGTGTCTCCCATACTGTTTATTTTTATGTATTTATTTTTTAAACATTCTTTTTCTTTCTTTAATTTTATTTATTTATTTATTTATTTATTTATTTATTTTGGGCTGTGCTGGGTCTTCCTTGCTATGCGCAGGCTTTCTCTAGTTTCGGAGAGCAGGGGCTACTCATTGTTGCAGTGCACGGGCTTCTCATTGTGGTGGCTTCTCTTGCTGTGGAGTACAGGCTCTAGGCGTGCAGGTTTCAGTAGTTGCAGCACGTAGGCTCGGTAGTTGTGGCTCATGGGCTCTAGCGCACAGGCTCAGTAGTTGTGGCTCACAGGCTTAGTTGCTCTTTGGCATGTGGCATTTTCCCAGACCAGGGATCGAACCCATGTGCCCTGCATTGGCAGGTGGATTCTTAACCACTGAGCCACCAGGGAAATCCCCTCCCATATCATTTAGCACTTAGCATCAGCTAATGTACTATACATTTCATTATCTGTCTTACTTGGTATGTAGACAGGAAACACTCCACGAAAGTCTCTCCCAGTAGAATGTCAGTGTCATGAGGTGAGAAGTTTTTGTCTGTTTGAGTCACTGTTGTAGTCCCAGCACGTAGAACAACTCCTGGTACTTCGTAGGCACTCAAAAAATAGGAGGGATAAATGAATGAGTGAATGAATGAATGAATGAAGGCCTTTTTCTACTCTGGGAAGAGGAGAGACTGAAGTGGAAACAATGCCCATGTGTGGGGAGGTGTCCTGAGACAGGGCCTCCCAACCCTGAATACACAGACCCTGCTCTGCTTTCTTGACCTGCCTTCTTGACTGGCCTCCGGGTCTGGGAGGCCTGAGACAGATGAGGACAAGCTGGAGGCTATGTGACTTACACAGATGCCTGACATGTGCAGGAAGCAGGATGAGCTCACACAGGGGCCAACAGAGACCAGGTCCTTCCCTGGCTGTGGATCTTAAAACCCTTTCCTTGTTACCTGGTGGCAAATTAGAGAGAATAAGGTACAAGGGCATAGCACTTGTCCTAGGAAAAGGGTGCTTTCCCTAGGATCAGGAATTTCCTGAAGACTGTTAAATTGGAATCTCCCAAAGGTAGCAGCCAGGCCAGCCTGCCTACCTTAGTACATGCTAAGCACTTCCCAGCTGCAAATTAGTATTTCAGAAATAATTTTGGAGATGACTTAATATTGATTCTATTACTTTTATTCATATATGCAAAACAGGGATATTGATATTCCACCAAATGTGTGCAGAGGGGTTCCAAATTTTGTTACCCCGAGTCCAAGCTCGCTCTCCTCGCTGCACAACAGGCCAATAAATCAGCGATGAAGTGTTGAGGCAATAATACGACTTTATTTGGAAAGCTGGCTGACCAAGGAGCTGGCAGACTAGTGTCTCTAAATAACCACCTTATTGGGGTTTGGATGTCAGTTTCTCTGATAGCACAGAGAGGGGTAGGAGATGAGGAAGTAAAGTAAAAAGGACATAAGTTTTGCAAATATTCTCTGGAATGGCCAGCCTCAGGGAAGGGATGTGTTAATTCTTTCCCGTGCCATCCACAGGTGGACAGGGTCAGGATGCTTCCCTGAACAAAGGTACTTTGGTTTAACATTCAGGCAGAGGGGCAGGGTTCCCCGAGGCAGGCCATTATGTATAGACAGTATCCTTTTAGTGAACAAAAGCAACTGGAAGCAGAGGTTCAAATAAAAGAAACAGATCCAGCTTGTGGTCGGATTTGACTCTTCTTTGTTACGATCTGGTTTTGAGATACAGTATTCTGTAAATCTACGAGGGACCTTTTTCTCTCAGTGGCTCCCAGAGCTTCAGGTGTGGCTGGGATGGTAGTTACTCCTCTGCTCTAAGCTATTCAGACGTTACTAAAACCCTTGGCAGTTTCACTGGAGGCATCAAGATGCCTGCCATGAACTCTTCTAAAATCCTTTCTGTAAAGTTTGCAAGCCCATGTTAAGAAGATTGTTTCTTCCTGGGACTAGCCCGTTTCAGGCCCTGAAACTGTAGCCAGGAGACCTGCATCGTGTCCGGGCTCTGCCTCTTACTTGCTGTGTGTCCTTAGGCAAAGCGCCTCTCCTCTCTGAGTCTTGACTCACCGCTCGGGAAAGGGAGGCTTGTAACACGTGTCCTCCGGATGCTGCCTCCTTAGATGGCTCACAAGTGCTTTGTAAACTACGAAATTCTGTTCAAACATGGGGGGATTTTAAGCTTTATTATTATTTTTTTTTATCCTTGCTGCATGGCATGTGGGACCTTAGATGCCCGAACAGGGATCGGACCAGGGATGGAACCCTTGCCCCCTGCAGTGGAAGCATGGAGTCATAACCACTGGACCACAAGGCAATTCCCTAGGCTTCTAATAAGAGATCCCGCTGCACATATTCTTGCAAGGGTGATAGGTGAAGTTTCAGAGCAGAAGGAAGGAAACCGGAGCTGGCTGGGTTTTCACCATCACCTGGCACCAGGTGTGTGTGGGGGGGGAGGGTGCTACATGAACGTTGCTGTGTTTGGGGCCGCGCCTTTCCTCTGGCCCTGGCCTTGCTCTGGAGCATTGGTGCCCAGGGCAGGCGGGCCATGATCTCCAGTGCCGTCATCATAAAGGTCACGAAATGGATTCACCCCCAACAATTCAGCTGGAATCACCAGGCGCAGCCCGAGGCAGGGCTGCCTTTGTTTGGGCGACATGTCTCATTTATTCATCACCACCTCCCCCCCCCAAGGAAGGCAGGCTGATGTTGTTTGGCCCTAATGGGGGACAATGCGGCAGGTATTTATAGCTCTGCCCGCACACCTGCAGGGCCTGAGCCTGGCACCGCGACTGAGCCTGGCACCACGCGTGCGCAGGATGACAGCAGCACGTCTTCCCTCCTCCGCGCAGAGCAGCCAGGAAGGCACGTCCATCCATATCATTTAAGGCAAAGGGTAGGTATTGAGCTTTGGACCAAGGAAGCTGCGGAGATGGGCTGAAGGGCTGGCCCTGGCGGGGAGGGAGGAGGAGGTGAAGTCCTGTCCTGCCCTGGAAGAGTGAAAAAGGGGACAGTAGCTTGGCTTATCTTGGTCCAGATTCTGACTTAGTCACATGACCTTGGGCAAATCTGTGAAACTCAATTTCTCCCCTGGCCATGATCTCCAGTGCCTTCATCGATGACAACAATAATATTACTTACCATGCACGGCTCTTGTGAGTTTTCAATATGAAAACTATGTGAAAGCGCCTGGCACACAGGAAGTAAGTAGATACACAGTCAATGTTTGTTGTTGTTGAATCTTGTTGGAGTGAAAACACAGCCCCACGGGAAAGAGTGGAGAACAATGTGAGACAGTCTGTGATACAGGCGCTGAATTAAACATCACCAGGTGCCAACCTGTGCAGCATGACAGCCGCCCTCCGCCCCCAGGGGTGCTGGGGAGCCCAGACAATAGGGTGTCTGTCTGATTTCACAGGAGGGGCACCCCCACCACCCACTATGGAGCCGTTCTGTCTGGGTAACGGAAAACTCCGTCTCCCCATGTGCCCGCCCAATTCTACATCGTCTCGGCCAACTCAGGGATCGAAGGATGATTTTCCCTGCCACTTAATTTGTGTTTATTAAGTCCTTGGGATGTAGGCCTGTAATAGGCTTATGAGGATACAAAATAGGGAAAACAGAGGCCCACTTTCAAAGAGCAACAGGAAGACAGTGTGTGTGTGTGCACACGTGCAAGCATGTAGACAGTGTGTGTAGATATAAACATATATATGTTTATAAATACATGTATAAACTCCGCGTTTTAAAGCAACATAAAATTTGGGAAATCAGGTCTCCTTGGTGGAGAGGGTATTTACAAATGGCCCTAGGGGCAGTTCTGGCTTCTACAGAGGACAAATACAGACTTACCCTCTGGCTAAAAGACACAGGCCCCTCAGTTTTTCTCACATCATGCCCAAACACAAAACAGAAATGCCTGTTCCGAAAAGGAAATAAAGATGACATCTTTTGCAGGAAGACAATTCGGGAAGATCAGTTTCCAGCTCAAGCAGAAAAAGGAAACACGAAGGTGGTTGGACCAGAATGGAGGTGATGGAGGTGGGGAGCTGGTAGGTGTTACCCGGTGCAGGATGGGGGAAGGCAGGGGTGGGAAGCTCAGTCAGTGGGGGCCCACAGGGGGTGAGGTGTAGGCTGGGGCTATTGGGGCAGCAGCAGAGAGAATTCTGTAAGGAGGTTGAGGCCCAAGCCTGGAGACTCTGGTGTAGTTGGACAAAGCACTGGGCTTCATTTCATCTTTGATCCTAGGAGAAATAGGACCAGAAAAATGCTTTGAGAAGACTTATCCCCCATGTGGAGGAAGCAATGGAGAAATGGAAACAGGAAAGCCTACAGGTTGTTCTCAAAACCAGGCCAGAAGGAATGGCTGTGGGAATGGGGAAGAAGAGGGGCAGTGGGACACAGGTTGGAGCTAGACTCGCTGACTTGGCAGTGCTCTGGAGGTGGAGCGGTAAACACACATCCCAGCCCTTCCCGGCTTCTGCTCCCCGTGCCGATCCCCTGGAGAGTGAGCTGCACCTGCCCCCTCAGCTTCCTCCCGCCCACCTTGTCCCTCACATCCGGCAGTGTCCCCACCCCCTTCTGTGCTCTGAAAGGGTTCTCTTGAAGGTCACCAAGGTCCCCTGCGGCCTCTTCTGCAGCCCCATTTTCTACATAGAGCTTGACGTCGCTGACCTTTTACTCTTTGGAATTCTTCCCTCTTGGCTTCTGCCCCAAGACACTCTCCTGGTCCACGCCGACTTTCTGGCCCTTTCTCCTCCTCATCCTCTGTGTCCTTATTTTCTTCCTTTTGCGTCCCCAGCAGAGCATTTCCCCAGAGGATGTCCTCTCCGCTCTCTTTCCTCCCGCACACAGTATTATCTCTGATCTCTTACCACGTCGTCAGGGGTGGCATCTCCTCCGTCTGTGTTCTCTCTCTGTTCCTGGCACTGAACCCCCATCTCAGGGACTTTGCAACTGTATGTCCTGGATGACATCAAACCCAAGATGGTTTTCCCTCAAGGTCACCTCCTCCTTCCTTCCCTGTTTCTGTTAACAGACCACCACCCCCCTAAGCACCTGCACTTAGAATTCCGGAACATTGTAGGTGCTTCTCCTCCTTCACTGTTCCCATCCACCGACATCATCTTTAGTCACTTGATCTTGGGACCTCACATCCACTCCCTCTATCCTCACCCCAGTCCCGGCTCCCCTCAATCACAATGAGGGCATAGCAGGGCCCCTGGATCCTCTCTGTTCATTCTCTCCATCTTAAGCCACCCTGCATGTGATCACCAAGTCAACCTTCCAAATACTGCTCATGTTATACAAACTCTTTTTAGCCCATATGAAATCCCTGTCACTAAATTGAAAAGAGGAAAATTAAGGGATACATGTGCTGGTTGAACAGACTTGAAAGTCAGTAATAGCCAAAAAGTAACACAATACAATCATACAAATGTAAACACCCTGCTGTTAGAGCCTAAGGGGAGCAAGTTCTAACTACAGAGGTGAAGGGGGCAAGCTTCAGAAGAGCCAGCACTTAAACTGGTCCTTTAAGATAAATAGGGGTTCAGGAAATAAAGAGGAGGAAAGTGACGTTCAGGAGAGAGGAAACAGCAAGTTCAAAGACAAGGAAGCATGGAAGTATGTGGCCAGGAAGAGGAATGGCAGCCGATTGGGTGTCAGCGGGGTGTGGAGTGTGGCCTTGCCTATTGTATTGAAGAGATGGACTTTCTCTTATAACCAGTGGGATGTCAGGGGGTTCTCAGAAGAGGACAGTAAGGTAGGTTAGTCGTGAGCAAAAAGGAGGCCGGAAGTGGACCGTCAGACCTTCAGGTCTGGAAGGCAGATGAAGGTGAACGGCAAATCCTATCACAGAGTGATACCAGTCTCAAAGCCAAGTAAGATGCCAGGGCCCTTTCAGGAGACTCCTGACTTGGAGTCCAGGAGAAGAGAGAAATTCAGGAACCAAAGGTGACAAGCGTGGTCATGGAGATGAGGAGATGCAGTGAAATGCAGGGGACGCGGACGGGGGGGCTAGTTTAGCTCCAGCAGCTACTGTCTTCTCAGCAGCAGGTCTCTTTCTGAGGAGCCAGGTTGCTTAGACTTTTCAGACACGATGTTTCATTGCTGTCAGGGTGTGTCAGATTGTTCTCGGGCCATGACTCTGGTGACAGGATGGAGGATGTAATCGAGGAGAAGAATGTGGAGACAGGCGAGTCAGGAGGCTTGTCCTAGCATCAAGGTCATCATGGGCAATGGGGCCACGTGCACAGAGATGATGGGATGGAGTTGAATGGTCGTCAGCAATCCACAAGCCTTAGTGACCCAGCATTTATCACTTCATGTCACTTATTTGCTCAAAACACTCCTTTAAAAATACCCATTATCTTAGGAAGTTTACCAAAATGTGGAGAACAGAAGATTTTAGGATCTAGCACTGAATTAATATTAATTTTCATAGTCAACAGCTTGTTAATTCAATTCTCTTTTGATGCTTCTGATAAAATCAAGGAGAAACTATTGAATTCTAGTCTGTAAGTAACACCTTTTAACCCTTGATAACATCCCTTTCTAACAACAGTAAACAAGCCGCATTATCTACCCATAATTTAATCTTACTGGTGATAATGTAATCACTTTTTTCCCCATTAAACCTCTAAAATCCTTTTCAGAGACTTCTCTGGTGGTCCAGTGGGTGAGACTCTGTGCTTCCAATGCAGAGGTCTCAGGTTTGATCCCTGGTTCGGGAACTGGATCCCACATGTATGTTGCAACTAAGAAGCCTGAATGCTGCAACTAATAGATCCCATTGCTGCAACTAAAACCCGGTGCACCCAAAATAAACTAAAAAAATAAAATCTTTTTTAAGTGTTTCAGACTTGTTCTTTTATCTGTTAGAGAAGTTAGGAAAATAATAAAGGTGTTTGCTACTATTTCCACCTTTCATTCAACAGACTACATACAGTCCCGGCCAGTGAATAAGTGACAAGTAAAAGAAATAAGAAGCATAAAAGTTGGAAAGAGAAAATCATAAAATATAAAATAATATACATAGCCCAAGAAAGTCAACAAACTACTGTCACAGCAATAACCAACAAGAAAATGTCTTAATAGTATTTATAACAAGATAATAAACTCACAAGGACTCCGCAAAAAAAAATACCATTTAAAATAGGAACTAAAAGCTCTAAATCTCTAAACTAACTAGGAATGAATGAAAATGCACAAGATCTACCTGGAAAGAAATGATAAAATATCCAATAGAACATTAAAAAGTTAAGTAAGTAAAAATCTATACCATTGCCATGAGTGAAAAAAACACATAAAAATTCCAGTTCTCTCCCACACTATATATAAAGTTTAAATAATTTCTATGTAAATCCTGGAGAAAAAGATAAAATAGCACTAAGATGTATATGAAATAATAAAGGTCTATGAAGGGCTTATATATCTGAAAAAGAACCAAAGGAGGAGACTCTCTTTTGTTACCAGATTTTATAACATGTTGCAAAGACAAATGGATTAAAACCAGCATGATACTGGTGCTAGGACAGAGAGATATGTCAGTTAAACAGAATGGAGGATTCAGAAGCAGAACCCACATATACAAGGGAACCTGGTTTATCATGGAAAAGACTTCATAAATCAATCATAAAAGGATTGATTATTTAATAGATTGTAGTGGGGAAATTGAAAAACATAAAGACAAGTCAAATTAGAATTCGAATTCAGACTGCTTGCAAAAATGAATTCCAAGTAGATTAAAGGTCTACACGTGAAAGGCAAAACTGTAAAACTACTTGAAGAAATTTTGGAGGTTAGCTCTGCGTTCTTTAATTGGACAGAGGTTTGCTAAGCAAGATGTAAGTGCGTGTAGCATAAGGGGAAACACTTTGGATTTGACCATGTGAAAAGGAAATATTTTGTTCTGAGAAACTCTCTACACAAATTTGACAGTTGCCAGACAGGGAAAGTATGTTGTAAAACACACGACTAATTGTGATGCAGAATGTATAAGAAAGTTATGTAAACCTGCAGGAAACCCTCAGGAAACCCAGGTGAAAATGGGTCAAGAAAATATAGACAATTTATAGAAGGTAAAAGCTGGCATGATATTGCACCTATGAACAGGTGTTCAACTTGATTACTAATCAGGAAAATGTGAACTCAAATAATAATTTGAGACACCACTTTATACCTATGAAATTGGCAAAAATAGGAAAAAATCAAGTATTGGGATAATATGAAATACTGGAAAAATGGAAACTCACACACTTTGCAGGTAGGCGTGTAAGCTGGTGTAGCCATTTTAATGTAAAATGTACAGGATTTGGTCAAGCATGCACGTACCCAGCAATTTTACTCCTTACAACTTTACTCAAGCAGACATACAGAGAGACATGTGCACCAACATTTTTATAGCAAAGCGTTGGAAACGACCTTTGGAAGCCAAACCAGAGAGTTAATCTGAAATTTCAACCTGGTGCAAATTAGGGGGAAAATAAAAATACATTCTGAAGCTGAACACAAATGGCTTCTTGAATCCTCTGAGCTTCCTATTTCTAGAATGAGGAATGGTGAATTGAATCCAGGTGGCTTTAAAACTAAGCCTTTCATTTTCATGCCTATTTTATTAAAAAAAAATTAATTAAAGAATATTAAAAAGTTTTGAAGACTGAATTGTCTTTCCTAAAATTCCAAAACTGAAGGCCTAACCAACTATGTTATGTGACTTTATTGGGAGATAGGACCTTTAAGGAGTTAAAGTTAAATCAGGTCATAAGGATGAAGTCCTAATCCAATAAGACTGGTGTCCTCTTAAGAAGAGGAAGAGATACCAGGAGTGAGTACACATTGAGGAAAGGCCACATGAGGACACAGAAAACGTAGCTGTCTGTAAGCTAAGGAGAGAAGTCTCACCAGGAACCAACACTGCGGCCACCTTGATCTTGACCTGCAGCCTCCACAACTGTGAGAAAACAAATTTCTGTTCTTTAAGCCACTCTGATATTTTGTGTGGTAGCCCAAGCAGAGTAACAAAAAGAGCATCTGTAACTGACAGAATTACCAAGAATGGTAATGTTACCAAGAATGGTTTTAACAAATTTTCAATTTAATTTTCAGTTCATTTTAGTAAAAACCACCATACCAAAAATATGCAGGTTCAATGCAGATGCATATTTTGATCTGAAAAAACCATGCTTTGCTGCACACTCCTCCACACAGATTGGCATCATTCTTTCTATTTTACCATCTACTGTTATTTATAATTAATCATTTCAACAGCACTCCTTACGTGTTCTTACGGGCCACTGATCCTTTCTTTTGATATGATCTCAGGTAAGACATTTTGTTTCTTCTGATGGAAAGCCTTTTGACAAAGCAGTAAAGTTGATTTGGGGACAGGGTGTAAGACGGAATTCCAAAGTAAGAGATGGTAATCAGTTTCCACAAGAACTTTACAGATTAGTTAATGGCAGAAAGTAGCACACACGTGTGCAAACTCAGATTCTGACAAAGACCTTTATGGACATATGCAGGCTTACCTGTCGCTCCACCCACCTCCCTCTCACCTGTTAGTGAAATCCAAAGAAGATGAGGCGTGGGTTGGATATACGAATACCCATGTAAAAAGCTCCAGCAGAAAACTGCAATCAAAAGGCCACTGAGTATTATGAAGAGTGTATTTTGCTTCAGTGTCTGAAAAGACCTTCTGCACTAAGGCCAAATTGCTCTTTTGTGGGTAATTACCTCACATCTGGTTTCATGCTCAGAGGAAAGACTTACGTGGCCACCAGCAGGCTGGGTAGGGTGGATGCCAGTGATTCTAATTAATTCATCTGAGAACCTAGAAAATCGTAAAGAGTCACAAGAAGGAATATGTGATGTGGCAGTAGGGGATATCGATACTTTATTGGTGAGGAATCTGACATCTGCAGAAGATAAGTGCTCCAGCTCTCTGGGATCCCATGAGGGGGCGGGGCTCCATGATCATGTGAGGGGCAGCTCTCTGCTGTCATAGCTGGAGGAGCAGGGACTGTACTCCGGCAGCCACCTCCTCCTGTCGCACCTCAGTGCTCACCATCAGACACAGGACAATGTCACTTAGTGCAGGACACTGAATGCTTGGTGGTGCTGATTAGGAAGAGATTTTCCTAGAGAGTTATAACCTCTAACTTTTGCCTACTAGTCCATTAAGTGTTCTTGCTTACCTTCTATTTAGTAAGTACCACATATGTGCCCATCAGAGGTGGTGGGTGGGAAGGAGCAGAGATTGGATACAAAGATGATTAATGTGGCTCCTGCCTTCCAAGGGACACCCAGGCTAGCTGGGAAAACAGATTCATACACAGTATTGACACAAGGAGTGTCAGAAAGAAAGAACTATGGATAAGTTACAAGAAAGGCCTTAGAATAAAAGTAGAATGAAAATTTTATGGTGGAGTCTTGGGTATAAGACGGATGGGTAGCTTTAAAAATCTCACAGCATCAGTTTGTTACCTGGTAGCTTAGAGTCCTTCTAAGGCATATCCAAATTATACACATAATGTGTATCACCTGCAATTAATTATTATACTATATATTCAGATAGGGAGAGGGGTTGAAGGAGAGGAGAGGATAAAGTAAAGGTGACTTACTGAGCCAGAAACTGTGCCAATGGTTTGCAAAATGAGTAGAGTTGAGACAGGAAGTCTTCCTGGAGAAAGGTGGTCATTTGCCAAAATTCCAAGGAAAGGGATGAAGCAATGCAGTTGGCAGTATGTAAAGAGTCCACCTTTAATTTTGTGGCTTCCAGGAATCTGGCCCAGTCATCATAAGCTTAATACGCTTCTGTATTATTTCCTGCCCTTGGGAGAGGCAATGGAGCAGGCACAGGAGGAGCAGCCTGTGTGAAAGGCTTGGCGGCAGGGACCCAGGTCAAGGTGGAGAAAAAAGCATGCTCTTCCTTCCATTCCTGCCTCCCAGCTCTCCACGTTCAGCTCTGTTTACAAGGTGTGGAAGACAACTAGGAGACAGCCCAGCTCGGGAAGGCAGTTTGGATTCCAAGACATTGTGTACATCGGTAAGCAGTATTTGTATAGCCTAGTCTGACCTCCTACCAAGAGGGACTCATACAAACAGAAAACATTTTTTGAGAAAGGCACCAGAGGTAGACTGGAAAGTAAGACCTGGCTGTCTGAGGTCAGAAAATCCCCAGCAATTGTTAGGACGTGAAAGTGACTCCTGAGATGGGCTGGGCAGCGAGAGGAGTATTGATGGGAAGGAGAAAGGGGTGAGAGAAGGGAAGGTGGCTAGAGGTAAAGATGTCCCATAGAACCAAAGTACTCATGGATCAGAGAGCCCCCTTAGATGACATCTTAGGCTAAGTTCTCCATGAAACAGGCTCTAAGATAGAGATTCATGTGCAGGAGGAGTTCAGTGGGGGGAGGAGGGGAGCAGGATTGGGCAAAGGGAGGAGCTGAATAGCAATACAGTGGCCACAGAGGCACCAGTCAACCCCGCAGGGTGCTCTGCAATTAAGATGAACATCCAGGAATGTCCTGATGGAGGCAAGGAGGCCAAGCCTCTGTGCCCCTACATCAATCAGTCATGAGACACCCGCTGTCCCTTGGCAGCAGGTGTGATCTTGGGCAAGGCAGCTCTAGAAATTGCTCCCTTTGGCTGAGGGCAATGCCCAGAGAAGGACTCTGCTAGGTAAGAACCTGCCAGACAGAAGGAGGCTCTGCATTGTTTTGTGTTGTGCTCAGTCAGCTGCTAAAATATATCTCAATGATTATCTTATAATCATAAATTCCTATACAATGACACTACACGGTATAGACAAAGCACCTTCTCCATGGTGAATTTCAAACACAAAGCATCTGTGTCCAAGGCTTGTGCCTAAATCCCCAGTGAAGCATCATCGTAGATTCCTATTCGCAGCCACAAGCTTTCCTCCATGCAGGAGTGTCTTCTGATGTTCACTATCAGGTTGCAAAGGCTGTGATGATGCATCTTCCCGTTCCCAACCCCTTCCTTGCAAGGACAGAGGCTGCTGCTCTCTGGGTGGTGCCGTGGGCTGGTTCTCTTTGGCTTTAACGTTTCGGTCTATCAGACAAGAGGCTTGGCTCAACCTGATCACAAGGTTCTCTTCTAGAGCTGACAGAATATGAGTATTGCAATATAGTCAAGAATGAAGCCTGTAATAAGATATTGATGATTATGAGCCTGTATGGAATTATTCGTGCTGAGCTGCTCCTGACACCCATGTTGCAGTCAGCCCTCAGCAGGATAAAGATGCATAGCTATCGGGAGAATCAGGGAACCACTGAAAACTCCCTGGGACTCTTACGGGACATGGCCCTGATATGCTGCTCAGAAATGGCCTTACCATCCTTACCTGATCTGACTATACAGTAGTTACCAAGCTTATGGTGACCAGAACTAAAGGTCCCAGACTCAACAGAAAGTGTATGACTTTAGATTAAGATTGCCCTAAATTGGGGGCCCAGTTCTACCACTTCCTGGCAGTGTGAATTTAGACAAGCTACTCAATCTTTCTGAGCATCGGCTTTTTTATTTATCCTACAAAGCTGCTGAAAGCTGTCTTGTAAGGGTGTGGTGAGGATAAATGGGATAACATATGTACACACAAAGCACATTCATGTAATAATGAGAATCAAACAGGTAATCAAAAAACAATAGTAAGGTTGCACGGATGCAGTTTTCACATATTGCCATAGGGCTGGGATTGGGTTGGCAGTTGACAAAGAATAATGTAAAGTAGAAATCAACCAGTTTGGTTGTAGGAAACAAAAGCCTTTGTGTAGAGAGACTTTCAGCATTTTCTCAGACTTCAATTAAAGTAGAGGAAGTTCATCCAACTCTTTTCTACCAGGTAAAGGGAAAAAGAAAGCATTCCCAGATGGCAAAAGGAGACATATTTCTTAAGTTGAAGATTTTCAAGTTTTTGTACAGATTTGTATGTTAGCAATTAGGAACAAAAGTAGCCCAAACTACCAACTTATACTTGTTGACGGCTGTGTAGGCAAAAGTCTAACACTAGGATATGCAGAAGAAGAGAGGTGCTGAGGGCTCCATGCATTTAGCAAAGTAGCTTTGAACAAGGAGACAACCACATTGACCAGCCCTAACATGCACTAATATGAGATGTGGAAACAGATTAAAGGTGGCACAGAACTAAACACTCATAAAAGAAGGCATGGGATTTCCCTGGTGGCGCAGTGGTTAAGAATCTGCCTACCAATACAGGGGACACGGGTTCGAGCCCTGGTCCGGGAAGATCCCATGTGCCATGGAGCATCTAAGCCCGTGCAGCACAACTACTGAGCCCGTGTGCCACAACTACTGAAGCCTATGTGTCTAGAGCCTGTGCTCTGCAACAAGAGAAGCCACCACACTGAGAAGCCTGTGCACTGCAATGAAGAGTAACCCCTACTTGCTGCAACTAGAGAAAGCCCACATGCAGCAATGATGACTCAACACAGTGAAAAATATAAATAAATAAATAAATAAATAAATAAATAAATAAATAAATTTACAAAAAAAAAAAAAAAAAAAGGCATGACTAGATCCAGGATCTCAGTTATCTTAACTACACCAAGAGGGCAAATTTGATATGTACTTATAATCTTGCTACATTTAAAATTGTACATTACTATATATAAGCACATATCCTTTTTAAAATAACCTTGCAAAGAAGCACACACAATAGAAAGTATGTAAATGTTTCTTTCCACTTCCTTATTTCCTTCTTGGGATTGAAATTGGAAAAGTTCTTAAAAAATTCCTTGGAGGTAGAGGAGACCCAGTGGTGAAGTGGGGACTACTGGTCCAGTGATTGGCTCAAAATCAGCATGCCAGCTTTGTTCCCTGTACAAATGTAGCTGGACACGTGTTTAGAAGGCTCTGCATGTCTTCAAAAACCAGGGTCTGACAAATGAGTGAGCTTGAAGAATGGCCTTTATACAGAATGACTGTGCTTTGTTCTCCTTCCATGTTTTTCATCTCACTCATCAACCACAACAAGCCATGCAAATGCTGAATTACTTGCCATCACCCAGGCACATAATGTGATTTTCCATTTAGGTGCTTTGGCAGTGGCTCTGAGAGGATGCTGCCCGAGCTGCTACCTCCTCAAGAAGAGACCCCAGGTCATCAGCACCACTATGGGGGCATAGAATCCCTACACATCACAGGCATGTGCGTGGACTGGGAAACTTGCTTCAACAACCAGAGGCTTACAAACGTCAGATTAGTTTGTTGCAGATTATTCCAAAATTAATTTGCTGTAAATGATCTCAAAGCCATTCCTTAAATTGTGGGGAAAGCTATTTGTCAACATTGCCAGAGATCCTGTGGTTAGTCCATTAACTGTCTTTTCCACTCTAGTCCTACAAAATCTACAATAACCACAATAACAACCATGATGATGACAATGATGATGGTAAGATCAGATGCAGAAACCCACAGTCAGCTTGGGCTGATCAAAGCCAAAAACCAAGTACCATAATTTCAGATGAAGGGAAGGAAATGATGAACGGGTACCTGTAATGAACCAGGAATTTCCACACATTATTTTCATGAATATTCCCAAAGCCCAGTGAGGTATCTACCATTATTCTCATTTAACAGTGGAGGAAACAGAATGGAAAAGGTTAGAGCAATCACTGAAGACACCACAGCTAGTAAGTGGCATATGCAGGATTCAAGCCCAAACCATCACTATTCACCTTTTCACCTGTGTACCACTTGCCATCGTGTTCATCTCCCTTGTAATTTAACTGTTGTGTAGACTGCAGCCATGTCTTGTGTCTGTCAATTCCTTCCCAGGAAGCAGAAGCATGTATGAGTCACAAATTGGGGGCTGGGTCTTACTGGGCTGTGGTCAGCCTCCCTCTAATGCCACTGCCAGCAGGGGTGGCAAGGGACATCTGAGTATCACCCTCCCGGGTCTCTCTGCTGTATTTCACCCGGGGTGGAGATGGCTACATCTCATCATTTGCTGACTACCTACGGCCTAGATTGAAGACTTTTGATATACACTACGTGTTTATATGGTATATATTTGTTAAACAAAATAAAGAACAATATATTTTGGGGTTTATAGCATATGTAGAAGTTAAATGTCATAACAAATTAATATTGACTTAAATAAGCATGATAAAATAACAAAAGGCAGGAAAGGAGGTAAATGGAATTACATGATTGTAATATTTTTCCATTGGTTATAAAGTGATATAACATTACTTGAGTGTATATGCAATAAGCTAAAGACGCATATTATAATGTCTAGAGCAGCTAGTAAAAATAACACAAAGAAATATAGGTAAGAAGTTGATCAATGAAATAAAAGAGGTTATTCAAAATAATTCACACGGAAGAAAGCAGAACAGGAAAGTCAATAAAATTCAGATGGGACAAATACAAAAATTCCAAAATGGTAGACCTAAACCCATACACATGAAATGTAAATAGACTATATGCTCTAATTAAAAGGCAGAGATTATCAGAGTGAATAAAAAACAGTACACAACTATACATTGATTATAAGAAACATACTTTAAATATACAGTAGGTTTATATATAAAGACAAAGATAGTTTAAAAGGAAAAAGTTGAGAAAAGATATACCATGTAAACACTGATCAAAGGAGAGCTGAAATGACTGTATCACTATCAGAGAAAATAGAATTGAGACACAGGAATATTATCAGAGATAAAGAGAGATCTTTAATAATGATAAAGGGTCAATTCATCAAGAGGACATGATTCCAAATGTGTGTACACCTAATAACAAGACCTTCCAAACACATGAAGTAAAAACTGATAGAACTAAAGGAGAAATAGACAATAATATTATACACAATTATAGTTGGAAATTTTAACACTCTTCCCTCAGTATTGATAGAAAAAATAAACAGAAAATCAGTAGGGATACAGAAGACTTGAATAATAATGCAAACCAATGTGAACTAATTGACATTTATGAAGTATATCACCCAACAACAGGTTCTTTTCAAGTGCACAAGGAACATTCACCAAGATAGAGCAGTATTGTCATAATAAATGTAAGTCAGTTAATGTAATACAAAGTGTATTCTTCAGCCAAAACAGAATTAAACCAGAAATCAATAAAAATACCAAATATGGACAATCTCCAAGTATTTCTAAATTGCCAATGAGCCAAAAAATTTTTGAACTAAACAAAAGCAAAAACACGACACATCGAAATATGTGAGATATAAGTAAAGCACTGTTTAGAGAAAAGTTTATTGCTCTAATTGCACTAATTTCTTGTTTTTAGAAAGAAAAGAAGTCTCAAATAAATGATTAAAACTTCCATAAACAGAGAGTGGAAAAGAAGATAAAATTAAAACAGAGTAAGGATGGAAATAAGTAATCAAGAGCAGAATCAATAAAATAGAAAGCAGAATAATACCAGAGAAAAATGAAACCAAACCTAGTTATTTGAAAATGTCAATTAAAATTGATAAAGTTCTAGCCAGAAAAATTAGGAAAAATAAAAGAAAGAGAGAAGGTATGAATTAAGAATATCAGGCATGAAAGATGAAACAGCACAACAGATTCTACAGACATTAGAAGAGTAATGAGTACTATGAAAAGCATTACACTGATCAATTTAACAATTTAGAGGAATTAAACAGGTTCTTAAAAGAGAGAAACTATCAAAGCTAACTTAAGAAATCCATAAACAAAAAGCTTTATATTTATTAAAGAAATTGAATTCATAGTTAAAACTCTCCCACAAAGAATGCTTTATGCCTAATTATCGTTACTATTAAATTATACTAAAACATTTAAGGGAAAAAGTAATACCAAACTATCAATGTCATGAATGAAATATGATCAACATTGCATATCCTACAGACATTTAAAGGACAATAGGGCATATTTACAAATAATTTTATGCTAATAAATTTGACAACTTAAGTGAAATGGACAAAATCATTTAAAAGCACAATTTGTCAAAACTAACTAGTGAGGAAATTTGAAGCTTGAATAGCGCTATATTTATTTTTAAAAATTGAATCCATAATATAAAATGTTCCCACAAAATAAACTCCAGACCAAAATGGTGAACTTAATTAAATGTCTGCAGAATACAAAGTCTTTCAGAAAACTGGCAAAGAAATATCCCTCTCCAACTCATTTTTATGAGATCAGAATAATTCTGAAGCCAAAACCTGAAAAATATATTTCTGTAAACATAAGTGAAAACTCCTTAATAAAATATTAGCCATCAGGGTTAAAATTTTAAACTAAATCAATGTAATTCAGGGAGTTAATAGAATAGAGGAGAAAATCACATAACTTAGTACATGCAGGAAACACACCTGATGAAATTCAACATTGATTTATGACTTAAAAAATCCTCACTGACAATCTAAGAAGAGAAACAAAATTGTGGTTCCATTTGTATGAAGTCTAAGAACAGGTAAAAACTCAGCTGTGGTTATAAAATCAGAAAGCTGTTGCCTCTGGCGGGAGCTGGGGTTAGGCAGCGAGACCGGCTAGAAAAGGATGTGAAGAAACGTATCCACTGCTCCGCGTGGATGGAACCTTGGGTGGTGGTCACAGGAGTGCTTACAGTTCTCACAACTCATCAGACTGAACACTCAAGTCCTATGCATGTTATTGTATCTAAATTAAATTTAAATTAAAAAAAATAAGAAGCCCACATGCAGCACTCACAGGGACACATATGCACCGACTTCGCTTGCAATAACAGATGAACTGGTGAAAGACGGAGGTGGCAACAGCAGCGTATTTGGGGGAGTTTCCAAATCCATATGTTAAAAAGAGATAAAGTCAGTAGATAGCAAGACCAAAACCCAGGGACCACATTTACAATAAAACTAGTTGACAATACACAAGTGGGCCGGGGCAAACCACCAGAGGCACAAGATCTGCAAGTTATCAGCATCCGTGCAGGAGGAAACAGAGGGCAAAACTGGGTGCCTGACTGACCAGAAAACCCAAATAGCCAATATGGGGTCACTGCAAAGGGCAGGGAATGTATACGCGAACCACAGTTAAAGCTGGAAGCAGCTTTACTTACTCCAATAACCGGTGAATACAAGGGTCCTGCTCTAAGGCCTGAAAGACATGTAAGAGTCAAACCCCAGGATTTTCTTATAAAACAGGGCCCTATACCAAGGATAAACTCTTTGGGTGAAATAAAATGAAGCAAATACAAAAAAAATAGAGAAAAAAGGAAAGATAAGGTGCAAACAAAAGTAGGGGAGAGGAAACAGTCAGGAAATCTTAACCTATCAACTCAACATATGAGCATGTGTTGAGATCAATTCAATATAACGCTACTATGAGAAAAAAAGGAGGATATTCGGCAAAACATCCCTACAGACAATGAAAGCTGCCAGAAAGACATGGTTTTAAAAGAGCAAATCTGTAACTTAATATGTCTGTAACTTAAATAAGTTAACTAAGATATGAGAAAGCAACAGAAGTCAGAATTTGAAAAACTCAAAAATAAAGTTATGGGGAAAAATAGAAATAAATAAGAAAAATCAGTTTAGAAATGAAGACTAAACTAGGAGGAACACAAGAGTGAATAAACGCAACAGATAATGACTTAGAAGAAATATAAATTCAAAAAAGAAGGAGAAATTTAATCAGAAAAGAATGAAGAGATTAAAAATATTGTCAGAGTGACAAATATTAAAGATACACAAAGAAGATCCAACACCACAATGACAGATGTTTCTGAAGAAAAAAACCAAAGTAAAGGAAAAGAACAAATACTAAAATCAAGAAAATGTTCCTAAAATTAAAAAAAGGATTTTAAACCAGACATTGATAGAGAACACAATGTACCTGGGAATATCAATGCAGAATGATAATCATAAAAATGTATTCTACTGACATCACTAACTTTTTTTAATTAAAAACTATGTTAGCATCTAGGTAAAAAATAATGCATTACTTGGAATTAAAAAGTAATTTTATCATCAGACTTTCGTACCCCAGGAAAATGAAGCCACTTATTTACCTTATTCAATGTTTTCTATCCATTAGCAATATCAAGCATCAGAGAATTTTGTATCTATAAGCCTTTCCCAAGGGAATTACTGGAGAATGAGCTTCAGACAACCAAAAAAACTAGAGAGAAATAGACACAAGGAGTAGTAGCGATCACTAAATTACATATACATGTGCTTAAGAATACATACACTTGTAGATCTGAGATTAAATAAGGATTAAGCAGGAATGAGTATAGTATGGAAGGAAGATAGATACATAGATATACACTCAGATAATACATAGTATAACCATAAAAAACAAAAGGGATAATGGCAAGTACATATACAATTTCTTATCTTCTTTGAGAAATCATAATTGGAGATATTAATATTGTTATGTTGAGACTGTTGTTTGTGTAATGCAGGCTAGAGCAAACGAATCATCACGGGACATTCTAAGTCATTCAATCTTTGGTGTCTTTGAGAGCCAGGATTACAAACATGGATGGGAGGAGACACATACATATAACTTAGAAGAGGTTGAGGAAATGCCATGCAGTCATGGGTTTGAAATGGAAACTCTATATGTACACATGAAGTCATTACATGTGTGTATAGAAGATCATATCTACATATCTGTATCTATATAGGTATAAGCCGGTAGTAATAAGCATCTCCAGTGACCACGTTGTAGCCTTGAAATGCTGTTTCCCATTACAAAACAGAGCTTCTCAGAGAATATTCAAAGTTAACTAGGTCCATCCTGAGACACAGGAGAGCATGACAGCCATGACTGACTAGTAGGGTCCGGTCAAAGGGACTCAGCAACCAACATGAAAAGGCTCTCAGTACCTAAAGAGGGGAAACTTCAAACCTCTATAAAGAAAAGAACTGCAATAAATTGAAACCCATGAAATATTTCAGATTTATAATGCTATTTGCAATTGATCACCTTCAGGGGGTGACAAGGAACCAACTCACTATTGAAAACTGAAATAAAATATAAGATTCTAGCATTTATCCTACCCCTCCTATATGAACTGTGCCTCTGAGTAACAAAGTATTGGATGAGAAAAAGTGTTTCCTTATTCAAACAGTTGAGGTATTAGATGTGTGATGAAATAATAGATTAAGATGTCACCAATCCTCAATAAATGAATGGATTTAGGTATCGCGCCTCAATGGCTACTCACATTAAAAAAAAAAAATTATAAACCAGACACAACGTTCTGTTGAAAGAACATGCCACCCACTGTAGTCCTGTAAAAGGGTCACATCTGAGTCGGGCCAAACCTCAGATTCTGGCTGCCAATTCGCAGGAAACTCAGAGGACAAAGGCGCATGTTGAACTGCACCAGGAGTCTGCGTCCAGCCAAATCTAGCCTGCAGGTCACATGCCAGGTTCATCAACACAAATTGTAAGGAAAATGGCAGGGGCTGGCGGGGGTGGAGAAGAAGAAACTGCAGATTAAAGGAACTTGAAAAGGCCAGGTTTTAAAAAATGTGCAATATTTAACTACAGTGTTTAGGGATGCACTCAAGTGATAAAACCACAACGTAATGCACAGATGTGATGACTGTAAAACCAGGAGAGTGGTTCTTTTCAGAGAGAGAACAGTGCTGAGTCTGGAATGAAGCATGGGAGGTGTTGCTTGGGGGCTGCAAAGTTCTCTCTCTTGACCTGGGTGGATTGAAGGGTGTTTTCCTCATAAAAATTCACTAGGATATGGTTTTGTAAAGTTTTCTGTTTATGTGTTTTATTTTACAACAAAATTGTGTGTGTGTGTGGGGGGGGGAATTCCCTTGAGTTTCCTGGTGATCCAGGGGTTAGAACTTGGCGCGTTCACTGCCGGGGCCTGGGTTCAATCCCCAATCAGGGAACTAAGATCCCGCAAGCCATGCGGGCAAAAAAACAAAAACAAAAACACAAAAAAGCCCCACAAAAAGCCCAAACAAAAAACAAATGTGTGTGTGTGTATACACACACTGTGTACTGTGTATACATATTTGTGTATTTATATGTGTGTGTATCTGTATGTATGTATTTATTCTATGTCTATCAACATATTTGTATGTCCATCTATATCATCTATCATCTATCTCTGTGTCTATAATGCTTTAAATGAGATGTCTTTCAAGAAAATGTCTCCTCCATTAGGAAAGGACCTATAAATGATCCAAATCAAATTTTGCATGCTGGGGTAAAATAGTAGAGCTCAGTCTCTACATCAATAAAAGAGAATTTAAAACAAGGCGGTCCAGAAGCTTAGGCCAGGACTCTTACTATTAACATGTAAGCAACAGAAGCCACCTCTCGCTTCGGGACTCCACCCTGAAACATACTCCACTGGGGCTGGCTCTCCCTTTGTCCTCAGCAATTAGCACAGTTTACACTTGAGCGATCATTGTTTTGACCTGCCCTAAGTCTCGGCATCCGGACTCCATCACCCACCATCTGTGCTCCAGCCAGGAGGACCTCTCAGCATCTCTCCAGCAAGCACCGGAAGTGGGTCTTGGCCACAGGCCTACACAGTGACATGCAGCCAAGGGACAGGGACTGCTGTCATTCATGGTCTCAAGGACCAGAGCTGATCAAAACCAGCTCCATGCAGATTCAGCTGCTCAGGATACCCTCCGCTTTACAGTGAGAGAAGGCAAAGTAAGAGAAAAGAGAAAAAGAGGTGCCAAGAGGACACAAAGGAGAGAGAAAATATAAAGAGAGAAGAACCAACAGAAAAAGAAGAAACACTAAACAGTACGAAGAAGAGAGAGAAAAGGAGAAGTTAGGGAACGGGTAGCACAAAATCAAAGAGAAGTAACATGCCTTCTGAAAAGAGTTGGCTATTGCCAGTGAAGTTCCACTCCGAACTGCGTTCAAATACTTTCAGCATGAAAATAGAATACACACACTCTTTAAGGGGGGTTATTCCTCATCCTGATCTAAATATTTATTTGTGGAAGGGGTTTCCATAGTAACTGGGGGACAACAGAAATCCCCACCAGCTCTATAAGAGACCAGGACCACTTCACACTATCCTTTTGAGATTCTGGGGAGCCGGCAGTCAGACTGAGGCAGTGATGACATCAAGATGCTGAGGCTTCAGCCCCAAACTTGGGCAGCAAAGCGCGTGGTCAGCACCGGGCAGATACACTAGCCTCGGGCCTCTCAGCACAGGCCACGGGGGACAGCAGCTTTAGACTGGCTGGTGGTAACTGACCAGGTCGGGGAGAAGGGATACCCGCATCCTCCACAAGGCTGCATGCTCTTTAACTGTCCCCAAAGCTAAATGCACCTCTCCCCAGCCTGGCTTTATCTTGACTGGGTTCATGATCTTTCAGAATCTGCCAAGAGTATCAAGAGGTTACACCAGAAGACCTCATGTCCAGACTCATGCTAGTGGGAAAAGATTGGTGATCAGGTGTGAGTTGTGAAGATAAAATTTTCTTACTAAAAGGATCAAGAAGATGTGGTATATTGGAATATTTCTCAGCCACTTAAAAGAATGAAATAACGCCATTTGCAGCGACAAGGATGGACCTAGAGATTGTCATACTGAGTGAAGGAAGTCAGACAAAGACAAATATCATATGATATTGTTTATAGGTGGAATCTAAAAAAAATGGTGCAAACGAGCTTATCTACAAAACAGAGAGACTCACAGATGTAGAAAAACTTATGGTTACCAAGGGGGAAAGGAGGGAAGGATAAATTGGGAGATTGGGATTGACATATACACACTGCTATATATAAAATAGAGAACTAATAAGAACCTGATGTATAGCACAGGGAACTCTACTCAATTCTCTGTAATGACCTATATGGGAAAAGAATCTAAAAAAGAATAGATACATGTATATGTATAAATGATTCACTTTTCTGTACAGCAGAAACTAACACAACATTGTAAATCAACTATACTCCAATAAAAATTAACTTTTTAAAAAAGGTACCAAGCAAACTGTTTATTTTAGCTGTAAATAGGAGAGGACCAAAGACGGCCTCTCTAATGATGTCCTTTTCCAATATTTAGCCCCATAGGGATGCAGAGGAACAGAATACACTGGGTGGAGTGTAGGTGTGGGGAGGAAAATGCACATAACCACTGCCTTCATCTCTGGCATTGAGCTCTTAATCAGGGGCTACTCTTCAGATTTTATCCTATGTGTGAATGCATCTTGCATAGAAATTACTATAGTATAAATATAAATATATACACAGAATATAGATTCCATGAGAGCAAGGGGTTCTATTTGACTCACTGTTCAATCCTTCATGCCTAGAACAATGCTTGGCACCTAGCAAGCACTCAATACATGTTTACACAAAAATAAATAAGTAAATTAATAAATCACATCCCTTATGCATGGCTGTACAGCTGCTGTTTTGGACCACGCCTTGAAAAATTCTCTAAAAATAGCCCTTGTCTAAGAGGGTTCCTTCCTTGGGTGGCTTTGCCCCTGTTTCAAGGTTTTTAGGTGTTCTGACTGCTTTGTCTTGCTTCTGCCGCCTTGGGTGCTTATCTGAATCCTGTCTTGACTTCCGGACATCACCTGAACCTGCATCCTGAGTGCTATCCCAGATTTGATTCCTGGCTCTGCCATGACCCCCTGCTTCTGTGTAGTTCATGGGTCTAGGACTGTACCCACCGTATTCTCTTCCTTCTTTCGTGACATTTGCTCATGGATAGGTCAACAGCAGGGTCTCGAGAGGGAGGGAAACACAAATTGGCAGAAGACTCTCCGAAAGAGTTAGAAGGTGAGAATTAGCTGACATCAAGCATGTTCCAAAAAGTTCATGTACTGATTAATCTGATCCTTATGCAACACAATAAAGTAGGTTTTATTATCATTCTCATTGTTAATTAAGGAAACTGAGGCACAGAGAAGTTAAATAAGTGACCCAAAGTCTCACAGTTAATAAAAGGCAGAGCCAAGATTTTGTTTTGTTTTGTTTTGCTTATTATTTTTTCTTATTGAAGTATAGTTGATTTACAATGTTGTGTTAGTTTCAGGTGTATAGCAAATATATATATATTATATATATATATATATATATATAAATATTATTTCTCAGATTCTTTTCCCTTATAGGTTGTTACAAAATATTGGATATAGTTCCATGTTGTATACAGTAGTTGGTTATCTATTTTAAATATAGTAGTGTGTATCTGTTCATCTCAACCTCCTACTTTCTCCCTCCCCCTACCCCCTCCGCCACTTTTCCCCTTTGGTAATCATGTTTGTTTTCTACATCTGTGAGTCTCTTTCTGTTTTGTAAGTAAGTTCATTTGTGTCTTTTTTTTTAGAGTCCACATATAAGTGATATCATATAATATTTGTCTTTGTCTGATTTACTTCACTTAATATGACAATCTCTAGGTCCATCCATGTTGCTGCAAATGCCATTATTTCACTCTTTTTTATGGCTGAGTAATATTCCACTGTATATATGTACCACATCTTCTTTATCCATTCCTCCGTCAATGGACATTTAGGTTGCTTCCATGTCTTGGCTATTGCAAATGGTGCTGCAATGAACATTGGGGTGCATGTGTCTTTTCCAGTTATGATTTAAATTCTGATGGTTTGCTGCAGAGCTGGAACTCGTAACCACTACAATACCTCCATGCTGATTCCAGGAGTGATTTTCCCCTAGACAGTGTGGGTAGATTACAAGAGGATGATGGGACAGGATGTAGGCAGGGCAAGGAGAAAAAGCACAAAACTTGAGCTTTCTTCCATAATCAAAACCAACTACCATCCGCACAGTACCCATTCACTGAGTGTTTACTGCGTGTGTGCGGATGGAGACTAGGATTTTAATTTCTCTTCAGAACAAGCCTCTGAGATGTGAAATCGGGCTCTCAAAGCATTCAGCATTTCTCCAAGGTCACTAGTCCAGAACTGGCAACTTAAGATTCATTCTCTGGTCTTGTCCCAAGCCTGTGCTCTTAACCACTGTTCCAAACTCCATCCCCTGACCACAGAGCCTCCACGCACAGCACTGGGGGGCCCTGGCACACGCCTTACCCACATTCCTAGTGGCTGACGGTTGTGTGGGATGAAGCGCTAAGCTCCATGTTCTGTATACTGTTTTAGCGTTTGTGTCACAGCGAGGAAGGCGTAGGATTACTTCATGATCCAAATATGGTTGATCTTGATCTGAGAATTTTTTTCTCAAACTGACTTAACATGACAATGAGCTCAAAATGAACTACAACGTAAAATAACTGAAAGTGGAAATACAGCACTGCACTACAAGCTCTCATCCTTTAATTGTATTATATGTTTTCCCTTATACCCATCCCTTGAGATTGAGCTGTTGGACCAGATTTTCCTTGACATTTCTGATTTTCCGTTTAAGGCAAGTCTTTCACACTGTGTACATTTCCCACCACTCGAATTTTCTGACTTCTTTCCATATATCATGACCGATGCCATTTCAAGTAGATAAAATGGTGTTAAGTGCCTACTGCGTGTGGGGACCTGGGCTGAAAGCCTAGCAAAGTTAGACACATAAACAACTAATCTGCAGAGTGGGGGTGTTGTAAAGAGGGGTTGGGATGGGGCTTGAGGGGAAATCTACAAGATGACAGTTGGTCTGCTCTTTGCAAGAGGAGGGCAAATTAGGAGTGCATAATTAAGAGGTGTGAGCTCGAGTAACGGGGAGACCTCTAGATGCCTGCACTGGGAGTTTTGGCTCTGGTACCAACAAGTATGCAATTCTGGGTGAATCATTTTATGAGCTTTTTGTTTTCTCATCCATAAAACAAGTCAGTTACACTCCCAGATCCCATGCAACTTAAAATCTGAAATGACACATTTCTAAATCAGTGCCATGACCCATCCAGCCTATTACTCTGCTTGAAATATGTCATCAAGGAATATACTACAGTAGTTACCAACTCATGACATGGACCCTAAAAAGAAAGTATCATGGGATGGAAGGTTGCCCTGCTGTCTGTCTAGGGAGGTTTGGCCACTGACCAATGTCTGACAGCCACGAGCAGACAGATTAAGTAGGTTGTTCCTGTTGCCTATTCAGTCCTGGATTAATAGATGGTTTCTTTAGCTCCTGACTGCTTCTCTTTTTAGGCTGTCTTAGCACATTCAGTTGTTAATCCTGGCCTAATAGCTGACGTTTGCTTGTGGCCAGAGGAAAGTCAGAGCACATGAGGTCGTGGTGGCAAAGGAGAGAGATGATGATTCCTTAGGATTTCCCATATATTGTAAATTCTGGAAGGAGGGATTTTTTTCCTTTTTTTCCCCCCGTTTGGCCACACTGTGCAGCAAGCAGGATCTTAGTTCCCCAACCAGGGATGAAACCCACACCTGCAGTGGAAGCACAGAGTCTTAACCACTGGACTGCCAGGGAAGTCCTGGGATGTCCTTTCTTTCTTTCTTTCTTTCTTTCTTTCTTTCTTTCTTTCTTTCTTTCTTTCTTTCTTTCTTTCTTTCTTTCTTTCTTTCTTTTTCTTTCTTTCTTTCTTTCTTTCTTTCTTTCTTTCTTTCTTTCTTTCTTTCTTTTTCTTCTTTCTTTCTTTCTTTCTTTCTTTCTTCCTTTCTTTCTTCTTTCTTTCTTTTTCTTCCTTCCTTCCTTCCTTCCTTCCTTTCTTTCTTTCTTTAAGCTCTTTATTGGAATATATTTGCTTTACACTCTTGTACCAGTTTTTGAGGTACACCAAAGTGAATCAGCTGTATTTATACATACATCCCCACATCCCCTCCCTCCCGTGACTCCCTGCCCCCCTCCCTGTCCTGACCCTCTAAGGCATCTCCCATTATCAAGTTCATCTCCTTTTGTTATACAGCAACTTCCCACTAGCTATCTATTTTACAGTTGGTAGTGTAAATATGTCTATGCTACTCTCTCACTTCATCCCAGCTTCCCCTTCGTGCCCCCGCTCCCCCAGCCTCGTGTCCTCCAGTCCATTGTCTGCATCTGCATGGGATGTATTTCTTATAGTGACTTTTTGACCATTCATCAATGCCTTCAATTGAAATTTAACATGTGAGTTTCCATTGAGAGAGGGGCATGTGTTATGGGCAGGGTCCAACAGGGACTCACTGACATTTCAGGTAAAAGAAGTCTAGCCTAATCCAGAAAGGAAAAGTTAGGAAAAGTGCCCCCTCAGTCTCTAGGCTTGGTGCAGGTCTAACCCATGCCCTCTCCATTTAATACTTCTGGCCTCCTGAAGTCTTCTGACTCCACGACTGGTGGCCATCTCCATGCAAGATGCCAAAAGCATCTTTCAAAATCATGGATCAACCAAGAGGGTGCCCTTGGCCTCCTGTTCAGACCTCATGGGATTTTGCCATGGCCACGTCTGCACTGCAAACAAATAACAGGCAGCTGAGCAAGAGAGAGCAGTGCTGGGCCTGCCAACGCTCAGGGCGGTGCATCCTTGGCCTTGTGTCTGCGACAGTATAATGGATGAATTATTAATTATGATGTTTCACCAGGATAAAGGAAACTTGTAGGTGATTCTTTCCAAACACAAGAGTACAAAAGACTGTGCCTGGGGCTCAGGCTTTTATTACTGGCAGATGAACATTTGGAAGAGAATAATAGAGATGATTGATATTTTTCACCTCTCCTTTCAGCCAAGCACTTAATAAGCACTAATTCATTAATTTTCAAAACAGCCTTGTGAAAAAGGAAATATCATTTCTATATTTTTCTTCCCACAATTTTTAAAGGTTGAAAAATTAAGGCATCTTCTAAAAAGCAGTCCTAAATGTGTGTTCTTTTAAAGCACTATTTAAGTGCAACTTCACAACTCAAACTATTTCTTCTTCTAAATAAAGGGAAATATTCATCATACCAGGAAATGTTTAAGACATGGAGGCATTTGTTTTGATTCTGACTGTCAGAGCAAGAATGTTTGGAGACTCTTAGGAACCCAATAAATATTCCAACAGCTTCCTATTTGTTACTGCCCTAAAATCTGATTTGCTAGAAAAAAACATTATCTTCACAGCCCCAAATACTGTGGGTAAATGCTACCAAAATGTTTTCTTTGTAACTACTTTTCCTAGAATCAAAAATTAAAGAGTATTTGATTTTATCTATAGAGATACATGAGTTTTAAATGCTTTAAGGGCATTCACCATCTGCCTGACACACGTTGGATGGTGTAGCAGTGTGGAGAAGATAGAGAACAGGAATTGGTGGCAAGGACTGGGATGGAGATGTTCATTTGTCAGTTTATTGTTGTCATTATTATTGACATTGTCATCTTCACTCTCAATGATGTACATCAGTGTATTACACCAGAATTCACAAAGGCCTTTTTAAACACTTATTGATTAAATTCTGTAAGAACCCCACAAGGTAGGTTTTGTGATCTTATCAGAGACCCTGTCTCCAAAAGAAAACAATGTAAATAGCATTATTTCAAGACCTGAGGAGGTCAATATATAACATTATCCATTTTCAAGCCTGAATGCTGAACAAATTGAGATGGAAGAATAGACATTTAGAGAATGAGATGTTTCCCTTCTTATTAATAAAACGTCAAGGAACATGGCTTAAACATGTGGCAACAGTTAGATTCCTAACACTGAACCCCCAATTAGGCACTCACTTCTGCTCAGGCACAAACAGTATTGGATAACCACAGGTCCACTCCCTAAGGGTAGAGAATGTTTCAGAAATGTTCAGGACACAAGCTCCCTGCAGGCATGTCCCAAAGAAGAAGAGATGAAGTATGCAGGTTCAATTGCTCATCCCAAACTCATCGACTAGAAAAGTCACATCTCCTGTCTCAGATTCTGATGGCTGTCTCTCCATTTGGAAGGATGTGCAAGAGGAGGGAATACTAATTCCCTTGCAACATATGACTCCTTCTATCGAATTTTCCATTATTTTATTTCGGTGTAATGTTTAGAGATACTTGTGGGGTTTTCGGTTGGTTTGTTTTTGGGGTTTTATTTTGTTTTGTTTTTACCCTCTTGTGTTGTGTTAGCTGTCATGTGGGCTGGTGGGAGACAATTGCTATACCCTGGTCAGTAGAGACTGAAGCAGGAGATTTTGCCCAAACAGAGAGGTCTGGTGGGCAATTGTGGAATTTCTCATATTCAGGACATACCTCTCCACCTCCTACTAATAGCAGAGCCACCTTAATATGCCTCACTTTAAAAAGTAACTACTTAGATCCCAAGGCATTTATTGTGTGGCTTATCTCAGAGTAGTTTTCCATCTTAGCTAGATCCAAGTTAGTTGTTGATGTAACAGAAGACAAATGCTGGTTCTCTTTTGGGGTCTGTCTTTTATGCCTCTAATTCATCCTCCCTTGATAGCAGGAGGAGCCCCACTTCTGAATAACAACTCCTCCACTGACAAATTTTCTTGGTCTCTGTCTCAGCCTTGACATTCAGATCACTTTTCATCTCCAGTTCCTCCCTTCTTAGGATCAACCCCCAAAGTCCATCTTCCCAGGAATGTACCGCTCATCTATATCTGGGAAACTGGCACATTTATATTCCAAAAGGCAGGGGCAAATTGAGGTATCCTTCTAATATTAGAGATCTGGTGAAAGTCCAGGTATTATAAGGTGTAAACAGTGGACCAACTGCAGAGAGGTAGATAGATTAGAAGGCTCAGGTGATTATCAAAGGTAGTCACTGGGACAGTGTCACGTAGGTGAGGTCAACCCTTGGACAGAAGAGGGAAGCTGGACTGGTCCAGAGGAATGCCAAGAAGGACACTGCTTTCAGATTGAAATTGTCTGTTTTTTCTCTTCATTTAAGGTCCCAGTTACCTCTGGATATATCATCAGTTAAATAAAAGGATGAAAGATGAAAAGGCAGCTAACTACAATTTCCAGACAGAGAAAATTCTTTCTTTTATATTAAAAGAAATGAATTCCAAAACCAAGCTTGAGTTCTTCTCATTTTGCTTCTTTGAGTTACACGCAAGCCCACAGGTCATGTTTTGATACAAATGTTGGCCTTTTGATCATGAGAATCCTCAATACGCAGCATAGGGCATGCGTGAGGAATGGGAGAGTTCACCTTAGGAAGGGTACAAGAAAGGAGACAATGCGATGCTGTATGGAAGTGGTACCAATGCCTGGTCCATGGACTGGGCCAGTCCACCAACTGTTTGTTATGTGTCTACAATGAAATAACTGCAGAACTTTCTGTAGTGAACAGCTGGAAACGTTTTCAGCATTTTGACAGAGTCATTCTATGACCATTGACTCTAATAATAAAATATTTGGCTCATGTTTTGTGTGACTGCTTTTGTTTTTCATTTTTCTAGCAATGCATTTTTATTGTAATTTTAAATGTGTTAATCCATGAAATATTAGACATTAAAAAAGACTTTATTTTACCACAGATATAGAAATACTCAAAGATGCATGCACCCCAATGTTCACAGCAGCACTATTTACAACAGCCAAGACATGGAAGCAACCTAAATGTCCATCAAAAGATGAATGAAGATGTGGTACATATATACAATGGAGTATTACTCAGCCATGAAAAAGAATGAAAAATGCCATTTGCAGCAACATGGATGGACCAAGAGATTATCATACTAAGTAAAGTAAGTCAAACAAAGACAAATACCATATAATATCACATATATGTGGAATATAAAACATGATACAAAAGAACTAATTTTCAAAACAGAAATAGACTCACAAACTTCCAAAGCAAACTTATGGTTGCCAAGGAGGAAAGGTGGGGGGGGGGGGGTAAATTAGGAGTTTGGGATTAACATATACACACTACTATATATAAAATTGATAATCAACAAGGACCTATTATATAGCACAGGGAACTCTACTTAATATTCTGTAATAACCTATATAGGAAAGGAATCTGAAAAAGAATGGATGTGTGTATGTGTATAACTGAATCACTTCCCTATGCACCTGATACTAACACAACATTGCAAATCAAATATACTCCAATGTAAAATAATAATTAAAAAAAAAAAAAGTACTCTTCTATGGCATAGTTTCCCAAACTGCGTGCTGAGGAATACCAGCATTTCATAACATGCTAAAAAATGCTTTGAGGAGAAGGGAAATTGTTACTGAGTCCAAGCTCACTCTGCTCACGGCATGACAGGCCAATGAATCAGAGACAAGGTGTTGAGGCAAGGAATACAACTTTATTTGGAAAGCTGGCAGACCGAGAAGATGCAGACTAGTGTCTCCGAAAAACCTTCTTATCGGGGTCTGGAGGCCAGTTTGTTTTATAGAATCAGAGAGGGAGAGGTTGTGAGGAGCTAAAGTGAAAATGCTATCAGTCTTGCAAAACATCTCTGGGAATAACCAGCCTCAGTGAGGGGATATGTTAATTTCAGCCATTCACACAAGTGGGCAGGGCGGAGTGTCTGCCTGTGAGTTGAGCAGAGGCACTTTAGTTTAATATTCAGGCAGAAGGCCAGTGTTCCCTGAGGCAGACCATCATGTATGATTATAATAACAAAAGCGGCAAAAAGCAAAGGTTAAAGTCAACAAAACCAATCCAACATGGAGTCCAATTTAACTCTTTCCTGTTAAACAGTTCCTTCCTCAAATAACTGTGAGCACCACCTTTTACAGTTAAGTTTCTAACCCAGCCACTCCACAGTCCCTGGTCTGACTCTTCCCAGAGCTGTCTGGACAGCCCTGTCTGGGGCTCCTTGAGGTTCCCTTGAAGTGCCTCAGAATCTTTGATGGGAACACCTTTCTCATTGACCCCAGCTCTGGTCATCTTTTTTCATCCAACCAGCCACCACCCATCACAGGATATACAGGGAATTGAAAAATGACCAAGTTGTGTAGTGGGGTTTGGATGAAAATATTAATGGCCATCAAGAGAATCTGTTCCAAACCTTCAAGAGAGACTTGGCCGATGATGCTGTAAACTCCTTGTCTGAGCTGTATATCTTTGGAGCAGAGCCCATGTTTGGATAGGGAGGTGAGGCCTGAAAACGTAAAATTCAGTCTTCACTGGTGAGGACAGTGGAGGAATTTTGACTGTTCTGTGTGGCTGCCTCAGTGAACTTGGACTGCAAAATCCCAATGAGGTGTGGACACTGGGCACCTCCATTTTTTCCATTTCATCCTCTAGCTATAGTGTTCGTCCCATTTAGCTTTCCCACCTGGACCTTCTTATTCTCACTATTCTTCCCAGGAGGGGGAATGCTTGTAGACAGACAAAGTGTACAACCATCAGAGTTTCCTTTTACTGGCCTCTCTAATAACAATGAAAAGTATTTCACTATTTCCTTCTTTCTTAGACAACGTGCTGCTCTTTACTGGCATGAAGTGGTGGAAGCCATATGAGTGAAGAAGCTCGTAGTTCACAGTGAGGATTCAAACTACAGTTTTCCCGGAACACATATTTGCCCTTTATCAGTGTCCCCAAGCTCACTCCCAACTAAGAGTTGGGTTAAGGGAAACTGGATCCATTCACTCTGTACATGCACATAGTAAGGGTTTTGAGAAATCCTACTCTGAAGAAACCTATGCAACTTTGCTTAACTCAACATCTCCTGTACCTGTTGAATCACTGAAACGATTTTATTTCTGCTTAACAGAATGGTACTTAACCTGGGCAATACCACCTGCATAGTCTGCAAACCTGAGTGATGCTTTGGTTACAAAGGCTCTATTGGCATTTGGAAGGTGAGGACCAGGGATGCTAAACATTATGTAATATAAGAGCCAGTCTTTTCCATTTAATGAAGAATGATCCCACTCAAAAGGGCAGTAGTGCCCCTGCTGGGTACAACACTTGATTCACATTTTAAGAACTCTAGTCTATATATCTATATATACATATAATACATAAACAACAAGGTCCTACTGTTGTAGCACAGGGAACTATATTCAATATCTTATAATAAACTATAATGGAAAAGAATATGAAAAAGAGTATGTGTGTGTGTGTGACTGAATCACTTTGCTGTAAACCAGAAACTAACACAACATTGTAAATCAACTATATTTCAATAAAAAAATTTAAAACAACACTAGTCTAGGTCAACCTCCTCATTGCACAGACAAGAAAACAGGCCTAGAGAGGGGCAGTGACATATAAGTTCACACAGCAGTGTCCATGGTCAGAGTCAGGTCTGGGACCAGCTCTCCTCTCCCTAATTCAGTGCCCAGCCCTCCACGTCACATTCTTTATTGTGCTTTTACTAGCACACTTGAAAGGACAACAAAAGAAGTTGTCCAAGATCATTAAAGAGAAAGTTTCTCAGACCCTCCAGAGTGTCTAAATTGCCTGTGGAAATATAATTGATGAGTGACTGAAACAATAAAGGAACTGGAGGGAAAAGCAGGAGGGGAAAGCGAGTGCTTTCACGTGGTGACTATATATGCCAGGCCTTTTGCTTTTCTCTGCCCCATCACCATCCTATGACATAAAGATCACTAACTCCATTTTTCAGATGAAGAAATTTGACGCTTAGAGCAATTAGCTCTAAATTCCTCAAGGTCACAAAGATCATTGAAAGTCATGGAGCTGGGGACTTCCTAGGTAGCACAGTGGTAAAGAATCCACCTGCCAATGCAGGGGACATGGGTTCGAGCCCTGCCCTGGGAAGATCCCACATGCCATGGAGCAACTAAGCCCGTGCGCCACAACTATTGAGCCTGTGCTCTAGAGCCCGTGAGTCACAACTACTGAGCCAATGTGCCACAACTATTGAAGCCCACGCGCCTAGGGCCCGTGCTCCACAACAAGAGAAGCCTCTACAATGAGAAGCCTGTGCACCACAATGAAGAGTAGCCCCCGCTTGCAGCAACTAGAGAAAGCCCATGTGTAACAACGAAGACCAAGCACAGCAAATAAATAAATAAAATAAATAAATAAATAAATTTATAAAAAAAAAAGAAAGAAAGAAAGTCATGGAGCTGGCACTCAAAGCCCGTTTTTGTCTGACTTCAAAGCCTGAGTTCTTTTCTTCAGGTCATGCTGCCTGGGTTCCTGCTGTCAGAAATGGGAAGCAAAACGCTGTATTGGTTGTATGTCTATTGTTAAAAAGTAACAGAACTCAATATAAGCAGGCTTAAGCAAAAATGAGCATTATTGGAAGGATACTGGAGTTCATGGAATCCACAGAGAAGTTGAACTACATAGCTGTCCAAGGCAGCTGAAGTGTGTGGACACACAACCCAGTGCCACACTGTCAAGGATGCTGACTCATCCCCAACTCCCAATCCTTGTTCCTAAGGTCAGTTCTGATTCAGCTTCAATCTGGCACTCACCCTGCATCTAACTGGTGTGGGATTAGAGTCACCCAGCAGAAACACAGCTGCTGATAAGGCATTTCTGTGGACAGAGTATTACCAATTTCTATGGGCAATTGTTACCAAGACCATGAAGCTTCTTTTGCATCCTTTGCATTAAGGTTTGCATTTTAAGAGAGCTTAATGCAACACAATTCAACCAATACTGATAGAACCTGCTTGCCAGTGAGGAGTCCTGAACAAAGAATTGTCCCTCCAGGTTTAAAGGGATTCAAAGATGGATAAGGCCCATATCTTGCCCTGCAGAAGTGTACTACCGACTGGCCTCAGTCAAAAGAATGAGTCGTAACTGTAAGAAGGGAGATTTGGGGGAAGGAAGTGGCTTTAAAGGAAGGGCTGACTCCTCAAATTGAAACCATGCAACTCAGATTGGGACTTGAACCCACGTGCTGGGACTTGAACCCAGCTAAAACTCGGATAGGGACTTGAACCCATGGTCTTTTTTCTTTTTTCTTTTTTTCCTTTAAGAATTTTTATTGACATATAATTGACATACAGAACCCACGGTCTTTTAATTGAGATCACATTCCTGGCCTCAGGACTTAGTGAAGCTCGGGTTCTTGATGTCTCATTGCAGAAAAAATTTCGTGAGAAACAAAGTGATAGGTAAGAAGTGGATTTATTTAGAGAGAAACACACTCCACAGACAGAGTGTGGGCCATCTCAGAAGGCGAGAGTCCCTGAAATATGCGGTGGTTAGTTTTTGTGGGTTGGGTAATTGCAAAGGCTAATGAGAGGGAGGATTATTTCAACTATTTTGGGGACAGGGAAAAGTTTTCCAGGAATTGGGCCACCGTCCACTTTTTGATCTTTGATGGTCGGCCTCGGAACTGTCATGGCTTCTGCTAATGTATTACAACGAGCATATAATGAGGCTCAAGGTCCATGGGCAGTCAAATCTTCTGCCATCTTGGACTAGTTGGTTCTAACTAGTTTTTGTCATGTCCTGTGGCCATGTCATTCTTTTAAAGGTTGTGCCCTGCACCCTTCCCACCTGTTTCAAAATCACACCAGGAGGTGACCAGTTGTCTCACCCGCCAGGTTCTCTCAGTTTTCCATGGTGCAGAAAGTAAGAGCTTATCCATGACCACAGCAAACTCAAAAGATGATCTTATGGTTAAGGACATGGGTAAAGCCAGGACATCTAGTTAGACCCTGGGAAACAAAGGAATGCCATCCAACAAAATAAATCTTCTAGCCAGGACCCCTTAGGAAAATATTCCCTTTGGGGCCATTTGGGTCCACGTCATGGAACATTCCATGGTAAAGGCCTTGTCTCCCATGGGGTGCCTGCCAGGACATGTTTCTGTCATTCATATCCCCCAGGGAAACACAAAAAAGTGAGAGAGTAAGTCTTCATTCTCATCAGATCTATGACAATACTACAGTGGAGGTAGGATCAACTTTGCTGGCATTAATCGTCTTGCCTTTCCACTACACAGGTGGTCCTAAGAAAATCGTGAATAGACCTGGGTCTGCATTGTATCCTGATCTCTGCCTGCTTTCTCTTTCTTTTCTCCTGATGATGCTCTCCCCATAAGCTTCTCCAGGGCATCTGCAGAAGCATCCTTTCTGGGCTTGTTCAGCTTAGATAGGACCATGATCTGGGCACTTTGATGCTTTCTCATTTCCCTCCATAAAAATGCATTGGTTCCTTAATTGCCTGAGTTGTTTACCTTCGATTAAGTAATCTCTAAATTGTTCGTGACTGACAGTCACAGCTCTTTTGGGTTTTCAAGTGTTTTATACTTGAACAAATGCCCAAACACAGCTTTACAGGTGGTCACCATGATAGGCAGTGAGGGAAATATTTGGGGGCAAAGGGCAGAGGCTTTTCATGGTGTGTTTCAGAATATATCACATGAGCAACTGCCTACTTTTCTTCTGTAAAAAGGCATGTCTACGTACTATGTTGGTGACTGGAGAAGTTATAATAGGCTCTGTGGCCTTGAAGGAATTGAAGAGTAGGAGAATCAATCATGCTTTGTTCAGGCTTAAAAGTCAAGAAGTTCAGTTCCACGTTTTTGAATACAAGAAACAAATTTATTTCTCCCACCCATTCCCCTCATACATTTACAATTAATTAAAAATTCTTAAGAGCTACATTACAATATTTTTCCATTGTGATTGAAATCAGGTTTTATACTATTTTAACCATCCTAAATATATTGAGACTTGATACAGGGCCCAGAATATGACTTATATGGATGAATGTTTCTGTGATTGTTACTTCTTAAGGGATTGATTCATTTATTATTATTAAACATCCTGTGTCTGGGTTGTGATCCTTTTCATGAAATCTACTTTTTGATATTAATGTAGCCACTCTATCTTTCTTATGTTTGGTATCTGCTTGGCATGTATTTTCTACCCCTTTATTTTAATTTATCTGTGTCTTTATATTTATTTATTTTTTTATTAAGTTTATTTCTGGCTGCATTGGGTCTTCGTTGCTACTCACAGGCTTTCTCTAGTTGTGGCGAGTGGGGGCTACTCTTCGTTGCAGTGTGCAGGCTTCTCATCACGGTGGCTTCTCTTGTTGTGGAGCATGGGCTCTAGGTGCATGGGCTTCAGTAGTTGCGGCACGTGGCCTCAGTAGTTGTGGCACATGGGCTTAGTTGCTCCACGGCATGTGGGATCTTCCCAGACTAGGGCTCGAACCCAAGTCCCCTACATTGGCAGGTGGATTCGTAACCACTGCACCACCAAGGAAGTCCCTGTGTCTTTATATTTAAATTGAATTTCTTAAAAAATATATTTAGCTGAGTCGTTTTCTTTTCCAATGTCAGTTTTTTTAATCAGAGTATTTACACCTTTTATATTTAGTATATTTAATTTTGGATTTAAATTGATTATCTTGTTATTTCTTTTTTATTTGTGCCATCTATTCTTTGTCCCCTTGCTCTTTGTCTTTGGTATTCTTTTGCATTAATTCAGTATTTTTATTATTCTTATAATAAATTATTGAAATTTATTATTTTGACTAAAATAGTGGCTTATTAGCCATACCTCTTTTCTTTAATTTTTGTAAGAGGTGAACTCTAGAGAGTTCACAATAATCGTCTTTAAATTATTAGAGCCTGCCTTCAAAGAACATTATACCATTTAATGTATACTCTAAGAATATTTCCGATCTCCCCCCACCCAACCTTTCGTGCCATTGTCGTCACATGTTTTCTTTCTATACATGTTATATACACAATAGAGTATCAGCTTTGATTTAAAGGCCAATTTTTTTTTTTTTTTATTTTTGACGGCCCTGTGTGTCTGGCAGGATCTTAGTTCCCCAGCTAGGCATTGAAGCCATGCCCCCTGCAGTGGACCACTGGACCACCAGGGAATTCCCTAAAAGCCAGTTTTCTTTTAAAGAATAAGTCTATATTTTAATGTAAAATTTCTCAGTTTAGAATGTTAGCCCCTAATTCAGAAAAATCAAAGGCAATGTGCAGGGCCCACCCTGTACAGTTCAAACAACATCAGCTGTGGTGGACTATTATGTTGAATATTGTATCTGCAACTTAGGTTTTGGTTTTGTTTTTGTTTTTTCACTCACTAGCGTGAAGTATAGCTCTTCACTCATCAGTACCCTCTCTTCGGCTGCTGCATAGTATTCCTTGGATAGATATACCATGGCTTGGTTAACCTTTCCCAAGGTGGTGAGCAATTAGATATTTTCAGGCTTTTACTATTGCAAACAGATCTACAATGACCACCCTTGTGCAGACCTCTTCACGCCCGTGAGTATATCTGTAGGGTCAATAGTGAGAAATGGAATCGCTGGTCAAGTGGTAAGACTGTTTTAAATTTTAACAGAAACATTGAAATCACTTCTTGAAGTGGCTGTAGGTAGTTAGTTCTCCACCAGCTGGGACTAAAGGCATCTCTACAGTGCTTATGAGGCTTGGTGTTAAGATTTTTACAGCTTTTTAGTGTTGCAACACTATAGAAAAACATTGAATATTTCCTATGGACATTATATGAAAATTTCTTTTTTGGAAAAAGAGTCCTATGGCCACCATTGCTGAAAAATGTCCATTTGCAGAAATTAGTGGGCTACCTTCTTAGATATTCTCTGTCAGGGACTGGGACAGGGGAATTAAAGAAGAAATGACTTCAAGCAGATCTTGGAATATTCATTTTGCAAAATAAGTTTTCAAAGAGTCTAGTTTCACCTCGTTAGTGATCACTTCTCTAACTCAGTAAGTTTTATAATTTAAAAAGTGTAATTGATTATTCCTCCTAAGAGTGATCTTAGAAGTCATGTAATTCATCCCTCCCACTCTTCAAATAAAACTAATGAAGCCCAGAGAGAAGCCACTTGCCCAGCTGGTTCTTAGCAAAATCATATCTGAAAACCAGAACTCATGGTTTCCAGTTCAGGGTATTGATGTGGAAGAAAAACTAGCCCAAATACAGAATCTTTGGGTTGGAAGCAGTCTTTAAAAGGACCTAGAAATCATACTCATATAATATAGCCTGCCATGCTATAGAGAAATCTTCCCAATAAAATATCAGATGTATCTTACAGCTTGAGTTGGAGCATTTTCTTTGAAACTTATTTCATTAATTTATGAGAAAAAGATAGACCATTACTGGGTAGCTTTGGTTATTAGAAAATCTTCCTTTCATTGTGCTGAAATCTACATTTTTTTATAATTTCTGGAACCTCTTGAACTTTCCCATTTCTTGGAGCATCCATGAATCAGATTCCAGGCTGTTCACCATCCCACTTCCGGCCCTCTGCATACTCTCCTATTTATCAATGTCCCTCTCAGAATGTGGCATGCAGAAGAGGACAAGGCGATAGTCCAGCTGTGGTCTGCCCAGTGCAGGGTGCGGTGGGGCCATTGTCTCCTTTGATCTGCTCTGTATACTTCTATTAATAGAACCCCAATGTGTCTGGCTTTCTTGGCAGTTGCATATCAGAGCTTATGGTCAATGGAAATACCAAGTCGTTGTTTGTTTGTCTGTTTGTTTTAATTGATGACTATTATGCCCGCCCAGTCTCCTTCATCTTCTTTTGATGTAGCTAATTGCAGGATTTGGAGTTAAAAATTCTACTTTTTAGCTTTAGTTAAACACTCTTACTTTTGAGGACATTTAAATCTTCATCTTCTTATCTAGAGTGTTTGTCTTTCTCTGTGCTATACCTCACACAAATCTGATAACCAGCCGTTCTATGCTTTTGTAGAAATCACTGAAGAAGAGACAAGCAAAGTGTGGTGGGGGAGGGCACAGGTCACGACACAAGTGACCTTGGTTCAAGTTGAATGATGACCGCTATGAATTCACATGCAGGACACAGAGACAACCTTTAATTCTATGTTTTTTGTTTGTTTGTTTGAACATGGCTACCATGAAAAACTGTTTAATGCCTTTCTGAAACAAAGATACCCTATACAACTACAGCATTCTTCTGATTTGCTGCCTGGTAACCATTTTTAAAAGGAGGAAATGGTGTTAGTTCCACATGACCCGTACTGGCTTTTAGTGATCATTTATTTGCAAATATTAACTTACAGATCTCCTGAAGGCAAAGAATCAGGGCACCCAAAGCCAAAAACATAATGCCCAAGCCAAAAAAAAAAACAAAAAGAATTTTTTGGAAGCAGAAGGAACCAGTTTTCTTCCAGCAATTTACTGTTTAAACCTCTTTTGATAGAGAAACATACAGCGTTGTGTTTAGGGGAGAGAAGATGGGCAGATGGTTTAAGTCAAAGGCTTCTGAAGGTCTTGGGAGTCTTTGTGAATGATGCAGGCACCTCCAGGAGAGCCTGAGACAGGCTAGGACTTGCAACAACACTGTCCTTCCCAAAGCACCCAACTCTCCCTCCCTCTCACTGCCTTTCACTTGTCACCATTCTGCCTACAGCACTTGGAGTCAACTCTAGCCTTTTTAATAAGATGGTTTGGAAGAGAGACAAGCCTTTTTCAGTCTGAGAGATAAAAATAAAAATGTCAGTGATCAGAATTTCCACATATGGTCTCAAATGATAGATGAAATTTAAAGCTGGCAATCGTCCTGAGTTGGAAGGACATAAGCAGCAGAGGCTGGAAAGGAGGTTTAAGGTTTTGTTTTGTTTTTTTTCCCCCAAGTGATAATGGACCAACCCCAAACACAGCTAGTTCTTTTCCTTTTTAAGGGCAGCGAAGTTTGCCAGGCCTTGTGCTTTTGCAGCCAACCTGTTCAGAGACATTTTGCAGCCCCTCCCCCACCTCTGTGAATAGGTTTTCCCAAAATTCCAGGAGGGAGTCCTCCACAGACTGCCCATCTGTTCTCAGGCATGCAGGGAATCTGAGGGACAATTGCATTTGGGAATCACCTGTTGGCGCTCCGGAAGAGAGACCACACTTCTGCACCAAGCCTTTGGAGGTTTTTTTTCTTTCTGCAAGATACTTCTGCTCTTGGGTGTGGTTAGAGATTAGGAGGAAAGATTAGAAGTGGGGAGGGAGGGATCTGTATCACAGTCAAGAAGGTCAAAGCCCAAGAAAGTTTGGCTTTTGCCCTGACAGGAGACAGGGACACATTTCCAAGACCAAACCTCCTGGGAACACTCTGATCTATACTCTTAGAGCTCGGAATATGAACCCATGCGACCCAGGCTCTGTGAGCAATGTACCGTATCTTTGAGCAAATCGTTCCGGCCTCAATTTACTCATCTCAAAAATAAGGAGGATGAACAATATGATATTTTAAAAGACTTCCTGTTTTACAATTTTGAAACTGCACAACCCAGATTGGGACTTGAATCCACTGCCTTTTCATTAAAATCACACATCTGGTCTCAGGACCTACTGAAGTTCAGATTCTTTATGTCTCATCACAGAAAGAATTTAATGAGAAACAAAGTGATAGGCAAGGAGTGGATTTATTTAGAGAGCATATTCCATAGACAGAATGCAGTCCAAATCAAAAGGTAAGTGAGGCCCTGGGAGATATACACCCCACAGACAGAGTGTGGGCCATCTCAGAGGTGAGAAAGGGCACCAGGGTATGGGGTTGTCCGTTTTTATAGGGGTGGGTAATTTCATAGGCTAATAAGTGGGAGGAGGAGTCCAGCTATTTTGGGAAGGGGTGGGGATTTCCAGGAATTGGGCCACTGCCCACTTTTTGATCCTTATGGTTGGCCTTAGAACTGTCAGAATTTTGAGGCTAAAATATATTCTATGGGCCAGTGGTTCTCAACTTTGGAATAGCTGGAATGTGAGTCAACTGGAGAGTTTCTTAAAACCTAGATTTTTGGACCCTGATACATCAATCTGTGGCAGAGCCTTAGACTTTGCACTCTTAACATGTCCTTGGATGCACCCATGCTGTTGCTTTAGGGACCATACTTTGAGAACCTTTGTTCAGACCAGCTGAACTCCCAGCAGGTTAGTGGTCATGTTTGGGAAGCAGTTACCTACAGGACTGATTAAGGACAAGTTAGCAAGAGACGACTTCGGGGACTGTAGCCAGATTTCAATATGCTCTATGTGAGAGTCAGGGACTGGGAAGAGGAGCAGTCAGGGGTCTGAAACTGCACCTTGAAAGACGTCATCAGAATTTAAGAAAATGCCACAGATACTAGGAGGAGTTGAGACTGTCTATAACCCAGTCCTGGCCTTAAAGATCCATTGTGCTCAAGAAAACCTAGTCAGAGAGACTGCATTAGTCAGGAGAAGCCCAGTCCTGCTGCTAAGAAAACACTTTTCAGCACATGCCCTGTTGAAAGTAGATCAGTATAACACATACACCCTACTATATGTAAAATACATAACTAACAAGAACCTACTGTATAGCACAGGGAACTCTACTCAATGTTCTGTAATAACCTACATGGGAAAAGAATCTGAAACAGAATATATATATAGAGATAGATGATAGATAGATAGATAGATGTATAACTGAATCACTTTGCTGAAACTAACACAAGATTGTAAATCAATTGTACTTCAATTAAAAAAAAAGGAGTAGGTCAGTATCATCTTCTCTCTACATAAAGGACAGCTCATCATTGTGCCTTTTCCTGTTAAAGGACCCCTGAAGCCCTGATCCCAACTCCTGGAAACAGCCCTGGGAGACAGAGCAGAGGACCAATATCCTGCTTTGTGGCAGGGTGGGGCATCACTTGCCTTTGTTGACCCAGCAAGGACAAACCTAGGAGGTGTTTTCCAGCAAGGAAGATGGGCACCTGTGCAGCCACACACAGCATCTTCCCAGAAGCCTTGTATAACCAAGAAATTGATGAGGTTCAAGACATAGTTCTAATCCCCTATTCAGCTTCATCCTCACCACAGCCTCTTTAATAAGCCAGTCTAAGCAGCTAAGCTAATTGGGTCACCAAAATGTTAACAACTTGATTCAGGGTCTTAGGGGTCTTACAGTCTTGAGTTGGACTTAGCAAGTGGATTCTCCAAAAGAATTACAATGGAGCTGAAAAGCAAAAGCCTTCAGAGGACTTGTGCTTTTAGACCCCTCTGCTTGCTGGTTAAATAGTACTTCAGTACCATTAAGTTCAGGTAACGATACCATAGGAGGAAAAACTAGAGAAAACTCAAAGTAGGAGAAGAAGTTCTAGTTTGTTGGGAAAGATATTAAGGTCATTTAATGAGTATCTACTGAGCAACCATGACTTGCCAGGGGCTGGGGACGCACTGATGAACAAGATGGCAATGACCCTGATGCCCTGATGAAGCTTACAGTTTAGGGAAGGAGACATAATCTAAACAAGTAAGCCCACAAATCATTAATTACACCTGTTGTAAGTGTCATGGTCGAGAACAAGGAATCACAGTAAAGTGCAATACTCTCTATAGCGTTCCAAGCTAACCTGATTCTGGGATATACAAACAAAAGTCAAGGCTTTAACCTAAATGCCCATCAACAGATGAATGGATAAAGAAGATGTGACACATATATACAATGGAATATTATTCAGCCATAAAATGGAATGAAATTGAGTTATTTGTAGTGAGGTGGATGGACCTAGAGTCCATCATACAGAACGAAGTAAGCCAGAAAGAGAAAAACAAATACCATATGCTAACTCATATATATGGAATCAAAAAAAAAATGATACCGATGAACCCAGTGACAGGGCAAGAATAAAGATGCAGATGTAGAGACAGACTTGAGGATACGGGGCGGGGGGTGGCAAAGGGGAAGCTAGGACGAAGTGAGAGAGTAGCGTTGACATACATACACTACCAAATGTAAAACAGATAGCTAGTGGGAAGCTGCTGCATAATACAGGGTGATCAACTCAATGATGGGTGATGACTTAGAGGGCTGGGATAGGGAGGGTGGAAGGGAGCCATGGGAGGGAGGGGATATGAGGATTTATGTATAAATACAGCTGATTCACTTTGTTGAACAGCAAAAACTGGCACAACAGTGTAAAGCAATTATATGCCAATAAAGAGCTAAAAAAACAAAAACAAAACTCAAGGTTTGACCATTATCATGCATAATTCATCACGTGAAGCCTTGCCCCAATGCAGAATCCTATGAGAGCAGCAGCATAGTGTGACAGGGCTTCTGTTCCTTTTGAAACGTGACATGTAAAAGCTTTCGAGCAATTCTTTCTTCACCTCCTGCCCTAGACAGATCTTTGCCAGAGCCTGGGCTCCATTCAAGGAGAATTTGAAGTGAGATAAGGAAGGGCCTTGGGGAGGTTGAAAGAATTGGAGAGACGGCTAAGAAAACTTAAGATAGCTCAAGAATCAGAGCATTAACTGCCTTGCCATCTCAGAGTGCATGCCTTTCATTAGAGGCTGGTGGCTTCCTCTCTCCATGGACACGAAAGTAGGAGCATCCCAGGGACCTCAGGGGCTAAAACCTCAACCCACACACCCTTTCAAGTCCACTTCTATTTCTTGGGGACCTTAATTCAACTGGAAGGAAATATTGAATCTTGAAGAATTCGGTTAAGATTCTGGCACAATCTTTACGCTTCAAATATGGAGGCACCCACTTTTTTGAAAACACGCCCTAGGACTGAGATCGCAGATGGGAAGGACTCATCTCGTTGACCTCCTGGCTCCAGGCCAGGCCACTGGCATCATTCCAGGCAGGGAGAGGACACGGCCTTGCCACCTAATGCACTGGGGCCACTTTCAAGGGAGCAGTGGTTCTAGGAAGGTCCCCACCCCAAACTAGCTACTCAGAATGCCATGCAGAGAACTACAGGGTTATCCCCTTGGTTTCAGGTTTTGCCTAAAGTTAAAGTGTAGGTGTCACCAGAGGCGTAGAGGTTATTACTATCTGTTAATACAGTAGCAGGAAGTACTTTCTTAGATCCTTTCCAATCAGAGCCAGTGGGGAGCAAAAGAGAAAGGTCACGTATCTGGGAAAATAGAATGTGGGAGAGAAAAGAAAGAAAAGGAGGTAGGCTGCATGGAGGAGCAGGGTTCCCGAGTGAAGAAGAGAGCGTGACATTTTGGAGCATCTGTTGATTTCCACGATGTAAACCGCCCCCCCCCCCCCACCCCCTACCATGACTAATTTCAAGCTGCCAGTGTGGTGTCAACTGGCTCACGAAATTCCTGGAAATGAACAATTGGCTGGTGCTTGCTGCTGGGTGAGTGTGGGTTTGCTGGGGATCCCCACGAGTGGACAGAGAGGCACCCAACGGGGAGATGGGACGTCCCCAGGTGTAGACCCGACCCACAGGGGCTGGGCTGAAGCATTCCCAGGCTGTGTTGAGATTCTCCTGTGCTGAGGGCAGGAGGTGTCGTGGGACCTGGGTGGCCCCAGCAAACATGGGTGGGACTGAAACTGCAAACAGGTGAAAAGACCGACGGGCCCCTAATTACACCGAATCTCCCCAACTGCCTTTTGTAACCATCACGTAGAGAGACAATCGCAGCAACAATAACACTAGAGAAATTATCAAACGATCGCAGCTAGCTAGCATCCTGGAAACATGCTTCTCAGCGTGGGGACACCCATTCGAAGACCATGTCCTGGAATCACAGAGGGAAAGTGACAATGAAAAGAGGGGAGGGTGAGGCCAGCTGTTCCCCTTTGTGGGGGAGGCAGGGACAGGCAGGGTTATTAAAAGCTCCGTGACATACTTTGGCTTTGGCGGTGAGGTTATGTCTCAGCCCGCAGATCCCTCCCTTCAGAGCAGATCAGGAAGATGTCAGGGCCAGCCTGGTGGAGTTATTCGTGTCCACGGGCCCTAATCCTGCTACATGTGTTCACTCTTTGATAAGGGTCTGCCTTATGTCTCCAAACTTGACTTCTCTGTTCCAGAAGGGGCAGAAAGAATGATTCCTGAGAATCTCAACAGAACTGGGAAGTGGGTGAAAGCTTTGTCCTTGTTCTCCTACCTGCCTCCCAATAGATTTCTCCAGGCAACCCAAAGCCAGCCTCTTCTTGTCCCCCAGGGCTCCACACTCGGAGTGAAGTCATTGGCTGCATCTCACCTGTTTGCCCTTCCACTCAACGCTTCTATTTTATTTCTTGTAGTCTTATAATATTTTCTTTCTATGATGAGTGAAATCCCTCTGAGCCATTTTACATCTGGTCCAGTGGCTAAGACTCTGCACTCCCAATGCAGAGGCCTGGATACGATCCCAGGTCAGGGAACTAGAACCCACACGCATGCCGCAACTAAGACCTGAAGCAGACAAATAAATAAATATTAAAAAGAAAAAAAAAAGAAGTTAATGACTGCTTTTGACTTTAGGAATAATTCCCCTCTCAGAGTTATTTGTAGCTTTACAAAGCTATCATGCCTAAGAAGGATTCTAGAAGGGCAGAACTTCTGCCTCTATGGTAGGTAAATGACATGATGGTTTGGGCCAGGTTTATGGTGCTCTCACAGATCATACCAGATGGGTGAACAAGTCATCCCCCACGTTAGTCCAGCCCTGATCCACTTAACAGGTAATGGCATACGGTCATTTACCAGGAGGTCCAAGTAGGTATATCAAGCACAGGCTATGATCAGCTCTTTTAATGGGGATAAGGTGAGGTCCCTAAAATGGCCCCAGCTCTTCCACTGAGTCCAAAGACCAGGAAGAGACCTAGAAAAAGAGATGTAGGAAGTTTAAGGGTGTGTGACTGCTAAATCCTTTCCTGGGGAACAGTCCAGAAGGGAGAATGGGAAGGACGGTTTGCCCAGAACCTGAGCGTCCCATGTGGGTCAGACCTGACTCATCTTTGTCAGAGATGCTCCAAACTAGTTTGAGGCTGAGACACACCCATGACATGGCAGTGTTCTCGGGACATACCTACCCCTGCCGACCAACACAGACAACCAGCCACACTCTCAGACCCATCACCTCCCCTCTGCTCTACCCAATCCTGAGCAGGACTGAGCAGGGGAGGATGCTCCAGAGGTACTGAGTGGTGATAACTCTCATAGCTGTCACTTATCATGTCCTTACTCTGCCCAGCTGCTGTGCAAGAGGCTTCATGTATGTGTGGTCTCGTCTCATCCTTGCAACCACCCATTTGGTTTGGCATTGTTATTCTCATTTTAAAGATGAGGAAACTGAGACTCAAGCTAAATAACTTGCCCAGAACACACAGCGGAAAAATGGCACAGTGAGGGTGGAACCCAATATACTATGAACCCAAAGAAGCTTGGTTTTCCCTTAAACTCCACTCCCTGGGAGCTAGTTCTTCTTCTCCACCTCAGCCACTCTGGGCCACCAGCAGTGCACCCAGGGGCAGGGTCTACATGGCCACAGGATCTGCAACCAGATTCATAGTAGGGCCAAAGAGGTCTCAAGTCCAGAAGAGAAATAAAGACCAGCAGATGATTTCGGTCCGCTTTAATCATAAGATTCCAGATGTTTTCATTTCTAGAGGCAAATGCTGCCTTCTCACCGAAAAATTTGATTTGCATAGAACAAGACCATCAGGATGGATGTGACGGGGCAATCTCAATACTTCCTACATGGCTCCAAGGGGAGGTCCTTCTGGATGCTAATATTCTATAACCAGTTGCCCTTTCCAACTCAGAACTGGCATCTTCATGAAGCTATGTCAGCAGACAATGAGATAAACAGAGGTCCTTCCTTCCAATTTTAATGTAAATCTTTACTTGCTTCCTGACTTGTTGAGTGCACCTAATTTATACTCAAGGCCTGGGTGCCAGAACTGGGATTAGTTACTACCCAGAGCAGAGCTGAGATAGCTGTCACCGCCATAGCAAGAGAAGCACAGTCCAGAGGGGCAGTGGCTCCAGCTCCTCTTTCACACACCTACCACCTGGCTTCACTCAGCAAAGCCTTGTGATAAGGAATTAACAGTTAAAGAGGCAGCAGCTCCCAGAAGGCTAGAGGCAGAAATGATACCCAGATTCCACCCGATCTATTTACTTATTCTGAGAACTTAAAATTCAACTTACTGCATTGAGTTTTGGGTGAATGCCAAAACATACTGGACATAATCCTTATCCTCAAAGGGCTACTATCCTGTTGCAAAGATAAAAATGTTAAATAAAATGATATAGACATTGGTAAGACCAGGTCTTAAAACATACAAGAGTGGTGAGAGTATTTTAGGAGTTCAGAGAGTTCTAGTGTTAGAAGGGATTTCGTGGAAGAGAAAAGCAGAGCAGGACCAAAGAGGAGGGGGATGGGAAAGGCAGTAATCAACCAAGCTCCCTTCCTCATGCCAAGGGTGCTAATTCCATTATTTCTGGCTTGCACTGCAGCCTCTCTTCATGCACTTTCTCCCTCCTTCCCATCTCCCCTTTCTTGTATCTCTTCTTATCTCCTTATCACACAAGTTATTGACATCTTTTTCATACTTCCATACTTCAGCTCAAGTCCAAACTTTTTCTTGAAGCCTTTCCCAGCAATTTCAGACCGTGCTGAATTTTCCTTTACTGATTTCTTGTAGTGGGTAGATCCGTACCACACCTTGGGAAAATTAATTCCCTGCTGCCTTATATTGTTTGCTTCTTATGGGCAGGGTTGTGTATGGCATTTCTTGTGTATGCAGAGTGTTGCTAGATGCGTAACAGGTGCTCAGGAATGGTGGCTGACTGCCTCACCATCCAGGATCATTGGTTTCTAATCCCATTTGAAGTTCCACAGGGGGAGAAGCTGCAGACTGTTCAGACACTTGATGACCTAGGGAGTAGCTTTCGTGCCCTACCAGAATTCCTTCTGTTTTAGTTAAAGCAACTGCTCCATGTATGTTTCATAAACCCTTCATGTCCTTGTAAATACCATTAGCCCTCACATCTCTTTGCTTAACAAATTTAGATTCCCTTACCCATTCTTGATGGCCCTGGGGCAGCTTAACAACCTCATCATTTCTTCAGTGGCTGTTGTAGAGTTTCAAATAATCGATTGAAGCCATGTTGGCCTCAGTTTCCACTTTTGTTAAGATCATTAACATCATTTTGGGTCTGTTCTTAGATTATTTAGGATTGGTAGGACTGTTTCAAGCAAAAGAAAACACATTGATTTAGCATAAACAAAAAATAAATTAAAAAACAAAGAAAATAGAACTACCGTCAGCCTTCCGTATCCACGGGTTCTTCATCCCCAGATTCAACCAATTGAGGATCAAAAATACTAAAAAAAAAAAAAATTGCAAGAAGTTCCCAAAAGCAAAACTTGAATTTGCTGCATGTTGCCATCTATTTACATAGCATTTACATTGTATTTACAACTATTTACATAACATTTATATATTAGGTATTATCCCTAATCTAGAGATGATTTAAAGTATACAGGAGGACGTGCAAATACTGAGCTAATTTATGTGAGGGACTTGAGCATCCGAGGATTTTGGTACCCACTGGAGTCCTAGGACAAATCCCCCACAGACACTGAACAACAACTGTAATTATAACAATACAGGTGTCCCACGGAATTCACATACAGGAATGCAGCCAAAACAGTAGCCACTGCAAAAATCATCCATCATACTTCTCACTCTGTCTCCCACCCCCTTTTCTCTTTCTCACCTCCTTTCTTTTCTTCTACCTACTCTCCTTTCGCTTCCCTCTCTGAAGCCTTCTACTTTGGCTCAAAAGATTACCCTATGACTCCTGGCACAGGATGCGAGGATGGCATGACTAGGACACACTTGCTCTGGACAGGGCAGAAGCCTGGGCTTGAGTAAGTAGAGTATCTCTCTGTGTGCACACTTCTAGCAGCCCTGGTGTTACATCTGCAGACACTGATTTCTCTACAGAGAACCTCAAGGGCAGAACTGATATCTCTGTGCTTCCCTGATCCCTTCCTTACCATCACTGTATTATCAGATATTCATGTGCAGTGCAGGAAATGGGCTGAAACCATGGGGTCCGATGGGGATAATGTAACATCTGACCCTTTAGTCCAAAAAATAAAGGGTACAAGCAAAAGGACTGAAGAAGACTCTGCTAAAGAATCTCGTGTGAAAAAGAGCTTGTGGGTTTCACAGATTGTACTATGTGAGTTACCTTTGAATACGGTTGCCACAAAAACAGAGGCAAATGTGTACTAATATTAATACGTTTATACTAAATAATAAGAAGGCACTGTCCAGAAGGAAGGTGAAGCCCCTCTCTACTCTGTGGACTTTTCAGTACTAGTTTTAGTATTTAGAGAAGCTGGCCCTGCGGAATACATTCATAGAATAACCAGGGTGGCAGAGAACCTGAAACCTTGCCACGTAAGAAGCTTTTGATGAAGTGGAGGGATCTAGTCTGGAGAAAGGAAGCTGCAGGTGATGCTAGATGTTGGTCTTCAAGCTTCTGTCGTGTGGAAGGTAGAGTGGGGGCACCTAAGGGTTTTGTTGAAGACTTGCAAGCTGAGAAACTTCAGCTTAATACCTTGTAGACTTTTTAGGACTAGTTAACCTATATGGAGACTGGCCAGTCATTTGTCAAAACTACCAGGGGGTGGATGGGAGTGAGGATAGTATCTAGGAGCGGGTAGGATTAGAAATAGCCTGTGCTAGAAGATTTCTAACAACTCCTGTGATGATGAAATTCAAGCAGAAGGGGAGTTATCGTTCCCATTTTTATAGCTGAGGAAACCAAGTCCCAGAGTCATTAAGTGGCTGCTCCAAGGTCATGCAGATGACCAAGATACTGGCCTCTTGATGCCAAGTGGAGTGCTCTGTACAGACGCTTCTAGCTGCTATTGTCAACCTTCCCTGTGACAAACACCCTCCTCTTTGGATTACAGAATAGTCTCTGAATCCCTAACACTCAGCAGAATAGAATCAGTGTGACTCCACTGGAGAGTCAGAGATCTGGATCCCCATCCCGTAGCTACCCTTCCCCACAGCATCTCATCCCTGGAGTAGAAAATCAAAGAAACCCAACCTCACCTCCAATCTCCAGCTCTGAGAACAGCCAACGTGAACCCATGTACCTAGCTCCCTCCTCCTGACTGTAGGAGAAGGGCTCAGTGTAAACTTCCTGTCAGGGGTGCAGACAAAAGAGGGGAGGTGAAAAGAGAAAACTCAATAAAGGCCTTAAAATAGGGCTTTCTAGGCTGCCCATGTCAGAAAGGGTACAGAAGCTCACATTAGCAATGGCTCCTGGGGCAGCTTCAGTTTGGGAAAATCATATATTTTTAACAAACAGCGTTAAAAAAAAAATACATGTTTCATCAGGAATATATTATATCATGCGCCAAAAAAAGTAAATATTTGTTTTATGATATATTCATTTTGCCTGGTTCCTTCCAATTGTCTGCTTTCTTCTTCTTGTGCTTGTTTTCTGCCTGTGATGGCTTTTTAAAAAAATTATAGCTTTACTGAGCTATTATAAAATAGCTCAATAGCTCACACACCATAAAATTCACTTGAAAGTGTACTTTCAGTGACTTTTAGTACACTTACAGAGTCGTACAGCCATCACCACTATTAATTCCAGAACATCTTCATCACCTCAAAAAGAAACCCCTTATTGATGAGCAGTGTTCCCCATTCCTCCAAGCCCTAGGCAACCGCTAATCTACTTTCTGTCTCTGGATTTGCCAATTCTGGACATTTCATATAAAGGGAATTATTTATACAAGATATGGTCTTTTGTAATAGGCTTTCTTCTCTTAGATGAATGCTTTCAAGAGTCACCTATGTTGTAGCATATGTAGGTACTGAATTCCTTTTTATGACCAAATAATATTCCATTGTATGGGCATACAACAGTATGTTTTGTTTACCCACTCATCAATCAATGGACATTTGAATTGTGTTCACGTCTTGGTTATTATGCATGCCAAATGGCACGCACCATTTAAAATACTTTCAGGGACTTCCCTGGTGGCAGGGTGGTTGAGAATCTGCCTGCCAATGCAGGGGACACGGGTTGGATCCCTGGTCTGGGAAGATCTCACATGCCGTGGAGAAACTAACCACATGCATCACAATTACTGAGCCCACATGTCACAATTACTGAAGCCCACGTGCCTAGAACCCATGCTCCGCAACAAGAGAAGCCACCACAATGAGAAGCCCGTGCACTGCAATGAAGAGTAGCCCCCACTCGCCGCAGCTAGAGAAAGCCCATGCACAGCAATAAAGACCCAACGCAGCCAAAAAATAATACAATACAATACAATACAATACAACACAACACAATACAATACCTTTCAGCCATGTGTGAAAGTACACATCCTCATCAATACTTGCTATTTTCTATCTTTTTGACTACACCATCCTAATGGACATGAAGTGGTATCTCTTTGTGGTTTTGATTTACATTTCTCTACTGGCTAAGGATGTGGAGCATCTTCTCATGTGCTATTGTCCATTCACATGTCTTCTTTGGAGAGATGTTTAATCAAATCCTTTGCCCATTTCTTAATTGGGTTGACTTTTTATTACCTTCAATGTTTTTGAAATCAAACTTCATTGACAAAATTCTTTACAGGAATGGGCCCATTGTGACAACATCAGTCTCAGATCCAAGCATGCCTGGATCATGAAGAGGATGACTGCTGTGTACACTGTAGCCTTGCCTAGAGATTAGGGAATAGACCGTAGGTGACATCTTAATTGTCTTTTCAGTTCAAGGAGAAAATAAGATAAGATTTATTTGCCTTTGGAGACAAATAAGTGTTTATAGGGAGGAGGCAAAGTGAGTCCAAGGAGAAAGGAAGACCAGAAGAGTGGGTCTTTGAGTGATGTAACTCAGGACCCCCACTGGGGCCTCTGACACAGACCCAGTGTTTTAGACTGGAGCCTTATGCTCCAAAGTCCTGCCTACAGGATGCAGACTTGAGAAGGAGTGAGTCCTCTGTTTCAGAGTCATCTGTACACTGCCTTGCCCAATGAGCCACATCACTTCCTCTTGGTGGCCCTTGGGCTTTTTATCAATTAGATCACCTCCAGTGCCAAGGTTCTAACAGCAGGAGCTTCTGGCTCCTACATGAGAACATGGGAGCTCCTAAAGCAGGACACGGGAGCAGCCTGAAAACTCCTTCTCTAGAACTCTTGGGAATCTATCTTCCTGACAAAGGCTAATCCTTAGCTAGCCCAGGAGATTACCTCTGCAGGTCAAGTTCTAGACTCAGGTTGCTTCAATGTGCACGTCCTTCCCCAAGTCACCAGGTAAGCTTGGTCTCTGCCCCCAGGAAAGTTCCCACACTAAACGAGTTGCATATTTTTCAGTTTCCAATATGTAAGCACATTCTGCTTCCTATTATATACTGACCAACATGGAGCAATGGAAGCCAGGATGGGAAAAGGGGGAAAGTTGGGTGAATCAGAAAAATAACTTGGCAGCAGTAAGACTGCCCTGAGATGAAGACAGTCCTCTTCTTAGCCAGTGTCCTAGGTCCAGGTCAAGAAAGAAATTCATGGCACATAAATGAATCTGTACATTCCTATCTGTACGTTCCCAAACCCTATTCTAGTGGGCGCACTCCAAGTATGTGTGTTTGAAGTGGGCTTCCAGTGGGAAATCTTTCCTTGTGGTTTTGCCTGCAATCAAAGCATTAGAGAAAGGAATAGATTTCAAGGCTCAGTTATGTGCACCTAATGCCAAGCTGAAGGACAGCTTTGGAGCTGTGAAGAGGAGGAAGAAATATTGCCTGGAGCTGCAAACCAAGATAGGTAACCATGTCATAAAGGTTGTGCCCACAGCTGGTTAGTCAGGGAGCTCAAAAGGAATCTGCTCAAGCTTCTGGATCATGTCAAAGGTCAAAAATAGGTCAGACCCCAGGGGTGTTTGCCTCCAGGCCCAGAGAGTAATGGGTTTGGCAACAAACACAGGAGGTGGTAAATTGTCAATGGAGGGACTTCCTAGGTGGCGCAGTGGTTAAGAATCTGCCTGTCAATGCAGGGGACATGGGTTCGATCCCTGCTCCAGGAAGATCCCACATGCCACAGAGCAGCAACTAAGCCCGTGAGCCACAACTACCAAAGCCTGTGCACCTAGAGCCCTTGCTCGACAACAAGAGAAGCCACGGCAATGAGGAGCCCATGCACCACATTGTAGAGTAGACCCACTCGCGGCAACTAGAGAAAGCCTGTGCAAAGACCCAACACAGCCATGAAATAAATAAATAAATAGTTAAAAAAAAATTGTCAATGGATGTCAGGGATGGTCAGCCAAATCAATACTTCCTTTTGAAGGTAATGATTCTTTGGTCCCCAAATAAACCATTTAGAGAATTTTGCATCTTGACTGCTCCCAGAGAGGATGGGTAAAACTTCTCTTTTGAACTTGCGGGAATGGGGGGAGCAGCAGGATGTGGAGAGGTTATTTTTTTTTTTTAATAAATTTGTTTATTTACTTATTTTTATTTATTTATTGGCTGCATTGAGTCTTTGTTGCTGCACGTGGGCTTTCTCTAGTTGCAGAGAGCGGGGGTTACTCTTCGTTGCAGTGCACAGGCTTCTCATTATGGTGACTTCTGTTGTTGAGGAGCACCGGGCTCTAGGCTCACGGGCTTCAGTAGTTGCAGCACATGGGCTCAGTAGTTGCGGCTCACGGGCTCTAGAGCACAGGCTCAGTAGTTGTGGCGCACAGGCTTAGTTTCTTCATGGTATGTGGGATCTTCCTGGAGCAGGGATTGAACCCATGTCCAATTGTAAGGCAGGTTCTTAACCACTGCACCACCTAGGAAGTCCCGGAGAGGTTCTTAATGACAATGGAGTTGGAGTGTCACAGAGAATGGTCGTAGAAGCTCCCAGTCCAGCCAGAGGAGCTGTGTGGCCTTCTCCCTCTGTTTCCTGATCTTTTCAAGAAATAAGTAGAATTGAATGATTTCAAAGATATCCTCCATCAGTGCCATTCTAGGATGACTTTATGAAATTTTTATTTCCTTTCCCTCCTCACTGCTGGGAACAGAGCAAGGAAAGCATGAATAGCCAGGGAGAGATTAACGTTAAGCCAAAGGAAGAACTTTCCAACCTCTGGGGTCACATGTGACAGAGGCAGGGCTCAGAGGAGAGCTGTAGGATCTATTTCTCTGATATTTAAAAGAATAGGGCTCCCTGGTGGCGCAGTGGTTAGGAATGCACCTACCAATGCAGGGGACATGGGTTCGATCCCTGGTCCAGGAAGATTCCACATGCCGCAGAGCAACAAAGCCCCCGTGCCACAACTACTGAAGCCCACGTGCCTAGAACCCATGTTCTGCAACAAGAGAAGACACTGCAATGAGAAGCCCATGCATTGCAAAGAAGAGTAGCCCCTGTTCTCCACAACTAGAGAAAGCCTGCACGCAGCAACAAAGACCCAATGCAGCCTAAATAAATAAATAAATAAATAAATAAATAAATAAATAAATGTAAAAGAATAGATCTACTCACCCAAGTCAGGGTATATTTGAGAAGGCCGGAGGCTGAGAGTGCTGTGTGCAAAGATGGTGTTCACCTGCCAATCAAACTCTTTCCTCCCTGGTTCATCTCTCAACATGGCTTTTCTGCCTTCAGTTGTGGTCTTCCTTTCCTTTCAAACCAACCTGTATCAACTTCCTAGTGCCTTCCTTCCATCATGTTATTTTTTAAAAATCTGACTATACTTTCACAACAATTTGTCCCTTACAGTATCACGTCTGATTCCTCTTCCTGACTTCCAATTCTACACAATATGCCTCTGCCACTTATAAAAATACTTTTCACTAGAACCTAATCTATCCTATAAATACACCTGGAGTCCAGGTCCTAGAGCATTCCCATTGTCATGGCTTTGTTCATTTTTCTATGTATTCTGGATGTACTTAATCTCTACCAATTTTATTTATATTTCAAATCTCAGTGGAATCACTGCCACCTCCCTGAAATCTTCTCTGACCCATCCAGCGCTTCCTGAACCCTCTGACCCTCTTTCCCACATACAGCTTGTCACAGTTGATCCTTAGCAATTTTCCCCTCATCTTTAAAGCTGTATTGAAACCTAGTGTTAGGTACTAAGAAGCCCTCAATAAAGACTTGATGGATTTGAATACACTTGGACCTTCTCTTTTTTCATGATGAGCCTGGAATGGGTGGTCAGGGAAGTCTCCTGCAAGGCTGGCTTCCCTGTATATATCTGCCTATATAACATCTGGGTCGTTAATGATATTTTTGGGTGACTGCACCAAAAAAGGCTCATTTACTGGTCTTCTGAATGCTTGACAGGAAGATCCTGGCAGAATGGAACTTTCTCGTATGTGGGGTCAGATGTTTCTTACAAGTAGGTCTATCCTAGGAAAACAACCTGTGTTTGTGGCTTTGTTCAAATGGTCAGAGTGGTTTGAAAGTCATCCTGGGCCATTCAAATTAGTTGCAACTGCTAATCTCAAAAAGAAGATTCTGACCCAAAGTATAGTCTATTTTATGCTGCAGAGAAATTAAACCTTCCACCACTCAAGTGGACGTGTGAACAAGGCAGAACGAAAGGGTACCGGGCTGATCATCAGAGGGTCCGGGTTCTGGTTAGCTCTGCCGCTGGCCCATGAACGTGTTAGGGTGAGCTGGGAAGAACCACAGCACTCACAGAGCCTCACTTTCTGCACATGTAAATAAGTGGTGTGTGTGAGGTGGTCGCTAATGTCCACAAGCTCTGACATGATATGGATCTAGGAAGTTGTTAGAACCCTGGTCTCCATTCTTCAACAAGGGATGTAAGGAAGAGACCAGTATCACACTATAGAAGTGAAGATGAAGTTAGCCTCAGGTCTCACCCATTTATTTATCCATCCTTCCAGCCAACAAATATTCATGGAATACCTACTGCATGCCACGCTCTGTTCTAAGCACTAAGGATTCAGTGAACAACAACAACCAAGTCTTTATCATGGAGCTTACATTTTAGTGATGAGAGACAGACTTGAACCAATAAACCAGTATATACATAAGATGTCCTCTAAAAACTGATCACTGCATATGGCCACACAAGCTATGCATGGCATATTCCCAGGTGGTGCCTTCATCTGGATCATAACCATTCTGAGTGTGTGTTGAATGCTACGAAGAAAGGGAGATAGTGATGGAAGGTGTCATTGAAGATGTAGTTTTGAAAGAAGGACTCTCTGCTGAGGTTTTATTTAAACAGAGTCTTCAATGAAGTAAGAGAGCAAACCACACATATAATATGGAGGAAGAACAACCCCAGGGCACTGAGAACAACACTGTCTGAAGGTCCTGGGATGGAAGTGGGCGTGGCCTGTCTGAGGCTCTAAGATGCTGCGATCCTACAGCTATCTCCCAGACAGCCATGGGACCAGCAGTCCATCAGCAAAAGAAGGAATTGGCACCGTTGTAACGACGGGTGCCAACGCCACTCCCCTGGCCACCCCCTCACAGGGCTGCCCAGCTTTTGTTTACTAATTCATTCATTCCTTTCAACAAATATTTAGTAAGCGCTAACACACTGCCAGGCACTGGGGAGCTTTCCTGGCTAACCTCACTCTCTCCGAGGGTTAAATACCAATTCCATTCTTTTCTTAAGGTCAGAGTATGGAGAATGTGCTAAAAGAATACAACAAAAAGCAGAGTGGAGCGGGGCCCATTGTTTGTGCCTTAGGAGGTTCTTTTGTCACTTGTCCTCAGCTTTCAACTTGAAGAACATCTTGGGAGGAGATGCTGTACTAGTTTCTAGCTTTGGTTTCACCACAGAGAACTTTTGCTAGAACTCAGCTTTTATAAAAGGTGGCATTCACTCTCTGCTTCACAGAGTCCAAGAATGAGGATGCTAAGGCAGTTTAAAATGGGGAATAAAGGGACTTCTCTGGTGGTCCAGTGGTTAAGACTCCACGCTTCCACTGCAGGGGGCATGGGTTCGATCCCTGGTCGGGGAACTAGGATCCCACATGCTGTGTGGTGCAGCCAAAAAAAAAAAAGAGAGAGAGAGAGATAAAGTTCAACCAGCAATAAATTAATCCACACGTGGCTTCTGAGGGAGGACAGGGTCCTTTCCTTAGATAGGAAGACCAGCACAGAGATAGCATCAGTGAATTAAAACATGGTGAATGCTGAAGGACCGGGGCTTCAAAAACATGCAGAAGGAATTGGGAGGCAGGAAATCACGGTGGTCTGAGGTGATTAGAAAAATAACCATAAAACCTGGTCTTGAGGATGGGTAGGATTTTTCCAAAGAGAGTCAAGAAGATGAAAGGATGGGAATAAGACCTGCAAAGGAGAAAGCCCTCGGCAACTTCAAGGCACTAGAGAAGGGAATACAGAGTTACCATGTAAGAAAGGATCAGCTAGTGGGAAGCTGCTGCAGACACAGGGAGATCAACTCAATGCTTCGTGATGACCTAGACGGGTGGGATATGGTGGGTGGGAGGGAGGCTCAAGAGGGAGGGGATGTGGGGATATATGTATAAATACAGCTGATTCACTTTATTGTACAGGGGAAACTGGCACAACATTGTAAAGCAATTATACTCCAATAGAGATCTGAAAAAAAAGAAAGGATGGGGAAGAGCATTGGGGCCAAAATTCCAATTTTAGACGTTCAGTTTGTTTTCATTAGCCCCGAGAAAATTCTCGGCACCATATCTGAGGTTTCTCTTAGGCAAAGGTGGGCCACCACTTACTGCTCCTTCATTGTCAACCCCATTAGGCTCCACTCAAGGGCTTTTCTGCCAGCATCTCCTATGATAACAACAGCAACAGTAATTCTTCATCATATAGTCCTCTGCAAAGTGCTATATTTGAAATCTCACAAAGGCAGGGGACTTATCTGTCTCCCTTCGTCTCCTCGAACCTGACACAGTGCTCACCATTCAGGAGACACTCAGTACACTCAGTCAGTTGATGAAAAAAATAGGAGAAGCAACCACACCATCTAATTTGAGCCTCCTAATAACCGTCTAGGGCAGGGAAACCAAATATTCTTATCCTGATTTCACAGATGAGAGAAGTGAAGCCCAAAGTACGTATATGGTTTGCCCAAGTTCCCTTAAATACTGTGTTACAGGCTTTGTATTAAAAATTGCACTGAGCTGGGAACCAGAGGACCAGGAACTAGTGAACTAGGAGCCTAGTTTTGTCTTTTATTTTCTCTGGACCCTAGTTTTTCTTGCCTGTTAAATAGGCGTGGAACTAAATTTCGTTGATTCCAAGATACACAGACACACATACACACACATATTTATTTAATCACATTTTAATGTCTCTGCAGTTGGAATGTATCTTATCATCCATGATTGCCCTATTTTAATTCGCAGCATTTTTTTTGCTAAGTTTCTAGGAGATGTGGTAACCTCTGACCTGTCTGCCTGATGAAAGGTAAATGTAAAAGTGCTTTGTAAACTGGGAAGCTCAGTACAAAGAAGCAACGCCTAGTAAAACAGAGGTTGCCCCTCTCCCTCCCCCCCCCCTCCCCCCCCGCCACTGCATCCCTGGTTCCATGCTTCCAAACTGCTCTAGAGAAGCCAGCCCCCAAGTGGGTTCTACTTGAAGTCCCTGAGCTGGCTCTGCAAGAGAGGGGATTAATTAGCATTAACCCAACAAGCAAATGCTGGCATCTCTGAGACACCTGGTACAAATCTCCACTATTGATTAAAGGAATTAGTGGTCTGAGAATCTATGAATAGACAAAAGGAAAGGAAATGCAATCCTTTTCCACAAGCCCAAACACAGACCAGGCATTCATTGATTTCTTTTTTCCCTTTTTGTGCATACCTGTGGTTCCATAGAGCTCAATTCCCAGAAGGAGCCTCTTTGACACAGGGACCCTGCTCTAACAGAAGACCTCCTCCCCAACAGAACCTCCTCCCCTTGCTACTCCACGCCCTCCTTTGTTTGCAGCAGCCCCTGGCTGGTGAGCAATGCACAAGGGACCATTCCTTAGAGGGCTGTGATGTCTGCTCTGAGTCTGCAGCAGGCAACATGGCATCTAGAGCCACTGAGCTGCTTCAATCATTTATGTGTGGGCTCCATCACCCACATTTGTGAAAAACAAAGAAAATAAAAAATGTTGGCATTTAAGGAAGGTGTAGGTGAGGATGAAATGACCTGCAGAGCTGAGACCAGGGTGACTTAAGTGAGATGCTTTGGGAGCAAAATTTAAGGAGGAATACACTCTCACAGTCAAGCTTGTGAGTAGCCCAATAAAGGCATTTTTTTGTTTGTTTGTAACATTTCTTTCTCTTATCTGATTTAAAAGACAACTGTAAAAACAGTAATTATTAATCTGTGTTGATGGACACCCACTGCATAGAGACGTCATGGTGACATCAACACATAAGGAGAGGATGGAACTAAAAAGAAGCGAAATCTTTGTATGTTATTAAAATTATGTTGGTATTAATATATTCCAGATTTTTATACACTAAAATGTTAATTAAAATCCACAGAGCAACCACTAATAACTCAAAAATATGTACAAAGAGAAACAACAAGAGAATTAAATGGAACATTAGATAATATTTATTTAACACAAGAGAGGACAGAAATGGAGGAATAAAGAAACAAAATACATAAGACATATATAATACAAATAGCAAAATGACAAATATAAACCCTACATTAGCAGTAGTTACATTGAACGTCAATGGATTAATCACCACAATCAAAAGGAAGAAGATGGCACATGGATTTTTTTAGTGATCTAACTGTATGCCATCTAGAAGGGACATTCTTTAGATCAAAGACACAAATAGGTTGAAACTTAAAACTATAGAAAAAGAAATTCCATGCAATAAGTAACCAAAAGAGAACTGGAATGGCTTTACTTAACCACAAAAGTAGGCTTCAAGAAAAAAATTTTTACTGGAGACAAAGAAAACAATTGTATAATGATAAGAATCAATTAATGAGAAAGAAATAATTATAAACACATGTACACCTCACAACTGAGTCTCAAAAAACATGAAGCAAAATCTGTCAGAATTGGAGGGAGAAATAGACAATTCAACAATAATAGTAGGAGTTCACTAGACCACTTTCAATAATGGATAGAAAAGCTAGGAGAAAAAAAAAACAAGAACATATAACACTTGAACAATACTGTAAATAAATTAGGTCTAAGAGACTTTCATAAAACATGCCACCTAACAACAGCATAATACACATTTCTTCCCCAGCACATGTGGAATATTCTCCAGAATAAACCATACATTAGATCATAAAAAAAACCTCAAGAAATTTAAAAAGATAGGAATCATTCAAAGTACATTCTCTAATCACATGGAATAAAATTAGAAATTAAAAAAAGAAGAAAATTTCAGAAAATTACAAATATGTGTAAATTAAACAACACATTCCTAAATAACCAACCATCTTTTATGGACTGAATTGTGTGCCTACAAAATTTATATGTTGAAGAACTAATCCCTAATGTGACTATATTTGGAAATAGGGTCTTTAAGGATACTATTAAAGTTAAATGAGGTCATAAAGGTGGGAAAATAATTTGATAAGACTGGTATCCTTATAAAAAGAGGAAGAGACACCAGGGATCCCTCTCTCTTCATATGATTACAGAGAAAAGAACACATCTTCTAGTCAGGAAGAGAGAGCTCACTGGAAACCAACCCTAATGGCATCTTCATCATGGATTTCTGGACTTCAGACTATGAGAAAATAAATTTCTGCTGCTTAAGCCATGTGGTCTGTGATATTTTGTTGTGACAGCCCTAGCACCCTAATACAGAGTCAAAGAAGAAATACAAGGGAAATTTAAAAACACTTTTAAATGAATAAGAACAAAACCACAAGGTACTAAGATTTATTGAATGTAGCTAAAGCAGAGATTAGAGGAAAATTTATAGCTGTATATTCCCGCACTAAAAAAGAAGATAGGTCTCAGATCAATATCCTAAACTTCCACCTTTAGAAACTAGAAAAAGAAAAGCCAACTAAAAATAAAACAATCATAAGGAAGGAAATAATAAAAATTAGAGTGGAAATACATGAAACAGAAAAGTGAAAATAATAGAGAAAATAAAGCCAAAAGTTATTTCTTTATTTTGTAAAATATTTATTTATTTGTTTATTTATTTTTGGCTGCGCTGGGTCTTTGTTGCTGCTCACAGTCTTTCTCTAGTTGTGGCAAGTGGAGGCTACTTTTCATTGTGGTGTCTTCTCTTGTTGTGGAGCACAGGTTCTAGGCACAAGGGCTTCAGTAGTTGAGGAAAGAGGGCTCAATAGTTGTGGCTCACAGGCTCTAGAGCGCAGGCTCAGTAGTTGTGGCACATGGGTTTAGTTACTCCATGGCATATGGGATCTTCCCGGACGTGTGACCAAACCTGTGCCCCCTGCATTGGCAGGCAATTCTTAACCACTGCACCACCAGGGAAGCCCCCAAAAGTTATTTCTTTAGAAAAAAATTTTAATCGACAATGCTTTAACTAGACTGACAAACAGAAAAAGGGAAAGGAAAAGAGTAGGGAGAGAGATTGGGGGAAGGGGAGAGAGAGAACACTCAAATTGTAAAAATCAGGAATGAGTGATGGAAGATTGGACATCATTACCAATCTTACAGAAATAAAAGTACTATATTGTTAACAATACACCAAAAAAGATAACCTAGATAAAATGAGCAAATTCCTAGAAAAACACAAACTACCAACACAGACTTAAGAAGAAAGAGAAAATAGACATATAAAAAAGAGAATGAATTAATCAAGAAAACATCTCATCAAAAAAGCCCAATCCTTAATGGTTTTACTGGCTAATTCCATTAATCATTTAAAGACAAATTAACACCAATATATGTCATATTAATTGAATAAAGGACAAAAACCACACGATCATCTCAAAAGATTTGTAAAAAGCATTTGACAAAATCCATCACTCTTTTATGATAAAGCACTCAACAAATTAGAAATAGAAGGGAAATTCCTCAACCTGATAAAGAGCTATGAAAATCCCACAGCTAACGTGATACTTAATAGTAAAAGATGAAATATCTTTGCATCAAGAACAAGACAAGGATTTTCATTCTCACCACTTTCATTCAACCTTATACTGTAGGTTCTAAGCAGAGAAGTTAGACAAGCAAACTAAATAAAAGGCATTCAGATTGGAAGAAGAAAAACTATCTCTATCCGCACATCATATGATTGATCATCTTGTATGTAGAAAAATTCTAACGAATCCAGGAGAAGCTGAGAACTATTAAATCAGTTCAGCAAGTTTTTAGGATACAAGATCAATACACAAAAACCAATTGGATTTTTAGCAATGAACATTAACATTAGCAATGAACAATTTCATTTTTTATGAAAAAAATGAAATTAAGGAAACAATTCCATTTATAATAGCATCAAAAATAATTAAATAGCAAGGAATGAATATATTAAAAAACATATGCAAGACAACTGAAAAATACAAAACTTTGTTGAAAGAAACTAAAAAGAACTGAAATAAATAAGAAGACATCCTATGATCATGGATCAGAAAACTAAATATTAAGATGGCAGTATTCCCCCCAAGGTGATCTACACATTCAACAAAATCACAATCAAAATACCACTGCCTTTTTTCAGAAATTAACAATCAGATCCTAAAATTCCTATGAAAATTCAACCGACCTTGAATAGCCAAAATAGTCTTAGAACAAAGTTGAAAGACTCACACTGCTCAATGTTAATACTTACTTCAAAGAAACAGTACTAGTACTAGCATAAGGATACACATATAGATCAATGGACTAGAATTGAAATCCCCAAAATAAACCCATGGATCTATGGTCAACTGATATTCTTTTTTTTCCTTCCTTCTTTCCTTCCTTCCTCTATCTTTCCTTCTTTCTTTTCTTTTCTTTCTTTCTTTCTTTCTTTCTTTCTTTCTTTCTTTCTTTCTTTCTTTCTTTTTCTTTCTTTCTTTCTTCTTTCTTTCTTTCTCCTTTCTTTCTTTCTTTCTTTCTTTCTTTCTTTCTTTCTTTCTTTCTTTCTTTCTTTCTTTTTCTTTCTTTGTTTTTTAGCTGTGCCAAGCAGCATGTAGGATCTTAGTTCCAAGACTGGGGATCAAACCCCTGACCCCTGCAGTGGAAGCATGGAGTCCTAACCATTAGACAGCCAGGGAATTCCCATGGGACCAAATGATAGTCAATAAAAAGTGTCAAGATGATTCAGCGGGGAAATAATAGTCTTTTCAACAAATGGTGCTGGTATACCTAGCACAGGCAAAATAATGTATTTGGACCCCTTCCTTGTACCATATATAAAAATTAACTCAAAGTAGATCACAGACATAAAGGTAACAGCTAAAACATTAAAACTTTAGGAAGAAAACAATGGAATATATCTTTATGACCTTGAGTTAGTCCTTGAAAGTTTTGTTAGGTGTGACACCAAGAGAACAAGCAACAAAAGGAAAAATAGATAAATTGTTATATTTCAAAATTAAAAAATTTGTCCTTTAAAAGACACCATCAAAAAATGAAAAGAAATACAGCTGATTCACTTTTGTGTAACTCAAAAACTGATACAAGAGTGTAAAGCAATTATATTCCAATAAAGAGCTTAAAAAAAAAATGAAAAGAAGGGCTTCCCTGGTGGCTCAGTGGTTAAGAATTGCCTGCCAATGCAGAGGACATGGGCTCAAGCCCTGGTCCAGGAAGATCCCACAAGCTGCAGAGCAACTAAGCCTGTACGCCACAACTACTGAGCCTGCGCTCTAGAGCCCACGAGCCACAACTATTGAGCCCACGTGCCACAACTACTGAAGCCAGTGCACCTAGAGCCTGTGCTCCACAACAAGAGAAGCCACCACAATGAAAATCTTATGTACCGCAAAGAAGAGTAGCCCCCACTCACCACAACTAGAAAAAGCCTGTGCGAAGCAACGAAGACCCAACACAGCCAATAAATAAATAAATAAATTTATTAAAAAAATGAAAAGAAAACCCACAGATGGAGAGAAAATATTTGTGAAACATATGTATGATAAGGGACTTGTATCCTGGAGATAGATAGATGGATGGATGGATGGATAGATAGATAGATGATAGATAGATAGATCTTGCAAATCAACAATAAAAGGACAAATAAACCATTTTTAAGTGGGCAAAGGATTTGAATAGATATTTCTGCAAGAAAAGAAATACAAATGGCCTAAAAGTCTAGGCAAAGGTAATCAACATCTATAACCATTACAGAAATGCAAATCACAACCACAATGAGATAGCATTTCACACCTTCTCGAATGGCTATAATAAAAAGAGATATACAATAACAAGTGTTGATGAGGTTATAAAACTGGAAACCTCATACATTTCTGGCAGGATGGGAATATGATGCAGCCAGCTTTGAAAATTGTTTGTCAGTTCCTCAAAAAGATAAACACAAATTTGCCATAAGATCCAAAAATTCCACTCTTGGAGAAAGGAAAACATATGCCCACACAAAAACTTGTATACAAATGTCCGTAGCAGTATTATTCATAATCGCCAAAAAGTGGAAATGGAGACAACCAAATGTCGATCAACTGAAGAATGAATAAAGAAAATGTGATATATCCATACAGTGGAATATTTTCCAGCAATGAACAGGAATGCAGGACTAATACATGAGACACAGAGGAACTCTGAAAGCATTATGCTGAGTGAAAGAACCAGACAAAAAATACCACATATTGTAGGACTCCATTGGTATGAAGTGTCTAGAACAGGCAGCTTCACAGAGACAGAAAGTGGATCATTGGTCACTAGGGTCTGGGAGGTGAGGGGAGAGAGGTGAACTGATAATAAGTAGAGGGCTTGGCTTTGGGGTGATGAAAATGTACTGGAATCAGATAACGGTGATTGTTGCACAACTGTGTACACTAAAATCCACTTGGTTGTACAAACTTAAGCTCAAAATATCCAAAGTATTTAAAACACTTTCCTTCTATTTTGAAAGAATGTATCAATGAAGTAGGACTCTTGATTGCAAGTAACAGAAAATCTATTAACTTGCTTAACAATAAAAGGTACATAATTTGTAGGCTCACATAACAAATGGCTAGTGCTTCAGGAGTGACTTAGGTCAAGTGATATGGGCAGGCCTTCTTCTGCCCTCGTTGTGCTGGCTTTGTTCCTAAGCTTTCAAAGCAACAGTCTCCGATCATCTGAAGTTCAAGTCTCTAGGGGAAATTTCCCGGCCTCTCTAAAAAATCCTAGCACAAATCTCATTGACTGATTGGGTCATATGTTCATCTCGAAACCAAGCACTTTGGCCAATGAATATATGACTGGCCAAGCCCATGTCATGTGTGTCACCCTTGTATAATGGAGGGGGCTTCACCAGGAGTTTCGTGACTGAGAAGAAATTCCCAACACTGTTACCAAGTGGAAGAAAAGAAATGAAATGCATACTGAAGAGCCAGACAAGAAGTATCTACTATGAACAGTTAGGGAAAAAGTGCCAAAACAGGAAAATCAGTCTAGTGACAGCTCATAATCTTGGTAGAGTAAGTACTCCAGAATACATAGCCTCTCTCAATTTTAGCTTTTTATCCTTTGAATCCAAATCCTGTTTGAGTTACAATCTGCATTCAATGTTTACATTCACTTTTCAAAACTTGAAGATTAATCTTCCACCATCGCATTCTATTAGCTCGCCCTCTGTGCAATGGATTGGACGGTGGCCCTCAAAGTGCTATGTCCATATCCTAATACCCAGATGCTATGAATTTTACCTTACACAGAAAAAGTGCCTTTGTAGATACAATTAAGTTAAAGGTCCTGATATGAGGTCAACTAGGAGTACCCAGGTGGGCCCTAAATCCGGTGATAAGTGTCCTTATAAGAGGCAGAAGAGGAGCAGAGTAAGGCAGCCACAATGAATGCCCACAGCCACCAGAAACAGGAGAAAGTGAGGAACGAATTCTACCCCAGACCCTCCTTGCTGACTCTTTGATTGCAGACTTTTGCACTCCGAAACTGTGAAAGAATACAGTTCTGTTGTTTGAAGTCACCACATTGATGGTAATTTGTTACGGCAGCCCTAGAAAGCTAATGCACTCTGAGAGAGACAGTAGATTTTGAAAGGATTGGGTCTATTTCACAAACTTTGATTTTTTTAAATATTTAAATAGACTACAACATTATTTTAATCAGACATCATATGGCTTTTTCTTTTCTCTTTTTAAAATTTTCTTTCCTTCTTTCTTTACTAATTTTATTTATATTTATTTGTTTATTAGGAGTGGAGGAAAGTTTATTGTGGTGCCAAGCAAGAAGAATGGGTGCTTGTGCTAAAACAAAATCCTCAGTCTTCTCATATGGCTTTTCCACAGGAGCAGATAGATGAAAAATCCTGTTTCTTTACTCTTTCATGTCCTTCCTCATCCCTAAAACAAAACAGTGCCAGAAACAAAACAGCATACAAAAGGCTAGAGGGGAAAAATTCTTCCCAAACTTGGATTCATGAGAAATGAACAAAGGAAAATATCCACTATTCTTTCAAGAGGTTTGTGTGAGAAGAGAAGAAAAACTCTGCAGATACAGGGGTACTAAGGGTCAAAAAAGATTTAATCTTGTTTTTATTGTTATCTTCAGAATAGGAGAGAATCAAGTATGTTTAAGACTTAATTAAGGGAAATGAACAATTAGAAAAGGGTTGCATTATGGAACCAAGAAAGGGTGACTGATAGGCAGGTCTGTAAGGAGGGGAGGAGATGACTGTCATGGGGGAGCCATGTGCATTTTGAATGAAAGGATGGAGAACTTGCTCTTAAAACTAGAGAAATGATGGTCAGGATGGCTATGAATATCTAGATTTTAGATAAAGCGTGAATATTAAACTAAATAAAAATAATAGTCTTATAAATTCTTATTTTATGGTATTTGAGATAGAACAACTTAGGTTAAATTTCCTTTGGGTAATTTTATTTTCTAACAATCCCATTCCCAACCATGTATAGAACAGATGATAAAAGTGTAGAATTTTATTTTTATTTTCTAGTATTTATTTTTGTTTATCTTGGCTGCATTTAGTCTTCATCTTTGAGCATGGGCTTTCTCTAGTTGTGGCGAGCAGAGGCTACTCTTCCTTGTGGTGTGAGGGATTCTTATTGCGGTGGCTTCTCTTGTTGCAGAGCACGGGCTTCAGTAGTTGCAGCTCATGGGTTTTAGTAGTTGTGGCATGTGGGCTCTAGAGCACAGGCTCGATAGCTGTGGCGCACAGGCTTAGTTACTCTGCAGCATGTGGGATCTTCCCTGCCCAGGGCTCAAACTTGTGTCCCCTGCATTGGCAGGAGGATTCTTACCCACTGCATCACCAGGGAAGCCCCTGAAGAAAGTTGTTTTTTTTTTTTTTTCTGAAGAAAGTTTAATGTGAAGATTTTATGCATGATCTTAATTCGGTCATTTTTGTCATTATTTTTTGCACACCAAAATCACAGAGAAACAAGTCTGCTTCAGAACAGAAAAAAAATGCAGGGACTTAGCTCCCAAGCCAGCATCAAAACCCAAACCCCAACGACATCCACCACCCCTGTTCTCCCCACCCTGGGAGCCCAGCCACCTTTATTCCCAGTGGGTCAGCGTTTCTCAGAACACCTAGCACCTTTAGAAGTCACTTGGAGGACTAAAGAAGCATGATGTGTCTGCAGAGTGGGATTCTAGGGGCCCCAGATCAGAAGCTCTGAGGTCCTGCTGGGGGAAGGGCAGGCCAAAGCTGTGGGTTGTTCTAGCAGAGATGAGGGAGACTGTGTCCCAGGACCCTCTCACTCTGGGACTCTCACCTACAGCTCATCCCTGCTCTGTAGTCAAATGTGTGGATTCCATCAGAGGAAATCCTCCCATCTAATTACAAGGCAACAAAGCTATGATATTTCAACCCATCACTGTTGCAGGGAAACCACGTTTGGTTCCTGAATATGCTGCCCAGAACCATGTCAAGGGCTCCTGTGGTCACGTGCCAGCAAGTGATAGAGCTGGGATTTCAACTCAGATTCCTTTGACTCCATGAAATGACTTTCAAGTCGCTAAAAACGCGCGTAACGTGGAAGCATATGAAATAGATCACTAAGGATCCTTCCTGGGACAGGTTCAAGAGCTGGGAGGAGGCTTGTTAGAAAGGACAAACTATGCTTGCTGGAGAATCTCGGAGTCTGAGGCTTGTTCAGACAGGCTGAGTGGTCAAGCCATCACCCCATTCTGAGTACTTTTTTTAGCTAACCCAATGCAGGGCAGGGGCAGCGGGGGCGGGTGGTTGGGGCACAATGTCCAAGATTATCAAAATGATTTCAGTGTTAGAAATGCAAAAGTAACTGGCTAAGCATGAGAAGTTTTACTGATAATCAAGAAAATCAGGAAGACCCAGAACCTGGATGGCTCTTGCCACCTAAGAGGTCTTCCCGGCCCCTCCCACTCCCTGCCTATCTGCACACAAGGGCACCTGCAAGAGATTACCTAGAGGGCCAGGCTTCCAGCCCATGGAGATCCAGGCAGAATTGTTGTAATGACTCTCAAACCTGTTCTCTGAAGCAGGATAATTTTCGTGAGCCAGAATAAATCCTTCCCGTGACAATGAGTAATTTTTATGGTCTTTCTGCAGCCATCTAACTAATTGCACGTCTCGCATTTTACAATTTTCCCTCCCTCATCCATACAAGCGTAGGAGTTGGCGATGACCTTGGCCTCTTCTCCCTCAGAAACAATTCAAAATTGTTAGAAGGGGGAAATACATATGGTTGGCGGGTACAGAGCCCTTTCTCCTGCTGTTTCCCAGTCCTGTGTGGTTAAATCAGCCAGTGGTGGTGAAGTGGATGTGCATTCTCTGAAATGATTGGGCTCTACTGGAGGCACGTTTAGCCCTCCCCAACCTCATCCCTGCTGTTGCCCTTTAAAAAGAATTATTTCAGCAAACTTTTATAAGTGGGCTAGGTTTAAAGGATACAGGAATTCACAGACATGGGAGTGGGAGGGGAAGAAAGACCCATAAATGAATAAATGCCTATTGGTGAGATAAGGATAACTCAGCTAGACTCACTGGGGATTTAGAGAAGGACTTCCTTACTCTCCCAGTGGTCAGGGGGGTGATGTTTGAGTTGAGTCATGAAACTGAGCAGAAATTGTCCAGAAAATCCAGTGGAGCAGCATATGCAATGGTTTACCACAGCTTTACAAGTTTAGGGAATCGCAAATACAGCATATGGTATAGCTAGCTGGCAGGGAATTGGGGATGGGTAGTTAGCAGGGCAAGGTTTCTGAAGACATTGCAGGCCATCCAGGGGAGTTGGGACTTTAACCTGAAGTCAATGGGAGAACTTCAAAAGTTTTGTTTTGTTTTGTTTTGTTTAAACGATGGAGCAACATGTTATTTTGGAAGACAACTGCCTGCAGTGTGGAGCAGGAGCAAATCAGAGGGAAGCTATTTCATGGATAGAGGCTGAAAGGATAGAGAAGAGGAACAAATCTCAGAGAAATGCAAGTGTGAGAGTCAACAGAACTTAGTGGTTAATTCATTTGGGTGGTGGGTGGTGAAGGACAGAGTGTTACCAAATCCAAGCTTCCTCTGCTCACCGCACTACAGGTCAATGATGAGGTGCTGAGGCAAGGAATACAACTTTATTCAGATAGCCAGCAGACCGATAAGATGGCAGACTATGTCTCTGAAAAACCATCTTATGGCTGTCTGGATGCCAGTTTCTTTTATAGAATCAGAGGGGGAGAGGCATGGGGAAGTAAAGTAAAAAGGGCTATCTATCAGTCTTGCAAGACATCTGGAATGAGTAGCCTCGGGGAGGAGAAGTATTAATTTTCTTCTTTTCTGCAGCCATTCACAGGTGGGCAGTGTTCCCTGAGGCAGGCCATTATGTATGATTATAATAACAAAAGCAACAAAAAACAAAGGTTAAAGTCAAAGAAACTGATCCAACTTGGAGTCTGATTTAGTTCTTTCCTGTTACAAGAGGAGGAGATGGCTTGAGTTCCCGGATGGATGGTGGGACCATTCATCAAGATAAGGAGATTCCAAAAGGGAGACAGTAAAACAGTTTTAGACATATGAAGTCAGAAGTGTTGATAAGACAACCTACTTAATAAAAAATTAATTAATTAAGGGAGCTTTCGTTCATTCATTGCTGGTGGGAAGGTAAAATGGAAGACAGTTTGGTGGTTTCTTACAAAATTTATACTCTTAACATGTGCTTAGCATCGCATTCTTTGGTGTTTACCTGAATGAGATGAGAACTTAGGTCCACACCAAAAACCTATACATGAATGTTTATAATAGCTTTATTCATAATTGCCAAAACTTGGAAACAACCATGATGTCCTTCTGTAGTAAATGGATTAACAAACTATGGTACATTCAGACAATGGAATATTATTCAACAATAAAAAGAAATTAGGTGTCAAGCCATGAAAAGACATGCAAGGACCTTAAATGCATGTACTGCTAAGTGAAAGAAGCCAGTATGGAAAGGCTACTTACTGTATGTTTCCCACTATATGACCTTCTGGAGAAGGCACAGCTATAGAGACAGTAAAAAGATGGGTGGTTGAAACTGAGCAAGACTGTGTGGGGCTCCTGGGCACAAAAGCCTTTCTGTGTCCCCCATTTCTTGATTACGGGAAATAGGTTTCATTCAGCCTCCATGACTTTCCCTGAGTTCCTAAGGGCAGATTCAAACAGTTGTTAATTAGGGAAGGGAAGGGTTGGGGAGACAAGGGAGGAACAGTCAAGAAAAAATTGTGCAGCCTTGGGGTAGGGTCCTGTCTCCCTCTCAAGGGATACACATAACAATATCTTTGAGCTGTTTTGCACAAACTGGAACCCCAACCAGGGAGAAGTTAACTGTATGCTGCCCACAAGCATGTAGACCCCAGACTGGTTGGAACCAGAAGGCTGATGATGCTGACTCCGCATTACCTCACCACCAACCAATCAGAAGAATGACCACGATATGATCACACCCTCTTTGAACCATTATTATTAAACTTCTCACTACGCCCTCCAAATGGGGCCACACAATTTTGAGGGCATTAGCCCACTGTGGCCCCCTTAGCCTGGCAAAGTAATAAAGTTATTCTTTTCTACTTCACCCAAAACTCTCTCTCCAAGATTTAATTCGGTGTCAGGATACAGAGGCCAGAGTCAGCATGATGGTTTCCAGAGGAAGGGGAGCAGGAGGGAGGACGAATGGGTGAACACATGGGATTCTTAGGGCAGTGATGTTATCCTGTATGACACTATAAGGAGGCATATACACCATTATACATTTATCAAAATCCATAGACTATACCATGAATTCTAATGTACACCACTGACTTTAGTTAATAGCAATATGACAACAAAGGCCCGTCAATGTAACAACTGCACCCCAGTCGTGCAAGACGTTAATAACAAGGGAATCCGCAAGGGTATGGAGGGGATGTGAGAACTCTACTTTCTGCTCAATTTTTCTATAAATTCAAAATTGCTAAAAATACATACATACATACATACATACATACATACTATGAATTTAAAAAAAAACAAAAGAAAGTTTTTTTGTTTGTTTGTTTATCCACTTTTATGTATGCTTTTTCTACTCTTGTCTGAGTGATGGAGGCAGAGGGCACATATGGTGAGGATTTTGCCTTCTCATCAGTTGTAGTTATCAGCAGGTAAAGAGTCTTTCTTCAGAAGAGTAATACATGATTTCTGACCCTGTAAAGTTATGTTATGGTGAAGGAGTCATATAGAGAAGCGTAGAATATGACAGTTGCCAGGGACTTTATACAAATGATTGACCTTAAAAACAGAGAAATTGAGTCCCAGAGCGAAAAATGACTTGCCTAGTGTCACCTAACTCATTTTTAAAAATGTATTCATCCAATATTTATTAAATCCTTTAATGGGTAAGCTTGTGTTTGAGGGTGGAAATAGATGGATGAGAGGCAATGACTAATGTCAGGGTGCTTATAGTCCAGTGGAGCAAGAGATCAATAACCAGAAAGTTACAAAGCTATGTAATAATTACTATGACGGAGGTAAGCGTGGGATGCAAGGCGGGCTGATCTAGGGTCTGGCATGGTCTCAACCACCAAGGTCCAGATTGTGAGTGGATTTAACAACAAGGTTACCAAGTCCAAGCTTACTCTGCTCGCCACACTACAGGCCAATGAATCAGAGATGAGTTGTTGAGGCAAGGAATACGACTTTATTCGGAAAGCTGGCAGACTGAGAAGATGGCAGACTGGCGTCTCCAAAAACCCATCTTATCAGGGTCTGGATGCCAGTTTCTTTTATAGAGTCAGAGAGGGAGAGGCTGTGAGGAAGGAACTTAAAAAGGCCATCAGTCTTGCAAAACGTCTCCAGGAATGACCAGCCTCGGTGAGGGGATGCGATCATTTCTTCTTTCTTGCAGCCATTCACAGGTGGGCAGGGAGATTGTCTGCCTGTGAGCTGAACAGAGGCCCTTTCGTTTAACATGCAGGCAGAGGGGCAGGGTTCCCTGAGGCAGACCATCCTGTATGATTATGATAACAAAAGCAATGAAAAGCAAAAGTTAAAGTCAAAGAAACAGATTGAACACAGAGTCCGATGTAGCTCTTCCCTGTTACCACAATATCTCTTCCCAAGGTGGGGTCAGAGCTAGAATCCAGACGGCTCAGTTTTCCCTTTACTTCTCCTCTTGTGCACGAAGAGACTGTTAGGCATCATCCTGGATGGGTGGGTGGGAAACCAAACTAGATCATTCGAGGTTGTGAAGATAAATGGGAAGGACTCCCTGAGGCAGGTTTTCTACTTGGCAAACTTATGCTGAGGGGGTATCTCTATAGAGCAAGTAAAAACATTTCCTGCCCCCTGTTCTGTGCAGGTAATCCTGATACATGTAGTTGGGTAGCTGGTGGTTTTTCTTAAGTGTTTCCACAGCTCTCTGCCTTCTGGAGTCCTTCTACAGCTCCCAGTAGAGAGAAGACTCCTCTCCCCATCAGTATCTTCAGAATTTCTCACTAGGAAACTGAGTGTCCTCACCTGCCACCCAGTCCATCTGGTCTTCTCAGCCCTTATTGACTTGTCACAGTGTCCATAAGCCCCCACATACACCTCCGTCCCATCAAGGGAGAGAAAGCCATGCTATCTACTTTTCCCCTGGGCTTACAAAAATCTTGAAAATCAGATATTCTCCATCAAGGCAACAGCTAGAAATCTGAAATCCAGTAAAATGTCCTTCTTTTGGTGATAAATTTCTTTGGTATGTTTGGAAACCAGGCTCTCCTATTATTTGAATGTACTGAATACACACAAAGCAAAACAATTATCAAGATCTTCCTTTTCCAGTTCTGGGTTTAAAAGTTTTGGTTTCCAAAATGTTTCTGACAAGCTTTTGACTCTTTTTCAGAGATTTTGTGTGTTGCCTGCTCAAGCTGACCAATCAACCCAGTTATCTGATTCATATAATATCCTTTTCCATTTCAAATATTTTCCACGTCACCACGTTACAGAAAAGTACACAATCATCCAGGAGGCACGCGGAGGCGGCTAAGATTTGAAACTAAGGTAGAATCATGGGTTTAGTAGGCAGATTCTTGAACAGGAAGTCAGAATAACTAGATCTTTCATCTGGCTCTGTTACCTCTCTGGGCCTTCTCTGCCACTCTGGGCCCTCTCTGTTGGTCTGCCTGAATAGTGGGCAGCAGAATTCTTTGTTCCATTGTCTGGAATAAAAGAGATCAAAGGAGTCGGAGCATTCAAGAAGAAAAAAATGTTCCACCAAGATCCCATATGCCAATAATCCAAAAAGTTCTAGGAGGTAGGGATGCCCTTCTTCCTTGAGCTCTCTCCACAGGCAGGTGTGCAGATAAATGAATGAGTCAGTAGTACATGGGTAAAAAATAAGCTTTGTCTTCGTAAGAAGCAAACGTTTGAAAATATACACTCAGGAAAAACTAAGGCGCAATTAAGCATAGAAATGTGTGGTCATGATTATGAGTGCTTCGTAATCATCTTCCAGCCTTCCCAAATAATCTCCTCTCCAGCTGTTCTTCACCACAAACCCCATCTCCAGCCACACCAAATTAGCTGCCATTGCAGGAACATGAGTCTTTGCGCATGTGCTTCTCATGCCTAGCCGCATCCACTCCACCTGCCACTTTCCCCATCATCTTACTGGATTCCATTTAAAATCATCTCCCCTGTGTAGCCTTTGTGACTGCAGCCATGGGATAACAGCCTCCTCCTCCTGGGCTTCAGAATCCTCACTCTCTTCCCATGCCTCCATCACAGTGCACATCTGTCATGATCTGTTAACGTATCCGTGGTCCCCACTGGATGTCATGATCTGTTAACGTTGTCATGATCTGTTGTCATGATCTGTTGTCATGATCTGTTGTCATGATCTGTTAACGTATCCGTGAGCCCCACTGGATCGTGAGATCCTCAAGGGCGAGGATGGAGGTATCCATCTCTTTATCCAAGTGCCTCATGTGGTGCCTGGCACTTCCTAGTTTTCTGAATACTGGAATAGGATAGTGTTGTGATTCAGTCAACTTGTACTGACAACTTAAATGGGCTTTTGAGACCCGAAAATTTTCTGAAATTTTGTCAACCAACATTAAAAATGACAGTCTATAAACTCATAATTAAATATATTCAAAAGAAAAGTTATAAATACTCAAAGTTCATCCCTTCCTAATTATGTGACACTTTTCTATCATTATGAACTTGGGGTTATTTTTGCCTCTTGTGCTTGTCTGACACAAACATTGGGTAACATTATGCTACTGCATACTTCCAACCCCACACTCAGCAATGTCACATTGGTAGCTTGACATAAGTCATGGCAGCACTATTTACACCATAGGAATTGGCAAACGCTACTAATCGGGGCTTAGTTTACTGTTTGGTTGACCGTCTAAACTTAACAAGGTGATGGAGAAATGTTATTAATGCAAACTAAATGAGGAGTGTGTGTAATTGGTAACTTGTGAATCACACACACACACACAGACACACACACACACACCCTGAGTATTTGAAAATTATTTTCCAACTCAGCAAAGAAGCCTCTCAAGTCATTGAACAAGTGAGATTGTGACATGCCTTTGTTGTTTCACTTTCATTTTATTCATTAAAATGTCAACCAGCATTCACAACAGAACAATGCATTTGTCAATTGCAATCATAGGTTGGCTACACATACAGGAGTCTGGCGAACATCAGTGAAAGTGTTTTGTGATCATTGGCTGCATAGAATTTACAGTAAAGAGTATTATATATTTTATTATTACTTATAAATTGTGTACTACCCATTCTTTATATCAGTAAAATTTATAATAAATTCATGTATGTATATAAATGTACTTAGCTCCCCCCTGCTCCCCTGGAGAGATTGTTCTTAAATGTCTACCAGATATCACTGGATTCAGAGAAGGGCAGCTTCAGAAAGGACCAGAATAGTCAGGGAGGGGGCATTTATGGAGGAGGTGGGGCTTGGAGGGGAGTGGGGGCGAGAAGCAGCACAATCTTCCCATCTGCCATCAAATGCTCTACCCCTGAGCTACACCCCCCACAATATTCCCATCTGGAAGAGCAGCTGGAGCAAAAGCACAGAGGTAAGGAAGGCTGGGTCTGTGCAGGAAGCAGTGAGAAGGCTGCGCTGCTGGAAGGAGGGGGCGATGGGGAGATTGTGTTGGAAGGGCTGCGAAGGGCTGAGTCCTGGGAGGGATGCAAGTGAGGCAGGGAAGCCGGCTTTGATTTAGCAGGCAACAGGGAGCTCCTCTGACTCTTTAGAAGGGGAGTGATGAGAAGTGAGCTGTGATTTAGGAGCACGGATGGGGCCACAGTGCTCAGGATAGATTAGAAGACAGAGAGCCTGGCTCCATCCCTCTGGAAAGCAGAACAGAGACTGCAACGAAACTCAGGACCAAAGGGATGAGGTAATGCAGCCCTCAGCCTCCTTCTCCACCCACTTCTTGCCTCCTTTCTCTCTGCCAAGCTCAGCCACAACCCCCTCCCCAGAGCTTCCCCTCCAGCTGCTCGTTTTCTCTGGGGTCTATGATTAATTCTCTCTTAAAAGTATCTGGTGATAGATCCAAGGGGGCATTTCATAAATTCTGCCTCATTATGTGAAGCCTAGTTTAAAAACTTCTTTTTGTCTAGATCAATTATGAAATAATAAAATCTGACCTGAACCTAAGCCTGCATCTTTTCTTTCTCTAAGAGAAGGATTCAGTGATAATCAAAAAATACAAAAAAGGAGAGAATTTGATTCTGTAGTGATGGGAGCCCAAGAACTAAGTAGCCAAATCAGCATTATTGAATGTTCTTCAAAATCAATTGTATAGATTTCTTCTCTATTCACTCTCCGTATTTGTGTGTCCAGTCCTCACACACATACACATGATAACACACTCACAGAGACTCTCAGTATTTAGCAATATGTCAGTTGGCTGTCTAGAGCATTGCCATTCCTATAAGCTTGGGCTACTGAGAAGAAGAATGTTCAAAAAAGGTGATAAAAAAAATCAAATATCTGCCACTCATAATCTTCTCAAGGATGCTGGTTGGTTTTAAGACCACTGTGTAGCATCTAAAGTATGGGCTTCTTCAGGAATTACGTTTGCTCTGCTTGTTTAGATAAGAACATCTGGCTAGGAATTCCATGGTGACATATCGGGCCAAGCTTTGATGTCATGGTCTTTGTGTCTTAAGGTTGGAGTGGTGGCACTGGTGTCAGTGAGGCACCCATGGCTCTTTTGACTTGAAGGTGTCCTCTCTCAGCTTTGACCTGCCTGTTGCCCAAGGACATGGTTGGGCAGGTGCAGAAAAGATGCTCTCACTGCTGAAAAAGAAAAAAATATCCAAAGTGAGTAGCAGTCTCATACCTTTTTCCTTTAAAAATATGACCTATTGCAAAAAATTGGATGCCCCAGAATTTTATTTTCTTCCCACATTTTCTTGTGTAGAAGTCACCAGCATAGGCCTTTAAACACATTCTTGCTGGTGCCCATACATACACACATTTCTATCCTTCCTTCAAAATGCCAACCCTACAAAGATGTCCACCCAAGTTCCTCATGCAGTTATAACTGCTGTTTTCACGCCCCATTCCTCATAGTTTCCCACTGACAACCCAATGGGCCTGACTCCCTAATATTTCTCCCTACCAAGGACAAAAATAAAAAGTCATAAATGCCAGAAATTTCTAGAGGCTAAGTCAGCTCCTTCTCATGGGTGGTTTTTATGCTGCACCCCGGCTGGCATCTGATGCTCAGTTGCACGGTAGGTCTAATGCATACTGGTGCCCATGGCTAACGAATGAATATCTGTCAATCCATGGCAATCGGTAAGCCCTTCTTTTTTTCACTAAGCTAGGCATTTGGAGAGATTCAAAGAGTATAAGGTGTGTTTCCTGATTTCAACGGGAAAGGAACTAAGGTGCAGAAGCATTCAAGAATTATCCAGTGCTAAATCAGGTGGCCCTGGCTGGAGGAGACAGTGCAGTATTGTCAACAAGAGCTAGATTCAGAGTCAGAACGTGGGCTCTTTCTGCTGTCTCCCTTGTCCCCTCGACACACAGACCCCCAGACCCTCTCTCTTTCACAACTCCATTCCAGTTCACTCCTTGGCCCATACTAGAATTTCCTCAGTTGGGAATTCAATAAGATTCAACATTAGTGTGGGAACAAAGGAACTAGGGCTGTATTTCACAAGTAACAAAATAAGGGCTATTCTGGGTTCCATTTCCACAGCCCCACCCATTAGTTTATCCCTCTACTCTGAACAGAGGAATAAGCTGAGGACCCAGGACCCTGACTGCCAACAGGACCTAAAACTGAAGCATGAGGTTTTAACTGGGTTGTCTTACTTTGGGTTGAGTTGTTGGCTTGTTTTAATTTACTCTCAAAAAGTCCTATGCCTCTTTCAGTTTGTGACACAAAAATTTGTTTTTCTTTTTTAGGAGTTTTGCCATCTGCTTTTTATTAGTCAGCTTTATTGAGTCAGCTTTAATTGATAAAACTATAATATTTTTAAAGTGTACAATGTGATGTTTTGTTAAATGTATACATTGGGAAAGGCTTCCCACCATCAAATCAACACATCTATCACCTCACATATTTACCCCTTTATTTTTGGTGAGAATTTTCAAGTTATACTCTCTTGGTAAGTTTCTTTTTTTAATTTTTTTTTGTTAGTTATCTATTTTATACATATTAGCATATATACGTCAACCACTATCTCCCAATTCATCCCAACACCACCCACCCCTGCTTCCCCACCTTGGAGTCCATACATTTGCTCTCTACATCTATGTCTCTATTTCTGCCTTACAAACTGGTTGATCTGTACCATTTTTCTAGATTCCACATATATGCATTAATATATGATATTTGTTTTTCTCTTTCTGAGTTATTTCACTCTAGGTCCATCCACATCCCTGCAAATGACCCAATTTCGTTCCTTTTTATGGCTGAGTAATATTCCATCGTATATATGTACCCCATCTTCTTCATCTACTCATCTGTCAATGGACATTTAGGTTGCTTCCATGTCCTGGCTATTGTAAATAGTGCTGCTATGAACATTGGGGTGCATGTCTTTTTGAATTATGGTGTTCTCTGGGTATATGCCCAGTAGTGGGATTGCTGGGTCATATGGTAGTTCTATTTTTAGTTTTTTAAGGAACCTCCATACTGTTCTCCACAGTGGCTGCATCAGTTTACATTCCCACCAACAGTGCAAGAGGGTTCCCTTTTCTCCACACCCTCTTCAGCATTTATTTGTAGATTTTCTGATGATGCCCATTCTAACCGGTGTGAGGTGATACCTCATTGCAGTTTTGATTTGCATTTCTCTAATAATTAGTGATGTTGAACATCTTTTCATGTGTTTGTTGGCCATCTTTACATCTTCTTTGGAGACACAAATAGTTTTTGAAGACATCCACCTTTCAGTAGTTCTTAAATATCAAAGATTCTCATCAATGAGTCTTCAAAGTCCAAGGACTATATTTATTTCTTTCCCCGGCTCTGAATTCATCCTATCTTCCCCCCCACCAAATGAGCCTACAGTCTCTCTCAGTTCTTTCCTGGTGTGTCATCGGTTGGGAAGCCATTGCTTGTTGTTCATCTGTATTTCGCGTCTAAGAGATCAAGTCCATTTTCTTTTAAGATATTTTTAAGAGAAGATTTGTCATTATTTACATTCATTCAACAAATATGTACTGATGGCCAACGCCAGGTGAACCCTGTTCCACACACCTCTCCGAGCACCCTATTGTCTATAACTCAACAAAATAAATTGTCCCTTCCCCTGTGCCCAGTCTCCGGAGACAGAATGAGGAGGAGGTTCAGTCCCCAGTTTTCCTGCATGTGGACCATGATCACTACTTGGAGGATGATGACAGTGCCTTAGTTCCTTGTGTGCACATGTGTGCAAGCCTCCCAGGAGCTCTGACTATTAACTAGTAAATAAGCATAACTGTAAGAAAATAACATTAGCAGATTTCCTTTACTGAGTCCTGACTTTTTTGCAGGCAATACACCAGGCACCCTACAAACACAGATCCTAACAACAGAACCATGTGGAGGTACTGTTATCATCCCAACCTCACAGACAAGGAAATCAGCACTTCAAGTGCCCATGGAGACAGATGTGCATCCCTGTAGACCCACCGCGCTCTTGCATTCTCTTCTGCTGTCTTCGTGGTTTTAGCCTGTGTTTTTCTGCAGTGACTGTGGCAGGCCTGATGCATGGATTTTGAAATATGTGCTTTATCGTAGCTAATATTTAATGAGGTCATCACGCTCCTCACCTTGGCCTTTGATTTTCACACCATGCAGAGGCCACTGCCTGGGCCAGTGGGTCCCGCCATCCTACAAACACTTTTAATTGGTCGAGAGAGGTACCCAGGGCCAACGCAGGCCTTCAGAGCCATCAGGAAACTCCAAGTGCTAGCCCCACCCATGGCCAGGCCTGGTTTAGGCATTAGGGATAGCTCATTACCTGGAAAATCTCACTGTCTACTGTAAAATATGGTGGGGAGAAAGGTGGGCGGAAAAAACAGTGGGTTTCATACTTTCAGGAGACATCATCCTAGCTCTACCAGGAATGGTAAGATCCTGTCCCTCTGCCCTAGATTACAGTTCTGCCTGTGGCCTTATGTGACCTGATCTATAGAAAAAAATGAAAGAAAATGTGGTAAACCAAGAGAAGTCCCTAATGATGTCATCAAGTTCCCAGGCAGACACTCAGAGAGAACAATAAATCAGAAGGCCACACTGGTGTGTAGGCAAAAATGGCATCCTACCCCCAGATAATTATCATCTCCTCATTTATATTTATAAATGTATCAATTATATTTATGAAACAAGCAGTTTTATAAATAGCACAGAACAGTGCACATGGTAACCCATGCCCTGAAATAATTACCCCTCATACGCTGCACAGCTTCACAGAGGGCTGCCCATGTGGTCCAGCACCCATCCTACCCAATAAGTTACCATTTGGTGCACATATCGCATGCCAAGCATCTTGCATGCAGCATCCCTAATCCGCACCACAGTTCTGCAAGGCAACTGTGACCGTTCTCCTGACCAGAGGACAGACTGAATCTCAGAGACACCAGGGTCCCACAGCTGGTCTGGAGGGTAGCAGGGCCTTTGTTCTTCTGAGGACACCATCCTGCCTCTGGTGGTGTCTCCCTCACTTAGACCTAGGGGAAAAAATATACTAAAATTCAGCAAAAATATTAAATAATATTAAAATATTTAATTCAGTAAAAACTTACTATCAGCTGCCAAACAAGGAAAGAGATAAAGCTCAAACTTAAAACTTCCAGAGGTGGAGCCCAAGGAGAGAAAGTTCTTATTAGAACTCTTGAATTTGGGACAGGTGGATGATGCAGGTATCTTTATCTTTCTCCATCTCTGGTCGGGTGGGAGTACATGGGGCTACTAAAGAGAGACAGTGAATAGGAAATAAACATAGGCTGGCCCTCTCTTAGAAGCTAAGTCCCTGGGATCTGCTCTGAATATGGGGAGATTTCCCAGGACAAAAGGATGCACACCCCACAGGGGTGACTTCTGATACAGGATATTAAACAAAGAAGGTGTGGCCCCAGCTGACACTTCCTCTAAGCTGTCTGTCCCTCAAACAGAGAAGTGGATGAAATACAATTCTTATCCTTCCAGACTTAGGTAAACAGGGAAGACACACAGCTCTCATACAAAGAAGGAGAAGGAACAGAGCCAGAATCATCTAGTACAGGTATCAGAACAATTAGAAGTTCTGGGCAAACTACTCACATCAACCATGAGCCAAAAAGAAAAAAAAGAAAGAAGAAAAAGAAATAATAAGCATATGCAAACAACAGCAGCACCAACTGCAAAATTCAGGAAAAAAAATCTCAACATGAAAGAAACATAATCCAAGGCACAGAATCAAGGTGCTTATGCTTCACACTCTGGAAAAATTTACCAGGAATATGAACTAAATTATAAAAAAAATAGTGTAAAAGACCAGATGATAAAACAATAAAATGAGAGGTTTGCAGATCTATGGGAAAGTTTTGAGGTAAAAACAATACTACTACAGAACAAAAAATAAATAAGAAACCATGAAAACAAAGACAGTTTTAGTTGAAAATTAAAGTGTTAACATAGAAAAAAGACTCCAGATAATCCTAGCAGAGGCAGAAGAAAAATATAATGTGAGAAAATCAGTTGGAACATAATAGACGTGGAGGAGAGGAAAGATAATTCAACATGTAGATAACTTATGTAATTTATTTCCCTGCAGTCAAGAACTCAACAGAGGCCAGAAAAAAATGACATATATAATAGCAGGAAATTTCCCTAAAATGACAAAAGTGAATATCTGGTTTATTTGAACCTTCCATGGAACCTGTCGTGAAAACAACCATAAAAGTAGGTGAAGGTTAGAAGAAGCATTTGTGGTATCAGATAATTGCAGCTCAGGCTCCACCCAACATCCCCAGCCCCCAGGCCACCCCCACCTGAGGCTTTGTGCAAGGCTGTGCTTGAAACCCAGGCCAGAGAAGGAGACAAAACCAAGGCTGGGCATTCATACAACTTGGTCTTGACCATGAGAGAGGCTCTGGAGGGAAGAGGGAGAAAACCAGTTCTGACTGTCCAGAGGGTCACATTTTAATGGGATGTTATCACACCTTCAGTTGCAAATGATGGTAAACACAAACTGGCCTAACTAAGAGTATGAATTGATGGGCTCCCACAACTAAAAGTGTGGAGGAGTTGGCTTCAGGCTCAGTTCGCTCCAGGAGCTCAAAAGTATCTTTCTCTACCTCTAGGCTCTGCTTTCTTCTGTGTAGCCTCCATTCTCAGACAAATTTCCCCCTCAGGGTGGAGGCAAGAAGGTTGGCTGCTGGTAGGAGAGGCTTACATCTACACAGTTCTAAGTCCAGCAAAAAGATAAAGTCTTTATTCCCAGCAATTTCATCAAAAGTCCTAAAACTATGTCTGTGAGTCTGTTTTGTAAATAAATTCATTTGTATGATTTTTTAAGATTCCACATATAAGTGATATCGTATGATATTTGTCTTTTTCTGTCTGACTGACTTAACTTAATATGACAATCTCTAGATCCATCCATGTTGCTGCAAATGGCGTTATTTCATTCCTTTTATGGCTGAGTAATATTCCGTTGTATATATGTACCACATCTTTATCCATTCCTCCGTCAATGGACATTTAGGTTGCTTCCACGTCTTGGCTGTTGTAAATATTGCTGCTATGAACATTGAGGTGCACGTATCTTTTCTAAGGTACACCTGAAACTAACACAACATTGTAAATCAACTATACATCAATTTATTTGTTTTTGTTTATTTTTTTATTTTCTTTTAACTATATTTAAAAAAAAATAAGTTCTAGAACTGAGTCTCTTTGGATCTGATCCAATCACGTGCATGTATCTGAAGAAAGCCTGGTGGCCAGGAGGGTTTAATGCTCTATTACCCAGGGCTGAACCACAGTCCAGAAGCAGGTAGGGTCAGCTCCACACACAGTATAGAATGTGAGGGAGGCAGAGAGGTGCTACCTAAAAAAAACTGAGGTGTTAGAAGAAGGAGGGAAAACAGATGTTGGAAAAGCAAAACTAATACAGGTTCACTAGGAAATTCCCTTGTGGTCCATTGGTTAGGACGCTGTGCTTTCACTGCTGAGGGCACGGGTTCAGTCCCAGACTGGGGAACTAAGATCCCTCAAGCTGCGCAGTCTGGCCAAAAAACACCCCCAAAACAAAAAACAAACAACAACAACAACAACAAAAATAGGTCTGCTGCATTGAAGTCAGGACGACGCACACACACGCATGGACACATACTTCCCCATGCACTTAAAGCAGTAACATATAATGAAGTGAACATTAATGTGATACAAACCAAAGGCTTAAAAGAAAGTGTGAAAAGGGAAAGGATTATAACACCTTGAGTTTCCATATGGCCACCCCCCCCCCACCCCTGTCATTATCACCATTAATAGAACAAGTCAAGCCTCTTTTGCCATAAGTGCATTGCAATGGGCACCATGCTGATAGAATGAACTGGAAAGAGTTTCTTTGTTTTAACAGCTCACCTTATAAAACAGGCAGAGCGTGAAAGATCTGTATAAACAAACAGAGAGCAGACTGAAAGACATGGAGCTGTCAGCTGCAAAAAAATGCACAACCTAGAAGCTGAGAATTAGGTTTTCTGCAGTGGACTTCAAGCCCAGGAGAGAGCCTCTCAGGTAGTTCAGAGGGACTGCTCCAAAGAGGTAAGGGAAGAGACAGGATATACGGGAGTTTTTGCAACAAAGACCAGGTAGTTGGAACATCAAAAGATTACTGTTAATTAAAGAAAACCAGATAACTCAAGTTAATGAGATGTGTGCATGGGAAGATGCAAGAGTCTGGGCTCATTGAAATCATTCCTTTGATACGCACCTTAGCTGTCCGGTTCCTTCCCACCCTGAGTCCTCTCACTGTGCACCGTTGGGGGTGGCTGCAGGGGCTGATGGCTTGATGGCGGGCATCCCGTTTCTATTCTGAGTCTCCTCAGGGCTCACCGTCGGGGGCGGCTGTAATGTGATGGCTTGATGGTGGCAACATTTCTCATTCACAGAGCTCGTATAATAATGGACATTCATAGAATCATGGAACACTGGTTCAGTCTCTCTAGGCACTCCCGTTACACTAAGTGCCAGGTGCCACTCCATGCCCTGGGGGACACAGTCCCTGCCCCCAGGGAACCAGAGGTCAACTTTTCCAAAACTGCATCTTATAGAGGAGGAAGCCAAAGGCCAGAGACAATAAGTAACATAACCAAGGTCGTGAAATTAATTAGGGGCAGAGTTAGAACCAGAATGACTATCACCAGATCACCTACATGCTGGGCCTGTGAATAGAACATGAACTTAGGGTTCAATAGATCTGGGTTGCAATCTAAGAAGCCCACCCACCTCCACCTTCGCCAGATCCCATGTTTTGCAGCCGCCTCCAGGAGTGAACCAGGTGAGCTGTGCTGCCTCTGTGGACATTTGCTTTGTGAGCTCAGGAATATTTCACGGAGATGTTTCCCCCGACAGGTTTATGACTGGTCTTGGCTCAGTGCCTCGAAAACACTCATCATGTGATGAAACAAGACTGTCATCCTGCCAACTATCAATAAACTGCGTGGGCATTCCCACCCCCACCCTCACCCTACCACACCCCAGCTCACGCTCTCCCCACATCCCAGTGATGCCCAGATCATCTTATTAGGAAGTGACACCCAGCAGGATTCATTGCTCCAGATCAGAAGTATGGCCAGAGCTGGTCTTGCAGACACTTAGGTTTTGTGTTAAAAGCTGGAATTTAAAAATGGCAAGATACACATCTAAAGGGAAACCAGGGAGCATGTTTGAGTTCAGCCTAGAAAACCCACCGCGTGGCCATCAGAGGATCATAACAGACCCTAGAACAGCAAGCTCTATTTCTTGCCTGAAAAGGTATATAATGGACTTAAAAGAGGCCTTCTCTCCAGATTCCAACTCAAGTGATTCACCCCGGGCTTTCCCTATGTGGGGAAAGGGTGGGTTTCCCTGAAGAAATCGCATGTGGGTCTGAGTTTCTGGGGTGCAGGGTGAGATGGCCGCCCCTGGGCTGAATTCTCACCACAACCCTGAGAGGTACTGGGCAGGAACTAAAGGTTTTGTGAAGGCGTCCAGGAGTGTATCCAACTACTCTCTCAGCCCCTCCGTAAATGTCACATCCACCCTTCCCACCAACTTGCCCATCCCCCTTGTCCAGGACACAGGCCCTTCCAGAGATGCAGAGAAATATGAATCCTGAAGAAGCAGGACAAGATATTAAGAGGATAAAACACAAAATGGGGGAAGGGAGTCGAAAGAAACAAATTTCCAGTTAAATAAGTTAAACTTAAATAAGCCCTGGGGATATATGTACAGCATGACGACTGTATTAATAATACTGTATTGCATGTTGGTACGTTGCTAAGAGGGTAGATCCTAAAAGTCCCCAACGTGAGAAAAAAAGTTGGGGGAAACTACACATGGTGATGGACGTTAACTGGACCTATTGTGGTGACCATTTTGTAAAATGTGCAAGTATCAAAAATCATTATGTTGTACACCTAAACCCAATACAATGTTATATGTCAATCATACCTCAATAAAAAGTGAAACAAAAATTTTAAAAATTAAAAAAATACAAGCATGGAGAGCTCTCAGAAAATAATCATATACAAATATTGTTGTTAAACCATATGTTATTAAATGCGATAATCAGTAGTGCTTTCTATCTTATTATTAAGTAGTAGTAATAATAAAGAATACTACTGCATACCTATACCTATCTATCTACCTATCTGCATTAGAATTAAGTAAAATAACCAAATGTATTCCCACCTTCCCCTTTCTATCCATAGAAATACTCTAAGATCATAAAAGCAACCAAGTTATATTCTTTCCAAAAAAAGAAGTTATACAGCACAGGGAACTGTATTACATATCTTGTAATAACCTATAATGGAAAAGAATCTGAAATAAATAAATAAATAAATAAATAAAACTGAATCACTTTGCTGTACACCTGAAACATTGTAAAGCAACTATACTTCAATTAGGGAAAAAAAGAGGATAAAATACATTCATACCCAAGAAAGGAAAAAATACAGTACTGGGTAAGGAGGTGGATTGCAATGAAATGTTAAGTGGGAAACAGAGGCTGAAAGAGTGGTAAAGCCAGGAGATGTCAAAATCATTAAATTACCAATATTGTTCTGAACTAGGACTCTTCAGCCTCACGCTCTCCTAACCTAGCTAATGAGTATTCCATCCTAAAAAAAGGCTGACATAATAGCAGAGTGGTATGAAAAAGACTCTGAATTGGGAATTGAAGGAGGAGGTCTACACCCCCAGCTCCCTCCAATCTGTTTCCTCTGGGCAACTTATTTCACTTCTCAGCATGTTGATCTGTCACTTGGGGATAATAATACACCCCCCCCCCCCATGATGACTATTTGAAGCAAATAAAATGATAGATTTGAGAGGATGCTTTACTGACTGTAAAACACCATCCACGCTGCAGTCACTGTTATTTCTCATCCATTTCCCATCTCTTTGTATCCTGTTGATATAACTGTGTGGTTATGGTCCATCTTCCATTTAATTCCATGCCCTTTGATGGAGGGACTTGCGTTCATTTTTGTATAATGGGTGTTCACTGAGAGTTTCTGAATGAATGAGTATAGAAGGTATGATGGGCAGTCATGGATTCCTGTCCCCTGCCTGCCATTGCCAGGACCTGGGAGCATAGTTCCATGTCGGAGTCTGTGTCAGCTCAGATCTGGCTGACCAATAGGATGGGGTCGTGCCGGGCTAGAGTCCAGCAGCATATCTTTGCTCTGACTGCCCATCTGTTCTGCCACTGAAGCCAGCACTAAACTTAGCTCAAGTGACTCATGAACACAGAGCCGCCCCAGGCCCCACAAGTCATCCCAACAAGCCACGTGACTGCAGTCAGTATCTCTCCCCATCCCCTCATCCCTTTACTGAGCTCTCGGTCCCTAGGATGCACGGTTGGGAGACAGCGCTTACAGGGGCAGCTGCCCCATGTGGAAGTTCTCCTCTCCCACTTCTGCTGAAAGCAGAGGTTATTTCAAAACTCACTAAGCAAATGTTCAGCAGCTCCCTTGGAGAATCATTCCCTTGGCCGATGGCATCCTTAGGGGAATGGCAGTGCTGATTCACCCACAGGGAGATGGGTGGGGGGTGGGGGGCAGGATCACCTGGAGTACGATGGAAACCACTTAACAAGTATCGTCCATTTGTCCTTTCAGTGTTTCAGTCCTGAGCTCAGTACATCTTCTCAGTGCTCCTCAGTGTCTGCAGGGTTTCAGGGCAAAATCTCAAATAAATTGAGGCCATGACTGCTTAAGCGGACAACCAGAAACGTCCAGTCAGTCACATTCATTCTGGTCTGATTCACTGTGCAGTGAATTGGAGTTTCACCACCTCCTACATTTGAAAGGGCAGGCTGGGGGGATGGGGGTACAGGGAGTGGTCTGCCCTGGGTGCAGGCAGTCAGGGGATGCACTGTGGGCAGAGGATTTAAAAATAATCATAAAATGGATAAAAAGTTGATTTGCTTTCTATCGATATTATTGCCATGAGCTAAACAATCATCAAAGGTCAGTGATACACACTGCCACATTTAAAATGGATAACCAACAAGGACCTAGTGTATAGCACAAGAAAGTCTACTCAATATTATGTAACAACCTAAATGGGAAAAGAATTTGAAAAAGAATAGATACATGTATATGTATAACTGAATCACTTTGTTGTACACCTGAAACTAACACAACATTGTTAATCAAATATACGCCAATATAAAATTAAAAGTTTAAGTTAAAAAATGTTAGTGATAAAGCAATCCTTCCTGTTGGGGTGGGTGGCTTCTTCCACTCCCCACCTCACCTCAATATGCCCCTGAACCGCACTCTTCGTGAATTCCTTCTTTCATCAGTGCCTTCAGCCAGTCAGTAATTAATACAACTAACATTTTTGGAGCAGCCACCAGGAGAAAGGCATCGTGCTTGGTGCAGGGGACACAATAACGGCTAGGACACAGCCCTCGTTCTCAGTGGGCTCACAGGATGGGGGAAAAGATCAAGGCTACCAATGGCTATAACGGAAAACCTCCACATCCCGCCACCCTTGGAGGGGAGACACTCTTCAATTCAGTATTGAAGTACCATATTTCACCAATTTTGAGTGACACATTTATTCCCATGTTAAGATGTCTGAAATCAGAATCCATGGTACAATTGATGTCTCACAACTGTAATTGGCAGCATTTTTCTTTCTTAGTGGTGCACAGAGCTGTGGTTGTCTTATAATCATTTGGGATTTTAGAATCTATGCAGAATGGTAACATAGCCAAGCCCCAGGCTGTGTGTCTGCGGGAATCCAGGCTTCATCAGATCCTCTTCCCGAGGGTTTCTGCAACACCAAGAATCACATGACCAGCATATCTGTCCTGCTTGTCACCTCTGTCTGGATTATCTTTGCCCATTCCATTCATTGGGGGTTCAGTATCGCGTCTCAGGCTGCTACACCTTCCTCTCACTGCTTTGCCCTAATTTCCCCAAGTGAGAACTGACTCTGGGCTGTAACAAACATATCCAGAGGGCGGAACAGAAACAGACAGCCCGATGTTGGTAGCAGTGATCACACCTGCTCAAGCACATCCACCCTCCCCTTCCAGTCCTAGACTGTGACCTCCCACCCCATCACCGCTTCTCTGCCCTCACTCCCCAGCCAGGGACCCAAACCCCTAGAGGAGCAACACTTTCACAATCCGATCATGTCTGCTTCTCTGGACAACCCATGGTAAACAGTTCAGCTCTCTGACACCACTTTTCTTTTCCGTGATAGGATCTGACCTATAACCAAAGATGTGTTAAGAAGTTTTTCTTAACAGAATTGCAGTCTTCCAGGATTTTCCCAGACCTCTGCTCCAGGATTTCTGCCCAGAGAATAGGGGTTCCTGAAACTTATTTCTGCCATAGACCCCTTTGACAGTCTGATGAATCCATGAACTCAGAAAAAAAATTTTTAAGTGCATACAGTACGTGGGATTTAAAACGATATCAGTTTTATTGACATACAATTGTCAAAATAATTTTAATAAACCAAATCTTGTGAGACAATAATAGATGTGCTTTTTAAAAAAAAAACACATTTTAATGTGTAATAACATGATCTATAGCCAGGTCTAAAAATTACTGCAATTTTGAAGTAGTGAAGAATGTAAAGCATATTTCCAGATATCTGCAAAATCTGTAATATACATAAAAATATCTTATGGATGGTAATGTCACAGTTACTGCTAATTCTACCTTGGCTTTTTGCCTATTTCATAATTGAAGGATATGCTAAATTTCAGTTAGAGTTTAGTGAAAGCAAAGAATGTCATTTTTATCAACTCAAGTTCACTGATCCCCTGAATTATACCAGAGAAGATTATGAACTTCTACCCTAGAGGAGCAGGCATTAAATACTGGCAGCTTGAGGATGTCATTTTTCAGTGTAAACTGCTATACATATATGTGCAATGATGGAGGTAAGCACGAGATGCCTGGTATGCTGGGGAGCCTCTCTTTGCCCCTCCAGATCCACTTTCTGCCCTTCTCTGTAGCATCAGCCAGAATCTCATGCCACCCAGGTTCCTACTGGTACAGGCAATGAGGGTCCTTGACTGGAGACTGGAGCACAGGAGAGAGTTTGGAGTGTTCCTTCCTCAATATCTGAGTCTCTCCAGAGTTGGCAGTATTCACTGGGCTCTGGTACCAGAATCAACCAATGGATTTGGAGTTAGAGGACTCAGGGGAGTCTAGCTCTGAAACTCAGTAGTTCTGTGAACTGGGTAGAGAACCCCAAAACCAAGTCTCAGGTTCTTCTTAAATTAAATGGAGACAACAACCTCTGCCCCACCTACTTGCAGAGCTTCAGGGAGGGTCAGCTCAGACAGTACAAATTCAGCACAAACATAAATGTCATTATAAAGAAGTTTGGTGAATACAGATGGCAAAGGCAGGGGAGGGTGCTTGTCCTCATACAGCAGAGGAGCCAAGAGGCCCAGAGAGGGGAGAGCTGTTCCCATTAAGGATACTCTTGAAGCTGCATGTGCAACTGACAAACTGAATTCAGTGACAAACTACAGCCCATCCTTCGTGTTGATGGTGGCAGCCTGCTTCTGCTGAACACTCTAACTGGCTGTTGAAGAACCAGAGGGGAAGAGAGCAGACCCCACTATCCCTGAGACCCTATCCTGCAGCCATCCAGAAGGAGAAGTTACACTGAACTCTTTGGGAGACCAAGGAAAGACCCCACCAATCAGTCAGCCTTACCATTGACTTGGAATTCTGAGCAGTGGAGGGAGAGAACAGAGTGATGGGCACAGAGAGAGGATGTCTTTTGCTTCAGACCAGGGGTCAGGAGCTCAAGTGCAAAATAGAAAGCAGCCTGGCCTCCTGAAACAACCTCTTAGGTGATTCCATGAATCCCACACTTCCTCAATGCCATCCACCCTACAGTTCAGATGAATCTTCCCTAAAAACCCTTCCAACACACCATTCAACAGCTTTAAGTGCCTCCTCTTCATCACCTGTAAGAGGAGGCTTCTAACTCACTCATTCCTTTTATAGAAGAAGAAATCAGGGCCAGAGAAGGGACATGATTGGTCCAAGGTCACATGGCTGGTTAAGACACAGGAAATCCAGACTCTTTCTCCTAAGATACAAAAATCCTTGAACTATTTCTGTCTTTCCATCCACCTCTCTCTCTGTATTCCACTAGACTAGGCTCTTTACCGTCCCATCCACAACACAACGTTATGGTCGTGCAGGTCTTCTATTTTTCATCCCCGTATAGGTTGGTTAGCTGAATTAACGTACAACAGCCTGGGTAGACATTTCTACAATGGGAATAGAAGAAGCAGAGGAGATTTCCACTCTTGGGAATGGTCTGCCCACCTCCTCGGTGTCATGGAACTGTCTCGCCACATTTTGTGTATGAACAGTGTCTTGGAGGAGCTTAGGATGACCTTCGGGAAGAAAATGTCAACATAGGGGGAAAAATGCATCTGACCAAAGGCCATAGGAAGTCACTTGGTAACAGCCAACAGCAGATGTAGGAACAAATATTTCCTTTCTGAGTCAAAGAAAACTTTTATGGGGTAGCAGGGTTTAAGAACAATGATGTGTTTCAGCCTGATGGGGTTGGGTTTTTAGACATTCTTAATGATCTGCAGATGTTACACACGCACGCACACACACACACACACACACACATACACACACACACACACACACACACACACACAGTTGACCAAAACAATAGTTACAGTTCAGGGTTAACCCTTGGATATGAGTCTGCAAATCTAAAGCAAGCTCGCAAAGGAGGACGTTCTGAATAGTCAAGACATTGCTATCTGTGCATTCACTGGCTGCAGCAGGATAATCACAAACTGAGGCTTATGGGGCTTATGGACTGGGAATAGAAGAGGGAAGATTTTCTGTGATACAGAGATGAATTCACGCCCTTGAAAAACTCCAAATCCGGAACAGAAGCCAATTAAAAGAGTGAAATCCTGAATCCTATCTCTCCAGGAAGAATTGACCTTTGTGCCTCATGGAAGCTTGCATCCATGTCACCACTGCAACTCTCAACAGTGTGTATTTCTCCCACCTATCTCCCCTCTTTACAGAGCACACGTGCACTCCTGAAGAGCAGATACTGGTCTACGTGACTTTGATCCTATGCTCCATGCCATGCTTGATGTAGTAGGAACTTTGAAAACATTGCTTAAATAAATGAATAAATGAAAATAAACTTCAGTAACTCTTCTGGCTAATTATTTGGTAAGAAGATTATCTAGAACTGCAGTCTTTCCTACCTCAATTTTCTAACCATTTTTGAGACCATTTGCTTGTTTGCCTCTTTGTAAGGGAAATATGAACTGAGAAAAACTGTAATCAGTCTACTTCTGTCTATTCACAGCTCTTATTGAAGCTATAAGGGGAAGTAAGTGTCCATGGTTACATCATCTTACAGCTATGAGATTACTGGTGAGTTTTAGGTTTATAATGTGCCTCTTCTCTTCCTCAGTTTAGTAACATATAATTGAGTGTCATCTATCAGGAACCATCTCACACTGTACACATGACCAGTTATTCAACTAGGTTCATTTTGGTCAAAAGTCAATCTAAAAATTCAGAGAAACGCAAAGGTCACAGCCAAATTTTTGCTTAGTCCTGTGAGATAAGAAGCAATACTCAGAAGCATGTCATTGGGTTGTAATAAGGCCTTTTTAACTCAACAAAGAAATATTTAACCCTTTTAGTGTAATTTTAAGTATTATTATCTGCTCTTATGGTCCCTTAACTAAACCACCTGTTGAATGATATAATATAGAGAGAGAGGGACCCAACACTGTGCCTGACACGTGGTGATTGCTCAAACAATGATTATTGAAGCAACAAATTTGAGATAAATGGCAGCATTTAAACCTAATGATTAATCGTTCTCAAATTAAGGAGAATCAGAATCACCTGGAGGGGTTATTAAGATACCAATTGCTTGTTAGTTAATTGTTTGCTGCTGATTGGGGGACCGTACTTTGAAAACCACTTCTGTTGACTTTTCTGGACCATAGGAAACACTCTCCACCTTTGGCTTCTATGGTAGACACTATATCCATTTCCCCTTTTAGTTACAAAGAGACTCTGAGTTTATTCCAGGCAGCAATGCAAATAATACCTTTCCCAGCTTCACTGCTGCTAACAACAGCCAATAACATGGAAGTAGAAGTTGTCTGACAGGACTTAGAGGAGAATATCTAAAAGTAGTGCAAAAAGACGACACAAGCATTTTTGCCATTCCCTCCTTCTTTCATTCATTGTAACGTGGACATAATGGTTGGAGCACCAGCAGCCACCTTGGACCATGAGGCAAATGTTAACAAGGAAGTTATATACAAAAGTTTATGGAACAGAAGCACAGAATGAGCCAGAGTCCTTGATGACAACATGGAACAGCCCCACCAGCCTATTAATTGTTTATCTCAGATTTCTTCTCTGTGAAAGAAAAACAGATCTCTAAAATTTTAAACCACTGTTATTTGGTTTTCCATTTTAAACAACAAACCTGATCATATCATATCTGCTTCAGCTTCCAATGCACTGTAGTGCTCTTTTTGTCCTCCCGCTTCTCAAATTACTCCTTTTGGTCCCTCCTCCTCCTCCCTCTCCTCCTTCTTATCTTCTCCAATTTCTTTTCTCTTTAACTTCTCTCTCTTTTTTTGCCTTTTTTTTTTTTGCCTTTTAAACCATAGCTTATCTAAAGATCTGACCTCACCTCTCCTTTCTTTTCTACTCCATTCTTCTCCTCTTTCTCTAGACTTGTTTTTGACACTATCAGCCAGTTTGATTGCTCTAATTATAATCTCTATTCTGAAGTCTCCTTATTTTGAAACTACAACCTTGCAATTACAGAAAAAGAGCTGCTATACATCTCCACTTAGATAGCCCAGTGGACTGACACAATGTTTCCGAAACTGAACAACTGGTCTTCCCTCCAAAATCAGCTAGTTTTCTTCTGTTTCCCATTTTTCATAATAGATTCCTCTGATTTCTGCTTCACCATCTGGAAACCTTGAAGTCATCTTGAACTTCACTTCCTCCCTTGGCTTGATAAATGATCAGTGATAAATCCTATCAATTCAGTATCTGCAATTTATTACCCAGCCAAACTCTCCTCTCCATCCCAGCTCTTACTGCTGTCATTCAGGTCTTCATCATCTTTCTTCTGGGCCATTGAACTAGCGCAATAACTATTCTTCCTCATAACTATTCCACTCTCCTGTGTCTGTGAGTGTGGGTGAAGGACCACGCTTATCATATTCTACTCCTATGAGGCCATCATAATCCACCAAATATGGACCACCATCTGATACCAACATATCTTCCCAAACACAATTTCCACTACTTTCCATCACACACTTTACCTCTACTTCACCGAACCTATATAATTTACCATCCTCAATATTTAACTTTGTCACTATTTTGTCAGGTTTATTTGCCAGTAAACCCTACTACTTTCCATTCTCTCATGCCTGAATCCTCTTTAAGCCCAACCAAAATATCATCTCAAGACCTCACAAAGCCTTCTATGAATTCTGAAGCTGAACGTTCTCTCCTCAAATCCTATATTATTTTATATGTACATCTTGGGGCACTGATTTTTCTCTTGGTATAGTAGTAATCAGGATGCATGCTTTATCTTGTTAACTTAGCACCTTCTTATTCCTCTTGCTTGTCCTTCAGATGCCAATATGCCGGGTGCTCAGTAAGTATGTTTACTCGTTGAATGCGTGAGTAAATATATGTGTTAAATGTTCAAGTACTACTTATCATCTATCATCTCATCGCCATGGTCACTGGCTCCTCCACATCCGCTTCCCAGCCTTCATGACTTTGGACAAAACGAGCAAAGATAGTAAGGAAAAGAGGCAAAGGAAGTAAGGTAAGCCAATGTGTTCACTTATTGAAAAATAAGTAAAACAGCAAGAAAGAGGTTTTGATTGAGGTTTGATGGATAAGAAGAAGATTATGAATATTTTTTTGCTGCAAGAAAGACATTTTTGCTCCTTTAAGGCTATGAAGTCTCCCTCTGAAAGGAGTCCAGGGCATGTGTCCTGCTGCATGTCAGACACTAGGGACTTCCTATTTGCAGCCCACATTACACACTTTCCCCTGCTTCACTACAATCCAACTGTCCTTCAGGGAAGCACACACCTGCTGAAATGATCAGTGCCTTTCACAGACTCTCCAGATGCTTTTTGGTGAGCAAAGCCCCTCTCAGTTTCACTGCAACATGGAGAGGAGAAGTTAGGAGTGATGAATCACATACTGGAATGTGTGAACTGTATGTGGTACACAGAAAGGGACAACTTCCACCTTGGCTGTGTGGACCACTGTGTCCCTTGCTTGACAACCACCACCGTCCTCCAGAGACCATATAGATGGGCCCCCTCTCTCCTCCTAGGGGCACAGAGACAGTCAGATATGGGGAGAAGCAGATGCTTGATGTGTTGGACCCAAAATTCTATTTCACCATCCTGCTATTGATAGACCTTTTGGGTCTCAGTTTCTTATCTGAATAGAACCTGCGTAGAAGACCCTTGTTTACTGTCCCACAGAGAGTGATGCTACTTAAGGAGCATTTTACTTACCTTTTTTCCAGCTGGTTCACAGTCTAAGGGCATTTACTTCTTGCCATCCAATAATCCATGAAGAGGGTGTGGTTTATACCTATTAGGTGACCAGAGGGTTGGGGTGGGAGTGGGGACTTCCTTCTCTTTCTTCTCTTGTCTTCTCCCAACACACTTTGGGATCCAATGAGGCAGATTCCTACTGAAGGAATCTGGTCACACTCATTCAGCTTTAGGGGAAAGGGTGGACATGGGATTCAGGCATTAGCCCCTGGCCTCACTCCTTGGGCCCCTCGCACCTCACAAAGAGGGGAGGCACACCACCTGCACAGGTGACCCCTCTTTCACTCTTCTCTCCAACTTCCTGCAGCTCTTTTCCCTCAAGAACTTTTCCTTTGCTGTCTCTTCCCCCTCCCTTTGCCCAGGATGTGTCATCCTCCTGATAGAGTCATGAAATCCCCATCTCTTCAACCTCCTAATGCCCAAAACATCCTCTTAATCCTAGTGACCTTTTCTAATACCATCTCTATCACTTTGGTGAAAAGAAGGTACACGCTCTGGTTTCCAGCATGTAGGAAGTGCTGGATTGGGGTGGGCATTCTAGACGATGCTTAAGGGCAGAGGAACAGAAATGAGGGCAAACAGCTTTACTCTGGACTGTAACTGTTTTTCCCCATAAAGGATCTGAAACTAGCACGTTATCCCATGATAATTAATGTCATTCTCAAGACTCTTGTCTGGTCTTCATGAGATATTTGTATTCATTTTACGTGGCTGGCAAGATAATAATCCTCACCTTATTATGCTAAAGGAGTACGTGCCCCTTCCCTGCCCTGTGCTTTATTACATGATTTCATCACATTCACTGACAAGGAAGAGTGTCTTGCCCAGATTTGTCTCTTGAACACCTCAACTCCTTCTGCGATCGTGGTGGGGGAGGGGGACCCCTCTTCATCTAACCACATATAAACACGGCTCTGGGCTTTAGGGAGGTGATGGACTGTAAACTATGAATTAGCCATCTGGGTTGTTAATGAGCTCCCAGGTGACACGGAAGGGGCCAACCTCTGAACCACACTCCGAGAGCACGAATGGAATGGGTTCCTCCACTACCCGATGGGGAGCAGCCCCCGAGTCTCAGGAGATGGCGGAGAGGCTGGAGGTTCTGCCTGGACCATTCCAAGTTTTAATGAGCGTGTATTTTCTGACAGTCACTGTTTCAGACCAGACTCTATTCATACCCAGGACAGTTCACAGAAAGCTATCAAACCGATCATCATTCAGACATTTTCTAAACATCTACTAAGGGCCTACCATGTGCCAGTATATTTAAAGTACTTTCATGAGCAGTGCAGGCAATGAGGGGCATTCATGAGGACACAGGCAGTGTGGACTGGAGTGTTTAGGGAAGTCTTCCTAACACAGTGGGAATCGATGTTCTGTTTGGAAGAGGAGCAAACTTCATTTTCCCAAAGTCATCAAGAGCTTCAGCACTGAAGGTCCAGGTGTATTTATCTTTTGTTGGTTCTCAGTCCTGAAACACCTTGTTGGATACTTTCCTGGCTTTAGACTATGGAGGAGAGGCCGCTGGGCTGGAATGATGACGGCAGTCTGTCCTAGCGGTGGCCCTGGCTCTGCCACTGGCCAGCACGTGGCTGTCCGGCAGGTGCTTACACTCCTCCAACACATGTCAAGAGTCAAACCCAAGGACCTATTGACTCCATCCCAAGATTTTATCCTAAGGCATGTTTTCTCAGTCTCGTCACCGTTGACATTTGGACTGGAAAGTATTTGCTGTGGAAAGATGTCCTGTAAGTAGGATGTCCCCGGCCTCTACCCACTAGATGACAGTAGCAACCCTGCCAACAACATGTGATCCTCAAAGACTTCAGACAGAGCCACTGTCTCACCCCTGGTTGAGAACCGCTATCATAGGACATCAAATGAAAAATAGCTGCTTGAGTATCGAGGCCTGCAGCAGCATTATTTACAAGAGTCGAAAATATTTAAACCATTTGCGTCAACAGTAAGAGCGGGTTAGGAAATTATGATGCACTCATTTGATGGAATTATGTAGTCATTAGAGACAAATATATGAAAATATATATACAGTCATATAAAATTACCTTAAATATATAATTACCTTAAATATAAATTGTAAGTACATAATGCAGTTGAGTAAAAACCCTCTGAGTTATAAAATCTGAGGATTAGAAAGAACCTTGAAAGTCACCCAGCCAAACGACCTGCTTTTCTGACTCTCAGATTCCTTTGGTAACATTCTTATCAAGGAGGCGTAATCCCCTGCTTGACCCCCTCTGTATTAGTTTCCTATAGCTGCTACAAGAAATCACCACAATCTTGCAAACTGAAAACAACAGAAATGTATACATTTACAGTCTGGAGCTGGAAGTCTGAAATCAAGGTGTCAGCAGGCAGGTTCTCTCTCCCTCTGAAGGTTCTAGAGAGAAGCCTTCCTCAGCAATCCTAGCTTCTGGTGGCTCCTGGCATTCCTTGGCTTGTGGCCACATCACTCCAGTCTCTGCCTTCTCCCCCAGTCTGTGTCCCCTATCTCCCACTCCTTTCTCTTCTCAGGAAAACAGTCATTGGATCTAGGGCCTCCCTGAACCCAGGATGATCTCAGCTTGAAATCCTTAGCTTAATTACATCTACAAAGACCCAATTTCCAAATAAGACACATTCACAGGTACTGGGGCTTAGGATGTGGACTTATCTTTTGGTGGTGATGGGATGGGGTGCAATTGAAACCACAATACCTTCTATTGACAAGCTACTCACTTCTTCCTGAAGTGGGGTCTTGCATTCTTGGACAGCTTCAAAGGAGAACATCTTTCTTCTGTTATATAACTTTTAAAAAAAAAATTTAGCTGCTCTGCATGACATGCAGGATCTTAGTTCCCCAACCAGGGATCGAACCCTTGCCCCCTGCATTGGAAGCACAGAGTCTTAAGCACAGGACCACCAGGGAAGTCCCTTCATGTTGTATAAACATCCTCATGTATGCACAGTTATTAGATGTGCTGGAGAAATGTAAGCAGTTGGAGTAGGTGGATGTTGGGACTGAAGGATTCATTTTTCTTTAGCCATACATTTTTCTAATTAAAAAATAAAAACCTGCGTTATCTTTCCTCATAGGATCCAGTCCTATAGCATACGCGAAGTAGCTTTGTGCAAATGAACTACCAAACGAACAAAAGGATGCTCAGCAATGATGTCACCCTCAGATGCCCAACATGTGTTTGTTTGGAAGGGGGTGGTGATGGAAAGCGGAGCAGAGAAGGGAAGAGGATGGGGAGGAAGAGGAGGAGGAGGAAGAGGAGGAAAGATAAATTGATTGGGGAGTCAGGGCTGACCAGAGAAAGGCAGAGAAAGGTAAATAAAAGAAAGGGAGAGAAGAACAAAAGGAGAGAAAAAAGTGGTTGGTTCTTGTGTGATGGGAAACAGGGTGACCCCTGACTGATTTGCTCTTAAGGATGGATGGCCTTTGACCATCACATCCTCCTGGAAGGATGTTCTTTAAAGCCTTAAGCATCAAAAAATGTAGGATGTCCCCAGCCATGTCATTCCAACAATAAAGATGATAATAAAAAGTAAATTCACCCAAATTCTGATTTTTTTTTCATGATGACTTTAAAAAAATAGCAAACAGGATTTCGTGATATTTTAAAATAGCAAATATTATCTTCTGGCAAAAAGTACATCTCAATGGCCCTCCTTTGCTAAGGCTCCAAGCACAGGTTTATCAGAGAGAGCACACTGAACAGGTGAGCATCAGCAGGAGGACGGTGACGTCATTGCCGAGCATCCTTGTGTTCGTTTGGTAGCTCATCTGCACAAAGCTGTTTCACGTTTGCTATAGGACTGGGTCCCCATCCACTCCCTCTCATCCTCCTCTCATGTCCTCTACCTTGCTTTTTCCAGGTATCGGTTTGCTCTTAACAACCCCCCTCCACCTACCACACCACCACACACCTCCTTCACACCGTGGTGTAAAACAAGGACCACAGCTTAAATGATTGCCTCCCATAGGGGACTCAAAATCCCAAACCTAAATAATGAATTTCATGCATCGTTAAACATGGGAAAGGTCCAAGAGGGGAGACAGGAAGGCTTTTCTTAAATCACACCGCGGCTTCCTCCCTGGGCTGGACCTGTTGTTGGGATGCGTGCACTGCAGAGACTTCCCCCGCCCCCACCCCACCTCCATCTCTGTCGCCTGGTGTATCTGCCTTATTCTGAGATCCAGACGCCATTGGGGTTTTCTCCCCATGACTCCTTTTCTCACTCCCCACCCAGCCTTTTCCTTCTTCTTTCTTCCTGCTACTTCAAGTTCTAATTGCTCCCTGGGGTGGACCATCCATCTTGATCACTAGGTATTCAATTAGAGCAGACCTCAGCCACCCATCTCCCCTTCCCATCTCCCTCCCTTCCTCCCGCCCTGCCCGCCCCCAGCGTTACCCTGCAGGAAGCAATCTATAACACTCTCCATCCACTACTGGCTACCCGCCATCCCAGCCTCAGTCCCCATTAACTCCGCCAAGGCAAATGAATAAATAAATCTCTAAGGGGGGAAAGGGAGAGGAGGAAAAACTGGTTCAGAGCTAATGAAGGTCATTCCCAGCCAGGCCTCCCGCTCCCACTTCTGTGCAAGGAGCCCAGGACTGGGGACAGAGCTTCTTCCTCAGACAAGAAGCCGGTGTGTGCATCTGTCCGTGGTGTGTGTCCCGGCTCAGTTCCAGGAGCACGGGGTATCCTCAGAGCTTTGCTATCTCTGCTCTCCTTACTTTGGTCTTCACACACCACAAGGGCTTGGGGCAGAAAGGCACAGCACCTCTTGTTCAGGTCAGATAAAGAGTAAAATGACCCATGTGTACGCGCCACGGGGAAGTCAGCCACTGCGGGAGGGTAGATGGACAGTATCATCATCGTGTGAGGGATGGGAAGCGTCTCGCCCAAGACCTGAGATGACGGTGAAGCCCGATCTACTGGTACCTATTCTGATTTTTATTCATTGTAAGTCGTATTTCTCAGAAAGGGAGACACATAGCCCTGAAAGTACCTGGCTTTATGCCAGGAGATACATGAAACCAACATATAAATGAGACACTTTTTCCTGGATGGTCAGTTTCACTTGATTGTGAGTAATTGGAGAGCATTTAATATTAATAATATTAATCTCTTTACAATATATATTATATACACATACATGTATATTATACATAAATATAGGTCTATGGAATAGAAAAAATTTTCACATTAGCTTTTATGAGAAAACGAAAGACAAAGTAATTTCAAGCCTGTTTTCTCTATCGCATTGGTCCTCTGGGGTACCCTATCACTCGCCCCAGACTTAGGGTCAGCTCCTGACCAGCACAGTCTGAGCAGCCCTGCCCACAACATCCCTGGATTGATCTGGTAAACTGACTTGTGCCCCCAAAGAGCCCCTCATGGAGGAATTCTCAACGAGCACGTGTAACCTGCGTGCCGAACGTCTACCCAGAGCGGATCTGACCTAATTTTGTTGCCCCTTAGCCGTAACTTGTTTCAAAATCTTCACCAAGCCCACTCTGCTGATCACCTTAGTCCATCACCTTCTATTGGTCCTTCTCTCTGTCTCTCGCGTCTCACTAGCAGATACCACCATCCACCAAGTCCCTCAGTCAGAAACCTGTGAGAGTCATTCTTTCTTAACTCGGCTCAGGAGCCCCTTCCCTCCAGCTTCTCTAATCCAATCCATCACTCAACCCCAAATGGAGCCCAGATCCACACCCTCCACCCCCATTCCCCACTCCCTCGTCCAAGCCACCATTATTTCTCACCTGAACCACTTGCAATAGCTTTTCAACCTTTCTTCTTCTTTCCCTCTTGATTCTCCCATCTCCCTTTTCCAGACATCAGCAACATCTAAAGTGCAAATAGATTGCTTCACTCCTGCCAATATCCCAGTGGAGCAAGATAAAGATCCAGTCCTTAACACAACCTCCAAGGGTCTCCCTGGCCTGACCTGGGCCTTCCAGAGCATCCTCATCTCCTACCAGCATCCCACCCCCATCAGCCTGGCCAAGCTCCAGCTAAGTTTGTCCCCTCCCCACACCTTGAACATGTCTAGTTCCCTCCTGCCTCAAGTCCTTGCCAGGCTGGTCCCTCTCCCTGGAGACTTCAGCCTACAGTCTTGTCATGCCTCCTGTTCACTTTTCAAAGCACAGTTGAGATGATGCTTCTTCTGAGAAATCTTCCCAGGTTTCAGTCTAAAGTGAGTGCTTCCTCGCATTTTCTCTTATGGCATTTTCTTTATAGTATATATTTACTACCATGTTTAGTTGTGGAATTATTAGTTGTTGTTACAGAGTTAACGTTCACCTCCTTCTCTAGTTTATAAGCTCCTTAAAAATCAGAGGCTATGTCCGATTTGCTCAGCATTGAATAAGCAAATGATTAACCTCAAACCTGCTCCCTGAAAGGTGCCCAATATTTTTTTTTCCTCCATGAGTGAATGACTGAATAACCTGTCTGTGAATGTCGCCTTGGATTGCTTGTACATTAAGTATAATTAACAGAACAGTGCGGGGTGGATATGTTCCTTGTTTGACTGAGAGTTTTAGGTTGCCTAGCCCATCCTGTCAAACAGGAGTTCCCAGTTTGGAATTCAAATGGTAAGCAAGAAGAAAATATGGCATAAAAATGAAGACCACGAACGTTAGTGTCAGCTAGATCTGCGTGCCAGTCTCAGCTTTTCCTTACTAGCTATGTAATCCCAGCCTGTTTCCTTACGCAGAATGGAGAAATAATAATAGCATGTATGTTGCAGGGTTATTCTGAGCACTAAATAGGATAATAGACATCAGCTACTTAGCCCAGAATTTGGCCTTCAGGATGTAGTCAATAAAGGTGCTCTATTCTGATTTTTCTTCTTCTTAGTAAGGCTCAGAGAAGAACCTGGTTTTTCAGCCACGGTGCCCGAGACTGCTAACTGTCTTGTCCCTGGCATTCATTTTCCCTTCTTTCTTTTAGTAATAGAACCACTCCTCAACACACATAAAATTAATTACACACACACCCACGCAGTTACAAACTATGTTTCTCAGGATTTTGCAGATCGAGGGAGCCTTATGACTTAAGTTCTTGCCAGTAAGAAAAAGTGACAGGTTGCGAATTGCATATCAATTGCTTAAAGGCAATTGCTTGCATCTCACTTCTTTCCCCTTTTCACAGTCTGGAAGAGAGACTTGGTCAAGACCCAGTTTCCATCATGCAGAGGACAACACCCTAGGGAATAGATCCACAGCATGAAGGGAATCTAGGTCCCTGTACAACCTCCAGGAACAAGGCTTCCTGCCTATCTGAGCTGCTCACCTCAGACTGTCAGGAAATAGAGAACAAACTTCTATCTCATTCAAGAGACTGTATTTTCAGGCTGCCTTGTGATAGCAAGTGCCCTAATTTACATGGCTTATTACTGGAAGTCTTAGGAAGAGAACTAAGAACATCAGTATGGAGACTCACAATTCTCTTAACCTAATTCTTGCTCTCAAATCGTGGTTCCCAGGAAAATGATGCGGAAGGGAGAGGATGTTCCCATTGAGGGCAAATCTTTCAGTGCAGGGGATCAGCCATGCTTTGCACACTTACTGTCACGCCGCCTTTCTGTACGGTGAGTGTGTAAAGCAGCTCCTGGGACACATCTTCCAGGTTAAGAGCCAAAGTCTGAGATGTTCCTGGGGAGGACACGCTGAGAATAGAATGAACAGATGGGCAGGGAAAACTCAACTCCTGCACCAGGAATCGCAAAAGCTGGGATTCGGTCCCAGCCCTGACACGGAGTCACTCTGTGACCCATTCTGGAAAGGGACTGAGTTGGATCTGATTACCCAGAATTTCCTTTCTGGGAAGTCCTTTCTCAAACTACGTGATTCTAGGCACTGTGGACAAAAGGACAAGGACACCAGGGAGCGAGGGTGAAGAGAGAGCAACTCCAGTGGGTAGGAATCTATCGGTCCATTTGCTCATTTACTCTTTCAGCAAGATGTCACCAAGCCCCTGCTGTAGGGTAGGCCCTGTGAGGACCAGGAAGACGGAACTGCCTGCTTTCCTAAGTCCTGAGTGGCAAGGAACACTATCTGTCTGGCAGCCAGTGAAGCCACTCATTGTCCACCATGTAGTTAACATAGGGCGGTGCCAGCGGCAGCCAGACAGCAGGCTGAGAGCCACGTTCGCTGGCCCATTAGTTCACTCCTCCCTGCTCTTCACTGTGACCTTCAAGCAATGTTAGCTGAAAGAAGGGTAATTAGGAGAATCAGCAAAGTTTGAAAATAAATGATGACGACAAACTTCACCCTATCGGATCCCAAAGACCATAGAATTGTCGTGCCAGAACCAAATGAGGCAGCCACACAAACTAGAAGTGGGGGTTGTTGCCCGAGATCTGTCACCAGCTACAGTACCTGTGTCACTCTGCGCAAGGCGCCTTCTCTCTCCGAGCCTTGGTTTCCTGTCCTTTAAAGTCTTGGGTTGAACGGGATTGTCTTCGATGAAGCTCCTTGGTCTGATGTTGCCAGAGTCTGTCCCTGACTTTACTCCATAAGGTAGTGTTCATTTCCTTCTGATGACACAGCATAATGGAGATGCCCAGAGCCCAGTGCAACATCTCTGCTCCCGCTGCCCGGCTGATTAAATGAGTGAGGCCAGGCAGCCCTCGCTGGAGAGCCTGGGAAATTGATGGATACTTGGGGAAGATTTCCAAGGTGAGTGCATCGTTGCCCTTGGCTGGATTCAGCAGCCTCCAGAATATTCTTTGAATTGTGATGACACATGAAGTAAAGAAGTCCAGCTACATAGAGGCTTGCCATGACAGAAAATGCTTCTTAACTAAGGTCTCTTTTACCATATGATGCAAGAAGGAGCATTGACTCTTTGATTCATTTTTTAAAATTTATTTTATTTTTTTATTTTTATTTTTTTCTGTTACAACAGTACTTCTTTTTTTCCCCCCAGATCTTTATTGGAGTATAATTGCTTTACACTGTTGTGCTAGTTTCCACTGTATAACAAAGTGAATCAGCTGTATTTATACATATATCCCCATAGCCCCTCGCTTTTGAGCCTCCCTCCCACCCTCCCTATCCCACCCCTCTAGGTCATTACCAATCATCAAGTTGATCTCTCTGTGTTATACAGTTGCTTCCCACTAGCAACTACTTTACATCTGGTAGTGTATAAATGTCAATGCTACTCTCTAATTTTTCCTACCTCCATAATCATGTTTGAATTCCATAAAACCAGAGAAGCAAATATGAACAACCTCTCGAGGTTCGGTGCACACCAATCAGTTGTTCAGAGTGTCCTTGACAGAGGTTGCATAGGAGCACTTGGCAATAGGCTTTGAGAATCCAAAGAAGAGGCAGACATGATGCAAAGGAGGAGAGATCAGTGTGGCTTAAGTCAGTTCTCAGGATTGAAATTGGAGGACACAGCAATTGATAGTTATGGAAAACCTACTGTGTTCTGTGATAAGCACTTCATAGGCATTTTCTCTTTTTAATCCAAAACACACATATGCACACACAACTCTTTGAAGGAGGTGTAATTGTCTCCATTTCAGAGATGGGGAAACAGGCCTTCGAGAGGTGAGCTAGTTTTCTCAAACTAGAGCATTGGAACCCAGGTCTTACTAATTCAGAAGCCCGAACTTGTTCACAAAACCAATGGTTTCCAAATTGCCTGAAAGGCGGAGAGCCCCTTTAAAATATCATCCTTTTTCTTTGCACTTCTACAGGATGCTAGGTTTTTAAAAATCAATCCTACTGCTAATGCATGGGACACATGAATTTGGAGGAACCATGGCATCCTTGTATTAGCTGTGCAAAAAATAATAATAATAAATAAAATAACAGGGCTTCCTGGGCCCCCGTAAGAAAGTGACAAGAAGTACAGAAATGGAGTATAATACCTACATCACATAGGACATGCTTTGACCCAGAAGACTTCAAATTGAAGCCGAAATTTGATTCTTTCTTCTCTAGCCCCTTATGTCTGAGAATAACAGAGTTGGACTTTTTCATACTTCCAAGATTTTGGAACCTCCTTGAGAAAAATCAAAACCAAGCTGTTTTGTGAATAAATATATGCCGAATGAATGAATGACCATAAGCCTTTCATTCTAGGTTCATTAATTAACGTTGCCTCATTCATCAGCTGCATTGTCCAATAGGGGAAACCCTGTCTTCAACTCTGGAGGGCTTCCACAGGCTTGAGGTCGTTAGTTTCCACGCCCCCCACAAAGAAGCAGAGACATGGTGTTTCTCTCTTGCAGAATTGCACACTGAGATTCTGGGAATCAGAATCTAAATGAGTTATTGAGCAAATACAAAGTGGTCAGATTGATCCATATTTAAACCTTAGCATTGCATAGAGCTCTAAGAGAACAGGTTTTCCAAAGTAGGTGAGATGTCCCCTCACTGTACTGAAGACTTAAGTCCAATCAGGCTTCTCTCCAAGCGCTTATCAAAGAAGAAATTCTGCAGCAAGCTGTCTGTAGCCCAGCACATCAAGCAGTCAGGTTAAAATACAGGAAACGTCTGTGGTGTCACCTAAGGAAGCCCCTTCCCCTTAAAATAATCTCATTCCAGTTGGCTTTCTGGCAAGACTTGGCATGCCACCATTCATTTCTTCGGGCTAATACATTTCTTCTTCTGGAATCACTGCAATTGACACAACATGAGCTGAGATTGGGCAGTTCTGGTAGCATCAATAAAGAATTAGCAGCTGGAGCATAAGACCTTGTTTGCTTATTTATTTATTTGCCACACCACACGACACGAGGAATCTTAGTTCCTCAACCAGGGATCGAACCCATGCCCCCTGCAGTGCAAGCACAGAGTCTTAACCACTAGACCACCATGGAAGTCCCAAGATCCTGTTTAAAGGCAAGTGTGGGAAAAGACACCCTACCAGGCAGGTACAAGCTTGAGAGCTATCAAGAAAAGGTAGTAGAATGGAGAATTATGTGTGTGTGTGTGTGTGTGTATGCATGCGCGCGCGCAGGCACGTACACACGCATGCAGAGAAGGGACCTAAGAGAAATTCCCCAGCCAGGCTGCCCAGCAGGGCTTGTAAGAGGGCCACTGACTACTGCTCTCTTCCCTCTAATCCACTCCACCTCCATACTCTCTCTTTGCCCAACTGTATTAGAATTTCTTGACAGCATGTTGGATAGCTTTCAGAATCACTGGACAAGGTTGTGAACTAGTCTCCCCCCACGAGACAGCCACAAATGATGGCTGGGCCCAGAACTGAAAGTCAAGAGGCCCTGTTTCCATTCTGGCTCTGCCAGTGTGAGGTGAATGGCCTTAGCATCTCCCTGGCTCTAACATTTAGGATTTAACTGATTCTATAAGTTCTCTGTTGACCCCTGTGTCTTGGAGTTACACATTCAACCAGGGTGGCTCCCTTTAGCTGCAGGCAACAGCCAATCAACCAACACAGTGTGTGTGTGTGTGTGTTTGTGTGTGTGTGTGTGTGTGTGTGTGTGTGTGTGTGTGTGTGTAGGCATAAGGTGAAGGTAGGGAAAACAAGGTAATCTCATTCATTCATCCATACAGACATTTGTAGAGCATCTATGGACATCAGACGCTAAGGCAGGCAGGCAGTCATATGTTGAAACAAAATCTTTGTGAACTTGGTAAATAAAACATATACTAACAAGTATAAACTGGAGGTACTCACAAGACTATGCAAGTGAATGTGTTATGAGGACATAGGTAAAGGAACTTTACCATAGGTAGGTCGAAAAGGGAACATTAATCCCAGAAAACAATCTGGAAACATTGTCATTTGAGGAGGAAGAGCGGGAAAAAGTCAGGCTGGGTATAACTTGGCTCCAGCATCAATTTTCCCTCAAGTAGAAAAGAAGTTGGCTCAGTAAAAAGCAGCATCCTCACTCCTCCCCTATAAATGGGCCGAGATCTTTCGCCAAAGTGCAATTATGCATCGGACATTCTCTTACTATATTTATATGGGAAAGAAAGAAAGCAATTCACAGCCTCCCGGGTTCTTTTTCTTGCTGCCCTCCATTTGTCTTTGTTGCTGGCATGTTATGTCACTAAACAGGAATGTCCTATTTTTAAGAGGTGGAAGGCAGTATGTGGGGTGGAGGTTATACTAATAAATTTTGACATGAAAAAAAAAAGGAGACCTTCTCTTGTTTCCTTATGATAAAGGAAAACCAAGCCAAAAACCTAGAAACTCACCATCATCCCAAAGGGATATAAAGGTCTTCAGGAGGGAAGAGATGTCTTGAGAGGGTGCCTGAACATGTGCCCAGCTGGTGATGTGCAGTGGACAGCAGTGCCCTAAACCCCTATCATTTTTATTACTGCCCTAGACTCCTTGGAACACCCCAGATCTCTCTGCAGCGGGATATGCCTTTTTCCCCCAGAATGCGGTACGTACTTCCAAGCCCTGTAGGGTGATACCAATCCCGGATTCTTTCTGCCATTTGATATGCTTTTATTGATTATCTGCCATGTTCCAAGAAGCTCCAGGTACTAAGAATTTAAAGAACTCAAAGACGAATAAGAACATTTTGTTTGTTACAAGTGTATTTTTTTTGCTAGGGCTCACATAACAAAATACCATAGACTGGGGGGTTTATACAACAGAAATTTATTTTCTCGCAGTTCTGGAGCCTAGAAGTTCAAGATCGAGGTGTCCACAAGGATGGTTTCTTCTGAGCCCTCTCTCCTTGGCTTACAGACAGCTGCCTTCTCTCTGTGTCCTCACATGGCCTTTCCTCTGTGTGCATGTACCCCTAGTGTCTGTGTGTGTACCCCTCGTGTCTGTGCGTGTGTCCAAATTTCCTCTTCTTATAACAACATCACTCAGATTGGATTAGGGTCCAGCCTAGTGGCCTCATTTTAACCTAACCACCTCTTTAAAGGTCCTATCTTTAAATATAATCACATTCTGAAGTATTGGGAGTCAGGGCTTCAACATATGAATCTGAGAGAGACACAGTTCAGCTCATAATAGCAAAGCAGCCCCCTACACTCATAGTAAAACAGATATCGTAAGCCAATTCACATGAAAATAAAAAAAACTTCAATTTTTGTAAAGGACCAACAGATTGAATGCATCTCCTGGACAGAATAGGACTTTCATACAAGTTTGCTAAAATGAGCTCCTCTGAATATCTGGGGAAACCCTCACAACTGCAGGCTCTATTTCTTATTTCAGGAGAGATTTAATATGTAGTGCAGTTCCAGGCAGAAGGAACAGAGGATGCAAACACAAAATCATGGTAAGGTCCTATCGAAACAGTTGGGTGTGTAGCGTGGTGTCTTACAGGGGAGGGTTAGGATATAGAACAGAAAAGGTAGGTTGAGCCCAGAGGCTAGAGGGTGGGGCACGTGTGCTGTGGATACTGATTTCATCCTGTGGGCTCAACAGCGGGGTTGATGCTTGGAGAAGGGTGGCTGTTCTGACTTGATGATCTTTGTTGCTTTAGACATATTCCTGAAACAGCAGTGGGGAGAAAGCACCAGCGTGGGGAGAGGTGCAGACAGAGAGCCCACTTAGAAAGTGACTGCAGCACCTCGGGCCATTTTAGGACGTGAAGAAGGCACTGGGGTGGGAGCCCTCATTGCAAAGATATGGGATCCATTCAACACTCTCTTAATCTCTCAGAACAGACAAATGCCAGTGAGGTCAGATTTGGGAGGTCATTGGCCTACAGGCACAATGCCATTGATTTCCCTTGTACTTGAGCCAAACATGCTGAGGGCAAAAAGGAATGAGATCAGAGGCCCCCAAAAGTTATGGGGAGCCTCCATGGACATATCAGCTGTTGGATAATTAAATTCCTTCTTAGAAAAGTGAGATCTAGCTCCATCACAGTATTCTTGCAAGAGAAGTCTGCACCTTCTGCTGGCTGCCTGGTGTGTCCAGCTCTAAATGCCAAGACCAAGTCCTGTAAATGATGCTGGAGAACTTCCATCTGAGAATTGAGTCAGGTGGGTCCACCTACTGGACCAGATGAGGCTTCTTCACCACTGGGATCAAAAACTTGCCTTCTGCAAGTGTGAGAGTAGAGTATTTTCTTGTTTCAAGAGAGTCATATGACTTGACGTTTTTTCTTATAGCTTTGCATTCCTTCACTCAGCATTTGTCAAGTACCTGTATCTGTTGAGCTAATGACAGACACTGGTGGTACAGAGATGACTACGACCTGGTCCAGAGAAGTCTTGTGCTGTCTGATAGGGACCAGGCAGATACAAATGGATAAATTAAAATGCCATATAACCTATACCTTATCTTAACTATGAGCTAAGGGGATCACAGCAGAAGAGCCACACCCGAGCGATTGCTGTCCTCAGGCAGAGCCTCTCAAGTTGTACATGGTGTGATGATTTACCAGGATGCTGGGGCCAAACATATGGTTCATTGGCCTATTTGTGTACCAGGAATTCCTACATTAATTAATTAATTCTTTGGGTTAAGGCCTGTTCAAATCTAAGAATGTTTTTATTCTAACCATATCCTAATATTTCAGCTCAATCACTTAAAATAACCATTCACCCAAATGATATGGAAAAACATATAACTGACAGTCCATTAGTCGCTCAGACATTTATCAGCCATCTCTTATCTAAAATGTGCTGGATTTGGGTACCACAGGGTGATGGAAAGGCACATAAAGGGGAGAGAGAAAAGCCCTGATGTGAAATGAAGCAGTAGCCCTGGTATCCGAGTGGGAGGGGATCCTCATTGGAAAGCCCACCACAGCCTGATTTTTCCAGCTGTGCAGGGGAAGAGTTCATCCCCACCCTCACTGCCTCAAAATACACATGGAAATATGCCAACACATTGCTGTATCTGTGGTCCTCCTGGGTCAGCATGTTTAGGCTGCTGCAGACACGTATGTTTTGCACGTCTATGTGCTACTATTTTGCAGGGGGATGTGCATGTTAGGATTGTCTAAATAAATATCACTTTTAAAGAATTGTTGAATTTATACCTTTCTGTCATCATGAATATTCTCGGTTAATGGATACTAGATGGGCAGTCACTGTTCTGTGTAGGGTATGATGACATTTTTGTTTCTTGGCATGAAACCAGGGTCCTCATTTTAGAATAGGTTACATGTCAAAGAACTAGAGAGATTGTACAGTTCCCTCTGGTGAACATCTATCGAGGTCAGAGCTCACACAAGCTGCCAGACACCATGATAAGAACTCTCTACATCATCTCCCTTGAGCTTCACAGCAACTCTGTAGGTGGGTAATATTATCATCCCCGTTAAACATATGAGAAAATCAAAACTTAGAAACATCAGCTGACTTGCCCAAGGTCACACGGCTGTTAAGTTCTTGAGCTGGGATGTGACCCTATTCCTGGACTTGACTGGCCGAGCCCAGCTCTTAACCACTGATCTCTCCCTTATTTAATAAGCTGTGATGCTGCCTTCCTTCTTGAAGCTGTCTCAGACTGCAGACTAGGACTGCTTGCTGGAATCCAGCTTCAGCTTGTGGGTGTGAAATACACCCTTGAGCACCTTCTCTGAGTGATAAAGCACTTTGCCTTTGAAAGCTCTTTTGAGCTGCTGCTAGAATGCTTTTAAAAGGAACTATTCAATAAATGGGGACATTTCAGTGGAGTTTATTTGTCATGCTAATGGGCTGGTGCTCTGGACATAATCATGTACAAGATAAACTATCCAGTGGAGAGAAAAGGCAATTTCTTGCACTCAGAGCTGCAAAGCACCAGGATGAAACACTGCGCTGGGACGCACTAGGATGCTTCTACTATCGGTTGTGAGGGACTTTGGACCCTGAGCACGTCTGCCAATTCCATCTCCCCTCTACCTCCAACATGTCTGATCAGTTTCCCTAGGATTAGCTTCCTTGAAATGGAGCTGAAGTTCATTGGATGCAGCCCACGGTTACATCACCATCTTGGTTCTGTCTGTGTTCTACTGACCCTCCCGTTCTGGTCCACACGAAATGTCACGCCCAATCACTGAACTCCTAGCCTGGCAGAACTGCCTTTGCATCAAAATGCAGGACTTGAATTTTTTATCCTTTTCCTACATTTTAAACTTGATATGGCTGGTTTTCACACAGCATTACAGGTTTCAAAAATCTTTTGTATATTATTTCTGCCATTGAAAACATCAACAAATATTTCCAAGACTGGAGTAATCCACAAATTTGGAAAGCTTGAACATTTATCTTCTTCCAGGTCATCAATGGAAAGTACAGAACCTGGACACAGGCCTCTGTTTATATCTCTTGGGACTTAACTGGAGGTTGACCTCAACTCACGGAGACAGCCTAATTCCTCGGTGACCAGCTCAGCTTCTGTGGCATATTTTCAGTGAATCCTTCCTAGATCTTAGAGACGGCCACCTGCCAGCCTAAGAACTCAAAGCCATCGATTTAATAATCTTTTCTAGAATGTTCAATTTCATCTACAGAGTTCTAAATCATCTTTCTCAACTGTTTTGAAAATGAACACAATTGCTCACTTCAGTATCTAGTCCCTTTTTCCATGAGTCTCAAATGTTATAAACAATTGTCTAAGATCATAAATGCTAATTCACTCCGTATGTTAATATGTAGTTTAGTGAAGCCAGAAGATAGATTTATTTATTTATTTATTTATCTATTTATTTATTTATTTATTTAGCTGCACCAGGTCTTAGTTGTGGCGTGCTGGAGCTAGTTCCCCTACCAGGGATTGAACCTGGGCCCCTACCCACTGGACCACCAGGGAAGTCCCAAGACATAAGATTTAAATTTGTTTTTTATTTTATGTATTTATATATATATATATTTTATTTTTTTTATTTTTTTTATTTTTTTGGGGGTACACCAGGTTCAATCATCTGTTTTTATACACATATCCCCATATTCCCTCCCTTCCTTGACGCCCCCCCCTCGAGTCCCCCCCACCCTCCCTGCCCCAGTCCTCTAAGGCATCTTCCATCCTCGAGTTGGACTCCCTTTGTTATACAACAACTTCTCACTGACTATTTTACAGTTGGTAGTATGTATATGTCTGTGCTACTCTCTCACTTCGTCTCAGTTTCCCCTTCACCCCACACCCCCTCCCATACCTCGAGTTCTCCAGTCCATTCTCTGTATCTGCATCCTTATTCTTGTCACTGAGTTCATCAGGACCATTTTTAGATTCCGTATATGTGAGTTAGCATACAATATTTGTCCTTCTCTTTCTGACTTACTTCACTATGTATGACAGATTGTAGTTCTATCCACCTCATGACATATAGCTCCATCTCATCCCTTTTTATAGCTGAGTAATATTCCATTGTATATATATGCCACATCTTCTTTATCCATTCATTTGTTGATGGGCATTTAGGTTGCTTCCATGTCCTGGCTATTGTAAATAGTGCTGCAATAAACATTATGGTACAAGTTTCTTTTGGGATTATGGTTTTCTTTGGGTATATGCCCAGGAGTGGGATTATTGGATCATATGGTAGTTCTATTTGTAGTTTTTTAAGGAACCTTCAAATTGTTTTCCATAGTGGCTGTACCAACTTACAGTCCCACCAACAGTGCAGGAGAGTTCCATAAGATTTAAATTTAAAGTGACTGAGTGTCCTCTTTGTGTCTCTTTGCCTCTTCCCCATGGAGGCTGCAAATAGATTTGGAATCCATTTATTTCCCCCATATACATACATATGAAAAATCTCTCCCATTATCTATTTATCATGGAGAACAGAAAACTCTAGTTATTCACCCAAGACCCAGGATGAGGAATGGGAAAGATGTCCCATGAGGTCAGCTGGCCACAGCATCTGGTCATGACATGTTCCAAACACATTCATAATCTTGGAGCCTGAAACCTATTGGCAAATTTAAAAGGGTCATAAAATTTTAGAACTGGGAGGGAATTTGGGGATCCTCTAACACAGCCTCTCATCTTGCGGATAAAAATTGAACCTCATGGTGGGGGACGGGGAGTGGCCTCATGTGTACTACATGGTGTCTTCATGATGGAGACAAGCTTAAAACCTCTGTCTTCTGACTCCTAATCCCATGTGCTCTCCATTACACAGGATCACTTGTCTAAATTCTAAGTGGTTTTTCAGAGGAAACAGGCCTCATTGGGGCAACTGATTTTGGCAAAACAGTAATGGAAATTTAAACATGTTTATGGAAGGACACTGTAAGTAAGGAACCAGAAATAAAAGCAGACACGACTCTTGCAGAAATTCCTTAGACTGGTCCTTGTACCCTACTCCCCTTCATCCTCTCCACCCACCCAGCATCTCCCTTTTATGAACCTGAGGCACAGGAAAAGTTCAGGAATTTTTCTAAACCTGCAGAACTGCTAAGAAATTTGAGTCCAAGCAGAGTGGTTGCAGATTTTGTGTTCTTAACCATTAGACAAAATTCTCTCTCCTGCTCACATGTGGCTCCTAGGGGTACACCAACCACGCTGCCCCCCTAAGAGGGGTACCTGCTTCTTTTGGGCAGAATGTACCTTCCTTACCCAACCCAGCTGATCTGATACACTGATAAGTGCCAACAAGCCCCAAATTGCCCCTCTCGATTTATACTTTTTGACAGGGGCCTTCAGGAGATGATGTCTTTGCATGAACTTACTTCAACAAACACTTTTAGAGTATGGGCCCCCTGAGGGATCTATTAAAGATTTTCTCAGTACAGTTTAACTTTTCCCTTCCACTCATCAGCCTGGTGTGTGATGAATAAGAACCCTGTGCCTGAGACACACAACACCTCGAGATCACTTCTTCCCTCTTAATCCCTTACTTGAAGCATCTGTTGCTGAGGAGACATGGAACCCGTACTTTGTGATGCCTACATCCTAGGCACTGTGCCAAGGGCCTCACATATATTATCCTGCTTAATCATCATTGAAGATGAGGAAACACTGGCTCAGAGAAGCAATTACCTGTTAACGATCTTGCCCAAGTTCTGCAGCTAGAAAGGGGCTAAAACAGTTGGGATTCAAAACAAGTTTGACTCTAAAGCTTGTGCTTTCCTTTTCCTTTCCTTTTTCCTTTTCTTTTTTCCTTCCTTCCTCTTCCTTCTGTTCTTCCTCCTTCCCTCCCTCTCTCCCTTCTTTCCTTCCTTCCTCCTTCCCTCCCTTCCTCCCTTTCTTCCTCCCTTCCTTCCTTCCTCCCTTCCTTCCTTCCTCCCTTCCTTCCTTCCTCCCTTCCTTCCTTCCTCCCTTCCTTCTTCCCTCCCTTCCTTCCACCCTCGCTCCCTTCCTTCTTTCCTTCCTTTCCTCCTTCCTTCCTCCTTTTCTTGCTTCCTTCCTCTCTTTCTCTATTTCTTCTTCTCTTCCTTTCTTTCTTCTTCTTTCCTTTCTTTCTCCTCTCACGTAAAGTAGCCCATTTTAGGATGGAGGTCATCCAGGACAAACAGCAGAAGTGACATCGCAGAAGCAGATGCACGTATAGGTCAAATTCATCAAGCATTATTGAAATATGAGAGGAATGAAGGCTAGACTAGCGACTGGAGATGTTATATAATTTAAAACTTCCCCTGTTGCTTCATACCTTTGCTCATAAAATTAGAGGAAACAGACAAGACAATCTCTAAAGTGTGGTGTGGCCATGTAGGCAGCGGAAGAGTGAGGGGTTGGAAATACCTAGAGTCAGGATAGACTGTCTTTTTGTCCTCAGCCTAATCAGACACCAAAAAGATATTTTAAAAAAGGGATGAAATAAGCAGAATATAAGTTGCCACAATTTCCATATTTCCCAAACGTCTGTCTTTTGCAAGCCACATAATAATTTTCCCATGTACGCATATCACTAAAACTGTTATAAAGTTAATTTTTCTTTAAATCGATTGGTTAATTTATTTTACTTAATTAAATGGGTGTTTTCTTTTTTACAAAATAATACTGAGCTATAATATTCATGCAGAGAAGTGCCACGATGATAAATACATGACGATAAATTTTTGAAAAGTAAACACTCATATAATTATCATTGAAATCAAGACATGATCACCAGTACTCTAGAAGCCCTCATTCTGCCTCTTTCTTTTTTTTTTAATTTTTTTTTTCTGCCTCTTTCTAAGCACTACATTTTTTTGTCCTCAAGGCAATCACTGTCCTAACTTCAAAAACCACAAATTAGTCTGGCTTCTTTTAGAAACTTATTGAAAATGAAATTAGATATTATGCATTCTTTTGTATCTGTTTCTTTTTGTTTGTTCAACATTTTGGTAGTCACATTCATCTGTTTGTTGCATGCAGCAGTAATTCATCAAATTTAATTTGCTATAGAGTATTTCATTGTATAAATACGCTACAGTTGATTTATTCCTACATTTGAGGGGTATTTAGGTTGTTTCCAAAATATTGCTACTACATTTTACAAAGTGCAACATGTTTCTGTTGAGTATATACCTCAGAGTGAAATTGCCAGGCCAAAGATAATTATATGTTCAACTTCAATGAATATTTGTACAATAGTTTTCTAAAATGATTGTATCTATGTTGCATAGATTTTACTAGAGGTATTGTTGGATACAAATGTTTTTATTCTATGGAGATGGTATTTTTAGATTTTATTTTCTAGTTATTTGCTGCTAATAACTAAAAAGATTTTTTATGTGTGTGGCGACCTTATAACCACTGATTTTACTAAATGCACTTTTGAATTTAAATAGATTATCAGGAGTCTCTTCTGAAATTTATACATATGCAATAATGTTACCCATGAATAATGAGAAGTTTGTTTCTTCCTTTTCAACCCTTATATTTTATGTATGTGTTTGTTTGTTTGTTTGTAAGTAAGACTTCCAACTAAGCAGATAGCCTTGTCTTGTTAATATTCTCAAGGCAAAATCTTTCAATTTTTCATGACTAAATATGTTGTTTCGTATAGGTTTGTAGATAGGTGAGCGAGCATGCAGGTGTGTGTGTGTGTGTGTGTGTGTAGATGCTTTTTTATCAGAATCAAGAGATTTCCTTCTATTCATAGTTTGCTAAGTTTGCTGGTTTTGTCATGGATGCAATTTTAATTTTATCAAATAATTTTTCTGCATCTATCAAGATATTCAGATGGTTTGTCTTTTTTATCCTCTTCACGTGGTGAATTGCTTGACTGGTTTTCGATGTTAAGGCAATTTTGCATTCCCAGAATAAACACAAATTGGAAATGATTTTATACTTTTAAAATAGCCTGGATTTTACTTTCTAATATTTCAAGGCTTTTGTATCTATATTCATAAGAGAGACTGACTTATAATTTTTTTTTCTTCTGGTAGTGTCCTTTCCCAGGTTTTGGCCTCATAAAACAATTTAGGAAGTATTCCCTCATTTTAGTCACTGATAGATTGTGTGTAAAAATGATGTTATTTCTTTGTTAAATACTGAGGAGAGTTCATTGGTGAAGCCATCTAAGCCAAGAGAATTCTTTCAAGAAATTTTGAAATTTCAGACTCAAATTCTTTAAGAGATATAGGAATATTCACATCTTCTATTTATTCTTGTATCATTTTAGGGAATTAGTGCTTTTTCTAGGAATTTGTAACCTTTATATAAATTTCCAAAATGCATCGATATAATTTTGTTCACAGTGTTCTTTTAAATATCTTCATTTAAATTCTTAGAATCTGTGATTCTCTTTTTAATTCTTGATATCAGTATTTTGTGCCTTCTGTAGTTTATTGATTAGCTGTAGTAGAATTAATCATAATTTAATATTAATTATATTAGTCATTTATAAAGACATTTGAAAGGAACAACTTTAAAATTTATTTATTCCATAAATAGTCGTTTTATTTTCTCTTTCATTAATTTCGGGTCTTACACGTATTGTTTTCTTACTTCTATGTTACTTGCATACTATGAACTCTTCATTTTCTAACTTCTTGAGATGATATTTAGTTACATGATTTCTAGCTTTTATTCTTTTCTAACGTATATATTTGATGCTACATATATTTTTCTTTAATCATGGCTTTGGCTGTATCTTACAAGTTTTGTTATATCATGTTTCATTGTCATACAGTTCAAAAAATTTTATACACCTTGTAAATATTTAATTGATGAGTTATGTAAAAGTATATTCCTTACTATCCAAACATTTAGGTGTTTTCTCACTGTTATTGATTTCTTAGCTTAACTGGGCTGTAGTTAGAGAATATTCTGTATGATTTTAAACCTCAGAAACTTTTTGAGACTTACTTTGTGAATCAGCATGTTGTTAATTCTATTAATTACTATTATACACTCGTGCTTGGGAAACCTTGTGTGCAGAGTTTTAAATATTGTTGTCAACAAGTTTGTTTGTTTACCTTGTACAAATCTTTTATAATTTTATTGATTTTTTTGTCTATTTAATCTACCAGTTATGAAGAAAGGTGTATTAAAATCTCTCGCTATGATTGTGGATATGTCTATTTCTCCTGTGTGTGTGTGTGTGTGTATAATATATACATGATTTTAGTGTATGGAAACTTAATATTATAAAATGTCCCTCTTTGTTTCCAATAATGAGTCTTGCCCTAGTCTCTATTTTATCTGATATTAATACAGTTACACCACTTTCATTCTGAAAATATTTTTATGGTGTATGTTTTACAATCATCTTGCTTTAAACTTCCTTCATGTAATTGCCATGTAATGGTTTTTTTAAAAATCTTGTCTTCTTTAATTGAGGTAGTTACATTACTTTATTTCAGTATATTCATTCGTAAATATATAAATAGACATATTTGGGTCTAATTCCCTACTACCTTGCTACTAGTTCTCTCTCACCTGTGCCATGTTCCTTTTTTTCTCTCTCTCTTTTCTGGCATTTTTTGGAATTAATATTTTCCCCAGCCTCCACATTAGCATCTTCATTTTCTATTCATTTTGTGGTCATCACAGAGACAACAACGTGTAACTTTGAGTTATTAAAGTGTAATCTACATTACTATTAATATGGCTTTCCAAAGAATACAAGAACCTTGGAAATTTCATCTAGTTACAATGTACTGCCTTTTGTGCTGTTTCTGTCATGAATTTGTTTCTACAAGCTATTTTGTGGCTCATCCACACTTGTTCATCCACACATTTGACCTTTCCTATATTTCCTCACTTCTATATGCAGTCTTTTTCCTCATTCAGGAATAAATCTCTTTAATAATTCCTTTAGTACAGATCTTCCAGTAGTGAATTATCTCAAATTTTAATTATCTGAAGATAACTTTATTTCACATATTTTTGAAGGATACTTTTACTAACTAAGGGATTCAAGATTGACAGTTATTTTCTTCTGTACTTTGATACTCTCTTGTGTTCTGACTTCCATAGCTTCTGTTAAAAAGTCATTGATAAGTCTTATTGCAATCAAAGGTAATGTGTCTTTTTTCCCTCTAGTGCTTTTACTTTTTCCTTTTTGCCTTTAATTTCAGCAGATTTATTGTGGTGTGCCAAGTGTGGTTTCCTTTTTATTTATCTTGTTCAGGTATGCTGAACTTCTTGAATATGTGGGTGTCTTTCATCAATTTTCAAAAATTCTGAATTCTTAAACCTTCAGATATTGCTACCGTACCATTTTCTATTTCCTCCCCTTATGGGACACTAATTATATGTGTATTAGATCTTTTCTCTGTGTATCGAATGTTCTTACATCCCCCACAACATTGTTTCAAGGTAGTCTTAAACCTGAATTTGTCCAGTGACTTATAGCTGTGCAGGCAATTGATTCTTATTTTGGAAATTCTGTGTCGGAACTATCACCTTGTCTTGATATAAAATTTGCATCCCTGGAAATTCCATTCATCAATCTTAGTTCTATCCTTTGGAGTCTTACACAACAGCTACATTTTTTTTTTTCATTTACATCATGACCTTCTAGTTATTGGGGCCTTTGCAACTCCTGTTTATTGGATGGCCATAAGCCCGTGAGGTCCCTAATGCCAATAACAGATGACAGTGTCAGCTCTTTTACAAAGAAGGAAATAGGATGTAAACAGGATAGCAAAGGACCTGACCCCAGGTTTTACTGATAACTTTATTGCAAGACAAAAATAAAATTAAAAATTCTACCAAAGAAACATTCCTTTAGCAAAGATAGATACTTTTGCTGTTTTAATACAAAGGAAAGAAGATTTTTTATAAAGATTCATTCAGGTGAGAATCTTAAATGGTTATTTATAATGTTATTGAAAAATAGAGTTGGTCTAATTAATCCTTGTTTCAGAAAGGACTGACCGATGTCATCAAAAATAGGAAAGTATCCATTTCATGTTTGAAGCTGTCCTTTAACCTCTCCGTGATTAAAACTCTTTTCCATTTCCTACTGAAACCTTGCCTTCTGCATGTTAAGTTAATTTTCTCTCCTCTTGCCAGTAGTGCACAATAGGAACAAAATAAAGACAATGAAATATTAGAATAAGTGGAAGTAAATAATGAAATAGAGGAAAGAAGAAAAGGTAAGGAATTAGAGGGAAAGGGGGCATCTTCAGAAGGAAAGCAGGAGTCGTGTCTAGTTCCTGGGGGCTGGACAGACAGAGCAGGTGAAGAGCAGCATCTTGGGAGTCAGGAGTTTGGGTTCCACACTCTCACTGACAAGTCTCATTTTTTTGTGTGCTCTCTGGTTGGTCCCTTCATTTTCCTGAGTCTTAACAACTTTCTCTGTAAAATGAGCAATTTCACTAAGGGAATCTCAGCCACCTTCCAACGCTGAAAGATTTTGTCCTTCACACATTGGTTCTACTTTGCAGCCTGTCTGAGATACACAGTGTGGACCAGTGTAAATCACCTACCGGTTATGAGTCCATTCCTATCTTAACCATGGACTCCCTGCTAACCCTGGGAAAAATACCCTGTTTGGGGTTTAGTAACACCCATGTATAGAAAGCTATTTCCAACTTTTTCATGTATCTCTTGTGTTGACTTTATTTTTAAGATGTCCATAAAGTCAGTGGGGGGAGATCGATACAGGTGGAAAGATAATCACTGCCATCATTTGCAAAGTTATTCTTTCCCTTTGCACCACAGGAGCTAATTTCTAACTTTTGGACTCACTGTGGAAAACTTTTGGCAAAAGACCTTTGAAGCAGTGGGAGGAGGACCAGTGGAATTCTCTTATCCTTGTTTGGAGGCAGAGAGGCTGGACATGGTGGAGCAGTAAAATATAAATCTGATGTCTCATGATTACTATGTTGGAAGCAGCTCTGGGTTTTAAAGCTCATTCACAGGCAGGTTTGACTGTTGGCTTGCCTGCTGTGTCTGAGCTAGAAGTGGCATTCAAATCTGTGTCTAAACTACAGGAAGAGACGTTCGCATGAGTGTACATTTGTGACTGGATGAGATTCAAAGGAAACATATGTAACAATACATCAGTTGTCCATGATGTTCTCATCCAGCGTTCTGTGGTCTGGGAGTGGGCATTTACAGACTGATTACTTATTAGAAACTCAAGGCTCAACTTTTTCCCTGTAAGTCTTGATGTTGCCAACACTACTAGTAGTTTGGAGTAGAGGCCTTTTAATCTTTGGAGCAAAGCCAGTGGCCTGCCCCCTTGGAAGAGTTTCTTAGTAACCCGGCACTGCATCGTTTTGTCCTGCCTACTTGTGGGATTTCTCTTACCCAAGGCTGGTGTGTTGTTATCTAGGCTGTGTCCTGGCAAAGACATCTGCTGAGGGGCTGGGAGGGTGCTGAAATCAGTCTTTCTTCCACATACCAAGTCACTGTTCTGGAGTGAGTTCCCTCCATCTACGAAGGCTCACAAAGGGCCTGTGGATGGACTTGGTCCTACCATAATCCTTCGTCCATCTCCTTCCTTCTCTTACCGTCCTAGGATGACCCTGAACCCAGAAGAATTGACTCTACGAATGATGTAACCCTGCCACTGCTGGCCTTAGCCCTGGACCAGAGGCAGGAGACCTAGCTCACACCTGAGCTCCTCTGGGTGATCTTAGGCAAGTTGCGTGTCCTCTTCTAGGCATGTTTCCTCATCTGTAAAAACACCACCTTCTCAAGGTCGGATGCTGTAGAGGTAACAAGCGGTTTGTGTTCAAACCTCTGTTTTGCAACTCTCTCACTACCTAGGTATCCTGGGGCAAGTTATTCTTTACGCCTGAATATTTTAAATCAATCAAATGGAGATAATAATCACACCTACTCATATATCATGTAATCCTTAGAAAAACCCTGCAAGTTGGTACTATTATCATCTCTGCTTAACAGATTTTTAAAAAATGAAGACTAGGAAGGGATAAGTAGCTTGCCTAAGATCACACAGGAGCTCAGACATGAACCAGGTTTTCTGTCTCCTTATCCTATTCTAGGAGATATATATGTATATGTCCTAGATACACATATGTCTATAAGATATGAATATACGCTGGTACATGTACACACACGTATATATACATACACATATACGTATATATACATGCACACCCACAGTGCTTAAAAAAGTACCTGGTATGTAATGCTAATATTATTAACAGTACCTGGTACCCATTAAGCACTCAAATGTTACCTGTTGTTAAGCTGATGATGACGATGACTTGTTAAGAAGGTTCCCAGCTGCGCTGGCAGGTTATGGTTCTACAGGACCCCAGCTTGGGCACTCTTTGCGGCTGGAGCATTACCTGCATTCTGAATGGGGGTCTGAGGACAGCCTGCGCTTAGGGTGGGAACAGGGGCAGACCTGACCGTGAATGGACTAGTAAATACAGCAAAGCTTCAGATGGGTGGCCGCAGGGGTGTGTCTGTAGATATTTGTGTGTGTTAGGGAGAGAAGTGGTTTGTAAGCTCATTTTAACTTGAACGCAGCTTTCCTTGGCCCCTGGGAAGCATCTCTTTTGAATGTTTCGTGGGAAGTCCGGGCACAAGGTCTTTAAAGGAAAGGACCCAGTGATTAACTCCCTGTCCTTGGTTTTTGTAGACTGTTGGAGAGAAGAATGTTTTCATGGAGATGTGGACAATAGGGGGAACCTTCCTTGCCGCCTGCCCTGCCCTGCACACTTTGAGCCTGTCCTTTCAGTGATGAGTGAGGACTGGTGTTGGGGGTGGGAGAATGGACGAGGTGACCTTTGCTGGGCCCCCCGGGCTGGAATCCTGAGGAGAGATGTACAGGAGAAGAGCACTCATAGGACATTTTATTGTATGTCGCTGTCATGCTCATGGCTGGACCGGACAGGGCTCCTAATTAGCAGTAAGGAGACCTGGGTTCCTGCCCTACTTAGCCTTAAATCCTTGGGAAAGCTGCAGCTTTGGATTGCTATGGATTTACCTCCTGCACTTTCCCTGCCCCTGACTACCCTGTAAGAGTAGTAAATGGAGGGTGTGGCCAGAAGACTAATCCCTAATCCCAACCCAAGTTCTTAACTGGAGGTAGATCCCCAAACACCTTCAACACCCAGTGGAAGGGACTGTGTGATGGAAAGGCCTCAGGTTTTATAGTCGACTTTCCAGCCAAGAACTTGTATGTTGTGCCCTTTTGCCAGCAAGCCATGGAAAGGACAAAAGGCAAACTTCACTCTACACCGTAGCAATGGGTAGGAACACTCCAGCCACAGGAGTCAGCAACTCGCTGAGCTTTGCATAAAGAAGTCACCTGGCTGTGGCTGGAAACCAGCTGGCATCTCACTGTCACTCTATTTTCTGAAGGTGAAGGAGAGCAGATAATATGAAACTCCCAACTGTACCCCAATCAATGTGTTTTTTTAAATTTCTTATTTATATTCCCATTATACAAGAAAGTGAGGCCAAGTCCCCTTCATACATGGTAAAACCAAGGAGCTGAAAAGTTCAGTGAATTCCCTGAGCTCACAAAGGCTGGCAGGGCTGCTTTCTCTCCGTTGTGCCTGTTCTCTGAGTCTCCAGCTCACTGGATTCCCTGGATTGCATCACCTTTCAGGATGAACCAATGTTCTCAAAGCATAAATGGAAACCTAAGCGCCTCCTACAACCTTCCATGTCCTCTTCACAGGTTCTTTAGCATACAGACCCTTCCCCAGACGACGGAAATGCAGTGAAAAGACCACCAGGCTGGATGTTTTGAAACAGGACATGGACCCCAGCCTTCCCCTGAGGCTCACATCCTTGCTCCAAGCGACTCAGAGTCTATATGGTCACACACATCTGCATCTCTTGAAACATCCAAATCAACCCTGTTTTTCACTTCCAGCATTTGATGATGTCTAAATACCCCTTGGAGGGCTCAAGAAACAGCTGGCTGGTGAGTGGACACATCTCGGCAGATGAACAGTTACTCTCAACATCTGTAACTCTGAACCTGGACCAGGAGATGCTGGCTCACATGATGAGAAAGATAGCCTAGCGAGTATTTTATTGCCCGAAGATGGAGTTAATGGCAGTGCCATAGCTACATCGAACCCAGCCAATAAAACTTTACGAGTTCTTCCCCATGAAATATTTTGTTTATGTCACATGGGTCTAATCGAATGTTTTTTTTCTCCTTCTTCACTTCCCCACCCCCTTCCCTGCCCCTTTTGTCTCCTGAGGCCTATGCCCTCTGGAAATGCATTAGTTACCTAGGAAACCTTCATGTCATTTTTTTTACGAGTGGAGCTTGGAGCAAGGTAAAGCTAATTTATAGGGTGGTGAGGAATTCATGTCATGACTGGTGAAATAGGAGACTTTATTATGATTTCTATATCCACCTGTGTGGTAGGAATACATACCTTCCCTCTATTATTCTGGGCAATTTCTTGAAACATAATTAAGAATCGGTATGCTCTTTCACAAAATGGGTTGAACCATTATTGTTCAGTGTAACTCATTATACTGTTCAACGTAAGCTCTAGAACATAATTAGCAAGAACAACAAACTGAGAATATACTAGGCAAGCTGTTAAGAGTTAAAGGACACAGTGGAATTTCCTTTAAATGATGAGGTGGTTCTGCCTTAGAGGCAAAGAATGAATAAGACGAGATTTTGAAATCCTTCAACTATGTCTTCCATGCTCATTGAGGTCCATATTAGGATGCTATAAAAATTCTAAATACGTCCACTACTTCATTCTGCTGATTTCTTTCTGTCTTTGTCCAAAGGGGAAAATATATACCCATGAGTTACATTAATGATGTGTTTAAAGACAGCTTACAAAGAACAGGACAGTCTTTCTAAAGGATGATCCCCAACCAGTGGGGTGGCAGGATTTCAGGGCAAGCACCATTGGATTGGGAGTCAGGGCTTACATGATACGAGGCACCATGCTGAGTGTTTTAAATAAATAAGCTCGTTTGATCCTCACCACACTCCTATGAGGCTGGCACTGAGAAGCTCAGAACCTGTCCAAAGACACACAGCTGCGAAGTGAAGAAGGCCACATGAAACCTGGGGTTGGATGAGTTCAAACTCCTTTCTTTGAACGAGTCCTAGTTCCTGATCTGTTACCAGGCTTTTTCTGTTTCCCTGGGGAAAGTCATTGCCAGGCTGGAGCCTCCATTTCCTCAACTATTCAATGTGGGGTGAGGACACAGAGGCTCAGAGACCTTGACCTCGGAGATCCCTGCTCTGTCAGAGATCAGTGCTGATAACAGCACTTTCTCGAGTTAGACGTTTTAGGGAAGACCTGGGCATGAGGTTTCTGTGGACAGCTGCACCCACTTTGAAAAAAACAGTAATGCTTCACACAGGACTCTTCAGGGCCTTTGGGCGGGGTTGCTGATGGGTGTGATGTTTGTGTGACTGCTGGTTAATAACACTGGTTAGGACCTGTGCAGTGATGGGTGGGCAGCCGGGAATCTTTTGAGTGTCAGGAGCCAAGGTCATCCCTGACCCTTAAATTCCCAGTCCCTGTGCAAACACCTTTTGCATTCACTTAATTGTTTCAGAAACAGACTTTCAGGCTTCATTGGCAAAGCAGCAGTCTGAGTGAGTGGTGGTAGGGAGGGACAGCGCAGTGCCCAAGAAAGGAGCCTCAGCCTTTCTGCGGAACTTCTCTGTAGTGCCCTCCAGCCGCGGAAGATGCAACTTGCAAATATTTGAGGATCAGCTAAGGTGTGGAGGCACAATCTCCAAGGCAAGAGGAAAAACAAACAAACAAACAAACAACAACAACAACAAACCAAAACAATGAGAGAAGACAAATGTTCAAGGCTAGCTAGCTGATCACAGGGAAAATCACGCTGCTTTTCTTTGCCACGCACGGTCACAGAAGAAAGGGTCCTTGGAGGCCCGTTTGGCCCAATTCTCTCATTTCCTGGGTCAACGTGTCACAATGAATTAGCCACAGGCAGCTAGAGCACAAGACCGCATGCTGAGCATCCCACCCCCAAAACATACAGTCCACTTAAGTCAAACGTCGAGGCCATAAGTGCTGCTTTTTACAAGGGAAAGGCACACTTCCAGCCAATGTTTCCACTCTGTTTCTGTTCAGTGTTTCAACCACAGAGTGGTGCTGTTGCAAAAGAGAAGGGTGGGTAGGAGGCAAGATCTAGAAATTTGCTTTAGGAGAGAGTTTTAAAATGGACCTCCAAACACCAGATCCAGTCCCTGTTCTCACAAACCACTTTCAGGAGGCGGGCCTGACACCCAGATGCAGCCGGGAGAAAAAGAAAGTTCAGCAACCTAAAAATACAGGCAACAGATGGATGGCCAAGGCTGCGACCAGGGACTCAACTTGGAGAAAGGGATCCAAAAAGACCTAGTTCTGGATGGACTTCACCGGACCCGGCACTTTCTTCCGGGCATGAACTCCCCAGCTGATTTCCTAGCTTTGTTCTTTGCTTTCCGCTATCTACAACCACTCAGATCTGTCTCTATTTTGAAAAATGGATTTGCTTAGAAGTCACAATGCTCTGCAGTTCTAAAATGATTCCATACTACACGCAATCGTCTTTTACTCTATCTTTAAAAAAATACACCTTTCTACTCCTTTTTCTAGCCACCCTATTTCTTGATCATCTTATCACTTATAAGCCAGAGGGAGGACCTGGACATCAGTCTTTAGAGCGGGAAGAGAACACTTAGCTCTGAATTCGAAAGGAGAGCAGTAAGGAAAAGGCAGTTTGCCTGCTCCAGAAAGATTGTCTGAAAAGGGCCTTCCAGAAGGGCAAGGGCCAGTGGCTCTCCATTTGGGAAAAAGTAAGCAAAGTGCATCTTTCACCCTCTGCCTGGTTCTCTCCGCTTCCTCTCTCCTCCCTCAGCCCCTCCCTCCCTTCCTCCCCCCTCCTCCCCAAGGCACCAAGCATATTTGGCAAGATTAAGGTGTCACCTCTCATATTACAAGGCGTGTTGATTGCACGCAAAGACAGACCCACTAGCTCAGGACAAAACCCCCTCGAGTTGGGAAAAGGCACAAACTTTTCCTGGGATTATCTAGGTCCTGGCAAAACGAGGCCGCCAGTCAGCGCCCAGCATCTGCAGAACAAATCGGTCTTAAACTCAGGCTTTCTCGTCGTTTTCCTTTCTTTTTTTTCTTCTTTCTTCTGACTTTTTCAAATTTAAGTTTGCCCCTCTTCCTTCCCCTCCTCCCTCCAGGCTGCGGGTGACCGGCGAGCGGCGGGCAGATCGGCCAGGACATGTTTTTAACCCATTCCTCGCTGCAGCGGGAGCCAACCACCTCTTTCCTTGCAATCTTTGGGTTACCCGAGGACCTGGAGCTCCAAAGAAGAGCCCCTAGAACTTGGCCAGAGGAGCTGAATCTGGGGCCTGAATCCCGCCTGTGACTGAGCGGCAGTGGGGCGGGGGGGTGCAAGTGCGGGAAGTAGGGGAGCTCAGGGAGGCGGGCCAGAGCCGAGAGAGAAAACCAGGACCTAGCAGAGCACGCCCAGTCCAAACCTTCAGGGTGCCGTGCGCCGGGTGGAGGGGACATCTCGGCAGCCTAATCTGGCCCGGAGGAGGACCTGAACATTTTTGGCGCGAGGGAGGCACAGAAAGAGGACCCTACTCTCCTCAGGGACCGCGGGAAGTGCCGCCCCTGGGCCTCAGTGGGCGCTTCTGGCCGTTTCCGATGTGGCAACCTCCAGCAGCCAGGAGAATGATGAGGCAGGTACAATCTATCTAGTACGCAGCCCCCAACCTCCCCATCTTTTCCTACCTCCCTTCGGACCTGTAGCCTCTCTCTGCGTCGGGTTCGGCCTGATCTGGTAGGTGCGGTGCCCTTACTTCTTGGTGTTTGACCAAATTCTCAAACAAGCAAAGGAATTTGGAATTTTTTTTGAACTTGGACCCCAGCTGAAACATAGAGAGGGTTGCTTATTAGATGTCTGGAATGGCAGGGCAGCGAGGGGAGAAGTGATACCTACTCAGCCCCCTTCCCCCATCGCGCGCAAGTCAAAAGGTCCTGGCAAGAGATGGGGTGAGGGGTGGCTGAGGTGGCAGGGAGGAAGAAGGGGGGCGGGAGGCTCGAAGATGAGGTCCCCGACGCCACGACCCGGAGGGCGGGGTGGGGGGGGGGGGGACAGGAGAACAAAACTCCGTTCCGAGGCTCTGGATTTCTCATTGCCCCCAAAGTGACATTTTCCCCCACTTTTCTTGATGGTAAATGGGCGAAAGCAAGATGACTTAACTCGGTAAATTTAGAGAGACCGAGCTCGCCACAAGTGGGGTCTGATGGACTGCTAAAATTATCTCGAATAAGAGATTTTGCCTCTTGCCCCCTACCATTTTTCCTCGAAAAATCTACGGACGGGGAAGTGGGCGTCCCTACTTTCGGAGCGCTCAGAAGCTTTGGTCTGTCGCTTGCCTTTTTGCTTCCCGCGCTGTCGCCTCGTGCAGACTGCTGGGTGCTGGGCGGGCGCTCGGCTGCAGGGCCCGACCCTCATTTGGAAGGAAGGGGCTTAGGAGAAGTTGAAGGCTGCGTGGAATGGGAGGCTCCTATTCATCACCCTTTCCCTTCCACGCTCACGCTCGCACAAACACACCCGCGCACACACCCGCCCCTCCCTGGGTCCCCCGACCTCCCAACGCCATACCTCTCTGGCTTGATTCCCCTGGGTGCTGGAACCGGAGTGGTGGGCACTCCTGGGAACGACCTCCCGAGGCATGCTCGGGGGGTGGGGAGGGGGAAGGACGGACGGGTGGGCTCGGTAGGGGGTGGGGAGAAATCTGGAGCTGGAAGGGTCGAAAGTTTCAGGAGTTTGCCTATTAGACGCAAGCCGCCTGAGGCAAGGGGCCAGAAAGGCCCTTCTGCTTTGTAAAGAAAAAGCTTAAATAAAAAGGAAAAAGAAATCTTTCAAGAAAAAGAATAAGACAGGCTGAAGGCATGAACGGGTAAAGTGCAGTGAAAAGTTAAATATTTCGTTTCTTCCTGCATCTCTAAAAGGGAGATGGAGGGGCAAACTGAAGAATACTACCAACTTGGAAGTTGGGGGTGTTTTTCTTTAAGAGAGGCTGGGGGAAATGACCCGGTCCCCCCACTGGCCCCCGACCCCAGCCGGAGGGGCGCTGGGGAGCCGGTGTGCGCGGCGGGCCGGGCGCGGGGGCGGGCGGCGCGGCGCGGCGCCGAAGGGGTTAAGGCGCTGAGCGCGGAGCCATCTGGCCGGGTTGGCTGGTTATAACCGCGCAGATTATGTTCACGGGACTCAGAGTTGAAGGCTCCTCTCCCTACCGAGCAGCTCCGCGCGCGGCCCCCGAGAGAGCCCAGCGCAACTACTTTCTTCCCTCTCCTTTCTTTCTCCTTCTCTTTTTGTCCCCTGCTGGGGGGTGGCGGCAGCGGGGTGGGGGAGACTGAATGACCGAGCTCGCGTCCACCTTTCTCTTCATGTCGACGTCCCTGGAAACAGTCACACGGATGCCATGGTTACTTCTGCCACGGTAAGGGGAGGCAGGGACGCTGGGTGGGCAGGTTCGGGGCCGGGGAGCCGGGTGGGGGGACTGGCCGGGGGACCCGTGCGCGGCCCCGGCTCCGCACCCCGCCCCCACCCCATCGCGCCGCGCTCCCGCACTTTCCCCGGCTCGTGCCTTCCCGAAGTTTGCGCCGGGGAACAGCCACCCCCCCCCCCCCCACACACACACACACCCCGACACTGCTCCCCACCTCCTCTCTGCGTCCCTCGGCTGCCGGAGAAACCGCCCAATATCTGGGAAAGTGATCAGGTTTAAGGGACCGGGATTGGAAATGGGGGGCGGAGGCGAGAGGAAAGGGGGACGACGGAAGGGCAGGAAAGGGCTTCGGCAGAACCTCCAGCCCCGCACTAACACACTCGTCTGCTCTCGCAGAGAAGGCCCCCCGCGCATCGCGTAACAAAAGGGGGTGGCAGGAGGATCCGGCACGGCGCGGAGGGCGAGGGTGCCGCCGCCGCTTCCCGCACGCGCCCCACGTGCCCCTCTCGCCACCGCGCAGAGCTCTCCGCTCTCCTCCCCATCCCCGGCCGGGCGGGGGCTAGGGGAGGCGACGCGAAGCTCCGGACCCGGAGAGTCGCTTCCCAGTTTGGGGAGTTGAGACTCCTCGCCTGGCGCGACTACCTGCCGGAGTCCCCCTGCCTGGGCTCAAAGCTTTCTCGGAAACGACTCCGCACCCCAGGCTGGTCCAGGCCAGCGGCCACCCCACCCTGGGTCTGCTCAGATGTTGGAGATGCGCGCGCGGCCCGCGCATCTGGGTCCCCGCTGGGGAGCGGCGGGCACTGGGGCCGGGCGGTCCCTGGGGAGTTCCTCGCAGTTCCTCTGGGCCAGCTCCAGGAATGGGAGGTGCCCGGAGGCTGGGGGGCCCGGGGCCCCGCGCAGCTCGGTCGGACTTCAGAGAACCTCCAAGGACCAAATTGCTCCGTGGCCCCGCAGCTCTACTCACATTCTAAAGGAAATTTGGGACGCTTGGGAGTTGAAGGTTCGGGAAAGGAGGAGCTGGGTGGGGGAGGGGACTCTGCTTGTTGCTTTCGGGCGCGAGTGGGTGCGCCGCGAGGAGACGCTGCTTCTTTGGGGCATTTTGGCTGCTGCGTTCCTTAAAGGCACTGAAAGGAGACCCCCGAGCCGAACAGGGTGGGGGTTGCTGACTAGTAAGGATGCCTGTTGTTGGATGTGTGGCTGGGGGCTTCCAGGTGGAGGAAACACCGAACTAGACCGTCTGGTCTCGACCTCTGGCGGCGGGCGGCAGGTTCAGAGCCTGAGTGCAGGCAGCTTGCCTGGACGCAGCCCTAGCGCCGAGCTTGGAGCTGGAGAGCTGGCGACTGCGCGCCTTGAACTTGTTTATGTGCGGGAGGAGCAGGAAGCGGGAGCTGCGAGCGGGGGGTGGGGGGCGGGCTAAAGGGGGTGGGTGTCACCCCGGGACTCAGTCGCTTACGGGCTGTGCTGGGCGAGTGCTTTTTAATGAAGAGATGTCCTCTCCTGCTCTGCAGAACGGCGAGCCAGAGACACATCTAAACCCTCTGCCCAAATGTCAGGATGGAGAAAGTTGGAACGGGAGAGAACTTTGCGATGGGTTCTGTTTTCCCAGCGCTCAGAAATTCTCCGGCGTCCTCAGCCTGCCCCCCTCCCGCCCCCGACACAAAGAAGGTGGAGGGGTAGGATTCAGGGGATAAAATCCAGCCGCCTCTACCTTGGGTTCAAAAGCTCAGACCTGGATATGGCGTTGGGAGAAAAGGAGATGAAAAGAAAGAGCTCTGAACAGTGTTAGGGGGAGAGTAGTATGCCTGCGGGATTGCACTAGGGAGCGTGTATGGTTCTGTGCTGGTGTGGACTGGTTTGTAGCTGGAAGTGGACGATTTGGCTCTGTGTGAATGGGGTCTGCTGCCCTACGGAGGGCGATCAGGACTCCTGGGCGCTCTGTTTGGTCAGGAAAGGAGGTTTTTTTGGAAAGTCTCTGCCTGAAGGTGTGTATGGGGGTGGCCAGAGTGCGGGAGCTCCCCTGCTCTGCCTGCAGGTGGAGGTGTGTGTTGCTGAGGCTCTCTTGTTTGGGCAGCAGGTGAGAGCATGTGGGAACATAGGTGTAGCTAATGAGAAATCTGTGCCTGCGAAGGGTGTCAGAGCAGGAGGAGAGGTACTGTGTGTTGCAGCAGATGGCTTGTACGTGCCTGCACAGACACACGGAGTGGGTGTGGCGTGGGAGGGCGGCTGTGTGGGGGCCGTGTGTGGAAGGTTAGGCTATGCGCCTACGGATTGTGGAAGGGAAGGGGTTGGGGGGAGAGATTATCTGCAAAGAGCGGAATGTGAACTTCATGAGTGAGTACTGGGAAATTTGGCCAGGATGGCAATGGGGTATGTGGAGAACAGAGAATTGTGGGCTCAGGCACTTATTACAGAGAGAGGGGGCATTTGCAGAGAAGGATGCTGGGGTGGTTTTTTGCCTTCTCCCCCTCTCCCCCTTCCCAGAGAGGGGGGAATTGGAGAAGGCCTAGGACGAGGGATGTACATTTAAGGGGAAAAGTCCTCTGTGTGTTGGTACAGGGTGGGGATGTGTGTGTAAGATTGGAGTGAGCAGAGAAATGTGTTTTGCATGCCTAGTGGCAGGAATAGGCGTTGTGTTATGTTGTGTAATGGGTTTTTTATTTAATAGAGGAATTCACTGTCATCAGTTGTTACTGATTATCAATTAAAATTTATGGGATGCTCACTGGATGCCCAGTCCATTGCTGGGTACTGGGGTGTGGCACAGTGCCCTGGAAAAATTCCTTCCCAGGGCTCAGCTGACCGCCTCAGTTTTGCTAGGAGGAACAAGGAGAGCTGGGTGCTAGTCGAGGTTTCTTCAAGAACTGTAATTCAGTTTCTAGAGATGTTTATGAATCTCAGAGGCCAAAGGGAAGCTGACTTGAAATATATCTGTGGTTTTGTAAAAAGGGTGCAGAAAGATAGAGATGATGGATAGTTTTGTGTGTTGGGAGCAATCTTAGGGCTGTTACTGTTTCTTGTAGGAGGTGCGGGCTGGGAATGAAGGGGTGCAGCAAGCCAGGTCAGAGTGCAGGTCCTGATACATTGGAGGGTTGAGTTTCCTAGAGCATGGCAGGGACGAGGCGTCATACGTGGAGCTGGAGAAGGGGTGAGGCAGCGATCAGGAAGAGGCAAGGAAGATGCAGGTTGGGAGTGATTATTAATCTTTGATGACTTCTGAGCTGTAAGTGTAAAGCTAACCTGTGTATGTGCGTGTGCGTTTGTGTGTGTGTGCGCGCACACAGGCTGTGGGGTTGGAGTGAAGTACCTGGCTGGGGGAAGCTAGCCTGGAGGACAGGAGGGGTGTATATTCTGGTTCTGGTGGGGGAGGTGGAATGTATGTTTTTGCAGGAATTCTTTGTGTCCGAGGAAGGATGAAAATCATCTTGGATGCTCAGGTGTGTATCAGAGTTTAAAAGGTACAGATAAAAGGGGGGTTTCAGGCTTTAGGAAGCATTTGGGGAGGGAGGGGAATGTGAGGTGGGTTGGGTTCATACCAGCAAGAGCAGGGGATGGGTGTGCATTGGTCGCACACACCTGCTGACCTGGAACCTCATTTTTAACGTCTGTTCATATGAGGGCATATGTTTGGGGGGGGACAAACCTCATTTAACTCATGACTCTTTTGATTTCCTGAAATGATAGCTGTGCCATTTTGAGATTCTGCCTTATTTGTAGGGGAAATTCATCTACGTAAGAGGGTTGAGGCAGGGTCTGATCCTTGGTTAGAGGATCTTACAGCAGCATTTCTGAGGATGGCATGGTGGAGGTGGAAGGCTTCCCATTGGGGATGACTTGGTTCTAGTCCAGTTCTGCCACTTTGGAGCAGGGTGACTTCGGGAAAGTTTTCTCATCTCTCTGATCCTCTGTTGTTTCTCTTTGTGTAAAATGGCGTTGTCTGCCATGACTCAGTGAGGAGGAAAGTTCACTCTACTTCCTTCCCAGTCAGAGCCTGGTGTATTTAGAGGTACAGAACTTTATTCAGAAGTGATGCCAAGTTTAATACAGGCGCTTGCATGGATGGGAACCATTGTACAGATGGGTCCCAGGCCTCCTTCTCTTTACAATGCGAGTTGGTAAAACAGTCTTAATGCCTGCTGAGTGTCTGCTGCTCACCCACGGTGCAAACAGAACTTTCCACAACTGCCTCAGCTTACTCATCCATAAAGTGGAGGCAACCAACCCTCGATTATTGTTGACAGCAATCTGTATTCATAAAAGGTCTTTGAACTATTCAGAAGAAAGGTGGTCCACAAATCAATGTTATTAATTATCCGAGACAGACACGTTCCTTTTCTGCAGACCGCAACGCCAAAAGAAATGTGATTTCGAGCACAGAGAAAATAGTCATTGTTCTTGGCATGTTAGAATAAAAGGGGAGCAAAGTCCAGCCATCCTGGCTTACTACCAAGGTCTGTTTTCCTCTGGGCTGTGGATCGTTGGCAGACCAGAGCCTGCCTGTAAGAGGAGGGCATGGGTTTTGGATCTGCAAAGTAGCAGACACCCAAGGCAGCAAGTCGGTGCAGCCAGTTTCCCCAGAGACAAAGTGGAGACCAAAAAAAAAAAAAAAAAGAAAAAAGAGGAGCCAGGAAACCCACTCAAGCCTCCGAGTCCTCCCAGAAGTCAGCACATGCTGTCAACTGCTGGCTGGGAGTCAGGCTCCCATCCCTGAGTTCAGTGGCCATAAATAGTCAGGAGCTAAGCTATTTCCATGAGGCACTAAACCAATTCTGTTGCTTTTCTTGGCGAGATTGGGCCAATTAAGTTGATTGGAAGAGGTCACTGCTGATGGCTCTCACATTCCCCAGACGGGACCGGCCAGCAGAGTTTAATTACATAACATTTCCCATCTATGCAGCTCCCCTCCAGACGGATCAGATGTTCAGGCCTCCCCAGCTTGCTCCAGGCTTCTCCAGACCCTTTCCTGAGCAGTTACAGCACTCCCACCCCAGTTGTGAGGAATGTAAACCCACGTGTTGGCAGGAAGGAGAGCGGGGAGTCCGATGGCGGACACAGAAGACCCTTCAAACCCACCCAGCCTCACCAGCTGCTGTTTTACTCTTTAATGAGGCAGGCAGTTTCTGATGGTGGGGATGTTGAACTAATGACCGTTGCTAGGGTTTTCCACTTAGTTTTCTTTAAAATTGAGTTTGTTGGAGAAGGACCAAATCTTCTCCTGGAGACCAGCCTAAGACCCGTATGGTGCTGCTGATAAGCTCTGTGGATGTACTTTGTGCATGGAGAGGCATGTTCAGAGAGAGAGGCGAGCAGGGCTGTGTGCATGCTGGGGGACACAGGAGCACAGGAGGGGCCCTGGGTGGGCAGGAGGCATTCCTAGAGCTTGTGTTATGGGCGGCAGGTATATGGGCACCTGGCTCAGATTGGACTGTCATTGTATTGTGTCTTTCAGAAGAGCCAGCTTGTGAAAGAAGTTGGGAGCAGCTTTTTTTTTCAGGGCATTTGTATCTGGGGATGAAGGATGTGTGAACTTTTAGGCAGTATGAAACCAGTACAGATAGAACCTCATTCTTGCCTGAACAGATTTCTATTAAGATCAAGGCTGGATGAAAGAAGCCTTTCAGAGGACTCATTTTAGAACCTATGAAAGTACATGTAGATGGACCAAGATCTTTAAAGTCTTTTCTTGTTGTTACTGATAGTTTTCCATAAGTCAGCCTTTCCTGCTACCTAAAAATACCAAAGGGATAAGTGTGCATGCACCTCTGGGTGGTGAGGATGCATTGGCTATTTCGTGTCCACATCTGTGCTGTGGTCCTTCTCAAGCAGTCCTAACTGAGAACCACCAGAGGCTGTCTGTGGCTCTGGCATCCTTACAGAACTAACCTCATACTGTAAGTGTGGTTTCGCTGGACAAGGATTTTGACGTGCACTTTGGTGTGGTCTGTTGTGATTGCTCACTTTTCAGCAGCATCTCCAGAAAAGACATTTGTTGAGCCTCCAATCTTCTATGGATTTCTTCAGTTAGGGATTTTTTTGAACGGGTTAAGATTCTTGCTCATTCAAGACCAGAGCTGTAGGAGTAAACGGTAGCTTACTGACCTCAAAAGATCCCAGGCCAAGGTCATTGTAAGCAGCCTGGGGCAGCAGAAAGCCTGCTGACTTGGAGATGAGGGACCAAGCTTGCCACTGAGCTCTGTCACTAATCAGACCTTAGACCCTGGACGGTCTCTACGGGCCTTGACGTACCCATCTGTAAATGAAGAATGTGAACTACAGATCTCAAAATTCCATTCCAATTGCACCATCTGAGACGTCTACAGTAGCCCCATCCTCCTACTCAATCAGTGCTAATATGCTTTACTTGGAGTGCATCTTGGCACACCTTCAATGAACTCCCGTTTTTATCTTTGGGGAATGGCTGAGTCAAAGGCAGAAAGGCATGCAAAGAATTTGCCATAGTGTTTTGTTTTGGCCAAGAATGCTCTTGAGGTTGGCTTCGCCTGCACAGTGTGTAACAGAGCTGGAAGGGGTGGGGTTTGGCTTTCTGGTGGAACCAATGCTTCCACATGAATGCCTGTTAGTATCAGTGTTTCTTTTCTTTTTTTTTAATGAATTTATTTATTATTTGTTATTTGTTCGCTGTGTTGGATCTTCATTGCTGCACTCGGGCTTTCTCTAGTTGCAGCGAGAGGGGCAATTCTTTGCTGCAGCATGCGGGCTTCTCATTGTGGTGGCTTCTCTTGTTTCGGAGTACAGGCTCTAGGCGCACAGGCTTCAGTAGTTGTGGCACACGGGCTCAGTAGTTGCTATACGCACGGGCTTAGTAGCTCTGAAGCATGTGGGGTCTTCCCAGACTAGGGATCAAACCAGTTTCCCCTACATTGGCAGGCAGATTCTTAACTACTGTGTCACCAGGGAAGTCCCAATATCAGTGTTTCTGACTAAGAGAAGTACCCACCTTGAAGATGGTGGTTTGGCAGGTGGGGAGACTAAGGTTATGTGAGGTTAAGGGATGTGCTTACAGATACACAGCTAGATCTCGATATGCTGACTGAAGCCTGAAGCCTATGGCCATCCCAAGACCATCACCTGCCAGTCAGATTCTGTTTCTGCATTCTGTGATGTTATCTAGATGGGAGATGGCTCAATAACCCACTGCAAAGTCTGTCACCCCACCAGGTAACTTGCCGCATGGGAAAGTTCATTTTCAGGTGCAAGACAAATGTTGAGGCTTTCTGGCCACCTGCTCGAAAGCGTGTATGAAGTCTGTCTTAGCTCCCATTGCCCTCCCCCTTTACTTCCTGTCTTGTTGACAAGGGAATCTGCCCTTCCAGAATGGGGGTATTGATTTAAGCCACAGTTGCCTCCTTGTAAACACTATGAGATTGGAGCTGGACATCTGGTTTTGATCCACTCGCCCACGAGAGGTGGTAGGTCCTAGCTTTCTTGAGTCCTGTGATGAGGGTTGCATAGAGTCAAAGTAAACGAGAAAGGAGAACATGAGGGCCCTTCCGAATTTGGAAAATGGCTTTTCTTGAAAGGCTGGGGCGCTCCCTCCATGTATAACGGGGCCAGACTGAATGTAGATTTCTTGCTGAGAGGTTGAAGGCAGGAGGTGCTGCCAAGGACTGGAGTCCCCAGGCTCTGTTTGATCAAAGCAGAGCAGTTGTAGAGTCTTCCGGCCTTGACACTTGCTTACTACATGCCCTTCTGGTAGGGAAGCCAGAGGGATTCTCAGGGTGCACGTTGCCACCATCTCTGAAGGGTGAGACTGAAGGCTCTTGTTTTTCTCCCTCTGCTGACTTCCCCGTTACCTTCCCATCACTTTCCCACACATACATCTTCAAAGCAATGAATGAGAATGATTTTGTTCTGTTGCCAAAAGGTGTTTGCAGTGCACTAATAATAAATGGACAACATAACCTAATGCCTGTGAAATTGTGGGTGCTTGAAAGATATGTGTTTGCTTTGTTTAAAACAACGTTCCATGTGTACGGTGATGCTTTCCTCCTTCGTAAGAGGGCATAGCCCTATTATTATCATTTTTTTTTTATGATAGTCAGGTCTTACCCCGCCCCCCCCCTCTGTTTTTAGGTCTGAGCCCCTGGCATTTAAAAATATCCTCCCCCTCTGGCTCCAAACCATCCCTCAGGGAATATAGTTCAAGTTCCTAGTCTGGGATTATTTCCATTCCGTGTCTAGCAGATCTACTGATGGATCATGGGGCATATCCAACCCCTGCTTCCACTGGTCCAAGAGGGAATGTGCAGCTCTAGAAATCACCTGTTTCCTAACTCGTGGGTCCTGTCATTGGGAAGGAGCCCAGATCTACTGAAACCCACCTTGCTCCTCGCGCAGCTCACCTTACCTCTCCTTTCGAAGGACTCAAACTAGCTGTACGACCTTGAGCAAATCACTCTCCCTCCACGGGCCTCTCTTTCCTCTTCTGGAAAAGAGAGGGAATTGGATTCATGGGAAGGTCAAGAGGACCCTGCCAGTGGTGACAGGTCACATCTTCCATGACTCTGCTGCTCCCTAAGCCTCACTGTGTCCTGTGCCTGGGATTTCCGGGTATCCCTGATGCTCTGGAGGACTTATGTGCAGAGATGCGGAGGGGGTGGAGGAGGAAATGAAGTTATATGATGCCAGATAAGTCCTTGAACATATGGAGGAGTGCATGTTTATAAAGTGCTGAAGAGGCAAGCCTGCCAGATTTGTGGCAGATCTTGGCTTGGGAGTTGGAAGCGTAGGGAGAGGTTTCTGTGGGATGAAGTTCTCTTTGGGTAGCTGAATTCGGTGAGTGAAATCAGAAAGATCCTGAACTATGAGCAGAGACTCCAGACTCCACCCCCAACTGTCCCAGAGCCTCACTGTGCAATTTGGGGAGTCTCTGCTCCATGGAGAGTGAAGGACTCCTGGCTTAGATGATCCCCCCACATCTTTCCTGCCTTATCAGTAATTATGGAAATTGAGGGCTAGTAGAAAAGCCTGGATGGGTGGATCACTAAGGGGATATGGCTTGAATGTAGAGGGAAATGTCTGATTGCAAGAGGGTATGAGTGGCAGAAATATACATCTGTTCTTGAATTTGAGATATCCATGGAGGGTTTATTCTGTGTATATATTGGGCTTAGAGTGCTCTTCCCTCCTTCTTCACCAGGGATACTGAAAGCATCCTTCACATCTTCACTTCACCATCACCTTCTCCTGGAAGCCTCCCTGCATCTCCCAGGGAGCCTGGGGCTCCCTCCCAATCTCCTGTGTTATACCACCCAGCATCCTATCTTCTCATTAGAAAATGGGCTCTGCAAAGAAAGGGACCTGGTCTTTTCATCCCTGTGTCCCCAATGCAGGGATGAAATGCGTTGGGTGAGTGAATGTATGATGGGTTATCAGGGAGTCCAGCACTGAAAGGCTGGGCTCAGAGAGGTGAGGCACCTTCCCAAGGGTCCAGAGCTGTGTTCTCTGTGTCCCATTTTGGCATGTCCCTAGGCTGAGGTCATGAAGCTCACTGCCTGCCCATCAGGAAAGGCTGTTCTTGCTCCCTTTAGAGACCCCTTCTCCCCTGTGTCTTAGTCTGCCAAGCTCTTCTGAAAATGTGGGTTTTGGTCACAGGAGAATTGGGTGTCGCTGCACATGACTTAGGGCCATCTATCTCCAGACACTCAGAAAACACGTGTTTAAAGATTATTCATTAAGCGTCCTGTTGGTGACTGCCATGTCTCAGGTCCTGTGCTCTGTGCTGGAGAAGATGCAGAGATGAATGTTGAGCTCTGAGCTCCAGGGTCTAGGAGCTGGTGAGGGTGATGGGCCAGGTACATCATTGTGCTCCAGGGAGGGGCGGTATGAGCATGGAACTTCAAGTGCAGGGTACGGGCTAGGGTGTTGTATGTTGGTGTGAATGATGGTGGGGAATCCTCTTGACTAGGAGCAGGCTGGAGAGTCCATGAACAGCCTTCACTTCTCGCCCCTGAGTTCCCAAGGCCGGACCAAGCCTCCTGGCAGTGGACGCTCAGAGCCCGTTGTCATGGGAGCCCTTGGTTCTTCCCAGGGAGAGTTTTGGGGAAGATGCATGTTGTACAGGTGTTGGGTCTGGGTGGATGTGTAGGTGTGTGTGCTCACGAGTGTGCTTTCCAGAAGTAGCCCTGCTTTTGGCTGTAGTGGGCCCAGGCCGAGGAGGTGCGTCTGCCTGGGGCTCGTAAGCATTGCTTCTCCCAGCTGCACTGTGTATTGGCTCTGTGACCACTCCTGACACAGGGACAGACTGCCATCTACTGTCCACTCCTGTCCTCCATGCGTCCCTCCTGCTCCAGTGAGCTCCTCGGCATTTGTTTTTTCACATCCTGTTTTTAATGGGTCCAGATACCAGCAGAAAGAGAATAGACATCAGGTCCTTATTAAGTAACTTCATTGGAATTTAGAAGGGGGCCTTTTAAGAGCATGACACATCTGTTAGATGCCTTTCTTATCTGCTTAATAAAAGTGTTATTTGAAGGGGGCCTCATGCCTCTCTTGATTCTTCTTAATTACCGTGCTGGATACCTGGGTACCGTGTAGAGTACCAAGAAGAGGAAGGCTAGGTCTTGCCTTCAAGGGCCTTGCAGTCTAGCTGGGAGTTGGGACACACCTGTAAAGAAATAGACCATAGGATGGGGCAAGATATGTTTGGTAGGTGGCACGTGAGTGGCAGGGACCCCAGATGCTTTGGGGGTTTGAGGGAAGGAAGTGTCTTTGTAGATGGAGCGATTGGGAGAGAGAAGTGTGGGCAGCTTGACCGGGTCTCCTTTTAGCAACCCCAGGATTCGGTGAGCACCTCCTGAGACTTGTGTGATATCGTGGAACAGGCTCTGAGCTGGGAGTCTGGGGATCTAGAAGCTCCTGTGACCCAGAGCTGTTGGTTTTGATGTCCTAGGGCTCTCCCATCCCTGACCCGGCATCACATCCACCCTGGCACTCAGAGGGAGGTCGATCCTTGTTGCTACCATGTCAATGACCAGTAGAGCCAGAATCCCTCCTGCACCCCTCTGCAGGGAGGGCATCTCAAGGTGTGGTCCTGTCCTGACAACCCCACACACAGTGGGAGGGAGAGAATTTTCCCAGAGTAACCTCTGGTTCTGTACAGCTACAGGGAGGTGAACGGCTTTCAGGAGGTGTCTGCCTGCTCCTTCTCTCCGTATCTCTCCTGGACCATCCTTCCAAAAATACATCTGCATAGTGTTTGAGTCAAGGGTAGTTTTATCAAAAGAAATTGCATGAGTATCCTAGTGCTGGTCATAGCTCAGGTCTACGATTCTTTCATGTTAGAATTCATTCTACCGTTGCTTTTATGGAGTTTTAAGAAAAGTATCTAAGACTTTCTATGGCTGTGGATTAAAATGGAGGGAAAGTTGCTTTCCAAAGCTCAGTCTCCCGTTCTTTCTTTTTCTCTTTTTTTTTTCTTAGCATTTAAATGATCATCAAGAAAACCTTCAGTGTATTTATTCCATGTACTTGTTTTCTGGTGCGTGTGTATGTGTGTGTTTGTGTGTGTGTGAGAGAGAGACAGAGAGACAGACAGACAGACAGAGACAGAGAGAGAGAGAGAGAGACAGAGAGAGAGCAAGAACAAGTGAGAAAGATATTTTAGATTGTGGTCTGTTAGCAAGACTAGAAAATCAGGTTGAACTGGGGTTGGGTTACTGGTAGAGAGACCTCAGCTTGTCACTCTAATCCTCTGACATTTCCCTTTTACTTTTTGGCTCTTGTATGAATTGGGAAGCTCTCCTCCCAGTCCCTCTTCACTGTTTACATCTCCTTTTGGGGGCTGCTGTATTAAGTTACTGTCTGTCTGCAGAAAGTCTCCCAAGTTCTTGGGAGGACCTCTCGACAGAGGCACAGTCAAGGGTGGAGCCATTAGAGCAGGTCCAATTTTTTACTGTGAGTGGGGAAACAAGGTTAGGGGTTGGAGAAGACGTCCCTTTGTTTATCATGTGTTTTCCTGTGACACAATGATGTTTGTGACTCTTGCCTAAAGAGAGAGAGTGAGCAGAGGCTGGGACAGAGATGGAAAGGGAAATTCTTCCAAGAGCAGCCAATGTGAAGGGAGAGACTCTGTTCCCAGCGGTTTCCGTGGGAGGTTTTCTGATGGCCTGTGATGTGATTTGTAATCGTGGGTGAAAGTAGGAGGAAATGGGGGAGAGGAGAGTTCCAGGTGAGGATGCAGATGGAAAGAGGGCCCCGGGTGAGGGAAACCAAGAGCTAAAAGAACTGAAAGCGGTCCAAGTCGTGGCGCACAAGGAGCAGTGTCAGGTGACGTGTCCAGGGAGGTGCAAAGAAGGAGGGTCAACACTGAGCTTTTTCCTAACTTCAAGGGCAATGGGAGCCAGGGAAGGTGGCACAGAGAAGGATACGATCAGCCTTTTGTTTTTTAAAAAAAGATCACTCTGGTGCAGTATGGGAGATGGCTCTTCCTAAATAGTTGTCCAGTGGGAAAAAGACTGTTGATTGGATTGATGGGAGAAGGAATGAACAAGTGAATAGATAAATGAAACGCAAAGGGGAGCATCGAGCTGGACTTGCTCACTGGTTTCTCTGACCAGTGCTGGCCCCAGGGGAGATGAAGGATAGGGCTGGCTGGGGGGATAGGGGACAGGTCATGGATTAGTGGGGCTCTGGCTGTGGGGAAGCAGGGACCAGCATAGCAACAATGCTGAGAGGTCAGTTGGCCGTGGGAGGTCCCCCTAAACCTGTTTTCGTTTTCTATACATTTCCATCCTAATTTGATTTCGTTCTGAATCAAAAAAAGAAAGTGGCTTTTGGAGTTGTACTCCAGAAAACCTGAAACTGTGATGGTGACTTTCTCCGGAGGGGGCTGCTTGCTCTGCAGACCTTTTCACAGGCTCGAAGTGGGATGTGGACAGATGGTGAGGTTTCTGGGGCCTCTGAGGGGGGGGTCCCAGATTCTGGACATCAGCTCCATCTATAGATGATTCCTATGAATCAATGTGTGTGTGTGTTTCAAAGTCTTCTGAAAATTACCAAATTCCACAGAACCTCTTTTGCTTGTAGTGGATCCCTATAGAGAGCCACTTGCGAGGTCACGTTGGTTAGCACAGATAAGGAGTGTGTGTGACAGTGACCTAGACAGACACCAGCATGCCATCCAGCAGCTTGGCCTGTGAGAATGCAGGAATTCCCCTTGGTGAAGGCAAAGGGAACCAGAGACCCTCCTGTGTCTTCTCGAAGTTCTCTGCTCAATGAAGACTCTCCCATGTTCTTCCTGTCCTGTTCTTAGCTTGCACTTTGCAATCTTTTGACTCTGGCCAACTCAAGTTGAACATCTAAGGTTGGGACAGAGACATCTGTATTTCTTAAAGCTCATCGGGAAGTTTCAAGGTGCAGCCAAGGTTGAGAACCACTAGCTCACAGTGGGACCCCCTCTGCCCCGTCCCTGCCCCTCTGCAGCTTCGCCGTGGCATCTGTCCCCTTCGGTGAGGCCCCCATAAACCCACTGTAAGTTGAAAATATTGTTGGTCGAAAATGCGTTGAATACACCTCACCTGCCAAACATCACAGCTTAGCCTCGCCTACCTTAAATGTGCTCAGAACATTTCCATCAGCCTAACAGGTAGGCAAAATCATCTCACACAAAGCCTGTTTTATAATAAAGTGTGGAATATCTCATATAATGTATCGAATACTGTACTGCAAGTGAAGAACAGAAGGGCCATCTGGGTACAGAATGGCTGAAAGTGTATCATGATCGCGGGGCAGCGTCACGAGAGAGGATCTATGCATATCGCCAGCCTGGGAAAAAGATCAGAATTCAAGATCCACTGAGTATGGTTTCTACTGAGTGTGTATCACTTTCACATCATCGTAAAGTCCAGAAATTCTAAGTCGAACTGTCATAAGGCGGGGGCTGTCTGCACTTGCACTGAGGGATGTTCAGCTCATTTGAGCTGAATCTCCTGCTCCGTAATCATCCGGCATCCACCTAGGAAAGAGGAGACCAGGAGAGGGGAGACCAGGAGGGCAGATCACTGGGGCTCAGCAGATCCTGAAGTGCAGCTCAACTCCATCTACTGAGGGGGATGCTGAGAGTGAGGGTGGGGAGCGGGGCAGAGAGAGAGGGACAGAGACCAGCATTCCCAGGGCCTGGATGCTGTGCAGGTACTTTTCTGGTTTTTATTTTATTTTATTTTATATTGATCATGCCACATGGCATGTGGGATCTTAGTTCCCTGACCAGGGATTGAACCCGTGCCCCCTGCATTGGAAGTGTGGAGTCCTAACCACTGGACCGCCAAGGGAAGTCCCTGTGCAGGTACCTCTGTACACGTCATCTCATTAATTCCCCCAACTGCCCCCCCCCAGGGGCAGCTCTCACCCGAGGCTGGAGGGCACAGCATCCACAGTGCTTTCAGAGTGCAGAATGGTTTGTGGTCTCTGCAGGATCAGATTTCCTGCCTGGTTCTCTCTGGGAATTTGCATACCAGTCAGAGGCCCTACTCTCAGTGCCAGTGCTATTATGGAGCAGGGCTGCCAAAGTCTGACATCAAGGGCTCAGCGGGAAAGTCAGCACCTCTCTTCCCTCTCGGGTCTGTAGGATCCACCCAAGCACCAGGCTTAGGATGACAGTGCTCCCAAGAGGCCCACCCTGAGGACCGGCTTTAACCAATAGGCCTCTTTATCAGAAGGCAAGTGTTCTCTTGCCGTTCTGCCGTTAGGAAGCCAGGGTTTGCAGGAGGGCAGGGGAGTAGAGGGTCAGAGAAGGGAGCTAAAGATCAAGGTCTGAAAAAGCTAGTGAGGTCTGAAGCAGTTACACGGCCAACCGTGTGTTCCCGAATTGTAAAGTGGACCATGTGGAATTGTTGAAGTTGCTGGGTTTCTTGTTCACAAGAGGATATATATCCCTGTGGATGCTGGCAGGCGTGCTGGGGCTGGCTGTCCGGCACCCGTGGCTAAGTGCATGCGTCTCTAAGCCTTTGGAGTTGGGATTCTCTGGACTGCTGAATGGCCTGAGTGTAGTTGGGAGCTATGATGGAGTGAGCTGTGCCAACCCGATGTGGGACCCAGGATGGTGGTTCCTGGGGTGGGGGTGGGAGGCTGGACGGTGGTGCAGCTGTGATCTGCAGCAGGGGGCAGGGAGGTGGAGGGGTCTTGTTCTGCATGAGCACTGCTCGGGGATTGCCCACCAGAGACAGAGACAAGCCCTGGAAAAAGTAATGGAAGCAGAAACCCACAGGGCTGTCTGTACACATCCTGTGGGTGAAACTGAGGTCATTCTCCGCAACGGGTAGCTTCCACCCCACCAACCCTGCATCACACAGCCATCACCCTGAGCAATGGCTTTCTGTTTTTTAACTCAAGTGACAGTAGTATTTCAAGGAGGGGGCCAAGAGATGAGCTGAAGTATTTATATCTGGGCTCTTTTGAAATATAATTGATTTACAGTGTCATGTTAGGTCCAGGTGTACAGCAAAGTGATTCAGAATATATATATATATATAAAATTTCAGATTCTTTTCCCTTATAGGTTATTACAAAATATTGACTATAGCTCTCTGTGCTATACAGTAGGTCCCTGTAGTTTATGTACTATATATATAATAGTGTATATATTTTAATCCCAAACTCCTACTTTATCCCTCGCCCCTGCCCCTTTGGTAACCATCAGTTTCTTTTCTATGTCTGAGTCTATTTCTGTTTTGTAAATAAGTCCATTTGCATTTGCAGCAACATGGATGGACCTAGAGATGATCATACTAAGTGAAGGAAGTCAGACAGAGAAAGACAAACATCACATGAAATCGCTTCTATGTGGAATCTAAAAAATATGATACTATATCTGGGCTCTGGGCAATTTATTTTGTTTCCCAAAGTCTAATCTAGAACATGTTCATTCAGGACCATAAGCTGAGTTGAAAGGTAACTGTAGCACTGAGGAATATTAGATGCATTGACCATAAGAGGAGTTAAGACTGGTCCTCCGATAATCCCTCTGTAGAGAGATGCACAGGAGGTTAAGGAGAAAATGCTCCTTTGGCTCTTTCTGCCTTAGAGCTCATGATGAAGGAATGTAAGCAAGAGGACCCTGCTTCTATTCACCAATAGTCACAACCTCTTGGAGCCTTGGTGTGCTCTTTTGTAAACTGGGATAATAAACCCCAGAGACTTAACCTATTAGTATAAAATTTCAGATGAGATAATGCATAGGAAAGTGCTTTGTAAGCTGTAAATTCCTTTACAAGTGTGTGTTTTGGTTGAAACTGGTATCTTCTGATGCAAATAGCACGTTGTCCTTTTTGGTTGGCGGCTCTCCCTCCAAGTCAGGCTGGGAAAACTTTCCTTAAAAGAGATGCTGAAGCACTGAGAGTTGGGGAGGGAGCCTTCAGGGGGCACCACGGGAAGTAAGTTACAGCTGAGACTTGGAAGCATCAATGTATTCCTTTACCTCTTTCTGATGCGGTCCTCTGGGGTGTAAGCTCATGTCAGGGATGGGACCAAATGTTGGGAGCAGACAGGCATGGGGCAGTCATGATGTGGTCCAGGAAACTTGAGATTAAGTGGGTGTGGGTTTCTCACCCCTTTCTGCGAGGCCATCCCCCAAGTTTGTCCCCAGATGCTTGCTCTCCTTATCCTCTCTCTGCACCGTTATATCTTCACCTGCAAAATGGAACTTCCCTCCCAGCAGCGTCGTGGACCCGGTTGCAGAGCTCATAGATGACCTCCCCTGCCTTACTGTTTACTATCTCATCATCGCAAAAATACCTTTGAAACATCCCTTTTCTCATTGTGTGGATGCATCGCCTTATATCTTTGAGATCATGAAATATTCAAAGTCCTTTTCCCATCACTCTTAACTGCCTCCTGGGGGTTGAGTTTTTCCCGTAGTAAAGTTTGCTGTTTCTTTTCATGGTGCTGGCTCTCCTTGGAGGGTGGTTGGTTACTGTTATTGCCGGGCTATCTTCTGTGGCAGATTCTCCTACATTTTTTTTTCATGTGGATTCAGTGCTTGGCTTCAGCTTCTTAAATAATCTGTGGCTTTTTGAACGTGTACCTTTTTTAGGGATTCCGTAACAGTTCCTGGCCATGTATGACGGCCTGGGCTGGAAAACAGGAAGGGAGGTTTAAGGTGTTTTCTGTTGTATGTATGGACTTGATACAGGAGGTGGAGGAGGACTGAAGTGGGTACTCAGTCTGCCATCCTGAAGTGGGAATCTCCTCAAAGTTCTTAAGAACCCAAGTGAAATGTTTAAGCCACAGTGGAGATAACGGTGATATAATTCAGATCACTTCGCACAGGGCCTGCCCCAGAGCAAGGGCTTATTATAGATTGAAAAAGCTGCTTTGTTAGCTGCATATTATTGTAATTAAAATAGAACATCGGCCTGGTTTTAAATCCCCTCTCCGCTTCTTCTTAGCTATGAGATCTTGACAGTATTGCTAAGATTCAGTCAGTTTCCTTAAGTGTAAAAGGATATTACATTTTTGGAAAGACTAAATAAGTTATAGAGTGTCTGGAACATGGTCAAGGTTCAGTACATGTTGGCTGATGCCATCATGACATAATATTATTAATTAACCCAAAGAGGGAAATAACCAGATACAGGGCCATCTTAGGGAATCCAAGGACAGGAACTGTAGCCACACTTCATAAGAGACTAATGTAGGGGGCTGGAGGCCCTTCTCTGTCTACAGGACCACGTGGCCCTGTTCTCTCTGCCTCCAAACCCTGCTCTCCACCTCTCTCTCATTCTAGGCCTACCAACTGACTCTCCCAGGGCCTCCATTCCAAATTCCTTAGGGTGAGATCTGTTTGACCCAACTGGAGTCAGAGGTTCGTGCTAGTTCGTTAGCTGGGGACCAGGGAGTAGGGGCATGTCACGTAGCACATAACTTCAGAGGCTCACCCTTTCAACAAAGGTGCAGCTCTTCTCAGAGCACAGGCCTGTGGGCTGAGCATTCATCCTCAGATTGCCCATGAAAATGATCAGTAGATCACATCAGAAGTGAAGACAGCTCTGGGACACAGGAGGGTTCTCAGGTGAGTTTAGGGAGGGGCAGCCCGAGAGGCCAGTCTCCTCCTGGGCTGCAGGGTAGGGCAGGGCCTCTCCTAAGGGCTTCTGGTGGGGACCAGGGCAGGGGTGGGGGTGGGGGGTGCAGTGAACAAAGGGCAGACTCATATGGGTGACAAATAAGCGGACCTCATGGAGCATCCGCTTAAGAGGAAGAGGACAGGTTTACGTGTCCCATTTGGGACCATCCCTGGTCTTTGTCTTTAAGTAACAGTCCAAATGAGGGTCTTCTCTGGAGTAGATGGGCATGAGATGAATTCTGCAGGCAGCTTGGGAGGGCATGGTGAGGTCTGATCAGGGTGCTCTCACCTCCCCCATAGACCCTGGGTAGCTCAGGGAGCCCAGAGCATGCCTGGCACTGAAAGGCCAGCATCCCTGGCATCCCTGACTCAGCTGCTTTTCCCAAGAGTAGATCTGAGGCTCTTCTCTCCGAAGCTCCCCCTGAGCTCTGCCTCATATTCAGAAAGTGAGATCCTCATGGTACGCAGGCAGGTCTTGGTTTGTGTGAGCTTTTTCGCTTTAATTCCCTGCCTTTTCCAATCTGAGCCCCAGATGAAACAGTGAAGGCCTTGGGAATATCCAAAATGGGGGAGATTCAGATCCTTAAACCCTAAGCAAATAGAGAACCAGCTTCTGATCCAAGAGGAGGGTTCTTAATGTGATGATTTTAAAAGATTTGTTGAGGATTTATTGGCTTTTTGCTTATATGCAATATAAGATAATGCTGGGTATTATACTGTGCTTGGTGCTTTTGTGCACAATCCCATCCGCTTAGCCCCTCATCAAGACAAACATAATTCCCCCCATTTCACAGATGCAGAAACTGAGGCTCAGAGAAGTTAAGCACTTGCCCAACAGAGCCCTGAGCAGCATGCAGATCTCTCTGACTCCACAATTCACGTGTTGCCCACGAACACCACATCTCCTCTGTCTAGGGTTAGATTTGTTGTTTGCCCGGGTTCCCTTAATCCTTCCTTTAAACCACACACCGTTCTGTGAGAAACACACAATTTCATTGGTGAAATTCTTCTCTTATTGTCATCTTTGATCTAATCGTTAGACTCATGTTTGAGTTAACTTTGTTTTAAACCCCCTTTTCGGAAACAACCCTGGTTTATAAAAATATTTTCTTCATTATTACACCAAATGAAAGTTGGGAATTCCAAAACAACACAAAAAACTGGGCTGCCTCTCAGTCTTCTCTTTGTTTCCTGCCTTATCTGGGATTTTCGTGGATGGACAGTTTTGTCGCTCATGAAAATAGAGTGAACGCACCCATGTTACCCAGCACGTGTATGTTTGAATAAATAAGGTCCACGGGAGACTTTGCACATCCCGTCAAGTACAGTCTGAACCCCTGGGACGTGATGCGCTTGGCCCCATGACCCACTCTGCCTGCCTCACGTGATAGGTTTGAGTGTCCTGCCTCCGTGGGGGGTTTTCACAGCCAGACTTCTGTTCTTGTTATTCCCAAAGGTTAGGATCTCTCTCCTGACTCCGTTTGCCTTCCTGACCTTTACAAGTGTTCATGCAGGAAGCCTTCCCTGAGGCCAGAACCATGTCTCTGGCATAGCATTTACTACATTATAGATGCTCATGTGTCTGCCTCCCCCTGTGAGTCTGTCCACTCTTTGCAGGTAAGGTCCCTATTCTAGTTATATCCACCAGGAACGAATACAGTCTGTAAGAAATGCTGGTTACACTGAACTGAACTCCAGCAGCATGAGGGGTCCCAGAATTTGGCAAGACTTTTCCAGCACTGATGGATCTATCTTGGTTGAGTGTATCTTTATGGTTGTCTTTAAAAGCTTCTGTTTTTTTCCCCCATGGGAAATTTCAGCTGGGTAACTGGAAAAAGCAGCTGCTTCATTCCTGGCCAGGGTTATAAAGTCTTGGCTCTGCTGGCAGGTGATTCTCACATCAGTGTCCAAAAAGAGCATTCTATCCACAAATATTTAGTAAGCTCCTGCTTTGTGCTGGGACACTGTTCTTGGTGCAGGAGACAGAGCACAGAATGAGGAAGGTCAACCCTCAGCTCTCAAGGAGCTTAGATTCCACTGGAAACAATCCTTAAATACAGAAACAAGCAAGTAGGTAAATGGATGGATAGATATGTAGGTAGGTAGATGGACAGACAAACAGACAGACAAATGAAATTTTCCTGTGGGGATTAGGGCCAGGATGGATAATAAAATCAAGTGCTGTGATAGACAGTGGAGAGGGTATTTTATTGTTTTTACTTTTTATTTTGTTTTAACTTTTCATTTTATATTAGAGCACAGTTGATCAACAATGTTGCATTAGTTTCAGGTGTACAGCAAAGTGACTTAATCAAACATATACATGTATCTGTTCTTTTTCAAATTCCTCTTGGGAGAGGGTATTTGAGATTGTTACGTTCATGACACAGCAGAAGGCTTGTGTGGCTGAGGCAGAGAGTGAGAGAGGCCAGCTAGATCATGTAGGGCCTCATAGACCACTTACAGAGTTTATTCATGTGATGAGTTGAGGTGTGTAATTAGAAGCCACGATGGCTTCTAATTCCAAATACAGTGGGAAGCTAGAGCTTTTCCCCTGCAAGAGTGTTGGGAAGCCATTGGAGGCTTTGGAGCAGGGAATAGTGTCATCTGCTTAACATTTGTAAAAGGTTGCTCTGCCTGCTTTGTGGGGAACAGGCTGCAGAGGCGATGAGATAAACCGGATGCCAGTACAGAGGGTAAGAGAGAACAGTGGCTTGGACTCCGGTGGTCATGAGGGGGCATGAAGAAACCAGAAGATTTAGGATCTGTTTTGGAAGTACGGCCGGAAGAACTTGCCAGACGAGTGAGAGAAAAGAGTGTAAGAAAAAGAAAGCTGTCAATAGAAGAAGGAACAATCCAAGTCTCTGCAGGGAGACATGCCATTGACCTTGTTGGGTTCCTAAGACCCCCGGAAAGAGCTGACTTTTTCCAGCCTGAGCACCGTGTGTGCTGTAGCCAGGAGCACAAGAGAGAGAAAAATAGAATACTCACTGTGCTTCATTTATCTAATCTGAAAAACGTACTCGGCTCGGTGATGTAATGGGCATAAACTCTGGTGCTGAAAAGCCTGCTTCTCCAGCCGCTAGCTCCTGAGTGCCTGACATGGTAATGAGGCATTGTGCCCTTGCTGGTGGCAAATACAAAAATGCACGGTTCCTCACCTCCATGAATTCATGATGTATCTGGGGAGGTGATACCCCCAACTAAACACAACTCAAGCTAAAAATGATTAAGGCCATGGGACTGTTATCCACAGAGAGCAATTGGAACCCCAAAGACTGCTGGTGGGTGATGAGGAGACCCCTGGATTGGGCAAGAGAATTAGGGGGTAGCTGTGGATGGCACAGACGGAGGCACAGAGGTGGGAAAGGCATGGAGCATTTGAAGTTTGACTGATGCCTGGAAGGGAGAAGGACTGTGCAGGGCAGTAATAGCAGCTGCATCTCAAAGCAGCAGCCTCCCCTGCTCCAGGGCATCGTGGTTTGGGGGAAAGGCCCTGTTACATCCCCTCATGGCTCCTCTTCCCTTTTGCTGTTTTTGGTTTGCATTATTTCCCCTTCAGAGCATTCTTTGAACTTTGTGGAAACTCCTCTCGGGGGTCTCCTCATCTGTTCCAAATTTAACCCTTTGCTCCATCTCATGGGTCCTGCTTTGTAGGTTGTACTGTTGGAGATGCTGCCTTCTTGAAGTGTTTTTCTGAATTAGCATCAGGTACCTGTTTTGCTGTTTTGTTGCCATCCCATTACCCAGGAAAGGAAAGGACTCCCTTGGGTGTAGGAGAAGGAAAGGACTCCCTTGGGTGTAGGAGAAGGGCTTTGGGGAAAAACCTAGCACTTCCAACTCCTGAGTTTACAGGGCTGTGCCAAACCTGGCTTTACACAGAAGAGGAAAAGCATCACAAGTGATCTTCTTTGGTGTCAAGTGCAAACAAATCACTGAGCCCCTCTGAGGAGCGCCAAAAATAAACCACTGGTTTGTGAAACCCCAAGATAATCCATCAGATTAAAGCCCTGCATCCCATTACTTAAAACATTCTTGCACATGCATTGACTGGCACAGGTACATACAAATTCACACATCTATCTCTTCACGCCCTTTTTTTGTCCTCTGGTGACTTCTCTCCTCTCCAGGAGGCTGGAGTCCAAGGCTTCTAAAAAGTGACTTCTGGAAAGCTTTTCTTTTTCCTAGCCCAGATGTCGTCTCTTTCCTTCCTCCCGTGGGGATTCATTGGCCCTTGGACAGTGGTTAGGTCATGGATCAGAAACACCCTTGACTTCTGGGGGTTCATCTCTAAAAGCCTAGGTGGGAGGATGCACTGTGGTCTGTCATCTGGCTCCACCTGGCTTTGGGACAACCCCATTTGCGTCTTTATCGATTGACTCCCAGTGTCCCCGGGAATGTGTGGGCTTACAGGAGCAACTGACTTTCTTGCAAGGACAGTTTGTTATGTAGCATCCTTAGGAGACATGGGAGCAGGTGAAACGCCCAGATCTCATGTCTTTTGTTAAATTGCATCCTGAAGTAGGAGAAACCAAAGGACAGATATTACTTTTATCAAAAGAAGTGATCAGGGATTCCCCTGACTTCTTATGAGGTTGGATGCACCCCAAGGTAAGGGCAATTGTGTTCTTTTAGCCATTAGGAAACCCAAAACCACAATGTGGTTGGCTTAATTTTCCCTCATCACAGGGGTTGAATCCCCTTTGCCTCTGCAATTTCTGAATGGCTGCAGCCGTTTCTCATGGTATTCTTATGTCTTCACTCACAGTAGAAGAGTAGATTTGACTCTTTTAATCTGAAAAGGATGGAGATCATTAATATTTATGGAACTGGAAACCATGCTCAGTACTTTGTGTGTGATCTCAGGAAGTTTCCCAACTCTTTGAGGAAATAGCTGTTTTATTTCCATTCCATTCTGCAGACAAGGCAACTGATGCATGGACAGGTTTTTCTACATTGCTCCTAAGATCATGTGAGAAACTGTATATTTCGCTTGTTTTTCTAATGTGTTTTCTTATTCTCCCTAATATAAACAAATCCCATGGAGTGGAGGGCTTTTTTGTAGCCTTGCTGCACTGCTGTATCTCCAGCACCTGAGATGCTATCTAGCACGTGGTACTTGCTCAGTTAGTATCTGTGGAAGAACCATGTAAGCTGGCCAAGGTTAAATGGCTAGGCAGTGGTGGCTGGGCTTGGAATCACTCTTTTCTGATTCTGGTGTCTGTATTCCTAACCATCACCTCACACACCCTCTTGCTTATTTATAAATGATTCCCTTTCTCCCACTCTACCCCCATTTTCAGTGCTTTTCACCCTTCTTGCTGGAATTGAATGGCACGGTTGTCATTTATGAGATGCAGTAAGTGACAGTCCCCCTCTGCCTAGTGTCCCCATCCCACTCCACCTCTGAACATGGTCCTTGCTTCATGCCTTCTTAAATCAGCAGGCTTAGTTCACTTACCTGGTCATTTTATCTAACCAGAAATGCAAACCATTTGCCTCCTTAATTCTAGAGTTTGGACTTTTCCTAGGTTAAAATCAGGGCCAAGGAAGTACCATATTGCTGATTGGGGCTCCTCGAGTCCCCTCTTTCCTGCATCCTGTCAGTGGGAAATGGAAAAGATGACAGCTGAAGCTTTGGGGATCCTTTCACAAGTAACCACGTACGACATTGTTTTACAATCATGAAATAAATAGCTGTTCTAAAATATGTCCGTTATAGAGAATTAGGAAAATATTAGCATAGGGGAAGACAGTTACCAGAAATCCCATCAACATTTTATGATATATCCCCTGGAGTTCTTTTTTTCTGTGTGTGCGTTTGAGTGTGTTTTTCTGTGTCCATGTATATGAGACTCTGTGTATGTTTTTTCTTTTTTAAATAAGGGGGCTTGTCATATTTGATGAATAATTTTTAACTGGAAATTTCCACTGAATGTTTCTTTATATGCTTTCCTCTGTGTCTTTAAGTTTACTTGTATAAGATCATTTTCACTGCATAGTATTCGGTCATTTGCCACCCTTTAACTGTTTCATGACTGTGGCATGTTTGCATCTTGGCCACTGTTTTTATACTATAGTTAGCCATCCTTTTACATAAATGTTTATGCATAGATGTGGTTACTTTCTTAGAGGAGATTTCTAGAAGGTACCTTTCAACAAAGTGCACATCTCACGTGGTGCAATGGGAAAGCACTTGCATGTGGGAGCCAGGCCAGCTTAACTTTGAATCCCAACTTCCTCACTTACTAGTGGGGTGACCTTGAGTAAGTCATCTATCATCCTTAGATTCCTGGAAAATGGGAATAAAAATCTAACTCATCGAATCGTATGAGGAGGAAATGAGCAAATCATGCAGAATGCTTTAAGCAGTACGTGGCACGTGGGAAACCTTTAATAAAAGGCAGCTTTAAAGAAATGCATTTTGTTTTTATTTTTAAAAAAGATATTTATTTATTTTGTTGCACCAGGTCTTTGTTACAGCAGGCGGGCTCCTTAGTTGTGGCATGCAAATTCTTAGTTGCAGTATGCATGCAGGATCTAGTTCCCTGACCAGGGATCGAACTCGGGCCCCCTGCAATGGGGCATGGAGTCTTATCCACTGCGCCACCAGGGAAGTCCCCTAAGGAAATAAATTTTAAGCTGGATAAATCAGTAACGGATTAGTATGATTCCTATCTATATTCATATTGTTTTGACGTCTAAAGTGTCACAAGGGTGTCAGTACTCTGGCGTGTGTCTTACTGGCCAGACGTTTCCTCCAGTCCCAGGAGAGCTCTCTCCCCTCTTCCTATCCTCCTATCCTTCCCTCTCCCCCTCCCTGAGACATTGCTGTTTCACAGAGTGTGGCTTTCCTCAGGCTCCCTGATCTGCCCTCATGTGCTCACTTTGCTCTCCCACCCTGCTTGGACTTTCCCTCCTCACCAGTTTATTTATTCCATTTAGGAGGAACTGGAGCTGGTCTCAGCTTTTCCTGAGGCCAGCTCCAGTTGGCTTTATCCGTGTGCTGCTTTGTCAAGCCATTCTCTCCGTGACTTAGAAATTTCTTTGATCCTCGTTGAGTTGGTATTTGTTCTCCTAACGGATGTTTGGGGTGGTTGGAGGATTTTCTTCTCCCGATGGCCTAGCCTCCTGCCCCTTCAAGCTGCCCCACCTGTTTGGGATCTTTACCTGGCTGACCACAGACCAGGGACATTCGTCCAGAAGGTCTCCCCTGTCCGGCAACACTGGGAGTGGCATGACAACCGAGACTTTCTGGGGTGCCTGCTTAGGGGAGGAAGGGGGCTGCTGGGGACCCTGCAGGGTCTGGTTTGAGTTCCTAGACATGGTCCAGGAGCACTTTTTTGTTTTGCTGTGTTGGGTCTTCATTGCTGCTCTCAGGCTTTCTCTAGTTGCAGCGAGCGGGGATTATTCTTTGTTGCAGTGCGCGGGCTTCTCCTTGCAGTGGCTCCTTTTGTTGCAGAGCTCGGGCTCTAGGTGCGAGAGCTTCAGTAGTTGTGGCACGCAGGCTCTAGAGCGTAGGCTCGGTAGTTGTGGCACATGGACTTAGTTGCTCCACGGCATGTGGAATCTTCCCGGACCAGGGATCGAACCCGTGTTCCCTGCATTGGCAGGTGGGTTCTTAATCACTATGCCACCAGGGAAGTCCCAGGAACACTTGTTTTTTTTAAAAACTTTTATTGAGATACAGTTAACATACAATAAACTGCATATATTTAGAGTGTACAATTTGGTATTTTTTTTCTTACTGGTAATGTATGTATGGCAATCCCAATCTCCCAATTCATTCCCAGGAGCACTTTTGATCCACAAGATACAGGACTCAGCTCATCCTCTGTGGCTTGTTAACAAAACTCAACCTTCCATCATCTGCTGTGGACACAGAGTGAAGCCTAGAGTGTGGCAGGCAGCCTGGGAAGACCACGAGGGTGGGGAAGCATGTACGTTTTCCTGGAGTTTCCATAACACCCTGGGTGGGTTAAAACAATGGGAATTTGTTGTCTCACAGTTCAGGAGGCCAGAAGTCCAAGATCAAGGTGTTGGCAGCGCCATGCTCCATCAGAAGGCTGTAGGGAAGAAGCCATCCCATGCTCTCTCCTGTCTTCTGTCAGCTTGAGGTGGTCCTTGGCTTGTAGACAAATCACTGGAACCCGCCAGCTTCACACGGCTCCTTCCCTGAGTGCTTTGACATTGTCTTCCATCTGTAAGTGTCTGTCTTGGCCCAAATTTCCCCTTTTCATAAGGACGCCGGCCATACTGGTTTGGGACTCACCCTAATGACCTCATTTTAACTTGATTATCTCTGTAAAGACTGTTTCCAAGTGCAGTCACATTCTGAGGCCCTGTGGCGGGGAGGGGGTTAGGACATCATCATATCTTTTTTGGGGAGGCACAGTTCAACCCAGGGCAAGAAGGAAAGACACTGGGGGTCTGTAACCCCTGCCCGCACTCACCCTGGGCAGTGCAGACTGTGTGCAAATGTGCAGTCAGCTCATTTCAGGATTAAGGTGCATGGGGGCCAAGGCCTTTGATCAGGGGTCTCTGTCTCGGCAGCAGTGATGGTCAAGGAGGAGGATGTCTTGCCTTCCTTGTCTCAACCCAGACATTTGTATTTTCCACACGACCCCTGCCTCTCTCTCCTAACGCATTGGGAGTTTCTGGGATCCCGGGATCCAGAGAGAAAGCAGCCCAGCCGGAGGCCAGCTGGTGGGGAATGGAGGGAAGGGATGGCCGTCTGGGAGAGCAGAGTGTGGAAGGGGCAGCAGGATCAGGAAGGGAGCACCAGGGGGGTGGGGAGGCTGCAGGAGGGTCCTCCGCAGTGTGACTCATGGCCCAGCCCTGCCCCCAGGCCGTGCGCCTGTGGCCTGGGCGTTTTGCTTCTCTGTGGGTGAGGCTGGGAGGTGGATGGCTCCTCTCTAGGATGCCTTTCCCACCAGAACAGAGTTAGCAAAAGCCTGATGTGTGGAGCAAATGGGAGCTCTGGGCCCCAGCCCCCTGCAGGGAGCGCAGCCCCTCTTCCGGTGGAAACATCTTCCGCACGGGGCGCCCTGCCCAGGGTCACCAGCGCACATCTGGCTCCTGCTCCCCACCCCCTCCCGACTCCTGTCTCTTCCCACATGGAAGCCGGCTACTCCTTTTCATGATTCCCATTACTCTGGGGCTGCACACATCTGTCTTCCCTCGTTGTCAGCCCTGGGAGACTATGCCAAGCTTCTTGAACACCGCCCGTGCCTGTGCGGGCTGGATGCCGGGAGTGAGCCGGGAGTGGGGAGGAAGATGTCTGCAGCCTGGGCAGGGGGCTGAGGGCCCAGGCTCTGACTCTTGAAGTGCTGCCCTAACAGATTAAATGAACCTTTGGGTCCTGATCGCCCACAATTGCCTCAGTACCGTACACACACGCAGACTCACGAAACACACACATACGCACCCTCCCCTGTATTCAAAGGAGCCCAAGGCCTGCTTATACCATCCAGTTTAGCCTGCTTGCAGCCTGGGCAGTGGAGGCTCAGGTCTGCATCCTGTTTAAATGGGTGATGGGAAAGGGAAGGGTAGGTGTGGCTCAGAGAGGTAAAGTCTTGCTCAGAGTACTCAGCAACCGAGCTGGGAACACTTGGCTGATTCAAAGATGCTGATGGCCAGGAGGCTGGCTCTGTTCATCCTTCTACTGAAGCCCTTTCCATGTCTGACAGAGAGCGTGAAGGGTACCCTGGGAGAATGGTCTGGCATAAATGGTAGGAATCAGATGGTCTACGAAGTCTAGGTAAGCAGACCAACTGTGGCAAGCTGGGGGTCATAGTGGCCCACTGGATGAGGCTCAGTGCTGCAGGGTCCAGTGGAGAAAAAGAGGGTGGCACAGGGAAGGCAAGCTGTTTGCTTACAGATGACGTCTTCCTTCAAGCATCCTGGGAATTCTGCAGTCAGTGGGTGGTCTCGGGTCTCCAGGGGATGCTGCCTTTTTATAGCAGGACTGCTGTGGTCATTTGCACAGGACAGTTCTCAGGGATGCAGGATGCACTGCAGGCACTAACTGCCAGTAGCCTCTTCTCCCATCAATCATCTTGACAACCAGGAACACCTCCCTCCCATTTCCAAATGCCCTTTAGGAGGGGCATTACCAGCCCTTTTCTGAGAATCACATGGATCCACGTTGATTAAATGAGCAAAGAATGAATGAATGATATTCTCCTTTTGTGATTTTGCAGCAAACTCTAGCTTCCTCTGCTCTTTCTAGAAATGTACTGAATCCTGGGAGCCTTGACCTCTCCAGCCCCAGGTGGAGCCTCACCAGTGTTACTAAATCCATCCCCTCGCTGCTGGGGCCAACCACAGCCAGCCGCCCCAGGCAGGGTCGCACACGCTCTTCAGAGAGCTCGCTTGCTGGGCAGATGTGGTCCTCCTTCTGCTTCGGTCCGGCTGGGAACTCTGGGGACCCACCTGCACCTCCACTCCTCCCTCTTGGAGCGGTGATTCGGGGTTGGAGGCCCAGCGTTATCCTGCTAAGTGTCTGGCTGTTGGAGGAGAGGTTTGTGTAAGATTCCCTCTCAGCAGCTCGGCACAGATGATTGATGAGGACCAGATTCAGTTTCTGATATTCACCCGGATTTTTACCAGGCTTCCTGGAACAGACAGGGAAACAGAGCGAGTTTCTTTAGGTCAAGTGGTTTGGGCCCACGTTCCCCAGGGTCCCCGTATGACTCTCTTAGTAGCTGAATATGCTGAGCACACGCAGCTGCTAGTCAGAGAGATGGGTGCGGGGCTTGGGGCAGGGAGAGGGGAGCTGAGCTGCCTTCCAGCCCCGCCCCCACCCACGGGGTGCAGCACCGCCTCTGCCTGGGTTTGCTCACCTGCAAAATGGGGAAGATGACCATCTTTCTACTTTCGCTACACAGGCATGGAATGGGAGCAGGGGAGATATTCATGAAGCGTTTTGAACTCCAGAGACAACAGGCACTGCACGCACCCATGGCATATTAGGATTTGACCTAGGCATGGTCAGAAGGTGGAAATGAACCCGATACAGTCAGGAATGTCATTGCCAGGAAGACCCAGGGGTCTGCGAACCTGATGCCCCTCTCACCACCCTGGGAGGCCTCCCTTCCAGCTCCTGCCTTGACTCTCTGTCCTCTCCATGACCAACCTTCTTTCAAGGAGATGCCATCTCCGCAGTGTGCGTGTGATGCTCAGAGGCCCTGCAACCTGGCTTCCACTACCCACACACCCCGGAGCCTCCTTGGCGCACAGCCCTGTCCCTGCAGCCAGAGAGGCCGGCCTCCTCCTACTGGGCCTCCGAATGCCCTTTCCATGTTGTCATCTTCTTGAAATTCTCTTTTCCCTGATCTCCCACATGGTCCTGCTTTCCACCCCTCCTCTTGCAGTCTCTTCCCGATTTTCTTAGCTGGATTTTTCTCCTCTGCCTTGGGCTCTGCTTTCTCCACGCTCTCCATAGCCAATGTCGAACATTCCAGTGGTCTCTCATATCTGTGTGGGGCTGCCTCCCAGACATACAGGGGCTTTCTCATAAGCTACCGACCTGTATACCCTGCTGCTCTGTAGATGCTCCACCCAAATGTCTTGTGGGTGCCAAAAGCTCTGTGTCCCAAACTGCACGTGGGGTCCCTCTGAGCCACAAACTGCTCTACCTCCAGGGAATGTGCTCCGTTGTTTCCCAGCTCAGTCAGTGAAATCACCTGCTGCCGCGTTTGGTCGAGTCAGGGTCTGGGTGCCATCCTTAGCTTGTCCCACTGCCGGTCCCCACGATCAGGCAGCCTCCACGTCATCCGAACTCTAACCTCAGAGATAGCTCTGGAGTTCGTCTAGGTCCCCTCATCTCCATCTCTTGCCATTCCCCACACTTTGCAAAGATAATTGGGTTGTTGTTTCTACTTGAAATCTTATCATGGTTCCCCTTGACATGACCTCCATCCCCTTTATACTTCTTTCTCTCAGTTTCCAATCCCCTCCCCGTCCTTCCCCTCTCTCCCTCTTCCCCTCTCTCCTTCAGTCTTACTGGATTGCGTTGTGGTTTCTCAGGATACACCATGCCCCGTCTTGCCCCTGAGACTCCGGACTCAGGTACTGTTCCTACCACCTGGAACAGTCCCTCTGTCCCCCACGCCTCTTGCCTGACTCTTGTCACCCTTCCGGTGTCAGCTTCAGCACCACTTCCTCTGGGAGGTTATCCCTAATCCCCTGTCTTTCACTAGGGCTCCCTGCCGCGTGCTCCCAAAGCACCCTCGACTTTCCCTAACACCCCACGTTCCTTATTCTAACTCCTGGTTCCACAGCTTTCTTCCTAGACTACAGACTCCTTGAGGGCAGGAACTCTTCGTAACATCATTTCCATCCATGCTGAACATAGAGTCTGGCTTCAAATGAAGTCAATATGCAGTTGTCAGATGAAGGAATGAGTGAATGAAAGGGGTTTGCCCAGCAGAAACCTGGAAAGGGATCAGAGATCAGGCCTGGGATTAAGGAACCAGCTTCCTCAGGGTGGCATTACACATTCCCAGCACAGGTGACTAAGCCCATTCACTTTGGCAACAGTCCCTCTGTGCCGCACAGCCAGGTAAAAAGTGAAGTGAGGCTTAATCCCTTCCCACAAGGAGCTTATTCCTTTTTTTTTGAAAGGCTCTTAAAACAAGCTCTGAAATGATTTTGGCAGTAGACGGACCGGTTCCTTCCTTCTCTGTGACCAGTGATGTAGAAAAAGGGAGTATGCTTGCACGTGCACACAAACACACAGACACACACACAGATATACACACAGACACACACAGACACACACACAGATATACACACATAGACACACACGCAGACACACAGGTACACACACACATAGATATACACATATAGACACACACACAGACACACAGATACACACACACAGATACACACACATAGACACACACACAGACACACACACACATAGATATACACACATAGACACACACACAGATACACACGCACATCGTGCCCACACACATGGACATGCCCAAAGCCTTCCTCTCCTTGATGAGACAGTACTCACTCTTCTGTCTGGGCTCTTGGTGTCCCAGGGAACATCCCATCAGCCCGGTGGGGAAGCAGCCGTGACCCTGACAGTGAGGCGGTGGCTCAGGCGTGCTGGTTCCCTTTACGCCGACACTCCTCATCTGGCGAGCGCTGCTGTGACACTGTCCTTCCCCACAGCGTTAGCACCTGATTTGGCTCCCCCCACCCCCATCAAACTGGCCCTCTCCTTTCTGTGCTGAGAGTTCATCTTCGCTTCCTCTTCTGGATTCTCAGATGGGATGAAGTCTGGAGGGAGACGGACCACACCCTTCCTCCTTGACCCCCATAAAATTTCTTGGAGGCTCCCTAGAGACAGCCAGTTCCCTGCTGGTGGTGGAGCATCTGACACGAGGCCTTGGGAAGCCCCCAGGCCCTGTTAGGGATGCATTTGTCCTTCACTCTCAAAGATGTTGCTGTTATCCCTTGCTCGAGGGACACAGGGCACTGGCTTCTGCCTTTCCCACCCCAGCAAGTAGTTATTTCCCAGAGGTCTTAGAAGTGATTCCATCCTCTTTGGGGCTGTTTCACATTTCAATTATCTTCAGAGAGGAGCATGTGTCTGGGATCTTTGCCTGGTGTGAAATTTCATTTCCATTTCTTTACACCTGCAGTTGCAGCGTAAGAAGAAGACAGAGCCCAGCTGATGTCCCAGAGCCAGGTTATCAAGGTGCTTTAGCTGTTGTTTCCCAGAAGGGGCTATGGTCCGAGAGCCGATTTCATCAGTGGGGCCTGTGCAGGGCCACTTTTTTCTCTTTGGGTTCTCAGCCTCTAATTCTTTCTCCTTCACAGGCATGAGCTCTTGGTTTCCGTCTTTAAGGCTGATGTTGAAAAGATATTTGATTCGCCGTTCCAGATGCTCATTTCAACTTGCAATTTGTCCTGAGGGGCCAGCTTATCCTCTGGCTTTTTCCCTTTTCCTGATCCCAGCTGTCAGTTCCCCCTTGGGACCTCCTGAAAGCAGAACTGGTCTCCATTTTATTCTTTCGTCACCACAAGTCCGGTGATCCAAGGGATTTCTCCTTCTTTATGTGTCCCTTTCTACCTCCCTGCAGGCCAATGCCTGGCATAGAGTACATGCATATTTAGTGATCATTCCCTCCTACGACTTGGCCCACCTTCCCAGGGACGACAAAAGAGGTCAAGGTCAATTCCAGTGCTCCCACCCCTGATTTAACCTCATTCTCCCCTCTTTCTACAATAAACTGGATCAGAACCAACAGCCCTGTAGGAGTACATTTCTTTGCCTCAAAACCAGGCCCCAGAGAGCATTTGATTCCTTGGCAGAGAGATGTAGGCTTAATTAATTTTTCTCTTTTTCCCTTTGAACCTCTTGGAATACACACACATACTCACATTCATGCACAATTGGGTGTAGAAGAATTTTAATGGCAGGTGGTGTTAGCAGTTCTTTTCCTCCTGATACAGACCAGGGTTTTTCCATCTGGACCTTTTAGCAGGACCTAAGAATATTGACTTTCTAACCACTTGGATTTGGGTGGAGTGAGCAGAAGGGGAATGGGGGAGAAGTTCAAGTGGGAAATATGCTTGTATATAAATCACACGTGAAGGCAGTTTTGAAGTCATTATTGCTTCAGGATGTGTGAACCGTAATTATTTTTTAAGGTCTTGATTTGCCCAATGAGCATTTCCCGGGGTCGCTGCTCTAAGCATGACGTCTTTGCTGTCAGGGGGTCTGGCCTGGTCTGATAGGAGTTTAATCGCTTTAGAGGGGGCCCAGAGTGGGATCTGGTTTCTCCCAGTTCTCCGCTGCGGTCAGTTCTGTCTGCAGCGTGATGTCCACATGACTTCGACGATTAAGACAGTGGAGTTAAAATGAAGAAAAGACATTTTCCCTCTCTCTTTTCCTCCTGATTTTTTTTAATGGTTGGCTGTGCAAGGCAGTAAATCACTTCTAGGCTCTATAGCTATTGGTCGTTAAACTTGCCCTCTGCCCTCATCAGCCCCCCACTCCAAACAGGCAGTGCTGTTTCACCTAAACTCTGAAAGCCATTTCTTAGCTGCCCACACTCAGCCTTTTGACCCCCGAGGCTGGTCCTGCCTTCTCACCACCCCCTTCCCCATCGGCACACCCACTCTCCCAGCCTCCATCCCTTGTGTCCTGACAGCTGCAGCCCTGCATCAGTAATGGTTGTCCCAGGGAATAGTTGTCAAGGGTCATGTAAAACATCCCCCCTCTGTGTTTTGAGAATGTTTTCCATCCCCAAAGGGCCTTTCTGGATAATAAGGAAGGTCGAGCTGGGGCAGCCCACAGGAAGAAGATGGAGAAGGGAAATCTGTATCCATAAGCCGTGCTGATCCAAAACTTATTTTGGGGACCAGTCACTTAGAGAGAAATGTGGAGAACTCAGAAGACTTGGGGAAAAAATTGAGAGAATGGTGAAAACGTTTGAAGGGATGTGCATGGGAACACTTTACAGGCTGTGGTGGAGAATTAGATTTGTGGTAAAACTTCATAACAGAGTAACCTGTTATTTCACCAAAGTGTGCTTTAGTGTGAGGGTGACAAATTCAGCACATATACTACTGTTCTCCACTTTGCCCATAGCAGACATCACTAATCAATCACAGCACTTCTTCCCACTGTCAGTTCTTTGCCCACAGCAGACATCACTAATCAATCATAACACTCATTCCCACTGACCTTCACAAGGCCTTTTAATCCTCACCACAGGTCTCTAGGGAGCTATATATCAATCAGCTGGATTTGGAACTTAGACTGAAACCCATTTGGCACCTCTAGTTTAATGGAAAGAGTCTTAGGCTTAGAGTCAGAATACCTGAATTCTAGTATCCAAGCTACTTGTTGATAATTAATTATTAATAATGATTATCTAATTTTAGCTTCTTCCTCTCTAGTAAGGAAACAGTGGTTATCACAGAGGTCTGAGGTAAGGGTTAAGTAAGGTAACACATAACTTACAAGATAACATATGTGATTGTGTCTAGGACAGAGCCTGGCACATTGTAACAACTCAGCAAGTGATGACCAAACACAAGTTTGCAGTGGCCCCTCTACCCACCCCCCACCCCCGCCCATGTGGAGAACAATAGATAGTACTTCTCTCGCCCTTGCTTCTAGTTTTAATGTCCTTGGTGAAGGCAGATGGGGAACAGCTGGGGCTCTGTCCTCCTCTTTTAACGTCATAATGTTGAGTCTTATTAAATCTCTCTTTCGCAAACTAATATAATGGTCACTTGTTACCCTGGGAGGACAGAGTTCACACCCACGTGTCAGGACCTGACACACTGCGTGTGTAGCCCTGTGCCGACACCAGGTCTGCTTTAGACCTTGGCTGTGCAGGGCATCTCCACTGTGACTAAGGAAAGTCCCAGAAGAGATCTTGGTTGAGATGTTTGTACAGCCCATTGTCCTAGTGCTCCGGCTGGTGGTGATGAGAACTGGGGACCCACGGAGGTGGTAGGACAGGCTGTTTTGGAAGAGATTTCAGTGTAGTTCACCCATCCCAAGGTCAGAAGACTGCAGAGGGATGTGTAGGGGAGCCCCAGGACCGCTTCCTTCAACATGATGTCAGACTGGCATAGGACACCGCCTCCAGGCTGAGGAGGCATTATTTTCAGAGCAGCAACCTCAGGGGACATTCTTTGAGCAAACTGAACCCTTAGGGTCATAAATTCACACATCCTGAGATGTCAATGACTTCCAAATGCCTTTCTCATTATATATATATTACACATAGTGCATTTTACTTCCCGTCCTACTGATCTGCAGTGAAAAAGCCGAGTGGAATAGATCTCTTCCATGTGGCTTCAAATTCTCTTCGGACTTTTCCTTGTTTGTCTTTCCACTCAAATGTGGGCCGTTCATACCAAAGATTAGTCAAGGCCTTTATGTCCTTTTTTCTGGAATGAAAGGGGCAGGACCCAGATCACTGCATCAGGGCAAGATTTGTTGTAATTGAACAAATAGACATTGATTACCTGCATGTGTGCCAGACAGCGTGAGGCACTGAAAAGTGTAAAATGTAGCCCCTGCCCTTATACAGCTTAGAAACTGTCATGAAGGATAAAGAAACATACAAAGGATGTGGCAAAATAGAAAATCATCAAAATGCCCTGGGAGTTTGAAGGAGGCAGATCCCTCAAAGGCTTCATGGAGGAGGCGGCAGTTGTAGCCCTTGAGATCAGTCTTGCAGCAGCTCTAGATGGATGGGCTGGAATGGGGCAGGGGTAGGGGGATAGGACTGACAGGCAGGAGGAGCCACCAGTGTGAGGATGCAGAGATAAGAGCCCTGAAGGGTGCAGGGTGTAGTGAGGATGGGTTTCTGTAAGGGGCGTGGCCTAAGAGACAGGACTCTTTCTTTTGCTGAGGTCAGTTTTCAGAAGCAGAAGTCTCTTACATAAGTATGGCACCAGGGCAGGTCCCGTGTGGGATCTTGGCAGGTCTGCGGATGCTTGGATAATTGTAGAACTGGCTCAGTCCCCTTTCCATTATACCACACTCTCAGGGTACCAACTTCCTGTGAGGACTTGTCAGGCTACTGCCTTTCTCTGGGCTTCAGTTTCCACACCCATAAAATCAGGAGGTCGAATTAGCCAGTTCTAGGTCTGACATCTATGATTTTGTGATGATAATGAAAAGGTAATAGAAGCATCTTTTCCCCCTTCCTTCCTCCCTTCCTTCTTTCCTTGCTTCCTTCCTTCCTTCCATCTTTCTTCCTTTATCAATCATGCCTCTTTGAGATGGGAGTGGGAACAAAGTGACATCTATTCCCATAAGAAAGTCAGAGGTCCAGTTCTTGCCTTGGTTTGAGCTGGGCTTTGCCTTTTTTCTGCTCTGACACAGGTAGTCAGCATGGCTGCTCCTTCCCCATGTGAGGTCCCAGTGAGGTCTATGTAGCAGGCCCACCAACTTGGAATTTCCACTCAGTTCAGCAGATGCTTTCTGACCATTTCCTGCACTAGGTGTTGAGTGGGGTGTGGGCATCTCGAGGGAGACAGGTCAACCTGGAGGGAGCAGTGGGTCCCAGACCTTGTGCTTATCAGGGTCATCATGGAGGAGTTGTTTGTTTATTTATTCATTGGCTGTGTTGGGTCTTCATTGCTGTGCATGGGCTTTCTCTAGTTGTGGTGAGAGGGGCTGCTCTTTATTGCAGTCCTCAAGCTTCTCTTTGCATTGGCTCCTCTTTGTTGTGGAGCACAGGCTCTAGGCATGTGGGCTTCAGTAGTTGTGGCACTCAGGTTCACTAGTTGTGGCTCGCGGGGTCTAGAGCTCAGGCTCAGTAGTTGTGGCACATGGGTTTATTTGCTCCGCGGCATGTGGGATCCTCCCGGACCAGAGATCAAACCCGTGTCCCCTGCATTAGCAGGTGGATTCTTAACCACTGTGCCACCAGGGAAGTCCCAAGGAGGAGTTTTTTTAAACGTAGATTCTTGGGCCCATTCATTAATGATGTTGCCTCAGCAAGCCAAGGGTAGGGCCTGAGAATCTGTAATAATAACTGCTCCCAGGTGATCGTGGTACAGGGTCAAGCGGAGGGACTCCGGTCCAAGGAAGATGCTCAGCTGTCGCTACTCAGAACGACCATGTTCTATAGTGCTTTTATTTATTTGAATTTATTGAGTACATGCTGTTTTTTTCCTGTCTTGATATGGAGCGCTACATCCCAGAAGTGGGGGGGTGCAGAGGGACACTCTAAGCTAGAATATTGTGAGAACTCTGCTTCTGGGAACCTGCACAGTTGATGACCTCATTAGGAAGGCAAGTCAGCCACATGAAGTGATGTCATCATTCCCATCCTCACCATTCTCTTCCGTTTTCATTTAAAACTGATGAGATTTATCAGTTGAGATTGGAAAGAGCCCTCTAAGGTGGACAGGTTGGGTGTTTTATCACTTTGTTTCGGATATGGAGACTGAGACTCAGCGAGATGAGTTGATATATCCAAGCTCACGCAAGTAGCAAGTGTGAGACCCAGGATGCAAAGCTCAACTCTTCCCTCAGTTCATTGCCACCCCCCACTCCCCACTGAGAGGTATCCTGTCCCGCCCAGAGCACTGGACCCTGGAGCTTGGAAGAGGCCAACATGGGCTGGGATGGTTGGGGAAAGCTTCATGGAGAGCTGAATTTAAGGTGGTGGAGGACCCTGGCTGGAGGCTGTCCTAGGAGCAGGGCGGCTGACACAGCTTTGATCTGGGAAGATCCTGGCTGCTGAGAATGACATCTCTTTATATGCGCCTTGTAAGGCAGTAACGCCATGATAGTGTATGTTTATGGTATTTCGCCTGCACGGAATTCACGTGAGGCAGAAAGAAGGCAGAGCCTATTACCGTACCCGTGGGGAAGTTGAAGTTGAAGGCAGGAATTTTCCTAAATGAATGGAAAGACTGTTTATCAAAGGCTTACCATGCACCAGGTGGTGTGCCCTCTGGGCGTATGTCATGCGATGCCCCAGTGATGCCCGCGACGGCTCTGTGAGGTAGACATCATCAGCTTGATTTTACGGTTGGAAAAACTGAGGCTTACACAAAGTGTGAGATTTACCCACAGTCCGACAGCCAGAGATGGCAGAGCTAGGCTCTGGGCGTGGGTCTGTCTGACCTCCCAGTCCACCCGCTTGCCCCAAAGCCCACTCTGTACCACGCACCTAGTGGAACTGATCTGAGTCCCAGGCCAGCGACCCCACTCAACAGCTCCACCAAGGGAACGCTTATGGTACGCCCACTGTGTCCATCACACCAGCATCCCTGCTTATCTATTAGGAACTGTGCACCAGGTGGGGCTGCTCCAGAAGTGTTGTCACAAGAAACTTAGCTCCCTGTCGAGGTGACAGGAGTTGCTCAAGATCATCTAGCTTGAGTAAGTGGCATGGCCGGGATTAAAAGGCAGGTCCCTGAATCAGCCGTCCGTCCACCATATGTGGCTCAGTTTTCCTGAAAGGTGCTGAACATCCCAAGCTGTCTCCCAGCCAAGGTAGCCAGAAGCAGGGCCTGGCAGGGATCTGTAGGCATCGTTGGGACCATGCTTTGGTCTCCAGGCTGAGCTGCCTCTAACCTTGCCCTGGGGGAGGGGTCGCTACTAGAGCTTTACATGTCTTGAAGTGTGTTCTTTTTTTTTTTTTTTTTCTGTTTAAAAACAGCTTTATTGAAATATGGTTCAAATATCATGCATTTCACCATTTTAAAATGCACAATTCAGTGGTGTTTAGTATATTCACAGAGTTCTGCAACAGCACCATTATTTAATTTCAGAATATTTTCATCACCCCAAAAGAAACCCTGTACCTACTCACAGTAACTCCCTATTATCTCTGCCTCCAGCCGTTGCAACTATAATATACTCTCTATGTCTTTGGATATTCTGGACGTTTTTTATAATGGAATCATACAGCATGTGCCTTTTGTTACTGGCTTCTTTGAAGCGTGTTCTTCTGAAAGGCCAGTCCAGCTCTGTCCTGCGGCAGCCCGTGGTGAGGCCATCTCTGCGTACTCTTCCTCACTGCTGCACCCCCCCCACCCACGTGCCTCAAAACCCAGCCTGCAAGGATAATGCCAGAAGAATGTACTGCCAGCCCCAGGGGGGTCTTTTACAACAACTTCTGGTTCCCTTGTAATTCTTCTGACAAATGCTCCTTTTGATGGAGACTTTTTAGCCATCAGTTCATTCCAGAAGTGACATGTGTGCTCCCATGTCTGCTTGAGGGGCATCCAGGAAAAGGGACAAGAGGAGAAACAGGAACTCTAAATCTGCTCAGACGCGGTGGAGAGACCTATCCAGAGGGCCCTGACTGCTCACCGGCATGTTATTTGCCTTTTTTGTTTTCTGCGTACAGTCTCTTGTTCAAACTTGAACATGGACATTCTTCCACTTCAAAATGAACAGGGGAGAAAGCCTGCAGGTTGGGATTTCCCAGGAGGACTGGCAGCATCTTCCCTGGGACGGAAGGGGGAACTTGAACTCTCTGTACTTTTTGGTTTTGTTCATGGGAAGAATGGGGGATGGGAGGGAGCAGCAGGAACAGAAGGGGCCACCCCTGCACTCTTCCTCTGTGCTCTTGAACGGGGGTGGGGGGAGGTGTCCGCCAGGCTCCCTTTTTGGAGCATTGGGAAGGATTAGGAAGAGCTGGTCCTGGGTTTGGGTTCTGTGATCTCCACCAGATCTTGTCCCTTGTCCTTCCCTATGATGGGAATGAGAGCATTGCAGCCAAAGAGAACAGTTTTGTTCTCCAAATGCCGGCATCCTGGTGCCTGGGAGGAAGAGGCCTTTTGTGTGCTGGTGGGTCCTCCCCTGTATTCCACTCCCCTGTTCTTAGGCTGTATTTCCTTGAGTGTCTTCCAGAATTTGTCACAAGAGAAGCACAAAATTTGGGGAAAAAAACTCAAAAAAAGAAAAGTAGGCTCATAATTGCAGGCTCAAACCCCACTTCTGGCTCCGCCGTTGGCTGGCTGTATAGCCTTGGGCCGCTCATAGCTCCTGGGCCTTGGTTTCTTTGTCTGTAAAATGAAGGCTGAGGGCTTAGATGATTTCCAAGTTCCTCTGAGTCATAAAATTCTGCTCTTGAGGATTTTTTTTTTACATGTCGCCATCACTTCAAAGCATGTATTCGGGGAGGTCCCCCAGGTGAGCATGGCCTTGTGTTGTATCTGAGGGGGGTTGTCATTCGGTCTGGCTGTGGTCACCTGCAGCTATGAGGGTCCAGAAGGTGAAATTTTGAATTCTCCAAGGGATTGGCCCAATGCCAGACTCTTCCCTCTCTCTCCCCTCCCCCTCCCCCCTCCCCCAATGTTCTGTCTAAAAAGAGTCTTTTGATGCTTCCTGCTAGACCTGTCCATTAATCTTGCTTCTTTCAAACCTGCACGTGATGAATGTCCACCCTTGAATTCCAACAGTTCGAGATGAGGTATATTTCACTATTCAATCGCTGTTCAATTTAAATTGAAGTGAATTTATTTCCCAGCGTGTGGTCACAGAGGGATAGACCGGAAGGTCCTTATTGGCTGCCTCTCGTCCCCTCCCCCTCCCTCCCTGCCCAGATTTCCTTTGTCCACCATCCTCTCCGCTGGCTCCATCATGCCGGGTACCGCGTACACCATGAAAGTGGAGAGACGCATCCTTTCCTTCCCACTTTCCCAAACTCTTCCATGAAGCCACTGCCCCCCTGCCTGCTCCTGCTGCCCACCCCCACCCCCACCAGGGTTTTCCTCTGATGAGATTTCCTCTCTGAGGGAATATTTTGGTCCTGTTCTCTGTTCCCAAACAAATCCCCCTGGTTCTTTAAATCTGGTTTCAATCAACATAATCACAGTCTGTTCGGTGATATCAACTCTGCCTTGATTTGTTCATGTAATTCACGCTCTGGCCTCCACCCCTCGGGCTGTTTTATATACACACTCTCAAATCCATATATATGTGTATATATTACATGTAATGTATGGATATCGTGTATTGAAAGAGGGATACATTTTCCATCATGCCTGTAATTTCTTTTCATCCTTCTCCAAGTCAGTATCTTAACACACGTCACCTCAACTGGATTCATTGTGAGAACCCTAGGGGCTCTTTTTTATTTTTTAAGAACAGCTATGTAAATCTGGGTCACAAACAAATTATAAACTGAGGGCAGACTTCTTTCTTCTCCCAGTGTAAATCCCATCCATGTAACGCAGTCGTGAAGAGTGAGGTGGGCGAGTTGCTTGTCTGTTTGACACATGTCTCCCGGATACCACGGAGCGTTTTCTCCTTGGTCTCCATTCATTTTCTAAGTCCTTTCTTTGATCTGGAGGGAGAGAGGTGATGCAGCCCTGGGAAGCCTGATGCACAGAGACCCTAGGAAACAACAGATAGGAGCTCAGAATTGGCAGCTCAGTGGTAGAATCTCGGTGACCCCAACAGACTGAATTCTACTAGCCAGTAATTACCTGCCCTGTTTATACCAGGATGCGGTGAAGCAAGACATGAGTTCAGGTCAGGGTGAAGCCCTCCCCAACCAAAAACAAAACCAAACCAAACCTGTTGAGTCATTAGCACTCATCACCTCAGAGAGGAGACTGGAAGCCACCTGGGAAAGAGAAGTCAGTAGAATTGCTGAATCCGTGTTGTAAATCCCTAACAGACAATTCTGGCAAGTCCTAGCTTTTCGTTGCCAGAGCAGCCACTTAAGGGAGAAAAGTTTTTGTGAATTCTGAGCATTTAACTTTATCATTTTAGAGCCACAGTTCAGAGGATTCAGCGCATAAGGACATCAGAGCCAGACAGGAGGCTGGGAGGGGTGGGTTTGGAGGGGAAGGAATGTGACTTAGACAGGGAGGGGCTGGAGTGTGCAGAGCCCTGGGGAGGGGGAGGCTTCACCATGGTGGGGTCAGCGATGTTCCTGGGTGCAATGATATCTTAGTGCACAGGATGAAGGGGAAACTCGCACCTCTTCACTGAGTTATGCATGAACAGAGAATCGGATGGGATTTTACAGTTAATCTAGAACTACCCCTGACCAGCAAAGCAAAATGTCGAAACACTGGCGAACCTACCTTGAAGGTCACAGATCTTGTTGATTGTGTGTCTCCTTCACATTCCAAAATAATATAAAAATAATTTTTGAACCATGCATTTAATTTTTTTTTTAATTTTGGGATAATTTTAGACCCATGCCATCCATTATTTTCTTAAATTATCCATTTTTTTAATTTAATGAGACCCCCCAGTAATTAAAAACCAGAATGAGAAGAACCCCATTTCCCTTTGGTGTTGTTACAGTTCATTTTAAGGGGAGACTTGTGTCATAGAGGTTTTAGTGGGGAAGAATCGTATGGCTGGGATTCTTCCTCTCCTCTGGTATGGAGACAAGAGCTCTTTCTTATTTCTACTGAGAGCAGGAAGCTGGATTAACAGCCACAGGCTCCAAGAGTGAGTGTCTAGTACATTCAAGTTTTGCAGCAGGAAAACACCCCCTCAGCCTGAAGTTTAATTCCCAAATCCTGGTCACGGTCTGGATGCCAAGGAGGAAGTGGGGACATCCGTGTTCCTAGGGTATTCCGCTTGGAGCCCAAGCAGCCATCTGTGCAGTTGATAAACCTCCAGAACCACCAACCCTCCCTTGGGTGCAGGGCAGGGGCTGTCCGCTCCTCTTTACTGCCATCAGTGTGCCCTGACTTCTCCGGGGTCCCCGGTGCAGTGGTTGGAGAAGGGGGACCCAAGGGCCAGAGATGCTTTTCGACACCATCCTTCCTTCCCCTGCCCTGGCCCACCCCCACCGGCCCAGCAGCACTGTGGGACCAGGAGCCTCATCTTCCTCTCCCATGCAGAGCCCCAAACATCGCGTGGGCATGCCACCCAGCCTGGAGGCCTCTCCCCCAGCGAGGCTGGCTGTAAGATGAGCACATGGCCCAGATGCCTTCTGATAAAGGCTCTTATTTTGAAAGGAAAGTGCGTGTCTCTCGCTGCTGGGGTTCACAGAAGCTGGGCATGTTGTCAACACCTGCTTGGAGCTGCTTCCTGCCCCAGCCCTTCCTTCTGGCAACGTGAGTTGCAGTCCATTTCCTTCGTCACCCCTGGGCTCCTCTCCGCCCCGTGACTACGTCTTGCAGTAGACATTTAAATAGTTTATTCGTCCACCGGTATCGTCTGTGTGGGGACTCACTGACGTGAAGGCACTAAAACTTCCTCTGGTTTTTATAGACTCTTTCACGGACTATTAATGTGGAGCAGACGGCCTTTGGAAACAGCAGTTCACAAGGGTTTGGGACATCTGGATTCCTCAACCGGGGAGTGACCTTAAATGGGTCACTTTCTCATTGGGCCTCCTCATCTGTCGCACAGAGGGCCTATGTGAGTTTGGCAAACTCTCATGCAATAGTGTATGGAAATCCTAATTTCAGTCCTGAGATACAGAAGCATGATCATGTGGGTACTTTGTTCCCACCAAGACCATACCCCAAGGAAACGGACTGAAAGTTGCAGTAGGAAGATTGGGGAGAGAGGGTGGGGGAACGTTTGGCGCACAAGGGTGCAGAGAGCTGATGGGAGCTGTGGCCCTTCCCAGAGGCCTTTCAGAGGAGTTGGCTGTCTATTACACATGTTTCCTTCTGTGGCTGGACTGCTTGGAAGCTCTTCTTGGAGACAAGGAAGGGGGCCTGGGAGGGGCCGGGTAAGAAGAGTAGGAAGTCTGCACGAAGAGGCGCTGGAGAGAGGGGAGGAGCTTTGCGTGAGACTTGGATTTTCTCCCTAGGGAGAGATTTCTGGCTCTCTATAGTATTCCAGGATGCATCTCTTGGCGGAGTCTCTGCTTCCGAGCAGAAGGGAAAAAGTGGCAACCTGCAGGGTTTGTCTTGGTCAGTGGTAGAAGAGTCAGAGAGATGGGGAAACCCTCTCCCCAATGCCGTGCATGAGCCCTGCAAGTCTGGTGTAGGAATGCGTTACATACAAGACTGAAAACTGAGCTGGGAGGCTTGGACCTCTGTCTGCACATTGTCAGTGTTTGCCTGGTTTCATTTTGATCAATGTGATCTCTGAGATGCTCTCCAGAAAGCATCACCTGGCAAGAGGCCTGTGATTTAGCCAAGGGTCAGGTCGCCATCTATACATAATCAGGCTCTAAAGAGGGAATAACCTGAAAGTATTGTTTAATATCATGTAATAGGTAAGAATACCAGGGCTGCGTTGATGAAAAGAGCGCTGGGGGGTGATGTGGTCTGAAGGCACAACACCATCAGGCATGGAATGTGGGTAAGTATTTAGGAAAAAGAAGAGTCGGAGGATGGAGGCCTAACTCTGTCACGTCCTGGCTGTTTGCCACTGGACAAATCATTTCATCTTCCTAAGATTCAGTTTTCTTAACCATAAAATAAAAGAAAATATCGGTCCTTATATCTTATTGAGCTACTGTAATGGTGAGTTTGAAAAATATACAGAACAGTGTGCATGTCAGGAATTACTATTATGACATTGGGAGCCACTACGGCCCCCATCCTCACTTCTTCCCTTTAGTGGTTACTTACTCTCTGTCCCTCTTTCTGGTCAGTTCATCTGTTGCTATCATTTGAACCTGCCTGGGCTGGGGAGGGGAGGCGCTAATCTCCCAGGATGCGCAGAAACTGGGCGGGTTTTCAAGGCTGGCTGAGCGTCATCTCTGGTCTCTTTTCCCATTTGCGCCTTTCTTCTCCAGCCCCCGGTCCCCAGCATCCTGGGAGGGTGATGCTGGGGGAGAAAGCCACAGCACTGGGAAGGGGCAGGGGCAGAGACCAGGAGTTGGCCTCAGAAGCAGCCTTGTGCCTTCTATTCTAGAGGATCCGTGACCTCAGATTTCCATCTTGATGCCTGTGTTAATTTACCCCCCAGAGCTGTTATTCAGTGAACTTCTTAAGGGTTAAAAAAAAGTTCCCCAGCCTTATTTTTGGGGGGTTGGGAGAGCACCCACTCGGAGCTTCACTTATCAGGTGTATGTATTCCAGGGAGGGTCCAGCGGAGTTCCTGTCCTATTTACTTCAAAAGCAGCCTCCCCTCCCCTCAGAGCTCTTGCTAAAGATGGGACCCTGAACTTTCTTTATGTCACTGTGAGAGAGTCAAGCCTTCTTCCTCTTTACTTTCTGCCTGCCCAGCTCTTCCCAGATCCGTGTCCGTCTCCTGGGAGTAAGTTCTTTCTGATGCACACACAGCATCCTGCAGCCCACGTGGTTCCGGGCACTGTGTTATGCACTGGGGCTGCAGAGCTGAGGGAGATGGGCCCTGCCCTCTGGCACAGTGCAAGCCGGTGGTCATCTAGAGCCCCACAGGGTCCCTGACCTGATAGGAGGCCCTCCGAGGGCCTCGCCCCAGCCTGGACTTGGCCTTCACGGCAGTGGCTGAGGGGCATCTGGGCCCAGCCCTAGTCTCACCTCCTCGAGTCCTGTTGGGTACTGGTTCCCACCCGCTTTTATTTGCAGGTTCTCCAGTCTCGTGCCTTCTCTCCCCGCCCCAGGAATTCCCCGTCGAATCCTGACCCTGTGCCAGAACTGGAGGTGGCGAGTGAGAGGAGATGCAAGTCCAGAGGGGCTTCAGACTTCTGTGCCTTCCCATCTTGGTGCCAGAGTCCTTCTCTGTACCTCAGGGAAGAGCTGCCTTCCTGCTCACCGCTCCTTCCTAAAGAGAGGCAGCCGTGCCGCTTCTGGGCGGTTGGCTGGGGCTACTGGAAATGAAACTTTGATTTTCCTCTTTGGCATCTGAATCCTTCTTTGCAGTGGCTGGAACACAGGCTTGTGTGAGAGCACCCGTGTCATCGTCAGCAACTAGGACACCCAGGAACTCCTTCTCCCGACCCTCACAGCATCCTCGGCTGAATCATGCCAGCCACTCTGTTGCTCTTGACTAAGTATCCTTAGAGGGTGCATTTAGTCCATGTTAAGGGCCTTTGGAGATGAGTGTGCATGAAAGGGAGAACTAGTAATAATCATATCAGGACAAAATCATCAATGAGCACGCTTCTTAAGAGGTCCATCCCTTCGATCCAGTGACTGTGTTTCACAGAACCTTTTACTGAGCACCTGCTGTGAGCTCAGCACCATTATAGATGCTCAGGATATCAGACCTAGAAGGAGAGCTTACAGTCCAGTGGGGGAGACGGATAAGGAGAAGAAGGGTTATAACAGAATGTGCTGAAAGGCAATGTCTTTAGGGAGGTGGTGTAGGAGTGGGGTCAGAGGGACAGACAGGAATCAGCCAGATAAAGGGCAGGGGTGGGGGGGATACTGCCGGCAAAGGGGGTCATCAGGGGTCCTCAAAAACCTGAGAGCACTTCGTGGTTTTCAGAACCGCAGCCCCTCCTGGTGAGACAGGCACCCAAGACCTGACCAGGAAAGGCCTCGTGCCAGGCTGAGGAATTTGGGCTTCACCTCGAAGGTTTTAGAAAAGAACGGAAATTTCTCCAGCTGGAGAGCGACCCCCTTAGGCTCCACTTTAGAAAGATCCTTCCTTTCCAGTGTGGAGAGAAAATGCGAAGGAGTCTGGGAGAGGGTGAAAGTGGGGTCTCAGAAACCATCTAAGAGTCCACAGGAGTAATCCCGGCAGGGAAGGTAGCATGGGCCGTAGGGCAAAGGGGCATGGATTGTGAGAAGCAGGAGGAGGCAGAATCAACTGGAATTGAATGGGAATTCCCTGGTGGTCCAGTGGTTAAGACTACACACTTCCAGGGCAGGGGACACGGGTTCGATCCCTGGTCTGGGAACTACGATCCCATATGCTGTGCGGTGCAGCCAAAAAATAAAAAAATTAAAAAAAAACAGGAATTGAAGGTCAATTTGCTATTGGGGGGTGTAGGGAAGACAGGAGATTCAAGTATTATCTCTGGTGTTTTCTGGTGCCCTTTTCCAGAGCAAGCACAGGGGCTAGAGGAAGAGCCGGGTTTGGGGGGAGATGGTGACTTCTGCTACAGATACGTTGCCCCTGGGATGCCTTTGAAACATTCAAATGGGGATGTCCAGGAGGAGGTTGGATCTTCAGGCTTGAAGTTTAGGATGGAGGTCTGTGCTGGGGCTATGGATGTGGAAGTGACCCACACAAACAGGTGTATGAGATCACACAGTCCTAAGCATGCAGGAGAAGAGAGACAGGATTTGGGGAAACAACACTGAAAAAGTGCAAAGGTTAAACACCAGTAATGGATGAAAACCGTGGAAGAGTCACAGAAGCTGAAGGAGGCAGGTCGGGAGGCTAAGGAAGGAAGGGCTGCGAGGATTCTGCCTGACTTTCAAAAAAGAGACCCAGGGCTGTTCTGGGAGGACTGCTTCAGGAGGGCCCAGTGCCAGGAGTAGAGAAGTGGAGGTAACCAGTGCAGGTGCTTTTATATGAAGCTGGGCTAGGACCAGGTAGTCGTCCTTAGGGGAGAGCCATTTTCTTTTCCTTGTTGAAGGTTGGTAATATGCGACCATCATGGGCACACCTCGTTTTATTGGGCTTCGATTTATCCTACTTCCCAGACATTGCTTTTTTTTTTTTTTTTTTTTTTTTTACAAATTGAAGTTTTGTGGCAACCCTGCCTCGAGCAAGTCCATCGGTGCGATTTTTCTAAACACATTTGTTCATTTCATGTCTGTGTCATATTTGGGGAATTCTGGCAGTGTTTCAAACGTTCTCATTATTGTTATATTTGTGATGGTGACCTGTGATCAGTGATATTTGATGTGACGATTGCAAACAGATTACAACTTGCTGAAAGCTCAGAGGATGGTTAGCATTTTTTAGCAAGAAGGTATTTTCTAATTAAAGCGTGTACATTGTTTTTTTTTTAGACACAATGCTACTGCATACTTTATGGGCTACAGTATAGTGTAAACATAACTTTCATATGCACTGGGAAGACCAAAGATTCGTGTGACTTTCTTTATCGTGGTATTTGCTTTATTGCAAGTGGTCTGGAACTGAACCCGCAGAGCAGGCAATCTCTGAGGTCTGTCTGTGTCTACTGAGGAAAGGAAACTTGCAGAGAGGGGCAGATGGAAGATAGGGTTGGGATGGAGGCCCTTATGGAAGGAGGCTTCTGAGTGAACAAGGGGGGGTGGGACCGGCGTGTCGCTGTGGGTGCTGTTAGAGAGGGAATGTGACAGGGATGACCCAGACACTCAGAGGAAATTATGGCTGGATTCAGGGTGAGCGTGGGGTCCGGGCTGACCCAGGGCAGGCCTGCTGTGCAACCATTACCCTGACCAAATGGTGAATAGCACCCCCTTTCACTTTCAAAAGTGTGCTGGTTAGGGTGATAAGGCATCTGGTCCCTTCAGCTGTGTGCATTGAAGATGCGTGTGGGGTACTGCGTGAGGAGCTCCTACCTGGGGGACTCTCATTGTTTTCTCTGAAGTAGGAGGCAAGCTTTCTGTGCTTTGAGACCTCAGGAGATAAATGTGGTTTTGAGAGAGCCATTGTGAGGAATGGAAGAAAGACCTGACTTAGGAAGAAGAGCAAAAAATTGTTGATCTACAGCAAGGGCTGAGCCAAACTTGAGACCATAAATTCGCTCGGCACCAGACAGTGCCCGTGCCACCCTTCCCCCTTCTCCACAGCCTGCGTGTCCGCCGGAGAAATGGATGCTTGATTGACCTGAGGCTGGGGAGGTGCAGGGCAGATGTGACGGGGGTGTAGAAGAGGGGCTGAAGCAAAGGACTGTGGGAATAACTCAGACCCACGGTCAGCTCTGTACAGGAAGATGTTTATTGCAGCATTATTTATGTGAATGGAGAATTGGAAATAATACATTTCCTGCAAAAGGGGTGTAATCCAGTAAATTATGGCACTTTTCCTAGGATGGAATGTTACGTAGCCGTCCAAACTTTGTTTATGTGTGTAGAATTTTAATATGATGGGAGAATGCTTAGATTATAAGATTAAGTAAGAAAGTTAAAGAAGGATGTGTATTCAACAATCTCAACTTTGTAATGCATAGAAAGACTTTGCATGTGTTTAGAAAAGACTGGGCATGAATGTTCCATCATGGCACTTATGGGAGCTGATAGATTTCTGTATGTATTTTTACATTTTTAGAATATTCTCCAGTGTGCTCTTATTATTTTTATAACATGAAAAGAGAATCTCTCTAGAGAAATTTATTTAAGGAAAAAGTTCTTTAAACATAAAAGGGGTGTATGCAATCATGGGTCAATATGGCCTCTGCATTCTCTTGGTCTCTGAGAGGAGAAACATCACCCAGATGGCATGGTGGTTGAGAGATGAGTTTTGGTGTCAGATATACTTGAGTTTGAATCCCAGCTCTACTATGGCCATGGTGTGATCTGGGGCAAGTTGTTTTCACTGGGGTTCTGTTTCTTTATTTACTAAATAGAGAGAATAATGCACAGTCTCAAGCGCTTCTTTACAATTCCACAAAGCTCTGAAAACCACAGTCCTTTCTTAAGGTTTCAGCAGATTCCTTTGGCTGCAAAATATGGCTCGAATTGACATAATCTTTATCTCTCTTGAGTATAATTTTGCAACAGAAATATTACCTTGTTTAATCACAGGTGCTGCCCCAGACCGGTTGAGAGTATTAGGTAATGTACAGTAATATACAAGGTTTCAGGTAAGAAACTGTTGACTGTGGGACCTGCCTCAGAGGGTTATCGCAGAATTAAATCGGATTGTGCAGAATTAAATCTTAGCGCAGTTCGAGGCAGGAGTGAATGCTCGGTGAGGTTAGCTAACATCATTATTGATATCATAATTATTCTTAAGCCTTCACTTCATTCAGAATGCTTGATTTCTATTTGCTTTCTCTTCCTTCTGTTCCTTTCCTTATTGGGATCTTTGAGAAGAAGACACATGTGTCATTTATTATGGGCACTTAGGGGGTGGAAAAAATGGGAACTTCCAGCAGAAAAATCCTCCTACCTCTTTTCTTCTCCCTGGTTTCTAGTTTCCTGAAGAATAAGCCATAGGGAATAATGCATGTTTACAGGGCACCCAGATAGTTGAAGAGCTCATCAAAGAATGAAGTCTTATTCCCTCGGTGAAGAATTTAATCTCAAAGCACACATGTTCATTGTAGAATTGTGATATACTTACAGCACAGTTGCTCTACATTTAAAGATGCACTTTGCTTTAAGCTAAAACTAGTCAAGTATGTATCTTTTCTTGATGGAAGAGTGGTTATTTACTGCCTTCCATAGGAATTCACAGTAAGATTTTTGTTGTTGCAAACCCTCCTAGTATCTTTAAAATACAATTCAATTCACAGAAATGTGATTTGCACTCAACCTTTTCAGAGGCGTAAGTAGGGTACAAACTGAGGTCATTCCTTCCTGTTCTTGGATGAGTCTTTGCTTCATAAATTCTGTCAGTGTGGCACTAGCCAACTCTGTTATTAACATCACCAAGGGGAATTAAAACGTATCATGTTATAGCATCAAAAGTTCCACATTCTGAATCAACGCCAGTATACTTCCAGACCCTTCAGTGTGACCACAGTCTGCAGCCATCACTTCCTCCCCACCATGTGACTCACCCACTCTGAGGTGGAGGTCACTGACTGCTCCCATGCATCGCTGTGGTCCCATCCATGTTGCCGTGGTGGAGTGTCTTGCCTTTACATAGAATCACTGAGCCTCAGGTCTGGAAAGAACTGTTTTGCAATCCTCTCTATTAAATCTAGTGAATCTGGTCATTTCGACTGCACGCCTGGAAACTCGCTAGAGCATTCTTTCTAGTAAACCAAAATAGATCTCCCTGAAATAGATGGCTCAAATGCTTTGCAGATTGGTCCAGAGGCAGAAGAGCTGGTCTGTTGGCCAGAAATGACTGCCTGTCCTAAGATCTCCAAGTTTTTTCCACTTCAGCTCATCAGGTCCTCGGTGGCCCTCCTGCTGCATGCCCAGCATGGTGTCAGGACACATGCCTGCACTTTCTTGGGTTCCAACTTACCTTCCCTGGTAATCCATTCATTAGCACCAAATTGCAGGCTTCCTTGCCAAGCCCATCAAGCATAATTGGAGCTTCTGAAGTCAGATCCTCCAATTCTATTAGTGCAGTTGTCTCGTTAGCCTCGTGCATCATCCAAGCCCATCATCGAATATGTTTTCCTTCACAGTTATGGTCACTCTCTTAATACAGGTATTGTTGAGAAAGATTGTTTTCAACACACACTTGTTGTATTCTGGAGATCAAACCAGTTGTTTGATCTCCGGAATACAATAAATCTTCAGACGAGATAGAGCCAGGAATGGGGGAGGGGCAGACTAGGGGAGGCTTAGAAAGAAGTAGGTGCAGGACTTGGGCCAAGGACTGGCCCTCTTCCCCCACTCCCTGCACAGGTAGATGCTCCAGTAGCCAGAGGTGGCCCAGCTTTGGAAATGATCCACTTTGTATAAATTGGTGCATCAAAGAGGCAGTGGACCTAGAGAAACAGTGCGGTTTGCATTTTGCAACTATAGTGACTCTCCCAAAGTTCAGAGAGAGATGAAGGATCTCTGCTTCTTGGGCGATCACAGGCATGTGGTCTGTCCTCTGGATTCTTTAGGACTTTGAGAATAGAGAGGGTACTTTTTGAGAGTGTAGGATCAGGAGTCAGGAAGCAGTGTTCTCGTTCTGGCTGTGACAGCTTTGAGCCCATCACTTACCTATGCTATGCCCTAAATTTCTCAGCTTTAAAATAGCAGTACCCTCTCTATAATTTTCCTAACTTCATCTCCACCCAAAAAGCTAAAGACAGTAGGATGTAAGTTTTAAATTGTAGTCCTTGGCATATAGTAGGTGCTCAATGTAGCATCCTTCTGTCCTTGAAGAGGGCAGGTGGTGCTGCCGTGTAGCCGGATGTTCCTCTGCCTGTGACCTGTGTCTGTGAAAGCCTTGAGCCTCTCAGTGGATGCTTTGCCCACTTCTCCTGGATGCATTTGTTAGATTAAGGGGTTGCCTCGCACCCTGTCTCAAGGTAGCCTCTGTTTGCCTCCAGGGCACCCATGGGGGCCTGGAGCCTTTAAGTACAATTGTGCTTTTGAGGAAAAGGAGCACCACACAGTTCTCAGGCTCCCTGGTCTTATTGGAGGTTATATCCAGCCCTTCCAACTCAAACCCTCTGGAGCGGTGAAAACCTACCTTCTTCGTCTGTTGAAGAGACCACCAGAACTGTGTGAAGCTGTGCATGGCAAGCTCAGTCACCAAAAGATGCATCAGAGGGGGCAGAGGGCATGGGGTAGGGGTCGGGGGACGAGGGATGGAAGGTCTGCTCGCATCCCCCCCAAAAAGGATTGGAAGTTGTGTTGGAAAAATCCTCAGTCTTTACTTACCACGGTGGGTAGCCACAGAAGGAGGGGGAGCGGGGTGGGAAAGGAAAACAATAGAGGGCTGTGTGCTTTGCTGCAGAAGCACGCTCTCAGCAAGTAACGTGGCAAAAGCTGGGTCCGTGCTGCTCAGTTGGCCCCAGAGCTTCAAGGAGGGTCTCGTGCAGCTGTCGGTGGTGGTGGGCAGGTTGGGACCAAGGCAAGCACGCTCTGGGCACTGGGAGGCAAAGCTGCAGCAATCCCCAGGTTCAGCGGCTCCAGCCTGATGGAAAGCCTCGCTGCTTCTTGTTCTAGGGAGAGGTTTGTGGGGAGACCACAGAGGAGGTGACCAGGAAAGGGAGCGCTCACGTCTCATGCAGAGAGTGACCGCCATATGGAACGTGTTATCCAGAAGGGTTACAGGCTGAAGGAGCTCCTAGACGTTTCCAGGGGTGGGGTGGGGGAGGGGGCAGCCTTCCGAAACTCAAGGAGGTTTCTAAACAAAAGGAATTTGAGAAGGGTTGGAGGAATAATGAGAAATGCAAACTTGACCCAGAGTTTCTCTTTCTATCTCCCGGGCTTCTCTCCAGCCTGTCCTTACATGTTTCCAGTTCCCGGAGACCCGAGAGGGCCACCGGGGCCATGTGCCTTCTCCTTACATGGGCAGAGCTGGCAGGGGGCGAGCGGGGGGTCAGCAGGACCCCAGAGCCATCTCCCACCCGCCTGTGTCCCTGGGGACCAGAGAGAGAGAGTAGGGAGCCCAAAGCCTTGCCTCTGCCCTGCTGTGGGTCGGCAGACTGCAGACACTGCAAAGATCTTAGGATGATTTACCCGGATTCCCTCACTTTGTAGAAGAGCTAACTGATGCCTGGGGGGTAGAACCAAAGTTTGTCCGAGGTCCCACGGAGACTGAATGGGAAAGCTGCGAGGAGCACCCAGCCTTGAGCTCCTCCAACCCTGGGGATGTCTCCCCTCAGCATCTCTCTCCTGACACACTGCGCACACACACCCACACGCGCACACACACAGATACACATAGGATACACGCACAGATACACACAAGAGACGCAGACGCACGTAGACATACACATGCAGACACACTCAGACATACACATTCACACACAGACACACAAACACAGATATACAGACCCAGACGGACATACGCAAAGACACACACAGTCACACACAGGTACACAAACATACATACACAGACACACACACAGATACACTCACAGGTATTCCCACACACACAAACACTCATACACTCAGACACACACACCCCACACATTCACATACACAGACACACTCACAGGTATTCACACACACATGCTCTGCTGGCCTGTTTCCCAGCAGCTCATTTGTGGGTTGGAATTCCTCCTCCTCCCGCTCTGCTCTGATGGTAGAGAGCTGCAGGCACCGCCCGGCCACCGTGGAACAAGGTACCAGTGGCCGCAGGAGTGTGGCCTGTTCTACGTCACTGCCAGGAAGCCATTTTGACCCCAGGGCTCATACCTTCATGCTGGTGCGCGTGTCCCTGTCCTCTAGGAAGAAAATGTCACCTGGTACAGGGTTAGCCAGCTGCGGGTGCTGGCAGGGTGGAGCGGTTCCTATCACGGACGGATCTAGGTGCAGACATCCCCTGGGCAGCAGTCATAGTGGTTTTGGGGGGGCAGTCTCTCCTCCCCTGTTTTTCCCTAGCTGGGACAGAAGCCACTGTGCAGGGGCCTTGGCTTCTGCTGAACCCACTGTTTAAGAAAGCCTTGTCTGCCTGCCTCCCTCCTGCCCTCTCTTTCTCTCTGTGTCTCTCTCCCTCCCTCCTTCTCCCCCTACCACAATCACTTGCCCTGAAGTCCCCAGGAGCAGAGGTGGGCCCCTGGCTCTGCGTCACCCCTTTGCAATCAGACCCTTGGCTGCAGACAGAGCCTCAGGTGCCCAACGGCTCGCCTCTTCCATGGGAATGGTCCTATTCTTCGTGGTTGCGGTGATGATCCCCGAGGTCCATTTTAGATCCATCCTCCAGCAATGTACTCAGACGCTTCTGAGCAAATTTAATGAAATGTCACCACTAGCACTAAAAGGTGACACCTCTCATCCTCTGTACTTTTTCTAGCTCTGGGTGTTTGTTCATTTTTCTCTGTGTAACAAACACCCTAAACTTGGTGGCATAAAAACCCCACCATTTTGTCCTTTCTCATGATGTTGTGGGTCAGGGGTTTGGGTAGAGCTGGGTTGGGAGAGTCTTTGGTGTCAGGTGGCCTGGACAGAGGTCCTTGGTGGTTTTGAGCTGGCTGATGGGCTGGCATGGACCACCCAGGCTGGTTCACCCACAAGACGAGTGCCTTGGCAGGACTGGCTGGAAGACCATGGGGTTGTGGGTGGGGTGGTAGTCTCCAACGTGATGGCTCGAGGCCCCAAGAACAGGCAGAAGCCAACAGCCACTTACAGACTAGCCTTGGAATCACATAATGCTACTTCCTCTGTTCTGCATTGGTCATAACAGCCACAGACCACCCATGTACAAGGGAAGAACACATGGACCCCACTGCTAGGTGGGAGCAGTGTCAGGAATCGGCAGTTTTAAACTAGCAACCTGCGTGTGCACAATATTTGATCCCAATGTATTTTCTGGCTACACCATGCTGTAGCACGATGAACTTACCCACTTTTGCCACCTGATATTAAAGAGAGCCTCTGTTGGTGCTTAAGCCTCCTCTCAGGCTTCCGGGATGTCCCCCTGGGCCATGTTCTGTGATTGCCCTGCAGCCCTCCCTCTTCCACCTTCCCCTCCTGAGACAGTGTGCAGCCACACTCACAATCATAACGCCGGTTGGCCAGAACAGAGGGAAGCTCTTCAGAAACAGCAAGGTTTTCAAAGACAAGAGAGAGCATTGGTCTTGAGGACATTGAGGAACAGGGAACCAAAGGGATGGAAAAGCCATCAAGTTGGAGGTAGAGTCATCCAGAATGGTGACAGGACCAGAGGTGGAAGGGAAAAGGCATGACATCCCAAAGCTCTTGAGGAATGTGGCTGTCACTAGACGATGGTGCTGATGCTGCACAAGTGTGTGTAAAAGGAAGGGAAGGGGTCTGCCTCGTGGGCTACCTCTTTGGCTGAGTCAGGCTGCAAGGGCTCCAGCCCTCTCACAGAGCAGCATCCCACAAGCTTTGCTGAGCTTGATTCCTCTGCACCCCCTGGAGCCCTGCTGGTGCTCATGCCTTGTGGGCAGGTTTCCCTATGGGTGTCCTTCTATTTACTATTCTGTGTTGGTTCTAGTGGGCAGCACAGCTCTGGGCCTCTGGAGAGCTGGCTTCTGGTTCTGGATCTTTCACAAATTTATTGTTGCATTTGGGGCAGGTCACTTTCCTGCTGTAACCGTCCCATTATATGAGAATCCTGGTAGATTAGGATGCCAGTGCCTGGCTCTGTAACTTCAAAAGGACACAGAAAAGCAGGAAGGACCAGAAGATGAGACCAGGGTTGAGGATCGTTTGTCTGTTGAAGAAATGGCTCAGGGTTGGCAGAGGGTCATAGAAGCACAGGGTATTAAAGTTGGAAAGAAGTTTTGAAAAACTCTTTAGTTCAAGAATTCTTCACCGAGGATCTATGGGTCTCTGGGTTAGGCCTTGGGAAGCCTGTGAACTGCCTTGAATTTTTTTTTGCAAACTGTTTCCTGTATGTGCACATGTGTTTTTTTAGGGGAAAGTTTCTTTAGTTTTTATCACATTCTAAAAAGGGTCAAAGACGGCTGAGAACCACTTTAGTCCACCAGCATTATGTTACATGATTCTTAACCAGGAGGGATAAGGCCTCCACAGATGGTATCTGGAAAAGTGTGAGTGCTTTTTTTTTTCGGTCGTCACCATGACTGGGGGACATGATTGACATTTAGTAGGTGGGGGGCAGAGCTTCGCGTGTGGGAGACAGAACTGAACAATGGAGAACTAACTGTCCTGCCCAAAATACCAGCATCAGCCCTATGGAGAAAGCCCATTAGGAACTGAGACCCCAGGAGGGACAGTGACTCTCCCATAGCCACAGAGCGGATCAGTGGCAGAGTTGCTTTTTATTCATAAATCAAAGTGGGAGATGCGCTAAAAGTCCACATTGCTTTATTTCTTCTCATCAACGTACTAAAACCCATGAAAACCAAATAATCAGAAATCTGTCTCGCCTTCAAAAATCTGGCAAATTTCACAAAGAACCCCTGGGTTCTCGGTCTTCTTTACCATTCAGTAAGGACAGAGGAAAGGAATGTGTGACATTTGGAGAAACTAAAGCACAGGTCAGTGAGTGAGTCGGCCCCGTGTTGCACACATCCCTTCTCAGCCACTGTGAATTGGTGATGCCCAGCCTTGGACGGTGAAGTGTCCCCTTGGCGTTTCAGAGGACCTGTCTTGGAAGTCTCTTTCTCAGAACGAGGAAAGAAGAATTAATGTCCCCGCGAGCGGCTCACTGCCTCACTCCCTGCCAGAAAGTGGCAAGTGCCTTGGACTCTTGGGACGCGCTGGGAGGTGGTCTGCAGTATTGGCTAGAAGTCACACAGGAGTCTGCACCCTGGCTCCGCCTCTCAATTGATGTGTGCGTTCTGACAAAACGACTTAATCCCTCTGAACCTCAGTTTCCTGAGCTGACAAGTGGGCATGATAATCGTATCCATGCAGATTAATTGAGATAATCCGTGTAAAGTGTCTGGAGAGGTCCCCAGCGTATGGTGGGGCTCAGTAAATACTAGCTGTTATTACAAGCGATTATGATGACTGTGTCTGTGGTGAATGACAGCTTTGGGCCCAGTGTTGGTGCCAAAATTCAGAGGACAAGCTCTGGGTTGGTTTATGTTCTTGCCCAGCCGCCCGGAACGGGAGTTGGTAGACAGTTTGGGATTGGATGATAATGTTTATGACATGCCTACCACACACTCGGGTTTGGGTGGAAGATAGATTTTTTTTTGCCCGTGTGTCCGTGCCAGCCTCCCTTCGCAAGTGGGTGCAAAGAGGCTCAGGAAATCTCCATGCAGACACCTCTCCTGCCTTGGTTTCCCAATCTGGCATGGGGTTCGGGTGATTGATTGTGGCTGGGTGAGCCGCGGAAGGAGGCTTTGCCCCCCGAGTCCCCAGACGGCGCAGTTTCGTAGAGAGAGCGTCCAGACCAAAGGCAGCCGGAGACCATCTGCTAATCCCTCATCCTCGTGGAAGGAGGCTGGCTGTGGGCCGGGGGAGGCGTGAGGGGGAGACACAGGCTATATTTGACACAGGCCCCAGCGCCAAACCATGACGGTTTGGGTTGACCCCGGCCTTGCTGCTGCTGCTCTGGCGGGTGCAGTCACAGGTCTGGGTGCCGCCAAGCCAGCTGTGGTCTTGGTTTGGAAGAGGCATCTGGAGGGTGAATGGGAGTCTTGACTTGGGATTTCTCTTCTCTACCAGCTCTCAAGATAAAGCCAGTTTCCTTATTCTGCCATTTTGAGACCCATTCTTGGCTGGGCAGACAAAGTAGATAATAGGTCATCATTATTATTTATTATAATTATTAAACTTAATAGTCAGCAGCCTTCTGATACAATTAACTTATAGCTGGGTAGCACTTCACAGCTAATGCATGTGCTTGATGCATAAATCCAACTCAAACACGAGGTGTACATCTAGGACAAGAAGTTGCATTTGCTTAGGGAGGTTATTCTCTGACACTAAGCCTTTAACGCCAGCTGTGCCCCCAGCTCTCTGTGTAATGGAAGCAACCTTCCCTTGTGTGTTTCCACACTTGGAAAAATGGAGTTAACCCAAATACTCAGATGCCGAAAAGGAAACCAGAATCAAGATGTCTCAGAATATTAAATAATACAGTAATTTGGAAATAACTCAACTGTAACCCATCCTCATCTAGGGAGGCTACAGTGTGTGTGTGGGCGGGGGTGTGTGTGTGTGTGTCCACGTGCATGCACACGCACGCGCACAAAAGCCTATGTATGTACATCTTCCATCAGTGGCAGGTGAGTATTAGTGCCCAGAACAAAGAAAACAGAATTTACTAGCTAAACACCGTTATGGCCAATAGCTGGATTGACTCAGGTTTTCTCTGCAGATCTTTCCTTGTCCACCCTCTGGCCATGAAATGAGAGTTGGTCGTACATAAGGGATAAAGTAAATCTGGGTTTCCTGGGGCTTGTGTCGGCATACCGAGCTCCTTTCAGATCTCTTTGCCAAGATGGGGCCAAGCCAGAGGGTTCCATGGCCCGGGGAATAACTGTACTACCTTCCGCTCGGAGCTGCGGTGCATATTGTTTTGACGTGTGCCATACCTTCCATCTCTCACTGCCTTGGGGCCTGAGGAGGGGATGCTTTGAACAATGTGAAATTCCTCTTCCAACAGCTGTGCACAAGAAACTCTCAGCTTTCGATGTCCAGCTCAGGGTGTTTAGCTTGCTCTTGGGAGATTGGCTCCTTGTCCATTTGGTGTCTCTAGTCTTCATTTTCTGGCCTCCAAGGGGGATCGGTTTCAGCAATTTCTTTCTGAGGGAGGTGAGCCACCCTTCTGAGGTCTCTATTTCGTTTTGTTTCATCCTAGAACCCTCCTTCCCTGTTGGCAGGATGTCTTGTTTCCACTGGGAAGCAGCATCCCCTGAAAGCAGAGGACCTTGTCCTATTTCACATCTTGGGCCAAGCGTTGTCTGTGTCAGTCAGTTTCAGAACTCTGAGTTAAGTAAGTTTCAGGAAGAGGTACTATGCATAATGAGGGTTTTTTAAAGAACAGGGAAGGAATCCATCTCCCTGCCCCTGCTGTCATCCGTATGGATTCTTTGTGATGCAGACCTGCCCAGGAATCAGGGGTCTCAAATGAGGTCTCACCAAATATAGCAGAGAGGCGATCCTTTTTGGTTTGGGGGGAATTTAGACCATGCTCTCCAGCATCGTTGGTGACAGACGTTGACTAGTTCTCTGATCTCAGCTCCATTTCTTACCCTCTCTAGAGCTCAGTTATGTATATTGTGCTTCCTAAGACAGGGAATTGTAAGAGTGGCCACCCTCAGAGGTGCACTAAGAGTGAATGAGGTGGGTTTCAGGGATGCATGCAGGGCTGTTGGTGGAAGGGTGCCGTGGACACCCACACGGCCCTTTTCTTGTGAGTTCATGTCTCATCCTCTCCTTCCAGCCACCCCAGGTTGGTCCTTCCCTCCATCCTCTCACAAGCGTTTCCCTCCCTTATTGCTTTTGGATCCATCTTGCCCCCAGTGAGTTAACCTACGTGTTTCCAGTCTAACCTCATCCTGCTCCTTCCAAGCTGCCCGCCCCCATGGGGGCTGGAGAATAATTGGTTTGTCCTCACCAGTGTTTATAGCGCCTTCCCTTTAAGCGTCATCTGTGCATTTTAATTAATCTGCCACTTCTTCCTCTCTCCCGCTTCCGGATCATTAATAAAGAGATTAATCAAAACCAGAACAATCCCCAGCGGAGGCTCTGCCGGGACCCGTCTCTTCCAGCTCCCAGCCTCGTCAGGGCTCAGAACATCTTCGGGTGGCCCCACTGACTCATTTTGAGGCCTCAGGACCCATGTTCAGACCAAAGCCAATTTGAATTAATTCTGCAATTAAGATAGGGGAACCAGCCTGGCTGGTCCTTTTATATGGCCTTAGTTTAATGTTTCCACCACATTCCTTTCCTTTTGGTCATTCTGCCTTAAATCTATCGCCTCCCCACCTCTCTCCCCTTTCACTCCCTGAATAAGATATCAGGGTTATCTGGCAGGATGTGGTCTTTGGAGCCCTTAGCATTCGTCAGAGACCAGGTCACTGCTGCAGAAATTTTCCAAAGAATTAGGTCCTTCTGGCTACAGCTGGCCAGTGTCCTCGGTCACCTCCTCCAGAAAGCGCACTTACCTCCCGCGAATGCAGCTGCCCTGGACATCATGAGATCTCTAGGATTTTCATATTCAACACTTGGCCAATTAAAAGGTGTTTCCACCTTTGATCTCACACCTCCTCCCCAAGGAAAGCTAGAGCAGAGACTTTATGCCTTCTGTGCAATTCACTCCAATGTCCAGTGCCAGGGCCAAACCCAGGGTTGGAGGTGGTAAGTTCTGTGCTCTGTATGAAGCAATGCATGGGGCGGGCACCTGCAGAGGGCCTTGACCTTGGAGGGCATCAGGCCCAGGAGGGATGGGAGGAGACAGAATTGTGTTCCCTTTTGTGGGGAAATCTGGGAGGAGAAGGAGATGGGAATGGTGGCCTCAAGCCCCTGGAAACTCTGCTGAGAGCTGCCTAGAGGCTTCTTGGGGGGATGCTTAGCCTACTGGGTTGAGCTGTCCTGGCTCCAGGCTTGGAACCTGAGCCTCCTCTGGAATGTATGAGAGCTGGAACAGACACACACACAGCACAGGACATCTGCTCCAGAGTCAGACGGCCATCCAGTCTGGGCTATGCTGCTTGTTAGCTAATTATTAAACCTCCTCATGCCTCGGTTTTCCCATCTGAAATGAGAAATGCAACTATCTACCTCCGAGGGGTTGTTACCAAGATGAAAGATGCAATATATGTCAGTTCCCGGCACAGAGCATTTTTTGTGCTTGGTGCGCCCATTCTGCCCAGGCTACAGATTCACTCGGTACACGTGCAATAAGCAGTCTGGGGATTCATGGCGAGGTGGTGGCATGCCCATGCCAGGGAGCTAGTCATGGAGAGGTGACTTGGAACTCAGCGGTGACAATCCCTGTCCCCCATGTGTTGCATGACAGGCCTGGGTGGCTGTGGCCTCAGACCCTGTACCACGGTCCTCACCAGCTTCTCTTCCATTTCAGCTGCTCCTTGCAGACCCCAAACCCTCTGTGTACATGTACACTGAGCCAAAAAGGAGGAATCAGAAATTGCTCTCTTTTGAGTATTTTGAGGGATGGTGAAACCTTGTAGGAATGTTGCTCCAGGGACTGGGAAAACACCATATGTGGGAAAGCATTTCTAAGCGAGCAAAATAGCATCTGTGAGTTGGTCAGGATCTTGGAAAACTCTGAGCAGGGGAAACGGGCACTGGGGAGAGTGCAGGAAGGGGTCTAACGGAGGTCTTTAACAGGTCTTTTTCCAATTATAGCCGAGAAGAGCCTGGGGACCCTGGCCTGCTTCAGAGCCAGGCCTATATTTTCTTTGGGAGAAGAAGGCAGAGTTGATTGGCTTCCAAACCAGGCTTGGCAGAAACCCAAACAGAATCCCAGGCCAGGAAGCCGTGTCTTGGTAGGTCTTGCTTGTAGTAGGTGCTCTTTCTGTAACTAGACCTGGAGACTCGGCAGCAGGGCAGCCCTGTGCCGGACGTCAGGGATGAGGGGATGAGAGAGACGTGGCCCCCTTATCCAAGAGGAGACGGGCAGCCAATGAGAACGCAGTAGGATCGTTGCTTAAACGGGGGCTCTCTACACGACAGTCACTACTAGCGAAGGAGCATGGAAGTTTCTCTAAACCAAAACATTCAGGGATGTGCCCTGCGTGGCACTGCCGTTCCTTTTCCACTCCCCACTCCAGGGAACCAGTCCTCTTCTACCCGCTGTGTGTGTGAAGGGCAGGTGTGCTTCGTCTCTGTTGCCACAGATAACTCAGGTTCATGTTCATCTAACATGTCCGGTGGATCACAATGTGCCGGGCACGGTGCTAAGTGCTTTCATAGCAATGTCACTATTCACCCCTGAGAATGACCTTGATTGTGCACGAGCCATGTGATCTCTGTTGCACTTAAGAACCAAGTATCCCCTGTCCTTCTCTGCGGCATTTAACAGTCTGAGCCTACACAGTCCACTTTACATCACACTGGGTCTCAGTGCCCTTATTTGTGAAAATGAACTGGTTATCTGTGGCCCCCTCCAGCTTCAACATCTGGGTTTGGGTGAGTTTTATTAGCGACATTCTCGGGCTTGCTCTCTCCGGAAAAGCTGAAAGCCCATTATCAAAGTGGAGTCCGCAGGAAGCCTGCTGGGTTTTAACCCAGCCTTGCAAACATCTAGAAACACTTACCAGCCTGCAGATGATTTACTCCCAGAACTTATTCCAAAGTATCATGACAAGTTTTTGGACTTGATGGTAAGAAACCGTCCAGATCCAGAAATGGGTAGGACCTATGCTAAGGGCCATTTGGGAATTTTTATATAATTCATTTTGTTCATTTGTCCCACCCCACCCCCACCAGCGCTGTCCTGATGTCTCTGTGCTGAATTTGTATGCTTGGGACCTGAGGGGCAGGGGGAGCAGGGTTTGCCTTGGGGCTCCCAGAGGTAGATGGGATGGTAGAACAGTCCACCTTCTACAATTCTCTGTAGAAAATTATTGAAAATTATTGGAAAACAATAATAAATCAACTACAAGTTAGTCTGCTTTGTACGATCACTGTGCTTTGGCAATTCTGTGCAATATCCGTGATGAAGTCTTCCTCCCTGACCATCTTCCCCCCACACCCCACCCCTGCCTAGGGGAGCAAGGAAGGCGGTCTCGGGCTTTTCTCATTGTCCACAGCCCCGGGCCCTCCATGCCCTTTTGCACTAAAGTCACAGCTCCCGTCCACAGCCCTGCACACAGCACCCTGCCTCGCAGTATCCTATGGCCTTTGCACCTCCCTCTGAGCAACAGCGACTTTCCACTCTTACCTTCAAACAGTTTCACCAAGACAGACCATCTTAGTTCCCACAGCCGGGGCATCACACAGGGTCCAGCAGTCCGAAAGAGGACCTTGCACTCAGCGTTTAATAATCTGTGGTGACCTTCTTGAAATTCTGAGGAACTTTATCTCTGACTGTGGGTTTTGTAAGTGGAGTCACATGGGATCATAGAGCATGCACCTGGGGGCTCAGAGCGTCGCCCCTAACGTGGTCACGCCTCCTGCTGCCATCCTGCCCTTGAGAAATGTTTGCCCTCGGCCCTGCAGACTAGGTAGGTGTCTCTGCCTTCAGCCACTCTCGGCCCATCTCTGACTCACTGTACCCACTTTGCATTCACTGCGGTGTGGACTCAGCGGAGAAGCAGACACAAGAACGAAGGAAAGGGGTCCTGGCCTTGGAGGAGAGAGTCAGGTCTTACCCTCAGGGCTGTGACACCTGCCACCATGCTGGGGACATGCAGAGGAGGTCAGGCCGCTGCTATCAGGGGAGCATCGTGGAAAAGTTAGCTTCTGAACCAGGCACTGAAGAGTGTGCAGAATTTCAGCAGGAGAGGGGACGATGAAAGTGTGCCAGGTGAAGGGTCACGTGGGCCATAAAACTTATTCACGTGGCTCATGATGAGTGAGCAGGACTGGGGGGTGGGGGGTGGGAGCCCGATCATGATGTGATGGAAAGGAGCACCGGGCCCGGAGTGTGGGGCCCCCCTCTCTGCCCTCGCGTGTGTCTCCTCTTCTTTAAACTGCAGTTTGGGCTTTCCTCATCTATAAAATGAAGGAATGGATTAAATGTTCTTCTCCTTCTTACGCCCTTTGGTTCCATATACAGGCCACCTCCCGTAAAGCAGCCCAACCCATCAATGTTCTTCCTACCAACTCAGCCTTACAATGACCTTACTAATCCAGGTGTGGACTTTTACTTGACCTGGGACCTTCCTCCACTCATCACACTTGATCCATTTCCCTGTGAGGAGGTAGCCTGCATATTCTTAATTGAGAGTGGCTGGGTTTCTGGGGGGTTTCTTAAATTGTTTTTTGATAGCCTGTCCATCCCAAATTAATTTATTGCAGCTGTATTGTTTTGGAAGGGAGAAGGGGGTGTAATTCTAGTTGCAGGTACACCACACTTTTTGTGTTGTTCAAGTTTGATTTTGTTGGGCTTGCGAGACTGAAGGGGATGTCACTTTTATGCAGAGTTGGAGGGGGGATTAGTTATCCCATGGGAACCATTTTCCCAGGATAGTAGAATTCCCAGGAGCAATCTCTAGGGGTGGGCAGCAAAGCTAGAATCCTTCTCTCAGCCTTGACCTTGAAGGAGTCAGTTGTCCAGAGAGTGGTTCCCATGGAAGGAAGACGGTCCCCTTATCAGAGAGACAGGCCGGGAGCCAGGAGGAGGAAGTTGGAAGAAAGTGACAGCAACGTTGTTGGCCTTTGGGGACAAGAGTGCAGTTCTTCAGGCGAGATGGGGAAAGAGGATGCCTCTGTGAGTCCCGGGAGCAACTTAACTCAGGCAGGCTCAGACACAGGTACTTGGTAAGCAGGACTGCTTTTCTATGTCTTGTGCCACCTTTATTTATTTCCCTTCTCTTCTCCCCCTGGGTTTAGTAGTCTTTCTCGAAACACCAAAGGTGAACAAAGGGAAGGATTTTATTTTCCATGCTTAGAGCTTTAAAGAGGAAACGAGAAAGCCCTGGGGACGGTGAGGTGGCTGCAGTGGTGATTACAGAGTGAGCCCCTCGAGGCGAGTGGTGTGATGCACAGGGCACGGGAGGGGTCATTAGTGCAGCCGCCCCTCCCCACCGGAACACTCTCCTTCCAGTGCCAACCCTTGGAAACTCAGGGCTGTGCTCTAGTGAGGCAGCGACCCGCAATGAAGGTATGTCGAGATCAGCCCTCTAATTCCACAAGGACTCCGCAGAATCCCCAAGTCGAGGTTCTACTATGGCAACAGAATAAGAGCATTGATGAGTGAAGATGCCATTGAAACAAGGAGACAGCAGAATTAGAAATAGAACCATGAAAAGGCACGTTTCGTAGTGGGAACTTAAAAAGTCAAACACGAAAGATTAACAGGGAATCTTGCTCTTCAGGGCAAGCACAGCCCGTTAATTTGAGCTGTGTCTCCATCTTCTGCAGGCGGTGCTTTGGAGGGGGCTGCCAACTTGTGGAGAGGGTCTCTGGAGATCAGGTGGGCACCTTGGCAAGTATGTCCATTGGAGAGGTCGGCAGAGCACCTGACACTCAGGCCCTCTCACAGCATGGGTCGAAGCCCATATGGTCATTTACAAGGGCAGGAGAATAGCTCCACCGGTCTGGCCAAGAACGCACCATCTCTGACGCTATGGATATAGAGGCGACTGGCCCAGCCCCCAGCCTCAGGGTATCCGTTCCTTTGAGATACCTCAGGGGCTGCAGTGAAGGGAGCAAGAGAACCATGATTCTTGAGACAATTGCAAGGCTGCTGCCACTGATATTTTTTGACTAAAAATGTACATACGCGTTTATCATTTTCAGGTTCCATTTTGTTGTAGTTTGCCAAGGTAGAGTGGGATGTGGTCTTTTCAGGCTCAAGGGACTTTTAAAGAAGTGGCAGGGGACTTCCCTGGAGGTCCAGTGGTTAAGACTCCTCACTTCCAGCGCTTCCACTGCAGCGGGCGTGGGTTCAGTTTCTGGTTGGGAAACGAAGATCTCACACGCTGTGTGGTGTGGCCAAAAAACATTTTTTTTAATAACTGAATAAATAAAGAAGTGGCAGGACATCATCCACACATAGCAGAAAGCTGCGGATGGTAGACATAGGGTGCAAAGGTGACAGCTGCTGTCTGTCCAGGAAAGAGATGGAGGCTGAATGCCTGGAGGCAACCACATCAGCCTCTGTGTGACCCGGGTCCTCAGGAAAGACCTGACTCTTCTAGCTGTAGTTCTTCCGGTGATGCTCTTGGTTTCTTTGCAAAAAACCTAAGTCTTCTAGTGATTTTCTTGGTTTCTTTGTGAAAAAGATTATCTTGCCCTCTCTCTGTTATTTACACAACACACACACACACCTCTTTTCCCCTCACACAGCCGCAATGCTGGAGGAAAGATTGTTGAGGTGAAGACACTTGGACATCTAGTAGAGAAAGGAGGGCTCATAAGAGGCAGTATTTCCCAGGAGAAGGGGAGAGAAACAGCCTCTGTATCTGGCCAGCACAGCAGCGTCTGGATGGTCCCCTGGGATGGTGGTACCCTGCTCTCTCTGTTGCCTCTCAGGGATCCTCAGACTCTGGTCCAGGATGACACAGACCCAGTTGCCACCGCCTGCTATTAACCCCTGTGTTTCCTTTTCAGATCTTACAGGTGAACAAGGTGATGTCCATCTTGTTTTATGTGATATTTCTCACTTATCTCCGTGGCATCCAAGGTAACAGCATGGATCAAAGGAGTTTGCCGGAAGACTCGCTCAATTCCCTGATTATTAAGCTGCTCCAGGCAGATATTTTAAAAAACAAACTCTCCAAGCAGATGGTGGACGTTAAGGAAAACTACCAGAGCACCCTGCCCAAAGCAGAGGCCCCCCGGGAGCCCGCCAGGTCGGAATTCCAGCCGGTGACAGCCATGGGCCCCGAACTGCTGCGGCATCAGAGACGCTACAACTCGCCCCGGGTCCTGCTGAGTGACAGCACCCCCTTGGAGCCCCCTCCCCTGTACCTCGTGGAGGATTACGTGGGCAGCCCCGTGGCGGCCAACAGAACGGCGCGGAGGAAGAGGTACGCGGCGCACAAGAGCCACCGAGGCGAGTACTCCGTGTGCGACAGCGAGAGCCTGTGGGTGACGGACAAGTCATCGGCCATCGACATTCGGGGACACCAGGTCACGGTGCTGGGAGAGATCAAAACCGGCAACTCTCCCGTCAAACAATATTTTTATGAGACGAGATGTAAGGAGGCCAGGCCTGTCAAGAACGGTTGTAGAGGCATTGACGATAAACACTGGAACTCTCAGTGCAAAACCTCGCAAACCTACGTCCGGGCGCTGACGTCAGAAAACAACAAACTGGTCGGCTGGCGCTGGATAAGGATAGACACGTCCTGCGTGTGTGCCTTGTCGAGAAAAATCGGAAGAACATAGATTGGCATCTCTCCCCATAGATAAATTATTACTTTAAATTATACGATATGCATGTAGCATATAAATGTTTATATTGTTTTTATATATTATAAGGTGACCTTTATTTATTAAACTTCAGCAACCCTACAGTATATAAGCTTTTTTTCTCAATAAAATCCGTGTGCTTGCCTTCCCTCAGGCCTCTCCCGTCTGTTAAAAATCCTGTAACCCGGCTCTCGGGAGCCGCCGCCCTGTAAAATCTGTGTACACCAGTGTTTTGCATTCAGTATTGTCAAGGCCATGACTGTCGTTTTAGTAAACTTGTAAAAATCGGCTGATGTCAGAGTTGTGTGTAGACACAATTGTATCCCCCCTTCTGGGATGCTTCGTGGTTGATTGATTAATTAAAAGAACTGTTGCCACCTCCGTCGCAGTGGGGCTCGGCGATCGGGGCCGCACCCTTAATTCTGGCCAACAAGCTCATTGCCCAGCACCTCCTCACCTTTCTCTGCTGTCCGTTTTGCCAATTAGAGTTATGATTTGCTCCGATGTTACGGTCCCGAAACAATAACAGTGAACCTGGCAATTTTCGTTTTGGAAGTTTCTTTTCAGCACATGTGTTGTTTGGGGGTTTGAGACTGTTTAAGGGTTGAATTTTCGTTTTTTTTTTTTTTTTGGCTCCAGTTTTTGTTTTGCTTTTTTGTAAGTGGTGTTCATCCTCTGAGGCACATAGGAAACATTTTTTAACTGTTTGTAACAGAAATAATTGTATGGTTACCCAGAAGCAGAAATGGATCCTGAGTCATCTGCACATAGAAGAGAAATGTGCTCCTAAGAGGTTCTCCCGGAGCCTCCCCTCCCCCTCCTCTGCTGGTCTCTTTTGGTGCTGCAGGAGGAACTGAAAAAGGCTGGTGCTTTGGAGTCAAGACCTGGGTTCAGATTCCAGCTCCTCCCTGTGACTGCGGGCAGGGTTTTGAAGGCTCACTGAGCCTAGGCGTCCTGGAGTCAGAAAGTCAGATGCGGATCTTGCCTACCTCACGGAGTGCCATGATTCAGCTACATAACTGTGATAGGCGTCCCAACATAGGGTAGACATTCAACAACAGAAGTTCCTTATCCCTTCCCTCCCTCTCTTTACTTAGGTATCGTGTTCCTCTGTATCACTTTTGTTTCTTGGTTTTTTTGTTCTCCCCCCACCCCAGGTTTATTGAGATATAATTGACATATAACATTGTGTAAGTTCAAGGTGTACGATGTGATGGTTTGATACACGTATATATTGCCAAATGTTTACCACAATAAGGTCAGTTAGCACATCCTCCCCGTCACATAATTGCCATTGTGGTTATCGTGAGAACATTTAGAATCTACCCTTATCGCAACTTTCAGGTACACAACACAGTGTTGTTGTCCATAGTCCTCACGCGGTACATGAGCTCCCCCGAACTTACTCCTCTTAAAATTCGAAATTTGTGCTCTTTGACCAGCATGTCTTCTTCTCCCATCCCCAGCCCCTGGCAACCATAGTTCTACCCTTTGCTTCCATGAGTTCAGCTTTTTTAGAGTCTACTATACATGAGCTCTGTATCATTTTTGGTTGATTCATCCCCTTAGATGTAAAAACCCCAATTGGAGGGAATCTTCCAGGTGCCTACTGATCCCAGGAGCAGTCCACAACAGCCGAGGGGTCACTTGGTGATGGCCACACCTCTCCTGCCAAGGCAGACACTAGTGATGCCCTCCAAGTGCTTTTCGCCTGGGAAGCAGTTCATCCCCTGGGGTCTGGCGCCTAAGGACGCCTATCTCCCATCTGGTCGGAAGCACAGGGTACCCACCATCCCACTATGGGCCCTGCATCACTGCTCTGAAACCCTGTCTGGTCACTTCTCCGCACGTCCCTGGCTCCATCTAAGGCCCGTGTGTGCCCTCGATATCTGGAGCAGCCTACGCCCCGAGATCTGGCTATTACACACGCCTGATAGAGTCTGTGTCCTTTATGGGATGGCACCCTTTTGAAACAGGCTCAGCAAACGGCAATGGCTTTTGTGAAGAACATCATCAGATCGCACACGATTCTGGATGCCCAAATACGAGGGCAGGAAATGAGGAATTTACCATGTGCCCACCACGTGCTGGACACTTTCAAACACTGCCATCCCCCGTGAGTTGTCACAAATCCTTTGAGGTAGTGATTGTCATCTTCAGTTTACAGGTGGCGAAACTGAGGCTTGAGGATTTAACCTGCACATGGCCACTGAGCAGGTAAGTGGCAGAGGGAAGGTGGAAATCCATGTTTGAGTGATGACGCTGTCCTATCTCCTCATCACTAGTCTCCCCACCTCTCCCCACCCTGCAGCCTTGCATTTCAGAATGAACAGTGCAGTGCTAGGGGAATGGAAAGCTTCGTTCTCTGCATGGAAACCTTTGGAAGCTCCTGCTTCACAAGCCTACATCAAGAACACAGTAAACTTGCCGATGGGATACTGGGAGTCTTATGATTGATTCAAGCCCAGTTCTTAGGTTGGAGTTAAGGCGCCTTTATGTTCCTCTTCTGGAACTTCTACTCCAAATGGGTTTAGGGCCTGTTTGGAAGGTCTGGCCGCTTGGGGAGATGGGCTTGGGTGGTGGAGACCCCAGTCCCTAAACAGCGGGGCTGAGTCCCAGGCCCCATCTGGAATGGATGGAGTTTGCCTACATGTTGAGAGTGAGTCTGAAGCAGCTTGCTTCTGGGGTAAATGCAGCTTGGGGGAGGAAGTGAACCTGGGGATGATGGAAAAAGGCCTAAAAGGAACTCTGGGCTTCAAGCTATGGGGCGGCTCTGTCCCAGTCCTCGTGCTGGGTGGGGGAGGGGGGGTCACAGTACCCTTTCAGCAATTATACTGGCATCAGAGGGCATCCAAGCGCTGCCAAAGCCAACATAGACTCCCGGGCCAGGGCAGAGCCTTCCGCAAGGTCCACTGGAGGACTTTTGCATCCGATGCACCCGTTTATCATTGTGATGGCTGACAGTTCAACTCATCTCTGAGACAGGAGGGCATTGGAGGGCAAGCATCTGGCTCCTGGAGGTGTCCTTGCTCTCTCTGTCATCTTCCCCCACTGCCTAGTTTCTTACTGAAACTTCATGAAACAGAGAGGTGTGTTGCATGGTGAGGTGCTTGGCTGGAGGGAAGGCAGGTTCTAGCCTGACTTTGTTGCCAGTGGCTGCATGACCTTGGCTAACTCACCTGTCCCAAAGCGGGCATTTCAGCATCCGAGCTCCAACTGCAGAGAGGGGCAGTGTCCAGGCCATCAGTCCTCTCTTCCTGGATGGCTGCCATGGTCAGAAGCTCTGTTGACCATTGGTTGGGACTTCTCTCTGGCCTCTCATAAGGGCTCTCCTCTACAGGTCGTGTGAACTTGACCAAGTTACTTAACCTCTCTGAGACTTTGCTTCCTTGTCTATAAAATGAGGGTAGTGCCTATTTCATTAGATCGTTTTGTTTTGCAGTGTAATGAAAATATCCAGTTCCTGGCCCATCTGAAGCCCCCTTAGGGTTATCCCTGGTGATTAGCTTTGGGAGATTCTCAGGAGCCCTCACTCTGGAATTCTGAGAGGAATTTACCAATTTCACGGTGGAAGATTGGTCCGAATCACCTTCCGCATGGAAGGCAGTCGCCAGGATAGTGTTCACCCATTTCCCTTCCACAAGTCTCTTGAACCCTTCTCAGCAGAACTGCCAGCAACACGCCTGATTTTCTGAAGAGTTTGTGTGTGGGTAGGTGTGAGTTTTGTTCCTTCTTGCAAATTTATGGGGCGGCTTTGTTCTATTCTCCCTCTCTCTCTCATCCAACAATGCTTTCCCCAGGTTGGTGTTTAGGGTTTGGCATTTTTAAGACTTTGGTTGTTTTCCCCTCCCCCAGTCATGCATGAGTATGTGCATGTGTTTGTGTCTGCTTTTTAGTTCATTTCGTCAGTGTGGAAACCCTCCACCCGGGCTTGGAGAAACCATCTGCACGTATGTTATCACCTCCGAACATGTGTGCAGGAATGAAATCCGCGTCGTCATCTCCCAGCTACCTGGAGATTTGTCTGACCTCACCCGGAAAACACAGCCCCCGGGCTTCGGGCTCTGGCAGCCCTGGCCGTGCAAAGCCACACCGGCTGTCCCACGAGGCCCGGCCTAGCCCCACCAGCCTCAGCCTCAGCCAGCATCCTTGGAGGCCTGGCAGCAGCCAACCATATAGAACACCCAGCCCACCCCCACAAAGTGGGCCCAAGGGCCATGAAAGTGCTCTTTCCACAAACCCAGGAGGACCCGCAGCCCCCAAAGACTGATTCTCTCACCTGGAACTTTCTTCAGCCTACCCCTCTTCCACCAGGTTCCCACCTCCAGATCTGAGACCCAAACTTCTTGTACTCGCTTCTCAAGTTACAGCGGGCCGGTGGGCTGCCCACGAGGCACACGTGTTTCACAACAGCCTGAAAGGCAAGTGCCTCTGAGTTGACCAGAACCCCTCGGCTTTTGTTTGTTTCCAGATGGAGAATGGCCTGGCTTGGACTAGCAAAACCACAGCGAGGTCGCAAGCACTCTGAAGGACCATGGGTTTGTTTCCTTCCGTCCTGGGCCTGTATTTGGTACAAAAGGCCAACAAAACAAGCACAGATGGGCTGAGGTGGGGGCCAGGGGTGGGGGGCCCAGGAGGTGGGGAGGTGAAGGCCCAAACGTATTGAGAATTTTCTAGAGGCAGGCTGCCTCTGAGGAGTTTGAGTTGAATTGGCACAAGGTTCGGTAATGACATTGCGGGTGCCGTGACAGAACCCTCTGTGGCAAGAAAACAGAAAAGTTTATTGGGAAATGGTGAAGCCCAGCTTAATGAGTTATAGCTGGCTTTTCACATGGAGATGCAGGGAGGTGGGTGGACGTGTGTGTGTGTGTGTGTGTGTGTAGCTGCTTTGATTTCCCAACCATTGTTGTATTGCATTTTTTTAAGGAAAGGTAATGCTTGAAAAGAATGTTCCGGAACACGAGTTTAACCTTTAGGAGACTGAGCTGGTAGCCAGCTGGGGAGCATATGGGACATGAACATTCTTGGGGCTAGAAAACAGGCCAGTCGGGGTTGAGGATTTACAGGCAGAAACAGCATCAGGCAGATTCCAGCAGCCAAAACAGAAGGGGCTGAAGCTGTGGGCTTTCTGATTGGGTAGGAAAGTGCTGGAAACTGGTGCTGGGGTTAAGGGGTGAAAGGTAAGTTCAGACCGAAGAATAAATAATCATAGTAATGGTTATCATGTACTGGCTGCTTCCTCCCTGTAAGGCTCCCAGTAGTTTTAACTCTTGCGCTGTTGAGCACACTGGTTAAGGAAAGTTAAGTAACTTACCCAAGGTGGTACAGCTGGTAAGGGGACATGCCCAGATGGGAGCCCGGGAGGTCTGGGTGGTCTGGAAGCACTAACTCTGCACTGGGTGAGGAAGACAGCAATGGGGAGGATGCTGAGTGCCTCAGGGGACCTTGACCTGAATTCCAGTGGGGTGGGGGAGTGAAGAGGGTGGCAGGCATGTGGCACAAGGAACAATTAAAGGGTCAGTGCGGTGTGGATTCCCAGCAACTGTTCTACCCCCAAGGGAGATGCCAGACTCACCAGCACAGGGGTTCCCTGCAGCAGGGACTTTCAGTAGGTGGGAAAGAGAAGTGGGTCTCCCACCCAAACTCCCAAACCATCCATCCCTCACCCAGTAACTTATCAACCACTATACTAGCCAGTTAGTGGTTGCAGCTTTTCCCTGAAGAATAAAGATCAGCATGGTTGCAATATCCTTTGGGGACTTTTGCAAAAGGATAGAAGACAGGAATTTCAAATTTGGATGGAAGTTTTCATCCTCCCTTACAATCAGAAATCCACCTTTTATCCATTCAATACATTCTTTAATCCATTGAATGCCTATTAGGTGTCAGTCACCCTGCTCAACGGACTCAGCACAAGAGATGTCATCCCTCCTGGAAGAACAGTGAGTAGAAAGGATGGGACCTTCAGGTATAGCTGCTGAGAGTACCCTTGATAATAATGTTCATGTCCTCTCCACAAGCACCTGCTCACGAGGAGTAGGTGCTGTTTTATAACAGCTCTAATTATCTGATAGAATCCACTCCCTATGTTGAAGCCAAATCTACAGATAAAACAGCTATAACTAGATTGTCAACAAAAGGGCTCCAGGAACCCAGAAAATGAGCAACTAAATGCTGCTGAAAACAGTCAGGGAAGGCTTCCCTGAGGAGGCAACTCTGAGCTGGCTTGTAGGGACGAGTAGGAGTTTGCCAGGGAAGGTTGAAGGGAAAGATATTCCAGATGGAAGAATAGCCTTCAAACGTGCAGGGTGGTGAAAGGGTCTAATACATGTAGAGAAAAGTAAAAGGTTTGGGGTAAGGAGAATTTTATGACTGTACGAAGCACGAGAGAGAAGTTGGGACCAAATATTTCAAGGCCATGTGTAAAAGGCTGTAATGTTTGGGTTTAATTGCTTGAGGACCCTCAACTTTAGTGTCGGAATCACCTGAAGTCCATCACCTGAGTCTCTGAATGATTAGGTCTGGGTGGGGCCTGAGAATTTGCATTGCTAACAAGTTCCCAGGAGATGCTTTTGTGCACTTTGAGAATCATTGGTTTATTAAGTAAGGAGGAATGCACAAGTTTTTTTCCTCATTTTTTTAAGAAGATGATTTTGGTGGCAGAATAATTGATGGATGGACTGGAGGCAGATGGTTGGAGTGAGTGTTAGAAGATGAGCAATAAATAATACACAGGAGGACCCAGGCTAGGACGAAGCAGAGGGGACAAGGAGAAACTGGGGATGAGAGGAGCACTTTTCAGATGTCATCGACTAGATTTGGTAACCAGTTGAATGCGGAAGATGTGAGGGGAAGACATATGGAAGCTGACCACTATGTTCTGGAGGCAGGATTCTAGATCAAATTCAAGAAGACTGCAAGATGAATGGGCTTGAAGATGGGAATGATAGATAAGGGGTCTGAGGTGCCTGTGGGATGTTAAGGCAGAGATATCCATAGACAAGTCACTGTCAAGAAGAAGCATGCTTGGAATGATCAAAGAATAGCTCTTACTCAACCAGAAATAATCCAGCATAAGTAAACCTCTCCACTTACAAACAGGTCTAGCCAAAGCTCAGTGGAAGCAAATTAGGGTGTGGAATCTGGACTCTTCTAGGAATCTGTGGTCAGACCTCCACTGGAGATGACCCAGAAGATGGAAATAATATGCTGAGGCCCAGGGCATCTGCGTCTTCACACCAGCATCACTCCGCAGGGGTGTGGCTTAGTGGTCATCTCGAGGATGCTGCTGTCAGAGACACCTCAGATGTTTGGGAAGCCAAACTCTAAAGATTCTGGTCCAAAAGGACTTATTGTGTTTCTATTTTCCAGGCCAGGACCCTTCCCAGTTGTTGGCTTGTCTCCTTGAAAGCTTATTGGTCAATCAGGAAAATAAAATCTGCTTCTCTCTTAAGAAAATCCTGGGAAGAGCCAAGCCCCATTCTGCTCCGGGGCTTCCAGACATGCCATTCCCTCTGCCTGGGTGCTAGTCCTCTGTCCTCCGCTCCCTTTGGTCTGCCTGCTTCCTGCTCAGTTTACAAATTCCTCCGTTTATTATTCCAGACCTCAGTTCATCCATCCCTTTTCCATGGGGGGGCCTTTCTTGACACCTCCTAAGTTAACCAGAGTCTAGCTTTCCCCATCCTTTTATACCATCCTGCCACCCAGCATTTATATCACAGGACACAACTGAAATGGCAGCTGCCTGGGTATTGGTGTAAGTCCTTTTTTGACGTGTCACCCCATTTGGCTTTGATCTCCCTAGGGAGCTATCATGGTGGTTTTGTCAAAATCATGTCCCGGACACTGGGCACTAAGCTCTCAGTAGGCAGTCAGTCAATATTTCTTATACATACAGGTGAATGAATCCCCGTAATAAACTGCAGCTACAACAGGAAGGATTTGGGTCAAACCTAAGGGAGAACGGATCAGGATGGAAGGCTGTGCTGGTCTTTAGTTACATAGATGGCTATGATGAGGTGGGCGAATATTTCTGGGAGACGAGCAACTCAACAGTACAGAATCATAATGTCCTTTCAGTGCAAAGGTTTGAGACACCATTATTACACTGATGAAATGTTCCGGGGGGTGGGGGTGGGACTCAATCTGGAAGAAAACAGCTTTTACATATGAGTAAAGGGAAACAAAACACAAGGTCAGGAGCCAGGGCTGTGTTTACCTTGGTGAATAAAGAACACTATGTACCAGTTGAGCATTCGTCCATCCATTCAAGCTCACATTCATTCAACCAATGTTGAGACCAACTATGTGCCTGCTCTCCTCCTAGACGTTGATTAGTATAGTGACAAACAGGCAGGTGAGTCTCGCACCTTAATGGAGCTTCTTGTCTAGAGGGTGTAACAGAAAAAAATAAGAAAGAAAGAAGCTAATCTGCATATAAAATAATTCCAGGGAGTGCTAACCACTCAGAAGAAATCGATGGAAAACAGTGAAAAGGATAGAGAAGGAATGTGGGGTAGACAGGCAGTTGGGGGCAGGGCGATGGGGGTTAAGACGCTATATATTTTCATGATTAAAATGCTCGCTGCTATGAAATTCAAGACGTGAAATGTCAGTATGCCTAAGGGAAGTCAAACACATGTTCATATACCCTGAGCGATGACTGGCCCTAATTAGAGCAGAGGATCCTTAACTAAAAATTGGAAGCCAAGCTTTGGCAATAGAGGCACAAACAGGGCCCAGTCCATGAACCATTCCTGTGTTTCTCAGGATGAAGCTTTCTCTCGGGACCTCAGGCCCCCGCTTCTCCCCTAAGAGGCCAGCATTAGGCAGTGTTCTTCACCAGCCTCCCCGCCCTCAGAGGGACTTTTCTCCCTGTCAAACCTGTTTCATTCCAGAGAAATGAGACTGGATCCCTCCCTCCTGCTGCCCTGGTCCCCTGCAGGTGCTGAAAGCCCTTGGTGGGGCTGGGGGGGGTGGGGGCGGGGGCGGGGCATGATCAGGGCCACGCCCCCTGAATTCCTGAGCCTCTGGCTCTTGCTGGCAGTTCCTCAACCAGGGTAGGTGGGGAGATTTGCCCAACCCAAGGCTAGGTTTCTGGTTCTGGTACCCTAAGAGAACTTTCTTTTCATCTAAGACATGCTTCAAGAAAACTACCCCCAGGGTCCCATCATAGTGATTTTTCTTGGAAGTATAGTTGAGTCATTTGTACTCCACAACCCTCAGTTTCCTTCCTGAAAAGTGGATCTAAATACATTCCTAATCAGTTACACAGTGTCCTGGGAACAGTCCCAGCCTACCTTAGAGTTGTGGCAGGGGGGACAGTTTTGAGATGGTATGGAAGCAGAAGCAAGTGGGGTGGTCTCTGGGAAGCTCCAAAAAGTCCACTAGAACTGCTTCCCACCTCAACCTACTGAAGCCAGTTAGACTCAGAGTGGTTAGGCAATCCAGCCAATGCCACACAGCGAACATGTAGGGCAGAATGGGGATAAGAACCAGATCTTCTGTCATCCAGTCCAGAGCATCCTCCCTTACTCCACCTTGCCTTCGTAATCATGTGACCCGTCATCATGTGGACAAGTTGCCTGATTTCATTCAGTCTCCAGTGTCCTATAAAATGATGCTGATGATAGGACCTACCTCTCAGGGTGAGAGTGAAAATGTCTGTAGCTGGAACAGGCAGCCAGGACCACTGGAGAGGAGTTAGCTGGAGCAGGGTCGTGGGGGCTCCCCGGGGCCGCCTTTGAAAGTCTGAGAATAGGGAGTTCCTGTGGACCCCCAGGGAACGCAATGGTAGTGGAAGATCCCTCAGCGGGGCAGGGGGGCGTGGGACCACAGTTATTAGTAACTGGCACAGCAATCATTTGATATTTTAACAAGACCTTCAAGCCTGACACCCACTCTGCCCACCTCACTGGGTGTCATCAGGTTGGAAGGCAAACACGAAAGGCACTTGGCAGCCCACGTGGCATCCCTGAAGCTCTCCCGACAGTGGCTCCCCCTCCCCCAACCCCCCTAAGAGCTGGACCTGGCCAGCCTGCCCCACCACACAGACGCACATGCCGGGCTGCTGATCACCACCCTCATTCAAGGGAAGAGTCTCTTTGTTTGCCCAAATCCCTCACACTGCAGCCCAAGGCAATCTTCTGGCACTTTTGATTTCCAAATATGGAAGCTTTCTAAAGCCCTTTTAAAAATACCCGAGGCTCCAAAAGTGCAGTCCAATGGGATGGGAAAGGCGGTTGTGAAGCGGAGGAGTCCTGATGTCCCAGAGCTTCCTTTGCCGCATCCCCCTTCTTCTGCCCGTGCTCCAGCAGACAGCAGCTCCACCATGCTCACGGCTGCCCCGGCTGCTGCCCCATTCTGGTCCTTTCAGTTTAGCGAGAGGCGAGAGAGATGGAGAACAGACAAGCAGAGCCCAGGGTGCCTGTTAGGCTCTCCGGGGGTGAACCCTGGAGCCCTGGTCCCACGGCGCAGCCTCAGATGGGCCACGTCCCTTCCCTCCTCCCCAGCACCATCTCCGGGTCAGACCCACACCGGGTCAGATACAGCACAGCCCCCTGGAGAGATGGACACATACAGCTGTGATGCAATGTGACCAGGGTTCCAACAGCTTCCACAACAGCTTGTCATTAGGGCAGAGATAAGGGGCTCTTTGCATCAAGCCAACTAATGGGTTCATGTTGTTGGGATATAAAGAGTGAGGACAGCAAGGGCCAGTGGGGGCAGCCCACCCTGCTGGGCTCAGGAGCACAGACCTAGTCCTACAGAAGAGGGGCGCTTGTGTTCTGTGGGAGTTAATCAGGAGAAGGACCTTCAACAGATGGATCACCATGGGCCCCAGTGCCTCATCTGTTAAGGACTCCGAGCTTTGTCTTTCCACCGTCCGGTGCCCTGTTCCCCTGGACCACCTGCACTGGCTGCCGCGTTGCATCTGTGCAGACCCAGGCCTGCCTGGAATGGTAGGAGTGATGTGGCCAGCCCTGAGATGGCCCCAGTCTAGATCCCAGGATGCTCTCTTACATCTTCTCTGGAGGATGGACTTGCTCGGAGTCATGTTAACGGGGCGGGGTGGGGGAGCCTGGAGGTGGGGGCACCCTGGCAGGTTGAGAGCCAGATTTGGGGAAGGTGGATGTGAGACTCAGGATGCGGTGGGGCTACTCCATCATTCACCTGGGTTTGACCCAACACTCGGCATTACCCTGCCCACTCCCTGGTCCCTATGGCCTGGTGGGAGGGCCAGCTCTGGTCACTGCCCTTTCTGGTTTCCTGCAGCTGGAAGTCCAGATGCTGGGTCTCCATCCCAGGATAATTGCTCTGTCCACATCGCTTCCTCTCCTTCTCATCCTGTCATCTTTCCTCCTGAACTTTTGACACAACCCTGCTTCATGTCAGTGCGACCGTCAGCCCAGTGGACTCAGCCTCCTTGGGGTGGGCTGGGCAACCTTGCTTGGCCTCTGGAACCCACAGGCCCCATTCTGGGCTGGCGACCGGGGTTCCCTTCTCACTTCAGGGCAGCTGGGGTGCAGTTCCTCTGGAAGGCAGGGCGAGGAAGACAGGGCACCGCCCCGGTGGCCTTGGGAGCACGAGGCTCCTGGCTGCCCCACGGATTCCTCTGTGTGGCGCGTCCTGTGCCGAGGGACAGACAGGCAGTGTCTCACCCCACCCTGAGGAGCCCTCCGCAGAGCTGGCTTTCCTCTCTGTGATCCAGCCTTGAAAGGAGCTGCTGGGGAGTGTTCCCAGACAGGAATGTTCATCAAATGCCACTTTCTTCAGGTCCCACCCAGATGCTTCCAAGAGCCCCCCCACCGCCCAGAGTCCAAGCCCTCTGGCTGGGTACTTGGGGTCACGGACAGTGTCCCCCAGCCCCTTTTCCAGCCACGTCTCTCTCTCAGGAACACTGAGAATGGCCCCGCTGATTGAATCCCTGTTTCTCAGACCTGCCCACCTCCCCACTCTGGCATGGCCCTTTCAGATCCTTCCCTGACCACAACCTTCATCACACACACACATGATCTCTCCCTGCTCTGACTCAAAAGTGATGCCAGAAAAGAAGAGGAAGCACGTGTGTGACGTCCAGACTCTTGAATTTGTGAATTTCCCCCAGTGGCAGACAAGGATGCTGAATCCTGGGAAGAGTGTTAGAGCACTTGAACCTTCATCTCCACATCTGCAGCTCAAGCCCCAAAATGCTCTGCATACAGAGCTCGTTTCTTCTGATGCACGAGGAGGGAGAATTCCAGGTTATACACATAGTGCTCCCTGACTTTTCCCACATGTCTTGGCACACGCTGATCCTCCTTCCTGGGGTGCTCACCTCCCACTTTTTCACAAGGGAAAACCCTAGCCAGCCTTCTAGAGCTAACCTGGTTGTAACCAGAAGCCTCATCTATCCCCCCCCCCCCACCCAGGATTGGCTGCAGAATTTGCAGGGACCCGTGAAAAAGGCAAAGAATTAAGAATTTTGAGATGGTGACAGCAGACAATAAACCCCAAGTGCAGAGCCCTCCTGCGCACAGGGCCCAGTGTCACCGCCCAGGTCCCGCACCCGTGAAGCCCCAGAATGAGCACGGCTTGGCACACAGTAGGTCCTTAGCAATGTCTGTTGAATTGGAAAGACTTCTTCTATGCAAGAGGTTATGAACTTCAGAAGAGGGATTCCAAGAACAAAAGAGATACTCATATGCTTGGATTCGGATTTTTCTGTTGCTTCAAACTTTTTAAAAACATATGTGGATTCTTCTGAATAAATAACACAAAATGAGATTACTGTTCTGGACTGAACTATACCAACCCCCTCCTTTAAGTCAAGTGTTGAAGTCCTAACCCCCTGTACCTCACAATGTGACTGTATTTGGAGATAGAGTTTTTAAAGAGGTGTTTTAGTTAAAGTGAGGTTATTAGGGTGGGCCCTAATCCAATCTGATTGTTATTCTTATAAGAAGGGGAATTTAAGAGAGAGAAAGAGACAGAGAGGGAGAGAGGGAGAGATATGGAGAGAGGATGAACCATGTAAAGACATGGGATGAAAACAGCCATCTACAAGCCAAGGAGAAAGGCCTGGAATAGACCCTTCCCTCAAGGCCCCTAGAAGAAACCAATCCAGCCGACACCTTGATCTTGGGCTTCTAGCTTCCAGGATTGTAAAGCAATACATTCCCTAAGTTAAGCCCCTGAGTCTAGCCCTTTGTTACGGCAGCCCTAACAAAGGAATACAGGTACTTAAAGTAGAAAAATAAATCACAGCAAATTATAAATGTTACAAGCCTACAAGTACCATTAAAAAATCAGAAAATATAGAAAATGAAATACTAAGAGTTTCATTAAGTGCCTGGCAATACATCTCTAATAAGTTATTTACCATATTTTTGTCTGCATATTCTTCATATCTGACAATAGTTTTATAATATTTTCTATAGAAAGAATAGAAAGAGAATTCAGCTTCCCCTGTAACATTACTGATCAAATTTTGTTTTTTTAATATTAATATTTCAGAAAAGTTCCTTTCAGTTTGTATCCTTGGTAATAACATGTACATTTTCAGAATTGTTACCAAATTTAGGAAAACCTCTATTAAGGTTCTTCCACATATCAGCTGAAAAATGTCAGGATGTGTCCATTTTTTTTAATGTGGTGATTAATCTTAAAGGCTCATTAACCAGCCTGCCATCATTGTTTCCACCATATGATTACGTTATCTTTATCAATGATAGCAGTTTATGTTGAATCAGCACAAGAAGGACAATCCTTTTTCCAATATGAACATATAATTCATTCCTTTCCTTTAATTGGATTATATAACAATCTAAGAGCCTACTCATCACTTCTATTGGAAATGTATCATTTCTACTGAAAATTTATCTCTTCCTCTTAATGAATTAACACTTTAGTGTGATCTGAAAATTTTTGCTTCAATTTGTTTTTTAATATCATAATAATTTTAATCTTACTTTTACAAGATTTTTGAAACCATGTAATACATGAATACGTTGTGAGGGCCCTTCCCAGCCTCTGGAAGCGGCTGGAGCTGGTGAGGAGATTTGAAGCTTCTTAGCTTCCTGGTGAAACAGCCCTGGCCAAGGTTGAAAGTGGGGCTCAGAACGACTGAACCAAATACACATACTTCCAGCACCCTGGGCACCCCACCACTTGTCCCAGCCAGCAACAACAGCCTTCAGACCCGTGGACCCAGGCTGGAGCAAATTTCTGTGAGATTAGGATGAATTTTTGTCCATTCTCAGTGTCTGTGAGTAGAGAGAGAAACAGTTTCCTGAACCCAAAATGAGTTTGGCTCTAGGAGCATTGTCTACTCTGGTCATCTGGGCTACCCAAATAAGATTTTCTCTGGTTTCCCGGATAAGGTTTTTCTCTTTGTCTTTTTCAGCAGCCTTACAGGGTTTGCTTTTTGTTTTCCCTTTTAGGCAGAACCTCTGCATTCCCTGGGGCTGAGAGAGTTGTTAGAGCTAGGTGGGAAGAGTCCCATTGTCCCCCAGTGTGGCCCGTGGCCTTCATGGCCCTCGCAGTGGTTAAGTGTGGACCCTGGAGCCAGACAGCTGCAGCTGTGACATGAACTCATCCTATATTCATCGTGTAACCCAGGATAAACTAGCCCCTCTGAGCCTGCCCTTCTCACCTGTAAAATGGAGGAAACGGTATCCAATAACACAGGGTCATTGTTACCGTGAGAAGTGAGTTGTTGTTGCAGGTCAAGCACTTATTTGGGGACCAAACACTTCCCAACTGTTTACTGCAAGATAGTTAGTGTTCTTATTAGGGGCATGAGCTGGAGAGTCAGGGAAAACTGGCAGTGGGGACAGGACAGTCCCCATCCCTGTGTCAGGGGCTCCCCCCATCCCCTTCCCTCAAGGGATTGTTCCAGACAGGCCCAGGCTGCAGTTCCCGGGTCATTTCTATTTGGCAAAGCCCTGCTACAAATCCTGATCCACTGCATGCTGGACATCAACCCCCAGAAGGGCAGGTCATACTGCTTCTTCCAAGAAGTCTTCCTGGATTGCATGCTCCTGCCTTGGACTCTGCCCATAACCTGTATCTGCTCTAACTCTGGGCTCAGCTTGTTCAGATGCCACCCCTATTGTCATGTCTAGCGTGTTTCTGAAATTGTGCACGAAAATCAAATATTCAAAAGCATAATCACGGACTTACAAGGCATGGGGGTATATTTTCCCAGGGATCTAAAAGAAGCTGTCACGTTGTCACTACACCTCAACGTTCGGGCACAATTTTTTGCAACATACTCTCCATATTTTGACCATATTTGTTCATTTAGTTCCTTTACAATTTGACATTCATTGATATTAATAAATGTCAATATTAAAGAACAGGGGTGGTGCTTGTGGTACCAGATACCATTCTAAGCATTTGGAACATATCTTTCATGGAGCTTACAGTCTAAAATGCAAGAAGACAGGCAATTAAAAGGACACGTAAGAAATAAGTCTGTTAGATGTTGCTAAGTGCTCTGGGGTGTGGGGGAGAGAAAGTAGAACAGAGTAAAGAAGTAGGTGGGTCAGGGAAGCCTTATTGACACCCTGAGCTTTAAGCAACGACGTGGGAAGTTGGTGAGGGCGACAGCCACCTGTGAGTCCAGGGCAAGAGTATTCAGGGCAGAGGTCTGTGGCGGGAACAAGTCGGCATCCATGGCAACACAGTGGGCTTCATGCCGTGGAGCCTCTGCTGTGGCTTCTTTGTCCCTCCTGGGGCATGCCTTTGGACACCTGTCTTCACCCCGTTTATATTGTTTTATGCTTTTTACCTCTGCTTCCCACTGCATTGTTTTTATAAAGCAATGAAGACAAAATTACAGCAAATGGGTAAAATAACTGCACAAGCTCTGTGCCCAAGGCAGGGGGCTCGGGGCTGTCACTGCACCACTGGTTGGCAGGCCAGGCCACCACCTGGGAGCTTGTAAGGTTTGGCCCCAGGCATTGGAGGTCCAGTCTGGTAGTGGGAGTCTGAGGGTATCAGCACACAATGTCCAACGTGCATGTTGATGTCAAAGGAAATTGACGAAAGCCCAGGACTTGCTCTGTTAAAAGAAGAGCCCAGGGCAGGGACGGAGAGGGCAGGGGACTGTAGGTTGCACCCCATTCCCCTCTTGGAGCCAGTGAGGGCTTTCCTGTCCTTGAACCAGAGAGCAGACCGTGTCCCCGAGGTAACTGTGTGCCTGGGGTGGGTGGTGGGGATTCTGGTCAAGGTGTACGACCCAAGTGGATGCCCTGCTGGATGGCTTATGGTGCTGCTTGGCAAAGGTCCTCCTGCTCCCTGGATTTGCCTGTCTTTTTCCTCCCCCAGCCTGCCCTGGGCTCAGACCTTCTGAGGCACCCACGCTGCTGTTCCCAGAGGCTTAAGAGCGGGCTGGGGGACATGTGGGCGTCTGGGCTGGTGAGCCTGGGAATTGGGGAGGGGGTGTCTGCACAGGGAAGCTGGCCCACCCCCGTCATAAATGCCATCGTCTTAGAGACCCGCAGGAGTATTTTATGGTTTCATTGAAAACTGAGCCCCCAGCGCAGCTGTTCAGCCCAAGAATTCCAGGGGGCAGGGATGACAGGGCGGGAAGTGGGGAGAGGTACTGCTTGTCAAGTAGCTGAGATCTTGTTACTGGGGTTGAGGGGAAATTGGATGCAGTCCTCAGGCCCAGCCCTTTCCTGCCCCACACACCAGGGCACTGGCTCCACTCACGGCCATCAGGACACCGGGGCCCTCCGTTTATTCCCCGTCAGCCAAGCAAATGGTTTCAGAGCCAACTCTGACAGTGTTTTCAAATAGGACAAAGCTAAAACAAACAAACAAACAAACAACAACAACAACAAAAACTCTTTGTTTGGAGAGCAGAACCTGCTACGTATTAGAGGTGACAGTTTAGGCTGAGCTGCAGATGGAAACTTCCCCTCATAGGTTTTTTAGGGAGTCTCTCTCTGGCTGGTCTGTCCAACTGGAATCTCTCTCATTGGATTTCCCCGAGGCCATCTCCTTCTTGTCTTTCAGAACGCAGCTTTCAAGGTCACCTCCCCAAGGTAACCACCCACTGTCACCGCCACCGTCCTGCTGTTCCACGTCCCAACATCCTCCTGCCAGTGACAATGCAGGCACTTTGAAAGCCGGGACTGTGTCTGCTCTTTTGGCTGAATTATGACCCAGCACCTCAAAAACTATCCAGCACATTGTAGGCATTTAATAAATACATTTGATTATGTTGAACAAATGAATGGTGTTGAAGACCCAGGGTGTGCATTTTCTTTGATGAAGAGATGGAGAAAATGTAACACAGTGGAGCAGAGTGGAGGCTTAGGGAGTCAGACCTGAATCAGGAAAGAAAACCAATGGCATTTTTTCCCCATCAAATATAACCTGCTCACAAACGAGGACTTTGAGATCAGATTCCATTAGGGTTCCTACCAGGCAGGCAACTCGGAGACATTGGGATGACCCCCCAGCATCTGCGACCTTAGTGTTCTCTTCCTTCGTAGATCACATCCACACCCTACCTAGTCCTGAAATCCCTATCTCATTTCTAAAATGTTTTCCTACAACCTAATAAGTTTGACTTCCTCCCTCACTTTGGAAGGCGATGCCATTTTACATTTTAAAAGTCAAAAAGTAAACAAGTTTCTAGTGTATAGCACAGGGAACTATATTCAATATCCTGGGATATACCATAGTGGGAAAAAAGTGAAAAAGAATATGTATATATGTATAACTGAGTCACTTTGCTGTACAACAAAGCTCAACAGAACATTGTAATTCAACCAATACTTCAATTAAAAATAAATTTTAAACAATAAGTAAAATGGTAAAAAATAAGAATGGAAAATTTTGACTTTTAGTTACTATGTGTAAAAAAGTTCATCAAGAAATTAAAGTGACGTATTGCAATTTGAAAAAGAAAAAAGAAGGGAAAGAAGAGACTTCTCATCCCTCCAAACAAATCTTGATTCTCCTGCAGGAAACAGTATCTGTGTGACCTTGATCAAGTCACTTCCCTTCTCTGGGCCTCAGTTTTCTGTAAAGGGAGGAGATGCTGCTGGCTGGTGTCCAGGGTCCATCCAGAGGGCTGTGAGCTTCTGATGCCCTTGCCCAGGGAACATCTTCAAAGGGGAGGAGAAGCCTCAGGACCTAGCATCCCCAGGAATTACAGGAAGCAGAGGGACTTTTTTCCAATGTCCAGGCCCCTACCTGCTTGTTCCCTGGGGCTGGTCCTTCCCCTGCCACTACAACACTTCATGAGGACCCTGTTTGACAAGAGAGAAAAAGCAGAGTTACCTCTTAAGGTAGATTGACTACAAAAATGGCCCCAGTTCGCCCAATCCTGTGTGTAAGTCCTTTGCAATGTACTGTAAATCCACACACCTGTTTCAAGAGGTAGAGCCTAGCCTCCTACTCCTTAAATTTGGACTGGCTTGATGGTTGCTTTGGCCAAAATGATGCTCTAGAAGTATCAATGTGTGAATCTGGAGCTCAGGCTACAAAAGGTCTTGCACAATCTTTTCTCCTTCTTAGGCCCCTGTCACCACCATGAAGGTAGCCCTAGGCTAGCCTGTTGGAGGATGGGACACATGGCATAGTGGGCCCAGCCAAGGCCGTTCTAGATCAGCCAACAGCCGGCTGAGCACCAGACACACGAGTGAGCCAACGGCCCAGCCAAGATCAGTCAAGCCTGGCTCGGACCAGCAGAAAAGCACAGCACCCCACAGACTTGTGAGAATGACAAATGGTTGTTTTCAGGTGGCTTGTTACGCAGCAGTAGCTGGCAGATGAAATTCCCCAGGTCTCCCCCCATGGCATCCCAGTCCTCCCTTATTTTGCACCCTGTAGCATCCTTGCCCACGGTCTGCCCTTCCTGCCTCTGCACTGCCAAATCTATTTCTTAAAAATACAACCTCCTTCCTGTAAGTATGCATCAAGGCATACGTGCAAGTACTTACATGATGCAATTTTATTTTTCAGGGTCTCTTAAAAACTGGGTAGCGTGAAGTATCTGACATTGTCACTCAAAGAATCAGCCTTTTGTTGCTTCTTTTTTAATTAATTTTTTAAATTGAAGTATAGTTGGTTTACAGTGTTATGTTAATGTCTGCTGTACAGCAAAGTGACTCAGTTATACACATACACACATTCTTTTTCATATTCTTTTCCATTGTGGTTTATCCCAGGATATTGAATATAGTTCCCTGTGCTCTACAGTAGGACCTTGTTGTTTATCCATTCTGTATGTAATAGTTTGCATCTACTAACCCCAAACTCACAGTCCAACCCTGCACAAACCCTGCCCCCTAGGCAACCAGAAATCTGTTCTCTGTGTCTGCAAGTCTGTTTCTGTTTCATAATAGATTCATTTGTGTCATATTTTAGATTCCACATATAAGTGTTATTACATGGTATTTGTTTTTCTCCTTCTGACTTACTTCACTTAGTATGATAATCTGGAGCACAGGCTACGAAAGGTCTTGTACCATATCCAAAGAATCAGTCTTTTGAATTGCAATACAGATTATACACACAGGGTGGATGAACAGACATCTCATCTCAGTCTTAGCGGCAGGCGTTAGTGGGCAAAGGGGAAATCAGATGCAGAAATGATCTCTTTTATGCTTGGGAAGGGACTCTTTCAGGGGTGCAGATTTGCTAGGGTGCTCTGGTAGAGGCCTCCGTGAGGTCTCTGGAATCAAGCAGGCCAAGGAAGCGGGAGTCCTAAGGCATGACCAGGTCCATAATTTTGCTGAGGACCGACCTGTTTTCTTGTGCAATTATTCCATTTTCCCGATCTGTTCAATCAACAATTGGTCAGAAGTCTGCCATAAACTATAAATGAGGCAGAGCCCCTGACCTCAAGGAACTTACTAATTTATGATCCCAAATGTGCAAAAAAGCCCTAGGAGCTTATGCTCATTCATCATTAGGTTCAGATTTAGTTGTACCTTCTAAAAGTTTGGAGATAGAGTCAAAATCAATGATCAACAGTTAGAAATCTCAATGAGAAAGGTATTTATATTACATAGGAGTTTATAGTTCTCCACATTACTCAAATCGCACTTCTCTCTGCAAATACCATCACTATTCAAAGGCAAATTCTTTTTTTAATTCATTAATTAATTAATTTATTGGCTGCATTGGGTCTTTGTTGCTGTGAGAGCTTTCTCTAGTTGCAGTGAGCAGGAGCTATTCTTCGTTGCTGTGTGCGGGCTTCTCATTGCGGTGGCTTCTCTTGTTGCAGAGCACGGGATCTAGGTGCGTGAGCCTCAGTAGTTGTGGCACAGAGGCTCAATAGTTGTGGCTCATGGGCTCTAGAGCGCAGGCTTAGTAACCGTGGCGCATGGGCTTAGCTGCTCTGTGGCATGTGGGATCTTCCCAGTTCAGAGCTCGAACCCCTGTCCCCTTCGAACCCGTGTCACCTGCATTGGCAGACGGATTCTTAACCACTGTGCCACCAGGGAAGTCCCCAAAGGCAAACTCTTGATTTGCAGCCATGTGCCCAAACCCATCTCCCTCCTCTGTAAATGATTCCTGTGTTCAGCTAATGGCTCAGGCCAAAAATACAGGCATATTGTGTAAAAATAAAGCTATAGACATTTATATATAAACTCTATTATCCCTTTTTTATACTGTATCTATTATAAATGCTGTAACTATACCCCCACGATATATACAGAATCCAACCAGTTCTCACCGCCTCTGTCACCTCCATCCTCAAACAAGCCACCCCATACCTCTCACCTGGATTTTTTGCAAACATCTCATAACTGGTCTTCCTATTTCCATCCTTCTCCCCTACATGCTTTTCTAAGCAGTGGGCAGAAAGATCCTGATGAAACATAAGTCTGATTATGTTAATCCCCAGCTCAAAACTCTCCAATGGCTTCCCAACCCACTTACAATAAAGTCCAAACTTCTCATCAGAGCCTGTGGGGCCCCAGATGATCTGGCTCTGACCACCTCTCTAACCACATCTCCCATTCCTTGGCCCCTTGGTACCCTGTTCTGGTCACACGGGCAGTATTGCTTTTCCTTAATCTGCCAAACCTCCCTCCCTCAGGGCCTTTGCACTTGCTGTTTGCTCTGCCTGTGGCCCTCCTGACCAAGTTCTTCTCGTGGACCATTTCTCAAGAGTTTTCAATCTCTACTCAGATTCTATCTATTTGAAAAGAACTTCCTTGATCACAAGAGCTAAAAGCACCATCACCACACCCCTTGTTCTCCACAGCATCCTTGGCTCGCTATCCCTGAACCCTGCTCACCACCACCTTCTATTATATTAAGCATTTGTTTCTTTACTGATCTGTTGCTAAATATGAGCTGCTTGAGTGCAGAGGACTCGGCTGTCCTGGGTGCCCCCAGATTCCTAGAATTTGGGACAGTACCTTGCTGTTCCCAACTGTGAAATAGATATTTGTGGAATGAATGCCTACGTGTTCACAATAATTCCCCCTAATAGTTTAAAGTGTTTCATTTTTAGGTAACTAATAAGAACCTACCATATAGCACAGGGAACTCTACTCAATACTCTGTAATGGCCTATGCGGGAATAGAATCTAAAAAAGAGTGGATATATGTATAACTGATTCACTTTGCTGTATAGCAGAAACTAACACAATATTGTAAATCAACTATACACCAATAAAAATTAACTTAAAAAAGAAAGAAAATGAAAAACAAAAGTTTCATTTTGTGAAATAACCATTGAGTGAGTGGACAAGTCTGTAGCAGAGCTCAAACGTGACTTGAAACTCAGAAGGTGTGCATTCAACCCCATTGCTTCTCTGTTAAAAAACAAACATGCCTTTGTTTTTCCTTCTTCAAATCATGCCTTCCCCCTTCCCAACCTGAGAGGTACTAACATTACTTCTATCTGAGGCCTAGAATAGGTAAGTCAGCCTGGGTCTTTGCTGTCTCACCGAGAGGTCAACCTCTAGGAGGCAAATTCTGCCTGGGAATTGAGGCCGGAGAAAGTCACTCTGGGGATCATGTTGGAGGCAGAACCCCTGCACATGTGCTTTCAATTCCTGTAACACAGGGTGGAAGCCCCCCTTCCCAGGCCCTCCCCCCACCCCCTCCCCTGGTGGAATAGTCTCTGTGCCCCTGGGTCGCTGGTTCCTAGGAGTACTGCCAGCCCTTGGGAATCCCAAGGCCTAACACTCAATGCCTTCTGGTCAGGCACAAACAAACAGCTGTCCATGTCTTCCTGGGTGTGTACTCGATGTCATCACAACAATGATGTCTGCCATTGGCACAGGCTGGGTGCAGACACTGAGGCCTCCGGGCTGACAGCTGCATTGGGTCATTTTCAGTTAGAGGAGGACTTGGAAAAGAAAACAAAAAACCCAACATCACAGTGTCTCCTGAAGCCTGCTTGCTCCAGGCCCGGGGACACCCAGGTGGAGCCGGGTCCCCACTCTTTGGCTTCAGGGAGGACAGCCAGCAGGTGGCCAGCCAGAGGACAGCTGGGAGTGTCCTGCCCCGACTCAGGCTGCACTTCCAGACAGAAGAAAGCATGGGGGCCTCAGCAGGCCAGCTGCCTCCTGAAGGGTCTCACTCTTTGCAAATCTCTGTTCTCACGAGGGAAGCCACACAACACAGAGGAGCAGGGTGTCATGGAGAATTGGATTTGAACCTGGATTTTGCTACTTGCTGGCTGTGTGACCTGGGGCGAGTTCCGTGGCCTTGTTGTATTAGTCAGGACTCCAGCAGGAAGCAGAGACACAGTCAAATTGGATAATTTGAGGCAAAGTCTATTAAGGGAATCTTTACAAAAGTGTGGGCACAGGTGGCAGTGCAGTCCCAGGCACTGCCTCGGACTCAAATATGGCTTTGCAGGTCATGGCCATGACCACCACTTGGCCTGAAGTTTCCGTGCTGTCTACTGGGAACTGCAGATAGAGAGTGTGGTGTAACGAGGGCTGACTGACAGGCTCTGGGACTCTGCAGGGAGGGGCTGGGAGGGAGCACGCTGACCTTGCATCTCCTGTGGGAGTTCTGGATGGGCTGGACCCATCTGCGTGGCAGTGGGCAAGGGAGCCCATTGGTGACATCCATCTGGGTTGCTGTAGGTCAGCCTTGCAGCCCAGAGCAGGGTGGAGAGGGGTGGAGAAACGATCTAGAGGAGCAATTGGAAAATCTATAGGACATCCTCTCGGTCTCAGCGTATTTACTCAAAAGTGCAAGGGTTCTGTATGGGGAAGATAGGGCAAGGAATGTAAACGGAACACGGTACGGTAGGCATTCCCCAAACCTCAGCCAATACTGGCAGCAGAGCAAGGGACTTACAAATGACGGAAGGGGCGGGCAGGGTTCTGAGGCCACATGGGACTAACGGGGCTGGTCTGACCCCAGGAGGGCCAGTTCTGCCTTCAGAGAAAGAGTGGTGGGAAGAAAGGCTCTCTAGCCCCTTAAACCCAATCTCAATTTCCTTGTCTGCACAGAGTCTGATGGTGATAGGACAGTGCCACTCTTGCAGGACTTTTTAAAAAAAATAAATAAATTTATTTATTTATTTATTGGCTGTGTTGGGTCTTCATTTGCTGCACACGGGCTTTCTCTAGTTGCGGCAAGCAGGAGCTACTCTTCATTGTAGTGTGCAGGCTCCTCATTGCCATGGCTTCTCTAGGTGTGAGGGCTTCAGTAGTTGCAGCACATGGGCTCAATAGTTGTGGTGCATGGGCTTAGTTGCTCTGCAGCATATGGGATCTTTCTGGACCAGGGATCAAACCTATGTCCCCTGCCTTGGCAGGCAGATTCTTAACCACTGCGCAACCTTGGAAGTCCCTCTGCCAGGATTTTGAGAGCCAAGAGGGAGAGATAACGCATGTGAAAGTATTTTGTGAACTACGAAACGTTCATTTTTCACTTGGGGTGGGAGGGCTGGTGCTTGTTTCATCCTCAAAACAGAAAACCACATAAAAGCTATGGGGACATATTGTCTTCTTTACTATGAAATCAGATGCAGAAAACATTTTCCTTACTTTAGGATGCCAGTGAATTGTCCTTGTTGGATGGAATATTACCATCCAGAAGTAAGGAATTAAGGATTCGAATACCAACTTTCTCCCGTTTTCCCGAGATATTTTAAATCCACGTCCCCCACTGCCTCTTAGCATCCCTGCAGGCAAAGCAGGGACTGTAATACTCAGTAAAGCGCTTTATACTTTGGAGAAGAGAAAAGAGTCACCCCAACAATTCAAGGTTTTATCCGCCTGAGTGACCTATCCCAAGAGGAATATGTATTCTATGGCAGAGCTTAGAAATATAAGAGAATGTGGACATATCTAAAATTTTCCAAAAATTGGAATGGCACAGAGGACTATTTTCAATGGCCGGTTCTCCTGGAGGCAATATTAGTTGGAAAGATCCCATGGTTGGATCCCCTGGGCAGAGCCCAGTCCCAGGCCACCTGGGCAGGATCAGAGGAAAGTAGAAACTACACGGCCGCCCCCAGTTTACAGATGAAACATACTTAGAGCTGCAGTGTGACCTCAGGGCCCCAGCACCGGTGGCCACAGGCACAGCTGTAAGAAAGCGCAGCGCAGGCTGGATGCGGGGCAACAGGAATGGGACCTTGGGGCAGCCGGGGCCCCCTCTGGGGTTCTATCCAGTCCTACTGTGCTTGATTCTGACCCTGAGCCAGCCACCCTGCCCCTCGGTTCCTCACCTGGGGATGAGGGGATGGGCCAGGCCAGTGGTTTCGCAGTCTTGGTGTTTGGAAGAAACCAGTGGATGTTTTTTAAAAATCCTGTTTCTCGGGCTTTTGCTGCTAGAGGTTTTGAGTCCGTGGGCTTGGAGCACAATCCTGGAATCTGTATTTTTACAGATACCTGCAGTGATTTCGCGGAGAAGCCATGCTTAGGAGCCAGGAGTCTCGGTGGCCTCTTGGGTCCTCCCAGCCCGGCTCCAGCTCTCTCCTACCCTGTGGGAACAAGCTCTAGAGACTGTAGGTTTGGAGCAGAATTTCATAGAAGGGCAAAGAGGGGGAGAGTTTTTCCAGCACAGGGATAGATGGTGTAGGGACAGCTGTGGTAGCTGCAAAGGCCTGGATTTTCTTTTTTCAGCCTATTCTGAGTCCTGACTGGTTTTTATTGCTATCCCCATGGGAAATGATTGCACTGTCTTGACCATTTCCATGCTTGAGATACTGTAATTTCTCACCTAACCTTGTAAAAATCCGCTCTAAATTGATTGAAAAGTTGTCATCATATCAACACCTAAAGCACTGCATGCACCCTCTCCATCTGCTGAGAATTCCACAGTGGCCTGGAAAGAACTTACAAGGCACCTGTGTGCAGCTGTAGCTTCTTCCTCAGATTGCTGTTTTGTAGACAAGCAGGGGCCCCCAGGGTCTGCATCTTTACACAAGGAGCAGTCTCCCAGCCGAGGGGAGACTGTGAGAGCTGGGATAGGAGGTGCCAACGGGAGATGGGGCAAAGGAATAAGCAGAGGCTGAGGGAGTGGACTTGGATGTTGGGGGCGTGGCTTGGCCCTCCCCAGCTGGGCAGGCCCCAGGCTGGAAGCCAGGCTGGGACTGTATCCCGCAGAGGCACCAGGATGAGAAGAACAAGGCCTGAGGCACAGGGTAGCTGGGCTCCATCCTGGAGAGACGGGGGTGGACAGGGTGCTGCAGCAGGCAGTACCAGGGGGTCAGCAGGCCCGGGAGTTCTACTCAGAGCATCAGGCAGCAGCTGGACACCAGGGTCAAGCCCCAGGGACAAGGGCTGATGTGCCCCAGGCTCTAGGTTTGGGGCAGGAGGATAGGGGAGGCAGTAAGATGAGGCCCCCTTAACCAGTCCTGCCTTACAAGCTGCGATGCTGGGCCCCTTCACTCCTTACGATGCTCTGAAGCCATGTGATGCCCACGTATAGGGGAGGAAACCGAGGCATAGGGAGGTTCTAGAACAGGGCTGCCAGCTGGCAGAGCTGGTATTTAAACCCCAGTCTGTGTGGTCACCAAGCATGTGCTCTTTGCCAAGAGAGGGAGGGTGGGCAGGAACCGGTCCAGGGGATGTGTCCCAAGACTGGCATCTGTGTGGGAGGCGTGGACCACACAGGTGCTCCACAGATCCCCCAGCCTTCCAGACCCAGGGCGGCACTGGGAGGTTGTGGGGAGGGGCCGAGGCTAGCCCTGGCTCTCTATTGTCTCTCCGGCAGGCTTGGTGGGTAGGCCTGGTGGGGCTGAAGAAGGTCAGGGCAGCGGTGAGGACAAAAGGACAACGGATTTGTCCGGCCCTTGCAGATCAGAAATCCAAGGCCAAGGCCTGGCCAGGACTCCACTGGGATCGGTCACCCCTCACCCAGTGTCTGCAGGGACTTTACAGTGAGGACGGGTGTGGACTGGAAAGAACCTGGCTGTAAGGAGGCTGCTGGGAAAGAGTGGTCACGATGATGCTGGTGAGAGGTGATCAAGGCTTGAAAGGTGGAGAAGGATGTGTCTGGAAGAGAGGCTGGGGCAGGCGTGTCAGGCTGGGGCAGCTCCATGTGGGGACCGGCTCAGAAGTGGAGGTGGGGGCAAGGCCTGCTCTGGAGTCGGGCCAAGTGACGTTCAGATCCCAGGCTGGTGAGCACGGGCCGATCCGTGACTTACCTGAGCCTCTATTCCTCACCTATAAAAAAAGGCAGGAGTCATGCACACCTCTTGGGTTTTGTTTTGAGGAATGAGATGGATGGTGCATGTACTTCAGACACAGAGATGTGACTGGATAACAGCTGATGGTGCTAAGGGTCCCGGCAGCCAAGGTGAGAGGAGAGAAGAGGCCCAGGGATGCTGGAAGGAGTTGACACAAGGTCACCTCGCAGTGCAGGAGATCCTAAGCAACATCACAGGAGCAGAGAGGCAGCCGAGCCCAAGGCTTGCAGCCAGCTTTTAAATCCCAGAGCACTGGGCTGACAGCACTGCCAGCAGTGGTGGCTGCCTCATGCCGAGGCTTTAGGGTACCCACCTGCCTGGGCTCCTTGGATGGGCTCCAGAAGGCCAGGCAGCCAGACATGAGGTCATGCATTTATGACAGGGAGCTGCGCAGCTGGGGTGGCGGGGAGGGGGCGGCGGGACAGGGGCTCGGCTACATCTCAGTGCTCCTGGGGGCACCCAGGCTGCCCAGAGGGACTTGACCGAGGCCCCGAAGCAAAGCTGCCTTAGGTGCCTGTTGGGGGGAGATGGTCCTGCTCATCTGCCTTCCCACCAATGCCCTTGTCTCCTTCTTCTCACTGTCCTGGGCCGAGCGCCCTGCCCTGCCCCCCACCCCCGCCCTCAGCAAAGCTCCTGAGCTTGGTGGCAGGTGTCAGTGTGGGGCAGCTGACAGGTCTGACAGGCACCAGGTGAGAGCATGGGCTGCTCAGGGCTTTCAGTCACTACCGGACAACTCGGGCCATTGAAACTCGGCCCTGCTGGGGAGGAGGAGGTGCCCCCACCCTCAGAGACGGCCTCTAGGGCCAAGGGGAGAGACAGGGAGATCAGGGAAAGGCCACCCAGGGGATGGGGTTGTGGGGAGAGGTGAACAAATGGCCCCAGAGGCCATGTGACCCAGGCCCCACACTTCACAAGTGGGGAAACTGAGGCCAGAAAGGGGCAGTAAACCTCTCAGCCCACATGAGGAGCTAGTGGTTGTAGAAGTCTGAACCCCCACTCCCAACTCTGCAAAAGATACCCACGTGCTAGTATCTAGAAACTTTGAATGTTACCTTATACAGAGTGAGGGGGTGAGGGGGAGGTCTTTGCAGATGTAATCAAATTAAGGATTTTGAGATGGGGAATTTCTTCTGGATTATCTGGAAGGGTCCTAAATGCAATCACATGTACCCTCATAAGAGGGAGGCAGAGAGAGACTTGTTGACACGCAGAGAAGGCCACGTGAAGATGCGCACACTGGAAAATGCTGACCTTGAGGACTGCTGGAGTTATGCAGCCACAGATCACCCGGCCCTGGAAGAGGCATGGATCCCTGGAACAGGGAGCCTCCCATGGAGCCTCCGGAGGGGTTGTGGCCCTGCTCTCACCTTGATTTTGGCCCAGTGAAACAGATTTCAGACTTACAGGCCCCAGAACTGTGAGAGAACAAATTTCTGTTGTTTGAGCTACTGAGGTTGTGGTCATTTGCTACAGAAGCCACAGGAAATTAACACAGCTGTTTACTAAGACCAGGCCCTGCCCCAGAGCTGGGTTTTTCCTACTATCACCCATTGTACTGATAGCAGGGAGAGATGATGGGGCCAAGAAGGCAGGGACCCTGATTTCCATCAAGAGCTCACCTGCCAGCCCTTCTATGTCCCAAAGGTTAGGGACAGAGATGGGTGACATGGGATAGATCAGTGAGGGAGAAGTGCAGGAAATGGGTGCATTCTGTCCTGTGTGTGTGAGGAGAGAGCCAGTGAGACCAGGATAGAAGCGGGGCCCAGACCGGCTTCCTGCTGCTACCCAGCTTTAGTGATGTCTAAATGCAGTCTAGGGTATTTACAGCGGAAGCTGCTACCGTGTGGCCCGAAGCACTTGACTGTCTGAGTCAGCATCTCCTGCAGCCCAAGAGGGAGTTCCTCAGGTTTATTAGGAGAAAGGCCATTTGGGGAAAGCACTGTTAAAGCAGGTCACTTCCTCCCCACTGTAAGGTAGCCCTGAAAGAGTCCTGCTTTTGTGCAGCAGCACTGGCTAGAGGCCTGGGCCCACCTCCCCTGGGAGCCCACACATGAGAAAAAGGCCTCAGTTGGGCAGCCTCAGCTTATCTGGAGGAATCCTGAAGGGGGATGCAGGAGAAGAGACCACCACTCTGCCCCAGCCGCCTGCAGCTGTGTGGCTTTGGAGGACTGGACCTCCCGGAAGTTGTAACAGTTAAAAGAGAACGTGTATGTGAAAGGGCTTTTGTAAACTGTAAGGTCCAGGCTCACAGGGGTTATTATTTCTACCCCCTTAGCTTTGCTGGTTTTCCCAATCAGGTCTTACTACACCCCAGTCAGGTGAGCTGGCTGGGACAGTGGGAAGACTGTGACGCCACAGTTTGCCTGACTCAGAGCCAGTGCATCCATTATGGAAAAAGAGCAGAATGAAAGCTATTCCAGGGCCCATGCTACACACTTCCAAGAAATTGGCTGGTGGGATAGCCTTGTCCCTCAAGAGCTATGTCCCTAGCAGGGGACACTAATTGCATACACAGGAGATGACCTTATTAGAAAGAAACACATCTATAAGTGTTATGATGTGGAAATGCTGAAAGCCCACACAGCTGCAGCACAGGGAAAGGACATTGGGCTCTCCCTAGCAGTCTGACCCTTGCAACATCAAAGCCCAAGGCCAGGCCTGGGTGCACAGGGGATGGGAGCAGGGTGGGCTATCTAAGAGAAGCAAAGACAAGGAGCAAAAAGGGATCTCCCTTCGTATTGTGGAGTCAAAGGGTAAAGGAGGTTCTGGCTCAGGATGCTGTGGTTCCCTGAGCCTGGCAGCAGTGACAGGGCAGGCATTCTGGTAGGAGGCCCTGCTGAGCTCAGCACTGGGTGGGTGGGATGGAGTTGGGTGGGCCTTAGGAGGAGGACACAGGCTCTCCTGAAGCATCACCCTGGCTGGGACCTAGTTCCGCATCCCTACCGGCCACTGAGCACCAGATGCCGGCCTCAGGGCATGAGACCTTGGACTTGGCCAAAACTCCATGTTCCAGGAAGTACACAGTTTCACAGGGAAGCCATGGTCTCACAGAGGCAAGTCTGAGTTCTGGCCACAATAACCAGGCAGAACCCACAAGAACAGTGCTTTGTGAGCGGGCGGCATCTGGAAATGAGGACTGGCCTGGGAGGTAGGGCATGCAATGTGAATCATCCTTCTCAGACCTCAGCATGCTGTGCTCCTGCAAAACTCTTCTTGGCTTTGTTTCATTATCTTTTTCCTCTTCTTCCTTGATCCCCAGTCCTCTGACCCACCCCTGCCATGTTAGGTATAAATCCTTGAATAGGAATGTATACATGTAAAAGACATTGTGTATGTGTGTATATCTTATCTACATAAATGGCAATGTGTTGCGGACTTCGTTTCTTCTTATTTTTTTTTAATTTAAAATTGTTTTTAAAATCTGCCCATGATGCTGTATGTTCTTCCCAGTTTTGGTTCTAACTGCCTGGTGTTCCATGGTGCCCCATCCCTTTCACTGGTCCAGGCTCTTAGGGATGTGGACCAGGTCTCCATCCAACTCTGTTCACATCCTTCTGTGACCAGGGCTTGAGTCATTAAGTGAAAACATCCTTTGTGCTCACTATTCCCAGATTTCTCTCCAGAACCTCTGAACCAGTCTACCCTCCTGCCAGTAGTGCATGAAGAGTCAAAGCTTTCCTTCTGTTCCCTGGTCCTCACCAGCATCCTTGACAATCTGATGAAAACACAGTTTTGGGTTTTGTGGTAGTTAAGAGCATGGGTTCAAATCTTCACTCCATCACTTACTAGCTATATGACCTTGGGTAAGACATTTCTCGGTGCCTGTTTTTGCATCTATAAAATGGAGGTAGTAATATAATTATTCACGGGGTTATCATGAGGAACAAATGAATTAATGAGATGTAGTGCATATTTGTTTAGTAATTACTTCTACTATTACTACTAGTAGTACTGCTACTACTAGTACAACTATTGCTAGCACTGGTACTACTAGTATAACTTGCTACTGCAGCTACTGGTACTACTACGTTTACTGAGCTTTAACATCTCTTTATGTACTCTTTGGCCACTTGGGATTTCCCCATTGTGGGGACCCCATTGTGTATATCTTTTTACCATTATTCCACTGGGCACCCATGTTTTGTTGCTGATTTGTGTTTTTTGAATAACCTAGATAATAAGCCCATATTTATTTTTTATTGTTGCACATATCTTCTCTCAATCTGTTACTGGTTTATTATCTTGTGACAGTGATGCTTTTGGTTAAACACAAATTTTGAAAAAATCAAATCTGTCTTTTCTTATTTCCTTGTGATCTGTGTTATTGAATTGAAAGTGTTATTTAATATCTCTTTCCCCACCACAAAATTATAAATATATTACCTATTTATTTAATGGTGTTATAATTTTACTTTTAAAATATATATCATTATAAATAAGGACACACAAGCTTTAAATGACACATTAGATCATGTCAACTTAATAGATATTTATAGGACATTCCATCCAAAAACTACAGAATACACTTCCTTCTCAAGTGCACACAGAACATTTTCCAGGCTAGATCACATCTTGGGTCACAAATCAAGCCTCAGTAAATTCAAGAAAATTGAAATCATATCAAGCATCTTCTCTGACCACAATGACATGAGACTAGATATCAATTACAGGAAAAAAACTGTAAAAAATACAAGCACATGGAGGCTAAACAATATGCTATTAAACAACCAAGAAATTGCTAAAGAAATCAAAGAGGATATCAAAACTATTCAGAAACAAATGACAATGAAAACACAACAACCCAAAACCTATAGAATGCAGCAAAAGCAGTTCTAAGAGGGAAGTTTATAGCAATACAGTCCTACCTCAAGAAACAAGAAAAATATCGAATAAACAACCTAACCTTACACCTAAGACAGAGAAAGAAGACCAAAAAATCCCCAAAGTGAGCAGAAGGAAAGAAATCATAAAGATCAGAGCAGAAATAAATGAAAAAGAAATGAAGGAAACAATAGCAAAGATCAATGAAACTAAAAGTCAGTTCTTTGAGAAGATAAACAAAATTGATAAACCATTAGCCAGACTCATCAGGGAGAAAAGGGAGAAGATGCAAATCAACAGAATTAGAAACGAAAAAGGAGAAATAACAACGGACACCGCAGAAATACAAAAGATCATGAGAGACTACTACAAGCAACTATATGCCAATAACTTGGATAACCTGGAAGAAATGAATAAATTCTTAGAAAAGTACAATCATCCAAGACTGAACCAGGAAGAAATAGAACATATGAACAGACCAATCACAAGTATGGAAATTGAGACTGTGATTAAAAATCTCCCAACAAACAAAAGCCCAGGGCCAGATGGCTTCACAGGCAAATTCTATCAAACATTTAGAGAAGAGCTAACACCTATCGTTCTCAAACTCTTCCAAAATATAGCAGAAGGAGGAACACTCCCAAACTCATTCTATGAGGCCACCATCACCCTGATACCAAAACCAGGCAAAGATGTCACAAAAAAAGAAAATTACAGACCAATATCACTGATGAATATAGATGCAAAAATCCTCAACAAAATACTAGCTAACAGAATCCAACAGCACATTAAAAGGACCATACACTGTGATCAAGTGGGGTTTATCCCTGGAATGCAAGGATTCTTCAATATATGCAAATCAATCAATGTGATACATCATATCAACAAAGTGAAGGATAAAAACCATATGATAATCTCAATAGATGCAGAAAAAGCTTTTGACAAAATTCAACATCCATTTATGATAAAAGCTCTCCAGAAAATGGGCATAGAAGGAAATTATCTCAACATAACAAAAGCCATATATGAGAAACCAAAAGCCAACATTGTTCTAAATGGTGAAAAACTGAAGGAATTCCCTCTAAGGACAGGAACAAGACAACGGCGCCCACTCTCACCATTATTGTTCAACATAGTTTTGGAAGTTTTAGCCACAGCAATCAGAGAAGAAAATGAAATAAAAGGAATCCAAATTGGAAAAGAAGAAGTAAAATTGTCACTCTTTGCTGATGGCATGATATTATACATAGAAAACCCTAAAGACTCTACCAGAAAACTGCTAGCACTAATCGATGAATTTAGTAAAGTAGCAGGATACAAAATTAATGCTCAGAAATCTCTTGCATTCCTACACACTAACAACAAAAAAGCAGAAAGAGAAATTAAGGAAACTGTCCCATTTACCATTGCAACAAAGAGAATAAAATACCTAGGAATAAACCTGCCTAAGGAGGCAAAAGACCTTTATGCACAAAACTGTAAGACACTGATGAAAGAAATCAAAGGCAATACAAACAGATGGAGAGACACACCACGTTCTTGGATTGGAAGAATCAACATTGTGAAAATGACTATACTACCCAAAGCAACTTACAGATTCAACGCAATCCCTATCAAATCACCAACGGCATTTTTCACAGAACTAGAACAAGAAATCTTATGATTTGTAGGGAAACGCAAAAGACCCTGAATAGCCAGAGCAATCTTGAGAAGGAAAGACGGAGCTGTGGAATTAGGCTTCCTGACTTCAAACTATACTACAAGGCCACAGTGATCAAGACAGCATGGTACTGGCACAAAAATAGAAAGGAGGATCAATGGAACAGAATAGAGAACTCAGAGGTAAACCCAAGCACATATGGGCAGCTTATCTTTGACAAAGGAGGCAAGACTATACAATGGAAAAGAGACAGCCTCTTCAATAAGTGGTGCTGGGAAAATTGGACAGCAACATGTAAAAGAATGAAATTAGAACACTTCCTAACACCATACACAAAAATCAACTCAAAATGGATTAAAGATCTGCATGTAAGGCCAGACACTATAAAACTCCTAGAGGAAAACATAGGCTGAACACTCTATGACATACATCAAAGCAAGATCCTTTTTGACCCACCTCCTAGAATCATGGAAATAAAATCAAGAATAAACAAATGGGACCTAATGAAACTTAAGAGCTTTTGCACAGTAAAAGAAACCATAAACAAGACAAGAAGACAACCCTCAGAATGGGAGAAAATACTTGCCAATGAAGCAAAGGACAAAACATTAATCTCCAAAAGATACAAGCAGCTCATGCAGCTTAATACCAAAAAAGCAAATAACCCAATCCACAAGTGGGTGGAAGACCTAAGTAGACATTTCTCCAAAGAAGACATACAGATGGCCAACAAACATGAAAAGATGCTCAGCATCACTAATCATTAGAGAAATGCAAGTCAAAGCCACAATGAGGTATCATCTCACACCAGTCAGAATGGCCATCATCAAAAATTCTAGAAACAATAAATGTTGGAGAGGGTTGGAGGAAAGGGAACTCTCCTGCACTGTTGGTGGGAATGTAAGTTGGTACAGCCACTACGGAAAACAGTTTGGAGGTTCCTTAAGAAACTACAAATAGAACTACCATATGATCCAGTAATCCCACTCCTGGGCATATACGCAGAGAAAACCATAATCCAAAAAGAAACATGTACCATAATGTTCATTGCAGCACTATTTACAATAGCCAGGACATGGAAGCAACCTAAATGCCCATCAACAGATGACTGGATAAAGAAGGTGTGGCACATATATACAATGGAATATTACTCAGCCATAAAAAGGAATGAAATGGAGCTATATGTGATGAGGTGGATAGACCTAGAGTCTGTCATACAGAGTGAAGTAAGCCAGAAAGAGAAAACAAATACTGTATGCTAACTCATATGTACAGAATCTAAAAAAGAAGTACTGATGAACCCAGTGACAGGGCAAGAATAAGGATGCAGATGCAGAGAATGGACTGGAGGACATGGGGTTGGGGGGGTGGGGGGCGAAGGGGAAGCTGGGACGAAGTGAGAGAGTAGCGTAGACATATCTACACTACCAACTGTAAAATAGATAGCTAGTGGGAAGTTGGTGTATAACAAAGGGAGATCAACCCGATGATGGGTGATGCCTTAGAGGGCCAGGACAGGGAGAGTGGGAGGGAATTGCAGGAGGGAGGGGATATGGGGATATATGTATAAATACAGCTGATTCACTTTGGTGTACCTCGAAAGCTGGCACAAGAGTGTAAAGCAATTATATTCCAATAAAGAGCTTAAAAAAAAAAAAAAAGCTGAGACATAACTATTGAATAGGTAAATCACATATTGTAGTTGGTAATTTTAACACATTCCTCCATTAAACTAACCAATCAAACTAACAAAAAATTTTTAAAAAGGGAAAGATATGGTGGATTTGAATTATACAACTAGGCAATTAATAAGCGTGAGCTAATACATATGTACTTCACACCTAATAAATACAGAATGCATATCTTTCAAGGAACACTTGGAACATTCCCAAAAGTCAATATTAAACCTGAGTGACAAAGGAAGCCTCAATAAATTCCAAAGAACCCACATCGCACAAACTACAGTCTGACCATAATGTTGTAAAATTAGGACTCAATAACAAAATGATAGTTTTTACAAATCCCATATGCCTGAAAACTAAAAAGCATACTACCAATAACACTCTGGTTAAAGAGGAAATCACAGGGAAAATTATGAAGTACTTAAAACCAAACATAACGAAAGCACCATGTCAAAATATGTGGGACACAACTTCTTTGAGAGAAATTTAGAGCTTTAAATACATCTATCACAAAGCAAGAAAGAACAAAAACAAACGAGCTAAGCTCTCAACTCAAGAAATTAGAAAAAGAGCAATTGTGTAAACCCAAAGAACTAAGAAGGAAATAGAAAATTTAAATAAGGGCAGAAATCAACAAAATGATGAACTGAAAATGTAGAAGAATTAACCGAACTAAAGGCTGGTTTTGTGAAAAGCTTCCTATAAGTTTCTGAAGAGACATCAAAATGTGAAAAAAAGGGACAAGGGAATTTCCTGGCACCCCAGTGCTTAAGACTCAGTGCCTTCACTGCCAGACCTAAGTTTGATCCCTGGTCAAGGAACTAAGATCTCACAAGCCATTCGGCACAGCTGGAAAAAAAAAAAAAAAGATGCAGACAGAAACAGAGAGAGAGACAAGATACAGATTTTAAAATACAGAATGAATGAAAAAATAACTTTAGACACAACTGAGATTTTAAAAGAATAAAAGAATTACCATGAACTATTTCATTAAAATATTTGAAAACTTAGGTATAATGAATGAAATTCTGAAAAAAAAAGCAAAACCAGCAGAAGAAAAAAATCAGAAAAATTGAATGAATCAATTGTTCTTTTAAATGTTTAAATATCAAATTCTGCCCCCAAAATTCACACATGTGCCAACAAAGCCCCAAACTCAAAAAGTTTTATAGGAGAGTTCTATTAAGCTCTGAAGCTGTATGTGTAATCTGTCTTATGCATACTATTTCAGAACAGAGAGGGAGAGAAAAAAAAACCAGTCCAACTTTTTATGAGTCTGTTATAACCTTGATTACAAAACCAGCAAATGATAATTCAAAAGACTTACTATATTTCTGGACGTATGTAAGACTATTCAAACAAAGAAAAAGAAGTATTTGTTAACTGGATCCAACTGTGTATTTAAAATAATACCTCATGATCAAAGTGAATATTTTCAAGAAGGAGTAATAATATAAAAATTCAAAGTAATTCACTAAAATAAAGCACTAAAGAAGAATAAAAGGATATGATTATCTTGATAGATGCAGAAAGTGCATTAAACAAATTTCAACAGCTTTTCAGAAAAATAGTAAAAATAGTAATAATTCTCAAAAAACCAGGAATAGAAGTCTTTTTATTTGATTAAGAATAGATACCAAATTCTCAGAGTGTAAATTATCTCCAAGAAAGAAATTTTAGACTTATTCTGTTTAAGCTGCAGTTCAGTATAAGAAATGCTCCTTATGACCACTTCTCTTTAATACAGTACTGGAATACTGGCAAATATAATAAGACCAAAAAAAAAAGTAAACATTAGAAATAATGATAGAAAACGAATAGATAAAATATATTATTGGCAGATGGTAGAATTATCCACATAGAGAAATCAGTAGGACTATCAGCTTGTCTATCAGAACTAACATGAGTTCACCAATGTTGACAAATGTAAGATCGATTTATAAAAATCAGTAGCATTACATTATTCCTGCAAAAACTTTTCTATATTATACATATTTTTATGTATTAGAAATATGTAAAAATCAACAACTTCATCAAAATTGCAGGCAAAACTAGAATTAGCTTTTAAAAAAGATGTATAAGATCTTTACATAAAGTTAAAAAAATTAATAAGAAAGCATTGAAATAAATGAAGAAATGTATCTTATTCATGAATTATCAACCTTACATTGTAAATATGGCAAGTCTCTCTAAAATAATCTATAAGTTTATTGTATTCCCAGTTTAAATCTCATAAGGATTTTTTGAGGAACATAAGTTCATTCCAAATGTGTAGCAAATAATGTAGACCCATAAATAGCTAATTAAATTTTGTGAAAGAAAAATGTCAGGATAGCCATCTTACTCAACAGGAAACTGTGAAAATACTACAAACCCATAGTAATGTAATAAAAGAATAAATAAATAAATAAATAAATAAATAAATAAATAAATAAATAAAAGAAATGTAATTTTGATTCAGAGATAGGCAAAGAGACAAACACAATAGAATTCAATGCTAAAAAAGTCTGATCACATTCACATTGTGTATTCTTTTCCTAAGTATATATGAATGAATCACCACAAAATCATAAAAAAAGAACAATAACATTGAAGAAAAATGAAATTGTATGTCTACCTCACCAAGAGTAATTGTGAACTTTAGAAAGATTAATGATATATATATTTTTTATTAAGCTCTTTATTGGAATATAATTGCTTTACACTCTTGTGCCAGCTTTCGAGGTACACCAAAGTGAATCAGCTGTATTTATACATATATCCCCATATCCCCTCCCTCCTGCAATTCCCTCCCACTCTCCCTGTCCTGGCCCTCTAAGGCATCACCCATCATCGGGTTGATCTCCCTTTGTTATACACCAACTTCCCACTAGCTATCTATTTTACAGTTGGTAGTGTAGATATGTCTACGCTACTCTCTCACTTCGTCCCAGCTTCCCCTTCGCCCCCCACCCCCCCAACCCCATGTCCTCCAGTCCATTCTCTGCATCTGCATCCTTATTCTTGCCCTGTCACTGGGTTCATCAGTACTTCTTTTTTAGATTCTGTACATATGAGTTAGCATACAGTATTTGTTTTCTCTTTCTGGCTTACTTCACTCTGTATGACAGACTCTAGGTCTATCCACCTCATCACATATAGCTCCATTTCATTCCTTTTTATGGCTGAGTAATATTCCATTGTATATATGTGCCACACCTTCTTTATCCAGTCATCTGTTGATGGGCATTTAGGTTGCTTCCATGTCCTGGCTATTGTAAATAGTGCTGCAATGAACATTATGGTACATGTTTCTTTTTGGATTATGGTTTTCTCTGCGTATATGCCCAGGAGTGGGATTACTGGATCATATGGTAGTTCTATTTGTAGTTTCTTAAGGAACCTCCAAACTGTTTTCCGTAGTGGCTGTACCAACTTACATTCCCACCAACAGTGCAGGAGAGTTCCCTTTCCTCCAACCCTCTCCAACATTTATTGTTTCTAGAATTTTTGATGATGGCCATTCTGACTGGTGTGAGATGATACCTCATTGTGGCTTTGACTTGCATTTCTCTAATGATTAGTGATGCTGAGCATCTTTTCATGTTTGTTGGCCATCTGTATGTCTTCTTTGGAGAAATGTCTACTTAGGTCTTCCACCCACTTGTGGATTGGGTTATTTGCTTTTTTGGTATTAAGCTGCATGAGCTGCTTGTATCTTTTGGAGATTAATGTTTTGTCCTTTGCTTCATTGGCAAGTATTTTCTCCCATTCTGAGGGTTGTCTTCTTGTCTTGTTTATGGTTTCTTTTACTGTGCAAAAGCTCTTAAGTTTCATTAGGTCCCATTTGTTTATTCTTGATTTTATTTCCATGATTCTAGGAGGTGGGTCAAAAAGGATCTTGCTTTGATGTATGTCATAGAGTGTTCAGCCTATGTTTTCCTCTAGGAGTTTTATAGTGTCTGGCCTTACATGCAGATCTTTAATCCATTTTGAGTTGATTTTTGTGTATGGTGTTAGGAAGTGTTCTAATTTCATTCTTTTACATGTTGCTGTCCAATTTTCCCAGCACCACTTATTGAAGAGGCTGTCTCTTTTCCATTGTATAGTCTTGCCTCCTTTGTCAAAGATAAGCTGCCCATATGTGCTTGGGTTTACCTCTGAGTTCTCTATTCTGTTCCATTGATCCTCCTTTCTATTTTTGTGCCAGTACCATGCTGTCTTGATCACTGTGGCCTTGTAGTATAGTTTGAAGTCAGGAAGCCTAATTCCACAGCTCCGTCTTTCCTTCTCAAGATTGCTCTGGCTATTCAGGGTCTTTTGCGTTTCCCTACAAATCATAAGATTTCTTGTTCTAGTTCTGTGAAAAATGCCGTTGGTGATTTGATAGGGATTGCGTTGAATCTGTAAGTTGCTTTGGGTAGTATAGTCATTTTCACAATGTTGATTCTTCCAATCCAAGAACGTGGTGTGTCTCTCCATCTGTTTGTATTGCCTTTGATTTCTTTCATCAGTGTCTTACAGTTTTGTGCATAAAGGTCTTTTGCCTCCTTAGGCAGGTTTATTCCTAGGTATTTTATTCTCTTTGTTGCAATGGTAAATGGGACAGTTTCCTTAATTTCTCTTTCTGCTTTTTTGTTGTTAGTGTGTAGGAATGCAAGAGATTTCTGAGCATTAATTTTGTATCCTGCTACTTTACTAAATTCATCGATTAGTGCTAGCAGTTTTCTGGTAGAGTCTTTAGGGTTTTCTATGTATAATATCATGCCATCAGCAAAGAGTGACAATTTTACTTCTTCTTTTCCAATTTGGATTCCTTTTATTTCATTTTCTTCTCTGATTGCTGTGGCTAAAACTTCCAAAACTATGTTGAACAATAATGGTGAGAGTGGGCGCCGTTGTCTTGTTCCTGTCCTTAGAGGGAATTCCTTCAGTTTTTCACCATTTAGAACAATGTTGGCTTTTGGTTTCTCATATATGGCTTTTGTTATGTTGAGATAATTTCCTTCTATGCCCATTTTCTGGAGAGCTTTTATCATAAATGGATGTTGAATTTTGTCAAAAGCTTTTTCTGCATCTATTGAGATTATCATATGGTTTTTATCCTTCACTTTGTTGATATGATGTATCACATTGATTGATTTGCATATATTGAAGAATCCTTGCATTCCAGGGATAAACCCCACTTGATCACAGTGTATGGTCCTTTTAATGTGCTGTTGGATTCTGTTAGCTAGTATTTTGTTGAGGATTTTTGCATCTATATTCATCAGTGATATTGGTCTGTAATTTTCTTTTTTTGTGACATCTTTGCCTGGTTTTGGTATCAGGGTGATGGTGGCCTCATAGAATGAGTTTGGGAGTGTTCCTCCTTCTGCTATATTTTGGAAGAGTTTGAGAACGATAGGTGTTAGCTCTTCTCTAAATGTTTGATAGAATTTGCCTGTGAAGCCATCTGGCCCTGGGCTTTTGTTTGTTGGGAGATTTTTAATCACAGTCTCAATTTCCATACTTGTGATTGGTCTGTTCATATGTTCTATTTCTTCCTGGTTCAGTCTTGGATGATTGTACTTTTCTAAGAATTTATTCATTTCTTCCAGGTTATCCAAGTTATTGGCATATAGTTGCTTGTAGTAGTCTCTCATGATCTTTTGTATTTCTGCGGTGTCCGTTGTTATTTCTCCTTTTTCGTTTCTAATTCTGTTGATTTGCATCTTCTCCCTTTTCTCCCTGATGAGTCTGGCTAATGGTTTATCAATTTTGTTTATCTTCTCAAAGAACTGACTTTTAGTTTCATTGATCTTTGCTATTGTTTCCTTCATTTCTTTTTCATTTATTTCTGCTCTGATCTTTATGATTTCTTTCCTTCTGCTCACTTTGGGGATTTTTTGGTCTTCTTTCTCTGTCTTAGGTGTAAGGTTAGGTTGTTTATTCGATATTTTTCTTGTTTCTTGAGGTAGGACTGTATTGCTATAAACTTCCCTCTTAGAACTGCTTTTGCTGCATTCTATAGGTTTTGGGTTGTTGTGTTTTCATTGTCATTTGTTTCTGAATAGTTTTGATATCCTCTTTGATTTCTTTAGCAATTTCTTGGTTGTTTAATAGCATATTGTTTAGCCTCCATGTGCTTGTATTTTTTACAGTTTTTTTCCTGTAATTGATATCTAGTCTCATGTCATTGTGGTCAGAGAAGATGCTTGATATGATTTCAATTTTCTTGAATTTACTGAGGCTTGATTTGTGACCCAAGATGTGATCTAGCCTGGAAAATGTTCTGTGTGCACTTGAGAAGGAAGTGTATTCTGTAGTTTTTGGATGGAATGTCCTATAAATATCTATTAAGTTGACATGATCTAATGTGTCATTTAAAGCTTGTGTGTCCTTATTTTTCTTCTGTTTGGATGATCTGTCCATTGATGTAAGTGGGGTGTTACAGTCTCCTACTATTTTTGTGTTACTGTTGATTTCCCCTTTTATGGCTGTTAGCATTTGCCTTATGTATTCCAGTGCTCCTATGTTGGGTGCATAGATAATTACAATTGTTATATCTTCTTCAGGGATTGATCCCTTGATCATTATGTGGTGTCCTTCCTTGTCTCTTATAATAGTCTCTACTTTAACGTCTAAGTTGTCTGATATGTGTATTGCTACTCCAGCCTTCTTTTGACTTCCATTTGCATGGAATATCTTTTTCCATCCCTTTACTTTCAGTCTGTATGTGTCCCCTGGTCTGAAGTGGGTTCCTTGTAGGCAGCATATAGAAGGGTCTTGTTTTTGTATCCATTCAGCCAGTCTGTGTCTTTTGGTTGGAGCACTTAATCCAGTTACATTTAAGGTGATTATTGACATGTGTGTTCTGATTACCATTTTCTTAATTGTTTTGGGTTTGTTTTTATCGGTCTTTTCCTTCTCTTGTGTTTCCTACTTAAAAGAGTTCCTTTAGCAATTGTTGTAAGGCTGGTTTTGTGGTGCTGAATTCTCTTAACTTTTGCTTGTCTGTAAAGCTTTTGATTTCTCCATCGAATCTGAATAAGATTCTGGCTGGGTAGAGTATTCTTGGCTGCAGGTTTTTCTCTCTCATGACTTTCAGTATATCCTGCCACTCCCTTCTGGCCTGCAGAGTTTCTGCAGAAAGATCAGCTGTTATCCTTATGAGTTTTCCCTTATATGTTATTTGTTGCTTTTCTCTTCTGCTTTTAATATTTTTTTCTTTGTGTTTAATTTTCATTAGTTTGATTAATATGTGCCTCACTGTTTTTCTCCTTGGGTTTATTCTTTATGGGACTCTCTGTGCTTCTTGGAGTTGATTAATTATTTCCTTTCCCATGTTGGGGAAGTTTTCCACTCTAAGCTCTTCAAATATTTTCTCAAGGCCTTTCTTTTTTTCTTCTTCTTCTGGGATGCCTATGATTCAAATGTTGGTGCACTTAATGTTGTCACCAAGGTCTCTGAGACTGTATTCCATTCTTTTTATTCTTTTTACTTTTTCCTGCTCTGTGGCAGTTATTTCCCCCATTCTATCTTTCAATTCACTTATTCGTTCTTCTGCCTCAGTTATTCTGCTGTTTACACCATCTAGAGTATTTTTAATTTTGGTTATTTTGTTGTCCATTACTGTTTGTTTGCTCTTTAGTTCTTCTGAGTCCTTATTAACTGTTTCTTGTATTTTCTGTATTTTGTTATCAAGATTTTGGATCATCTTTACTATCATTACTCTGAATTCTTTTTCAGGCAATTTTCCTATTTCCTCTTCATTTATTTGGTCTTGGGGGTTTTTTTCCTGCTCCTTTGCCTGCATGGTGTTTCTTTATTTTCTCATTTTGTCTAATTTATAGGATTTGTTGTCTCCTTTCCCTATGCTGCCTAGTAGTAATTCCTCTTGTTTCTGCCCTCTGCCCCCTGTGGTGGGGTTTGTCCAGTATCTTGAGTAGGCTTCCTGGTGGGGGGGGTCTGGTGTCTGCTTTCTGGTGTATAGCTCTGTGTCCTTTCTCTCTGATGAGCAGGGCCATGTCAGGAGGTGTGTTTTAGGGTATCTGTGAGGTTAACATGGCTTTAGGTAGTCTGTGTGCTGTTGGGTGGGTTTGTGTTCCTGTCTTGTTTGTAGTTTGGTGTGAGGTGTCCAGCACTGGCAGTTGCAGACAGTCAGATGAAGCTGAGTCTTAGACTCTGATACAGGGCTCTGTGAGAGTTCTCTGCAGTTAATTTTCCCTGTGTCTGAGGACTCCCTAGTAGTCTAGCATCCTGGATTCAGTGCTCCCTCCTCAGAGCCTCCTACTTGATTTCTGATGGAGTAGTCCAAACTTCAGAGGTTGCTTGTCCTGGTATTAAAGGGGTTTAAAGAAGACTGTCCAAGCCCCAGACTAATGGCAAAGTGTTGAGTCAAACAAATACTAAGTTACGGAAACACATACATGTATAAGACACACAAATACTGAATCCAATAGAACATAAGGCACTAGAAACACCTGACAGAAGAACCCCACTATGCCATCAGACAAAGAGAAAACCAAAAGAAATACAAAACCAAAAAAAAAAAAAAAATTCACCACACACACACAAACACAAATCTAGGGAGATTTTGAAAGCTAGGATCAAATATAATAAAGAGCAAGAGTGGGACTTCCTAGGTGGCACAGTGGGTAAGAATCTGCCTGCCAATGCAGGGGACACGGTTTCAAGCCCTGCCCTAGGAAGATACCACATGCCATGGAGCCACTAAGCCCATGCACCACAACTATTGATCCTGTGCTCTAGAGCCTATGAGCCACAACCATTGAGCCGATGTGCCACAGCTACTGAAGTGCACACACCTAGAGCCTGTGCTCTGCAACAAGAGAGGCCACCGCAGTGAGAAGCCCATGCACCACAATGAAGAGTAGGCCCCGCTGGCCACAACTAGAGAAAGCCCGTGTGCAGCAACCAAGACCCAACACAGCCAATAAAATAAATAAATACATAAATAAATAAATAAATTTAAAAAAAAAGAGCAAGAGTACCACCAGACAGATTGAAGATTCTCAGAATGAAATCAAACAATTTTACTTAGAACTAAGATAAAGACAAAACCTAATAATAAAGACCAAAGCAGTGTGTCATCTGGAGAATAAAGCAAGGAAACAGAGCAGACCAATAATATTGCTTATCAGTATATTAAGATAAAAGAAACTAAAAAAGGAGAGAAGACAGGGCAACAGAAGAGCATAGTGTGACTGGAAATATGAAAAGAAAAAGAAAAAAATAGAAATGTACAAAAGATAGAGATGAAAAGAAGGTAGGAGAGATACAGTCGGCAATACAAAAAACTTAGCTAGAAATGGAAATATATAAAAACGCTAAAATAAAAATAGAATAAAAATGTGTTATAAAATGTGTAGCTCCCTTAGGACTAAGATTGTAATAAACAAACAAACAAACAAACAAACAAAAAAAAAAAAACCCCAAAAAACAAAATTAGAACTGACCCCAGAATGGACCAGATCAAGAGAATTAATGATAATATTTCTGTTTCCTTGGGGTCTCAGCTGTAAGTGTCCTTCTACCTGCCTTGGGTTTTTTGTATTACTCTGCTATCAGCAGAGCTTACTTTATTGTTCGTCTGTAAGCACGGGTGTGTGGGGAGAGAGAGGGTACAATAGTGTCTCCTTCCCCTGGGGGTGAGTGAGCAGTGGCACCCTGCCTGGGTTGCAGTGGCTCTGGCGGCTCAGGCAGTGCCTGTTGCAGAGGGACACCAGTGGCTCAGATGTAAACAGAATGTCTCCAGAGCTGGGCCACTCTACAGACTTTTGGCTGTAGGCACTGTAGGCCAGCCCTGCCTGGGGGCCTTTGTTATCCCTGAGTGTGTTAGCCAGGTCCAGAGGGGTCCTTCCTTTGTCCGTTGCAGGCACTGAGAGAGAGGCTATACCCGAGGCTCCTCCCCACTGCTTGTGAGTCAGCAGTATCGAGCGACCACTGTGGCTGCACAGCTTTCCACAGTAGGCACTCTCTAGTGCAGATTTCTTCCCTCCTGTCCTCTCAGTCAGTCTCCCCACTGCCAACAATATTTCTCACCCTGAACCAGTTCTCTTGTTCCCATGTTCCAGCTCCCAGACGGCCTTTTCAGCTGTGAACTGATGTCTCAGTCCGAACATGCTGAGCTGTGGTGTGGACCCACCATGTTTTTCACTCTTTCCCATCTGCCATAGATCAGCTGCTTCACCCTCTTTGAACAGTCCCAAATGCCTCCCTTCTGAGTCAGGGAAATTCCCCATTGGAGAAGGGGTTTCCCCGTCAGATAAGGGACGTTTCCCCAAATTCGGCAATCTCCCCTGTTTCAGATCCCCCAGCCCCACAGTGTCGGACCCATCCCTTTCCTTTCTTCTCCTCTTTCTCCTTTTTTTTTCTTTCCCTCTGTCTACCCAGTTATGTCAGGATCTTTGCAGTCCTTTCTGGTGTCTGAGGTGGTTTGCTGGTGTTCAGCTGGTTCTCTGTGGCAATTATTGCATCTTTTGGTGTATTCCTGATGCATCTGTGGAGAGGGATGCATTCCACGTCCTTGTACTTTGCCGCCATCTTTATTCTCCCATCTCTGCTTTTTAACTTACATATTTCAATGCTTTATTATTAGGTGCATATATTTTAGTGATCATTGTTTTATCTTTGTCTATTCATTTTATGGATATATAATATCTCTTTGTTGCATTGGATGAAGTTCACCTCAAAATCCATTTTATCTGAAAAAAAAAAAAAACCTGACACCTTAGCTATGTTTTTGATATGTATTTTCTTGTGATATATTTTTTCAAATCTTTATTTTTCTATATGTGGAGTATATACAAAGGGTATTTCTAACACAAAGAAAAGGGTGTCAAAATCAATAAATATATTCATGAAGCTCAAACAGTAGAACATTAGCCACCCTGATCCATTATGCTCCCTTAATCCCCAAAGGTAATCTAAAATGTTGTCTATCATTTCTCCACTTTTCCTTGTTTTCACATATCTTTGTATCCCTGCACAGTAAATCATTCAGTTCTTCATGCTTTCAAACTTTGTATGAATGAAATAATAGTATATATACCTGACCTACAGAGCTGGCCCTGCTGTGACTGCTCATGTGAAAAATAAACACCCCCATTGCTTAAAATTTTTGAGTCAACGTTGTAACTTGTAACCAAAACATCCTCACGGAATCTGGATAGGAAGGAGTACTTCAAAATCACAGTCATGCAATGGAAGAGAACTTATTGTCTAATGTAAGAATTTCCATGTAAGGAAACTGAGACGAGGGTCCTTGCTAATTCCTGTGAGAGCAGCAACTGGCATCCAGGTCTCCTGGTCAAGAATCACACTCATTTTAGCCGTGACTGACCAGCCAGCTTTGTTACAGTCCTGCATAGGGGACACCTTGTTCTTTTTCCTGTCCCAAGTCCCTTCTTTATTGTGGTTTGCTCCTCACCCTCCTCCATGTGATTTTGATGGGTCATCAATCAAGGGGAAAAACTGGAGGGGCAAACACATGTCCCATGCTGACCAATAAGACCTCATTCTTACTCTGACCAGTTTGTTTGGGGATGAGCATGTGACCCACATCTGGCCACTCAGAGTCCTTTTCAGGAATTGTTACATGTGTTAGGAGAGAGAGGGTCAGACTCCTTCTCCCCACGCCCCCCTCCAGAATTTTACAAAAGACCTAAGGTTCTTCACATGAGTAAATCTTTCCTTTCATTTAGATCTGAAATTAAATATCACTTTCTCTGACAGCTCAATCCAAAGTAGCCCACCAAGCCCTGTATCTCATCAAACTGCTTTATTTTCTTCATGATTCTTACCGTGATCTGATTCTTTTGCTTATTTGTTTATTGGTCCCTTTTTACATCATCTCAGAACCCCCATCATCATGAAGAATTTTGTTAACTTTGTGAAAGCAGGGACCTTGTTTGTATTCTTCACTGCTGTATCTCCAGTGCCTAGAACGGTGCCTGGCACAAAAGAGATGTTCAATACATGTTCATTGTGGTAGACGATAGTGTTCTCTAAAATGTTTGTTGCCCTTTCTGTCAGGTCCCTCCATGAGGCTCTGTCCTGTAAAACAAGGATATGTCCTCCGACCACAGATACCAGATTTGACCATATGACTGTTTTGACCATTGTGGTTATCTGACTAATGCAAGCTCAAGTGATACATTCTACTGTCAAGCAGAAGCTTGAAGAACGAATGTGTGGTTTCACTATTGCTTTGTTCCTCTTTCAGAAGACCAAGAAAAAGACCACTCTCTCAATCTGGTCCAGTAATAAAGTCTGTGTCCTTCTTACCCTATTGGAGGATATATAACATGGTTAAGAAATAAACCTTCATAAAAGTAAGATGCTAAGATTTGGGGAGTGGTTGTTACTGCAGCAAAATCTAGGGAAAGCTGACACATTCATTAAGTTAATGAATAAGCCAATAAATGGTTTTTTCCTTGAACTAGTTTGAATTAGATTTCTGTAATTTGCAACTTAAAAGATTAATATAATCTCCCATGTTGTTCTCTTTTCATACATTTCACCTTCTTCTCTGGTGTTATTCATCATTGCATCCTCAAGGCCAAGGAGAGTATCTGCTCATTACACATCTGTATTTTTATTTCTTGGTTCCTGGCTCTAGAGTCAAGCCACTCGAGACAGAGGCAGGGAAGGGAACTTCTTAGCCTTCAGTAGCTGCAAATTAGGGGTGTTCTTGGTCAATTCTGAACATCCCACTCTGCCATCTTTCTCTCTTATCTCCTCTGACCTAACCTATCTCATTAAAATGAAGAAGAGCAAAGGTGACTGCTCAGGTGGTTTCAGACCAAGGAGTCTTACCAACGTTGTTGGAGAAGTAGGGGTGGAAACAGCAGACCTGGATGCCGACTTCAGCAGTTTCCTGGGTCCTTCTGAAGCCCCCATCTCTTTACATGGGGATCTGACAATTTACTAATTCTCAGCTGAGGGTACAGTGTTCTATTTTTCTTAGTAGAATGAAGTTTTTGGACCTGCAAAGAAGCTCAAGTCTTCTGTGAATAACAGATGGGGAAACAGGAGCCAGCTCAGGAAGATCATCAGTGCCGGTGGGGTCCTGGGTGGATAGATGATGGCAGGGAAATGGGGCTCAGGGATAAGGAATGACCCAGCCAATCACCTGCAAGAGGAGATGGCTCCAGGTGACTTCACCTCTGTGAGGGGAAGACCAGGTAGCTCTTCTCCAGGCCTGCTGTCAGGGCAACCTGGTTTTGTGTCAGAAGGAAAGGATCAAAGTTTGACCTGGAGGAGAGAGTTTCAGAAATTAGATTGATGGTTTATTCTGAGTCAGGAACACAAACACACCTATGTGTGAATGTGGTCCATGGACACACACACACACACACACACGACACAGCACAACATACATCTGTCTCTTCTAGATGGTTTAAAGAAGAGTTCTGAACCATAGATCATTCTGGCAGTCTGTTGAAATCCATAGACACTTCTCAGAGTAATGCTTTTAAAAAACAAAGAATGTAATGGAACACATAGGATTACAAATGAAACCAATGCTTGAAACACAGTTACACAGATATGATGAAAAATATAATAAACACTGTCTTTAGTAATGCATTAAATAACAGTTCTAAACACTATCCTTGTTTCAAAGTAATGATGAGTGTGTTGATATTTTGTGACATTTGCAACAACTAGAGTGTGACGTGAAACTGTGAACTCTGTTGGTGACAAAGTCACCAGTACCACTAACAGTAATGTGGCTTGCTGCCTGGACTCAAAACAGAATGATGTGCTTCAAATTCAGTTAGACATTAGCAAAAGAAAGATGTATTTTTCCCATCCAAGTTCTTGGGTGAATTTTACCCAAACATACTTGGGAGTCACGGAATCTTGAATAAGAACCTTTCATTTAGAGACAGTCCACCTGAATTCAAAGAAAAGATGTAGTGTTTGGGATCCCATCCTGCCCTATCAGTTCAGACCCAAACGACCCAGTTAGCGTTTGACTCAAGGAGGCAAGCTGTTACCTGATGGGCCATTCTGCCAATTGTGCCAGGGAACCAGACTGGGCTTTGAATACGCATGATCTGGGTTCGTGTTTGTCACATCTCCCAGATCATCACAGAAGGCCTGGTGCCACAGATGGGGTCTGCTCTGTGCCCTCCAACTCAACAGGCCTGGGAGCCATCCCAGCAGGAGCCATGGTACCAATCCCTGCCCCACCCCCATCTCCATCTCTGCCTGAATCCACATCCCCCATCCAGCCTTGCATCCTTGAAGCTATATGTCCACCCAAGGACCACCACACTCTTGCAAGGATTAGAGAGGAAAGAGGGAAGGAACCAACTCTATACATGTAATATGTGTGGGACATTATGATGTGGACTTAGTATACCCTGTCATCACAACCCACTGTCATGGGTTATTACCCCATCTTGCAGATGGGGACACAGAGGCCCTGAGAGTTTAAGCTGCATCACTTGAAGCCCAGACTGGTGGAGCCCAGATTTCTCAGCTTAATGCACAGATTCCCAAAACTGGAAGCACACCATCTCTTTGAAACTGCTCATGTCACCTGTGGGTAGCTCTGACTCTCAAAAAGTTCTTCCTTGTTCTGAGCTTTATCCTAGCAAGTGGGATGGTTGGTACTAACAATTAGTTTTATTTAATGACAAAGTGATCATTTATTTATTCATTCAATAATTTTGTAGAGTACCTCCTATGGAGCAGGCACTGGAGCTGTAGCAGAGAGAAAGGCAAAGCTCCTTCCCTCCAGAAATCCACATTCCAGTGCAAAAGACAGAAAGTAAAAAATAAACAAGTAGATAGAGGGCATATCAGGTTGTTGAGAAAGCTCTGGAGAACGATACTGACCAGGGAGATGGAGGGGCTGGGGCTTCTCTGAGAAGATGAAATTTGAGCAGAGGTCTGCAGGACTGAGGGGAGAGACACGGGGAGAAGAGCATCCCACACACAGATGTTTGGCACATGGCAGGAAGGAAGCCAGCAGGACAGGAGCAGAATGAACAGAAGAAAATGGGAGCGGCAATGCTGATATTCAGCCAACGTGTACCTATATATGAGTCTTGATCATTCAAATATTGAAAACCTTCCAAACTGGTTGGTTAAGTGGCCACTTCTCCAAACTCTCAAATGCCACTCACCATGACACTGGCCACAAAGTCCTCCTCCTTGGGACGCCCATATCCAGTGGCTATGGGGGAACTCCTGGTGGAGTAGGACAACTTCTGGTCCTTCTTCCAGCCCTGTGGTGGGTACCTGTTCAGGTTAGTTAGTGCCCATGTGGTATCCGTGTGCCATTTAACATTCTGAATATCACTCTGTGTAGCAGACAAAGTCAGAGAGGAAACAGGCTCCAGATTGAGTGTTAAGGACTTTGTTTTTCACTTTGAAGGAGAAGGGAGGCCCCTTGGAAGTTCTGAGCAGAGGAACGGCATGGACAGTTTCCAGGTTTAGATGCCTGATCCAGCTGCGAGGAGGAGAATGCACTGAAGCAAGGAGCCTGGGAGGCTGTTGTCATAATCCTCCAGAGGTGACAGTGGTTGAGAAGTGGCAGGGCTGGCAAGAAGCAAGCCAGTTCTGGAAAGTAGAGCTGATAGTACTTGCTGATGGTGCAAATGTGGGTCATGAAAGAAAGGGAGGAGGTAAGGATGAAGCCAAAGTTTTTGATCTGAGCAACTGGGAAGATGGAGTTTCCATCAGCCTAGCTGAGAAAGGCTGTGGGTGGCCTTTCAGTCTTCTCCTGGCATTTGGATGAAAGAAGGACTCTTTGGACTGAGAAAGGCACTAGAGGGTTGAGACAAGGAAAGGCTTTTCACCTAAGCAATTGGAGAGCAGGGTCACTATATGCTGTGATGGGAATCAGGCAAGAGGAATTTGCTCTGGGAGATACTAAATTTGAGATAAAATTAGATACTCATACCATGCCCAGCGGTCAGTTAGAGATAAATGTTTGGAGTTTGTATTTAAACCCCTGACACTGGATGAGAAATAATGGAGTAAGGGGAGAGAGAAAAAAGAGAAGATCCAAGGAATAAGCCTGGGGGCAGATGTAAACAATAAAACAAAAGAAAAAAAAATTTTTTAAAGGAGGAGGAAAGGAGATGGAGAAAGAGTCATCAGTTAAGAAGGGGGAAAATCTAGAGAGATGGATGGACATATATCAAGAAGGCGGGGAGGGGGGGAGGCAGGGGCAGCCAACTGATGCTGCTGGTTATCAACTAAAGTGAAGATCGAGAGCCACTGTTGGATGGAGCCACCTTGACAAGTAGTGCGGATAAGGGCCAGATGCCGAGGGTTCAAGAGGGAACGCAGAAAATTCTTCCCAGTGGAGACAAGATTTACACATCTCTGGAGGGATTTTGCTCTAAAGGGGAGCAGATAAATAGGACAATAATTGGAAGGAGGAGTTTTTCTATTTTTATTTTAAGGTGGGAGGTATTACAGCTTGTTTGTGTGCCAATAGAAAAGACCCAAGAGGAAAACCAGTGATGCAGGAGGGGCTGGCTGCTCACTAGAGAAGAAGAGAGGGTGGGGTCTGGCATGAAGGGGTGTGGCCAGCTGGAAATGTGCTGGAGACTTGGGGCTGGAGGATGTGGGGCAGGAGTAGGGTAGAGGTTATCCTCCAGTGGCTCTTACCTTCTCCGTGAAGGAGCGTGAGGATGAGGGAGTAACCACTGAAGGTTTGAGGGGGAGAAAAGAGATAATAAAATAGTTACTCGGCAAAGTGGGAGAGTGAAAGGACCAGGAGAACATGTCTGGCAGATAGCACAGCCGCCCCGTCCAGGATGGGGTGGTCCAAGCTTTCACACGACTGGTTCCTTTGGAGATGAGGTCAGTTCTCATACAGAAAGAACAGAGGCTAAAGCACTGAACTTCCCATGTGGTGTCCAAAGCTCCTTGAAGACTAGAAGGATGGAGTCCCCAGCCCCTCCATGGGCTCAGGGCTCATTGTGCAGACCAGTGTCTGCTGCTCTGTGAGTGGCCCCTAGCCCTAAAGTACCTCAGCTGCCCCCTGCCACAGTGACTGCAACCCTACTATCAAAGCTTCCTTTTATCTTAACATTGAAAATGTATAGTACACGCAACATACACACAATAAGGTACATAAATCTGAAGCACATGAAACCACGGCCCAAGTCAGGGGCATAGAACATTCTGGGCCCCGAGAGAGAAGACACCTTCATGTGCTCAGAAGCCTCCCTTCTGCCCTCCCAGTCAGTGACCTCCAAAAATAGCCAGTACTCTTGTTTTCCATAAAAACACTTTATTTTTATCATCTTTGATCTTGTTGTAAGTGGAATCATGCTGTAAATATCTGGAACGTCTGGCTTGTTTTGGTCAGTTCACGGGTGAGAGAATCATTCATGTTTTGCATGCATCAGAGTTTGTATTTTTCTTTGCTGTATAGTATTCCACTGGTCAATTTACCACAACTTACTTATCCATGTACTGTTGATGGACACGAAGTCTGTTTCCAGTTCAGGGTTATTACGAATCATGCTGGTATGAGCGTTCTTTTATCTGTCTTTAGTTGCACAAATAAATACATATCTGCTGGCTATATTCTGAGGGGCAAACCCTTAGGAGTGGTCCCTAGGGAATGTGTATTTTAGCTTTTGAACCAATAGCACACAATTTTCTAAAGTGGTTACAGCATTTTATGTTGTATTAAATTGTACTGTTGAATTATACAGTAATTCCTTCTTTTGAGCCTTAACTATTTTTCAGAATTCACAAGGCCCTTTTATACACAACTTTTTTCTTCTTGAGAAGGGAAATAATTCAAGCCTGGGACAGTTACCATCATCAGTATGCTTACCTGGGACCAGGAATAGGATATTATGGGCTCCAGGTGGCAGTGGAGAGGAGCTAGACCAGGGTGTCAGGAGCCAGGAGAGGGAGGCTTGGGATGGGGACAGAGACACACTGCCCCATTCCACCAAGATTGGCCCTGCAGAGAGACCCACAGACCTTCTGCCTGTGGGGTCAGGAGGGCCTTTCAAGCCCAAGCACACTCACCCCCTACTCACCCACTCACTCACTCACATCCTTTATTTTCCTTCTCCTTGTGGTCCACTTCCAGTTCATCAATTATGAATAATTAGTAATAATTAATAATCATAATTCATTCATTATGCCTTTTTGGGGAAATGGCACAAATGGTTTTCGGAAAGCTGCCTGGTGCAAGTAACATCTTAAATTATGAAACTGTATTCAATGTATTTTATGACCCTGTAGTAAATTTATATACATAATCAAGGATCTTCCAATAGTCAACTGCAGAAAATAAAAAATTAGTGTCTCTCCTTCTGTAATGGACCAGACTCTCCCATGAGGGGGTCTGTGGGAAACAGGAGGAAGAACACATGGTCTGTCCATTCTGAGTGCTGAAGGGAAAGAGATGGGCAGGTGCTGGGGTTGGTCCTCTCCTGGGCACATGGGAGGGAGCAGGGAAGAGTCAGAACACCCTGAGTGACAGATGCAGTCATTTCAACCTAAGCTCTGACTCTCCACGCAAGCCCCACTTGTGTGTCCTCAGCCCTAGAACAGGGTCCCAGAAAATGCTGCGAAGGGATTATCTGATCTCCTTGCAGGGGATGGCTAATGAGAAGAGCTAAGAAAGTACTAGCTGCTCTAGTAAATCAACCCTAAGACTTCAGTAGCTGGACACAATAGAAGTGTATCTCTCGTAAAGCTCCAGCAAAGGCGCTCCTGGTTAGCAAGATTCCAACTCAGGGACTCAGCCTCCTTCTACTGGTGGCTCTACATCCAAGTGGAGAAGGCACACCCTCCTTTTAAAACCTTGACCTGAGAGTCAACTCACATTAATACACTAAGGAGAATTGGTTATTATTTATATTTTTAATTAATTAATTAATTAATTTTTGGCTGCCATTGGGTCTTCTTTGCTGAGCATGGGGTTTCTCTAGTTGCGGCAAGCAGGGGCTACTCTTTGTTGTGGTGTGCAGGCTTCTCATAGCAGTGGCTTCTCTTGTTGCAGAGCACAGGCTCTAGTCAAGAGGGCTTCAGTAGTTGTGGCATGTGGGCTCAGTTGTGGCACACGAGCTTAGTTGCTCTGTGGCATGTGGGATCTTCCCGGACCAGGGCTCAAACCCATGTCCCCTGCCTTGGCAGGCGGATTCGTAACCACTGAGCCACCAGGGAAGTCCTGAGAATTGGTTATTTAGCCACACCTGACTGCAAGGGGGTGAGGGAGGCATGGGCTTGGTCTCCCATAGACAGCTCTAGGCCAGGACTCACGGCTTCCCATTTGGTTTATGCAGATTCACTTAATTATGCCAAATGTCTTCTCCAATTATTCCATTTTTCATATCAGGGCCCAGATCATGCCTTAGAGATTTCTAGAGTTTTATAAAGCACTAAGCCCTAATTTGCATGTTATTCATTGTCTATCTACACCTCCCTCTCTGTCCCCACAGCCACCACCCCATCCAGCCCAGCCAGCTACTGCCTGGGCAACTGGAAACCTCCCACCCCTTTTCCATCGGTAGAAAATCCAATCCCCCTCCTTGGCTCATTTCAAATGGCACGTCAACAGCTAACCCTTCCTTGCCCACCAAGATTTTCCTTGTTCACAAATGTAGCACTGGGTGTTGCTTCCTGAGAATGGTGCCTTCTCAAAAGCAATTGTCTACTTGCCCATCTAAATTCCAGTACCTTCACGCCTCTGTGCCCCCTTAACACCTTGTTCTAAACCACACAGAGAGCAGATGCTCAGTGCAGACTTGTCAACTAATAGATTAGCAAGATGAGATTCTAACACTCACGAAAAAATATCCCCTGGACCAATGATCCCCTACATGCCTGCATCAGTAGGTAACAACAAAAGTGGAACTCTTCTGACACATTCAGGCAGCACAGACAAGATTAGAAAGTAATTTTATGTCCATCCCACTCCTTTTATCTCCCCCTTGTCATCATGAGTACAACTCAGGAAAGAACATCTGAGCAGAGAGAAAACTGGGAAGAAGGAATTTATGATACCCGTGGCATGAGCTTGTGTGTGTGTGTGGCGGGGGGTGGGGGTGGGGGTGGTGGAGAAATAGGAGAGATCTGGGGAAGGAGCCCTCACACTACACCCAATCTTAAGTGTCAGAGGGAACAAGCTGGCCCCTGGATGGGTGGTCACTGAGGTTTGGGAGAGGGCAAAGAGCACATGCCAGGCCTGACCCCCTTCTCCAGGGATCTTAGCTAGTCAGCAAGAGCTCTTTGCTGGATGCTGTAGCCATGGGCTAAGAGCATGAGCCCATGTGCTGGAGAGAAGGGAACACTGGATGTGGTGGTCTAGGGGGCCAACTTCCCACTTACTAGAACAAGGTAAGTCTCTGCACATCATCTGTAAAATGGAGATGATGACTGCCACCATTGGATCCAGAGAAGCCTGGAGGGCAGCTTCCAGGATGCAATGATCAGGCTTGTCAGCAAGGGACTTTATACTAAGCATATTCCAAACTAATACCTGGGATTATTGTAATCAACTCTCCCCAAGACTTCCACATCCTGGACCCACTGATTGTGAACGTCAGAAGGGACTTGAAAAGTCAATCTGAACCACCTTCTCACTTTCTAGATGAGACGTGTCTTATTTCTGAGCATGTGGGGTCATGGGCTGTGGTCTCAGAGAAACTTGCTGCATCGCTGCCCGGGCCCTCAGAAAAGACTTCCAGGAACCAAGCTATGTGAGGACCCTCAGGCTACCTGGAAGAAATGGCAAAACTTGGGGACTACATGCCAGCTTCCTGTGGGCCAGGCTGAATCCCTCTGTGACCAGACTTGGACAATATAGTAAATCATGTCTGTGACTACTGGCAATGGCCCAGGGATGGGCTTGTCACCCAACCAGAGTTTTTCCCTGGTTTTTATGTATAAATGCCAGCAGAATGACTCCTCCTTCCTTCTGCAGTCACAAAATTGGGATGCTGTCCACACAGAGCTATCCTCAGGCATACCCTCTGACCTCACCCCACAGAAATGGAGGGAAGGGAGGAGAGGGGAGATGAAAGGAAGGAGAGAGGGAGGGAGGAAGACCTGGTTGAGGGTCCATGGGTCACTCTCAGCTTCAAACTAGACCTTCTTCTTTATTCAAAGTCCCAGGAAGAGCATGTGGAAGGGTGGGGCAGAGAGTACTAATCACCTGTGCAGAAATATTTTCCTCTTTTCTGTCACCAGTGGAACCCTGACTCTGGTGGGAGATGGGCAAAGTGTCAGTAATGAAAACCCCATCTCTCAGGCGCCCCCTCCAGATAGGGTGGCACGTGAGGAAGTCCCAGGCAGTGATGTGCACCCTGCAGTGACAGGGAGACTACCTTGCTAGGTCCTCTTTACCTCTCCCTCCCTCCTTTTCCCTAGAATGCAAGGATGGCTGGAGCAGAGGCTGTCTTGCAGCTCTGTGACCTCGAGGAGAGAAGCAAGGCCATCCTCTCTGTCTGTCAGGAGGAGCCTTGGGTCTACTCCACCATCTCCCAGCTTCACCCCTCCTCATGCAGTGAGGAGCACCCCCTTCTAGACCACCTTGCAGATGTCTGGACCCCAGAGTTTTCTAAGTGGCCCAAGGCCATTCCCAAGGCTGGGTGTCTCCTTTCCTGGGTCTGTCCTCCCAACAGCAGACCACACCCAGAAGGGTGTGCCCCTGCAAGCCCAGAGGCAGCCCCGGAAGATGGCCCAGGAAGGCCACTTTAAGGAAGTGATATTTGAACAGAGCCTCGAATAGAGTTAGGGAACTGATGATATGAGAACCTCAGGCAAAGGAACCTCAAGCACAGAGGCTTCAGGTGAGAAAAGATTGAAGCTGTGGGGCTGCCCCCTATCCCCGGGAACCCACTCCTCACAATTCCCACCAAAGCCAGCCCAGGCCACTGGGGTATCCTTCCTGATGGCTGTAGAATTCCACTCCCTAAAAACAACTTGGAATCAGATAAATTCTGCATTTAATTTCTTCAAAATTAGTCCACTGCCCTCTCTCACCTGTTCCCTACACCAATCAACAGTGACCAAGGCTGCAAAGATACTGGCCTGTGGTCGGCCACTGCTGGCCATGGGCAATATGGCATCAGAAGGCTGGTCTGCGTGATCTGTCCTACTTGTCATTCTCTCTTTTTCCTGGAACATGGTTTCCTTTCATCTCAGACTAATTGATTCCAAACCCTGGGCTCATTTGCCTGTTTGGTCTTTGGCATACAGTCCAGGATGAGTTTGGTATGGTTTATGGCTTGGAGGCAATGGGATGAGTGAGGTGACCTCTGGAGGGACCCAGAAGCCATGGGGATTATCAGTGTGTCTCTGAGTCATGTCACCACCATCTGGACCAGTTTGGTACATTTTTGCATCTTGGAGTCCTTTCTCAGCAGGAAGGAGAGAGGAGATAAACTTGAATTAAATGTAGGCAGGAAAAATAGTGAGCACTGTTCCCTCTCTGGAAAAGATGTGTCCCATGGAGGAGATAGCAGGTGTTCATGAACATGGGCTCCTTGGTGCTTAAGCCCATCATAATGTTGTTGAGAAAACATAAGCTACCTTAGTGCAGATGGGTCTTAGCCCCCACACTCTGAACCAATTGGAAAGGCCCCCAAATCGGCTCAGAGTATATTCACCAGGACATAATAAAGGCAGAGGATAGCCAGGGCTTTGGGGATGTGGAAACGTGTCAGCTATGATCAATATATTCCCTCGGGATCGGATTAGAAATGCTAATCACCTCTTCCTTCAGAAAGAGGCTAGAGGAGTCAGGGGAAGAAGGGGGGACATAGAGAATTGGAGACACGCACATCTTTGCCTTTGCTACAGACTTGTCAGGAAATCTGGAAGGTCCAAACGTTTCTGTTAAGATTTCCACTGAGAAGCCAGCTTGACAGACGCCAGAGCTTTTCCCATCATGAATCTAGCTTAGGTACCGGAATCAAGGCAAAGGTAGGCAGCTACCCGGCTTGTTTCTTTTGGCGTGCACTCAGCCAGTTGCTTTCAGGTTTGTTTACATTGGCCGCGAGCTGTGGCTTAAGAGCCTTGAGACAAGAGGGGACAACCTTCACTCAGAGGCTCTGAGCAAATCCAAGGATTCTAAGCTGCTGAAGGGGAGTCTCTGGGTGGATAGGACAGCAGGTAAGCAGGAACTGATGAGACTTCCAGGATTAAGCATTCGGGAATTGGTGCTCTTATGCAGACCTAGTTCAACATTTTACACTCGGTATAGCCAGGAGGCCTACCAATTACAGGGTCCCCAGGTCCCCTACTGTGACAAACATCATTCTTTTATTAACTTCCAGGATCATGGTGAAGACCAGAGGTGGAGTAAGTATTGTAGTGGCCTGAGAGTACCCTTCGGGAAAGTGGGGGGAGCAGCGGTTATTTATAATTGAGTACAAAGTTATTTCAGTATTACAGCACAGGGAACTACACCCAATATTTGTAATAACCTATAAGGGAAAAGAATCTGAAAAAGAATATGTGTGTGTGTGTGTGTACATATACATATATGTACATACATATCTACATATGTGTACATGTATATGTACATATATATGTGAATCACTTTGCTGTACATCTGAAACTAACACACTTGCAAATCAACTCTACTCCAATTTTTTAAGGAGTATTTTAAAAATAAATAAATAAAGCTGATGAGATCACAGAAAAAAATAAAATGAAAAGGTTTATACAACACTTTTAGGTACACTTTAAAACATTTTGCCAATCTAAACAGTGCCAATGCCTCAAGTTTGTTACGAATACCAGCAAAAGCGAGCTTTGCTTCTTTATGTGTATTTACTCTCTATGAATTGTCTGTTTATATCTTTGGCTTTGATATTTTTCTTGAAAATAGCAATGCTACTATCACTTATATGTTTCTTTTGTATTAAGTGAACAAACAAAAAAAAGTGATTTCAATATTTTGGTGCCTGGCCTGGCCCTGCTGGTGTGTCAGTGACATGTCAGCTCTGATTCTCTGCGCTGAAGTTGCAGAGAGTGAGGCAGTGGGGTCTGGAGAGTGGAGGGCAGTGGCTGGTCACTGTTGCTTTCTGATGAAAACCTCCTTGCTGACCCACCTCCTCACTACCCCAGCGGCTATGCCACACCATGTTTCCCCTTCCCTCCCTCCCTCCATCCCTTCCTTGCAGTGATCAACCTTTACTGAGTGCAGACTGTGTTCAGGCACTGTGCTAGGATTTGGGCCCTAAAGATTAGTAATGTGTAATCAGTAAGTTCCCTTAAAGGAAGTCAAGCCCATGAGCAAACATGCATACCTTTCCAAGGGGTGGGTGCTGGAACATTAAGCCTGGTGGTCACAAGCAGAACCACAGTGGTTTGGGAATGGAAGAGTGAGGACGTGGGGGTGGGAGAGAGGACTGTGTCCATGTAATACAGTAGGAAGAAAAGGCTGGCTGATCAAGGTGTGTCACCTTGAGTAGGAACCTGAGGTCAAGTGTAAGTCCATGGGTTTTCTGGAGGCAAACCAGAAACGAGCATCCAGATGTAGCAAAAGCCCAGGAAAGGAACACGGGAATACAGAAGGGATGACGATGAACAGGTTTGGTAAAGTAGAGAGCTTATATAATTAAATAATGGGGGAAGGCTGGGGGAAATAGGTGGCAGGCTGGCAGAGAGGAAAGGGCACGGCCTCCAGGATAGACCGAGGTTTCACCTTTGGCTTCTGAGTGTATTTGCTAGGTGTCTTTGAGCGGCTTGGAGAATGTCTTAAAGCACCAAATTTTCATCCATGAAATGGGGTTATGGTTATGGGTCCTTGTAAGGATTACAATAATAAACATGATGTGTCTGGTCTGAAATAGGTCCCCATGAGTGGCCGTTACACGCCTAGAGGTCCATCTCCCTCACTCCCCACGCCCCTTCCAAGCCCAGACCCGCAATGTGTATGCAGTTCCCCTTGCAGAACAAAAGAGGGAACTAGGAAGGAGGTCATGGAGGGAGCTGGTGGGCCTCTAAGCCTGAGCCCAGGGGGGCATGACCCCAGTGGACCAGGAGTCTCCCTCCCTGTCCTGAGAAGCATCACAAAAGGGTGTGCCCAGAGACAAGGGACCAGGCTGATGGAAGCTTGCGGGATGAGTCCTGGGCATGAGAACTGAGAAGAGGGCACTGCTGAGTGGGGATGGTGCAGGCAAGAAGGGTTGGGCCAGGGCTGGGCAGCTGGGAGCCACAGCCACCCTGGAGCGATACTCTTGACCAAACAGTGGGGGTCATGTACTCAAGGGGTCCAGTTAGATTTCAGGGAAGCTAGGCAGCCTCTGTTGCTTTAATACTTTAGTGACTTGACAATCCCTCTGTTATCTGTTGCCTGGCACACTCTGCATGGAGCTTCTGATGTCTCTCACTCTAGTTTAACTATCTTGAATATTATAATAGCAACTTCAAATCTCTTTTGAAAGAGGATGATATATAAAGAAACAGAAATTGCTTCTGTTTTTAAAAAATTCTTTACCAGTGAGACATGCTTTTATCTGACCCTTTGGTTTCCACATGACTTCCCACCAATAAGGGGCAGAGAAATCCCACGTAATATCTTTTCAACATAGATTCTCATCTGAGTTGGTGATTTCCAATTCTCATCTGATTCTTCATTTCCACACTTATTGGAAATAGATTTGAGACGGCAGACCTTCACCGAAAGGTAGAAGGCACTTTTCAGAAAGCCTGTCCTTGGTTGCCAGCTCTCTAAATGTCCTTTTGGCCTTTCCTAACTTAGTGGTGCTGAAATATTGCCTGTACGCGGCATCCCTAACAGGCAGCGGAACAACCGGCGTCACCATCTTGGATTCAGACGTGCTTTGATTCCATGAAGAATCACCCAAAGATCAGCAGAAAAGCTAGTTTTCCTCTGAGGGGATTTCAGTCTTGATGATGAAGCACTTGAATCCAGAAGTCTCCCCTGCTCCCACAATCAACTTCCTTTCTTTGGTTGATTTTTAGAAGGAACTGCTCAAGGAAACCACAAAAACCATGAAAAATTAGTTTAGATTAATGCATTTTCTGAAAATCATGGTCTTATGACTGAAACTTATACTTGTGCATCACTTGATATGTTTCTAATGGAGTTGATACAATGTTTTTAAAAAACCACTATGTACATATTCAATATCAAAGTAAGACATTTGTTTTAAAAGCCGAGGCACGTTAACTGAAGTTGGGGCGGGGCGGGGGGGGGGGGGTGGAGAGAATAATTCTTTAGTGAATCCTGGGCAGTGACATGGCCTCTGAGGTCTTCCTCAACTGCTTACTCATCTCCAACCCAGTCCTGAAATGGAGTTTAGGAATGCACGGAGGTCAAGGATGCTGACAGGCAGTGCCAGGTACCCTGCAGAGATGATCCCAGCAAACACTGTACTTCCTGGCATCTGTGCCATCCCTCTAGGAAGGGCCTCCCCTGGACTTTTGGTTCACTGCCGGCGACAGGAGTGTCTACCAATGGATCTTCTACCGGTCATGCAATTCTCTGAGTCATTGGTGATGATGTTCGCATCTTAGATATGGATCTGTTCATTATAATGCCACCCCCGGACATTGGTCCCATGCCCTGTGGCTTATCAAGGACAGCCCTGAGGAGGAGGATGGGCCACTGTCATTTCCACACTCCAGACAAGGAAAGCAACCCAGAGAAGCTATGGGCTTGCCCCGCAGGACAGCGGGCCTGAGAACCTACGTCTGGCTCCCAAAAGGGGTGCATTTCCTATTAGGGTATGTTTGCTCGGCATCACATGAAAGACTCTGTCCCCACAAGGCTGTACCCAAAAGAGACAGCTGAGGACCGTGCCTTCTCTTTATCCAGCGAAAGGTAAGGGCACAGGCTCAGGGGTGAGGCAGGTGCAGCCTCCTCCTGGCTGAGCAGAGAAAGAGCTTCTCTGAGCCTCCAAATCCTCTGAGTGTGATGGTGTTAGCAACCCCTGCCCAAGCCCTCAAACCAGCTCTGCCCAGTGAGGTTAGAGGCTCTGGGTTCAGGGAAAGTTGACACAGAGCTTTCCTTCTGGGTAAATGAGGGGTTGCCCAGAGCAGAGGGAGCATGGAAGCGTCTGCAGCTTGAGAGGCAAATGCTTAGATTCCGCTTGGTCTGGAGGGAAGGGATGGATTCTTCTCGACACTTGGAGACCCCCCAACTCATAATCCCAAATCGGTATCTATCAGAGTGGGTCAGTATGATGGGAAAGACCATCAGGCCACAGAAGGCAGGTCCCCATGTGGAAGGGGGGGTCTAGGCTGGGGAAACTGGCTTAATACAGAGATCTGGGAGTTCTGAGGAGGGGCTGGATTTGGTACTTGTGTGGTGAGGCCGAGAGCCCTGGGGGATACTTGTGGAGCCCAAGTGTGGGACACGACTTTGCTGTGGTCAGAAGTCAGTGTAGCAAGGGCATTGATGTGCAATGGCAAATATCTCCTGTGGCACCCGTGTGGCATTAGCCAAAGAGGATAGAATACCCCCTGCTGTCTCTTCAGGGTGTCTCTGAAAGGCCCCCTTGGGATCAGTAGGCCCTGGAGAACTTGGAGAAATCCAAGGCAGGAGGCCTCAAGAAGGAGACACTGATGTCCTCTTGGTCCAGCTTTATTAACAGTCATGTGGGTGCTCGAGTGATTCACAGGAAAAGGAAGGCTTGCAAACCGAGCTGGTGGTGTGGCTCCTACGGGTTATGTGTAAGATGGGGACTAAAGACCCTTCCCAGGAGGTTGTGAGGATTAAAGATGGTGAAGAGTGTGCAGTTCTTAGCGGAGGAACTGGCTGCTGGTAATTGCTCTGCAGGTGGTCACTGTCCGCCTATCATCACTAGGACTGTCCCCGTCACTGGCCTTACTCCGTGGGCCTCTGAGGGAGGCGCCATGAAACCCAAGAAACAGAAGCCTGCACCCCGGCACTGAAGTCCTTAACAGCTGTGTGAACTCCAGGCTCCAGTTTCAGCGGCTATCAAAACAGGGCTAATGATGAGAGGCACACTGACATTGAAGCTAATGCAGTTTTAGCTCCAAGGCCCCTTCCAAGGGTGCCTGGCACTCTAAGGATGTACAGAGAATAGAGGTGAAACTGTGTTTAAAATGTCTGGAACATTTTTTCAATCTTAGAGCTTATCCATGAAAGGAATTTGATAGACACGTTCCCAAATTTGACCATAATCCTAAAATTCACATGAAATGACCAACAATGAGTTGGGGAACTGAAAGAAATTTTTTAAGTTTCTATCCAATATAAAAAGTAAATGTTGATCAAACTTGCTAGAGGAAAAGACTGGATTCCTTTCTCTTCTCCTTACTGGAAATATTGGTATGAAAAGGCAATTAAAGAGCCTGCAGACAATGATGTGGAGGGACCAGGATTATTATAAGGTGAGCGAGTCAGTGAATTAATAAAAATAATGAAGTTGTTATGGCTTTTGTAGTGGGTTTTTTTTTTAGAATTTTTTTTGATGGGGATCATTTTTTTTTAAAGCCTTTATTGAATTTGTTACACTATTGCTTCTGTTTTATGTTTTGGTTTTTTGGCCCCGAGGCATGTGGGATCTTAGCTCCCCAACAAGGGATCGAACCTGCACCCCCTGCAGTGGAAGGCAAAGTCTTAAGCACTGGACTGCCAGGAAGGTCCCTTTTGTGGTGTTTCTCGTGTTAGCCTAAAGTGTATATTTTGTTGTGATTTCTCTTTTCATGCTAGATAAATATTCACTTCTGTACCAAATTTTATTTCACCACTGGGGTACTTTTTCTTAGAGTTCCTAAAATTGTAGACGCTCTGGCCCCACAAAGCCAGGATCTGCCGATGTTAATAACACTGTCTGCTTTTGACATAATGACGTGGAAAAGTGCTCTACGTATGTTGCCCAGCTACGTGGAGAGGCGCTTCCCAGGGGTTTCTGGAAGGAGACGGGCCACTGAGAAGACAGATAAAGCGGGAAAACTCAGCCTAATGAAAAGACAGTGGGTGAGAAATCGAAGCGAGAAGAAAAGATTCAAAAGAGGCAGGTGCAGGCACCTCCCTGGTGGCACAGTGGTTAAGAATCCGGATCCCACATGCCTTGGAGCAACTATGTCCGTGCGCCACAACTACAGAGCCTGCACTCTAGAGGCTGCAAGCCACAACTACCGTGTCTCCGAGCCATAGCTACTGAGCCCACATGCCTAGAGCCCGTGCTCCACAACAAGAGAAGCCATGGCAATGAGGAGCCTGCGCACCACAACAGAGTAGTCCCCACTCGCCACAACTAGAGAAACCCCATGAGCAGCAAGGAAGACCCAAGGCAGCCAAAAATAAATAAATAAAAAAAAAAAAAAAAAAAAAGAGGCAGGTGGAGTGAAGTCTGGGGTGGACAGCTGAGAAAACCAAGTCTGAAGTTGATGAGGGAGACGCTGAGAAAAGTTTCTAAAAGTGTAGTGGGAAGGTGGCCCGGGGAATAGGATGGATGAAGCCTATTTCAGGGGCCTCATCTGTTTCCCAACAAGCAGCCTCACTCAGACCAGGCAGATGTGGTTCTTGATAGAAGCTGACACATACTCTCGGAGGAATTCGAGGCAGGCCAACCAGAGGCCATTGTGCTGGGGGAAAACATGGAGCAGGTTAAGATGTGGGATCCATGTCAAAAGTCTGCCTCTTTCTCCTATGACCTGTGGCTTCATCCCCCTAATTGAGGAAGACATCCTGGCCGGGAAGCCTCAGGCCTCTGTTAGGAAGGGAGAGAAAGAACATGCATGAAACATGAAGGTTCCTGAACTTGAATGTAGAGCTGTTTTTTGGAATTCCCATCTGGCTTTCGCCTTGCACTTGCTTTCTGCAGATAAAGCTTCATGGAACACGGGGAGGCGGGAAGGGTTGCTGGGATCCACTGTGCCTGGATGAGTATCCCAGACAGGACATCTTCACGGCTGGTCCTGAAGGGAGGTGGCTCTGGGGACACTGCCATCCTCTGCTGTGCAGGGGACAGGGGAGAGGAGGAAGGGGAGCGGGAGGGGAGTCAGATGTGCAAACAGGGCTGCCTGCTGAAGAAATATCTGCTTTGTTTTCCAGAACCTGTGGCTCAGCCTTGAAGGGTGGGCTCTGCTCTCTGGTGCCCTCTGCTGCGGCTGAGCGGAGCAGATACCCCCATGGGTCGGTGCAGGCGTGGAAATTTGGACACCGCTTACCTGGGCTGAAGGGGGTTAGGAGATCTGAGACATGGATGCCCAGGGCTGGGGTTGTAAAAGGTGAGTAGAATGGTTCCAGGGAAGGTAAGCTGAGCCATCCACACCTATCCATACTCTTTATTTATGCCACGCTGTGGGAGAGCCCACGGAACTGTACTTGTCAGGATAGGAACAGACGAAAGCGGTACCCAATCCAATCTCATTTACTAGCGAGAATGTATCTCAGAAAACACACACACATTTGATGTATGTATCTCAGGAAAAGGTACAGCCCTTCAGTGGCACAGGAAATGCAAGAGAGTAAGGTTCCAGAGGGCTAGGGGGAGTCTTCACCTCTCTTCCAGATTATCCATGACAGGTTAATATAAGTAAGAATTTAGAAGCTGCTGAATTCATATATTATAGATTATGAATGGATGCAGGGGACTTCCCTGGTGGCGCAGCGGTTTAGAATCCAGCTGCCAATGCAGGGGACACGGGTTCAGGTCCTGGTCTGGGAGGATCCCACATGCCGTGGAGCAACTAAGCCCGTGCACCACAGCTACTGAAGCCTGTGAGCCCTAGAACCCGTGAGCCACAACTACTGAGCCTGCATGCTGCAACTACTGAAGCCTGTACACCTAGAGCCCGTGCCCGGCAATAAGAGATGCCACTGCACTGAGAAGCCCGCTCACTGCAACAAAGAGGAGACCTGTTCACCACAACTAGAGAAGGCCTGTGTGCAGCAACGAAGACTCCATGCAGCCAAAAAATAAATAAATAAATAAAATTCTGAAGCATTCTTTAAAAAAAAATAAATGAATGGATGGAGGAGTGGGGGGGGTGGGCGGAGAGTAATGTGTTATTATGGGAAGAGCACGTTCCTAACGCGTAGGGTATCCAGACAAGGAGAGAGAATGTTGAGAAGCGATGGTGGGCATGAAAATCAAAAACCGGGAAACCAACCTAAAACTTCAGTGTGTCCTTAAAGTAACCAACACCTCCTCTGGGGTGTGGCCCTCCTGGCAGCTTCCACTGTGACCAAGTTGGATGCTAGTCACACTGACCTGCAGGGAACAGGGAGCTGGGGTGGGGGCGGGGGGCGGGTGGGGGGAGCTGCACAGCTGATTCTGGGCAGCGGGTGGCTGGTGTGTGGGATGCGTGAAAGGCAATGGCAAAGGATGCTTGGCCTTTGCTTCCAACTACACTTGAAAATCGCCCTGCAGAGCTCGGGAGGCTGCTACTAATCAATGACATTAGCTTTGCAAGATGTGATCGCTACACTGTCTTGGGTTTGTCATTAACTCGTAGATAAAACGGCAAACCCCCTCCTCCCATGCCCTCACATTTCCTGTCTCCCGTATCCTATTTTATGTTTCTTATTACCGTCTGAAATGCTGCACACTCACCGGCTCGCGGTCTGTCTCTCCCCAGAACGTAACTCCGTGCAGCAGGATTGTGCCTCGTGTCCTCTGCTGTATCTCTAGTCTGAGAACAATACCTGGCACACAGTAGGGGCTCCACAAATATCAGTAGGAAGTAAGAGAGAGGGAACCAAAGACCAGGAGATGCATCTTTATAAATAATGTTTCAATTTATTATTTTAAACCTGAACCTGCATAAAAGGATGGTTAGTTGCATTTAGCTCAAAGCATCCCAGGAGACAAGCCTGGAGACAAGCCCAGGTCTGGACTTTTGCTCCTCACCATCAGGTCCAGAGGCCACAGCAATTAGCCCAGGGACTTAATTTGATCCACTGAGGCTGTGACAGTGACGCACAGGGTTTTCTCGGGGTGATGGTGGGAAGAGGGGTGGTGATCACTTATGACGGGGCTGAAACAGGGCCCGGCCTGTGCTTCTCATGGCCTGCGGCCACCGAAATTCAGGGAAGGTCTGAGGGGGCACAGGGCAGGCTCAAGGTGCCTGGGACCCTGGGATGGAGAGACCCAATTCTTCCACCGATGGATGCAAAATGGGGAACCAACTCCCCAAAGGATATAGCTCAAAAAAGGACCTAAAAGAAACCCAAGCTTGAGAAGCAGCGTTATTCTCTTCCCTCCTGCGCCCATTCTCTGCCTCCTCTCTCTAATCTCTGTCTTCACACATAAACCCTTCTCAAGAGCCCCTCGGGCCAGATCCTGCAGAAGGATGGACACCGCACCCGTGTGGGTGCACAGCCCCATGCTGGTCTCAGCTGGTCACACACTGGTGTGCTGCGATCCCGAGGACACACTACTGCCTCGCTGGCTCCGGCCCGAGGGTGCCAGGCTGGCCGCTGGGCTCCTCCCACTGCGATGGCTGGTGCCCCGGCTCCTCCGGGCTGGCTCCTCCATCAGCCTGAGCTTCTCGTGCTCCTCTTTCAGGAAGAAGTCCACGAACAGGCTCTTCTCCCTCTTGATCTGATCGCTGATGTCGGTGGGGATGTCGGGTATCATCCAGTCCACGAGGACGCTCAGGAACATCACCAGGTTCTGTGAGGGTGGCGGGGGGAGGGGAGAGGAGAGGCCCCAGCTGGAGGGCTCCATGCAGCCCCCCTCCTGGGGTGGGCGGGGTGGGCAGTGGTGACGGCACAGACCCCAGATCTGTGGGCAGGGGGCCTCTGGGTTCTGGCTTCTCGGCTGACTAGCGGGTGATCTCAGTTAACAAGCGTCCCTGCCCTTCGGGGGGCCCGGGTGAAACTGGAGTCGTGACGTGTCCACCTCCCAGGGCCCCCCGGCACGCCCAGACCCACAGTGTTAGTGATGGCTTCTTCCCCTCCCCTCCCCCTCCCCCTCAATGCATCCTGTTCTTGCCTCCAGGACCCCGGCTCCAGAACTTTCCAGGAAGTGGCTATGAGGCCCAACAGCCCCTACAGGGCCTCTCCCTGGACCAGCCGCCCCTCTCTCCCTCCCAGCCACCCCTCTGCCCTCCATATTAGAGGTGGACCCTTGGTTTCTGCACTGACTTCCAACCTCGGCCGACTCCACTGTCAACAGCCTCCTGGCCACACCGCCTGCCTGGGCCCCGCCTCCCTGCCCGCCTTCACTGGTTCTGAGCTTTTGTGCATACCTGCCACTGCCTTCCTTCTCCCTGCAGTAAGCCACATCCCCTCCCTTAGGGTAGGAAAAAACCCCCTCTTCCTGGGAGCATTTTCTATTTAAGTGGTTGAAAGTGGTCCCGCAGTGCCGCCACCGCCCACTAAAGGGCAGCCCCCCGTGTCTGCTCACGCGCAAACGTGGAGAGGGCGCCTTAGACCCAGAGGACAGGGACAGCCCAGGAGATATGAGAGCCCTGCCGTCTGTCTTCCACACTCCAAACCCGCCCGCAGCTCGACCTTGAACCCTGCGGGCTCCCAGGGCCCGGAGAAGACCTGGGAACCAAAAACTGCTCCCAGGGGCTCCCAGGTGCCTTAGGTGATCTGGAGCTGCTTTGTCAAGTCAGACGCTCGCCTTTTAAACCGAGTGCTCCCGGGGAGTGAAAGCGACATGTGACACAGGAGCCTCCTGTGGGGGGCGGGGCAGCCAGGGGACAGGTGAGGATCGGGCACACGGACACACACATCGCCCCATCTCTCCATAGGCAGAATGCCTGCTTCTCCAGGGGAAAGACTAGCCGGGGTGCTTCTCCGCTTCCTGGGCTGGGGGCCCGGGCAGGGTACCTTAGGGCCCTCCAGGGACCCGCCTTCAGGGAATACAAAAGCCTGGGGGGAGCCAACGGGAAAGGGATCTGGGCTGGTACCCCAGCCCTGCTCCAAGGCCATCAGGACCCCAGTGAGAACAGAGGCCTCGCGCCTGGAGAATCTCTGTGATGGAATTGTAGCTTCGGCTATTGTGGGAGATAGGAATCGCCGCTCAAGTCTGCTGTTCACTGGGGGTGGCTGGGAGCTCTGGGGGCTTTTCCCACCAGGGGCCTCAGGGGTTGAAACTATACAACAAAGGGAGAGCTGGAAGAAAGGGTCAGAACTCGAGCCCTTTCTTGGGCGCGGAGACCAGGCGGGGCTGTGTGTCTGCCTTTGAGTGAAGACGGTTCTCCCCTGCTGTTCCCCACTTTCTGCGTTTAGGTTTCAATGGGAATCTATCTCCACCCGGCACCTTACTCCACATCTGTCTTGTATCCTTACTGTGCGGTTTATTCTTCTTCTGCAAAGCCATCCGTTAATGACAGCCCTCACCCAGGGAAGGGTCTCAGGGCCATGTGCCACACGCAAAGGCCCGTGCATCACAGAGCGCCCCGGAAAACCTGGAGATGGGGCCGTCTGTACCCCTGCAGCCCGGATCCTGACCGGCTGTGCCTTATCTGAACAACTCACCTGGAAGATTATGACAAAAGCCAGACGGGCAGACAGAACGGACCAGTACTGCTTGGAAAATTCATATGGGTTTGGGGCCCAGGGCGGCTCCCGGTAATCCTTAAACCTGCCCAAAGAGAAACGCCGTGTGAAGACTGGGAGGAGGTGGAGGGAAGGAGCTAGTTCTCTGGGTGTAACCTCAAAGGTCAAAGCCGCAGGCAAACCACTGGCTCTCAGACTTGGGGAGTAGGGGGCAGAGGCGAGAAATCCACAGCCCAGCCAACAATGTCCAAAAAAGCACCGAAGTCCAAAAAAGCCCATGGCAACCTAGAAGTGTCTTTCTTACTCTCTCTCCAACATCCCCGGACCTTCCTCTGGATTCTCCTTCCGGAGGAGCCCAGGAATTATGAGAGGAGCCCAGGACAGTGGATCCATCCTGGCTCCACTAGCCTGTGGACTCTGAGGGGCCAGAGACCCCGTGTACAGTGCTCCAAAGCCCGGGGCTCAGTGAAGACGCAGCGGCCGCCAGACGGTCCTGGGCATCCTCTCCAGCCAGCTGCTCTGGGACCACAGCCATGAGAGGGGCTGGTCTCACCTGATGGCGGATTCAGAGCAAGCTGAAGGCTGAGTGAATGTGCGGAGAGCAGTGGTAAGTGTCACAGTCGCACAGTATCCCCTTTTACTAACCATCTTTATCATCTGCCCATGTGGGTTAAGAAACAAAATGTCAGTGTCTGACGTGAGCTCAGCCCATGCAGAGGTCTAGGGCTTGTCTGAGCTGTTGCCTTTCCCCCCCATCTTAGGATGACTCATGTTAAAAATGGCTTATTTCTCAACTCACTTTTTTTCTAAGCCTGGAAAAATGACAAGAGTTGGTACAGAAGAATTATGCCCCTTCACACAATTGTCTTCTCCATGGAATTCAACAAATCTTTGATGTTCAGTAAAAGCAAAACAAGCCCTGGGATGAAGTAAGAGGTGGGGTGGTTTCAGGCCACCAAGCGGGGTGCACGGCTACTGAGGAAGCGGGGGGGGGGGACTCTGTCTCAGGCGGGGCCCAGAAGAAAAACAAGCATACACTGAACGTGCGCTGTACATCCATCCCTGGGCAAGCAGCTTTTCTGGAGGTTTCCTCACTTTACAACAAGATCCTCAGGCAGGCATCGATATCCCCATATAACCCAGGAGGAAACTGAGGTTCAGAGAAGTTCAATGATTGGGCAGCAAGGGGTGGAGTCAAGGTGAGAATCCAAGTCTGGCTAAATCTGGGCTTTTCTCCTACTGTCAGAAAGCTCCTGGCCAGCAGCTGCTGTTTGGGGTGGAGGATTGAGCAGTGGGTGCTCTCTGAACCTTCCCCTGTCCTGAATGAACCCGCTGCTCTAAAAGCTCCATGTAGAAGCATGGCCCAAGAAGAGATGAGGGGAGAAGAGAAAAAAAAAAAAAAAGAGGAAGATGAAAAGAGATGCAGGCAAAAAGGCAGAAAAAGTCATAGCGGTAAGTCAGCCCCAGAAAGAGGCAAATGGAGAGGTGGATGCCCAGCTCTGGACTAGGGCTGGGCAAGAGGCCAGGAGCTGCCCCCTCCCCCCCGGCTCCTCTCTTCCAACAGCTGATCACAGCTGTTGCAGGCTTGGTTTGACATCCAGATGAAAAGCAAAGCTAACTGCAGCCCAGCTAAACACCACGGGGTTCATCCTCGCCATCCGTGGCTGAGGACAGAAACACGGCCAGCTCCAGACCACGCCTGCTCATGGGAGAGAGGGAGGGTGTGGCCAAGGGAATAGGGACATCTTGGGTGGGAAAAAACTCAGGCTCATCCACCCTCCTGCTGTCCCCCAAAAACACCATGGCAGAAGGGAATTTATCTTGCTTTTCTCAAGACCTCTGGAGGAGGAGTGATACACCCCCGCTCCCCGACTTTGTACCATGAGGAAATCCCTCCCCAGGTCCAGCCTAGTCCCTGCTGCTGCAATCAAAGTCCATTTCTCTTGTTTCCTAGCTCCACCGATGAAGAAACAGCTGCTCACTGACCTCACTATGACAGCCATTGCTCACCCCTCTTATTTTCCAGTCTGCAAAGAATCCATAAATAATCTAATTCTGGTCCCACTTCTGCTACTAACTCAGCACAGCTTTTGGAAATGTCACTTTGCCCTCCCTGAGTGTCCAAAACATGTTTTTAATCTGGTAGGCCCATCCATCTAATCAAGGATCTGGGGAAAGATTAACACACAGATACGTTCAGAAAGCTCGACTTGCAATCCATCTGTGCCAGTGGATGAAGGGTGCTTTGTCAGGAACTACAGGGCAAGCTATGCCCAGAAAATAGCAACGCACAACTTTATGAATTCTACATCTGTTCACATTTCTCTTTCCAAAGCTAACTTAAAAAAAAAAAAACTGTGACCTGGAGTAAGCAATGCATTTTACATTCGTGCACATGTACATATATGTCATGGAAATAAAAATCACACAACATACTCACCCTTGCTGTGTGCCGTGCACTTGATATTTTCCTGTTCTCTGCTAATTCTCCTATCCTAGTCTTTAAAATGCTGATCATGATCCACTAAAGTGATTTCCTAACTCACTGATGAGTTCATAGTTTGAAAAACACTGATTCCAGTAACCTCTGACACCAGGTAAACGATGGCTTATTTACATTCCAGTATAAGCTCGGATTTCAGAATTTAAAAAAAAAAATTCATCCTAAGAAGTCAAGCGTATTAAATGTTTTCACTGAGTAATGAGAAGACACTAATTAAGCAAAGAGACCATTGGTTTTAAGATTAAAAATGTCCAGAAAAGACAGGGTGGCTAGTGGACTTCATTGTTGCCAACCTGGTGACAGTTGTCTGCTTATCTGTTTCCCTTTTTGTCTGTTTCTCTTCCAAGCCCAGTGCAGGCAACAGCACTGGCAAAAGCATGGCCTTTGGAGTCAGCAGGTGAAGGCTTGATCCCACCCCCACCATTTCAGTTCTTTGTCCTAACGACCTGGTGGCCAGGGTCCTCGTCCATGAGGTGTGGACTTTCCATCTCACAAAGTTGTAATGAAGACCATTCAGTGCACTACCAGACGTATCAGGGGACTGAATAAGTGGAAGCTGCTCTTTCTCCTTTAACCGAAGCTGACTTAAGAAATACACCTCTTCTGTTAAAAGAGGATGGAGCATGTACACGCCTGCTTCCGGTTCTTCCTGGCTTTTCAGGAGGATTTCTGAGCACTCAAGATACCAATGCCCAACTGCAAGGGGCTTCTCTCAGGCTCTAGGTCCAGGTAAATGGCACAAAGCAGGCAAGTCTCAGGCTGATGGGAAGGAGAACTTCTGCTCCGTTCCCATCGGCTCAAATGCTTTTCAAAGCCGTACACTCTCCCCTGGTTTTGAGAGCTTTGGATCTTCTAAAATCCCACTGGGTGGCCAAGCACTGGGCGAACCCCACATCTGGTCACTTCCTGCATCTACTGCCTGGGATTGAAGCTTGGGGATATAATTTTAGGAATGGTTCCCAGATCTCACCCTCATCCCTTCAGTCTTCCTTTAATTTCTTTGAGCCTTAACATTGAGTTTGAGTTTGAGAGTTCCCTGGAGTCTTGTAATAAAGGGAGTCTTCCAGTAAAGAAACAACTAGAGTGTCTAAAAAGCAAGTCTGCACTGGCGTGGCTGGCCACTTACTAATTGTAAGAACCTAAGAAAGTTGTTCCACATCTCTGGACCTCACTGTTCTAATTCACACGGAGCCAAAAAAATGTGCATCACTGGGCCGAGTACATAGAACATGCACACGGGAGAGCCCTCTCACCCCACCATGAACAAATGAACACGCGTGTGTGTGTGTGTGTGTGTGTCTGTACACATTGAATGTTAAAGGAAAACACAGTGAGCAGTAAATAAGACAGCACATGTGAACGTGATTTCTGCAGACAGAAATGGACACAACGGTTTCCTCTGGGAGAGAGTGACTGGAGTGGGGGCAGAGAAGTAAGTCTTTTCCTTTTATATATATGTTCTATATATATGTTTTATATAAAAGGAATATATATACACACATACACATATATACATATATATAAAAGGAATATATATATACACACACATACACACATATATACACACATACATATATAGAGAATTACTTTTATAATAAAAAAGTTCATAATTTCAAAAGAAGGATGCAATTAATGGCAACAGTCAGTTGACCCAAATATATTTTTATACTAAGATTCCAGGAGCAAAATTATAGTGTTAAGTGAGGCTGACTCACATACAATAAGTAAAAGTGGTACAAAAACCAACACTATCTCTTAGCTTTAAAACTGCATTCCTCATCTTCTGTATCCATTCATTTGTTGATGGGCATTTAGGTTGCTTCCATGTCCTGGCTATTGTAAAGAGTGCTGCAATAAACATTATGGTACAAGTTTCTTTTGGGATTTGGCATATATATACAATGGAATATTACTCAGCTATAAAAAGGGATGAGATGGAGCTATATGTAATGAGGTGGATAGAACTACAATCTGTCATACATAGTGAAGTAAGTCAGAAAGAGAAGGTCAAATATTGTATGCTAACTCACATATACGGAATCTAAAAATGGCACTGATGAACTCAGTGACAAGAACAAGGAAGCAGATACAGAGAATGGACTGGAGAACTCGAGGTATGGGAGGGGGCGGGGGGTGAAGGGGAAACTGAGAAGAAGCGAGAGAGTAGCACAGACATATATATACTACCAACTGTAAAATAGTCAGTGGGAAGTTGTTGTATAACAAAGGGAGTCCAACTCGAGGATGGAAGATGCCTTAGAGGACTGGGGCAGGGAGGGTGGGGGGACTCGAGGGGGGGGCGTCAAGGAAGGGAGGGAATATGGGGATATGTGTATAAAAACAGTTGATTGAACCTGGTGTACCCCCAAAAAAAAACAAAAAACAAAAAACAAAAAACTGCATTCCTATTTTACAGAGATTGTTCTAACACTGTGAAATAATCACATGGAGTCAAATTTATATATGACTTAAAGAGATAAGGTTCCTATTAACTCAAAATATATTTCATTATTATAAAATGAGCCCATGAAACAACATCTTAAAGTTTCTATAAATTCATTCTTATGTTAATCCGTGGAAAAATGCCTGAGAAAGAGTTACACAAATGTGTCACTGTGGCCACGGTTGGGAAGGTAGATGCCTAGGGCTGGGCAGGGCTGGGTGGAGGTGGGACAGAGTTGGAGAGGCTGCCTGCAATGTTTAGAATTTTTTGCATGAATAAATTAATATATTACACATACATGTGTAATTTACTATTAATTTTTTACACTAAAAAGAAAAGAGGCTTTGGAGGTCATTTATCCCAAGTCCCCACTTATACAGATGGGGAAACTGCGGTGCAGAGAGGGAAGAGAGACTCCTGGCTCAGACATCCCCTCCCATCCTCACTCGCAGGGTTGACCAGTGACAGTGAGATGGGCCACAATCCACCACGATACAGAATCACTGCCGAGGTAGCAAACGGAGGGGTTGGTCATCAACATCCAGAAATGGCTTTTTTTAAAATGATGTTTTAGTGACGTTATAAATCGGTTAGTAAATGCATTTCTCAACTCCAAACATGATATGCAAAAAAAAAATTAATAGTTCCAATGGAAAGTAATGTCACATTAGTGCTGAACACAATGATACGTAATATTTTCATACCATCTGAGCTGCTTAAAAGTGTCTTCTGTAATTGACCTTGAATAAGGGAAAAAGAGCACAGGCCATTAGGAATTAATCAGGCCCGTGTTCATACAGTGACTGGAAATGAGGAGGGAAGGCACCCCCGTGGGAAGCTGGCGCACCCTCCGGTCTTGGCCAGGAGCAGACAGAGAGGCAGACAAACCCTGAAGGGAGCTCCCAGGACCCTGGGCTAGGAGAGAACTTGGGTCCTGCCGAAAATCCCGCGGGAGCCACCGAAGGATGCTGCTTCCAGATGTTCAGCATCTCCAAGCAGACCCAGTGGGTTGCCCAAGGCCAGGTGGGCTCCTTGAGCTCTGAGACCCAGGACCCTGGCCAGGCACTGCCCCGCTGACCTCTCTGCTCCGCTCCCGCTGAGCCAGGAGCCTGAGTCACCATCCAGCCTGTAGGACATGGTAGCCCCCTGACCCTGTCAAATGGCCACTAATCATGCCCGCAGACTGACGTCACAGGGCTGTTTACGGAGCAGCCCTGCCGGGGCAGTTAGATGGTTGAGGCAGACGTGGCTCCAAAAATGCTGGGAATGCATCTCAAATGGGCAGCCAGAGACTTGTCCTAACTTACTGCTATTTTTAAGATACCTCTATCCCTGGCGAGGCCGGGCTGGAGCTGGAGACCTCAGTTTAATTTGACCCCATTTATCTCTGGAGGTCACGGAAAGCTAAGAATAAGAAGGGTCATCGAGTTCCCAACACTACTTGCCAGAAAATCAGGGCACACTTTTCATTTCCCACCATGGAAGCCGTTCTAAACGCTGGCTTTGGGGCTGGTTCTAGAGTTGTCTGTGTTTCTCATAATCTCTCTCTCTCTCTCTCTCCCTCTCTCTCTGCCCTCCTCCACACCCCACCCCTTTCATTTCTATTTCTGACAGCCACTGACAAATCTTGGCCTACAAAGACATCAGTAGTTTACACTTCCGCTTCCTAAATCTCCAGAGAATTTGGTGAGCCAGACAGGTCCCCATGGTATGCACTGAGTAGGACCCACTGGATTAGGTAGAGATTTCCATTAGCAATCTTCATCCACCTAGGAAAGGTAGCCCCCAAAGTGTACCCACTTAAGACAGCATATCAAGATGATGCAATGATCTCAGGCTCCAGACATCTGCTTACATTTCAGATTAGGGCAGCTCTTTATTTTCAAGGTAACCCACTGCTATTCACAGCACAGTCAGAGATGACACCAGTGAGAAGTCCCCTCCACCCCCCCCACAGTGGCTCCCAGTGCCCTAAGGTGAGTCCACACACCTCCCGTGACTGACGTGCTCTTCCTGGTCTGGCTTCTGTTTTTCTTCCCGCCTCATCTCTCTCAGCTCACCCCTTTCATTCCAGCTCTGACCACTGAGCACAATCTAGCCCCTCTACCTGGGACACCCTGTTCTCCCTGGACCTCTGTCACTGCCTGAGAGCTCCCTCCCATCCACCCCTGCTCCTCCTGCTCTGCTCACCATCCCCTAGGCTGGCCTGATTTCACGAATGAGCAGTTTCAACGGGATGCTCTTTCTGGCCACTCTTGCACCAGACACTTAGGTCCAGGTTAGGTACATGGCCTCCTCCATCAGGGCTCAGAGAGCTCCCTGCAGTCCCCTGATTGTACATACGGAAGCTCTATTTTCACTGCTTGTTTGCTTACTCGTCTCGTCCACCTAGACTCCTTGAGGGAGGCACTGCACCTTGTTCCCTATTAGATAACCAATGCCAAGCCTGTAATAAAGTCTCAAAAATAGGCACACAATGAACCTATGATCCCTGCTGCTCCCGAGGAAGGAAGCAACAGTGGATGCTACAAAACCTCTTTTGGTTTGATCCTGGAATGATCTATTTTCTGTGGATACATTTTCTTGACAGAAATACAGAATTTATGTCCTACACATGCACCCAGTGTTAACTCTGCCACTTAATGGGCTGCAGATGAGCCACAATACTTTCATGGAAACAATGGAGAAAAGCGTGATCAGGGCTTGACAGGTGGCTGGAAAGTCCAGTGACTCTGACAGCAGATACAGCAAAGCTGGATGCGACCCGTGTGCAGTAATAACACCTGGTCTCCTGGGCACTTGTGGTTTTGGCTGAGTTGCATCTGTACATCTTGACTTCAGATCTCAGAGGAGGAGGGAACTACCCTCTACCCTCAGATCATGTGCTTCAGATGGAGATAATTTCACCTCCAACCCCAAGCCCCAACCTCCACGGCCCCAAAGACCATGGAAAGCATCCCATTCTTCTGGCTACCGTGATTGGTTCTGTAGGAAGTGCATAGTGATCCTGGCCGACAAGCTGCAGCAAGACTTTTTATGGGATCGCTGGGAAAGAGGTTATAGGCTTTTTTCCCCCACTGGACTCGGACCCAGGATGATACTGGCCTATAGCTGCTGGCAGTCATATAGAGCTTGAAACTATAGTCATCACTGACTACAGGAGAGTCGGAAGATGGAGAAAGATTTGGTTTGGGCTGATTGAATCAAGTCTACCCCACTAGAACTATCCTCAACTTTCAATATGGAGGCATTAAAGTCCCTTTGTGTTGAATGAAATTGAGTTATTTGTGATGAGGTGGATGGACCTAGAGTCTGTCATACAGAGCGAAGTAAGCCAGAAAGAGAAAAACAAATACTGCATGCTAACTCATATGTAAGGAATCTAAAAAAAAAATGGTACTTATGAACCCAGTGACAGGGCAAGAATAAAGATGCAGATGTCGAGAACGGACTTGAAGACACAGGGTGGGATGGGGGGCAAAGGGGAAGCTGGGACTAAGTGAGAGAGTAGCACTGACATATATACACTACCAAATGTAAGATAGATAGCACTGACATATATACACTACTAATGTAAGATAGAAGTTGATGCATAAGGGAGATACACTCGATGATGGGTGATGACTTAGAGGGCTAGGATAGGGAGGGTGGGAGGGAGTCTTGGGAGGGAGGGGATATGGGGATATATGTATAAATACAGCTGATTCACTTTGGTGTACCTCAAAAGCTGGCACAGCAGTGTAAAGCAATTATATTCCAATAAAGAGCTTAAAAAAAAATAAAGCCCCTTTGTGTTTAAATCAGGTTAAGCCACTGATGTATCTGGAAAGAGAATCTATAGTGTTACTGGAAGATCTGATGGTCAAGGGCAAGGTGTCTCGGTACTCTGGATAGTCTTGTGCTTCTAGACCAACTAAAGGAACAGTATTAGCCTGCTTCCCCATGTAACAAGTCACACTCGTGCTGCTCCCCACTGTGTGTAGGGGTTGAGGCTTGTGTCCTTGGCTAGATGTGAGTCTTACTTCAGGATCTGTGGCTAGAAACCTCTGTGACCTTGGAAAACTCCTCAACTTTCTAAGCCTTGGTTTCTTTTCATGTAGAATGAGGAGTTTCAACAAGATGATTTCTGTACCTTCCAGTTACAAAAATGACCTTATCTTTCTCACTGTTCAGTGCCCGTTCATTTAATGTGAAGGTGTTGCCTAACTGCATCTACCCTGCTGGAGCAGACCTAGATGCTACCAGAAGACTTCCACCAGCTGGTCCAGACCCTGTGTACAGCGGATCTGCAGATCAGAATCCAGTACCATGGACAGACAGTCTGGCATGCCAGCAGTGGCCGCTGGGCAGTGCGGGGTAGCAGCAAACCTGTCTGCTCATGATTCAAGTCCAAGAGTTAGACTCAGTACAGCCCCAGATGTGAAAATGCCAGAAACATCTAGGCTGTATAAATCAGTATCTAGGAATAAATGGATTTATCTATTCTTGGATCTGGTCCCTGATTTTGAGCCTTTCTGGTTGGCCAGAGTTAAACCCTAAAGCTATTGCTCCTGGGACCAGAATATCCTTCTATTTAAATCATATTGGGAAGGTTGTTTAACTCAGTCATCTGGGTTGGGAAGACAAATTTGTTTTCTCTCTTTTGCAGTTCAGAATGAGTCTGAACCTAGGCAGCCATCTTACAAAAGTCTGACCTTGGGTACCAAGGCATCCCAGGTGGGAAAGCATGACAGACATGCCCAGGGTCATCACTGCTGCAAATACAACTGGGCCACTGCTTCTTCGATAGAGGCACTGACAGCTTTTACATCAGACACTACTGGGGATGGTCCAAGAAAGCCCTAAATGAGTCCTTTGATACTTTTTTCAAGGTTTGGGGTTTGCTGTAGTTATTGTTCTATTTGTTTAAGTACATGGAGTGTGATCTTGGATTGAGTTTTTTATGAGGACTTAAAAGGACTTATCACTTAACCAAGGTACAAAAGGGTTAAAGAATTTACTCCCCTCTGCTCTTCTTCTCTTCCTTTGCCCTTCTCAGGTAAGTAGTGGAGAGGTAAGCTGTTTCTCAGCGTCAATGATCCCTGTGCTGACAAATTACAGTCATGACTCTAATCTGGTCCTCTCAGGAATTCCAGTTACTCTCTCTAGGTGTTAGATGGAAATTGCCCCTTCCATTTCCTACCATCATTTTAAATGCAACATGATTGGAATAAAATTCATCTATTTTATTATAAAAGTAGATTCTCTTGGCATCTTCCCCATCCCTGTCAACAGACCCACAATTTCCCAGTCCTCTGGCTTCAGCCCAAACTTTGGAGTTATCCCTGACTCAGACTCTCTCTCATGTCTCTGGTCCCCAGCTTTGCGATGTATGATATTAAATAGCTCATTTTCTCCCTCCCTCTGAATTCCTTCCACCTCTCTGGTGCATGACTACCATGGCTCATGTCTGAATGATGTAACATCTCAGCTGCCCTCCTTGAGTTCCCCCAGGTCTAGTCCATCTTCTTCCCTGAGACCAGATTAACTTTTCCTAAACCCACATTTTAGCCTATAAGTCCCTGGCCCTAAAAAAGTCTGTAACTTCCTATTGTATCACATTAAAATTCCCGTACGATTTCAAGATTTCTCACTGTCTGCTTCATCCTTCCTATCCAAATTCAACAATGCTTTGGCTTAGACTACCCTAGGGGTTGCTCTACATATTGTATATATTATATTTCCTATATGATTCCCTATTATTATCTCCTAAGCACTCTGCTTGCTGACTCCATCAACGAGCCCCTAAGTGTTTATCTAATGCCCCAGATTCATCCCCACCCCCATGACCTGGCCCATGCTGACTCCCCACCTAGGATACTCTCTTTTTGCCCTACAACTCCTCACGGCCCCTCCAAGAAGCCTACCCTTTCCATTTCAGCCCTCACTGTTTTCCTTCTCCTTCAAACACTCCTAAGGCTCACAGTCCACACTAGACACAATCACTGAATAACCCGGAGTGTCCTATCAGTTCAGTTTTCTTCCCAACCAGACCATAAACCAGACCTTCCCTTAACAGTAAGGATGAACTTATATACTTTTTTGTCTGCTCCACAGTGTCTAGCAAAAGGCACTCGATAAATATTGGTCGACTCATTGAAATTGATTTATAGGGATCTGGAGGGGTGGGGTAGGAGACAGAGGCAAAGGAGAATAATGACACAATTCCAGGTCATCCAGATCACCAGTCGGACCTGCTGCTTCCAGTCCTCCACTGCCCTCCTGCTCCTGACTACTTTACCTGCAGAACTGAACCTCCTGGTCAAACTGGGAGTTCTCGGGCTGCGTTCCCTCCTTCAGCTGGCTGACGTTGAAAAAGGAGAGGGTGTGGTTGACAAAGCCGTGCAGAGTCCCGTTGTGACTGTAGGAGTATTGATACACCAGGCGGGGGATGAAGTCGGAGGTGACAGCAATGACAAAAGCCTGGGGGCAGAACCACAAGCACCTGAGGAACAGTCAGGAAGGATGCCGCCCGGGTGGCACAGGTCCAGCTGACTAAGACACTATCCCCTCCTGGGCTCCCCATCTAGAGGGGCTGCTCTGATTGACACAGAGTCCTTATCCCTGAGCTCACGCCACCGACTTACCTGGCTTTCCCATCTTTGATACATGTAAGGAAATCCACAAGGCAGTGGCTGTCAAGAGAGTGAATTACAACCACCGAAGCAAAGGATGCTAAGCCAGTTTGGACCATTTGGTGCAGGAGAGCACGAATCATCTCTGAGATATTTGAACTGATGCTGGCATTTGGCCACACCAAAGTGGAGTGGAAGATTTTCTGAGAAAATCTCTGATAGTGGTGAGAGGGTCACTTAAGTGTGATAGGCAAGGACACCAAATGGCCATGTATTGAATACATCTGCCCCTGAGGGATGTCAGAAAGCCAGGAACACCAAGGATATGGTACCATGGTGAACCTCAGTTGGACCATCATCTCTCAGTGCTTTTTAGCCCATCATGCAAATAGAAGTCGCTCTTTCATCCATTTTGCTTAGAAAAAGTGAGACACGGAGAGGGAAGGAGTAGGTCCTGCTGGATGGAATGCACACACCCGATGTAGCGCCTGGCGTATCTAAGTTCTCTATAAATGTCTGCAGAGCACACCAAACGACAGATGAACGATTGCCTGTTTGGAGGCGGGGGGCACTTTCTGCAAAGAAAATCTTAAATCTTTTTGGCAGGTGTTTATACTGTCGTCAGCACCAACAATTAAAGCCCTTTGAAAAAATGTAGTTTAGGTGTTGTTCTCTAAATGTGTATACGAGTATGCATGGCCATCACCACACCTGAGAGTGAGTAATAATACAGCTGCAATTAATGGAGCACCGGCCATACGTCCTTTCTTCATCCCATTTAATTTTCAGAATGATCTGATTTGGTGAGACTCTTATTCTCTCCTATCTTTTACAAATAAGAAGTCTTAGAAAGGCCGGGGAAGTAAAACGTCCTATCATTCTGCTGTCTAGATGAAAAACACTTGGTACTCAGGGGCTCTTTTCTAGAAGGCACAACTTCAGAGTAGCTACTGATCTATTTTCCAAACTGCACCTGATTTCTCAGCCTTGAGACATGTGTTTCATACATCAAACACCCTACGTGTGATGGGCTGATCCCCTCTGCCTCTCTGCACACCTCATGCCATTTCATCGGCTTTCAGTCGGGAGCCAGGTCATGGCCAGAATCGCTTCACTCCCAAGGGAAAGGGGGCTGTGGCTTTCTTGATGTATGCTGAGCTGGACGATACTGTCTCGAGAGATGGAAGAGGAGGCCCTGCCTGGCCACCATCTGTACAGAACGCAGACGCCAGAGGAGCTGCTGGCTTGGACCCAGCAGAATTTCCTCTGAAACATGGACACGTCTGGCAAGGCAGTTAAGGAGGTCAGAGCAGAGAGGACTCCCTCTTCTTCCATGTCCTATCTTAACCAAGCAGCGCCGGAGTCCACGGGGATAATTAAGACTTCACATTGACAACTCGGAGGAGCGATAATTAGGAACTGCAGCCTGGGCGATGCTCCAGGTATTGTTTGGCTCCGGAGAAGATAAAGAAAGGAAAGAGATGGCTAGATACGTAGAATTCTTTCCTCCTGACTCTTGCCTCTGAGGAAAGATCTGATCTGGACTCTTAAGGCCAAGGTACGCGTTCTGGTGGGCAATTACCTTTCTTGCTCTTTGCAAAATGAATGACAAAGCTGCACAGCTCTGGCGACAGCCTGATGAGTTAGAAGGCGTGTACATGCTATTAACCAGGGTGGGGTGGGTGGTGCTGTTTTAACCAGAGCTCCAAATGGAAGAAGCTGGGAGCTGACAGGACTGGTTTCCTGCCCTGAAGACCTCAGCTCTCCTGGATAGCCCTTCCCACAGAACGAGCGCGTCATGAACACAAGCACTTACGTTGATGATAACAGAGAACTTGCCGATGCCCGAGAGGATGTCAAACCAAATCCCTGTAAGACAGAAACAAAAGAGCGTCTGGCTCACTCCCGCCCTCGGCCCAGTGATGACAAGGCAGCAGTCAGTGTGACGCTTTGCAGGCAAGTTACCGGTGGAGTTCTGCTGGGCTCCCCAGGGATGGGCTTGTCTGGAAAGGCCAGCGAGGGTGGATAATGTGGCCTCCCAAGACCTGAGAAGAGGAGCATCAGGAGCTCAAAGGGATGATGGGGCGAGGGATGCTCCAGGCCTCCGGATGCCTGACACAGTGTGAGGGGGGCAGCTGGGGAGACAGGGGTGGGCTGCGTTGCCTCTGGGCAGGGGACATACCGATATCTTTGGTTCTCACAGCATCTGGCCGTCTCAGCTCCGTAACAAACTTCTTCGCGTCAAGCCGCACTTCAATGACGTTGTTGAGGAGGGCGAACACAGGAGCCAGAGGGAAGGAGGCCACAAAGAGGGTGACGAAACCAAACTGGATGACTAAGAGAGAGAACAGCACGAGAGGCAGCAGGATTTAGACGTATTTTGCCTTGCAGTTCTGGCCCCTGTCTTTTCTGAACGGGGTCTCTTGTCCACCTTGGGCTCAGGCTCCTGTGCCGTCCTGCCCCGCAGCAGGGGCACTTCTTTCTCAGCACCCACAGGCCTAGCGGTCAGTGCCATTACTTGGGTGCAAAGCTCTGTTTAGACGAGAAGATACCAGAAAAGGAAAGGTCTCAACTCCTTGCTTTCCATCACCTTTATCTCCCGTCACTAATCCTAGTCATTGAATTCAGGGGTTAACAAACTTGTTCAGCAATGGTCCAGATAGTAAATATTTTTTAAATTGATCTTTAGTTGATTTACAATGTTGTGTTAGTTTTAGACATACAGCAAAGTGATTCAGATATATATATATATATATATATATATATATAAAATTTTTAAGATTCTTTTCCACTATAGGTTATTACAAGATATTGAATATGGTCCCCTGTGCTATACAGTAGGTCCTTGTTGATTATCTACCTTATATATAGTAGTGTGCATCTGCTAATCCCATACTCCTCATTTATCGCTCCCCTGCTGTTTTCCCCTTTGGTAACTAAGGTTTGTTTTCCATGTGTGTGAGTCTGTTTCTGTTTTGTAAAAAAGTTCATTTGTGTTGTCTTCTAGATTCAACATATAAGTGATATCATATATTTGTCTTTCTCTGTCTGACTCACTTCACTTAGTATGATCTCTAGGTCCATCCATGTTGCTGCCAATGGCAGTATTTCATCCTTTTTCATGGCTGAGCAGATAGGAACTATTTTTGTATGGTCCTGTCATAATGACAACTCTGCCGTTGCAGAGTGAGAGCAGCTGTAGACAAACACAGACCAACGGGTTTGGTTGTGTTCCAATAAAACTTTATTTACAAAAGCAGTAAATAAAGTGGGTTGGATTTGTTTGCCAACCCCTGATGTAACTTAAAAACCATCTCCCAAAGTTGGCCTCTTCTTTCCCTATCCGTAGTCACTGCCTTATTTAGAAAATAGAGTCATTCATCACACATGTACCAAGAGCTCACCGAATGTCAGGCACTGTGTCAAATATGTAAGGTGGCAAAGGTCTGGACCTGCCTTCAAGGAGCCAGGTGTGAAGCAGAAGAGAGAAACGTACAAAGATGTACAAGGAGACCTGTGTGCCAAGAGAGAAGCAAGAATTCACTAAGACAAAGGAGAGCCTGGAAGGAGAGCTCAAGCCTGCTCAGGGTGGGGACTGAGGAGAGGCTCCACGTGGTCACCTAAGCTTAGACTTGAAGGATGGGCCTGTCATTGCAGACACAGTGCATGAAAGACAGCATCCCAAGGTGCTGAAGCAGTGCAGGCAAAGGAGTGGAGGCAGCCTGTGCCAATCAGATGGCGTAAGGAGTCCAGGCCCCCTGGACAACTGCAACCACCCCCACCTGGTTTCCTGTCACCAATCTGCCCACACTTCTACATCTATTCAGCCCCAAGACCCCAGCCATCTGAGCCCATCACTTAACCTACTCATAAGCATTTCTGTTGGCTCCCCTGTATTTACTGGATAGAATCCAGATTCCTTATCTTGGGATATGGGTACTGGACCATCTGCTCCCAAGCTACCTCTCTAGCCACGCCTCCAAGCATCTCCCCACAACCATCATGCTTCTGCCTTCCAGGACTCTGGATTTCTCCCAGAACATGTTGGCTCCTCCCCTTTGCTGGTGCACAAGCACTCATTCTCCAGCTTGCAAACTACTATGCATCCCCAAGTACGGTCAAGTGCCACCTCCTTGGTGAAGCATGTCCCCATCCTCCCAACCCTCTGTTATAGCCACCACTGTGTGCTGCCATGATCGATCTACTCACATGCCTTCATTTCCCGCTGGAAAAGCAGGGCTCCATCCCTTGTAGGGCTCAGTACAGATTTGCTGATGCAAAGTTGGACCTGAGTCTCGGGAAAGTCAATCTCATAAGACTTCCCTACTTACTAAGGCAAGTTTTTTAATTTCTCTGCGTCTTAGTCACTCCAATTATAAATTGAGGATAATAATAACACCCACCCAATAGGTTGACAAAAGGGTAAATGATATTGATTTATAAGGTGCTCAAAACAATGTCTGCCACTTCATAACTGTTCTATAACGGTTGCGCGTATTGTTACTCTTATTGGAGCACAGATGGCTGCAATGTATCCTGCATATGAACACCTTAAACAGACATACATTTAAGGTATAAACAATGAAGGAGGGTCAGGAGGCCTGACTTCTAGCCCCAGATATGTTTCTCACTAGCCCCAGGTCCTTGAGCAATCCTCTCTGTTTCACTGGGCTTCAGTATCCTCATCTTTAAGTTGAAAAGACAGGTTTAAATTCCCTTCAGGTCTGATTTACTGTGATGCTGTGATTCTCATTCTCTTGGACAAGCATCAAGATTCTAGAATACCTAAGTAAACCAGGATCCAAACTTAAAATAATGAAATGAAATAAAATAAATAAAATAAAGTGTTCACAGAGGGATAAGCCTAACCACAGCAGAAGTTTCAAGACACAGAGCATGTGTAGAACTTCACTCAGCACACCTGCTTTAGATTTGGCCCACAGTTGAGGGCTAAGGCTTCTGCTGACCTAGCTCTATCACGGCCACGGCCCGTGATGCCCAGAGAATCCCCCACAGGCCCTCGGACACCAGCAGCTGCCAGTTGGTGATAAGATGTACCAGAAGGCACAGGTTTGTCAAGGCCAGGTCCTTGGAATGACCGCCTGGCTAACTAGCTGGCTGAAGGGGAGAAGAAATCTTCCAAAACAAGCTCTGGGAGCCAGTTCAAAATGCAGGGTCTATCACACCTCTTAAAGGAGGCTTTGCTGAGGAATTCACGTTAGAGTCGGGTGGGGTGAGGGCAAGTGGGGATGGAGGGGGACGGAATTCACAAGGAAAGCAAAACAGATGTTAGACTAGTTTTCTGAAACCTATAAAATGCATGTCTGTATTTAAGTATAGATGAGCATATCTTTATTTCTGGAGTTCTAAGTTGTCTTCTTGACTCTCATGAGTTCAGGTCTACAGAGCAAATGTTCTTCTTATAAGTCCTTTAAACTCTCCAAAGCCCCCACGAAGACTTAGTAAGGGGACTGATGGGGGAAGGAAGGGGCAAGTTACCTCAGTGACTACAAATAGATATGGCACGCACTCTCCACACTCATGCGAACGGCACTCGGAAATCTAGTGTCCTTCCAGGATCATAGGGAAAAACGGGACTCTCCACTTCCTCGGCTTCCTTTCACTGAATTCCGAAAGCAGATGTGAACCCTCTCCTCTGACGCTGCCCTGATGGTTTGCTTCTTCACCTTCACAAACTCTCCATCACAGGGTCCTTTGGTCCCTCTCTTTCCACACAACTTCCAGTGGTGACTCTGGATGCTAACAGTGCCCATAAATGATCCCAACATCATGACATGTCTCTTCTCTTTCCTGTTCCAGGCGTGTCTGTGTGTTCAGCACCGGACAACCTTAAGAGGGTGGACTCAGCCAAGGCCAGTGACAGCCACAGTCCTGTGCCTCCTCTGATGTTACTCCAGGGTGTCCTGGGCCAAGAGAAGCCACCCTCTGAAGACGTTCCTTGGCTGCAGGTGCTGCCTGCTTGGACTGGGTACACTGCCTGTTTCCAGGAATCAACCCAGAGAGGCAGAAACAAAGAGGAAGCTTTGTTTCATCTTGGGGAGAAAAAAAATATATATAAAACCATAACCCTCTGGCACACAAATGTCAACTCCAAGGCTTGCTTTTGTTGGGCGAAGCTCTAAATACCTTATCAGATGGGCAGCCTTCTGGGGTCACTTCAGAGGACACAATGATACCAGCCTTCACCAACACCAAGATTGGCTTCTAAAAATAGCCAGGCTCCACGAGGCTAAGAGCAAGGCCGGAAATCCTCAGTGTGCTGTATAATAGAAGCCAGCTTGGCCCGACCAACAACAGATTAAACCTGGCCAAGCCAATTAGGGAGGAATTCATAAGTTGATTTTCAACTAAATCTTTACAAAGCCTGCTGTCAAGTACTCCAGAAATGCCGAGCTGAAAGCACGAAGCCTGGAAACCCTTGTAGGCACAAACCCTATTGGTTTTCTCTTCTCAATCCCCAGCCAGGCAGGCTCCTTTGAAAATATGCAACTACCAGCCCTGTGCTGCCTGATGCAGAGGCAATTAAAATCCTGGCCTTGATTACCTGGGCTGAGGTTAAAATAACAAGGAGGAGTGGATTACCCTCAATGCGATGGCATCCAGGAAAGACATTCCAGGACAATCTGCTTTAAAGAAGAAAATAGTATATCAGGTGGGATAAAGCAGACAGGCCAGGATTGGTGGAAAAGCTCTCGATGGAACATAATTTGTTTTTAATTTATTTAAAATTCTTCAGTGAAGATATCTACCCTCCCATCACACAGCTCCCCCCCCGCCCCCCCCCACCCCCCCCACACACATGGTAACATCCAGATCCTTGGTGTGGCATTCAAGACCCTTTGTGATCTGACCCTAACTTATTTTTTCCAGATGCATGTGCTCCCCAACCCACGCTCTGTGCTCAGGGCTGATACTGAGCTGGGCTGTTTGGAGCTCAAGTTGGCCTGCTTTCCAATCATTTCAAAACCATTTGGACTTCCCCAAATTCACCTTGCTTCCCATATTCCTGAGCCCCTGGACGTACCAGAGCAACCTGTCATTTGCTTTCTCTTCTTGTCTGTTGGAGGGATTATCGTTTATATTTCAGGTTCAACTCAAACTTAACCTTCTCCATGAAGGCTCTTCCTGACCCTGCTCCCCACCCCCTCTCCCAGGCAGGACTGGGAGCCATGGACACGTCTCTTCCTCACTCCCATAATGCCCTTGCACACGTGTCCCTCTACTTGTTTATTTGACTTGCTCCTTGGATGGCAAGCCCCCTGAGACCACAGACATTTCTAACTCTTTTCAGAGGCCCCACAATTTTGTGTGGCTCCCGTCCCATAGCAGATGTTTATCTTGTTTCATAAATACGAACTTATTGTCATCAGCTGTAAACACAAAACAAACACGAAAAGAGGCAGACAACTAAAACGTGTGAGTGGAAATCACTGTGCTCAGTGACGGGGAGGCAGAGGGGGCCGCGAGGTTCTAACACGTCTACACAGCAGTTCTCCGCGTGGTCACGCGTGCAGAAGGCTTTGAAGAAAGCTGGTTGTAAAACCAGTCAGTTAGGAGAGTCTAGTTCTAATGAAAATAACTATAGCCTTTTTAACTTTCTATAATTTAGTAAATTCAGTAATTTTATAATAGAATCTGCTTAAGGGGATTAAAAAGCTGGGAGCTAAGAATCCTCCCTGTCATACACCACCTATAAGCAGCGCAAGGGAAGGACTCAGGAACACACTGGCCTGAGTTTGTCTTCTCACTGAGGTGGTGGCTGCTAAAAAGATTCAGCTAGAAACAGCCCATTAATATAAACAGTTAAAAACACAGCACAGGAAGGTCATCACTGTTTATTTCAGCCTGTATTTCCAGGCTGTGCCCAGTAATCCCCTTCTCCTAAGGGCAAGGGAAGACAACTGTGCTCAGCACTGAGTGTCTGATGTAACAATCACAAGTGGTGATGGACCACATAAATAGGAAGAGATAGCGAGACGAAGGCACGTGAACTGGTTCCTCGGTGTGGACCTCTATTGCTTAGGAAAATAGCAGAAGTCTTGACAGACGTCTAAGAAGGCTCTCAATGTCCATCATTCACCACTCACTCATTCATTCCTTCTTTCACTCATTCATCCCCAAGCCTTTATTGAATACATTCTAGACACTGAGCACCATGCTCGTTGCTAGGAAACAAAGACAGATAGGTCACTGTGTCATCCTTCCAAGAGCTCCTAGGATGTAGTGGAGAAGATGGACACGTAAGCAAATCCTGGCCACGTCTTGGAGTTAGACCTCTAAGGGCAGCATTAACAGAGTGCAGCGAGTACCAGGGCAGAGGTAACTCACTCTCACCAGTGGGTCCGTGGAGGCTTCAGAGACTCACGATCATTGGGCTTGACCTGAAGAAGTCAAAGAGGCATCTGAAGGTTTGCTGTGTGTTTGGTAGTTAAGATCCTTCCTGCCAATCCACTCATCCAAATTCACAGACTACTTGGGAAATAAAGACAATAAGTGGAATTCCCTTTCAATCTGCATAGGGTCACCTGGGGTTTATATAATGGATCAGATTCAACTCAGAAACCCTGGAAGTCATAACAGGAAAGACCAGCCTTGAAGTCAAGGCTTAAGTATTCAGAGTTTACTGCCTACAGATCAACGCAGCACAAGGACAGATCAGCAAGACATGTTTTTTCCATTTCTTTGTAATTAAGGGAGACTTAGTCCCCACTTTTCCTCACTCCTGCGTGAATTGTGAAATATTAACTCCTTTAGCTGAAGGAGGGAGGACCAATGACTTTTTGAGAGTCCCTCTACTCAAGAGCTCAGAGTCTAGTTATAACAGCTGATCTCAGGTTGATAGCAGGATACAGACTAGTCCAGTCCATAAGCAGCGCTCTTTGCTGCCTTGGGAACAGAGCCTAGGGTCGTGGGAGTCTTCAGACGTAAACCCAGCTGATGGCCACAGAAAAAGGCAGGAGAACATGGTTTTCAGCCACAGGAGGCTTAAAGGCCTGGAGACTAGGGTCTTCTGGAAAAATCTGCCCATTGCTCCTCTTCTATCTCGTCTGAGCCAAACTCCAAACCCTCAGAGGGCACGGAGCTTCAACCAACAATTCCTAAACACCTACCAAGTGCAGGCAGCATGCTCTCTGGTTCATAAAATAATCTTCAGTGTCAAGTATCATTATCTCCATTGTATAAGTGAGAAAGCCTCAGAGAGGTGAAATAATCTTCCCAGGACCACATACCTAGAAATCGATGAAGCTGGGAAACAAATATAGTTTCTGATGCCCACGGAGTTCAAGGTCCTTTCACAGCACAAAAAATGTAAATATTCAACCCTAAGGCAATGGCATCCCTTACCCTTGCCTGGTTACTCTCACGCATCTTAGGTTTCCTTTATTGGATCTTCTCCAATCTGATCTCTCTCATCTGTTTGTCAGAGAATGAACTTTCATTGATACCAGCATCCCCATCAAATCTGTGCAGGTATTTTCTCTCCCTAAAGCATCTTCATCCACGTACACGTGCCTTCTGTGGGGGGCACACTGCAGCTGAACCTGATGTTTTCTGTGTCATCGCTCCTGTCTGCCCTGCATTTGTGGCACCTCAAAAATCTTACATCAGCTTCTTAAATGTAGAATTGAAATTGCTCTACTGAGTCATTTCTGACTTTCAGAGAACCACCTGGTGAATTTCCAGCCAGTGTTTACTGAGTAAACAAGTGAATGGCCTGGCTTACTCATTCTCGTTTACTTTTTCCATCTGCAAAATGGGATGTGAAGGCCAGTTACCCATGCGTCCTTCCTCCCATTCAACCATCCATCCATACATCCATCCATCCTGGATGGGGTAATGCAGCGAGTGAGGTGGAAAAGCAATGAAAATAGTCGAGGTTGAAAAGAAATTCCCAAGCAATAAATCCCTGAGGGACTTTGTTTGCTTTGTTCCTTTATTCCTTGAGGCCTAGGGCAAAGTCAGTGAAAAGAACACATAAGTTTGTGGTGTTTTAGAAAAAAGGAAATAAAGAACAGAGAAAGGAGGGAGACGCAAACTCTAAGGACCCACAGCTGGGCTGTGGTTGAGCAACAAAGTTCACTCTGAGCTTCCTGGTTGACAAAGCAAGAAGAGAAATGGGATAGAGAGAGTTCCCAGTATTTTTACCTAAAATACTGCCTCCATTCACTCACTCACTTACTCACTCAATTCTCAAGCACTGACTGGGCATCTCCTCTACAGCAGGAGCCTTCCAGGCATGGTATCCAAATATACTCTTGCCTTTTCTCTTAAGTCTTCACGCGGACAGGGGCTCCAAGCACAGATAATGTGTGCTTCAAAAGGAAAGGAGAGACATGACCTGTGACTCACCCTCCTTCCCAGAAATACTAGAATGAGACCCTGCGTGCTGCCTGAATTGTGTTTAATGGCATTTGGAGAAGATGGCAGGTGCCTGATTATCCAGTGGGAAAACTCAATTTGTATAAACAGGATGGCTCAGGGAAAGGAATTTCCTGGTCCTTTGAGCCACTGCCTTGCAGCACACACACTTGGAGTTGTGTGATAGAATACAGAGGCTTCAGCACTGATGTTGTACAGATATTCTAGAAAATTTCATCGCTTACAGCTAAGGCAGACTTGTGAATCACTTTCTACATCAGTCTCTCTTGAAAACTTGGAAATTACCCAGTGTGATCCCTACTGTCCATGACCAAAGAGTATGAGAGTTGGAAGGAATCTTGGGTGTCACCTAAGTCATTGCTCTATCTGAAGCTTCAGTCTCTTCTACTGGCCACGTTTACTTGATCATTTCCATGCAGGCTACTCAGTGATGCCTAGAACCAGCTCTTTTCTTTGTTCTTTATTCTCTGGCTCATTTGCAAGTTATTGAGACTTTGGGATATTTGTTATAAAGCATCATCATACCAGAAGTTGACTATTACATGGGGTATTTTGCCTGACCTACCCAGATAATTTTACACGTCCACTAATTCGTACTGCTGAAAGAGACCTGCCCTTAGGGGGATAGCATCCCCTAATTAAAAGCACCTCAAAATAAGGAATCTTGGCCCCTGGGGGGCAGGGGAGAAGGTAGACTATCCCAGCTAAATCAATACATCCAGGGTGTCTGGAGAGCTTTGAAAATGGTCATGTCTGTAGTATCTAATTATCACTTTATCTTCAAGGTCCTCACTACAGGATCTCCTCTTTCATTCTTCATTCTTCTTCCTTCATCTTCAAACGTTTACTGAGCACCTACTGTATGCCAGGCCCTGTGGTTAGGTGCGGTGAATAAAACAAAAATCTCGCCCTCAAGAAGCTCCCATCACAATTTAGTGAATTACAGGAAGCTAAGTCGTTGGCCTTCAACTGCATCACTTACTTATTTGAAAAAACGGTGATAAAAAACTTTTATCAACAGATTCTTTTGGAACGTGTCACCAAACTCCTGTTAGAGGATTAAATTCCGGCCTACATTTTTATGCCAAATTCCACTCTGTCAAAGTCAAAGGCTGTGAGTGTCCAGAGACCTTAGCTCACACGCAGCTCTTAAAGCAACTAAAGAATTTCCTCTCATCAGGCCCTGAGGAAAACTCCACAACGGGGCTGTGAGGGGTCTGCGGCGAAGGCACTTTGAAGCCCACTCTGGGGCTGGGGACGGTGATGATTAATGTCACAGCGGCTCCTGGGCCGGCATTCTTCCCGCCCCTCCGAGCCGGGGAGGGGAGATTACCCTTGAAGTCCTTCTTGGTAAGCTCTTCAGGAAAAGGGCTTGATATTCCAGATTCCCTCGAAAGCCGGCCCTCCCCTCACAGGTTTCTGCAGCCTAATCCCTCCCTCTCGGGTTTCTCTTTGTCTGGAACGAGCCCATCCCCACCACCAATCCTGCCCAGAGGGGGCTCCCCACCCCCACGGCCCCCTCCTCAGGCGGACTCCCAGCCTCCCCTTCACCTCGTGGCCCCTCCCCCAGGCCTGCTGGGCCCTGGTTCCAGCTCAAGTTAGAAAAATGTAAATATAATACATCTCTCCCTGCTGCCTCCCTCGGCTGATGGCCTGCCTGGCCACTGCAACCGACAGGCCCCGAGTGGGCTCAGCGCTCTTCCTGTCGGCATGGGTGGTCCCGGCGATCGCGGGGAAGGAAGCTGACAGCTGAGAGCGGGGCCGGGGATCACCACGTCAGGCACACCAGAGAGTGGGCAGCTTCGGTTTCACTGCTCTCATTTTTGTTCAAAGTCCAAGACAAGGGCCTTCCTGGGACTGGGGAGGTCTAGCCCATTGGGAAGGAAAGAGGAAAACTCACTCAACTCCATGCCTCCATTGCAGCCCAAGTTCCTATAGGCTCTGATGGGATTCTCCTGTGGAATGGTCTGGAAAAAGGCTCTAGCCTCAGTTCCATTCATGAGTCTTCGGGGTGACTTGAAGCAATTTGTGTCACACCCTGGGTCTCTTGGTTTTGAGACGTACTATCCAGCTGGTATGTATGAACTAGGATGCCGGCCCTGGAAGGGACCCTGGAGGTGATCTGGTCCAGGTAAGGGACCCTGGGGCTTACCTGGTCCAGGTTAAGGGACCCTTGGGTAACCTGGCTTGAAAGTCTTAATTCTTGTCCAGACACTTGATAAATGACAATTCTGGGCACCACCAGCTTCTACTGGGCTAACGACATTTTGTGCCTGTAGACAACTTCCAGCTCGCTCACTCAAAACTAATCTAGAAATGGGAGAAGGTGAGGGTGACACTGACCCTGTTTTACCTTAGACTTTTTATCAACAAAATATATTAGTGGTAGTAGAGCATTCCTGGTGACACATTATACAATTGATTAGGACCACAGGCCAGCGGGTTGCACCTCTGCAAGGAAAAACTCATCACCTTCCCTATGATGTTGAGGAGGAGATGAGGCCCAGGAAGATGCTGTGACATGTCCAAGGTCACCCTGCTGGATACAGGCAGGGCTGGATTCACACCCAAGACCCCAGACTCCCTGGGAAGGAGGGAAGGAGAGAGATTGCTCCCTCTGCCTGACTGTGATCATCTGAAGGTCACAGGGGCTTTGAAGACAGGGGTGCAGAGAAATCGGAAATCATGACACGATTCCTACCACCGAGCCTTGGGTATCGACGGGGATATCAGAAACCATTTCCTCCAGCAAGGTTCAGACGTCTGTGGACTTGAATCTTCTCTCCCACCAAGCTCCTTCCCAGCTCGGCTACCTGTGAGCAGCATAAGGATGGGCTTGCATTATGCCTTCTCCTATTTCCCTGGCTTAGTCCCTGGAAAGGAGCTCATAATAGGCCTGGGGTGGGGGAGGGGAGAAGGCAGACACAAAGGGGAGGGGGAGGGGTCATGAAAGGAGGCGGCGGTGGCAGAGAAGCAAGGGTAGCCACCACTCTTGAGAATCCACTCACCGGGTTATCAGCCTGTTAATAAGTGAGAGTTGATGCCAGCACTACTAGAAGTAAGATTGTTTCAGCCTGGATGAGGCAAAGCAAGATAAACGACACCTTCATTTATTCAGTCACCCCTCTGCAGATTTATCCAGTATGTCTTCAGGACCCCTGCAAGGCCCTGAAATCAGTTTCCAACAGGCATGGATGTCTTGGGAGGCAGCTTGTCTGAAACCCTGTGGTAGAGGGGGATAATACTGGGGGGGGGGGGGGGGGGGGAGGGAAGGGACCCTTTGAGGAGGAGGTGACACAGAACTGGTTTTGACCATGGGAGTGAGAAGGCACAGGCAAGCCCAGGGCAAGGGAAACACGCACAGTCAGGCAGGAAAAGAGTGATGTGTGGGCTGTGGGTGGCGAGTGGTTGGTGGGGTTCATTTTGGCAGCACCAAGAATGCATAAAAGGATCTCAGGGTAAATACACTGAAAAGATGTCTCACCAAGCCTTGTTCAGGGTGTGGGAATCCTGGAGGTCCCTGAACAATGGATGATAAGACCAACATCTTAGAAAGAATCCAGAGGGCTGTAGGGAGATGCTGGTGGTTGTGAGTGGCGGCATTGAGGGTGTAGCAGGGAAAGCACCAGGGGAAGGAGGCTAAGAGGCTGAACGGAAAAGAAGGAGCAGCTTCCAGAAACACTGCATAGAAAGGCCAGCCCCGCTGGAGGGGAGGTGTGGAGACAGAAGAGTGAATGAACAGTGATGTCTTGGCTTCTGAGCCAGGGGCCTGGAGGGTGGTGAGACCATAAACATGGTAGAGAACCCAGAAAAGAGTCACAGAACCAAGTCTCCAAGCAGAAGGACTGAGAAGGGTTTCCCCGAAGATGAAGTCTCTTCCTGGCCTTGTCTGAAGTCTCAACACAAGCCTGAGGTGGCAGCTGGGAGACAAGACTCTTGTTCCCAGTGCAGCGTCTGTCCTGCCTCCGTCGGCACTTTCTAGAACCCGAGGAAGCTCAGCAAGTGAGCATCACAGGCTGGGGGGAGAGGAGAACGAACAGTCCTTGGTCACACACCTCTGCTGGGTCACACAGCAGCTGCAGAGACCCAGCCTCTTGGAAGGAAGCAGAGGGAGCTGCATTTTTTCTGTGACAAGGAGGCCCTTTCTTGTAGCTGTTGGCCCAACTCTCTCTGCTGTGAGACCCCAGGTCCTGGAGGGCCCAGCTCCCTTTGCTGCTTCTGCGCCCCCAGTGCCTGGCACAGGCCCTGACACAGCACTGCCCCAGGAGGTGGCCAGGAGGGGGCACTGCAGAGGCCAAGACATGAAACTGGGTTGAGTACAAGTCCAAGCCTAGGGGAGGACACTGCCCTCTCTGCCCACTTCCACTAATGACTGGATCCCTGAAGTCCAAGGAGCAAACGAAAACCAGACTTTTCTTGGAGGGAAACTCTGATAATAAACATGGCTCGCTTTGGTCTTGGGAGATGAAAATTGCTATATATGAAAAATAATAAAAAGGACTTTCCTGGCGGGCCCATGGTTAAGACTGTGCTTCCAATGCAGGAGGCACAGGTTCAATCCCGGGTCAGGGAACTAAGATCCCACATGCCACAGAGCGTGGCAAAAAATTAATTAAATTTAAAAAATAATATGTCCACCATGAAAAGGGAAGCTGGACCAAATACCACAGAATAAAGAGCAGGAAGGCCTCTGTTTCTCTGCCATGGAAGGAAAGGGAGTGGGAGGGCCATTCTTTCAAGAAATACTCGTAGATTACTGAGCCCTTACCATGTTCCAGGAGCTGGGCTGAGTGCTACAACCAGAGAGTAAGACTCAGTGTCTGCCCGAGCACTCCCATTTCCTCCTGTGCCAGAGCAGGTAAAGGAGAAGAGAGAAGCAGAGGATGGGAGAACCGAACAGTGCTTCTAGGAGATGTGTCTGAGCCTGAACAGCTCGGCAAGAACCTGCAGCAGCAGACAGGCCAACACAGGCCAGTGTAGACCCACCAGATGCGCACATGTGGATACCCTCAGATGCTGCACTAGGGGAGTCTGAACTTCGTTTGAAAGGAAGTCGGTAACTAACGTTGAAGGATTCTAAGTAGAAAAGCTAATAGGCTCTGGGTTGCATCTTAGAAAAGTTAGTTTAAAAGCTGAGAAGGGAAAGGTGAAGAGGGACTAGGAAAAGAAGCAGTTAGGATGCATCTGTAGTCATTCAAAGGAGGACAGGTGAGGACTTACATGGAAATCCAAAATTCTTAGTAAAGACCGTGAACGAAGAAAGCCACCTGGCATATCAGTAAGCAAAGGATGTTGCGGCCATCAAGCCATCAGCCACTGCAGCCACCCTGACTGTGCACCCTGAGGGGATTCAGGATGGAGAAAACAGGATACTGGCCCGAGATAGTTAAGATGCATATCAAAGGGATGATTTCAATGAGCCCCAGACTCCCGCATCTTCCCATACTTAGAAAAGTGCTAAATTCATTAACTTCAACCATCTGGTTTTTCTTTAACAGCATTCGTTTGATCTTCCTGTTTTTTGTTTGTTCCATTTCTTTGTTTTTTGCAAAAACTCCTATATATCCTGGCTCCTCCCTTACTTCTTTGGAACCGTCCCTCTGCGCTACCTGAGAGCCTGTCTCCCAGATTTAAGTCCTCCGCATGCCTGCCGAATAAAACATAACTCTCAGGTTTTAGGTGGTGCAATTTTGTTTTCAGTAGACAAGGCAAAGTCAGTGAGGTAAGGAGCCATGAATAAAAAAGGCTCTGGGTCATCCTGAGTAGCCCTCTCCCCAGCTAGAGGTGTTGCAAAGTCAGAAAGGAGTCACAGAGACGTCAGGGTCTACACCAATTCATGCATGCGCCTCCTGAATGCTGTAGTTCAACTATGCAACTTGATGAGACAACTTGGATGCAGCTGCAAGGATGTGGATGCCCTGGTCTTGGGTGGGGCGGGGGCGCGCATCTGCCCCATGCGTTTCCATCAACTGAGTGATTCTTACGTGTCTTGGTGGGCATATCCAGAGTGCAGCGGAGACTGACAGCTCTTGCCCGTTCAAAATAACAGTCTGGCTTTTACTCCAGATAAATAAGGAAATACGCAATCACCAATGCATCTCCTTTCCTATTCGAGTTTGACAGAATTGTAAGCTCACAACGAGGAAAAATGAAATCTCCTATAATGACAATGTCAATGACAAGAAGAAATTAATCTCCTCACCCACATGAATGGCCTGAGGGCCTCAAAGCTTGGGCTGCATTTAAGAAATCAGAGGAGGCTCTAGGGGGATAACTGAATTTCTGAGTCAGGAAGACAACAGCGATTATTTTTTGGATGATTAGAGGAACAAACCTTTGTGGGTCTAGATAAACAGACGACAGAAGAGCCCACCTGAGATGCCAGACTTGACAAGCAGAGCCCTAAGGCCTCCGTGTTTTCTGGAAGGACAAGCACCTTGGGATGTTTATATCTTAGGCTTCTGAGCATGATTCTTAGATTTGCCTTGGAATCTCGTACCCTCAGTCTATAAACATTACTGTCTGACCCTGCACTGATGGGATGGGAAGAAGCTCCAGGGCTCACTACTCAGGGGCTTTGGACTGTTCTTAGTCAATCCCTAGATTAAAGAGACAGAAACCAGACTCTTGACACTAACAATGGTGGCTGATACGCGTTGAGAGCGTATCCGGAAAAAGTACTGTTTTTTAACTACTCCAGATTCATCTCCTAGTTCTCAGAAGCATCCTACAAGGTAGGTTACGTTCATCAAAGCCACTTTTCAGACGAGGAAATCGGGCCTGACTGATTCGAAGCATCAGGCCATGTGACCAGCCACAGCACGTTTAGGACAGGAAGCCTGGCGGCTGATCCAGAGCCCACTGCTAACCACTCTTAGCCTACACTGCTCGGTGAAGTCATCATTTGGTAGAGTTTATTCTGCAGCCCAGTCTTTGATTGTACATGGGCGCAAATACTCCCTTAAAGGGTGCAGAGGATAATCCTGAGATACTAGGGATGAAAGACATCTAACTCAGAAACAGTGTCCTGAGACTTCCCTGGTGGTCCAGTGGGTAAGACTCCGTGTTCCCAATGCAGGGGGCCCAGCTTCAATCCCTGGTCAGGGAACTAGATCCTGTATGCATGCCGCAACTAAGAGTTCGCATGCTGCAACTAAAGATCCTGCATGCCTCAACTAAGACCCAGAGCAGCCTAAATAAATAAATAAATAAATATTAAAAAAGAAAGAAAGAAAAATTGTCCTTGCACTTATAGAAAACACAAAATAAAACAGTCATGTCTCTAAAATGACTGCTAACTTAGCAAAATGGCCTAAAGAGTTCTGTGAGTGAGTTTCTGTGGAATCCAGCAGGCGGAGCCCAAGTGTGGTCCGGGATGCCTCCCCCAGATGAGGCTAAATCAATATCAACCTGAATGGCTGGTGAGACTCTTCTGGGCTCCAAACTTGTTTCTCCCTCTGGGTGCCTTATAAATGTTTCAAGAATGAATGAATGTGCCCACCTGTGCTGCCTCATTCCCGCTTTAGCCGTACTAGTCCCCTCCTGCACTTGCAGTCCATTTTCCTCAAGGCAAACAGAGTTCACACACAGTCACAGCGTTGACCAAGAGTTGACACCTGCTCCCTACGACCCGGTGTGAAACTCAAACTTGTCAGACCTTCCTTCCGGTTGTCGAATAATTGCAGGTCTTTCTCTGTTCCCTCCCTACCCCAAAACCACCATTTGCGTTGTCACAGCCATGAGACTCTTCGGTTTGCCTGTCTTTTTCCTTGGAATGGTCTCCCTCACTCTGATTATTAACATGTAGACCCTCAGGACCAGAAGGGACCTCGTGGATCAAGTCCAATCTCCTACCTGGAGCTGGAAACCTCTTTAGGACATCCCCCACCCACCATCAACCAAGCCCTGCTTTGCAAAGGATCCTTCATTCTCCACTTAAAATTATGAAAAACTTACCTCTGTTAAGAAAACTTGCCTCATTATAAATAAATGCATTCATTCCCTCACCTGTCTTTGTTTATCAGACACACTGAGTGTCTGTCACGTGCCAAGGAATGTGCTGGGCTCTGAGGGACATGAAAAGTCATGAAAAGTCACTCATGGCTCTTTAGATGGGTCTGCAGAAGAACAGCTATATGAGCAATATTATCATCATTCTGTAAGATGCACCATCAGTGTGTGCACCCAGTGCAACGCTGGGACAAAAAAGCAAAAAGTTAATGATTCCTCTCAGGAATCACGCGACTTGGTCTAGGAAGACTTTGCAGCAAAAGCACTGAAAAGCTAAGTCTGAAAGAATGAGTCTGGAATATTCAGGGCAGCCGGTGGAACAAGGTGGGCCTGGGGGCTGGGAATCTCAAGCTGACTATACACTGGTCATTCTTTCATATCCCTTGACTTCGGGGTCATAAATAATTTGTACTCATTGGAAGAGTATCTCGTACATGGTCTATGGTGAAGGGGATTGGTCTAGTCCTTTCTGAAAGCAATTTGGTAAAGTAAGTCAAGAACCATACAATGGCCCTCCTTTAGATCGAGGCATCACATCTAGGGGAGTCTATCTTGAGGAAATAATTACTAAATGTAGAAAAGGTTACATGCATGAAAATAATATATGCTGGATTGTGAAAATAGGGGAAAAATTGGAAAATGAGCCTCCAGTGTACTTCATTAGAAAATAAACTATGACCCATTCATTAGAGGGTTGATTTCTTACGCAGCTGTTGGTTTCAAAGATTATATGACAATTTGGAAATATTTATTCATATAATGCTAACCGAAAAGAGAGAAATGTGTGCACACGATCACTTTATTTTTAAAATCATAAATATTTAAAATATTTAAACGTTTAAAATACTTATTTAAAAATAATAAAAGGGGCTTAAGACATGGCACCAAAATGGTAATGAAAGTTGGGCTTGAATGAGCGAAGTTTTTGGAGACATGTTTCCTTCTTCTATTTTCAAACTTTCTGTTTTATGGTTGTTTTGTTCCCTTATAACCTGTAAGTAGTTTGCTTGTTTGTTAGTTTAATCTATGGAGTGCATTTCACTCCCTACAGTCTTGGGGTGAACTTCTTCCAGAAGCCACCAAGTCTTCTAGTTCTTGTTTATTCCTCTTCTCATTCTTTGGTAAGTGCCTGAGTCTGAACACGACATAACGTGTGTCTGTTCAGTGACAGTGGCTGACAAAGTACAGCATGTTTCCTGACACCCCACTGTCCAGGAGCCTCAAGACCATTAAGAGAAACAACAACACTTGACACTTGACACAGCTTTTGTATGTGCTACATGCTCTTCTACGCATTTCGCAGCCATTAATTCATTCTACATTGCTACGACAATCCCACGAAGTCAGGGTTAGGACTAGGGTTAGGGTTAGCCATTTACCCAAAGCTGTCCAGCTAGCTGGTGATAGAGCCAGGATCTGAACCCGAGGAGTATGGCTCCAGGGTTTCTGCTCTTAATCACTCAAGAGAGGGAGCTTTGAAATAGCCAGCTCTCTGGACAGATAGGCAGACAGGCATGCAACATCTACACAAATAACAGAGTGGTTGAGAGGAGGGACTGGACATGAAGAGGGTGCTGAAAGACAGAGCTACAGGAGTCCCCGTGTAAGCCCCTTCCTGAATGGAAGCCTCAATCTGGCAGCCATCTCTTTCTGAGAGGACGGCAGATGCAGAATGACATCTGAAATCCAAGCGGTCGTCTCTGTGTAAATATCTGGTTCAGTGCTGGAGAGGGATGAGAGGTAGCACTTAGTGAGAGGTGAAAAGCCTCAGGGAGCTGTGTGTTTACACAAACTGCGTCTTGAAATTTTCTTTGCCTATTGTTCCTTAAGCAGACATAATGATTGTTTCTTCTCTGGTGAGATTATTCAGATGACAAAGCTCAGGCTTTGCCTGGAATTTTAGAAACCCCAGGGCTATAAGAGAACTTTGTTAGCCACCTAACCTAGATCCCGTCCATCCCTCTACTCTTAATACACACACACACACATACACACACACAGATTCTTAAGAAGAGAGAGGATAAATATCAATTAGAAACAATGAGTGAGGTCCCTGGTACACAGAGGCATTAGTGATCCCCTGTTAAAAGGGATTAACCAGGGACTCCCCTGGTGGCTCAGTGGTTAAGAATCCGCCTGCCAATGCAGGGACATGGGTTTGATCCCTGCTCCAGGAAGATCCCACATGTCGCAGAGCAACTAAGCCTGTGCACCACAACTATTGAGCCTGCTCTCTAGAGCCCTGAGCCGCAACTATTGAGCCCGTGTGCCACAACTACTGAAGCCCATGTGCCTAGAGCCTGTGCTCCGCAACAAGAGAAGCCACCACAATGAGAAGCCTGTGCACTGCAACGAAGAGTAGCCCCCACTTGTAACTAGAGAAAAGCCCGTGTGCAGCAACAAGGATCCAACACAGCCAATAAATAAATAAGTAAATTTATAAAAAAAACGGGGGGGGGGGGATTAACCAGAAAAAGCAGAAGTCATTATGCAAACACAATGAGGGTCCAATGATGTGAAGTACTGAGCGATTCTTTCATTGGATCTGACTGATGTTTCTCCATCCACTCTAGACTGAGTCAACGTTTAGATGATATGTCTGCCCTCTCAGTCCTATGTTTTTAATTCATTAGTTCCAAGTCTGGGAAACAGGCTTCTCAAATATTCACCCCAATGAAACATCAGGATTATTCACAAGTAGTCAAGCGTTTGAAGGCAGCTGGTCCAAGCTGGAACTCTGCTCATGATGGAGAATGCGTGGCTTCCAAACCACGTCTGAAATGACTGTTTTCTTTCAAATATGCTACATGCACGCCTGCTTTCAAGCCTCATCCAAGAACAATCAGAGACTCTGTAACTAGAAAGCTTCCTCTTGCCCCCTACCCAAAACATCCCACCAATTTTAGAGAAAACCTGACATTTTACTCAGCCGTGCCTCATCAGAGTGAGGGTCTCTCCTATAAGCTCCTTGCCCCAAGTGTCACAGGACTACTTTACTCTTCCTTAATGGAAATTCCATCCTTAAATTTCAGACTTCCCAACTTGCCTCCCATGATAGAAACCATGGCAAGGAATCTGACAGATGACACGTCTCATTGGACAGATGAGGAGAGGCAGCCCAAAGAGAAGAGGGCACCATTTGAGTATCAAGCTGGTGATAAGTTGCTCCTAGCTCTCAATCCAGGGCTTCTTCTACCCCATCCTCCTCAATTTCCACGTGGCACTGAAGGCGACATTATGCAGCTGTGAGGCTGGGGAAGCAGCAGAGGCTGCCCCAATCATTTTCCTAACCTTCTCCCTGGCCCCTTATCTGAACCCACCCCCAGGAGAAGGAAAGCCCATGGGATCTTACTCATTTCCATGTACTCCGGCGTCAGTCCAGTGTATGGTTCCAAGCTGTAGTCTAGATCCCACTGCTCTGGATGCTTTGAATGGGAAGAGGCAGCTTCTCCAGGCTCTGTCTCATCTTTCAGCTTCCTAAATAGTTTCTTTAGCTTCCTGGAAAAGAAAGGGACCAGTCGCCAAAAGCCTCTGGAGGAGACAGTTAGTTCTGCAGACAGAAAATGAAAAACAACTAAGTTTTGATACTGGGGCCATCTCTGATCTAAGGACAGAGAGAGGAACACTAAGGAGACTGTTTTTCTCTTAAAGACAATCTCAGGAGGTCCTTTGTCAGGATAATAAAAGGATTGTCCTGCAAAGGAACAAGTTTCTTCAAATCCAAAGAAACTGAATTCTTCCCGCTGTTTGATAAGCAACAAGTGAGCTGGCCCTTCCTGTCAAACACTGAGACAGTCCTACTGTATCATGGGTGATCTGTCCACTCTCTTCATGGGGAGGATGTTTAGAAAGTACTAGAAAGATGCTATCTTTCCAGCTCAAACATTTTCAGGTCTTAATAACATAAGCAGCACATGTCCATTAAAGCCGAGCTAAACGTTGTCCATCATAGTTACGGGGTGAACTGTACCCCCCAAAATTCACATGTTGAAGTTCTAAGTCCCAATGTGACTGAAGATGAAGACAGAGCTTTTAGGAAGTAATTAAGGTTAAATGGGGTCCTAAAGGTGGGTCCTAACCCAAAGGATTGTTTGCCTTGTAAGAAAAGGAAGAGAAAGCCATCTCTCTCTACCACGTGAGGTCACAGTGAGGAGACGGTCATCTGAAAGCCAGGAAGAAGGTTCCTACTAGAACTCAAACTCTGCCAGGCCTTACCTTGGATTTTCCAGCCTCCAGAAGGGTGAGAAAATACATTTCTGTTGTTTAAGCCACCCCGTCTATGGTATTAGTTATGGCAGCCTGAGTAGACTAAGTCAGCCACATTTAGGACGTTTTTGGTCTAGAATGATAACAAGATAATGACGGCCCAGCCTCTCAGGGTTGGTATGAGTATGAAGTAAAACAATGTTTATACCATCCTTACACAGTATCTGGACATAGTAAGCATTCAATAGATGAGAGCTACTATTATTTTTAATATTAAATGCTAAGATATGCCTGCAGGTACAATCTTTTCATCTCTCCCACTGATACACAATACATAGAGAATGAAATTAGGATAAGAAGTGAGGTCCCAGTTCTGCTGATTGCTCTAAGGGAAAGTCTCTAGGAGACAGTGGAAGGATAACTAATAGCAGAACAGTCAGAAGCATAGACTTAAAATGCTTAAAGGATAGATAGTCAGTGGGAAGTTGTTGTATAACAAAGGGAGTCCAACTCAAGGATGGAAGATGCCTTAGAGGACTGGGGCGGGGAGGGTGGGGGGGACTCGAGGAGGGGGGGAGTCAAGGAGGGGAGGGAATACGGGGATATGTGTATAAAAACAGATGATTGAACTTGGTGTACCCCCCAAAAAATAATAAATTAATTAATTAATTTAAAAAAATGCTTAAAGGGATTGTGCCTATAGTTTAAGGTAATTATTACCATTTTATAGCTAAGAAGACTGAGTGGCTGGGAGTTGCTTCCAGTCCAAAGCCTGGTATAAGGACCCAGGTCTTCTGGCTCTGGCCCAGGTTTCTTTCCCTCCACAATTCATGGTCAAGGTCTCCATGAAGGAGACTTGGGATTGACACACACAATTCGTGAGAGCAAGAACCAGAAAGAGAAGGGGAACTAAGAGGATGGGACGCAGAAGGTCAACTTTACCTCCCAAGTGAGTCTTCATCCACTCCTTTGTTCGAACTTGCTTGTGGCTATTGCTCATTCAGGAAAAATTCTGATTTTTTTGTCTTTATCTTATAGTTCCTGATAATTATAAATTGAAATCTCAGCTCTTTATTCCCTAGTGTTTGACCCTGTGCAAATCAATCTCTTTAGCCTCCATTTCCTCCTTAATAAATGAGGATAACTCTAAAAGATAGGTCCTAGAATCAATTCAATGAGATAAAGTATATAAAGGCAATTTGTTTTTTGTTTTTTGTTTTAATAGGCTTTATTTTTAGAGCAGTTTTAGGCTCACGGCAAAATCGAGAGGAAGGTACAGAGATTTCCCTTACATCTCCTGCCCCACCAATGCACAGCCTCCCCAGTTATCAACATCTCCCACCAGAGTAGTGGATTTGTCACAACTGATGAACCTGCATTGACCCATCATCTGCCAGAGTCCATAGTTTACATTAGAATTTACTCTTTGTGTTGTACATTCTATGGGTTTGGACAAATGTATAACAATGCATATCTGTCATTATAATATCATACAGAGTAGTTTCACTGTCCTAAAAATCCTCTGTGTTTCACCTATTCATCCCTCCCTCCCCCAAACCTTTGCCCATTTTGTCTTGGGTTATTTGTCTTTTTGTTGTAGACTTGTAACAGTTCTTTATATAGCTTGGAGACTAGTCCCTTACCAATTATATGATAGCAGATATTGTCTCTATTTTGTGGGCACATATAGGTTTTGTTTTTTTTTTAATTTTATTTTTTTTGGGGGGGTACATCAGGTTCAATCATCTGTTTTTATACACATATCCCCGTATTCCCTCCCTTCCTTGACTCCCCCGCCTCAAATCCCCGCCACCCTCCCTGCCCCAGTCCTCTAAGGCATCTTCCATGCTCGAGTTGGACTCCCTTTGTTATACAACAACTTCCCACTGACTATTTTACAGTTGGTAGTATATATATGTCTGTGCTACTCTCTCGCTTCGTCTCAGCTTCCCCTTCACCCTCCGCCCCCTCCCATACCTCGAGTTCTCCAGTCCATTCTCTGTATCTGCATCCTTATTGTCACTGAGTTCATCAGTACCATTTTTAGATTCCATATATGTGAGTTAGCATACAATATTTGTCCTTCTCTTTCTGACTTACTTCACTATGTATGACAGATTGTAGTTCTATCCACCTCATTACATATAGCTCCATCTCATCCCTTTTTATAGCTGAGTAATATTCCATTGTATATATATGCCACATCTTCTGTATCCATTCATTTGTTGATGGGCATTTAGGTTGCTTCCATGTCCTGGCTATTGTAAATAGTGCTGCAATAAACATTATGGTACATGTTTCTTTTGGGATTATGGTTTTCTTTGGATATATGCCCAGGAGTGGGATTACTGGATCACATGGTAGTTCTATTTGTAGTTTTTTAAGGAACCTCCAAACTGTTTTCCATAGTGGCTGTACCAACTTACAGTCCCACCAACAGTGCAGGAGACTTCCCTTTTCTCCACACCCTCTCCAACATTTGTTGTTTCCAGACTTTGTGATGATGGCCATTCTGATTGGTGTGAGCTGATACCTCATTGTGGCTTTGACTTGCATTTCTCTGATGACTAGTGATGTTGAGCATCTTTTCATGTGTTTGTTGGCCATCTGTATGTCTTCTTTGGAGAAATGTCTATTTAGGTCTTCTGCCCATTTGTGGATTGGGTTATTTGCTTTTTTGGTGTTAAGCTTCATGAGCTGCTTGTATATTTTGGAGGTTAATCCTTTGTCCGTTGTTTCATAGGCAATTATTTTTTCCCATTCTGAGGGTTGCCTTCTAGTCTTGTTTATGGTTTCTTTTGCTGTGCAAAAGCTTTTAAGTTTCATGAGGTCCCATTTGTTTATTCTTGATTTTATTTCCCTGATTCTAGGAGGTGGGTCAAAAAGGATCTTGCTTTGATGTATGTCATAGAGTGTTCTGCCTATGTTTTCCTCTAGGAGTTTTATAGTGTCTGGCCTTACATGTAGGTCTTTAATCCATTTGGAGTTTATTTTTGTGTATGGTGTTAGGAAGTGTTCTAATTTCATTCTTTTACATGTTGCTGTCCAATTTTCCCAGCACCACTTATTGAAGAGGCTGTCTTTTTTCCATTGTATACTCGTGCCTCCTTTGTCAAAGATAAGGTGCCCATATGTGTTTGGGCTTACTTCTGAGTTCTCTATTCTGTTCCATTGATCGTCCTTTCTATTTTTGTGCCAGTACCATACTGTCTTGATCACTATGGCCTTGTAGTATAGTTTGAAGTCAGGAAGCCTGATTCCACCAACTCCATTTTTCCTTCTCAAGATTGTTTTGGCTATTCAGGGTCTTTTGCATTTCCATACAAATCGTAAGATTTCTTGCTCTAGTTCTGTGAAAAATGCCATTGGTAATTTGATCGGGATTGCATTGAATCTGTAAATTGCTTATAAAGGCAATTTGAATAGCAACCATGATTGGAAAAAGGTAACCACTCAATAACTGTTAACTATCATTAATGTAAATAAAATAAAATAAAATAAAGGGACTGTGAAGTCCATGCTCCATCCAGATGCAAGAATCCTCCTGCCACACACATCCTCACACAAGACCATCCAACCCCTGTGTAGCTATTTCCAGAGGAGCACTCTCGAAATCATTAGGCATCTCATTCTACTGTTAGAAAGTGTTCTGGCAGGAAGTAGAAACCCAACGGTTCAAAATAATGTTTTGATTGGTGTCTTGTCTAATACTACTTGCCATCAAGAAGCTGTAGTATTGTATAGTGGGTAATTGACTTTTGATGTCAGAAAATCATTGCTTAAAACCCAGTTTCACATCTCCCCAGCTATATTTTCTTGGGCAAGTTATGAAAACTCCATAAGCTTTAGTTTTCTTATCTATAAGATGAGAAAATAAATATTAACTAGCCCACAAGGTCAGTTGAAGGAGATAATGTGTGTAACATGCTTAATTTAGGGCTTAATGGTACATGCCAAAAACTCCATAAATATATCTGTCATTGTTCTTATCGTCATCCTCATCCTCATTATCACAGGAGGATCTAAAGAATGAGTTGGGTTTCATAGAAGCAACAGTAAAATAAAATATTTCACAGTAAGATAGCAAGCAATAATTCTGTGGTCATAAGAAATTAAGAAAAGCTAGATGAAGCCTAAAGATTCTGAAGCCAAATAGTATGAACTGGCTGAGGAAAGGATGAAGAAAAACCATGAAGAAGAAAAACCATGAAGGAGAGACAAAAAAAGGAGGAAGGAAAAGAAGGGAGGGAGAGAGGGAAGGAGGAAGGGAAGTCCTAGAACCAGAACTCAAATTGAGACTTTTCCTCCAGGTACCAGTAATCAGAAAACTCGGCCACGTATTTAGTAAAGAATAGTAAATAGTTTTAATTAAACATGGAAAATTAAACACATGCATATATCTCTGTCCACTTCTGAAATGCTACTAAAATGATAGTGAGTGAATTTTAAAATGTATATAGCCATGAGGTTAAAGAAAATAGTCATGAATACAGTAGAGTATGTGAGGTATTAATGAATATCTTGGAAGATGAACAGTGAATGAAGGAGTTAGCAAAGCTATGTTGGCTGAATACCAAGTGCCTACAGTGGAAGGTGGCGGGGAAAAGCAAGTCAACTCATGCTGCAAAATCTCAGAAAGTCTCAGGAATTGCGGGCATCAGGTATCACCAAAGGCAGGGGTAGTGATTAGTCAATGCACTATACACAGAGGAACAGTAGACCCTAATGTCTCTGCCCACTCGTTTTGCCCAAGTGACCACCAATTCCCAATACCAACGGAAGCAAAAAATTTATTCAGAGAAGAAAAGGAACCAGGGAAACTCTGGGTCTGAAATAAATCCAATAAAATGATAGGAAGTTAAAAATCAATAACCTCTCAGGGAAAAAAAAGAAAACAGAACCAAAGACATATATGGGCAAGAGGAAAGAAAAGAGAAGGAAATTAATCTATGAACTTCAACATTTAATCAGAGAGAGAAGACAGAGAAAATGGTGGGGAAGAAACTACACAAGAAATCTAAGAAAATCTCCAGGAGGTGAAGGACATGTACTTTTTTTTTTTAATTTTTTTGGCCACACCACACAGCATTTGGGATCTTAGCTCCCCAACTAGGGATCGAACCTGTACCCCCAGCATTAAAAGTGCAGAGTCTTAACCACTGGACCGCCAGGGAAGTCCTAGGACATGCACTTTCTGATTGTAAGGACCTACTCACCAAAATGATGAAAGAAAAGGACCTCTACCAAAGCACATCACCCTGAGACTTCAGAACTCTAGGAAGAAGAAAAAGAATTCTAACAGCTTCCAGGTCCAGACGGACAAAGGTAGATTCTCTAAAATTTATCTGAAGTAAAAAAGATATTAGAATTCTCAACATCAGCCCTTTATGACAGACAACTCCTGGGAAATGTATTAACATTGAGAAGGCAAATGATTTTTACCATAGGATTTTATACCTAGCCAAAGTATACCACAAATGCAAAAGCAGAATAAAGACATTTTCAAACATGCAAGTTTTCAAAAAAGATATATTTCTATGCCTCCATTCTCATGAAGTTCCTGGAGGATGAATTTCACCAACCAAGGATATAGAGGAAGAGAGAAAAAAGCATGGAATCTGGCAAACGAAGAATCCACCAGAAAAAGTGCTGGACCTAACAAGGATTGATAGCTGTATGGAAGGTTTAGTGAACAAACAGTTCTGAACTGAATAGGATAATGGAGGATTCCTAAAGGACGGTCTCAAGGAAAAGAATGTGACCAATAAGACATCTGATGTGTTAAAAAAGAATGAAATATTGCCACTGGCAGCAACATGGATGAACCTAGAGAATATCATACTAACTGAAGTAAGTCAGAGAAAGACAAATATGATATCACTTATATGTGTAATCTAAAAAATAATACAGGGACTTCCTGGAGGTCCAGTGATTTAGACTCCATGCTCCCAATGCAGAGGGCCTGCATTTGATCCCTGATCAGAGAATTGGATCCCACATTCTGTAACAAAGATCCTGAGTGCTGCAACACCTGGCGCAGCCAAATAAATAAATAAATAAATAAATAAATAAATAAATTTTAAAACTAATAAAAAATAAAAACAATGAATCTATTCAAAAACAGAAACAGACTCACAGACATAGAAAACAAACTTATGATTACCAAAGGGGAAAGGGGCGGGGAGGGATAAATTAGGAGTTTGGGATTAGTGGATACAAACTGTTACCTAAAATAAACAACAAGGATTTACTATATAAAACATGGAACTATATTCAATGTCTTATAGTAACATACAGTGAAAAATGATCTGAAAATGAATATACTTATATGTATATTTTTATGTATATATATATATATATGGCTGAATCACTTTGCTGTACACCTGAAACTAACACAATATTGCAAATAAACTGTATTTCAATTCTTAAAAATGATAAGGCAAAACCAAAAAAGAAAAGCAAAGACATCTGATGTGTTTAACAAGGTAATTCAGCTGGGAAAGTAGACACAAATAAGTGTTGCCAATATTGTGTAGTGACTATATAAAGGGAGAAATTTAGGGAATTACGGGCAACCTAACCTACAAGTTTTCCCTGGGGAAGAGCTGTGTAAACCAACCGAAGAATGAAAGATGATAGAAGCAGCATGGGAAAGAGAGAGAGCGGTGACAGGGGAAGGTGTCTTCTAGGCAAATGGATTTATCTGTGCAACAGCCAAAGACAGTGTGACAATGGCTCACTGCAGGGACTGGAAGGAATTCAAAATGCTCGGAGCATAAAGTAGGAGAGCGAAAGTGATGAAAGATGACTTTAGAGGTAGCGCAAGTTCATGAAGATGACCTTGGAAGCCATCTGGATGCAGGGGATCAAGTGAGAGAGCAGGGCAGCAGAGGCCAGGACGATTGCCATGGACATGAAGGGGAGTAGAGGGGTCGAGGCATGTTTAGGAGGTGGGGTTAAGGAGCTGGTGGGGAACTGCATGTGGAAAGGGAAGAGGATGATTCCCGAGTCCCAGGCGGTGTGTGTGGATGGTGGCAGAGCTGGCTAAGCTGGGGGACACAAGAGAAGAGGGGGAGGAGGAATTGTGAAATGAAGGGTCCCATGGGACAATTAAGTAGGGACTATGTGGTCTAGGAAGCAGGTATATGTGGCCTAGAGCTCTGAAAACAGGTCAGGGTTAGAGCTGGAGACCCAGAGAGAACAATGGAAATCCTAGCAATGAACACCTCCTGTGGATGGAGCGGAGGGGAAAGAGCCTTCAGAGGGCAAGGAAAGAGCAGTCATGGGAACAGATACTCAACTGCGAGACTCTGTGGCAAAGAAGGCAGGGGCAGAGGGCAGCTTGAGGAAGGAGCCCACGGTCAGCCGTGCAATACGCCATGGGTGGGTCCAAAAAGCCACAAATGATTCTTAGGAAACCCCCTTCCCAAGAGTTTCCTTCCTGGAAATCTCAGTGCCCGTTAAAAACATTAATAAAGGAAGTCCCTCGAGAGCAGGATTTAACAGGAATCCTGCACATTGTATAACACACAGATGGGGCATTTGGAAAACGTCAGATTATGATTCCGACCGTATGATGCACTCGCTTGTTAAAATAACTCCTTTGATGTTACCCCCGTCTCCTTTTCATATGCTCTTTCTCTGTCCCTTGTTAATGCAAGTCTGAGAAACTCTGTCCAGAAGGCTCCGAGCCGTTCCCCTGGTTGTGCCCCCACAGGCTCACCCTGAGACCACGGTGGTCATCGGTCACACCTTGTCCTCCAGGCCACGGGGACCGGGGCCCCGGGCAGTCCTCCATGGACCCTGGCTCCACAGACCTCGAGCCTCATGAAAGAAGGCAGAACCAAGCCCAGAAGGGGCCAAAGAAGAGAGACACATTAACCTCGGAGCTGGGTATTCCTCTTCTTGACATAGGACAGGATCCAAATTTGTTCCTTAAACCTCTGATTCACAGCCAGATTCCACTGCACTGAGGGGAACACACAGCCTCCTTTGCCTGTGATGGTTTTAAAGAGAGACTGTTTTATGTCTTGAAATACAATATTTATCCCATTTATCACAAAAAGAAGAAAGTTTATGAAATCTTCCTGGCTGTGTCCAGGGGTATGTTGTAGCTATTTGGGGAGCTGATCCGGTGCTTCTAACAAGAATAGGGACTGGGGGACATTTTGCCAGTAGAAGTATTAATCCATCTGCTCTGTCCATCTCAGATGTTGCTTAGGAAAGAACCTAGCACCTGACAAAGACAGCATTTACCCTCTCTCTCTCTCTCTCTCTCTCTCTCTCTCTCTCTCACACACACACACACACACACACAAACACACACACATTCGTCTCTCTGAATGATTAAAGACCATTTCCGATTTTGCTTCACGGAAGACTGGAGCTGAGTTTGAGATAAAATTATAGCGAGGACTTGGGATGCGCTGTGGTGTGTTTTGGGGCACCATGCTGTTTGGATCCAAAGTCCATTTTGCGCAAACACATAAGGGAAACGTGGCAGGTGGCGGGGGGGGGGGGGGGTGAAGATGAGGAAAATCCCCATCAACAGGCCAGGTAATAAATAGCACAAGATCAGATTCTGCCCTGCTGCCAGTCATGTCTGAAGTCATCTCAGAAGGAGCTGCCAGTGAGCATTATCCTGGGGCCCAGTTGTGTTGAAACCCACCTGGCTGCCCCCTGGAAAGCATCTGTTGCAACTGTGTCAAGCCCGAGGAGCCTGGGGTTGCATAAGTAGGGAGAGTTCAAGGCCACACCACACGACTTCAGTTTCATCTAGTATCAGATCCTCATTGGTCACAGAGCTGCCCTTAAAGCACCTACTGCCTCCAGTTTTGCTGTCTCCTCTGAAAGCACTTCATTTTCTCATCTCCAGGGGCTCTGAAGCAGGCCTAGCAAAAGTGGGACACACTTCTGTCTGGATGATGCCTGGACAGAGCTGGCCTTTGGTGGTGGCCCTGTCTGGGGCACCTGCCAGATTTAAAGGTAACAAGGAAGAGGTCTGGAAGCTGAAGACACTTATCCGGGTACCAAAGGGCAGGTGTACAGTACAGTACAGTACCAGGTGGACATGCCTAGTATCTGTGCAGCCCCGGGGAGATCTGTGGGGTTAAGAGGTAGTAACATTGCTCTAAGCCAATATCTCCCAAGTGAAGGACACAGTCCACTAGCAGTACATGTGATGTTTTTGGAAGGTCAGTAGACTTGGCCTTACATCTAGAGCACCTGGAAGAACTATTCCCTTCACCGCCCTCAGCTCGTCCCTCTGATTGTAGTATAGAAGAAAATCCCAGTCTCTTACTAGCACCCTTTTAACAACGCCCCAGGACTCGCACAACTTCTTTTTCAATAAAGAGAATGCAGATCTTAGGCTAATGTCATTGATTAATAATGGATCATTTTTATTGTATTTCTTTCTACTGTAAGTTGCTATTCACAGTATCTGACAGTGTTAGTTTTCCATTTTCAGAAATATGATGGATTTAAATAAAAAGTGAACTGGTTTAGAGAAAATTAATATGCAAATCGCTATCTAGGTAGATAATGGAAAACAATTAAAAAGTTGGCTGACAAATGAATAAAGGTTGGGAAACAATCTAATTGAGGGAGCCTGCTGGGATGGTAGACTTGAGAAGCCACCAAAATCGTAGTGGTGGTGCTTTTTGCAACTCACATGCATGCACACAGAATCTAAGGAAAACGCTGCATTCTCAGGGGGATACATAAATTAGAGCTGACTACCAGGCTTACTAACAAAGGTCAACTCAATAGTCTTTAACATTTCAAAATTTTCTTTGGAAGAACCCCAGAAAATTGCTTTCAGAAGTAGATAATAAACATGAAAGATGATCAATCTTGTGTGTATAATCATATTTTTTACTCCAAATATTCTTATCCAGTATGATCACCTACCTAACCAGACTTGCTTCTGTTTTTAAAAACCAAGTCTGGCCTTGAACATCAATATTTATCTCCCTGAGGGAAATAATTGGATGCAGGCTCTGAAGGTACCAAAGAGCAACCATGAACCACAAGCCATGGGTCCCAGAACAGAAGAGAAAAACACTGTTCCTGAGAAGGTCTTTTCAGCTCACTCCCTGGACTTGAAACACTCAGAGAGCATCCGTTGTAAACATAAAAGGTAATGACACTCTATAACACCTTGGCTACCTGTAACCCCCAAGAATGCTTCTTCCTTACCTGGATGCCCACATTTCCTCTTTTCTAGACAGCTGAGCTTATATCCAAGCTGTATTTTTACGTAACCATGTGTCTTTCTAGAAATAACTTTCCCAAGGTCTCCCAGTGAGTATATTGTCATGCCTGGATTTAAACCCAGAGCTGTTGAACAATCTCTGCCCTACAGAGATGTGTTGCCTCCACCAAAGAGTTAAAGACCACTGGGTCTAGTTTTTATAATTTACTCTATTCCTTTCTCACCGTCAGGTTCAACTGTCATTTCTCTTCTGCCCAGAAAAGACTACCCTTTTTTCTTGGTTATTTCATGTTTCTCAACTCTGTCATACGTAAGGATACTGACAGGTGCCTGAGCTCTGGATCAGATGGATCTAATCTACTAAGAGTGGGCTCTGAGTGGGACACGGAATAATCATAATCGCAGTGCTTTTAGGAGAACAAACTCAAATCACAACCTGCAGAATTACAGAGAGCTTTGAAGATAAAAGACTGTAGGGCTTGGTGGAATAACTTTCACTCTACATCCTTGAACTCAACTACACAGGACATATGTGTCCACTAACAGACTAGGAACTAAAATGAGGAAAAATCTTTTACAAGAGAAGTGACTTGTATTGGAATCAGCAGTGATCAGTTTCATTGAATAGAGAGGTTCACAGAATGCTAGAGCAGAAATGACAATACCTTAGAGATTATTACATTATTACATATTAAATATATATTAGATCCTGTTATACATTATGTATTATTATATATTATTATATCCTTTTCATCAAGACACGAGGATAATGAGACATAGGAAGTGACTTGCTCAGAGCTTTATGAATTAATATGCAAATATCATCAATTAAAGTGTGGCACAGTAAACACACATCAAGAACAAGGATGAAAATTTAGCCTTCAAGGAAAATAGCTGTGTGTAGGTTTCATCTATCATGGAGCTGATGGAGTTGATGGGTAGGAAACATCCAACCTACTGTCCAAAGACATGACTAAGTTCTTGCCTCTCTTACACTCTAAAAAAGACTTCTGGGTCCAGAGTGGATGGGCTAAGTGGTAGAGCAGATGCCTGGGAATGAAAGAATGGGCATCTCATGCCCGCAAGCTGTCTCCAATTCCATTCCATGTACTGGAAAGACAGGTGTCTTCCCCAGATGTTTGGAGGCGATTGCAGCAGTGGTGGAGGAGCTGGGCTCATGGCTTCAAAGGAGCCAGATGTGGCTTTGGCACATCTCTTTTGGTCTGTATATTTTCTGGATGTTTGTCCATAACAAACGTGTTCTCTCTGAGATGGTAAGCTCCTAGACCACAGTGACCGTGTGTCTCACCAGCTTTGCCTGATGACTATCACTGAGTGGGTTTCAATCAGAAAGCTGAGAGCAGGGTGCTGTTTCAGAGGGTCGGGTTCTCGAGATTGATGATTTCCCAACTGATGACTAGTGGCTGCCTTAAGCAGAGAGAGATGCCCAGACCATGTTCTCCTCCATCTCCTCCAAGAAAAAGCACATGCCCAAGTGCCCCCTGAGTTTGTTCCAGTATGGGGACAGAAAAACAGCCTAAATTGACGACGGGGCATGGTGAGACTCATTCTGAGGACTAGGATGGCAAAGTCTTAGGAGCGAATGTTCTGGATTTTCATTCCTCAAAGTAGGGCTCTCATGAAAAAGGGTTTTCTTTCCAGATAAATTGGATTTTCTCCATTATAACTTTAGCTCTCTAAGTGTATTTCTGAGTAAGACCAAAGAATAGCCTTCCCTGGGGACCTTTCAGACAGTCACAGCCCCCGATGGGAGCAGTGACTGGTGTAGCTTTTCCTGGAGAAAGGAACTGGATCATATACATCTGCTAATGGTTCCAATCAGCCCAAGGAACATAGGGTTCAGCAACTGAAAGAGATTCTGGGCTCTTGCCCTTGCCATGACCCTGGTACGCCCCAAGACTGGTCAGGGGACCACCACCTTCTCTTCTCCTGAAGCAACACCTGAGTCAGGAAGTGTTCTGATAAACCTGAGTCAGCCTGTTGTTTGTTTAGAAAAGATATCTACACCCAAGGGAAACTGTTTCTTTAAACAAAATAATGTCAGACCATCTTGTTACATTGGACAGTGACAGCCTTCTTTCAAGACACAGACGCAGCCCCCTGCTTATGAAGCCTTCTTTGACTGCTCCGAAATGCCTGAACTTTATTGGCTGAATTCTGACAGAGTTTGACCACAGAGAGAACACCCACTCACATGCAGTCCATTTTGTCTCTCAAACTAAAAAAACTAATCTCTGAGATGGTAAAGACCATTTCATATATATCTTTCCTTATTTAATTGCATACAAATCTTGTCTATAAGTTAAAGAAAAAGAAACAGAGGCTTGTGTTAGGGACTGAATGTTTGTGTCCCCTCCAGAATCCATAGGTCCAAACTTCCAATATGATGGTATTAGGAGGTGGGACCTTTGAGAGGTAATTATGTGGGACCTTTAGAGGAGGCCATGAGGGTGGGGCTCCCACAATGAAATTAGTGCCCTTATAAGAAGAGAACACCACCAATGTTCACTGCAGCACTATTTACAATAGCCAAGACATGGAAGCAACTTAAAGGTCCATCAACAGATGAATGGATAAAAAAGATGTGGTATATACCTAAAATGGAATATTACTCAGTCAAGAAAAAGAAAGAAATAATGCCATTTGCAGCAACATGGATGGACCTAGAGGATATCACTGTAAGTGAAATAAGCCAGGCAGAGAAAGACAAACATCCTATGATATCATTTATATGAGGAATCTAAGAATATGATACAGATGAACTAATTTACAAAAGAAAAACAGACTCACAGACTTAGAAAACAAACTTATGGTTACCAAAGGGGAAAGGTAGAGGGAGGGATAAATTAGGAGTTTGAGATTAACATATACACACTAATATATATAAAATAGATGATCAACAAACAAGGACCTGCTGTATAGAACAGGTAACTCTACTCAATACCCTGTAATAACCTATATGGGAAAAGAATAGATACTATATATATGTGTGTGTCTGTGTGTGTATATATATAAAACTGAATCACTTTTCTGTACACCTGAAACTAACATTATAAATCAACTATAGTCCAGTGTAAAATAAAAATTAAAAAAAAAGAAGAAGAGGGCACCAGAGCTCCCCCCCCCCCCCCCCACACACACACACACAGAGCACAGGTCACATGAGTTTACAGGGAGATGGTGTTCCTCATCAGAATCAAACCTGCTGGCACCTTAATCTTGAATTTCATGGTCTCCAAAACTGTGAGAAATAAATGTCTGTATTGAGCCACCCAGTCGATGCTATTTTGTTACAGCAACTCAAGCTGATGAAGACAGAGGGAAGACTCACACTGCAGTTTTTGTGGGTGTAGCTCTGTGGTATCCAATTCTCATTTTTTAGTACCTGAGCCATTATGAGCCAAGAGATGGAGGCACTGGTATTCCCTGCAAGCCCTCCTGCAGTGTGGACAGTGTTATTCCTGGTTATGTAGCTCAGGGCCCAGCTCTCTAGCCCTTAAAGAATATTCTGTTGGCCACTTACTGTTCTCAAATTCCTTTGCCACTTAAACTAGCCAGAGTGGACTCTAAGGTCTGCAACTAAGAACCCAGGCCAATGACATGAACAAATGCAGCTGGAAAGAAAGGGATTAAACCAGTTTCTTTATTGCAGGACTTCTCAGAACCATTAAAATAATGTGCATAGTAAATCGAGAGAGAGAGAGAGTGTGCAGCAGTATCTTCACCTAATCCTGTGGGGACTGTCTGATGACTGCATCCCAGAATGGATAATATTTCAAGAAATTGCAAAGAACTCTGAGCCTGGTACAAACCGTCCATCCAGTCCTCCTAAACAGAACTGGCCCAGCCTATAAGAGTTACCCCTGATCTTCTCTGTTGTTCCCTGGCTCTCCAGTGCCAGGTTAGCTGAAAATATCCCCTGAAACATTTCTCTTTTTTTTAACAACTACAAAAGCAATGGAAATGAAAGGCAGAGGGGGCCACATTTTTCTTTGACTTGAAGGTAGATTTTCACCTGTTTCATCGTTTTCTTTTGGGTCCAGAGGCCATGTGTCAGTGTTTACTTTCATGACTATCTCAACGCAAACCTAATGAAAGAAGTCCTTCTTAAAAAAAAAAAAAAAAAAACCACGTGGGAGGGGAGGGGAGAGAATCTACATGAACATGCATTCTGTGTTTCACCAGCTATGTTATCTTCCCCTCCTAAGATCATACAGCCCACAGTTCCTTAGAGATTTTTCTAAATGATTACATTGTGTTTCAATCTTTCCTATTCATCCTTCTACCATATCAAAAGCCTGTTTTAGTTGTTCACTGGGACTGAAACGGAGCAGGACTCTATGGTCCTTGCATCCCATGTCCTCAGCCTGCCTTTTGTCTGTGGAAAAACTTTAGCCAAAGAATTAGTTTAATCGGAGAAGTGAGAAAATGCAGAAACCAAAGAAAACAGTCAAAGGAGAACAAGTAATGATAATTTAGCCATTAAGCAAGGTCAAGGACCTTTAGTTCCTCCTCAAGGGTATAGATAATATTCTGAGCCATACCTGTGAGCTGTCTTACAGATACTGAAACTCCTACCAAGTAGAAGAGGTTAACTACATGATGACTAGACTGTAGCCATGACATAAGCTGCCACAGTTCCAAGAACTGGTCTCAAGGAAATGGGAACAAACCGACCCTGGAACTGAAGATTAACTGTACCTAAAACAATCAAGATGACGCTGGTCAGACCACCACGTGACCAATTTCAAGATGACTGTCAGAGCTGCCTGTGCTGTTTCTGCATGTAGCCCCCTCCCTCTGCCTATAAAAGCTCTTGCCCACTCGTTGTAGGAGGTGGGCAGTTGGCCTTTGGACAGGCGTCTGCCACCCCTGTCCCCAGCTGCCTGCATCCAAAATAAAGCAAACTTTCCTTTCCACCAAGCTTGCCTCCTTATTGGCTTTTGAGTGGTGAGCAGCCGGACCGCACTTTTAGTTACAGGAAGACATAGCATTAAAAGTATGATGCACTTTGAGGTCAGAGATACCTGATTTCCAGCTCTGTCACTTATTGTTATGGGTACCTAAGCAAGCGCTTAATCCTTCTGAGCCTCAAACATTCCACATCAGATTGGCAAACAAGACTTGTGGGAGGGGCCCGACCTCACGGGGAAGGTACTGGTGAGTGGACAGGGGAGACAAATCTGTCTTAGAAGAGGAGAGGCCACGAGATCCTGCTGGAAGTCTGGCACTGCCGGGCTCAGCCCTGGCGGCAAGGAGAGGGGTGAGCAGAGTTCATTACTCACGGGACTCCGATCTCGAAGATGTTATTCTGAATCAGCTGCTTCCCCAGCATGATGATGCTGAGCTGAATGCAGAGCTCCATGAGGCAGCCCCCAGGGGCGCACTGCAGCAGGAGAAGAGCAAGGAAGGGGCGGTCAGGCCAGGTGGAGCTCAGAGAGGCAAGGGCGGGAACCAAGCCAGGCTGTGGGGGTGGGCAGGGATAAGGATCAGGGCAGGGGCGGAAGGGGCACCTAAAACCACGAGCCGGGCATGAAACACCAGTGGCTGTACTTGCCTCTTCCATGCGGTGACCATCAAACACATAAACATAGCTTCCGGGTCTGCCCACAAACCTGAAACAGAGAAGTGTGGGAAGGGTTAGGGAAAGAGAGGAAGTCAGGGCTGCCTGAGGGCACGTCTTCCGAGGGGACCGGCCGCTCAATCTCCTCCTTGGAAGAACTGGCCAGGGCAGGTCACCCGGGAAGGAGTTCACACCTGTTATCAGCTAACAATCACCTGTAACACACAGAGTTCCCCTCTTTTTTTAAAATTGTTACTGAAGTATAGTTGATTTACAATGTTGTGTTAGTTTCAGGTGTACCGCAAAGGGAATCAGGTATCCATACACACAGATCCACTCTTTTTTAGATTCTTTTCCCATAGAGGTCATTACAGAGTATTGAGTAGAGTTCCCTGTTCTATACAGTAAGTCTTTATTAGTTCTCCATTTTATATATAGTAGCGTGTATATGTCAATCCCAATCTCCCAATTTATCCCTCTGCCCTTTACCTCCCCCGTAACTATACATTTATTTTCTACATCTGTAACTCTATTTCTGTTTTGTAGATAAGTTCATTTGTAGCCTTTTTAAAAATTCCACATATAAGCGGCATCATATTCATCTTTCTCAGAGGGTTCACCTCTTAACCTGGTCAAATTCCAGGGGTAGGGGGTTGAGGCTGGGTCTGGTGTAAGGCTGGGGCAGTCATGCATGCGTGCATGTGTGTGTGTGATCATTTCAGAGCGTAAACACAGCGAACTTTGGATTGTCCCTAAGTGCACTGTCCTGCACCTTCTTCCCTGAGCTCATGTCAAGAATTGAGTTCTGATTGCAGTTCCTCCACAAGGGCTTCTGATTTTCCAGGAAATGAAGGTCAAGATGGACTAAAGTTGCAAGTGGAGATTCTTGGCACCAGAAAAGAAAAACCCAGACTTCTAACTGAAAATAACTCAAAGGGATGGAAGACACCTGCTTCATTCCTCTTCTGAGACCTAAGGGTCTATTTTATTGGAGGATAAGAAGATGGAGCAGGTGGGGGAGGCAGGGAGGTACCAACCAACCATGGAACCAGAGAGATCAATAGAAGCCTCCTACTTTCTTGAAATGTCATCCTCTCACCCATCTATTGAAATCCTACTCATCTATTTGAGGCTGAGCTTGACTTTCCTCCTCAGTGAAGCCTTCCTGTCTCTGTTCCATAATTAAGTGTTCCCCTCACACTTTCTTTACACCTTTTTTTACAGCACTTGCTGCAGATTACAGGGTGCTGTTGCCAAGACTCTCTCTCTCAATTCACCACAGATTGATCTAAGGGTCAGAACCCTATCATTTTTTTCCTGGAATATCATATGTATGCAAGTTTCTATTTATATTAAATCTAGACATAAATCACCAAAGACATATATAATCATGAATACGGAGAACCTCTCTGCTACTATAATTTCATGAGCGTCAAGGGCAGAGGTCCTGAGAAGAGGGCTGTGGTCTGGGTCACAAACATACTTATAGGAAATTATAAAATGTGGGCGATGACAGTTCTTGCTATCAGTGTCTGCTTGATGAGCTTTCAGTTCTAGGGACGCTTTCCTGGCATAGTTGATGACTACTGGGAAATCTCGGAGGGAGCCAACTGATGTGACCATAAACAATATTTATCAGAAGTGATTTTACCCCCAGGACTGTTATATAATAAAGGATATGCCTGGTCATTGTCCCTGATCCCTGGGAGAAGCCTCTAAATCCTTGGAATTTCCTGATAGGAGTGTCTCTGTTATTCATGGTCGGCCCCTGGGACTAGATCTAAGTTTATGCTAATGAGATCACTCAGGATGGGGAAGCCAGTGCTAGAAAGACCAACCATGTGATTAGAGAGTTGGGGCTTTGAGCCAAGTAAAAGCAGCCTGACCTCAGGTCAGGGAGAGGGACTGGAGACTGCATTCAGTCACATGAGCAATGACTTATTCAATCACGCCTGTATAATGGGACCCCAGTAAAAACTGTGGACACTGAAGCTTGGATGAGCATCCCTGTTGGTGGTGTACTGTGATGTGCCAGGAAGCTGACATCCTGGGAACATGGAAGTTTCTTTTTAGGATGCTCCTAGACCTTGCCCTATGTGCCTCTTCTGTTTGCTGGTTTGGATTTGTATCCCTTTGTGATAATAACACTAATTTTAAGAATAGCACATTCCGAGATCTATAAGTTGTTCTAGAGGATCATCAAACCCAAGGGGTCAGTGGCTATAGCCAGTTGGGCAGAACCATCAGTGGCCTGAGAACCCCAGAGACTGCAGTACTGTCCGAGGTGAGGGCAGTCTTATGGGAGACTGTGCTCCTCATCGGTAAAGTCCACACTAACTCTGAGTCATTGGCATCAGAGCTGCATTGCAAGATGTAAGAGACACTAGACAGACATGAAATTCCCTCCTGCCATGTCCTCAAAGTTAGGAGACATAAATTCCTCTCAGCCTAACCCTTCAGGTCCCAGAGCTGAATCACTGCAGTTTCCCATGTTATCAGACTCTGAAGATGCTAATCCAAAATGATTTAGTGCAGCCAGGTGGCAACGGGAGTGGGGAATGGGGCCAAGGATGTATACTGACTATGGGGACAGGCTGACTCCAGTGGAGGGCTCAGTCTTCATGACCAACTGCCCTTCCATGTACAGCACCAAGATACTCACCTCCCCTTGAAAAAGGCCACATAGAAGATGGGTGAGTAGGCATTGACAAACTTTAGCAAGAAAGCCTTGAGTATCAGGCGCTCTTCAAATGTCTGCTCTGTTTTGGGAACCTCTGAAAGAGAAGAGCAAAGTTGATCAGACTGAGAGACAGATTTCTCACCTCTCCAGAGTTGTGACCCTGTGACATGAGCCATTATCTGACAGTTTACTCCTTTGGAGTAGAAACCAAGAGATCTATCTTCCTGGCACCTTGGAACTGACTTCACCTAGGAGGCCCCAAATGGTCTGCCAGGTAATATGAGGCTACAGAAGGCCAAGGGTACATCATCACCTGTCTCTTTCCGCTGCCCTCCTCTGATCCACACAGGTGATGGTTTCACACTGTGCTCCTCAAAGAGGGGTCTGAGCAAGCAGAATGTCCTCCCACCACCCTTGCTTCATCAAGAGGAATTCAGCATTTACCTGCATAATTGCCACTTCTATAGAGATTTTACTTGAACAAACATCCCTGACAAAAAGCCTTGTTAACCAGTCAATGGAAATCAAGAAGCAGTAACAGCTTGCCTTGGGCACCAGGGTGTTGCTCCTCTTTCTCTCCTCTTTTGTGTTTAGCAGGAAAGCACTCCTCTGGACATCCTTGGGCTAGGCTGAGGCATCTTGGGTCCACTCACTCAAATGATGGAGGCTCATCAAATGTGTAAGTGAAGCAAAAACAGCCTGAGCCTAAGGTCTCAACCTCAGGGGGCACAGTGCCAGTGTGTTCTATCAGGTCCAAGCAGGGGTGTCAGCCAATGTTACCAGGAGGACCGAGAAACACTGAGTGGAAACCGCATCAGTGCCTTCAGAAGACTCAAGACCCATGGGAGCTCCAGTGGACAGGTGGGCAGAGAGCTTAGTGGGGTCTTCGCAGACCGTGACAAAGAGCTTGGCAAAGATAAGAGGTTACTGGACCACACGCTTCAGGGGCAGAAGGAAAGCAGTAACCCTGCATCATGTGCACTATGCCTAGAGCCCAAAGTGTGCTGAGCACAGGGCCAACGCGCACAGTCCACAACTGCCATGGAGTTCTGTGTTCTGATCAGCCCATGTGTCGACCCACCTGATGTGTCTGCCCACCTGACTTGCCAATAGCTTTTACAGGATTAGAATAGTGGACACATGACCCTGTTCTCTCCCCTGGAATGCCCTTCCCACCTCCTCATGCCCAAAGCCTTCTCATTCTTTGACATCCAGATCAAATGTCCCCACCAGTTCCTTCCTGAAGCCTTCCCAGATGCCTTCAGCTGGCAGTACTCCCTGTTGTCCTCTGCAGTATGTTACATTTCTCAGTACTAATTATCTATGTTTCTGCCCTTTGAAAATCACAATAGTAGCTTTCATTGACTGTCTGGGTCTCAGTTTGGGTTACCCTCTAAGTCAAGGATTTGGGAGTAAGTGGTTTACTTGGGCGGTGCTCCCAGGAAGCTTGGTGAGGGAGTGGGGTGGTGAGACACAGAAGCAAGGGAAGATCACCTGGGCATGTTCATAAATGCACTGATGCCACAGACAACTTGGACTCAGTCCCACTGGGGATCTTCTAAGAGACTGTGTGAAGCAAGCCTTGGAATCATTACACCGAGGCCTGAGCAAGCAGGAGTCCCTCACTGGCTGAAGGTCACTGTTGGGATGCACTCGCTGGCACTTCCAGCTTATCCTGTGCATAGGCTGAGCACATTCCCACAGCCAGAGAACACCTGCAGACAGGGAGCTGCAGTGACCTCAGGGGCAGCCATGGGATGTGCGTGCTGCTCACAACTGACTGTCTGCTCCAAGCTGCTCTTTATTTCATCCTCACCTACGTGAGGGAAGGGATTACATCTCACATTTACAGATAAAGGGAACTGAGCCCCAGAGAGGTTAGAGCCTTGTTCAAGACCAGACAGCCAGTAGGGGACAGAGTTACTTGTCTCCAAAGACAGTTTTTACTACATTACACTTTGAAATTGGGATCTTTGATTGATTAGTGTTTATACCATACTTCCTCCTTCACCTCCCCACCCTCCACCCCCAGCCTGACATGATGTACTTAAGAAATGTTTGTCACTATTCAGTCCACATTCACTGAGCACCGGCTGTGTCCCCAGCACACATGGCATGGTGCCACACCAGGATGAATGAAGATGTCACCACTTCTTCCAGGAGCTTCACTGAGCCAGGTCTCTGTCAAAGCCTTTTGAAAATGGCCAAGTCTCCTCCAGATTTACCCTGCGAGCAGCAAGTTCTGACTGCCTCTCTTAGCATGGCAGAGGGGATCCTAGGAAGAAGGATGCTGCATTTCCACCATCTGCCTTCCCGCACAGCACAGTGACCTCTTGTACCCTGGTGATCCTACAATAGTATGGAGAGAGGATGGCGCACAGCATCAGCAGCTGTTCCAGCATGAGCAGAGGCCTGCTAAGGAGACTGCCCCAGGCAGACGTGAGCCCTCGGGCACCTGTGGCCCTGGGAGGGGACTTGAGAATGAGAAAGCTTAGCAACTCCCTAGCACTACCATCACTATTGTGATCCTTGATTTTTCCCTAAGGCTGAAAGAAGGGAAAATGAAAGTTGCTTGAAGTGGTCCCCCTGAGAAACGTGGTATCATCCCTGGAGAGCCAGCAACACTGAAAACTTGTTCATTCTCCAATCTCCCCTCCATCCTGAAACCCACTTTAGTTCAATGATGCTGGCAAACTGTCCTAGAGGCCCTGGCAGGCTATGCAGAACTCACAGAGCTCCCAATCCCTCTCAGCTGTGTGTTGAGGGGAGGGATGATTTGCTTGTTTTGTTTTGCTACAGAGATGGCTGTAGGAGCAGATTTTAGCATCAGGCGTATTTGAGTTCAAATGCTAGATGTAATTGGAGAAGTGAAGTTATGTAAAAAGGATAATGATACCTCCTTCACAGGGTTGCCCTGATACATGATGTGAATGTTTATAAAGCACTCAGCCTGGTACCTGGCACATGGTGGACCTCAATAAATGATGTTATCCTAAACATTATCACCATCACCACCATCACCACCATCATCATCACCACCACCATCATCACCATCATCATCACCATCATCATCACCATCATCACCATCACCACCATCACCATCATCATCACCATCACCACCATCACCACCATCATCACCATCATCACCATCACCATCATCATCACCATCATGCAGGTCCAGCAGCCCTGCTTTCCACAACAGAGTTGGGCCATCACAGGCTGGATGTTTGTGCACATGACTAGCCCCCTGAGGTTCTGGGCATCATTTCCATGCAATTGCTGATCACTTTCACAATCAATGGAGAACAAGCTGGTAGGATCACTTAGCAAGAGGATTCTTCTGGCAAGAGATCACCTGTAGGTGATCCTCTGTCCCCATCCCACAGAACCACAGCCCAAGCTTTCTGAGGTCCTCCAGACAATTCTGACGGGAGCATCGCCTGCTAGGGAGTCTGGAAACATCGTCATCATTCTATAGAAGAGGTTGGAAAAGCCTACCACAATATCCCTTTTCTCCTTCCTGCCACACCTGCATGGACACACATGCAGGCCCATGGATAAAAGTGCTGGGCAGTCCCACGCGGCCTGGCCCAGGAAGCGTTCGGATAATGCCTTGCACTCACCATTTATGGGTACCACGGGCCACTTCTGCTAGCTCTTCTTCAGCTTACGTACGTTAGCAACACCCCCCACCACCAACCTTTAATCTAGAAGGCCTTCCCCTCCCTGCTACAAATCCTGCCCTACAAAGAGGCCAGGTCCACCCTGCTGATTTATCACGCCCTCCCTGAGCTCCAGACCCACATCTCCTTCTGCACCCTGACTCTTTTCACTCTGACCAAAGGAAACAATTCTGAGGCCCAGATGGAAATGCCTGCCATTGATTTCTACGGTCACTTTCAGTTTTAAGATCTCACGACTCTGAACCCCCAAGTGGCTGTTAACCCCATCACCTTCCCCACCTTCCTGCCCATCCCCACCACGTACAGTTTGGATGGCTTTTTTTACAATGAGTGAGGTCAGAGAGACACATCTTCTGGGAGGACCACAGGTGGTGTCAGATGTATAGTACTCTACTGTGCACATTTATTGAGTACATGAATGACATGACAAAAACATTATTTGGAACATTGAAATAATACTTGTCATTTACTAAAAATTCCCTATCACATTCCAAGGAGGGCAAAGCCTAAGGAGGGACCTTTGTCTGTTCAGTAGGATATGGTTTGAAGATAGAGAGTAGCAGCCAGAGACAGTTAAAGTCCCTACTTAAGATAAAGGTGGGGGTGCTGGAGGTAGATGCAGGACCCAAAAAAGGTGCAACCCAGTGCTCTGGGAGGGGGAAGAGGGAGAGGGGGATGAGGGGGCTGCTGCCAAAGAAGAAATGTGAGTGACAGGTGAGGGGATGCCTGGTGGAAATTTTCATCAACTTTTGCTGTGAAATTTACAGTGTGACCACTGCCCCCACCCCCCAGCTGCCCCCACCCCCATCACTTGCCTCTCCGCAGAATCTCCAGTAAAGATTCATTAAAACCTGCGTTCCTTACCAGTGCTCAAAGAATCCTGGATTGGTCCTTAAGGGAGGGATGTGCCAAAGGATTAAGTCCTACTTCAAGATGAGCACAGGGGCCTGAACAGAGACTGCCCACGGCACCCTGTTGTATCTGGGTTACAAAGGAGAGAGACTGGGAAAGGGAATGGAGAGAGGCAGAGAGAAAGAAGGAGGAGGAGAAGGGGAAACAGGAGGAGGAGAGGAAGGAGGAGGAGGAGGGGAAGCAGCGCGTGAGGGGAAGGAAGGGAGGGAGGGAGGGAGGGAAGGAAGGGTGGATCAAGAATGTCGCCTGCTATATCAGTAAGCAAAGGATGCAGCAGCCATCGAGCCATCAGCCAGTGCAGCCACCCTGGCTGTGCACCCTTAGGGGATTCAGGATGGAGAAAAGCTGGATACTGGCCCTAGATAGTAAAGGTGAATATCAAAGGGATGATTTCACTGAGCCCCAGACTCCTGCATCTTCCCATACTTAGAAAAGCGCTAAATACATTAACTTGAGGTATCTGCTTTCCTTTAACTAACGGTAATCTTTTGATGTTCTGACTACCTGGTTTTGGTTGTAAAAACTCCTATATATCCTGGCTCCTCCCTTACCTCCCTCAGAGTGGTCTGAGAGGCTGCCTCCCGGGCTTAAGTCCTCAGAAAGTCCACTGAATAAAACAGAATTCTCAGCTTTTAGGCTGTGCATTTTTTTCAGTCAACAGAAGGAAGACAAGAAGGAAGGCAGGCAGGCAGGAAGGGAAGGGGCGGGGGAGGGAACATTTTCAATAGGAATTTGAGCCTCTGCCCAGTGCGCCTGAGGCAACCAATCAGCAATAACTTAACCACATCTCGTCTCTCACTTTTAAACATTTTGGGGGTAAGAAAATGAAAACCGACGTCACCTGAAAAATAAGTCATCAGGTCTGAGGATCTGAAAATTTGGAAAACTCACCTTGTAAATGCGGCTAGAAGGGGATTAAGGATGAGGTACAGAGAGGCACGTGTCTTTGATTTTCTTTTATAATCGCCTTTGAACATTTTGTACTCAGATCTCCCAATCCCTACAGGAATTTCCTCCAAGGTCTCTGGAAAGAGAATCCGGTTCTTTCAGAGCTCTTTGCTCCAACTGGATATGACTGACTCCCTTCCTCCATCCTGATAAATCATGGGTCTGGTTATTATTAATTACGTTTATTTCTAAAAACAGCCTGTGCCTATGCTTTTAGGGCCGTAAGCCACCATAAATAATGGGCATTTCCAATAAACAATCCAAATCCCCTTGATAGGCCACTAAATCAGCCGGGGGCCCCACGGCAGAGAAGTTCTGCAGCCACACTGGGTGCTTTGCTGAGGCTTCTGGGGATTCCAGGGAACATGGCCCAGAAGAGGGAGAGAATGGGGACCCTGGAACTCTATATGACTTTGGGTTTCTTTTTTTTTTTTTTTTAATTGAGGTATAGTTAGTTGATTTACAATGTTGTGCCAATCTTGGAATGTGTCTCTTCCAACAGCCAACAGGAGGAGCCTTGCCCGCCTGTGACAGTGAAATGAACAGGTTTTGCAGGGTCCCCTTGGGGTGGGATGATGTCTACAGGACAGGTAGGGCACTTCAGGACACTGGGCACCATCCCCTAACAGGACACAGAATCTAGAGTGGTCCCAATCCGAGCCCATGAGAAAATGCACCAGCCTTGTGTTTCTTAAAACTCCACATAAAGTGTCTTTAGATATTAATTGCTATGGGGATGGAGGAGAGAGTCAACATGGAGAGAGTATGAGAAGGGAGAATGCCACCCCTCTCTACCACTGACAGGCTCCTGAAATCTCACCTCTCCCAGGAAGCCACCCCAGGTTGACTGGGGGCCGTCTGATAGTTTCACCCACTCGCCACCAGCTGGAGCAGATTTAGGACAAAGGTCAGACTCTAGGACCAGGAGGGACCCTCAGAGAGAATTCCTGTGCAGCGCCCTTACCCAACCCCCTTTCTTTTCCTTTCTTTTAAGTGTTAAACCTCTGGTGCATTGTGTCATGAAAATATATGAGTATAAATGACCCAGCCGTAAACTACCTTGGAAAATAATTAGTATGAAAGCCCAAGTGAGTCCCAGGGGGCCAGCTCAGAATTCAAAGTCCCAAGAGCGCCATCCTTGTCATATAGAAACAGCACGGAGAGCGAGAGGAGGTCAGGGGCTGAATCTGAAATTTGGAAGAGCAGCGCGTCCTAACAGGTGTCTCCAACAATCCAGCAGACACAGAATGATGTTGACAAGACAAAACGAGACATTCAGGTGTGAATTTCAACCGGTTCCAGCCTTGGCACCGCACTGGGCAGGACGGGGGCTGAGTCAGAAAGCAAAGGCGCCGCAGCGCTCCCTGCCTCTCCCCCAGGGCAGATCCAGCTTTTGCAAACAGCAATGTTTCCTGACAGCCCAACCATCTGGCCTTCCCTCCATCTGTGTGTGCGCGCGTGGGTGGGCTGGGGGTGGGGGGCGGTCGCAGCCTCCCGGGTGATGTTGTTGCCCTGTGTATGCCGTGGGGAGGGAATCACCTTGGCAGAAGCCAGCCAGCTGGGTAACCAGGCAGCCAGTGCACTGCCCAAGGGGGCTGAGCACCCCAGAGCTGGAGATTACACGTGGGTGTTCCTGAGATACCCCTGGAGCCCTAGAGAGCTTCTGGGCACAAGGGGTCCCACCCTTAGAGTCAGGAAGATGACGTCTGCCCCCAGACACAGGGACAGGAGACCAACCGTGCTCTAGCAGCCCAGCCCCAGGTGACAGTATTTTAAGGAAAGGGGACACAAAAGGAAGCAAGCACCTGGAGAGAGAGGGAGACAGAGAGAGAGCAGCGCTCTGTTATGGTGCATCCCTGAGAACTCCATGTCCAGCGCCCCCACGTGCCCAGCGCTGTACAATACTTGACATGGGCTCCCCATTCAACGGCTCCACCCACTCTGTGGGGATGCTCTCCCCACGGCAATGAGGGAGCAGGGACACAACAGGTCAGTGTGCCCAGGTCATAACTGCAGACACAACACTGGTAGGGTCATCTTGCAAGCACACTCACTGGTCTAGAAACCGAGCCCCCAGCAAGCAGGGGTGGAATAATCCCATCTCAGCCCATCCCCTGGTGTCTTTCCAGGGGAAAGACCACCCAAAGGGAATGTTTTTACCTTTTCCATCAGTATCTTTCTTTACTCAACGAATGTCCACCAGGTGACCACTGTGTGCTAGGAACTGGGCAACGGGAATACAGCTGTGCACCGGACCAATAAGCTCCCCGCCACGTGGCACATACAGTCCAGAAGAGGGAGGGGACAAACACGACAGTGTGTTGAGGAAAAGGTGGAGGAAAAGGTGACAGGAAGACTGTTTTAGTCGGAGTAGCCAAGAGAGGCCTCTGAAGAGGTGACCTCTCAGCTGACACCTGAAGGAGGAGCTGGCGGGGGCCGGGGTAGGGGGGTGTAAGAGACAGTCCAGGGACCAGAGCATTCAGCGCGAGGAGAAAGTATGAGGCAGAGGAACAGAGAGGATGGGGCTCTAGAGCCACAGGAAGGACCTGAGATTCACGGGACGCACGGCGGGAAGTCACCTTAGGGGAGAGGCAGTGATGCTGAGTGTCAGAAGGACCACAGGAAAGGAGGCATGTGCACGTGAGCACGGAGTGGGGACAAGCAGAAGCAGAGAGACAAACCAGGACGCGACCGATAGTAGGAGGGACCTCGGACAAGCGACCAGAGCCGGAAAGTGTCCGAAGGTGGAGTAGACAGTACTTACCAGGCAGGAGTCTAGGCGTGAAAAAAGGAGAGCCATCTAGGAGAGATGCTTGGGTTCTGGTACCAGCATGTGACTGCTGTTTCCTGAGATGGGAAGGATGATGAAAGTGACAGGTTTGGAGGGAAAATCGAGAGCTCAGAGTTGGACTCATTGAGCCCTTGGGTCTGTGTGCTTGCGTCCTTCCTGGGTCATGTCCCAGGGTGGGTGGGGCTTTGTGTGACTTGAGAACCATCCTTGAAGCTCCTGGCCAGCTCTGAGGCATCTGATTCCCAAGCAAGTCATGGCCTCCATGTGGAGGCTGGACTGGGTGATATCCCAAATCCTCCCTGCTCTGGTCCTCTGTGTTCTATGATGCAACTGACACGACGCTGTGACAAGAGCAGAGGAGGACCCTGGGCTGGAAACGAGAAGACTTTTCTATCCCAGTTTCCTCAGATATGTAATTCACCTTTCTGAAGCTCACTATCCTAACTCCTAAAATCCTACCTCCCTGAAATATATGTTGTGAAGACCAAGCACAGTGTAAGATCACAGACATTTGCTGTTAGCAGGACAGTGTAGCAAGGCACTCTATTAGACCTTTCATTTGTACATTTGTTTCCTCTTCTTTGGTGAGAGATATGCCAGCAAGTTACCCCAAGATCTCTGACTGAGCCCTCTCAGAAGGCCGGGGTGGGCACTCTGGTACCACTTGGGGGTGATGAGGGCCCCTATAGTCACTGAGGGTCACCTGCCTCAAAGAGAGGTAGGATGAGGAATCATCAGATCTACTGCATTTTGAAAGTTTATGAAGACAAGCTGTATGCAGCTAGGGTGGCTTTCCAGGGAGAAGGAAGTCTGGGTCTGTGTGATGAATGACAGCTTGGAGATAGCAATGCAAGTGTTATGTGTCCTGAAAGCAGAGCACCCCGATAGCTGCAGACCTCAATGGAGCTTCCTCTGAAGGAGAGCACCGTCCTTCCTTAAAGAGCACAGTGGCCTGTTCGGGACTGGAGGTGTGGAGGGACCATCTCAGCAGTGGTCCAGCCTCGCCTGTCCAATGGGACAAGGTCAGCATCCGACAGCAATGCGGTGTAGCACACAGACCAAGGAGTGAAGGGCTGGTCATACTCCAGGTATTTCCCTGTTTAAGTGTGGGTGTTGGCCTGACCTCCACTACTAGTCAGCTTCCCAACAGGAGACAGAATTCACCTCAAATGGTTCAGAGGAAGGGATTTTAATGAAGGCACAGTTTTTTGCTAGAGGTGAGGGTGAATCAGGGAAGAAATGGTCCCAGTTCCGTCTCCTCTACCCCCTCAGCAACTTCCATTGCTTCCCATTGGTTGAACACAGCCAGCAGTCAGCATGCGGGGGGCCTGGGGATGGAATCTGCGGCGCCTCGGGGCACAGACCACATGGAGAGTGGGGGAGAAGGGGCCTGGAGGGAAAACATGGCCAACAGAGAATGACCACCATGATTCCTTCCTTCTCATGGATTAAGGCTCTGGGTTCTCAGAAAACTCAAATGAAAAGAGAAGTATGGTATCGGGCTTCTTGCTAAAAGGAGAGATGAGTGCTTCAGCGATTAACTGGAAAAACGAGAGAGACACGTTCATAGTTACAGCTCAAGTCTGGAAGGAGTTCGTGCCAGTTATACTAAGCTATGGCAAGCAGCAGTGTTACTAATAATGGTTGCACGTAACTGGAATGCATTGTTCAAGAGCGTGGGCTATAAGCACGCTCACGTCTCTGCATTGTTGGCAGCAGCCTCCCACCGTCCCCTCTGCTTCCCAGAAGACATCTACAGTTACTCCACTCCAACGGCACAGAGAGGGGGCCGCAGACAATGGCACAGTCCACCTTGGCCACACCCTTCCCCGGGCCTCCCAGCTGAGACGGGCAGGAGGCCACCCAGGGAGTCCGGAGCTGGTGGCAGAGCAGAAAGACAACCCCACAGACCTGAGTCTCAGGTCAGATTTCAAATGGCCAGCCCTGTGGTCTCCCCGCCCCCAGGAAGGCATAGGTCCCAGACCGACCCACACGCACCCACACGCACCCACATGCACCAACACACATCCACATGCATCCACACACACGCACATGTGTTCATGCGTACCCACACACAGCCACATGCACGCACATGCTTCCACACGTACCCACACACAGCCACATGCACGCACATGCTTCCACACCCCACATGTATCCACACGCACCCACACGCACGCACACACATGCACACGGGCCCTTGCTCCGGAAGCACGCTCCTGTGCAGGTGCAGGCCACAGGGAAGCCAACTACCCTTGACCTGGTGCTCAGAGCCAAGAAAGCAGCCCTTCACCCTCTGCTCTGAAAACACATGTCGTGCACATTTGATGGGAAATTAGAGCCATCCCTGTATACCCAAAATGCTCCTCTTTAAACAATTTGTGATGTCCCAGTGGCCTCTGGTTCTGAGTTTCCCCCTCCTTTTCCTTCCTCTCTTCTCTCCTTAGTGGTCAGAATCGGCCTGAGCAAAGGATGGCTTTGGACTGGATGTGCAAGTCTGGACTCAGGACTTCCTGGTGGTACTTCAATTCTTCAAAAAAAGTTTTTTTGTTTTTTTTTTTAAATTTAATAAAGCACATGAGACCCCAAAGTCTGTGAACCTGCAGAGGTCTCCTCATGCCTGAGGACCTGAACGGGGGGCTTGCTCCCACTGTCTCCCCGCTTGTCCCCAGAGCACCCCATCCTGCAACCTGACACTTTTATGGGTGGGTGTGTGGCATTTTAAATCTTTTGGAGCCTACGCTGTGTTTTCTTCTGCTTTCCCAACACATTTAGAATCTCCCAAGGCAAAAGGACAGCTACGTATTACCAGGCAGTGGAGTGTCATGGTCTCAGCAAGGCCACCAGGTCCAGTGTCCTCACCACTCACAGCCAGAGGACCTTGGGTCTGTGGGACTGTTGAGACCACCCACGCCCTCAGGGCTGTTTTGAGGATTCAATATACTAACATACATAAAGTGCTTAGAACAGGGTTTGACACAGGGTGTGTGTGTGTGTGTGTGTGTGTGTGTGTGTACACTCATACACACACCACCATGAACCACGAGGCTTGGTCACGTTTCTAAACCTCTTCAGACTTCTCACAAATAAAATGAAAAAAATGACCAATTCCCAGTGCTAACGTGAAAATTAGGTGAAACACTGTACGTACAATGCTTGCCAGTGCCTGGTACACAACGGGTGCCAGGAAAATCAGGTCCTTTCCCCATCTCTCCTTTTCCACTTCCCTGCCCCCAGTTTGGTAGCATCTGGGGCAGCGACACTCAGGAGCAGGGTATCAGCAATATTTAAACAACTCACAAACACAGCCTTTTCCTAAGAACTTGACGCTTTGATTTGACATGATAATCGTTTCTCAGGTACATAGAGTGAGCCCCCAACGCTGTAACTAGGAGAGACTCGATGGAGAGTAAAGATGAGTCATATAGTCCCACACACAGCCTGGAACTTTGCAGAGTTTTGAAAGGAGAGGAGGAAGAAGAGGAGGAGGGGCTGGAGTCAGAGAACCATGCTTACAAACACAAGCTGATGGCAGCTGGATTATTCAGCTGAGAAGCCTGGTGTCAGCCCTGCCTTCCTCACTCTGCCTGGAGCTAGAAGAATTCCCCTCAGCTAGAGTATAGATGGGGACCCTTCCAGGCCAAGCCAGACCCATACCTATGTTAGTCATGATAAGACCCTGCCGTTTCAGGAGCACTAGACATCCTGCTCCCCAGTGCTTGGGCTTGGAGGCTCACTGCCCCAAGGGCACAGTGTAGCCTGTGCCCTGAACCAAGCAGGAGGCTGCAATAGTCTGAATGTTTGTGTTCCCCCAAATTCACATGTTGAAATCCTAACCCCCGAAGGTGATGGTATTAGGAGGCAGGGCCTTTGGGAGGTGCTTAGGTCACACGGGTGGAGCCCTCATGAATGGGATTAGCGCCCTTATGAAAGAGACCCCACAGAGCTCCCTCGTCCCTTCCACCATGTGAGGACACAGCAAGGAGGTAGCCATCTGCAACCCAGAAGAGGACCTTCACCAGGACCCGGCCCTGCCAGCACCCTCATCCTGGACTCCAGCCTCCAGAACTCTGAGACATGAGTTTCTTTTGTTTATCAGCCACTGATCCACAGTATTTTGTTATAGCAGCCTTAACATACTGACACAGAAGCTCACCTTGAGCTGGTCTGCCTGGTGATCCCTGCTGTCTTGCCTCAGACCCTAGCCTCCCAAGACGCCCGAGCCCCACCCTGTTTGCCTGGGAGCCTGGAGTCCTGATATTCTGCCCAGTTCTTGCTTACTTCCTCCTCTAGGAACCAGGTTCTTTCCGTACAACCCCCTGTGGCCCCTCTAGGAAAGAACAGATCACTGGAGGCTAAGATAGTCCTTGTCCCACCCATTCACTGAGATCCTCACAAATGTCAGTGACTAATGCTTGCTGAACTGGGCCTTGGCCAACAAGGCCCCAAAGCATCTTTGTTTCCCCAGCAACACCATCCTCCAGCCACAGGCCTCAGGTCAGTCCCTGCATCACCTAGACCACATCGCCTCCAGATGATAGAATGTCTTGCACCCAAGCCCACGACTGTTGTTATCCTGGCCACCAGGTAGACAGGTACTGTCTTTATGCACCACTGCAGAGCCCATCAATCACAGTGAAGGCATTTAACAAATTCTATCTTTTGTCATAAATATTTGTGGCAAAAACAGACCTCAGATGGGCCTGATACTGGGGCCTGTTGAGGGACCTCCTAAGGAAGGGCTCTTCCATCACCCAGCTTTGCAGGAAACACTCAGGAACTTATTGGGGTTGTTTACACCAGCTGTTTGCACCTGGTGAGCAAAGCATGTGGTCACCACCTCCTCATCCATCAGGAGATCTGGGGCAGGAAGCCAGACGGGTATTAAACCCAGTGTGAGAATGGCAAAGAAAGTCCCTAAGCTTGGCAGGACCCTCAGTCCATCAGGTGGCCTTATCCACAGCTTTATGTTCCCATGGAGGCCTAGGGGCTCTGAAACCACACCTCTGCTTGCAGGTGGGCCTGTCACACCCTGTTGTGCGTGACCATCTCATTAGGGTGTGAACTCTGCCATTAAGGAAAATTCTAGTCTTTGGATCTCTCCGTTGCATCTTCAGTCACTGCCCCATCATGGCAACTTTGCATTTCCCTGATTCGCCTTAATATTTTCTCAAATCTTTTGGTCAGCAGGCAGAGTTGAAACCGTGAATACACAAACACTCACTTTAGCCTCTCCTGTGGCTTACAGGAATGCCTCGCCTAGGACATTCCTTGAAAAAAAAATCTGAATGCATGAGCAAAGAGAGAGATGCATTTCACCAATAACTCCACCAACAAGCGTGGGCTACAGTCTACCAGGGAGCAGGCTGGGGAGGAGAGAAAAGAAACCTAAGGCAGAGTGACTGTTCTCCAGGGCTTCGTAGCCTGGTTGGAGCAAGTGGCAGAGACCCTTCCAGCTCAGAGAAGGTCCACGAGCTTCTAAGCATTCCCAGCTTCTTCCTAATCAGGCTGCTTCTGACTGGTGTGCTGTGGGCAGCGGTGATGAATGATGCCTCTGTGACAGCCTCGACGTGACCCTCCACCACTCTCTGTCCCTAACACGGTGCCCATGTGGCCTCTGCATCGGTCAGGGTCTTTGAGCAAGTAGAGAAGTAGAGACCCTGCCCCGTCACCCCAGCCACGCAATGTGAGAGAGAACCAGTAAACACCTTTGTGGTACGCGACCAAGATGCTAAGATGAAAGCCTCATCTGGTCTATTATGGGAAACAAGAGAATGAGGTCAGAAGGTATGGGACAGACTTTGAGTGAGTGGAGCAGGTAAGGAAGCATCTCAAGTTTCCGGCCACCTTGCTGGCTTCTAAGCCCCCCAGTCTGTGGTACTGCATACCCACTGCTTCTGCCTTAGCTGTTCTGTGCCCTCGTCTCTGCCTCTGCTGTAGCCTCTTTCTAGAGCCTTCCCTCCAGATTGCCTCCTGCCCTACTCAGGGTTCAGCTACCATGTTACCACCCAGGCAGGCCTTTCCCCACCATCTCATCTGAAGTACAAAGCCCCAAACCACCACCACATCGCCTTGGTTTGCTCTCTCACCCACTATGAAATGTTCCTGTCTACTGTGCATCTTTCCCCGAGTGCAGTGTCAGTACAGCAGGAGCAGGGACCACATCTTTCCTCTTTACCTGTGTTCCCAGCACTCAAATAACATCTGAGGGATGAACCAATGAGGGAACAGTCTGTGCCGGTGGAGCCCAGAAGTGGGTGGAAACCCACCGAGGGCCAAGTGTCCAGAAAAAAATTCACGGGGGAGGCAGCCTCAAGAGTTCCTTTAAGGGGAAGGTTACTGAGGGTCATCACAGCAGTTACTGCAGCCTGCGCGGGGCACAGGGTAATCTGGGATGACTGTGAGTTGAGTGGTTGGCAGGAGTGGAGGTGGACACGGGGAAGAAGGTGGTTGAGATCCTCTCAGATGCTAGTTTGGATCTGACTTAAGGGCGCAAGGAAGCTCTCTTTCCAAGGAAGAGGCTGAAGACAACGGCATAATCATTAGGCTCTGACAACAGTCCAGAAGGGCGTGACGATCAGCAGACAGGAAGGAAGAAAATGATGAAGGAATGGCTATTGAAACCTGGTCCAGCAAAGCTCTCTGTTCACCCAACGCCACACAGCTGGTGGGGGAGGGAGGAGGAGCCAGGTCTGGAGCTCATGGTTCTCCCCACTGGACTCCCCAATTCCCTGGTCCTTCCGCTAGTCACCAGCACCTTCTGTGACCTCTGGGAACATCCAGTCTGAGACAGACAAGAGCAACTACACGGGACAATGCCCACGTGGGGTCCAGAGTTGAGACCCAACACACTGATCCAGAAACTGAGAAACGCACATCAAAACAGCACAAAAGCCATCTGCGTTTTAGAGGTAGCATCTGAGTTTGAACCTTGGTAAAGTGAGGGTGTAATACTGATACTTACTGACCACACATGGTTTTTGCGAAGATGAGATGGAATGACCAAATTCGTTTTCAAGATAAAAATGCTTCGTGAGTGAGTAACTAACCACAAAGCACAACATGCACTTGTTAGAAGTTCACCTCCTTTCCGGCACGCAGACTTTTGTACGGACCCCGGGACATTGGCTTAACTGCCTGGAAGAGCCTGCACTTTTGGGTGAGGAAGGGAGAGCTGTTAGAAACAGCCAGTGCAGCTTCTCCGTGTGGAAAGGGTCTCATGGCCAAGACAAAGAGAACCTGCTGAGCCGAGTGGGAGGGACTCACTAAACACTTGTTAATGAGGTTTTGATTGTTGACACCCTATCTTGGATCTTTAACACTGTCGGGAGCTGTGCAAGAAAAGTGAAATAATGCAACACAGATGGACGCCAAGAAGACACTTCTGCATCACCACTTCCGGCTCCTCCCTCCCTACTTCCTGCCCACACACTCAACAATCTCCTTTACACTAGATCTCCCCGCCTCCCTCCACTCTGTGGCATCGTGCATCCTGCTGGAGTCATTCTGCAAACAGCTCCCCCCACCCCATCACACTCTTCAAAACCCCCACAGTGGTGTCCGGTCTGGAGCTGTTCAGGGGATGGTGGACATTTCTTTCCACTCCTGCCTTTTCCACCCCCATGAAGGGAGTGTGATTAGTTGTAATTCCCTGCCTTGTCTCCTCATGCCACTCCTTTCTTCTCCTCTTGGGTGGTCGGTGTGAAAGGTGACACTGGCATCCCTCGTCTGCCCTCTGCTCTGTGCTTTTGGGGGAAGCAAATGGCCTGCAGAAGGCAGGTATTCTTCTGTGCCCTGTACCCCCCAACCTCAATGTCCTAAAACCTGCAGGGCCGCCCTGCCCACTGTTACCTGCCACGGGGAGGCCAGTCTGCCTGGAATCTGGATTAGGAAGCCTATTTGGCTCTCCTGCTAAGTCGCTTCCTCCAATGCAGCCTTTTTCAGCTTTAAAGGTGAAATCTCAGTTTTTGTCTCCATCTGTCTTTGTGTTACTTCTCAGCTGGTTCAGTAATCAGGCCAGGAGGATGCTACTTTTTACTGGATGCCCCTTTGAATCTCAGCAAATACTCTTCCATTGTCTATGAAAATAAGCAGAGTCTTCAGCCTGACATTCAAGGTCTTCCACCAAAATGTCTGGGCTCAGCCAACTCTCTGGACCCAATTTCCCACCATGCTGTGCCCTGGACCTGCCAGGGCCTTAAGCACCACCACAGGGGCTCTCCTGGCGTCCTGGACATGCTTCGTGTTCTCTTCTGTCTGCTGAGCTCTGCTCCTTCCGCTCCCTGGTGTTTAGACCCCCAAATTCTACCCATCATACCAGCCCAAGCCAAGTGCCGCTTCTCCCTGTGCCTTTCCTGATCCCAATGGGTCAGATCTCCCCCTTCAGCACTGGATTTCTCATTCTGTTTCCTCTGCCGGGAACCCTCCTCTCCTCCTGCCTCCCCTCCTCCCCCAGCACGTGTCTGTCTGAAGTCCATGTCCACTTATCTCCGAGCTCTCCAACTGGATGCCCCCACCTGCAGCCTCCCCCAAGGCCCGGGGGTGTGGGATGCTTGTCCTAAGTGCTTCCATGGAATCCTGTATCCCAGCAAACACACTGAAGTGGAATTCTCTGCTCACTTTTCTTAAGAAACGTTATAAAGAAACAGATAACACTTCTATATAAACATGTACATATCCAAAGACAGCAGAATGGCCAGATGGTAAATCTCCTACATCCACACGGAAACCAAAGTGAGTGCCCACCGCAAGTAGCGGTCATGCTGGGGAAGGCACTGAAAGAGTCACTGGCATTAGTGAAACCTTTCTGGAATTCTCTGAGCCTCTGGGAAAGGCTCTCTTGAGAAGGGTTACCCTGTCAAGTGTCTGCTTCCAGCTGGTTAGTACATTAGAGACATCCCATCATTAATTCAACTCCCTGGAGGTTAGTAAGAGGCTGGGACTCTTGGTCCCTGGATCCAGTGAGGGAAAGAGATGCCTCCAGGCCACCCAGGATAAAGACAGTGAGCAAAGGGTCTCAGCTCTCTCTCCCCCCTCCCCCACCACCCCGTCTAAGAAGCACAAGTGCCAGAAAGTGGTGCTCAAGCAACAGCAGCTTGTGGCTCAAATGACATGTCTGAATATTGAGGCCACTGCATTTTTCTCACTGGCTGGAAGCTTGGGAAGCCTGATACGCCTCTTTGAAGTCTGCTCAGGGCCTGGGGAATGCGTGGATTTGCTCTGACGATACAGGGGTAGATAAGACCCTCTTGGGCTCAAGTGTCAAGAGGCTTTCCCAACTTGATAAATGCTGCTGGGAAAATGAGGAGAACTAAAACTCTGTCCTTTTTTAGCAGGAAGTGTTGAACCCCTCTTGCTTCTAGGTTGGGCTACAAAGAACAGACCCCATGATTAATCCTGGGGGATAACAAGGCCATCACCCTGGGCTATTGATCGAGAAGGTTCCAGGAAATAGTCCTGCCTGGGCGGAGGCCCTACAAGGTCACACCTGAACCTTTTCATTTCTCCAGGTGCACTGGGCCGTCCTTTTGTTATATTGGGTCACTGTCACCAAAAACCCTGCACTCACTGAACTGAAGGGGGCCTGGGGCAAACATGGGATGGGGTGACACCGTACCGATTTTGGTGAGCCATTTGGCCACTGCACCGTAGATCTCGTCCAGGATGAGGATGACCACAAGGTTGATGATGACCGCCGTGGCCGTCACCGTCACCCGGACATTGGAGCGTGTGGCCTTGTTGAGAGACAGAGCAGCCGCGGTTGTGATACGATAGACAATGACCCCAAAGACGATGGAGAACGTCAGGGCGATCTGTTCCGGAAAAAAGGAAGAGTCACACGTCAGTGGACAGTTACTGCCCACCTCTTACTAGACTCTGTGTTACATCAGGTACCATTAATCTGGGGTCCACCTGTGGGCAGCAAGGCACTGCCAACCTTGGCATTCATGCAAATTCCTAACATAGGTGCATTTTCCAGGAGAGAAAGTCTTTCATTTTTATCAGATTCCAAATGGCCTGTAACACACACACAAACTAAGGTTACCATTGGGGTGGGGAATATAGGGGAAGGGCAAAAAGGGGGTTATTATGGGATTCTAGGAAATCACGTGGGAAACTTCTGAAATTTGTAAAGTACCATAAAATTTCAAAAGTCTTTCATTCAATTACAAAAAATTGTAAAACCTGTTTAGAAGTCTTATAAATAAAAACTAATATATATAAAACGTTAAAAAAAAAAAAGCCACCTAAGACTGAAACACTGGATACAGTGGTGTGTGTGACACATGTGCTGTGCTATCTTTTATTAGGGAGCTGTCAATCTACTATGGGACTACGTTCAACCAGAGTAAATAATAAATAGTAAATAATGTAGTTGTGTCAAATGAAGACTGTAGCTGTGAACAGGACTGAGAGTCCAGAGGGGCTCAGGGAAGAGTCTGCGGGAGCAAGTGGATTTCATCTTGGCCTTCAATGAAAGGCAACAGGGAGCCCTTGAAGCTGTGTGAGCTGGGAAGGGTTAGAGTCAGAGCTTGATGAGGTGGGTGCAGGAAGGCTGCCCAAAGGAGAGAAAAAATGGAAAGAAACCCCCAGTGAGACTTTTAGACTCTCAGTCTTCAGGGTGAATACAGCATCACTCTAAGATTTCTCTACCAGGTAATTTGCAATGGAGGACTGAGATTTCTCACTGGGCGCAGAGATCTCTAGGCACTTTGCTTTAAAGGAACGTTTACCAGCTCCTTGACCTCCAGGGCCAGCCCCATTTCCTTTTTGCCGAGCCTGAGAATAATAAGGCGCTCTCCTAGACCGGCTCCCTCTCCCCTCTCCCCACAGTGGAGGAAGGGCCATTTCCAGGATGCAGAAGGATGTGAGGGGAAGACAGTGCCTGGAGGGGCGGGCAGAGGGCAGAGAGGGAACAGCAAGGTGTGCAGCCCACTCAGAGCAAAGTTCTAACTCATTTCTGTCAAGTGCAATCTTCTTTCTTAGAATTCTTTCTGCAGGAAAGGAAAGATTCAGGTCACATTTCCTCTGGGGGCAGGAAAGGGGGGGTGGGCGCTGGCTGCGGAGGGCTAAATGGAAAACAGGGGGAGAGAAGGGGGCAGGTGAAAAAAACACACTGTTCTGGACGACGGGGTGTGCCCTCCGTAGAAAAAAAGGAAGGAAGAGAAAGGAAGGGGTGATGAAGCGAGAGGAGGGGAGGGGACTCTGGCTCGGGCAGTGCTCCTCAAGCAGTATGAATGACACTCTGGTGGGCTGTGACGGGGAATGGGTTGCAGATGTGTCCGTGTGCAGACATCTTGAGACCTCTGGGGGTGCTGGTGGCAGCCTCAGCCGTGTATCCCCATGTGCTCTGCAAACATTAGTGCTTGCCTTGTGGACCACGGTGAAAAAAAGGAGCCCTCCATAAGAAAGGCAGGATGGCAGGGGCCTCTGGCTAGAGGGGATGTGTGTGTGTGTGTGTGTGTACACATGTGTGTCAGAGTGGAGGAGAGGGTAGATGGAAAAAACACTCCATGGGAGGCCCCTCCTCTGATGGAGGGTGGGGTTTGAAAGCAGAACCCTGGCCTCCAGGACCAACCAGGGAGGGATGACTACCATGGACGTGGGGAAACCTGGACATGAGATCACCGCCCTCCAACAATATAGACATTGCACTTCCCCGTCCTCTGGGATTGTCATCGCCAGACAGTAAGGGCCTGGAAAATGTGGTGTGAGATTCTTTTCCCCCAAAATCACTTTTGCAGTGAAGGCCAGTGATGGAAGTATTGATGAGGTTGGGGGGGGGCGCAGGGCATCGAAGAGCGAGAGAGAGTGTGTGTGTACGTGTGTGTGTATGTGTGTGTGTATTTGGGGCTGGGTGTGGGGGGATGACTGGAGAAAACAACAATGGCAAAAACATCCCTTGCCTTGGGGTCCACGGGGTGGGGAGGAGATCAGCTTCTATCCTCCTTCTCTAAGAGGTCCCGCTGCCAAGCTGGGGTAAGAACACACTACCCTGCCACTCAAAGTGTGACTTGGACCCGCTGCCTCAGCTGGGAACTTGAGAAACAGGCCGAAGCTCAAGTGCAAGTCCAGACCTACTGACTCAGAATCTGCATTTTTTAACAAGATTCCTATTCTTCTAGAGGCGCCACTCCACTCACTCAGGGAAGCCCTCCCCCGCCCCGGCTCCACCTCCATGTCCCTTCCCAGCCCTGGATGCTGTGCTTTGCCATCCTAACTTCTCTGGTCTTGATTTTCCATCTCAATATAGAAATCCGCTTCTCAACCTCTCCTTTGGTGTTTCCCACAAGCACCTCAAGATTCACAGTTTTCAAGCCGGAAGAGCTTGGAGAGCACTGACCCAGTCCCACGACCATTTTGCAGAGGAGGAAACAGGCACAGAAAGTGAAGCGATGTGCTCAAGGTCACAAGGCATAGACTACAACCCTAGCCTCCTAGATCATGGTAGGAATTTAAAAATTTTAGCATTTAGGGATCACCCACATCCAGCCCTTGATCTCATATACAAGGAAACTGAGGCCAAGGTAGCAGCAATGGGATTGGTCTAAGGTCCAGGTGGTACATGGCAAAGCCGAGATACTCATGGTCATGACATCTTCATCAACAGCAGCTAATCCATGTGTGTTCTCTTCATTTCATGATTCAAGCCATAGCTACACTAGCACAAATCCCTACAACAGCCATGTAAGATATGCCTTTTGTAGATGCAATTTAGTGCCATCTAGGATGTGAACCCTGCTCTATGGTTCCAACGTCAACGATCCCATCCTGACATTAGAACCCAGGACTTCTGGACCAAATCCAGCACTCTTTTCATCACTTTGGCTACATGATTGATTTTGTTTATTAAATTCAATGAATATTTTCTGACCACTTACTGTGCTGCAGTAAGTGTATTTCATGTATGTGATCAGGTTCCCAACTAGGCCAAAAGTGGGGACTGGTCTTGTACGGCACTCTGTGCCTCAGGCCATCACAGAGAGGTGCCTCCAGTGGGGAGCCTGCTTGGTAAAGACTTGCTGACCCTCAGCTCTGGGCAATCTCGCCCCTCTGCACTTGGTCCCCTATCATGGCCTCTGTGGTTCTTGGTGTATATATAAAAAGTATATATACACACATACAACTGTTTAAAGTTACTTTCCATTTATAGTTATTACAAAATATTGGCTCTATTCTCCGGGTTGTACAATACATCCTTGTGCCTCTTGGTGTTTGAATCCCATAGCTTTACTTGAGAACATAGCCAATTTGCAGTGGAAGGCATGCTACAGAGCCTTAATTTCACACTGCGACAGAGGTGGGAAGGAGAGCTGGTCTGGTCCCTACCCTCCAAGACTTGCATTCTGAATCGAAGTTAAGAAAACCATGGCAACCATACAACAAGGATGAGCCTGGTAGCAGCGGGACAGAGTGATGGGCCTCAGTTCAGGAGCTTCTAGAACAATCTGAGCGGAGAGCAGGGGGATTAGTCAGAGAAAATGCCACAGAAGAAGGTTTGGAACCATTTCCTAAGGGGAAGGCTTGTTGGAAGAATAAGGAGGAGCAAGTAAAATGCACAGGGCAGAGCAACCCCTGCTGAACCAGCAGAGAGCGCCCAGTTGAGAGCCCGACACATAGCAGCTCAATTTGAAAAACTACACGCACCTACGACTCTATCATTGACATACCAAGTTGTCTCTGGCACCTGCTTAATTAATTTATTTTCTCATGCAGTCATTCGTGAAACAGGTCTTGAGCCCCTACTGTGTGCCAGTCACTGTTCTGGGTGCCAGGGACACAGTGGCGAACAAAACAGACAGAAATTTCTGCCCTCATGGTGTTGACCTTCTAGTGGGGAAAGACAGACAATAAACTCATAAGCAGGTAAAATAGATAGTATATCAGGTGTGATCAATACTCTAGAAACAAAGCCAAACGGGAGTGTAGATATAGACTGCAACTTAAAACAGGGCAGGGTCAGGAAAGGCATAGGTGAGAAGGTGACATTTCAGCAAGGACCTAAAAGAGGAAAGCAGAGGACGGGGGTTCAGGCAGAGGGTGGCTGAAGCAATGAGCAAGGGGGAGAGTAGGAGTGGAAGACGGCTGTCAGAGAGGAGGAAGGTCGGCCCTGTGGGATAAGGATGTCAGCTTGCACGCCTCATGAGATGTGAAGCCTTCAGAGAGTTTTGAGCAAAGGAATAATATGACCTAACCTAGATTTGAAAAAGATCAGCAGGCTGATGATCTGCAGGGGGACAGTGTAACAGCAGGGACATGAGTTAAGAGGCCATCGTGAGAATTCAAGTGATGGAAGAGGGTTTCTGATGGCCGCTTCCCGAGATACACACATGAGTCAGTGATTGTCTTGGGTGTGGGAGGAAAACTCAGGCACCCAGCTCTAGAGGCAGCACATTGCCTCTGAAATCCCCTCCCACATAAAAAGGAAACAAAAAGAGGGTTAATTCAAAAAGGAAAGGAACTTTAGCTCAACACACTAGGTTGGAGAAGAAAGAGAAAATTCAACTTTGTCCACCCTGGCCTCTCCCATGGGTGCAGAACATGAACACCGCACTGGGCTTTTCTTTGCACTCGTCACGCCATGAAAAATATCCCCAACTGATGACAGACTGGCATCACTAAAACCTTCCTCATGGTCGTGGTCCTGGTTTCTTCTGCCAAGGTTTAGTCACAGGGGGTGGAGGGGGAAATGATATCTGATACTCAAGTTTGTTGCCATAGGTGCCTTTGGCTAATTACATAACAAAAAACACTCTTTTATAAACACCATCCTGACCCCTTTATCTCAAATTCCACACTTTGTTCTAGAGAAATGCCAAGCCACTTTCTGGAGAAGACTGGGTTTGTTTTTTCTAATGAAAAATATGGGGAAAAGTTAGTGCAAAATAAGGATTTTAAAAAATTCAAATTGGTAGGGGACTACAGAATTTATTGTCCAACCCGGAATTTTTTGAAAGTAGAAAGGAGCGCTCTTCACGATGATCTCAGTCAACAAGCCTAGACCAGGACTAGTCCAGAACACCCACCTATATGAGGTGACCTAACTACCACTCTACTCCCAGTTTCCACACCTGCTGGCTACAGCTGGGGGATCCCAGGCAGAGTGAGATACCTCAATGAGTTCTTGATTCTGATACAGAATCTCCTGTTTGTATCAAGATTTGGAGTTAGGTGGGGTTGGGAAATGGAAGATAAGAGATAATCATTTATTACTTCTGAATGACACACAAAAAATTTCCCACCCTCCATTCTAGCTTTAGGAGGTCTCCATGGAATTTTTTAAAAATTAAAAGATTGAGGAGATGAACCTCCACTGAGCTGGTTTTCAGTGTTTGTCAACAGTGATGTCTATTTGTTGTAGACAGTGACCATGGTGATGCTACGAGGTCTTCTCTCAGGCAGTAAATAGGCTTCTATTTTCAGTCCTCTCCCTCCCTGACCTATCAGTGGCATCTGACACAATGAAAGACCCTCCCCTCTCAATATCTTCTTGGCTCCCGGGATCCTCCCCTCTTTCCTGGCTCTTCCTTTTCAACCTTCTCTTCTGCTCTTTCTCATGCTCCCAAATTTTCATAGTACAGTGTCTTGGGACTCAGTCCTTGGACTTTCTCTATCTACCCTGACCCCCCTGGGGATCTCACACAATCTTATGGCTTTAAATACCACCTCCACCATCTGATTAGGGCTCCAGCCTGGGCATTTCCTCTGAACTCCAGATTTACATCTGCATGAATGCAACTCCAGGATTCCTAGGGATAACTCTAGCTTTCTGAAGATAAAAACCTCAGAGTCATCTTTGACTTCTCTCTGTTTTACATCCCATGATGAAATTCTTTGGGGTCCACTTTTTCTGCACTTATATGCACTGTCATTTGCATGGATCTGACTCTAGGTTTTCTGTTTTGTTCCATTGGTCTAATACCCTATTTCCACCCCCTGCACCACATTGTCATACTTAGTATTGTTTTATATTAAGTTTCTGTTTGGCAGAACACCATATCCCTCCTGATTCTTCTTCAAGAGTGTCTTGGCTCTTCTTAGCCTTTGTGCTTCCATATACATCGTCAAGGAGACAAGATAAGGACCTTAGAACACTATTGTTCTATTTATTGTCCACCCAACTTGTTGTGTATATTTTAATTCTACCTTATTTTTAACTCCATGAGGCATCACCATTATTGTTTTCACATTCAAGGTTCCTATAGAGTTTTCCACTTATTTATCATTTTGATTGTTCTTTGTTTCTTCTTAAAACTATGGTTTTCCATATGGGATCACATCTGAAGTAAATTCTTAGAATTCCTTTAGTGAAAGATTCAGTTGGTGGGAAACTCTTGGTCTTTGTCTATAAATATCTTCATTTTATCCTCATAATATTTCTACATGATATTTTTCCTGGTTATAGGATTCTGGATTAGTAATTGTTTTCTTTTCAGCACACTGACGATAGCAGATCACTTCCAGTTGCTATGAGAAATCAATGATCAATCTAACAGTCTCTTTGTTAAAGGTAATTTGTCTTTTGATTTCTGACTGCATTTGAGATTTTTCTTGTGTCTCATATAGTCTATGATTCACTATGGTGAATCTAGCTGTAGATTTATTTTATTTTTTTCTACTTGGGTTTCATGGGGATTCTTCAATCTGTGGGTTGGAATTCTGTAGCAGATTAGGAAACCATCAGTCATTGTATCTCATTCATTAACTTTTCTCTTTCCTTTTTTTCCGTAGTGCAATTAAATGTATGTTAAATCTTTTCATTCTATCAATATTTCCAAATCTCTTAATTTCTCTTCTATATATTTCATCTTTTGCCTCCCCATGCTGCATTATGAATAATTTCTTCTAACCTGTACTGCAGTTCACAAGTTCTCTCTTAAGCTGTGTCTAATTTGTTGTTTTAGATATATGTATATTATAATATATAAAACATTCATATACATGTAGAACATGTTAAATATTCATATATATGTATTTCATATTCATATATTTATTTCTAACAGATTTATTCACTGCTTTTCAAATCTTCTAGGTCATTTTTTCCAATAGTTCCTTATTCTTTGCAGACTTTTCAGGCTTGATGTTTTAACTTGTAACTGGTATTTCCAACATCTTTAGTCTTTGCTGTCCTTGCTCTTTCTCAAGGTGCTTTAACGTCTTGTGTAATTGGTTGTATTCTCTTCATCGCCCTTGAAAATTCTTTTGGGGGATTTCTTGAGGCATGAGTCTGCCATCCTCCAGGGAGAACTTGTATTTGCTTCTGCTGGGCACATGAGAGCACTGCTAGTTTCAGACCAAGTCCACAACCTGAGGTTCCCAGTCCTCTTCTGTGATGCACCAGGCTATAAATCCACCATGGGGACTGCCCATGGCTACTTCTCAGGGACAGGGATTTTGTTTTCCTTTTTTCCCTATTCTGCTTAGAAAACAACAATTTTCTCTGAAGTCCCAAAGTTGGGGGCCAGGGGTGTGGTAGTTGTTCAACTTCATTCTTTTTTTTTTCAATTAAATTTATTTATTTATTTATTTATTTATTGGCTGCGTTGGGTTTTTGTTGCTGCCTGCAGGCTTTCTCTAGTTGTGGCGAGTGGGGACTACTCTTTGTTTTGGTGCACGGGCTTCTCATTGCAGTGGCTTCTCTTGTTGCAGAGCACGGGCTCTAGGTGCGCAGACTTCAGTAGTTGTGGCTCATGGGCTCTAGAGCACAGGCTCAGTAGTTGTGGCCCACAGGCTTAGTTGCTCCATGGCATGTGGGATCTTCCCGGACCAGGGATCAAACCCATGTCCCCTGCATTGGCAGGCGCATTCTCAACCACTGCGTCACCAGGGAAGTCCTTATCTTCATTCTAAGAGTGCAGCCCTTCGGAGTTCCAATTTAATTTGGTGAGCACTTCCTGCTAGAAGCTCTCCTTGAGCCAGTCATACCCCCTGATTTCCATCCTCTTTGCCCCATAAAAACTACCAAAACCAAAGCCCAAGTTTGCCTCGATGGGAAAATGTCCTCAAGTTAAAAGCAGCATTCGTGCCCAGATATTTGTTTCTTTGGTTCAAGTTCAGTCTAGTATTCCTGACTATCCCGTCCATCCTTCAAGCTTTAAGAAGATTGAAAAATATATTTATCCACAGTTTTTTGTTACTTTCAGCAAGTTTGAATGCTACAAATATCCTAACCTACCACTGGAGATGGAAGTCTATTTTACTTATCCATTTTCTTATTTATACACATATTTCTTATCTGTAGACTCCTTAAGGGACAGGTTATTTTACTGCAATTTCTACGCTATGCCCAACGCCTAAGAATAGTGTCAAGCACATAGTTGGCACCCAAGGAATGTTGTTTGAATGAATGAATAAACTCTTTGACAACATTATGCATATTTGGGGAGGTTTGAAGCGCTAAATTAAACTTCGTACCATTTAACACATCGCAACTCCCCACATATTCTTGAATACATTCCACTCTTGATAAGCAATGAGGAGATAGCAAGTGCAGGCTTCTAAGTGCTGGCAAGGCACCCAGCACCTCTGTACTTCAGAGGTGTTGAATCAGAAGGTGCCCAGGCATCCTTCACTTTTTAAACTTCTGAGATTAGGACATGGTTCCTGTCTTCAACGATCACAAAGCTAATAATAATGGAAATACCCTCAGGCCAGGGTCAGAGTCACCTCTGGCCAGTGGGGTCAGAAAATTAATATGATTTCAGTCCTCATTTCTGGAATAAGCAAGCCCTTCTCCAACCCCGCAACTAATGCGTAAGGACAGAAATTCCCACCATGAATGCTAGAAGGCGTCTACCTACATAGATGGGGGCGGGGGCAGGGCCAGGTGTCTTTGTGCCCCAAGCTCAGTCCTCTGAGTTTCACCTTCACCTGAAGTCTCCTCGCTTCAGTTCCTCATGTCTCACCTCTCCTGGCTCCCAGGAACAACCCGCTACCCCTTTACTGCTCAACTTAGACATGAATCACAGACCTATTCCTCACCTTCCCCGACACAGCGGAGACCATCTGGGTCTCTCCACAGGGCTCTTCCAAACTCTACGGGAGAAGACCAGGAAACAAACACAGCAACTACAGGGAGGCTAAGGAATCAGGCTTACAGAGCCCAAGTCGGTTGTCTTCTGTGGCTTCCAGATGCTGTTCCACCAGCCACCGGCCACCAGCAAGAGCCAGCTCACAGCCCCAGCAGGCTGCCACCATCCTACAGCCACCTCACCCGCACAGGGAAGACCTCCTTCCAAGGTCTCCAACCGCCCCGACGTGGGAGACACCTTCTCACAACCCACCCCTAGAAGCTCCAACTTCAAACATCTGTGGTCCAGGGTGGGAAGACAGAACCCCCTTCTATGGCCACTGAAGGCCACTGACCCTTCCCAGGGCTGGCGTTCTGTCTGAAGGAACCACCTTCCCCTCTTCAAGTGACCGACAGCAGCAATGGCCTGGCTATCAAGGGAGATCCTGTCCCTCTAGAAGGACAGTGGCCTCGTCTCCACTAGCCCCTCATCATCGCCACAGCAAAACAGACTAACACCCCCAGCGTTCACACAGCAGGATCCACACGCACACGTCACGAGCAGGTGTTCCCGCCAAGAAATTACCATAAACAAGATGGAGGCGAAGTTCATCAAGTAACCCGGGAAACGATCTTTCCAGGTCAGCTTATCTTCATCATCCTGGGGAGAAACAGGAGAACAGAGACCATCAGATGCCACAAATAACAGGTATAAAACGTCTCTCAGTCTTCCATAAATGCGCATATCATTAGTCATTCATCACTCGACTCCGGTACTTTTCTAATCTCTGATGCTTTACCCTCCGCGTCAATAACAGTCCTCCTAATTCTGTGATTTCTAGATAGCCTGGAAAATCTGTGGTGAAAAGAGGACAATATTTGATTTCAACCTCATATTGGGCTGAAGTTTTAGTCCAACCACTCATCAGCTGTGCCATCTTCAGTGTCTCTTAATATTTCTGACCTTCTGCTCCTTCATCTGTAAAGTGGGCACAGTCGTGACCTCCATCCTGGCTAATGCACAGGATGGTTTTATTTGTTTTGTATTATTTTAATGAGAAACACATGATCAGGGTAAAACAAGAGACAGATGACAGATACAAATGACCACAGGGAAGCATCCTAAAATAGATCATCATTTAAATCAAACATCAACCACTGACCTTAGATCCAAAGTGTACAAACTACCCACAATTTTTGTTGTTCAAAGATGTGTTGTCATTTGTCATATATGCTGTCATTTGTTTCCTCCAAAACAGCTGTTCTCCCCTGGTCACAAACGAAGACCATTCAAGGTGCAGGTTAAGCTGATGCCTTGCTGTCAGTATGACTGAGAACCAGATTGGGTCCAGTTCACAGGCTGCTCTCCTGGGATCACCATATCCCTGACCACATCCTCCTTCCACAGCCCCTAAGGACCCTCACTGGTAGGGTGATGCCAACAAGGCATGAATGGTAAAACCTCAGTCAATAAGGGCTTCCCTGGTGGCGCAGTGGTTAAGAATCCACCTGCCAATGCAGGGGACACGGGTTTGAGCCCTGGTCCGGGAAGATCCCACATGCCACGGAGCAACTAAGCCCGTGCGACACAACTACTGAAGCCCTCGTGCCTAGAGCCCATGTTCCACAACAAGAGAAGCCACTGCAATGAGAAGCCACACACTGCAACGAAGAGTAGTCCCTGCTCTCCGCAACTAGAGAAAGCCCGCATGCAGTATTGAAGACCCAACACAGCCAAAAATAAAATAAATTTATAAAACGAAAACAAACCTCTGCCAATTAATTGCCACATAATTTTAGCCCAGGCACCGGATTTCTCTGAGCTGTGGTTCTTTACGCTTAGAACTGATACAGTGTCCTACAGACTACAGGGCTGTTGTGAAGACCATCTGAAGCCACCCTGGGGAGGATGCCAGGAAAATGGCAAAGCCCTCCATGCCGGCGAGGTAGGGCCCCCTGCATTTCCGCAGCCTGTCTGAATCTAACTCAGCAAGCCAGAGTTCCAGGCCCCGCTCGGTGCTCTCTTCCCTCCTTGCCATGATCTCAGAACACACCTGATCTGGCTCTAGCAACAGTGCCATCTAGTCTTTGGAAGCCTGTACTGTAGGTGAAAGGCCTCCTTGGCCTAAAAAGACTTTTTTTATTTTAAACCTTTGTGTGCCCACTGTGTGCAGACCTTGGGGCCAGGCATGGTGGGAGACAGAGGATGGCAGACACCATCACTGCCCCTGGGGGGCTCCTGGTCCAATGAGATAGAGGTGACACCCACACACCAAAAATGCTTGCTGGTTTGGGAATGCGGGTTACCCTGGGAGTGAGTCTGGTGGGGGGATTGGAGGAAAGGAATGGTGTGTCTTTCTCATGGCGTGTCTGGAGCTGAGCACAGGGCTGAGCTGGCTAAAATGGGGTGGAAATGAGCATTAAGGCTGCAGTCATTCAGTACCGAGCGCTTTCATTTTCTGATGACATCAACAAAGGATGCTCCGTTTCTCATAGACCCAGACAGGATCAGGTCTCCAGACTCCGAGCCCAGCAGACTTTCCATCACACAATGAGAACAAGGTCACTGCAGCTGTGACCATCCTGAACAGGTGGGACTATAGTGATCTATTTCTACTAGGACTAGAGCAAGTCTTCTAAATGAGGCCAAACATCAAAAGGGACTAGCATGTCTGTCTCTTTTCCTCCAGTATTCATTCTCAGCTTCACTCACACCAGTGGTCTTTTCCTTTAAGATTCTGATGAGGAAAACTGAAGGTGGGCAGGTAGATGATAACTCCACAGGGGTTATGCAAAGAAGTATAGGGATGTGTCGTGGGGCTCATCCTGAGGCATCTCTCACTACAGTTAAGGTCTGGATGATTCTCTGACTCTTTTCCTGCTCTCTGACCTGGGGATGAGAGGTTCTGCCTTATAGGTCAGCAAACCAGGTGCGCTCAGAAATACCAGCGGTGGGGAGGAAAGGGGGAACTCCAGCTACAGGTTCTGTGTCACCAGTTCCTCCCCAGTGGGGCTCCCTGAGTGGGAAGCAGGGCAAGGGGAGGTGGAAAAACCTGTGCTTGGTCCGTGAAATGAAAGGAAGTGGTGAAAAAGCAGTCAGTAAGGATGAGACCAGGCTCAGAGTGGTCCTTGGGGATGAGATGGACAGTCCTGGGAGAAATGGGGGACAGGAAAGTACAAGCAGAGGGCAGGAAATGTGGCCCCAGATGAAATGGGCTCAGAAATAAGTACAATCGTAGAGGATGACTAATAAATCCAAGGGAGGAGGCAGGCGGCCGAGATGGTTTCGGCTAAGGTTCTTGCCAGGTGATGTCCACCTTCTTCAGGCCAACGACCAAGCAGGATGAGGTGTCTTCGGACCAGCCTCTACCCCGCAGTGACAACTCTGTCCGAAATCGAATGAGTTTCGGGTCTGTTTTACTCAACAAACACGGTCTGAGTGCCTGGGGCGGACCAGGCTCTGTGCTGGATACAGAGGACACAGGGAGGAGAAGGCTCAGCCCTGCACAGGAGGAGCTCAGATGCCACAGAGGACGCACGAAGAAGGATTTCAGAGCTAATCCTGGTAAGGAAGGTGGTGTTACTATTTTGCATAAACATGAGGCATAACTAAAAACAAGTGGAAATCAATGTCCTCTCAAAGCAACTACCCTAAAGGACAGTACTCGCTTTGATACAGATGTTCTGATGTTTGTTGAAAAGTCACTCTCCGCCCATGTTTACACCAACGAGCCCTTTTTTTTCTGGAAGTGAAAGCTTCCAACAGACACACAGTTTTCCTACATTCAGACAGTTTCCAAACACAAGCACCGAGAGAAACACCAAGATTACAGACTGCCTTCCAAGCTCCCAAATACTAGTAAAGATGACAGTCAAGTGGCCTTTATGTATAATAACTGACTCTGATAGCAAAAGCTAATTAGAATCGCCACTCATTGGCACATGAAAGATGTGAAGATTCATGGCAAAATACCATCCAACTAACTACACTCTGTGCGAAAGTCACATAACCAGCTAACGGGATTGCAGAAGAAAAGTAGAACTTGGAATCAGAACTTCTGATCTCAACTCTTGGTTCTAATACTTACTAGTCAAGTGACCTTGGGAAATCCCTGGAATCTCCATTTCCTTGTCTGTAAAGTAACTACATCCCTTATCTGTAAAATGTGTAGATGGTTACATCTATTGTACCAAATTACCACGCGTTTTATATTAATGAGCCAACCTGTGGAGGGGCCAAGCTAGTGCATCTGCACACACAGGTAGGCGAGAACTCTCAGCCCCTCCCTTGCCTTTTAACATGGAGATGACAACACTTGTCCTACGAAAGTGGCAGAGGTCGTACAGGACTCCCACAGCTGAATGCCTGGGAGACAGCTGTGTCAACTCTAAGGCATCACACTGAAGTAAGGTCTGATCAGGTTCAGGATTATAACAGAGGCAGGTGGTTAGGAAGCGCTCAGCTAATTCACCATTGTTAAGCCACGAGCGCCTAGCTACCGTCCACGCTTGTGTCCTTGTCCCTGTGCTATGGTTCCCACTTCCGCGTCTCCAAACAGGAAGTAGCACGGTGACATTCACATCAAACTACATGTGTCCTTTTGGCAAACTGAACAGTTGGAAATGCAATCACTGCAAATGCAATAGATGAAAATACCATTCAATCAAATCCCTTGGAGGGCAACCTTGAAAAGTGGCTAATTATCCCTGAGTTGGTATTTTTTTTTTTTACATTAAGGTATGATTTACGTATAGTGAAATTCACCTTTATTAGTGTGCAGTTCTGCAAGTTTTGATAAACACGTGTATATTGTCATGTAACCATGACCACATTCAAGATACAGAACCCTCACCCCCTCAACTGCCCCCAGGTCTCTTTGTGGTCCATCACCTCCCTCTGTCCCCAGCTCCTGGCAAGACCTGTTCTCCATCCCTTTAGTGCTGCCTTTTCCAAAATGTCATAGAAGTAAATTCACACAGTATGGACCCTTTTGAGTCTGACTTCTTTCACTCAGTGCCCTGCATTTGGGATTCACTGCTGCTGCAGTCTCGGAAATCTGTCCCTTCTTATTGCTGAGTAATGTTTCACCGTATGGATGTGCCACACTTCATTTAACTGCCCCTGGCTGAGAGATGTTTGGATTGCTTCCAGTTGTCGTCGATTGTGAGTAAAGCCATCAGAAGGAAGTATTTGTGTGCTGGTTTTGGTGTGAGCATAGGCTTTAGGTAAATACCAAGTAGTAGAAATGCTGAGTCATGGGTTGAGTGTATATTTGGTTTACAAACAACTGCCAGATTGTTTTCCAAAATGGCTGGGCTAGTTTTGCATTTTCACCAGGAACATATGAGAATGCCTTCCTCTACTTTCTTTTCTTTAAATAAACTTTTCTATTTTAAAATAGTTTTAGATTTACAGAAAGGCTTCAAAGATGGTACAGAGTGTGTGTGCATGTGAGTGTGTGACACACATCTACACACACACACACTCTGCACCCAGTTTCCCTATTATATTAGTATGGGTACATTTTTGCAACCAATGAACCAATACTGTACCTTATTATTAACTGCAGTTCACACCTTATTTGGATTTTCTTAGTTTTCACCTGATATCCCTTTTCTGCTCCAGAATCCCATCCAAGATTCCACAGTATATTTAGACATCATGCCTTCTTAGGCTCCTTTAGACTATGACAGTTTTTCAGACTTTTCTTGGTGTTGATGACCTGGTCAGTTTTGAGGAGTATTGGTCAAGGATTTTGTAGAATGTTCCTCAATATGGGCTCGTCTGAAGTTTTTCTCCTAATTAGACTGAAGTTATGGGTTTGGGGAGGAAGGCCACAGAGGTAATGTGCCATTTTCATCTCATCATATCAAAGGGACAGGCTATAATATGATCTGTCACTAATGATGTGAACCTTGATCGCTTGCTGGAGGTAAGTGTTCGTCAAGTTTCCCTGCTGTAAAGTTACTCTTTTCCCCCCTTTTCATACTTTACTCTTTAGAAGGAAGTCACTATGTACAGACCATATTTAAGGGGTAGGGAGTTATAGTTCACCTCCTTGATGGGATAGTAGTTGCAGATTCCTCCTTTTAATCCAGATTTTTATATCATTTTAGATGTACTTAAAGCAGAGCTTTAGAAGAGATGCTCAGTTATACCAATGTTAAACTGATGCAGACTGCTCTGCATTCAGTAAAGGAGAATGAAGAGGATAAATGCCTACTGCTCAGGAAGCATCACGTCTGGGACACAACTGGATTCGGGCTTCAGAGGGAGCCAGCTGTGGTCCTCCTTCTTTGGGAAAGCCTACACGGGCAGGAAGCCAGCACCATCATCATCACCTGCCCCACCCCCTCCAGCTAATAACCGGAGGGTTGTGAATAGATAGGCTCTAATTTCCATTAGAATGTTCAGACCCTGAGCCTCTGTTCCTGCAAATATTTGGGGGACAGTGTCAAGGAGAGGGGAAAATGGTACATTTGGAAATACAAGACTAGGGCTTCATCCCTGTCTCTACCTCTTTATTAGGTGAGCAACCTTGGGCATTATCTAATTTCTCTGTGCCTCTACAGCCTCATCTTCAATCTGACAACTGGTAAACCTGCCCCACTGAGCACTCAATGAGTACACCACATGTGCGATGGTGCTGGGAAAACTGTAAGTTCTGTATAACTGTGAGTTGTTACTTCTGTTTCTATGCAGGAAGCATTCACTGAACATCAAATGTGTACCCTGCATTGTTCTGGCACTAGGCACTGCAGATGTGGAAAAGAATAGCTCACATTCTTTGCTCTTAGGGAACGCCCCCAACCACTGAAAGAAACTGAGAAGTACAAACACAAATTATGAGATGATATGACACATGGCGTGGGAACACAGAGAAGGGAGTAACTACCTGCCTAGACGGAGAAGGGAAGACTTCAAAGATGAAGAGACATTCTACTTGTGATTAAAGAATGATAAGACAAGACAAGAACAAGGACGGAGATGCAGAGAATGGACTGGAGAACTCGAGGTTTGGGGGGGCAGGGGGTGAAGGGGAAGCTGAGACGAAGTGAGAGAGTAGCATAGACATATATATACTACCAACTGTAAAATAGATAGCCAGTGGGAAGTTGCTGTATAACAAAGGGAGTTCAACTCGAGGATGGATGATGCCTTAGAGGACTGGGACGGGGAGGGTGGGGGGGAGTCGAGGGAGGGAGGGAATACAGGGATATGTGTATAAAAACAGATGATTGAACTTGGTGTACCCCCCCAAAAAAAAAATAAATAAATAAATAAATAAAATAAGATAAAAAAGAATAAACCTCTGAAAAGAAAAAAAAGAATGATAAGAATTTTCTAGGATGAAAAGAGAGATGAAGGTATTCCAGAGAAAGTGCCACGTGCAAAAGCTCTGAGCTGTCACAACATATAACATATAGTACTATCTAGTGCGTCACAGTGACAAGGGGCTAGAGTGTAGGCAGCGGCAGGGTTTAGGCAGGGGACAAGGTTAACTCACTGACCTTCCTGTCTCACTTGGAGAGATGGTCCTCCTCTCCTGTTGACGGCTGGCCCTTCCACCTTTCCTTCCAAACTCACACTCTCCTCAAGGACTTCACTCCTTCTTACCTTAAACCAGGGTTCTCACCCTTTCGCATGCATCTTAAGACAGCAGAGCAAATTTCCAGGCCCCACCCTCCGAGATTCTGATTCAGTAGGTCTGGAGTGGGCCTGAGAATCTGCATTTATAACAAGTTTCCAGGCCATGCTGGAGCTGGTGCCAGAGATACTACTGATCAGGGGATGACACTGTGGTAGCCACACTCTTAAACCAGCTCCTTCCTGCTGAGCATTGCCATTCAGCCTGTAAGCATACAGAGCAATGAGAGCTACCACTTTCAAAGTGCCCGTGGTGTGACTGACAGTCAGCTCACTGAGACACTGCCATCTAATTCTGGCAATAGCCCCTGAAGCTACGATTATTATCCCCACCCTACTGCCAGAGGAAGGGAGCTCTGGAAGGTGAAGGACCTTGCTCACAAGCCAATAAGTTGCAGCTCCGGAGTCCAGCATGTCTGAGTCCAACAGCCTCCCAAGTGGGCAGCCTCTCCAGGGCCCTGGCATCTAAAAAAATGAATGGATCCAAGAGTAGCCAGAGCATAGGAAGGAAACTAAAAGAGTAGTGCCACCAAAGCCTGGGGAGGGAAGGTTCAAGAAGTGGACACAAGCTTTCTTAACAGATCAAGTGAGTTAAGACCATGAAGCATCCTTTACAATTTGCCACGAAGGTCATCTGTGACCTGCGAGAAGGTTTCAAAGCAATATCGGAGCACACACAGCCTCCTAGGCTGAGCCTCCAGGTCCTACCCATCAGCCCTGTGGGCTTGCCTGTAACTGACCTCCAGAGCCATCTAGAGACAGAGACAGACTTTTGGGAAGGGCCTCAATCTAGGCAGGCAATCCTGGCAAAGGGGCAGGAGGCAGTCACGTGGCACGGCACCAAAAGCTACAGGCATGGATGAAGCCTGTGGCAGAACGCAGTGTTAACGTGTGGCTCAGATGGAAAACATGCTGTATTCCTCCGGCTGCTTGGTTGTTTTAGCAGACACAGAAACACTGACTCTGGCTCCCTCCCTCCCCTCCTGAGGTCCAGCCTGCTTAGCCTGCTCCCTCTGCCCTCCCGGACAGCTTGCTGTTTCACTTCTTCTGTTTCCCAGCAGGCAGCCTTGGCCTTCCTGGGTTCTAGTACTAGACTGAGCATCTCCCCCTCCCTTACCCCAATCCCAACTGCTCCACTGTGTGGCCTGTCTGGATTCGGACTGCAGACACCCCCTCCCCACTCACTCTCTGAAGAGGAGTCCCTTCTATATTGCGGTAGTGGAAAAACGGGTCTTAGATGGGCTGCCCCAACACTGTATGAGAGCCCAGGGCAGCCAAGTCATAGTCCCTCTCCAGACCTCCTTGTCTGTAAAAGGAGGAGGCCAGGCCCAAGCCATCGGTGCCCTCTACGAGTACCATATGCCTGAATCCTTAATCTATAACAGGGGTCCCCAACTCCCAGGCTGTGCACCGGTACCGGGTCACACAGCAGGAAGTGAACAGCAGGCGAGTGAGGGAAGCTTCGTCTGCCGCGCCCCATCGCTCACATTACTGCCTGAACCATCCCCCCCACCCCATCCGTAGAAAAACTGTCTTCCACAAAACCAGTCCCCGGTGCCTAAAAGGTTGGGGACCACTGATCTATAACCTTATCTAGAACATCACACAAAGACCTAAACCGAATGACCACGGACTCAGCGGTTAGAATACATCTACAGCCAATGCCATGGCCTCTGAGGCCTGATGTGATCTGGACTCTGGCCCCTCTTGAGCCTCATTTCCAACCATCCGATCCCTTCTTACTCCATTCCAGCCACCCTGGCTTCCTTCCTGTTCTTCACTGAACATGACAAGCTCAAGACCTTGATAAGCTTCCTCCTCTTCTACCTCTTTACGCAGCTGGGTCCTCTGCTCACCCTTTCATTCTCAACTCTAGCATCGCCCCTCCAATGAGGCCTTTCCCAAGGCCCCAGCCCATCCCCTGGCCCTTTTTATTCTCTACCACGACTATCACTATCTGAAGTTATCTCATGTATTTATTATCTCCTCTCCGCCTCCTGCAGGGAGACAGAAGCTCTGTGAGGACAGGCAGCCTTTGGGTGCCGCTCCCCGCTGGACCTCCAATGCTGAGATCAGCCTGGCGCGTGGTATGCAGTTGCATGTGTGTGGCTCAGGGGGTGAGTACTGATTTGGAAACAACAGCACAGCTCATCTTGCTGGTGCCCGATGCACAGAAGGCTGGGATTGAGTGTTTAGGCTCTGGTGGGTCAAATCTAGTTTCACACAGGAAGAGCCCACAAAACAATTTTGTGCCCCTGCCTCAGGCTACAATCTCAAAACCTAAGAGGAAAATGCAGAAAGCTCATGATAATCTTAACACCTTAAGAATAATAGTGCATGTCCTATTCACAATAGCCAAAATATGGAAAGAACCTAAATGTCTACTGACAGATGAATGGGTAAAGAAGATATGGTACATATCTATAATGGAATATTACTCAGCCATATAAAAGAACAAAATAATACCATTTGCAGCAACATGGATGCAGCTAGAGATTATTATACTAAGTGAAGTAAGAAAGAGAAAGACAAATACCATAATATATCACTTATATGTGGAATCTAAAATATGACACAAATGAAACTATGAAACCGAAGCAGAATCAAGGACACAGAGAACAGACTGGTGGTTGCCAAGCGGGAAGAGGGGGGCGGTGACGATTGGAGTGAGAGTTTGGGATTAGCAGATGCAAACTGGTAGATAGAATGGATAAACAACAAGGTCTTACTGTAGAGCACAGGGAACTATATTCAATATCCTGTGATAAACCATAATGGAAAAGAATATGAAAAAGAATATATATGTGTGTGTGTGTGTGTGTGTGTGTGTGTGTGTGTGTGTGTGTGTGTGTATCACTGAGTCACTTTGCTGTAGGGCGGTAATTAACACACGTAATTCAACTATATTTTTTACTTCAATAAGAAATCAATTAAAATAAAGAGTCAAGCGTATGTTCCACAGGCATGTGCCCATAAGGACAGCTTTTTGCAAGGAAAACAATACAGGGAAGAGTGTCAGCCTGAGTGATACTCACCTGTGTTCCAACCCACGCCCTGCCTCTAGGCAGGGAGGTCATTGCTATCACTATGAAGACCTTGTGGCAGAGACCCTGCAGTCACTTAGCTCCTTCTGGTGTGTCTTGTCCTCTTAGGTCACACATTACTTCTTAGTCTAATCCACAAGCCTCAAGCTTCAATTTGAGGCCTTTTCCTTATGTTCTAGCCCACAGAACGGAAAACTGTTCTGTAGAACATTTGTTTACAAACTTGGAGTTGTTCATGAAATCCCCCCTTCTTCTTGCCCTCTCCAACCTCAATACTTACAATTCCAATACTAAACAGACATGGAAGGAAATCCGTGGCCCTGCATTCCCGTCTGCATCTATTCCTCTGCACCACGATGATGCTCTAAGGGGATAGCCACACCTTCCTGTGCCAGGGATGGCTGGGGGGCCTGGGGAAGAAGCAGGCCCTGAGCCCTGGAGGATGGAAAGAAGAGAGCTGGCAGCCCAGCCCCCAGCAGAGGCTCAGACCACAGAGAAGACAGGCTGCCGCTGTGCAAGGGGGAGGTCTTAGAATGGGACGCCCAGGGCAATGTCACCGGCTCCCACACTGGGTGATCATCAGCGTCGCTTAGGGGACTTCTCAGAACACGCTGATTCCTGGCCCGGCCCCAGACCGACTAAATCAGAATCGTGGGGGTGAAAGAATCTGTTTTTGAAAATGTCTCATGGGCGATGCTACAGCTCAGCCCAATTAGGGAAATCCTGTTCTTCGACACGCGGCCCTCCCTTGCTGTGTTTGCCCCAGGGCCCGTATTCCTGTGGTTTGTCCCTCTGTGAACAGACTCTCCGAGAGGAGCTCACAGGGTGGAAACGAGCTTGGAGACAGTTCCCTCATGCGAGGCGTCAGCACAGAATTCGTCATGTCAGTGGCATTGCCCGAGCCCATCCATGCCCCTCCCCCACTCCCATCCGCAAGCTGGTTGTGGGGCTAGAGGCACACTGATCACACTGGAGCCCAGGGATAAACTTCAGGTCCACCGTGCTGTCCCGGTAGCTCAAGGAGTCAGAAGGCAAAGGCTGAGGGCAGGAACACCACCGAATCACCGGCCACACTTGGGGCCAAAAGCCATGGTGCGCTTTGATTGTCAAACTAATTGTTTGATCCTGTCACAGAAGCCCAGCCAGCATCTCATCACTTCAGTTACCTTGCATTATGGGCATTTATTGGGCTTTAAAATTCCCCACTATGCGCAGAGCACCTTAAAGGGTACCTGTTAAGAGATGCTCACTGCCCTGCACTCGAAAGCAGAGGTGTGTAAAAAACGACATCAGGAGATGTATTGGTAACTTCTATTTAAAGATTAGTTTGCCCTTTGCAAGATTTCCCGTGCAAAGGAATAAATCATGGATCTCGCCAATATCCATGCGGTTTGGTCCAAAGAGTAAGGATGCTTTGTCCGTTGTTCTGTTACAACATCAATCAGTTCTGGTCTCTGCCATGGTCAGAGCCGTCACTGCGATACCACGGGTAGGCGCTTAGATGACACACATCTGAAATAGTGTTTGTTTTTCACTAGGACTGCATGAGAAACACATTTTCAGCGACTCGCAACAACAGTAAACTGGCAAGAAGACTCTGTCATTAACTCTCCTCAGAGTGTTTGGTGATGCTGAACCCTGCCAGCAGGCAACGTGTGTTTGTTGGTTTGGCTTCAGATTTTGTTAACTAATAGAGAAGAGTGGTTCGGTGTTCTTCCTCTTCATTAAAAGGAAGGGCCAGGACAAATGGAAAGGGACCTCAGCAAGGAAAATTGGGTAAGATATGCAGAAGTGCTTCTTGGATCTTCTTCAAACCTAGGGGTCCCCGGGTCCGGGGAGGCAGCCTCCACTACCCTTCAGGAGAAGAGTCAGTCGTCTCCAAAGCCAGCCTTGGTGCTTCCTGGAGACACAGCCAGAGCCACCAGAACACACACCGTCCTGTTGTGTTATTAATAAGTGAAACAATTCATGAAAGGGATGGCTCTTCCCACACGCACTGTAGGTGAGGGGAGCTCCTGCCCCAGCCACATGTGCCTCTTCTTTGGGTCTGGGGCTCTCCGTGGCTGGGAGTCAGCTCTGTCCTGCCAGGCCGAGGACATCCTGGCCAGAGTCACAGGACAGTGACAGAGCCCATCCTTGGCACGCTTGGCTTCAGCGGGGTTCACCAGGTCCAGGCACAGAGATGGAAGTGCAGCCAAAGAGAGGAAGAAAAATCCAGAAAGAGGAGGACACGGAGGAAGATGGATGCTCTGTGGTTGGATGTGCAGGTGGTCTCTGCTCAGCTTCCTCCTTGGTCACGATCACCCCCCTCCCCAGGCTGTGCACAGAGAGAGCTACTGAGAGAGCTCAGTGCATGCAGGCCCCTACCACCAGCCAGGATAGCGGTCCAAGACTGATAGTTCTATCCATCCTGTCATCCATCCACTCATCCATCCATCTAGCCAGCCAGCCAGCCTTCATTGTGTGCTAAGTTACAGGTACTTTTCAGAATTCTTTATGTATCTGATCTCATTTACTCCTGCCAATAACTTCATGAGATAGGAATTATTAGTGCTATTTTATACTCAAAGAAATTAGGGCCCAAAAAGGTTAGTTATTTGACCAGGGTTACACTAGTTCCCTAGTAAACGGCTGAGCTGGGATTTTAATCCAGATCTGAATAAGTCCAACCTAATATTCTTTTTAGCTCTTCTGCGTTCCCCATACTGTGTTCTTCAGAAAATTGTATTTTTCAGGTACTCACAGATGTTCCACACAATCTCTCTTTTAAGAATGTAATTGCCACAACATACCAGAGGCTTGGAGAAGTCCTGTAGTAACTTTGTTTAATCCAGCATTCACAGACTCAACTGGTCATGGAATTTCTTTGGCAGAAAACTACCCAGTGCCAGGGCAGTTCGAGAAAAGCTGCTTGACCCCCTTACCTGAGCTAGGATCCCAACCCAGGACTCCAGTCCCAGCAACGCATTTTTTCCTTCTGCCAATAAACAATGACCTGACCTTAAGCCAATCAACAGTCCACCCCCCTGCATTTTAGTGATGCTCTCCTTCCACAGACCCTCCACGTGTCTATCCTCTCCCCGCAGGTCTGCACGTCTCCACGAAACACAGAGGGTAAAGGGACCAGGAGACCTCGCACAAGTTATGTGTTGGGTTTGGTCTGCAAGTCAGTGTTGAGCTTTGGAAGCTTCTCATCCCATCTTCTGGCTCAGAGCCTTAAAGGGCTAGTGGCCCAGGGCGAGCACCCATCTTCCTGGTTATTCTCACCTCATCCCCCACCGAAGACTCTCCTGTCTGGCTGTCCAGACAACAGCCTTGCTGTCTACACGGTCTCTCCTTGCCCAATCTGGACTTATTTCTTAACTTGAAAAATTTCTCTTTCCATCCTTCTCGTAGCTCTCCCTCTCTCTGAAAAAAAGAGGGAGGCAGGACCAACCCAGGCATGAGCACCCCAGGCTCAGAAGGGACTCGCTGCCCCAGAAAGAGAGACCGGGCCCTGCCTCTCCCCACCTGGAGCCGGAAGCCATGGCCCAAGGGTGACACAGTGGCATGTCCACCTGGGGGAACAACCCCCCACCCTCAGGCTGCCCACATCCCTACCCCCCACCCCCGGGGAGTCCACGCACATCATCTCCTTGGGCTCCAGGCCCTGACTCACTGCAGTGCCAGGAAGTCACTGCCCGGGAATCTGCAGCCTCAGCTGCTCCAACCAGGCCCGCTGCTCTGCACCACAGGGGCCGGCCACCTCCCCGTCGCCAGCTAGGGGATTGTTTTTTCCAATGAGCTCAAGTCCTCCCAAATGCGTAACCCCGAGGAGGGGCTGCAGTTGGCCTCCAGAACATGCACAGGGCATCTCTTTACCTAGCGAACAAAATGCACAGCTTAACACGTAAGCTTGCATTCTCCTGGGTCTCACCACCATCCATCCATCTCCAGGCCCCGGGGCGGAGAACAACCAGCGCTCCCTGGGCCTCCACACAAGCCAGATCAGAACTTAAGGATAACGCATCTCATCTTGATTGTTTCTGATACAGAAATGGAATACTGAAGATTGAGGCTGAGATGGAGAAGGGAAATCAACTTCCCCGAAAATAGCAGGCAACCCGGAAGAAAGCTACTAGGACAACATATGCTCTATGGAAACCAGGAAACTGTTCTCCCTTCCTCTCTCTTCCTCTCCCTTTCCATCCTTATCACCATGGAGTCAATAAATTCTGATGGAAGAAAAGGAGGGAAGACAAAAGGGAAGGAAAGAGCGCCTCAAATTCTCCTGTCCAGAGCGAGGGGCCCCTGCTGGCCCTTTTTGTTGCTCCTTCTTGAGTCTGAGGAGGAAAATATCAGGCAGTTACCCTAAGGCTGCCCTAGAGTTGCAAGCTCACGGTCACCACTGGTTTGTGTTAAGGATACACACCCTTGAAGTCAGGTTCTAGCCCCAGGTGTGCAATTGATTTGCTGTGTGACCATTCATGAGTCAGAAGGAAAAAAATATCAAGTTCCTTACTACCAAATTTTACCTTGGAAAGTAAAATGATTTTCCGAACTATGCTCACTAGTACATCCATCTCTTTTTTACCCCCAAAGTTTCTGGTTCCCCCCAAAGCGGGCCACTGATATGTTTTCAAATGAAAACCCTTTGGTGGTTGTGTGGTAAAGAATTAACCTCAGGACTTCCTAGGTGGCACAGTGGTTAAGAATCCGCCTGCCAATGCAAGGGACACAGGTTTGATCCCTGCTCCAGGAAGATCCCACATGCCGCGGAGCGACTAAGCCTGTGCGCCACAACTACTGAGCCTGCGCTCTAGAGCCTGTGACCCACAACTATTGAGCCCACGTGCTGCAACTACTGAAGCCCACACGCCTAGAGCCCGTGCTCCACAATAAGAGAAGCCATGGCAACGAGAAGCCCGTACACCACAATGAAGAGTAGCCCTCACTCACTGCAACTAGAGAAAGCCTGTGTGCAGCAACCAAGACCTAATGCAGCCAATTAATTAATTAATTAATTATTTAAAAAAAGAAGTAACCTCAACCAAAGAGAGGTCTGGCCTTCACCCTCAGCTCCTGGGCAGTGATCTCGAGGTCCTTAGAATGCCACACCTGACAGATATGTCTTTGTCTGCCTGGGGGACTTGGCCACCAGACGGTCCAACAATGTGATCTATGATGAGGTCTGTGGGCCACGCAGTATCAGTTCTCCCCATAGACAGGCTGTAGACTCAAGGACAGCCATGCAGATGGTACATAAGCCCCAATAAAAACTCCAGACACCAGAGCTCAGGGGGGTTTCCCTGGTTGGCAATACTCTGTATTGTCACACACTGCTGCTGGGAAAGTGACACCATCCTGACGCCATAGGGAGAGGACAGTGGCATTCTGTGCATGGTACTTTTCTGAACTCCACCCATCAGCTTCTTCCTTGGCTGACATCAACCCATATCCTTTCCCTGTAATAAACCATAACTGCGAGTATAATAGTTTTCAACAAATACTTCTAGTGAGTCACCAAACCCAAGGGACCCCCCCCCCCCCACCAAACTTGCAACTGGTGTCAGAAGTGAGAGCAGTCTTGCTCACATCAGGCCTCCTAACTTTGCAGTTGGCCCACACTTCCCAGTTGGCTTTCACTTTCATGGTGGATATTGTTAATAGATTAGTAGGTAGCACCTCCACTGGTGGAGGCTTTCTTAACCTAGTGATCTGTTAAACTGACTTAACGAAGACCCTCCATTCATGAAGAGATGGTACAGACATCCTTAAACCTAGTAGTCAGCTTTTAGGACTGTGTAAAGGCAAGCACAAATTGCCACGTTTCCATGGCTGCAATTTTCGGAAGGACTGATAATCCTTACTAGAGGTGGCAGCTAGGAGTTAGATAAACTTCCTTCACGCTCCCTCAGCCCTTGATGTGTGCCGCTGATACGCATGCATTGCTTTCTGCTCTTTTTGATTACGTGTCTTGGTGCAGATGAGAAGGGGAACTCCCTGAGAGCAGTGACTACATCTTACTCATCTTCTGCTTTCTGGAGGTTAAGGCACACAGTAACGCACAAAGCGTTTGATGAATTGAACTGGATTTTCGGATCCTTCCAAGAGGGTTAGCAGTTGTGTCTGTGGATATGTGGTTATTATAGTCCCATAAAGAGGTTCTCTTTAAACTGTGAGGCCACATAAAACTTTACAAGTCTCCAGTTCCTCCCTGCGAAGATGTCCAAAAGGAAAAATTAACAGAGGCGGCAGAGTGTAGAACCACAAACTCACATGGGATTTGGGAGATCTGGCTTCCAGTGACAGCCTCAGATTCCTTGGTGTCCACACGACTTTAGACAAGTCCGTTGACCTAAGGACTAGGTCTTCTCATCTGTGAGACACCAAGAAACACTGTGCCCTCTGGCCACCCACAGATGTCAGGAGGTTATAAGCATAAAGTTCATACTATTACAAGTTCAGATTCCACAGACATTTTCTAAGCATCTACCACCTGTCAGGTACCCTAAAAGGCACTTATATGCCATTGTTTCATCTCATTAAGTCCTCATATTCAGGGGTTGAAAGTAATAATGGGTGTGTACAGATGACATAAGCCTGGTCATGAGTTGATAATTATTGAAACTAGGTGATGAAGCATGAAGGTTCATTCTACTAATTACTCTATTTTTGTGCATGTCTGACCTGTTCTAATAAAACATGTATTTAAAACAATCCTCTTGGCTACAATGTGAAGCAGCTCTGACTAGTCCCATGTCACCCACAGGAAACCGAGGCGCAGAGACCTGTGGGTTCCATGGAACACTGGAGGCAGACGTGGGTCTAGGACCCAGGTTCCTATCTCTATGCTTTTCCCTGCACCACCACCCCTTCCCCCACCACCGAGCTCTCCATCTCTGGGAAGATGACCAGTGTGCGTGGCTGGCACCCACTCACTCAGAACCACACTTGCCCTCAGAAAGGGGATCTCAGAAGGTCCAGGTTTGCTTCCAGCTAGATCACTGCAGAAAAAGTCAAGAGATGAGAGAAGACAGTTTTCCACCATTCTTTCCTGTGCCAGGGACCCCTTCCTACACTTCACTGGAAAAATTCAAGGAATGTGGGGGCTCTTCGGAGTCACTACCATCACCCGTGAGCATCTGCTGAGTCCCCAGGGCACGGGACAGATGTCACTGGAGATGCCAAAGACATGTGACACACCGGCCTGCCTCTCAGCAACTTCCTCAAATCTGCTCGTGACATATTTTAATCTATTAGCTGACCTTACGAAGAGACAAATATATCATTACAATAGTCTTCACCCGCAAAAGGATTTGCTCTAGAAAGGAGAGAAAAAGGTCTACACATCACTTCTGCAAAGGAAGAAGTGTGTGTGTGTCTGTGTTGTGTGTGTCTATGTGTGTGTCTGTGTATGTGTATGTCTATGTGTGTGTGTGTCAAGGCATAGGGGCAGATTAAGCTGAGCAAAAAGAAACACATTTCTCAAAGGCTGCCCTTGGGACGTGCCCATCTGCAGCTCTGGGGCTGTGCAGCTTGCATTTGTTTGGGAGTTCAACACTGGGATGTATACAATTTTCCCCAAATAACCCCTTGAAGGGAAAAGATAACAGAGTGTAAGTGACGCCAACAATACTCGAAAGCATGGAGACACAGTCAACAATACTCTTCACTCTGATCACAGTGTGCCAAAGCCTATGTCCTAGCGATCTCTCTGCTCAAGGAAAATCACCAGTTAGCTTGTGTTTGTTCCCGTGTTTTAACGTATTCTCAAGCTCTTGCAGCCACAAATGGGATGGCCCAACCAGAACAAACCAGCGAGCATGGAAAACATTACCCATCACTCTCCAACCTCAGAACCTCCCACTGGTGTCTGCTGTGTGACAGGCCACTTCCACACACATCACTGTGTGTGGCACTCCCGGGTGTCTATCCTGGCTGGGGGCTGGCAGGGAGAGCCCCTAAAGGTTCCCTCCACTCTCCCACCCTAAGTTCTACTTCGCTCTGTAAGTCAGTGTACATTTCAAACCATGTCCGGAGTCCCCCTGTGCCAAGTTCTCCGTGGCCTCACCAGGGTGGTCAAAAAACAAATGGTCATCAGCAGAGCAAGAGCTAAACCCATGACCAGGCCCGCCACCCTCCAATCCAAGGATATGTAAAAGTATGTCAACTTTAAGACACTGGCAATAAAAAAAAGTCGCAGCCACGCTCTGTAACTGTGGTCCATTACAAGGCACGAGGTGCTGTCCGCGCATTCTCGTGGAGGCTGTTCATCCCCCGTGTAGGCAGGGACCATGAATGGTAACAGAGGCCTGGTAGCATTCTGCACTCAGGCCTTCTGAACCCTCTTGATTGAAAAGCAGAGCCCTTGGGTTGAAGAATTAATTCTTCTGAATCCATGCTTTCTTGAAGCCAAATGCTTTCTTTCAGGTCAGGTTTGTGCCTAGGGTGTGTGGAGGACCCCTGATGTCAGCTATCTGGTGTAAGGGAGTCAGGTTTTTTTTTTTTTTTTAATTTTTTTATTGAAGTATAGCTGATTTACAATGCTGTGCCAATCTCTGTTGTACAAGAAAGTGACTTAGTTATACACATATATACATTCATTTTTTAATATTCTTTTCCATTATGGTTTATCCCAGGAGATTGAATATAGTTCCCTGTGCTCTACAGTAGGACCTTGTTGTTTATCCATTCTGCTCTAATGTATGTAATAGTTTGCATCTACCAACCCCAAACTCCCAGGCCACCCCTCCCCCCACCCTCTCCCTTGACAACCGTAAGTCTGTTCTCTATGTCTCAGAGTCTATTTCTGTTTTGTAAATAGGTTCACTTGTGCCATATTTTCAATTCCACATATAAGTGGTATCATATGGTATTTATTTGTCTTTCTCTTTCTGACTTCACTTGGTATGATAATCTCTAGTTGTATCCCTGTTACTGCAAATGGCATTATTGCGTTCTTTTTTTATGGCTGAGTAATATTCCATTGTGTATGTGTGTATATACATACATATATATATACACCTATACACACACACACCTCATATTCTTTATCTCTTCATCTGTTGATGGACATTAAGGTTGCTTCCATGTCTTGGCCATTGTGAATAGTGCTGCTATGAACATAGGAGTGCATATATCTTTCTCAATGATACTTTTGTGTGGGTATATGCCCAGGAGTGACATTGCTGGAGCATATGGTAGTTCTGTTTTTACTTTTCTGAGGAACCTCCATACTGTTTTCCATAGTGGCTGCACCAACTTCCATTCCCACCAACAGTGTAGGAGTCAGCTTTTATATGTGTGTGTTTGGGGGCTGGGGGTGCAGTGGGGAGGTGTGCACGTGTGTGTGCGTGTATGCGCTTACACACGTTTGCAGGGATAAAGAAGTAGTACATCGAAAATCTCTGCTAAGTGACCTGACACTGAGGAATAACATCCACCCCAGCAGGAGTCTAGAAATGAACAAGTTAAAAGATAGTGTGGGGGCACTTAGAAAGAGAAATTATGATCAGAAAGTGCCAACATTAGTATCTTAGAACAGGTCATGCCAAGAGAACTTCCTACAGTTTGGAAGTTCTACATAATGTCATATTTGGATTTCAGGAAAGTTCTCATGCATTTAGTTTTTAAATGGGTAATGTATCAAAATCCCAGCGCATCCACGTGAGGCACCTTCCTCCCAGCTATACCCCCTCCTGCCTCTCCGTTCCTCGGCCACAATCACTATTATTCACTTCTCTACTAAGCTTACAGAATGTCTTATGAACACGGAAGCAAGCACAAGTGTGTGCGTGCATGTATTCATGTTTTCTCCCTTTTCTACACAACAGGAAGTGCACAGCATACTCTGTCCAGTCCCTTCACTGAGGTTTTGAGGAAGGCTGGGCTATCTTCATGGTCCAACTGGAGAAACAGGGACTGGATGGCCCTGGGCCATGGCAGGGACCTGGCGCAGAACCAGAAACGAGTTCTGTTGACTCTCCAGCCTGGGTACCTCCTGCCGCATCGCCCCATCTCTGGACCTGCTGTCTGCCCATGCCAGGAAGCACTTCTGAAGTCCTGGCAGGCTGCTTGGAAGTAGTCTGTCCTCTTAAGTCCTTTGAAGTCTCCTCTGGCAACCTTGCACTCACCACTTATTTGCTCGGCAAAACATTTTCTCATCCATCACGCAAAGGTAAACCTTAAGGCCTCTGCTCTTTAAATGACTAAGTGACCTAAGTATGTGAAAGCCCAGGATTTGGCATACAGTAACCACTTCATAAAATAAATATTAGTTGAATCTGAATGACCACTAAATTCCAATGAAATGGAACCTGGATTAGAAGATGAATCATAAAGAGGCAGAGAACTGGCCTCCTTGAGAGCCAGCCCAGCACAAGCCTTTCCCACGCCAGGGGTCCCTTCTTATTTTCCCACCAGAGAAGCAGAAATCACAGTTTTCTCTGTATTCAATATTCGTTTGGGGATCGCATTATTCTCATGGTAACTGCAGGCAATGATTGGGCCCACTGATGGACTGGACCGCAAGAGTGAGTGGGTTGAGTGGGGGTCACGTGGCAAGAGCAAGGTTTGAGGAAGGCATGGGAACCCTCTCCCAGCACCACCATCACTGCCCCCTCCTGGTTCTCCAGGGACAACCATGGCCCCTGACGCGCCCTCACCAACCAGAGCATCTCTAGTCTCTGATCAGACTGCTCCGGGAAATAACATTTCTTCAGCACCAGCTTTAGTCAGATGCAAAAGAGGAAGATCCTCCGGAGGAAAAAAAATATTGACGGAGATTCCAAAAGGGAAGCGCTTCCTGTGAATTAGTTGTTGCTTTAGATGTAGGCCACTGCCATGGTCCACTCACCGGTGGAGATCCTTGTAAATCTGCCAGAGCTAATGGGAAAAAGAAAGGAGAGGCAAACTGCCTAAGCAGGTAACTTTCTGAACTAATCTGCAAGGTATGCGTCTCTTCCAGGCCCCCAGAGAATCTCAGCTCACGTCCCCAAAGAGTGACCTGGGCGCTCATCCTGACCTTTCCTCAGGGAACCCACCCGGTCATTCTTTCCACCAAACACATCAACCTCCCCACACACACGTCCCTAGAAAATCTCTGCAGTCACGGCACCGACGGAACTGCACAGCCCTGGCAAGAGCACTGTCTTGAATACAGAAAACAGCCATGAGGGGCCTGCAGCTCCCCATTCTGTGGGGTGTGGTGGCCATCTCTTCCTAGAAGGACCCCTTCCCCCGCCCCCTGTGAAAAGCGCAGAGCTCTGCTGGGATCCAGCTGCCAGCCGCGTCCATCACACTCCAGCTGGGCCACCTTGAGTGCAGCGGTTCCGAGCGCTGGGGATGAATCCTGGTAATACCAGGTGATTTGGGGTCATTATTTCAGCTCCCCAAGCCTCAGTTTCCTCATCTCCGCCTCCTGGGGGAGTTATAAGGAATAAGTGAAATTATCCTTGCAAAATGTTTGCAAAGTATCTGGTAGGTTGCTCGCGCTGGATAAATATTATTACTTATTTTATCATCATTATTATGGCTCTTAGGAACCCATAGTCTGGTCAGAAGAGAACACCACTGCCACCCCCACTGCGGACAGCGTCAGGCTTGAACTCTGCTCACTGGCTTTTAACTCTCTCCCTCCAGGCTTCCTCCCACATTGTAATCCCCATCCTTATTTCTTCCTGTTTCCCATAAGCCATCTTCCACTCCCAGATACTGGGGGAGTGTCTGCCCATCAGCTCTTGTTCTCCAATCATCACCATCATGACCATCATCATTGTGGTCGTCACCACCCCCACCCCCACCAGCATCACCATCAGCAGCATCACCATCCCCACTAACATCACCACCCCCACCCCTACCAGCATCACCATGAGCAGCATCACCATCACCAGCATCACCATCATCGTCGTTGTCATCGTCATCACAATGACAATAATAACAGTGACAGCCTGCAGGCAACAGGTACCTGTGTTGGGCACTGTGAAGGATGTCATACCCGCCTTCTCATCCAGTCTACATCATTCTCTTCACACTCACTCATACCAACTCCATGAGACAGGCATCAGTGCTCCACCTTTAAAGCTCAGGGAAGGAAGGTGAAGTTGCCCTAGGTCACTATGGACCTTCCGAGAACATAAGCTCCGTGAAAGCAGGGCTGTCTCCTGAGTCTACTCTTGTATTCCCTAAACCACAGCAGTTCCTTGCCCTTAATAAATATTAGTTGAATAAGAAAATGAGTGCATGGATGGATGGATGGTTGACAGATGGGTGGGTGGATAGGATGGATGGATTGTTGGATGGATGTAACTGAGAAGCTGGAAGCTGAGATTAGGTAATGTGACTCCACCATCAAATGTGACACTCTTCCTGCTACTACATATACACCAACCCTACTCGTCCTTGTAAGACCAGCTTCTTCCAGAAGTTTTCTTCCAGCTGCAGCTCATCATTACCCATCCTTTTCTTCTGTGCTTCCCCACCAGGCAGAGTCTCCACCACACAATACAGCACCTGGTTAGACTCCCTGAGGGCAGGGACCACTTCTTTGTGGCTGGGTCTCTTAGTCTTAGTCTCAACTTAAACTGGGCACACGTCCTGGTTGACCAGATTCTTTTAGGGGAACAGATGCCAGCGCCACCTCCTCTAGGCCCCCGTGGCCCCAAACCCTGGCCTTTCTCACAGGAAAGAGGAAGTCCACTGATCCTTCTCCTGGTGTTCTTCAAGGAGGAGCCATACTCGCCCTTGTCCACCTGACCCAATGCCTCTCCGCCAGCCAGGTCAGTCCTCAGATCCGCTCTCAGGCTGAGCTGCAGCAATAACTCTGTCCTGGGAGCCAGGAGTCCTGGCCCCAGTCCCAGCTCTGCTATTACTGCTGTAAGAACCCCTCCATTCTAGATATCAGGTTCCTGTCTGTAAAATAAAGGTTTTGTGACCTCTATGTTCTCCTCCGCCATGGCCGTCTGCACAGCTCATGCGTGTGCCCCCTCCTCAGGGCCCACAGAGAGCCCAGGGCCTCCAATGCCAGCTGAAAAGCCCTCCTAAAGCGAGAGGTCTGTCTCTGTCCACCTCCCCCTTTCCTGGAGTTCGCATAGTGATTTCCTCCCAGACCTCTCCCAGACAGAGGGCTCCTGGACCTGAAGCCATGACACTTCTTCCAGGAGGCCCTTCTGGGTACCATTCTGCTCCCATTCCTCATCAGAGCCTCTCTCCTCGCCAGGGACCAGACATACTGCTCTTCCCTGTCATGGTGGGGGAGAGGGGCCAAAGGACAGCAGGCTTCTTAGCAAGAGCCACCAACGACCCCTCCTGAAGGGGAAGAAGCTCTCTGAGCACCTGGACCCCATGGTAAGGAAGGCACTTTGGAAGGGTGTCACCCACAGAAAGAAGCTCTTATGGATATAGAGGAAGAAATGGAAAGCATCCTGTCATGGCTCGGCCAAGAGACAAACATGCCAGGCCATCACCCGGTACAGCCAGGGGGTGGACAACAGGAGGATGCCGCTCTGTTTGGATTTAGGAACACCATGTCAAAAAGCAAGAGACTCGATGATTGGTGATGACTTAGAGGGGTGGGATAGGGAGGCTGGGAAGGAGCCGTGGCAGGGGGGATATGGGGATATATGTGTAAATACAGCTGATTCACTTTGTTGTACAGCAGAAACTGGCACAACAGTGTAAAGCAATTATACTCCAATAAAGAGCTTTAAAAAAAGCAAGAGAAAGTGTGGCTCCCTGTTCACAATAGTTACCAGGTGAAAAAGTCAGGTCTCAAAACACATCCCATCTTATTGACACAACAGACACATAAATGCACACAAAGACTAGAAGACGATAGCCAAGAAGTGAACACTGATCACGCGAGGCATGATTCTTCTTTGCTTTAAAAAAGAAATGATCTGTAGTTTCAAATTTTTCTTCAGTAAACGAGAATTGTTTTATAAAGAGGTAAAATATACAGTAACTTATTTTTAAGGTCTCCTTGTCCTAATATTTGAAAAATAAAAATGCTAAAAATGAGGTTGGTCCCTGTTAAAATGAACAGCAAAGCTGACACCAAATTGAAAAGAAGGAAACATATGAGTTTCAGGCACTGGAGAAGTAAAAGGACTCCTCAGGACTGAGGAGGCCAAGGCACAGGAAAAGGAAGACACCAGGAGAGAAGTGGGGAAAGTAGGTGGTCCTGGGAAGGCCCCTGACACCCACTGGGAAGGAGAGCAGAGCATGGAGGGCACATTCTGGTCCATGCACAAGTCAGACCTACAGGAGGCGGGAATGCAACCAAAATGGCCCAGAGGGCAACAGTGTCATGCCACTCACTGCTCAGAATACATGCATGGGGAACATTATTCTACCCCTAAAGGTCCGCAGATTTAAAACTTATCATTTATTATTTACTACCATGCTAGTATCCACGTGGACCTGGTGTCCTCCTCCGAGAAAGAAGACAGCTCACAGCATCATCCCTCTCCACCCACCTCTTCTCCCCTTTTGGCAACCGGAAATTTTGCAGAAAGGGGAAGGACAGACATTCTGTTCTGCCGAGGCCCCTGGTCAGGTGTCCCAGGTGCTTTGGGGAACTTCTCTATGCTGTCCCCTCCTCTAAAGTTCAGAGGCCATGTGGGTCCCATCCAGCTGCATCCCTTGACACATGATCATGCCACCCACATGATTCTACTTGTGGTCCTCTGCTAGTGCCAGGAGCAGGGGAAGGCTCGGCTACCCCCTCCAAAGGCAACGGCCACCAGTGAGGATTCACACCTTTCCAAAGGTCCTTCATTCCTAGGAAAGGGAGAGTTCACTCTCTGGGGACTTGAACTGAGATTCCCATCTTTTCCTCCACAGAAAATAAGGTCCTCATCCCCGGAGCGCCCCTTTCCAGAGTGACAGCAATATCCCTGGATGGCCTCTCCTTCTCCCACCATCCACATCCTCTTGGACCATGGTGGAGGGTGGGAGCGGTGGAAGGCATTTCAGAAAGAAGGAAGGTTGTGAAAACAAATCAGCAGAGTTTGCATAGGTAAGAGGGAGGACAGATCAGAGAGCGGTAGGGGAGAAAATCCATTCCCAGGGAAAGAGTGGGAAGACAGATACATTGCTTTCCTCCCTGAAGCCAGCAAACACCTGGGGCCCGGATGGGACCTGGCTCCTTGCTGAGATGCCCCACCTTCCAGTCTCAGTTCAGAGGTAGTGGTCCCTGGTTGATGGAAGCTGGCAGAGTTTGATGTGTTTCCTGGGGGTGGCCTTGAAGATGCTCTGATGCTAATTTAGAAAGACCCTCAGGTTGGAATGCTGGCTGCATAGCTTGATCCCAATCCCTCTTCTCTCCACCAGATGTGACAGGATCATTTATATTAAGAATTCGAAGGGACTGGCCAACCAGAGCCCTGGACTGGTGCCTGGAAGTTGGCTCCAATTCTGCCCACTCCTGAGCCAAAATCCTCAGGGCACCAACTGGGTGGTAAGGGTATCTCTGGCCTCTAGATTGGGAAGCCAAATCATCAGCCCCCTCTCTGCCAAAGGAAAAACTGACATGTCTGGGACTGCAGTTTCCGTGGAAAGAGATATAGTGAGGCAAACACTGGGGAGCGGGCTTAAAATTTTCCAAGAGATTTAATGGAGCATACCACAGAGGTGGGCCTAACACCACCATCTCTGCAGGGATCTTCTGTACTACATGGAATTAGATGGGCTTGTGATTGGTTGAGTAAAAACACCCAGGGAGTATTGATCAATGAAATCGAGAAGAAAGGTCCTTGATAGTGTGCTATGGTCCCTTTCCTTTTCCTGGTCAATATTTTTATCAATGATTTGGATAAAGACAGAGACAGCAAGCTTAAAACGTGCAAATAGCACCGAGCTAGAAAGAGCAAATAATACGCTGGCTGGCAGGAGGTGTGCCCATGAAGCTCCTGGTCGCCTGGCAAGAGTGGTTGAAATTAACAACTCGGGTTTGACCTCAATAAGTGTAAGGAACTACGTGTAGGTTCCAAAAAGCATGTGGGTGAGGTCAGCGCTTGCCAATGACCGCTCACATGGACAAGACTTGGGGGGTCTGTTGCATCTGGGCTCAGCAGGAGCCAAAAGTGTAATGTGACCTCTCAGACTTGGATCATGTTGACAGATGTGTAATGTTCGAAACACATCAAAGTCCAACTGTACTCACTTTGGGAGTCCTTCTCAGGCACCCTCTTCTTAAAATGGACACAGACAAATATGAGAGGGTGACCAGAAAAGGAAAGGATCCGTAAACACTGTCATTCCTTAACGAATAACGTAAATGGACGTGCTTTGCTCGGAATGGAAAACACTCAAGTGAGGCAGGCCAGCTGCCTTCCAACTTCCGATGGAGAATCTTGTGAAGATGGCTCTGCCTCCACCGCGTGGACTCAGAGAGCAGTGCCAGGACCCACTGGTGGAAACCATGGGATTCCTGATCAAATGGGAGAAGTAGTTACATTATTACAAAGTAGTAAATTCTCTGTCCCTAGATGCATTCAAGCAGAGGCTACATGAGCACCGGTCAGAGACATGGTAGAAACACCACTGGGACTACTAAGTTTTCCCTTCGGCTCAGGGCTCTGTCAATTCTAGGCCCTGCAGTGATGACAGGGAGGATCCCAGGGAATGGTAAGCAGATGGGGGATACTGGGAACTAGCCATCTGCCAGAACTCTCTCCTGGGGCCTGATGGGAGGTGACTCCCAGGTGGTCTCAGGGTAAAGGAGGGACACAGGGTAATTGCCTATAAGTACCGGCCTCTGCATGAAGGCATGCTCTGCAGGAAAAGCTTTTTGCCCCAGGTTCAAGCTGAGACACATCCAGAATGGAGGGGGCATGTGTTACTTGTCCAAGGCCCTGGCACCACTGGCACTGGCCACAGAACTTGTGCAAAGAGCTTTACACCAGGGCACTACCTTGTGCTCCACGTGGAAAGGTGATCCCCAAGCAGGGAAGAGACCTCAGATAAACCCAGAACAGGAGACCCAGGCAGCATCCCCATCAACAGACCTGGGATGCCAGGTAACTTCAAGAAAGTCACTTCCCCCATCTGCCTTCTTCTGTAAAGGGAGGGTGGAGGTGGGGGGCTGGTGATGTGTAAGGCTGGTCCCTTCCACCTCTCACACTGGCTGTACATTTTATGGATTTGGTGACTTTGGTTCCAGTGACATCAAGGTCATGGCACAGAAGCATCAGGGTGAGGCCAAGTGCCAGGGTACAATTTCCCACAAGGATGAGGCCAACACAGGGTGTCTCTGGAGAAAAGCCCCTTAAGGACAGCTTTTGGGGTTGGGACCAGGCACGGAGGAGGCTCCAGAGCTGAGAAGTTCTGACCCCATCTGCTTTCCCACTCACATCCCTGGGAATGATGTGAAAAGGGCAAGTCCCGCCAAAGGTTAACGAACAAATTCCCTACTGCTCTTGGGGTCACTTCCACCTGGGAGGAAATCCACTCTCCTCCTCTAACCTCTTCCTTCCTTAGGCAGCCTCATACCCTCTTCTTACTCCCTGAAGCCCATTACTACTTAGAGGCCCCCGTGGCTATTTCTTGGGTCAACAGGCTATTTATTCAGCCCTTCTTTTCTCTCATTTCCCTGTGCAACGTACACTTCCCTTGACAGACCCTCAGGAAGGCGGAGGGTCAGTCTTGGGAAGTTTCCTTCATAAATCCAGAGGATAAGAATAGATATAGACTGTGCTGGATAACATAGGGGCGGGAGACATAATTAAAGAAAACTTTTGGAAGCAGAGACCCATTGCTGTATTTAGTAAATTAAGTTTTCAACGGTATCAGTTCCTTTGCTTAATGGAGTTTCCTTTTTTCCAAGGAAGAAGGGAGGAAACAGTTACAGAGAGATAAGCTAAGATCAGTGGCCCTTGAACTTTCTCCTAAGACCCGTGCCTCTCTTTCTAGGCTTCCCATCCTGCAGTTCTGAATTCCTAAATTTTTCCAACTCCTAAAACACAAAGTGGGCTGTGAATGCTGGAATTTTGAGATTTTGAGAGATGACTGAATGTATCTACTCGGGAAATATTTATGCTCCTGATTGAGTTGTATTCCCTCCCTGCCCCACCCTTGGTGGAGCCAGGCAAAGGGGAGGATGTGGAAGGTCAGTGATGAGGGTGAGGTTCTGTGGGTTTGGGGTGAAGAGAACCGAGTTCCCAGCAGCCACAAAGGCAGGAGGCAAGAGGCTAAGAGCCCCTGCAGTGCCTGCTGTTCAGTTCCAGCATCCTGGGACCGTTGTGTGCCTGGCTCAGGTCACGTCCTGCAGGCCAGGAAAGACTGCTAGGCACTGAAGGACCCTGTGATTGTAAAGGCAGTGACACAGGGGAACAGGCAACACAGAGGACTGGCCATCTCGTCCCCCGCGTGTTAAGGGTTTACTGAATGCTGCAGTGCGTCTACTGCCAGGCCCAGTGGGTGGGAAATGACATGATGAGCTACGGTCCTCCACCTTCAAGGAGCAAACCATCTGGTTGGTATCCTCTGTGAGCACCCAAGAAAGAGACTCATCTGAGCAGAGTGGGTGAAGCTTGGTCTTATTTGGGGGCAGACGGAGAGATGAGAAAACACTAGGTTTCTCTTTTCCACACAGAGATATCTAAATGCATCAGGAGAGAGCAGAGGAATGGAGACCCGCAGGGCCCTGTGAGCACCGGAAGTCTTGATGCTATCACCGGGGTCCCCTCGTGGTACCTCCTCGCCGCCGCACCTGGGACGTGTCTACCCTGTGCCTACTAAAGCAAATCCCACTCCTGGATTGTGGGTCATGCTATCTCAGCTCTCTGCCCTATTATCAACATAGAAGCCTTCTCCTGCCCTTCTCTCTACTGAACCCCACAATTAAAGATGGAAAATACCGCTCAGGCAAGATCCTAAATTATCTTATTTAGGGAAAAAAAATCAAGAAACAAAGGAAACATTCCAATGTCTCTCCCCCACTCTCCAAAGCAGATGAACTGGCAGAGATCTGCAAGAGATTCCAAAATACCAAGGGAATGCCACGTACACCCTCTCCCCTTGAAGGACTTGAATCTAGTTGATGAGACAAGGGAGGACTTTAAAAACAAATCACAACACATATAAATAGGCAAATCAGACCCTGGCAGGGTGGAGGAGCTACGGAATCACCTCTGTGCTGGCCACATAGAGGGGAGCTTTCTGGATGATCTCAACTGTAAACACCACTCTCATCATTCCATCCCATGTCCTGATTTTCCATTCAGAAAATAGTCACCATAATTGTATGCTTTGGAAGCAAACAGATGACCCGGGTAAGAGAACTTCAGAGGGAGGAGGGAGCAGGGAGACCTTAGTGCTGGCAGGCAGGGAAGGGCAGGGAGGGCTTCCTGGAGGAGGCCACACAGTGACCATCCCCCAAGTGTGCCCGCCGGCCAGTCCGGCTCTTCCAAGGCTCGGCCCCCAGCTGTCTTGCCTCCATCCCTAGCTTCATCTCTCTTGAACCCTCTCCACTTGGGTTCTCTTTCTGTCCCAATGTGGTGCAGTGTCCTAACATCTATAATTCACTGCGGCAGGTGCGAGGGTGGAGAGAGGAGACGGTAAACACCCCTCTCCTCCACATCGCCCTGTTGTCACAAAGCTCAGATGGGCCCACGGGCCCAGCCCTTGCCCCAGGCCCCCAGGCCAGGTGTCCCGCCCACACCCCTGCCAGGCCCTGGCGCTTCTCGGCTCACAACACAGCACCAGAGCTGGCGGCAGGCGGCCTCACCGGAAATGCCAGCTGCTTTCGAGTTTGCAGCACCTGGCTCACAGCCAACAGTGGCACCACTGTCCCTCCGAGGAACCAGAGCACCAACTCACAAATATTCATTGAGCGCCTGCCATGGGCTGGACACACAATATGATAACAAACCAGCAAAGGGCTTTGCCATCAAGGCGTTGATGACCCCGTGGGAACAAGGCTGAGTCCCAAGAACCAGTGTACAGACCCGGGGCACCATGCTGGGAGCCGGCCTCCCACCTGGCAACATCGCTCCTCCAAGGAGGACAACATCTTCCCAACAGCTCTCGTGGCCTTAGAGCCATCCTGCAGCCTGGCTCCAAAACCCCACTTCTAGGAAACCTATCGCTGCTGACTGCAGTCCCTTCTAAAGCCCTCTGTCCCTCTGAGCGTGTGGGATGTGGCATGTGCTCACACCCACCTGCAGATATTTTGGGTGCCTCCGTCCCATGTGGTTATATAGGTTCCCATCCTAACCGTGACTCCCTTGAGAATAAGGCCCATGTTGTTCACTCATTTTCGTCTTCCCCTTGGAGGTTCCGGAGAGGCTGGTGCTGAAACGCTGGGTCAAAGCCCAGGCTTTGGAGTCCTGGGCCCTCGGTGCAAATTCTGGCTCCACTACTTACAAGCCTAGCAGATTTAGCACATGACCTATCTGGTGAGCACCTTCCCCCCATACAATGTATGTGATGAATCTACTCCAGAGATGACGTGAGGGGGATTAAATGAGATAGGGGAAAGGTCTAGTTCTGTGTCAGGCACACAGTAGGTCCTCAAGAAATCAGGATTCTTTGGATGCCAGATCTGTACACAGCGGAGACTCGGTGTGATGTGGAGACCACCTGTGCCCATCTTAGCGTGGTCCTGAGTGATAAGCCCTCTCCCCACAGGGGGTCAGGCATGGGGGCTGTCTCTGAACTTGGCCCCTTAGCAGAGAAAGAGCAGTATGAAGGCTGGGGGCTTACAGGGCACCAAGGAGACCCTTGGGTGTCCCCAGCCATCTCTGTGAACCTGGAAAAGGTGAGAGGAGTCAGGTCTGGGGACAATCCATCCCACCTGGCCAGATCAGGCTCTTTCTGTCACCACCACCCTCTCCCTCGCCACCTCCCTTCCATCAGCCAGGTCGGAGGGGAGAAACCTCAAGGGAGAGCCAAGAGCTACACAGGACTGCTCAGCCTTCTCGGGCCAGCCTGGCTTCTGGAAATAGCTACTCTGCCCGCAGGGGAGTTGACTGTTTCCCGAGCCTTCAGCTGGAGCAGCACCCCCTCAAGTGGTGGAAGAGATCATAGTATTGAGACTGGTTTCTTCCCATGTGGAAAAGCCACAGTTTGGGTATCAGTCAGAGAGACAGGCTGGCCCCCCAGACAAGGTGGGCTGACCTCTACATAGCGAGCTGGCGGGCAGACCCCTGCAGGATCAGGCCCTGGGGCAGCTCCCTTCCCACCTCCCCCCACCCACCCATAGAGCCCACCACCCCCTGCTCACTGCTCCCTCCCAAGAAAGGGACAGCACACGTGTGCTCTCACAGGCTCTCAGCCTGCTCTGCTCACCCAACAGAGATACTACCCACATCGTTTGCATAAAAAAACATCTTTCTTAAAACACTCATCTCCTTATACTTCTAGCTAGGTACCACGGACAGGAATTTCCAAAACTCTCCATACGGACTTCAAATCTATAAAATTCCTGTGTTCCTTCTTCCCTTCCCAAACATTTATGAAGCACTTACTATGTGCTGGATTAATGGAGAGACAAAGACAAATTAGATACGCATGCCACCCCCCCCACCCCTCCCCCCACTCTCCCACCCCCCACCAAAGAAGCACATGGTGTGGAAGAGGAAACAAACTTACACCATTAAGCAGGAGCATAAACACAGTCCATTGTCACTGGTAATAAAATAGCAGGATATTTAATCCTATGCAAGCAAAAAGAGGAGCAATTCATTCCGTTGAAGGTCTGGGGGCACCTTAAGGAGAGGCTGCAGGCCTTTACATTAGGGGACCACCCGTCCCTCCCCAGGGCCCTCTATGAAGCTAAAACCAGGCAGCAAGCAGCCCAGCCAAGGACACCAGCTGCTCTGACTCCCAGGGAACTGGGTCACTGTCATTGGTGGGGATGCTCTCTTCCTGGGGGTTTATAACACCTATTCAAGAGATACCCTTGAGTTCCTTCCCGTGCATACCACAGAAATCCAGCAATCCTACTCTGTTACCCTGGCCTCATTTGCATCGACCAAGCCCCACCTAGTGTTTCTGGAAATCTGGGTGTTTCGCAGAGGTATTCTTTTTTTTTTTTTTTTTTAAGCTCTTTATTGGAATATAATTGCTTTACACTCTTGTACCAGTTTTTGAGGTACACCAAAGTCAATCAGCTGTATTTATACATATCTCCCCATATTCCCTCCCTCTCGCGACTCCCCCGCACCCTCCCCATCCCGGCCCGCAAAGGTATTCTTGACAGCAAGGGTGAAAGATTCAAATTCCAGAAGAGGAGGCTCAAGGAGCATGTGGGTAGGCATGCATTTATCCTGGGATGGAGGGGGGGGAATGGGTGATGGAGTCACCACTGTGAGGAGAAAGTGAAGGAAGAGAGAGAAGCCGCCTGAAAGAGACAAAAAACGTTGTAACCACCTGAGTTAAGCTGAGTTATAAACGGACTCCACCTGTTACAATTATGCACAATTCATGCTACACCCTAATTATATGCCTTTTGCACCAGACCATCAGCTCAGAAGGTCTATCCTGCTCACCACCCAACCTGTGTCAGGCAGAGAACAGATGCTAAATAAATATGAAGGAGTAACCTTCAGCTCTTTCATCCCATGGAATATGGAACAAAAGGAAGTGAGAGTTCGTGTAGCTCCACGTTGGGGAGACCCCCTCCCCAAAGTGAGGATAAGCTTCCAGTGAAGCATGCGCAGTGTCTTTGCTGAAGAAACTCCCTGGATGGAGTTGGCATCCATCAGCCTGGGCTGGGCTGACCAGTGGGGACCTGCATGGAGGCTGAGGACACCCGGTCCCCCTCGCAGGTTGTGGATGCCGTGACTCATCGCCGAGCAGCATCAAGGTGTCCCCTGCACGAGGCCATGCTCTCCAAGAACTCGGAGTACTGCCCAAACACCCGACATCTGTGAATTTCCGCAGTGCCTTTCTCCAAGGACTTCCACGCACTACAGACATGATCTCATTCATCCGCTCATTCCCTCTGAGGCAGGGAGGGGACCAGCATGCTGATGCCTGTTAAATGCATGGGGAGCAGGCACAGAGAAGGAGAGAAACTTTCCCAAGGCTACACAGCAAATACGGGCCTGCTGAGAAGGATCCTAGGAGGTCTGGCCCGATGCCCCACACCGGTTCCCTCTCCTGCCTTTGCCTGAATTCCACTGAGAGTTAAAAGCTTTAAGAAAATGCACACACTCTGAGGACTGTTGTATCATGGTCATGGATAGCCAGGGAAACTGACGAGGCCACTACAAAACAGTATCCAGCAACACACCAAGCTCACTGCTTCCACGTTCCTACTTCAATGATTAGGACCTTGTAGGGGAACAGAAATGAAGAAGAAAACAGGAACAACGGTGGTGGGGGCGATGTCAAAACTCGACCCGTGAATCGGGGCCTGAGCAGTGGGCTGAGCCGTCACTCCTTTCGGGGGCGCAGGGAAGGCTCTGGAACATGCAATGCTCAGGAAATTAGTGAAGGGGAGGCAGCCTGGCCTGAAAGGGGGCCCAAGAGGCAAAGGCCAGCCAAGTGCTCCAAGGAGGTCTGGCAAGGATAGTCCCTCACAACGAGACCAGCCTCCTCTCTCTGCTTAATTGGGGGCTCTTTTGACAAGCCCACAGCTCTGGCTACCACCATCTACAAGGATGTGCTTCCAGACAATCCTTAAAGCCCCAGCTCCAAACAAAAGCTTGACTCCCGTCCTCCTGGTTGAGGGAGGCGTAAAGTCTTGACTAATCTGCACTTACTCAAGTCCTTGCGAAACTGGATATAACGCGTTGAGACCCAAGAGGTGAAAATCTCAGCTGTTTCACCCAAACCTGGGGACAGAGGCGCCCCATTTATCCAGATTTGCCTATTACTCTGCAAACGGGTCAAAGCATCACAGGGTCTAGGGGGCACCCGGTTCATCCAGGCTGGCGTTCTTCCACTCAGCCCTCCTCGCCCCCTTGCTCATCATGAAGCTGGGAGAGCCCCTCCCTCATCAATGCTTTTCAAGTGCATCTCCTGCTCGATGTATTTTGGATAATCAGCCACCAGCCTCCTAAGTCCTTGTCCTGCTGTCAGACACAAAAAGTGCAAGTTTCAGGGGCCAACGCCCCAAATCGTGATGTGAAATGGAGATGCAGGGAGGAACGGGGAAGGCGGCAGTGAAGGCCACAGCTGTATTGAGGAGGAAGGTCACGATGATCTCTTGAATGGCCCGTTTCGGAAGATTTGTGGAGGGAAGCAAATGGCAAGGTTATTATTATTATTATTATTATTTTGGCCATGCAGCATGTGGGATCTTAGTTCCCCAACAAGGAATCAAACCCGTGCCCCCTGCATTGGAAGGACCGAGTCTTGACCACTGGACCACCAGGGAAGTCCACAAATGGCAAGGTTATTAAAGGGCAAATGGGCTGTAAAGACATCAAGGCAGGAATCTCCAGAAGAATGACAGCAGGAAAATGGGTGCTATTGGCATCTAGGGCAAGGCAGCTGGAGGGGGCTCCGTATTTGAGGGAGAATGAGGAGAGCAGAATCTTTGAACTGATTTCAGAGAAAGGATGGGAGAAATTGAGGAGCTGGCAATTACAAATGTGAGAGAGAAGGGGTCAACTCTGAGTAAAAGGACTGAGAGGTGAGAACTGGCCTCATTTCAGCATCTTCTTGGTGGGACCTGGAACCTGCTGCTCTAAAGGACGGCCTGGCCTCCCAGCTCCTCACTAGGTGTGACCCCCAGGGCCAGGCTTCCCAGCTCACCCACAGTGACTGAGGTCTTGCTCTTAAGCTCACTGGCTCAGGGTCCCTCCCATGCTGGGCTCTTACCTTTCCTCCAAATCCACTTTCTCCCCCACCTCTGAGACCTGCTCCCCTCCAATGTCGGTGTCACACACAGCAAGTGAAGTTCGACCCCTGCAGGGTACCCATGGCCATGGGCAGGCTGAAGGCAGAATGCCATCCTGCTGTGGGCTTTGTCTCCCTTGGGGCCTAGCTCAGGATATGACCTCGCTGAGTTGCCAGCCCTGTGTCTGGCACATAGTAAACGCTCAAGAAATTGCTGCTGAACTTAAGCCTATTTTGCATTCTTCTTCCCTTCTTCGAGTCCTCAACTGGGAAATGATTTTTTCTGAGAAAGGAGGCTAAAATGCTGCTTGTACAAGATGCTGACATAAGACAGACTCCCCCTCCCTCCCCGCCGTGGGCAGTGTGTGAGTTTAGCTGTGACAGGTTTAAGTCTCAGGCCACGTCCAGAAGCCAGCTTTTTGTGGGCCCTGCACAATCAGACACAGCAGGGCAAAGTCAAGTTTATTTATTTATTTTTATTGAGATACAGTTGATTTACAATGTTGTATTAGTTTCAGATGTTACAGCAAACTGATTCAGTTATAGAGTATTCTTTTTTAGATTCTTTTCTATTATAGGTTATTACAAGATATTGAGTATAGTTCCCTGTGGGGAAAAATCATGCTTAAAAATCACTCAAGTGGGGCTTCCCTGGTGGTGCAGTGGTTAATAATCCGCCTGCCAATGCAAGCGACAAAGGGTTCGAGCCCCGGTCCGGGAAGATCCCACATGCTGCAGAGCAACTAAGTCCATGTGCCACAACAACTGAGCCTGCGCTCTAGAGCCCTCGAGCCACAATTGCTGAGCCCGAGTGCTGCAACTACTGCAGCCTGCATGCTTAGAGCCTGTGCTCCATAACAAGAAAACCCACCGCAATGAGAAGCCTGCACACCGCAATGAAGAGTAGCCCCTGTTCGCCGCAACTAGAGAAAGACTGTGTGCAGCAATGAACACCCAATGCAGCCAATAAATAAATAAATAAATATTTTTTTTTTAAAAAAATCACTCAAGCAGATTTTCGCTCTGAGAATCAGTGGACCAGCTGGACCAAAGGATGAAGTTGCTTCTTATCGCAGGTACCCGCAACAGAACTACCTGATGGAGCTGATGGAGATACTGAGGGGAAGGTGTCAAGGGCCTCGAGCCTCTCTGGATCTGGACCCAAAACCAGATCAAAACCCATGGCTTTAGAATTGCACACCTCAGCTTCACTGTCTTCCCACTCAGGAGTCCCCTGAAACGACATACTCTTTAAAAAAAGAAGCCCATCCTTTTGGGAGGAAGTGAGAGAGTAGCATAGACATATATATACTACCAACTGTAAAATAGATAGCCAGTGGGAAGTTGCTGCATAACAAAGTGAGATAAACTCGATGATGGATGATGCCATAGAGGGCCGGGACGGGGAGGTTGGGGGGTGTCGCGGGAGGGAGGGAATATGCGGATATGTGTATAAATACAGCTGATTGACTTTGGTGTACCTCAAAAACTGGTACAAGAGTGTAAAGCAATTACAATCCAATAAAGAGCTTTAAAAAAATAAAAATAAAAGACAAAAAAAAAAAGAAGCCCAGTAAGAGTGAGTGCTCTGAAATTAGGGAATCCACAGTTGCTACTGCCTTTGGATCTCTAGGAGGAAAACGAGGCAGCCAAAGCTCCTGGCCAGCTTCGTGTTAACATAACTTGGCCAGCTCTGCAGATTCCTGGAAGTCTGCAGCCTCTGCAAGGTGAAATTTCCCTTTGCTCTGTGCCTGGTCTCTTCTGGCTCCAGCTGGGGCACCAACCAAGTCACCTTGGGATGAAAGTTCCAAAGAGTGGTTGCCCAGGTTTCCTCCTGTCCCAGGGAGACTTTGAGTGTCCCAAAGATCACCTCGAATCGTGGCACTGATGGTGAGGACACACAGGCTGGGAGGGGAGGGGGCCATATCTTACGGCTCCTACCTTGGGAAGAAAGGTCCCCTCACCCTAGACCTCAACTGGCTCAAAGATTCAGGCAGAATCACCACTTTTATTATATTGTACTTGGAACAAATTTCTCCATCCTGAGCATAAAAATAAAGCAGGAAACCTCATGAAAGTCAGAAATTCGACCTAAAATTAATTTTGAAAGTTGAGATTGTTGATCAGTCAGCGGGCATTTATTAAACACCTATAATGCCATGTGCTGCTCCAGACACGGAGCACACAGCAGTTACAGGCCTGACAGGCTGCCCATCTTCAGGGAGCTGACATATAGAGGGGATGAGCCATCAGCAAAGAAGTAAGAAATCAATAAACAAGGCCATTTCCGGTCCTGATGGTGCTGTGTGGAAAATCACACGGGCTAAGGCAGGGGGCCCACTACAGCCAGGGCTGGGAAAGATCTCTCTGGGAGGGTGATGAACGGAGAGCAGGCAGCCCAAGGGGACACTGAGAAAGAGCCTTCCAGAAGAAGGACCAGGAAGTCAAAGCCCTGGGATAGATATGAACTATTATATTTGAGGGATGGAAAAAAAGAGTGAATGCAGATCAAGACTGATGAATAAGATGAAATGGAGAGGGAGACAGGGAGGTGGGGACCAGGCCTTGATGGGGAAGCCACTGGTGGCTCTTACATGGGTGAGTGTCACAATGTGATCCCACTTTTGGAGAGCTCACCCAGGTCACGTGCAGAGGACTAGACGACAAGGGAACAAGACCCCAGACAGCACAGCCGGGTGGTTCCTGCAAGTGATTCAGGCAAGAAGTGATGGGGGGTTGGACTAGGTTTGCAGGGATGGAGAGGGTGAAGGAGTTCAGATAAGGGATATGTTTCAGGGGCAGAACCAAAGGTACTTATTTTATGTGGGGCGTGAGGGAACAAAAAGATTCAAGGAGGATTCCTAGGTTTTGTCCTTTTTATTATTTTTTTAGTGTAAGGTACTCAAGGAACATATATGCTTAGATGTGTAATATAAGGCAAAACACTTACCTTCTTTAAGCTATAACTTGTTCGTTGGTTGACATCGGGTTGGTAGGATATATGTACAGACTTCTGAATTTATGGTGCCACTAGGGGTTCCCTTAAGCCCCTCCTCTGTGATATGGGCTCACAGCTCCTAGGTCCAGGCCTGGGTTTAGGCCAAGATCAGGCTCAAATGATTGCAATAATCTAAGTCCAGGTACTGGCAGTGGTTCACAGCACTGACGTGCAGGGTGCAATGTTCCTGCCCTGCAGCCTCACCATGAAATGCCAGCATCAGAGCTGGCCTGGTTCTGTAGGAAGATGGCAATGGCCTTGGTGGTCTGCGAGTGATGACAAGAGGCCATCCCCTGTGTCCCATCCCCAGTCACCCTGGAGCATCCTGTCTGCCGGCAACACGGATGCAATCAACGGCCCCTTCCCACCTAAACCATTTCCTTCACTGACCCTCTGGGAAGCCACTTTTCCTTGGTTCTCTTCCTATTTTACTCACCACTTCTTGGTTACTTTGGTTGGTCCTCATTATCTGAGCCTCCAAACTTTAGACAAGCCCGGCTTCGTTCTCGGGCATCTCTCTTCTCTAACTATGTGCATCTCCTGGGTGAGCTCAAGGAAACGAAACTCACAGTTGGAAAATCATCTAAATGCAGATGAGCCTGCAGCCTGGACATTCCAGGTGCCTCTTTCCACCTCTGCATGGATGGATGACAGCTGTCACAAGGTAACACACTCACTACTAAACACTTGATTTCCTCCTTGACCAATATTCTTCCAATTGTTTGGGCCAAAATCTTGGTGTCATCCCTGTTTTCTTTCTTTCTGTCACACCTCACACTCACTCCACCAACAAACACTGAGGACTTCCCTGGTGGCACAGTGGTTAAGAATCCGCCTGCCAATGCAGGGGACACAGGTTCAATCCCTGGTCTGGGAAGATTCCACATGCCTCGAAGCAGCTTACCTCGTGTGCCACAACTACTGAGCCTGTGCTCTAGAGCCCGTGAGCCACAACTACTGAGCCCACGTGCCACAACTACTGAAGCCCACGTGCCTAGAGCTGGTGCTCCGCAATAAGAGAAGCCACTGCACTGAGAAGCCTGTGCACCACAACTGAAGAGTAACCCCGCTTGTCACAACTAGAGAAAACCCACACACAGCAACGAAGACCCATCACAGCCAATAAATAAATGAATGAATAAATAAATAAATTTAAAAAAAAAACAAACAACAAATACTGAGAGATGTGCCCTTGAAATACAGGCAGAAGATGGATACTTATCACCGTCTCCATGGCTACCTGCCTAGATCATGCCACTGCTTTGCCCCTTGGACCACAGAGCAGCCTCCCACTGGTTTCCCTTCTCTGCCCTTGACCCCTAAAGTTTAGTCTCCACAAAGCAACCAGGGTGAACATTCCAAAACGTGAGTCTGACCATGTCAGTCCTCGCTCAGAGTCCCAGTGAGACTCTCATCTCACTCAGAGTAAATCCACCGTCCTCAAAGGTGTGGAGACCCTCCACGATCTGATCCCAGCTGCTTCCCTGCCCCCACCTCCAGCCACGTCCTCTCTCAGGGACTCTCTGGTGCAGCCACACTGGCCTCCTGTGGTTCCCCAAGCACCACAAGCTCGCTCTACCTCGGGGCCTTGGCACTGCCTGTCCTTCTGCCCGAAAGCCTACCCCTTTACTGCTACCTGCCTTGTTCCTCCACTTTCAATGTTTCTGCTCAACGGACTGCTATGGGTGAGGGGCCACTGCTGTCTGCTCCTCACTGTCTACGCCTCACTCTGCTCTGTCCTTCTTCACAATGCAAGTTGCTCCTGTGCACGTGATACAGGTATTTGCTTACTCACATGTGGTCTGTCTCTCCCTACTTGACTGCAAACCCCTTGAGGGCAGGGATTCTGCCCCCTTTTTCCACTGCTGCCTCCTCTGAGCCTAGCTCTGTGCCTGGCAGAGAGCGGGGCCTCGACCACCACGCTTTCCTGCTGCCGGTGCTGCCATGAACCAGGCACTATCCAAGCATGCTTTCAGTGCTGCCGAGATACTCCAGGGTCAGTATTTTATGCCTGTCTTTATCGATGAGAAAGAGAGAGGATTGCAAGTCACACAGTCCAATAAGACAAAGCCAGAGGGTAGCAGCTCTGGGACCCAAACCAGCTCCCTTTGATTCTAAAAGCATATCCACAACAAAAGAAGGTGCCCCACAGCCCCCACCGATCCCCAAGGCTTCCAGAATCTCTGCTTCAATTCCTTAGTGAAAGGCTTTACTCAAGAGGTAGAGGGGCAGCCAGACAAACAGAGACAAAGATGCAAGGACAGGAGAAAGTCAGAGAGAGGGAGGAGGCTAGAAGGTCAGAATCCAGTGTCCACGGAGTCTCTTGGGAAGGGATGAGCTGTCAGGCCCATGAGCAGGTGGTGGGCCAGGCTTCCCAAGGCAATGCTAGAACCGCCAACTCCCCAGCGTCCTTGCCCAGAGCTTACAGAGGCGCAAGTCTTGGGAAACAGACTGCTTCTTTACACACCATGAACTAGTGAGCAAATCCCTTCCCCCTTCCGGCCTCAGTTTCCCCACCTGTAAAAAGAAGGAAATGGGCTGACAGTGGCTCTAAAACGTGGCTACCTATCGGAACCAACCTGGAGAGATGTGAAGGGTGTGGCTTTCAACACTTTGCCCCTGGAGGGATTGGGATGCCGGATGTCTGTGGTGAGGCCAGGGGCCAGGTATTCTGAACAAGAGTCTAACATGAGGTCGGAGTGGGAAGCAACATCCCGGCCCCTGGGAGAGAGACTGTGGAACTCAATCCTGACTCTGCCTCTGGCCGTGAGACCTTAGAACTCACTCTCTCTGTGGCCCAGTTCCCTTGCCAGAGGAATGGGGATGCTACTGAACTCTACAAGGCCTGGTAGGAAGATGAAGTGTGTTGGTGTTTGCACAGCGCTGGGAACAGTGCCTGACTGCTAGTTGGCTGCTACACACTTAAGTACTGCATAAGTGTCTGAGTAACATTACCCAGCAGCCAGGCTGCTGCTGTGGACACCCTCTAATGGGTTTCTCTGAGTTACTTAAGCCATGATTCTCTGTCCCTTGCTCCCTGGAAGAAAAGGGGGCGGGCCCTCATTCTACTCTTGTCTTAGAGCAGAGAAAGCACACCAAGCACAGCTCCTGGCTCTCTACTGAGGCAGACTCGACAGGAATTAGGCCCTTTTAACCAGGGCTTCAATCAACGTCTCACATCACGAGCATGATTGACCCTGACGTGGAACCACCAAATCACCAAGTTGAAAAGAGTCTTAAGATCATTGGTCAGCATTCTTTGCAAGCACACATGGAACTTTTACAAAAAAAAATTTAAAACACATTCCAGGTCACAAAGCAAACCTCAAAAGTACGCTCCGCCCCCAGACAATATCATACATGCCACATTCTCTAAACAAAATGCAAGTAAATTAGAAATGGCCAAGACACAAACCTCCCCACCCCTACATCAATGGAAATGTAAAACACACTCTTAAATAACTCATGGAATAAAGATTTCAAAATAGAATTTTAAGAATATGAAGGCAGGGCTTTGGGGTTGTTTTGTCCACCGATGAATCAACAGCATCTAGAACACTGCCTGTCATAAAATATTTGTTGAATTAAAGAAAGAATGGGACTTCCCTGGTGGCGCAGTGGTTAAGAATCTGCCTGCCAATGCAGGGGACAAGGGTTCAAGCCCTGGGCCAGGGAATATCCCACATGTCATGGAGCAACTAAGCCTGTGCACCCCAACTACTGAGCCTGCGCTCTAGAGCCTGTGCTCTGCAAGAAGATAAGCCACTGCAATGAGAAGCCCGTGCACTGAAACCAAGAGCAGCCCCCACTCACCACAACTAGAGAAAGCCCGTGAGCAGCAACCAAGACCCAACGCAGCCAATAAACAAATGATTGAAATAATTAATTAAATGTTTTAAAAAAAAGAAAGAATGAATAGATGGAAAATTAAGGGATACAAAGTATACATGCTCTCTCTTGTTAGTAAAGCAATAAGACAGTTAATTAGTGAGTTAAACATCCAAGGACAAACAACAACAGAGTAAGCCCAAAGAAAGAAGGAAGTAACAAACAATAGATGAGCAGGAAAAAATAAAACAGAAAGCAAACAGTAGAATCACATTCCATTTAAAATAGAAAGGATAAATAAAACCAAAATCTTTTAGAAGACTAATAAAATAGATAAACATCTGACATACTGACCAGATTTTTAAAAAGAAAGGTAGCACAATATTTGGAATCACAAAGGCAATATAACTGCAGATGCCACAAAGGTTAGTAACTTCAAGGGACAATCCTATGAAGAATTTCATGACAATAAATTTGAAAATACATACAAGATGGACAATTTCCTAGGAAAACATAATTTAACAATGTGGAATCAAGAAGAAAATAAAAACCTGAATAGGACAAAACCAGTAAAAAAAAAAAATCTGAAATTAAAAATCTACCCACAAAAAGCTGGATTTGTTTTAAAAAGTTGGCCCAGATATGTTTTAAATGAGTTTTACCAGACTTTGGAGAAACAAATAATCCTGCCCTTCTATAACATATCGCAGAGAATAAAAAAGAAGCAACACTGCAAACTCATGACATCCAACTTTTACAATCTTGGCACCAAAAGCAGATACACAGTACAAGAAAGGAAAACTCTAGTCCAATCTCACTAATAGGTGCAAAAATCCTAAATAAAATACAAGCAAAACAAATATAGCAATACACTAAAGTAAGTACCTAATGAGTAACTTAGTTTTTACCAGGAATGCATGCATAGTTTAACTTAAGAGCTCTATTAATAAAGTTCAGTACATTTCAAAGGTTGAAGGAGAAAAGCCACGCGATTGTTTGAACTGATATAGAAAAAGCATTTGATAATTTAATTTAAATTACCCTAGCAAAATGGAAACAGATGAGAACTTCTTTTCCTCTGCTAAATGATATCAACAAAAAACCACAGTGAATATCCTATTAATAGATAAAATATTAAAAGCATTCCATTGAAAATTAGGACTAAAATAAGGACACCCACTACTTAAACTTTTATTCAACACTGTACTAAAGCCACTGGCCACACAGTAGGGTAAGAAAACAAATACAGTGTAAGAATTGGAAAGAGAAAAAAATTGTCATTATTTGCAGAAGATGTGATTGGCTATACAGAAAATGTAAGGGGCACTCCATTTCTGACAGCAGTATACTCATTGTGGGGAAGACCCCTTCCAAGCACAGAAAGCACACCAACGCTTGTTAAAATATATTAAACAACAATTTCTTTAAGCGTGATGCAATAAGGAAAGAATCAATTCTAGATATATGTACCAATCTCCCCATTCTAGCTAAGTAGCAACAAATAAGTCGAAAAGTGTTAGGACTGCACGAGAAACTGACAAATTCAATATTTGACTGTCATCCTTAAATTCCAAATATTTTCTCACTTCCTTTTCTGACCCATGAGTTTTGTGGAAGAATTTTTTTCAATTTCAAATATGTGGGGGTAATTTTGGTAATCTTTAAAAATGTATTTCTAAATTAATTGCATTGTGGTCAGAAAATACGATTTTTATATTATAAATTCTGTAAAACATGTTCTGGCCTGCTTCCTGCTCAGTATATGGTCAATTTTCATAAATGTTCCACTACAGGGGAGATTTCAACATAACACACTCTGTAACTAATAATACAAGAAGACAAAACTCAGCAGGTTACAGAGAATTTGAAAATCACAGTTAGCAAACTTGATCTATTAATTGATTTAAAAAGAAAACTGTACCACTGCTACAGAATACATACCAGATTCAGGTTTTACAAGCAAACTCTATCAGACAATCAAAACTATGCCAATATTCATCATAGGATGCCACAATCATTGTAAAAAACAAGCCACAGACTGGGAGAAGATATTTGCAAAGTACACAAGGAACGAGGCTAGTATCCATGATATACAGAGAATTCCTATACATCAACAGACAAAATATTCAACAGGAAAATGAGCAAACTAAAAGAACAAATAATTCACATGACCAATAAGCAAAGGAAAAGATGCCCATTCTCACTAGTAACCCAGAAAATTTAAAATAAAGACACCATCTAGAAAACCATGAAAATGAAGCCCTACTACACACTATACACAAAAAATAAATTCCAGTTAGTTCAAAGATTCATGTGGAAAAGCAACATCTTAAAACTTTTAGGGAAAAAACATGGAAGATCTTTATGACCTTGTGGGGTCTAGGGAAAGATTTCTTAAACAAAATAGAAAGAGGCACACATATACACACAAAAAATACATTTGACTAAATTTAAATTTAAAACTATAATAAAACACCATTTCATAATTACCCACTGGTAAAAATTAAAATCTGCTATCAGCAAGGTCTCGTAGGGATGTATAAATTAGTGGGAGTATAAATTAGTTCAGTCATTTTAGAAAACAATTTGATTTTATGCTGTAAAGATGAGTGTCCTCTAAGAGTAATTCCATTCCTAGCTAATTCTTACACGAATGCTCCCAAACGCATGTGTAAGAGGATTCATAACTGCATCGTTGGTAGCAGAAAATAAAAAATCAACCTCAATACCTTAAACAGGAAAACGGATAGGTGATGATGTGATGCTAATCTAAGGAATACGGTAATTCAGTTTGACTGCTGTAGAGCTACACATATCAAAGTATCTATCTAAAAGAATCTACCTAAAAACACTGCTGAGGGAAATAACAAGCAACAAAATAGCACACCCAGTATGATACCGTTCAGATAAAGTTCACAAACATGCAAACAAATACCATATAGCATTCCGGTGCATGCATGCTTTTACTAAGCACAACAATATCCATGAAAACAGTAAATGCAGAGTTCAGAATATTAGTCACCCCTAGGAAGAGGAGCAGCAGGAGTGTAAAAAGAAGCACTATGCACAAGCTTCACTTGTATTTGCAATGACATTAAAAAAAAAGATCTAAAACAAATATGATAAAATGTTCTTCATGGTAAACCTGCGCCGCGACGTTACAGGTATTCACTGGTTTATTCTTGAGACTCTTCTGTGAGCTCAAAATATTTCACAACTTTAAAAGCAAATCATCAGTTTCCTCTAACCCCTCAAAGCAGACAGTCCTTACTTAATGCTTCTGGCAATAGCCTTCTATTTGAGCCCTTCCAAAAGTGGCGACCTCACTGCAATGAGGGATTACTTATTCAGAAAGCCCAGGGTCTTTTTTTCTCCCCCTTTTAAAATGAGTTTTATCGAGATATAACCGACATACGATAAACTGCGTATACGAGGGTGAGTCAAATATTATCCGCACTCTGGTTATATTAAAACTTCTATAAATTCTACGGCCACAGTACAGATAATTTTTGACTCACCCTCGTATTTAAAGTGTACAATTTGATTTTCTTTCTTATTAGTCATCTCTTTTATACATATTAATGCATATATGTCAATCCCAATCTCCTAATTCATCTCCATCCAACCCCACCCCCCACCGCCACTTTCCCCGCTTGGCTTCCGTATGTTTGTTCTCTACATCTGTGTCTCTATTTCTGTCTTGCAAACCATTGATGTGTACCGTTTTTCTAGATTCCACATATATGTGCTAATATACAATATTTATTTTTCTCTTTTCGACTTACTTCACTCTGTAGGAAGCCCCAGATCTAACCTGACAAAGAGGCATGCTATTTTTGGAATTTTTCAGTCTTAGATCCAAAAGAGCCAAAAGGTTGGAAAAAAAAAAAGGGAGGGATTCATGGCCTATAATACATTTGCAGAATTGCAGTTAAGTATTTCAAAGCATTAGCTACTTGCCGGAATACATAAATGTTTGAGAGCCCTCGTGATTCCTGCATTACCAAGATTGCCACCCGTATCCATCACAGGCTGCCTCCACCCCCAGACATGTGGCTTCTGCAACATCACCAACCAGTCACTCCCAGCTCAGAAAGTCACACTCACCACGTACCACGACAGCAGCTCCGTCTCTCCTTTTTATAATAGCACAGTTTTTAAATGGGCAGGCATAAAATAATGCTCTTTTTATAACAACTCTGTCATTGGAAGCTTCTGGTATTTACGAAGTCCTTGGGGGGAAAAAAAACAGCCTTGTACTGAACTGTGTGATGCAGCCAATTCTGTTGGTGGGCAGATTTGACTGTTAAAAAAGTTCTTCCCCGAGGAATCTGAAATCTGTCTTCCCTGAAACTTTCACCACTTGGACCTGATTCGGCCCTTGGAAACCCCCAGAGTAAGTTTCTCCAGCAAGAATAAGTGCAGGAATAAATGTGTGTGTGTGTGCGTGCGTGTGTGTGTGCATGTGTTATCTATCCTATACATATTGCTTATATATCTTTTCAATTGTACCCCATGTTTTCTGTGCTTTTAGAGGAAACGTTTCCATTTCAGAGTCTGCCAAGATTCAGATATAAGGGAACCACAGGCAAAGAAACCTTAGATTATAACAAGCATTGTTTGAAAAATACAGAGACATGAAGGTGGTTATGTTTTTAAAACTTAACTACTTAAAGTAATTGAAATTGGAATATCAATAGCCTGTCATTTCTGGGAACATCATACCTTTGGGTAAGAAACGTAATTTCACTAACAGATTGTTCATCATTATGGCTTCTGTACAGTTGGAATCCAACAAAGTTGCACAGAAAAAAATTATGACACTTTATTTTCTTAAGAGCTGGTGATTTATGAGGCCCACTTTGTAGGCACATAGGCATATTTTATTGGGAATGGAGATTCTGTGCTGATATTTTCTTTTAGGGGGTGAACTCTGAGTGTGTGATATGTACATAGTTATCTTACAAACAAATATGACTTTAATAGAGGGGAGGGCAAACGTTGGTTAATGTCCCCTGCTCACGGCAAGAGAGAAGAAGAGAGGCGGAAAAGGATATTAAGAAAAAAAAAAAAGAGGGCAGAGAGAAAAGAGAGTAAATTCAACCTATCCTAAACAAACAGTGAAGATGCAAGGGTGCCAGAACTCCAACCCTGGGCTCCCCAGCCAAGAACCACGGTGTGGCCTTTCCTCTTCACCCTCCGGGATCACGCGTCTGTTTGTCCACACAAGGGGAGGGCCAGGCAGAGCCCTTGGCCAGATGTAATCATCTATCAGAGCTGGTCCTCAGAGGGGTGTGTAACACAAGGTCACTTCTGAGGACCCCAATTCACGCACAAGTACATCTGCTTAATCCCTGCCTAAGACTGTATAAACAACTAGGAATTCTTACAAATTCTGACTCTATTGTTCTTGGCCACTCTGTGGCTTCCTAAATAGATATTAAAGGAATTCTCTAAAACTTGTCATAACTGTTGGTTATTCCTCTTAAGTCCTGATGTTTTAGCTTCTCAAGTCCAGCCCTGAGCAGAGGTCTGCATTTAATTTAAGATAGTCTCTGCTGTCCAGGCCCCAATTGCCTTGGACAGTTTCAGCTCCTTTCTTTCTACCCGTTTAAGATGGCAAATCCTGTGTAGCTCCTTCCAAAGTCAAGTGCTGCCAGATTTAGGAGGTTCACAAAGCCCTCTGGTTTGGAGAGAAGTGGCTTTGACTTTGCCCAAGGGTTCAACCTGGTCCTAGATGCACAATGCACCCCATGCTTTCTGAGACAGAGTCAGGATCATGGAAACAGAGGATGGCCCAGGTCAGGGATGCCGTCCTATCCCAGCTCTCTGACTGCCTGGCCAGTCACAGGACCCTGAAAATATTCTTGAATCTAACTTCCGGGTTCATAAAGCAATTTCATATGTATTACCTTATTTGCACCTCACAGAAACTCAACCAATGGGACAAATACGCATATTATCACTTAAGTCTCTGTTTAAAACCGTGCCCATCTCACTCAGAAGGAAATCTGAGTCCTTGCTGTGGCCAGCAAGACCCTACATGAACCTGTCTCTGGCAATCTCTCAGACCACGCTCCCCAGTCTCCCTTTTGCCTTCCCACCTCTCCCGAAACACATCAAGAAGATTCCTGCGCCAGGGCCTTTGCACTTACGTTTTCTTTGCCTGTATGCTCTTTCTCTAGATATCCACGCCATTTGCTACTTACTTCATGATGGTGTCTGCTCTACCTGTTTATCTTCCTAAGAAATAATACCTTTCCCTCCACCTTCTTACTCTGTCCCCTTACTCTGCTTCAGAGTAAGGGGACACCCTTACCCTCAGATACATAATATATGTATTTGTTCATCTCTGTCACTGCCCTTCTACTTCCAGAATGGAAGCTCCTTAAGAACAAGCACTTTGCTTTGCTCACTGCTGAGATCCTGTGGTCTAGAACAGTGCCTGGCATACATAAACATTCAAAAAATCTTTTCTATTTGAGTTTATGGGGTTATCACTTAAGTCACATCTGAGGAAAACAGAAGTCATAGAGGTTCGATAAATTGCCCAAGGACATGGAGCTGGGAAGCACAGAAAGCTCAGTCACCTCTGAAAGCTGGAAGACCAGAAGAACTCTGTTCCCAACACCTGCTCTTACCAGCCAGGGACCTTGGGAAAATGACTTGTCCTCTCTGGACCTTGAATTTTATTTAACAATCTAGCTTTCCAAATTTGCCTAGCTTTATGATTTACAAAATTCATCTGGATCTGGATCTTGTTTGATCTTGACAGTCACACCACCCTGTGAGTTAGAGAAGACAGGTGTTAATCCTAGTAGTTCAGAGAAGCCAAGTGCTTTCCCAAGCTGACCCAGTTAGGATGTGGTGGAAGCAAGTCTCCTGACCAGTTTGGGGCTTTGAAGTCTTCCCCAGGCCTAATGAGTTCCCAGATTTTTTTCTTCCCCCAGAAGATGCTGCATTAACTTTCTAGCACATCAGTCTGATTATCCTAAATCTGTGAGTCTTCAGGGCTTATCTCTGAAACATCTTCCAACACTTCCAGCCTTCCCAGCTTTCCACTGGTCTCTCCACCCTATGAACAACGGCATATATGGAATTTTCACTCTATTTGATGCTGGTAAACTGGCTTATGTTCATCACACTCTAAATGTTATATTCTAAATAATAACATATTTATCGACAGACAAGACATCCCAATTTCATCCTCTTGCATGTTTCCAATACCATCTGAATGTCAAAGTTACATCTCTGGCCCAGACTTCACCTCTGAGCTCTGGATCCAGCTGCCTAAATAACTTCTCCACCTGGATGTTGCAGAAATACCTTGATTCAATATGCCCAAAATTGAACTACGATCTCTCCCCCCAACTGTTTCTCCTCCAGTCCCCCCAGTCTTAGGGGGACTCCTAATCCCCACCTCCCAGTTGTTCAAACAAGACACCTACATGTGGTTTTTATCCTTTTTCCCAAACAAACCTGACATACTCGAACTGTTAAGTATCTCGCGCTGTGTCTGTCCCTACTTCCCTATCCTTGAAGATACTATCAACACTGAATAAACTTATGATATAAAGAGTCGTTTCCGTGTTGAAAGTTTGTCTTCCCCACAGGCTGTAAGCGTCATGAAGGCAGAGATCATGTCTCTTACCCACTCTTGCATCTCTGGCTCCTAGCACCGTATCTGGCACACAGCAGGGGCTCAATAAATACTTACTGAATAAAGGATTCCACAAAATGTCACTTGAGGTCATTTGCAAATCCCCTCTAGTTTGGCTTTTCCAAGAGCCTCCACTTGGGTATTAACTGTATTGTAGCCCACAGAGGTTGCTGGTGGTTCCCCAAAGCCATTCTCCCATCTCACTGTGCCAGAGCTCCTGGGTTTAGCTGGGTCTGTGGATGTCCAGAATAAAAACTACATTCCCCAGCCTCCCTTCCCATTCGGAGGGGCCCCTGCCTGAGTTCCAGCTCATGGGAGATGAGCAGAAGTAACACGCACAACTTCTGGGTCGTGCCTTTAAGAGGTAGGAGGGCACCCTTCCTGTTGATGGTCTTCCTCCTCCTGATGTCTTCTTTATCAAAATATCTTACACGTCAACGCCTTCCAAGTACTTAAACCTCCTCACTACGACAAGCAGAAAGAGATCAAAAACTGGGCCAGACTCAGGTCCCATTCAACTCAGGGTTTGGCAACCAGCCAGAAGCCTCCAGGGAAGCTGTGAGGGGGCCTGAGACACCTCCCAGCATCCTCACCAGTGAGCTCACCCCAACTGCATTCACTTACATGGCCCTGCATTCATACACAGCCCTGCATTCATACATGGCCCTGCATTCATACTCCAACCTTGGAGAATCTCTTTACATGTTCTTCAAGCAACAATTTTAGGGCAAATGCGTGAGTCCATCACCATCACCACTGTCCTTCCCTGCCCGCTCCGTACCATCAGTGTGATCTGACTGCGAGGAAATCTGGGGGTGCCCAAACCTCAGCTGAGAGGTAGGGATGCAGTCCCAGTGCCTTTGGCTGGAACCCAGAACGCGGGCCCCAGCCCAACTGTTCTGTAAGCACGGGAGGCATCTTGGGCCAGAGGGTATATGGATCATGGATGACACTGCAGAGGGATGGAGTGGGCTGAGGGTCCAGCCAGGGGATCCAGAACAGCGGTGGGAATTGCGGAAAACTGCAAAACGAGAGTGGGAAGGGAGCTGGAGGGCAGGGCCTGGAATGTGTCTTATGTTGAGTGTGCTGATCTGGCCATCTGGGTTTGAGGATTCCGTGGTGGAGGAGGAATAAGTGCCGGTAGGTTGCTAGTGAGGCAGTGAAAGAAGGAAAGAGAAGAGAGGGAGAAGCTGGAAGTGATATTTCTGTGATTATAAGTTTTCTTAAAGATGGGAGGATCTCCATGAAAGCCCAAGACAATAGAGGCTCTGATTCTGGGATGGCAGGCCAGGAGGTAACAGGCGATTGCAGGGGAGGGCAAGCCTGGATCCTGTCAGCTACAAGAGCTCCTCAGAGATGCAAAGAGAAGGCGGCCTGCTACTCAGGACTCTTTTCTGTCAGTGACAAAGGGCAGAGATGACCCAGAACACTGAAGTCTTTTGTAAACTGTTTACCCAACATTACAAATTAATTGCATCCTCTTTTTTCCAAAAGAACAGTTTGACTTTATAGGTTCTTTCCCATAAACAGTCTCCTTAATGTGGGTTGGGACAGGAGGCCTCGGAGAGAGAGGACAATGGTGAAACAGGAGCTAGGAGTTTCTTGCCAAATTCTTTTCACATCCTTATGTAACCAAAGAGGAAACCCTCTGAACCACAGAAGCTTCACGTTTCCAAAGGATATGAGATAGTCAAAAGATGGCTTTATCTACCCAGGCCTATGGAGGAGTTTATGGCACATATTAGGGCCACTTTAATCGTTTGTAGGCTGATTGGCAGGTGGGATTTTTGGACTCAAGGGGCAAATTCTAACCACAAGCAGATAGAGAAAACCAGGAAATTGGAAGTTATGTTCTTCTCAGTTCTGCTTGAAGAACAAACAAACAAACAAACAAAACTGTTGCCCAGAGCATAAAAGCTGCAGATCTCATAAATGCAGGGCACTTTAATTTACTGACCAAGTCCCCAAAACCAGCTCCTCCCCAAAGCCAAGCTCTCATTTGAAAGACAGGGAATCCAGGCAATGCCGAGACATGCTCAGAAATGTTCAACTGCTCCCTTTCAGCCATCTGGTAACTTTTTAAAAATGTGCACATAATCATCGTACTCAAGACAATATACATTAGAATGCAGGTGAACGAGTTTGGGCTTCTCCCTGTGATTTGTACTATTCCAAGGCCTTCCTTTGGGTATTCCTTGAACTCACCCTCAAAATGTACTTCTAACACAAACAAAACTGCAGAAACAGGTTCCTTGAGCTGGATGGGCTTCCCAGAGGTGATGTTGTCTGAGTCTCTGCCTCTACACCTGCCTGGATCAGCTCAAGCTAAAGAAAAGGACCTACCAACAGCCCGTAGGTAGTTATTTCTTAATTTTAATGACAGGGTCATACTGAGAGGCAGCCAGGCTAGAAGCCAAAGACACAAGGTCACACAGAAGGGAAATCTCTGAGATTTCATCTTGCGAGACAGGAATATCAATTCATGCTTATAAATGTCTCTGGGAAACTCCCTTCTTAAAGGGAATGTACCACATGTTACAGGGCTGCAAAGGATTAAATGGTGGCTCCCAAAACCATGTATCGAAGTTCTGACCCCCAGAACCTGTGAATGTGACTTGACTTGGAAAAGAGTCTTTGCAGATGAAACTAAGTTAAGGATCTTGGGATGAGCTCATCCTAGATTTAGTGTGGAGGCCTAAATCCAAAGACCAGCATCCTTATAGGAGACATGCACAGGGAAGAAGGCCACATGAAGACAGAGGCAGGGAGTGGAGGGATGCGGCCACAAGCCAAGGAGTGCCTGGAGCCGCCAGAGCCCGGAAGAGTCAGTGAAGGATACTCCCCTAGAGGCTTCAGAGGGAGTGTGGCCCTGCCAACACCTTACTTTGGACTTCTGGCCTCCTGAACTATGAGAGAATAACTTTCTGTTGTTTCAAGCCCCCCAGGTTGCGGTAATTTGTTATAGCAGCCCTAGGATGTGAACACAAGTGCCAACGGTTAAGTCTGCCTGGGGTGTGAGTGCTGGCTCCCAGTGGGGATAACTTTAGCCCTGAGTTTTCTAGGACAAGAAGGAGTGAGCTGGATAAAAGGGGGAAAGCACATTCCAAGCAGAGACCTGCACGTACAAAGACACTAAGGCATGACACAGCCAGACGTACCCAGAGAACTGCGAGTGGCTTGGACACACGTGCCACTGAGGGTCATGTGGGAGAGGCAAGGGGAAGTTGGAGAGGTGGGTCGTGTCGGGCCTTGTGGGTAAAGCCAAGAGGCTTGAAAATAATCCCAAACACTCTGGAGAGCATTAGAGGATTTTAGGCACGGGAGTGGCATCATCAGATTAGCATTCTGGATGAAGCCTTCTGACACAGCCCCAGAGAATGGGCTTGGAAGGGGGCCTGACAAGAGGCGGGAGACCAGTTAGGGGGTCACTGACGTACTCTAGGAAAACGGGATGAGAGGATGAAGAGGAAGGGACAAACACAAGAGACATTCAGTGAGTGGCCGACAGACGTGGGGAAGGGGGAGGGGACGGGAGCAACGGAGGGTGACTTCAAGGCTTCTGGCTGAGACCACTGAGTCTTTCAAAGCTGGTGTCACTGACCAAGAGTAGCACACATGCATTTATTCTTGTCTTATTTTTTTTAACTCAAGGATACAGATACTAAAGAAACTGGTGCTGTAAGGTCTCTTGGGGTCTCAAAGCACTTTAAATGGTTCCTTGCAGAAAGCAGACAGGCAAGGCATGGTTCCCATGTGGGGAAACTCTGGCAGCTCGTTAAGGGGGTGTTGGATCCCCGGGCTCCGTGTGCCAACGCACAAATCAAACAGCCGAGAAGGTGAGCGCAGAGAGGGAAGGTTTATGGGGCTTCCAGGAAGAAAGATGGAAGCTGACCCACGGGGGTTCTGGGGGACCGGGATCCTGGCTTGTTTACAGAACTGTTGTTACCACGGTCCCTGCGGCGTGACTCACGCTGGCTGCCCGACCACCTTCCAGATTTCAAGTTGCCAAACTCCTCTGCTGGATCCAAAACAAGGACAACTCAGGCTGAATCCTTCTTCCATCAACCATGAAATAGGCTAAAAAAGCCTGGGGGCCAGAGGGTGCTGGCATAACCCTTCTTATCAGGGCTCAGTAGGTCCAGAGACTCATCTCCCTTCCCTGGTGACCCACCTCAGGCCCCCCTTCTGTCTGCCAGTTCCCAGCTTCTGCTGGAGACAGGAGACCGGAGAAAAGATGCGAAAGCCAGAAGAAACAAGATCTCATATCGGGATCTGGCCCAGAGCCTGCTCACTTTGAGGAACCTCCCTGCTTCGCACAGGCCCGCCAACGTTCTGGCCCATTCTCTTCACTTTCCCACGTAGTGGCTCATCTGCCACTCTACCAGGTCACTCCACAGGGACCTTGAATGGGCGAAGGCTTAAAAAACAGAGTCATCTTAGCCAAATTCACACCAGTCCCCAGTCTCTGCTTCCATATCCAATGCTTACATGTCCAGGGCTCTGAGTCCAAAGGAAGGTCAAGAAGGAACCTCAGATAAGGGTTTGCTCCACTTCCTGCTGGTCAAAGGTGGATTAGACAAGGACAGAGAAGGCAGGGAGGCTGGCTCTGGGACCTCCCACTGCAGCTAAGGCTGTGGCAGGTTGGGCACCAGGCTTGAGAATTATCTGCCAATCCCCAGGGCGGACCAGCTTGGTGCTACCACTGGCTTTATCTTCCACCTAGGCCTCCAGAGACCTAGAAATACCCCCCACACTCCACTTACAGGATAAAGGCTAAAAAACATGGAGATTATTTTATAATATGGGGATAATAACATGGGGCTATTTTTTTCTTTTTGGTCATGCCACATGGCTTGTGGGATCTTAGTTCCCTGACCGGGGATCGAACCCAGGACCTCGGCAGTGGAAGCATGGAGTCCTAACCACTGGACAGCCAGGGAAGTCCCAAGAATGGGGTTATAATATGGCGCTCGCTGTTATCCACGAGTGGTACCTATAGTCCTTCCTCCTGCTCCTCCTCCTCCACCCCCCCTCCTTCCTCTTCTTCTGTTTTAATGAGATCTACTTATTTTAACCCTGAGTAAGACTTTACATTTTTTGAATTTCAAAGGTGCTCAGTTTAGGATCACAGCATGAAATAATAAGAAGCCATCATCTTAAACTATATATGATTGGAAGAGCAAAGATGGAGAAGACACCAAATGCACTGCACATCCAAAGAGCCCTATTAGATCAGTTTAGGGGCTAATACTGCATCTTCGTAAGTCATCAAAAGTACTGAGGGTGTGAAGGTCCACCCTCAGTGATACAGGGAGATAAAGTGACTATCGGAGAGTTCCCAGCCAGATGAAAAATGGCACTAAAGTAAAGAACATCATATTAAAGTATTTACCAAGTGCTCTTCTGTGGATTAATAATATCTTACTTAGGTCAACACTGTTTGTGTGTACATGTTGGAAAGCTGCAAGAAAAAAAGTGGACATCTCAACAACAAGAAATCCTTTCCCTTTCTCGGAAGTCAGAGCGACCCTACTTGCCCTCTAAATTGCGTCCAGAAGTTTAAGTTATCAGAAGGAGTTTCATGCTTTTTTGGTTGATGATTTACCAACGAGGATACATTTCCTTTTGGAGCTAAAACCACGGCTCACGATTTGTCCCACTGATTCCCCTGCCAAAACCCAGCCTTAGTTCAACTGATGAAATATCTTCATTGGAGAAGCCACTCATGAGCCATCCATTGCCCCAGAATCATTTTTCCACATTAGCACTGGGGTCGGAAGACGTGAACAGTTCCAGGATTTGATACAAGTAACCCACCCACTCCCAGGATGTGAGAAATGGCTCCCTGACCAGTACCAGACCTCAGAGCCTAAGAGAGTGACCCACCTATGCTCCAGAATATCTGCTCTCACACATGTGCTTCCCATTACACATGGGAGAAGAACAGTCTTCCCGCTCTCCCAGAAGGGTACCCGATCGATGGGAGAGTTCTAGGACATAAATGAAATGACCCAACCCAGCTTCACTCACAGTGAACAACTGAGCAGCGGCAAGAGAGACAATGATGATAAAGCTGCCTCTACGGTCACGTGCCAAGGGCTGCATCTACCTGGCTCCCTCGCCAAGCAAAGAAACAGGCGCAATTAGGAACCCAGGAACTGAGTAAAGATCTTGAGCTTCCGGTAATGTCTTCTACGAATATAACTCTCCTGAAATAACCCCAGCCTCCCCCACCTGAAATAATAAACACAAGTATGTTCATTATATGTTCAACCATAGGGTAAAGACTAAGAGAACTGTGATACATTCAAATGATGTATTAATCCAAATAACCTAAACTTCAGGAAAAAAATTATTAAGTGTGATCATCCTAAGGTCACCACAGGGTAAGGAAGGGCTAAGAAAACTATAGTGCATCCATCTGATGACATGTTATGCAGTTACTGAAAGGATGCTCAGAATGGTGTTGAATAAGATTGGGACTTGTTCTCAGCCTAAGTGACAATCATAACATAAAATTAACTACACAGGCTGATTTTTTTCAACCATGTGACAATATACATTAAAAAGGGGGTTACAATAGTTTTTCTAGGAGATGAAAAACTGGATGAATTGTTTTCCTTCTTTATACTTCCCTTTTTAGAATTTCTACATTTAGCATATATTACTTGTATATACTGGAAAAAATAAAAGTTACTCAGTTTGACCAAGCCATGGTTTGAGGGGGCTGGTGAGGAAGGCATTGAAGGAGGAGGTGCTGAGCTGGAAGGCAGCCAGGCATCCCCAGAGTTACCATACTGACTGCTGACCACCCCCCACCCGACACTCCCAGCACTGGGGGTGGAAGGGTCCAGAGCGGTCCCTGACTCCACCCAGGGCCCTGCAGTCCAAACTCTCTGGTTCCGAGTGAGATCTTTCATGACTCACTACAGGCCCCTGGGCTGGTCACTTCCCTTAAAATAATCCAGCTGGCAAAGAGCACCCTGTAGTGTTGGGAAGATTAATTCCTTCATGCTTACAGACAAGCTCGCTGAGATTCCTGGATGGAGTCACCCCACGCTAACGAGTGAGAATATTCAGCTGAGTACATTTCCAGGGCAAACATCCTGCTGCAAATTCTCTAAACTCAATGCAGGTGCCCAACTTCAGAATCAAATTTATGGACGTTGGCTGGTAGACCGTGCACCATTATAATAAAAATGAATTGGATGTCAACTGTCTGCAGCCAACTGTACACCACCTCGTCTGGCCTTCCTGGGGGACCATGAGGCTGGGTCCAACGGTCCCAGAGTTGGGCAAACTCTGGGCCACTGATGAGCAGGACAGCTTGGCCCTGGGTGAGTATTAACCTCTCTAGGGTACACAGCTCCACCACAGGGATGTAAATGGTCAAAACGTGCCATGAAAATCCTCAGCACAGGCCGAGCGGCCCCAGACCAAGGAAAAGGAAACCCTGATGCAGAAAACCCTGGACGTAGTATTGCTGGGAAAGTATGAGTATTTTTGAACAAAAGCAACAGCAGCAGCTCCCAGACGAGGCGTTGACTTCAGACAATCTGTGGGTGAGGAATGACTGGTGGGGCGAGCTGTTTTTTGGCAAAGGCCAGCACTTCAGGCTGTGTTGCGGCCGGCTTCCGACACTGGGAAAGGACATGACCTCTGTGAGGACCAGGGAGGAGCTGCCGAGAGGACCCGCATCCCCCAAGGCTCAGGACACGGCCATCCCCCGAGGCTCGGGATACTGTCCTTCCCTTTCTCATCTACTGCCAGTCGCAGGACAAGCCAGTGCCCATTTGTCAGAGAAAACAGAACGTCCAAGTAAGCCCAGAAGATATGGAATTGCATTTCAGAGGCTCTCCTCTGACCACACCTCAGGGATTTCAGCTGAAAGCCGAAAGATAACAGAAATAAGAAAGGCCCAAAAGGAGTTGGTTTGGGGCTTCTCTTTTCAAAGGAGTTTGTTTTACAGAGATTACAGTTATGGAAGGCCAGTTAAATCACAGGTCACCTCCCTCCCTGTGTCCCTCTGTTCTAGGCCCCCAAATGGGAAGACAGTGTAAGACATGCAAGCAAATTCGCATCCTCTGTCCACCACTCCCATTAAAGGACCTGCTTCCTTTTGCCTCTGGGTTGGCACCTCCACTGACCCTATTCCAGTGTACATTTCACACTGAACTCCCGATCTGGTCTGCTTGGGATTGTGGGATATCATTCTCATAGCAGGCAGTAACCCATGAATATTAAATACATTTACTATTTGATCTTAGATGTTTAAAAAAATAGACATACAGATCACTATGTTCTTGGGCATTTTATGGATTAAGTCAGCTATTAAGTGAACCCAATTCAAAAGAAGTAACCAAGGGAAGTGGGGACTGGCAACAGCTTTGCTCTGAACTTTGTGCACAATTAGTCCTGAAAAATCTCACTTGGGCTGCTGCATCTGAAATAACGTGGACACGCTTCTTGCCAGGAAGTTGGGAGAAGGAATGAGGTAACCACTGAAAGCATGGGGAGTTCTTGGGGGTGGGGGAGGAGGAGCAAGGTTAGTATCTATTCAGATTGCTCTTTCTAGTAATGTTGACATTTTGTTTTATTGAACAGATAAAAGTCAACATGTCTAAATGGCAATAACTTAGGAGAGAAAAACAAAATGCAGCATGCTCCAGGTTCTGAAACATGTCCTTCAAAATGTAAGGAAACCTTCCTCACTGACACAGAGCAAAGACCAAACCTTGGCAAGCCTAAGGGAGAAGAAAATAGGAAAAGGGGTGTATTCAAGATGTGGCTTCCTATGCAAATCAAAGCCACAATGAGATACCACCTCACAACTGTTAGAATGGTCACCATCTAGAAGACAAGCAATAACATATTGGCAAAGGTATGGAGAAAAGGGAACCCTTGTGCACTGTTGGTGGGAATGTAAATAGGTGCAGCCACTGTAAAAAACAATATAAAGGCTGCTCAAGAAATTAAAAGTATATGTGATGCAGCAATTCCACTTCTGGGTATATACCCAAAGGAAATGAAAAGAGGATCTCAAAGAGATATATGCACTTCCATGTTTACTGAAGCATTATTCACAAGAGCCAAGATATGGAAACAACATAAGTGCCCTTAAACATGTGAACAGATAAGGAATATGTGAAATATATACAATATGTATATTACACATATATAATGGAATATTATTCAGCCATGAAAAAGAAATACATCCTGCCATTTGCAACAACATGGATGGACCTTGCACATATTATACTAAGAGAGATAAGTCGGATAAAGTAAGATAAGTGCTATATGGTATCACTTACATATGAAATCTGAAAAAGCCAAACTCATAAAAACAAAGTGTAAAATGGTGGTTACCAGGAGATGGGGGTGGAGAGATAGGACAGATGCTGTCTAAGGGTACAAATTCGCAACACATAGTAAATAAGCCCTAGGGACCTAATGCACAGCACAGCGAATGTACACAATAATACTGTATCATAACCATCAAACTTGCTAAGAGACTGGAACTTAATGATTCCAGTCACTGAAAAGAAAGCATAATTTTGTTACATGACAGAGGTGCTAATTATCGCTACAGTGGCAATTATATTATGATATATGTGTATCAAATTAACATGCTGTACACCTGAAGTTTACACAATGTTACATGTCAAATACATTACAATATAACAAAAAAGATATGGTGTTTCCTCAATGACCCCCAGGATGGTCCTTCTGTGGCTGAATAGGAGAACAGAAGGCAGAGGAACAGCCCTAGGAAACTTCAGAACAGGGGCGAACAAGGGTGTGAAGTGTGTCCCCCTCTGATCACCAATCCCTTCCCAAAGTGGTGTCCCTCCAAACTCTTTAGACATTCCCAGATTCTGCTTTTGGGGGGTGAGAAACCCAACAGAGTCATGAAGCAGATGGAGGGGTGGAATTGGAGGAGAAAGGCGTGGGATTACGTCAGGGTCGTGACCAGTGGCAGTCCTCTCCTGCTTCCTCTCAGAGCTGCCCGTTCTTTGCTCTAATTCATAACGTAGGAGGGGTGGTCCCTGAACACACATTTCCCAGACTCCATGGCCAGCTGGCTTCCAGCCAGATTCAGCCAATGGGAGGTGCTGGTGGGAGACTGGCAGGTGGGTGGAAGGAGAGCCCAGAGTGTTTCCCCTGTCTGTCCACCTGCTTCACACTGTGGCTGCACCGCTCCATCCTTGCCGTGCCCACTGGCCTGCCCTTCCCTGGCCGGCATCTCCCAGCAAATCACTTCAGTCAGGGTTCCATTCCCACCAGGTGGCCCTGGCCCTGGGCTCCAGGGACACCACCTCCTGCCCCAGCTGCTATTGATTTCTGTGTTGCTTCACCACCTCTGTTGAGCTTGTCGGCAGTTCTGACACCTTTTGAGTTAACTTTCCCTGTATGAAATACCCTCTGCGGAATCCTGGCTTCTGATTTTCTGGCTAGATCTGAACTGAGGCACTTTAGGACCTAAGATCCTGATACGGCCAGCGTTTGCCCCCAATCTCTGTGAATCTTACCATGGAGCGGACAGATTCAACTTCCAACGGCAAGCCTCTGGACCACTTTGCCTGAAGACTTTAGAAAAAACAAATTTGGCTGCGCAGCATGTGGGATCTTAGTTCCCTGACCAGGGACTGAACCTGCACCCCTTTGCAGAGGAAGTGAGGAGTCTTAACCACTGGACCACCAGCAAAGTCCCAGCCTGAAGACCTTTTTTGGTGACCTGAGCTTTTTCTGCTTATGTGCATGTTCAAAGCAGGCCAGAAGTGCAGGAGAATTCACACACACACACACACACACACACACACACACACACACACGGAGGCCCCCTCAGTGGTGACTGGCGGAACCAGCATATACTCAGCTTCTCACGCCTCACACAGGAGAACTGTAAAGTGCACTTCTAGATCAGCTCCCAGAACTCCCCAGTGGACTGACACACTCCAGCTGCCCACAGCAGTGGCTTGACTGATGATATGCCCTTTGTTGGTGGCCATCTCCCCTCTGTCACTGTCCCACTCCACTACCAGGGTTTTCCCCTCCCAAATAAATTTTGCATGTGAATCACTGGCTCGGATCTGCATCTGAAGAAACCTAAAGTAAGGACTCTTTTCTTTTCTTCCTAGTTCCTTATTCTTCATGAAAGTTAAGGAAGTAGCGTCTACAAGACCATTGCGTCCACTGGGCGATGGGGCAGGTGCTGTGTGGAGGCCCTTACACGCCAGCTGGAGCCTGGCTACCAGGCCGTGGTGGTGGACAGAAAGGGGGGCCCCTGCGACTTCACTAGCTCAGGAGATTGTTGCTAAAAGGGACTTCCCTGGTTGCACAGTGGTTAAGAATCCACCTGCCAATGCAGGGGGTATGGGTTCAAGCCCTGGTCGGGGAAGGTCCCACATGCTGAGCAGCAATGAAGACTGTGCGCCACAACTACTGAGCCTGCACTCTACAGCCTGCGAGCCACAACTACTGAGCCCACGAGCTACAACTACTGAAGTCCCTGCACCTAGAGCCCATGCTCCACAACAAGAGAAGACACTGCAATGAGAAACCCATGCACCACAATGAAGAGTAGCCCCAGCTCACAACTAGAGAAAGCCCGTGCACAGCAATAAAGACCTAACGCAGCCAATTAATTAATTAATTAATTAATTAAAAAAATAAAAGGTCTTAGAGGGGAAGCCTCTCCTTCCATAAAAAAGCCATCCTACCCGTTTTCTTTGAAAGCTCCTTTTCAGACGTCGTATCAAAGACTGACACGGAGTCAGAACATCTTTGACCCGGGAGGAATTTTTTAAACCAACACTTTTGACTCCTCTAGCACATGAAGGACAAGAGAGCAAAGGAACCTGATGGGCTTATGTGTGCTTCCAGTGAATTCTAGGGATGTGAAATAATGACCTTGGCCCAGGCAGCAAAAGACAAATTTAATTTAAGTGCTTCAGGCCGTATATGGAAAAATCATTTAGACGAAGAAAAGAACAGTGCAAACTGCAAGTCAATCATGGCAAACATCACACATCCCAGTGGTATGTGCTGGCCTCTGTGAGCGCCTCTGCTGTTCCAACACTCCCCATCCTTGCACATATTTGGGCCTTGTGTTTTCCATGAGGGTCTGGTCTGGAATACCATCGTGACTTTGCCCAGCCTCAGCTCCGAGGCAGACCCGCTACTCCCCCCACCCCACCACTGCCCCCACTGCGCTCTCATTTCCCAGGCTGCCTGTCTGTCTCCAGCTTCTCCACCATGACCCAGGCCTCAGGACTCTCCTTATTTGTAACGTCTTAATATAGATGCAAGCCAGTAGAAATGTACACACTGAGCACAGGACAAAGTCTTACTTTAGCCAGGACTTCTGCTGCTGAGAATGGCTGTCAGGTGAAGAGGGCCAGAGCTCCCCATCTGATGGCCTGGGCCACCCGAGGAGTGATGGATGTGATGCATAATTCACAGACTCCACAAAGGGCGATGTTTATGGGCACGTTCTATGCTCCTCTGGCATCCTCCTCCGTGAAGCCTGAGCCACCCGGAGACTGTAAGTCAAGCAAAGTCTTCTGGATAAGGAGTTGTCAGGTTTATTTTTAAATCTCATGGATTTTAAAGGATGGCCATAATCAGAACCGTCAGTCCCCTCCTAAGACACACACACACACACACACACACACGTATATACACACACATAGAGAGAGAGAGAGAGATGAGAGAAAGAAACAGAGACAGAGAGAGAAGATGCTGGGGTAGATCCCCTATGAGGCCCACAAGAGGAGCAGGCGGGCACCCCAAGAGCCAGTGTGGAAGCAGCCAGCCCACCCGGCACTTGCCTCGCACACACTTTGCCACAGACTGTTGCCCCCAAATAAAGTCCTGCTTCTTCAAAACCCGCTACTTATCTTTTTAAACTTCTCTGCCCTTGGCCATCTCCTCCACGCTTACGCCTCTATGGACAGGAAGCTCTTACCCAGCAGGAGTCCCCAAACTTTCTTGGTCCCCTGTACCCTTAAAGGATCCATAATGTTTACACAATGCCCCTCGACTGAAAAAAAAAAAAAGACATAAAGGTTCCATTTAAGGAGGAGTTAAGTCCAAATAATTTAGTAAGGATTTATGTCCAAACAGCCTAGTAGCCATTTAGGAAAAAATACACAGAAATTAAAAGAAAAACTGATCTTTAATTTCATTCTTCATCCTAACTCCTTCCTAAAAGGATGTGTCCACCTGCAGGACACTATCTGGCTACCCCCTCCTGGGAATCCCACTGGACTGGACACTCACATCCTCTGTTTCACAATAAACTTGTGCAGAAGCTATGCTGCCGCCACAGCAAACTCAGTTTCTCGAAGACCTGGTGACGCTGACGGGCGTCTTGCGGTTTAGCACTGACCCTGCTGGGGTAGTGGCTCCTGCAGTGTCTGACAGATGCCAGGTACTGCTGGGCTGCCCTCAAAGATGTTTAAAAATGTCACCACTTCTGTGAGTTCCCTGTGGCACCCTGGGGTGCCCTGGGGGGCAAAGTTTGGGAAACATAGTCTTCCTGCCTTAAGAAACTTTCTTGACAAAATGAGACCATTTGTTCATGGCTCTCTTCTGAGTGTGAGAGTGTGTGTGTGTGTGCGTGTGTGTGTGTAAATAAACTCATAACCAAAGCAAACACAGGTTCATACAAGAATAAAAGTGCATAAGGAAAGGTCTGGAAGGAACAAGCTAAGCTGTTCACTGTAGATCCTTCTAGGGGGACAGTTAACAGTGGGAGGAGATGCTTCCCCGCGGAGACTTGTGTTTTATCTGTACTGTGGAATTTCTCTTGAGGAGAATATTCTCACGTATGAATCATACGATGATAAGTAAACCCCCCACGATGTTAACGTACCCACACATCACCTTAGCTTCCAACTCCACTCCCATCAGTGCTAAGTTCTGTGCAGGGAGGGTCCCTCTTAGGAAACTTCCATCCTCCCTCCCTTCCTTCCACACTGATTCCCGGGGTGGTGGCCAGAGTCCCCAGGGGCTTTCCAGGCAGATCCCTCCTGCCGCCTTCCCAGAGTCGGTCTGCCGGCTCCACTCCCATCACATTTGCTGCCTGCCATGGCAGAGACGCCCCTGCCCCTTGGCTGGTCTGGAGCTGTTGCTGGAAGGCAACTGACAAGGTCCACACATCCCCGCCTGCCTGGGGCCAGACCCCCCCGTGAGGGAGAGGGCAGCCGAACCCTGAAATTCTCCATGGAAGTCCTCAGCTCCTTCTAAGAGGACGCCCCCATCCTTCAGTCAAATGGACAACTCCCCAGTCCCAGCCACATCCACTTCTCTGCTCCTTGGCTCACTGACTCATTTCCCTGGGTGAGGATGCCCCAGGGAGGAGGTGGGGGGAACCCACGGGTGTGAAGGGGGGACCACTCCCTGAGAGAGGGCAGACAGAGCCAGACAGACAGAAAAAGAGGAGCCAGGGCTAGAAACAATGAATAAAGACTAAAAATCAGGGACTTCCTAGGTGGCGCAGTGGGTAAGAACCCGCCTGCGAATGCAGGGGACACAGGTTTGATCCCTGCCCCAGGAAGATACCACATGCCGTGGAGCAACTAAGCCCATGCGCCACAACTATTGAGCCTGCGCTCTAGAGCCTATGAGCCACAACTACTGAGCCCATGTGCCGCAACTACTGAAGCCCACGTGCCTAGAGCCCATGTTCTGCAACAAGAGAGGCCACCGCAATGAGAAGCCCACGCACCACAATGAAGAGTAGCCCCCGCTCACTGCAAGGAGAGAAAGCCCGTGTGCAGCAACGAAGACCCAACACAGCCAATTAAATAAATTAATTAATTAAAAGAAACTAATAATCAATCAATAAGCAAACCGATAAAATTAAAATTAAATTGAATTAATAAAAAGGAACGCACATAAAATTGCTGGCGGCAGCTTTCGGTAGCAATTCTCCTTCGTAAGCTGTGCTCCACCCAGGGAGCTACCCTGCACACAGTGACCTATATCCCTGTCCTTCTCACCAAGTATGAGAAATCCAGGGGGAGCAGGGACGAGTGGCAGGGTTTCAGAGCTGACCAGGCCTCGGTCAGTCCTTGCCCGTCCAGGGGCTGGTCTGAGAGCCACAGGCCCGGCTCCTCTGGCCGCCCTTCGGCCTCCTCCCCGCCGGTTACCCCTCAGCTCCTGAGGACAGTGGGCGAGGATGGAGGCCCAGACGGGACCCAAGATGCAGAGCTCAGCCTTCACGCTGAAAGCCCATGAAACAGAAGAGAATAGAGAGGAGGAGGGGCCTTCGACTCCAGAAACAGGCCTGGGGTGCAGCCTCCCCTCAGCTCCTTGCTATGTGACACTTCAGCCAATCGAGTGTCTCTCTGTTCCCAGGGTTTCCCTTTCCCAAAGAGGAAGCTTTTTCATCCCTGAGAAGAGTCTGAGAGAACTACTTAGAGTTATGGGGTTTTTTTGATCCTCTAATGGTCATTAGGTATCTAGTGCCTCCAAAGGAGGGCCTGAGGGAACTGTGTTCCACAGGACATTCTGATAACTGCCCCTCGGCCCCAAGTGAGCGCCCAGACGGACCGCTGCCCAGCTCTGACAGCTCCCAGCCTCCTCCTGCTGGGGTCCAGCCTCCCAGCACAGGTCTTCAACGATGCATAATTTATTCCACATGTTTGTTTGCTGCGCCTGCCAGAGGCATCTGTTGTAAATGTTTCAATACTTTAACTTTAGATGAGTTTCCTTTTGAAATAATTGTCCCCAGGGTGGTGCGCTGAGCAGTAAATTAACACCCGTCTATCCACCAGCCTCCTCTTGGCAACTGTTCCCCATAAAACATTCATTAAATGCGGCATCACAGGCAGAGCCAGGCGGGGGCGGGGGCAGGTACCTGCACCCACGCTCGATAAACATTCAGGATTTTGCTGTAAAGTCCCCTTAGTGACAAGTTTTGTAGAAGACTCTTTCAGGACCCACCAGTGCCATTTCCCCAGCTTGTCACGTGCTCTTTGCTCCCTGACATAAAAATATGTTTTCCCTCCTCATTGGAGCCTTCAGGTATCTGACCCCACCTGTGTCACTTCGATGGCACTCTCTCTCTCACACACACACACACACACACACTGATGCACCCTCACACACTCACAGCATAGCACACCCTCCCCACCCACATGAACATTCTCAACAGCCCAGGAACCACTGGAGCCACTGACCACTCACATATGCTTTCCTTATGTCAGTGGCCAGCATTCTTGTGCTTTCTGCCAGATTTTTTTTTCTAGCCCCCAAAAGCCTCTCAACTCCCCAGTGCAAGGACCTGGTACAAGTGATCCATCCGTGGCTAGTAGGTCCCAAAGTGATGCTGACTTATGGCTGGATCTTTGTGCCAGTCCTTTGCCACTTGCTCCTCAGATCTACTCTCCGCTGTTCCCTTCCTCTGCTCCGTGTTGCCAGATGCTAAACCCTAAAAGCTATATTAATCAGAGTAATTTATCAACGGACTTGTGGTTAGATTTGGCCAATGGGGGGCACTGGTGTTCGACTCAAAGGCAGGAGGGGGAAACTCAGGGTCTTTCTCCTTCATCCTCTCTACCTGCTTCAGAGGGCATCTCCACAAAGGGCTGCACCTCCTGCACCCACTGAGTTCTGGTGACACCAACCTCATTCCTGGTCCTTCCAGCCCTAAAGGTGGGAGCAGCTCCCCCCCCCCCGGTGCTAATCTTTGCTTCACCTCACCAGCCCGTCTGCCTTCATTTCCCCAATTCTAACACCTTTATAATCAGTTCCTCGGATTTTTTCCCCTCTTTTGAACTATGGGGCACGAGCTCTGTTTTCTCATGACATCCTCACTAGCACGAAGTTTATGAAAGGAAAGGAGGTATGGCTGGGACAAGAAGGGTCAGAGGGGTGGGAGGCAAAGATCAGGACCGCCCGCCAATCCCGAAAGTCACAGCCCCTCGCCAGCTGTTCTCAACTTAGAGCTTTATCATCTTGCATGAACAGAGAAAAATCTTGCCCTGGAGGGAAACTTGAGGAAACCTGCAAATCTGTCCAGGATAGACTATTCCAGAAAAGATTCCAACTAATCCAGGAGAAAAATAAGTAAATAAACCAAGCTTATTCTTTTATTAGAAGTCCCAGCTCCGTATTCTTCCAAACACAATATATCTCTGCATTTACAGTCCCCAGTTCTCCCTACTGTCTGTTGAACCTCTTGCTGGCAACTGAGCTAATTCTACTCACTGGTGTCCTCAGTGCAAATACAGCATCAGCCCACCAAAGTTTACACAAAACCACTAAAGAAAAAGTAGGGTTGCCAGTTGTCTCGTACCCATCTTTCCAACAAATACCACATTCCTTCCTGCCTTCAGGATAAGGAAGAAGAACCAAGCAGGATTCTTCAGGGGTGTCTGAGGATCTGTTGAGAGCACACAGTCTAAAGGCAGAGGAGCGTAGAGCTCAACAGCATTGTTTGGAGTCAGACTGTCTGGCCATACATAAGCATCGAGCAAGTTCCTTCTTTCTATAATAGATAAATAAGCCTCAGCTTCCTCATGTATCAAATTGGAAATAATAATGGTTTTGAGACTTAAATGAAATAAAACCTGTAAAGACCCACACAGAGTGAGCACTCCATAAATATTGCTTCTAATCTCATCGTTTTACCATCCTCACTATGCCCTCACCCTTGAAAATGATAACAGTAGATATTAAAACAGCCCAATTACCATCACCTAAAATAAATGAGACCATCTATGCCCAAAAGTTATGGGCTAACGACTGACATGATCATTCACATCAGTAAAGAAAAGCACCGACTCTCAGAAATGCAGAGGCTACAATCCAATCTCCCCACCTGACAGCTGAGGTGGGAGAGACCAGAGATGGGCTTGGCCACCTGATGATATGATATGAATCCTCCTCAGGGAAGCATTATAAAGAGAGTTAGAGAGCAGTGGGTCACAGCTAACTTCATACTTAATGGTGAAAGGCTAAGATCAAGAATAAGACGAGGAAGTTGATTCTCATCATTTCTAGTCAACATTGTACAAGAGATTCTACTCAGGGCAATTAGAAAGAAAGAGGGGAGGGACGGAGGATGGAGAGAGAGAAAAAAATGCATCCAGGTTGGGAAAGGAAGAAGTAAAACTCTCTCTCTTCAAGATGCCATGATCTTATAAATAGAAACGCCTAAGGAATCCACTAAAAAGTATCGGAATTAATAAACGAATCCAGCAATGTTGTGGGATATAAAATCAACATACAAAAATCAACTATATTTTCCCAATTTAATTGAGGGAATCTTATTTAAATCCTAATTCAAACAAACTTTTTTAAAAAAGAGAGAGAGAAATGGAAATTTGATCACTTATTGACAATTTGATATTAAAGAATTATTTTTTAAAACAATCAACTGTACTTCCATATACTAGCAATGAACAATCCAAAATTGAAATTAAGCAAACAATTATATTTGCAATCACAAGGAAAAGATAACACAATTATGAACAAATTTAATGGAAGATGTGCAAGACGTGTACACTGAAAATATAAAACATTTTTGAAAGAAATTAAAGAAGATCTAAATAAATGGAAAGATATACCATATTCATAGATTGGAAGACTTAGCATTGTTAAGATGGCACTACTGCCTGAATTAATCTACAGATTCAACTCAATCCCTACCAAAAGTTCCATCTTGCTTTTTTTTGCAGAAATGGACAAGCTGGTCATAAAATTCATATGGAAATGTAAGATGCCCAGAATTGTCAAAACGATTTTGAAAAAGAAGCACAAATTTAGAATCACATTCCCAATTTCAAAACTTGCTACACAGGTGCAGTAATTAATCAAGAGAAGTTGTATTGGCCTAAGGACACACATATAGATTAATGGAATAGAACTAAGTGTCCAGAAATAAACTCTTACATTTATGGTGAGTTGATTTTTTTTATAACTTTTATTGAGATACAGTTAACAGACAATAAACTGCATATATTTAGAGTGTACAATTTGGTATCCCAATCTCTCAATTCATTCCCCTCCAACTCTCCCCGCTTTCCCCACTTGGTGTCCATGTGTTTGTTCTCTACACCTGTGTCTCTATTTCTGCCTTGCATTTCCTCTTTCATAGTTGTTAGCATTTGCCTTATGTATTGAGGTGCTCCTATATTGGGGGCATATATATTTATAATTGTTATCTCCTCCTCTTGGATGGATCCTTGATCTTTATGTAATGTCCTTTCTTGTCTCTTGCAACATTTTTTATTTTAAAGTCTATTTTATCTGATATGAGTATTGCTGCACCAGCTTTCTTTTGATTTCCATTTGCATGGAATATTTTTTTCCATCCCCTCACTTTCTGTCTGTATGTGTCCCTAGGTCTGAAGTGGGTCTCTTGTAGACAGCATATATATGGGTCTTGTTGTTGTATCCATTCAGCCAGTCTGTGTCTTTTGGTTGGAACATTTAGTCCATTTACATTCAAGGTAATTATCGATATGTATGTTCCTAGTACCATTTTCTTAATTGTTTTGTTGTTGTTTCTATAGGTCCTTTTCTTCTCTTATGTTTCCTGCTTAGAGAAGTTCCTTTAGCATCTGTTGTAGGGCTTGTTTGGTGGTGCTGAATTCTCTTAGCTGCTGCTTGTCTGTAAAGCTTTTGATTTCTCCATCAAATCTGAATGAGATCCTCACTGTGTAGAGTATTCTTGGTTGTAGGTTCTTCTCTTTCATCACTTGAAATATATCATGCCACTCCCTTCTGGCTTGCAGAGTTTCTGCTGAGAAATCAGCTGTTACCCTTATGGGAGTTCCCTTGTATGTTATTTGTTGTTTTTCCCTTGTTGCTTTTAATAACATTTCTGTGTCTTTAATTTTTGTCAATTTGACGACTATATGTCTTGGTGTGTTTCTCCTTGGGTTTATCCTGCCTGGGACTCTCTGTGCTTCCTGGACTTGGGTAGCTATTTCCTTTCCCATGGTAGGGAAGTTTTCTACTATAATCTTCCAATATTTTCTCAGGTCTTTTCTCTCTCTCTTCTCCTTCTGGGACCCCTATAATGCGAACGTTGGTGCGTTTAACATTGTCCCAGAGGTCTCTTAGGCTGTCTTCAGTTCTTTTCATTCTTTTTTCTTCATTCTTTTCCGCATCAGTGATTATCACCATTCTGTCTTCCAGCTCACTTATTCGCCCTTCTGCCTCAGTTAATCTGCTATTGGTTCCTTCTAGTATATTTTTCATTTCAGTTATTGCGTTGCATATCTCTGTTTGTTTGCTCTTTAATTCTTCTAGGTCTTTCATAAACTTTTTGATCTTTGCATCCAGTCTTTTTTCAAAGTCCTGGATCATCTTCACTATCATTATTCTGAATTCTTTTTCTGGAAGGGTGCCTATCTCCTATTCACTTAGTTGTTTTTCTGGGGTTTTATCCTGTCCCTTCACCTGGTACAAAGTCCTCTGTTTTTTCATTTTCTCTATCTTTCTGTGGCCGTGGTTTTCAGTTCCACAAGATGAAATATTGCTGATACTGCTTGATACTGCTGTCTACCCTCTTGTGGAGGAAGCTATCTAGGAGGCTCATGCATGCTTCCTGATGGGAGGGACTAAGAGTTGATTTTTGATGAGAGTGACAAGATAATTCAATGCAGAAAATAGTCTTTTCAACAAATGGGGCTAGAAAATCTGAATATTCATGCAAAAAAATGAATTTGGACCCCTTACTTACATCATACACAAAAATTAACTCAAAATGGATCACAAACCTAAATATAAGAGCTAACACTATAAAATTCTTAGAATAAAACCTGGCAGTGTATCTCTATGACACCAGATTAAGTAATGAACAAAAGTGCAAATTACAAAAGGAAACACAGAGGAATTGAACTACATCAAAAAACTTTTGTGCAGCAAACTGTATCATCAATTAAATTTTAAAAATCCACAGAATGGGAGAAAATATTTGTAAATCATATTATCTGATAAGAGACTTGTGTTCAGATTATGTAAGTAACTCTTCATACAATAATAAAAAGACAATTAACCCACCTTTAAAAATGAGAAAGGGATTTAAATAGACATTTTTCCAAAGAAGACATAAAAATTGCCAATAAGCACGTGAAAAGATGTTCAACATCATTAGTCATTAGGGAAATACTAATTCAAATCACAGTGAAGTAACATTTCACACAACTAGGAGAGATAAAACAAAAATGACAAATAACAAGTGTTGGTGAGGATGTGCAGAAATTGAGTTCTTTTCCATTGCTGGTTGGCATGCAAAATGGTGCAGCCACTTTGAAAAATATTATAGCAGTCCTTCAAAATGTTAAACCTGGAGTTATCATATGACCCAGTAATTCTACTCTTATGTATATATCCAAAAGATGTGAAAACATACCACAAAACCTGGTACACAAATGTTCATAGCAGCATTGTTTATAATAGTCAAAAAGTGAAAGCCACACAAATGTCCATCAATTGATGAATGTATAAATAAAATTGGGTATATCCAAAATATGGAATATTGTTTAGCAATAAAAAAGAATGAAGTACTAATACAGCTACAACATAGATGAATCATGAAAATATTTTGCTAAGTGAAAGAACAGAAATACCACATTGTGCATGATTTCATTTACATGAAAGTCCAGAAAAGGCAAATCTATCGAAACAGAAAGCAGATGACGTGCTTCCCAGAGTGCAGTGTTTCTTTTTAAGGTGATAAAAATATTTTAAACTTAGATCATGGGAATGACGGCACAAAACTGTGAATATACTAAAAACCACTGAATTCTATAATTTAAATGTTACGATCTGAGAATTAAATCACTTATAAAGATATTTTATAAAATGGACTTGGTATCTTTAAAAGAAAATTTTTTTAAGAAGGAATGGGCCTTGGGGATCAGGTGGAGCTGAGTTTTACTACTAGCTCCCCTACAACTAGCTCTGTCTTCGCTAATTTCCTCTACCATCTGGGCCTTGATAAATGGTAGCTTTTATCATTCAAGAGGAAGAAATATAAGGAGAGATGGGACATGCAGTCTCAGGGTTACAAAGAAGGCAGAGGCAAGGTAAGCCTATGGGATTAAAGAAGCATGTCCAAGACCATCACCTAGACTTTGATTCTTGATTTTTGTCTACTTCCCAGAAGAATGTACCTTTCCTATACATCCCACCCACAACGGTGCCCCTAGAGCCCTGTTTTGCCATGGGTGTTGACCTCAAGTCTTCCCGTAGACAAGAGAAGCATCCCTCCCATCAGACGGCAACATGCGCTCCTCCCTTCATCTCCCACATTTGGCTAGACTTACAGCAAGAACAGAAGCATTTCCAATATTAACAGGGTGCAGGGAACAAGGAAGGATGCTGACAATCAAATTCCAGGCCATTTTTATCTTACACTGCTCATTTGGGAAGGTCATTTTCCCCCCAGTGCCTACAAGGCATTAGATGCTTTGAGCTTTGCATTCTCAACAGTGTAATGAAAATAGATGTTGAATGCTAAAACATAAACATATGTATCATTCATAATACATTCAGATGTTTTTCAATTATTCATGGTTCCTGAAAGTTATCTGACCTATCATGCATATATATCCAAGCAGTGTTTATATCAGAACCACAGCCTCAATGTACGCAATTCCAGCTCCTCGGCATTCCCGTCTATGGAATTAAAATTAAATGAGGCAGTGGTCAATAAAAGCTACATGTGATTTCCATAAAATTATCCACTGTATATTGCCCTGGGGTGGAGACAGAAGGTTGCATGGGATTACCAAAGCCAACAGGACACAATATGCTTGCTTTCTGATGATGGTGGTGGTGATGATTATCCTTTCCTAAGGATGAATTCATTATTTCCGCAAATAATTGGTGGTCTTGGACTTACTTTTTTTCTAGGGAAATAATAACTTAGACAGCCACCCCCTTTCTCTTCTAAGTTCTGTTTTCTTAAAAAAAAAAGAAAGAAAGAAAGCTAGTATTCTGGGCTCAAAAACACCACCTTCTTCTGTATTGGTGCTTGAATAAATTTGCATGTTAACATGAATGGTTCCAACGTAAAGAATGTAAAATTAAATGAAATTTGAATTCAAATCCAACATGGAGAAAAGACACATGTAAAAACAACAGATTGTCGATCTCGACTTTTTTCGGGAACCAGATTAGGAAAGACATAAACACACACATATACACTCTTGGTTTCAAAAAAGGGTGGCGCTCAGAGCAGACCGGAGCTGCCAAAGAGGAGCACTCCCAACGTACCCCCACCTCACAGGCACCGCGAGTATTTACAGATCACAGCACAGATTCTGAAGGTCTGTTTCCATGTCTGAATGCCACCATAAAACTCAGAAATACGACTCACAAGCCATGTTCACCCTCACCTCCCTACTCTGGAGGCCCATCCAGAGAAAATGAAATGTGAGGAACAGTGTGTGAGCAGCTCAGGCAAATACAGGCGCGGATTTTCCTCTGTCAGCCCTAAGAACCTTTTCTCCATTTATCCTTGCATAGTGCTTAGGTGCCCAGACGGTCAGAGACTCACCTGGGTTGGAGTCCCAGACCCACCTGCCATTCACTGGCTGGGTGACCTCCAGCCAATGACTTAAGTTGTGGACATAACTTTTTTCATTAGTTTTCATTTACAGAAAAAATTGTGCCAGCCTCATAAATTTATTACGAGAATAAAATAATATCATGCACTGAGAATAGTGCCTGGCCTGCAGCAAGGACTGAATAAAGGTTAGCTGTCAGTGCACTGGTTGGTCTGGCAGTGGTTGCTATGGTTACTCAGTGTATAGGCGATGGAGTCCGGAGGAACCAGGCCTGAAACAGTTTCTCTCTTTTCCGACCTGCTCTCCCATTTCATCTCTTTACCACCCGAGGAAAGAGAGGTAAATCAAGTCATGGCAGAACCCCACTCCCCATGAGCTCTGCCTGCGGGGCAATGAGAGAGGTCATGCTCTCTTTCCGTCCTGTCAGCCCTTCTCAAACCCCAGTCTCCATCCGCAAAGGTGTTCCCAGCGAAATGACAGCAGGATCTTAAGAAATAAAAAGGACGGTGAGCACCAGGTGCCAGCATCTTACCTCATCCTCAGTCTCCACTGCACCAGTTCCCAGTTTCTGGACCACAGACTTGTTGCTCTCTCTCAGCATCTTCTCGCGAACTTTGGTTTCATACTCAGGTCGCGAATGCTCCTAAAACCCAGAGTCACAGAGTGGTTAGTGAACAGGTGGAGGCCAACCTTGGCCTGCGGGGTATAACCTGACACCACAAGGACAGTAAGTCAGGATGTGGGGTCGGATGCTATGGGACAAGAGCTGCCACACCACACACAATGGCCACCTCACACACAACCACAAGGCATCTAGACCAGGGACACAACGTGGCAGGGAGAGGGGACACACAACACTGGTTACCACACTGAAAACCAAACCTGAGCACGTTCCTGGGGGTGGCGCCAGTGTAGAGAAAGGAGAGAGGAAGTGTTAACTAGGAGCTGATACAAAGAGAAGCCCCACACCGCCACACACAGCAGTTTAACCAAGAGCTGGGGGCTGCATCTGGTCATCCCACCATCTATCCTCAGGTCTCAATTTTAAGTTTCAATGAGCCAAATCCCAGCTGGAGAAACAGATGTGCCCCAGAGCTGGGAATTAGGGCAAGGACCAAACGTCTTCCCTGCGCCATTCTCCTGAAAGCTAAAAATGGCAGCAATAAACATCAAAGTTAAAGGTGGCCACAGGGAATCTTAAAACTCATTTGCCTGGACCTGTTTCCTGTTCAGTCTAGGTGAGTAACTCATTGGCAAGTACATCGATGCTCAAGAGACATCACCGGGCCACTGAGCAATACAAACCTGGATAGTGAGTCACCAGGCATAGGAAAGAGCGTCTGGCTCATCAGAAAGATCACGGTCCCATCAGTGCAGATGCTGGGGCAGGAAGATGCATGGCTTACTTTCAAAGAGAGCTTAACAGTGTACACCTGGCCACACTGGCCGGTCTTCCCTGCAGCTTCCGAGGACCAATATCTACCGGTGTGAGGACCTCACATTCCTGCATCATTTCCCGAGAATGCCGAGGCAGGAATTCCGGAGCTGGCTCCCAGCAGGCCCAGAGAACACACTTTCTCTCATCACTGTTCATGCCTCAAAGGTTCCAAAAGCCAAGAAGCTAGGCTCCTGACCTGTCTCTGGCTTTCTGAAGACATGCCATGATGCCGGAGAGGAGAAACTAGGCTCATGGCTAATAAGAATAACCAACACAACAGAGGAGGAGCCATTCCAGAGTTCTGCAGGCTCTCCATCATCACTCGGGCTCCTCAGAGATGGACCTTCCCTGCCCGCTGAAACACAGCTGGTGGAGTCTCCCCCCTCTCAAATAGTCTAGAGTTTTATAGCTTACACGACACATAGTTCTTGATTACGTAATTTTCTTTTATTATTTCCTAGTTGTTTTGCACATGGAAGTCTTTTTATCCGACTATAAAAATCCGCTACCCGGTGTGTATTAATTTGTGTTTCTCACGGTAAATAGCACCCCAGGGAGCACACAAACCTCTAAACGCTCGCGAAGCTCACGTCGTTTGGTCTCTCCCCTTCATCTATCCTCCAAAAGCATTTCCTAATGTGTGTGCCAGGAGGGTTTTAGCTAAAAAAGGATTCCAGGGTCTAGAATGTTGGGAAGTACCACACAATATGTCACCTGAGAGTCGCAACAAGCCTAAGGAAAGCCCTGAGACATTCTCCTGCAAAGACACCTGCTGAATCTTCTTCAACCCACCGTGTCCCATGACACTCCTTCCGCCTCCAGCAATTACCATCCTGCAGAAACACTTCGAGAGATGTGCTGTGAAGCTTTCCTCCACGGCCTCTGAAATTTGGTTGCTTTTCTTCTATATTATTCCTATGGAAGATTTTAACTATAGAACTATAGCCGTGTCTTTCTGTCGAGTGCCATGATCTGGATTCTAAAGTCCTTCAAGTGAGCATTGCTTCTCCCATGTAAAGGCAGCTGCATCCTCTGCAAAGGAGCTGAGGGGCCTTTCCCACTGGCTGTAGGAGGCTCCTGACCTGCCCTTGACTTTCCAAAGACATGACATCACGTAGAGGAGTGTCCTTGCATCCCTCTGGTGTTGGCTGTGGCCCACTTCACCGCACTCTGGGCCCTGGTTTAGACCCTCCTCATCTGTTTAGAACAAGCTGAGCACTCTTGGCACATAGACAGGAGTCCGAGGCTCTCAAAGCAGAGTCTTAGGCTTCTCTGCTTTCCAACTGAAGCAGGTCAAACAAGGATCTCCTTACTCACAGCCAAGAAGGTCAGGTGAGGTCAAAGGATTCCTCAAAGGCAAGGACCTGGACAACTGAGCTCCTGGTCAGAGCAGAATCTGGATCCTGTGAGGATTGCTCCAATATACCCAGCTATGGGCAGGTCACCCTTAAACACAACCTCCCTGGATGGGGGCAGGTATGATGCCAAACCATCACAAATACATAACCCCTCCCACCAAGACTCTGGGAACTATTTCCCAAAGCTACTTCCACCTGGTTGGCCTGAAAGAAGGCCCCAGGCCAGCTCAGGACCAGCCTTTGCTGATCTACAGAGGTAAACCCAGAGATCCAGTCAACAAATGTCTCCAACACTTGGGTTATTTGTAGAGACGTGGATAGACCTAGAGAGTGTCATACAGAGTAAAGTTTAAGTCAGAAAGAGAGAAGCAAATATCATATTATAACACATACATGTGGAATCTAGACAAATGGTGTAGACGATCTTATTTGAAAAGCAGAAATAGAGACACAGACGTAGAGAACAAATGGATGGGTACCAAGGAGGAAAGGGGTGGGGTGGGAGGAATTGGGAGACTGGGATTGACACATATACATTATTGATACTACATATAAAATAGACAACTGATGGGAACATCCTGTACAGCACAGGGAACTCTACCTAATGCACTGTGGTGATCTAAATGGGAGGGAAGTCCAAAAGGGAGGGGTTATCTGTATGTGTGTGGCTGATTCATTTTGTTGTGCAGTGGAGGCTAACACAACACTGTAAAGCAACCATACTCCAAAAAAAATTAATAAAAAAAATGTCTCCAACAAAGAGCTATGAAGCATCTACCTCGCTCTGAGCCTTTGGGAGTTCTTTTCCAGGCTCTGAGGCTTACACAGGCCCAGCCTCTCAAGGAGCACATCTCCAGGTGGAGGCAGGTGCCAGTAAGCAAACAAACTCACAAGTGAGAAACCAGCAGGTGGGGATAAGAGCAACCAGAGAAATGTCTGGCTGGCGGCTTCCGAATGGAGGTTGAGGCAAGGCCAGCCAGTGGAGGGTATCTTTCTGGTTGGGATGGAAAAGGCTAGGCTTTTCTTTTAGGCAAGAAAGTTTAGGCTAGGTGAGACTGGAGCCTTCCAGGAAGAGGCAAGAGCCAGTGCAAAGCCTGGAAGGAGCCCGGATAAAATGCAGGCCCACGAGGCTGGAAGATCCGACAGGAGGAGAACACTGTCACACACTGGGCTCGGGGCGGGGAGGTAGGGGATTTTGTGTCCTGTGTGACGGGAAGCCGTGAGGGCAGCTAAATCCTGACGTGGTGGACAAAGACGGGAGACAGAGGCGAGGGAGGATGTCTGTGTCCAGATAAGGCCACATTCTCTGAGGGGTCCCAGGGACACGTGGGGGCTGACTGCGGAAGGTCATCGGTTGAGAGGAGGGAGGACGACCACGTCTTTTCTTCCATGGGTTTAGATTTTGGACTTGAATATTAAACATGCTTTAAATGGAGTTAAATCTGAACATGCACATCAAGCGCCACTGAGCTGAAGACCATCCACCTTAGCGCAAAGGCTCCTGACGCTTGGCAAGCCTCCTCCAACAGGCTCCAAAGGGGTCTCTCGGGTCCCAGCCCATTCCACAGAGAGAGCCCTCAACCGGGGGCTGCTGCCCCAGGAGGCGCGCTCTCCAGCCTCCTCCCCGTCCTCCCTGCTGGTTTCCTTGGTGTCTCGTATGGACGGGGCACCCCAGGGGGGAGGGACAGAGGGTAGATGGCTCTGGTCTCTATGGGAGTCACCCCCCCTGCCCCCCAGGGGGTGTTTCCTAGTGAAGACCACAGGGAAGAAGGCTGTCTGAGGGTTCCAGACAGCTGGCCATGGGAGGATTCCTGAGACTAGAATCTGATTATAAGAGAGAAAAGTTTTAATCATGACCTTCAAGGACCCCTGCATCCTTCTCCCCAAGGCCCAGGTAGTATCTGCCATCCTCTCGCTCCTCATTTAAATGCAGGTTAAACCTGCTCACAACACTTCATATAAGTCCTAGGGCAAGTCACCAATGCTTTCCAATCCTGCCCTCCATGCCTTCCAATGGCCTAAGGAGACACAGACCAGCAACCAGGACCCTCCCTGGCCTGGCCACCAGCCTGCATTTGTTGCTCTGCCCCCTCCTGCAGCCCAACCCTATTTCCTGCAGCCAACTAGACTTTCCAGGTACCCTGCTGACTCTGAGCCACACACCAAGCTTCCCTGGATTGAGGCTCCTGTGGGCGGTTTCCTCCTGTGGGTACCCACTCCTCCCTTTGCTGCTCCTTAAAATTCAACCAGTCTTCAAAATCCTGATTTTTTTTAAAAAGCATTTTTTTTTTGACCAGAAGGAATTTCTCTCAAACTCACCATTGTATTCTAATTATTCAGAGACTAAATAGCCCCTCAGCTGAAGGCAACCCTTTGGAGATGCTCAGAGACAATGTCTAAGAGAGTTCCACCTCCCAAACCAAAACCTGGTCCACAACAGGCACTTGATGTGCATGTTCAGATTCAACTCAATTTAAAGCATGCTTCATATCCAAGTCCAAAATCGAAACACATGGGAAGAAAGACACGGCTGCCGTCCCTCCTCTCAGCCACGCCTGGCCCCGGGCTTGCACACGGGGTGGAGGGTGGGAGGCAGGAGCACATCGATGATGCTGCAGAACTGACCCGCCCCCAGTAACCTCACAGAAAGAGCCCGTCAGGAACAGCTTCTCACGCCAGGGGAGAGCCCAGGCTTGGCCAGGCCCCTCTCAGCCTGCACAGGAGTTCCTGAAACCACGCCCCTCTCAGGAAGTGACCATGGCTCAACGGGTTAAACAGGAAACTGGAAACCTGGCTACAGAAACAAAAATGGCTTAGCGTCTCACTCCTGGCAGGGGCCTGGGGCTGAGCGTTTAAAGGCACTGAGTCCTGACGATGCCTTTCTCTGTGTGAGTGCGTTTACATGTCCTCTTTCACAGAGATAATTGCTGGCTTCCTCAACACTACTTAAAAGACACACCTAGCTTGTTTCTGGCCCCCCATGCACAGGCCTGGATCCCAGGATGCTGCTTCTTCTCCTCCTTGGAGACCTGCGAAACCCTGCCTTAGGAGAGAAGGAGCTGTACCCCCACCACCTACCCACACCCAGCCGCAACTCTCTGCTCTCTCCTCTTTCCTCCCTTTGTCTCCTGGAATCAAATCAAACCAGTAGGACAAAATCACCCACACAGTCCAACTTTGACAGCTCTTTCCATGGGAAGCACTACTTTGGCCATTTCCCCCCGCAAGAAATACAATTGCCTCTATTATTCTCTGTGGCTTCTTTTCCTAATTAATTTGTATCCTCTCTGAAGGCAGAATCCATCCGTACATTCTCGCACTTGCCACAGAATCTGCAATACTGTGAGTCTCTGGGCATATGCTCAACACACAGGACTAGGATGGAGTGCATGGGTGAACTCAATCCAAGGTCATGGAATACCCACCTGCTCAAAGGCAAGCTGATGACTTGGAACTTTAAGGAGAAGAGAGGATGTCACATCACAGACAGAGGAGTCATACAGACTTGAGAGCAAGACTAAACTAGGGATTTCACTAGCGTGGTCACAAAGTATCAGGGTCACAAAGCCAGAGGTCCCCAGTCCAAGGAGAGGCACATCAATGAGTGGTGGAGAACACGGAAAAGGCCTGCTTCCCAGGCAGCCACCATATGCTTGTGGCCAGCCTGTGCACGGGGTACTCAGGCACTTGGGGGAACCTCCTGGTCCTTCTGGACACTGTCCCTAGCACTGCATCGACAGTGCCCATGGCATCGGAATTGCCTATCCGACATTCACGTTAGCTGTTCAGGCAATGGGAATAGATAACTGTGAGCAACCATGCCCACACTGGTCATCGTCAACTCACTGACATCCGCGGGTGCCCTAGTTCTCAAAGCAGCCCCAAGGGAAGGTCAATTTGTTTAAACATCTGTCCATAAGACTAGACTCTAGAAGAACATGTGCTTTCCCTCAGCTCCAAGTTCACACATGCTGTCCTGGCTGACAGGGCACTGGGTTAGTGGTTCTTTCTTCCTCCATAAGCATCAAGGCACCTGGAACCTGGCACCCATGCCTCCTCCTGACCCTCAGCACACTCACAGAAGCATCTGGACCCACCCATGCTCTGGGTCACATTCTCTGGCTTCATGCTCTCGAGCACCAACGAGACGGGAGGTGGAAGAATGCTGAGTTAAACCTCGAGGTCACCACAAGGCTTGCTTCTTGGGCCATTTTTTTCCCACTGAGGGTCACAAGGACATCTGGTAACCCATCAAGTCCACAGTCTTACAGCTCAAGAGAAGAGAGAGGATTTCAACTCTTGGCCTCAGTGCCTATCAACCCTGGCTTAGCCCACGGAGCCAAGCTAGGAAAGGGGCCACAGCGAGACTTGGCAGGTGACTGGCTGCCGTGATAGCAAATATGGTTATTTCACTCAAGACAATCTATTCCCAGGGGCAAAGCAAAGCAAAGACCCAAACAGAACTCACTTCTTCCTCTTCTATGCCAGTCAGGTCCCAGAAGTAGCCCAGTCGCATCTGTAATCTCTTCCAGTTCTCGAGAAACATGGTAGCTTAAAAAGAAAGAAAAAAATTCTATTAATTTTGAGCACTCTTAGGGTTCACCAAGAGGGGATAAACTTATAAATTTCAAATTTAGGGACTTTCTTTAAAGCATTTATTCCCTTCTCCCAACTTCTAGCTGGAACAACTCAAAATGCTCCACACCCTGGATAGGCCAATAGATATATTTAAAGGGAGACAGACAGACACACACACACACACACACACACACACATACACAGCCTTTTTCCTATTTCTCGGTTCTAAGAAAAGAGTAAACACTGATCTCAAGAAATGAAGGAAGAATGGGAGGATGAAGGAACTAAGAATGGAAGGGTTTGATGGTTTGTAGTCTTGTTTGACAAACCTCATCTTCCCTGTACGTCCTCTTCTCCTGCATCCTCCTCAACACTCTCACTTTTTTCTCCATCTTTCTGCCCCAAGCACAACTTCCCTTCTCTGGGCCAAAATCATCTCATTCTGAGGTTACGTAACATCTCCTTGTAGTTCTACCTGAGTCCAAGGTCTCAGTCTTCACCCCAATCCCACATGCAGTTGGGAGACTCATCTCCCTGAAGTGTCATTCATTCATTCTTCCAACTGCTTAGCAAATATTGGTTGAATGCCTACCATCTGACACACTCGGCAGCTTGCCTGCTCCAACCATAGGGAAGCCCAACATGCTGCAGAAAGAACCAGCTCCCTTGGCTCTATAGCCATGGCTTCTTATGCCAGGATTGGACACCTCATCCGGAGCCTGCTGATGGGCCAATCAGATTCTCTCATTTGAAAATTGAACTTCACCCCAAAGAGCTACAAAGAGAAGCAGAACTGGGACAAACCATGCAGCAGGTGAAAGAAAAAGTTTCTGATAGCTCCTCCCTTTCCAGTTCCCTAGAGGACTGGCTATATTTAATTCCCTGCATCCATGAGCTTGCTTCTTACTTTCTTATAATCTTTTACTATTTGAGCAAGCTTGAATGAATTCCTAATCCTAAAAACAAAACACAAAACAAAACCAAAAGCAAACAAACAAAACCTAGACCTAAGGTACCTGCAATATACAAAACACTGTTCTAGACATTTTGAGGGAGATTAGGAGAATCTGGTGTGGATTTTGCTCTCAAGTTGTTTAGTCTATGAGAAGAGATTTTAAATAACTACAGGACAAAGTATAAAATGATCAGGGACTTAAGAACAACACAGATAAAAGGCTGTGGGCATGCAGAAGAGGGGGTACCAGCTGCCAGAGCAGCTGAGCGGAGTCTTGAAGAGCAATGGCATTTGGGGAGCGCAGAGGGGCGGGGAGAGGGAGGATGTCAACAGCACCCGCAAACTTACAAGGGGTGCCTCTTGTCTAGATTCTCCCCTCTGGATATGGGGACCTTGTACATCTGGTCTAACCCACCTGTCCACATCTATTCCCACTGTTTGTCAATACACACCTCATGCCTGCACTGCTGCTGAGGGCATCACCTCGCTGTCCTCCTCATCCCCAGCTTGTGTAAGCTGCACCCTCTCCCATGCTACCCTCCAGCGCTGCCCACTTCCGTTCCTGACCAGTTCATCCTTTCCTGACCAAGTCCCATAAGATCAGTCTCCCAGGTCCTGCTCCTCTGCACTCCTGCCGCCCTTAGGTTTGGTGCCCTGGAAAAGCAAGGGGCGTGACAGTCCCTGAGGCCACCCCTACCCATCAACACCACCCCTGGTAAGAGCCTGGGTGCCCTCTACTGCCTGCCGCGTTGGACCAGCAGCTGCCATTCAGGTGTGCAGTGTAGTAACAGGACTGCACACTCTTCCTCGGCGCCTACCTGCATCTGTTCATCTGGGGCACAGCACAGGGCTGAGCACAGCAAACAGACTGGCTGAGTGGATGGTTACTTAAAGCTACATTTGTTTCACTTGGTGAATCTGTATCTTTTGTCCCTGGGATTTGAGACCTTTTCACCTGCGAGCATCCTGACCTCTGGACCCTGGTCTTGGCCTGGGGATGCTCTCCAAACAAGGGGGATGCCCCTCCTTTTCCTGCACTGTTCCCAGTGCCTGAGAGGGCTCTGCACATAGACCGTGGTCTCTGTGAAGGAGAGAAGTCAGACTGGGAACAGATGACAGGGCAACAGAGTCACTGAGGGGGAGACACAGGGACGCGGAGGACCATCATGACGATGGAAAGCAGCTCCCAGCTCCCGGTGGGAATCACGTGCCAGGCACGTGCAGGGCTCTGCACACACGTCCCGTTCGCGGTCAAGAGAACACTACAGGGCAGGACAGGGTACTTCACCCACTTGACAGATGAGGACAGCGATGCTCCAAGTTTGAGGACCACCCTCTGCCCCAGGTTACTCAGCACCTTGGCTAAGAGGCCTGACTTCAGTGACACCGGGTAAGGTCCACCTTGGCTGATACAGGGTGGGACTGAAACCCAAGTTTAGGACTACCTGACCCGGAAGCCAGTGTCCTTAACCTCATCCCTTTGCTTCTCCCTTCCCTACTCTTCAACAGGACTTCACTGTCTTCCCAAAGTTCCCTGAAGTTTGAAGGCAGAACGTCAGAGGAGCCAGGCCTGACGCTTCCACCAGCCCCGGGTCCTGCTGACCTGTTTCAGGGAGCCCTACTCCTGCCCCACCAGCAGCCCCGCCACTTCTCCCAGCCTTCTTCCTGGCTGGCTTGGGCCCTGGCCCAGGCCCACCCAGCACTGTACCACGGATCATAATAACCATGTAATGAGAGGTATCACTATTATTTTTAATTGTAATTTGTAGGCAGTCATGCCCAGGGGCTCATGGCTGCTGTAACCAAATACACAATCACATAAAACACACAGCAAGCCTGTTAAAATAACAAAGCCAAATGCTAAGCCAGGAAGCGCTGACACAATCCCACCCTATTTGCTTTCCCTGCGCTGCTGCTAAGTGAGAGGAAGCCAGAGGAGCCAGGGGTGGGGAAATGGTTGCAGACCTCAGAAGGGATGGGAGGTATCTGTTCATCCACTGAGCAGAGAAAAGAGGCAGTTGTTGGGATTTGAAAGTGGGAAGGTACAGCTGAAAACCAAGTTTCCCTACGACAAGGAAACACACATCCCAGGAACGGTCTTAAGTGATGGTGGACCAGAGTTACTACACGTCAGCTACTCAATCACGGTAATATCTGCAAGATAGATTCATGGCAATGATGGTGTGACATATCAAAACATGGATGTGTATTCTGGGCTCCCATCAGTTCAACTGGATTTGGGGTGATTACAAGATGCTGATTTTTGAGAAGGAGGCACAGAGCTGCCTGGGACCGCCCAGGCCACAAGCTGCAACTTCACTTTGTTCTCCCGACCCTTCCTGTGAACAGTTCCAGCGCTACACGGCCACAGGTGCCATGTCCTCCGACTCCCTGCCCTTATTTTGTGGGTTGACACTGCCCCTGGGCAGCGGTCGTTCTCCCTGGGAGAACAGTCACCCCTGGACGCCTTCCTCTGTGGCCTGGTCTCACTGGAATCTTTCCAGCCCAGTTCCATCTCCACCCACGTAGAGCTGCCCACGGGAGATGGAGGCCACTGGGTCCAGTTCTGGCAGCGGTGCTGGAACAGACCTCGCCTCTCTCCTGCTCACACTCCCGGGATGTGTGACTCACGGCCCCGTCCTGGCGTGTCCTCCAGGTTGCGTGGAGTCCGGGCTAAACCTAGCAGTTTCTGCAGCAGGATCGTGGCCCTGTCGGTCTGTGCTCCGATGGGAAAGATGAGGGCCTGCACTGTATGGATGAGTGAAAGGGAGGTGGCTACTCCCAATGGGCTGAAATATGTCCCCTTGGTCCCTTCCTTAACACCCATGGGTGTGTCTTCCTAGAAATGTCCAGTGACCACAGGGTGGTTATTTCAGGTTATTCTAGTTTGTAAGAATAGAATGTGTGTGTGTCTGCGTGTGTGTCTGTGTGTGTGTTTATGGTCAGATGGCTGTGGCCCAGAGAAAGTTTATTACCCTGAGACTCTGGGGGGAAGGGAGGAGGAGGAAAATGAAGGAACTATTTGTTCCTTCCTTCACAAATCCCTTTGGTGAGAATATTGAAAACATCCCTCTGGCATTAAGTAAAATCTCTGCAGTCTACACTCGCAGTGTCCCGGAAATTGCACCGAACATGGAGGCAGGAGACTGGGTCTGGGCCCACTTTAACCCCCAGATAAAGGTGACCATGGCAGTCACCCCACCACTCTGATTGTGACACCAAATGACATCTAGGACTTTGCACGTCTTAGGCGATGTACCTGGAAGTGCCTATGAATGTGCTGGGGTTTTCAAAGCATGCATGGGTTCGATTTCCAAATAAATCCTACATGAGATTAATACAAGATTAATATTATCTCCTTGAAAAATACATATAAAGCCACAGAGGGGATTCCTAGTTCTACTCATATGTATGAGTAAAGGAAAGAAAGCGATTGTCCCTAAAATACTTCCTGAGACATTAAGGACTAAATACAAAGGAAGTAAACCAAAGGATATGGGCTTTAGAGCTTGATCACTGTACCTATTTAAAGGTACCCCCCCCCCATAGAAGCAAGCCTCATAGTGATGACCTACCCCACAGAGCCATGAAGATGGAGAAGAAGACGGTGGCAGGGTTGTCAAACAGGTGGCTGGCCCGTGCCGTTCCACAGGCTGAGCTGAGGTTCCAGTAGTCACAGGACTTGTCACACAGGGGACACATGGTGAAGGCATTCTGCTGGTCACACATCTCTTTGCTGCAGAAGACAGAGGCTGCTGGGTCAGGGTGTGGGTGGTGGCGCTCCAGCAGGACCCTCCCCAAGTCCACTGCCCCCCAAAACAGCTTCCGCTTCCGAATCCCTGGTTGCGCTTAGCAGCTCCATCAGCGAGGTGTGTTACAGAGTTGGGACTGGATTCCTCCCCTCGGGAGTGTTAGTCTTACATCTCTTATATCTTGTGTTAAAAAATGGATGGGCTATCTTCTGAGGTATGGAGCCCCCTGTCACTAGAAGTGGCCCAACAGAAAGTTAGTGACCATCTATCAGAGATGCTGTGCATTGGATGATGGCACATAAAGTCCATTCGAGATGTGCTGAGTCTGCGGGGTTGGTGGGGAGCATCAACAGCTGCGATTAAATCCCCTGCCGAGGTTAGATTCCCTCATCCTCATTCAAGCACGGGCTGTCTCATCAACGTGTAAGGCTGGTCACACGCAGGACCCAACACAAGTGAGCAGCTGGACCAGCACAAGCTCCTCCTTCCGAAAGGAGAAGCCACATGAAGAATGGAGTCAGGTGGGTGGAAGTCCATTTCTAAATGCCTTAGCCACGTAACCATTTGTAGGATGGGGATTAGTAACTTCGACTTAATAAGAATTATCACAGACGTGGAGAACAAATGTATGGATACCAAGGAGGCAAAGGGGCAGTGGGATGAATTGGGAGACTGGGATTGACAGGTATATACTACTGATACTATGTATAAAATAGATAACTAATGAGAACCTGCTGTATAACACAGCAAACTCTACTCAATGCTCTGTGGTGACCTAAATGGGAAGGAAATCCAAAAAAGAGGAAATATATGTATACATATAGCTGATTCACTTTGCTGTACAGTAGAAACTAACACAACATTATAAAGCAACTATACTCCAATAAAAATTTTAAAAAATGAAAAAAAGTTTTAAAAAGCAAAAACATAAATAAATATAATAACCATGAAGACAGGATGAAGGAGGCTGGAAGAATAAGGCAAATTCTTCTAAAGCCTAGATTCCAAGATACTCGGAGAAAGAAGCACAAATCAACCATCACCTATATTCTCACCTATTTTCAACGTATTTCTGATTACAGGATTCATGGATAGATTTGAAATTCCATTCATTCATTAGGTGATTAGCTGGACCCAATAAATTTAGGCTCTTAGGAGTGCTTGCAAATAAGAACTGAAGCGTTCTCAGCCCTAACTGGCTTCCCCAGTTAACCCTCCACACTACATTCTGGTAGGAAAATGAATGAACTCATCACTCTGGTGTGTAACACTACCCCTGGGGGATGGGTAGATGGCTAAGCTCATGGTTTGGGGAAAAGGGGTGGAGAACTGGAGACTTCATGAAAATGAAGCACTGGCTGTTCTCACAGAGCAGCTGGAGGAGACAGTGATGGGGCGGCAGGGGATCCCAGGCTGAAGCCACAGCTGGATTTCGTCAAAAAAGGCAGCAGAGGGCGCTACTGAGCACAGCACAGTCGGAAGCGGCTGCCGGCGGAAGGAGCTGGTACCTGGGTGCTGAAGCCCGGGATTAGATAAAACCCAGAAACCTGCAGGATGCCTACATCTAGTTCCCCATCGCTAAGCAGTCAAAAGGATTCACCCAGGGCTGTCACTGTCCGTCAAGCCCCAGCTTTCAGGCTTGTTTTTTATGAGCCATGGCAGGGAAAGGCTTTCTGTGTGAGAGAATGGAAACTCCAGGTCTCTGAGGATAAATCCCAGTTCCTCCACTGACTTGCTGCTAAGCTCTCCACTGGCAAGTGTCAAGGGTGGTGACTCACTCACGTCAAGAATATTGAATAGTAATTTCTTAATAATAAGTTCAGCCGTGCTAGCTTCACCTGGGCATGAGCTTATTGGTAACTGGAGAGCAGGGTTTATTTTAAGTCTTCTGGGCCAGACACATGTTGGCTGCCTGGTGGAGGAGTTGCTGCTTTCCCAGAGAGGAGATATACCTCCTAGAAAACAGGCTCACATGGAAAATGGTGAGTCTGCACAAAGTCTAGTAAAGAGCTTTGCTTCTAAGCCGTGTCTGAGAAGACATGAGTTCTTCTCATATCTTTGTTGCAGAGGTGTTTTTTTTTTTTTTTTTTAACACATAAAGGTGTGGGGGGAGGGGGAGTAATCCTAGAACACCTAATCTCAGTCAATACTAGTCAATGCTAAAAGGTCAGGAGTAAAAAAAGTATTAGCCCCCAACTCGGTGCACTTTGAAACTTAAGTGCTGTGTACATTTAAGTGGTTTTAAAATTAGAATGCAGTCAACTGCCAATCAGTTGCACAAATGGCAGCCATGGTAGTACAGATACTCCTCACATCATTTAAGCTTGAAGTCAGATGCTCTATGTATATTGGGTTGGGGTTTTTTTGTTTCCTCTTTTGGGTTTTTTGATGCAAGCAATTTAAACAGGGTTCTGGAGAAATTCTGCCTTAGGATGGCATTAAAAGGACTTTGTAGTCTCTGAAAGAGGCTGCCTCTAGAGAAGCTGAAAGATGGGGGAAGCTCCCCTAGAACTGAAGTCAGGTCTGGGTCATTCACTAGCTGTGCTAGCCACAAATTCCTACGTAAAAGTAACAGTGGCTATACTGTATCTCTTCAATCTATCATCTTCTCTGGGAGGCAGAAGAAGGCTGATGAATGGCTGACCATAGGTGAACCAAGACCCCAGAGTGGGTGGTGTTCTCAATAAGTGACCCACTGCTCACCAGTCAGGTGACACAGGGCTGTACTAGCCACAAAGGGAGGCAATTATTCAGGAAATTCAGACAGAACATCTGCTATTAAGGTCTCAGATCTAAACTAACCATTTTTTTAAAATATGGTTTCGAGTAAACAGCTTTAAACAAATGTTCCAGTCTTTCCTATGCATGTAAGCCAATGGGGAACAAATGCAACCAACCCCTTGCTAAGTCGAGGAAGGTTCTATAGATGTATCATGCACATATGGAATTATTACTTACAAGTGATGCTTGCATCTCACATTATTATTGGTGATAAAAGGTGCCACTTAAAGTTCCACATATGGGACTTCCCAAGTGGCACAGTAGATAAGACTCTGTGCTCCCAAGGCAGGAGGCCCGGGTTCAATCCCTGGTCAGGGAACTAGATCCCACATGCATGCCACAACTAAGAGTTCGCATGCTGCAACTAAGAGTTCATATGCCGCAACTAAGGAGCCCACCTGTCACAACTAAGACCTGGCACAACCAAATAATAAATAAATAAATAAATAAAAATAAAGTTCCACATAATGTAAATTTTCTGGTTTGGATGCTGTACTGTAGTTATATAAGCCATAATCACTAGAGGAAAGTGGATGAAGGGTACCCTGGGCCCCTCTGTGCTATCTTTATCACGGCTTGTGAATCTATACTGTCTTCAAAATAAAACATTTGTTAAAGTGATACACAGATGCTAAATTCCAGGCTCAGTGCCAAAATTAGAAACCTTTAAAATCATCCCATGAAACGTGCAAATTTTTAATCATGCTTAGGAATGGCTGATAGACACAGACCCTAGAAGAGTACGAATTCCTTTGGATTCAGTATTGGGACGTCGAGGCTATTCCTTTGCTGATGAGGAGTGGTATTTTGTGAGTTTTCATCAGGCCCATAGAACCTGGACTTTTGAGAGCTATGCAACTATGATTAAGGAGCAGTTCTCAAACACTGCATAATATGCTTAATTTTTTCTATTTACACCTTCCTGATCTGCTACACCCTACCCCGAGTCTGAAAAACTTACAACCAAAATTTCAAGCTTTATAACAGCCAATTTCAAACTTTTTTTTGTTACAGAAAGTTAAAAAACAGTTTTAAAAAATTTTACAACAGATTCCAGTATGTGAACATATACATACCCTCCTTCCATAAACACACTAACATCACTAAAGTAAATGTCATGAAACAATTCTGATACTTCCTTCTCGTGATGAATACTAATGATATATTTCATTCTACTCTATCTTACCTTACTCTAGTTCATTTAAAAGATAACTATTAAATTGATTCTATAATCCACTAATGGGCTGCTATCCATAGTCTGTAAAACATCACACACTCCGAGACATCTGCAGTGATAATGTCCGCATTTCACACGCATCTAAACCTGCACGTATATGGGTGTCCACGCGTGTGCAAGGATAAATGACTTTGCAGCTTGTGTAGACCATGGTCATTTTCAGCTGCAGTGGTCGCTGTCACATGCATTCCTGCGTAGGGAACCAGGGCACAAGTTCTAAGTACTGATGCAAACCAGCACACAGATACCCTACCCACTGCACTGCGTTGGTTCTCAGCACATGATACGGAGTCCTCAGCTTGGATCAACCTGAGACCCAGCTTCCCAGGGATCACAACTGAGCAACTGAGCCGTGTTTTCTGAGGATGCACCGGGGATGAGGGGTAGCTGGAGCACCTGGGCTGCCGAGGAGGGTAAGAGCCCTGGGGAAGACTGCACCGCTTACCGGAAAACGCGAAGACACTGGAGCAGGTAGCACTCAAATGCCAACCCTGACAGTTTTTAATTGCTGAAGTTGGACAAGTTAAGTGATGACCTCATGTAGCATTCATGTCTCCATCTCTCTGAGGTGAGAATAATAACAGCTATTGTTGACAACACTGATCTCTACAAGATCAAAGAAACAGCACACAAAAGCCACCTATCGCCATGCCTGGTACAACTAACACCAGGAATTTGGTAAGTATTTGTTCTTCCTTCATGCTATGGAAGGCAGAGCCCTGAAAATATAGCTCCTTTAACAAAGGTCCCAGAACTCCAGTCAAGAATCCTGGACAGATGAGAGCAGAGTTTTATACACAAACATATCAAACCTTTACCTTTACACCAAAGTATTTAGCTTTATTTGATAGCTACTGACACGGCCATACCCAGTTTCTCTAATTTGCAAGAGCTTTTCTATAGAGTCACAGTGGCAAGAGCCACCTGGTTCCTATCACTGGAGGATACGCTTTCCTCAAAGAGCACAGCTCTTGGCCGTTTACTCAGGTTGGCCCCGACTTCCCGCATCTGTACCCCAACTGCAGTGGACAACGCAGGCTGACCAGTGTCCCCATCCCCCAGACTATTGAGGGAGCATCCCTGCTGGCCCAGTGTCATCTTCCCCACGGCCACAACTGACTGGCCCAGAGCCTTCACTTAAGCCAAAAAGACTCAACAGGACTTTCTCACTTGGAACCAATCAAGTATAAAGTTCTGAGATATGACACCCATGAGCTACCAGCAGCAATGCCTACATCCAATGGAGAAACTCTGCAGTGAAACAAAGAAATACTAGAAAGAATCAGAGACAGGTAGTAAATAGCACGCGTCCCTATTTCCACAGTCCCTTGGGCTAGTCACATGCCTATCACTGGGTCCCCTGAGGGCCCCCCCACCAGAACCCTAAGGATAGATTCCCTTTTTTTGCTTAAGCTAGTTCACATGCGTTTCTATCATTTGCAACTGAAAGAGTATTAAAATACACAAATGAGGGACTTCCCTGGTGGTCCAGTGGTTAGGACTCCCTGCTTCCACTGCAAGGGGGCTGTGTTCAGTCCCTGGTCAGGGAACTAAGATCCCCAAAGGCTCGAGGCACGGCCAAAAAAAAAAAAAAGTAAAATACACAAATGATGCTTCGGTTTGCAAAGCCAGTTCTGGAGATGGCAAGAGCTTTAAATTCTAAATGTTGGTTAAGTGTCTCTTGTCTCTTATACTCTATTTCCACATAAGTTGATTCATGCAACAATAATTTATCAATATTTTGCTGTGTGCCAGACGCTGTCTACTTTAGTCCTCACGACACCACCATGAAGTAGATGTTACTATCACCATTTCACAGCCAGGGAAACCCAGAGTCAGGGAGTGAGGTACACAGTCAGTCCTAAAGGATGCTCTTTTTAAGTGCCTATTTTCTTTGTAGCATCTCTCTTCTCCATCAGGACCAGCCTTTGTTCTGTCTCTTGGATCCCCAAGAGCCCCACCACAGGGCCTGTCACCTCCTTCAGTCTCTGAAATCCTGAGCCAGGGCTGAGGCGTCCTCAGCTCCAGAGCTGCCTGCTTCTGCAGATGGCCTCACAGCATTTTATCCCAGCAGTGTCTGACCACATAGACGCCTTCCCTACCCAGTGCCACTCAACACTTCCTGCCTTTGCTCGTCTGGGAAACCAGAGGGAAAAAGTCATGAAACCAAGGGGTAAAAAGCTTTTCTCAGTCATGACTTATTTTTCACCAGTTATCTTCCACCTGCCTAATCAGACCCTGGTCCTGGAGAAGAGCTTGACCAAGAAAGGAAGTGGCCATACCCAGCATGGCTCTAAGCTGTTCCCAGAATCCGCTGCTCCCACACCTCTCAGGACTGAGAGGGAAGGGAAGGGGGAAGGAGGACAGAGGGTGAGCCTTTGGAAGGAAACATGTGAAATGTACAATGTACTTGCAACTGGGATGAAACTGCAAATGACTTACACGTGGGAACTGAGCCTTTTCGTTTAAAGCTGACTCACCTGGGAATATCTTCTTCGATTGTTGCACATCCATAAAGAAACACGATGACCCCGATGACGGAAGACGGGATGAGGAAGGATGTATATAATCCCAGCCAGGCAAAGTACAGTCCAATTTTTTCTCCAAAATACTTTCTGGAAAACGAAGAAAATAAAACATATATTGAGAAGATCACAGATTTTCCTTCTTTCTGTTTGCTCTAAACCTGACGATGGGTTGGCACAAATGGAAAGGGACAGAAGTTACATGGGGAAGGGGAGACCTCAGCAAAGGGAATCAACAACCGCTCTTTTCTGAAATGAATCGCATATACACACCTGTCCTGGCTGTTCATGTAAAGAAGCTGCAAGAAGGAACCCAGCCCTAACAGCAAACTGAAAAAAAAAATGCCATACATTTTGGCATCTTTACCAGACAAACATGAATAACATATTGGAATTTCATGAGTGCCACAGTACTCAACTCAGAGAAAAACACACCTTTTTGAAACCAGCTTATTTAAACAAAACACACAAATTTGGGGACACGTATACTGATGTATACAAACCAACATAGATACATTCATAGAAAAATGACTAGAAGAAATTCAATAAAATACAAGTCATGATTTCTTTAGCTGATGGGATTATGGGTGGGTTTTATTTATTTTTTATCTTTCTGCATTTTTTAACTCTCTACTTTGTTCATGAATTACTTTTATAATAAAAAGTGATTTCTTTTAAAAAGAAAAGGTACCAACCCATATCTTTTTGTTCCCCACTTCATAAAGTTAGTAAATGACCACAGCAAGCCTCTAAAGAGGGGTTTTCCCTTAGATGAATATTGATTATGAATAACTGATGAGAAAAACACAACCCACAGAGAAGTATATTTTATTTCTCACGCACCCCTGACATAAAACACAGGAGGGAAATAGGAGCCCAGCCCACCCTTTGATGAAAGGACTAGAAAATAAGGAGAACAAATAAAATCTATGCATCCACCAACAGAGCACAGCCTCCACTTAGGAAGCAGACATTGCCAGGAAATGTAGCTTCCACCCTAATAACAAAAGAAAGCTGGATAATCTGTGAAAGCAGGACTTTTCATGAGCCCATCAGACAGTGGAGGTTGCAAGATAACCAGGTGAGCTGAATTTTTTTTAATAAATTTATTTATTTATTTATTTATTGGCTGCATTGGGTCTTCGTTGCTGCACATGGAGCAATATGTTTCTCTAGTTGCGGCGAGCGGGGGCTACCTGGCTACTCCTCGTTGTGGTGCACAGACTCCTCATTATGGTGGCTTCTCTTGTTGCAGATCACAGGCTCTAGGCACATGGGCTTCAGCAGTTGTGGCACATGGGCTCAATAGTTGTAGATCACAGGCTCTAGAGCACAGGCTCAATAGTTGTGGTGCACAGGCTTAGTTGCTCCACGGCATGTGGGATCTTCCTGGAGCAGGGATCGAACCTGTGTCCCCGGCACTGGCAGGTGGATTCTTAACTACTGCACCACCTAGGAAGTCCCCCAGGTGAGCTGAATTTAAAAAAAAAAAAAAATGATGAGCTCCTCCAAAGAAAGATGGGACACGTGACAGCTTCGTGTTTGGCAGAGCATGGCAGGGAAAGGCCCTCACCATAAAAGTGAATGAGAAGAAATAGCTAACATTTTTAAGGTTCTGGAAGCTGAATGCAGGTCAGCATGACAGATCAGAATAACTGGGAGCTCCAGCCGCAAGAGGAGTTTGCACTCAAGATCCCACCCGACGACCGCCACCTGGCTACTCATGAGAAAAATCGTGGGCAAGGTAGGAACCAGAGAGCCCCCTTGGATGCACACAGGCCTGAAAGCCCATCACCTCCCAGAACCATCCTTCATTCAAATCAAAAGCCTTAAGCACAGAGTAATAAGGATCAGTAGTCTGACACTGGAGGAGGGGCAGGAGAGAGGCCCCCTGTGGCAAAGGACGGAAAGGGAAGGGTGAGGACCAATTTCCAGTGCTCCACGGCCCACAGGAAGCACATGGTAACAGCATCCTGCTGCTGAAGGCGTCTGAAGTCCACAGTACACTGAGTGACTCTAACACCACCAAAATCCAAAGCCACCTCCACCTCTGACTGGACTGACTCCACTCCCCTCACGAACTGCCTGACAAAGAGACATAAGCCCATTTCTGGGTGTAAATACCATTTATTTCAGTTTCTACTGTCCTTTCAAACACTATGTCCAGAATTCAATAAAAAATCTTGAGAAATCACCAAAACCAAAGTTGCTCTAGATGCCAGAATTATCATACAGGGACTTTAAAATAATTATAATAACATGTAAGGAAGACTCTAATACAAAAGAAGGACACACACATGAGAAAATTGGGACTTTCCATAGAGAGACAGAAATTTAAAAGTATAACATGGGAAGAATCAAGATGGCAGAGTAGGAGGATGTGCGCTCACTCCCTCTTGCAAGAGCACCGGAATTACAAGTAAATGCTGAACAACCATCGACAGAAAGACACTGGAACTCACCAAAAAAAACCACCTCACATCCAGAGACAAAGGAGAGGCCACAATGAGACAGTAGGAGGGGCGCAATCACGTTAAAATCAAATCCCATAAATGCTGGGTGGGTGAATCACAAGTTGGAGAACAGTTACACTGCAGAAGTCCTGAGGGTTCTGAGCCCCATGTCAGGCTTCCTAACCTGGCGGTCCAGCAACGGGAGGAGGAATCCCCAGAGAATCAGACTTTGAAAGCCAGCGGGATTTGATTGCAGGGCCTCCACAGGACTGGGGGAAACGGAGACACCACTCTTGGAGGGCACACAAAAAAGTGTGCTCACCAGGACCCAGGCGGAAGGAGCACTGACCCCATAGGAAACTGAACCAGACCTACCTGCTGGTGTTGGAGGGTTGCTTGTAGAGGTGGGGGGCAGCTGTGGCTCACCGAGGAGACAGGGGCACTGGCAGCAGGGGTTCTGAGAAGTGCTCATTGGCATGAGCCCTTCCAGAGTCCACCATTAGCTCCACCAAAGAGCCTGTAAGCTCCAGTGCTGGGTCGCCTCAGGCCAAATGACCACCAGGGTGGGAACACAGCCCCACCCATTGGCAGACAAGCAGATTAAAGTGTCACTGAGCTCCACCCACCAAACCGCATTAAAGTTTTACTGAGCTCCAGCCACCCAGCCCAATCTGCCATCAGTCCCTCCCATCAGGAAGCACCCACGAGCCTCCTAGACAGCTTCCTCCACAAGAGGGCAGACAGCAGAATCAAGCAGTATCAGCGCTATTTCATCTTGTGGAACTGAAAATCACAGCCACAGAAAGACACAGAAAATGAAAAGGCAAAAGACTTTGTACCAGATGAAGGGACAAGATAAAACACCAGAAAAACAACTAAATGAAGAGGAGATAGGCACTCTTCCAGAAAAAGAATTCAGAATAATGATGGTGAAGATGATCCAGGACTTTGAAAAAAGACTAGAGGCAAAGATTGAAAAGTTGCAAGAAAAGTTTACCAAAGACCTAAAAGAATTAAAGAACAAACAGAGATATGCAACACAATAACTGAAATGAAAAATATACTAGAAGGAACCAATAGCAGATTAACTGAGGCAGAAGGACGAATAAGAGAGCTGGAAGACAGAATGGTGATAATTACTGATGCAGAAAAGAATGAAGAAAAAAGAATGAAAAGAACTGAAGACAGACTAAGAGACCTCTGGGACAATATTAAATGCACCAACATTCACATTATAGGGGTCCCAGAAGGCGAAGAGAGAGAGAAAGGACCTGAGAAAATATTGGAAGAGATTATAGTAGAAAACTTCCCTAACATGGGAAAGGAAATAGCTATGCAAGTCCAGGAAGCACAGAGAGTCCCAGGCAGGATAAATCCAAGGAGAAACACACCAAGACATAGAGTTAGTCAAATGGACAAAAATTAAAGACAGAGTAATGTTATTAAAAGCAACAAGGGAAAAATGACAAATAACATACAAGGGAACTCTCATCAGGTTAACAGCTGATTTCTCAGCAGAAACTCTGCAAGCCAGAAGGGAGTGGCACAATATATTTAAAGTGATGACAGAGAAGAACCTACAACCAAGAATACTCTACCCAGCAAGGATCTCATTCAGATTTGATGGAGAAATCAAAAGCTTTACAGACAAGCAACAGCCAAGAGAATTCAGCACCACCAAACCAGCTCTACAACAAATGCTAAAGGAACTTCTCTAAGTGGGAAACATAAGAGAAGCAAAGGACCTACAGAAACAAAAACAAAACAAAGAAAATGGTAATAGGAACATACATATCGATAATCACCTTGAAGGTAAATGGACTAAATGCACCAACCGAAAGACACAGACTGGCTGAATGGATACAACACAAGAGCCATATATATGCTGTCTACAAGAGACCCACTTCAGACCTAGGGACACATACAGACTGAAAGTGAGGGGTTGGAAAAAGATATTCCATGCAAATGGAAATCAAAAGAAAGCTGGAGTAGCAATACTCATATCAAACAGATTTTAAAATAAAAAACAAAAGTATAACATGGACATACTAGAGCAAAAAAGTTACATCAGATATGAAAAAAATGTCTTCATTAGAGTGCCTTAGCAGGTGACTGAATGCAGCCAAAGGAAGACTCAACAAACCTGAATATAAGTCAATGAATGTTATCCAAACTAAGATACAAAGAGTAAAGAAGAAAAAAGAATCTAGCAATCAAGAGCTATAGGCAATATCAAAGGATTTATCATACATGTAACTGAAGTCCCAGAAGGATTAAGAGAAACAGGACAGAAGGAATATCTGGATGGATTATGGTTAAGAATTGTCCAAAATTAATCAAAAACAACAAAACAGATCCAAGAACTCCAGAGAACCCCAAGCAGAATAGATACAAAAACAAATATAAAACCCCACTTACCTAGACACATCACAATCAAACTTCTGAAAACCAAACAGAGGAAGAAAAATCTTTAATTAAACTGGATTGGTGGGGGGGGGGGGGGGGAATAGGAATGAGGAAAGGAGGGTATTATATACAAAGGAACAAAGGTAAGATTTATAGACAATTTCTTGGCAGAAACTACGCAAGCCATAAGATAACAGTGGCAACTTTAAAGTATGGGGGTAAAAAAAACAAAACAGTCAACCCAGAATACTATACACATAGAAAATAGCTTTCAGAAATGAAGACAAGGGACTTCCTAGGTTGTACAGTGGTTAAGAATCTGCCTGCCAATGCAGGGGACATGGGTTCGAGCCCTGCCCCAGGAAGATCCCACATGCCATGGAGCAACTAAGCTACTGAGCCTGTGCTCTAGAGCTCGTGAGTCACAACTATTGAGCCCATGTGCCACAAGTACCAAAGCCCACATGCCTAGAGCCCATGCTCTGTGACAAGAGAAGCCACCGCAATGAGGAGCTCTCACACCACAATGAAGAGTAGCCCCCACTCGCCACAACCAGAGAAAGCCCGTGTGCAGCAACAAAGACCCAACACAGCCAATTAACAAATAAATTAATTTAAAAAAAGAAGCCTCATGAATACAATAGGATTTTTTAAAGAAAAGTAATGAAGACTAAAGAAGACTATTTCAGCAAGCAAAAGCTGAGGAAATTCATTGCCAACAAATCTGCACAAGAAACGTTAAAGGAAGTTCTTTAGTTAAAAATCTAGATCCACACAATGAAACAGAGAGTACCAGAAATAGTAAAAAGAAAGGTAAGTATAAAGACATTTTTCTTATTTTGATCTTTTTAAAAGAAAATTCACTGTCTAAAGCCTTTATGACTCAATAGGGGCAATATCGTCCCGAGGGGGATAAAACGGGTTCTTTGGAAGCCAAAAACTATCTTATTTATTACAGTTATTTTTAGGCCTCCAGAAGGTCAAAGAATATAAACCGACATATAGGACGTTTGTAGTATTTCAAGGGGAAAGAGGGGATTTAGGAAAAAAATGTTTACAAAGTGTCTTAGGGAAGAAACAATGGAAAAAGACTCTGAGAAACATTACTATAGAACAAACCAGTAACAATGTATTGTGGGGTTTACAGTATACATCAAAGTGAAATGTATGTAATAGTAGAACAAAAGATAGGAGGGAAGAAATCGAGGTATGCTGTTGTAAGATTCTTATGTTCTATGTGAAGTGGTATAATAGTATTTGAAAGTAAAATGTGACAAGTTAATGACGTATTTCGTAAACCCTAGAGCAACTGCTAAGTTTTTTAAATGGGTATAACTAGTAGGCCAATGTTGGCAGTAAAATGGAATCATAAGATACACTTATTTTAAAAGAAAGTGGGAAAAGAGGAAAAACAGAGACAAAGAACAAACAGAACAGGAGAAACAAATAGTAATATGGTAACTCTAAAATACAAATACATTAATGATTACATTAAGTATAAATGTATAAGAAACCCACTTAAAATATAAAAGCATATATAGAATAAAAGTAAAGGGCTGGAAAAAGACATACCATGCCAACACTAATCAAAAGCAAGCTGATACAAACAAAATAATCTTGAGTTCAAAGATCATTACCAGGTATAAAAAGGGACATCAAATAATCATAAAGTGATCAATCCACTGAGAAGACCTAATAATCCAAAACATATTCAGTAAAATACATATGTCAAATGCATAGATCAAAATGCATGCCATAAAATCTGATAGAACTGAAAGGGCAAACAGACGAAACCTCCAGTATAAATTAGAGACTTCAGTACTTCTCTTTAGTAGTTGACAGAACAAGTACAGAAAAGCAGTAAGGATATAGAAGGCACTTCAAACCAGCTTGACCGAATTGACATTTATACAACACTCCACCAGACAACAACAGAAAACACATTCTTTGCAATACACATTCATGAAGACAGACCATATTCTGAATCATTAAGCAAATCTAACCAACTTAAAATAATTGAAATAATAAAAATGTTGTACCATGACCACAACTGAATTAAACTAGAAATCAACAGCAGAAATCTGCCCGGAAAAAATCCACAAATATTTGGAAATTAAACAATATCCTTCTACATAACCCATGGGTCAAAGAAGAAATCACAAAGGAAATTAGAAAATATTTTTGACTGAGTGAAAATAAAAACACACATATCAAAATTTGTGGAATGCCATTATACTTAGAATGCCAGTAATACTTAGAAATTTATAGCATTGAATACTTGGTACCAAAACATGAAAGGTGTTTTTTTTTTTAAAGTTCATCCAGAATTTCTTTTATTGAAGTAGAGCTGATTTACAATGTTGTGTTAGTTTCAGGTGTACAACAAAGTGACTCAGTTATACATATATGTATATTCATTCTAAAACAAGAAAGCTTTAAATCAATCACCTAAGCTTGCACTTTAACTGGAAAAATAAATTAAACTCAAAGCAAACAGAAAGAAGGCAATAATAAAGGGGGAGCAGAAATGAATGAAATTAGAAAGAGAAAAATCAATGAAACCAAGAGCTGGTTGTTTGAAAGGATTAATAAAATCAATAAATATTTAGTCAGACTGATGAAGAAAATAAAGGATAAAACATGAATTACCAATATTGGGAATAAAAAAGAGACATCACTACAGTTCTTATCTTCCGTGTCAGTGAATGTGATGCTATTAGTTATTTTTCCAAGGATGTTCACCTCACCTTCTTCACTAGTCCATCACCCATCTCCAGAAGAAGAGAGGGGAAGAGAGAAGGCAGGAGACAGATGAGACATAATAAACACAAATTGCCCTGGTGCTTTCATCTTGATTGTCTTGTTTCACCTCACTTTTCATTCTCACAATATCTTTTCCAGGTGAGCACACTGACCCTCCCTGGATACACAGACTTGTCTAAGGTCACACGGCCAGTGCCTGACAGAGGATCAGTATCAGAGCAAGAATTTGATCTCTTGTCATGGGTCCCCTCCATGTCTGGTGCTCTTGCCAACGTAACAACAGCAGCAACAGTAACTGATGTTTATTGGGGGCTAATTATTTGCCAAGCTCCATTCTAAGAAGAGTATAAATATTATCTTATTTTTTAGTCCTCACAACCCTATGAGATAGTATGTTATTATCCTCAAATTACAGATGAGGAAACTAAAGTACAAAAAGTTGGTTAACCCAAGGTCACACAGCCAGTAAGAAGCAAAGACAAGATTCAAATTCAGTGAGTTTAACTTGAGATTCCAGCTCTTAATGTCCACATTATACTGATTTACAGGAGGGATTTAGAGAAGAAAAGGAAATGGTTGGGTAGAAGACATGCCCAGGGCAAATATGCTAAGTTCTAAAAGGACCACACAGCCACCCATCCAACCCCCATCCCCGACCATGATCTCACACTTTTTTCCAGCTCTGAAGCTTTCCCATCACAGCATCCCATCCAAGGCATCCAGCCACTCGGAGACATGAGATTTCCCTGACCACTCTCCTAAGCCATACTATCTACAAATCTTCTCTCTCATTGCCTTTTAGGCTTTTGCTTAAGGAGCTGATCTGATAAATTAAATCCTACTGGGGTACTTTGTCACTTCTTTCAGGAAAATGTTAGCATTCCAAGCTTGACGGAGATATAATGCTTTTACCTCTTAAAGGAAGGGGTAGGATATTTTGAGGGGTTCTTCTAACTGCCCCACATAAGCAGCTGACTACTCTGTTTATCCATAAAAATGCTGCTGGCTAGAGAGGTGGACAGGGAGCCTGAGCACAGAGCCTAGATGTCTGGAAAAAGGAGACAGGAAGGTCAGGATGCACAAAGGTAAGAACAGATGCAACAGAGAAGGATGAAGAGCCAATTATGTCACTTACAGGAAACAGGACAGCAGGGTTGAAAACTCAGATGTCCGCAGGAGCCAGGCAGGGAACATAAACAATTGATGCAGGCCAGGAAGGACCAATCAAAGTACCACCAGTGAAAAACTAGAGGGTTCAGGCCCATCTATGGGGAGCAGTAGGTACTCAGCTCCAGCAGCCCAGGTGACATGTAGGAAAACAGGACCAGTATTATCAGATATTATTTTCAAAAAAAAAAAATTCTGGAAATCTGTATTTCTCCTAATTCTTAAATGTTGGCAACTAATTTAACTGGAAAGCAATGTACAGCCCAAACAAAAGGCAGCAGAGGATTGAACGATGCCCATGGATATTAGCTAGTACCTTCTGTGGAACAGCAGAGATCACAGGACACAGGCTGTGGAGTAGGAACGACGGGGCAAGCACCTGTTCCCACACTTGGGAAAGTCTTTCAGCTTCTCTAAACTTCATTTTTCCCATTTGAAAAATATGTCTATGTGAAGGTTAAATGAGTAAGGTATACGAGGACACAGCAAGCAATAAACGTTAACTGTTCTACAGGATATTACTCTAAAAATTGATGTGATCTACTCCATTAAAATGAAGAACTTCTGTTCATCAAAAGACACTAGTGAGTGAGTGAAAAAACAAAACACAGAATGGGAAAAATATTTACATACACATGTCCCCACAATGGACTTGGATCTGTAATACATGAAAAACTTCCAAAGATCAATAAGAATCAGGCAGATAATTCAATAAAGAAATGGCAAAAGACATGAAGGAATAATTGGTTAAAAAAAAAAAAAAGGTATCCAAATGACCAATAAGCATATGAAAAGGTGTTCAGCTTCCCTAAGCATCAGATCATCAGTGAAACACAGATGAAATCACAACACCTCTGCACACTCGTGGGAATGGCAGAAACAAAAAAAGAGGGAAAATGCCAAGGTTGGAATGGCTCCATATTTTTCCAAATGCTCACATGGTGCTCGTGGGATGTACACAGGTAAAGCCACTGGCAAGTGGCTTGGCAGTGGCTGCCAGAGCTGAGCACAGACGTCCCCTGTGACCCCACAGCTCTCCTCCTAAGTATCTTCCCATCACAGATGGGAGTCTGTGAGCTGAAACACACACCAAGAATGGTCACAGCAGCACCGTTCATAATACCCCCAAACTGGGAACTACCCAGACGGCTATAAGCAACAGAATGGATAAATACATTCTGATACATTTGCCCAACAGAATATCACACAGCCAGGAGAACGAACAAAATACTAGAACACACAACAATATGGACACAGCTCACACCTATCATCTGAACAAAAGAAGCCAGGCACAAAAGAATTATTATACAGTGCAATTCTATTTCTTTAAAGTTCAAAAGCAGAATAACTGTGCTAAATCCAGATGGTCATTAGCCCGAGGAAGGCAGTGACTACAAGGGAACAGGATAGGGGGTGGGGGGGGTGGGGGGACCTCGGGTGCTAACACTGTTCTTCCTTCATCTGGGTAATGGGTGTAAGCGTGTGTTCAGTTTCCAAAAACTCAGTGAGTTGTATATTTTTTGTACATTACCTTTCTCTATGTATATTACATTTTGATTTTAAAATGGTTTAAGAAGACACCACATGTCCTATAATCTGCCGGCCAACAGACTCGCTGGAGGGCATCTTACCCATTCCCTTGCCTTCAAGCCAGACAGCGTGTGGTCCATGTCAGGCATGCATACCCTTCAGGCTCAGACTCTCACCAGCTCTGAAAGGGGGTTTTTTATCTGAAGGCAGCTCAGAAGGCCAACCAAAGACACGGCTTCCAGACCAAGGCGGCCAGCCCGGAAACCAAGGCGGTGATGCCCACACCATCCTCAGGAGACCAGAGTGGAGCAGGAGATGGGTGTTGGGGGGGGGGGGCGCGGGGGGGGGGTAGCTGTGCCAGCCAGAGGGTAGCTGCTGCTCTCAACTCCCGCCAAGCCCACATTACCAGACACGGTGGCAGGTGGGGCACCTTCCTTCCCCATCTAACAAAAGCTGAACTGTCAGGCTTTCCTGGCCCCTCAAGACAGATGACAGGCACACAGACTCAGGCGCCCTTAGCAGGGTTGGGGGCAGGTGCACGGACTCCGCAGAGAATTCTCTGAGCCTTTAATTAAAGTTCATAATGGTTGGTTCTTTGGAAGACAGCCTGGAAATTCCCAGCTCCAGAAGCCAGGCAGCCAGTCCTCTCTTTGATGAAACCTGAGCCAGCACGGGTTTTGCCTTCTGAGTCACCAGCGTCCTCTCCTGTATCCTCCGCCTAGAGATAACGTGAGCATTCTGTGATTGATGAGGGGTCACGACTGGAGAGCAGGGGAGGGATGGGACATTCACTTGGCGGGGAACAAGGGCTAAGCCCTGAATTAAGTGCTTTTACACAGTATCTCATTTAATGCTCACCAAATCTTACCACGTGAATTAAAAATTAGTGTTAGGATTAAGGTTGGATTCAGATGTGCAAAACAGTTCAAGGTGACTAGATCTTTTCAGATTTTTTAAAAGTCTCTTTGGCTTACATATTCAGTCAATTCCAGGTTCAAGTTCCCATCAGAACGGGCTCTCCCGGCTCAAGGAGTCTCCCCGATCAGGCCCTTTGTGAGGTAGTATTTAGGCGAGGAGGATGTGTGTGCATCCTTACCACGGGTGCGGGGAGGGAGCTTCTGGGGGAGGCTGTCCCCTAGAATGCCCTGGGCTAGACCTTGGAGCCCTGTGCTGGTCTCTGCTGTTCGGAGCTGAGCTGAACTGGGTGGGCCCCCAGGTCCTCAGGGTCCTACGAGGGCATCCCGATGGCACCTGTGGCTCAAGCTGCCTCTTCCTGGTCCCAGCCCCTGCCTCCTCAGGTCGCCGGTCCATGAGAACCTCTGGATTCCCCAGGTCCTATTTGCGGGCTGTGGGCTGTAGAGGGCGCTATGTCAGGCCCATGTACCTAGATACCTCCCTCGGCTGTTCCCAATCGCCCGGGACACGCTGGCATCAGGTGTGGGCTCTGAGCTTCTCTATAGGACTTGTTTCCTAAGGCTTCACCCTAAGATGAGGGGCAAACACTGAGTACTAGGATTCACCCCCAGATATCTGTGTCTCCACTCCTCTCGCCTCTACCTCCCACTCCTAACTCGGAGTGTTTGACCCCAAGATAGGGCGGGGCCAGGATAATCACCCCTTGACGCCTACTCTTCTGTGCCCTTGTTCCTCTCCTTATAACAACCTCCCGCACTGGGAAAGCGTATTCTCCCTTCCATGTCTTATCCCCTCCACCCCCCACCCCACTCCTAGGGAGTATGTGCCACCACTTACCTGCCCCCAGCGTGGGAAAGGGGTGGCAGAAAGACTTCTGGAAAAAAAAACCCAAGAAGGGAATCTACATCAAAGGGATTTGCAACACTCTGGGTGCAGATAGAGTTCATATTTATTAAAGAAGGGTGCTGATCAGGTTCTTTCCTCAGGACCCACAATCCCAAGACCCCAAGCACGCGGTCCTTCTCTCTAGTGAGTACAGACGTGCTCAAGAGAAAGGACCCCAGTCACAGGATGGCAGGTTCCCCAGAACTATCCCTCCCCCTGCCTCCCAAAGTCTGCCTTCTCATCATCACCCTGGCAATCCAGGGCCCAAACCCAGCCCTGTGTCTCGGGCCCAAGGTTGGGAAGAACAGCTGGATCTGCCAAAGCCAACAGCAGGAGCCGGGCTGCCTCCCCCTCTGCAGGGCACAGGCAGCAGACACAGCTGCTGACTCCTCTGAGCAACCATCCGAGGCCAGAAGACTCTGAGTTCTTAGCCTCCCAGGGAGGCCAAGAGAAAGCCCCCCTTCTGGAAATAAAAGTTTGCTAATATGGGGCAAATTCAGAAAGTACAGTGAGAAGGGGCTGGGCTCAGGGTGGCAGGGCTGTGAAAATCGGGCTTGGCTCGAGTCCTGACATTAGGAGACAACACAGACGCCAGCGAATGGGACGGGAGCTGCTCCGAAGTTCCAGAGGGAAAAAAGTACTGGTTGGAATCAGAGCACCCTAAGTCTTTAACACTCTCCCGTGCCACTTCTGTCAAGTGCCTCCCTCTCTGCTGCCAAGTCCTCTCGTTTAAAAGGTTTCCAAATAAAGAACAGTCTGCGAAGCGAGGGAAGCGGTGGGGCCAGGCTGACGGGATGCAGGACCAGGACCAGGAGCCAGAATCAGCAGGGCTGACGTGGTCCATCCCAGGCCCTGCATATAGCAGATGTGTTCAGAGGGGCAAACAGGATCAGAGACCTGAGAGGGCCAGGGACCCAATGTGTGGGGCATCCAGTCTGGGCACAACTGGAGAAGGGAGGTGCAAATGGCAGGTGGAAAAGTCAGGCCAATGAGAAGTCAAAGCTGAGAAAGTAAGTTAAAGCAAGAAAAACAAGGCAGGAAGAAACCAAGCTTCCAGAAACCAAAGCCTTGGCAGGATCATCTTCAGAATCCAAGAAAAACACTCAAGGCACATTCTGACCCCTGTCTTTCTACTGCTTTCTGTATTTCCTTCGGCAGGTAGGTGGACCTCGGTTAGCAGCCATGCCCCCGCCCCCATGCCAAAAGAAAAGAAAATAGCTGAATGCTGTGTGTGCACTCTCTCTAACGATCCTCACAAGAATCCTGTGAAAGGATACAGGGTTGCCCATAGAGTCCTTGGATGAATGGAAAGCTTCCTTCCTCTGGGGATGGACAGTCCCCCATCAAGGCACGAGGCTCAGGGAGCAGAGTGTGGTCCGGATTTCAGGCTCCACAAGCCCCCTCAGCCAGAGACCCATGGACAAGGCATGAAATTCACAAGCTTACATGGCACTCCTAGAAACAGGTATTATAGCTCCATCTAACAAATGAGCAAATGCAAACGTAAAGATGAAATACCTTGGTGAAGCCATTGGGTTGCAGATGATCCAAAATCTCTTATCTGTCGAGGTCCAAAAGCCCCTGCTCTTAACTACCACACAACACCACAAAACAGAGAAGAACATCTTATATGATAAAAGTTCACAGTGATGGCTGTAGATTCCCAATGACCCTAAAACCGTCAAGAAAGGCTCATTTCCCAGTTATGAGATTTGCCCCCAGTTCATGGGATGGAATCAGAGAAAAGCAGCGTATTTATGTTTTTCCAGGTTGTTGGTTTCCAGCCTCTCAATTCCACCAGCCTACTTGGCATTTCCCTGCGGAAGACTAATAGGAGTCTCAAGGTCAATGATGCCAAGGTGGAACTCCGGGTGCCTCTGCCACTGCTGTCACACTTAAACTGCCCTGCCCCGTCTTCCACATTTCAATCCAGGTGCTCCGGGAAAAGACACAGAAGTAATCATTGTTGCCTCTGTTTTTCACAATCTACATCTAAGCCTAGATGCTACTTTCAAAAATGTACCAAATCCAACCATGCCTCACCCTCTCCATCACTCACATTCTGGACCAATGGCTATCATCCCTCACCTCGGTCACTTCCACTCGTGCCCCTAAAATCTCTTTGCTACTCCAAAGCCAGAAGAATCCTTTTAGAAATCTGTCAGATTTGTTCATTCCTCTTCTCCAGGTGGTTTTAGGACTTTATATCACACGTACGATGAAACCCAAAATTGTTTTCATGATCTACAAGGTCCTATTTGATTTGGCCCAACGCTCTGACCCCCCTGAAATAAATCCAACTTCACTTTCTCCCACAGTCCCCCTCTTGGCTTGGATCTAGCTCATGGGTCCTTACTGTCCCTCAAACACACCCTATCTGCTCAAACTTCAGGGCCTTTGCTGTGGCTGTGCCCTCTGCCTGGAACCCCATCCTCATACTTTCACGCTCATGTCCTTGCTTCCTCAGTTTCTGCTCCAGCATCACCTCCTCAGAAGGGCCTCCTGGGTTCATCCCATCCCAAAGGGCACCTAACTTCTCCTCTTGCTTCATTTTTCTTCATAACACTTAACGTTAGCTAACATTATTTTCTTTTTTTTTTAAGAGAAGGCTTCTCTTTTTTAAAAATTCTATTTATTTATTCATTTATTTATTGCCTGCAATGGGCCTTCATTGCTGCACACAGGCCTTCCCTAGTTGCAACAAGCGGGGGCTACTCTTCAGTTGCAGTGCACTGGCTTCTCAGTGCAGTGGCTTCTCTTGTTGTGGAGCACAGGCTCTAGGCAAGTGGGCTTCAATAGTTGTGGCACATGGGCCCAATAGTCATGGCTCTCGGGCTCTAGAGTGCAGGCTCAGTAGTTGTGGCACATGGGGTTAGTTGCTCTGAGGCATGTGGGATCTTCCCGGACCAGCGATCGAACCCGTGTCCCCTGCATTGGCAGGCGGATTCTTAACCACTGCACCACCAAGGAAATCCCCTAACATTGTTTTCTAAATGTGCCTGTTTTTGTCCATCTCCACTGCTGGAATGTAAGCTTCATGAGAGCAGACTTTTCTGTCCTGCTCACCACTGTCCCCTTAGTCCCTAGAATGTGCCTGGCACACAGCAGTGGCTTAATAACCATTTGTTTAATGGATGCTAAGTCCTGACAATAACCCCATTAGGTGGTTACTGGGCCTGTCCCTCTTCTTTGCGTGAGCTGAGCACAGCTCAGAGAAATTGAGAAACTTGTGTAAGGTCACACAGCTAACAAGAGAAAAGTCCAGATTTCAATTCAGAGCAGCCTGATTTCAAGCCTACACTTTACCCCTGATGTGTACCTCTTGGGTAACACGGTAGAAGATAATGCAGACTTGAGCCTCCCAGTTTATAAAGTATTATGATTTATTTTCTAGCATTTTAATAAAATACTGAAAAGGACCCTAAGGATCAGCTAAAGCGGAATTCTCCACTCAGTGGTTTACAAAACCCTGTGACCTCCAGAAGCTCATTCACATCGAAAAAGGCAGCGATGGCATCTGTTCCAATTTCCATTTGTAAAAAAAGCAATACGTAAAATAACTGTTTAGACATTTTCTGTTTATTAATGAGCAGAGTGAGAGTTTCCAAGAACATGTCACACAGTGATTAAAGCCACGTGCTCACACCTAGTCCGCCAGCCATCTATTACCTAGTAGTTTTGGCCTTTCACATTGCTTTCCTTTTCATTCTGAAATATTGTTTACTTTTTACCCACAACCAAGCTTTAAATAAAGATGGAAACATAAGGAACACTGAGGGTGAAATATAACACCTTAATGCAGAGCATAAAAATGGCAAGAAAGAAGTCAATACATTTGCCCCTACATGAAACTCTCAAGGATCCATAACTTGCATATAACTGATCAAAATTATTATATGATATATAAAGACTTCTCATCACCAAAAACAAGGTTAAAGGAGGCAGAGCTATCATATCTAATTGTATGCAATTGGCTTTTCATTTACTGCGAGTTAGACTGTCAGGGGCAGAGTAGGAAGCTCCTGAGTTCACCTCCCCCCATGAGCACACCGAAATTACAACAATTCACAGAGCAACTACTGATGAGAAAAACCACATTCTAGCAGAAAAGGTCATCAACAGCTGAAGATATAAAGAAGGAACCACAATGAGAAGGGTGGGAGGGACAGAGACGCCATATAGTCAAACCTACCCCGCGCCGGGTAGGTAACGCACCAATCGGAGGAGAATGACAACTGCAGAAGTTCTGCACAAAGAGTAAGGGGTCCAAGCTCCATATCAGGCTCCCCAGCCTAGGTGTCCTGCACTGGGAAGACAAGCCCCCAGAATGTTCGGCTTTGAAGGCCACTAAGGCTGACTTCCAGGAGGGTCAGAGGGCTGTGGGGAAACAGATACCCCACTCTTAAAGGATGCACACATAATCTCACACACTCCAGGACCCAGGGCAGAAACAGTAATTTGAAAGGAGCCTGGGTCAGACCCACCTGTTGATCTTGGAGAGCCTCCTGGAGAGGCAGGAGGTGACTGTAGCTCACCCTGGGGACACAGACACTGCTGGAGGCCAATTTTAGGAGCTGCTCCTATCACGAGAACACTGGAGCTGGCAAGCGCCATTATGAAATCCTCTCTCTAGCTTATTAGTGCCAGGACCTGGCTGTCCCCACCAGCCTGTTGGCATCAGTACTGGGACACCTCTGGCCAAGCCAAGCAACTACTTGAGCAGTGGCATGGTCCCACCCACCAGCAGGCAGGCTGCCTTAAGACTTTCTGAGACTACAGCTGCCCCAGGATGTAGCCCTACACCCCAGAGGTCCCAAGACCCAGCCCCACACACCAGTGCACTAGCACAAGCCCCAGGACACCCAGGACCTGGTTCTGCTCACCAGTGAGTTGGCACTAGCCTTAGGACTGCCTGGGCTTCGATCGCGCACACCAGCTAGCCCACACCAGCTCTAGCACCCAGGGCTCTGGAGCCAGAGACCCCAGGACCTGGTACCACCCACCAGTGGGCCTGGAACTAGCCACAGGACCAGCCTTACACACTACCAGTCCTGCACCAGCTCTGGGACCTCCAGGCCCCAGAGCCAGAGACTCCAGGACCTAGCTCCACCCACCAGTGGGCCAGCACTAGCCCCAGGATCTGGCCTCACCCACCAGCCCCAGGACCACTGCAGCCCTGAAGCCCACCATATCAGGACCCAACCCACTCACCAGCAGACCAGCACCTTGGGCCCCTCAGCCAGCCACCTTGGGATCTGGCCCAACCCATCAGTGACCAACAAAAGTTTTGGCACACTCTGGACTCCACAGCCTGATACGTTAGGAACCAGCCCTGCCCACAAGCTCTGCCCACCGATGGGCCAACATCAGCCCTGGGACCCCCAAGGCCCTGCAGCTGGAGACCCCAGGATCTGGCTCTGACCACCAAAGGACCAGCTCTAGCTCCGGGACACATTGGTCCCTGGCCCCACCCACCAGCAGGCTGACATCAACTCCAAGATACCTTGAATCCCTCAGCCAGCCACCCCAGGATCCAGCCCCACTCACCAGCAGGTCAAAACCAGCTTTGAGACACCTCAGAACCTGAAGTCAGCCAGTTCTTCTGGGGTGTCAAGAGCCAGCCACACCCACTGGCAGGCCAACACTAGATCCAGGACCTCCAACCCCACAACCCACCCACCCCAGAACACATCCCCACCCACAAGCAGGCCAGCACTAGACCCAGGACCCTCCCAGTCTCAGCTGCCAGCCACCTTGTGACTGAGCCCTGCCCATCAGCAGCCAGCAGCCCCCATACAAGGCATGGCCTGGCAACCAACTGGACTGGGGGTCATGCCTACCAGACCACCCACAGAAGTCAGCCTACCACAACAGAAGGATCCACACAGCCCACATAGGGGACACCCCTAGAGCATGTATGTCTGGTGACCAGAGGTGAGTGCACTGCTGGGACACACAGGACCTCCCCTACAAAAGGCTACTTCTCCAAGGTTGGGAAGCATAGCCAATTTACCAAATACACAGAAATAAAAACGGCAAATTAGGCAACATGAGACATCAGAGAATTATATGCCAAATGAAAGAACAAGATAAAATCCTAGAAGAAGAACTAAGTGAAGAGGAGATAATCAATCTAGCAGATAAAAAGAACAAGGTAATGATTGTAAAGATGTTTAAAGAACTTGGGAGAAGATTGGATGAACAGAGAAGTTTTTAACAAAGAGTTAGAAAATATAAAGAAGAACCAAACAGACATAAGGAAGACAATAAGTGAAATGAAAAATACATTAAAAGGAATCACTAGGAGATCAGAAGATCCAGAGGTATGGATCAGTGAACTGGAAAAAAGACTTATGAAAATCACTCTGGCTAAACAGAAAATCACTCTGGCTAAACAGAAAATAATATAAAGAAGTGAGGTTTAAGAAACCTCTGGGACAACTTGAAGTGTTCTAACATTCATATTACATGAGTCCCAGAAGGAGAAAAGAGAAAGGGGCAAAGAACATATTTAAGACATAATAGCTGGACTTCCTAGGTGGCGCAGTGGTAAAGAATCTGCCTGCCAAGGTAGGAGACATGGGTTCGAGCCCTGCTCTGGGAAGATTCCACATGCCATGGAGCAACTAAGCCCGTGTGCCATAAAAAAAAAAAAAAAAAAAAAAAAAAAAGACATAATAGCTGGACTTCCCTGGTGGCACAGTGGTTAAGAATCTACCTGCCAATGCAGGGGACATGGGTTCAAGCCCTGGTCCAGGAAGATCCCACATGCTGTGGAGCAACTAAGCCCATGCACCACAACTACTGAGCCTGTGTGCTGCAACTACTGAAGCCTGTGTGCCTAGAGCCCATGCTCCTCAACAAGAGAAGCCACTGCAATGAGAAGCCCATGCACCACAATGAAGAGTAGCCCCCACTTGTCACAGCTAGAGAAAGCAACAAAGACCCAACACAGCCAAAAAAAAAAAAAAAAGACATAATAGCTGAAAACTCCCTTACCTGGGAAAGGAAACAGACATCTAGGTCCAGGAAATATAGAGTCCCAAATAGGATCAACCCAAAGCAGACCACAATAAGACATACTATAATTAAAATGGCAAAAATCAAAGATAAAGAGAGAACATTAAAAGCAGCAGGGGAAAAGCTACAAGTTACATACAAGGGAACTCCCATTAGGCTATCAGTTGACTTTTCAGCAGAAACTCTGCAGGCCAGAAGGGAGTGGCACAATATATTTAAAGTGATGAAGGGAGAAACCTAAAACCAAAAAAATTTGCCCAGCAGGCTTTCATTCAGATCTTACGGAGGTATCAAAAGTTTTACAGATAAGCAAAAGCTAAAAGAGTTCAGCACCACTGAACTAGCTTTACAAGAAATGTTAAAGGGACTTCTCTAAGCAAAAAAGAAAAGGCCACAACTAGAAATACAAAGATTACAAAAGGAAAACTCATTAATAAAACAAATATACAATAAAAGTAGTAAATCAACCATGTGTAAAGCTAGTAGAAAGGTTAAAAGACAAAGAAGCAAAATCATCTATATCCACAACAAGTAGTTAAGGGATACACAAAATAAAGAGATGTAAAATATGGTTTCAAAAACAGTAAACATGGGGAATGGAGTAAAAATGCAGCATTGTTAAAATGCCCTTGAACATAAGAGATCACCAACCTAAAATGATGATTATTTTAGGTTGAGATTATTTGGGGGGGAGGGGGGAAGAGAGAGACAGAGAGAGACAGAGACAGAGAGACACACATGGAGAGATTGCTATATATAAAGTTCATGATAACCACAAACCAAAAATCTATAGTAGATACACACAAAAGAGAAAAGAATCCAAACACAACACTAAAGATAGTCATCAAATCAGAAGGGAAAAGAGAAAAAGAAGAAATAGGAACAAAAAAGAACTACAGAACAATGCAAAAACAATTAACAAAATGGCCATAAGTACATATCTACCAATAATTACTATAAACGTAAAAGGACTAAATGCTCCAATCAAAAGGCACAGAGTGCCTGAATGGATACAAAAACAAGGCACATATATATGCTGCCAACAAGAGACTCACTTCAAATCTAAAGACACACATAGACTGAAAGTGAGGGAATGGAAAAAGGTATTACATGCAGATGTAAATGAAAAGAAAGCCAGGGTAGCAATACTTAAATCAGACAAAATAGACTTTAAAACAAAGACTATAATAAGAGGCAAAGAAGGATATTACATAATGATAACAGGATCAATTGATAAGATATAACAATTGTAAATATATATGCACCCAATGTGCATATATTTGCTTAATCACATAAAGCAAAAGTTAACAGACATAAAGAGAGAAATTGACAGTAACACAATAAGAGTAGGGGACTGTAACATCCCACTTACATCAATGGACAGATCACCCAGACAGAAAATCAATAAACACTGGCATTAAATGACACATTAGACCAAGTGAATTTAACAGATATATATATAGAACATTCCATCCAAAAGCAACAAAATGCATGTTCTTTTCAAGTGCACGTGGAACATTCTCCATGCTGGATCACATGATAGGTCACAAAAGTCTCAGAAATTTTAAAATATTAAAATTATATCAAGCATCTTTTCCAACTACAATGGTATGAGAGTAGAAATTAAGTACAAGAAAAAAACTTCAAAAAACACAAATACATGGAGGCTAAACAATATGCTACTAAACAACCAATGGGTCGCTGAAGAAATCAAAGAAGAAATAAAAAATACCTGGAGACAGATGAAAACAAAAACACAGTGATCCAAAATCTATGGGTCGCAGCAAAAGCAGTTCTAAGAGGGAGGTACAGTGATGCAAGCTTACCTCAGAAACAAGAAAAATCTTAAATAAACAACCTAATCTTATACCTCAAGGAACTAGAAAAATAAGAACAAACAAAATCCAAAGTTAGTGGAAGGAAATAAATCATAAAGATCAGAGCAGAAATAAATGAAAGAGAGTTATAAAAATAAAAAATGTCAATGAAACTAGAGTTGATTTTTGAAAAGGTAAACAAAATTGATAAACTTTTAGGCATACTCATCAAGAAAAAAAAGAGAGCCCAAATCAAGAAAATCAGAAATGAAAAAGAAGATACAACCAACACCAGGAAATACAAAGGATCATAAGAGATTATTATGAACAATCATACACCAATAAAACAAACAATCTAGAAGAAATGGAAAAATTCCTAGAAATGTTCATTCTCCCAAGATTGAACCAGGAAGAAGTAGAAAATAGGAACAGAACAATTACCAGTATTGAGACCGAATCAGTTAAAAAATAAAAAATAAACAAAAAACCTCCCAACAAACAAAAGTCCAGGATAAGGTGCCTTCACAGGTGAATTCTACCAAACATTTAGAGAAGAGTTAACACTTAACATTCTCAAACTATTCCAAAAATTTGCAGAGGAAGAAATATTTCTAAAACTCATTCTATGAGGCTAGCATCACCCTGATACCAAAACCAGACAAAGATATCACACAAAAAAAGAAAGTTACAGGCCAATATCTTTGAAGAACATAGCTATAAAGATCCTTAACTAAATATTAGCAATTGAATTTAACAATATATTAAAAAGATTATACACCATGATCAAGTGGGATTTATCCCAGCTATGCAAGGATGGCTGAAGAGCCACAAATCAATCTATGTCATACACATTAACAAACTGAAGAATAAAAATTATATGATCATCTCAATAGATGCAAAAAAGCTTTTGACAAAATTCAATACTGATTTATGATCAAAAACTCTCAAGTGGGTATAGAAAGAACATAACATAGCAAAGGCCATATATGACAAGCTCACAGTTAACATCATACTCAATGGTGAAAAGCTGAAAGTATTTCCTCTAAGATTAGAAACAAGACAAGGAAGCCCACTCTTGCCACTTTTATTCAACATGGTATTGGAAGTCCTAGCCATAGCCATCGGACAAGAAAAAGAAAAAAGGGAATCCAAATTGGAAAGGAAGAAGTAAAATCATCACTGTCTGCAGATGACATGATACTATACATAGAAATTCCTAAAGACACCACCAAAAATTTATTAGGACTCATCAATGAATTTGATAAAGTTGCATATATACAAAATTTGCATATATACAAAATTAATATATATGCAAAATTAATATACAGAAATCTGTTGCATTTCTATACATTAAAAACAAATGTCATAAAAAGAAATTAAGAAAGCAATCCTATTTACCTATTTTTGAAAGCATCAAAAAGAATAAAATCCTAAGAATAAATCTAACTAAGGAAGTAAAAGACCTGCACTAAGAAAACGATAAGAAACTGATGAAAGAAACTGAAGACAACACAAACAGATGAAAAGATATACCAAGCTCATAGATTGGAAGAATTAACATTATAAAAATATTAATACTGTACTATCCAAGGCAATCTACAGATTCAACGCAATCCCTATAAAAATACCAGTTATTTTTCACAGAACTAGAACAAATAATTTTAAAATTTGTATGAAAATACAAAAGACCCCAAGTAGCCAAAAGAATCTTTAGAAAGAAGAACAAAGCTGGAGATATCAGGCTCCCTGATTTCACACTATACTACAAAGCTACATTAATTCAAACAATATGGTACTAGCACAAAAACAGACACATAGATCAATAGAACAGAATAGAGAGCCTATAGAAATGAACTCATATATGGGCAATTAATCTATGACAAAGGAGTCAAAAATATACAATGCGGAAAAGACAGCCTCTTTGGTAAGTTGTGTTGGGAAAACTGGACAGCTATATACAAAAGAATCAAACTGGATTCCTCTCTCACACCATGCACAAAAATAAATTCAAAATGGATTAAAGATTTAAATGTAAAACCCCAAACCTTAACATTTCTAAAAGAACACATAGTAAGCTCTTTGACATTGGTCTTAGCAATATATTTTGGATATGTCTCCTCAGGCAAGGGAAACAAAAGTAAAAATAAACAAATGTGACTATATCAAACAAAAAAGCTTTCCCACACTGAAAGAAACTATCAACAAAACAAAAGGCCACCTACTGAATAGAAGATATTTACAAACAATATATCCGCTAAGGGGTTAATATCCAAAATATACAAAAAGGGACTTTCCTGGTGGTCGAGTGGCTAGGACTCTGTGCTTCCACCACAGGGGGCATGGGTTTGATCCCTGGTCAGGGAACTAAGATCCCACATGCTGCATGGCACACACACACAAAAAAAATGTTGGAAAAGTTGAAACAAAGAAAAAAATTTTTTTAATATAGAAAAACTTATAGAACTCAATACCATAAAAAGTAAACAACCCAATTAAAAAATGGGCAGAGGATCCAAATAGGCATTTTTCCAAAGAAGTCTTAAACATGGGCAACAGGACATGAAAAGATGCTCAACATCACTAATCAGGGAAATGCAAATCAAAACCACAATGGGATATCACCTCACACCTGTCGGAATGGCTGTCATCAAAAAGATAACAAACAAGTGTCGGTGAGGCTGTGGAGAAAAGGGAACCCTTGTGTACTGTTGGTGGGAATGTACATTGCAGCTGCAATGGAAAACAGTATGGAGATTCCTTAAAAAATTAAAAATAGAACTACCACATGATCCAGCAATTCCACTCCTGGGTATTTACCTGAAGAAAACAAAAACAGTGATTCAAAAAGACATGTACCCCAACATGCACTGCAGCACTATTCACAATAACCAAGACATGGAAGCAACCCAAGTGCCCATCAATAGATGAATGGATAAAGAAGATGCAGTATATATATACAATGGAATATTACTCAGCCATTAAAAAAGAATGCAATCTTGCCATTTGTGACAACATGGATGGACCTAGAGAGTACTGTGCTAAGTGAAATAAGTCAGACAGAGAAAGACAAATACCGTTTGATTTCATTTATATGTGGAATCTCAAAAACAAAACAAATGAGCAAGCATAAGAAAAAGAAACAGAGTCATAGATACAGAGAACAAGCAGGTGGTTGCCAGAGGCGATGTGGGTGGGGAGAGGAAAGAAACAAGTGAGGGAGATTAAGGGACAGACTTCCAGCTGCAAAATAAATGAGTCACAGATAAGAAATAAATGAGTCACGAGTATTCCTCACGTGACTACATTGTGAGGAATATAATAACCATATAATATCTTTGTACGGTGACAAATAGTAACTAGACTTATCATAGCGATCCTTTTGAAATGCATAAAAAATTGAATCACTATGTTGTGTAACAGGAACTAACATAGTGTTGTAGGTCAACTGTATTTAAAAACAAACTCATAGAAAAAGAGATCAGATTTGTGGTCACCAGAGGGAATACGGGGAGGGGAAATTGGAGGCAGGCAGTCAAAAGGTATATACTTCCGGTTACGAGATAAATAAGTAATAGGAATGTAATGTACAACATGAAAATTTAATCAACACTATTGTATGCTAAATATAACAGTTGTTAAGAGAGTCAATCCTAAGCGTTCTCATCACAAGGAAAATTTTTTCTCTTTCTTTAATTTTGTATCTATGTGAGATGATGGATGTTCACTAAAGTTGGTAATCACTTCATAATGCATGTAAGTCAAATCATCGTGCTGTGCATCTTAAACTTATCCAGTGCTGGATGTCAATTACAGCTCAGTAAAACTGGAAGAAAAAAATAAAAATAAAGATTGTCCCCAACCACCAAGAGTAGTCTACGGAGAAGTCTTTGCAAAAGTAGCCTAAAACTTTATCCTTTACCTCATCATTTGGGAATGAAGGATAAATATTAGACCCTAAACCAGTTAAATTTTAAACTCAAAGTGCAAAACATACCAAATTTCAGGTCATGAAAGTGGTTTTTTGTCTATTTCAAAGCTGTAATATCATAAAAAATTTCAGTCTGTTTTTATATACATCATTACCCAAACCAAAGATAACACACTCTGCTATTTTAAAAATGTATTGGTTGGAACATGGGTTTTTTTTCCTTGCATACTTCAATGTGATATCATAAACAGTGTGTGCCACTTTTGTTAAAAAAGAAAAGGGTAAGCTTGTCTTCATGTATAATGAATATTATAAAAGATCATATGTAATAAATTTTATAGTACCATATCCATTAATATTTCTTTGAAATAAAATATTGTTACTTAGAATGATTTCTCCACCATATTACACATAATATTGACTTAAAAACAATTCCTAAGGGGGTTCAGGAGCCTAGCACATGCTGCTGTGAAAGTGGTTTGTGTAGAGCTGCAGACCCACCCCGTCACTCCTGGTCTGTGCCCCAAGAGGGTGACCAATCAGGCCCCCTGGCTCTCTGGCTTCTGGGTTGGCCAGTGGGAGGCACCCACAGGAAACCAAAGGGTGGGGGAATAGAGACAGTGGGGCACTGATCTCCCCCCGCTGTCTGGCTGCAAAGCCCTGGGTTGCCAGTGGGTCCCCAGCTCCTGCCAGGGGCCTCACCTACGCGGTAGCATCAGCCGTGGCTGTCTCTGGCTTCTGTAACCATAACCTCCTCTTGCCCCTTTGGGCCTACTGCGGGCCCCTGGGGTGCTTCCCCTCCGTGTCTTGTGGATGTCCCTTAACCCTTAATTACCCAATGAGTGTGTCACCTCTTTCCTAGAAAGTACAAGGTTCAAGAGTCAAATAAAGGGGGTGAGGGGAGTTAGGCATTATTAATCTGTTACAGTCCTCTCATTTTACAGATTAGGGAACTGAGGCTGCAGGGCATTACCAAACTTGTCCCAAATCACTGTTGGTAACAGGGCAGAGCCACAATTAGAGACCACAACGTGACACGGGAATAACAGAGAACTTACATCATAAGCAGAAGAGCTGTGTGAGTTAATATACAAGAAGCGCTTGAAACAGCACTTGGCACATGGCAAATACTCAGAAACGCTAGCTAGCATCACCACCATCCTCACCACCACCATCATCCGGTGCTGATTCCCAATCCAGCTGAGAAAGAAAGGGGATATGGGCTCAAAAACACGCAATCCTTCTAGCGTGGGGATGCTAAAATTCCTCCCAGTTGGTAGATGGAGAAACCAAAGCCCAAAGAAGTTCTGTCCAAGGCAGACCCACCTCTCCCTTCAGTATGCGTGAGAAAGAGGCACCAGAGCTCATGGCTTGGCAAGAGCACTGGGTGGATTCCAGCCTCTGTGCACCCCGTCGGCCAGGCGCCCTGTTCAGTAAACAGCCTGCGCGGCTGTCACAGAATGGCCCTCCTTCATGCCCCCCAGCAAGAGGTGTCACCGTTACATGAAAATGACCTTCATCTCACTGAGTCACTGCCAATATCCGCTGAGACAGCCTTCGAACAGTGCTTTTAAAATTCAAAAGCAGAGGATGCCAGCACAAATTATGGTGGCCGCCTTCCTCCACATTCTTCTGGAAAGAAAAGAGGCCTGAGGCTAGGATAAGAAGAGGCTGAAGAATTGTTCTGATTTTGCAAATCCAGAATGTGTGCAGGTGGCAAAAAAAATAAAAGTTTTTTCCCATATGACTAAAAAAAGTGTTCTTCAGTGTTCTTCAGTATTCACAAGGAGAAAGAAAGACGAGCACTATGACATGTGACAATCATGCCCAGGAACCAGTTATAGTTTATGTTAAGGTTGATGAAGCAATGTCTTTATACAAAGCCCAGCTTTTATGCAGACACAGAGAACGGACTTGAGGATACAGGAGGGAAGGGGAGGCTGGGACGAAGTGAGAGAGTAGCGTTGACATACATACGCTACCAAACGTAAAACAGACAGCTAGTGGGAAACTGCTGCAGAGCAGAGGGGGATCAGCTCAGTGTTCTGTGACGACCTAGAGAGGTAGGATAGGCAGGGTGCCAGGGAGGCTCCAGAGGGAGGGGATATGGGAACATATGTATAAATACAGCTGATTCACTTTGTTGTAGAGCAGAAATTAACGCAACACTGTAAAGCAATTATACTCCATTAAATATCTGAAAAAAGTAAAATAAAACGAAGCCCAGCTTTAACTAAAAACGTATGGGAAATGTTGGTGTCGATGTTTCTGACAACACTTATGCCCTGGTGGAGCCTCCAGGAAAGCTGAAGCAGAAACCAGCCCTCCCAGGCTCTGTCTACTCATCCCCGCCATAGGCCAGGCCCTTCCTGAGCTTCTACAGCCCGTGTTCTTCCCTCAGGGTTCATCCATGTGAAATCCCAACTGGGCTCTCATTGGTTCTCTTTCAAATTCAAGGTGCGCTTCTCACCTTAAGAATAACCCTGTTTGGGGACTTCCCTGGTGGTGGAGTAGTTAAGAATCTGCCTGCCAATGCAAGGGGCACAGGTTCAATCCCTGGTCCGTGAAGATCCCACATGCCTCGGAGCAACTAAGCCCATGCACCACAACTATTGAGCCTGCGTTCTAGAGCCCATGAGCCACAACTATTGAGCCCACATGCCGCAACTACTGAAGCCCGCATGCCTAGAGCCCGTGCTCCACAACAAGAGAAGCCACCGCACTGAGAAGCCTGAGCACCACAACAAAGAGTGGCCCCCACTAGCAGCAACTAGAGGAAGCCTGCACACAGCAACAAAGACCCAATGCAGCCAAAAATAAATTTATTTAAAAAAAAACAAGAAGAAACCTGTTCGTTCTGTTGCTGGGCATTGCACCTCATCTTGGTGACTTCCCTTTGCCCAAATGGGCTCACCTCTCACTCAACACGGAAGAGAAGGAAAAGAACATTTACCGAGGAGCTGTAGCTTTTGACATACATAGATGGTTTAATCCCTACCCTATGAGCTAGGACTTCTTCCCCCAGTTTGCAGAAAAGGAAAACCAGCCTCAAAGAAGTTAAATCCCATGCCCAAGGTCCACATCCAGTTAGCTATACAACTGAATTTCCAACCGAAGTCTGTCCATCTTGAGAGGTTTTGATCCTTTCCACCATCCCAATGTTCTGCCAATTCCAAACCCTTTCTCTCCACTGGTAACTGTACCTCCCTCCTCCACCAAAAGCATATCATTAATGGATTAGAGAACAGTAATAACTGTATATCATACACACAGAGAGAAAAATAAATCCTACAGAACAGGAAAAATCTCCATTGTTTCATCTTGACCCAGAGGATCACCATGTGCCCGTGAGTCATGTTAAAAATGATGGAAGAATGAAAACAAAAAGCTTCCAACTTGTTTTTCCAACTATAAAGATGTATTATCCTGTGCACCGTAAATCTCTTCTTTAGGAGTTTGTCAGGATAGTATTCTCCCTCTAACCTCTCCCCGATGGACTTCCTTCGCCCCTGAGAAGGTATACTCCCTTAGCCCAGAAACCCTTCCCACCCAATACCCTGCCCAGCACCCCCGCAGCCTTTGTGTGGAGAGTAACACACGATAGCAGTGAACAGAGGAGCATGGGCTCAGCACTTTCACATAAAAGCAGCTTTAAAAGCCGTCAAAACTCACACTGAATACCATCCTCACATGTGCTGACTGGAGGTAAAGATGCTCAGGCATGCCCAAGCTACATGGGAAAGACCACCAAAAAACTCCTTCCCCAAGTCCATTCCATCCCTCCAACCCAATCATTCCTTCCTTGGACTCCACACCACCAATGAGCAGATATATGTCTTCATACCTCATCTATTACATTCTAGAACTTAGTTCCTCTGCGTTGTACTGCAACTTTATGATTCCGATCAACAAAACTGAAAATCTGCACAGCACTTTTTAGTATATAAAGTACCTTCACACACCCTATCATACGCAATCCTCCCAACCACTCTTTGGAAAAGAAAGTGAAGGTCACAGATGTAAAAAAACTGGTCCAAAGCCAAATAGCTATGATCGGGGATGCTGGGACGGATACCATGTCTTCTGCCTCCACTGCCTGAGCTTGATCAGCTTATTTTTCTCTCTGTGTGTATGACATACAGGACTGTGTCTTGTCTCCCCAGCCTTACTGCAAGCACCTCCAGTCCTTATACACCTTTCCTCTCCACCTGGGCCCTGGACAAGGCCCTGCCCTTTCCCATCACTTGCTAAGTTCCTCTTGAGTGCATGAATGATGAACATGTGACATGAGCACCTCTGTGTGTCAAGTAATGGCAAGTAGAAGACCCACACTTCAGGTGATTCACACAGAAGCCCTTTAGGAATGGAGGCATAGAGCTCCAGGCTCTATAAGCAGGCTCCTGATTCCCTGAAAAACCTGCATGTGGGCAGACCTTTCCCCACACCCACCCCATCAGCACCTTTTTTTTTTCCCCCCATCAGCGTCTTTTGATTTAAGGACTGGAGGATGAGGAGCTCCTTTCAGCTTAGATGCAGCCTTGGTTCCAGTGCCTTCTTCTCATTGCTATACAAATGCAGGACTCCAGCAGAACTTGAGGCCTGAGTCAAAGGTTACATGCTTTCCAATCCCTGGCATGGCTCCTGAGCTACCTGAGTGCAGAATGATGCCTGGAGGACCACTCCAAAGTTTTGGAAAATGGCAAGCGCCAAAGAACTCGGCTTCCAGAGCTTAGGGGAAGATCATGACACTGTCATCCAAACCTTCCTCCAAGCTCCTTCGGAACCCAAGACACATGACAGCAAATGCATGAAGGATAAAGAGCTCTTCAACATATATATATAAAGGACTGAGGTGAAAGCAAGCAAGCAAGCTTAAAAATCATCAGATGTGGAAACTGACATGAGCTTGAAGAAAATAAAAAAGCCACTGGAGTTAGGGCGTTCACAGGGGCCAAGGAGCTGTAGCTTGAGTCACCAGCATGAACCAAGAATCCTTCGTGTTGCGGATGCTAAAAGGAATCTCTAGATGAGGTGGTGAGGTCACGGGTAGCAATAATCAGCTACAGCCTCACGCAGGCTCCAGAGAGGTGAAGATTCAATCATCTGTCCTCACCTCACGTAGAGGATACAGAGAAGGAGACAAGATCTTAGGGATGAAGACAGCAAGAAAGGGGAGAGGAGAGGAGAGCAGTGTCCTCACGTGAACTTGATCCTCTCCAAACCTGGCAAGCGGTAGCATGAGCTGAGGAGATGAAGAGACCAGTGTGGGGCTTGTAAAAGTGGCCCCTAAGAGGCTCTTTCCCAACATTGCTTTCTTATTATTTCGGGGCAAATGCATCGCAAACATATGGATTTGACTGGATCTCCCCACCCCCATCTTCCTCTCCTCCTGCCAGAAAAACACACACAGATTTCAAAATGAAAAGGGGAAAAAAAAAAAAAAAAGAACAGCCAGGCAGGGACCAAAATGCGTAGCACGGCTTTAAGCAAGGCTGGAACACACTAGGAAAATAGTTGGAGCTGGTTGACACATTCAAATGGCAGTGGCACCCGGCCCCGTCAGTAACATTGACAGCCAGGAACGTAACTGCAATCAGGTGGGAGCAGACGTGCTGTTTGCCAGAGGGGACTGGGAGAAATGGCCCCCAAATGTGTAACCTTAAGATGGGTAAGGTGCCATGTCATTTCCCTACAGTTTCAAGACCAATGTGTAGGGCTGAGTTCACTTCTGTCCTCAAACTTTACCAGAGGGTTGGTGTCCAGCTGTGCTTCATCTCCATGGCAATGGAACAGAACAGCTTCCATTAGAGTAGAGGAAAGCTAATTTAGACATCCAAAGGAATGACCAGTTGCAGCGTGCTTATAACCAAGCATGTTAAGCACATGCCTATAAATCCATCTGTTTACAAATATTTATTGGGTAATAAGAGTTGTGTTATGTGTCAGACACTAAACTAGATGATTTTCAGATATTATTACCAGGCCTCCCAACAGCAATACAAGATGGGTATGACCAACCCCATTTTAGAGATGAGGACTGAGCCACAGAGGAGTTAAAGGATTTTCCCAAGATTGTAAAGCTAAGAAATAATGGAACAAGGATCAAACTCAAGTTTATCCAATTCCAACTTTTTTCTTTATCTTCTTGAATTTCAGCCAAGTGCTGAAGGGGATTCTTCGTACTCCCCCCCACCCCAAAAAACTAGCACATCATTTTTGTTGAGTAAACACTGAATGAATGAATGAACCAGCACAAATGATAGGTTCTACCACCAGTGTTCTTAAACCCTATTTCATCAATTTAAATACTGTCATTTTTTAAGTATTCCATGAAATAAATGTGTACTTTGCAATCAGCAGACTCTTAGAATCAACGAAATATGACAAAGCAAGACCGGTCCCAGATGCAAGTGTAACAAACGGTATGAGAAAGTCAATGTTAAGTGCCAAATAAGGTAAGTGTCAGAGTCCAGACAGAGCTGTTCAAAAGCAGTAGAATCGATTTTAGATTAAAGGCTGACAGAATTTTGATGAGGGTGGGGAACAGGCATTTGAGGCATTTTTCTTCAAAGATCATATATAGGTTCCCTAAAGGTACGGACCTCATCTGACTTTTTCTTTCTACTCCCCAAGTTCGCAATTCTGCATTATTCAAGAAAGAGAACAGGGGTGTCTCCCTCTGGAAGTATCAAAAAGGAAAGAAGAGCTTGACTCATCTGATGTTTCCAGTGATTCCTTCCCAGAGGCAGAGGTGTGAATCTGATGGTCTCTGGAGAACCCCCTAGATCCAGGATTCTATATCCAAGATGGGAAAGCTGATGGGTTGCTCCTCTGATTAATTATAGAAACGTACTGTTCATTAACAGGATCCGATCAAGAGCTCAGTCAACAAGGAGATTTCGCTGACTCCCTTCTCTCTAACCTAGGTTCCTTCCCCAACTTTCACATTTTTGCTCACTTTCCCCCCTTCCCAAATACACACACACTGTCATTTAAAATTAAATTAATTTCCCTTCTCTATTCTTAATTTAGATAACCCCCAAATCCTCCTTTTTTCAGGGCACACACCACGGGAACAGAGCCTTTAGTAAGAAGTTTGACCAATCCTTTTCCCCTCAAAATGCTGCCCCCAAATACGATAATCCAAAAAAAAGTCCTGCATGCCAGAAGTAATGGGTGAAAATCTAACGAGGGACAGAATATTCACAGTATCTCGAAGACTCTCCAGATAAATTTCTTAATAATTACAAAGGAAAATCAGTAACCTCAGCGCCGAGGAATCTGGTGAACACGATCAAAACCCAGGGGTCAAAGCCAACATCACCGTAAAAGGGACACAGACAGCACAGGCCTCCTGCTGTGACGTATGGAAAAGGACACACATCACCATGTAAGATTCCTACTGAAAACCTCAGACGAACCCAAATGGAGAGCCCTTCAACAAAACGATCTTTTATTCTTCAAAAATGTCAATGCCATGAAGACACAGAGATGACAAATTAAAGGAGACTAACGAGATAGGCCAACCATTCATTGTAGTACAGGACACTATTGGGACAACTGAAATTTCAGGATGGATTGTAGGCTAGATAATGATAGAACAGCAATGTTAAATTTCCTGGTTTTGAAAATTACACTGTGAGAAAAAAATCTTCGTTTTTAGAAACCACACACTGAAATATTCAGGAATAAAGAGGCATGATGTCTGCCACATTCCCTTAAATGGTCTAATAATAATAATATAGTCATAGAGAGACAGAAAGAGGAAATGACAGAGCAAATGTGGCAAAATATGACCTGACGAATCTGAGTACCCACAGTAGGGAGTTGTTTGTATTATTTTTTGAAATTTTTCTCTAAGTGAAATTACTGCAAAATAAAAAATAAGAAACAAATGAAACCAATTGCTCCCCATTTTATGGGAGTCTTGTAGCCTGTTCTCTGTCCTCTAAGTAGCAACATCTGATTTCTTAGGCCTCAAAAGCCTTCAGAGAAGAAAACAGAGAAACGTCCATTAGTTCATCCCACCTCCCTACATGTCCCATCCATCCTTTGACTTCAGCAGAGATGACAAGTGAACAAAGGAATCATTGGGAATAATTATCTGAGTGTAAAACAATTAGTGTGACAACCACAGAGAGAAAGTGAATAGCCATTTACATGGCGGCAGAAAGATCCTCCCCTCGTAAACATAATCAGCAGTGAAACACAGCCAAACTCGCTCTCTGCCCTCAGGAATCATGTCTTAAATCAAAGTTACAAGGTGGGGCAGGCAGTAGGGGCCGCACGCATTTTGAACAAGGCTCTGAAAACAGGAATAAAGAGCTCCCTGGAAGCAGATTTTGGAAGGAGCAAAGGAAACCTTGATGACTTCGGGAGACAAAGGAATAGGTCGTCAGGGGAGCCAGTAGGCATCCTTTTCTGGGCATCTTTAAAAGAAGGGGACACTGTCTAAGAAAATGTTACAATGTGTAGAATTTACTTTCAAATACCTCAACATATAAAGTGTGAGAGGATGGTTCTTACTGGACTGAAGCTAGGACATAGGTGCCGGCCAAGAAGGCCCAGGTGTCCAGCAGGTGCTCTGCTCAGAAAGCCCACGCTCACAGGTGGTATTTCTATCTCTGTTATCTCAATTCACCAGCGCAGCTTGGCTAATTAGCATAGCGAGTGTCAGAAATGGATTTTCATGGGTAAAAATAATGGCCTGTTGACTAGCATAACAAATGTTAGAAAAGGACCCTCGTTGGGTGAAAGGTATTCAAACTTTCAAACAGCGTGGACTAAACAGATACATTTCAGACATGCATCCATCCTTGCTTATAAATATCCATGGAGACCTGTAGCTCTGGCCCTAGAGATGATCCCTGAGGGCAAACTCCTAAATGGCCCCAGGTCTAGCTGAGTCTCCAGATTCTGTTTCCCCAACATTGGTTATAAGAGTAACAAAGTTCTGTCTCCAGAATTAAGGTTTTTGCCTGGAGTAAATCTTTCATGAAGGAGATGGTCAGAGAATATAAAAGAATGGGTTTTTTTTTTTAATGTTACATATATAATTAGCTAAATATAAATATATAAACAGTTGGGACATCCGGAACAGGTCATATGAACTTTTTCCTTTTTCACACTTGTTAATGTCCCTTATTTCAAAACTTCTTCCAAGGCTCCCAGTGTCTATTCAAAAAGAGCCGTGCATGACTGAGCTTGCTTTGGTCAGCTTGCAGCAGATGAAGAAGGTGTGGTCCTGCACACACAGAGGGACAGGAGGCAGGATCAGCTGCAGGGAGGCCTTTGTGTGAAGGATTCTACCTTAATTCCACTTCCACCATGGTTTGAGCATATATGCCACATGACCTCAACTCTTAAAAACCACTGGAACTTGTCCTATGGGCTAGAACATGGTTTGGCTCAGTACATGGTCCATGTGCACTTGGAAATAACGTGTGTGCTGCAGTTTGGGTGCACTGCTCTATAAATATCCATTAGAAGTGTCTCCATGACATTTTCCAAGTCTATATTCTTACTGATTGTCTACTTGTTGTATTAATTACTGAGAGAGTTGAAGTCACAAAATATAACTGTGGATTTGTCTTTCTTTCTGTTTTGTCAGTTTTTGCTGCATGTATTTTGAAGCTGTTATCAGGTTCACACAATCCTAAATGAAATTGTTATGTCTTCTTAACGAGTTGCCCTTTTATCAATATGAATATTACCCATATCTCTGATAATATTCCTTACCCTAAAGCCTGCTTTGTCTGATATTAATATAGCCACTTCAGCTTTCTTTTGATTATTGTTAACATTGTATATCTTTTTTAAAAAAGATTATTTATTTATTTTTGGCTGTGTTGGGTCTCCATTGCTGCATGTGGGCTTTCTCTAGCTGTGATGAGCGGGGGCTACTCTTTGCTGCAGTGCGCAGGCTTCTCATTGTGGTGGCTTCTCTTGTTGTGCAGCATGGGCTCTAGGTGCATGGGCTTCAGTAGTAGTGGCGCTCAGGCTGAGTTGCTCCATGGCATGTAGGATCTTCCCAGCCCAGGATCAAACCTGTGTCCCCTGCACTGGCAGGTGGATTCTTAACCACTGCACCACTGGGGAAGTCCCAGTATATCTCTTTTCATCCTTTTACTTTTAACCTATCTGTTCCTTTATAGTTAAAGTATGTTTCCAGTAGGCAGCATATAGTTGCGTATTGCTTTTTTATCCAACCTAAAAATTTCTACCTCTTACTTTTGATATTGAGGCCACTTATACTAATGGAATTACCACCGTGGTGAGGTTTGAGTCTACCATCTTGCTATTTTATTTTGTCCTCATTCAGAGCAACTATAGGGCTAATCTCATTCTTGCAGGGATTACTGCCTGTTGTCTGATATCTGAAAATAGTTTTTACATATCTACTTAACTAGCTTTCTACTTGTTGATGGCAGAAAAGCTAGTCCTATACCAAATACTCCACAATGGCCAGGACTGGAAGTAGGGAATCTGTGTTTAGCAGGTTTCCCAGGCGATTCCAGTGAGCTGCTAGAACTGGGAACCACCACTTTAACTCAGGAGGCACAGGTTGAAATGGGTAAGACACATCGTGGAAATGTGAACTGTCGGACCTAAGACAACAGGGGATGTCAGGAGCTGTAGGGAACGAGAGAGCATAGGTTCCAACTGAACATATTCACATTTGATGCTTTTTTAAAAAAATCTTTTGAACCAAAAAAAGATTTTTACACATATATACAGTCTTTTTTATACTCTTTTCCATTTCAGGATACTGAATATAGTTCCCTGTGCTATGCAATAGGACCTTGTTAATACACTCTATAATATATATAACAGTTTGCATCTACTAAAGCCAAAATCCCAATCCATCCCTCCCGCACCCTCCTTTCCCATTGGCAACCACAAATATTACTCAGCCATAAAAAAGAACAAAATAATGCTATTTGCAGCAACATGGATGGACCTAGAGACTATCATACTAAGTGAAGTAAGTCAGAAAGAGAAAGACAAATACCGTGTGATATCACTTATAAGTGATCACTAAACTATGGCACAAATGAACGTATCTACGAAACAGAAACAGACACACGGACATAGTCTATTAAATGTCTATTGGCTGAAACCTTCCCTAGGGCCACCTGTTTGCAACAGCCATGACTCTTCTCCAGCGTCAATGTACTTCTTTAAAATGGGCTCCAGAATTGAGCACAACATCCACGGTGGACCCACAGCTCAAGGGCAGTGACATCATCACTATCGACAGCCTGTACCCCGTAGGTTCATTACTTCAGGGTAAGACAAGCCCATGTTTGACAACACACTGAGAGCTCACGTTTAGCTGTGGCCAACTTCCCACCGCCTCCCCCACCTCTCTCACACAATCGCGCGCCAAATCAGATCCCCTGGGTCCTGTCCTGCATTTACAGGTTTTACGTTTACCACTGAAGAATTTCACCTGTTGGGTTTTGACTCAAGAACACTTTGAATCTTGATTCTGTTATTTGTTTGGTTTTTTTTTTGGGGGGGGGGTTGTTTGTTTTGGCCATGCGGCATGCAGGATCTTGGTTCCCCAATCAGGGATTGAACCTGCTCCCCATGCAGTGGAAGTGTGGAGTCCTAACTCCTGGACAGCCAAGGAATCCCCAGATTCTTTTCTCTTTCAAGGTAACTGTGTACCAATGGAAAATCTGACGTGTGCCCCCCACTCTCAAGGACCCAGAGCCTGTGTTGAAACCCCGCGACACAACCCCCTTGACGGATGCTAGCCAATCAGCGCTGCCTTCCTTCTTCATAATCTCCTCCCCCAGGGGATCCGGGAGCAGAAAGAGATGAAGTCCAAGCAGGAACCCCTGGCTCTTAAAAAGCATCAGGGCCGGAGGCCAGGGTGATGGTGAATTTGCAATCTGTAAGTGGATTTTGTAGAAATGGCCCCATGAAAGCTCCTCCTTCTCATTCCCACAGGTAACAGGTGGTGCTGAAAATGGAGAAGACAGAGCCACCCTAGAGCAGGGCTGTGGGGTCACTGCTCCTGCTCGGCTTTCACTCAGAAGCCCCAGCTCTGCTGCGAATTGTCTGCATGTCCTTGGGCTCCTGAGCTGTCTTTCCTGAGCTTCAGTTTCCTCATCTGAGCTCTCGTCTCCCAGCTTTGTTCTTCTCACCCTGGCACCCTGTCTCCACTGGAGACCCAGCCTACGCCCCATTTCCACAAGGCCCTGCTGTGACTCACTCCTGGGAAACGTAGTTAGGGGAGCCTTCTCTACCCTTCAAATAGCGTTCAAGTCTGACGTCACCAGTCTCCCACCAAAGTCCTTCCACATCACCTGAGCTAAGAGGGTAAGGCTGATGACTGGACGCCTGCCTCCCTTTGCTGCCTTACACCTCCCCCGCCCCCCATCACGAACACTCTCTGTTCCAGCCTCGCTCAGCTCCTTGGACGCCCCTGCAAGATGGGCCTTTTCCCCACTTCCTGCCTCGATTCATGCTGGTCTCCCCACCCGGGGTGCCCATCCCCCTCCTCTACAGCCATGTACATCAAGTCATTATTCAAACCTCAATTCCGTCCTCGCATCTTCCAGGAGGCATCCCATGACGGACGCGGGAGCCCCTCTTTTGTTCCTCCCAGAGCCCCCTGCACACATCCATCACATTCTGGAGGCACCAGCTCACTTATTTTTCTCCAGGTTGACTACAAGCTCCTCGAGGGCCAGGGCTTTTCAGCAGCTCTGCCTGGACGGCTCCTGCCACCATACAGGCCTTTGCTGAAGCACTGAGTCCTCTGAATGACCAGTGAATGGATGAACGAGCAGGTCACAGCACGGGGCTGCCTGACCCCGCCCCCACGGGAGGGGCGCCCTGCCAGCCGAGCTTGGGCTCCGGCTCCTGGACTCTGTGTCCCAGTGTCAGATGGTCCAGGGTGGTGCCCCTGGCCAGCCCCTCAGCTCTCCACCCTCCTCTTAAGGCCTCTTCCTGAGCAGGACACGTTAAATGGAAGAAAGACTGGGACATCCCCTCTCCTCTGTCCCCACACAGCCAAAGAGGGCTTCACTCCTAGATGTGCTGCCCGAGAGAGGTGCTCTGGAGGCTGGAATCCAAGAAGTCAGGGAGCCTGGAGAAACATCAGCGAGAACATCCACCCCGGCCAGCCCTCACCCGGCCTCTCTCCTGCCAAGTTTGCTCGCTGCTTGAAGTCCTCAACCCACTAGCTGTTTACGTTCCCAAGCGACTCCAGGGGCGTCTGCACTTTAATCCGAGCCGTGGACAGACAGGGCTGGGCTCTGTTAGACTTGCAGGCACATAAACAAGCTGCCAGGCTGAACACGGTGGAGCAGGCCCCAGCACCCCCCACCCTAGGCCTATAAACTCCCAGACGGGGGTGCCTGGTCCCCAGGTCTGGAAGACGTCACTAGGAGTGAACAGAGCTGGAGTAGCTGGGTAAGGAAAGGAGACGGAAGGAAAGGGATAAATACAGCCCGAGAGTTATGAGGGGAGAGGAGAAAGTTCAAGGGGACCACGGAGGTAGAAGAAGCTGCACACAGCTGAGAAGCCTGGAGATAAAAACCTCGGGGAGGGGGACTGGGGAGGGCAGAGAAGACAGCCTCGGGGGAGTCGGGGGTCAGGCTCCAAACGGAAGGTAAACAGAGTTGGCCGGGCACACCCACTGCCCTTCCACCCATAAAAGGGAGAAAGAGAAGAAAAGGAGGGCAAGTGGGACCTCAGTCCTTGAGAATCACCTTCATAAGCTCTGTCTGTTCCCACCACCACCACTCTTCCTGCCAAGAGCATCTTCACCCATGTAGAATCACGTCTACTCCCTCCTGCCCACACCCGGGACTCCAGGGATGAAAGGCCAACACCAAGGAGGGGGTAAAGAGAGTTCTGACCTTGGGGGCCTGGAGCGGGCACGTTCCCAGCTCCTTCCCTCCGTGAAGCCCACGCTGCATCTCACCCATCCTCACGTGCACTGGTCCAGCCAGGCAGCTCACTGGAAATTATCGTCACCTTTCACAGACAGCACCGCTGCTGCCTTCCAGCCCCACGGTGCATCCATCACCCACTGTGGACCTGGAGGAGACCCACACGCGGTTTATGTTCCCAGATACGCAGATAAGAGTCCTGGTTACCATGGAGAGCGAAGCACTGAAGGCAGCATCCCATGGCAACAAGGCAGAGGGGCCCTTCCAGGCCTTTACACACACACACACACACACACACACACACACACACACACACACGTGCACACGTGCAACCCACCAGCACAACTCAGAGCCCTTTGGAGCGGCGGACCCCAGGCTGGGCCTCCGGGACTTCCCAAGATCAGCTGGCCCTTCTGCCAGGTCCCCTACCACGCAGCTGCCATCCACCCTCCAGGCCAGTAGCCCTTGAGATGCCACGTAGACGTTTCCACTCATCCGGGCTTCTTAAGTGCCTCTGATAGACACCATGTGTCCCAACAGGAAAACACACACTCATCAACCCTACAAAATGCTCCAGATGTGATCAAAGCCGGAGAGGCAAAAGAAAACAGAGATGGGTTGTTTGGGAAGGGGGAGAGGTTGAGGGAGAGAAGAGAGGAATCCAGGGATGTGGGCGCGGGGGTGCCCCTGGGTGGGGGCGAGTCCAATGGACGGAGTCCAGAACTGGAGTCCAGACTTCTGAGTTCCAATCCCAAATTCAACTTGCCCCCTGAGGAGACCTTGGGTCTTGCCCCCAGACCAGCTTCAGGCTTGAGATGCTACCCTGTACATCCTAGAAAGTTGGCCCTGGAAGGGATGTTACAGATTACCTGGCCCAACCCCCTTGTGAGGTGAGGGAGGAGGCAGGCAATCAACCTGCCTGGAGCATCACCACCACCCCTAACCCCATATGGCCTTCCACCTCCCAGCCCCCCACTGTCTCTATTAAATGTCAGCAGTTTACATAGTAAAGATTCCTCACTTAGAAGTGGCCTCAGACATGATACCTCTGTCCCTCTGCCTTGTGAGTTCTGCTAGAAGATTTGGTTCTTCTTTTATATGTAAAATAAGAGAATGGCTTTCAAAGACCCCCAGATCTAAAATTCCTAAGTCCCCATGATCTATGGCAACACCCCCTTTAAGGAACCAGATCTGCTTTATTCTAAAGGATCCCAGAAACCCTGTACCATCCCATCTGAACACCTGACCACATGCATCCACTATCCCCCACCCTCCACCGTGGGGCCCCTTTCAAGAAGCAGCCTGTGCGTCTCACCAGCACAGTCTCCTCCCTCGAAGTGCAGCAAAGTGGTTATGATAACAGTCTCTGGAATTGTCCTGCCTGAGATTTGACGCAAGTGACTTATCTATTCTGCACTGCAAGTGTCCTCATCTTGCAAACAGGGGACAATGACTGTGCCTTGAAGATCAGACCAGATCAGGCCCACACTGGGCAAGGTGATGCTGGTGCCCAGTGAGTGTGGGATAAGTGCTGTGTCAGCCGTGGTCACTATCACACCCAGGAAGACATCCCTGCTGGTGAACGGGGAGAGGCAGTGCCATGCACCGATTACCACCTAGTGAAACCTGCAGGTTACTAGGATGTGGAGGGGGAGGATAAGAAGAGAAGGGAGCCTGGGCTCAGAGCCACACTCCCCAGAATGCCCACAAGTCCTCTCGCAAGGACAGAGGCCATCCGGGAGGAGAAGCCGTTCTTCTCCCCAGAAGCCCCACGTGTCCTCCATCCCGTTTGGCACACCATACATGATCTCAGGTCCCTTCCAGCGCCCCACACAGAGGAGTCCCAGGTCCTTTCAAAGTAAAAGCAAGCAGCCCACATCAGCACCATCCACACATCTGCACCCACGTAAGCTGAGCCCTTCAAGGACAGGCTCTTTTCCCTGGATACGGCCCCAAACCTTCAAGGGCCCCACGAGTGGACGGACCGTTATGCCACCTCCAGCCACGCAGTACCAGGGAAAACACACCAGTTCTTTAGTCAGACAGGCCTGGGTTTGAATCTCAGATGGGCTAGATTGTGGCTTCGGGAAGATCCTCGAGGGCCTCGTCCCTGCTTTGCCCCAGCCTGGCCCCCATTGCTCCCCACACTGCAGACCTGACACCAGGCACCCCAGGCCCCCTCTTCCTGTCATGGGCAGCGTATCCTGTGGCAAAGAGAACGAACTCTGGCCCCTGACTTAGGAGTTCAAACCTCACCTCTTCCTTACTCTCTAGCTGTGTGATGGCGGGTGACTTAACAACCTCTCTGTGTCTGAACTCCTGATCTATAAACTGAGGGTATATATATATATATATATCTCAAAGGGTCGCTGCGAGTTAGCAAATGCACAGGGCTTAAACAGCGCCTGGCACACAGGAAGTACCATGTACCGTGAGCTGCTCTCGTGACTCTGCTCAGCCCTGCCTGGCCCACTCATGCGCCAAATCTTTGTTTAAATGTCACCTCCTCAGCTGGCCTCCTCCAGTAAGGTTGGATTGTCCTATAACTGTGCCCCCATGATCCTCATACTCCCCTAGGGTAACCCGTGTCACACCCACAATTAACTATACAGTATCGGGATAAATTAGGAATTTGGGATTAAGATATACACACTACTATGTATAAAATAGATAACTAACAAGGACCTACTGTATAGCACAGGGAACTCTACTCAATATTTTGTAATAATCTATAACAGAAAAGAATCTGAAAAAGAATATATATATTCATATATATATATGGAGAGAGAGAGAGAGAGAAAGCTGAATCACTTTGTACACCGGAAACTAACAAAACATTGTAAATCAACTATACTTCAAAAAAAAATATTTTTAATAAAAATTTAAAATTACCAAAAAAGCTATACATGATCTGTCTTTCCTGCTAGATGATAAGCTTCGTGAGACCAGACAAGGGTGGACCACAGGTCCACATATTCCTGGGACAGTCCTGGTTTATACCTGTTGTCTCAGTGGGGCAGATTACACCAGTGCTCAGCAAATATCGACTCCTCTCCCCCTAAGAAAGAGTATAATTCCCAGCAACAGGGATCAGTGCTCAGCCGTATGACTGCTTTGGCCAGTGGAGCCCTAGCGGATGTGATGTCAGCTTTGCCTTAAGAGACACTGTGTGTGTTTTCCTTCCTTTCCTGTGCTCTTGTGACTCACCATGAGAGGAACACACCCAGCTACTTTCTGATCTACAGAGAGTGTGCAGACCTGTGGAGACCTGATCACAGCCTGAAGCCTGGAGCTTTGCCCAGCCAACTCTTGGCCTGAAGCAGACCTTTTCCACTCAACCTACAGACCCTTGAGCAAGAAAAAGAAACAACCATTATTGTAAGCTGTTGATTTGGGGATGATTTGTTATGCAGCATTATTGTGACAGTGGCTGACTAGTACACTCAGCATAACCATTGATAATGCTCCCTTTCACTGTCAAGAGTGTCCCAGGTGAGACAGTAAATTATCTAATCACCCAAGGTCAGTCCCCATCTATCCTTTTTCATCACTTTAACTCCAGCACCTAAAACAATACCTAGCACAGCAAAGATGCCCAATAAATATGCTGCATTAAACAGAACTGAATTAGATATTCTCTTAAATCTCTTTCCCAAAGCAGAGTCTTCTTCCCAACTGGATGGTGAGAGGTTTGAGTTTAGGGACTCTCCTATTTCTTTCATGATGTCCCCTGAGAGATGCTTCTGGCTGGCTGCTGTATCATCAGAGAGCTTAACCTCACCCCCAGGGTTAAACCTTCAGCGAAGGGCTAGGATGCCTATAGACGGGAGTGTGATTCCCCAGGATTTGACAGGAAGGGGAAACAGACCGGGGAGTAAGCATGGAGAATGAGCAGCTTGCCTGTCTGTCCAAAGGCTGAGGACTGGGTTGCACATCAGCCTAAGGAAATACTGCCATTTTGTCAGAACTGATAACAGCTAGAAACTAAGCCATTGCCCTTACCCTCCTCCAAATAAAAAGTTCCAAATAAAAATATGATCCAAATAAAAAGTTCAAGATCCCAGTCCTCCAATCTCTTCTCTGTCTCTCCTGACTATGTTGAGTTAATATGGATCTTCTGAAAGAAACTGACGGGGTTGAGGCAACAGCTAAGTCCTGAGCCCTCAAGGAGGGTTTCCAGAGGCCCTGGGATGGGCTGGGGGATGTGGCCAAGGGTCACAACCTCTCCATGTCGGAGTCAGCCACCCTGCCAGGGCAGGCAGCCATCTCCAGCAGTCACCCAACTACCTACACCTTTGACTATCTTGAGATAACCCCAAAAGGTACTGGAGGACAGCAGTCTCCCGGGCAAGAATCTCAAAGCTTTTTTTTTTTTTTTTTAATTTTTTCTTCCTTATGTCTGTGACTTCCAGACCTACAAAATGCTGCAGTTTTCCGTTCATGAAACGGAGGCATGTGTCTGTGCAAAGCGCCTGGGCGTGCCCGGCTAATTAAACGGAGCGATCATGTGGTCGCTGTTGTAACGTGTGTTCCAAGGATGTTATTCAATGTGTAAAGACATTTTCTGTTTATGTTGGTTACATACCCATGTGGTGTGGGTGGAGAGCATCACTCAGGAGAATACCATTAGCGGGAACAGGGAGCTCGGGGGTTCCAGAGACACGCAGTGAAACAGTGGCTCGAGGGATCAAACAGTTGGGCCGTGTTCATGGTGACTCATCCCCCAGCCAGTCCCCTCCTTCCTTCTAGGGCAAGATCAGCCCCTCAGATCACCTGAGGTCCTTGCCTCCCACAGACAAACTGTTACCTGCATCGCAGCCTAGAGGATTTGTGGAGACACAAAGATGCCCCTCTTTCTCTCTCTCTCAGTGAGAGGAAGTGCACCAGGTTCAAAGGGCTGAACGACTTGCCCAAAGATTTCCAAGAAAGGGTGAGTGAGAAACTGGTTCCGACATATCCATTCTCACCTCCCAGCTAGAAGCACAAAAGTCCTGAACCCCCGCAAGCTCCGTTTTGCCACCTAAATCCCAGAGAAACCATCTGACAGCATCTCCTTCTGTTCCCCATCATCACAGCCTCTTGTCTAGACTTTCTTCCCCCTACACTGCTTCAGATACCTCCTCCAACCACTTCCCATAGCACAGGGCTCTCCTCTCAGCTGTCTGCAGCCTCAGCCCTTTCTTTTTTTCTTTTTTTTTTAATTTATTAATTTATTGGTTGCGTTGGGTCTTCATTGCTGCACACAGGCTTTCGGTAGTTGTGGAGAGTAGGGGCTACTCTTTATTGTGGTGCATGGATTTCTCATTGTGGTGGCTTCTCTCGTTTCAGAGCACAGGCTGTAGGCACGCGGGCTTCAGTAGTTGCAGTGCGTGGGCTCAATAGTTGTGATTCACAGGCTCTAGAGCACAGCCTCAGTAATTGTGGTGCATGGGATTAGTTGCTCCGCGGCATGTGGGATCTTCCCAGACCAGGGATCAAACCTATGTTCCCTAGGTTGGCAGGCGGATTCTTAACCACTGCGCCACCAGGGAAGTCCCAGGCCCTCTTGAGCCTCCCCTTCTGTCAGCATCTCCTGACCAAGAATACTTTAACCTGAATCTTGTAAATCTCCCAACTACACTCTCTGTTTCCTTTGAATCTCTGCTTTCTGCTCAAAAATCACTTGTCCCGTGTAAGTCTAACTTTTCTCTTATTGGCCACACTAAAGCTGGAGACGAACCTCTCCAGAACCCCTGGCCCATTCCCTTGCCCACCACCTTGCCCTCAGCCCATCCACACACAGCTCAGTTCACGGGTTCCCTGTTGGGTACCACTTTACCTCTGTGGCCTCCATCAGATCGACTGTGAGTACCTGGGCTCCCATCATTACACTTCACGCTTCCTGCTTTCCCCCCTTTTCGCTTTGACACCACACCCAGGACAAAGGTCGGCATCCAGTAGACCCCTGATGTAGGGACCAAATCCTGCGTCAACAGACTCTGAGCTCCACTTTAAGAAAAATCTTCAATGGTCTGGGTTTCTTGTGACCTCTCAAAACAAACAAGAAGAACAAAATGCAGCTCTTCACGGCAAAGGCACCTGCCTTGTCACACTGACTCTGGTCCCGTCTTGGAAACACCATTTCACTCTCGCTGGGAAACACCATTTCACTCTCACTGGGAAACACCCAGAAGACGTTTCCATGACAACGGCAGAGCATCCACAAAATCCCACACCTGCCAGGAGGCAGACTCCCGGACAGGCTGCCGAGAAGGCTTCCCTGATGCACGATGCTACCTGTTCAGGAGTCAGGTTACTAAACCTGCAATGGAGACAGAGCAGCGAATTGGAGTCGGGAAGGAATCCACTTGGTTGACAAAAGCAAGAAGTGACAGGTCACAACCTGATGACATGGAAGAAGTAGGGGGAAAAAAAGAAGACTATGAAAAGTAGAAATGAGAAACCAAAAAGATGGCATTCAGGGTTCCCCTAATAAACAGCTCTAGGGAGTGACACATCACTCCTGCTGAGACAAAGTATTGTCAAGAGAATGGCCCATCACAGAGAAGGGGTTGACCTTGTCGGTGAGCCCTGCTCCCCACCAGACCACACCAGATGTCCCTCAGCGGCTGCTGATCGGAAGGATAAACGCCAGGTATCTGGAAGCTCAGCTCGCCTGACATCCAGCTGGACGGAGCTCTCAGTCACCTTCAGCCACATGGTACGAGGGCAAACACATAGTTTCTGGAGTCAGACAGGCTCTGAGTTCAGTACCGCCACCCTCCCACCCCCATCCCATAACACGGAGGTAAGAACATCCACTTGGCAGGGTCGCTGGGAGGCACAGAGCACACACACGCAAAGTACATAATTACAGTGCATTGATTTACAACAAATCATAGTCTTATGATTATACAATATTTGTCAAGACTTTTGAGCTAAAGAACTATGTACAATTCTGCTAGTTTGGAAAACAGTATAATTTCCCCCAAGGGAGCAGATAAATAACAGCTTTACTTAACCAGACCCACGTCCATCATCACGCTATTTACACAACTATATCACAATGCTCTCAATGATACTGTGGGGCAGGTAGGACAGGTGTTACGATCCCCATTTCATAGCTGAGAAAATGAAGGTTCGAGAGGGAATGGCTTGCCCCAATGTTACAAATATTACAAAGCTGGAGTCAAAACTGCGTTCTCGTCCTTAACCCACGGCTCTCAGTCTAGAGGTACGTCTCTAGGCAGTGTTTCCGGATTTGATAAACACATGGACAATCACTCTATCCATCTTCTATTTTAATAAGTGCGGCCTCCCTCCCCCTCCACTTCTTCCTAGAGGAGGAGCTCTTGTTTGTTTAAGTCTGTCTTCGTATGGCTGCTCTCCAAATCTTTGATCATCTTACTTTTCCTTCGCTGAAACAGTTCTGGCCTGGCTGGTTTTTCTCTAGGCAGGACGACCTGACTTGGACACGTGAGGTGTTACCATGATTTGGTAAATCCCTAAGGCATGTGATCCTAAAATGTTTTCTGAGATTTTCGGGGGCCCGTGGGTACTGCCACACATCCATGCATGTTTCCAGAAAGAGTCAGAGTCACCCCCAAATATCTCTGCCTAAGGCATAGCTGACAGCCCTGAGCCCCTCATCAGAGATGACCGGTCTGGGGGTCAGCTTCCCTCCACCCCCATGACCTTATCTATATGCTGTTTTTCTACAGCCTCACAGTTACTCCTTGAAAATGTTCTCCATCAGTTTGTCCCTCCACTTTCCAGAAAAGCCACATGGTCATCTACACGCTTGGGGATTTGACTTTGAGCTTGAGATCCTTGAGAGCGGAGCCATACATAATTCATCTCCCCCCAACCCCAGCACCCGTGTCTGACACACGGTCGCTGCAAATTCATGTCGGCTTCACCACACCAGGTGAGGTGTGCACGCGGAAGGGCCCTGCTCTGACTTTCCCAGACCAGTGGGTCCCGAAGAGGACAAGCAAGATGATGAGGCCGTTTGAAGAGCCTGCGTCACAGGAGGACACACAGCGAGTCCAGGCATGTTTTGTGTGCAGAACTGTTAGGGACACAAGAGCTATTTTCAACTATTTAAAGGCTGGCCTGCCCAACAGGATGCTCTTGCTCCATGGAGCTCCAGGCATCAGAGCTGGACTGAAACGGGGCGGGGGAAATGGGCAGAGTTCTTGCTCTGGCTCCCTGACCATCTCGAGTGGCTAGAAATGTCCAGCAGACAAACAAGCTGCCTTCGAGGCCAGGCGCCCCCCATTACAAGAAAACTCACACTGAGGCTGGGGGTTTGCTCGATCAATATGCTGGCAGAGGAAGTCTTCCATCCCCACTTCCATGGCCTGGCACTGAGGTCAGCCAACCTCTAAGCTCCTCCCCCCTCTGTGATGCCATGGTTTGGTCCCAGGGGTTCTGGATAACAGAGTTTACTGCACACAAGGGCCAAGGGGACAGGAGATCTACAGCTTTGTCACATATTTTCAGGCTTATATCAGCTTCTCTTCTCCTTGGGAAATAGGATGTGATGTAAGGGCGTCAAGGAGGCAGCGAGCTAGTAAACCAGATGCTCACCCCCTCCCAGCTCTGGTCCTGCAACCCTGGGTGGACATGGGTGGCAGGTGCAGCCTCCTAGCACTGTGGGAGCCACCAGGTACCATACAGCTGGTACCCCTGGAAGGAAGATTCAGTTTGATCTGAACCAGGAGCCACCAGCTATGGAAGGCAGGGAGGCCACCCTTAGGGGACCAGGACGGCCTCTGGGTGCAGCCTTGGCCTGAAGCTGGGGGCACTGCATTCAACTCCTGGTCCACTGGCAGCCCCAGGCCAACTCCTCTCCTCTGGAGGGTGCAGAACTGGAGAAGAGTAGCACTCCAGGGGGAGGGAGGAGAGAGGAGAGGGGCACAGCCTGACTTTTCTCCTGGTCTATAAACAGGGCCAGAATACAACAGCAGAGAACATCATTTTCCCTGTTTCTGCCTTGCCTCAACCAGCTACTGCCTATTTTTCTCTGTCTACTATGCTCCTACAGCCCCAGAGGTAAAAGAAAAATCTTCTCAGGCCCATGAGATATTACTTCTTTCCAGCCTGCAAAATGTTTCCTGGCTAAATCCAATACTTCAAAGGCTGAGACCTGCAGACACCAAGGTGCTAGCCCCGCATGTCACCTCTCCTTGGCTTCTTCTCTTGGGTCCAGCCTCATCTCCTTCCAACCCTAGATGCTCTGCTAACCTACAGGTCAGGTCCAAGGACACGAGCTAGGTTGGCACAGAGTCCGTGCAGGTGAACGAGGCCTGCAAGTCAAGTTCTTGACTTTATCACTCCCAATCGACACTCAGGAGGGAGCCGGCTTTGGGGCACTATGATTTCTGGCGATCAATACCAGGTTCAACAACAAGTCCATATAAGGGGCAGCCCAGGCTGGCGGTGAAGACACAATCAGGACCTTTAAGCTCGGCCCTTCAGGAAGCAACATTTCTAATTCAAGTGCCACCTCCTCCAGGAAGTCTTCCCTTATTCTTCTAGTAGCAACTACTCTCCATCGGTTGTCCTGTCCTATCATGTTTGTACTTATATTACAGTCCTGAAAAGCTGCACAGGTCTGCCTCTCACAGGTCTGTCTCCCTATGTAACTGCCGGATCCTTGAAGATACAGACGCCACCCTATCCCTCGCTGCACCTCCCCATGATGAGGGCACAGAGACTTGCTCGCTGCAAGCGTCAGTAAATGTTTACTGCGTTGAGCTGAACTGCCTGTATAAATCCCAGGGAAGGATCAAGAAGGAGGCAGCAGGGCTCAGGAAATAATCCATCACGGGTTGATCAACATTTTTTCCTCTCCATTCCCTCCCACAAACCAGCTGCAGCCAGTCCTTCCTAAGCCTGGCCTGCTGAGAAGCCTCCTAAGAAAGAATGGCTCCCTCTGTCTCCCTCCTGAAGGGACTGGAGGGCAGAAGTGGGGCTCAGAGACGCGGTGGGATGAATCCAATCTTGCAACCTTCTAGTGGCCGTTCTGGGGAATTCTGGCAAGGACCAGGACCTCTGCCTTGTATCAGGAGAAGGAAAAGCCAATTCCTATGATGCCAGGGTTCTGGTTGGGCTCTCTACTGGTGGGACTGGAGAGAGCTGGGAGTCTATGATGACAGAGGTGTGTAGCAAGGTGAGGGCACAGTGCCACTCTTGCCATCCACAGATGATGCCCAAAGCCTCTTTAGATGGCACAGACATCAGTGTTAGGTCACTGAGGAAGTAGGACATTTCTAAGAGGACTCCAGACCTGCCACAGGGATGGGTTCACGTCCAGTCCAGGGCCTGATCTCAGGAAGCCTCCCTTGTGAAATGGCATTCCTGAAAGAGGAGCGAAGAAAAGCCATTTTCCCCTCTCTAAACTGTAATCCCGATTTGACACAGTGGGTGCTGCCTGTGTACGATGCCCCTGGTACCTCCCCCAAAGTCAACATCTACACATCTCCTGAGCCCGGTGGGCTTGTGGGCCCCTCTCCTCCACACACTGTCACAGCGAACCAGCGGCAGACGCTTTAAAATACAATTTTGTATATCAACTTCAGCAAAGTATAGTTAGTAGCTAAATCTAATTCACATGTTTAAAGCCTATTGTTTTGTCTCACACATATCAAAACCTCCCAGCTAAGAAAATCAGCCAGTGAGCGGATACTCATTTTAGTGAAAAGACAGAGCAGGGCACTGACGATTATGGGATCACCCCTGAACAAATCCGAAAGGCCCAGGCCCCCAGGTTCCCCAGAAAATAAAGGCCGTTTCCCTCCTGGGATGTCAGGGAGGTAACCTAGGGCAGTGCAGGCAGAAATCTACTTCTCCGTCTGCAGAGACACTCGTGTGGCCCAAGCGACCAGTAGGGCCATCTCCCTCCAGTTAAGACATCACTCCCCCACTGGCTCTATCACAAACCTCGTTTCTGCCAGGGCACAAGTGCTGCAGGTGCAGAGTTCCCAGAAGAATCTACTGTGATAGGGGTCCCTGTTGGATATCACTCTGGGGAACTTCCTAGGTGAGTCTCACACACACACACACACACACACACACACACACACACGCAGGCACTCCGCTCAGGTCTGCAGGCTCTGAGGCTTCTTGAGCAAGCGCAGGATGCAGGGTGGAGAGCCCTGCGGGGCTGGACCCCCATCAGAAGTTTCACAGTGCAGCCTGCTGGGCCTGGATGCCCAGGGAGGGGCACGGTGTGCAGGGAAGGGGCGTCTTGCCCCCCCCACACACTGCCCACTTTCCACACATGGGAAAGGAACCCCGAACCCCAAATGTCAAGTTCAGGCTTGAAGGGCTGCGGAAGCGGAAGGGGAACATGCAAATGGATCTCCCACCCCCGCTGGGCTCTCAGCTGCTCCGTGCTTTCAAATGTTCCAAACCCCGGGCACAGGGAGAGGCATGGAGCTCGGTGCTAACGATGAGGAGCTGGGGGCCCAAGGAAACGGGCGGGAAATACCTCTGCCGGCCTTTGCAAGAGTCACTTTCAACTTGGACAGGATGCCCCTGCCTCTGTGGATGCTTCAGTACAGATCACATGGGTGCAGTTCCCACATGAGCACGAAGAGGGCGCAGTTCAGAGGTGTGACCACAGGGTCACGGGAGCCTCGGGCTGAGCCCTGTGGGCCACTAGGTCCTGACAGGTGGTGGCAGGAAGGATGGAGAAGTGGCAGCAGAGAGAAGTGGCGCTGAAGACACTCCCATAGGAGTTGGGGTCAGACTGGGGACTGGGACGTGGGAGAGGGCAGATGGAGAGGAGGAAAGAGGTGACTGGGACGCACGAGTTTAGGTGGAGCCTGCTGAGTGCGGGCAGCTGTTCCCACACCTGCCACCCCAGTCTCCTCTCTACAAGCCCTCCAGGCTTAGTTTCCCTGTCTCTGCTACCCACCTATGCCCCTAAGGCCTCTGTCTCTTCCCTCTTTCCCCACTACGGTCACCTCCTCTCTCTCCAGCAGAGCAAGTTCTTTACCCCACTGGGTAGACCACCGCCCCCCCGCCCCTCCCCCCATACTACCCATGTCCCATTCCCGGACCTCCAGCCAGTATCTGAGAGATGCCTGAGGCTCCAGGCACATCCAAGCCCCATATCCAAGCCACTAACTTCAGGCAGGGGCTGCGGGAGCCCCCGAGCCCTCTGATCTGAGCGGCAGTGGACAGCCCCCAGCCCCAAGCACACGGTGCCCCGTCTGGACAGCTTTGGGCTCCGCGTCCTTGGGAACTGCCAGGCCCCAGAGCAGGGCTCTGCTCCAAAGCCAACTCTTCCCCTGCAGCTGAGGCTGCTTTGATGGCCGAAACAGAGTGCACCCAGGAGCTGTTGCCCACTTAGCTGGCGGCCGGTCACCTGAAGCCTCCGGGAGAAAAGATGGGGCTCTCCGGTTTGGAGAATTTTTAGTTTTTGGAATCATATTTTTAAGAAAACGAATGAGTAGTTGGAGAACACAGGCGACAGCGTGGGTGGCCACCGGAGAGGCAGAGAGGAAGATCAAAGCCCACCAGGCACAGAGGAAGCAGCCCTGGTGCGGCCCAGAGAACAGTCTAGGTGGCCGTGCCTCCCAAAAGGCCGCGAGGGTACGGGAGGTGCCGGGTGAGAGGGCCTCGGTCACCGGCATCCGTGGCCCCGCTCCCTGACCCCCGAGCCTTGGCTAACGGTCTTCAGCTGGAACAAACACCTGCTGTCTAGAGACATCCAACCGGGCTCCAAGCGCCCTGGGAGGGCCGTCCCGTCTCTGCGTGGGAGGTGGGCCTGCCGAAACTGTGACTCCCAGCCTGCTGCCTTCTTCCAAGAAGAAACTGGAATCCCTCCCTCTGGACTCGATCCTTCTGGCGGCCGCCCCTCTCGCGGTCCCAGCCCAGGGCGAGCGGCCAGGAACACTCTCTGAGTTCGCTGGCTGATGACTTAGCTCGTTAGGATGAGCCGCAGGTGACTGAGTGGCAGCAAGTCTGCCACGTCAGGCCGAGGGCCGAGGGTCCCCGTTTCCAAATGAGCGTCTTGACCAAATTTCCCCTCAGAGCCCTCAGCTCAGACTCCCGGTTTCAGAAAAGCAGGATGCCAAAGATCAAAGAGGGGACGTGATTTGCTCAGAGAAACAATCACCCCTAGTGGCCGGGCCCCGGGCAAGACCCCAATCTCCAGGCCCTCAGCCCAGCGGTCCCACACTGCACAGGGGGTCTCCCAACGTTCTGGGAAAGAGGTGGGGTTTCAACAGCCCGTGGAGTTCCTAGAGTCCTCAACCCATTCCAGGCGAGTCAGACCTACTGCATTCTAGAAAGTTCTCTCAAAAAGATTTTCACCCACGTTCTGTAGAAACTGGGGAACTTTCTAAGGCAACAGGGCATCACCTTAGAGGTAGCACTGAAGGGAGGGATTTAGGACCCATTCTTTTCTCCCTTCCAATTTTTTGGAGACGCCATAAAAAGCCCGCACTTCCTCTCAGACCAGCCGGCTTATTCCTTACATGATTTGCCCGGTCTTCCCTTCTCTTGGTCAACACTGTGGCTACTTGGCGTGACCCAAGAATCTGTTTCACCCAGATCCTTCTCTAGACAAATCTGAGGGACGATAATAGACAAGAGAATTCTACTCACCCCTCTCCATAGGACACGGAGCAGGGGGGTCACAGCCTAGAACCCCTGAGCCCTCTGCTTGACCAACACACTTCCAGGGGCCAAGGCAGTTGACAAAGACCTTTTGGGTCCTCCCGAGAGTCCCCTCCCACGTCTTACCTGATGAGGTCAATAGGTTGAAACTTATAAAACACCCCGTAGCGCGCCCATTCTTGATACAGCAGCTAAACAAGAAAAACAGAGAACCAATTTAGAGGTGAAGTGGGGAACTAGTCACCTTTTTTTTTATCCAGCTTAGCAAGTCAGCATTTGACACACACACCCCTCCACCAAAGCCATCCTGGTAAGTCAAAATTGAATCCCCAAAGCCCAGCCTCAAGGAAAATTCTCATGAGATATCCACAGGGAGACTCCAAAGGCAGGAGGCTGTAGAAGCTGACTTCTCCCCACCCCCAATGATAGAGGCGATCTTCATCACACGTGCGTGTGTGGTACCCACCAAGCAAAACTGCTCACTCTTCACTCCCTTGCTTTGCTGAGTCCAGCCAGATGAGCCCTGGCGTTCACTTATTCACTCGTTTAATAAGTATTGACTGAATATCCACCTTGTGCCAGGCCCTGTCCAGACACTGGATAAAGCAGTAAACCAGGCAAAGTCACTGCCATCACAGAGCTCACCCCCTTGTGTGTGGAGACAAATATTAACTGATAAATGCCACAGAGAAAAATAAATCAATGTAGTGAGTAGAATACGAAGAAGGGGGTGGGGTAGGATGCTATTTTAGACAGGATGACAGGGGAAGACTATTTACAATAGCCAGGACATGGAAGCAACCTAAATGTCCATCAACGAAGGAATGGATAAAGAAGATGTGGTACATATACACACACTGGAATATTACTCAGCCATAAAAAAGAACGAAATAATGCCATTTGCAGCAACATGGATGGACCCAGAGATTATCATACTAAGTGAAGTAAGTCAGACAGAGAAAGACCAGTATCATATGATATCACTTACATATGGAATCTAAAAAAACAGTACAAAGGAACTTATCTACAAAACATAAATAGAGTCACAGATATAGAAAGCAAATTTATGGTTATCAAGGGGGAAAGGGGAGGGAGGGATAAACTGGGCGATTGGGACTGACATATACATACTACTATATATAAAACTGATAACTAATAAGGACCTACTGTATAGCACAGGGAACTTTACTCAACGTTCTGTAATGACCTATAAGGGAAAAGAATCTAAAAAAGAGTGTACATATGTATATGTGTAACTGATTCACTTTGCTGTACAGCAGAAACCAACACAAGACTGCAAATCAACTGTACTGCAATAAAAATTAATTTAAAACATAAAGTAATTATTGATAGGTACGTAAAAAAGAAAGATGGGAAGGGAGGGCCTCTCTGAGTAGGTGACATTTGGGCTGAGATGGAAGGAAGTGGGGGGTGGGTAATGTTTTAGCTAGAAGAACACTCTTTCTGTGCCAAGGCTTAAGGAAAGGGCGAGTGCTAGGAAAAACAGGGAAGCAGGAAGGCTAGGGCTGAGAGAGGGGAGGATCTTGGGACATAACGACAGAAAGGACTGGGGTGGCCTGATCAGTCACAGCTTGTGGGCCAAGCTAAGACCTTCGGACTTTGAAGGAAGCCATTAGGAGGTTGGCAGCAGTGGGATGGGTGGGGGGACGATCTGGTTTAGAGTGTAGACGGCTCACTCTGCCCGCTGCACAGGGAACAGAGTGAGAGCTGGCACAGGAGTAGGGGAGCTATTGTAATGGTCCAGGGAAGGGGAGATGGTGGCTTGTACCACGGAGGCAGTGGAACAAGTAGTGAGAAGTGGCTGATCTGGCTTACATTTTACAAGTAGAGCCAACACATTCAGTGTTGGATTGGACGTGGGGTGAGAGAAAATGAGAACTTGAGCAACTGAGTAGCTGGTGATTCTATTCACTGCAATGGGGAAGACCAGGCTAGGATGGCGCAACCAAGAGTTCCGTTGGGAATGTGCTCGCTAGCGATGCCATCCACGTGGGGGTGCAGAGTGAGCAGCTGGGTGTAAAAGTCTGCAGTTCAGTGGAGAGTCCAGAAGCAGGGAGGACATGATTTGTAAAGCCATTAAGTTACGGACGCAACTGTCAAACAGACAACAGGTAGAGAAGAGGCCTGGGGCTTCCCTGGTGGCACAGTGGTTGGGAATCCGCCTGCCAATGCAGGGGACATGGGTTCAAGCCCTGGTCCGGGAAGATCCCACATGCAGCAGAGCAACTAAGCCTGTGCACCATAACGACTGAGCCCACACACCGCAACTACTGAAGCCTGCACACCTAGAGCCTGTCCTCTGTAACAAGAGAAGCCACCGCAATGAGAAGCCTGTGCACTGCAAGGAAGGGGAGCCCCCACTCACCACAACTACGGAAAGCCTGCACGTAGCAACAAAGACCCAGCATAGCCAATAAATAAGTAAATAAATAAGTTTTTTTAAAAAACAAACACATTTTTAAAAAGAAAAGAAAAAAGAGAAAAGAGGCCTGACACATGGCCCTGGGTGCTCTACCACTCAGAGGTCAAGGGGGTGACAAAGAAGAGCAGAAGAGGCAGAGACGCATCGGTGACGTGGACCAGAACTAGAAGTGGGTGGCATCCTGGAAGTCAAGGGACCATGGGATTCCAAGGGAAGAAGATGAGCGGCTGGGTCAAATACCACTGATGGATGGGGTCAGATGAGAACTGAGAATGACCTTGGATCCAGTGACTTGAAGGTCATGGATGACCTTGACCGGACTGGTTCCAGGGGCAGGGTGCAGGCAAAACCCGAGTGGAACACATTCTAGAAGTGAAGGGAGGAGAGGATGCACCAGACACGTCAGACCGTGCCATCTTGCGGGGTTTGCACAACACCTTTAGAGAACTGGCCTGCAGTATCGATCCAGGGAGCAAACCACACTTGCGTTCCAAACTCCTGACCCGTAAACATCGCAGGTCATCCACCAGCAAATAAAGTAATTTGATAATGAACCATCATTAGACATCATCCAGCCCTCCATGCTGAACAGACACCAGTGCATAATGAAACCCACAAACCTACAGCACAGTTGCTACCCTACGTTCTGTATCCTCCGTCCACATCACACCTTCTCACACATCACATAGAATTCACGTGGAATCCTGGCAAGCAGAAGCGACTCTAATGGACAGCTGGCTGAACATCGGCCCTACGAGAAGCCATCCTTTGCACCTAAGAATCTTTAAAGACATGATATTAGCACTGAAGTAAGAACTGGCATTCCTACTTCCTGGCTATAGACTTTTATTTTCACTATATCTCCCAACAACCCCAAAAGAGAACCAGAAACTACAAGGACCCTGATGCAGCCAGCTGCACCCACAGTCCCACCCTTTGCAAAGCAGGAAACCTGACACAAAGAGGGTTACACAGTGCATGGTGAGCAGAGGAAGATCTGAATCCGGGAGTTCCTATGCTGCTCTTTCCAGGCAGGTGGCTCCAAACCTGACCTTATTGTTATTATTGCATCTCTTCCTCCCCATCTTCTGGGTGCTTCTGCTGCCCTGGGTTTTTATTCCCTCTCCCCAGTGCAAACCCTGGGCTTACTAGCACCTGGTTGTCACAGTGACATCATTTGTGACCCACAGGGAGGCCAGCTTGCGTCAGGAGAGACAGGCAAGGCTTCCCGCGAGAGCTGTGGGACATCAGTGCCTCCTCATAGGCCCTGACCTCCAGGGCAAATTCCTCTCCTAGTCACAAGTCCAGCCCTAACCTGAGAATACCTGTCTGCACTGCCCTGGAGGGGAAAACTGAAAACACTCCAGGAAGCCAGTATGGCCCAGCTGGCTTTGATCTAAACTAAGAGCCAGGCTCCCAAGCTTTGCCCCCGGCTGGCTCCCAGGCGAGCTGGACAAAACGTCCAGGAGTCCTTTCTCAGCGCTGCAATCTGAAGTTTGTGGATACAGATGATGAGCCAAGAGAGCTGCCCACACTCCATGCAGACGGGCCAGATGGACACAGCGGAGATCAACAGGCACCCCTGGAAGAGCTGGAGCTCCAGGGTGTCAGACCCAAGAGGTGATGCCACAGTGATGCCTGTGTAGCTCTGCCGGGCAGGGAAGGCAGGAGCTGGGTCAAGGGTGCTGTAGGCCCTTCCCTGTCTCTACAGATGTTTAATTGCACACAGTTCCAAACCAGGTGGATCTGGAACTAAGTTACAGGGTCCCAGGACAGATCAGCAGTCAGGGTGCAGGGAGGCTGCCGGGAGTCTCTCCCCCACAGGGATTAGCACATGTGAGTCAAGTGCAGGAGGACAACCACCGTAACTTGCAACAGTCCCTTCAAACTTGCAGAGTCTAGAACCTTCCAATGAGCTCCTAGCAAATCTACTCTCCCCCTAAGAGTTATGCCATGTCCGACTGGCCAAAGCCTGCGAATAGAGTCGGGAGGGTCTGCAGCTCCTTCTCGGTGGACAGAGCCTCATTTCGGAGGTCCCAGATGTAATTCCAGGAAAGTGGGCTAACCCCAAACCTTTAGGGCAAGAAGCAACAAGCCACAGGGACCACCCCATCTGACGGGTCAGAGCCTACAAGCGGCCAGGTCAGCTCCCTAAGGGTCACATCTGACGGTGGGTCGGTTGGTTTAAGTATTTCATGAGACTATAAAGAACCCAACTGTTAAAACCAGCTGCAATGCCAGAGAACAGCAAGATGTGTGAGACACATGGCCCTCCCTGAGGCCACAAGCTCTTCAGAGAGCAGCTGGACCTGGGACAGTCAGAAAGATGCCAGCTGCAGCCGGCTTAGAGGCACTGATGGGACAGGGTGGACCAGGATAGGAGAGGAAGGAATTCTACCCCTGGATCCTGCAATGACCTGTTTGACTTTTTGGCAGGTCACTTCCCCATGAGTAAAACGGAGTTGTGCAGGATGGGAAAACTAGTCCTCAAGTGAAACCAAGAAGAAAAGTAGCTTTCCCATGAGAAAGACAAGACTGACTCTCTTCGCACACCTTTTAGTGAGTCACATTTTAACCATCCACTAGAGAACGCAATCATCTGTAAAAGCTGGAAAATCAAGGACCAAGGGTTTAAAAACTGCTAGAGGAACTCATCTTCCAAGGTTGTGCCCCAGGGTTCCCTGTAAAAGGGCAGGGAAGCCACTGGGAGCTGGCGGGGTTCGGGTAGCCCTCAGAAGATGGTGACAGTCCCTTCCCCAGGATGCGAGAGAAAAGCAGGTAAGTCTGGCAGATAAGGAATGAGGTGGCTGCTGGCAGAGGGAGGGGCCCTCCACACCCTCGCAGCCCTGCTCTCTAGAAAGGAAGGAAACCCCTGCTCTCCAGAGGGAGGGAGCCTCTCTCAAATTGCCCTGCAGGAGGGGGCTGAGTCATCTAGACTGCAGACTGCACAAGGCAGCTGTGGGGAAGGAGATCACTCTCACCTAGGCCTTCGAGGCAGATCCCAGGAATGGCCACAGGGAAGAGGGGAGGTGGACCCCAGGTACCGGCAGGATGGGCAGATCACCCCTAAAGGCCCCCAGAGGGGCGATCTCCCATCAGTTCTCAACCCTTCTCCACCTCCTCCAGCACCAAATTCAAGGGTTCTCCCTTGCACCCAAGCAAAATCCTTCCCGCAGCCCTCCGGAAGAACACTAGATTATTACAATAAGACTAACAGGAATAAATGTGCTGCACATATTCAGAGGTTTGGGCTGGTTCTTTCAAGACACCTTTTAGGTGCCACCCATATACCTCCGAAGCTCCAGGAAGGAAGCCTGCACTGCAGTGAGCGGTCCCCTTGCCACACACAAGAGACCGCGTCCACCTGGCAGTTGCGCCAGTTGAAATTTGGATGCCGGGGTTTTACCCCTGACTGGACAATCATTTCGTAGACATTGGAACCCGTCTCCTTGCTGTGCTGGGTATCCGTTTCCCAACCCAAAGGAACAGAACAAAGCTGTCACTCTCACTCCTGGTTTCTCTTCTCTCCCCTCACTGTAAACTTCATTTCCCTGACCGTGACCCTGGCAGAAGAAAATAAGGAGGCCAGGACGGGCTGGCAAACGGGAGGGAAAGCCACAAGCAATGGGCTGCTTGTCTTCCAAAGACACTTGTCCACCCTCACTGGGTGAGGCTTTGACATCAGCTTTGGGGATTCTCCACCAAGATGCAGCTTTGTCTTGGCGGGCTCCTCCCTGCCTGCCGGATGCTACCCATTCCCTCCTTTGGGGTGGGCACTGGGAGAAGTACTGGCCTAAGCAAACCAACTCCTGGGAGGGAATCTTTTTGTTAAAAGGTTTTATTGTTAACAACAATACAATATCATTCCAGGCAAAGGTACATATATTTTGGATCATCTACAATTTGCTTCTCTCTGCCTCCCGGTGGACAACAGGGGGCTGGCTGATTTCTCCCAGCAGTTCTGTGTGTCCCTGGTCTCTGGAATGTTCTCGTAAAGCAGTCAACCTTGACGGGCTGAGGGGGTCACCATGCACCCAGCAAGTGGTCTCTTAGGTGGGCAGTGGGTGGTGATCACTCTTTAAAGGGGAGGAATGTGAAATGGAAAAGTAGGAGGACAGAAAATGGCTGGGGCGAGCGAGGTGAGACATGGGGAGAAAGGCTGCCTCCTTTGCCTTTAAATCTGATCCGGGACTTTTCAGGAAATTAAACACCGAGACTATTAGTATCAGATAGAAAACAGATGCGGTTAAAACATCGAAAAACTACAGCAGATTCCCTGGGCAGAGACATGTGTAAACAATCACAGCAGTATTTCTGGAAAAGACCTTTTTATGTTTTTAATACTTAACACTTCATAACAGGGACTAATAGGCAGGATAAAAAGAAGCCTGCTCAAAAGCAACTTGGGGGATGAATGATTTTCCAGACAGCAGAGTGGGGGTGGGAAGGGGGGGTACACGGGCTTCTATTTCTCATCCCGCCCACCCTCACCCACCCTCCTCTGTTCACCAGAGTCGCTGAAGGCTGGGGAACCTGGATGGGAGGATGGCACGAGGGGGGTGACAGCTGGACAGGCAGCCCCTACTAAAGAAGCTGGGTGATGCTCAGAGCATTGTGCCGCAGCAGGGAGGGTGGCACCTGTGCTCCCAGAGTACCAGCAAACGGAAGAAACGGGATCTAGATGGAGGCCTGGGACAGAGCTGTCCACACAGGAGCTGTGACTGACACGGGGGGATCCTCCAAAGGGACTTTCTTCCCTCCCCTGAATATACCCTCTCATTCCTAGCTGCCCGGAATACGCAGCAGGTTTCTCATCTATAAGTTGGTAATGGCTGTACCCCACCTGTCTGCCTGGAGGATAAGAAGAATAACTTGAAGGTGACCCTCCCCAAACAAGCCATCATGGCATGGATACTGGTACACTTTTAGCATGAACACTGGATTTGAGGGTCAGAGGGGCTCTAGCCCCTTCTCTGTTTATAGTGGCGGTGCTATTGTGGGCAAGGTACACAATCGTTCTACGCCTCGGTTTCCCCATCTATGAATGGGGGGATCTGGACGCTCATCGTTTCTCAGCTGAAGCCCTCTTGTGATCAGGGGTGGGGATGCTGCCTCTGTGTGCGACTGTCGGATGTATTTCAGGACGGTTGGCATCACTAGTCCACCAGGCACTAAACGCCAGTAGCACCTCCATACACAGTCACATCAGTGACCAGAAATGCCCTCAAATTTCCAAACATCTAGGGACCGGAGCTGTGGAAGAACGGCTGGAAGTAGGTAAGCAGTAAATAGAACACCCAGGACAGGTCTGCGCAGCCCCACCCCACCCCTGCGTGGTCCTCGAGCCCAGAGCCCTCGGCACAGCATCAGGCCGGCTTACCTTTCGGTCATTCATGTCGTCCCCTGGACGGTCATATTCACCCTGGAGGAGGAGAAAGCCGATGAAATGATCAAAAACAGAGAAAGGGTTTTCTTTTAAATTTTCTAATGTCATCCTTTTCTTTCACTCCCATTTAAGGAAGGACAAGTGCATGACACGTAAGGAGACACTGGTCCGCTTCCTTGGACACCAGCACCTGCTGTGTTTCCTGTGGGCAGCTTCTCACATGAGGCCGTTCCCCTCACAGGCCTCAGAGACCCCCCTGCATCTCCTCACAGCAAATGCAAGAGCAGAGCCTGGAAACAGACCAGCACATCAGGAAACCCCCCCCCCCCCCCCGCGCCCATACCCAGCAGAACCACATCTTGCGTGTGCCCACACCAAGGATGCTGGCGGGGAGGTCACCTGGGAAATTCCTTCGGGCTCTCGGGGGTCCCCACCCCAGGGGTCTCATTTGGTACCACTGTGTGGCAGATGCTAAAGCAACTGATAGGGCGGACAGGGGCAGCCTGGGAGCACTGAGTTCATGGGCCAGTTAAGTTCCTCATGAATCATCTTGAAGAATATCATTGCATTGTATTATGGGATGTTTATAACATTACTCTCAGCCAAGAAAAGCTTTAATCACAGTCTCTCTGTTTTCTTAACCAAACAGTATAAGGAATTTTGAGAGATTTCCTTCAAAAATGTCAAGATAGAAAAAATTTGACACTTAATAGGTGCTTGCATCAAAGGATGAGGAATTTCACATCCACACAAAGCTATCACATATAAAATACCACTCTCAGTCATTTGAGGGCCTGACGGTCCAGGCTGTGTATTATCCAGCTTTGGGACTTGCCCTCCCCACCATCCACCCACTTTCCCCATCTCCCTTTAACCCCCCACATGCCATATCTGTCTTCTCCCACTTTCCCCAAAATCATGGCAGGGAGTACAGGGGAGACTCTGATAAAAACCAGTTCGTTCTGCCACCGGGGAAATAACTGAGACAGTTTGAGACAACTGGCAAAAATCAAACTGGGAATTACTGTCAGTCACGAGTGGTCCAGAACCAGCCCAGGTGGTTCAATGTCGTGGCTCCCTCCTGCCTCCCTGCCCACACATTCACCCCCGTGCCGCCCGCGGTATTCACCCTTTGACTGATGGAGGTGGTACTCACATCGTGCAGGGGGTAGGCAGCCTCGTAGATATTATTTGCTATTAGAGAGTTAATACCTGCGGAAGAAAGAAAATGAAAACGGTAACTACAGGGCAGGGGTTTCTAAAACTTGACGTTGGTCTTCTGATAAATATTAATTCCCCCAACCCCACCTCTCAGCTGAGAACCCCTGCCCTCTCCTCCAGATCCTGCCAGTCGAGAAGTTTCTTTCAGGCTTTACTTCTTAATATAAGAACAATATTTTTTTCATTTCCCAAATGCAAAGTTATGATTAAATATCAGATAGTCTCTCTCAAACGTCACGTCCGTCCTGTCCTCACATATCCGGATCCCTCCAGTCCCAGAATCCTCACCACCACCTCCTCCACGGCCACAGCCGTGCGCTGAGAATATCCGTGTTCAGTGACAGCATAGGAGTGACCATATGGATTAATTACTGTAATTATAATCAATAAAAGTATCTGGCAGAGCATCCCACCGCACTTTATCTGAACTCATTTCTGGCCCCTCCCTGTTCCTTCGCAGGGCAGTGCATATTACCGTCTGCGACTGCCTAGACTATTAGATCCCTAAGGTGGTGGTTCTCAAAGTGTTGCCTGGGGAACCCCGGGTGTCCCCATGGCCCGCCTGGGGGGTTCATAAGGTCAGAACTATTTTTATAATAGTACTAAGACACTATTTGCTTTTTCACTCCTATTCTCTCACGAGTCTACAGCGGAGTTTTGAGACCTATGATGATGTCATCCTCCGACAGCTAATGGAATGTGGGCTTGTGTATCCTTGCACTTTAAACTCTTCTCGGTTTTAACTTTTAATACAATAAATATTGATCAATGTAACCCACCTAAACGAAAGCCCTGTGGGTGCCCTTTTTAATTTTTTAAAGTGTAAGAAGGTCCTGAGACCACAAAGTTGGAAAACCACATAACAAGAGATGCATCCTTTTTCACAGCATGCCACAGCACTGGGCACACAGCAGACCTTGCCAAATAGATGTTACGTGAAGGAGTGTGTCTGTCCCTATAACTCCAACATACTCACCACAGAGACGCCTCTGCTCAGCCCAGAGGCACTGCTAATCGCTTGTTTCATTCATGGTTTGATTCAGAGATTATAAAGTGCTCTGTGTGTTCTGAGACTCGGGACAGTCTGCCCCAGGTAGCTGGCTCCCAGAAGGGAGGCATCATATCTCACCAGCTCGAGGACCCTGCCACGCGGGGATGCATGTTCAGTGGGGGGCAGGGGGAGGGTCTCTGGTACACAATGATTTTCCTTGTCTCAAACACACTTTCCGCCCTGAACCATTCTTTCCAGAGAGATTGTAAACAGTCGCGCGAAGAGGAGAAAATTGGTTTTGGAGCGAAACATGTATGATGTCCAAATGCTAAGTAATCTGCATTTGCCCAACTCTGGAGAGACGACAAGGCTGGGTGACAAAGCGAGACAACCGTGACTCGTTAAAATGCGTGGTTTTCCACCTCCCGCACCCAGTCAGCACCCCATCACAAGCTTGGAGCCCTGGAGGCTCTCAAGCAATCCTCCCCCCTCCATCAGCCGCCTTTTCCTCAAACCACGCCCCTGCTCGCCTCAGACGCCAGAACAGCCAGCCAGGGGCCACGTGGAAGCAGAGGTCCCTGGCAGGCTGCAGGGGTGCCCAACAGAAGCGGCCGCTCTTCCAGTGAGCTGCGAGCTGAGATTTCGGTTCTGCGGCACCACCTAAGGGCCAGTCCTTGCCCGATTTTACGTTTCCTCCTTGGCATGCACAGAAAACATCAGAAATAACTGTAGGGGGTAGGGAAACGGAGGAGGGGTAAAGGGAGTCTGTGTGGGGGAGGGGTGCCCCCAGGGCTGAAGCAGCTGCAGATTTGTCTTCCTCTCAAGACTACAATTTCACTCTGATGGTCGTTAATCAGTTCAAGAGCCACACCCACAGCAATGGGAAGCTATCCTGCAACCATCAAGGGGAGGGGTCCCAAGTCGGGACGGGGAGGCGATGGTTCAGAGCTACAGAGGAGCTGTCGACATGGATGGGGCTGAAGCGTCACAGGCAGGCAGGGCTCCGGCTAGACTGCACCCCACGCACGACCCCACCCAGTGCCTGCACCCACACCCTCCCCCTCGCTGCCACGGCGGCAGCACGTACCCTGAAGACAGTTCCAGCACTGCATGGAAAAGTTCGGCAGGTGTGGAGCTCTCCTGCTCATTCTCAGCGTTGCTTAGTACAGCAGCCCAGTGTCTGAGAACACGGAGCTGACAGCCTGAACTCCTGGGTCCTGCCGCCAGGGCTTCAAAAGAGATCTGGAATCATCAGAGGTCTAAAGCCATGCACTCTGCGTCTCATCTGAAATAAAGTTCCTTGGCACTGAATGCCAGCTTCGCTTGTAGAATGTTGTTCACTCCTTGTTTGGTGCCCTCCCAAGGCCTGCAAGGTGCCTGAGGCCGGGGGGCACGCCCCTCCCACTGGAGTCTCCCATGACTCCCACCTCACTGCTGGGGAAACAGAAGGGATAACAGTTGTGACCCAGAAGAGTTAGCAGCCCTATGGTGAAAGTGCTCTCAGCATCTCTTCCCATTTATCACAGGCATCCATCTTCCTGCTACTCCTATTTTCTTTGGCAACCCATGCTGATGAAGGAAACAAACTCTGGTTGACTAGTCTGCTTCCTAGGAGAGGACCCAAGACGATTCAGGTCATCAAACCTGAATTGTCCTAAACCAGGTAACCAGAGCCCCAAGATGCTGTAATTAACTATGTCTCTACCCTATGGCTGTGCACCTGCCCCTTCTCGGGTGGTATCATATGGCCCATCCCGGCAGTGGCTGATGGGTGGGGGGAGGGGATGGTACACGAAAGGAGGAGGAACGGGGAGGGAGAGAGGTAAGTTGAAAAGTAACTGTTTATCCACAACCTCACTCAAGAATGGGAATTGCTTTGGCTTCTCAGCCACAGACTTCAGACACCAAGATTCTACCCCCAAACAAGCATGGAAATCAGTTTGAAAGAAGAAGAAAATAATCAAATGCTTTAAAAAAAAAAAAAAAAAGACTGCTTTGAAAACTGAAATTCTGAACTTTTTCCTTTCTTTTCAGCAAAAAGGGCTAATTGGTTCCATCATGCATCACCCATCTGGCCATAACAGCAGAGCTTTCTTCTTCAGGATGACATCCAAAGTCCTTCCTCTCTGCTCTAGACCCAGGGATAGAGAGAGAAACCCAATCTTTTGTCCTCTTACTCCCAGGAGGGGGGCCAGCCAAAAGGAGAGAGCACAGAGGGCATTTTTCTTCCCCTCTCACCCCAAACAGAAGCAGTGCCTTGGCTCAAACAAAGCATGGCCCACCCAGGACCTCTTTACTGATCCCCAGACTCCCTTCAGGTCACCAGGTACTTCACACCTGCTGCTTAGAACCATAATCCCCCAGGGAAAAGGCTCACCTTTTCTCTCTGCCCAGCACTGGCCACGGCACTGCTGATCCAGCCAAGCCTAACAACACAGCTCCTCTGCATCCCCAGGGTCAGGGTCAAGGACCAGAGCAGGGCGGGCTCAGAGCCTGAGACCGGTACCTGAAAACACCCTCATAATACAAAACCTGAGGCCCCGCATTCAGCTTCCAAGGCATCTCTGGTTTCCTGGACACAAAGGATCACCCAAAGCACCATTTCCGCTCCTCCTCCCAAAGCAAGAATCTCATGAAATCTACACGTGCCACCAGGTGATAGGGACTGCAGCTCCGTCCCCTCCAGGCCAAATACCGGGACAGGTACTTGGAGGGATGGTACTCACCTCCTGAAAACTCATTTGGTTTTGATTCCCCCCAGAACAGGGCCCAGTCCACCCAGCGTTCCGCTTTCATCCCTGTCCTCCAGCCGGATGTAAATCTAAACCAGAGCCCCCCAGACGGTGCATTTAACAGAGACTATATTTACCCATCACCAAATTGTCTTGACGTGTGCTTAATTACTTAAATGCCTTTAATCCCAAGCCTTTTCTTCTAACAAAATATAAACCAGTTCAGCTGGATGAATGATAAACCAGATGTTTACATCACACAACGTGGTCTGGCTTCGGTCAAAATAATTAAGATGGTCAAAATAATTAAGACATCGTCTCCTGAGTTGGGAGCGAAGATGCCCAAAGCATACATTTGTTTAAATGCTCTGACACCAAAATGTCTATGAAAATGTAGCTCCATCAAGCTGTAATTTTTTGTTCATGAAAAGACAACAACTTCCATATGAAGGAACAGGAAAGGTGTTGGTCAAGGAGGCTTGGGCTTCTCTCCACAGTAAAGTGCGCTTGAAAGGCATTCCAGGATGGGGTGAACTTGCACGGCCCTGACCTTGACCGCTGACCTGATGTTATGCTGATTAGGAGGCACCATCGGGCTAGACCAAGTCTGTGATGGCTCACAGGCTATCACCACCCTGCACATTCCAAACTCATAAGCACATCCAGGCTGTGGACACCATGCGTGCACCACCCCACCATCCCTCACTTCCAGGGTGAATAAGAGGGAAAGGGTGAGTTGTCTCTCAGGGAGGTTACAGAAGACCTGCCCCCCAAATTAAAAGTTAGGCAGTCATCAAATGCCAATCCTTTTAGCTCCCCTTTGCCTTCTTCTGCTAATTTTTGCCTTGCTGCCCCTCCTTTCACCAAAGAAGAAAAAAAGTAAAGAAAAAAAGGCAACAGAAAGTCCAAGAGACCCTACTGCTGGCTAGGACACTGAAAGGGACCGAATGCTGAATGTCCGTATAGCGAATGTTAGAAAAACCAAAACAAAGATTAAGCCCTTCACAGAGAAGGCCTGGTTTCATTTGAGGACTTCAGAGAAGCAACAGTCAGATCCCCAGAAGGCCAGCACGTGGACCACTCTTCCCACTCCCAGACGTAGGCAGGGCAAGAAGTCTGTAGCAGTCCATCATGTTCTCATCCTTGTCTACCTTTAGAGTCCCTAAGAGTCACCTGGGGAGAAGGTTAAAAATGAGTTTGGGACTAGCAGACGCAAACAAGTATACATAGGATGGATAAACAACAAGGTCGTATTCTATAGCGCAGGGAACCATATTCAATATCCTTCAATAAATCATAACGGGAAAGGGTGAGTGTTCTCTCAGGGAGGAGAAAGAATATATATATGTATAACAGAATCACTTTGCTGTGCAGCAGAAATTAACAAGACTGTAAATCAACCACACTTCAATAAAATTTAAAACAGAAAAAAAAAAGAAATGCAAAAAAAAAAATTGCAGATTGTACAGCCTTGGCCCTAGATTCTGATTCACAAATCCAGGCAGGGTCTGGACAGCCAAGCCTTTCACTGTAACCATCCCCTCCATCCTTTCCGAGGCCCATGGACATGGTGTGGCCTTGAGTCCCATGGCTCTGGGCCCAGGACTCTGCGCACTTGGAGGAAAGCTGGTTCCTTTGCGGGCCTGGCCAGCTCCCAGGGAAAGAAGACCATGTTGCTCCTTCCAAGCAAAATCTAGGAAATGTCAGCACTTGAAGGAAGCTTCAAGAACATGGAGGGGTTCCTCCTTGGGTTTGAAGGGGAGAAATGGGCCCAGTGAGGGACCCTGACTTGACCAAAGGCTCATGGTTTGCTGGCCCCACAGCTGTAACTGGCACTTCTCCAGCCTATCCTCTCTAACCCCTTCTAAAAAAACACTCTCTCTGCTTCTCTATCTGACATGAGTGGGCTCCCGTGTGCTCTGATTTCTCCGGGGTGTGGCAGGTCAGAGGGCGGTAGGAACCTCCACCCTACACGTCACCTGCTGCCTTCAGCGCTGCCCCCTCTGCCCAGTTCTTCCATCTGCAAGGCAGGGATCTCTGTCCCGCCTCATGGGTCCACAGGTGGTAATAGCTCTCCTGCTGTTTCTTGCAGGTCACCACACGACCCTGGCATCCCCACCTCCCTGCCCGCCCTTCGGTAAACAGTCTCTCTGTTGATATTTCCGCCCTCCGTGATGCTCGCCTCAGTGTGTCATTTGCTCCTGGTGGGACCCTAGCCTGATTCCCTGGAGTGGTTCCCTGTCAGTTTTTTGTATCATTTGCTCTCCTTGCACGCATCTCTCTCGCTAGATAGCCATGCGGCTTATTCGCTCTTCTTAAATGTCACCTCAATTGTAAGCCCCATGAGGACAGGGACCTGTGTCTGACTCCCTACCCTAGCCCCCAGGTCTAGAACATGAACTATACGTGGAATACGAATAAACATTTATTGAATGAATGGATGTCACAGTGGGAAGACCTCAGCTTCCACCTTCTCTAGAAAACCTTTCCCAATAACTTCAATAACTGATTAACTATAAGAGCACTGAAGAAGAACCAAGAAACGTGGGTTTCAATCTGCTGTTATGAAAGTAGTTTATATCCATCGAACCTACTCTGCATAGGAGTTTAAAGGATCACATTAGATAAAGAGTATGAACGTGTTTTGCAAAACATACAATGACACACATGCAAGAGGTCCTTACTATCTTGGTTATAGGAAGACCTTGTGTGTACAGAGATCTCTTACCTGGTTATCTCAGCTCTTACAACAGAGAACCCAGAAGAAAAAGTGTCTCGAATCTCATGCGACCCCTTCCCTAAGGGTATGTACCCAACCACAACAGAATCCTCCAGCTCCTTCTTCAATGCCTTTTCACTCTCTACCCCAAATTCTAATGAGCTTCCCAAATAGCAAAGCAAATCTTATAAGAGCAAAGCTCGGAGAAGGAGGTTACCAGAGTCAAGAATTCAAAAAAATCAGAGAGTGTGGGGCAAACAACCCTAATAATACTTAGATAATCCTTAAGGAAACTTAAATAACCTTATGTTCTTAAGGATGATGCTGAATCTTACAGAAACTTTACATATGCTTTTATATAGAGACTATATGTTGACATTCTATATAAGAAAGCAGGGAATTGTATGAGAGACTTGAGAAAAACTTCTATATAAAAAGATGTTGCTGAGGACATTAAGAGCTACACCACTGACTGTACTCCCCTCTCGCTTTGGTTCAAGGTCAAATCTGCAGCCCAACTGCAGAAACTAGAGGGCTGTATGGTTTGAATATTTGTATTCTATTTTTCTCCTCCTAGTTGCAACATTCTATTTTAATTTGTGTTTTTCCTGTTTCTTATTTTTTTATTTATGATTTATATTATGCTGTTTTATTGTTTTTCCCGTAAGCCACCTCAAAATTTTATGGAACAAGACAGGACTACAAATAAATCAATACATACATCTTGTATACAGAGCAGTGCTTTACAAAAGTAGGCATCCAAAAACACGTTTCTGCAAAGATGAAAGTGATAATACCAGGTAAACGGGAGTGTTTCTGAATTATTATCAACTTTAGTTTTATTTTTCCATCTTCTATTTCTAATCTTTACCATCTTTTCCATCTTTTAATTCCCACTGTGATTGAGGACAACGAGAAAGGGAATAAAGCTTTGTAAATTGGTCACAAAAGTGATGACCACATAAAAGGTAATTCCGAGGCTGAAGGATCAATGGAAATACCTTGGAAAACAATTTCACACACAATCCAGTTCTTCCTTTTTCTTTTATTTTTATGAGGCAACCCTCCTCTGGAGGAAATCTAAGCCAATTCTAGCCCATGTGTGTTTCTCTATAAAACCAGAGAGAATGGCAATAAAATCAAAATTTACCCTGGGCTCAAAGGTCCGTATTATCCTGAGGCCTCACAATGTTATCACATTCCTCATTCTTTCTGATCTTCTGAGTAAGATGGTAAGTTGGCCAAAAACCTTAGGTACTGGATTTTCCCAGGCAGAAGTCAAAGAACCTGAAAATTGGCCTTCAGCGTTCTCCTCTGCTGGGAAGCAGAGTTCAGTCGTGTGTCCCTTGCTAGGAGCTAGTAAATCATCAGTGACTACTGTGGACCCAACAGCCCGTAAAGACTCAGCTGAGCACCACGCCAAGCTCCCTGCATCCTGAAAGCAGTGGAAATAGGTTCCAAGTGAGGGAACCCAAGTTCTAGACCCAGTTCTTTTTTTTTTAATTTATGTATTTATTTCTTGGTTGCACTAGGTCTTCGTTGCTGCACGCGGGCTTTCTCTAGTTGCAGAAAGCAGAAGTTACTCTTCATTGTGGTGCTTGGGCTTCTCAGCATGGTGGCTTCTCTTGTTGCAAAGCATGGGCTCTAGGCACGTGGACTTCAGTAGTTGTGGCACGTAGGCTCAGTAGTTGTGGCTCACGGGCTCTAAAGCACAGGCTGAGTAGTTGCGGAGCACGGGCTTAGTTGCTCCACAGCATGTGGGATCTTCTGGGAGCAGGGATCAAACCCATGTCCCCTGCATTGGCAGGCGGATTCTTAACCACTGCACCACCAGGGAAGCCCCTAGGCCCAATTCTGACAGTGTCTCAGTATGTGACCCTGGACAAGCCACCCATCGTCTCTATGCCCTTTGTAACTGGAGATGCTAATTCCTGACACACCTCCTTTCCTGGAGGGCCATGAAGCTAACACTAGATGACTTATGATGATACTTAGATGCAACCATGGGAGCTGGCTGTTCCGAATCTGTGCTCCCTCTGCCCTCGGTACACGTCTAATATCATACCTACCAGATTACCTCATAATTATCTGTTTATATGTCTGTCCGCACGGCTAAACTAAGAGCCCCATGGGGACAGAAATTAGGTCAAACACATTTTGCTATCTCTAGGTTTCTATAACATCATTTGACATATAGCCAGTGCTCAATAACTGTTTTCCGAATGTCAAAAAAGAAACAAACTTTGAAAACTACTCAACAACAAAGTCCTTACGATGTGTGACTTTTTGACATCTCACACACACACACACACACACACACACACCCCACTAGATCCTCAAAGGAAAAAAAACAAAACTGCTGTCTTAAAGCAGAGGGTCTTTAATGACCTTTAGACAATATAGAGGCTGTCCCTCAAAATAAACTTTAGTTTTTAAGGACTTTTCAGTTTACAAAACAAACTAACAATTTCCTATTTAATCTTTACAAAAACTCTGCAAGACAGATAATTCTTATCCCCACTTTACATAAAAGGGAAAACTGAATTGGAGAGAAGTTAAGTTGTTTGTCCACAAACACACATCATAGGGAACTCACCAGCTACTGCTGTGAAACTAGCTGCTGAGCACATTTTATTAATTCACTAAAGCAAATCGATTGAGTGGAACCTGCAGAGCGGCCAACCAGGTGCACTGGGGGATAAAAGATGATCCAAACACATCTCAATGATTCTCTGGAGTCTAAGCCACGGACATAGATAATCACCAAGAAAGGCACTGAACTTGACGCAAGTTCCGAGGAGAGGACATAAAGGGAGAACTTCTGCAGAACAGAGGTGTGTGGTCTGGGGGTGGGTCTGACTGAGACATAGGGAAGGACATTCCAGCAAAGGGAACAGCAGGAGCAAAACCAGAGAGGGCAGTAGTCATGTTAACAGGAAGAGAAGCAGGAGAGATGGACAGGACGAGAGAGGAATGAGATGGAAATGGACATAGTGAGTCATTGATTTCAAGGTTCTGGGAACATCTCACCAGAGATATCCAGCCTGGAAAGGCTGGTTTGCAATGGGAGAGAGAAGCAGGAAATAGAAATTCACAGCTGCAAGTCTTCTCTGCAGAATGAGAGTGAAGAGGCCAAGGGAACGTGGAGAAGACAACCTCGAAAATGGGGGAGAAGAAAGAGGAAGCAAAGAAAGTGTGGTCCAGGAGGTAGAAACAGGAGGACCATAGACTAGGACATCAGCGGCCCCTCCCTGGACACCACTATCAAGAGATGGAGGATCCGTGACAGGGTGTGGAAGGATATAGGAAGATGAAGGTGGAAGAAAAGGCCATGACACACGGGCAGGATGAAGTCGCCTGTGACATCCAAGGGAACAGTGTTGGTCCAACCGAGGAGGGTGTGAGAGAATAAAAGGCATATGAATGGAAATGGGGAGTGAACTGGACTAGAAATGAGGGTAAATTCCGGAACTGTGATAGAGGCCACGAGAAAATACAAAGGACACCCTCAGACCTCTTGCTGCCTCTGGTGGTCCTCGGTTACAAGTGCTCGAAGTGAGGGCTCCGGGCCGTCCCACAGCACTGAGAGGCCAACGCACCACCTTCCTCACTCAGAGCCTCGTCTCAGCAGCACTGTGCTCCAGATGAACAACCTCACATAGAGGACTTGGTTTTTGGAAGATTTAAATTGGAGTGGTATTTAAAATTTTGGAGTGGATGAATGCATCAAAGCAGAGTCATATAAAATGGCCCCCTTGGAGGTCCTACACTGTCTTCATGTCCTAATGATACTGTCGCTATCCAAAACCTGCTCTGAGTCCCTCTTCAGTCCCCTTCCCTCGGTCCCGAGGCAGCGTATGGGCTCCACACCAACTCTCCAACATCAGCTATTATTACTGCCATCGTGGTTACTGTTCCTCCACTTGACTGCCTACTTTATTGCCTAGACTTGCCTCTAAATGACTCTTTCAACACAAAGCTGCCTCAAAAGGCAAAGGTCTGCCACCTCAGTGTGTTGAGTGACGAGTGACAGCAGCCCCTTTGGGAAAGAGCATCCCACCTGCAGGCACATCATGTGGACAGCACACCCTCGCATGGACATAAGCTCACTGTGTCACCCCTGCCGCTACCTATGTCCCCTCCACCACCCATCAGCTTCTGGGCCACCTGCCTTGTACCACAAGCTCCCAAATGCTGAGGGTCCTGCTTCAAACACAAACACCCCCGGTTCCAAAAAGGAAACCACAAGGCAAACAACTTCAGCCAGACCTGATGACAAGGTATTGCTGAACTCAGGAGAGGCCTCTTCAGACTAATTTGCCCTCTCTGGGGGTCAGTTTCTTTAGACATCAAGTGAGGGGCTTGGACTAAAAGGCCTCTAAGATGCCTTTCTTCTTAAAAACAAAGTAATAAAAAGCTGCCACGATTTGGGTGGTTATTAAAACCTTTTAGACACTGTGAAAAGAGCTGAATATCTGGGATCAAGTGAAAGGTGTTGGCAGTGGTCCAGGAAAAGGAGAGGAAGGACAGAGACCCGCGGTGAAGGTTGGGGAGCAGCCCCAGACCCACGAGAAATGGGGCTCCCTCTGCTCCTGGGGGCAGGCGGGGTGCCCCCTCCGTGCGGGCGTCTGTTTGTGTTGCTCTCTGTCTGTTGAAAGGATGGCCCTGGCCCCCCGGCCACCCATCAGCACGGCCCGCGGTGGGAGGGTCCTTACCCATCGTGTTGTTGGCTCGAGAGCAGGTTGTGCGCTTCAGGATCTCGTGCACCTAAAACGGATGACAGTAGGGCCGTGGGTGCCTCGGCCACGTGGTCCCCAGCCCAGGTGGGGGGCACGGGGGCAGGCATGTGCCAAGCTCACAGACATTCAAACAAAGCAGCTAACCCCCTCACACACACTCCCCCCCCCGCTTGCCCCCACCCCTGCAAAATAAAGACAAGGCTATAAATTGACTGCAGTTGCAGAAGGGAAGGAGAGCCCACACCCACAACCCTCTGGAGAGCCCAGGAGGAAGCCGGGAGGGAAGTCGAGGAAGAGGGGCTCCCTCCCCACCAGCCCCGACAGTGCCTTGCTGGGGAGGGGTGCTGAGCAAGCTCCCTGCAGGTCCTGAGGGCCCGCAGCCCCCTCTGTCATGGAGCCGTCTCTCAGAGCTGCTTTGAGGACCCATGAAAACACTCAGGCAACTGGAAAAGGTCCACCTACATCTTGGTCCTTGAAGCTATCACTCCTCTGTTTTTCTCCCCCAGTCAGAGCTAGTCCCGCATGTCCTCAAGATTCCACGTCTCAGAGCGCATCCTGGGCACACGGCAGGCTGCTGCTCAGGGACCCTGACTGTGGGGCTGCAGGGATCCTATCGCTCACACGGGAGGGCAGGATGCTGAGAGGATCCCAGCCAAGGAAGCAGGGACCCAGGGGCACCAGAAACCTACGGGCCAACTAGTGCCCTCCAAGGGGATCCACGCCTGCGCCCGGCTCTGAGGAGATGCCAGGAAGGAAGTGGGGCACAGGGAGATGTTTACAGATGCAGGCAAGGTCTTCAGACCGACGTCCAGGGCAGAGCAGACCCCAGGACAAAACCCAAGGCTCTTTTCTCCCCCCGTCACAGTGTGGGGTGGACTGGGAAAAGGGCAGGAGGGGAAGGATGAAGCTTCCAGAAGGAGAAAAGATGTGTTACTCCATCACCACTCACACTCCCACGTTCCAGCCACAGACCTAGAGGGAGTGGTAAATAAATAACTTCCAGCAGAATGGGGCCCAAGAATGTTTAATTCGCTTATAATACGGTGCAGTATTCAACAGCAGTAATAATTAGGAACAGCATTTATATGGCAGTCTATTATTTTACAAGCACTTTGCAATTATCGCGTAATTTCCACAACGCCCTATGACTGCCCCCCACACGTGGGACCCAAGCCGTCGGGAGAGTTAAACAGCTTGTAACAGCATCAACTAAAACAATGGGAAGTTTATGCTTCTTTCCATAGGAAGATAAAAGAAGTCATATGCCCACTTTAAATCTTCCTAGAACACTAGGCCATGGGGCCCGAGGTGTTTTCTTGTCCATCCTGCACGCAGAGTCAGGGCCATGTTTTCAGCGTGACTTGGCAATGTTCCGTAGCTTCCTCCAATCCCCTGTCCCTCCTTACCCTTCTCATCACCCTGCTGGCTTGGAAGTCCCTCTAGATACCTAACTCTTATTCCTCCTGTTGAAACTTAAGCTCTTTCCTAGGGCTCAAAGGAAACACACTGCTATGTTTCCTCTGTGGCCTGAGTAAGTGACCACCGTGCCTTGGGCCCCTCTTTCTCTCCCCTCTTCTGTCCATAGGCTGGATGCCCTCCAGGTGGGGAGAGGATACACAGATCAGTGAACCAAGACGCCCTACAGCTCAGAGTGGGGCCGCAGGGCCCAGGTCATAGGCAGCTTCTCACTGGAATCAACCATCCTGCAAAATCCAAAACCTTGACTTCAAAAGGTAAAAAGACAGTAGAAGAACGGCTACTGTCATGAATGTTGGCTTGCTATTGAACAGGATAGTAATTGTGTCCTTGGACAAAGTGTCCCGCTCTAGCATTCCCTGGAATAGCAACGCCCAGGACTCTTCTGGGCGTGAAAGAAAATCTCAGTGGCCCAGCAATGAGTCCTCGTTTGGACACAAACGATCTGTCCAAATTTTTTTTCAACTCATTGCATCTCAGAGCCTCAGTTTCCTTAACTGTCAAGAAGGGGGTCACCTGACTAGCGGAAAGTACCCCCCACCCGCAGCTCTGACAGTCCCTGCTTCTGTGATTCCAAGAAGGACCTGAGTGGAAAACCATAAAGAGGAGACACCCCTCTCAAGCCAAGACGGAAGAGAGTTGTTGGCTATTTTGCTACCGGGGCTGGGAAGTTCCCAGATGCTGCTCTCAGTTGCTAGACAACTCCAAGCAAAGGATGATGGGAGGCAGCAGGAAGGGTGAGAGGTGTCCTGTCAAAGCAGATTCAGACTTCCTATCCCCCTCCCGAGCCCACCACAGCTGGTTACGCACCAGGTTAACCCGTTTACTTACAATGCGGCTACGGGTGGCATTATCAAAGAAGGTGTCCTTGTCCTGGACATTGTACCTGGAGACACCAAGAAAGCAGGTCAATTCACTTCATTATTCTTGTCCTGGGACCACTGTCACCCCAGGCCCAGAGCAAACCTCTAGAAAGCAACATAGCAAGATGTGTAAGACACACACACACACACACACACACTCACACACACAACGTTTACACTCTTTCTGACCCAGTAATTATGAAAATGTATCATAGAAATATATCATCAGGAAAATAAATTCAATGGAAGAAAAAAGTTCCATAAATTAAAATGTTCATTACAAACTTACTTACAACAAAGATAAAGAGCTAAGGCGCAATTCCAAAACCTAGAGGATATATTATGATGCAGCCGTTGAAAATTATAATTATGATAAGTTTAGAAATACAGTAGAAAATTTTAGACTATGATAGAAAAATATAATACTATGGTAAGTTTTTTTTTTTATATATTTATTTATTTATTTATTTATTGGCTGCATTGGGCCTACTGCTGTGCACGGGCTTTCTCTAGTTGCAGTGAGTAGGGGTTACTCTTCATTGCAATTGCAGTGGCTTCTCTTATTGCAGAACACAGGCTGGGTGGCTTCTCTTGTTGCAGAACACAGCTCTGCAGGTTTCAGTAGTTGTGGCACATGGGCTCAGTAGCTGTGGCTTGCGGGCTTAGTTGCTCCGTGGCATGTGGGATCTTCCTGGAGGAGGGATTGAACCCGTGTTCCCTGCATTGTCAGGCGGATTCTTAACCACTGCGCCACCTAGGAAGTCCTATGGTAAGTTTTAAAAACGAAAGTGTATGAAGAGTTCCTATGCATGGACAAAGACAGTAAAAACACAACAACAGGGAATTCCCTGGCGGTCCAATGGTTAGGACTCAGCACTTCCACTGCCAAGGGCCCAGGTTCAATCCCTGGCAGGGAACTAAGATCCTGCAAGCCTCATGGCTGGCATGGCCAAAAAAAAAAGAAAACAAAAAACACCACAACAGAAAAGAGTAAAGTTTCAGGATGTGGGGGTTACGACTGTTTTTCAAAATTTCATTTAGTGATGTCACTTTTGTCACATCAATTAGATACCAAACTCCTAATTATGCAAGACCTGCGGGTGTTCTAAACTTCCAATGTTGACCTTTCCCTCAAACATCACCTATGCAACTGTGCATCGTGCACTGTGTTGGAGGGCACACAGATGCCGGAACCATGCCCCCACCCCACCCAGGGAGCCCAGCCCCGGGGGTTAAGTGTTTCCAAGTAACTGACGCAGAGTAGAACGTGACCATATAGAGGCCACTGCTGTGAAAACTCAGAGGATGGAGAGCATATTTTGGTTGGGGGTTAAGAACTGGCCCTGAAGGATCACAGAAGCTGAGTGAAAGGAGTTGTGCGGGAGGCGGCAGGTCAGATGCCAGGGCTGGCGTGGAGGAAGGGCCCGGGGGAGGGGAGACGTTGAGGATGCATAGCGTGTAAAAAGAACAGCCGGTCAGGAGGCCCACGTGCCAGTCCCAGTTCAGCACTTACGGCTGCATGACCTTGGACAGACCCTGGACATTGGTTTCCTCTCTATAGTACAGGGATAGTTCTATCTGGACGGCCTCTTCACAACAGGAGTGTGACATTGTGATTTATAATAAATACATATTTTGGTTTTCATCCACTGTGCTCACAGCTGCGCAAACCCTGGGAACTTTCTGAGCTATAAGATCATTGGGACCATTTGTTATAGTATGCGGTCTCCTATCCTCAGTTTCTAAAATCACTTCAGAGCCATAAGGTGAAAAGGGTATCTTGTTATTCATAATAAGCCCCTTTCAACCACCACTGAGTTTATGTTAATGAGGTGACTTTTGGAAAGCTGCTAAAGATGGGGCTGGTTGCCAGGGAAACCACCAGGAATAGATGGGTGGAACTTTCAGTCCTACCCCCCGATTTCCGGGAAGCAGAGCAGGACTGGAGGTTGAATCAATCAACAATGGCCAGTGATTTGATCAATCTCGCCTATGGAATGAAACCTCCATAAAAAAACCCAAAAGGATGAGGTCTGAAGAGCTTCTGGGTTGGTGAATCAGAACGCTTTCATGCTCAGCCCAAAACCCCACAAGGACAGATGCTCCTTTGTTTGGGACCTCGCCTTATACACCTCTTCACCTGTCTGTATCCTTTAACCACCTTTGTAATAAACAGGTAATCTAGCGAGTAAACTGGTTCCCTGAGTTCTGGAAGCCACTCTAGCAAATTAAGCAAACCCAAGAAGGGGATCATAGGAACCTCTGACTGTAGCCAGTCGGTCAGAAGCACAGGTAACAACTTGAACTTGCTTAGGCATCTGAAGTACGGAGCAGTCTTGTGACATTGCACCCTGAGCCTGGGCAATGTGATGCTATTTTCAGGTAATTAGTGTCAGAACTCAGTTGAACTGTAGGACACCCAGCTGGTGTCAGAGAATTTCTTGGTGGTGTGGGGAAATCTGCACACATGGGAACTGGTGACCAGAATTGGTACCAGAATCATTAGGGGGTAGGAATTCAATGAGGGAGCATACGTACATATACAGAATTGTTATCTAATATGGCAAAGATGGGTGGAGATGGTACCCAATGAACGGCAGAAACACAACCCACCAATGCTATCTCCTCCAAAGGGACAGATCCTATACCTTCTGTGCCTTCCCAAGCCCCTTCCTTTCCCTCTCTGTCTCCTATCACTCCTGATACTCTATTTTCTCGTTAGCTCTTAAAACAGAATCAGCGCTTGGCTTCTGCACCTGTCACTTCCCAATCACGACTCCCCCTTCCAAAGGCTTCCCAAATAGCCATCCCCAAGAAGAGCTCTTATCCCCTCCCGCAGGGTGGGGTGCGGGGAGGGGGTCTCCTCAGGGTCAGTGAGGGCATAAGCTGGTAGCTGAGAAGACAGACATCGAGAAGCTTCACCCACTGTCTCTCTGGGTTATCACAATACGTGGAAACCCTGTTAGACTGGGAACAGGGCAGAGCGGTCCCCCTGAAGAAGGTAAACAGGTATGGGGCCATTTTGTTCACAGAGTCCCAAAGTTTCTGGTGGTCTGCTCCCTGATTCTCCATCCACCATGCAAAAGGACTAAAACGGCAGGTTTCCCCAAGAGCCGCTGGACGAATATTCAGGAGCTATTTGAGATCATCTTGTTCAGGGAAGGGGATTCAGAAGGCAGACATGGGGAACAGTCCACCCTGAGAGCAGCCTTCCTCCCCACCTCCCAGGCACCGGGACACCCAGTCATGAGCTGAGGCACTGAGTGGTGTCTGATGCGCTTCCCCATTTCCCCGCACAGCCCCACCCCCGAAGCTCCAACACTCACAGGTACATTTTCTCCCTGGAGAACGGGTAGGAGAGGTTTTTCATCCTGTTGTTACTGTGCTCAGGCACTCGGGGCTTCAGGGGCGCGCTCAGCTTCTGCAGGATCTTGTTGAATGTCTTCGCGATGCTGCCTTCTGCCTTGATCGCGTACGTCTACAAAGGCAAAGCCACAGGTGTGAGAAGGAGGCCACATCCAACCCTCAGAGGAGAAGGACTCACAGCCAGAGCTGCAGGGGGCTCAGATCCCCTGTAAGGGACACTCTGGGGAGAGGATGAGACTGGGAAAGCCATCAGAAGGGTCCTGCCCTTCCTCCACTGCTCTCACAAGGTGGTGAACCCCCTCAATTATTTGTGCAAATGGAGGTGACCAGTGCAGAGAAGGAGGAGTGCAGTGAGGAGTCCAAACTTTCTATACGGCTTGGTTATATCATCACAGAAGACCTACTGTGTGACTGTCACCCTGCTTAAGTGCTTTACCCAAATGAGCTCCAATGCACACTGCTAGATAATAGCATTCTCCTGCTATCACGAGGAAATCAAGGCTCAGAAACGTGAGATGAGTCAACAAAGGTCACACAGAGAGTAACTGGGTGACTGCCTGGATTTAACTCATGTCAACCCACCCCAAGTCTGTACTTTGCCACTAGACCACACCCCTATGTGACCACCCAGCATCACTTCCATAGTGCTCCTCTTAGGAAATACCTGATAAATGTCTGCTTTCAAAGTACTAAGCACCTAATGAGTACCTGCCTTGAGTAAAAAGCACAGAGTTAGTACCAAGATAATCCCTGGCATTTATAGTACCCATGGTTTTTCATAACTCACAGAGTACATCTGCATACATTATAGCTTCTGGTCTTTCTAACTTACGGATGTTATCACTGAGACACAGAGGTTGTACTTCTCATAGCAAAGCTATGATAGATTAACAATGGCCACAAATTGTTTACACAAGTTCTCCTTTCAAGAACTGGCACCTCTGTTCCCACCCCCTTAAGTCTGGGTGGGCTCTGTGGCTGCCTGACCGGTGCAGCAGAAGGGACACTATGCCAGTTTCACCCTATAAGATGGGCAGCTTCTGCCTTGGTCTGCCTTGTCTCTTGACCACCTGTAGGAAGTCCATGGAGAGATGCTGAGAGGACTCAGACAAGGGAAGGATGAGGCTGAACCCAGCCTTCTGGCTGCCCGCCAAGCATCAATCATTTGAGGGAGACTTTCCTGGGCCCTCCTGTCCAGCTCAACTCCAAGCCAAATACCACCATGACCCCAGCCGACACCACGTGGAGCAGAGGAATCACCCCGTCTGGCTCTGCACAACATACTGAGCAAAAATTCATAACATAGAATAAAATGACTGTGTCTTAGTGACCAAGTTGGGGCGAATTTGTCCTGCTGCTGCAGCAGATGACGAGAACAAGAGCCACATCCAGATCCTCCGACCTGAGAGCTGGTTGTGTTCTCTATCATGATAGCCTCAAGATGCTTAAATCTAGAGAGGTTGTAAAACATGCGCAAACACTTGTAAATCAATGGAGATAAATGTCACAAACGACACACAAAATGCGTTGAGGGCTCAGAGAAAGGAGACAGCACATCCAGCGGAGGAATCAGAAAAGTGGTTCACAAAGGGAGCAGCATGTCTGCTGGACTTGAACAGAAAGGTAATCTTCTTTTGCTTGCTTTTCTGTTCTTTAATAAAACCACAATCATCAGGGGGGAAGGGGGAGAACCTCCCTAATCTAACAACTGAAACACAAACCCAGCTTATTTCTTCTAATACACTTTTCTATGCATTTTGATTTAATTTCAATTACAAAATTAACACAGTTCTAGCAAACAAAGAAACCAAAACCAGGGACTTCTCTGGCAGTCCAGTGGTTAAGACTCCACACTGCCACTGCAGGGGGCACGGGTTTGATCCCTGGTCGGGGAACTAAGACTCCAGATGCCGTGCCAAAAAGAAAAAGAAAAAGAAAAAAAAGACACCAAAACCATAAAAGTATATTAACATTAACAGCTTCCTTTCACTTCCAATTCCATCCCACCCTCCCCTCCAGAGAAAACCTCTGTTAACATTTTGGAGTATGTTTTATACTTACTCTCTCCAAACACACACAACTGAAGCCCTTTCCAGACACACCTGTGATCGTATTTCACATATTGTTCTAACAATTTGCTTTTCTTGTGTAGCAGTATATCCCAGAGACATATTTTCCCAGGTCAGTCCATGTAGAACTACCCTCATGGAGGCACCGTATTACACAGTCGATATGAGTCCTTATTTGTTTAGTCACTTCCTGAGTGATGGGCATTTATTTTTAGCCTCTACACATGCTTTACCTTCTTTGAGCATACTTCTATTAATCTTACCTTATAAATACTTTTAATGAATAAGGCTTGAACAGATATTGGCAAAGACATTCCAAGCAAACACAAAAGTAGTCGTAGTTCAAGCTGGATTTAAGAAGGGTTAAGTGGCCTGGTTCTTTGGCGCTCGGGGTTCTGATAGAGGAACCACAGCGGTTCCGGAAGAAAGGTACACGGAGGCCAGTGCATGGGATGGACAGTGGGGTGGGGTCGGAAGTGAAAGGAAGCTGTTAACCTTAGTTAATATATCAATACTTTCATGACTTTGGTTTCTTTGTTTACTAGAACTGTGTTAATTCTGTAATTGAAATTAAATCAAAACGCATAGAAAAGTCAGAGAAGGGTGTGAACGAGGACAGCATCAGAGCTGTGAAGCGAAATTCATCAAGCTGGCTTGCATGCCAAGGAGGAGGAGCCAGCCTTCTGAAATGAGAGGACCATTTACTTCTAGGAGCACAGACCACTTCTAAGCATCTCCTATACGCCCGGCTCTTGATGTACATCAGCACTAATCTTTTTTTTTTTATCAGTAGTCTGTTCTTTTTTATTGCTGTATCTCACCAATTAGAGGACATTTGTTTTTGCCCCCTAGTTTTTGTTGTTTTTTAATACATCTTTACTGGAGTATAATTGCTTTACAATGTTGTGTAAGTTTCTGATGTACACAAAGTGAATCAACTACATGTATACATATATCCCTATATCCCCTCCAACCTTCCCCATCCCACCCCCCTAGGTCCTCACAAAGCACCTAGCTGATCCCCCTGTGCTACGCAGCAGCTTCCCACTAGCTATCTATTTTACATTTGGTAGCATATATATGTCACTGCTACTCTCTCAGTACGTCCCAGCCTCCCCTTCCCCCCCAACCCTTGTCCTCAAGTCTGTTCTCGACGTCTCCATCTTTATTCCTGTCCTGTCACTAGGTTCATCAGCACCATTCTTCTAGATTCCTTATATATGCGTTAGCATATGGTATTTGTTTTTCTCTTTCCATCAGCACTAATCTTCAAGATGAGATAGGTTAACAGGTTAAGAATCTCAGTCAAGATCACACAGAGAGTGTCAACCAGATAATAAGTGCTGGAGCCTGGGAACCTTGTGGCAGAGCCTGCGACCTTGACTGCTTTACTCTACTGCTGCCTCTGCCAAAACATGAGTGATCGTCTGGGAAAAACAGTGTGCAAGTTACGCTACTGCTTCTGTTGTCATAGAGTTCTTGGCCCTCCTGCCAGCGGTCACGGCAATGCAGAGAGCTCCCCTCTGGGGCATCCTTGGGCCTGGAGGGACGGGGGCATAAAGATGACCCCTTACCCCGTCCATAGGTCATGTCCCATAGGTCATGTCTTATAGGTCATTTAGGGCAGGTCCAGACCAGTTCTGTGTCCTGCACTGAGACTGCAGTGTGTTCATCATACCTATAACTGTGCGTCTTTAAATGGCATGTACATGGAAATTCAAGTTTCTGAACAGGAGGGAAGCTGATGGACTCTATGTTCCAGATGCCTTGAAATGACAGACCTGGACCAACCGAAGGTATTTCTCTTTTGTCCACTTCTCCCCATGTCGACCTCTGGTTTCCTAGTCTAAGGAGCCTTCAACTACAGCAATACCTGGCCTCCCACCTCTCTTGCTTAGGGCTTCCAGATTTAACAAATAAAAATGCAAGATGTCTGGTTAAATGTGAATTTCAGGTAAACAATGGATTTTAATTTTTAATGAAATAATTTTTTAATATAAGTATTCCCATGCAACATTTGGAAGCATACTTATATTTAAAAAAACTATACAAGAAACACAATAGGGACTTCCCTGGTGCCCCACTGGGTAAGACTCCAGGCTCCCAACGTGGGAGGCCCAGGTTCGATCTCTGGTCAGGGAACTACGTCCCACATACATGCAGCAACGGGTGCAGCCAAATAAATAAATAGATTTAAAAAAAAAAAAGAAACATAATAATTTTGTATAAGTATGTCCTGTGCAGTTTGGGATATACTTATACTAAAAAAGTATTGTTTATTTGAAATTTGGATTTAACTAGGCATCCTGTAATTTATCTGGCAACCCTACTCTTATCCACCTCTAATTCAGTCCCGTTGGAGTCAGAGTGATGTTCCTGAAGCAAAAATCTGATCATGTCACCTCCTGAGAAAAAGTCTTTAACAGTTACCCACTGCTCTTACGATAAAAACCCAAATTCCCAACACAGCCCGGGGGGCCCTGTAGAAGGCTTCACCTTTTCCCAGCCCCACAATCCCTTGCTCACTGTACCCAGCCGCCGGCCTGGTGCAGTATTTTTAGCACTTCACACCCTGCATCTCCTCCCTCCCTCTCACCAATTGAGTTCACACTTGAGTTCTCACGCAATTGTCACTTTCTGGGGGGAAGTCATTCCTGGCTTCCAGACAAGGTCAATTCCCATCTTCATAGCACTTCATGGACCCAAATGTCTCTCCTTCACAGCACGTATCACAGTTGTGACTTTACATTTATTTGAATGATTATTTGATTCATGTCTAACTGCCCCACCAGACAATCTCCATGAAGGCAGGACGCTGTCCAAACCATCCCCTGTGGTTAAACGAATGACCGAATGATAAATCTCTGGGGACCCAGGGTTGATGACAGCAGTTGCTGCCACTGCAGGACCCAAGCTAGGGACAGAACAGGCCTTGGTAAAAAGAAACCCAGTTGGAGAATAAAGCTACAACCCAAAGGCACTGGCCGGATGAAAGGTTCCCTACCTGTCCCCGCCAGCTCCAAAGGCACTCAGGAGCCCAGCCCCAGCAGAGGCCTGGAGGGCCTGTATTCAGTCCGTGAGGATTAACAACCCAGCATCTGCCTCAGGACCTCGTCCTGGCAGAAGGTTAGCTAAGCACCTCCAAGCTGGTCTTCACCCTCCTCTTAGCAGTGGTCTGGCAGAGTTCCCTGGAGGATCGGGCTAAAGGAAATGGGGGACTTTCCTGGTGGTGCAGTGGTCAAGAATCCGCCTGCCAATGCAGGGGACACGGGTTCCATCCCTGGTCCAGTAAGATCCCACATGCCACGGATCAACTAAGCCCAAGTGCCACAATGACTGAGCCTGCACTTACAGCCCTCGAGCCACAACTATTGAGCCCACATGCCGCAACTACTGAAGCCCATGCACCTGGAGCCTGTGCTCTGCAACAAGGTAAGCCACCGTAATGATAAGCCCATGCACCACAATTAAGAGTAGCCCCCGCTCGCCACAACTAGAGAAAACCCGTGTGCAGCAACGAAGACCCAACACAGCCAATAAACAAAGTTATAATAAATAAATAAATAAATAAATAAATAAATAAATAATAAAGAGAATGGAGCCTGTGGCATGTCTTTGGAGGGATCAGGAATGGTGGAATGGGACCAGGATAAATTCTGCCTGTTCCTTGAAGTTGCGGGGCGGGGGGTGCTCCAAATCCCTGCAAATGGCAGCATTTACCTCCGGGAAAAATGTAAATGGTGCAGAAGGCCAGAGCCCCACCAGAACCGTCAAGGCGACCTCCACCACACAGCCTTGACGGAGGCCCTACACACACACCCAGACGGACACCACGACCCACTTCCCAGACTCCAGGGACTTTGCGGGACTAAGCCCAGCCCATGACCACAGTCAAACACAGCAGGCGGCCCCGTGCATGATACCATGGATGCTAAGCTTGCAGGACAAAGGACCTGCTTCCTGCCTCCGTGTCTTTGCACGTGTTGTACCTATTCCTGGAACGTCCCCCTCCTTCTCCACCTGGATTACCCTCCTTTCCTTCTCCACCAGGCTCAACTACCAGCTCTCCCAGGTACCTTCCTTAGCCACCCATCTGCTGTCATGCTTCTTTAGCATCTTGTGAATGAATATCTGTGTCATAACATCTGCCACCCTCTGCTCTAACTCATGGTTCACGCATCTGTCTCCCCAACAGATTGTGGGCGTCTGGGGAGCAGGGAGCACACCCTGCATGCCTGGCACACAGAAGGAGCACAATAATGAATAGGGAGTCTTGGTCCTTGCTGACACTAATGAGCTGTGTGACTCTGGGCAAGTCGCTTTCCCTCTCAGGTTCTTCATTTTTAAAGAGAGAAATGGGGAACTTCCACTTCCCACTATGATGGAGTAACAGGGGCCAGATTTACCCCACCTGAACCAACCAAAACACCCAGACAAAAAACAAACAAACAAACAAACAACATGAAATAGTGGTTGCTGTGGTTGGAATGTTTGTGTCCCTGCAAAATTCATATCCTGAATCCTGATGCCCAATGTGATGGGTATTGGAAGGTGGGGCCTTTGGGAGGTGATTAGGTCATGAGGGTGGTGCCACCATGAATGGGATTGGTGCCCTTATAAAAGAGACCCCACAGCACTCCCAGCCCCTTCCTCCACGTGAGGACACAGCAAGAAAGTGCCAGCTACGAAGCTGGAAGGGGGCTCTCGCCCAACCACGCTAGTACCCTGGTCTCAGGCTTCCAGCCTCCAGAACTGTGAGAAATAGAGCTCTGTTGTATACAAGCCCCCAGGCTGTGGTATTTTGTTAGAGCAGCGCAAACAGACTAAGAAAGCAGTTTTCAAGATACCGGACATCGGGCAACAATGACTTCCCGAAAGACCGGAAACAAGCAGGGGAGTCCTGGGCTCTCTCCAGCCCAGAGAGAGGTCCAGGGCTGTGGGGCAGGAAGGGGAACCAGATGGAGCCCAGCACACTCCCTGGGCTGAGGAGCCAGAGCTACAGGTCTGTGGAGACCAGGGCAACCAGAGCTTCCAAGACAGAGCAGCCAAGAGAAGAGAGCTTCAGGAAGAACCCTGCAGACAGTCCTCCCTGAGCACTGGGTGCTGGAGAAAAACCATCTTCAAGGGTGGGGAACGGCCCCTCTTCCCACCAGCCCGGATGGAACACTCACCATTCGCGGGGCATTGGGTAGAGTCCTGGGGTCCACTCAGCAGTGGGGATAATTAGCCCGAGGCTGAGCACCACTCCAGACCCATTTCACAAATCAGAAAAGACAGAACTTGACTAAATGGCTTTTAAAGCACTATCCGAGTTTAACCTTCTTTGGCTTTAGACATTTAATGAAAAAGAAACATACATTCACAGCACAAACATATCTGGGCATCTCCTGGGTGCCAGGCGCTGAGTTTGGGGGTTGATTGTGCCAAGAGCTGAAGAAGCCGGGCAGTGAGGATGACCCCTCCACACACAGGATGCTCAGCACTGGAATCCCACAGGCTCCACGTCACCAGGGTCCACGAAGACTCTATAAGCCAGGCCTGCCCGCCGCCTTCGCATCGCTATGCTACCGACGGGGAAACTGAGAGTCAGAGGGGCAGGGAACTGGCAGCGTCAGGGGTGAGACCAGGCCTCAGAACCTGGGTTTCTGGACCCCCTCATCTAGGCTCTCTTCTCAAACCTCTGATCCTTAGAAGGGCTCTGTGGTCCCTGGGAAGGAAGTGGGCCAGAGCTCCCTCTCAGCCCCCACCAAGCCAGCAGCCCTGCTCTTGCCCTGTGCTCCGCAAGGTCCAGGAAAGGCGCCCCGATCCTCTTTAGTATTATTAATACAATCAGCACAGGCATCATTATTACTGTTATTCTTGGACATCGGAGAATTAGGAACATCCTCAGAAATAGCAAGACACATGTTCGCCAGCTGTCCCTCATTATGCCCTCCCCGGGTACACGATACGCCTTTCATGTGCTTAAAATCAAAATAATTTTTAAAGTATGTTGCTCTAATTTTTTTATTCCAGGGCTCAAATGTGGTTCTCATAAAAGCCCACTTTGGCCTCACTGTCACAGGCTAAGAGGTTTACTAAGATTCCTTCTTTCCTTACTTCTTTTCTCCCCACGTCTCCCTCAGCCTCTCCCCTCCAGAGGGGCACGGCAGTGTGGTCTCAGGGCTAATTTGTTTCCTTCCTGCACTGGAATTATGTTTCTTCCCGGGATGCAAGGAACCGAGGCTGCAGTGATTGTCTATCACAGACAGATACAGGCTGCTGTCCCCATTTTACAGATAAAGAAACTGAGGCACAGAAAGTTTTACTAAAATGCCCAATGTCACGCAAACATTAGGAGATCCAATGACATCCCCCCCTCCCCCGCAAAGATCAAGGCTAAGGAATAACCATATGAGTTCAAAACAAAATAATCTTGATTACCCATGAGTCCCTCATTACTGTAGTGATCTAAGAAGGCCTCTTTCTGCAACTCATAGGAAAAGTCAGCGGTAAGGACAGCAATCAGGCATAAATATGGAGAGTCAGCCCAGCTGTGAACACATGTCTGCTTACACCCCGAGGCCCAACAGACACTAATCCAGATTGTCTTCCCCTTCCAACGTTTCTGTGCCTTCCTCTGCACCTCTGGTCACTGGACAACTGAGGGTTGACTGAGCTGAAGATGATCACCTGCTCACCTTTCACTTCAAAAGGCTCAGACACACAGGGAAGCCAAAGAGTGTAGAAGGTGGCCCCATAAGCTGGCGGATGGACGCCTCTGCACTAAAGAAGCTACAAGGAAGAGAAGCCAAAGATGCAGCAGAATACATCTACTGTTCTCAAGCCCCGCTAGCGCCTGATAGGACAGAGAGAGGGAGGCATGCACGCAGACACGCATGCACTGCACCCGGACCTGAAGAGTTCCGTGCACAAGCCCAATTACCCACAAGAGTGGGTGTTAAACACCGACCAATCCGAATGCGAAGAGCACCAGGAGCCACTCAGCTCAGCTGCATCCTGGAGCCCAAAGGAGCCTCCATGTGCGCACCAAGAACAGGAGCTCACCAGTCCCTCCACCCCACCCTGTGCCTACAGGTCAATTTCCTGTCCATGGCCTCGCCGAATGCAGACAGTGACATGTTTACAAAATGCACATTCTCTGAGGTCTAACTCTGGATTCACTTATGGTTTGTAATTCCATTGCAGTATGTCCTCTACACAGGAATGAATGTTTGCTGACTTTCAAAATGTGGGATAAAATCGAAACTACTTACATGGCTGATAAGCTCCCTGGAAGCCATGCCTCCTGCCTTCTGCTGCAAGCTCAGCGCCCCCACCCCCCTCAGCCCCCCAGTCTCCACGCTGCATACACTGGCTTCCTCCCAGTTCCCCAAACAGGTCAGGGTTATCTTAACTTGGGGCGGGAGGACATGTCCTTCCCTCTTCCAGGAAGATTCTCACCTGCCCTCCCCACCTGGTAAACTCCTACCCAGCCCTCAGGTGTCAGTTCAAATGGCCCCTTCTCGCACCCTGCCCCACCCCCCTTCATCTAAATTAGTCTCCTCTGGTTGGCTCTCTGCCCTTTTTCTGTTGGTGCCTTTTTCTTCTGTTTGTGCCTCCCAGTTCATCACCAGCTACTTAACTTCTGAATCCTCCCCACACCGAAGCCACATGGGGCCAGGACCAGTTGTAGTCAACACTGCATCACCAGCGTCCACCAGAGTATCTCAGACATAGCAATATTCAATAACTATTCACTGGGTGGATAGAGGGATGGATGGATGGATGGATGGATGGATGGATGGATGGATGGATGATGGATGAAAAATGTGACCTTTCAGAGGGCTAGGACCCCTTAGACACAGCCCATTATATATAATGGTATAATTAGGTATAATAAGACTCTTCCTAAATGCTTTGGTAACTGAAGGGGCTATTGAGGACCCAGCTCAGGGATGGCCGCTATGGTACCTATACTATGGTGCTGCCTCCCCAACCCCCAAAGTGAACTCTGAGGGATCACAGCACTCCTTCCAATGCCCTTTAATGGAGCCTCGGAACACACCTCAGCATCACTCTCCAGTAAGCCACCACCAATGGATCAGGCCTGGCACGTGTGATCCACTCTTTCATTCATCAACAAAGACAGACTTAGTACCTGCTCTGTACCAGCCCCCGTTCTAGGAGCTGCAGACAGGGCAAAACCAAACCCCTGTCTTCCTGGAGCTTCCAGTGTAGTATGGATACAGACAGTAAAACAAACATACAAATAGGCTACTCAGTATCCAGCAGTGCTGAGTATTAGAAAGAAAAAAACAAGAGAAGGGGATGGAGAGAGACGGAGGCCCGCTTCACATAGGGTGGTCGGGGATGTCTGTCTGGGCAGAGACCCCGGTGAGGCAGAGGAGTGCGTCCTGTGAGTATCTAGAGGTCCCCAGGCAGAGAGAAGAGCAGCAAAAGGCCCTGAGAGGAAAACAGGTTTGGTATTTTGGAAGATCATGTGACCAGGGCAGAGTGAGCAAGCTCCTTTCTGCATCAGAGGTGACAGCACCCATTTAGAGTCCCTGCAGAGACACTGTCATTGCCGGCCCCTCTCCGAGCAATGGCACTTTAATGTCTGCAGCAGGGATCACACAACACCCTCGGGTTCCGGCCTGTCCCCCCACAGGACAGCTCTAGTCCACGGTGGCACTCTGTGTACCCCGTCCCCCTTCTCGGGGCTCCAATCCATGGTGAGCTGGGAAACGCTTACCAACCACCTGGGCGTGAAGGGTCAGGTGGCTGGTTTGGAACCTTCACTGATTGCTCTGGTGTAAATATGCCCACCGTGGCCAATTTCAACCATCAATGCTACAACAATCAGCTTGCAGAGTTTCTGAAAAATGTATCAGATCTCAAGAGCTGTTATGAACCAGCACATCACTGAGCCCAGTTCTTCCTGGGTAAGAACTCTGCTCGTGAGCCCCAGGTACCAGAAGCTGACCACCCCTCCTCCTCCTCTGCCCCTCTCCTTCCACGGGCCCCTCCCGTCCACCCACAGGGACAGCCACGGCCACGCTGGGCCCCCCGCCCCCACATCTCCTATTGAGCTTCCCAGTTACTCAGAACAGTCCTGGTTTACTACTGTTGTCCTGGCAGGATTACTAGTAGCTCTCTCACCCTCAGAAGAGCCCCACATTGGATGACAAACTCTGCCCACTGCCCTCCTCTCTCAGCCCATCAGCACGGGGTCCACGGTCCAGGTCCCAGCCAGGCCATCTGGCATGCACTGCCCCAGTTCAGTTGAACATGCCTTGAGGCTTTCAAAAAGAAAACCACCACTTCTCTTTCAATTTTTTTCAATCATAAGCCTAAAAACAACTCAATTTAGAAAATTCAAGTTCACTTCCCGTTACATTTTCATGTTTTTGGAGTCACTGTTTGTGAGCCCTGAGTCAGGCCTGTCTGCTAACAGCCCATGGCCTGCGGTCTTGCTAGGCCTGCGTGTACGTCCAGAAGGTGGCCAGGAGCCATCTCAGGTTCCGCACGGAAACCACAGCACGGAGGTGGCACCGATTATTTTCTTCTGAGTTTTGAAAATGAGAAGCATTACAGAAAGCAAACAAGAATAAGTCGAAGCGTTCTGCACTCTTTCCAGCCCATTTAAATACCAATCAAAGAGCAGGCACCAAAAAGTCCATAAAGATATCAACTATAAACCCGACTCTCTTAGCTGCATCACTATCAAAAACAAATGCTTGGGGCTTCCCTGGTGGCGCAGTGGTTAAGAATTCGCCTGCCAATGCATGGGACATGGGTTCGATCCCTGGGCCAGGAGGATCCCACATGCTGCGGAGCAACTAAGCCAGTGCACCACAACTACTGAGCCTATGGGCTGCAACTACTGAAGCCTGCGTGCCTAGAGCCTGTGCTCCACAACAAGAGAAGCCACTGCAATGAGTAGCCCCTGCTCTCTACAACTACAGAAAGCCCGCACAAAGCAATGAAGACCTAACACAACCAAAAATAAAATAAATAAATAATAAAATAAATCTTAAAAAAAAAGGCTTGGGAACAGGTGGTGACAACAAGGGGAGACCCCACCCACAGCCGACCAGTGTGAACCGGCCACAGCGCTGCTTCACTCAAAACTCATCTACGATGATAATCAAAAGAATCTGTCCTGAAAGGCATCTTGAAGGCTGAGTAGACAGAGGCCCTTCTCCCAGGACAAGGATCTGTAATAAGATCTCCATCCTTAATAAAGCTCATGGAGTTTCTCCTGCTTTTTACTGTCTGGTCACCAGGGAGGAGTCATTAAACTATCAAAATAGCCCCAAAGAGGAATTAAATCACCACTTGAAGGAAGGAGACAGTCAAGGTGAGGAGGGAAAAAGAATCTGACTCTGTTCCTGAATTTTGCCTGGACTGTATTACAGCTGTGAGCTAAAACCCCCTACCACTGTCCTATGGACCACAGCCCCCAAATCCTGGGGCTGGGGGAGCAAGAATGATTTGGCATCAATGAGTATTTATTATGTAACACCACTCTAGAGTTTGCAGGGACTACACAGGATACAAACTATAGTTCCTGCTCTTGGGGGGCTTATGGTACATTTGGAGGCAAAAGAGTAAGGCATCCAAAGCAGCTAGAGAAAAACTAATGGGCGAGAAAAATACTAACTATAGGTTGACTAAGAATCCAGAAAAGGTGAGATCAATTTCGCTGACAGAACAAAGGAGGGTCATGAGGAAAGTGAGTTTCTTATTGCTTATTTAGGGAGGATGGGCAGATCCTTCCAGGACCAGAGGCAAACGTTTAAAGCATTTGAAAAAGCTCAAACCCTGGAAGGAGCAAAGTACTCTCCTTTGGATGAGGGTCTAAATCAGGGAGCTCAGTGCAGACTCCACAGAAAGGCATGGTTTGGAAGACAGCATGTGCAGAACTCGGAGAAAAGCCAGTGATGTTACCAGGCTCAGGGACAAAGGGTGACCCAGATGAGGAACAGGCACCCACAGGCTAAGTGTACTGCCTCACTTAAGCCACAGCGTGGAGGGGCAGCAGATGTAGGACATTTTTTACTCAGATATTTGGACCCAATCAGAGTGTGACTAACTCCAAGGGGTATCTCTCCCGAGCTATAATCAATAAGAGGAGGACAGAATTAACAATCTCACAAACTGTCATTTGGCTGACATGTGGGCCACAGCACTTAAAGCCTTGACAGAGAATATAAGGTCCAAACTCCTTACAGATGAGAACACTATAACCCAGCATATGGTCTAGTCCACAGCAATGACAAAATAAAAATGTCAGTGCTTTGCCTTTCCAGCCTAGGATTATTTAATCCAGGATGGAATTTCCCAGAGTACGTTCTGCAGACCGTTGTCTCCCCAAGGTATTAACAGGCATTTGGCAGGAAAAGGGTTGAACAAAACTATACCATGTCCTTTACTGCAGGGTTTTCAGAACTTTTAATTGGTCAGATAAATTTTAATATTTAGTGTTCCTAGATTTTTTCAGATCACGGAAATTTTTTTAAGCAAAAGACTATATTCTACAGCATACATTTTGAGAAATGCTGTTCTAGACCTTGCCACCGCCAGCCCAGTTATGGATTCTTCAGTGAAGCGGCAGGGTAGGAGCATGGCCTTGGAGTCAGACAAAATGAGTTTGAGTCCTCAAGCCATCTCCCTCAAGCTGTGTGACCTCAGGTAAGTTTATTAACCTCTCTGAGACTCAGTTTCCTCATCTATAAAATGGAGCTAAAGCTAGTACCTACTGCATACTGTTGTTGAAAGGATAAAAACAATTAATGCATATAAGGTTCTTATCAAAGCGCAGAGCACACAGGAAGCATTAGCTATATCTAAAAATCAATTTAATTATCTATTTATCAACTTATATCTATGGTTACAAGGTTTTTCATTTTCAGATATTTTGTTTTGATTGACTGATCATTGATTGATTGATCATTGAGAGTAGTTTTATGAATCTTTCTCCTCAAAGGTAAGAACGATGAAATGTTTCAAGCTTTAAAACATACTAACATCCTTATTTACAGATACCTCTTACCGAGGCAGAAGCTTTCACTTAAACCAACAATCATCCTTAGAAACAGAACTATAAATGGAAAAACAGTTGTTGAATTGAATAAGCTGGTCTTCTTAGCCACAGTAAGTGTCCTTCCACCATCCTGCTAAGCTGAGCCTCTCCTCGACTCTCCAATCACATCAAAGCAGGATGGAATGTGAGGAAGACAGAGACATCGAAGGAGATGCAGGAGGAACCCTCATACAAAGATTCCTCTAGACAACTCCAAAACCCAGCACCAAGAAGTGAGCAAGCCTATTCCAAGCAATCTTAGAAGATGCAATGTGGATTCCTGGAATGCAGAGCAAGGCAACAAGCTGACCAGAGAACCAGGTCCAGGACTGTCTCCTTGTCATTCTTGCCCACAGAAAGAGTGTATTAGTTTCCCAGGGCTGCCATAACAAACTGCCACAAAGTGGGTGGCTTGAAACAACAGAAGTTTACTCTCTCACGGTCGTGAAAGCCACAAGTCTGAAATCAAGATGTCACCAGGGCTATGTTCCCTCCAAAGGCTCTAAGGAAAAGGCCTCCTTGCCTCTCCCCACATTTGATGGCCCTGGGCATTCCTCGGCTCCAGTCTCCACCCCTGTCTCCACATGGCCTTCTCCCCCGTGTCTGTGTGCCTCAAATCTCTTTCTCTTATAAAGACACTTGTCACTGGATTTGACCCCCTCCCCCCAAGTCCATGATGATCTCTTCTCGAGATCTTTAACTAATTATATCTGCAAAGACCCTTTTTCCAAATAAGATCAAACTCACAAATTCTAGGCTTAGGACTGAGACGTGTCTTTTTTGGACACCACTACTCAATCCACTACAAAGAAGATTACAGACCTTAAAAGTACAAGCCTCGTGATGGTTAATTTCACGTGTCAGCTTGACTGGGCCATGGGGATGCCTAGACACTTTGTTGAACGTTCTTTTGGGTGAGTCTGTGATGATATTTTCAGATGTGATTAACATCTGAATGCGTGAAGAAGACTGGCTAAGTGAAGAAGACGGCCCTCTGCAATGTGAATAGAACAAAAAGTCTGACCCTCGTGCAAGTAAGAGGGGACTCCTTCTGCCTGCTGACGTGAGACATTAGCCCCTTCCTGCCTTCAGATTCAAAATGAAACATCGGTTCTTCTTGGGCCTCGAGCCTGTCGGTGTTTGGACTGGAACTTACACCATGAGTTCTCCTGGGGCTCCAGCTTTGCCAACAGACCCTGGGACTTCCCAGCCTGCACACTCTCCTGGGCCAATTCCTCATTTCACACACACACACACACACACACACACCACACCCTGTTAGTTCTGTTTCTCTAGAGAAACCTTACTAATTCAATCCTCAAATCTGGATAACTAAGAAGGCAGAGGTGCCTGGGTCCTGACCTGGCTGAGTGCTCCCTGAAGCTGGGTTGGCACCAGAAGCCCCAGGGGAGGGTCCTTCCGTGGGACATTTGCAAAAGCCACGGTTACCAAATCAGAATCTCTAGAGAGCCAGTAATAGGTAACTGAGAGCAGCTTCTGATAATTTACAAAGCTTAATGGAATAAATATTCTCCTCCTAAGGGCCACTCAAGCTAACTAAAATGTCACGTTTCTTTGCTTTTTAACTGGAATTACATTAGTGTAACGTGATAATACTGATTTTCTCACACTTATCAGAAAATGCTTAATGGCAGTTCTGTATGTTTTCAGTTCATGGAAATGAGAAGATGAATTATTCCTTACTAAATGCAGTTTAGTAGATTAAACAAAATTTCAAAACATGGATTCCATGGAGAGAATTAAAGCCTGAGATGACATGCCTGCTCAAACCTTTATCCTTGAACCAAGTTAGCTCATCAGAAGCTAACCTACGTTACTCAGTAGCACAGCCTTCCTTGAACACATTTGAACATGACATCCTCAGTTTTTATCCAGAATCAGTTTAAGAAATGGTCATAGGGAAGAGCACCAGAATTACAACTAACTGCTGAACAACCATCGACAGACAGACACTGGAACTCACCAAAAAAGACACCCCACACCCAGAGACAAAGGAGAAGCTGCAATGAGATGGCAGGAGGGGCGCAATCACATTAAAATCAAATCCCATAAATGCTGGGTGGGTGACTCACAAACTGGAGAACAGTTATACTGCAGAAGTCCACTCACTAAAGTGAGGGTTCTGAGCCCCACATCAGGCTTCCCAACCTGGGAGTCCAGCAACAGGAGGAGGAATCCCCAGAGAATCAGACTTTGAAAGCCAGTGGGATTTGACTGCAGAACCTCCACAGGACTGGGAGAAACAGAGACTCCACTCTTGGAGGGCACACAAAAAAGTGTGCTCACCAGGACCCAGGGGGAAGGAGCAGTGACCCCATAGGAGACTGAACCAGACCTACCTGCTGGTGTTGGAGGGTTGCCTGCAGAGGTGGGGGGCAGCTGTGGCTCACTGAGGAGGCGGGGGCACTGGCAGCGGGGGTTCTGGGAAGTGCACTTTGGCGTGAACCCTCCCAGAGTCCATCATTAGCCCCACCAAAGAGCCTGTAAGCTCCAGTGCTGGTAGCCTCAGGCCAAAAAGCCAACAAGGTGGGAACACAGCCCCACACATTGGCAGACAAGCAGATTAAAGTTTCACTGAGCTCCGCCCACCCACCATCAGTCCCTCCCATCAGGAAGCACACAGGAGGCTCCTAGATAGCTTCCTCCACAAGAGGGCAGACAGCAGTATCAAGCAGTACCAGCAGTATTTCGTCTTGTGGAACTGAAAACCACAGCCACAGAAAGAGAGAGAAAATGAAAAAGCAAAGGGCTCTGTACCAGATGAAGGGACAGGAAAAAACCCCAGAAAAACAACTAAATGAAGAGAAGATAGGCACTCTTCCAGAAAAAGAATTCAGAATAATGACGGTGAAGATGATCCAGGACTTTGAAAAAAGCCTGGAGGCAAAGATCAAAAAGTTTACCAAAGACCTAGAAGAATTAAAGAGCAAACAAACAGAGACATGCAACACAATAACTGAAATGAGAAATATACTAGAAGGAACCAATAGCAGATTAGCTGAGGCAGAAGGGCGAATAACTGACCTGGAAGACAGAATGGTGATAATCACTGATGCAGAAAAGAATAAAGAAAGAAGAATGAAAAGAACTGAAGACAGCCTAAGAGACCTCTGGGACAATGTTAAACACACCAACATTCACATTATAGGGGTCCCAGAAGGAGAAGAGAGAGAGAAAGGACATGAGAAAATATTGGGAGAGGTTATAGTTGAAAACTTCCCTAATATGGGAAAGGAAATAGCTACCCAAGTCCAGGAAGTGCAGAGAGTCCTAGGCAGGATAAATCCAAGGAGAAACACGCCAAGACATATAGTAGTCAAACTGACAAAAATTAAAGACAGAGAAAAGTTATTAAAAGCAACAAGGGAAAAATGACAACTAACATACAAGGGAACTCCCATAAGGGTAACAGTTGATTTCTCAGTAGAAACTCTGCAAGCCAGAAGGGAGTGGCATGATATATTTCAAGTGATGAAAGGGAAGAACCTACAACCAAGAATACTCTACCCAGCAAGGATCTCATTCAGATTCGATGGAGAAATCAAAAGCTTTACAGACAAGCAACAACTAAGAGAATTCAGCACCACCAAACCAGCCCTACAACAAATGCTAAAGGAACTTCTCTAAGTGGGAAACATAAGAGAAGAAAAGGACCTAAAAAATCAAAAACAAAACAATTAAGAAAATGGTACTAGGAACATACATATCGATAATTACCTTGAATATAAATGGACTAAATGTACCAACCAAAAGACACAGACTGGCTGAATGGATACAAAAACAAGAGCCATATATATGCTGTCTACAAGAGACCCATTTCAGACCTAGGGACACATACAGACTGAAAGTGAGGGGATGGGAAAAGATATTCCATACAAATGGAAATCAAAAGAAAGATGGAGTAGCAATAGTCATATCAGATAAAATAGACTTTAAAATAAAAAATATTACAAGAGACAAGAAAGGACGTTACGTAAAGATCCAAGGATCAATCCAAGAAGAGGAGATAACAATTATAAATATACATGCCCCCAATATAGGAGCACCTCAATACATAAGGCAAATGCTAACAACTATGAAAGAGGAAATGCAAGGCAAAAACAGAGACACAGATGTAGAGAACAAACATATGGACACCAAGTGGGGAAAGCGGGGAGGGTTGGGGGGAATGAATTGGGAGATTGGGACATAAAATTGTACACTCTAAATATATGCTGTTTATTGTCTGTTAACTGTATCTCAATAAAAATTCTTAAAAAAAAAAAAGAAATGGCCATAGGAAGAACATTCCAGCACCTTACATGAACTCGTTACTGAAAATATGTCCCTTATATTGTTCACATCCTTTACACAAAATTATGCTTTAGCAACAGGAAAACGTTCTCCTCCTCTGATCAAACAGATGTTATTTCTGCAGATTATTTAAACCACGGTCCTTTCTGCCTTGGCTACCAGGAAGCTCAGAATGAATTTGTCTCCCTTGTGCCCATAATCCTTATTTTTTATTTCTATGATCATTATTTTCCCTGCATTTTCCTACTTCCCCCCAAATTAATGAGTCATTTTTATTTGGCCTCTTTCAAAACGATCCATTTGTATTGATGCTTTTGGTTGTAATCCATCTCAAGACATGTTTGGGGAAACAGGCTGAGACGTGACTCAACTAAACCAGATTCATGAAGGCAGAGCCCCGGGTAGAGCCCAAGGGCTCCACTTGTCCCACCTGCTGTCCACCCTTTGAAACGGGCACCTTCAAGCTCTCGCCCCTGCGCCGTGGGTCCTGAGCAGTCTTCCTGCTGGCTCTCCCTGTGACCGCATCACAGACCTCGCACATGGAGCCGTTATGTTTACGTACACCCCAAGGACCCATGCTCTAGGAAACAGGAATCCCCAGCACGTAGTCCAGAGGCCATCTGTTCCTGCCTCTCCAGCGAGTGCATATCTGGGCTGCTGGCTGTCTGGGCAGAACTGGACCCGACACTGCAGATGCTGCTGGGAAGGGAACCAGCAGGAAGGAGCAGCCTCAATCCGGTGCCCGCTGTGCACCCTACACACATCACACACGAATGACAATACCGACAACAGTCACAATACAGGCTATGCCTCTGTGACACGCTCATTACTCCTGTTTGGAAGATGAGTGGCACTCTGAGCCTGCTTTCCTGAAAAGGTACCACTGGCTGGACGTGAAGAGCATCTACATGCATGCAAAGGATTCGTAAGCTAAAGTCCTTACAGGCTTCTGAGAACAGTCAACGTGACCCCTGTAATACCAATCATTCCGTTAACAAGGCTACAAAAGCTTTGACAGAATGGACAAAAGTGATTTTCACCCATCCCAGGCGTGTCCCTTCTTCCAAATTTAGTGGACTCTGGCGGGATGAACATGCTTTCCTTAATGTGACCACAAGAGACTCTGTTACCTCGTCCTCATCCATTCCTGGCCTTGTCTCTCCTGGAGGCAGCACCTGGAGAATTAACTGAACATCAGGGGTGAGAGTGGTGGGGGGAGGGGAGGTGGCGTGTTCGTTCACATATATAAAAAAGTCAATGAGAAATAAACATAGATATTGACCACGCTGGTAAAGAGCAGAGGTGAGAAAGCACCCATTTCAAACCTTCCCAGGCTGCTCGCGACCAAAGGCGAGGCCTCCCCGCCCCCTGCCTGTGCAAGGACACCGCATGTCCCTCACAAAATACTGGCTCTTCTGTTGTTGTTTTTGGAAAACAGAGGCTTCCTTCCAAGATCCCCCCTCCCAGTTAATATCTGTGCTCGGGACACCATGTCCCTGGACGCGTTACTATGGACTTGTCCAGGTTGGAGATCTCCATGTTGCGATTTCCTCCCCGTCTTCCCAGTCTCTCCGGACCCTGCTGAGTTATGATCCAAACCTCCACCGGCCTCCACCGGCCCGGAGGATGCTGAGTGACCCCACCCCATGCCTCAGTCTTCCTCCCTGCCCCCCCCACCCCCTTCCACCACCAGGATGTGGCTCTCTGCAAATGGGGTGTATTCTCAGTGTAGTCACTTCCCAAGCCCATTAAAAAGAGGGGAAAACGCCACTGGACCCAGCGCTAGCCCTGCACAGACTGCCCTGTCTCGTCCTCACTGCATGCTCCTTTCTCACCCCTGGAACTGGGTTTAACCCCCCACCCCCATCCCTACTCCTACCCCTAGAATTGGCATCCCACCCAGCATACCAAGTTATATTCCCCTCTCGTGGTTATGACACCTCCTGGGAGGTCAACTGTAAGCCGCTGCATTCTGTGAATACAAAGGAGATCTGGGGCCCTGTGGCTGAACCCGCAGAAGGATGCCAGAACGGTCCACCTGTGTGGAGTCTGGGGCCTAGACACTGTGGGGAAAAGTTCTTTCTGTTACATCCGATGCTCATCGGGGCCACCACCTGGCTTTGCTCTCCCAGACTCCCTGGACCAGCATCCTCCCAGACAGAATCTGTGCTGTGCTAACAGGCTGCTACCTGACACAGCATTTAATCAGTGCTGGGATGTCTGGGTGTGGGTATTCTTCCTGTCGTGCCCTTGGCTGTAAACTCTGAGGGCTCAGATCGTTTCTGAGCCCTTCAGGGTCTCTCCACAGACCCCTTCCACCGGGAGCTCCATCAGTGTTGGCTGCCTGTTCTGTCAGGAGGGAAGGTGACTGGGGAATTAGGAATTGAGAGTACGTGTAAAAATGTTTGGGAAGACAGACACAATAATGAACTCTTGTGTTTCCATAGCACTGGTTAAGCACTGGGTCCATACAACAACCTTCTAAGAAAAACAGGGCAGGTGTCACTATGCCCACATCACAGACGAGGAAACTGAGGCTCTGGAAGATGAAGTGACATCCCCAAATCACACAGCAAGTGAGTGCAGAACCAAGGCCAGAAGCCTGGTCTTCCAAGGACTCGTCTGATGCAGTGTTTACCACCCTGTGCCTCCAAAATAAAAAAGGAGGAGGGCAGGAAACAACCTAAGGGTCCACCTAAGGGTGAATGGATAAGGAAGACTACACACACACACACACACACACACACACACACACACAAAGATACATATAAGATATTATGTAACAATATCTTATATATGAGATATAGCTTATATATAATATATACAATATATAATATAATATATAATTATAATAGTATAATATATAATAAGATATGTCTTATACATCTTATTATATAAGGTATATATACATATCTAAAAAGAAAGGATAATTATATAACATGACAGAGATGCTAGTTATTGCTACAGTAGCAATCATATTACAATCCATAAGTGTATCCAATTAACATGTTGTACACCTTAAATTTACACAAGATTATACATCAAATATATTTAAATTACAAAAAAAGAAATGCAAAAAAGAAAAAGAAGGAAGGCAACTCAGAGGTGGCTGCATCATAATACCTCTTTGTCCTACTCATCTTATCTGCATATTCGAGTGCAGGTACTTCCTAAACAATGGATGGTAACTTCCAATAGGTTTAGTGGACAGGGGCACATAAGCTCTGAGGGCAGATGTGTCATATAAGGAGAACTATGTTCGCACAGGTATGAGCTTGCAGAAGGACACGCAGAGACCAGAGGGACCAGCACTACTTGGGGGCTGAGACCGGGAATGAGGAGAAGGAGGAGGTGATAGAGAGGGAGGTGCGGACAGGTGCTCCAAGAACAGAGAGGGAGGCTAGGAGGCGGCATCAGGAGAGAGGTGAAAGGGAGAGGGAAGAAGGGATGGAAGAGCATGAGGGCAAGGAAGGATGGAAGGCCAGCGCAGAAGAAAGACAAAGAGGGGAGAGAAGAAGGATGCACATTTCTCCTAGGTCTCTGCGTTTCCCACTAAAAGGATTGTCCTGGGGAGAGAAGCAATATCAAAGGCATTAAAGTTTGCTCACCTTCTGTCCAAGGATCAGCCAGCAGAGATAAAAACAAAGGAAGCAAGATACAAATCGAAGAGATGGAGAACGTTAGCTATACCGATAAGCCAGAGAAAGGAGAAGAAGTATACATATTGAAGTCAGAAGGAAGACAGGAAAAAGAGAAGAAGAAGGTTGGTTAAGTGAGGACACCCCCAGAGGGAAGCAGACGCCACCATCCACGGCTGACTTGGGTCGTGTGGCCAGCAGACAGGGAGAGCATCGGTGCAGGAGAGGTGTCCGCACCTGAGGACAGCGGGATTGGGAGTGAGGGGTCGAAAACCAGGAGACAGAGAACAGAGCAGTGCAATTGAAGGGGAAAAGGTCACCGCATGGTCCTTGTGAAACCAAGACACTTGGGGGTGCAACCCCAACACATGTACCTTTTACTGACAAGATGTCTGTAGCTAATATTCATGCCGTGTTTGTTTACTGTTCAATAGTCATTTGTCCTCCTGCCACCGATGTATTATCCACCTTAATAAGTCTATAAGAACAGAACCTCAGACTTCATCCTTCTTGAGTAAGGGACGCATGATACAGCGTCACACATGACGGTATCTGATGAGTGATTTTTGGTGGAGACAGTAGATCTGTTGGTACTGAAGATCGTGTACATGTAGCCAACGACGCTAATCCAAATGTTTTGCTGACCCTAACCATGCTACTGATGGTGGAGATGGTGATGAGAAGGCGGGTGATAAGAGCAGCGGTGCGGAAGGCAGCAAGTGTGCGGTTCTGTTAACGAGGGGAGGGTGGACGTTATGGTAACGGCAGAATGATGCCATTCTGCAAAGCTAGACCATCACCTGTGAAATAAAACTACTGATGTGTGTGTGTGTGTGTGTGTGTATGTGTGTGTGTGTGTGTGTGGCAGAGAGACAGAGACAGACAGACAGAGAGAGAGCGTTCACCCATAGACCATTTACACTTAAACTCGAGCATCACCTGCCCCAAGGCCCTTTCTAGAGACACCTCAAGTGGTCAAAGTCAAGAGCCACCTCTTTCTCCTAACACACCTAGTGAAAAACAGAAGAGTGAGTCTGTGGGCACGCTTCCTTTCTCTTTGGAGGTGTTTGCTGAATTTTCTTATGCAAGCAAACTGTCACCCAGGAAGTCCCTGGGGAAATTTTTAAATTATACAGACTATAATGGCTGAAAGGGACCTCAAAAATCATCTGAACTGTGTGGCTCTCAACCCAGATGTGCATCAAAACCTCCTGGGGATTTTGTTTTCACAATACTGATGCCGGAGCCTCATTCCATAGCAGCCAACTATTAAATCACAGTTCCAGGTGGGCCCAGGCATGAACACTGTGGACACATTCCCCAGGTGACTTTGATCAACCTGCATGAGAAAGAACCCTCTATTTTACAGAAACCCACCAGCACACCACACTAATGCCAGAGTCACAACCAGAAGAGGTGTCTTCACGGCAAGCCTGGTGTTGTTCTCCCCGCGTGCTGCACGCTCAGTCGGCAAGGCTTGCTAGTCTGCTCTCATTGCTACACTCGCTCTAAAGAAATGCCTGGCCATGCTGGGAGGGAGGGAGAAGCGGGCTATAATGGAGAAATCAAGAAGCTGGATCAAAAAAAAATTAAAAAATTTAAAAAAAAGGAAGCTGCACCAGGGTGACGGTCAGCTTCTCATGGAGCACGTCCCAGCGCTGCCCAGAGGTGACACGGTCTCCCAAGCCCAGCCCTTCCCCCACACCTCTTCCCCGTCTCACCCACATCACTGTCCCAAACTTAGGGCCCCCGAGGAGGCAAGTGTGATTCAATTCCACAAAACCCACATCCCACCCAGCCCTGTTCCTGACGCTATTCACATCCATCCAGCCCTTGGGAGGCCCCAAACCCAGAAGAAACACGCTCATACTTTCTTGGTGGGAACTTTGATCTTCAAGAATTCCGCCTCTCGGGCCAGCACCTGCCACGGGGCGTGGATCCGGACAAAGACAGAGCCCTGGCTTTTACTCTGTAAGGGACAAGGAAGAAGAAGAAGAAACACTTAGGAGGACATAGCTTAAATTCCTGGCTCCCCAAATCTCCCAAATGAGAAGCCCTGGCCTGCTATTTCTTCAGTTTCTGGTTTTTGTTCTCTTTGCACTTCACCGGGGGCTAGTCCCCTCCCACCAAGACCCTATTCACCACTTCTGGTCCAGAAACGCTCTCTTCCAAAGTGGGGAAGAGTTCCCAAAGTGTGGTCCCTGGAGGTCTGGTGGCTTCAGAGGAAAAGGGGAGTTAAAACAACTGTGTTCAGAGATTTGAAATGTAAGCAACTACAATTTTCACGGAAACCCCGTTAACCCTTTTCTTTTTCACTGAAGTATAGTTGATTCTACAAATTTTATACTGTTAGTTTCATAGGTACAGCACAGTGATTCAGTATTTACGCAGATTCCATTCCATCACAGGTCATTACAAGATAATGGGTAGAATTCCCTGTGCTGTTTGGTATATTCTCATCATCTATTTTATATATAGTAGTTACAGCAGATAGTCGGTTTACCTCTGATGGATTCGGGGAGCAATCTGGAACCTGTCTCCGTACAAATATTTTCATTGTTAAGATTATACTTTTTGTTCTATTATTTTGCTGTGTCCTAGCCCAAATCACAAAAATGGATCATCTAAGCCTAAAAGTAATGACATAAATAATAATGTAAATGGTACAACTCAACAGAACAGCATAAACATCAACCATGGGCAGGACTCCGTGTGAATATAGCTATGAACCGAGGTTCCAGGACAAGTTATCCTGTGAGTGCACTGGTTTCACCCCAAAATGGAAAGTCAGGGAAGGAAACACAGCGATGAGTATCTGAAACTTAGGTTTTACTTACAGCAATTCATTTGGCCCCAGGCACAGTGTCTGCTATAAAAACTGCTCAGATTACAACATGAAGCCATCAGTTTCTTCTCACCTTCAAAGAAAACCTCAAATGTTTTTCAGAACAAGCACACAAAGGAAGAAAAATAAAATGCACTTTCTGACATTAATTCATTTTGTCACCGAATGAAAAAAGACCAAAACAAGCAGGAAAAATGGGCAAAAGCCCCCATATTGGTGTGAAGCTTCTAAAGCTACCTGCAAAATCTATTACAAACACTGTGTTCACAAAGAAAGCAGAACAAGCCAATAGCAAAATTCCTCACCCCGTGACTGCTGGGAATCACAGAAACCCGGGCACCGCTGGCCCGCGGGCCACTGACAATTAGGACAAAGCTGCTGAGGGCAGAGAGGGAACCGGGTCCTAGCGACTGTGCGCTGCAGAGAGACGTGCTCGTCTTGCTGCATTCCCCCCACCCCAGACCACGCTACAGGGGAAAGATGGGTTTGCTGGCTTCCTGCGCATCTCATGAAGCAGGATGCACGGAGGCCAAGACCAAGAAGGCGCCCACCCTGCGTGAAGTCAAAGTGATGCTGCTCACAGAAAAGCAGTGACAACCCTCTCCAAAAACACCTGCGAAGGCCAGCTGGTGTTCGCCTACACGCCCTCGGTCTCGGTTCAGCATTGAAGATGCCAGTGGAGGCGTCTGCGCACATCACCCCGTGTGCCGGGCAGAGAACCAGGTAGCAGGGAGAAGACTGCTTTCCCCACCAACGTGCACTATGACGGGGTTCACTCGGGTTTCTGAGAGGATGAATAAGACAAAAAGATATTTTATGCAAGGGGAGACCATCTAAGTCTGAATGGCACTCCACGATCCCTTCAATAAGTCAGACATCCAGAAGCTACCCACACTTTGGGGATGAAAGCTGCTAATTTCTAAGGGAGAAGAATGAAGAAGAAACCAGGAGTAAGCTTGCAGGAAGGTTGAAATGTGGTCTGAAAGTCTTGGAAGGTCTAGAGTTGACAAATACCTGAAAATAACACATATCACTGCAACGCATCTTCTCTGAGTGTGAATCGTGGGCCCAGACGGAGAAGGGAGGTTGTGTGCTTTGGCTTGTAGAATATTTACAGGGTACGAACACTCTCTTACTGTTTGGAAATCAAGGCAGGGAAAATTCAAATAATTTGCCCAAAGTCACAAAGACAGTATGATTTAAAAAAAAAAAAAAAAAGGTATTCGAATCCAGGCAGTCCATGCTCTGTCTGGTGGTTTTCTCCCCTCACGAGAGACAGACAGGACATTTATCGCGCATAGTTAAAAACCACATTCAAGGGCCGCAACAGAACATAAAGACGTGCCTTTTAGACTAAAACTGAACCTAAGGATGGGAGGAATCCAAGAGGCAGTCCTAAGACAAAACACTGAGCCTTCGAGCTCCCAAGTGGACACAGTTCTGACAAAACCCTGGAAGTGGCTTTCAGTGAGAAATCGCCCCAATTTCTCTGTCCATCTGTGGCCACAGTACCAGGACTACTAGACAGAGTCATCAATCACTTGCTGCCACTTCTAATGGTAATTTTAGCTTTTCTAATTTAGTGAAAAGAAAGAAGGAGAAAAGAAAACATCTGTGAAGCTGACCTGCAGCCCCAGCTCTCCATTGTGGCCCCAGAAATGATGTTTTCGGTGAAAGACAGCAGACAGTACCATCCCTCTCACTAAGATGAAATCGTGACTATTATTGATTTTAAAATATTTGGTTTCATCTTTGTTTTTAAATTGTGATGAGCCCCTTTTTTTAACTCTATCTGGAAGTGATGCCTCAAATGTGTACCAAATGTCCATTAAGTAGCTGCAGATGTTTAAGAAAGGGGCGGGAGAGCCAGGGTCCAATCCTGTGGCCTTGGTGGCAGGCTGCTAGCTGTCCCCTGACAGCCATTCTCCCTTTCTTTTTTAACTAAGTACATGGCCTTCCAGAATGAAGACTGCATCCCCCTTGAAGTTGGGTAACCACAGCACTAATGCCTGGCCTATGTGGTACAGGTGAAGGGGTGAAGCAGCTCGTGACAGCCCCCAACAAAGATGCAAGTGGATGATTTCTGCCCCTTCATCCCTTCCCTACCCCTGGATCTATGACCTGAAACATGGATACAAGTGTCTTAGACCTCAAGGTCAAAGTCAAGGCCAGAAACAGCAAAGTATCAAGAGAGAAGTTGGGTCCTGACAGCCCAGCCACCCTGGGCTGTCTCTGGGATTTTTATGTGAAAGGTAAGACTCCACCTTGTTAAGCCCCTACGATTTTAGAGGCTCTATCAATTGCAGCCCAACCATGTATTAAAGTGATGCAAAATTGTTCCCCAACATGGGGGCATTCGTTCCCTCCAGCAAAGCATGCTGCTTCTCCACTCTGCTCAAATGGAACTTGTTTCAAGGGAAAATAAAAGCTGGAATGCACTTGTGCTGGTGCTAACATCTAGTCATCATGTTTCTTTCATGCTGTGCGACATCGTTACCTTCTCATAAAAAGAACAACACCAAGCTGATGTGAAATATTAACTGGTGTGACTGGCTATGTCTCCCCGGAAAAAAAAAAAAAAAAAAAGGAATACTATACTTGAAAATCCCTCAGCAGAACCATCACCAAATGCAGAAGCTCTTTTTACTAACCCAGGAATCAAAAATTGGAAGTTAACATAGATTGAGATAAATAAATAAATAAAAAATAAATTTCCTGTTCTCCAGGCCCAATTGCCTTTCATTCTACCCTGGATTTGGATTCCTTTAGGCGTAGGAGGGGAGCAGAAAGAGCTGGGGATTCAGATTCAAATAGATTGGGATTTGGATTCTGGATTTTACAGCTGTAGGACATTGGGCAAGTCACTTAACCAAAGGAACCTTGGTTTCTTCATCTGAATAAGGAGGACGAGAACCGCCGCAGGGCTGGTATGAGGATTAGAGATACAGGATGTGAGTTTCCTGCTGTGATGCCTGAACTCAGACTGTTCAATGACGTCAGCCACTGCAACGATGGGGATTCGCTCTGCTCAACTAAGATGACAGCCTCTTGACTGCAGGGAAGTATCTGACACTTTGTGTCCCCCATGCATCCGGCAGAGGCTGGACACAGAGTAGGTCCTCATAGAATTCCTGCAATTGATAGAAAAGACGTGGGGAAAACCGTTCCTGTTAGATTAAAATCCTGGTTTGTTTACTGCTTTGAAGTTTTTATCTATAGGAGTTTCAAAATGTCCTGTGGACCTAAAGGAATTCACAGGTTCCAAGTATTATTCACCTCCAGACTTTAAGGACATGGTCAGAAAGCATTACTTTCTGAAACCAACACAAACTTTAACATGAAGTATAAGAGATTAGGCATCGGAGCATATACTCCATCCTTAAAAGAGATTTCATAAATAAGTATCAGGGTGACCAGAGGGGCTCCCAAATCTCTGAGGCAACTAAAATTTTAAGTTCATGTAAAATGAGCTGAAACATATAATTTGGTTCTTGTCATCAGAGAAAGGAGAACCAGCGCACAAAGGTTTCTTGAAGAAAGCGCAAACCCCTCCACCTTGGGGATGCAACTATCCCAGGGGTAAGAAATGTGAAAAACATGATGGGGCAAGGACATCTCTCCAGCTCAACTGAAATGTCTCACAAAACTATGCCGCTCCTTTCACAGCGATTCCATTTTTCATAAAACCCTACAAATTCTGTCTCTTCAGTTCCTGGGTATCAGGACGAAGCACCCAAGAAGAGGCTGTCAGTGCTCCCATCCGAGGAAAGGGACCGTCCTCAGCCATCCCCTGACCCTCGGCTCCTTCGGTCTCTTTCAAGGTGTGTTGTCAGCTGGTTTCCTTCACCACGAAGTAAACCAACAGAAACCTGAGTTCACAAGAGGCAAAGTCAGGTCCCCACCTTGAACCTGTGCCCTAATTCATCGGCCGTTCTCTCCCTTCCTCCCTTCTTCTCTAAAGTTGACCCAACAGCAGACCTGATTGCAGTCATGATCTCTAGGACACAGCCCCTCCCCCCTCCTCCCTGGACCCCAGCCACACAGCCCTTCTCACTGGTTTCCAACAGGTCCAGCCAGCTTCCCACTTCAGAACCTCCTCAGAACAGCCTTTCTTGAGCCTTGGGTTACACGTGGTCCCCCTCCTACCTGTACACCCCTACGCCCCTCCTTCCTAGCACGGACCACTCCCGCAGTCATTGTCTTACGCCTGGCTTCCGAGCCAGACCTAAGCTCCATGCGGGCAAAGACTGCATCTGTCCTACTGATTGCTTTGTCCTCAGCAGCCACCAGGGCACCCGGGATAGGGTAAAGCCTCCGTAAGTATGTCTTACAACTTCCATACACAAACACACTTCACTGGTTCCATTTGGATCCCATGATCAACTTCCAAAAATTGGCCACCATGGCCCAGAAAGTAATCGGTAGCCTGTAGCCAACATAATTTAAATCTAGTTCCGTTTCGAGAGAATAACTCAACTACCCATAAGTGTCATTTCTGAATCTTTGTCTTGTGCCAACGACTAAAGTTGTTCAAGTTTCCAACCTTATCAGGAGCCCCATAAAGACCTCGCAGGAGGGCGTCTCTGTTCCTCTTGGTAGCCGCAGGTTCTCACTGCATTTTCAGGTCACAGTTCCCATCCCTAGAGGTCTACTGCTTCAGCATGAGCCTGTCCTGGCACTCACAAAACACGGCCTGAACTGAACTGTAGCTGGAGGTACCCAGAACCTCTCTGCCTTATAGGTTTGTAAGGGTGCTGCAGCCTTAAGGAGAAGAACTGGGGATGCTGTGAAGAATAGAGGACACTTCAAATGTAGAAGTCTTGGGTCTCTTTACTTGCCAAGCATCAGACTTCTATGTACCATTCAACACCCCCGTGCTGACGGTTCAAAGCAGGGCCAGCTGATGGCCACGGTGCATTTCAGAAGATGAACTGATTTGGCCAAAGGACTCCGGAGCTGGAGAGCCCTCCAGCGATGCTTCACATCTTTCTCAAGCAGCAAATGAAGACCTGGAGCTCAGGAAGCTGAGTGGCTGGGTTATGGACACACAGCTAGCCAGTAGCAGAACCAGGAATGGAATCCAGGTCTCCCGACATAGGGTCCATCCATGGTGTCTATGACAGCATCACATGTCCCTGGGGGCTCCCAGGGCAGTCCTGTGCCCCCACACAAGAGATTAGGTAGATGGGGGACAGGGGACTTGGGGTGGGGGTAACCGTGCCCCCAGCGACCTCTCTCTAGAGCTCCAGCCACTGCTCAAAGCCCTTGTTAGGGACCAGAGGCTCACTCCTGGTGAGATTATCCGTGTTGTTTATGTCTCGTTGTTGTTTTCCAAAGATGTGGCTTCACAGGACCACGTCCTCCCTCTAGAGAGACCAGAGTGAATGGGAGGCAGTCCCGGCCAAACACTGGAATCCGATACTCCACAAGCCTCCTTCCCCGCAAGCCCGGCCAAGCCACCCCGACGCTGACCCTGGACGCCTGCGTGTGCTCTGGGCCGGCCCTGCCGTGAGAACACCGGCTGCAGTACATCGCAGCCCACAGCGGGGCTGCCAGGGGTGGGGCGGGGGAGGGAGGGTGAGCTTGGAGACAGTGGAGAGGGACAAAGGGGGCAGACGCCTCCCAGATGTCACCAACCTGGGTCACTTCAGATGTGCGAGGACCAAGGGCATGCGGTCCCACGGAAAGGGTGAGGCGAGCCCCCGGGGCTCCCACGTTCTCGGATCACTGAGGTTGACATCCAAGCAGCTGGAGGACTTACACCAGGCGGTACTGAGATTGTGGCCAGGACAACCATCAGCACAGTCTAAGAAGGAGTGTGGGGTGTAGCCCTGGGCACAGGAAATAAGAGGGTTCTCACGACAGCCCCATGGAGGAACACCCTGGTCTACCTTTGTCATCGTTAAGACCAAAGTCTTAACTTCCTTCAGGAACTTCCAACCATGGCCCAGGAGCAGGCTCTGCCCGAGTCTCCTAGAGACACAGTGGCTTGGAATTAAACAAACACAGGGAAGAATGTCCTGACCGGAGGAGGAAAGGTGAAAACCTGCTTTCCAGAGAGGTCCCAGATAACTCTCCTCTCCAGCCCTCTCCTCCCCAGGCCAAGGGAAAGATGGCTGAGTGATCAGCAAAGACGGAGGGCAGGACCAAATGCCCACTGAACCCTGTCCCTGGGACCCCCCCAGAATACCAGCAGCAAGTCTCCTCTTATAGAAAAGGCTTCTCCTCCCCAAGCAAAGATTGGGGACAACCTGTGGACAGTCCTGTGGAGATGGAAACTCAGCCACTCTCGCCATAATTTTGTCAAAGGAAGCAGCCATCACTGAAAGTTCCTGGAAGGGGGGTCAGCCTTCTGTGCTGGGGGGACCCCTTGGATCAGCTACCAAAATGGACAGGTGCCCAGAAGAGATGCCCCCTCGACCTGATAGCATAGTCTTCAATCCGTGCATCACACATCACTGCACTCCACACAGGAGCCATGCTGGAAACCTCTGCTCAAGCCCAGGTGAAGATGAACTGGGGAGCGGGGAGCCCAGCAAAAATTAAAGACTCAGACCCTCTTATACAGCAAGGACCAAGAGAGCCAGCTCCCCACTTAATCCCTGAGCTGCAGGGGCCCCCAGGGCAGCCCAGCACCCTGGAAGGACGGGGACCACATGGGGAGTCAGCAACCGACTGGGATTAAGTGTTCCCTGGGCTTCTTTCCACTTCAAAAGCCCACAGAAGAAGGGGGAACTCTTCACCATCGTCATGGGACAGATTGGTCATGGGAAGGCCATGGGTATTAGGGTCTGAAGACCGACTGGGTCTTGGGCCCCAGCTCTGTCCCTTCCCAGCTGCACCATTTTTGGCGAGTCACCAAAGCTCTGGAAACTCAGAGGCAATGTTTTTGTTTTTGTTTTCTTCTGTTAAAGTTGAGAACTATGGGTTTTTTAAATTTATTTATTTATTTATGGCTTCATTGGGTCTTCATTGCTATGCACAGGCTTTCTCTAGTTACAGCGAGCGGTGCCCAGGCTTCTCACTGCGGTGGCTTCTCTCATTGAGGGGCATGGGCTCTAGAGCACGTAGGCTTCAGTAGCTGCAGCACGCAGGCTCAGTAGTTGTGGCTTGTGGGCTCTAGAGCGCAGGCTCAGTAGTTGTAGTGCATGGGCTTAGTTCCTCCTCGGCATGTGGGATCTTCCTGGACCAGGGAGCGGAGCTGTGTCCCCTGCATTGGCAGGCGGATTCTTAACAACTGCACCACCAGGGAAGTCCTTAAAAGGATTTTTTTAAGAGTAAGTTCAGGGGAAGCCACTGTCAAACCTCTGCCCTGAGATTCAAAGTGCAGGGCATCCTGCTGCCCCTTGGGCCACAAAGCACATGCCCTTGACCTCCACGGGGATACTACCATGGTTCTTGGATCCCACTTCAGGGACATCATAGCTGAGCCCACCATGGCAATAGTTTCTGGCTTCCCTGAACACCCCCAAATGAAGTTGAGGATAAAGGAGAATGTTTCCCTTGGGAATTTAGAATGCGGGAAGTAACAGGCAGAACAGAATGCAGGAGCCATAGACCCAATTTCTACCAAAGACAAGGATAAAAAATCCATAGGCCCTGAAGATGTTGGCAGAAAAGACAGGGCCTCTCCCAAAACCAGGCTCCAAGCACACATAGAGGGGAAAAGGTCATAGATAAACCGAAGAAAGACCAGAGGAAAATGCTGCCCTTTCGTATTCGTCACAACAGAACTATTTTGGACAGCTGACATCCTGCAAGTGGAATCAGATGCTGCAGACACCAGCTCTCAGCAATCCCTCGCCCCACCAGGACACTGCAATCACATCAAGGCCCAGAGAAATGGAAGGCAGCTGCAGAGCAGAGGCAGGGGGTCCCCTAGCTGGATGGTTGATGGAGACCTAGACCAAGGATCACTGACAGGTCCTGGCTGGTCTGGGACAGTACCAGGTTATGTCTTCCGCCTCAGCATGAGCACAAATGTTCCAGACTGGATGATAAATCATAAAGTCACCCTATGGATCAGCAAAGAGCACCACCAAATTCAAGAGCCATCAACCCTTTGGGCAGGAATGCCCAGCATCTCCTTCTGGACTTGCATTCCTTTGGACCACATGATAAACGTCCCACTCAGAGAAAATCATTTCCGGGCATTTAAAAGCCCATCACGTTACCTCTCAAAGTACCCATCTCTTCGTATTCCTCCTAACTCAAAACTTCTGTGACTTTTTTGATTTAGATACTTGTCTTCCCTCCTCAAGACACTTCTATAAAACCTTCATGCCATCAGTCATTAATTCCCTTCCGACAGATGCGCCCTTGTCTTGTCTGGGCAATGACTCACCCACTCCCTAAGGAATATCTTCACTGTTTCCTACGATTCAATCATCCCACCGTATTTCAATTCGACAAGTATTTATTGGGCAACAACCATGTGACTAGCAATGTGCAAAGAGTTAAGGGCACACAGAAGAAATATAAGCCAGCCTATGGCTTCCAGTTTCTTTGGAAACCAGACAAATGATACCTAGCACACAAGACAGATGAATAACATCACCACTGGGTGATTAATGTCCAAGTGGACAGGGCGACTAATCAATGCTTGTTTGTTCACTGTCTCCCCTTTCACTCATCAATAATTGCCAGACTTTGCGCCCAGAGAAATACGCCACCCGGATCTCAGCCATATGTTTTCAGTAGAACTGACCCTACCATCGACTCCAGGGATGAGCCTGATTAGCTTGAGCCCATCGGCAAATCCATCCCCCTGGCCACCACAATTGGTTCTGGGACATGTTTGTAATGCAATCGGAACTGATAAGATGTGAGGAAATGTTGGCTAGGGTTTCGGGACAAAGCAGCTTTCTCTCTCTGCCAGAACTCTGGGGAGAAGAGTGGCAGTCGAGGGAAGGTCTGGGTCAGCCAAGGGACCACTGAGTAAGCAGAGGATGGAGTGGACCCTGCAAAAGGTTGAGCAGAAAGACGGAGAAATAGAGGGTCTGTGGGGACATCGTTTGAGCTGCTGGATCAATCCTCACCAGACCTACTTAAACTGGCTTTCTGATTACATGAACTTATAAATTTCCTTTGTTGTTTAAGCCAGTTGAGTTGGGTTTTTCTGTCAATGTGCTCAATGATATAAGAAACCAGTGGAAGAGCTGACTCTGGGCTAGAGGAGCCAGAAAAGATGCCCTGGAGGAAAGGAAACCTGAGCGGTACTTTGAATCTCATGATGGGATTTACATGTGCAAAAGGGTGTGGGTGGCATGAAGAGGAGTGGGATGAGCCTGCCCGAAGCGAAGTGAAGCTCGGGAGCCAAGGGCTGAGATGCTACCTGTGCTGGTCACACCGCCCACGATTTGCTGTTGCCCGTGGACAACAGTGACCTTGATGAGTCAGCCCTGTGCATTCCCCTGGATTCATTATACCTTCAACAGGATAAAGAATAACAGAAGTCCCCCCATCAGGGAACCCTGAGAGAATGTCTTCCCCCTTCTCCTTCTCAACGGAGTTGGGAACACATTCCCATTTTCTAGCGAGACCAAGAAGCACAGCAGACAAGCAGCGACTGTCCATCTGCTCTGGGGTTGGTCTAGGCCGTGGTCAACAGAATAAAGGAGAAGCCTCCCACATGTGGCTGTGACCTCCTCCAGGTCAGAGGAGGCAGGTTTCTTGAAGGTGCAGCTCTGACTCCTCCTTCTAGGGGTCATTAACCCCTCATAACCAAGGTCTTACACAGGGAGACAGGCTTTGAACAAGCACAAGGAAGCTGTAAAATCTTCTACAACCTAGTTACAAGCTCTCTTCAGCCAAAGAACCCTTTCTTCCAACCAAATACTGCATGGGGCTACCCACGTTGACCTTGGGAGGACAGAGCTCCGCCTGCTCACCCCTACTTGGTCCTGAGATGTTCTCTGTGTCTCCGTTATGCAAACCACAGGAGTTGTACCATGCCCTTCAGCAACGGGTGGGAGCTTTCTTGTCACAATGACTGGGGAGCATCACTACCATTTAGTGGATAGAAAGAAGGAGGCCAAACATGCTTGAAGGTACTGGGAAGTCTCACCCAGGGAAAAATGGTCCTCCCTGAAACATACAACGTACCATCAAGAATCACTGCCCTAGGGCTCAGAGAGCGGGCATCGAAACCACCGTGCTGCTCACAGATCATCAGACGACCTGAAAGCCAGAGTTAGTACCTGTCACACCAGTCCTCCTCCCCCCACACCACCCCCACCTCACTGGACTCAGCCTTGAGGGATATTAAGGTAGAGCTTAGAGAATTTGGATTATAAGTAAAGGCTTTTCAATTAACTAAAACCTAGATCCTGGCCTGATACAGATGCACTGTTCAGGGACACTCGGGAAGATACCCATCGACGGTAATGAGAAAAAATAAGAAAGAAGTTGATTGTTTTGCGGGCTTCCAAAAATATCCCGAATTAGCCCATCTGCCAAGGGGACCATGAAAATAATCCGTCAGCCTCAAGTGGTTTGGAGGCCAGGGGCTGAAGCAGACGGGGTCCCTGAGAAGCAGAGGGCATTAAAGGAAAAGCTCAGAGAGGCTCGGCTTCGACTCCCCACTCCGCCACGTACTCCCCGTGTGACCACGGATATGTGAGATGGCCTCTCTGAGACTCAGTTGCCTTTTCACTAAAATAGAAAAATAATAACCCAGAAGTAGCAGTGAGCCCACAGCGTGCCTGTGAAGATCAGCAAGAAGACGAGAAAGGCACCCTGCCCAGCGCCTGGCACGGGACAAGCAGGTGCTCAAGCCGATCGTAACTGGATTCTGCACGCGGTGTCCTCTGGCCAGAGGAATGTGAACCGAGGGGGTTCGTGCAATCCAGTTTCCAGCATCCTCCCTTCTTTCCCAGAAAAACCTGGCTCCCGGGGCATTTTTTCCCTATGTGAGGCGAGAGCCCAGTTTGGAACACGTCCCCTCTATGCAGCCAGAACAGGCTTTTTCACGGCGAGCCTCTGCGCACACATCTCGCGGAGCTGGCCCTGCCGGAGGCCGCCCGTCCCTCCCCACGGCCCCCAGTCTGGAAGAAAAGGGTCATCAACCACGCTAATTAAATCTGCAGATGATAACAAATGGGGCAGTGCTTGTGAACAGCACCACGGAGGATGGGGAAATAAACGAGAAGGGACCTGGGGAGTTTAGAAAATACGGGACAGGAAATAACAAAATGAGAGTCGATGCAGAAGAATGCAAGTAACTTTAACTGGTGGGGGGGAATAATCAGAAACAGCGACCCTCGCGGGGGGAGGAGGGGAAAGCTGGGAAAAGGCTGAGGAGCTGCAGGCTTGGGGTGGGTGGCAGGTGGCAAGCGGGAGAATGGGGAGCAAGAAGAGAGACGCAGCAAGCCGGGCTCAGAGCCTGGAGGTGAGACCAGACAGGGCGCATGTGGCCACAGCTGACCCGGGCCCAGGACCCAGGCGGCAGGGCCAAGCAGCACTCTCCAAGGCCGGCCTCCATTCACACCTCCTCCAAGAAGCCCTCCCAGACTGCTCACCTGTCACTCATCTGTGACAAGCAGCCCCATGTTTGATTGGTGTGCATCTTTCCACGTCTGACTTCCCTTGTCTCTACCAAACTCTCAGCTCCCGGAGGACAACGCCCCAGCCCTGCAGCTCACCGGGTTCCTGCAGGCATCACCACAGTGCTAAGCCTGGAGGAGGCTTTCAACAGAAAGGAGGGTTGACATCATCTCCCACAACACAGAAAAGAGAAGGATTTCTGTCTGCAGGCCCTCGTGGGTCAAGATCATGTCTGGGACTTCTCTGTCTTCATCTCTATGCCCTCGATGCTAGTGCGATGCCTAGTGCACGGTGCCCGAGTCAATGCATGTTTTCTGTTTAGCCCTTTGCAGGTCAGAACACAAACCAAACTTCGCTCAGGGTCCAGGGGCAAGAGGACAAATGCTGCATCTGGGGAACACAATGAGGCGTGTGTCCCCGTCGTGTGATGGAGACTCTTCTGATATTGCCATGATGCAGGGAATGGCTTCTCCAAGGCTCCAGTGGTCTCCCTGGCGTGCCCGCCCCCTTTCAGATGAAGACTTCATAACTAATAACCACGATCAATAGCAGTCGGGAGAAGAAGGTATAACGCTGGCCCTACAGGGAACCTTGCTGCCACTGGGGCCACTGCCAAGTCAAGCTCCCGTGGAGAAGGGCAGGAGCCCCTCCAAACCCAAGAATTCCAAGAACATTTTCTCAGCAAACGTGTGTGTTTTAAGGGATGAAGGACGCCAATACCAAACACTTGCTTTGAAACTCAGTCTCCTTTGGCATCAGGAACAAGAGGAGGAGAAGTAAAAGCCAAACGTGCTGGAAAATCTCCCTGGGAGAGGCCAGGATGAAGGTGTTTTTCGAGTGCCTTCTACGTGAAGCAGGTTTCTTAGAACCCAAGCCCACAGGACACTCATGATCCTGAGAGGTCCCTGGAGAGAGAGCCCATAGCCTTTCCCGCTCCTCGGACCCACATTATCCCAGCATCACTCAGCCTCCAAGAGCGGGGGACAGACAAGGCGTAAGCTGGTGAGATACAGAGACCCAGGCCCTGTGCCAACTCCCCACTTCCCATCTGTGCCTCTGGTGCTGCACCTGTGCCTTCCTGGGCTCTCCTCATTCTCACCTATAAACTGATAAGGCTAGACTCGGAGGTCCGGTCCCACTAAGAGATCCTTTGACTTCATGAAGGGCAGGAATTCTCTTAGCACTTTGGCCTCAATAACTGGCCTTTCCAACCTCCTACCACAAATGTAATTTGATGGGCTGCAAAGCTCCCAGCCTCCTGGGAAAACCCAGGAGTCACAGAGACTTACATCATCTACAGAGAACCGTGTTTCTTCTTGTCTTCTTTCTCCAAGCCTCCCATTCCTGTTCTCGTATTCTCAAACTTGAAAGGACCGAAGGCCCTCCTCAGGGGGCAGCACCACTCTACTGGATGAGAAATGCAGCAGGTACCAGCCAGCAAGGGTAAACTATCCTAACCAAGTGCTTATCCTAACCAAGGCAGCCACGTGCAGTTGTGCAGGTCACACACTGCACAAAGATGCTACAGTAAGGGGGCACCAACCATAGAGAAGATATCTTAGAGCTGTATTATTTACTAGGTCAGCTTTCTGGCGATGGCAGTAAAGTCTTGATCAAACAAAAACATCATATTAAGGCAATTCTCAAAAAATGGAAGGAAAGTATCTTGAGGAAGAGAGACTTTTTTCTAACTGGCACGAAGATACCATATGGGCTGGCTGCAGCCTCAATCTTAACCCTGGATGCTGATCCACAGGAAAATGGCCAGAGAGAGATAGGGCAGCAACGCTCAGTGTCCTTCCCACAGCCCCAAAGCAAAACTTGATCTCAAGAATACAATCTGAAAAAGTCATTTACATGGGTTGCAAATGACCAGAAGGCCAAAGCAGAACCCCTCCAGGGATATCTGTATTTTTTAAAAGATCAAGTAGAAGGATGACTTTTTTAAAAAATAGGCACATGAACATTAATATTTATTTATTTACTTATTTATTTTTGGCTGCACCAGGTCTTAGCTGCGGCATGTGGAATCTAGTTCCCCAACCAGGGATTGAACCCAGGCCCCCTTCATTGGGAGCTTGGAGTCTTAACCACTGCGCCACCAAGGGAGTCCCAAAGGATGACTTCTTAAAGACGGGCCCCTGTCTTGTTCATCAAGTACCACACCTGGAGTGGAGTAAGCACTCCACACAGTCCACCAGGACTGATGGAACCAACAGAGGAATGGCAGAAACCTACCAGGGGCAGTGCAAGAACCCAGGTCTCCTAAAGCCCCAGCCCACAAGGAGCCCCTCGCTGGCTGGAAAGCCCACCATACCCCACTTAGAATCCTTCACAGGCCTCGCACACAGGATGTGCTCAGGGAGCCTCATGAAAATGTTTCTGAGGCCAGAGAAATCTGGAGATGTAGCATCTTCTAAGCTCTTTTTACTCATCCTGCAACCAAAAGAATCAGAGAAGCAGTCCAGAAACTAACCCCAGGATGTTAGCTAGCTCTAACCAAGTCCAGGTAAAAAAGATAAGAGGAAAATGTGTTTTCAATTCTCCCCGTCCTGGTAGCCAGCTGTTTCCGAGAGCTCTCCTCTCCCTAGGCTCCTCTGCCTGCCTGTGGCCTTGCCCTGAAGGGTCTGTGGCCTGGGCATTCCCACGGGCTGACTTACCCACATCACTGAACCCACATCCTTTCCAACTAATGGAGGTCCTGGGATGTCCTCCGGAAGCTCACAGTTTAACCTCAGGTCCCCTCACTCGGGGACTTCCAAGTGACTAGTTTGTCCGTCTCTGACAAGGCCACCCTTCTGAGGCATAGGAGGCCGATGAAAGTCTGATTCCACCACCTGAACTGAGACAGGGGCTTTGAAGGCTTTACCCTCCAGCAACTGACAGCCGGCTGATGGGCGAGAGGGTGAAGGTCCAGGGGCCTTTATAAAGGGGCTAAATCACACCACCTGAGTGATGGCTGCACAGCTTTGTGAGTATACGAAAACACTGGACTCCCCACTTTAGAAGGGTGGAATTTACAGTACAAGGACTATATCTCAGTTTTTTAAGAATCATGCTACCCAAACCTCCATTTCTGCCCACAAACAGGGCAAACCCTGCCAGGGCTCTGAACAAGCTTCCTAAACAGTCTTTTTCTCAGGAAAAAGATGTGCGCCTGATCCTAGGAGGTGGCTAGTATAATGCAAAAAAAAAAAGAAAAGAAAAAACAGGCTCTGGAACCTGACAGCCCTACAATTCTTTTATGACCTTGTATGGCCTTGGTGGTGATTTCACCTCCCTGAGCCCTGGTCCACAGAATGGAGGAGATGCCCCACTTCAAGGGGCCATTGTAAAAAGACAATGTGAGGAGGTGTGGGGACACTGTCCCCAGCGCCCACGTGGCAGGTGCACATCATGTGTTTCCTTTGGTGACAGGGTACTGTTTGCACTGGGGCCTTTTTTTTTTTCTTCAATGTTTGGTAACCTGGGCAGCACAGTAAGGCTCCTGTAAGGGACCCATTTCCATGCTACTGTAGATGAATGAGGCCAGGAACAGGGGTGAAAGGGAGGGGGTGAGGATCGAGTAGGATACCCTGCAGGGTCAGAACTAAATAACTGTGCCCGGAAGTGCCCAAAGCAACCCTCTTTTTTTCGTGCCCTCAGGACACCTGGTATCCTTGGCTGTTGAACTTTGGCCTGCGTTATCCTCCATCTCCCCTGCTGGACCAGCTAAGCCTGACTCTGGACAGCTTTGCGGTTGCCGTGCACATGGCAAACAGTGTCCATCGTTTGCCGGACTCTGCGGGCAAATACTGTCCACCTCGCTTTGCACCACATGCCCCCTGCATCCCCCTCCCCATCCACGTCCCTGCAGTCCAGGACTCTCTGGGGGATTTGGGCCAGAGCTGGCCCAGCACCTGGGGGAAGCCAGGGAGTCCGTTCAAAGCATAAAGGAGGTGGGAGGAGCACGTCCCATGGATGAGGGATGGGCTGAGCCAGAGCATCCTCTTTGGCTGCTCTTCTGGACTTTCCGTCAACACGTCAGGACAAATGAGGTGTTTCTGTCCATCACCGAAGATACATGGCATCCCGACAGACTCCTCCCCGACCTGATGGGGCTGCGTGGGAGACACTCAGCATTTGAAGACGCTCCCTGCTCAGGGGTGGTGCAGTGTTTGGGAAGAAAGCTCTGCAGGTGGCCAGAGCGTGTGTGACAAACCGCACGGGGAGCTGCAGAGCCGGCCAGGGCTCAGGACAGCCTCGGAAACCTCGTAACACCAGCTGTCAATGTGGAGCAGTGACACGGCCCTATGCCCCCACCCCACCCGAGGCAGGGCGGCCAGGCCCCTGCCCGCATCCACAAGGTCCCCAGTGTGGACAAGGAGAGACTCAGAGACAGGAACCAGACACAGACCCTGCCCTCGAGGAGCTTACAGACTGAGCGACCCTATAAGATGCTAGGAAAAAAGACTGGGAATCTGGGGGCTGTTAAAAAGGGTGGGTGGCTGTTGGAAAGGAGCCATGCCTCCCAGCCCATCCCCCAAGAGCCAGGTCACAGGGTCACAGCCCCAGGGCTCAGCTCACCATCAGGGAGGAGGGCAGGATGCCCACGTGAGCTGCCATCACCACCTGGATAATCTCAGAGACGTGGCCTCGCTCCCACCCTTCACTTACACAATGAAGGGTGGGGTCAGATGACCCACAAGGACCCTTCAACTTGAGGTATTGCATCTTTGGTGCTTGACATTGAATCCATGCCACCCCTGTTCTCACAGCCTCTCAAGCTGGCTCAACCCACCCTTGGCCTCCTTCTCTCTCTCTCTGCCTTTTTTTTTTTTTAAGAACTTTTATTGAGATACAGTTAACAGACAATAAACTGCATATATTTAGAGTGTACAATTTGGTATCCCAATCTCCCAATTCATTCCCCTCCAACCCTCCCCGCTTTCCCCACTTGATATCCATGTGTTTGTTCTCTACACCTGTGTCTCTATTTCTGCCTTGCATTTTCTCTTTCACAGTTGTTAGCATTTGCCTTATGTATTTAGGTGCTCCTATATTGGGGGCATATATATTTATAATTGTTATCTCCTCTTCTTGGATGGATCCCTTGATCTTCATGTAATGTCTTTCTTTCTTGTCTCCTGTAACATTTTTTATTTTAAAGTCTATTTTATCTGATATGACTATTGCTACTCCAGCTTTCTTTTGATTTTCATTTGTATGGAATATCTTTTTCCATCCCCTCGCTTTCCGTCTGTATGTGTCCCTAGGTCTGAAGTGGGTCTCTTGTAGATAGCATATATATGGGTCTTGTTGTTGTATCCATTCAGCCAGCCTGTGTCTTTTGGTTGGTGCATTTAGTCCATTTACATTCAAGGTAATTGTCAATATGTATGTTCCTAGTACCATTTTCTTAATTGTTTTGTTTGTGTTTTTGTAGGTCCTTTTCTTCTCTTATGTTTCCCACTTAGAGAAGTTCCTTTAGCATTTGTTGGAGGGCTGGTTTGGTGGTGCTGAATTCTCTTAGCTGTTGCTTGTCTGTAAAGCTTTTGATTTCTCCATCGAATCTGAATGAGATCCTTGCTGGGTAGAGTATTCTTGGTTGTAGGTTCTTCCCTTTCATCACTTGAAATATATTATGCCACTCTCTTCTGGCTTGCAGAGTTTCTGCTGAGAAATCAACTGTTACCCTTATGGGAGTTCCCTTGTATGTTAGTTGTCATTTTTCCATTGTTGCTTTTAATAACTTTTCTCTGTCTTTAATTTTTGTCAGTTTGACTACTATATGTCTTGGCGTGTTTCTCCTTGGATTTATCCTGCCTAGGACTCTCTGCACTTCCTGGACTTGGGTAGCTATTTCCTTTCCCATATTAGGGAAGTTTTCAACTATAACCTCTCCCAATATTTTCTCATGTCCTTTCTCTCTCTCTTCTCCTTCTGGGACCCCTATAATGCAAATGTTGGTGTGTTTAACATTGTCCCAGAGGTCTCTTAGGCTGTCTTCAGTTCTTTTCATTCTTTTTTCCTTATTCTTTTCTGCATCAGTGATGATCACCATTCTGTCTTCCAGGTCACCTATTCGCCCTTCTGCCTCAGTTAATCTGCTATGGGTTCCTTCTAGTGTATTTTTCATTTCAGTTATTGTGTTGCATACCTCTGTTTGTTTGCTCTTTAATTCTTCTAGATCTTTGGTAAACTTTTCGATCTTTGCATCCAATCTTTTTTCAAAGTCCTGGATCATCTTCACTACCATTATTCTGAATTCTTTTTCTGTAAGGGTGCCTGTCTTCTCTTCATTTAGTTGTTTTTCTGGGGCTTTATCCTGTCCCTTTATCTGGTACAAAGTCCTCTGCTTTTTCATTTTCTCTATCTTTCTGTGGCTGTGGTTTTCAGTTCCACAAGACGAAATACTGCTGGTACTGCTTGATTCTGCTGTCTGCCCTCTTGTGGAGGAAGCTATCTAGGAGCCTCCTGTGTGCTTCCTGATGGGAGGAACTGATGGTGGGTAGGGCTGGGTGGGTGGAGCTCAGTAAAGCTTTAATCTGATTTGGTGGGCTGAGCTCAGTAAAACTTTAATCTGCTTGTCTGCTAATGGGTGGGGCTGTGTTCACACCTTGTTGGTTGTTTGGCCTGAGGCCACCTAGTGCTGGAGCCCACAGGCTCTTTGGTGGGGCTAATGGCGGACTCTGGGAGGGCTCACACCAATAAGCACTTCCCAAAACCCCTGCTGCCAGTGCCCCTGCCTCCTCGGTGAGCCACAGCTGCCCCCCACCTCTGCAGGCAACTCTCCAACACCAGCAGGTAGGTCTGGTTCAGTCTCCTATGGGGTCACTGCTCCTTCCCCCTGGGTCCTGGTGAGCACACTTTTTTGTGTGCCCTCCAAGAGTGGAGTCTCTGTTTCCCCCAGTCCTGTGGAGGTCCTGCAATCAAATCCTGCTGGCTTTCAGAGTCTGATTCTCTGGGGATTCCTCCTCCCGTTGCTGGACTCCCAGGTTGGGAAGCCTGACGTGGGGCTCAGAACCCTCACTTTAGTGAGTGGACTTCTGCAGTATAACTGTTCTCCAGTTTGTGAGTCACCCACCCAGCATTTATGGGATTTGATTTTAACACGATTGCGCCCCTCCTACCATCTCATTGTGGCTTCTCCTTTGTCTCTGGATGTGGGGTGTTGGTGAGTTCCAGCGTCTTTCTGTCGATGATTGTTCAGTAGTTAGTTGTAATTCTGGTGCTCTTGCAAGAAGGAGTGAGCGCATGTCCTGCTGCTCCGCCCGGTGCTGAACTTTTTAAGCTTTTGCTTCTCTGTAAATCTTTTGATCTCTCCAAATCTGAATGAGAGCCTTGCTGGGTAGAATCCCTCTCTGCAATTCCGTGTGCCTATGAAAACGCATCTCTGGACACCCAGCTCCCTCCCAGCCCCGCACACCTCCTCCCCACCTGCGTGCATTCTGACATCATTCCCAGGCCAACCTCACTCAGGTGTCCACAGCTCCCCCCATGCCACTCCTGCTAACCCATCATCTGGGATGGGGTCAGCAAGCTTATTCTGTAAAAGGGCAGATGGTAAACACTGCAGGCTTTGCTGGCTACATATCACAGCCACTCAACTGTGGAAGCGGAAAAGCACAGACAATACATTTTATGTACCAAATGTGCAGCACAATTTTATTTACCTAAGTTGGCGGTGGGCTAGGTTTGGCCTGCAGGCCCCAGTTTGCCAGGCCTTGACCTAGGTCAGGCCTTACTGGACAGCCACACCCCCACCTGGCCCTTCTCTCATTGCCGTGATTGTTCCACATCTGTCTGCTATACTGGACGGGAAGCTTCCTGAAGGCTGGCTCCGTGTCTTTGCCCTCTTGAACCCCAGTCTAATACTGTGCCTTGTATATAGTAGGTGTCCAGTAAATGTGTCCTGTTAATGCTCTGATTCGATGGCACGTTTCACATTCTCATAAGCTAGGGAGATGGTCACTAGGACGGACCTGAGACAGCAAGAGGCAGATGAGCCCTAATGCGAGGATGGCCCCGGGCTGAAACCCAGACACTCAAGTTTGTACCGTACCTGCCAGAGAACGCAGGGGAGGCGAACTGGCCCGCTGGCCACAGCCCTGCCCTTGGAGGCAACTCCGTTCTACTACATCAAAGGGTGCATCTCTTGATCAAAAGTTTGGACCAGACGTTCAACCTCCTGGACCCATTCCTCCATCCCCTCCCACGCCAACTATTCCCGCCAGATAACCCTCCTGAGACTGGGACTGAGCACAGAGGGCAGACGTCTGCCGGCGCCCAGACCCTTTCATCTGAACCTACAGCAGACGCCCAGTCTCGACCCCAACACATCCACATGCTGCCAGTAAGAGGGCATCCAGACACATCGGGCCGCTTGACCCTCAGCTCCCCTGTGATTAAGTGACATGATCCCCGTTCTAAAGAGGATCAGACTGAGCACAGGGAGGCTCAAAATCACCGCAGCGAGAGGCAGAACCACGTCTGGGGCCTCGGCACAACACGGCCACCGTGAAAAGCCCATGGGACCTTGGCCACATCTCAAACAACAGAGGGGAAACTATTTCTCTATTCTCTATTCTCATGGATGCATTTCAAGGGGGCCGACAAATCAGAGCCCATTCAGAGGAGAGAAACAAGAAAAGTAAAGGAACTCTAGGCCACATGGGATGGGAAATGGAAGAAGGAGTTTGACTAGAGGGAAATCCAGGCAGGGGGTGGGAGGGTGGAGGGGCTTCACGGCATGGCTTGGGCAGGGCCAGGGCCAGCTGAGGAGGAAGTAGGGTCCCTCTAGTCCACTGTTTGGCCACAGCCCAAACTTGTCGGAATCGTCTTCTAATATATAATCAGGTTCTTGGATGATAATTAATAGTTAATAATAATTAATAACAATCTTAATTATTTTACTTGCTTTTTGGAGTGCCAGTAAATAAACACTTCATCAATTCCCATTTTAAAATAAAGAACCCATAGTTACTATTCATGGATTAGATAGTGTCTTCCCCGAAACTCATGTCCACACGTGGAAGCTCAGCATGTGACCTTATCTAGAAAGAGGGTCATTGCAGATGTAATCAGTTACGATGAAGTCATTCTGGATTAGGGCGGGCCCTAAACCCAATGAGAGGTGTCCTTATAAACAAGAGGAAAGGATGCACAGAGAAGAAGGCACGTAAAGACAGAGGCAGAGACTGGAGTGATGCAGCCACAGGCGAAGGGACAGCATAGACTGGCAATCACTGGAGGCCAGGAGAGAGCCTCCGGAAGTTACCAACCCTGCTGACACCCAGATTTTGGATTCTGGCCTCCAAAACAGTGAGAGAATAAACCTCTGTTGTTTTCAGCCAACGAGTTTGAGGTACTATTTTATGGCAGCCTTAGAAAACAAATACAATTATTCACTAGAAACATTATGGACCTGAGTAATATAGAGAAACAGAGTAATATGTTAAGAGCACGTAATATGAAACAAAACTGCCTGGGTTCAAATCCCAGCCAACCATTTACCAAGTGTGTGACCTTGGACTAGTTATTTGACTTTCCTGTGCCTCAGTTTCCCCTTCTACAATATAATAAAAGTACTTACCTAAAAAGATTATTGTACAGATTCAGTGCCTTAATACATGTAAATACACTAAGGACAGAGACTGTATCAGGGAATGTACACTCTAAACTTGAGCTTTTACTGTCCGTTAAAGCAGACTGGAGAGTTTGGGTTTTGCAATTTATTACAATCGCTGCTGTAATAGTGGACGGCAGTTGTGTCTCTCTATGAAGTGTAACGCACTGCAGCAATCAGATGATGTTTAAGGTATTTTTGCTCTAATTTTTACAATGAGGGGAGTGAGGGAAGTAGGATAATCCTCTTTTGGGTGAAGAAACTGAGGCTCAGAAAGGCTGAGTACCGTGTTCAGGATCACACAGTAAGAAGTGATGCAATCAAGGCTTACCCTGGGGGGACTTCCCTGGTGGCACAGTGGTTAAGAATCCACCTGCCAATGCAGGGGACATGGGTTCGATCCCTAGTCCGGGAAGATCCCACATGCTACAGAGCAACTAAACCCGTGCGCCACAGCTACTGAGCCTGCGTTCTAGAGTCCAAGAGCCACAACTACTGAGCCCAGGTGTCAAAACTACTGAAGCCTGAGCATCTAGAGCCCGTGCTCTGCAACAAGAGAAGCCACCACAATGAGAGGCCCACGCACCACAATGAAGAGTAGCCCCCACTCTCCTCAACTAGAGAAAACCTGCAGGCAGCAACGAAGACCCAACACAGCCAAAAAAATAAATAAATAAAATTTTTTTTTTAAAAAAGGCTTACACCAGGGTCTGTGTGATCTGCGTATGCTTTTCTATAATACCACGCTGCCCCCTCTAGGGCAGGGACCAATTCTGCTCCCCACTGTCTTATCAGCCGGAGAAGAAGAGTGCTCCAACTATTTGATGAATGAATTCACTAACTAGAATATAAATGTCCTGGATATCAACATTACTGACTTTCTCTTAAGCTCGGTCCACACAGCATAGAAACAAGTACCCAAGACAGACAAAGCTAGACAGTGATCCCTAAAGAAGCCAACAGATTTATGGGGACATCCATTCCCACACTGATTTACACAGCATCCTCATGGACACATGCACTTGTGCAGGGCCTGCAAGAACACAGCAGCATTTCTTCATCCTTCCCCATTGGAAACATGACCCGATACTAAATGTGTGCATCCCCTGCCCCCAGGGAGGAGGATGGAGGGCAGACGGGTGGAGGCAGCCCCAGGGTCACAGCTACAGAGCCAAGTGAAGCTCAGTCTAGATTCATCATTTTTCCTTCAAATAATGAAAACATCAGATGAAGCTGCAGGCAGATAAATAAGAGCTGACTGCACCCAAACACGAGAAACAGAGCTCCTTTCAGAAGTCCTCGCGTTTTCTGGTGGATTTCTGATGTGATAAGATAGAAGAGAAAGTCTAAAGTGACAAGTGACAAAGTATCTGTAGCTCAGATATGAAGCAGAAGAGGAAAAATTATCTGAGGGGCTGCAGAGCCAGAAACAGCTCCTGAGCTCCCTCCAGGTCAAGACTGTGTGAGGCACTGGGGTTACAGGGATAGAAGACACCATCCCCGCCCCCACCCCAGGAGCTCACTGTCTCATGGGGACACAGGCACAAAAGCAAAGTATCAAGACAGGTGCCAGGTGTGACAGAAGTGGGGAGGAGGAGCCCAGAAGGTAAAGGAAGATGTCACAGGAGAGAAAGTGCTTGAGCTGAAAACAGCACATTGGGGGAGGGAAAAGCGTTCCCAGTGGAGGGAAGGGCATGGGCAAAGGCCCGGAGGCGGAGCAGCATGGCAGGTGGTTTGGTATGGCTGCAGCCTCAGGTGTGTGTCTGGGGCAAAGCCTGAGGGTAGAGATAAAGCAAAAACATGAGGTTAATCACAGAAACCTGCTACAACACAGTTAAGGAGCGTGACGTTCTCAGGTGCTTAGAAGTCACGGAAAGATTTTAGATAAGGAATTGACTTGATCAGATTTGCTCCTTGTTAAGATCAGTCTGATTCGGCAAGCAGAGGGTTGGAAGAGGGCAAACCTAGGGACCAGTTAAGAGACACAGGTAACGCAAGCGGAGATCGTGAGTGCTGGAGGTAGGATGGTGGCGATGGGGAAGGGGTGGTGGAAACAGGTATGAGAAGTGGGACTGACATGACTTACTAACCATGGATGTGAGGGGAGGGAGACATCTACAGAAGCTTCCAGATTCTTGTGTGGTTGAGAAGGAGAATGGTCAGGACAACCCCCAAGACCGGGAATCATGAAGGTACAAGTTTGACAGAGAAGATGCCGAGTGCATTTATGAGCATGTTGAGTTTGAGATGCTTCTGTACATCCGGACACTCATGGTCAGGAGACAGATCTAAAAGCCAGGAGCACATGGCAGAAATGCAGGTTAAAGAAGTTATTTGAGGGTCATCATAGGCAAGTAGATCATAACTTAGACATGGTGACATGGTTGACCAGAAAGAGTTAGAGGAAAAGAAAAAGGAGAAAAGAAAGCTGAAGACAGAACTCTGAGAACACGGACACTCCAATGGTAGGTAAGGGGGAAAGAACACATGAAAGAGAATAAGAAGGATGCCCACAGGAGCAGACGTGCAGGGACAGCTCGCGTCACAGACTCTGGAAACCACAGGAAGAAAAATAACAAGTAAGAGGAAGTGGTCAAATTCAAAAGAAAGATCAAGTTGAAAAGGATTGAAATGGTCTTCTAGTCTCACTGAATAGAAACACCAAAAGAAATTAAATAATGGGGAGCAGATTAACATAGTTCCTAGATTTTAACAGTTGTTTGATAAATGACGGACGGATGGATGGATGGATGGATGGATGGAAGGATGGATGGATGGATGGATATATGGAGGGATGGATGAATACTGACTACCCCCAATTGAACCCACTGTCTGCACCATGGATTGTATTTGCGATGGTTCTATCCAGAGTCAGAGAGTTAGACACAGGTGACCTCAGGGCATCCCTTCCAGGCTAAGTTATATAGTATTCTACCTATATCTCCAGAAAAAGAGAGAAAGAAAGACCTGTACAGTCCACAGAATAACAAGAAAAAAAAACAAACTCATAGCTCTTTTTACCAAGAAGGGTCTTCCAAAGGTCATTCCATCTATCCCCCTGCCTCTGGCAGCATGTCAAGAGCAATTTTTAAAGTACGCCGTCAGTAACACAAAGGAACCCACATATGCATGCATCCAAATCAGACTTTCCAGAAGGAAGGGAGGAGTAAGTTTGCGTCTACCCTACCAGCTCTTGCATCTGGCGGGGGAAACGGAAAAACTCGTCATCGGCGTAGCTGCTGCCCCTGGAGCCAACAGCACGGCGGCAGAGCCAAGTCTCTGTGAAATGCATCAGATCAAACTCAATGATCAATAATAAAATCAACAGCCTTCTCAAAGCCAAAGGGGTTGAAATTCAGAAGGGGCAATCCTGTAATTTCTCCTGGGGCCATACAGCACACTCATTTTTGTGAGATTTACAGCTTTAACCAATTCTCCTATGGGGGACAATGTTACAGAAGTCAAACCTTTTGGCCAGATAAGAGGTCAGGGTCAGGGGAGTAACGATATAGCAACTAGGGGGGCTCATGGACCCTCAGACTCCCCCTCCACCCTGTCCCACCAGCTCTAACAGAGAAATCCAAACCACTTACAACGGTTAACCAATCAAACCAGAAAATCCAACAGCCATACAGTTCAGCTGGAGGAATGTTCCTTTATTAAACAATGTGTCTGGAACACTTTGGGTCTCATTGTTCCATTCCAGGCTGGAGACTGAAGCTATAGAAATAAATTAGTGATTTCAATAATGCTCATCTTAGGCGAACAGAGACTTCCTGGCGGGGGCTGAGGATTGAATTAACTCCTTCAGGCTATCGTTGGGGGTGAGGGTGGGATGGGGTGGGTGGCTAGGGAAGGCAGAGAAAGAGATTCCCAAACGAAAACCACGATTGACAGAGCAAGGCGGGACAGCATTGAGAACAAATGCAGAGTCTCAAGGGTCTTTAAGAAAGAGAAGGAAAGTCACAGGCAAAAACATCTTGACATCTTGAGGTTCACACTGGGGTTTCACAACAGCCATCCTAGTTAACCCTAACCTGTATCAGGGGCTGCCACTGCAGCCCATCACCTCTCTCACGATCTGAAAGAAATAATGCTCCTCTCCAACCCAAGCTTCCATCAGGGCCCCGTGTACCAGGAGGAGGTAAGAGGTAGGCTTGTAGTCTACTCTTGATGAATGGGAAACTCAAGTCTGGAGTCATTCCCTGGGACCACCTGACTTCAGAATCCCCTATGCTGCTCTATCTTCTCCACTTCTCCAGGAAGGGAATTTGGAAAGCTGTGGCCTTTAATGACACCTTCAAACAGAAAGGCAAGGCTCTGCACGCCTCCCCACAGGCAGGCAGTAGGGACTGTGCCAGCTTCAGGTCCTGGCCCACCGGCTGCACTGAGGACTTTCGAAGCTTGGTCAGACATCAGAGGGACCAGTGGCCAAAGGACCAGAGCCATGTGACGGGTCTTCTTTCCAAGGTTCAGAGGAAACCGACATCAAAGATGGGACAGCTGGGTGGTCTGAGAGAATCATCTGGGAGGAGCAGAGGGATGGAGGAAAGGGGAGAGCGCCTGGTCGCCCACATCCCTACACAGAGCTGCCTTTGTTTTCCTGACTCAAAGCCCAGCAGCGGATGAAGCCTCAAGAGAAAAGGCCGGGGTCAAATCTTGCTTGCACCAGGGTCGGGGGCCATTGCTGAGTACTCTCCAGGGAGGGCTGTTTGCTGGAGAGGGGACGGGCAGGAGGACAGAAGAGGAGGAGACGAAAGAGAAATCCTCAAGAAGAGGATGAGGCTAAGAGGTGGATGGGGAGGCAGGGAAGCAAAGAGGAGCATTAGACAGAGACGGCCCCTGTGGCTAAGGCTCCGCGTGAGCCCATCGCTAGGGAAACCCCGAAATCCACTGGCCCATACAGCTTTTCTAGCCAGAAGTCCCACAGACGTTCAGTCCTCCCTTCCCAGGCTTCCTGTCGGTCCCCAGCAAGGGAGGGGCCTGAAAACTGAGGTCAATTAAACACCTGAGGCTCAGGTACAGAGCCTACGCTGAGCGCAGTAGAATGGAGGGTCCCCCAAGGAGGAAGACGCCCCTCCCCCAGGGGCAGGTCCAGCCAGCCTGTTGCTGCCCCAGACCCGAGATGCAGCCTGTCCCAGAGGTGACTCACAGATTCACAACCACTCTGTACAAATGCTCACAGAAATGTCACTTAACTGTTTGTTTAATATACATCCTGAGTCATTTCTCTTGCTCGGTCACTGATGCCGTCGACTGGAAATACAGCACAGGCCCTTGGGTGGGTTTGTTTACGCACGCGTGTTTGATGTCTGCTCGACTGCTGGGTCTCTGGCTGTCCTGCAGGACTCTTTCCCAGCTCGGAGGAGAAGCCCAGGAACACAGTGTGTGTTCTGGGCTGGGAAGTCAGGTCTTCAAGCTCCTGCTGTCCTACTACCTGCATTCGGGGCCTTGGCATAATGTGCCTTTCTAGACCTTGGCTTCTCTGTGAAATCAGGAATTAGGATGAGATGACTGATGTCATAGGTCACTTCTAGCGCTGACATTTTCTGGGTTGATTTAATGCATTTTAAAGAGTGCCAGACATTTATAATTAATAATTTTAATAGCTAATGTTGACAGACCGTGGCCTTTTCCCCTAGCCAAAAGGTCTGAGCTCTGTAACACTGTGCCTGCACCAAAGAGAGCTGGTTAAAGCTGTAAATCTCACAAAGATGAGTGCCCTGTGAACACCCCAGGAGAAATTTACAGATGGCACTTTCTGAATTTCAACCCCTGGATGGTAGGCTCTCCTCGAACCCCTTCCCATGCATTCTCTGACTTCATCCCAACACCAGCCCTGGTAAGCATGTATTATCACCCCATTTCACAGAGAAAGAAACTGAGGCACAGAAGAGTTTAAAATGTGGTCCAAGATCAGGCAGATAGTAAAAAATGGAGATGGGAAACCTGGTCGTCCACCCCCAGACCCTGACCACTCAACTGTGACATCACATGGTCCCGCTGGCAGTAAATCAAAGGAAGCACATTTGGAATCTGGGTCTGTCACCCGTCAAGGTGCCAGGCAGCACTACATCACAGCCGGCGTGGGCAGCGATTCTAGCTGCTGCCACAGGACCTTGTAAAATTCATGAGAGCAGAGGATGAAATGACCCGGCATCCATTCAGGGCAGCATCTCAGGTTTCAGACGTGTCACCCTCGCCCACCTGACCAGCCCCACATGCAGACTGGCATAGTGCCAAGTACAAACTGTGTCCTTTCTCACCCCCCACTCGCTCCCTGTCCCCATCTTTCCTGCTGCTGGAGCCTCAAGCATCTCTCGATGAAGAGCACTCACCGCAGAGGGCAAGGTGGCCTGAGGGCAAGGTCAGATCACCAGGGCCCAGGGCTGTCCTGGCCCAGGACTGCCGGCACTCTCCACGCCATCCACAGGCGGAGAGCAGACAAAAGCAATTCCAACACCAGGAAACTGTCCTGGGGGCCCCGGTGGAGGTCTTCAGCCCCTGCTTCCGGAAGGTGCACTGAAAGGAAAACTCCATTATTTAGGACTCTGTCAACAACCCACGACCTAGGACAACACGCTGGGCCCGCAGATTGTTCTAGATCATCTGGTCAGAAAACGGACTGAACAAAAATGGAAGGAACCCAGAGGGCAGGTCCACAAGCCCACACTCTCTCCCCAGCCTGACGAAGAAAAGAAGGACCCACACAGCCCCAGGGCAAGGCTGCTAGCGAGGAGTGGAGGGGACCCCAAGGCACGACCACCACCTCCCTATCCAGCACCATCAGAGCCATGTTCAAAAATCTGGTTCCGATTTGCTGCAGCCATCCGCTGCCTGATTCCACCAAGAAAGCACTACATTCTTGCTCCACTATTTCATCTCCCTCTGGTCCAGTCTGCTCTGGCCTCATGTCAGATTAATATTCCTATTCCGTGGAAGCCGGACGAAATTTCCTTTGGTGGGGTCGACCTCTCCAGTTGGCCGTGGCTGCCCGGGAGCTTGCAAAGCCAGTGGCAGCCGCCACCCCTTCCCCGCTCCTGGGGTCCGGAAGCGTAAACACTCCGGGTGGCCCCTGACTCATATAGAAAGTTATTAGGAAGGAGTGAGGCTTTACAAGGTGTCAGAGCTTTCACCACGCTCTCACGTTGGGGGAGCTGTCTCAGGGCTTTGCAGAAAGAGAGTAACGGAATGGAAAATGCACGAAAGACACAGACCAGGCTCTGTCTGAGGTTCGTACGTACTGAGTCATGACCAAGGCTGGATAAAGGGAGATGGCTGTAAGAATAAAAGCAGAGATGATGAGAGCAGTAATTACTATTTAATGAGCAGCTTTACCGTATGTCAGGCACTGTTCTAAGGGCTTTGAATACCTTATCTCATTTAATCCTCTCAACAAACCCAACAAGTAGACATTATGCTTTTTCCCACTTTAACAGATGGAAAAAAAAAAGTGAGCCTGAGAAAGATCGGGTAAAGTGCCCAGGGCATCAGTAAGTGGCACAGCCAAGACTTGGACCCAGGCAATCGAAATCCACCATCCAAGTCCTTAACCACTTAGCAACACCACCAGCACAGTCTGAGTTCTTTGAAACATCCCTTAGAACCATGCAATCCTTAACGAGTGACAATGAGGATGATTTTCAGGACTGTTCACAGCTAGTTAAGACCCTGACTAGTACAGCCTAGTTTACTAGTTTACCCAACTGGTTTACAGCCTCTGACACGAATCAACACATACTCAGGAAACGGAATACTCCTCTATCAAAGCTAAGTTCGTCCAAAGCCAAAGTAAACTTCTTGTCTCTTTCTAGTGATTTGGGCCACTGCCCTTCCCCACGACAGGGAAAACCAGAAGTAACTGCAGATCCTGTCACCAGGGGTGCTAAAGAGATGCCCGGACTGGGCCAAGAGGACTCTGAACAGAGTCCTGATCTGGGACTCGGGACCTGCATTTTAGGAGGAGGAGCCCTAGACAGACAAGCCCCCTCAGGCCCTTACCAGCTGCCAAATCTAAGCTGCCCTGGCCCTCCCAAGCAAGTTTAAAAGCAGGGAGGGAAAGCAGGAACTCAAATATATATCAGTACCCCCATGTTCATAGCCGCATTACGCACACTAGCTCAAAGCTGGAAGCAACCCAACTGTCCACTGACAGATGAATGGATAAATAAAATGTGACATATACACACAGTGGAATATTTAGACTTAAAAAGGAAGGGAATTCTGACACATGTTACAACGTGGATGAACCCTGAAGACAGCATGCTAAATGAAATCAAAGAACTCAAAAGGACAGTCACAATAGGACATACACTGTATGATTCTACTTCTGTGAGGTGCCTAGAATGGTCAGATTCATAGAGACAGAAAGTAGAATGATGGTTGTCAAGGGGATACAGTTTCAGCTGGGGAAGATTAAAAAGTTCTGGAGATGGATGGTGGTGAGGGTTGCACAGCAATGTGAATGTACTTTATACCATTAAACTGTACACTTAAAATGGTTAGAATGGTAAATTTTACATGATTTTAAATTGTACATATAATGTTATGTGTGTATATGTTATTCAAAATATATATATTTAACCACAATAATAAAATTCAGAGTAAATGTTGTATCTCTTGAATCTACTAATATTCAAGAATTAGGCTTGACTCGATAAAAAGCAGAAAGGAATAAGAAATTAATAAAATTCACAGATGGAAAAGAGCTGCGTTCACGAGCCTCAAACCCCACTGAAACTTAATGATGGATTCACTGAAACATGGGAGAGTGAAAGTTACATCTTCCAATATTAAATTATTTAAGTGAGTAACCTTACCTGACATAGCAGCACCCTCAGTAAAAATGTATGATTCAAGGCAGATCCGTCACGAAGGGTCCCTGAGAAACCACTGCTTCCTCTACAGGGATTTTGCACCTGCCCTGTGGCGGGGGGTGGGGGGGGGGGGCTGGTCCTGCTCCTCTGCAGACCAGACCCCTGTTTCCAGGGGGATGAGGGGCGACTATCCCAGGAGCCAATGAGCCATATTGCTGGACCTCAATTGGTTTTTAATTCAACCACTTTCTTAGTCATTCAGCTGATGTCTTATGCGCACCTTCTCTGTGCCAAGTACTGTGTGAGGCTCTGGAGGGAAGAAGGGGAGAAAGAAGGGGTAGAGGGACTAACTTTTTTGAGCCCCTGCAGTCTGCCAGGCACGGTCGAAGCTCTTCAAGAGCATCAGCTTCTAGAATCTTCACAGAAGCTCCGTGGGGTAGGTACTGCTGATGTGTCCACTTTTTTATTTTTCATGAAAATGCTTAATAAGGGAGATTAAAAAAAGCACTTGGCAGTTACTGAATCCCGGGATGTGAATCCAGGTCTGTGTGGCCCCAAAGCACAAGTGTTTACCCACTATTCTATGCTGCTTGTGCCTAGAGATGCAGAGATGGGCTCCCTGTGTGTGACCCCCACCCTGGAAGAGCTGACGTGTCTGGGGAACAGGAGGACAAACAGGCAATCGCACTCCCAGAAGAGACTTGCTAAGATCTGGACCTGAGTACGAGTGCCCAGGAGCCCAGGCAGGAGGACTCAGGACAGCTCCACAAGACAGGACCCGTAAACTGTAAGATAAGTGTCTTATCAGTGTCTTTAACTCCCCCAGACTGTGGATCTCTAGGGAGTCGGGGCCATGTCCCCTCTTCTCTACATAGCCCCCATGTCACTGTTGACTTAAAAAAAATGCACAGTGGAGAGCTGCAAGTTAAGTTTTACTTGGGGCAAAATGAGGACTGCAGCCCGGGAGACAGCATCTCAGATAGCTCTGAGACACTGCTCTGAGGAGGTGAGAGGGGAGCTAGGATATACAGGAGTTTTGCAACAAAGGGCAGGTAGTTGGGAACAACAAAAGATTACTGTTAATTAAAGAAACCAGATATCCCAAGGTAAGGAATTTAATGCTTTTCTGTGTATGGGAAGATGCAAGAGCCTGGGCTCACTGAAATCATTCCTTTGATATGCACCTCAGCTACCTGGGGCCAGGATCCTGTGTTTTCACATCCTGAGTTTCCTCAGGGCTCACCAGCTCACCATCCACAGTGGCTGCAATCACTGGTGACCATGACATCCTTGGTTAACTGATATGGCAGGAAATATTCCATTTCTCACACACTGAGAGGGCTAGAGTTGACTGGGTGCACTGGCCACCAGACACACAAGCAACCCACGAATGACCAAGTGGGGTTCCCAAGTGGAGGGAATTGAGATGAAAATCTTTCTTTAAAGAGGCCATGGTCTCTTCATGGCTTATAGAATTTCACTTGGCGGAGTGCCCCTCCAAGGCTCTTTACTGCCTCCTGGTGGCCTGGAGGACTCATGGCAGTTGTGCAAATATTGCAGGCTCTTGGGGTTAAGAGTTCAGAAATGAAAGACAGAGGCAATGTGTCTATGGACAAGCAAAAGGAGGTACTTGGATGGAAAATAGGGCTCATCGGGTATGTGCCTCCTCTAATCTATGGACCCTGGGGCTTAAAATTCCACTCCTTTTTTTTTCCTGCCCAGACCTGCATCTTGGGAAAACCAGTTCTGCCCAGAGGTGATAATTCCCACCAGTATTGAGTCCTTGGCAGCATGGAAAATTGCCCCCAGGGGTCTAGGGAAGGTGGCAAGTCCTCTTGTGGCTGCAGAGCCCATTCCTCTAGTCTGGCAGCTGCTCTGGGATGCTGGCAGTCTTGCGCCAGTCCACAGACCAAAGCAGAACGTGCTCCAAGCTGGTCACACTGGAAGTACTGGGTGATAGAAGAAGACCCTATTGGATGCCTTTGGGGCTCCATCAAATGAAGGCCTTCCACCCAAAGCCCAAGGCAAAGGTGCACAAGTCTGAACAGTTCCGCAGACTGCTCTGTCTTTATAAATAACCTGATCAGAAGTTAATTATTCTTGAGCTGCTCTGTCTTCTAGGATTGCACATGTGAAAGTGTGAGATAGAAGGAATTCAACCCAGCCATCACTTACCAAATCCTGTGTTAGGGACTAGAGAGTTGGACTGAATTTCTTTTTTCTAAAATTCAGATTTGTGTGATACCTATTCAGATAATATCTACCCTTTCTCTGATTTAAAAAAGTACATGAAAAGTCTGGTATGTATATCTGACCATGTCCCATATTCTGTACTTTCATCATTGCCCAGGTGGCAGGGGCAACTGGGGTGGTTCTTTTGACAACCATTTTTTCTTTGTTATTCAGAACTGAGATGAAAATTTAGTTTCTCTTATTGTCTCTCCTATATTCAAAGACATATCCCACAAAGAAATTCAAGAGTTACTAGATTTCCATGATCTTTTACTTTAAAAATCATATTTAAAGCAGATATATTAATAATAGAAATTCCCTATCACAACATTTCCACAAATTTTAAGTTCTCTATTAATAGAGCATCGACCATAGTTCCTATTTGGCCAAGTAACCTATAATAAACTCCACAATGCTTTATTTCTTTTAATCTCCTCACTGCTCAGCTGAAGGATTTCCACTGTCCTTTCACCCTCAGCTTATTAAATAGTTAACCATCGGGTGCTTAATCTTATTAAGATGAAGGAACTTGGCTTATATTCTACTCTGGATAAAGAGTTCTCCCATCTTTACTAAGGGACAGACTACATCAGTGTTTCTCACAATGCGGTTCTGAGTCAAGCAGCATCAGCATCACCTGGGGATGTGTTAGGAATACAGATGCTCAGGCCCCACCTGCGACTCACTGAATCAACAGCTCTCAGGGTGGGGACCAGAAAGCTGTGTTTTACACAAGCCCTCCAGGAGTTCTAGTTCCGGGCAAGATGAAGTAAGCACACACCCTGTGTCTTTTCTTCTGAATGAAGCTACAAAACCTGCACAGATGGCACAGAGTAACTATTTGAGAATTCTGAAACGTAAACAGTAGTAGGCATTTTGGGGAAGGAGAATGGTATTTGAACTAGTACCAAACGAGTGGTGTCTTCCTCTGGCTTCCCCGTGCTTAGTCTCAAGGCAATCCAGACCCAGAAGTGAGCGTCACCAGCGTGGACAGAAGGAGCCCCAGGACAAGCCCTCTAATTCCAGCCTGAGAAATAAGCAGCGACTCAACACTCAGAGAGAGTGGAAGCAAGCCCCCCTTTTTTGTTTTCTCCATTCTTTGGTACCTTAGCCCACAAGCCCCTAAAACTCTATAGGAGAAGAACCTCCTCCTCTGAACAAAGGAGCTGTGTCCCCACGAGGGTGGCACAAACCCCTGTTTCTTTTTCTCTCTCTCTGTCCTCCCACTACTTGCCCACCCCCGACAGGAGCAGTTGTGGGAAGTGTGTGGCTCAGGAGAGTCAGTGAATCCAAGCTCAGCTGCAGGATGACAAAGGGGAAGCTGGCACACTGGAAGGTACCAGGAAGACCGTGGAGAGGGAGGAGCTTAGCAAGGTTACCCCATAAAGCTGGTCATGAATCCCTGGCCACCCCTGAGCTGCACATGCAGGGCTCTGGCCCTCAACAGCATACGACATACTTTAAAGCTGAACAAGGCGGTGGACCACTGCCCATGTCCCAAACCGGCCACTTGGCAGCTTCTATAGGACAGAGCCAAATAGCGCAAGGATTTGAAACTGAAACTGATATTGAAACCACAACCCACAGAAGGCTGGTCAGGACTCGCAGCCTGAACCCAACCAGACCAAGTCCATGCTAAAAATACCACGAGGATTCAAACAACACCCAGAGTCGCACTATATTGAAGACATCCAGGATACAATCTAAAGTTGCTGAGCAGACAAAGACCCAGGAAATGTCTTTATGGGAAAAGACAATCAACAGATGCCAACTCCAAAAAGGCAAAGATACTTGAAATATGTGACAAACACTTTAAAGTACTTAGTATAAAAATGTCTCAAGAAGTAAGGGGTGGGGACTTCCTTGGTGGCGCAGTGGTAGAGAGTCTGCCTGCCAATGCAATGGACATGGGTTCAAGCCCTGGTCCAGAAAGAGCCCACATGCCCCAGAGCAACCAAGCCCGTGTGCCACAACTACTGAGCCTGCATGCCACAACTACTGAAGCCCACGTGCCTGGAGCCTGTGCTCCACAACAAGAGAAGCAACTGCAATAAGAAGCCCGCAAACCACAATAAAGAATAGCCACCACTCGTCACAACTACAGAAAGCCTGCATACAGCAACAAAGACCCAATGCAGCCAAAAAATAATTAAATAAATTTATTTAAAAAAAAAGAAGAAGAAGAAGAAGTAAGGGGTGAACAATCTTGAAATAAACAAAAAGATAAAAATTCTCAGCCAAGAAATAGAAGACACCAAATGAACCAAATGGAAATGTTAGAACTGAAAACTGAATAACTGAAATTAAAAGTTCACTGATGGACTCAATAGCAGAATGCGGGTGACAGGGAAAGGAGTCAGATACTTGAAAAAATCAACAGAAATTATCCAATCTGAACAATACAGAGAGAAAAAAAAGGTTGGAAACAACAAACCCAACCTTGGAGATCTGTGGGACAATACCAAGAAGATCTAATATTAACACCACTGAACCTCCAGAAAGACAGAAGAATTGGTGCAGTGCAGGAAAAAAATAAAAATATAATAACTGAAAACTTCCTCCCAAATTTGGTGAAACATGTAAGGCTACAAATTCAAGAAGCTCAGCAAATGCCAAACAAAATAAACCCAAAGAAATCCATACCCTGATACATCATAATCGAACTGCTGAAAACTAAAGACAAAGAAAAACATCTTGAAAGTAGCCAAAGATAAACAGGAAATCATGATTTGAATGATTACAGATTTCTCATCAGGAACCACAGAGGCCAGAAGGTAGTAGAACAACATTTTGAAAATGCTAAAAGAAAAGAATTGTCAACTCAGAATTCCACATCTTAAAAATATCACTCAGGAATGAAGGTAAAATAAAGGCTTCTCAGATGAAGGAAAACTAAGATAAGTTTTTGCCAACAGACTTGCTTGAAAAGAATTGCTAAAGGAAATTCTTCAGGCAGAGGGAAATGCGACCAAAAGGAAACTCAGAATATCAGGAATGAAGAAAGAGCCACAAAAATGGTAAATATTTGGATAAATAAAATACACTATTATTCTATTCTCGAGTCTTTTAAAATGTGTGACAGTTAAAAGTAAAAACTGTAACATTTCTGATGGATTTTTCAATTATGTAACTGTAACATATAAGAAAACTATGAGACAAAGTGGGAAGGTAAAGGAACTTTTATGGTAGTAAAATCTGTACACTCCACTCAAAGTGATAAAATACTGATTCTAAGTAGACTGTGAAAAAATAAGTATATCTACTGTAATCCTAGAGCAACCACTAACAAAACCATACAAAGAAATAAACAAATTTTCTAGGTCATGCCGAGAACCAGTGGACTACAGAAAAGAACTTTACATTTAACTGAAATCCTGATTAGTATCCACTTATGACACTGAAACTCCAACTTTAAGAGATACAGGGAATGATTCTGGCCTAGAAAAGATCCAAAGTGAGTATGATAAGTATTGGGGTCGGGTGGGGAGCATAGGGCCTAAGCTAAGCAAATAAGTAGAATCGCTCCCCAATCCCACACCTGAGTGAAAGGGCAGCTCAGTCCCTCTCCCGGACTAGTAATCAAGGCTGAAGATGGGAACTTGAGCCTCTAGGGTTTTGAGGGTCACCAATGTTCTTTGAGAAGGGACTCTGATGGAAAAAAATTGAGGGGCTTATCAATCACCAATTGCAGTGGGAGAAATTCACCGGTGCCTTCATCTTCCCCTTCTTTTAAACCCCATCATTCTAGAAGGTCAGAATGAAGATGAACATAGTAGCAGCAAAGATGAGAGGTGATTAACAGAAACCTAACTGGGTTGGCAGCTACCCTTTTGTAGGGATATGACCTGTCTCTAAAGAGAACAAAGAAATTTACAGAAATAATTCAGGTAATTCTCTCAGCTTCCTCATGAAGGAGGGAAAGAGCTGTCCCCCAATTAGCGATTTTTTTTTGCAACTGAAGCGCAACGAAATTAAATCCCGTGTCTGCAGCCCCAACTGATTTGGGTGCAGAGAGAAGAGATAGTATGATTAAAAAAAAAATCTGGATTAAAAATAATTCAGGAAGGGATCCACCAAGGAAAACATTCTGATTGAGATAATCCATGATTTCATAATCCAAAGAAAATTCTAATGAGTTATAAATTTGGGAGCTCTCTTACCATAAAGATGGCAACAGAGATGTTGGAAATAAAATAAATCTTGATAATAACTGTAAAATGAGAAAAGAAGAGCCTAGAAGTGAGCTTTGAAGAGGCCCAACATTTAAAAATCAGATGGAGCAGAATATCCCAGCCAAGAAGACTTAAAGGTAGTGGTCAGAGAAGTAGGAGGGAAATCAGGAAAGTCTGGCATGGGGAAGGTGGTGTTTCAAAGAGGAAGCAATGGTCCACTGTGCTGAATGTTGCTAAAAGGTTAAGGAAGCTGAGAACTGAAACATTTGTTAGGTTTAGCACCAACTAGAGCACATTGGTCATCTAGACACGAACATCTGGGGCACAGTGATGGGAACAGAAGGCAGATTGAAAGATCTGACTAAGGAATCAAAATGTGGAAGTAGAAAGTAAAAATAACTTTGTAAGTGTGACACACATTATAAAATGCAGTGATTGAGACGATAAGGTATTACATCCACCCCAATGTCCACAGCAGCACTATTCACAGTAGTCAAAACATGGAAACAACCTAAATGTCCACCAACAGATGAGTGGATAAAGAAGATGTGGTATGTATACAATGGAATATTACTCAGCCATAAAAAAGAAAGAAAGAATGCCATTTTCAGTAACACAGATGCAACTAGAGATTATCATACTAAGTGAAATGTCAGAAAGAGAAAGACAAATTCCATACGATATCACTTATATGTAGAATCTAAAATACGACACAAATGAACATATCTACAAAACAGAAATAGACTCACAGACATAGAGAACAGACTTATGGTTACCAAGGGGGAGAGGGGTGGGGGAGGGAAGGATTGGGAGTTAGAGATTAGCAGATGTAAACTACTATATATGAGATGGATAAACAACAAGGTCCTACTGTATAGCAAGGAACTATATTTAATATCCTGTGATACTGGGAGACTGGGATTGCCATATATACATTACTAATAAGAAAAAAATATCAAATTGTACACTTTAAATATATGCAGTTTATTGTATGTCAATCGTATCTCAACAAAAGTTCTTTAAAAATAATTTAAAAAATATATCCTGTGATAAAAAAATTAAAAAATTAAAAAATTAAAAATATATATATATCCTGTGATAAACCATAATGGAAAAGAATATTTAAAAAGAATGCATATATAACTGAGTCACTTTGCTGTACAGCAGAGATTGGCACAATATTGTAAATCAACTATATGTCAATAAAAAAATTAAATTAAATTAAAAGATGGTGAGGTATTAGCACAAGGATAGTCAAACAGACCAATGGAATGAAACAGTCCAGAAGCAGACCCCCAACTTGATTTACGACACAGTTAACTGCAGAGCAGTGGGGAAGAATGATGCTAGACATCCACATGGGAATAAATTAATCTTGATTCACACCTTATGCCACATACACAAGAAAACCAATTTTATGTGGATTGTAGATCTAAACGTGCAGGGTTAACCAATAAAGATAACTCTAAAGAATATGTTTGGGACTTGGATAGGTGACGATTTCTTAAACAGAACACAAAAAGCACTAATCACAAAGAAAAAGATCAACTAATGGGACTAAAATAAAATTAAGACCCTCTATCCACCACAACTAAAGAGTGAAAAGGAAAAGTACAGAGTGGAAAAAAGATATGTGCAAGACAGATATTCAACACAAGACTGGTACCAAGACCATATAAAGAACTCTTTCAAATCCATGAGGAAAAGGCAGACAACCCAACTCTTAAAACAGTCAAAGGACTTGAACAAGCGCTTCACAAATGGCTGGAAAAAAACATATGAAAAGGTTATCATCTCATTAGCCATCAGGGGATACAAATTTAGAGCACACTGAGATATCACTACACGTGTACCAGAATGGCTAAAATTTAAATGACTGACTATACCAAGTGTTGCCAAGTAGGTGGAGAAACACTAAGGAGGAGTATAAATTAGTACAAACTCTTTGTAAACTGTTCAGTAGTGTTGACTAAAGCTAAACATATACACATTATCTGACCAGCAGTTTTGCTCCTAAGTATTTACCCATCAGAAATGCATTCACAAAAGACTTGTAAAACAGTCACAGCAACACCATTCATAACAACCTAAAACAGGAAACACCCAGTACAAATGAACTTATTTACAAAACAGAAATAGGGCTACAGATGTAGAAAACAAACTTACGGTTTCCAGGGGTAAGGGGGCAGGGAGGGATAAATTGGGAGATTGGGTCTGATATATACACACTATTATATATAAAATAGACAACTAATAAGGACCTACTGTATAGCACAGGGAACGCTACTCAATGCTCTGTAATGATCTATATGGGAAACGAATCTAAAAAAGAATAGATACATGTATATGTATAAATGATTCACTTTGATGTATAGCAGAAACTAACACAACATTGTAAATCAACTATACTCCAATAAAAATTAATTTAAAAAAATAGGAAACAGCCCTAATGTCCATCCACAGTAGAATGGATAAGTAAATTGTAGTACATTCAAGAAAATGAAATAAATACCATATAGTAATAAATAAACCACCACTACAGACAACAATATAGTTGAATTTCACACAAAGTTGAGCAAAAATAGCCAAACACAAAATATACACTGAATGATTCCATTTATATAAAAGTTCAAGAAACAGGCAAAACATGTGACGCTAGAAGTCAGAACAGTCATGACCTTTGGATGGGGGTCTGGGGCGGAGGCCCAATGCGGCGCAGGGTGGGGGGTGCTTCTGGGGGGATGGAAAGGTTCAATGTCTTCATCTGGGTGGTAGTCACACAAGTGTATCCACTTCCTGATAATTTATCTAGTTGTACGCCTAAAATTTGTGCGCTTTTCTGATATACATTACACTTTGATTTAAAAGTTTATTTTTTTTAAACCTGGCTGTGAAGAGGAAGAGTGCGCAGGTCATAACCAGTAATAGGGTTAAAAGAGGGGTTTCTAAAACATAAAAAAAGGTGAGCATGTAAAACCAAGCTACAGCCCAAGAAGCTTGCCATCTCTCACAAAAGTGGAAAAGACCCTTGCTGCCTGCCCGACAGCAGCCATGCCTAGTAGGGACCAACAGACTCTCTGATTAAAACCATCCCTCTGGACCCTCCTTCCAGCCTAGAAGGCCAGCAATTACCTTTTTACTACTCACTTCTGATCTCATCTCAGAGACCTACAGGCTTCATGTAATTAAGAATTCTAACAACTCAACTAAATAGCCAAATTGCATGATTTCCATCTTCAGGGAAGGAAACAGATGCACTTGGTGGGTTAGCAGTTACCCCACCAAAATCACAGGGCCCCTCAGAGACCAGGGATGCTGAGATCCTCAGGCAGGCGAGGAGGAAGGTGGCAGCACCGCGTCACAGAAAGTGCCCCCCTCTGCTATGGAGTCCCAGCTTAATCTCCCAAAGCCTCAGTTTCCATAAAATGGGAATGATAATTTCACGATAAGCACCTCTTCACAGTAACTTTGTTAAGAGAATGTACATCTGGAATGTAACCCGCAAATGTTATTCCCTTTGTCCTCCTCTTCGAAGAGAGAAGCATTTCCCGCAAAGAGTTCCGCAACCCAGAGAGGCAAAGGTCCCTAGGATTCCAGATGCGTGTTCCTAAGACCCAGGAGACTCCGGCACAACCTGTCTGCAGAACAGCAAATCCCTTGTCCTCTGCACGGTGGTCATTCAGATCATTCACACGGGTTCCTGTGTTTCTGCGTGGCCTGGGTGTGTGTGCTTTCTCTAGATGGGGCGGAGACACAGCCGCACAAGTGTGTGTGTTTCTGTTTCAATCTGCAGCTGTTTATTTCCCCAGATGAATTTTAAAATCACTGCAAATTCATCAGCATCTTCCGAGGAAGCCTCCTAACTAGCAACATGTTCAGAAGCTCTGCAGCTATAGTGGGATGGGGAAGAAGAGAACTGGGCAGGGGAATGGATGCAGGAATTCCATTTTTACCGGTTCCCTCTGCCACTCAAGTCCTAAATTGCTCTTGGGAGCAGCCTCCCAACTCACCCCCATCCACACCCTGTACTTCAATTGAGTCACAGGAACCCAGAGCCCTGGAAGGCCGGAGAGGTACCAGGCCCCCAACCTGGCCTTCGAGCTCTGGTTCCAGGTAAAGAGATGCAGGCAAGATAAGGTCGTTTGAAACACATCCATCTCTGAGCCCCTCCTGGTCACAAGAGGTTTCACTTTCCACGCCTAATACTCAGCACCCCTCTACAAGGCTGAGGAGGACTGGTAATACTTTTGTGGACTAGAGAGAGTTCCCACAAGTCCATGGGCCTCCTTCTGTAAAATGAGACAAGCAGGAAAGACTTTCAGAGCAGGTCCCTTCCAGCTCTGACTTTCTGAGTCCTCAGAGCCGACAATAAAATCAGATAGAAAAAACTAAAGTAAAATAAACTCTCCCTTTTCCAAAAGAATTAGGGGTGCAACCACGCTCACTCTGCTTTTACCTCGTGGCCCCTGCCATCCTGGCCTGGCCCCCTCCCCAGACAGGAAATGGCCCCGACCCCCTCATCTGGGGCTCGTTGCTGCCTCTGCTGAGTATTTAATTAGAACTGGTGATGGCTGTTTGGAAAGAGCCGAGGCCAAGAGGGCAGGCAGGCGTCTCCTTGTTCTCAGCCCAAGAGACGCGAGCAGGCCGGACAGCTGGGATAGGCTTGGTCTCGGTCGCCCCCCTGCTGGCTGGGCCTGATGGCTTTCCGTGCTCATCCATTTAGATGTTCTCCTGGGGAGTCCCTGACTTCACACGGGGTGGGGCCCCTCTCGGCGGGGGACCCGGTTCTCCCCACACCACTGCCTTAAGGGTCTGCTTTCCAAAGGCTGGAAACCCACGTTTCCACACCCAGCAAGCCTGCAGCAGCGGCTGCAAAAGGGACCTGGAGATGTAAGCAAAGCAGGGCAGGAAGTAACAACAAGCAGATTCAACCTGGAAAAATGCGGCCGTTGCATCTGGGGATAAATAATCAGAAACACAAATACTCAGGGGGGAGGGAGATGCCTGGAACAGGAAGCAGCCAGACAGCACTTGGACAGGAGCTTGCAATGTGATCTGGTGACAAAGAAATTGCAGGGGGATTCACGGGCTGGATACATGGAGGTGCTGCCCGAACAAGAACAAGGAAGGAGCAGGGGCGGGGCCGCAGCTGTTCTCTGCCTCCCTGGAGGCCAGGACTAGGTAGACCATGGGGTGGAGATGGCAACAAGGGAGGGTCAAGTCAGACTCTAGAAAGAACCTTGTCACTACGAAGCGCAGGGAGAGATTATCCGAGGGGATGGAGAAATCCCCGGGAAGATGTTTGAAGCATTGGAACATAGGAAGCCTGTCCCAAAGTCAGGGGCATGGCCTAGATGACCTTCAGACAACCTCCACACAGCCAACCTAGGGACACGTGATTCTGCAGAAAACAGGGAACGGACCTGCCCGTAGATGCCACAGGAGGCAGGAGATGGAGGCACGCACACCAACTGAAAATACTGAAATTTAAGATCTGGGGAAAGTCACACGACCTGTCCTAAGTCTGAGACCAAGCTGGGAAGAGCTCTGATCTACAGACAGCCAGACTCCCCGCTCCCTGGGCTCTCAAGGAAGATATTTCCCAATCCTCCCATTGGCTCCATTGCCTAGCACGTGGGAGTCTCAAAATGAGACTCCCGAGACAAAGCCCTATGAGCTTTAGATCCATCGGGGCCAATCAAACGCATGCCATCTGACCGGCTCCTTCACCAACGTATGGTTGCTCTGGAGGGAGCTGGTTAGACCTCAAGAAGAACTTCCCTCCTGAGTTTTGAGGTAGTGCGCAAGCAAGCAAAAGAGGTGGTTTCTCTTCTCTCTTCCTCTGGTAGGTTCACGGGCTAGATGGTGCTTAGATCCAGTGCACTGCATTTCTCACTAAAGCGCAGTAAGAAAGGTACACGTGTGACTCACTTCCATCAAACTTGAGATTTGGAAGTTTGGGTTTAGAGAGCAGATAAATTAGGCTGATTACTCACTTTGAGAAAGGGCTCTCTGCAACAGGCTACATTAATATACCTTAAAATTTAATGAGAATTTTAAACACAGGGGTTCAGTGTAGCAGGCGAGACTTCCAGCTCAGAACAGGACACACAGATGGACACCTATCCATGCAAAGGTCCCGATGATTCCAGGTGAGTCTTCCTGGGCAGCAGTCAGCCTCCTGGTGAGGTATTTGATATTGGGTTTTAGCCCTTGGGCAAACTTTCCAGAGACTCCAGAAAGAAGAAAAGAAAAAAAAAAGTTTGTGGAAGGACTCTCTCAGGGGCATCTGAACAACTGTCACGTGTTAGAGCCTGACGTGAGTCCCTGCAGCCGGGCCAGGAGACGAATGGCAAGAACTAGAATGGGAGAGCCCAGCCCATTTGCAGACAGGTCAGCCTGGAGACCAGAAAAAGACAGAAGTCTTTCAGGGATCTTTGGACCTACGAAGAAGGAACTAGAACAGCAGCTATGCTGAGCTTCTGACATGCACCAGGCACTGCTCTAAACACCTTGACGAATGTTCTCTCATTCACTCATTTGTTTCCTTGGCAACTATCAAGCACCCCCAATGGGCCACTCTTCTTGAAAACAACTCAAACAGATCAGCTGAGAACACTAAAGTGACAGGTGACATCACAGGATCCGCCCGAGGTTAGGCATCACTTAGTGGCTGAGCTGGGATTCCAACCTCACTTGACACCAGCACTTTCTCCTTCAGGAAACCTTCCAGCCCTGCCCTTCCCGGCTCCAGTCATTGTAGCAAGTCAGCTGGGCTGCACGCAGAGATATATGCGGACAACGGGGTCTGTGCAGATCATGTGCCATTACCCAAACCAGTGGAGGCCGGCAGCAGCCTCTGTCAACCACAGCTCTTCGGTCCTGGAGGGAAGGACACTCTGTGTTTGGCGGAGGAAGATCCCAGCACCTCTGTCTGGTTCCGCTCGGCTCAGGCCAAGATTAATGACTGAATCCTCTTCCATTTCCTGAGCATCCAAACAGCAGGAGGGAATGACCCAGAACGCAAAGGCCGTGAGCAGATTAACCACTCGCCTGCCACATGTGCCCACCCGTGGAATAACCTTCACGTTTACAGGGGTCACCGGCATGACCCTGAGAAACCATCTGCATTCTGTGCCCTTCACTGAACACTGACCCCGCCCCCACCGCAAGTGTGCTGACTGTACCAACATCCTCCTCCTCACTCCCCGCCAGCACGGGCCTCAGCACACAAAGGACTCTCCGCCCCAAATGCTGCCTGGCTGTGTGGGCCTGAGGCTCTGACGTAAGCAGCTTACGAAAGTGGGGGTAAAAGAAACAGGGAGGCCTGTCTGGGGCCATGGTCCGTGAAAAAAAGGAAAGGGTCATTATGACGTGATTTCTAGAACCCTGCTCCATCTGCCAGGGCCCAGTCCTCCACCACCACCTATGGCTCTGACCCCTATTAAAGATGCAGCTGCTGCAAAGCCGGGCTGTCCTGGGGGGTCTGAATGAAAGATCTGAGAGTGGACATGAAGAGGGGAGAGAGATGGGAGAACCAGATGGGAGAAGCCACAGACGACAGAGGCTGGGCACCCAAGACAAACGGGTCCCGCCATCACCCCTCCTGATGCCCACGGGCAGGAAAAGGCAGAACACACTCGTAGGGATCCTCCCAGCCCCGCTCCCAGGGAGGCTGACATTCCATGTTGGCTCACTGTCCAAAGTGGCCCCGGACACCACACTGCCCCAAGCTCTCCCCAGTTCCTGCAGCGTCAGCCCCCCGCCTCACCCTCCTGGGAACCCCTGACACTTCGCACCTGACTTGCTGGTCCAACTCCACCCAGCTGTCTCAGGGGTAGCCCTGAGCAGAGAGATTCCTGCCACAAACACAGTCCACGGGCAATTAAAAGGTATCTGCAGGGATCCAACCGTTCCCCATTCCATGACCTCCCCGCCTCAGCAGGTAAGGGGGAAGACTGAGGGGGCGGAACAGGGGCCAGAGAGGTAAGGAGAGAACACTCTCAAGTTCACAGGCTCCCAGCTCCTCTCCTGAACTTGCTTTGGTGGCTGACAATCTCGATGGTAAGAATAAGGACTCCCCCTTCCCCACACCAAGCTCAGGGGACAGAAGCATTATCCCCGGAGAGCCGGGATGCTACAGTGATTGAGACTCCGATGCACGGTCTGAATCCCTCACTGGCACTAGCTCTTTGATCTTGACCTTGATTTTTCAGTTTTCTTATCTGAAAAATAAAGGTAGTAATAGTAAATTCTTTACAGGGTTGTTACAAGGATTCAGTGAGTTGCTTTATGTACTGAGCAAAGTAGAAGTACTTGTTGTCATGACTAATATCTTCAAAAGCAGCACTAAGATGCTCAAGGAGGGAAGGGTCCAGATCCCTGCAGCCCCCGTGGCAGGAGGGAGAGAACAGGTATTCCTGGCAACACCGAGAAGGAGATTTCCAGTGACTAGATGAAAGCAAGGTCCCAGGGCCAGACAGGCCTTGGAGACATAGCCTTGGTCACACAGATGGTTCCTAACATACGGTCCATAGGAAATTGTGTCTGTCTGTTCTGAAGGATTTCATAATCACATCATGGAGACGAGCCTGGCCTAAACACAAACATCAACATGTCCACAGCAACGGTAATCACCCTGGGCTGTGGGATTTGCCCCAAGTGCAGAGCTGGAGACACTGAGAGAAAGAGGGAAAGAACTGGGGAGGGAGGCAGGGAGGAAAGACGGGGAAATCCGCTAACAGCCCCCAGGGCTCAACCTCTCCCCCAGGCAGGTCATCAACTTCCTCTCAACGCTGGACCAAGGGCAGCCTGAGAGGTCTCAGGTTTACCGGGGGTGGGGGGTGGTATGTGTGTGTGTGTGTCTGTCTGTCTGTCTGTCTGTCTGTCTCCCCCACCCTTCTTCCCAATTCCTCCTCTAGTTTTCGCTGCCCTCTGCCCTCCCCTCAGGGTGGGGGTCTCTGAGAGGCCTCCGACGGCTATGGCATTTTCTTCCCTGGCTGGGGAAGCTGCTGCAGAAGGAGAAGCAGGAAGGGGAGAGGGATCAGGTGGAGGGGGTGGGGGGGGGGGAGAGAAAATGCGGGCAGGGTTCCAGGCTGCTGAGAGTGGGGGCGGGGCTCAGGGAAGGGGAGGGGGTCCCTCTTCTTGGGAAAGCCTTCCCTGCCAACTCCAGCTCTTGGGGATCGCCCCCCTCCCCTGAACCACTCTACAGGGTACTGTCTCTGCTGCACACTGTGCTTTCAATCAAGTCAACACACGTGAGTCTCTACTGTGTGTCAGACACTGCACAAACAAAAGAGGAATAAAACACAACCCCTGCTCTCAAAGTCTTCAATCTGCGGGGGAATAAGTGAGGCTCCAGAGGGCGCACTACGTGTTTTGGTAACTCTGCGCAAGTACGAGGAGCATCAGATTCAGGACAGATACAACAGAGCATCAGGTAACAATTTTAAATACTGAGAAAGTCCCTCTTCAATTATCTGCAAAGATAAAGTCTCCATGTGATGTCAACACATCTTTAACCTCTCTGACACTACCTAAGCGTCCCTCTTTCTTTTAACCTTTCTATTTTTTTCATTGAGGTGTAATTGACATATAACATCATGTTACTTTCAAGTGTACAACAAAATAAGCTTCCTTCTCAACAAAGAGCGAGCCGGCTCCGCAGACCTTCCGCAGCCATCTGCATCCAGCCAGAAATCAGTGGTGCTGTGGTGCTCCGGTTGTGGTTTAACTTTGTGGTTATTTTCTGTTTACTAGCCAGCGGGCTGGTTTTCCATTGATGATACGGATACAATATGTCATTTTAAAATAAAGTTGAAAAAGTGAACAATTTGGCAAAAAACATTCAGCAAGTAACAGTACAAACAGTAAATGGCTCTTCACCATTTATCAAGAAACAGGTGAGCAGCAGTATTCAGGATCATCATCACAGCATTAAAATAACTGAAATTGTGAGACCTTTGCCAGAGGAACCCAGAGAAGAGGCAGTCAGCACCTGTGCCTTCGTGACTGTATCTCCCTGCTGCTCCTGCCTTTGGGGAGGCCTAATCCACACATCAGCATGTTCTTTCACTGAGAAAATGGGAAGGAAATTCAACTCAGCTCATAGGGAGGGTAAAAATCGTGGAACACTAAAGCAACACATGGCAGGTGAGAGAGCTAACTTGGGCCCATGGGCAAAGAGGAAAACTTGACCCAAGAAGCAAGCCTAAGCCGTTCCCACAAAGACCTGGGGAAGTAATGCACTTCTTTCTAGGACATCCTACAGCCTGTGAAGTACCTTCACCCACGGAAGGGGCTGCTCCAGGGCTCAGATGAGAAGATGCTCAAAAGCCACGCCCGTGACCCCTGCCTGCCACCCTCCACACTCAAGAGTTCTTCCCTCCACCTTCTGCCGCCACAGAAGTCCAGGTCACGGGAGGAGACAACTACCGCCAGAGCCACTGGTCTTCTAAATGTTCTGCCAGCACAGCCCTGCTCCCAGGCCCTGGCCCGCATCAGTCTGGACGCATCCCCTCCAGCTGCACCAGGAGCGCAGGACATAGCAACACACAGCACCATGGCCATGACCGCCGACAGGCAGCAAGGGCAGAGTGCCAACAGCAAACCCATGCCCAGGCCGGGGGGCCCAGGCTTCATCTCCGGAGGCTTTGGGGGTTCCCGAGTCTGCACGTGACAAAGAAAACACAACATGACAGCACAGCCTCCAAATCCCACTCCTTCTGACTTCCTGATCCTGAAAAGGTGCTAAACCCCGCAGGTACTCGCCCTCCCAGGCCTGGGAAGCCTCCACCCTCCAAGGGCCGGTGGATGAGCTAAGTGTAAGCTCCCTGGGCTGGAGGAGCTCGGAGAGGAGGGAGGAACATCTACCGGCAGGCTCCCCCACCCCTCGACGCCTGACGGCAAGCGATCCCCCAGCGGAATCGCAGCGAGACCGTTACAAGAGTACCAGCGGTCCCCTAGTCCAGGTCCACAGCCCGGGCCCCAGACTGCGGAGCTGGACAGAGAGTCGGGCTGCTGGCCGTCAAGGGTGTGAGGCAGCAGAGCGACTCCCACACCAGCGATGCCCGAGGGATGGTGATCACATCCTGGAAGACATGGGGATGGACGAGGGTTCCCTGGGAGCCCCCACGCGATACACGTCCATTTCCATGAAACTTTCACGGGAGATTCACACACTCTGGTGGCCTGAGCCGAGCTCCTGGGCAAGGAAGAGGGATAGAGGGCCGAGGGCGGGAGGGGTCTCCACCGTGCACCTTCCGCTTCAGAGGACAGTGACACAGCTGGCAAAAGGCTGACAACCCTGCCAATTCTCCTTCCTTTTGCTCCTTCTGTCCCCTGAGCTTGTCCCCCTAAAGTCCCGGTGCCCAGAACAGGGGAGGCAGGGAGCACATCGGGGGCTCTGTCACTTTTGTTTGTGGCCTGGATGTGAGCAGGCGCGTTATCGCCCCTGGACAAAGACCCTCGCCCTGCTGGGATTCGCCATCCACTCATCCCTCGCTCGCCCAGAAAAGTGGGCCTTCTCAGCAGAATGCACAGCGAGGAGCTGTCTGTGCTGGACCCTCAAGCAGGCAGGGCCGGGGACCTGCAGGAGCTGGGACAACGCGCCCAGGTCACCGTGCTCCTCGCAGAACACTTCACAAACGGCTTAAAATACCGACATGCTTAATTCCCACACTCAAACTAGAAACAATTTTAGTGGAAGAACTCATAGGGTAGGCAAGAGAAAATCACCACCAAAACCAACTGCAAAATTAAACATGATGGGCCAATTCTCCGTCTTCCCATTAATATTCTTTGGCTTCCTCACCCACTTCCCCTACCCTCAGCAAGTACGCACTGCCAGCCAGGTGCTAACAGCTTCCGAAAGCTGCAGGGAAAGACATGCAAGAACGATTTTAAATTGAAAATATTGTCTTTGTCAGTGCAATTTTTGAAAACATTGAGGAAACAGTTTCCATTCTTATATTATCACAGACTCTGTCAGTCTAAGTCCTGGAAAACCAGAACCTTCAGGTCCAGAGTTTGTGGGTCCCTGATTCTGTCCAATTTCCAGATGGGAAAGCTGAGGTCCAGAAAGAAGCCAGTTGGTGGCCACACGGAACCTAGAACCCAGGTTTCTAATGCCCCTCTTTCTGCTCCATTTCCTTCTTGGGTCCAAGCACGTCATGGACCAAACCACCCACTTTCAAATGCAACTAGCCGTGCAGGCCCCAAGCCAAGCTGTGCTCAGTCCCCAGGCCTGCACATCATGCCCCTGCCTCCGGACTCCTCGTGAACCTTCTCTGAGCCAGTCAGTCTCCAGAAAGCAGTCCATAAGCCTCCCCATCTGATTTCCCTTCACACAGCAGCCAAGCAGGACAGTCACCCATCGCCTGAGCTTCTCCTAGGTTTGGGGGGTGATGCTGAAGCGTTCATAATTGTTTTTGGGGTCTGGAGTCCAAGGACAGGCAGATGAAATCTAGGGACCCCTTCTCAGAATGTTTTCAAATGTGTAAAATAATTATACAAAATAACAAGGAGACTCATTACACAGGAATCAAAATACTTAAACATAAATGTGTGATATAATAATACATCTGCTTCTTTAACAACGCACCAAAGAGCAAGCCCTAGCAGCACATCTAAAAATTGTCATCATTTCAAACTAGTGATGAGTCTAAGTGCTTTCAGAGATCTGGGCACCCACTACAATGAGATAAGAAGCTATGTGTGACTTCCATTGGTGACAAACTCACAGGTGCTCACAGTAATGTCAGTTTGTATCTATATCCTTAACTGAAGCAAATGCCATGTTTCAGCTAAATGTTGGTGAAAATAAAGTGCAGTTTTCTACCATCCAAGTTTACGAATGCTATTCACAAAAGCCCCGAGACTTAGGAACCCCTGAGGCTGCCACACAGTCCCAGCAGTCATCAGATAGAAGGTATCAGGGCAGCCTAATGAGCAGACCAGGGGTAGCAAGGAGACCCCATCTGCATTGAAAAGAAGGGGACACGGGCTGGTGGCCCAGAACCATCCTCACCAACCATCAAGCACTGGATATAACCATTGGGTGTCTCCAGACCTCAGAGGCTCTAAGAAAGACACTACATACAACACCCACATCAGCTAAGCCTTCTAAACTCACACCGTCCTCCTCAGCATCCCAGCTTGCCAAGGTGGAATCCTCCCTGGAGATCTGATAAGAGTAGCAAACACAACCCACTCAGGTGTGCTGGGCCCCAAGCATCTGGGGGCAGGAAGAGGAAAGGTGATTCAGTCTAGAGCTTTAAGGCAGGACTGGAACTTGTCCTGGTCACCCAGACCACAGGTCATTCTCCTAGCACTCTCCTCCCGTCTCTGTAACTGCACTTTTAGACCTGATCGTGTGACTCTCTGTGGTCAGGTCTGCTTCCTCTAATAGACTAGAGGCCTCTGTGGCACCAGCTCCAGCCCAGGACGTGGCACCTCGTAGATGAATGTCTGCTAAAGGAGAGGCAGGAGGGAGGGGGCCCAAGACACAGCCTGGCAGGTCTCCTCTGGAAACTGCTTCCCTTTTGCGCCATCTTTACAGCTGAAGTGGCTACCCAAGCAGTCTCTGGCTGACAAAGACCTTGGACTTAGCAAATGACAAGTGGAGAAAGGCCTTCTTTCTCCACGTTTGTCTCAGAGCCCAAAATATCTAGCACTGCCGTGAAGAGGGATGATTAGCAGGACAGGGACCAACCTGACCCTCTCTTTACCAGACACAGAGATTGATGTGAATGAGAGTAGGAGCAGGAGTGACACACAAAATACTGAACCACCAGCAGAGCATAGTGTTAAGCCAGAACAAGCACTGGCCACTGACCCCCGACAGTCATACGAGGAGCCCCAGACACCAGTCTCCTAGGAAGATGACATGTCAGCTGCAAGCAAGACAGACCTAACAGAAAGAGGTCATCCCCACCTCCCACCCCCACCCCCCACCCCCGCCCCGTGACTTGTTTGCACAGACTCTATAATCAGGATCTCATTTGCTGAAGGTATAACAAGCAGCGTGAGCTCGTACAAGTCACATCCTCTTCACTTCCTGCTCTCTTACAGAATTGAGAGAAATTCCAAGCCTCTCCAGCTCTCATATCCCATGACCCCATTTCCCGGTACCTCACAGATTGCCCCCGGTAACCGAAAACCAGCAAAACACAAGCTGGCCAAGGGGTGCCTAGGCCAGAAGCCCTCAGTAGGTCAACCACTGATGCCTGCCCTCTGCTCCTGCAGCAGGGATTGGGGTAATCAAAGCCCAGAACCTCCTTCCAGCCCTTTTGAAGGAACCCTAAGACCACTAGAAGTGTGTTGGTCAATAAAAGACATCAGATATGAAGGACTGGAGAAAGAGCCAGCCCCCAGCTCCTTCCACGTCTGTTTAAACCCTCGGCCTGCTTTTCACTAGAATAATTTCTTTCATAACCTGGGCAGCGCTAGTCTGCATGGTGGGGGGACCACGTAGGCCAAACACCACCCTGCAGAGTTGCTGTAAGAAAAGAGGGGAGGGACTTCCTAGGTGGCACGGTGGTAAAGAATCCGCCTGCCAATGCAGGGGACATGGGTTCGAGCCCTGCTCTGGGAAGATTCCGCATGCCACGGAGAAACTAAGCCTGTGTGCCACAACTATTGAGCCTGTGCTCTAGAGCCCGTGAGCCACAACTATTGAGCCCACATGCCGCAACTATTGAAGCCCACGCACCTAGGGCTCATGCTCCACAACAAGAGAAGCCACTATAATGAGGAGCCTGCGCACCACAATGAAAAGTAGCCCCAGCTCGCAGTAACTAGAGAAAGCCCGTGTGCAGCAACGAAGACCTAATGCAGCCAATAAATAAATTAAATAAATAAATAAATAAATAAATAAATAAATAAATTTATAAAAAAAAAGAAAAAAAAAGGGAAACAGGAGTTAGGAGACCCAGTTTCCAGGCACAGCCCTGCTCCCCAGCAGTCTGGCAAGACACCTCTGTTCCTACAAGGGGACAAGAGCTGCCCCAAATACCCCAGTGGGGGTGCCACGAGCATCAAATGAGACTATTGAACGTTAATTTTTCTTTTTTATAATTGAAGTATAGTTAATTTACAATGTTGTGTTAGTTTCAAGTGTACAGCACAGTGATTCAGTTTTATTTATATATATATAAAGACTATATGTATATAGTCTTTCAAACTCTTTTCATTGAAGTTTATTACAAGATACTGAATATAGTTTCCTGTGCTATACAGCAGGTCCTTGTCGTTTACCCATTTTACATATAGTACTATGTATATGTTAATCCCAAACTTCTAATTTAACTCCCCCTCCACCCCCTTTGGTAACCATGTTTGTTTTCTATGTCTCTGAGTCTATTTCTGTTTCGTAAACAAGTTCACCTGTATCATTTTTTTTTAGATTCCACATGTAAATATCATATATTTGTCTTTCTCTGTCTTACTTACTTGGCTTAATATGACAATCTCTAGGTCCACCCATGTTGCTGCCAATGACATTATTTCATTCTTTTTACAGCTGAGAAGTATTCCACGGTATTCATGTACCACATCTTCTTTATCCGTTCATCTGTCGACAGACATTTAGGTTGCTTCCATAGCTTGGCTAGTGTGAGGAGTGCTGCTGTGAACACCTGGGTGCGTGTATCTTTTCGAACTATAGTTTTCTCTGGATAAATGCCCAGGAGTGGGACTGCTGGATCATATGTGGTAGTTCTATTTTTAGTTTTTTAAGGAACCTCCATACTGGTCACAAATGTTAATTTTTTAATTACAAACTCTGAAAACAGAAACTGATATTAACCCAGGTTTGCGGGACTTGATGTGCCCTCCTTGCTTCTCTCTGAATCCCCACCCCCAGCTGCCTGGAGCCCCCCCCCCGCCACCCGGGAGATCAGGTCCACCCAGCTCCGCTCTGCTCAGCTCAGCTGTGCAGTCCCGGGGGCGGGGGCTGCTGGAGCTGTCTTTGTTGTGTTCCCTGAAGCTCCCTTGGGGCAGGAAAGAGGCAGGTGAGAGGCCCCAGGCTCCAGCGCTCTGCTTCAGGGTGGGGCAAGTGGGACAGGAACACATCCAAAGCCAGGGGGAAATCATCACCTTTTCCCCAGTCATTAGTGCAAGTCAGCAGCTGCGGGACTGCCACCACACCCGTGAGAGCACGGCAGCATCGCCAAGTAACAGGATGGACGGGGGCATGTTTAAACGCCACATTCGTATTTCCCCTGCGCTCCTGATAGCCTTGCGAACCCCTATCCGATTCCCGAGGAGGAAACAGACTAATCTTATAATGCCATAAACTGGGGTGTGGGGACCCCAACCCATAGAAATACACCACCCCCCCCCCCCCACTCCAGTGCTTAACAGCCTGCTTGGGGCCTGAGGCAAAGCGATGGACAGGAAGACCTCCAGGGGACACTGTCACCCTAGAAAAGCAAGCAGCAAGGTTTTCCCAAGGATTCGGGAATCTCCAACGTCCTAGCTTTCCCAGCACAGCAAGATTATATAGGTAAGAGAGAAGACAGCACAGGTCGGAGTGTCTAATAGGTGGGGCTGCAGACTGATACCATGAAGGGAGAAATGGTCACCAGGGCTGGCCTGGTGCTTCAGGGAGGCCACTGCAGCCTGCAGGAGAGCAAAAGGCCCAGACTGGCCGTGGTCCCTGCTGTGCCCACCCCCGTGCCCCTATAAAGGAGGACAAAGAGCCCCCTAAAGCAGTCCCCTTTCCTGGATCAATATCTCCTGGCCCCTGCAGAGAACCTCTGTGAATTCTGGGGAAGAAAGAACAGGAAACTGCTATTAGGGCTTGTCCCTTCTCCCTGGAATGGCAAAGACCCCAGAAGGTCTCAGCCGGGGTTCAAATCCCAGCTGAATCACTCGGCAGATGTCGCCATGGCTGAATTGCTAGCATCTACCAGCCTGTCTCCTCATCTCCTTAAAAAGATGGGACTCACACTCACCTTGCGGGATATTCATGGAGACTCAATGAGGGCGTACAAGTGGAAGCAAGATCCCACATTATGAGACGTACAGGAGGACTCAGGAGAGTTAGTTTCCTTCCTTAAAGCCATAGACCAAATCACACTCTAAAGATACAGCAATTTCCCAAAGCTGCCTTACCACTGTCCAAAGGCCTAGGAGGACAGAGGTTCCCATCAGCTGTTTAATTCGATATATAAAAACTCTTCCCTGAAAAGGGGTGATGACAAAGGTCAAGAAACAGTGGCCTCTGGTTTGAAAAGTGTGAGGCAGCCTTTGATTTTCCCAGCGCGCCAGCTTCTTCCCTAAATGAGCCCCACTGGGAGGTCACGATGTCCCAAACCCCAGAAGTCCCTTAGATGACTCCTTTTGACACAGCACAGTAATGTGGGTTGAAATGTCAGGATTCAGGGCTATAGGATGAGAAGTCAGGTGCCAGAGACATCCTTTGTCTTGAGGGGGAGGGGGTCTCCTCTCTGCATAGAAAGAGGAGTTTGGTCATTCTTGGGTTCCCACCCGACAACAGGTCAGAGAGATGAGCTCTGCCTCCTGAACGAAGCTGCAAGCCTCTGGGACCTCCCATCTGGCACTCTGCCCCCTCCACACCTGACTCTGCCAAAAGCAGTCTGTGGAACTGCTGGAGATGCCAGACCACGCTGAATAAAAGCAGCTTCTGCTGTGGGTTCTCTGGTGCCCTAATCCCTGGAAAGCTAGTGCCAAGCAAGGGGAAGCCTGGTCTCCCTGTCGATGCCGTCTCTCCACTCTCAGTTGGGAAGATCAGCTGCTCACAGAGATGAAGTTTGGGGCCACACCTGCTGGAATTTAAGGGCCTGCAGGCTGGGAAAAGGTCTTTACCCCCAAGTCCACAAGCATGTTCTCCAGGCCCACCAAGTGCATCGCATGCCCCTGGCTCTGAGGCTCACCCACCCCCTAGATTCCCCTTGGTGCCACCCAAGCATCCGAGTCTCTGCCTCTGTCCTCCTAGCTCTTTGGGTCAGGGCAGGAGGTCTGGGAGAGTTTGGAAGGAGGTGGGTCACAGGAGGCTTTGTTCAGCCTACCTACTCTACAGCCCGACTGGAGGCTCAAAGCTGGGTAAGTCTCTCAACTGCTTGCATTAGCCTCGCATTGGGCAGTGATGCTCAACTCCAAACAGGGGGCCCTCATTCATCCGAACTGGCAGTGAGGATGCAGGGGTCTCGGTCACACAGAGGCAACTCCAGCGAGGTCTTTTTTGGGGGGGTGGGGGGGGTGTGCAGGATCTTAGTTCCCTGACCAGGGACTGAACCTGTGCCCCCTGCAGTGCAAGCAAGGAGTCTTAACCACTGGATCACCAGGGAAGTCCCTCCAGAGAGATCTTTAGATGAGATTCTAATCACACAGCCAAACTTAAGAAAACAGAGCAAACTGTGACTTAGTCAACCAATAAATACTGAATAGTCTTTAAAATACAAATATGGACCTTGTCAATACATGGCAATATGTACACAAAATGAAAAGTAAAATGCCAAACAGAAGGCATGCACCAGTTCTCCTCTTGTCTAAAGCACGCCCAGATACCAACTAGGTTGAAATGAATTCCACGATACTCAATCAATTAGAGTTTGGTGGTACAAAGTTCTTTTGACCTGTAAGGCTAAGTGAGTATTTTTAATGGATCGCTAATAGAAACCCATTTCCTCTCCACCTGTCTTCAAATCAAAGTGAAACCAGAGCATAAGAGGCAGTCCAGCCCGGAAGAGTGGGAACAGCCGAGGAGGTGCGGCCACTGCACCTGCTCTTCAAATGGCCACCAGGTGCAGCCAAGCAATGTCCCCGCCCCTGTGAGGGGCCAGTTCCAGGCTGCTGCTGACGGCCAGAGGCTGAGCATCCTGACACAGGGAAGAATGGTTCAGACCCCAACAGGCCCCCAGAATGTTGTTCAGACCCTCATGGTCTCCAGCTCTAACCAGGGTTTAGTGCCAACATGCCGTGGGGGTGGGGGAGGGGTGGAGAAGATCATGGGACACTGGCCCATGACAGAGGTGACAATTCATTCGAGACCTTGTTGGGTGGCAACCAGGTGCCCGTTATCATTAGGGGAGCAACAAGGTAAACAAGTACTCACCTGTTAGGAAAAAAAGGGATTAGGTGCACGTGCACTATGTGAACGGTCTGAAGAATATAGTGCTGGGGGCAAAAAGAAAGAAGCAGAATGGGTTTTAAAACAGAGCCCCTCTTTATAAATTAAAAATGCATACAGCTCAGAGAAGCTGTCAGCACCCAGAGGAGCCTAAGGAGACATGACACTAAATACAATTTGCGATCCGGGCTGGGATCCTGGAGGAGAAGAGAGAGAAAGTAAAAACTAAGGCAATCTGAACAGAGTAGGGATTTTCGTTAATGACAGTGTATCAATATCGGCTCATTGAGTGCGACAAATGTACCATCTTAATAATACAGGAAACTGGATGTGGGATAGGGGAGCCCTCTGTCCAATTTGTCTGTAAATTTAAAATCGTTCTAAACAACAACACCCATTTTTTAATGACAAAAAACTGCATAAAGCAAAAAAGATGCCACACATCTCCCAGAAACACCAGGCACTGGAACGAACGATTGCCTGTGAAAGTAGCAGGCAGGGAAGGGTGAAGGGTAGGGGCTATTTTAAAAAGTCACATAGGACTTCCCTGGTGGCACAGTGGTTAAGAATCTGCCTGCCAATGCAGGGGACACAGGTTCGATCCCTGGTCTGGGAAGATCCCACATGCTGTGGAGCAACTAAGCCTGTGCGCACCACAACCACTGTGCCCAAGTTCTGCAACTACTGAAGTCCATGTGTCTAAAGCCCACGCACTGCAATGAAGAGTAGCCACAACTAGAGAAAGCCCATGCACAGCAATGCAGACCCAACACAGCCACAAATAAACACAGCCCATCAACAAATGAATGGATGAAGAAGATGTGGCATATATATACAGTGGAATATTACTCAGTTATAAAAAGGAATGAGATGGAGCTATATGTAATGAGGTGGATAGACCTAGAGTCTGTCATACAGAGTGAAGTAAGTCAAAAAGAGAAAGACAAATATTGTATGCTAACTCATATTTACGGAATCTAAAATGGTACTGATGAACTCAGTAATAAGACAAGAACAAGGATGCAGATGCAGAGAATGGACTGGAGAACTCGAGGTTTGGGGGGGCGGGGGGTCAAGGGGAAGCTGAGACGAAGTGAGAGAGTAGCACAGACATATATATACTACCAACTGTAAAATAGATAGCCAGTGGGAAGTTGCTGTATAACAAAGGGAGTTCAACTCGAGGATGGATGATGCCTTAGAGGACTGGGACAGGGAGGGTGGGGGGGAGTCGAGGGAGGGAGGGAATACGGGGATATGTGTATAAAAACAGATGATTGAACTTCGTGTACCCCCCAAAAATAAATAAATAAATAAATAAAATGAAGAAAAATTACCATTTTAACTAGGAATCTTGAGTTTTTATTTGCTAAATCTGGCAGCTTTCAATAATAACAACGCATTAACATTCATTGTTACTGTTCTAGATACTTTACTTGGTTGTCTTATTTCATCTTCATCACAACCCAATGAAGAATGTATTATTATTCCTTTTTACACACAAGGAAACTGTGATTCAAAAGGTCGAGTCACTTGCCCAAGGTCACCAGCCCTGGGATGTGAACATCTACATTCAGACTCCAAAGTCCACCTCTGGAGCAGGTTGCTGTCTCCCAACTCAGCAGCTGTATGAGACCCAGGCCTCCACTCCCTGAGCCTCCCTGACTCCCTGACACCCAGAGAAGGTGCAGCCTCCTCCCACGGTGGTGGTGTCAAGAGCTCCTTGTACGGCCCTCAAAACACACCACTACCTCAAGAAACTCTCCTACCAGACCCCAATCAGAGGTTTGGGTTTCCAAAAGTCAGAGTCTGCACTCCCACAGCAAGGGAGCCCCGAGCAGCCCTAAGAGAGCACACTGTCCCTACACTGGTACAAAGAATAACAAGAGAAGGGGCTCCTGGTTTAAAAGTCTGGAGCATAAGGGTCTGAGCCGGGCCTCAGGCCGTCCTGCCTGGGGACAGCAAAATGCATTCATGACCTCTGGGGGAGTCCCCTCCAGTTCCAGGATGGCATTAATGTGAATCTCACAAAACAGGCTTCTGATGAGAATGTCACCCCCACCTCTCAGCATGACACCCTTTCCAACAATCATCATGAGTATTTATTGAGCACCTACTGTGTACCAGACATTGTGCCAGATGTTTTCATTGCCCCGGCTACTAATGGGGCACATAAAACTGCAATCCAGCAGGGGGTCTATCATTTTGCAGATGAAGACCCTGAGACTTGGGGACGTCACTTATTCAACTAACACTGGTTAAGCTCTACTATGGGCCAGACTCTGTCTTAGGTGCTAGTGATACAGCAGTGAACCACACGAGACCCCTGCCTTCATAGAGCCGGTAGGGGCACAGACAAAAAAATAAATAAATCTACCATGTTATTTCAGGTGCTAAGTATGATGAAGAAAAGTGAAGCAGGGTCAAGACACAGAATGATGGGGTGGGGGGACTTTAAGACAATCAGGGAAGAGGTCTGGAAGGAAGTAACATTTGAGCAGAGGTCTGAAGTAAGGGACCAAGTATGCACAGGTCTGAAGAAGGGGGCCCAAGGCAGAGGAAACAACCAGTGCAAAGGCCCCGAGGTAACAGTGACCTACACACAACCAAGATAAGGCCGGTGAGCTGGAGCCGGAGCGGGAGTGTAGGAGAGGTAGGAGATGAGTTTGGAGGGGATGGTGAGGGCAGGTCATCTTTAAAGGTCATGTGGTATAAAGAAATGAATGGAGAAGTGAATGACTGGATGGATGGGTGGATGGATGGGTGGATGGGTGGATAAATGAATATGTAGATAAACGGATTTCCATAGGCTGGCTACTGATCAGAGGTCAGAATACATACAAGCTGATAAAATATATCTGATGTTCAGCTCCCAAGTAATCAACTCCCTGAGGGCGCCAGGCAAGCACTTTCCTTAATATTCTTCTTTTTTTTTTTTTTTTTTTTGGCCAAGCAGCTCACAGGATCTTAGTTCTCCAACCAGGGATCAAACCCGAGCCCCCAGCAGTGAAAACTCAGAGTCCTAACCACTGGACCGCCAGGGAATTCCTGCACATTCCTTAATAATGTAAGTCTCCTATATAAAGGAATTTTAATCCAAAGTTCAACAGGCAAACCGGATTTTCATCCCAAGAAAACCATTACAAAGGCCACAGGACGGCGAGCCAGCAAGAAATGTCTTGCTTTCTATCTCTAAGTCAACTTCCACAGAACAGATGGACACTCCACCACCAGCACTACCAGCACCCGGGATCCCAAAACTCTTCCTTCCTCAAGTCCTTGAGCAAGAAAATCTGGTCTGCCCACCACACACACACACACACACACAAAAGCCAGATGCCAGAACAAAGCCAAAGGCTTCTTGCAGGTGACGGTGACCACCAGGAGCCCAGCCCGTACTGCCATCCCTGCCGGTACCCTCTGCCACCTGCCCGACCTCACCTCCAAGTCCTTCTCCAGCTCCAGCCCGGCCTCCATCAGGTTGTGCTCAAACTCTTCCCGCTGCTCCTTCCTCTCCTCCTCCAGGGCGTCAAGCGGCCCCAGCTCAATGTCACCGGGAGCACCCGGCTGGGGATCCTTGCCCGTCTCGCCGTTGGAGATGACCGCCAGCGAGTGGCCAGAGGAGCCGTGGCCGGGGTGCGCCCCGCGTTTCCGGTAGTGGTAGGCGAGCACGTAGTCCACCTTCCTCTGGTTGTCGTGGAAGTGCATGCGGCTCAGACGGTCCTCCGAGGACACCGGCCCGCTGGCCTCCAGGTAGTTGTTGATGACCTGGCCAGAGAGGACGGGACACGGGCGGCGAGGTCCAGTGAGGGAGGGGTGAGAGGCGCGGGAGGCTGACCTTGCGCTCTGAGCCCCCAGCAGCCCTAGGAAGCCAGGCCCTCACCGCCTCAGGGAAAGGACAGAGGGGGCCCACGTTCATCGACCACATCCTGCCCGCGGAGCCTCCACTCGCCAGCTTCCGCCCTGGTCCCGTCCGGGCCCGCGCCACCCGCAGCTGCGGCGCCCACGCACACACGCACGCTCACGTACACAGATGCACACGCAGCGTGAACCCCGCGCATCCCACCACCTGCCTGCGTCCGCACCCCGAGCCCCACGCCCACTCCCGCACGTGCGCGTACCCCCGCTCTCAGCCTCCCTGCGGACGCTGCCGCACACACTGTGCACACACGCATTATCCGAGTGCGCTCTCACACGCGGCCCCCCGCATGCCCCACCACACCTCCACCTCCTTGCAGATCCGAGGGCCCGTCTGCAAATACGCAGTACTCACCGGCAGGTTCTCCGGATCCATTGGGACAAAGGCCGATTTCTAGCTGCTTGGCCCACCCTGACTCCTACCCCACGGGGATTCACTGTACACTCTCTCCCTCACAGCCCCACATCCTACTCCTCCCCCTCCTCTTCCTCTTCCTCCTCCTCGTCTCCAGCCACTGGCGAGGACGCTGCCAGAGAGAGCGGTCCACTCCCGACCGCTCCCAGAGATGGGAGGTTGAGAGAAGAGGAGGAGAAAGGAGGCAGAGCGGGGGAGGGACCTGCCTCCCCCTTTGGGTGGTTCCCTGTTTATTACCGGTTTGATACCCAGCTGCCTCGGCAGCCACCTGAGAGGTCACCTGGGCAACCAGATGAAGCGCCAGGCACATGGGAGAGCCTTGGAACCGCCCCGGCAGAGGTCTGGTTCCTGCAGCCTGAGGGAGGGGAGCCAGGGAGTCTGCATGCCAACAAGTAGGGCCACCGGGCCTCTCACAGCTCCGCCTTTCCCATCCTCCTCTGACCAGAGGACCCCAGAGCTGCTGGGACAGTGTGTCCTCATGACTTGGATAGTCTGGAGAAGAAAAGGTCCTAACAGAAACCCCGCCCCCCTTACACACACCTGCCCCCCCATGTGGAGAGACCCCCAGTCAACAGGCTCCCTGGGCCACCCCCAAAGTCCCGCCCATCCATTCCCCCCAACCCCGGTACTCACAGAGCTGTTGGGGGAGCTCTCTCCACCAGAGGGCTGGCTGGAACCTCGGGTGAAAATGTCCTGCAGACCCTGGGCTCGGGGACCCGGCATCTGGAGGCCTTGCTGTCCGTGTTCGGGGCCCTGGTCCCCTCTGATCGCTGCTCGTGGGCTCAGCCGGCGTGGGGAGCCGGGGAGCAAGGGGATGTCTGTGAGAGATAAGGACAGAGGGCGACAGCAGCTTCAGGGGATGGGAAACCTGGGGACACGGGACACAGAGAAACAGGCACTGAGGGGGGGACCCTAGGGCGGCCCTAAGAACACGGCCACGTCTCCCCACAGCCACCTGCCCGCTCAGTCCTCACAGGCTTCGTTAGCCAGGTTCACAGTGGCTGCAGTGGTGGGGGGTGTCTCCATCTCTCTCCCTCCCTCTCTCACACACACACGCGCACACACGCGCACACACACGCACACACACGCGCACGCACACACGCGCAAACGCGCGCACACACGCGCACACACGCACGGAGCCTGGAGCCACCAGCAGGAGCCCCTCCTGGTGATGGCTGTCATAATCTCTTAGGATTCCCAGACAAGGGCGCCCAGGGGGGAGAGTGGGTGAGGAATGTCTTGGAGAGACAGCTTGAATTAATGCCAAAGGCTTAGCCTTCAGCGTCGCTCTTGCGGCAACAACATGAGCGGCACCCTCGCAGCCCCCACACCCCTCGAGAAGACAGCAAGGACAGACCAAGAGTGGGCGCAGGGCAGGGGTGACCTCTGACCAAAAGGCCACCTCCAGAGCCCTTGAGGGGTCCCCATGCCCCTGATGCCCCCACCAAGACCTCAGTGCTGCCCAGCCTCGCCCTGGCCCCTCCCAGAACAGCCCTTCAGGGCACCTGGGCTGACACCTCAGCTCTGCCACGTGCTGGCTCTGAGGCCTCCGCGCCTGTTTCTTCAACTGTAAAATGAGGAGCATCCCAAACTTGCAGGATTGTCGTGAGAATGAGAATGAGAGTTACACAGGCAAAGCACCCGCACAGTCATTAGCCTAAGGGTGCGCAACACAAAGCGGTTGCGACATCGTTCTCATGTTTTCACTTTACACTCCACGTGAGCAGAACACCTTATACATCCAGCTCAGCCTTTAGCACTGGCTGAATGAATGAACGAAGGAACGAATAAAAGGCAACTCCTCCTGGTCTCTGGAAACAAAGCTTCTGGTCAGTTACCAGGTTGTGGAGCAGCCCCCATGTGCCTAGCTCTCTGCTGGGCAGTTTCAGGAAGACTGGGACATCGGGTCCCTGTGCTTGAGAAATGTATCATCTCTTTATGAAGATACTGATGATATGCAGGAAACGCAATTATGAGCAAGTAAAGAGTCCATAATTTGCTTCTAGACTGTGGGCTCTGGTCTACATTGAGGGAGACCGAAAAGGTAGAAAGTCAAAGTAGCTTCAGGAGGAATTCAGCCTGAAGCTGAGTCTTAAAGGAAGGCAGGGAACAGAACACGGAAGGGCAGGAGTGGGCACACGTGCCGGTGGTGCGATGGGGGGCCTCCAGTTCAGGATGTCAGGGGGAGGGGCTTCCTTCCTTGGTCCCTGGTCTTGCTCATCCCTCTCGCCTTGTGGCTTTCTGCGCAGGGCAGAACTGAGAACAGACCTCTACACCCCAGGGAAGGCCTGGAAACCTCTGTATGCATGTCTAAAGAGCCAAAGACCATCCTGATGCCTTTGATGCAGGTGATACAGGGGCATCGCCTGGGCAGGTGATACAGGGGATGCTCACTCAAGGTCCACCCTTTCTTGACAGCAATTCATATTCACAGCTGTGAGTTGGGTAGCTCAGATTCAGAGTCAGCCCAAAGCTTTAGTCAAACTACTATCCAGGAGCCACCATCCCCTAAAGGTGCCACCTAGGGTTTGAGGCTGGCCTCCAGCTCCCTGCTGGCCATCCTGGCTGGTCCCTCCACTTGCCCTCTGACACGCGGATCACGGCTGCCTGGGGCCCTGCTTTCATACCCACCTTCTCCCCACAACCAACGATTACAGCACAGCCTATGGTTCACCCATTCCAGCTCCAGAAAGACATTCCAGGCAACAGTGACATTTTAGAGAGCTCTCTTAGCAATACCAACTCCATTTTGACTTTCCTTTCACCCCATTCCCTTGAGTGTTAGCACAAGCTGCCTAGAACAAGAGATCCCTGGGTGTTTGTGACTTAGCTACCCTCCTGGGCTCCGGGTATGTGGTATTGTGATTTATTATAAGAAACAGATAATTTGGTCTTTGTTCTGTTCCTGGTACAGAGCTCCTAAAACCTGATCATAGTGTCTTTTGTTATGTTAATGAGGTAACTTTTGGAAAGCCCCCAGGGAACCTAAGGATGGGGGCTGGTTGCCAGGGGAACCAACCCTGTGATGAGAGGGTGGAACTTTCAGTCCCTCCTCCCCCCTCCTACCCCTGACCTCCTGGAAGGGAGGGGGCTGGAGATTGACCTCAGTCACTGTCAGTGGCCAGAGATTTCATCAATCGTGCCTATGTAATGAAGTCCCCGAAAAGATGGCGTTCATTGAGCTTCCAGGTTGATGAACAGGTAGAGGTGTGGAGAGTGTAGCACACCTGAAGGGCACGGCACTCCAGGCCCTTCCCACATAGCCTGTCCTCTGCATGTCTGGCTCTTCCTGGTTTGTATCCTTTTATAACAAACCAGTAACCTAGTGAGTCTCAATAAAACATTTCTCCGAGTTCTATGAGCCACTCTAGCAAATTAATTGAACCCAAGAGGGGGTCATGGGCACCTCCAATCTACAGCAAGTGGGTCTGAAGCACAGGTGACAACCTGGACTTGTGATTGGCATCTGAAGCGAGTATGGGATGCAGGGAGTCTTGTAGGACTGAGCCTTTCACCTGTGGGATCTGATGCTGTCACCAGGTAGTGTTGGAATTGAGTTGAACTGTAGGATACCCAGCTGGTGTGGCAGAACTGCTTGGTGTGGGGAAAAAAACCACTGGAATTGGAATCAGAAATGGTAGGGTACCATGAGGGCAGGGCATAGCTTACCGTCTCTGGATCAGCTAGTTGGGTTTTCATGAGGTTTGGACCTGGGGCCTCCCCTCCACAGTCAACTCTTTCCCTGGGCACTCACATCCACATGGATGACTCCTTATCAGCTCTATGCCGCTGACTCTCAAAATTCAACCTTTAACAAGGACTCTCCTCTAGCCACCAGAGGCACACACCCCCCTGCCCACCTGGCATCTCTGCTTGGATGTTTCAGAGCATCCCCCCTCCAAAATCAACACGTCTGAAACCAAACTTACGATCTTCTAAGCAATGTGACACTGTTTCAGTGTCCCCATTGCTATGAATTCTGCCACCATCACTCAGTCCACGAGCCGGAAATCTACAGGCAGCCCTGATAGCCTTCTTCCCTCACACCCTAGATCCAATTTGTCTTGGATCCTATAAATTTCACCCCTGAAATACCTCCCAAATCCATCTGGTTTTCACCACCTCCATGACCACCGCCTTAGTCCAAGCTACTATCCTTGCTCACTTGTGTTACTCCACAGCCTTCCAACACCCCCCACTTCCATCCTGCTCCCCATCACTGTTCCCCACAACACAGCCAGGGGGTCCTTCCAAAATGTCAATCAGGCCATGATGCCTCTCATGTGGAGATTTCCAGGGCTTCCCATGCGCTCAGGCTGGAAGACCCTGCGGAATCTGGCCTGTTCATATCTCTGCCTCATCTGTCCCCATGTCCTAGGGGTGCTCTGAGTTCCAGCCGTACTGTTCTGCTCTCGCTCTCTCTGAAGCATCACACTCCTTCCCTGCCAGGACCTTGCATAGATTCTTCCCTCTGGCTGGAACATGCGTCTTCCTCTAGCCCCAGGCCACCTGCAATTTTGGTCCTTAGGGACCCAGAAAACCTAAAAGAAGCACATTCTTGTTTCAAAAAGCTACTGATCCAAGGTGAGACGGAAATATTCAGATACTGTACGCAGAGCTAATCTCCTTCCACCCCGGACATGACTGAGATGCTACAAGCTGAGCCGGTGCGGAGGGAGAGGGAGGGTAGGTGTGGGGGAACACAAACAAATGTCAAGTTGGCCAAGGAAGGCCTCCGAGCTTCGAGCAGTGGACCCCATTGATCAGCAGGGAGCCACGGAGAGTGGGGCTCAAGCAGCAGCCTTGATCGTCTGGTGTCGCTGAGGAAAGATAACCCATTGGTGACAGCCCATGGTTGTCCAGTCTAAGGGATTCCTTCTATATCTCAAGCCTTTGCCCAGCTCCCCAAATGACCACTTCAACTGATCACCCCATGTGAGATTAGCCCATCTTCCAATTGTCCAGACCCTCATAAGGCTCCTGGAGTGTAGGGGTGTGGGGAAAGGAGAGCCCTCCACACCTTGTCCAAGGATGACCTGATGGAAATGACCAAAGGCCTCCCGCTGAGCATGGACAGGGGCGGCCCTGCCTGGGCAGCAGCACATCCCCACGTCCACATCTGGCGCCCAATCCACCCTCCTCCTGCACCCTCAGAGGGATCTCTCAAAATTATCCATCACTTTACTGCCCCCTCCCTCTTAAAGCCCCTCAACTCAGGTCCCGTTGCCTGAGTATAAAATCTTCATCATGAACTAAGAGGTGAGACATGTATCCTCCAGCCTTGTTCCTGCCCTACTTCCCATCCCTCATCTCTTTGAAACGTAAGTTTTTCTGAATATTCTGATTTGCTCCATTTGTGGAGAGGCTAAAGGGCCGTGGAGCCACAGGGGCACTTGATAAGGGGGCTGCCCTTTTGAGGGCAGGAGGAAATGAAGGGAAGGAGGGCCATCCTGGTCTTGGCTTGTGGTTTGGCGGCACCTGCAGTCTCTCCGAGTGGTGGTCCAAGGGCACGGTGGACAGTCTTTGTCAGGCCAAGAATAAAAAATCAATAAATACCAGACCGTGATTTGGGACTACATGGGGGTAGCCCAGGCCACCTGAGAAGCACGAGGTGGACGTACCCACACCCTCCCCACCCCACTACCCTCCCAGAAGCAGCCACCAGCCCCCCGCCCCATGCAAGCCCCACACAGAGCCAGGAGGACCCTGGGCACCTAGTCCTGGCCACATTTTTGTAAAAATACTGTATTTTCTCTGAGCTCAGTTTTTACTTCCACGATTTGGGGGAGGATGTCATTTTGCTTCTTTCCTCCTCAGGGAGTATGATGATACAGTAAGAGGAAAGAGTAAAACACCTTGGAAGCATGTGAGCTACAGAAAATGACAGGATTTTTATCGAATCCCACTTCGAAGCTGCAGTGCGCGCCCCTCCATCCATCTCTGGCCACCTTGACTTCTCTGCTCCCCCTACCCCTGCACTCCGCTGCTGGTTGCTATGCACTTCCTCCTGGAAGCATTCCTGGATGAGGCAGGAGAGGCCCCCGCTGTCCCCCCCCATCACTACAGGGGAGCTGGTTTCCTTACACATCTGGGACCACCACACACTTCTTTACCCCATAGAGCAGGGTGTTTCCGGGATGAACTCTGCCCCTCCTAGTTGGATCTAATCTCCATCACCAAGTTGGCCTGCAGGCACCTCAGGTTGCACTACAGAGGCAGATGGAGAAGGAGCAGGATTGGAGATTTTGAAAGAAAAGGACAGAGACTCGGGGCAGGGAACAGCCCAAATCTAAATGGAAAAACAAAGAGAGCTTGTTTTCCGAGTCTTGCCCTTTTGTTGTCCCTTCCCTGGGCTGCCCAAGGCCCCTCCCCAGCCTGGTCCCCATATTCTGAGCCTGCATCCCTCCCTCCACATCCACTACCAGGGGCTTCCAACACCCACTGCCTTGGCTAAGAAGCTAACTCACCCCAAAGCATGAACACCCCATGCTGACACCCTGAGATAATCTAAGTGAAAGCATTTTGAAAACTTAAAGGCTCTATAGACATCACTAGACGTGCATGTTTACAGGGAAGGAGGCTTTGCCTGAAGGAACACCATCTAATAGTGGGCGCCGTGCACTGAGATAGGCAAGGGGGGAGGTGCTGGAAGGTGGAAGTTTTTTCCAGACCCTTCAAATCATGCCACACTTCTCAGACAGGGTGGCAGGAATCTTCAGGGTCTCAGCAAAGGTTCAGAGCTAGGAGGGGCCTCTAAATAGGGCAGAAGGGTAAGAGGAGGATGTGGCGAGCTAGCGGGGGTGAGAAAAGCTCAGACAGTAGGTGATGGTGGGAAAAGTGGAGCAAAGGGACCAGGACACACAGTCAAGAGCCAGGCAGTGCCAGGCTGGACAGAGAAAGAGCAGGAAGTGGACTCCCCAGGCACAGAGGAGGACGAGGTGAGTTATCAGGACCCGAGAAGCTTTCCAGAGCCTCCAAGAGAGGCAGCAGCAAGAGGAGGTTTCCCGTGGGAGCTGGGCTTCCAGGCAGCAGGGCTCTCCCTCGAAGTTTCTCTCATGGCATCATCACTGTCTCATTACCAACCACTGGCAGATGAGTGTGAGATGCCCAGAAAAATAGGGTAGCCCCCGTCACCAGCCTTCCGAGGCCACTGCTTCCAGCAAAACCAGACAGGCCAGGGCTGCCCTGAGGGGAACAGAGCAGCCATGCCCTCCCAGGCTGAGGACAAGACACCGGGCAGGGGTGGTCCTACTGACAGGCAGGCCCTCGGGAGCCTCAGAGCCACCTGAGCACTTTCAGATTTTGAGAGGCTCACCTGGAGCCTCGCAAGCATCCTGGGATGGATGGATTTCATTTCAGAGTCAACCCTTCCCCTGAGGTCTCACCCTGCATTCTTGCATGAATTTGATCCAGGACAACAGTCCAAATTTGAGACGCTAAACACAAAATTTGGACCCCATGGCCCTGCTGATGGCCCCACCCTTTGCCCCATAGGTCCTGCTGAATGTCACCTTTCTCAGCCCCCGAACGCGGCCAAAGTGACAGAAGGACTGCCCTCCAGTCCCCTCCCCGCTAAAGGACCATCTGCCGATCTGCCTCAGCTCTGCCCATCTCACCGCCTTGCTCAAAGGCAGCCCTCTCTCCCCTGATGTGCAAATGCCCGCTTCCTGAAGATGATACCGCCACAGTCTGCATCCCTGCCTTGAACCTGGATAATAAGCGTTAACTGGCCTCCCTGCCACTCATCTTCTCCACTCCCATGCAGCTCTGATCTCCACTCACCATGCAGCTGGTGACAATTTACTCCCATGCGGTGGCTTCCCACTCTTCTTAGGATGAAGACCAAAGTGCCTGACTGGTGCACAGGACCTTTCATCATCTGAGCCCCGCCTACCTGTCTAAGCTGCTTCATCTCCCAACACCCACACACAGCCTACCCTCCCCCTTCCAGCCCCTCCCCCATTGCATTGTCATGTCATGCTCCAGGTACAATTGACCATTGGGAATGGGGGGAAGACAGGGGGGAATGTACATATATATAATCTTCCACGTCTCTATTCATTCTAGAACCATTTAACTTCCCAGGCACTGAATAACACATTGGAAAGACAAGGTAAATAGCACACGCTCCTTCCTGTCAAGCCCTAGGTGCTCCCAAGGAAGGCAGACAAGTAAGGAAGGAAAATAGACTAATAAGGAGATAATTTCAAGAATAAGAGAAGAGCTAAAGTTGGAATCTGAACAAGGACCTACAGAAGTGCTCTGCCTAAAGATATTGGGAAAGGCCTTCCAGAACACTCAACTTTTGAGATGCACCTAGAAAAGATAAGTAAGCATCTTCCAATGGGCAAGAGAGGAAAGGAGATTCCAGGGAGAAAGGCAATCATTTACATGGTCCCTTGCAAACAGCCGCTGGTCTTGGCTGTTTCAGATCATCAACCTCCTGAAAGCAGGGACTGCCTCCCTCCTCCCGCTCCTTTTCCTCCCACATAGTCCCAAGAGGTGGCCACTAATGTGGTGGGATTTGAGGGGCAAAGAAAGGATCCTTCTGGTTTATAGAACACAATTTTTAACATGGCCTGCAAGGCTCTTTACTATCATTCACGTCAATCTTCCCCATGTCAATTATTTCCTGCCAGTCACTCCATACACACACACACACACACACACACACACACACACGCACACACGCACACACACACGCACGCACAGACACACACGCGCACACACATACCCTGGAAACACTGAACTACTTGCAGCTTCTAGAAGGTGACCAGCTTTTCCTGATCTTTAGTCTTTGGAGTGGTTCTCCCTTCTGCCCTAAATGTCTCTCCTAAATGCGACAGCCATCGCAAATCCCACTCTGCTAACATGCATGGTTCGCAAGTTATAATAACATTAAAGCAGGAGAGCAACATGGTTAGATACATCAGAAAGATCACTCTGGCTATGGTGAGGATAAGTGGAGTGTCAGGGGAAGGATGGATGGGCGGATGGATGGATGGATGGATGGATGGATGGATGGATAGATGGATAGACGGTAGGATGGATGGATGGATGGACAGATGATAGGATGCATGGAGAGATGATAGGATGGATGGATGGATGGATGGATGGATGGATGGATGGATGGATGGATAGATGGATGGATGAATAGATGATAGGATGGATGGATGGATGGATGGATGGATGATAGGATGCATGGATAGATGATTGGATGGATGGATCCCTAACTCCTTTGCCACCACAGGTGACCTTGTATAAAACTTTTATTTCACTAGTCACTCTGCTACTCAAAACCTCCATTGTCTTGGGGCTTACAAACAACTTGGGATTCAAAGACTTCCATATCTGGCTGTTACATATCTCTGGTCCCTAATTCATCCATCAGATAATAACATTCCTTTTTAGCCAGACCTGCCTCCAAACTGATTTTCACTCTGTGCCTTTGCTCACACAGTCACCCCTGCTTGGAATGTTCTCTCCACTTGTCTAAATCTCATCCAGAGAAAGTCCTACTCCTACACCAAGCCTTTCCTAACCACTTAGGAAAGTCCTCAAGAAGTTCAGAAAATTTGCCTTTTTTATCTGTGTATTCCTAGCACAGAACTCTGGATGCAATAGGGGCTCAGTAAACATTTGGAGATAACAATACAGGGAATGAGAGAATCCCTTCTTGTGAGTGAATGAGTGGAGTGCCCTCTGAATTGGGCACAGACCTTCCCTAATCATAACAACAACTACAACACTAACAGCTGGCACCCGACATGTGCCAGGCACTGTTCTGAGCACTTTCCATGTATCGACTCATTTAGTCTTCATGGTAATGCCATGAGATCGGTATTATTGTTGTCCCCACTTTACTGATGAGAAAACAGGCATAGAGAGGTCAGGTGAGTTTCCCAAGGTCACCAGCTAGTAAGTGACATACTCACAGTCTACACTTCTAACCACTAGGCTCTACGGTGCAAAAGAAAGAGGGACAGCCAAGACTACTCCATTCGTCCTTTGCTACCTGGACATTCTTAACATCCCTCACCTCTTTAAAAAAGGCTTTTAAGAAACAGCATTTACAGTCAATGCTCAGATCCAAGGTCCTAAAAACGAAGACCAGGGACAAAGAAAGGTATAAGAAAATCATTTCAGGAAGTGCTTCCCACCATGACAAAATCCACAGATCGGGACTTAGATAAGGTGCCCAAATGAGACCTATTCATTGGCAGCCCATCCTACACTGTGGTTTGAAGTGTGAGACTGATGAGACTGAGGTATAGATGCCCTTCCCTCTGTGTCATGGGGATGTGGCCCGTCTACAACATAACTGGTCAAAGCTGTTCTGTTAGCTAGTTAATTATAACCTGTTTTGCAAGTACATTAACATGAAAGAGCATGAAGATGCAACTGTGAGCAAACTGTAATCCTTCCCCCAGCCCTCTGCGCGCGCACACACACACACCCCACTTTCATGAGGTTGACTGACTCCTCTCTTGGGTATACAGCCCTCATCCTCCTCCTTCACCCACAAACATCTCCCATCTCTGACCCTTCTCTTCCTCCTGGGTGTAACCAAGACCGATGATCTCTTTCTTATTCCCTTCTCTCCAAAGAAGGTGGAACAGATTTCTGTTGCCCAAAATGTACTGGCCCTAAGGTTAATGCCTAAGACAGCTCTTTCAATCATAGCTCCCCGCTGAAGCTGCTGGAGCCTGGATGAATCTAGAGGGATTCAGCCTATGTGAGGGATATGGATGAACCTGAGATTTTTATAAAACATCCCAGGCACATTTGTAGTCTATTAGAAATTGCTCAGCAATTTTCTCTATGTTACAGCATTGTTAATGGGTATAAGTACATTCATATCATATAGACAAACCTTCCTCTGCTAGACTGTACTCGCCTTGAGGCTAGGACTCGTGCCTGTCTTCTTCACCACTGAATCCTTAGCCCCAAGCAGGACGACGAGCACGTAATCAGCTTTGGGAGTAGGGCAAGTGCTTTCCCACAGCTTCAGAAAAGGGAAGTCTCGACAGCAAGCATCCTTTGCGATGATAACACCATGCAGAAGCTTGGAAAAATGTTCATGTACACACTTGAGACACTCCTAGGGACTCCCATAATTACTGGGTGGGACTTTAAGGGGGACTGGAGATCCCGTAATAACTAGTGGGGGAAACACTTGGGAGACATCTTTTTTAATGTCTCATAACTTCGCCTCTACTAGGTGTCCTAGCCAAATACAGATTGCCCTCACCAGATGTGTCCTCATTTGCCTATCAGTGAAGTTACAATCAGCACATTCCAAAGGACAGAACTAGGAGAAGAAGTTCTGGAGAAGGAGAAATAGAAGCACCACTCTATGGGGAGGGTAGAGGGCAACGTGCCATGGGAAATCAGACCTAAAATATGAGGATTCAGCGATCAGTAAAAGCGAGGACAAATGGGCACAGAGTGGTTCTCAACCTTGGATGCTCGCTGGAATCACCTACAAAGTTTAAATGAAGGTTAAAACATTGATGTCTGGTTCCACTTCAAGATCCGGACTTATTTGCTTGGGGTGTTCTATTGTGCTCCCAGGGTTGAGACCATTGGTCTATAGAATCACTAACAGAGTCAAAAATGTGAGCACAGACCTAGTCACAGGTCCTGAAATATTAGAAGGAAGAAGCATCACCTAGAATGTGAACAAGGGAAGCTTAGGACAAATAAAACGAAGGGCCACTTAGCACAGTGAAGGTAAATATTTAGAACTAGAGACCTGCCTTGGCCTCAGTGTTAAAAAAAAAAAAGTTGGGTGCTGCTTGAGCCTAGAAGCAAGGGAAGCGTCTCAATGGAGAAGGAAAATCTCCACACTTGGCACCCATGAGCTTGGCCCACTGCTACAGCAGAGATGTGTGCTTCTACCTGGGGAAGGACCCACCCACGCAGCTTCTGACTGTTAAAGTTAGAGCCTTGATCACAAAACCAGCTTGAGAATCAAAAGGGGTAGCAATGGGTCTACACAAGCCAAGTAAAGGCAAATGCTAGATTTCATTAAAGGTAGTTAACTTGTGCCTGATGAGTTGATACACTTTATAAGCATAAAAGCATATCTTTTTTTTTTTTTTTTTTTGGCTGTGTTGGGTCCTTGTTGCTGTTTGCAGTCTTCTCTAGTTGCGTAGTTAAGACTCTGTGCTCCCAATGCAGGGAGCCCAGGTTCTATACCTGGTCGGGGAAATAAGATCCCACATAGCCCAACTAGAGAGCCTGTATACCACAACTACTGAGCCTGCACACTCTAGAGCCCACACACTGCAACTAGAGAAGCCCACGTGACACAATTAGAGACACACCTTATAGAAGAACTGGAGACACACCTACCTGCCGTAACAAACAGGAAGGCACGCATCTTCCTCTGAATTGACAGCACAGATACGTGATTCTCCAGGAGGACCGTAGAGATAAGTATGTAACACCATTGTGACACACCACACATTGAAAAAGCAGCTTTCTTAAAATGTAGCCCTCGGGTAGAATTTTATCATTTCACGTAACTTCAGAGGTTCATAGCCAAGTCCCACAGCTAAACACCTTGGTTACATCCTTCATAATAAAATTTTTATTGGAAAAAAATTTTAATATGCAACCATACCTCTGATTCATGAATTATTTTTATAATTTCTCTTTTTCTCTTTCCTTTAACCCAATGTATTCATTTCATAAAGGTGTGTACTTAAATGCTGCAAAGAATTGAATTCCCTAAGGACAAATCAGATTCAAATTCTGAGTCCCAAAGAATCAAATTGCTTGGGTTTCAAGGACCAGTGAAGTATGTATTTCACATTTAAAAGAAGATTCACAATGCCTTCACTTTCTCTAACTTACACTAGCCAGATATCACTTTTTTAATTTTTTAAATATTATTTTAAAAGACGCAACTGCGCAAATCATAACTACAATTAGGGACCACCTCACACCAGTTCAGAATGGCCATCATCAAAAAATCTACAAGCAACAAATGCTGGAGAGGGTGTGGAGAAAACAAACTCTCCTACACTGTTTGTGGGAATGTAAATGGTGCAGCCATAATGGAAAACAGTATAGAGGTTCCTTAAAAAATTAAAAATAGAGCTACCATATGATCCAGCAATCCCAATCCTGGGCATATATCCCGAGAAAACTATAATTCAAAAAGATACTTGCACCCCAATGTTCACTACAGCACTATTTACAATAGCCAAGACCTGGAAGCAACCTAAATGTTCATGAACAGAGGAGTGGATAAAGACGATGTGGTACATATATACAATGGAATATTACTTAGCCATAAGAGGGAACAAAATTGTGCCATTTGTAGAGACGTGGATGGACCTAGAGACTGTCATACAACGTGAAGTAAGTCAGAAAGAGAAAAACAAACATCGTATGTTAATGCATGTATGTAGAATCTAGAAAAATGGTACAGATGAACTTATTTGCAAAGCAGAAATAGAGACACAGATGTAGAGAACAAGTTTATGGACACCAAGGGGGAAAAGGGAGGGTGGGATGAATTGAGAGATTGGGATTAACATATATACACTACTATGTATAGAATAGATAACTAATGAGAACCTACTGTATGGTGCAGGCAACTCTACTCAGTGCTCTGTGGTGACCTAAATGGGAAGGAAATCCAAAAAGGAGGGGATATATGTATACGTATAGCTGATTCACTTTGCTGTACAGCAAAGACTACCACAACATTGTAAAGCAACTATACTCCAATAAAAATTAAAAAAAAAAAAGATGTAGTATATATACAATGGAATATTACTCAGCCATAAAAAAGAATGAAATAATGCCATTTGCAGCAACATGGATGGACCTAGAATTTATCATACTAAGTGAAGTAAGACAGACAGAGAAAGACAAATAACATATGATATCATTTATATGTTGAATCTTTAAAAATAATATAAATGAACTTATTTATAAAATAGAAACAGACTCACAGACATGGAAAACAAATTTATGGTTACCAAAGGGGAAAGGGGGTGGGGGAAGGATAAATTAGGAGTTTTGGATTAGCAAATACAAACTACTACATATAAAATAGATAAACAACACAGTCCTACTGTGTAGCACAGGGAACTATATTCAATGTCCTGTGATGAACCACAGTGGAAAAGGATATGAAAAAAAATGTGCATGTGTGTGTGTAACTGAATCACTTTGCTGTACACCTGAAACCAACACAACACTGTAAATCAACTATACTTCAATGATAATTTTAAAAAAGATAAAAAGAAGCAGCTGAATCTATTCATCAGCTACTGTCACACCACCTTACCATTCATTCATTCAAGCATTCAAAAACCATTTAATAAGCATTTACCACATACCCTGTCCTGTCCGGGGTGCTGAAACTTGAAGATCTCAGAGCCTACCTGGGGAGACAAATGTCTAAATCTGTAACTTCAGTACAATATAGTAAGTGTGACTGTATCACACCAAACTAACCATTTTTGATAGGCCCCTATGACAGAGACTACAGGCTGCTTACCAAAATGCATGTCCTCCTCTTCTCCCGGAACACACAGCTAGACCATATTTCCTAGCCTCCCTGCTGTCGCCATGAGACTGAATTCCGGCCAGAGGAATGTGAGCAGAGCGATATGTGCTATTTCTAGGCCTGGCCCATAGAAACCTTCCACGCATGCTTCTGTGTCCTCCGCGGTCTTTCCCCCCGCTCAGATAACTGGAATGGCAATTCTCAGGGCCACCTCGGAAGTCATGGCTGAAGTTGGCTGGGCCTCCATCACCTCGGGTCCCTGAAAAGCTTTGTGGAAAAGAGCCACCCCACCAACTTGTTTACCCACCCAGAACTATCACTTTAGCAAGATGTAAACTATTGTTGTATTTTACTCCTTATTTTTTAGCCTATTCGTTGGAGCAGCTAGCTGAGCACTATCTTAATAGAGTGCCCTTCACTATGTGGATAACACTAAATACAGCTGAGCATTACCCTAACGCACCCTTCATTAATGTAGACAATAGTAAGTAACTCCCCTTACAAGTGCAGTAATTCAGCCCAGGGAAATACCATCCACGTCAAATACCTGTGCTTCACAGCCTTGCTCAAACTTCCCCCAACTTGACAGACCGGACAGCCCCCTCACACTTGCAGATGGGGCGAGACTCTCAAAGGTAGGGACCTTTGACCTTTACTGCAGCCTGGCACATAGTAGATGTGAAAAGATGCTGAAAAGATGCTCAGAGAGGGATTTCTGGCCTAAGTCATCTCTTCTGTGCTTTGTGGTTTGGAATTCTGGAGCTTTAGGTGGGTAAATAAGTTGAGAGGATTTGTCACCAGCAGAACTGCACTTTAAGAAATGAAGAAGAAGGGATATATGTAAATGTGTAACTGAATCACTTTGCTCTACACCTGAAACTAACACAACATTGTAAATCCATTATACTCCAATATAAATAAAAATTAAAAAAAAAAGAAATGCTGAAGCACATTATCCACAATGAAAGGAAATGATAACAGAGACTTGGATAAGAGTTGCTCCTGGGACTTCTCTGGTGGTCCAGTGGGTAAGACTCCGTGCTCCCAATGCAGGGGGCCCCTGATCAGGGAACTAAATCCCACATGTATGCCACAACTAAGATCCCAAGTGCTGCAACTGATACCCAGTGCAACCAAATAAATAAATAAATATTTTTTTAAAAAATCAGAAACAATATAATACATGCCCATGTGAAAAATAATATTCTTTCCAAAAAGCTATTAATGAAACTATAGCTCAACAGGCTGGGCAGTGTCTTATATGTCACACAGATACCACTGTGACATTCTTCTTAAAAAGTTTAACAGTGATGAACTAGTCTCCTTTTCTTAGGCAATGAGACCCACATAACTTATCTCTTTTCTGATCTGCCTGTCAGGAGGCTCATGGGTAGGTTTGTGCTCTGATAGAATATGTTTCCAATCTTTCATTATTTAGCATTTAGTTAATTTATCCTTGATTTAAGTTCTATTGTATCTAGGTTTTCCTTTTGTGTGATTTGCTTGAAGATTAATAAATAACAAATAGAAATAGTTACTGATATAGGCAAAAGTAAAAATGGGTTAAAATGAAGTTAGGGTGGGACTTCCCTGGTGGCGCAGTGGTTAAGAATCCATCTGCCAATGCAGGGGACATGGGTTTGAGCCCTGGTCTGGGAAGATCCCACATGCCACGGAGCAACTAAGCCCGTGCTCCAAAACAAGATAAGCCACCACAATAAGAAGCCCGCACACTGCAACGAAGAGTAGCCCCCACTCACCACAACTAGGGAAAGCCCATGTGCAGCAACGAAGACCTAATGCAGCCAAATAATAATAATAAAATAATCTTTTTTAAAGTTCAACTGCTTAAAAAAAGTTAGGATGAAGAATAATTACCAACATTTTAAAAATAGGTATTTTATTTATTTGCATTTAATTTTTTTCACAATGGGCTTGGTTCATTACTTCTTAATTTTTAAGCTATTTTAATCAGTTAATGATGAATAACAGGCTAGAAAGTGGGAATTATCCCTTCCTCAGTAAACCAGTCAGAAGATGTAAGAATGTTTTATACCTGTGTCTGCTACCCAGAGGGAGGATCTGACCCCGGCTGCTTGTGAGAACTGCCATCCTTTCTCAGTTTCAGCACAAGTTAACTTAGTTGGAGAGCTGTCAGCCAGACAGACGTATAAATTATTTTCTTAGAGTTTCTGGTGGAAGGGCAGGGTTGTCAGTAGGAGCCAAAGAAAGACCTCTAGTACATCTTGAAATACCTGAAGTATGGACAGGGCTAATTTCATTGGTGTGGCCTGAAACAAGCCCATACGTGACTCTGGCTCCTCCTTCTCGTGTGGATGTGGCTGCTACACTATTAGATCATCTTAGGGCACCTAGAGTCCTGAATGTAAGGTCCTGAAGGGCCAGTGTGTGCCCTTGTTGATCGCTGTAGCTCCAGAACTGAGCACTGGCTTGGCAGGTGTGCTCTGAACTCATGTGAGCTGCGTGCCCAGGTGCCTGGTGTGCATATCCACAGAAATGAGCATAAGCCAGGTTTGCCAGAGCCCATCAGACCCTGGGCAAGTCCTCTGCCCCCCGTGGGTCAGTCTCTCCCACGTGCCTGTGAACCACAGATGAGGAACTCAGGAAATCTGTGCTCAGGAAGTCATGTCCCAAGCGGAGATTACAGTGGCATCTTGCCTTAGGAGTCTGTTGATGCCAACTCGCCTTTTTGGGCTTGACCCCACTAAATAAACTAACCACGATGATTTCAGATTGGAAGTCACGTCAAGGCAAGGCTTGCCTGGAGTATGACCACAGCACCACCTAACAGCCTTGCAAAATTAGCATCTCCCTAAGGGCCTCAGTTCCATCCACATTTCCCACCCACCCCTCCCTGGCTGCCTCTACCCTTCCCTCTAATGGCTTCTTAAGAACAGAACAAAAGTATCAAGGCAAGGTGGTGGGGAAATGAGTTTGAATTCCAAATTTATCCTTCTCTGATGATTCGGAGGTTAATACAATGTAACGGGTATTTCCTAACCTCTCTGAACCTTAGGTTCCTCCTCAATAAATGGACTTAATACTGACCCCCAAATTTGTTGGGAAGCAAAGCATGGTGTCTGGTATACAGACAGGAGATGCTTGATAAAAGTTACTCTTCCCTTTCTCTTTGAAAGTCAAAAACATACAGCCTGAGCCCCAAGACTCCACTCACTCTCACCCTCTCCCTCTTCCTCCAGGTACTGGGCTTGCCCCCTATTTTTTGGACAGCCCAAGCACATTGCTGTCACGGGGTCTTTCACCTCTCCTGCCTTTGCTAGAACATTCTCCAGGTGTCCCAGTGGCTGGTTCTTTCACTGAATGCAATCTCTGTTCAAACTCCTCCTCCCCAACCACCTGATCACAAATAGAGACTGATTCTACTTTGTAGCTAGAGGCAAGATTCTCATCTCTAGTGGTCAGGTTTCCTTCTCTGTGTACTCTAGGGATGCCAGGCACAGACAAGCTCCTCTCAGCCAGCAGAAGCGTCCACAGGATGGGTGGATTTCCAGAAAATCGGGTCCTCATTAGAGAAAATGAAAGACGAGCTCCACTTTAGTCCCCAGTGCCTCTGGCCCCCTAGCCATGCCCTGTAGTGGAAGAGGGCAGAGAAGGGACAGGGAGAAACTGGACCAGAACCTGAGGCTGGTGTTTGGAACCCATCCCCTCCTTTCACAGCCTCCTCCATCAGCTAGCAAAGAGGCCCAGAGCCCACATAGAGGCAACTCAAAGAGCAGTGCAGATGCCTGGAAAGGACCTTCTCAGATGCTTGGCTTCCAAAATGACGGTGCCTGGCAGGACACAGTGAGGGGGTGATTGGGCCCTGGACGCCCAGCAGTTGGGGCAGGGCTCTGACGTCCGGTCCCAAGAACAAAGCCCAGGCCAGTGCAGGGACCCAGAATCTCATCGTCCTCCAGAAGCGCCCCACCTTGTCTAAGATCCTCTCTCACCTGCCACCTGCCTTTGGGCTGAGACCTAACCATGTTCCATGGGAACTTCTGTCCTGGACCAGTGTCCACATGGCCCCGGGGTGTCTCTCCACACCTGCTCACAGTCTCAGGACTGCAGCTGATGCCTGCCTTCCAGTCCCTTCTGCCCACTGTTCATGCCAATGAAGTGGGCACCCCCCCTCCCTGCCACTCCACACCTCTCTCACAAACCACCAGAAACAAGACACCCAACAAAATCCCTTCCCAAGCAAGGTCAACCCTGCCTAAGGGATCTGTCTACTCAGCATCATTTGGTGGTGCAGCAGGAGCATGTCCTGCTCCCCCAAACACTGCCTTAATTTGCTTTTCCTCTGAAAAATAAAAAAGCCCCCAGGAAAGACTCGCCTGTGTTTCCCTGCACCCGGAGATGTAAATGCCCTTCCTGGGTGTGGGTTTGGATAAGGGCTGGAGGAGACGTCTTGAAACTGTGAAGACTCTCTAGGGATGCAAAAGTCAAATTACAGAGGTTGAATTTGAACCTCTGTCCTCAGCAGACTGTTTCTGAATTAAACCTCGGTTGTTTGCTTCACATTGAGATGCGCTAAACTGAACATCCCCTGACTTGTAACAAGGAGAAGATAAAGAGGTAGGAATTGGTAATTCATCACCAAAAAGCCGCTGCACCAATCCTCTGCCTCCTGTCCTACCTCTCCTCTCCTTGATAAGAAATGAGTGTCCAGGAAACTGCTCGGGTGTCCCCCACCTTCCCTACCCCGGGAGAAAGGGATCAGCTCATGCACCACCCCCTCCAGGATCACCTGGGGTCACCAGTCCTGAGGGGTAGAAATTAGATGCCATCTCCTTCACTCCCAGCCCCACTCCCTCCTACAGCTTGCCAGATGCCCAGGACCAGGGTCCTGGAGAGGGAAGACTCACCACGCAGCCCAGCGGTGGTGGCCATTCTGCGGGCGCACAGGACGGGAAACCCGGACTGCTCCGCGGCTGCGCTGGCGCTGGCGTGTGCACTGGCTTATTCAGCTTCGGGGCTAATTCCATCGCGGCTCAACTCCGTCTGGACGTGCCCGCCCCTGCCTGCTGCCGCCGCCGCCTTCTCCTCCCCCATCCCTCCCAGGCCACCCGGCCTCTGGCTGCTGCGCCCTGGGCGCACGGGCGCTCGTCGCGCCACGTGGAGAAAGGAGCGCGCTGCCTGCGGGAGGGTTGAGTCTGGGACACGCTCGGGTTAATGAAGCTGAGGGTAGAGACATGAAGACTGCTGCTCTCCCCGCCCCTCCTAACCTGGTTCGGGTGTGATCATTCAGCCGGATTACGTCGTGAACCGTCTGGCTGATTAGTTTCCAATCCTGCCCGGGAAGCCTGCTTCCCGCTGCCCTGTCCCTGATCGCCTGGGTGGGGGTAGGAGGCTTCCCCCCACCACCCCCACCCCCCGTACCCTCCCACTACACCTGCCTGCACTCTACCTGTCAGCAGCTGTCCCCACCTTTCTCTAGACTAAACAGAGCAGGAGCGGAGGAACCCTGCCCCAGGGACAGGAAGAGGGTCTGCAAGAAGCAAGGGGAGGAGCAGGTTTTAGAAAAGCTGCCGAGGGAGATGCTGGGACCAGCGGAGGAGGTAGGTGGTGAAAGGTCCATCCCAGGAAAAAGAGGAGTTCTATCCTTCTGGAATGGCTTTGGTACCTAGCCATGGGCCGGGCGGTAGAAGAGAAGACCTCCAAAGAGCCTTTCTGGATAACGGAATCTACAATTCCAAGATACCCCCAAGCTAAACAAGTGCATTAACACCAGGGACCCCGAAACTGAAAAGGTATTATTAACAATACATGTCAGGTGGGCTCTGAATGACCTCGGATGTTCCTGTCTCCTGTGCTGATAAGGGGGGGCTGGTGGAGATTGCTCCCCACTTGATAGGTGAGAAACCTGAGGCAGTAAAGGCGAGCAGAAGGAAAACCAAAAGCAGTGTGTGCCAACCCCGGGCTGTATCCTGGCCACCGTGAGTTACTCATGGCTGATGTGGACCCAGACTTCCTCTGCCTCGGCACCCCAGAGGAAATATTTAATTCTAATAACAGTTCTATGAGGTAATTACTGCCTGTGAGCCCATTTCACAGATGAGGAGACTGCAGTGTGAGCAGTCAGGCACTGTGCCTCTGAGGGCTGTATCTGTTCAAGTCTGTGCTTTAACACGGCTCCTGGCTGCTTGAGACAACACTCTTCTCCATCACTTCTGGGAACCCTCCTCTGTGTGTTTTCAATGTCAACAGGACTGGAAACATTTCCAGCATGGTGGTTCCTTATCCATTCCCTCTCTTCTCTCCTTCTAGCACTTTCTTAGTCCCTTGGTCCCTGCATACTCTCTCCTTGAGGCTCCCCCTAAGACTCTCACTTTAGGGGACTGTCCCATCTGGTCTGAGGGTGACAAAAAAGAGAGTCCCTGAAACCAGAGGCAGACCCACCCTGAAATGCATGCAAAGTGGGGAGAGCTCCTGACACACCCAACTACCAGTTTCTCCTTCTGCATCTTTTTTACCCTGCTCCCTGCCATTTTTTAAAATCAAAGCATGCAATTTTCTGACTCAGCTTTTCTCCTGGTAGTAAATTGTCCTATCTGTAAATATGAGGAGAACTCAGGCTATGGAGGTAGTTGGAAAATTAACACCTTCTACTGAAGAGGTAGCCTCCCTGCTGAGTTTCTCTGTGCCAATGCCTCCAGTGGCACCTCTTCCCCAGGTGGAGTGCTAGGCGATCAGTCAGAAGAGAGACAGGTAATTCTCTGGAGGGATCTGGATTCCTACAGAGATTTTAGAGGCTACTCAAAGTTGGAGGTGGGGTGATGGATGGAGGATGACAGCCTTTGAATTATTGAGCAGTTACATAAAACTTCTCTCCATTCCTCCTTCCCACTACCCGGCTAAACTCCCCACCAAAATGACTCAACACAACCCATGCCATTTGCCTGTAATGTATCTTCCCTGGAGGTTCTTCCCCAGCAGTGACAGAAGCGGAAAGACCTAGAAATGCAGCCGTCACTGGTTCCTGTGAGAACAGGGCCGAACCTGTCAGCACTGGGGGGGGTGTGGCACTAGTGGACTGGCCCAGGAGTCCTTGTCCCCAAGTGAAGAGGAAAGTTAGAAACTTACACTCAGCTAAAAATAACTCCCTGCTTGTTTTGCTTTTGTGAAATATGCTTGCTGCACGGAGAAAAACAGGATGACCTAACAATCCAATGTAACTTTAAGATGTTTTGCTAAAAATGAAATGTTCTGCACCTGCTCTTGTAAGTTTCTGTTTGGAAACTTCCATGCTCTGTAAACATGTGCACTATAAAAGCAAACCTCACCCTGAGCTGGGGGCCCAGAACTTTGAAGCATTAGTTCATCTGGGGCCGCCGACCTAATAAACCTGAGTTCTCCAACCCTCCGAGTGTGGTGCTTCGTTTCTTGACAGACCGATTTCTGCAACACAGGTACCTGGGTTCTGAACCTGGCCCGGCCACCCAGCAGCTGTGTGACTTTTGGCAAGTCACTGAGTTCTCTGAGCTGCTCTTTCCTTTGTAAAGAGGCAGAAAAGGGCAGTGGATGAGATGATGTCTAAATTCTTTCCAGCTCCATCGTCCAGTACGTTCAATGAGCTGAGTCTCTCCTGGGTTAGGAGGATCTTGAATGAAGGCCAGCCCTCCATCAGTTCCCTCCTAGCAAGGATGGGTTCTCTATTCTCGTGGGTGCTCTCTCCCCACCTAGAGTCTCCACCGTCTCACCAGCATATACATGTAAGCTTTTTTCATGAAAGTTTAAGAAAGGACGATCTCTTCTTGAGAGCGACAGCATTAGTTAGTGATTTGGGGACCTGGTGAGGTCTGGTGTTATTTACACCCCTTCCCCGTCCAATAAAGGATCCTGGAGTGGGCAGGATCCTTGGCCTCTGGCATCCACCCCAAAAGAAACTCGGCTCCCTCACCCCCCTAGAACAAAGGAAATCCTCAACATTCTGTCACTAACAGTAGAGATATTTAGGGTCCCCTTTTGAGACCTGATTTCCCCATTTTTTTTCTTGTCACTTTTTCCGTTATTTCAGAGCAATTGACAGCTACTCTGGGACTTTCTCGCTTATTTTACCCTCCCAACTGCAAGAGTGAGACTGATGTTCCTGGTTCCAGTTGAGGAAACTAAGTCTGAGAATGGCTAAGGGGCTTGTTGAGGACACACAGTCAAGTGGAGGCCATATGTGGAACCTGGGCAAGCCAGTGCTGGGAGGGACCACATTCCGCACCTGCCAGCTACGTGTTTCCAGCTGCCCAGCCCCCAGCCTCTTGCCCTCCCAAAGGGGCCGCTGCAGGACACAGGCACTGGGTCAGATGAGGGCTCAGAGGAGCCCCTGCACATGTGGTGGGACTCCTTCCCCCCCACGTCAGCCACACTGGCCAGAGCTGGGCAGGAGCCTGGCCCCAGGGCCCCCCTCTGCTCTGCTCAGAAGCCCCTGGATTCAGAGACTGGAGACCCCGGTGTTCCCGAGCAAATCCCTTCTCCTTCAGCCACTGGGCTGTTTCGGAGGAGGCCTGGCCTTCACTGTCCCCTTCCCTCCCCGTGGAAGCCGAGATGCCACTCTCTCCCCGAGATGGGTGGTGCCTCCTGCAGACCCTGGGGCTCGAGTGTTTCCAGACGGACGGAGCCTGTGCTCCCCTCGCCCCCCTCAGCACCAGCCTCAGAGCGCCAGCCCAGCCTACAACAACCGTCTCAGCCTGGATGAACCGTGAGCCTTTGGCCAGGTGACAGATCGGCCTTTATTGTGAGCCCGGCAAGGCCCGGGAGCAGAGCGCGCGTGCGAGCAGGGGTCTCTGAGCTGGTGGCGTCGGGTGTCCGCGGCGGGGCAGCGCCTCACTGGCTGCATTTCCTGGGGGAGCACGTGCACTGCATGGCGTTGAGGACCACGTGGTGGATGAGGGAGCCGTTGGCACAGCTCAGGGGCACCTGCATGGGCTCTGTGTGCGTGGGCGAGCAGCAGGCGCACTGGTCCTGCACGTCCTCCGTGTCGATGGAGTACAGGGCTTTGCTGGTGCATTTTCCCTACAGTGGGGCAGAGAGAGGAGGCCGCTGAGGGGCTGAGGAGTCCCAGGGTGGGGAGGGCCCTGGGGCAGCCTGCTTCCTCCACCTGTCCTCCTCCAAGCGAGCAGGCCTGGCCTCGCCCAGAGAAATCCAGGCCAGCCAGGCAATGTGTAGACATAGCTCTCGGGAGGTCTGAAAGGCCTGTGCTGATGGAACGCTCACACCCAAGCCCTCTAGCTGCAATTTCTATGCCTGATTGATTGTCAGGAAACATAGCTCCCATCTTTCGTAAGTAACTCTCCATTCTCTTCAAAGGACATGTTGAATCACTGCTCAGTTTTTTTTCCTTCTGGGGTCAGAAGTTCCCAGTTTAGAAAAGAAAAAAAAAAAAAAGCTCCCAGTTTCTTTCACTGAGGACCTCTTACCTGGCAGTAGTGAATGTCCACTTTCTCTTCAGACTGACAGTCTCCCACCTTGACGGACAGCCTGGCAGTGATGTCCTTGCATTCAGCCTCCTCACCTACAGGACAGGTGAGAGATGGGACCTGTTCTTCCATACAATACTCTCCAGCCCAGTTCCCTCATTTACTGGAAAGAGGTCAATTTCACAGTAACCAGATCACCAAAGCCAGCCATGCGGAGGGCACGTCTACGGTCCTGGCTCCCCTCAGCGTCTCCTGGCTCTTCATATTCAGAGATATAGTTATCACGGGGTTTAACTCACTTAATGGCGCAATTCTGATTACAGGAGGAGCCTAGATGTGCTGTGCTTTAGCGAAGTCGATGGAGGAGACTTATTTTTATATAACTGTAGACGCTAAAAACCATAATGATCAGAGCAACCCTCTTGTGCTTTTAACTATATCCAAAAGCTAATAGGCAATGAAGTAGCCAATAAATACAATTAATATCTATCCATCCCTGCAAATGTCATTGTCTCCGTGGGGGCTGATTCTAGGAGCCCTTATGGAGTCTCCCCTTTGGGTATAGCTGTCTCCAGGCCACTGGCATGGGTTTCCTTACATACAGGGGTTAATGGCATTCAGATCTGAATCTCTGCTTGGCCCACTGATAGTTCTAAAATTTAATGCCAGCTCACCACTGCCCATCCAAACGCTGGGAGTTTTCCATGCGTAGATGGCTCCAAATCTAAACCAACCTTAAGTACATATTAGCTGGCCTCCCAGCTTCCAAATAATGTCATTTGAAAGTGAAAGCCTACCAACCACATGAAGAGGGTGAATAAGGAAAACATATTGAGGCCAACACACTATATTCTTTCGCTGTAGATTTAAATCCCTGAGTCTGGCCTCTTTTACTTATGGAGGGTCCCCACCTCCTGAAAGCACAGACCAACACAGGCCCCTTTCTGCCTTGCTGCTGGTTTTGCAGGTAATAGCCTCAGAGAGAATGCATCTCCTCTGATGGTTTCCTGACCTCACATTCTTCCACCATGCAGACAGGAGCCATAGAAAGAGATGCTTTCAGACTGTGTTTCAGCAACCTGCAATGTGGTGACAGCAACTACAGGGACTGGCAGAGTGAGCTCTCAAGAAAAGAATGAATGACTGAATGCTGAAGGTATTCGTGTTTTCACTCTTCCTTTACCCCAAAATAAACATAGGAACATGGGCCCACGAACCCCAAAACAAACAAAGAAAAGCCAGCTAAACTAAAACAAAGCCAGCCGCTGCCTTCCCTTCTCTCCGGGATGGCTGCACGACACCCAAAGACTAGAGGCATATAGAGTGTCTGCTCTGTCGAGATTGTGAATCAAGGTGCCTGTCTTCAAGGAGCTCCAGTGGCCGAGAGAAGACATTCTCTCGTGATAGGGCTGTGACCAACCCAAGACTCCGAGAGGGGAAAGGCGGGTAAGAGGCTAGAGATTGTCAGGAGTTTGGAAGGAAGGAGGAAGAGACCACTTCGCAGGCATCTGAAAGGGGACTTGAGCAGGGGGCAGTCCGAGGACATGCAGGGCGGGGTGGCCATTCCCTGCAGAATGGAACACAATGACTGCAATATCTTTCTAGAATAAAGTTCACTCCAAAGAACTGTCCCTGGACTGGACCAGATGGGTTTCAAGGGACAAGCTATTGGTAAAGTACTTACATGTGTCACAGCACGTGCCTGGAATTTTCATGATTTTCCCCTAAGAAAACAGCAAAGCCCTAGATTAGGCACGAATAGTACACAGTGGACACTTTCAGCCACTCCAGGCCAAGTCCTGCCTCTGGACTCACAGCCCTGAGCTTAAGCTCCCAGATGTAAGTGGGCTTTCCCATCACAAATGTGAGCACACTGACCACCCCACGCAGCCAGGCTGAAATGATTCTGATTGTTCCGAATTCTCTTCCAGTTGAGTCAGCGGGATCATCCTTCCCAGGTGAGACTGGAAATCCGTTTTCTCTCTCACCTTCCCATTCAAGGATCCCAGATCCAGTCTCCCCCAAGGGCAGGTATTTTCTTAAAGCATCGTATCATTGAGAGAGCTTTGCCTTTCCACAGGCTTTAATTCTGTAATTTGGTTGATTTTTAAACTAGGTCAGGGTGCTCCTTGGACACGGGGATTCACGGCAGAGCTTGACTGCTGTTCAGAAGAACCTTCTTCTTAGAGTCAAAGATGTAGACAGTCAAGAGGAAAGCAGGGCCTGAGCTCCGGCTACTCACCCCCTCGGCCAGACATTTGTGTCCATCAAAGGGCGGGCAGCCCGTGACCCTCTTCTCCCAGATGAACTCGCCTCTCTTGTCAACTCTGCAGAAGTGGTTGTCACAGCCGTCCTGCAGCGTCTCGTCTCGCTGAAAGGGAAGAAGGGAGGGGGGCAGAGCACATTTGAAGACGGTGTTGGGGTTACAAAGCCACTTCAGACCATGACCTTGACTCCTTGGAGTTGTTGACACAATTCGAGGACTATGGAACAAGACTGAGACAGTGTGTGCAAAGTCTTCACACCTAGAACCCAGAATAGAGGTGGCGTCCAGTTTTACAACTTATTGACTGGGAATAGGGCTGCATACGTGCAGGGAATCCCTAAACTCTTCTGACCACTTAACAGCTTAAAGAATTAAGACACAGTGAAGGCAAATTAGTCAATCAATAACTGAACTAGAGGTGAACCAGGTACCACCTCCCAGACCCACCAGCCCACTCTGGCTTTCACAGGTCCGAGTCTGTGTCACCCTGATTGCCAGTCCAGTCTCATAGGTGATCAAGGCTGGAGAAAATCTTAAAGATCAACCAAATCCCAGTCATGGGGCTCTACACCAACTACACTCTTGTCAAGGAGAGTGACAAAATAATTAAATCAAAGAGAAAATTCTGTACCTTCTAAAGGTTATCCATCTTTTCTTTATAAAATCAGAAATAGGTACAAAAAGTCAATATCGACCCAAACTTAGTCCCTCTTTCCTGAAGAAAAGATCTCCATATCTCAATAAAAGTTCTAAAGAAAAGAAAAGAAAAAAGAAAAGAAAAGATCCCCAAATAGGAAACCAGATGGTGATCAGAAGGGGACTCCTGAGTTCAACGTGCCCCCACCTTCAGCATCATGATCTGTCCTCCTCGTAGCTGAATGGTGCAAGCCACAGGCTGGCATCTCCCACAGCACTGGCCTTGAATCTTCTCTTCCTTGTAACCCTGTATCCAGGAGAAAAAGCAGCCTCAGTTAACCTCCCCCAAAGATCCCAATCATAAGCAGGCCAAATGGTAAATGGTTTCATAACCCAGTTGCTCAAACCAGAAATCTGGGGGGGTCATCCTGGTCTTCTCTCTTTTTCTCATTCCCCCACCCCAGCCCTACCCCACTCATCACCAGATTTTGCCAAAAAGTGCATCTTGAATTCATTCACTGCTTCTCATTCCAGGGTCCTCTGTCGTCACCTAGTTCAAGCAATCATCCTCCCCCACTGGACTCTGTCACAGTCGTGACTGCCTTCCTGATCCATCCCTCCCGCCTACAGTAGGGAAAGAAGCGGCAGCTTCCAGGCAGCAGGATTTCACTGTTTTACCAAAATGCCCCCCAGTCTGGGAGACAACATAAGGTAACCAACTTTTTATTTTGCAAAGTATTTTAAACCATGTTAACAAAATAACAACCAAAAAGTGATCATCAGTGGTCTCCTCCCTCCATTAAAATGAAAGCTCTTTTCACTCTTCCCCCCCGCCCCCCCACCCCACACACGCAGAAGCCGAACCAGGAAGAACAAAGTCTAGTAAAGTTTTCTTTGTTTGCTTTGCTTTGTTTGTTTGTTTTTCAGGCGAGGCTTTATTGGGGCCCCTGCTGCAACAAGCGGGGAACGAGAACAAGTAACAGGTACCCATGCTCACTCCCTCCCAAAGAGGGGGCAAGCTGGTTCCTTACACGGGGTAAAGTAGGGGTGTTTAAAAGACTAAATTTCATTCTGTGAAAACCAAATACAGTGTCATTCTTTTTTTCATCCTGCTGCATTTAGTAATGACCACTTAGAGATTCATTCCTTGGGGTCCTGAGGTTTTTCTCCTATGAACATCTTCCAGGTCAATTTGGAGCCCCAGAGAGAAGACCTGGTCCTCTCACATGGCTCCCTTGTTAATTGCACGTGGACTGACGGCTCCCAACCAGCAGGGGAGGTTAGGAGTTTATGAGGGGCCACTGAACTCACTGGGGAAGCCACAGAGAAAACACACAGGCAGGAAGACACTGCTGACATTTGAGGCCATCAGGTAGTATTTCACTGGTGAGTTTTAACTGTGTTTTCAAAAACGCACAATTCCTAGAAGGTGTGGACCAAGGTGGATGGGAAAGGAAGAAAGAGCTGGGAAAAAACAGCATGAGTGCATGTGAGTGGTTACAGTCAGAAAGAAGAAATAAGGGACTTCCCAGGTAGCGCAGTGGGTAAGAATCTGCCTGCCAATGCAGGGCACGTGGGTTCGATCCCTGCCCCAGGAAGATACCACATGCTGCGGAGCAACTAAGCCCATGCGCCACAACTACTGAGCCTGTGCTCTAGAGCCTGTGAGCCACAACTATTGAGCCCATGTGCTGCAACTACTGAAGCCCACGTGCCTAGAGCCCGTGCTCTACAACAAGAGAGGCCACCACAATGAGAAGCCCGCGCACCACAACTAAGAGTAGCCCAGCTCGCTGCAACTAGAGAAAGCCCGTGTGCAGCAACGAAGACCCAACACAGCCAATAAAATTAATTAATTAATTAATTTTTAAAAAAAAGAAAGAAGAAATAAAATGAGGCTTAAATCAGGCAAAATTTCATAGGAGCATGGATTTGGGCATTTTTTAGTGAATGTTAGAAGAAGAGACTAGGAAACACCCTCCACTCAGCAAGCCCAAGGAGAAATGTGCCCAAAATCTTTACAGGAGAAGTGAGGGGTGGGGGACAAACGGAGGAGGGGGCTGCACAGTGAAGGGACAGGGTGGTGGAGGCACAATCCCCCCCAGCCAACAGAGGCAGAGGGCACGGTGAAGCCAAGAACAGGGAACGATGGTGAGCGCTGTGGGAGGAGAGGGACAGCAGGAAGTGGAGGAGGGGGTGGGAGGTGACAGGAGGTGGGGAATGATTTCAGAGGTGCAGTGGGACTGGGGAAAGAGGAACAGGAGGAGGACAGGGAGCAGGCAGAACCCACTCACCGGAGTAAACAGAACAGACCCTATGAGGCGAGAACACAGCTGCACAGGTGACAGGCTTGTCTGAGCCCTACTGGGCTTCCGGCCACTGCTGATGGGGAACGCACTGCACGGTGGCCAGGCGGACATGGAGGGAGTGCTGACCAGGCTCTCGCTGGAGCAGCCAATCAGGAGCGGCCAGGTGCCCAGCCAGCCACAGAGGTCGCTTGCTCAGGTCTGAGCGGCCAACTAGCCCTGCTCCCCGTGTCCAGGGATGCCCCCCAAACTCTCCTCAACCTTTTTCATAAACTACATCGGCTGTTCAAGGACCCCAGCCTTATCTCCCTGCTGCCCTTTTCTAACTCTTGCTTATCTGCCAGGCTGTCCCCATCCCCCCTCCTGGGAGGTCACTGCCCAAGGTCAGCCCATGGTCCTGCTCCCTGAGGAGGCCTTCTCAATGTTCCCGGTCAGGGTCACCTCTCTTCCTCAAGCCTTCCTTCGTCTCTACCACCCACCAGTACAAACACCAGCTGCTGGGCTCCTTTCAGGTATCAGCATCATCTCCCCTGGAGGAGACGGAGGACTCACCTCTCTGAGGAGGCTAACAGTTCCATCGGACGTCGGCAGTTCAAACAGACTGACCTAAACTTGACCCATCACGGCTCCCCACTTGCAGGAGGCCTCACGGAGGCCCTTCATGGCAGAGGCACATGACGGGACCAGGTAAGGATGCTGAGCTAGAATGGGGGCATCAGAGGCAGAGCTCAGCAAAGGCTGAGAGCCACACAGCAGGGCTAATCTTGGGGCTCTCATGAGGGAGAACGTGAGTACAGTGCCCTGGGGAGACATAGGGATTTGGGCGGCAAGGAAGAGTACACACACCAAAAGGGGCCGTGGATTTAAATATATTTAGAAATCTATCTAGACTGGATTCTAAAGCTGGATTTCTATAGATGCAGGGGAGGTGGCTGTGCCACCATCTGACCACCAGAGGGCACTGGTAGAGAGCAGGACACACACACACACACACACACACACACGGCCCCCCTCCACACACACACACCCTAAAACAACTGGAATTTTAAATTAAAAAAAGCAAAAATGCATACTTCGCTGGCTTCTTTCCAACTGAGGCAGGAATGTTCTCCTTGAGCCATTCTATCAGAAACAGCCGTGTCTCCTAGAGACCCCTTCCCTCCCTGTGTATGTTACTAAGCCCCTACCTGGTGCCAAGTGCCATGCAGGGCACAGGTGCAGAACACTCCCTGTCCTCAAGAGCACTGACCGCACCAGCACGAGTGCTCCTCATTCCTACCCCCCCCCCCCATCGCCCCTCCCCACTGGCCACTGGGCAGTTCCTCTGATGAAGGATTCCTCCCGGACCCCGCCCAGACCCCGCCCATTGCCCCACCATCTGAAAGAGCGATTATTATATTCTGTGCATCTAGCTCACAAGAAGCTCATCTGACCAGCTGTATTTTCTAAGACGCAGAGGGCAGTTTGCGGAGGAAACCAAGGCGTCCACCTGAGCATTGGGTCCAGCTCCCTGAAATGGGTCTGAGTCATGATTAGAAGAGTGAAGTGCACACTTTCCTCTACCCAGCTAGAAAATGATGATTCCGCTTCCCAGAACTCCCCCTCTGGAGGTGCTCAGAGCAAACACAGTCATCTTGACCTGGCAAAAACGGGGTGAACTATTTTAAACCACCTCAACGTCCAATAATAAAGGTATATGTTGAGGCAGATCCCCTCCAAAGAATGCTGTGTAGAACTCTCACACAGCAGTGTCCGATAAATAATTGTGGACCCACTAGTAAGTGTTGGATATCTGTTGACTAATTGTTAATGTTTTCAAAGAACGGTAGTGATGTCAGCCTGTGCAAACACAGGAGGAAAATGTTTAAAATTTCCAAAACTAAATTATAATTATTTCTGAGAAATGCAGTTTGGGGAGCTGACTTTTAGTCTCTTCCTTACAGTTGCCAAATATTGTCCATAATCAGAACATCACGAACGCTTTCATTTAAAGCGCCCGGTGAGGTCCCATTGCTTGGGTCCCACAAGGACCCGTCCACCCCCCAGGCCCCCCACGACCCTCTCTTACCACAGGGCAGGCCTCGCAGTTCGTCTGCTTGCACTCCACCTTGAATCTGGAGATGAGCCCCGTCTGGACGGTGCAGCTACAGGTCGTGCACACGTCAATCATCAGGCTTCTCCCGGGCTGGAACCAGAGGGGCGGGGCCAGGGTCAGGCCTCCCGGCACCCCGACTCCCTGACCCCCGACCCTCCCACTCACCTCAGCCCCATGAGCTGTCTGCCTTAGGTGTGGGGGCCCGGCTGCCCAACGCTGCCAGGACCCATCACCCCAGTTCACCTCCTGTCCCCGGAGGCCCGCTCCCTCTCCCGCCCCCCACCTCAAGGATGCTCTGGTGAGAGTGAGGGCTTTTCCGGCAGAGACGGAGCTGGCGCAGAGAGAGAGGGGACAGACGGGAGCTGCACAGAAGAAATGCTCATGCCTGGGGTGGGGGGCAGGAGGTGAGAGCTAGAAAGCGGGGCCCAGGCCCTGGAGAGTTAGGGGCTCCGCTCCAGGCCACCTGGGAAGCCCTGGAGGAAACGAAAGTGTGGGTGGGGCAGGTCTCTCTGGTTCCTTTCACTTGCACTTCCAGGTGGCTGAGCTGCCCACCCTTACCACAGCGCGCTGTCCCTGCACCCCAACATGCCCTGGAGGAGGCGGCAGCTCACCTCAATGATGGTGCTGTTGAGCACGCAGGCCTGCACGGGCTCTGGGGAGAGACAGGCGCAGGCGTGAGAGGGCGGAACACAGCACAGCCGGCGCAGACCCGAGACCTGCTGCTCCCCCTGGGCTGGGCCTCCCTCCTCCACCTGCCCGTCCTCCTCCCCACCCCACGCCACCCGCCGTGGGTCCTTCTGCCAGAGCCCACGTGACCATGCTGACCCCAGGCCCGCAGAGGAAGGGCGGCTGCCTCCTCCCCACTCTGGAGGCCTCGAGGGGAGGGCCCTTGGTTAAGTGCTTCACACTGAAAGGGTGAGTGGGAGGAGGTTCGAACTTGTGAAAGAACGAAATTCTAGTTTGGAAACTTTAAGTCCCAAGATAAAATCACACAAAGAATTTACGGCAGGTGGTGGTGAGCTGGCTGTTGCTGCTGCTGTTGGTTGTTTGGCTGGTTGGTTGGTTAACTGGTTGATTGTGTGGTTGGCTGGTTGGTTGGCTGGCTGGTTGGTTGATGCAGTTAGAGGGAGGGGCAGTTGGAATACCTTTTCCAGCTGAATGATTGAGAAGGCGTCTCCAGAATCAGAGAAGCCTGGGTCCGATCCCAGTTCTACTATTCAGGGAAGTGAACTGAGGTATAATGGTACCCACCCGGTGGGAACTGTCATAAGGATGACATGAGACAAGGTGCAAAGCCAGCACTGAGCACAGTGATGACCTTCAGGAAATTGTCCCACTTCCCTCATCTGATCTGCTTTCTCCCCAGAGTGTTAGGAACAGACGGGAAGATTTCATCCTGCCTGTGTCCCTGAGCGGCTCAAAAGGCAAGGATTCGGGCGCCTTAGAGGAAAGAGAGCCTTCAAGGCGGGCCTGGCAGCACGTCTTACCACAGCGACAGGTGGGGCAACAGCCCGAGGTCTGACAGTTCATCTGGAAGCCCAAGGGACAGGTGGGGACATCCAGCTGGGGGCACGAAACGTTCCTCTGTTGCACGAATACCTCCTCCTTGACTCGGACACACTCGTAGATGAGGCAGGGGTCCTCGGGGGAGGGCCAGTGAGCGCCAACCTGTGGTCAGAGCACCCGAGTCGGTCTGGGAGCCAAGCTCCCATAGGAGTGGGCGGGCCCCTCAGGAGCTGGTGTCGGCCCTGGAGGTGAGCGCGGCGCAAAGGCTAAGCCCTGCCCACAGGATGAGGCCCACAGCGGGAGGGAGTGACAGCTCACCCGGGTCCTTCAGTGAGTCTGGGTCAGAGTCACCCTGACCAAGATCCCAGCTCAGAGCCCAGTGTGTTCCCAAGAGAGAGTCTTGAGCCACCAGAGGAAGCACCTGGGGACACCTGAGGATGCTCTCTCCGCCCTCAGCTCGGTTGGGAGCTGACTGACCAGGGATGGCTGCATGGGGAGGTGGCAGAAGGAAGATACAGAGGAAAACTCAGCCCGGCACCAGCCTCGTGCTGCTTCCTCTGGTACAGGGAGCCGGGAAGACCAGGGATGCTGGTGTCTGACCCTCGGCCCTGCAATCTGCCCCGAGCTTCCAGCCCACACACAGGTGGCCTGTCCCCAGGGCTGGATCCACAGGCAAGGAGCACTGAGTGTCCAGAACACCATTCAGAAGGTCCCTGCAGAGGTTCTGCCTGGACAATGCGTGACCGCGAGCACGGTCTATGTGAACCAGCTCCCAGACACCCGAGCGGGGGGCGCCTGGTGACATCTCCCGGCTGCCGTCCCCTTTCTTCCCTTTCCAGAAGAGAAGCAGAAAGTGCAGCAACTGCAGCCTCTCTCTTGACTCCCCTCTCCTCGCCGTCCCCACACCTTCCCGCGGCAGGCCACGCCCCACTCGGATCATCTACCTGCCAAACTCTGGATGCTCAAGAGGACCTGTGCCTACCCACACCCGCTGGTCCCTCTGTGTTCCCAGAGCCACTGCAGACTCCCTAGTCTTGTCGGCAAGACGGAGGCTTGAATTGGAGGGAAACTCTTTTGTAAATACTGATGTGAGTCAGAGCCGAGGGAGCCCCATAGGGAGGTGAGGGACCAGGGCGGCATGAGGCACGGCAGGTGGGGGGCAGGATGCTGAGCCTCAAAGGGACCAGCTGTCAGCCCCCACCAGGATGGAGCAGCCTCTGACCCTGGGGAGGAGGTGCAAAACCAGCCTGATTCCAGGATGGATGGGGAGCAGAAAAACTGAAAGTTTTTGGGAGGAGGGACGCAGCAGGGAAATGCACAGGTACCGGGATCAGAAGACGGAGATGGGAACCCTTGTGGGAAACTCATCGAGTGCTTCTGTCACCACTGAGGAGGAGGAGGAGGGGGAGGAGGCCGGTGGGCTGGGGTAGGAGATGAGCATGTTCAGGGCAGGACAGTTAACCCTTTGCCCTCCTTCTAAACAGAATGTGTTTTGGTCTCACTGGAGGACTCAGGAGGGGAAGGCCCCTAGGTGCACCTCACCCCCTCCCAGCACCCACCTCCTAAGGATTCCAGGGCTTAGCATCCCCACTTCACCTTTATCCATCAGAGTAAAAGGACTGCTAGCATCCTGGCATCTGGGCTAAGACTCCCGGGGAAGGATCCTCTGTGTCTCAGAAAACGGCTTGATGAGTGTCCACAGCCAAAGTGAGAGCCTTCTGGGCCATGAAGGAGAAGCTACCCTGCTCTGCTTCGGGGGAGCGGATCTTGCTGGGGTGGGGTGGGGGGCTGGGCAGGAGAAGACAAGGGTGGGGAGATGGTCGGGGGCTGCAGCCGGAGCTGCAGAAGTAGCTCAGGGGCTCCAGGAACAGAAATTCAGTTTGCTTCTCTGGCCTACATCTCTCTCCAATAGAAATCAGTGAAAAGGTCAGAGGTGGCCAGTGCGGTACGAGCAGTATTTGCCGCCTATGCAGGTGGCAGGTGGCAGGCCCACAGCACAGCCCTGCACCAGCCACCAGGGGAAGCAGGTCCTCAGATTCACAGGTTAAACAGGAGAACAGAACCCCCACCCACAGGAGTTCACACAACTCACAGGGAGGGAATTGGGCTTCTCCCAAATCCACACAATGGGAAGTTTGGGGCAACCTTAACTAGTTCCCCAGGAGCAAGGTAATCCCAGCTGACATCTGGATAAACCAACAGCCACATTAAACTCTCTGTGGGGAAAGCAAAAGGCAGGGAATGAGCTTCTACTTTATGGCTGAAACCAAGGCCAGCACTGGACCCCAGATGGACAACCAGGCTGGTGAGGCCCCTGCCCTCCGTCCTACCCTCCCTGGCCCAGACTCACACTCTTCCAGTAGGACTGGGAGTCTCCCCGCGGGGAGCCAGTCACCACCTCGCAGGCAGACGGCAGGCACCTTCCACAGCACTCGCCTTCATGGAGAACGTAAGTGAAGCCCTGAAAACACACAGAGGGCGGTGCGTCAGGACAGGCCGGCAGCAAAGACACAGGCGTCTGGTCTACCTGGCAGGTGTGCAGAGGAGCCCTGGGGCTTGCAGAGGGACAGCTGGACCGGAGATTTTCATCTCTGTCCTCTGCCAGCCCCACGATCGTGCAAAGTGTTCAGGAAGCATCACCCACTGAGTCACTACGTTTCTTACACCAGCAGAAGAGACACAACCCTGCCCTTTGCAAGCTTCCACCTAAGACCAAGAGCCAGTCTACGAGAGTATAAAAGACGCTCCGAGTTCACACAGCAGCAGCCAATTGACCTGGTGTTTATCACAGCCCAAATCTAGGGTCCCCTACTGACAGGGGAGAACATTCTAGAAGCCTGGAGTCCGGGCTCTGCTCTAACAGGGCTAATTACCTGCATGACATGAGTGTCTTGACACAGGACTTCTCACCAACGTGCAGAGCTGGGCTTCCCCAGGTAGTCACTTGACATTTACCTAGTAGTATGGGGCACAGGGAGATGAGGCCAACCTTCCCTAGAAAGCCTGCCAGGGCAGCCAGCAACCTGCAAGTCTGAAGTCTGCCAGCCTATCCTATCTCGGAGGTCCTCCAACCTGGCCAAAGCATGGGGAACCTGGATTGAAACCCTCCAATGAAAACTCTGAAGCAATGTACAGAACACAGATAAAATGATGATGCATGAGGCTGTCTCCAGGGGCCAAGGGAGGAGAACCCAGGGTTGGGCAGCATCTCAGAGAGGACGAACTGCAGCCGTTCTGGTGGGGGTGGGCCCCACGCCTGCTCTGCTCCCCAAGTGCACTCACAAGCAGGGCCAAGTCAGAGGACACGCTCAACACTCGGTACCATCCCAGTTGGTGCCTCTCCCAGGGGAACACCAGGACCTCGGAGACCTGGCTCAACTTCACGGCATCTCCATGGGACCTACTTACACCCCAACCCACGTCACAGCGGTGCCTGGTGAGCTGTCCTCAGTCTTTGATCAGCTGAGATCTAGTTAGTTATCATGCACCTGTGATGTACTAGGTGCTCTGGAGGAGCCAACAAATTAGGATGATACGATCAACACGTCCTCCGCTACAAGGCAGGATACACAAAATGGCACAAAAGAAACCGAGACACTAGGGAGCAGAGAACAGAGGCATCAATGCCTTTAGGGATCTAGAGTCACTTGTGGGCGTCCCCCTCAGGGTGCGGAGTGGTCTGGATTCGTGCATTCTTCATGTTTTCTGCTGCCCCCCCTCCCCACGGGCAAATACACTGCGGGTTATGCATGACCCAGGCTGGACGCCCGGTTCCCACAACCCCACCAGCTTCTCACGCTCAGATGCTCCTGGCCACGCCCCCAGCTTTCAGGGCTGCCCTCTTTGCAAGATGCCCCTCCACAGGTCCAACAACCCAGGTTTCTTCCTGCACAACCTGGGTTCATCCTATACTTTCATCTCTCTTTGTTTCCCCCGTACTCCTCCAAACCCTCTAGCTTATATCTGTCCAAAACAGACATCTGAGACCCTTCTCCTTTCTTCTCTATCTTGTTTTCGCTGGTTTCCCAATTAAGAGTGGAATTAGGTAGGTCTGACATCCACCCAACCTGGAAGCAGATGCCACTGAAAAATAAGCCCCTCACTGATTTAGCAGCACAACTGCCACAGCTGAGATGGAGGTGGCAGCACGGAGTGCTGGCCCCTGTCCCTTGGCCGGGTCATTCTGGCCTCACGAGGCCGGTGTTGCCGGCTGGACCAGCCCAACAGCAAGGGCCCTGGGCCAGGGGCCAGGACTCGCCCATGTCTGCTGGCTTCGGATGAGCCGCAGAGCTACGGCCAACTCCACCCCCTGTGCCGCCCCTCTGCTTTCCAGCAAGTGGGAGGAGCAGCCCTGCCTCTTCTTCCTTGTGGAGGAATATCACCAGGATGAATTAAACATATGGATTGCATTTAGTCGCTGAGAACACAGTTCCTAAAGCCGCGATTTAGTCTGATCCTGGGGTCTAAGGGTGGGGAATTAGGTGGTCAAAAGGTAACAGGAAGAGCCAAATCTGACTACATGTTGGATCTGTTTCTTTCACTCTAACCTTTGCTCCCTATTGCTTTTGTTCACTAAACGGATACTGTCTACACATAATGGCCTGCCTCAGGGAACCCTGCCCCTCTGCCTGAATGTTAAACCAAAGTGCCTTTGTTCAGGGAAGCATCCGGACCCTGTCCACCTGTGGATGGCTGCAAGAAAGAAGAAATTAACACATCCCGTCCCCGAGGCTGGCCATTCCAGGGGATATTTGGAAATCTTACCGCCTTTTTACTTTACTTCCTCACCTCCTCCCCCTCCCTATGCTATGAAAGAAATTGGCATCCAAACCCCAATAAGATGGTTCTTTTGAGTCTTTAGCCTGCCAACTTCTCAGCCCGCCAGGCCTGTCCTGTGGTGAGCAGCGTGAGCTTGGACTTAGTAACAATAAGCCTTCAAAGAAAAGCTCCTCTGAGGTTCAAATGAAGGAGCAGGAATTCCTCCTGTCGTCAACGTGGAAGCAAGGCCACAGTACACTATTAAATGCTTTGGGACACCAGCAGTGCCCTTTGCTGCTTGCTCTACATCACTGTTCTGACGTGACAAGTAGAGAACTAATTATGGAGGTGGTTGGGGAAAGTGTACTGCTGCAGACAGTGTCTTATAAAGGAAGAATCAGAGGGTGATATGGTGGTAATGTTCTCTCTCACTTTTTTTTTTTTTTTTTTTTTTTTTGGCCACAGCCTAGATGACAAATGAATTCAGGTAAATGAGTCTAAATGTCTCTGGGGTCTGACCAGAGCTGATACTCTTCCCTTTGAAGGATGGAGCCTGAGGCCATTCACTGAACTCCCACCTCAACTCAACACACAATACAGACCAAAGCCCAGCCTCCCCACTCCCTCAGCTGTAACTAAACCTCAGCGTCTCCTTCTCCTCCCAGAAAGTGTGAACACTCAGTGTCTAAGGCAGGCCACTCTCCTTCCTGGAGCCATCACCGGGTCAGGAGTTCTGGACGTGATGCCCTCTCCTGCATTCCTGACCTCAGTACCCACTATCCTCCTGAACCTGCCTCCAGCCCCACAGCCTCTAGACAGCCAGGTTCACACCCCATGCCCCGCACCCTCCCCAGCAGCTGACTGGACCGGAGTGGGGACTGAACAGAGGGTCCAAAATCTATGGGCCAAGCTGAGCCCATCTATGTTCTTCTTGAGAAGTTCATCTCTGGAGCCAGAGACTGAATAGGTCCGACTGGACAGGGTGAACCCTGGACCTGAGAAGCCACACTGAGTTGAAGCCAGGTTCAATAAAGCCATGTGCAAATGAAGCTTCTGAGAAAGCGAAACTCCCTTCCAGGCCCGCAGCAAGGAGGAGCCAGATAGATGGGCAGAGAAAAGTGGAGACAGGGGCTCACGGGACAAGCGGAGAGAAAAGTTGTACAACCACAGGGCCCATCCATAAATACCCTGCACTTCCTTTCTGAGTGATTCCTGTCTTCCCTATAAATCCCCTTTTTATTTTAGCGAGCTTGAGTAGATTCCATTCTTTGCAATCAAAACTCCCTACCAAAACACAAAACACACTAGGTGCCCATTTTATAAAAACGACCTCTAAACAGCACTCTCTTTACTTGGTAACAAGTTATTTCCACTGCCTCCTGTGGCCTGTGGGAGGAGATGGAGACTGATGGGTTTCCAAAACTTAGTGTTCCCCAAAGGCACACCTGGATACCACAGCATCCTCCTCTCCCAAGGGGCCTGGCAGCCCCGCTCCTCCTCAGCACCAGCAAAGCGGGTAGAGACACAGATGAACTGAACGGACTCCCCTATTTCTGGATTCACTCTCAGGCCCTCCCCTCCATCACCAAGCCACACACACACTTCTGGAAAAAAGCATCAAGAGCCTTCCCTTCACCGCCGTTACCAAAGCAGCCTGCCCCCGACTCCTCTTCTCTTATCATCACTTTCTACTGATAATAATGCAGTGCTAACAGTGATGGGACTGAGCAGAAACCCGTGGGGCCCTCCTGGCATAGATCTCCCCCACAGCCTCTGCTTTAGCTCCTCTCTGAAGAACCTAGAAAACAGTACTTGATGCACATTTCCTGAGTTGTTTTGCAGATGTGAAAGACTCCTGGAGCCCAAGGACTTAACCCTGTGACCCCATCCTGTTACCTCACTATCAGCCAATCAGAGACCTGCTCACGAGCTGATCATGTACCCTGCAACCCCCTTCCCTCACCTGGTTTTTAAAAAGGCTTTGCTGAAACCCTTCTGGGAGCTCGGGGGTTTTTTCGAGTGGAGCCACCCACCTCCTCGCGTGGCCCCGCAATAAACCTCTCTCAGCTCCAAACTCTGACGTTTCGGTTTCTCTTGGCCTCTCGGTGCGTCAGGCACAAGAACGTGCGCTCACAATAACAGCATTTAACCAGCGAGCAGAATTTGACCCGTAACTCCCCCTGCAGACTGCGATTCCCCTTTTCTAGAGTCTGATCAGTCTTCAGTGTGCAAGAATAGAGCGCCCCAAGCACATAGGAGCCTTAGGGGCAGGCCACCACAAGAAGAAGTAAAAACTGAATTGGGGGTTCAAACCCCCAAACTATACCTCAAATTATAAACTGCTCTGGAAAATCACCAACCTGTGTAGAAACACTAGGGTATATTGACACGGGACCATCTCAGAAAATTCAGAACATATGTCTGTACTAGCTGTAGGGTAAGGAGATGTCTAAAGGGGGAAGACATAGGAAAAAAAATCAAGCGCTGTTTTCTAGGCAAATAATCCACGTCTCTGCTTAGACCAACTTCCTAGCCCTATGGACTCAAGGCCACACAGCAGACGTGACCATCAGGCAAGAACTGCTCACAGAAGGACGACACAGCAATCCTTTCCTCATGCTTCTTTCCTTTATCCAGCCCCACTCCCCTGCATGTCCCTCCCCTCTGGCCTTGAACCAGAGGTTCCTAAAGGGGCTTCCTTGCCCGTTCCTGGGATCCCCTCCCCTACTTCCCTACCCCCTTGCTCCCCCTTACCGGCTGGCAGCTGTCTTCACAGGGCTTCTGAGAGCACTGGGCCACACGCAGGCCCATCACGGCATCCTCCAGGTCCGTGCAGGTGCACACATCACAGCCCTCCTCCCAGAACTGGCCCACGGGGTAGATGGTGCCCCGGTGGACACACACCTGTAGACAAGGTTTCCATGAGTAAGCTCACGCGGTTCATCTAAACAACAGGTGAGTAAGCATCTATGGCGTGTTGGAAGCTACTGCAGGTGCTGAGACTACAGCAATAAATGGAAACAACATGGTCTCCGCCCACGTGAAGGGATGCTTACGTAGTAGAGTTTGCCCTCTTCCCTCCCCTGCCCACCTGCCTTAGGAAGGTCCACCCCGGGAATGGCCCTTGTGAGCCCTTCACAGCCCTCAGGTGGGGATGTAACACACTGGCTGCCTTGACCCTCTAGCATCACTGCCCTGACTGCATTTAACTCCTTCCTGCATCACACGGAAAGCTGCACCCTAATTCTCAGACCTAGTAATGTCCTTAGGACCCACCCATGTATAGTCCTCTGCCCCATTAGGAGTGGCCGAAGGTTGGGTGTGGGGGGGCAGGGGTTATGAATGAGTGTCTCCTTGATGCCCACCAACGACAAGCAGAGATTCAGGCACAGAGTGTGGGATGTGTTTGAGAGACAAGAGATCCTGTTTGGAAGAGTTGTGGGCTGTGGATGGAACGTGGGACATAAGATCCTGACGGTTGTTTATGATTAGAATTGTAAAGCCTGTGATGCATGTGATATACGACACTCAGACTTTATTTTCTAAAAATGAGGTATTAAAGAAACTCTTTGATCATGAGACTTAAAGGTAGGTTTTAAATTATCCCAAATGTGTCCTCCAAAGCTACAAACATGTCTCCACGTTTATCCACATAATAACAGTACACATTTTTTAAACCGTTTCCCTATACCTGCTCAGTCTTCCAGCTTCTGTGCAATGAACTCAGTGAATGAGACCCCTTATTCTTTGATTAAGAAGCTGCCCTTAAAAATGTTACTACTCAGAATCCTACTTCTAGGAATCTATCCCAAAAGACACACTGGCAAAAATACAAAATGACAGACGCACAAGGCTATTCGTTACAGCATTACTAGAAATAGCTAAAGACGGAAGCCACTCAAATGTCAGTCGATATGAATGAACTAAGCTGCACCCTTGCAAGAGGTTACTAAGCAGCTGTGAAAAGGAATAAGGCAGATTTCCATATGCTGACAGAGGATAATTCTACTAAGTTTGTTAAATGAAAAAATAAACATTCAAAACTGAATTTATAATATGCTACCCTTTTGGTGAAAAACAGGAATCAATATAAATCTATAAAATTTGCTTATATTTTCAAAAAGAAAAATAGATGGATACACCAATGAAAATTATAAATTATGAGGGGAGAGACGGAACAAGGTAGAGCAAGTGAGGGTGAAACGGAGAAAGATCCTATGGTCCTTGCCACCCCCCAGTCCCATGTCTTCTGCCTGCCTTTTGTCTGTAGAAAAACTTTAGCCAAAGAACAAGTTTCATTAGAGAAGTGAGAAAATGCAGAAACAAATGAAAACAGTCAAAGGAGACCAAATAAAAATAGTTTAGTCATGAAGCAAAGTCAAGGACCTTTCGTTCCAATCAAGGGCTACAGATAATATTCTGAGCCATGTCCTGTGAGCTGTCTTATACATACTGAAATCCCCATCAGCTGGAAGAAGTTAACTACATGATGACCAGGCTGTAGCCACGACATAAGCTGCTACAATTCTGAGAACTGGCCTCAAAGAAATGAAAACAAACCGACCCTGGAACTGAAGATCAACTGCACCTAAAACAACCAAGACGATGCTGGTCAGACCCCCGACGACCAGTTTCAAGATGACTGTCAGAGCTGCCTGTGTTGTTTCTGCATGTAGCCCCCCCCACTCCAGTCTGTAAAAGCTCTTGCCCCTTGATTGTCAGGGCGGGGGTGGGGGAGTCAGGCTTTGGACAGGTGTCCACCCTCCCCCCTGGTTGCTGGCATCCAAAACAAAGCAAACTTTCCCTTCCACCAGCCTGGCCTCTTTACTGGCTTTTGAGCGGTGAGCAGCCGGACCCCACCTTCAGTTAAAGGGCAGAATGAGATTTCTGGGAGTGCATCTTGTTTTATAATTCAGGTTTTACAATCATGTATGTGTTTAGAATCATTTATGGTACCTGGCCATGCTGAGAACATGGTAGAGTCTCTGTACTAACCTCCTGAGCTAACTAGATTTAGGCTGAGATGGAATGCAGACAGCATCGCCCCCCCAAAACCTCACCCCTGGCACCAGGCCACATAGCACTTGTTTGGGCAGGAAGGCAAGCCTTCCACAAGGAGCATGTGTCTCAGATGGAGTCGAGCAGCCCCTACCTTATCAGGGAGGCAGGTGGTGGTGGTGCAGCTGCAGTCATTGGTGACAGTGGAGGCCAAGTACCCCAGCGGGCAGCTCACCGTGGAGTTGACACAGCTGCAAGCACACTCGTACTCATCACAGCACTGGGTCTTCCTAAGGGCCGGTGTCCGGTGTGGAGGACAGGAGGGCAGGGACCCCCTTGGACATTCCTCCTTCCTGCAGGCTGAGGGGCGGCACGAGGTGATGCCCCGGTCCTGCCACACTGAGCACTGGACTCAGCCTGGGTTCCTAAGCATTCAGCTATGATATAAGGTCCCAGGGAACTCTAGCCCCAGTATATTAAGTCAGAAACACACGTGAGCCCAGCTCAGGAGGTGTGAGATGGTCCATCATACCAAAAAGCAGTTAGTCTGCAGGAAAATAAGAACACTAATGCAAACGTGAAACGTGAAGCAATTTTAATGGAGAAGAGAAGGCTGCGAGGTGTCCACTCCATCACCTTTCCAGGCACACCTGGAAGGGGTGGGGGTCCCTCCAGCTGCAGATATTCAGAGACTACAGCTGTAGCATTTCTAAGACCCAGAGAGCCCTGGGCACACAGGTACTGGCTAGCATTTTTATAAGCTGGTAGCTTATGAGATCCTATCCCCAACCACAGTACCTGGAATAATAAATGACCTACAAAGTTGAATGAAAAATGACAGCAGTCTTGTCAAATCCACAATGCCATTTTATCCAGGCCAAATCCCACCCTGTGTGTTTGCCTGTTCCCAGCTTCCTTCCGATACAATGTGTTCTCCCACCCTCAAGGGCTTCCATCTGGGACCTTGCGTGAGATTCCAAATCAACAGAACAAGAAGTGGGTATTGACTTAAAGTGGATATTCTCAGTAGCTAAACACAGAAGTCAGTTTCTTGACATGTCCAAAAACTTTCTTTAGTCCCACTTTACGCTTAAATCATAGTATTTAGAAATTAAATACATAAACATACAGAGGGAGAAAAATCTATAAATATGTTTGGGAATAAGATTCCGTGATGAGGACAAACCAAGAGCACATCGCCTCCCTCCATGGCTTACGGGAGGATGGGAACAAAGAAAGATTAGATCTGGAGGCTTCTTCATCTCAGGTCCAACTGCCGCCTAAAAAGCCCAAGAGCAGGGTGCTTGCAGCTGTGCCCATGCCGGGTTCCCCATCACAGCCTGCAGCTGGGAGGATTCTTAGAGGATCCAGTCCAGGTGTGACCTTGACCCCTCTGTTCCAGACACACCCCAAGCCCAGTCGCAGCTCACTAGAATACAGGACGCCTTCCCAGGCCAGGAGACAGTGACTGCACCACCCCCTCCTCACCCACAGAGGGAGGACTTACCGCAGGTGAAGCTGGGTCTGCACTCGCCAGGATTGGTGAGTGTTGGCTGGAGGCCACCTTCGCAGTGAGGCACCGGGGGCAGGTCACAGCTCACCAGGTCACACACTGAGGGCCCCAGAGAGAGACATGCAGAGTTCAGCGAGGCCGCTCTTGTACTAGTGAGTGGCTCCCTACACTACATTCCTACTCATGTAGACCTCTCCTGGTCCACATGCGTGGTGATGATGAGATGAAAGCAGAACTAGAGATGGTGATAGAGGTGGAGATAGAGGGAAGGGGAGGGGGTAGGGGAGGGGTGATGATAGATGATAGATAGATAGACAGACAGACAGATAGATAGATATTATATGTTACAGGCGTACAGCACAGTGATTCACAATTCTAAAGGTTATACTCCATTTATAGTTGTAAAATATTGGCTATATCCCTATGCTGTACAATATATCCTTGTAGCTTATTTATTCTACACATAGTAGTTTGTACCTCTTAATCCCCTATCCCTATCTTAGCCCTCTCCCCACTGGTAACCACTAGTTTGTTCTCTATATCTGTGAGTCTGTTTCTTTTTTGTTATATTCACTAGTTTGTTGTAGTTTTTAGATTCCACATATAAGTGATATCATACAGTATTTGTCTTTCTCTGTCTGACTTATTTCACTAAACATAACACCCTCCAAGTCCATCTATGTCATTGCAAATGGCAAAATCTTATTGTTTTTTATGCCTGAGTAGTATTCCATCCTGTATATGTATTACATCTTTATCCATTCATCCATTGATGGGCACTTAGGCTGCTTCTATGTTTTGGCTATTGCAAATCATGCCTCTGTGAACACTGTACCCCATTCTTTAATGCTCTCAAACCTTACATTTAAAAAGTCACTGCAGAATCTTTCTAAGAAGCAAATCCTATTTTCCAGAGGCTACCCTTCCCAGGCTTTGGAAAACCCACATCCTGCTCCTGACCACACGCCCCTTCAGCACCACCACCTGGTCCCCCGGGGTGGGGGTGGGGGTGGACCCGGAGACATGCCCTGGGTGACACGTACCGCACTCGTACTCGGGGCAGCACTGCTGTGTGCTCTGCCGGAGGCGGGCCACCTCGCACGGGCCGCATGTGGGCGCTGGGGGAGGAGACGCCGCAGAGTCAGAGAGAGAGACAGCGGTACCCACCGCAGACTCTCGGCCGCAGGAGCCAGCCAGGCCCGCTGACAAATGAGTCTCCCTGGTGTGTCCTGCTGTCCCCTCAGACGGGCCCTCGGGAGACCGAGGCTGAGGGCCAAGGGGGGGGACAACAGGACAGGCACACACACACATCCCCGCTCCCCGAGAGTTCTACCCGCATGCAGGGAGGGGACCCCAGCCCCGCAAGGGAAGGAGGATGGGGCTGGCACAGGGAATCCACCCGTGGATCTGGTCCACCAGGTCTGGACACGGGGTGGCCTCAGGGCCCGGAGGGAGCCTTTCGGGAGGCGGCCTCACCTCTGGCCGTGGGGCAGGGCTGTGTCGTGCAGTTGACCTTCCGCCCGCTGAGGCACGTGCAGATCTGGCAGGGCTGGTGGTCTGGGACCCACGTTTCCAGGAGCTGAGGGAGAATGAGGTTCAGAGAAGGCCCGGGAGTTCACGGAAGTCGGGTTTCCCCATCCCCAGCTCAGTCTCCCCAGGGAGGCCCAACGCCCGCGCCTCGCCTGGGTCAGGGCCGCGCAGATGAATCAGCCCGGGAGGCGGTGGGGCGGGGGGGGGTGGAGGGACACTGCTTTGTACACTCAGGGGAAGGAGACACCACGGGGTTCAGAAAATGTGGCGCTTTCATCGTAGCCCTTCTGATGGTGACGCTAAAACGAAGCAAGGCAAGACATGAAGACGCCTGTGTCACTCCCCTGCCCGCTTTCCAAGCCAAAGGAGAAGCTGGCATGCAGCTTGACAAAGATTCCATTCATTTCTGCAATGGACTTAAGACTACGTGGCAGGAAAAGCTGAAGCGGGGACAGCAGACCTCTCAGAACCGTCACATTGCTGGGACGGAGGGTGACTTTCGAGACAGAGTCCAGTTTCCAGATGAGGGTCACCCGGGGGTACAGCAGCATCCTCAGGGTAGCAGGCACCCCCACTGCACAAGGGCTTCGGAGCCAGGGAGACCCCCACTCCTAGGTCGGCTTCACCCTCTGTGCCAGGGCCCGGCTTCCTCCCCTGTGAGGTGAGGGCCCCCCAGCCTGCCTCCCAGGACTCTGCAAGGAGCGGGAGGCTGTGAACAGCACAGACGGGACCGCAGAGCCAGGACTGAGTCCCTTTAGACCCGGCCATCAAGAGGAATTCCAGTGAAATCACCCCTGAATAAATGCCTTCTTATCCAGCCGCTCAAAGGCCGTTAAAACGTTCCCAGGTCAGGAAGGTCTTACTTATTCTGTCTGCTTCCACGGACCACAGTCAGCACCAGCCGCTGAGAGGGTGGGAGATGGGAGATCTCCAGGTAAATCCCCGCCTGGGGCTGCCCTCCTCCTGCGGGACTAAACCTCCCATGCTTCCCCTGACACCCTCCACTCACTGCACGCATGCAACAGCCCACATCAGAGGGGCGAGTGCCACGTGGCACAGTTGACGGGCTTTACGTAAACGACTCATTTAATCCTCACCACAGCCCCACTGCCGGGATATTCTATCATCCCCACTTGTCCAAGGAGACAGCGGAGGTACTCGCTCAGGGTCACACTGTTGCAGCTTGGAGCCGGGATCTAGACCCAGAATCCACTTTTTAACACTGTGTTCTGCTGCCTCCTGGTAATAAGTAGCATTACATATGTTCAAGATATTTCCCTAAAGGCTTTACACTGACTCACTGTATGTTCCTTCCAATAACCCTATCGGGTGAATATGACCGTTACCTACACTGACCACCGATGACAGTGAGGCACAGACCAGGAGCCTGACCAGGTGGACTGGGCATCCTGGCCCCTCACACCACGCGCTCTCTCTCCAGACCACAACCGCCAGGCTCAGCCGGCCCCCTGTGGGGCTGTGGGAGTGACGGGCACTGGACACACTGTCCCAGCCCTCGAATGGCTGACGGCCAAGCCGAGGAAATAGGACTCGCCCATGAAAAGTTGAATGAGATCGCTCAACTGTGATGCACTCACACCACGGAATACTACTCAGCCGTAGAAACAAACTATGGGACGCACAACATGGATGGCTCTCAAGAGCATTATAATCTTTCAGCAGCGAAAGAAGCCAGGCAAAAAAGGAGCGAACACCGCATGAGTCCATCTATATAAAATTCCAGAAAATGTAAATGCATCTATAGTGACAGAAGGCAGACCTGTGGTTGCCTGGGGATGGGAGGTGGGGGCATCTGGAAACTTTTGGAGGTGACGGAAATGTCATTATCTTGCGATGATGGTTTTACAGATGCACACATTTGTCAAAACTCATCAGAGCGTACATTTACATTTGGTGCTATTTACTGTCGGTGAATTCTCAATACACCTGATTTTTAAAATAAAAAAATCAAAGAGCCCCAGGAGTGCAAAAGAAGAGTTCACTAGGGCTGGGGGCTCCAGAGAGGCCTCACATCCTTGGGGGACTTCCCTGTCCGGTGTAGGATATTGTGCTTAACCTGGTGGGCAAGGCGAAGCCCTGAGGCTTGGTGAGCAGGACCCACCTCAAAGGGAAGAGGGTTCAACAAGGACAAGCCTGGTGCTAGCCAGCAGGTGGAGAGGGAGGCACAAGGACCAGGAAACAGAACAGAGGCTGCAGCAGCTACTATTCCACCTTCTCCAAGGGGCTGGGAAGACCCAGGGAGGGGCACAGGGACAGGGAGACTGGGTAGAGTGGTGGGGGGGGGGGGGGTGGAGCTTCCATTTCCCCAGGCTTCTCTCTGCTCGGCCTCTTTCCTGCTCTTTTACACTGATGGTGATGCCAAGAAAACCGGAAATCTAGGGACCTATATTTAGATGTTTAAATGGCAAACGTGATAAGAAAGGAGATATATATTTATATATTAGGGGTTTTTTCTCTTTTTTAAAATGAACTCCAGACATCTAAAATTCAAGAATGAATAATGCAGTTTTCCAGCTCTCCTGGGCAACATCACAATAGATGACCCAAAGAGGGTGTTAAACCTCCTGTTTCAGGGATTTCCATCTTCCCCGGGAAGCTTTAATGAGGCAGGCGGCAGATTCTATGGCCCCTGAGAAACAGCCCTTTCCGGCAAAGGCGGAGCTTCTGAAAGCCCCTCAGGTTGTGAAGCCAACAGGCCAGCAGAGGGCACTCCTGTATCAGGACAAGCCGACTCCAGGCAGCCCTGTCTCAGTCCCCAGGTTCAGGGCTGGTGCAGGACTGTCACCTGGACAGAACAGGTAAGCGAACTGGCTGGGGTTAAAGACTAAATAAAGATGACAGGAGAACAGCCTGCAGAGGATGTGGCAAGGGAAAACTGAAGTCTTCAGAGCCCACGGTCAAAGAAGGGACTGAGCAAGGCACCAGGCGCCACCCACCACAGCCAGGATTTGAGGGAAGATGCAAATCATTGAGCTGTGACAGAACACCAGAGACCAGAGAGGAAATGAGGGTCGCCATCTGGGTGATTCAGACAGTCCTAGCGGAGCTGGAGCAGTGCTTGCCCAGCACAGCGGGGTGTGGGTGGGGGACCCCCCAACACTGATGGCGGGACAGCCCCTGTGTGACTCTGTCTCCCTTCAGAGCCGGCTACAAAGGCAGAGTGCATTCTGTAAAGTAAACAAGAGCTATGGAAACTGGTAAATATTTTGCCCTTCCGAAGTTACCACAAGAGATTTCTACCCTGGATTATTTCCCTGAAGAAAAGTTTTCTGGGCTTTATTTTTCAGTTTCAAGAAAGTTCATTTAATGGAAATGTTCTTCATATTAGATTTTTATTCTCTCTCTGCTTTGAGAGTAAAAGCTGGCGTTGCAGGTGGCTGGATATTTGTTTTCATCCGTTTAAACCATATTTTCTGAAATAACTAAAACCGGCTGTGTTCCCTTCATGGTTTTTTGTGAATGAATTTTATGTCACTTGATTTTAAAATGTATTTATCAGACTGTTTCTATGTCAAAATACTGCATTAATTTGAGGGACTCTGATGCATCTTCCAACGGGCTGGACTGAAGGGGCGGGGAGCAGTGAAAAGGGGAAATAGGGCCAGGAAGGAGGAGTGGGATAGGGGGTGGAGACCCTAAGATAAAGTTCACAAGCCTCCTGCCTTCGGGACCCTGCAGACATCTGACTCACAGAGCCAGACATGCAAACTTGAGCTTCCTTCCAATCCCAGGATGCCAAGGAAGGGAGTAAAGACCATTTCTGCCTCCCTCTGAGAGCACCTGGCCACCAACAGCAAAATCAGCCTGAAATGACCACTGGGTGTCAGCACCCCATGACAACAGTACATGTCATCTGCTCCCAGCAGGAGCCCAGGAGCTGTGCAAGTCAGGCAGAACCATGTAAGGTTTGGTCAACTTTGGGGGGGAATAGATATTTACTTAATTTGGCAAGTTGAAATATGGCAGTAGAGTGTGACTGGGCTTCCTTCCTGGTTTACCTACTACACTGTGAGAACAAAAGGGGTCCAACTATGATAAAGCCCAACAACAAAACGGAGTTAGTGGAACCATCCAAGCCATAGCCTGACGGACGCCATGCTTACGTGGGCACCCAGTCAGCTCAGAGTTTAGCTCACAGTTTCCATGAGATCAATGGCAGGACACTATGGGGTGACCTCGTGTAGTGAATAGAGTCTTATTAAGTCACCTCTTGCCATCTGAGCCTCAGTTCCCTCATTCACTCAGTGGGACATGTAATAATTACCCTATGGAGTTTTGGGGAGAATCAAATGAAATGGTCCATTTCCTGGCTTCAGTGTCAGGGACAGAATATTGTAATCTCGGAATGATTGTTTGCGTCATTCTCCGGTTGGTTAGCTAGCTTCACCATCTATTCGCCTAGTTCAAGTGTCAAGTGTTAAGTTCAGTGTTAAGTCACCTGACCTGGTCTACTTAGTGATGAAGGTCTTCCCTGGTGATGATGGAGATGTTAGGTCTCGGGTGAGGCCCACAGTCACAGAACACATCCTCCTTTGCTAGAAGCCAAACATGCTCCCCCTCTACCAGGCTCTGTGGTATCACTGCCAGGATAAAGGGCAGTGCCCACTGCCCACACTCACATGTCCACAGACACGCACTGCCCCAGGCATGACAATACACACATTGGCAACTTTGGAGAGATGTGACTGCCATCTGAGGCCAAGATGTTGGTAAATAAATAGAGTTTGGTAAATAAATAGCCTTTCAAAATAATGACTCCTAAAAGGCTAAGAGAACTGACGACTCAATGACTCGATGACTTCCAAGCAAATCAGCCCAAAGGGGACCTAGGAAAAGGGTAACTTCATATATCGGAAAAAGCAAGCTCTGTGGAGTCAGACAGAGCTTCAGATACTGACTCCACCTCCCAACCCCATCACGTACAAACTGCATCCATGGGCAAGGTACCAAGCTCTCTAAGCCTTCATTTTCTCATAGGTGTTTTGTGAGAATTAGTGAGATGATGTAAGATATCTCAGTGTGTTCTGTGGAACCCTAGTCCGAGGGGATGCTACACACACACACACACACACACACACACACACACACACAAATTCCATGGTCTAGTAAGTCTGAGAAGCAAAACCTTGTAATGTACATTAGCATATCAAAAGCTCTAAACAGGCATGCAGTAAAGAAACCTGTCTAGCTTGCTTAGCTGGTGTTCTTTAATCCCTCTTGACCACAGGTAACTGTCAATTCCTTGCCTGCAAAACACACCTATGAAAAATGTTGAAATAATGAGTAGATAGTGCTTAGTACAATGCAAGGTACATTATATATCTTGATAATGGTAGACATCACCATATAAAATATTCTTTCCCCATCCCCTCCGGCTTCTTAGCGTTCTACTTACATGAATATAATGATAAAAACAGTAGTAGTAGTGATGTGTTGCTACACTCTGGTGTTTGATCACACAGTTAACTCATCTCGTGACAGATCGGGATTTGAACCAAGATGTGTCTGACTCCAAAGCCATTGTGCCGTACTATTTCCCTACCCCTCAGGGACCCCCCCAAAGAGCCGAGCCCTGCAGCCAAGGTTAGAAGGGGCCAATCACTTCCCTCTACTGGCCCCACAGAGGGCGAGAGGCCAGGGCTCCTACCTGGTGCCGGACCCCATCATCACTGACGCACTGGGTGCAGGCCTCCTCGGGGACACAGCTGCCTTCCAGCATTGCTTCATGTGGCGGGCAGAAGCAGCCTTCCGAGGGGTGGTCCCCACAGGCGCTCGAGTTGCCCTCGCATTGCTGAGGGCAGCCACGCTTGCAGTGGTTGTAAACCAGGGATGGCGGGCACGACACAGCTGCAGACAGAGAAGGGGGTCACTCTCAAGGCCCCACACCATCAGTGCGAAGCAGTTCAGGTTCAAGGCAGCTGATCATCTCACGATCTTGCTGGGGAGAAATGGCTAGTTTCCACCAATTTTCATTCTCTCCATCTTCCACAGAAATAGACCACATGACCGCCCAGAATAAAGACAACATTTCCCAATCCCCCTTGCAACTAAGTGCAGTCATGTGACTGTGTTCTGACCAATGAACTATAAGAGCAAGTGTAGACTCTTACAGCAGCTTCCAGTAATCTTTTTGAAAGGCAGCTGTGCTTCTGGCCCTTTTCTTTCCTTCCCCTCATCCTGCCGCTTGGAACCTGGATGTGATGGCCAGAGCTCCTTCTTAAACCATGAGGAAAAGGCACACCCAAGTGAGGATGGCGCAAAGAACTAGAATTCACTTTGAGACCCAGAAAGAGCTGGAGCCGCCTCCCCCGATCAGCTGTGTGCCACAGAGCTTTACTTCTCTCTTACCTGTAGCCAAATTTAATCCCAACTGACATGTGAGTCTGTGTATCCTTAGGAAGTTCCATGGTTCTTTTCTTTGAATACACATATACTTAATGCTTTGAAAATTCTCTTAAGACTTAAATAAGGAATCCACAGCTATGGAGGGCTGCCCTGGGAGAAAAGCTACAAAGTAATCCACTTCTCCCACTCTGGTCCTGCTCAACCCCTTCCTCACATTTTCACGGTGCCAAGGCGGGTGGTAGAGAAGGTTTCCAAGGATTTAGAGCACCAAACACCTTCCTATAAATGCACGGCAAATTGCCAGGAGGTAGACAAATTAATAAGCCGAGAAGGCAAGACCAGTAACTCAGAAACTAGCATTTTCCCCTTCATCTGCTGGCAGGTTGGAAGGAGGCTGTGTCATCCACAGGGACTCAGAGTGCCAAGACATCTAGGGGTTCTCTAGTCCAACTAGCTCATTCCAAGATGCAGAAATTGAGGTCCAGAAAGACTAAGGGAAAGTGATCACCAGCTGAGCAGAGGCTAGAGTGCCTAAGTCCTCCAGCCCCAGCTAAAGCCATGACAGCATTATAATAGCAAGCTCGGAGACTCCGAGATGCTTGTACACACTGATTTCCCTCAAAAAAAAAATTCAGGGATTACATTAGAAACTGAGGATGTTGAAGTTCAGTATTCATATCACTCCAGCACCCCCTGAGGGCAGGAGCCATATCTGATTTATATTGGTATCCCCGACATGTTAAATAATAAACACATGCCAAGTCCAAGTAAGGAAGCTGACCTTGGGGAGGTGTCTACACTAGCAATCCTGTGGTGTTTGTAATGAAGAAGTCTCTTGGTATTCAAATGGTAAAATTCCACTCACACTTCAAAATCCTGCTCAGGCATGCGCTGCTCTGTGAGCCTTTGCTAAAGCTTGGTGCAATTCTAAAGCTTGGTGCAATTCCAAGTTCAAGATGACTGCTTCTTCTGTACTTCACTGATGCCTAGATGTGTCTAATACATTAAAATCACATTTGTACGAACTGCAGAACTACTGCTAGAGAGGACCATGCTTTCATTGACATAGAAATTCATTACACAGAAATTCTACACTCAAAGTACTTATACGTCTACCATCTTATCTGATCCTGAATGGGGAATCCTAGGGAACAGGGGGTGCATAGATTTTGATCTTCACTGCCCAGATTCAAAATATGAGGCCGTTCTTAATATTTATTTATTTATTTGGTTGCGGCATGTGGGCTCCTTAGTTGAGGCATGTGAACTCTTGGTTGTGGCATGCGTGCGGGATCTAGCCCCCTGCCCGGGGATGGGGCCTGGGCTCCCTGCAATGGGAGCACAGAATCTTGTCCACTGTGCCACCAGGGAAGTCCCTGGGGTTTCTTTTTGAGGCGGTGGACATGTTCAAAAATTGACTGTGGTGATGGTTTCACACATCTGTGAATATACTAGAAACTACTGAATTATACACTTGAAATGGGTGAACTATATGGCATGTGAATTGTATCTCAATAAAACTATTTTAAAAAATGTGAGGCTGGGAGAGACTGAGCAGGTCCCCTATTTTGTTGGTCGTCACAGCGTTTGGGGGTGCCTATGGAGACTCACCACAGAAATCGGGGGTCCTCCAGTTGATACACACCCCCTTGGTCCGACAGAGGTGGGCATAAGAGGCAATGGCCTCACACACTTGCTGCTGGTGGCAACTGTCCTGGCAGATGGTGTGAAATGTGGCTGGAGCAAGGACTTTGTGGCACTCGGCAAACAGCGCCGAGAGGAGGACCTGGCAGTTGGAGCCCCTGGAGACAGGACATGGGTCCTGGGGACCCAGCGGGCACGTCTGCCCCGGCTGCTGCACCGTCCACTCCTCGACCAGCTTCTTCCAGTCTGCAGTGACCGTGCCATCCCTCAGCATGAAGTCGTTGGCCCCATTCTCATCACAGATCCCTAGAGAAACAAGGAAAGACACGGTTGGGAGCTCAGGGTGCCAACCCCTTGATGCTGGAGACCTGGCCATTCTCCACCCCCGCCAGCATCTGAACTTTGCTACTGGACCCAGAAATAGCAGTGGCCAGGGGCACTGAGAATAGAACAAGGACGGTTTATGTCAGGGAGGAGAGTCAGAAGATATTCTTACCACAAAGACCGTACATCTTTGAGGCAAAGGCCTTGGGGCTCAGCTGCAGCTGGAACTCGTTGTTTTGTGGGGTGAAGGTGAGGATGTGGCCAAGATGGTTGAATCTGACCTCATACATGATAGTACCATAGACGCTGACCTCCATGTCCCCACCCACGTAAGGGACAGAGACTAGTCTCTCATTCACCATCACCTGCCCAAAGAAGAAAACCACCCATCAGTAGTCATGGCAACAAGCAATTCTAGGATTTCACTTTTAGCCTCTTTCTGAAGTTCTGTAGAGACACTACACATTCACCCCACTCAACTCCACTGTTATCCACAAAGCCAGACATTTTCCAATAGCTCTTCTAAGACAAAAGGGCTTTGCAGAGCTTGGCGAAAGAGTGGACTCTTATAATACTGAACAGACAGCCATGCATCCGGAACCCGAAAGCCCAGGGATTAACAGGAACCTTGAGTCACACAACAGGGAAGATGACTCCTCAAGATAAGCTAGGGAAGTTGCTTATTTGCCAACTCATCGGGGCTCTATCTCCAGGAGCATCTAATAGAACTACTTTAAGTATTTTATTTTATTTTATTTTATTTTATTTTATTTTAGTCACTAACTCTTTGGAGGCCCCACAATATAGCATATCAAACATATTAAAATGTACTCACATCCCACAATGAATAAAATTTTTGCTATAAAAATTTTGGAAAGCCTTTTATAATTTTAAATTTTTGGCTATGAGCTACACGTTTAATATATGACAAGGGACTTTCCTGGTGGTGCAGTAGATAGGACTCTGCACTCCCAGTGCAGGGACAGGGGGCGAGGGGATGGGGACTGCTGGGTTCGATCCCTGGTCAGGGAACTGGATCCCGCATGCATGCTGCAACTAGGAGTTCACGTGCCACAACTAAGGGGGCTGCCTGCCACAACTAAGACCCGGTGCAACCAAATAAAGAAATTAAATAAATTTTAAAAATATATATACACACACACATATATATATATGAGGAGCTGTGATTTCTCAGCAATCACTGTGCACACTTAAGAATTCTTGCAAGAGGAGAGGACCTAACCCATAAGTTGCTTTCACGTTAATGAAATATTTACGATTTCTAAATGAACATGTCAAGAAGTTGGCGTGATGCAACTTCTTATAAACATTTAATCAAACATTTATTTTTATCAGTTTTGCAGTTTTATTTTTGAGTTTCAGGGCCACACATTTAGTTTGGGCCCTAAATATTTTCAAAGGCCCTCATCTAGGCCCTAAATATTTTCCTTTGGAAGGGTCGCAGGCCTTAGGTACAAGGGCACATAATGCCTGCTGGACAAACAGCCTGGTGTCAACCTTAATCTTCTACCAGTACCAGAAACTTGGCACTACATTCACAATGTAATGCTATCAAAAACGGACCCTTTCTGGGACTGCCCTGGTAGTCCAGTGGTTAAGACTCTGTGCTTTCACTGCAGGGGGCTTGGGTTCGATCCCTGGTCAGAGAACTAAAAGTTCCCACATGCCGCAAGCCACACCCAAAAAAAGAAAAAGAAAAAAGAACATGGACCCTTTCTTTCAAATCTGGGCCCAGAACAACATGAAACCACATCACGAAGGAGACAGCAATAAGCCCCTCCCACAAGGTGGCGCTCTGCTGATCGGGCAGAAGGCTGAGTCCCCAATAGGAGCGCCAGCTAAAAACAGCTGCCACCAGGTCCATGCGGCTCCCCCAAGCGTCTGCTGCGGCCACACCACGGGACCCACAGAAAGCACCTCTCACCTCCATGTTGCTGCGGAGCTCGACCGAGAGGCCGTTATGCTTCACCTCCACGGATTTCATGCAGGCCTGCCTCGCCCTGGCACTGCAGGCACCATTATGGAGAATCACCTCTAGGTCCTGCTCCTTATTGTGAAATAGGACGTATGAGCAGTTGCCAGTCAGCTTGAAATTCTGTCCATCAAAGGTCACGATGTGCCGAGTCGAGCTACCCGTGCAGACACCTGGACAGGGAGAGCACAGGATGGATATGACCTGTCCAGACTCCCATCGGGACGAAGAGGCAGGTGTTGACACGCTGCACACAGATAACCAGAGCTGAGAGCTGAACGGGCCTTTTGAAGTCATAGAGGTTAATTTCCTCCTTTTTACAGATTAGGAAATGGAGATTCTGAGAGGTTGAGCAGCTTAGGTAACACTTGGCCATTAAATATTTTCCTAGGGAAGGTTTAGAAGGACAAGTATTCCATTAAAATGTAGCAAATTATAGAGCCTTGCGTCCAAAAAATGTAACGTGCAAAGTTAATGATCTCCTCCACAAGGATGCTTTGGCCCAGGAAACAAAGGGGCTCCAGGGGTGTTATGACTCGATGAAACCACGAGAAGCTAAGCAAACCACGAGCTCATGATCTCATTGTAAAGAAAGTTCCCCTAAAGAAACACATGTCCTTTCAGCTGCCAAGTGACTAATGGTACAAGTGGCCACGTTGACTTGATCCCTTAAGAGATGGCGCAAGAGAAATATTCCTGAAGCCAAAACAAATGATCGGGTCTCAGCACACCCTTGTCCACCACTTGTTCATTCACACGATCAGCAAGTTCTCAGGGTTTCTATTAAAATACCATTTAGAAAGACTGATCACCTTGCATCTACATCAGATGATTCTGTAAGAATCCCCCCATGGAAGGCACCACAGTCACACATGATTTGAAAACTAGGACCTCAGTGAAGTTGGAGATGAGCTTTCCAGACAAACCATGACCACGTCTATGGTGGTGGGGAAATGGAAACCCAAGAACTGAGAGGCAGATCCAGCAGGTCAGCGAGGTCCCACTAACGGCCCTCACTTTCCACCAGGTCCGGGTGACCTCCACCGGCACGAGTGACCCATATACCAAGACAGCACGGCCACTGGCAAACGATGCACCATCGGTCAGGGCTGAGTAGCCCTAGATGCTCTTCCACTCAAAGTCCCCCACGTCCTGAGCAGTCAGTCACTTCCAAGCGACGGTCCTGAATGCAACCACCCCACTGACATCCACGCTGCAAGTGGTCCCAGACACTCCAGCTGGGAATACAGTCAAGTCTTAAGGAGTCCAGCCCAGCTGCTAGGAGAACATAGTAAGTCACAAGGCAAAGAAATGGTGTTAACTCGGCAAATTAATGCAAATGGCTTTGCCCACCAGAGATAAACTGTCCCTGTGAAATAGGTACCTCAGAGCCAGAGAACTCAGGTCTGAATTCTGTCCCCTCACGTGCTTGCCCTGTGACCTTGGGTAAATGACTTCACTTCTGTGATCCTCTCCTATCTCCTCTGCTCTCTTTGGACTGATAGGGAGACTTCTGGGTATATCTTTCTATAGACTCCTGACATTAAGAACCATGTTAATGCTTCACATATAGAAAGTAAACAAATAGAATCAGCTAGGATGGCCGTTGAGGAAAATTCAAGATGGAATACAAACAGATACAAATTAACAAATGCAAGGGACTTCCCTGGCAGTCCGGTGGTTTAGACTTCACCTTTTAATGCAGGGGGTGTGGGTTTGATTCCTGGTTGGGGAGCTAAGCGTCCACATGCCTCGAGGCCAAAAAACCAAAACGTAAAACAGAAGCAATGTTGTAACAAATTCAATAAAGACTTAAAAAAAAAAAAAAAAAAAAGGTCCTCATCCAAAAAAGAGAAAGAAAACTTAGAAAAACAATAAATGGTAATGAATAAAGTAAGTGCACAGAAGGGAAGGGGGAAACGAGTTTAAATAACTTTGAGGAAATTTTTACTATATACCCAAAGGCTAAAAACAAAAAGAATTGTGTACAATGGTGTACTATAGTTAGTAGATTTGTTTTTCATAAAGGTATTGGTTAGCAGTTCTGAAACTACTTTATGTGTATTCTGTATAGGGTCTACAGAGGAATGATGGCCCGGGGTGGTGTTCTAAAAGTGATCCTAAGAGAACTTCTGCTACACAGTAAGGAGGACATCAAAAGAGAGAGAGAAAGAGAGCCAATGAGGTGTTGCACGCAAAAACAAATAACTAAACAAAATAACAAAACAAAACAAACAAGAAAACCAGAAGGATGGCAGGGTGAAGCAGTAGACAGCCAAAGAACATAGACTATGCAACTGATACCAAAGACACACTCAAGAGAGCTGGTAAGAAAAAAGCAGCTGCCTTAAACACCTGCCAGGCCAGAGGGTGCAGGGTCCTCTCACAGAATCCCCTTCCAGCCCCTCCCCCTCTGGGCTCCAAGCTGGAGGGAGGCTGACCACGCCCCTTTCCCAGATACAGGCAGCCCACACTGGGATGAGGGAGGTGTTCCAACTCTAACTCAAGTTCACAGTCTTGATTATTACCCAGGAGCGGGCATCTAATTACCAATTTGAGACTGTGTTTTATGTCTTAAAGCAACCACAGAACTCTTTATAAACAAACAGAAATGACGTGAGGTCCGGTAGCGTTCTCAGTCAGGCAAAAAGAACATTTATCCTCCTCAGTAAATTCTTAAGGGAGAGGGAGATACAAGATACAGTTTTGATTTCAGCCCACAAGTTGTGTCTGTCCAACACATTTTCATCCATCTACTGCTGAGCAGGCCATAAGCAACCCTTGCTCCCAACCACGAGACCGAGGGCTGGCCCACCCCACAGATGAACACTCTCCATAGGTCTGCATGCGATGGAGTTGACTACGTCTTCCTCTTAAGCCAGGCCACTGTGATGATACACCCTGCATCCAACGCTCAAACAGCTACAGGTGTGATGGGAGAGCTTCCTGGGGGCAACTCTCTCACTGCAATACCTGCACTGCATAGACCCCCTAAGACTGACTCTCCAACAGCCAAGCTGAGCACTGACTTCAGAAAATCAGTTCTTCCTCCTGGTTATGCCTTATCTGGAGACGTGCCCTCCAAAAGGCACAAAAAGGGAACAGGGAAACCTGGGACTGAATGGAAACACATCCCGAGGACACAAGAGGAAGGGAATATGGGTGGAGGTGGGAAATGGGCTTCTGGTCTACCTCTCTGCACAGATAAGGTAAAAGTGCTGCCTCTTGAACACCGTCCAGGCTGGGGAAGCAGAGAACTCACAGGGGCAGGTCCAGCGACAGCCACAGGTCTCTTCCACCCTGATGGGGGACTGGCTGTTGGGGCATGAAGGCCGCAGTGCCTGGTCACAGTTGACCCGGTGACTATTCAGCAAGGTCTGGCCATCTGGCAAGCAGGTCACTGTGTGGCACTGATCCGGCAAGGTCCAGACGTCCCCAGGCTGCAGAGAAAGAACCAGGTTCAGGCAGGGAATGATGGATTGAGGCACTTCAATATCCACTAGGCAACTGACCCCCTTGGGAGACATAAAGACTAGGCCTTGGGCCTAAATGGCAGGCAGACAGGATACAGAATGTAGGACTTACAGATGGGTTCATCCCCACCCCAAACCAAAATTTAAATTAAAAAAAAAAAAAGGTTATAATGGTAAGAGGGAGAACTGGACCTAGACCAAAGGAGGAAAAGTTCACCAGGGGAATGAGGGCCCCAAATTTACATTCCTCTTCTTTCCTTCAAAATCAACAGAAAGGAACGTACCTTCCTCTCATTCCCATCCTCATCCATGCAAACGCTGACGAACCCTGAAACAGACACAAGTAAGACCTCCGTTCCCACTCACCACCCAGAAATTCTGAGTCATTCACTCAGCTCCCTGGCTGGTCCTTGAAGTTAGATTAACTCTGAAAAGAACATGAGTGGGTTTAGCAGTGAGGATGCAGGCACAGCAGACTAGGAGGTGGTCATCCTATGCTCTTTGTGGTTATTAGTCATTACGGGGACACAACAGTGATAACATGGCAACAACCACAGTCAACATCTCCTTGTCGTCTTTTGAATGTAGATCAGTGCCTAGTGAGAGGAGGGAAATGCAGCAAGATCCTGGAAACTTAAAAGAGATCTTCAAGGGACTTCCCTGGTGGCGTAGCGGGTAAGACTCTGCACTCCCAATGCAGGGGGCCCAGGTTCAATCCCTGGTCAGGGAACTAGATCCCTGCATGTTGCAACTAAGAGTTTGCATGCCATAACTTAGGAGTCTGAGTGCTGCAACTAAGGAACCAGTGAGCTGCGACTAAGGAGCCTGCCTGCTGCGACTAAGGAGCCTGCCTGCTGCAGCTAAGGAGCCTGCATGCAACCAAATAAATAAATACATATTTTTTTCAAAAAAAGAGAGATCTTCAAGGTTCCTTGGAGAGCTATCATCTAGCAAGGAAGGACAATAACTCTGTGGTAGGTTTTGGCTCACACCTAATTACATGAGGAAAATACATAAAATTTAAAAACTTTCTAAACTTAAATCAACTTAACTATGGCATTTTGATGTTAGATTCTATGTTGTTGTATTTCTTTTTTTTAATCTTTTCATTTTTCTTTTTTTGTGTGTGTGGAAGTATAGTTGATTTACAATATTGTGTTAGTTTCAGGTGTACAGCAAAGAGACTGTTACGTTTTTTTCAGATTATATTCCATTATAGATTACCACAAGATACTGAATATAATTCCCCATGCTATATGGTAAATCCTTGTTGCTTTTCTAAATCCCATGCCGAGGGTGAGTGCAGGGCATGGGGAAGGGGTCCATGATCTAAAGACGTTAGGGTTCCCTGCCTCTGTCTTCTGTTTCTCTGTCCAAGAGCCCTGTGCATAAGTTAGCATGGACAATAAGGATGGAAGGAGAGCTATACTCAGAGAATTTCCTGGTAGCCCCTTGGAGGTTTGTCTTACAACCTCCCACAAGTAGAAATTTACAGGTCTTAGCCTATAAAACAATCTTACTTCAAGGCTAAATCTTGTGTATGGAACTCTTGAGTCTCTAGATGGGTTTGGTTGCTTTTGTTTCTGTTTTGAGGGGGAAAGACATCACAAGACTCACCAGAGCACAGCTTGTGAAGGAAGGAGTTGCCCAGGGTGACCACGGTGGGGAGGTCTTCGATCCGCTGGAGCTGCATCACGTTGGAGCTGGCCCCTGGGCCCGCCAAGATCCTCAGCTGGGCTGCGTCATACCCATCCCCAATTCCGATGGGGAACACCGTCACTCCTAGGGTTACAGAGGAGCAAGAAGGGGTCTGTGTCAACCTTTGGTCAGGTAGGTTCAAAAGGGGCTGGGCTGAAGCTATACCCAGCGTCTGTATAGAGCCTCGTGTTTTTCAGACTGGCCACTCACACTGACCCTGTGAGGAGGACGTTCAGTCAATCAACATATGTTAGTGAGCTCCTGCTCTGTGTCAGGTATTATCCTAAGCAGTGAGGAAACAGTAAACCAAGCAGATCAAGTCCTGACCTCGTGGAGCTCACATTGGGGAGAGACAGACAACAAACACACAAGTAAGTAAATGTCTCGTATTTCAGACATGGATGCATGCTTAGGAAAAAGCAAAATGGGCTAAGGAGGTTAAGGGTTACAGGGGTAGGGGTGAGGGTTATTGTTTCATACGGGATGGTTGGAGATGTGTGCAGTGAAAACATGAAGGACACAAGGGAGCCAGAGGACATCCTGAACAGAGAGACGGTGAGTGCAAAGATTCTGGGGCAGAAAACTGCATGGGGGTGGGGAAAGAAAAAGCGAGAGAAGGAGAGGCACACAGATCATGCAAAGCTTCAGAGGCCATGAGGAGGACTTAACATATTCCCTGAAAGAAATGGGAGCCAGCCAAGACTTGGGAGCAGAGGCGAGACATGCGTGAGCTGATGTCAATGTTTAAAGGGTCGCTACAGCTGCTGTGCTGATTATGAACTTCAGGGGGCAAGGGTGGAAGCTGGGGTTCCAGGTAGAAAGCTATTACAATAATCCAGGTGAGAGATGATGGGGGCTTGGACCAGGAGACAGTGGTGGAGGTGATGTGCAGGCGGTATGGTGTGGCGGGATTCTCAGTGTATTTTGAAGACGGAGCTATCGTTTGTTGATGGATTGGATGGAGGTATGAGAGAAAAAGAGGAATTAAGGATGCTGAGGCTTTTGACCTGAGCAACCAGAAGGATGGAACTGCCATTTTCTAAGATGGGAAAGACTGTAGGAAGAGGAGATCTGGATGTGAAAGCTGGGAATTCAGTTTACACTGAGTTGCCTGTTAGAACATGTAGGTGGAGTTGAGGTGAGACACCCAGGCTGGAGACAGGAACTTTGACATCAACGGTGCATAAATGTATCTACATGAATGACACGGAATGAGACCACCCAGGAGGTGAGTGTAAGAAGAGAAGAGAAAATGTCACAGTCACAGGGCTGAGCCCGAGGTATGTGCAACTACAGACAGAAACTGAGACTTTGAATGGTTCAGTGCTGTGCCCTGCAACACATCTGTTTCCTTCAGACTACAGCTGCTTCCTTCCCCAATGAAAGTCTTTCTTGGACTCTTGATACTAAAGGAGAAAAGTCTCCATCTTGAAATTCTCCCAATTAGCTCTCTAGGTATTTGCAATTTGCTTAAGATTAGAGCTGATTTCCTAACAGCAGCTTGTCAGCTCTTCTAAGCTGGTTGTACCATCCTAATATACATTCTTTCCCTTTCGGGGTCCTTTTCCCTAAAATAATAGATTTCACCAATACATCACATTCTTTCACTCAACAAACACTAAATGGCCACCGATCTTGTGCATCATGCATAGATGATACAAAATAAGCACGATTTTGCCCATGCCTTCAAAGAATCCCCAGTTCATGCAAGAAACAGATATATAACATAAAAACAATGTGGTCTGCACATTTTGAGTAGTTCCAGCAGCACAGAAAAGGGAGCGAATAACTCTCGGGAAGACATCAGAGGAAAGACAGAGTGGGGTTTGGAAAGGTAAGCCATTCTCCAGGCGGCATGAGAAGATGTCACGTCATCCCACTCACCCACTGCACCCCCAGCTCGACAACTCCCCCAGTTCACCCCAGCTCACATGCTGTTGGTGTTCACAGCACAAGCTCTCACGAGGCACTGAGCCTGGGGCACACCTGCATCCATCCCCTTCTTAAAGTAGCAGCCTTGGTCTCCTGTCCATCCTGCACCCCCGAGCCCCTTAGGCTGGGACTGGACAGGGGCTCTGAATATAGGAAGGTCCCTGAAGGTTCTCAAGGCGCCAAAACAAATCACTCTAGTCTCAGAGTGGAGAGGGGCCAAGGATGCCACAGGTGCAGGGGTATGACCTAGCCCTGGACACAGAGGAAATATTTGGAGAAGATGAAAGTTACAGTCGAAAGCATGCAGACAAATGAAGGATAAACACACATTTATTACTGCTTGGTTTCCAAATAACACAGGGAATGGGCAATTTCCTGCTGTTTGAAACCAGGCCACATGTGAGTATTAAGTATTCAAAATCAGACAGGATGTCCAAAAGTAACCAGTGGCCACTCTGAGCCCTCTAGCAGATTGGTGGGGGCGAGGCGGCTGTCTCAGGACTGCACCCTGGACACTCACGGTTGGATCTGGCAGCGGCAGCGGCCTCAACCACTGAGTCCGTGGAAGTACCCATGACCAGGATGACCACCACCTTCGAGGCTTCAGGCCTGGCACCGTGGACTTGGGACGTGACGTATCGCACAGCAAAGCCCAGTGCATTCCCTGAGAACGAAGAGCGCGCCACACAGTCAGTCCTGATGCAGGGAAGCTGGTTCTGAGGCCAGCTGAGCATCCTGTCTCCAAAGGGGGTCCTTAAGTCATCGAAACGGAGTGACTCAGAGACTCAGTCTCACACACAAGTGAGATCAGGAAGGGCACCTGGCCCTCGGTTTACAGAAAGGAAAACTAAGGTCAAGGAACAAAGCGGACGGCTAGGGTCCCTCGGTCACTTATGCCAAGAACTGGGACCAGACGCGGGCCCTGCACCCCAGACCGAGAGCACGTTACCAATTTGGCTGGGGCCTCCCTCCTGCTGCATGGGGTCCACGAGGCTCAGTAACTGGGCCTTCTCCGGGGGCACGTTCCACGGCACGTCGATGGTGGTGATGCTTCCGTACTGGAGCACCGACACCTGGGTGAGCTGAGGGCCTGACGGGAGAGGGAGCACAGAAGTCACACTTTGGATAAAGGCGAGCCCCAGAAGAGCCCCTTCGGGCACCTCACTCACCTATATTGGCTTTTGAGATGAAAGCCTTGGCGAAACTCTTCATGTGGTCAAAGTAAGAAGCTGGAAAGCCGGAGGAGCCGTCCAGGAGGAGGACCACATCCAGGGGCTGGCTGCAGTCTGCAAAGAGAGCAGAGGGGAGCAGCCAAGGGCATCAGGGGACCGGCACCAGGCCCCTGCAGCAGACACACACTCAATGGGTGTGCAGGGCACTACCGACCACAGAGGCGTGTCCCCCGGTCCTGTCCCATGGCAGCTGGTGCCAGGCAGCAGGGCAGGGGGCCGTAGGACCCCAGGTTTGGAGGCACTGGGGAGACGCCAACCCCACCCAAAGGCAGTTTAAACGTTACAGATGGGAGCCTCTCTCCCGCCGTTTCAGAGGCTGCAGCTCTTCTAGATCTGAGTGAAATACTGGAGCAGAAAATGGGCAGCTGACAAAAGGAAACGGTGCAGCGCATCCCTGGAAGGTGGGCTTGTGTGTCCTCGGGTCTCATGGGGCAGGCGAGGAACTGGAAAGTGATCTGACTCCACACGCCTAAAGCTCGTGTTAGTGTTTGGGAACCGGGTCACGATCTCAGTGAGGAAATAAACTCTGGCCTAAGCGCCGCTCTGAGATTTATGATGCCATTACTGAAATACCACGAGAACGGAGATAGACCGGTGGCTCTGATTAAAACAAAAACAGAGAAACAAAGGCACGTACCACACATGTGAGGATCAAGAGACAGGCAAAGAAGGCTAGTGACTCAGGGATGCTCCCAAACACACCCAGTAAAGATGTGCACGAACTAGGGATTGCTTCGTCTTTAGTATCGGTTAAGAAGAAAATAATAATAGCAGTGGAGTTAAGCCATTTTTGAGCACTTGCTGAGTACTGGGTACTGTTCTAAGCATTTTACAAGTAAGTGCTATTCTTACCACCATCTTACAGACAAGGAGACTACATACACAGAGGTACTTGCCCCAAATTACCCCCAAATTATCACCAAAATAATTGCCAAAAATTACCCAGCTAGTAGGTGCCAGAGGTGAGATTCAAACTAAGCCAGCCTGGCTCCAGAATCTCCCGGACTTCCTAGCCTTACCCCAAAGAATGTCAGCTACTGAGAATAATTTTATCCACCTAGTAAAAAGCTGACAGTCACCAAATTTAACAGGTTACCTCCAAGGCAGAGAGCGGAATTGTGTGAGGATGAGGCTACATGATAAATAAGACTTGTATTTTTTTTTTACTCCATATCCTGGTATTGTTTAAATTTTAATAATAGGCTTGCATTCCCTTTGGATTTTCAAACTCAGACAAAGAGATCCTTCCCCCCCAAAAAAGATGACAGATGCCTCTCCCACCTGGGAGATGAGGAAACACAGGCACTCTGAATGCAGGGGTCTGACCGAGGGGTCAGAGCAGGGAAGCAAGGATCCAAACCTGAGAATCGTGTCTCCACCAAGGCCACCCCCAGCTAAGACCTGCATACCTGGGACGGGGCCAAGGGTGGGGAGGTGCAGCCCCTCTCCAGAGCAGCACCTCTGCAGCACCAGATCAGGTGCCTCTCGGGGGAGCCTCTCAAAATCCTGGATGAAGATGGGGGCCTGGGGCCAGCCGATCCTCTCCAGCTCCTGCACATCCACTCGGGAGCCCACTCCGATGGGCACCACCGGGATGTCCCCAGGCATCCGCCTGATCTCATCCGATGCCGGGCTTCCTGTGACCATGTAGACCAGGTTGGGTGCCTGCTCTCGGTCCCCCTGGCTGGCCGAGAAGCTGTGCTCCGACAGGTACTGCAGGGCCAGCCCAGTGTTGGTCCTGTTGCCGCCCTGGTAGCGGATCTCCCGCAGCCGCTGCAGGACGTCCTCCTTGGACTGCGCCTCTCTGAAGGAGTGCTCCACGGTCACCACGTACGAGTACTGCAGCACCGTGACGTGGATGCCGTCCCGGCCCACATCCATCCGCCGGATCACCTCCTCCAAGAACTCCGTGCTCCTGTTGAAGTTGGCCTCGCCCACCTTGTCCGACCCTTCCAGCAGGAATGCCACGTCCAGGACCATGGAGCGCCTCTGGGGTCCCTGCGTTGAAATCCCCGGGAGCTCGGGCACTACGGTGACCTGGGCCACGAGCGGGCGCCGCGTGGGGGCGGGCACTTCAGGGGCGAGGTCGCAGAGGTAGCTGATGATCTCGTCCCTCCGCTGCTCCAGCTCGTCCACACCGCTGAGCACAAAGGCTTTGTTCTCGGGGGCCTGCTTCTCGATGAGGCGGATCTGCTTGAGGCTGGCGTGGGGCCCGATGCCCACGGGGACCACAGTGACCTTCTTCTTCTTCAGGCCCTGGACGTAGCGGACCAAGTTCCGAGACAGCTTGGGGGGCTCCTGGCTGGCCGAGAGCAGCAGGGCCACGCGGGAGGCCTCAGGCCGGTCGATCTTGCTGAAGATCTGGAAGAGCGTGTACTTCAAGACCTCGCTGGTGGAGGCCACCTCGCTGCCCGCGTACTTCACTTGCCTGGCGATGCGCCGCAGCTCCGACGGCCGCTTCCGGTCCTGCAGTGCGATGTAGGCATGGGAGCCAACGTGGTACTCGACCACGGCCACGCGGATGCGCTTCTGGGAGATGTGCAGATGCTCCATCAGGCCCACCACGAAAGCCTTCAGCGCCTCAAAGTCGGCCTCGGACAGCTTGGAGGAGCCGTCCAGCAGGAAGACCAGGTCCAGAAGTTTGCTGCAGTAGAAGTCGTGCAGGGGTGGCTCCGGGGTGTCCTCCACGTACAGGGTGGTGGGGCTGACCGGGCCTTCTGTGGGGGGCACCACCAGGCCCCCCGGTTTCTTGCAGGCTTCACAGGTGAGGCTGGCACCGTCACAGTGACTGCAGGAGGGGAGAGGACAAAACGTTTCAGGAAGAACCTCTGGGCACTTCCCAGCCCACTGAAGCCGAGCCACCAAGGACCACTCCCCACCTGAGAGAGACACCATGTTTAACACATTCCCCAAGCAGCCCCCCAACACACACACACACACACACACACACTCACACTCACTCACCCCTTGAGTTTTGATTACCATGAAAGTCAAAGCTTTCACCCACCCTAGGACCTAAAAAAGAATCTTTCTTCTTTCTCAGCAATCCACACAGACATTCAAAGTTGGTTTTTTTCAACCTAGGTTGCTAGCAACACAAATATTTAGTTATAATCCAAGGCTTCTCCCAAATATCTCCAAAGACAAGTATTGGTCTAAAATGTTGACGCTGACTGGGACTCGTAAATGTTCAATCGAAGATAAATGCTTTTCCGTATTTATTATAACAGAATTTAAGCTGCATGAATTCTGTACTATGTTAACATGTTGGGCCTTAAGGAAGAGAGGAAAACTGGAGTAAAATGATTTCAGAGAGATGAATAAATATTCAAAATCCCAGGGGACTTCCCTGGCAGTCCAGCGGTAAAGAATCCACCTTCCAATACAGGGGAGACAGGTTCGATCTCTGGTTGGGGAACTAAGATCCCACGTGCCGTGGGGCAACTAAGCCCATGTGCCACAACTGCTGAGCCTTCATGCCTCAACTAGAGAGAGAAAACCCCACATGTCACAACTGGAGAGAAACCTGCACACTGCAATGAAGAGTCTATGCACCGCAATGAAAGATCCTACGTGCTACAACTGAGACCTGATGCAGAAAAAAATAGAAAATTTAAAAAATAAATTAAAATAAAAAGTTTCAACATTCCAGCTTCATCTGGCAGAATAAAGTATTGGGAGTGGTATTCGGGGGTCTCCAAGATGTTAGAAAGGCAATGACTCATTCATTCCTTCTTGTAACAGACACATGGTTTACACCCATCACGTGCCAAGGTCTGGCTATGCCCTGTGCCCAGTCCCCAAACCCCCACACAAATTCTCACACCCCATCAGGCCAAACTTCCAATCCCCTGGTCACTTCTCCCTTTCCCCCGTGTCCTGGAAAGTGGCAGGGTCTGCCAGACGACAGGAGAAATCAAGATGCCTGTGGCGGAAACCCACACAGGCTAGACCATTCTCCTTCACGTACCCGGCCTTTGTGGCAACTTGCTCTCAACAGTGTGGCAGAGGGGACAGCAGTGCCCTGAGCCCAGAAGCATCCCTGTGGCGTGCCTCCCAGTGATGTTCCCAGCCTGCTTTGGGACTGCTGTCCACACCTGTTCGCAGCCACAGCGCGGACCCCGGGAGCCGCCCTCCCCGGGTGCCCTGCGGCTCACAACCCCTCCACGCCCTGTCTCAGCACAGCAAGGGTTTTACAGGGAAGTTAACTCTACTTCCTCATGGGGTCCACATGATTTAGGGCCTCCATCCTTGGCTAATAGAGCGTGAGTGACATACTCTCTAGTTTCCTGTGTTTGCTAGAAAATCTCCCCCGGGCAGTGCTCGCTCTTGTTTGCACAGATGGTGGCGGCAGGATCTGACTCTGGCAGCCGTGGCCACAGCCCCTTCTTTCCCCGGCGAGTTTACGTTCTCGAGTTTCGGATCCCATAAGGAGTGGTGTTGAACATATCAACACGGGAACACATGTTCCCAACCTAGAAGGAGGGCTTCAGAGAGCTCAGAGCTCACCCCCGGACTCCTCCTCACCTCCCCAAGGCCAGCCGCCAGAGGCAATCAGGGTGGGAGCCTGGGGGCAGTGACCCATGACTTCCCCCAGTTATGAGAGCCACATCCTGGGACCTTGGCCGTGGCCTGAGGTGTCTGTGCCCCACTGTGAGGTCAGGGGCTCCACCTCACTTTCCTCCCCCGTATCCCCACCTCCAGTAAAAAAGAAACCGGACTTCCATAGATACCTGTCCCCGGACTAGGTGCCACCTCCGAGGACAAGAGACCACACCCCTCCTTCAGCAAGAAGAGGTAAAGAACCTAAATCTCTTGAGAGAAATTTCCTGGAAAGAAATATAGCCTGTCCTCAGAGACAGAGAAGCAAAGTAAACAAGAACAGGACGTTCTTCCCCAAACCGACACTTCTGAGCAGTCCCCCAGATTAGACAGAAAGACTCATCACTTCAGGCAACCAGGGGGTGGGGGCTGTTTTACCAGATCTGGCAGTGCTCAGGGTCCCCGGGGTTCAAGGTGATTTTCTTCCCAGGGGCTAAGCGCCGGCCAGCCACCTCGCACACAGGGCAGTCTTCGGGGTTGACACATGTCTGCAAAAGCTCATCCAAGATTTTTCCTGCATGAGAAGCCCCTTGTTAGGAGCCAAAGTTCCCACCTTTCCCACAAGGAAGACTCTCCTTGCACTAAAGGGCCTGTCCCAGCTCTGCCTGCCTCCTGCAAGGGTCACCTACTACTTAAGGAGCATCCTTCCTTCTGCAAAATTGGGAGCGGGTGTTCCTTCCCCCACCTCATCTCCTCCAAACCCCAGGACAAAGCAAATCTTATCTCCAAGGGTCTTCTTGCTCCTCCAGCCAAGAATACATCTGATAACTCTAGGTCTGTGCTATCTAATAACAGTAACCAATAATAACCAGTAACCACGTGTGGCTGGTTACATTTAAATTTAAATTAAGTAGCATTCAATTCAGTAAAATTGAACATTCAATTCCTCAGACACACACACGTGAATAGAAATTTCCCAGCGCTGCAGAAAGTTCTATCAGAAAGTGCTGCTCTAGATAAGAAGCCCATAAATAGGCTCCCAGAAGCACTGCATGGGAGCTCAGCTTGACAAAAACCACAGCTGGCCAGGTTTTGGTGGAAGGACATGGAAACAGGACCTAGGGCCATGGGGCTGGGGACAGGGAGCCCCGGGACGAGGCTGAGATGAAGCTTCTCTGAGGACCATCCTGGCCCCCCACCCCTTTCCCATGCAGGGCCAGGGCCTCACCAGGAGGGCAGTGTGCATGGCAGCCCTCCACACACGGCACAGGGCAGGCCAGCGGCTCGGGGTGCTGGCACGTGACCGGACAGGCAGGAGCACAACTGTTGTAGCGCCACTCACACTGGTACCCGTCCTCCCGCAGGTTCCGCTCCTCGCAATTCTGGGCTGTGCAGACCCCAAAACAGGCAGGACCGTTATCAAAGCACCAGGCGACCCTGGGCAACCCTGGACAGATGGCCCCGGGGAGGGGAGGAAGGTGCTGGGGAACTATGGAGTCACCCACATGAGAGGCATCTGGGCTTTGAGAGCCCCTGAACCAGGAACCTAGTGGTTCGGAATCCGTTTTCCGTACAAAAACGATCAGCCACTTATACGCAGGAAGGAAGACGCGACATAAATGTCCGAGCTGCTCGATCATGATGGCAGACGTGATCGTGTCCAATTAGACACTCTGACCTCCTTCTTCTCTCTGTCACCACTCCCGCGTCTCCCTCTCCCAGAATTTCTCCAGAAGAGTCTCTCCCCGTTACTGTCTTCAATCCTGTCCCTCCTCACGCACACGCATGTGCTAACCCCCTTTAGCCTTGGCCATCACCCCCACACAGGTGTTGTCTTCACGCCCTCCCAGGTGTCCCTCCTCACCCCACAAGGTCTCAAGGTCTAGATGCGTGAGGAGGGAGGGGGCGGGTCTGGGAACGCGAGGGACAGCAGGACTCACGGCACAACGTGGCTGTCCTCCAGGCCACCACCTCGCCGTGTTGGGCACATACGTGAGCATAGGCAGCGATGGTGTCACAGAAGCAGGCACAGTCCCCGATGGACTCGCAGGAGCAGGTATCATAGGTGCAAACATCCAGGTATGGCTCGGGGTCCACCTGCAAGGGAGATGCCGGTGGCCCAGGCTGCACTTGGGGACTCTGGCCCTCTTTGGTCTAGGCGGGAATGTTCTTGTGGTCAGAGTAGGAACAGGGGCTCCAGGGCAGAAGGAGAGATGGGAGGCAATGGTTCCAAGGAGGGAATGGGTAAAAAGGCAGAAATCCTATGTTCTCATCTGGGTTCCAGCAAGAAAAGGGGGAAAAGCAGCCTTGCCGGCCTCTCCTAGAAGAGATGTGCCTGAGAATTTTTCAAAAGAACATTCCTTTCTATCCATCTGTCCACGTACCTGCTCAGACATCTATCTATCCCCATGAGCCACTCCCACCCTCATGGGTGTCTGGGTGTTTTACATAAACACAACACACACACACACACACACACACACGCACTTTCCTGGCCTCCACTCAGTAAAGAGACTAAGGAAACACATGAGGACCACTCACACTGTCTCGCTGAGGTGCTCTGGGCTAGCGTGCTGGACCGCGGCCAGCCCGGTGCTCCCTGACTCCAACCCCAAATCTCCCAGGAGGAGAAGCCCCTCCTCGATCCACGTTTAATTTCAGTAACCTCCTGCCTTCGCCTGCCCCAGACGTGCCACCACACACCCACCTCGTTCAGGGCAGCTGTGGTCAGAATGAATTCGGACATTAAACAGGTCACTGTGCCCAAGAGCCCTGGTTTCCCTGACCCTCTCACCATCTCCACCTTCCTGGCTAAGGTGCCTGGGGTCTCCACCAAACCGGGGATCCTAAGTATCCCTCGGGGTCCCGAGAGACTACAAATCACTGGATGGACAGAAAGAGCTGAAATACAGGTGTTCAACCAGTCACTCCCACAAGGGGGGTGCCGCAGAGCAGCACGCGTGTGTACCCGGCCATGTGTGCAAGCGTGTGTATGTACATACACAAATATACACAAACCCACACATACACAAGGCTGCGTATATACATTCAGACAGAGACAGAGAGAAAACAGCATGGAACCTTGTTTGGGAAATTCCTTATCACCATGTGATAAGACACAAAAAGATACAGACACAAAAAGAAGCCATAAAATGTGGGCTCAAGATCTGGACTTCCCTGGCAGTCCAATGTTTAGGACTCCACGCTCCCAGTGCAGGGAGCATGGGTTCAATCCACGGTCAGGGAACTAAGATCCTGCAAGCCGTGTGGTGCAGCCAAGAGGAAGAAAAGAAAAGAAAAGAAAAGAAAAGAAAAGAAAAGAAAAGAAAAGAAAAGAAAAGAAAAGAAAAGAAAAGAAAGGAAGGAAGGAAGGAGGGAAGGGGGGAGGGAGGAAGAAAGAAAGGAAGAAAGAAAGAAAGAAAGAAAGAAAGAAAGAAAGAAAGAAAGAAAGAAAGAAAGAAAGAAAGAAAGAAAGAAGGAAAGAAAGAAAGAAAAAGAAAGAAAGGAAAGAAGAAAGAAAGAAAGAAAGAAAGAAAGAGAGAGAGAGAGAGAGAGAAAGAGAGAGAAAGAAAGAAAGAAAGAAAGAAAGAAAGAAAGAAAGAAAGAAAGAAAGAAAGAAAGAAAGAAAAAGGAAGGAAAGAAGGAAGGAAGGAGAGAAGGAGGGAAGGAAGAAAGAAAGAAACCTAGCTTTAAGACCAGCAAAGAGTTTCCATGAGACAATCTGAGCACCCGGGGCAGGGGTTGGGTCACCAGGGCCAGAGACATGACGGGATGGGAGAAGGAAACCACCTCTGCTCTAATGTTAGAGACAAGATAATCCGTGGGGGACAAACCCTAAGACGAGGCCGGAAGAGCAGCATTGGCGCATGCACAGAGAAGCATGCATCGCACAGAAGAAAAATGATTTGCCAGGCATTGCTCTCCTTATACACCCTCGGTTATTCTTTCTGTTTCCCCGCCTGAAGCCAAGAGAGGTGAGCAGCCACAGATCATTTCTGAAGTTCCTGGAAACGTCCACAGCTAGAAGTTCCTGCCCCCAGGGGCCCCGCCGCCCTCACCAGCCTGTTGCACTCCCGGAAAATGCCGCTGGTGAGGATCCTGCAGGAGGAATCCACCATCGTCTGCTTCACGACGTTGTTGTGGCAGGTGGCAGGGGACAACTCCAGCGGTGCCTGGGGAACAGGGCAGGAGTACACTGATGGGCCCAGGACAGTCAACCCAGAAGGGCTCCAAGAGGCCCTCTCCCCGAGCCCTGACCCCCTGCAGGCCACACCGCTACCGCCCACGGTCCACACAGAGACCCCGACCTACTTTCCGGGTGTCGGCGCACTGCGGGCTCACTTTCCAGGAATTCCCAAAGTCCACAGGGTCTTCCTCCACTTGGAGGCTGCTGCTGGTGAGGTCGTTGTTTTGGATGCCATCGAAATTCCCACACAGGCCACACACCTGCTCCTGGGGGACAAGGTGGGAGTGTAAGCTTTGTGAACCTCAGAGCAAGCTCGCTGAGTCAGGAAAAGAAGGGTTCCAGGCAGGAAGGGAGGCAGGCTTACCTGAGGAAGAGCAAGATGGGAGGGGACAGGAGAAGAGACCCAGGAGGAGACCAGGGTGATCAGCAAAGCCTTGACCTTGCCAAGGCCTTTTATCGGCTTCCACATCAACCCCAGGTTAAGGTTAAGGAGACCAAGGCCATTCACAAAGAGAGGCAGCCCACCCATGTCCCTTGGATGGCCAACTCGGCAGCCTGGGCCCTGGTTTCTGCAGTGTAAACCATCAGCTGCCCCAGTAAGGGTCTGAGCAGAAGAGAAGCTGGTTCAACGTTACATCAATGAGAGTGTAAGAGGTCCGAGGAGGGAGCGTTCTAGTCCTACTTGACTGTGGACAGTGAGTCCCTTACCTGGACAACTGCAGCCTGTTCAGAGCACGTTGGCCAGGATTCTGCTGTATACTAAACGCCACCAGGGCTGACATAGTATCTTATTTCTCTCTGTGTTCACCTATCATGGGCTGCAGTATACAAGTCCTGAGTGGATGGAAACCACCACGTAAGAACCATGGACAAAACTGGAACTATTTGGCCAGGAAAAGAAAAGGTGTGATGCTCTTAGAACATATTTGGAGCCCTGCCTTGGGACAAAGAGATGTGACTTATTCTATTTTGCTGGGAACCATGCAAGAAGAGTGTTCTCACAGGTGCACGAAAGGACAAAGATCTTTACGTGGCTTAACAGCCCCCATGGTATGGCCCCTGCCCCAGCCCTGCCCTTGTTAACTACCGATCACCCCTGGCCCCTCCTCTCCAGCCACCCTGGCCTCCTTGTCCAAGCACAAACACTGTCCACCTTAGGGCCTTGGCACCTGCTACTCCGCCCACCCAAATTCTCCAGTCAGCATATTTATACGGCCCCCTCCCTCCCTTCCCCAAAGACTCTACTCACACCTTTCGAGACAGGTCTCATCAGACCAACCAATCTAAAACACATAAGATCCCCCCTAGAATATGATCTCCACCAGGGTTGTAGTAGACAAAACCATGCCCGCCCCCAAAGATGTCCATGTCCTAATCCCCAGAACCAGGAATATGTTACCATATGTGACAAGATGTGATGTGATTGCATCTTTGCAGGTGTGATTAGGTTAAGGAACGTGAGATGGGAAGACTGTCCTGGATCTTCCAGGTGGGCTCAGTGTAATCACAGGGTCTTATAAGCAGCACAGGAGGCGTCAGAGTGAGAAAGGTGATGTGACAGAGGGAAGCAGAGAGAGAGTAGAAGATACTATGCTGTTGGCTTTGAAGGTGGAGGATAGGACCACAGCCAAGGGATGCAGGTGGCCCCTGGAAGCTAGAAAAGGCAAGGAGATAGAGTGTCCCCTAAAGCCTCCAGAAGGAATGCAGCCCTGCCGACCAATTTTATACTTTTGACCTCCAGAATCAGAAGAGATAATCTATTTGTGTTGCCTCTTGAGGCCACTAAGTTTGTGGTAATGCATTACAGCAGCAATGGGAAACTAACACAAAGTTAAGATATACATATACATATAGAGAGAGAGAGTTATAGTTATAGTCATATATAGTTATATATGTATAGTTACATATAGTTATATAGTTACATACAGTTATAGTTATATATAGTTATGTATAGTTATATATAGTTACATAGTTTTATATAGTTATTTCCCTGCAGTATCCACAGTGTGTAGAACAGATGTTAGGAAGGTCAGTCCTGCCACCAGGGCAGACAGAGCACTTGTCACACTCATGCTGGTTAGAGAAAATGAAGTCCCAGCAAACCATCGGAACCTGGACAGATACTGCAAGCAGCCTTCCCCAAAGCAGTTTCATCGCAGCCCTCGGCAGGTGCTGGCCTGTGTCTCCGTGGGAGGCGCACCTGGAATGCTCTGCGGTGTTATAATCACACCCATCACGCGTGAGCGTTTGCCTCTTTAGGTTAATAAACCTTAAGAATAGCTAGTGCCCAATCTTTTCCTTCCTTCATTTGTGTATGTAAACTGCTTGCCTAGCAAGGCCAGTCAAGGGACTGTTTGCAGGATCCAGGGACCCTCCATCCTTCCGCAGACAGCCTGTCTCAGAAAACAGCCAAGGTGAACTCTAATACTTGTCTTACTTGCGCCGCGTGGAAGCCTGGACAAGGTGACCACCCACCTTCCCCCGAGACAGCAGGTGGGGATCCTGGGCCGCTGCTCAGGCAGCTGAAGGCACACACAGACGCGACAAGGAGGAAGCAGAGAAAGGCCACCCACCTGGTAAGTCCGCTTCAGGAACACAGAGATGCCCAGGCGCCTGTCCCAGACCACGGAGAGCGCCTTGCCCAGCAGCACCGTGATGTACCGGCCAGACTCCACCACCTCGAAGTGAGTCTCATCCTTCATGGGGCTCTTCACGCTCACCTGAGGGAGGATGCATTGTGAGACCAGCACGGTGACAGTCAGACCTGAGGCATGGCTCTCCCCCGTCCCACGGCCCTCCAGAGCAGCTGGTCATTTGCCCCGTTTGGCCAGAGCTGCATTCATCTCACCTATTTCTCTCCAAGAACCCTAGGATGAAGAGGTGGCAGCAAAATCATAATTATGAGACTAAAAATACAATGAAACCAACTGGCAGAAGATCACCCACCACGTCACGAAAAGAATTTTTTGAACACTTGATCATTAAATAAACGTGATACCCTAAACAGGTTTTTGATGTGGTGATGATTTTAAGCACCTCTAGGCAATTGATTTAAAAATCTACCCCTTTATTAAAATAAGCCCTAGATTCTCGCCTCTCCTTCCATCTCCCACTCCCAGGCTGTCATCAGGAGTCAGAGCTGAACAGGGGCACAGGAGAGCTCAGCACTGGAGGCAGGAACCCCAGACTTCAGCCTCCACAGGACCTGAGCCCTCGACCGGGCTGACTCGCTGCCGCTGTCGAGCCCTCCTGGGCTGTTTCATGGTGCGTGGCTGACCATCTAACCCATAAGACTGAGGCTGATACTAAGAACTTGTCACCCCTTCGAAAGGCCCTCTCCCTGGGGACACACCACAGGCAGAGCCTCCCACTCAATGTCACCACTGTCTTCTGTCCTAAGTAGCGCTGTCTCTGAAATAGATGCCTCCGGCCCAAGTCAACAGATCCCATTTGCTCAACAGCTAACTTCTCCAAGGGAGGAGAATTCACCTCCCATCTCCTGATATCAGCGGTGGGTATTTGCCAGACAGCAGGATACGAGCTAAGGCCACGGAACAAAATGCAGATACAGGGAAGGGATGAGCCCAGACCCGGGTCTCCCGAGTACCGATGTGGCCAGACCAGCACAACCACAGCCGTGCTCCAGCGAGCCCTGCCACTTCAGACGCAGGCTCCTGGGCCCCACCCAGACCTGAGTCAGAACCTCAGGGTGGACCTGAAGGTCGGCATCTTAAACAAGATCTCCTGGGTGGTTCTCCAGCAGACTTCTGAGAACCCCTCCGTGAGCTCTTAGCACACAGGGCCTGAGTCTGTGCACTTCAAGTTCTTTAGAAAAGATTTTATCTGAAAAGAACTGAAAAACATAAAAGCAAAAATCCTCCCAAACACCATCACCTCCCAAAACATACATTTATATATGTGTGTATATATATTTGTATGTATATGTGTGTATATACTTATATATGTGTGTATATATGTATGTACATATTTGTGTGAATAAGATATGTGTATACATGTGTACACCTGTGTACATATTTGTACATATAATATGGGTAAATATGGGCTATAATATATATGTATATGTGTGTATAATATATATGATGTATACAGTATATGTGCATATATGTGTGTACACATTTGTATATATAATACAACTATGGGTATATAACATGTATGTGTGTATATAATATATTTGTATGCATAATATATGTGCATAGGTGTGTGCACATTTGTATCTATAATGCACACAACTGTGGGTATATAATATATATGCGTGTGAATATATGTATTCCTATATGAAAGTCCTCCCACCCCCCCATCTCTGCTGCCCTCTGGAGGTCAGCCCTGGCCCTTCCCATGCTGGTGCAGATACAGTTACACACCCTTCTCCACATGTAAGTCTGCACTTCCTTCTACTAAAATGGATCGTGTAATCTGTCTCCATCTGCCACCTGCCCCCTCACAGGAGGAGTTGAGGTCAGGGGATACAGCGCTCCCTCCTGTCTCCACCGGCTGCACACATCGTGAACGAACGCTCGCCCGTACTCTTCATCAGGTGACACAGGGGCGGCGTGAGGCTGGAGGGACGAGCCCACACTCACCTCCCCATCAAACAGCTCAATCTCGCCTCCTTCCACCAGGATGGTGACGCGCTTCCTGCATTTCAGGGAGGGGTAGTTGCACCCCTCGTTCCCCACCAGGATCCGGAAGGTCCCAGGGTTACTGCCACAGTAATCCTGGGGAAAGACAGTCGTCAGGAGATATGTTACAGGAGGCAGCTGTGTCCATGCGTGTGTGTGTGTGCGCATGTGTGTGCGTGTGAGAGAGAGACAGAGACAGAGACACAGACAGAGGACACTCACAGGTGTGTCATCCTCAGCCTATGAACCAGGTGCCTACAGTCAGGTGGGGGTGGGGAGTGGCAGGAGGGAGAGCAGGAGGGACACAGGGAGAGGGCGTGTGGACGCATCAGCCTGCAGCCCCCCGAGCCTGTTCGTCCAGCCTCCGCCGGGGAACCAGCACAGTCGGGCCACATGGCGCTTGGCGGCTCTAAGCTCTGGTGGAGGCCCTCTGGACTGCTGGCCCAGAACTGGATCCAAAGACCGCTGGACCCAGCAACACCGGCTGAGCTACCGATAAATGGAATATTGATAAATGAAAGGTTTCCTGCCATATTAATAAACAAAGGATGTCACAGTCATCAACGATTGCGGCCCTCCAACGGGAGCCACTGAGATGAGAAAACTCAGGGCTGAAAAGACTGCAGCCACTCCCCACGGTGAGCCCTGAGGAAACTCAGGATGTGGAAACACAGGATCCTGGCCCCAGATAGCTGAGGCGCACATCAGAGGAATGATTTCAGTGAGCCCAGAGCTTGTACCTTCCCATATATAGAACCGCACTTAATTCCTTAACTTGAGATATCTGGTTTTCTTTCTTTAACAAGAATCTTTTGACATTCCCAACTGCCTGTCCTTTGTTGCAAAATTCCTATATATCCTGGCTCCTCCTCTCACCTCCTCAGAGCAGTTTCTCAGAGCTATCTGAGATGCTGTCTCCCGGGATGCAGTCCTCATTTTGCCCCAAATAAAACTCAACTCGCAGCTCACGTTGTGTGTGTATATATTTTTAACTCAACACTACCATCTCCAGAGCAGAACAGAGGGTGAGGGAGCACTGGTCCTCGCTGGGGAACTGCACAGAAAGGAAGCAAAAGGGACACATTTCTGGCAAATACCTCCCATGGCAGCTATTACTGTGGTGTGATGGGAAAAAAAGCAGTCAACTTAGAAAAGCTAGGTGTGGGCCTTGTTTCTGCCACTTACTGGATAATGTCGAGTAGTCACACACACACACACACACACGCACGCATGCACACACACAGAGGCTCACACAGACACACATTCATATACACACACAGACATGTACCCGTACATACACGTGCACACACGTGCACACACACACATACAATACACACGCACGCACGTACACACAGACACAAGTACACACACATTCTCTCTCTCTCACATACACACATGTTCCACACACACGATGTGCCCCTCTGTAAGATGGGATCACCAACTTGATGGCACAGTTAGGTTAAACAGGTTTGCCTCGGGTTACTGGGATTGCTAGGTTAAACAGGTTTGTGGGTTAACGGGGTCGTGAAGGTTAAAAGAGGGAGCGAAGGTACAAGTCCTTTGTCACCAGCCTAGACTTCTCTGAAGAAGAAAGTCCTGATAACACCTCCCAAGGAGGAAGGCAGGAAAGGGAGGGGGACTCGGGACAAAGTATCAGAGGGGACACCGGCACTGGCGGCGGGGCAGGAAAAGCGGCCCCACGAGGGGCACGGCTCGGAGGGGCTCTGACTGGCCCACCTGGGCAGCTTCACCTGGGCAGAAAGAGCGGGGACGGTAGGTCTGACCAGCCCCTCCTCACTGCACTGAAATGTCGTATTTTTCTGGGTGCCCAGATCTGAACCTGGCTGGGGAGTGGCGCCCCAGAGCTGGTGTCAGCCTGTCTTTTGCTATCAAGACGGGGGGCAGACAGGTAACCGAAAGATGGTATGTGGGAACGCCCTAGAGGGTTCCTGGGTATGGGTAAAACCATTTGGCGGGGTGTGCCCGTCTCCCCAGCACGCCACCCGCCTCTCTGCGGCCAGCCCAGGGCTGGGGGAGGAGGCGGGGGGCTTGCTCCCTGCACGCTGGGTGGGCGTCACGCTCTCGGGCCCTGCAGCTCCACCTCTGGGGCTGAGGCTCCTGCGAGTCTGTGGTCTTCCCTGCAGACAACACCGAGCACTCCCCTCTTCCCCCGAGAGTGGAGACAGAGAGACCACACTTGTTCAAGCTGCTCGGAGTCCAGCCGTCTCATCCTCGCAGGCAAAGCGCTCAGCCCTCCTTGCTCACCCACATCGGTGTCAACCAGTGAGGGAAACTCACAGGAATCCACGTGGCGGGAGAGGGAGCAGAGCGGCCCCACTCAGCAGCTAGGATGCCCCGGGCTGCTTCTCGCCCTGCCGGGCAGCAGAACCTTCTGTACCCACACCCCTCGCCCCCTCCCTATTCTGAGCTGCACGAGGTTGGAAATGTAAAAGGTGGAGAATGCAGTGGAGTGGAATTGAATGGAATGGAATGGAGTGGAACGGAATGGGGAATTCCCTGGCGGTCCAGCGGTTAGGACTCTGAGCTCTCACCGCCCAGGGCCAGGGTTCGATCCCTGGTTGGGGAACTAAGATCCCACAAGCTGCGCGGTGCGGCAAAAAAAAAAAAAAAATAGAATAGAATAGAATCATAAGGCAGGAAGCAAACTCCAGGGGTCATTTCAACCATCCTCAAGCGGGCTGTTCACTGCACAAGGATGCTGGCAGGGAGGGTGCCAGGGCGGAAATCCGGCCCGGGCTCCACCCCCCGCTGGTCCCCTGACTGAGGCCCTGTCTACCAGGAGTAAAGGGAGCCTCTCTCATTCCATTGTGCTGGGATTGGGGCTGATGGGAGCCTGCCCACACCAAGGCCCGTCAACAAATAAGCTCTGTCCCATCCCGAGAGGCGTCCCGGTGAGCGGGAGGAACACGGCAGTCTTGAGCCCTGCCTCTCCAGGGGCTGGACGGTCACTCTCGTAGAAACCAGCCCCCAGAGCTGTTTCCCCAGACCCATCGGGTGGCATCCAGCCTGGGGGCCCCCCACGGCCCCCAGCTCTCACCTGCACCAGGACGTACTGGCACTCCCCGGGGAACAGGTACTTGAGCCCGTCGAAGGTGAGGTAGTGAGCCAGGCCCAGGGCGGAGCACGTGGAGTCACACACGTGGTCCGTGCAGTTCCACTTCCGGTCCCGACAGACACTGGGAAAGGTGTGGGGGGGGTGAGGGGGGGGTGCTGGGGAGTGGGGACTGTCCGGGCACTGGGACAGCAAGCACGCCACCCATCCTCCAGGAGGCCTCGGGAAGTGGGCAGGTCTGTGACCTATGGATGGGACCTCACGGGGCCCTGCAGTCATAGACCCACACATTTTTAGGGCAGGGGGCCCAGGAGGAGAGGGAAGCCACGCTGCCCTCCCATCACATAGGGGAAACAGGCGAAGAAGGGCTCTGGTTGTCCGAGGTGACCCGGGGACACTGTCACCACTTGCTCCGGACGTGCCTCCTGGGACATCACTTGGGAAAGGCCACGGGGTCTCTACAGAACAGGCACTGAAGCTGAAATCCCCTGAGGCTAAGGGGACACACGTCCAGAATGACAGGAAAATTCTGAGTCAGGGAAATGGCGACCAGCAGTGAACTTCTGCCAGGAGAGGGTTGGTGTATGCAGTGTGTAATCCACAGCAACTTGCCGGCTGTCGTACGGCCCCATCCCTCCACCCCGTGACAGAGCAGACATCAGGAAGCCCGCTCCGGGTGTCAGAGGTGGAACGCTCAGACCTCCGGCCCCAGACACTCAGACCCTTCGTGCCTGTCCCCGTGGCTCTCCCCTAAAGCTCTGCACAGCCTCAAAGTAAGGCGGGGTGAGTGAGCAGAGCCTGGGGCTGTGTGAAGGACAGTCCCTTTCCAGGCAAGCACACTGCAAATATGCCTGGGGGACAACACAAGGCCAGAGAAGGACCCTGATCCCATGCTCTGGAGCAGCTTGGTCACAGGTGCAGTGATGAACATGGCCCTTTCTTCCCCAGGCCCATCTCCCTGCACGGAAACACTGCTCTCCAGAGAGTGTCCATGCAGGGTGAGCACACAGGATCATAAAGAGTCTCCCATTTGACAGATGGAGAAACAGAGGCACAGGGAGGAGGAAGGGAGCAGCCACATTCCCACGGGTGGACGGGGCAAGTGCCAGACCCCCACCCCCACCCCTCCCTGCCATCTGCCCGCAGCCTTCCCGGAACCCTTCCTGGCCTCACCAAGTGTTGCAGTCCACCTTCACCATCTCTCCAGGGGCGTACTCTCTGCCCTGGTGGAAGCAGGGACACCTTTCCAGGGCCACACACTTGTTCTCGTGCCGGACCTAAGGGAAAGCAATCCAAAAGTCTTGGGGCTGTAGCGAGTGATCCGACAGCCGCACCCAGGGAGTCCACGCCCAGGCTGGGGCTGGAATCCCAGCTCTCTCTCATCTACACTGGTCCTCCCAGCTCAGATGAAGACACTCCAACCCCCTCTGCTCTCAGACCTGGTGGAGACTCTGCAACACATCAGGAGCCCTTGACATGTGCATCTCCATAGACCCAGTAATTCTTCCAGAGGATCTCTCCAAAGGTAATAGAGTTATGGGCAAAGATTAATGTGCCCATAAAGATTATCACTCCAAAAAAATGGAAGCAATAAAGTGTTCACAATAGGAAAATGATTAAACCCATTAAGGAATCTCCAGGTGATGGTATCCTGTGCAGCTATTAAAATCTTAAAAGTTTTGAGAATTACTTATGCTGCTAATTTTTAAAATAAGAGAGAGAAAAAACTGCATACACATATGGTCCCAATTAAGAATATATATATGTATATGTTTCCAAAAAAGTCTTGAAGGAAATATAGACGTTGCCTCCAAAAGGCTTGGGAATTATAGAAGTTGCCTCTGGTGGGCTGGGATAAGGGAATCTTATTTTCTTTCTTTTTTGGTTTTTTAATTTTTTTTTTCTGAATGTTCTTCATGGAGCTTCTACTACGTTTTATAGTTGAAGAAAATGGATAATATATTTAATAAAATGAATTCATTAGTTAACAATGTACTTAACGCCCTAGAGGTGAAAGTTGAATAGTGGCCACAGGCAGGGATGGACCAGAACCAGAGCCTGGGGGTCTTCAAGCCCCTGTGCATGCTCGTCACCGCGACCCCTGAGGGTCTGACACACCCTCTCGGGGCCTGCCCTCCCTCCCCGCCCTCCAGTGAAGGAGTTACTATGCGACAAGTGACACTCTTCAGGCATGTTGCAGCCAGAGGAAAAGAATGGAGACACACTGGCCCCAGTGGCCTTCGGAAGAGCTGACCAAACCCACTCTGCTCCCACATGTAGATCTGCTTCTGTCCCAACCCCAGGAGGCAGCCCTGGACACCTGCTCTGTGTGACCCTGGGCGAGGGGACCACAGCACTCTGCTTCCAGAGCCACCTGAGGGGTGAGAAGCTGCTGGTCTGGGCCCCCCAGCATCCGTGCGACCCCGTCACTCCGCAGACAAGCCTGGGTTCCCTGGGCCTGGAGCCAGACAAAGCCCTGGGACAGGGCGGTCTCGGGTTGCACAAAGGGCTTTCATGTCAAGGATCACAGACTAAAATCATGCGTGTGCCTGTGTGCATGTGTGCCTGCATGTGTGTGTCTGCACATGTGTGCCTGTGTGTGTGTATGCCTGTGTGCGTGTGTGGGTGTGTACCTGTGGGGGGGGTGTGTGCGGGTGTGTGCCTGGGGAGGTGCACTGTGTGGGGGTGCATGTGTGTGTGTGTACGTGCCTATGTGTGTATGTGTGTGTGCATGCGTGATCATGCATGTGTGCCTGTACATACATGGGTGCATGTGTGTGTGCCTGTGGGTACATGTGTGTGTGCACGTGTGTGTATACATGTGCATGTGTTAGAAGTGGTGGGAAGAACCACCTCCAGGACTCAACCACCACCAGCCTCCAGCGGGTTGCCGAGTCCCCGGGGCCTAAGGGAAGGGGTAGAATGGGAGCCAGAGTGAGGAAGATGCAGGTGGACCACACTCTAGGGTGGCTCTTACCTCCCGGGACCACAACATCCTTGGAAGAGAAGGAGCTTAGGCGCCCATTAGGGAACAGGGAGGGTAGGAAACATCCCTCCACCCTAAGTCTTCAAAGACTTCAAGATCAGGCTTCACCTCACGTCCCCCAAGCTTGTCAAGCTCTGATGTAAGTCCCAGGCCTGCCACCTCATGGCTACTCCGGGAATGACGGCCACCTCCCTGGGGACCGGACCCGCTCGCCAGCCCTCACTGCTGCAGTTAATGGAGAGCAGACAACGAGCCTCATTATGGGAAACCTGATGTGAGGCGAAGCGGTGCAGGATGGATTCCAGGAAGCAGCCCCGCTCACCTCCCCTGAGCGGAAGCAGGCTGTGGGGGGTGGAGGGGCAGGTTTCCCAGGCCTCTTGGTCTGTGCGCTGGATGTTTTTACCTCTCTCCAGGGTGGTCAACCCACTGACAAAAAGTCCTGCACACCCAGGGCCCAGGTAGCCCCTCCCTTCCAGGGCCCTCCCCCGGGCCAGAGGTGAGTCCCAGGAAGCCCAGCCCCCCTCCAGGGGACAGAAAACTCAAATCCTAGCTTGGCCATGAGATACGACCGTCGCTTCTGAGTTCTCACTGACAAACCACGTGGCTCCTCTCTGCCCTGCTTATTTTAGTGAAAGGAGATGACTAACTAATGGATTACGATATTAAAATAGGACCTTGGTATCGAATGAGGACGGGGCGTGGGTTAGACCTACGTCATAGCCGGAGGGGAGGCAAAGCATAACCTTAAAGGGGGAGGAGAGGTTTATCAGCAGGAGGCTGCCAACTTGGGAGAGAAGATCAAAATCACCAGCCCAGCCAAAAGCACCCAGAATCCTAAAGCGTTAAAAAAAAACTTCACAGAGATAGAAAGATAAAGACGCAATACAGGAGATGGACAGGATCTAGATGAGAACTGGTCCACGTGTACGGTGGGCCAGTACAGCAGCCCCGAAGTGAATTTTAAGTCACTTCCTTACACTTCATCTTTAAAAAGAAGAAAACCATTCCTGCCTAGTGTTTGTCCCTTTGGGACACCAGAAGGATAAGATAAAGTTGACAAACGTCCTTCAAGGACTTCAGAAGAAAACAGGCAGAGATAGTTGTCACTATTGTTCATCAGCTCATGACACCTTGAGTAAGAAAGGCTCGTGCTGAGAATACGGTTCTGGGTCTTGATCAGCCCCAAGAAAAATTATGAAGTAGAAAAAAATTGGTTTTGTTACTCTTCTCTGAAAAGGCCCCATCTTCACCCTGCCATATGGACCCATTTTCCAAATTCTTTTTTTGCCTTCCAACTCTCTTTTGTCCTCCCCACCAATACCTCCAGCTCAATGCAGTTACCTTCAAGTAGATGTTTGCTAGAAGGAAAGAATCTGATGAAACAACTCATGCTAAAGTGTGAATGACTTCCTATGAGGATTTATAAGATTAGCTTTTTTAAAGTTCTTTTTTGTTAACCAAACTAAATTCATACCCATTATATTTCAGTAAATCTGATTAGGTGGCAAATCATAGGAACTGTAGGAGATGTCTTTGAGACGGGAGGGCTTTCTTGGGCCTTTTAGAATTATATCTCGTAGGATTTACAATGCGCACATGAGAGGCCCTCTCTGGATGGGCCCCTGAGCCCAAGCTTTCAAAATGCAGCGCCAGGGATTTCCTAGATGGCTCAGTGGTTAAGAATTTGCCAGCCAATGCAGGGAACATGGGTTCAATCCCTGCTCTGGGAAGATCCCACATGCCACGGAGCAAATAAGCCCATGTGCCACAACTATTGAGCCTGTGCTCTAGAGCCCGTGAGCCACTACTGCTGAGCCTGTGTGCCACAATTACGGGAGCCCACACGCCTAGAGCCCATTCTCCACAACAAGAGAAGCCACCACAATGAGAAGCCCACTTGCCGCAATGAAGAGTAGCCCCCCCTCTCCACAACTAGAGAAAGCCCGTGTGCAGCAATGAAGACCAACACAGCCAATAACTAAATTAATTAATTTTTTAAAAAAAAGCAGAGCCAACCAAGGGGGAAAGGGGGGGAGGTATAAGTTGGGGGATTGGGACTGACATATAAACACTACTATGTATAAAATAGATAACTAATAAGGACCTACAGTACAGCACAGGGAACTCTACTCAGTACCCTGTAATGACCTATATGAGAAAAGAAGCTAAAAAAAGAGTGGATACATGTATAACTGATTCACTTTGCTGTACAGCAGAAACTAACACAACATTGTAAATCAACTGTACTCCAATAAATATTAAAAATCAAAAACAAAAAAAACACAAAAACACGAAAAGCAGCACCAAAGTCTTCTCCGGCTTCATAGTGGGCCAGTGAGAAAACTGGGCGTCCAAGCACCAGGGAAATGAACACACTTCCCAGCTGCTGAGAGGTTTCCTAATACCAGCAGAACTGGGTACCAGTTTGGAAAATGTGACCACTGGACTTCAGAGCATAAGTGAACATCTCCCAGACAGTGATACTGCACTGGGAGTCAGGAAACCAGGATTTCCACTACAAAATTATGTAGCCTTGAATGGTTTTGTGTCCTTTCTCTCTTGCTGTGTGGTAGGAGGGGTTGAAAGCGTGAGTCTTTCGGGCTCCTGGCTCTGCCTGGAGACAATCAGAGCAGTGACTGGGTGGAAGTGAGCCGGTCAGTGGGCTGTGCTTTGCTGCCACCTCGTGGTGGAAGCAGGTAGTAGTCTAATTTAAAGGTAGGAAATCCACTCAAGAATTTTTGAACCATAGATAAAGACTTGGGAAATTTTCTAGGGCAACCCCCTCATTTTACTGATCTAGTGGGTCTTACAAGTGGACACTGAGGTCCAAGAAATTGTTTGTGTACACTAACTTCCTATAGCATCTCTGTCCATAATATGGTTCATGGTTTTCCTCCATGAACTTCTCACAATCGTGGTCATTAAACCACTACTTACAAAGCACTTTCCATGAGCCCATCACTGTCATCCCCTGTCCTCCCCACAGCCCTTCTGACCCAACTTTACAGGTGAGAAATATCAGGCACAAAGATGTGAAGTGACTTGCCACTCCTTTAAGGAGCCCAGATTCAAGTCTGAATGTTCGGGGCTCCAACCCACGCAGTTTCTCCACCAACCATCCATCAGGGTGGTCAAAAAGCATCCCCATCCCTCCCTCGTCCCATGCAAGGAGACCCCGGCACCAGTGTCAGCAGCAGACGGAGTGAAGCAGAAAGCCTTATCTGAGTGGGTACCAGGGCTGGAACAAATTGCAAAGAGGGGGATGGTCCCCAGGACGAGTGAGGGTCTGTGATGATGTGAGTGCAGACTGGAGGGTAGGTGTTTAGAAAATTATGTGCAATATATCATGTCTGTTATTCATGTTTGTATATCATCACCTTTTGCTTCATTTTTCTGATAATTCATTTCTATTGTATTTACAAAAGCTTTGGTCCACAACAGACTGGAAATTTATGAAAACAGGTCCTTCCCAGATCTCTCCTATGGACTAGAGGAGGGGTCCAGCCCAGCCTCTGAGACGGAGCCTTGGTTGTGGGTGAAAAGAACAACTAAAGCTACTACCATGATCCCATAACACTTTCTGGTTTTAAAAATGCTTTTACACATGACTCCTTCAGGCCCACACATGATGAAGGCAGAAGAGGGATTCTGTGCCCATGTCACAGACGAGGCAACTGAGGTTCAGAGAAAGTGAATGATTGTGCAAAAGCGAGGAGCCAGGAAGCAGTGAGGCCTGGCTGGGAGCTCAGCCCTCAGGCCCCTGTTCCTACTCTTCCCGCTCCCCATAGACCTGCCCCCGGGAAAGAGCTGCTCCCTCCCCCCTCAGTCCCCAGAACCCCTGACCTCTTCCCCCAAACCCTCAGGGACATGCCACAGCCTCCCACCTCCCACAGGGGACGGCCAACCGAGAAACACCCTCAGAGGACGTGCCCACGGTCCCACAGGCCCGAAGGCGGTGTTTTCGGCTCCTTTTCCTCTACGTGGAGGCCGAGAACACACGTCCCGGGTGGTGATCAGCACCCACGCACTTCATAAATCACCCAGACTCTCCTGCTCGGCCGATCTGGCCTCAACTGTTTGCCGGCATCGGGATGAAGCAGTTGTGAAAACAGCCCAGTCTCTTACTCCACAAGCCTCGAGATCACAACCCCCTGCGGCTGGGGTGGGAGACACCTCGTTAGGTGACAGGTGTCCAGAGACTGTCCTCGGGAGGCCAGAGGCTGCAGGAGTGCCCGCGCGTCCCTAAGGGTGCATCCTCCCCCCGCACCCGGGGCCTCACTCTCCACTGGGGATTGGGGATGATGACACAGTTCCTGTGGTTACTAACATTTAAGACTACCTGTACTATCTCCTGCGTGGGGAAAAAAAAAGGTTCATTTGAAAGAGCCCCAGCTGACGTTGCCAGCCTCTGAGTGGCGTCCCTCTTTTTGCCAGAGCCTTCTCTGATGTCAGGAGCTCTCCTCCAAGTATGGAGAAGGGAAAGTCAAAATAAAAGCCCGCCGGGGTACAAAGAACAATGCGGAAGCTTCCCCTTCCCCCTCCTATTTCTTATCTGAGTTTCCTCCTCCTTTATACCTCCTTCTGCTAAGGCACCAAACAAGACCTTTCAGTTTGGTGGTGTTCCCTAGTTCTCTAGTTCCCCCATTAGAAAAGAGAGTTCTAGAATCCTCCGAGGCTAAGACAGAGGGGAGCACTCAGGGAGAATGGATAACAGCTAGTCTGTCCATCTTGGAGGAGAGACGGTTGGAGGGAAAGGAGAGAGACCATGTGCCCTGCGCACACCCCAATCCGCAGCCTTCCCAAGGGCCGCTGGCAACGGGTCCAAGTTTTCAGCTCCCACAGACCAGGACGCTGATCCCAAGCCGAGGCCTGGGCATCACGAATGCCTTTTACAGCCATAGGAGAGCCATCCTGCCTCTCCTCACCAATTCTGGCCTCTACAACCCCCGCCCCAGCCCTCACCGCTCAGGTTGGGTATGGGGAATTGGAGTCAGAGAAAGAAAGAAGATAGGATGCATTTGAAAGACAAAAAGCCAGAAGTTGCATCCTTCAGGGTGACAAGAGTAATCGATGTATATTTAATATACAAATGTCCTAAGACTAGACCTGCGAGGGAGGTAAGGGGGCCTGGGTGTGCTCAGGAGGCACCAGGAACGAGGCGGCTGCAGACCAGCAGCTCGGGGACCACGAGGAAGAGCTGGCCGATGGTAACGGTCTGCAGCCGCAGCCCCAGTCCCAGAGTCACGGAACGTTAAGAGCTGGTCAAGACCTCACGACTCACCCTGCAGATGAGGAAAACAAGGCTCAGTGTGGAACTTAGTGGACCGGGGCTTGCTGATGGCAACGTCTTCCCTTGATATAGAAAGTTACACACGTAAATGCAAATCATATGCAAAAATGTGTGTGTGTGTGAGGGTGCGTGCAAGGGTGTGTGTGCATGTGCGTGTGTGTGTGTGTGTGTGTGTGTGTGTGTGTCTTCTTATCGTCACACAACGAAATGCAGCCCTTGGGAAAATTCTAGAGGAAATGCCTGTTTGCTCTTTTAAATATTTTCTGGAAATACTTGCCTTGCTTCCTAGGGCCCCATTGTGCTACGTTCTTGTATTTTTGTCAGCTCTCATCAAGATCAAGATCAACCCCGACTCTCCCATCAGCTCCCTCCCTGCCTTTGGCGGCTGACTCGGCCACAGGGGACTCCCCCCACCACCGCCCCCACACTCCCTGCAGCCCCACTGCCATCCTTGCGTAGCTCTTGTTTTTTCCTCTCTCTGTCTCCACAGCCCACATCACTGTCCCCTGCCCGCAGGAACACCGCAGACCGCCACCCCTCTGCGGCTTGGGTGGCTCACCATGCCTGGGGGGCAGAGGCAGCCGGACACGCAGCCCATGCTCACGCACTCCAGGTCGTAGTTCTGGCAGGTTTTGGCGCACTCGAGCCCTTCAGCCCTAGGGTTGTCTGCAGGACACACCAGCTTGACCATGGGGGGCCGACAGGACAGGCTCCTTTTGCCTTGGAGTCAGGAAAACCAAAGAGGCAATTAGCGAAGGGGTGAATGGACCTCCCTTTGCCACCTGCGTGGGGTCACTCATTCCCAGAGGCTCAGGCTGCCCACGCCCTGGGACAAGGCACTGCCGGACCTCCAGCCGGGCCCTGGACAGCAGCCACACCTACTCATCTGAGCTCTGCCTAGCCCTGAAAATCCCTCTGCCAAGCTCAGCATCCCTTTGATGGTCCATGGTCCTCATTCCCCTGGACCCTGCTGTTGCCCGCTGCATTGAATCAGGACACACTCCAGAAACATCCAGAGCCAGGCTTTAAAGGACCTGGGTTTGGGTGCTAAAAAGGAAACTTTGCCCCAACACAACCATTCCCCAAATTAGTTAACTTAATCATAAACCCTTTAAAGGGGGCTCTGCTCACGTGGCATCCTCTGCCCAGCCCCTGGCTGTCCCAGCCACTCTGTTTAAACCTATAACACTCCATCCCTGGACACTCTTACCTGCCAGGCCCCCTGCTTTGTCATTCTCCACCTGATCACCGTCTGACATCACCATCCAATGTACCATTTATTTTCCTTCTTTGTTGGCTGCTCAGCCCCACCCCACCCACACGCTAGAACATACGCTCCATGAAGGCGGGGCGGGGAGAGAGGTCTGCTTTGTTCACTGATGTATTATTCCCTGACAACTGGTAGGTATCACTGGTTGATTGAACAAATGATGACAGCAGATGACACAGCACCTGACTTTCAAAAACCCTGACGCACTGACTAGCATTTGTATCTTACATATATAGCATTTACTATCTCTTACAGACAAGGATTTCCAGCTTTGTTTTTATATGGAAACTTTTGTTAGGAAACTGAAACCCTAAGAAGGTTAAATGGCTTTTCCAAATGGCACAGAATTCTAGGAGTTTCCTGACTTTGAAAAAAGATAACTTTCTGTGACTAGGCTCGAAGACCCTGGGCAAGAGAGGTGTGAAAGACAGACCTAAGAGGCAGAATGCAACAGAGAGGCGTGCAATGTCAGAAAAAAAAACATTACAATGAGAGACAGCGGGAAGAAGAAAGAGGCAGAGAGATGCAGTGACCTTGAGGTCTGCTATGGACTGAGCATTTGTGTCCCCCCAAAATTCGCAACTTGAAATCCTAACCCAAAGGTGATGCTATTAGGAGGCAAGGTTTGGGGGAAGTGATCGGGTCATGAGAGCGGAGCCCTCACGAATGGGATTAGCGCCCTTAGAGGACACCTCACGGAGCTCCCTCACCCCTTCCACCACGTGAGCACACGGCGAGGACCCAGAGGTGGGCCCCCACCTGACCACGTAGGCAGCCTGCTCTCAGTCCTCCAGCCTCTAGAACTGTGAGAAATAAACGGCAGTCTGCGGTATTTTGTTACCGCAGCCCAACCGGGCTGGGACGAGGTCATAAGCTCTGATATCAGTTGTGGCGCTGCCTATGTGTTTCGGATCCTGCCCTGGCTCCAGGCTGAGATGCTGTCCCGTCAATCACACGGAGAGTGGGGGGGCAGACTCCCCACCCGGCCCGCCGCAAACAAACTCAGGCACAGAGCTGGGTCACTGCGGGGGGGGGGGGGGGAGGCCCTTAGGAAGGTGAGAGCAGGGAGAAGAAGTCAAGCTGGAGGTTGAAAACAGCCCATTTATCTGCCTAAAGGGAACGCGCTCCCTCCTACTAAGAGGCTCCTTTCTAAGCAAGGGTGTTGGACCCTCTGATTCATAACCACGAATGTGGTCCCACCAGGTCTCCCTCCTGCGCCTTGTCCTCAAATGGCGCAGCATCTATTAGGACCTTCAGACTGAAGGCGCTGAGTCCACACTCCTTGCTCTCAAATCCATCAGAGACGCTTTCTACAGAGGTGTCCTGGCCAGCAGGTCCCTCGGTAAAATGAGGCCGTGAAGAACTGACGCACCCACAGCTGCTCCCTGGTTAAGGTCACCGTGGGCAGAAGAGAGATCTCCCTGGTCCATCCTGTGGGCAAGTCAGCCTTTCCCCATCACAGGAAAACTCTTCCCGCCTCAATAATTGGGATGTGCACGTGCAAAGGCACATCCAGGCCTGGAAGTCACATACACGAACACGTGCCTGAATGCAGCCAGCTCCCTCGCCCACCCCATCTGGGCAGAGGGAGGGGAGAGCCCATGGGGCGGTACTCACTGCGGTGGGACAGGGGGCTGCTGAGAACCGCATCGGGCAGCAGGCTCCCGGGGGGTCCACTCGTGGAGCAGTGCATGAAGCCGTCCTCGCAGTAGCTGCAGGGAGGAAGGTCACAGCCCGACTTGGAGGGATTCCCCGCCTCCCCCAGGGTGCTCTGCCCCCTCCAGCCGGGCTCCCGCTGAAACGCAGCTGCTAAGGCCACCAGGGACCTCCCTGCCACTCGACCCAGTGTAACTGTTTTCACTTCTTTTCTTACTTGAGCCCCTTTGACATTCGTCAGCCCTGTTGCCTGCTCCATCCTTCTAGAAAAAGAAAACAAAACACCCCTCCTGGTTTTCCTCCCACTTTGCTGGTTGCTCCTCTCAGGCTCCACTATAGTTCAGCGCCCTGCGGGCCCATCCCAGCCCCTCTCTCCTCCTCCTACTGTGTGTGCCATTTGCAGGTCCAGCCTCAACTACAGAGAGATTCACATCAGCAGCTACGGTCTCTCCCTTGAACTTGAGATCCACATATTCAAATGCTTACATGCTCTACATCTGCACCTTTATTCTTGCCCTGCCACTGGGTTCATCAGTACCATTTTTTTAGATTCAATATATATGTGTTAGCACATGGTATTTGTTTTTCTCTTTCTGGCTTACTTCACTCTGTATAACAGACTCTAGGTCCATTCACCTCACTACAAATAACTCAATTTCATTCCCTTTTATGGCGGAGTAATATTCCATTGTCTATATGTGCCACATCTTCTTTATCCATTCATCCGTTGATGGGCATTTAGGTTGCTTCTATGTCCTGGCTATTGTAAATACTGCTGCAGTGAACACTGTGGCACATGCATCCTTTTGAACTATGGTTTTCTCAGCGTATATGCCCAGTAGTGGGATTGTTGGGTCATATGGTAGAGAACAGACTTGAGGACATGGGAGTGGGGGAAGGGGAAGCTGGGACGAAGTGAGAGAGTAACATTCATTGACATATATACACTACCAAATGTAAAATAGATAGCTAGTGGGAAGTTGCTGCATAACACAGGGAGATCAACTCGATGATGGGTGATGACCTAAAGGGGTGGGATAGGAAGGATGGGAGGAAGGCTGAAGAGGGAAAGGACAGGGGGATATATGTATAAATACAGCTGATTCACTTGGTTGTACAGTGGAAACTGGCACAACAGTGTAAAGCAATAATACTCCAATTAAAAAAATAAATTAAAAAAAAAAGCCTATGAGGACAAAAAAAAAAAATGCCTACGTAACGGCCACCTGTGTGGCCTAGTGTATCTGCAACTGAACTCACAATCCCCCTTCCAAAGCAAGTTTTCCTCCAGGGCTCGGATTCTTTAAATGAAACCACCATCCACCTAGTTTCACAAACCCGAAACCCAGGGCTCAGCCCTGACACTGCCTTCTCCCCACCCCCTACACCCAATCCATCCCCAAGCCCTGGGCTTGGTGTCCGGAGTATCTCTGGAATCCACACCCACCTCCATCTCCACTGCTGAGGCGCCTCCTCTCACCTGGATGGTGCAAAAGCAACCTGACTGATGCCCGGCATCCCTCCTCGCCTCCCTCCAGAACATACTCCTTGGCAGCCTGAGTATCTTTTCAAAACCCAAATCAGATTGTGTCACATTCCTGCTGGAATCCTTCAATAGTTTCCCCTCAATAGGCCTTAGGATGAAGGTCAAGTTCCTCCCATGGCCTCCCAGGCCCCACACGGTCTGAGCTACCCCTTCCCCTCCAGCCCTTTGGCCTTCCTTTAATCTTGAAGGTATGTTGCTCCCCTCAAATGCGAGGGTTGCTGCACATACTGCTTCCTTTGATCTCACATCACTTACACACACACACGCAAAACCACTTTTGTCCCCATCCCATTTCTAGCTTTCATAGACCACATACTTTATTTCCTACCACACTTGTAACTTTACGTGCATCTGAGTTATTATTTGGTTAACATCTCTCTCTGCCATTGGACTGTAAGATCCAAGAGTGTAGGGACTTTCCTGGAGGTTCAGTGGTTAAGACTCTGCACTTCCACTGCAGGTTCGATCCCTGGTCAGGGAACTAAGATCCTGCATGGCATGGCCAAAAAACAGAAGAAAAAAAAAAAAAGATCCAAGAGGGTAGAAGCCATGGAAGATCGTCCCTTACTTCTCACCACGGCAAACAAGGCTGTGATTAACATCTTCAAACACGTGCCCTTAGAACCTGCGTAAGAACTTCTTTGGTACATGTGCCCAGGTGGGACTACCAGGTGTGTATGTCCAATTCCCACAGACTGTACAGGTGGCTCTCCCAGGTGCAACTGGCCTTGTGTTTGAAGGGAGCAAGACACCTTCAGGATTCAAAGGCGGGCATTGGAGAGCGAAGAGGTAGCAGATGTCAGACCCCGTGGGGCCTGGGAGGCCGTGGGAGGGATTTGATCTTCATCCTAAGGCCCCGTGAGGGGAAGGTATGGAAGGAGTCCAAACAGGGATGTGACATTATCAGACTGAGATTCTGAAACGATACTAGGAGTATCTGAACAAGTCTGTGTCTGCCAGTAGCAGGTCAGGAGTCCCATGTCCCACGGCCCTGCCAACACTTGGCGCTATCCAGGTTTCAAGTTTCCCCAGTCTAACAGATATGAAGTCATGGTCATTGTTTCAATTTGCATTTCTCTGATTATAATGACTTTGAACATTTTTAATGTGACTGTTGTTCAATTAACATTTGTTGAATGAACAAGGGAATCTGCCCTTCCCTCTCTGGGTACATGCAGATCCTGTGCCTTCTGGGTTTTTTCGTTTTGTTTTATAAATTTATTTATTTATTTATTGGCTGTGTTGGGTCTCCATTGCTGCATGCGGGTTTTCTCTAGTTGTGGTGAGTGGGGCTACTATTTGTTGCGGTGTGCAGGCTTTTCCTTGAGGTGGCTTCTCTTGTTGCGGAGCATGGACTCTAGGCACATGGGCTTCAGTAGTCGCGGCATACGGTCTCATCAGTTGTGGCTCACAGGCTCTAGGGCACAGGCTCAGTAGTTGTGGCACACGGGCTTAGTTGCTCCTCGGCATGTGGGATCTTTCCAGACCAGGGGTCGAACCCATGTCCCCTGAATTGGCAGGCGGATTCTTAACCACTGCGCCACCAGGGAAGCCCCTGCCTTCTGGTTTTTAACTAACACCTGGCTTAAAAAGATCCTCCCCCAAATGCCATGTTGTATCTGTCATTTGGACATGACCCAAAAGCTTAATTTTCCTTAAAAAAAAACAACCTTTGCAGGTAGTTTAAAAGTCAACTGCTGGCCCACACCTGGCCTACCTGGAGTGAGCACGCCACTGTGATGGCTGTTTAGATGACCAAATGAATGGTCTGGAGAAGCCTCCAGGCCACGTGTGTTTGCACCTTCCTACCACCTCTCCACAGGCAGTTGTCACTAGCACTTGCCCTGGTAGGGCTGATTCCTCAGTGTGCTGTCTGAAGAATAAAAACAAACAGCCACAGGGACTTCCTAGGTGGTGCAGTGGTTAAGAGCCCACCTGCCAATGCAGGGGACACGGATTCAATCCCCGCACCAGGAAGATACCACATGCCACAGAGCAACTAAGCCCGTGAACCACAATTACTGAACCTGTGCTCTAGAGACCGTGAGCCACAACTATTGAGCCCGAGTGCCAAAACCACTGAAGCCCACGTGCCTAGAGCCCGTGCTCCACAGCAGGAGAAGCCACCACAATGAGGAGCCCGTGCACCACAAAATGAAGAGTAGCCCCCACTCGCCACAACTAGAGAAAGCCCATGTGCCGCAACAAAGACACAACACAGCCAATAACTAACTAAATAAAGTAAATTTTTAAAAAAATAAAAAATAAAATAAACAGTCACAGACAAACCCTGAGTTCCCTCCAACTCACATTCTCCCTGAAATCCAATTTTCTAAATGAAGGGAAGAGATGAATGGTCTATAGTTTTCAGCACTGGTGCCTGAAGAGGAGGCCAGGAAGAGGAGGTGGTCACAGAAAGGCCACTGATATTCAAACCTTGAGAAGAGCCTGAAGACAGGGCCACCCCCCGGCCCCACCCACCCAGAAGCCGTGCACCCACCCCCCACCTTCCTTGTGCCTTCGATATGGTAAAATAACCAGCCACACCGCTACCCTCTGAGTCACCCCAGCCTCCTACACTCTGGCTTCTTTCCTCACCACACCACGAAACAAGGGGGCCACGGTGACCTTCTGATGGCCAAATTCAACAGCCTCTCCTCTGTGTAACATGAAGAGCTCAAGAGTCCCTGGGTTCCAGCCACTTGCTGAATGATTTAGGAAAGTGATAATCTCTCTAAGCCTCGAATTCCTTACTAAAAGCAAGCCCTGCCTGCCTAAGAGTGTTGTTTCAAGGTCCCAGAGAGAAACACTTTGAATATTATAGCCCAACAACTATAGTAAAACAACCGCTGGGCTGAGGCCAAATGCCCAAGCCAACAGAAGGTGCTACTACTCCCCTGTTCCCTTCACATCCATGATTTGGGCCTTTCCTGGTTCTGTTCTTTCCGCTGGCCTTTCTTCTTTGGCCTCTCTTGTGGGATCCCCTTTCTCTTCCCCTGGTGCTCTGAACATTCCCGCATCTTTGGTCCTCTCCCCTTAGAAGCCTAGCTACTCTCATGGCTGTAACTGGCACCTCCAGCCTCAACCTCTGATTCAAGCTCCAATCTCATAATTCCAGCCATTGATTCCATTCATTCACCAGGATGCCCTCTTGGTCACCCAAGGTAGTCAAAGCCAAAACCAAACTTGATATGTTCCCTCCACCTACAAACAGCCTCTTGCTGCTCTTGGTCTCGCTGTCCTCCTAAGCATTCAAGTTCAGAACCCTAGGACCACCTTCAACATGCCTCCTCCTCCCAAACATCCTACCGCTCTGCGTATTTTCCCAGCATCTCCAGCTGATGACCTGCTCCATCTCCGCTGCTATGACTTGACCCAGGGCCTTACCTTCCAACCAGACTGTCAACATCTTCCCACAACTGATCTCATACCTCATGCAGCTTCCAAAGCCCACTCCCTAAAGCTACAATTTGATTCTATTTGCTCTCTGCTCAAACCCTTCAAGGTCCCAGGGCCTCCTGCTCAAGCACTGGTCCTCACCTTATCTTTCAAAGACCGACCCCTGATGCTGGGCCCAACTTCCCCCAAGTCTTATCTTTCCCTTATGCACACACATGTTCCCCCAGAGGACTTGCCTTGGTGACTGGTGAGCATGCTTTGTGCATTTCCATCCCTGGACCTCTGCACCACCCCCAAAACCCTTCACTCCACTTCACTTCTGCTATTAGAATCCTCCTCAAACTCAAAAGTTACCTCCTGCATTGAGTCTTCCCCAATTCCTCCCAAATAGAAGAGATCCTTCCCTTTTCTGAATGAGCGGGAATTTTTATGGCGCCGATATGGTGAGTCTACCAATTATTATAGTTATTTCATCTCAGTAAACAGAAATGGTACCTACTTTGTGTCAGAATGGTTAGGTACTAGGGATCAGGGCCAAAGATATGGTCTCTACTCCTTATGAGGTCACAGTTTAGAGGGGAGATTTTAACACATTTTGCTAAAATCCAGGCCCAAGGACCATCACTGTTTTAATATGGGATTGGCCAAAAAGTTTGTTCAGGTTTTTCCATAACAGCTTACAAACCCAAACAAAATTTTGGCCAACCCAATACAAGTGCAGACAACCTACTTTGGGTGTAAGAGATTGGGAGGGATGGCAAATTAATTTCACTGGAGTGATGAACCAAATGCAACGTGCAGACTTTGATTGGGTCTTGACTTGGACAAACCAATTATAAAAAGAAATTTTGAGACAATCAGGAGCAAGTGAACATGGATGGAATATTAGATGTTATTAAGAAATGACCATTAATGTTTAGATTAACAATGGTATTATGGTTAGGTTTATTTTTCCAAGTGTTTATCTGTTAGAAATACACACTGAAGTATTTTCAGATGAGATGAAATAATAGCTGAGGTTTTCTTTAAACTATTCCAACCACAAAAGGGAGGAAGGAACAGATCAAATGAAAACAACAAAGTGATGATAATCACAGAAGCTGGGGCGGGATGCATTAGGGCTCCTTATACTAATATCTCCACTTTGATGTCTGAAATGTTCCGTAATCAGGACATTTCAACTGGTTTCCCTCACAGACTGTCAGCTTCTCTGGGGCCCGCCGTGCGACTGGTTCATCTTTAGATCACAATCTCTAGCCCAGCACCCAGGACAAGACCAGTGCCAAGGAGGTGTTTATAAATGTTCTGTTACAAATTTTTTCTGCGACCGTGACAGCCCTGCTGAAACTGACCATGACCACAGGCCTGGGCGAAGGACAGAAGGAAGCGTGCACGACCTGTTGTTTTTTGGGGAAATGCATGAAGCAAGTCAGGACAGGGATGCACCCTTGAGGCGATGCTGCTACAGTATATTTTCTCCCAGCTCAAATGCTTCAGTCCAAGAACACTGACAGGAGGCTGAAGGGGAGGGGGGCAGGGAGAACTCCCATCTTTTGTTCTAGAAAAGGGAAGCTGAGACCTAGTGCAGGGAAATGGGGCTGCACGCGTGACAGCTGGCTTACTGTTCATGACTTACTCCCACTGCCGACCTGGAGCACCAGTGCCCGGCCCAGCACAGCAGTCAGAAGAAAAGGTGAAAGGCCAGCTTTGCTCCCGACTTGCTATGCAATGCTGGACAGGCACTTCCTGTCTTGGGCCTTGGTTTACCCATCCACGAAATGAAGGACGTGGAGCACCTTTCCCAGCCCTGCCATTCCTGAGGTCCCCGGTCCCACTGCTTGACTTACCACATGGTGTGATGGTCCGAGAAGATATCTGCAGGCTGGAAGATCTCGCCATCATAGTAACAGGGGCACTGGGCCTTGGGCACACAGGCCCCCGTCTCATCCAGGTAGAGCCCTGGCGGGCAGAAGCAGCCCTCAAGGCAGACCTCAGTGCATTCCTCATCCGGGTAAGAGAGGGAGCGGCAGGTGAGGTTGCAGGGGGTCCCACACGGCAGGTACACCTGGCCGCGTGGGCAACTCAGCGCTGGGGAGAGAGGGTGGGGGAAGGACGGTCCTCAGTGGACGCGTTAAGATGACTAGGACTGTGGTTCTAGGACCGGGGGCACCACCCCTAGCCACTGGGACCCCCAATTATATCTGTATGGGCACTGCCTTCTCTTCCCACCGGGAGCAAAAGTGTGTCTTTATGCTCACAAATGTCTGTTCTACTTACAGATGTACACATTTTCTCCCCTGCTTAACCAGGGGACCATGCTTTGGTCATCTCTGAATTCTCGAAGCCTGGGACACAGCAGAAATCCTGGTGGCTTTTAGGGCTCTGAATGTTAAAAAGGACTGGCACGGATGGGCAAGGGCGTTTCTCCCCTGGCGATATAACAATTACAGCTCCCTTAACTGAGCACCTACTGAATACCCCGCTCTTCACGTGCGTTTTGTGCCTTTGGTGCCTCTCAGTGAGTTAGATCTCACAACCCCACCCCCCAGAGGTCAGAAACCTGAAACTTAGGGACTCCTCAGGGTCACGCCTCCCAGGAAGCGCCCAAGGCGGGATCCGAACCCACCTCTCTGTGACCCCCAAAGCTCAGGCTCTTAACCATTACGCTCTAGAAAGGAAACAGTCCCCTAGGAACCGGGCTTTGGGGATGTGCCTGTCACAAAGAGCCGGGACACTCTTCGCCCTGCCCCAGCAAAGCGGGCCGCACCCACCTACCCACAGCCCTCCCCACCCCCGGCCTCCCACACAGAAACAGCACAACGGACAGAAGCCAAGAGGAAGTGCAGCAAAGCAGCTGAGAGCTTGGGCGCTGGGTTCCAGATTCCCGGCTTCGAGTCCCAGTCCTGCCGCTAGTGAGCGGTGTCCGCCCGGAATATAAAGATAATGGCCACCTGGGTCGCCGTGAACGCTGAGCTTAGAGTCACGCTGGCACGTGGTGAGCGGTCGCTGTTACTGCCCTTGTGATAACACGGGACACGCAGCCCCAGCGCCACAGGCTCCAGACAAAGGTCCTCTCCTGAGAGGACCCAGCACGGGTGGGTGCCGGCCAGCACTCAGCCCACTCTGTGCCCACGGCCCTCTCTTGAGCATCCTGAGGATGGAATTCTTCAGTGGGGAGCGTGGGGGGGCACTTGGCTCTTTCAATACACCTTCCCGTTGCTGATCAGCTGTCGCCCAAGAAATGAGAACCTCACTCTGGGGACCCTCCTCCCGGGACCATCAGACCCCTTCCTCTCCCTGTTAGAAGCCACTTCTACGGCAGAAACTCACTGGCTGTGTCCCACGGAAGCTGTACAGGGCAAGTCTGGCCGTGAACCTCAGAAGTGGCCAAGCCCTGCAGCCTCCCCGCCTACAACTGCTCCAGATGCAGTGTTTGAGGGAAGCTGGGAGGGGAGGGGCTCTAACCATATCAGACACAGACTTTCCTCTGAACCAGCAGAGGCTGGGTCACCGGATGAATATTTAGAGCAAAGGCAGGTTAAGATGGGACGCGCTGGGCCGTAAAGATGGGAATCCCGTTCAATCCATCGAACCTACGACTCTAAGGGCACATTTCCCCCATCCAGGAGGAGCAGCAGCCGAGAAGACTTTTCCCTCTGGGGAGCTGGCTCAGAGCTGTGTTAAATTTCTCCTTCTTCCCCAGATGTAACGTGCATCAGTTTAACAGAGGCTGAGTGTGTGTCCACAGTGCCGCCGGGGCTGCACCAGGTTGGGTAAGACTTGGTCCCTGACTGCCAGGTCTTGTCTTTCTAAAGGAAACATAACCAGTTTACAAGGAAAACGTTTGTTGTGCTTCTCTGGACTCTCTCCACGGCACCCTGCAAAGCTGCTACACAGTCAGGCCTTGCTCCCTGAGTGTCCCCAGGGGTGTGGCCTCTTCTTAGGGATGGAGTTGGTGGCTTAGGGAGTCTGTTCATTTCTCAGGAAGGGAACATGGGGTGCAGGACAGAGGCAGGAACCCAGGCATCCTGCCCACCTTCTTCGGGCCTCAGAGGGACAACCCAGGGCCACTGGCTGGGTTTCTCTGGTTCATCTCAGAAAGACAGACCCTTCTTGTCTTTAAGAGTCTCCGGGAACAGGTCCTTCCCACCACCCACACTTCCTGCCATTCCACGCAGCCTCAGGAATCAGGAAACTACAGCCAAAGCTCAGCACCCGCTGCTGTGGGGTCAGCCCACCCCCTCTTGTTCTGTTCTGGGTGGGGGTTAAAAACAGCGGCTCCTGGACTTCCTAGGTGGCGCAGTGGTTAAAAATCCACCTGCCAATGCAGGGGACATGGGTTCGAGCCCTGCTCTGGGAAGATTCCACATGCTGCGGAGCAACTAAGCCTGTGTGCCACAACTATTGAGCATGTGCTCTAGAGCCCGTGCGCCACAACTATTGAGCTTGTGCTCTAGAGCCCGTGAGCCACAACTATTGAGCCCATGTGCTGCAACTATTGAAGCCCACGCACCTAGGGACTGTGCCCCACAACAAGAGAAGCCACTACAATGAGGAGCCCTTGCACCACAATGAAGAATAGCCCCCGCTCACATCAACTAGAGAAAGCCCGTGTGCAGCAACGAAGACCCAACGTAGCCAACAAATAAAATAAATAAATAAATAAATTTATTAAAAAAAAAAAAAGAAAGCTGCTCCTAGAGTTTAAAGAATATGTTGGTAAGCCCTCAGCACTCTGGGAGACTGTCCTAAATTAGGAAATCCCTCAGATGCTGTAGCACAGCCATAGCGTATATGTTCCAACACTGGCGGACCACCAAAGCATAGTCACAGGTGCCACTTACTCCAAACTCCGTCCCCCAATTTCTGAACAGCAAATGCTAATAAGGGTTTTGGAGGGTGAAGTGAGGGGCTTGAAGTGAGCTGCCAGAGAGGTCCCAGCCTCAGTTCTGCCAGCTGCTGGCCCGTGACCCCGTGACCCCCCAAGGCTAGAGGGACAGGACACAACCACACGCATCTTTCGTCCTTACTGTGTCTCTGCGTCTCGTTTTTATAAGGTCTCTTAGACACGAATCATGAGTCGGCTCATTTGACCCCAAATAGTGACTTCTAGAGCCCTGAAACCTAAACTTCTCTTGAAATACACAATATTAAGTCCTTTACTGTTTCTTGTGGTTCCTATTTTCCTGCTTCTGTCAGAACCACTGACATTTTAGTCTCCAAACGCATCTACTTCCCCCCATAAATCAGAGTATCCACTAGACCTTATCCTCCTTGAATGACTTCACTTCTACACATCAGTATGACTATTCCACCATCAAAAACATACTTTTTCTTGCCAAGAAAGTGCCTTTTAAAAGCCTGGTCAAGCGCACCACCTCCAGAAAGCCTCCCTTGGTTGCCCCTGCCTTAATCTAACTATTCTTTTGCTCAGTGTGACAGGCACCTAGTAGGTAGGAAATTTCCAACTTGCCTCAAAAAGGAAGGTCCAGGCCCTAAAGCACTGTGACTGCCTGACCACGAAGGGCACTGGAGAAACGTTCCCAGAGCAACATAACAACCAACCAGGGACTGGATGGTGGGGCAGATACCAACTCAGGTGCCAGGCATCTGACAGTGAGGGGTAAGATTCTCACATCATCTGGGCACAACGATGTTATTCTACTTTACGTGACTGTACACAGTGCCAGAGATATGGGTGGGGACTGCCCCGATGGCTTGCCTGAAGTTATAAGCAGAGGACTGGCACCTGCATCTCCCATCACTTCATCAACCCTCCAGGGATGCAAGGACCCACGGGCATCTGGGACCCACTGACTCCTCAACCCAGCCCTATGTGTATCCCACACTAGGTGGCAGCAGCCACAGGAAAATCTCTGCCAGGCAGGGATGCCAAGGTTCTAGGCCAGGTAGGGGGTCAACTTGCCCTCCAGGTACAGGTCCATCCCCACTGCCCTGTCCTTCAGGGAGATGAGAGGGGAGGGGGATGAGAGGGGATGCCCTGGCCTGCTTTCCAGATGCAGTCAAGCAGAGGGAGTGCCCTGAACGGGACCAGGGCAGAGCCTGCAGGGCAGCGGAGCGGATCGTGCTGGGTGGCGCAGCATGGAGGGGTGGCAGGCGGCGAGGGCACCCACCACAGAAGCTGGGCTCCCGCCACCCGATGTGCACGCCTTTCCGGGCGCAGGCCGCCGCGTAGTTGGAAACCGCCCCACACAGGCAGTCTCTGCCGTCCGAGCAGGAGCACACGTCGTAGCGGCAATTCTGCAGGTAGGGCAGCGGGCCCACGGCGCTGTGGCAGGCCTCGAACTTGGGGGACGTCAGGATGGCGCAGGCCTCGTCCGCGAACTTGGCTGTGGGGAGAGGAGCGGCTTGGTCCGGGGCGCCCCCGCACCGCCCGAGTAGACCGCAGGGAACGCGCGCGCGCGCGCGCACCCGGAGGCCAGCGCCACCGGCTCCCGCTCGAAGTCCCCGTTCCAGCCCCTCCCTCGCCGCACCCGCAGCAAAAACAAATTCTCTCCTCTGGGAATAACTGTGATTTTTCTCCCGCAGCCAATATACTTTCCTGATGGCTTAAAAACATCATCAACCGCATTTCCCAGGGAGAAACGGTTCCCTGAGGAGTCGGCTAAGAGGGCGCAGTAGATGCAGGCCTGAGACGCTGCCGCAGACGAATCTGCCCCTGGGCAGCCCCGCGCATCTATCTTACGCATCTATCTTAGCTGTTGCTGCGACAGACTGAGAACATCCAGGGGAAGAACGTCCACACCTTTTCTTGCCCGGGGTGTGGCCCACAGAGGGTGCTCAGTAAAGAGACTTTGAAGAATAAATGATCCACATACAGATAATTAAATGCTGACGGTGAAAACAAAGACCCCCCCCCCCGCCCCTCCACGGCTCACTGTGGGCGCACCGTCCATGGAATGCGCTGGAACCCCGGGGATTTCAGGGTCCTGGGGGCGTACCTGCCACTCCCCCACGGCGGGCGCACAGCCCAGGAAACGCATTGGAACTCCGGGCAGCTCGGGGCTCTGGGGGCCGCCTCCCCCCTCTCCCGCCGTGGGCGCACCCTCCACGGAATGCCCTGGAACCCGAGGGAGCTCTAGGCTCTACGTCCAGGGCGCACGTACTCAGGCGCGGGTTGAGGCTGCAGGGGTCGCTGGGCTGCTTCCGCAGGTCCTCGCAGTCGGCGCGCAGCTTCCAGGCGTTTCCGAAGTGCTCCACCAGGGACTCCACCAGCCCCGCGGGCGTCAGGAAGTCGTCCCCCTGGTTGCCGTTGTAATTCCCGCACAGGCCACACGTCCTCCCCGAATAGACCGGGGACAGCTGCGGGGGACAGACCGCCTTGGAGCAGCCGCCAAAGCAGCCGCAGCTTCCTTGCCCTCATGAGACGGTTTTCATCAGAAAACGCTCCCCGGGTGGGGGGGGGGGGGGAATAAATATGACTTTAATAAACCACAGCTAAGCGCTAGGCTGCAAAAGAAAATAAACAGGGGCACTGCGAGGTCTGTTAACCAGTAGCTCCATGCCCGCGCTGAAATCTTTAGAATCAGAGACCTGTCCTGCAGGAAGGGATTTAGAGATTATCCTGTCACTTAAAGATGGAGGTCACAGGGCTGGGGCCAGCCCATGGGCGGAGCGCTGCCACCCTGACTGTCAGAGGAGACACCCAGGGGAATGGAGTGCAAAGCCAGTGCCCCTTTCTTGCACACTTATCTCTGTCACACACGTGGGCAAAGCAGGCCGAGCGTTTATGGTCCAAGTCTTCTCGGAACATACGTTGGGTGACAAACACCTTCCTACCTTCTTGATTTTGACTCAGCCACTGAGCATCACTGAGAAACAAACGGCCCTGAGCCAAGAGGACCCTAAGGGTTGTGATCACAATGGAAGGAGCTGGGGGTCAGCAAGGACCCCGGGCAGCCTGTGAGGGTGACCAGGAGGGGTGCAGGCCAACAGATGTGGCTTGTTCTCCATGCTTCTGAACCCAGGGTGCACACGCAGGGATGACTTGGGGAGTTGAGCCTGCCTCTCACGGTACAGCCGGGGGCATCTCCCCATCTCTATTGGGGGGTGGGGGGTCCTGGTTCAAACTAGGGCAGAGGCTGGGACCCCAGGGCCCTGACTCCTGCTCTGCAATTTACCAGAGTTAAATTGTGGCCACGGGACCTCCTTGTGTTCTGACACCTGCTTGGGCCGGGCTCTGTACGGTCATCTCTTGGAGCCCCTTCCAGCTCCCAGCTCTAACTCGATAAGATGCAGGATGAACAATCTATTGAGGGCTCTGGACCCATGTAAAATGTACCAAGTAAACGTCATTAATAGGAAAGAGGATGGAGTAACGTTACCTTGTTTGCTTGACAAATAGCAGGTGCTGGCACGTCAGGCACCAGCCCTTCCCTGACCTCCCAATGAAAATGTCCGTCCTCCCCACCTGGCACTTCCTGCCCCTGCTCTACTTTATCTCCCTCCCCGGGATTTATCACCTTCTAATTTCCTTATTGGTTCTGCTTCTTGTCCATCTCCCCCCATTAGAATTTAAACTAAATGAAGCCAGGATTCTGGTCTGCTTTGTTTCACTGTTGCAGCCTCAGCCAGGTGTTCAGGGAGTGCATGGCTGAACAGCGTCTGGACAGATTCGTGAGTGAGCGAGGCTCTCCTCTGGACGCTAACACCCAAGGCCAGCCCCGGTGAAGCAGTGAAGCTGGGGATGCGTCTGTCCCCTCGCCCCCATCCCAGCGTCCTCTCTCTTCCCTCCTGATTCTCAGGCCCTGAGTACCTCATGCTCCCCAAGTCCCATCCAGAGCACCCACCAGGCCTGCCACCTCCACCATCCTCCACTCTCTAAGACTGTCTCCTTCTGTCCCTGGGGCCCGTCTCAGAGGTTGGCTTGGTGGGGTTAGGAGCGTGGGTGTGTCTGTGGACGCCAGGTCAGGGCTGCCACCCCCGTCCCCCCGCCCTGCCTCCATTGCCCAAGATCAGGGGCTTGGAGAACACGTTTGCTATTTGCTATTTGAAATAAACCTCACATCAGGGACACTTCTAATGAAGCGAAAACTGTCAGAGGGTCCTTTCTACTCCACTCTGCCTGAGGCTGAGCTAGGCCTGCATCCCAGCCAGCCGGGCCCCCCTGCCTGGGTCCTCGAGCCCCGCACGTCAGGTCGGGGCATCCATACCTTCCCAAGGAGCCACTGGCAGCATCTCATCCGGCTGCCTTTGGGGGGATGGGTGTGCCGCCCCCCCCCCCCCCCCCCGCCGCTCCCCAGGGTCCTTCCTCTAGCCAGAGTCCTCCACTAGGCATCCCCACAAACCCCGGGGCCAGCACGGGGATGCACCCCCTCCAGCCCCATCCACAAACACCCCCTTTCCTCCTCCAACCAAAACACATAGGACATTCCCCAGGCCCTGGGGTTGTCTGCCCCATCCTGAGTCTGTTGTTGTTGTTGTTGCTGTTGTTAGCCAAACTGACCAAACCCAGCCCCAGAGATAACCCTGCATCCCATTCCCAGAAAATCCTCCTTCTCTCCTCAAAAGAGACAGATAAACCTGAGGGGGGGTGGGAGGTCAGCCACCCAAGACGAGACACTTATGGGCCTGCTGAAGGCTGGGGGCGGGGGGCACGCAGATCAAGGGCACCCTCTTGGGGTGGTGGAGGTGCCTGAGAAAGTGGGGCGGCTAATGGGGGTGCCTCCCTTGAAGACCAGGATGCAGGAGACCCGAGTTCTGCTCTCACTCTGTAACCAAATAACTGTGAGGCCTGGAGCAAGTCGCTTTCTTGCTCCAGAAATGATGGACCTTTATTTCCAATCGTGCATGAGGGGTTGGCAAGGACATCCCTAAGACCTTCATGCCATGTGGTCTGGTCATAGGTTTATATTTTATCAAAGGGAAAAAAAAGGCATTCATTTGGAACTCTCTCGGGGACTTTAAGACAATAGAAAGAACATGATGTCACAAGGATGGAGGTCACCAGGATGACATCGGGGACACCTCAGACGCCCATCACAGGATCTTACCAAGGGCCTATGGAACACGGGAGCCCCCAGACACAGGAGGGACCCTCCAGGGACCCTAATATATCTAGGGCAGGGGTTCTCAGAGTGTGGTCTTGGGACCTGTGGGAGGGTGTGATCACTGAGACCCTTTCAAAGCGGCCACAAGGCCAAAACTGTTTGCATAATCATACAGAGACATTATTTGGCTTTTTCCCTCTCGTTCTCTACAAGTGCACAGTGGAGTTTTCCAGAGCCTACATGACATGTAATATTGCAGAAGACTGAACCCAGAAGTAGATAGGACTCCAGCTGTCTTCTGTTAAGCCAGCCATTAAAGAAATTTGCAGAAACATAAAACAATGGTATTCTCACAACCTAAGTTTGTTTTGAAAACAGATTTTTTTAATGTTTGTGTTAATGTGTGGTTGCTTTACTATTGTTATTTTTTAATGGATTAATTAATGTCTTTGATTTAATTTCTAATCTGGTAAGTATCAATGGATATAACCTCTATGAAAGATCTCAGGGTCCTCAACAGTTTTGAAGAGTGCAAAGGCATCTGAAGATGAGAGAAGCACTGGTCTAGTGGGGGTGACCCTGCCCGGAGAGCGGATCTGGGTGTGCAGTCCTGGGCACGTCTCCCAACCCCCATGAGCCTTGCTTGTTTCGTTTATGAAATGGCGGTGACAATACCTTCTAGGGAAATTTCCAGAGGAAAAACCATATTTAGAAGCCCTGTGAAACAGATGCATCCCTATCCAAGTGTGACTCTAGGCCCGCGGAGAGGAGGGGAAGTGGGCCCTAGGCTGCAGAGGCCCCAGGACCAGGGGAGGGATTTGGGCCTTTCCCAGGACAACCCTTCACAGGCCGTGGGTACGTGACGCGGGGTCTCAGCTGTGACTCGCACAGTGGGCACCGCAGGGAACACCCCCTGATCCCAGGCCTTGTTGCAGCCACAAACCCGGGCAGCAAATCAGCTGCCTCCCCAGCCCACCCCAGTCTGGAGGCCCTTGGGTACCAGAGCGCAGAAGCAGGAACTCCCAGGCTGCACAAGGGAGATCTGCACAGCAAACCCCAGCCTCTCGTACACAGAGAGGCCTGTTCCTCGCTCTGGGGGCACAGGGCCAGGGGAGAGGGGAATTCCCCTCCCACCCTTGAGCTCGCCCACCAGAGCACAACGGGGACTTTGTAAGGCCTGGCTGCAGGGTGGCCACGCTCGGGAGGGCACCTACCTTCACCAGCAGCCTCCCGCGGCCATCCCAGTCTATCTGCAGGTCCTCCCCGTAGCTGAGGTGCACGGAGCCCATCACAGTGTGCTGGATGCGGAGGTCACCTGGAACCCAACAAGGGCGGGATTTAGGCTAAGATGGAGAGAGGGCAGGGGGGGTGGCAGGCAGATGAATTGTAGGGAGACATGGGGTATCTCTCAAAGGACTGTAGCAATGAAAGCAGTGAGTTAGGGGGCAGCTGGGGATGTCCATGAGGCTTAAGGTTGGGGGGTGGGGTGCGTCTCAGAGGAAAGGTGATCAAGATGGGTGTAGGGCAAATCCGGCTCCCCAGGAAGGTACCTCCATATCCCTGCTGTAGCCTGCCATTCCCCAATATTGCCACAAGGGGGCAGCAGCGGGGCCTGCATCCTTAGCTGAAGCAAGTGCCCTGAGCTGGGATCCGTTTTGCATTGAACCCCTAACCCCTGAGCATTCCCTGGGCCCTCTGCTGTTGCACGTGCTTCCAGGCTGAGTTACTCAGTCCTCACGGTGGCACGGTGCTGTGTGCAAAGCTCCAGTTTTCTCTGGAGACGAGGTAGGAGACACACCTCTTTCCCTAGGGAACATATCTTCTGGGGAGACACGCACAGCCTTAAACGCACACAGACACGCTGTGTGCCCACTGGCCCAAGTTCACTCACTATGCGCAGTGCCAGGATATTGGGCCGTGGGGTCGTGAAGAAGAAGAGGGAGGGGTCTGGGAGCCACTTTGAGGGAGAAGGTTAGAATTATGCTGTGCAAAATGGTACACTGCAACCTGGCAAAGTCACTGAGCAGGTAGATTTTCCCACAGGTCATGGGGTCACTTGGCTTTGCTCCATGACGTCTTGGGGTCTGACCCCTCACCAGCCACCCTGCCCCCAGCCAGCTTCCTCTGCTCGTCTTCCTCCTCCAGGAAGCCTTCCTTTCTTGCAGGAGGCGGGCCAGGACACCCAGCCTGCCCTCCAAAGATAGCTCTCCTTCACATTTCTGAAGAAGAGGCGGCAGCGAGCCCTGCTGAGGGGCGGGGGTGCTGAGGGCGAGCTGGGCGGGGGGTCTGCCAGGGAGCGGGGCGCTCACCTTGCAGAAGGGGGATCTGGACGTCCTGGCCGTTCACGGCGACTCCTCCCCCGTGCTTCAGCTTCACGAGGCTGCTGGGCAGGCTGGGCAGGCGGACGGTGACCGAGCGGGTGCAGACCGCGTCGGGGTCATCAGCACACTGCCGGGAGGGGCACGCAGAGGCATGTCACCCCCACCCCCGCCCAGCAGCCCAACCCCCAAGCCACTCACTCGGAAAGACCTCCACGCAGGCAGCCTCAGCTTTTCTCACACGGAACAACTCCCTTCTCCCAGGACGATCTCTGGGAAGTGCCCTGGGGTTGTGCGATGGGGAAGCCCAAAGCCCAGGCCTCCCCGTGACCACCTCCCTGTGCTCCCCACGCCCAGTGCCGTCCTGCTCTGGTCCTTGATCAGCATTCTAGGCCTTGTTTGTCCTTGCTCCTTGGGCCTGTTGTTCCAAAGGGAATCAGAGACCTGGGTCCTCAGGGGAGCCCTGTGTGCCCTGTCTGTCCTCCCCTCTGCTCGGTTGCCCAGAGAAAGGAAGTGCACACGGGGCCACCTTGCCCCCCTCACCCCCGCGGTGGCCCTGGGGCTGCCTGGAGGGGCTCACCTGGACGGTCTCTATGACGACGGAGAAAGAGTGGTCCTGGCAGTCCCGGGCCAGCAGGTACTGGCAGACCCCACTGAATGTGAAGTGCCTGTCGTCAAAGCTCTTGAAGTGGGATTGTCCTGTGATGAGACACTCCCCTGGGGGAGCACAGAGCGGGGGGGAGAGTGTGTGCTCCAGCGGGTCCCCTCGGGGGGACTCAGGGGAGGGGAGACTGGGCGTCCCAGCAGGGTGCCTCCCGGGGACGCTCCTCCCCACAGTCTAGAGAGGGGCTCCACGGGAGGACTCTATTCAGGCCCCAGTCCTCTAGCCTCGAGAGGCCAGGGCCTGATGGGTCCGTTGCACGCCTCAGGGGAGTGACAGTCACGCCCAGGGAGTGGTCGAGCGGGACCAGAACCCACGGCGCCGGCTCCGGGCTCGCGGTTCACCGCGGCCCCCAGCCCTCGCCCACAGCTGCTCCGGGTTCCGGCTCTGCTGGGGCCCGCGCCTCAGGCCTGCAGAGGCCCTTCTCAGTGCGGCATTGTCGGGGCGCCCCACCCCCAGCAGAGTCCCTGAACGCACAGAACGGCAGCCCAGAGCAGTGGGGGGGGAGGGGGAGCCCAGACCCCGTCCCCGCCCCCTCCCCTGCTGAGGGGTGGCGCTCAGGTCTCCTCCTGGGCAAACCCATCTGTGACCTCAGCGGGGGCCAGTGGGGGCCCAGAACGCCAGCGGTCCGTGATCTCACCACCACCCGAGCCAGCTCCCTGGCCAGGCTGACACGTCTGGGGGCGGGTACGGGGACTCCCTGGCGTCACCCTGCAGCTCGAGCCCTGGACTCACCCCCACCCAACCACTACTCCATCCTCCCCAGACCCCAGTGCAGGCCCGTGCTGCTGGCCCAGTGTACCTCGGACCACAGATCACCTGTGCGGGTGGCGGGGGTGGGGGGGGGGGCAGGGGAGTAGCCCCAGGTTATGGTGAGTGTCCCTCTGCCTGGTCCCCAGAGCAGCTGACCCCTTCCAGGAGGCGCACATTCAACCCAGAGAAATCAGGAGAAAATTGGGAGGCCCCAGCTCACCCTCACCAGCATCAGCTTCTGTGATAACAAGAAATAGACACGTCTTTGTCCCTGATTCCTGACGGAGCTTATAGAACCCTTGGAATGTTCTGGGTGAGAAGAGCATCTTTTATTCTAATGAAGCCACTCTTGGCGGGTCCCTCGACAGCTTCAGGATGGGGACTGGTTACAGAAGACCGAAGCACGACTAGAGGGTTGGGACTTGCAGCCCCAACCCCCAACCTCCAGGGAGGGGAGAGGGGCTGGAGATTGAGTTAATAATCAGTCATGCTTTTATTTATATATATATATATATATAACATCTTATGGAAACATCTTCTGTAACAGCGTATGGAAAAACCCAAATGAACTTTTTGGCCAACCCTATAGTAAAACCTCCTTAAAAACCCTTAAACAACAACGCTGGGGGGGCTTCCGGGTTGGTGAACATATCTACATGCAGAAGGGTGATGCACCCCAACGCCACAGGGACAGGAGCTCCTGTGCTCAGGACCCTTCCAGAGCTCACCCTGTGTACCTCTTCACCTGGCTGGTCATTTGTCTCCTTTACAAGGTTTTTTGTAATAAACCAGTAATAGTAAGTAAAGTGTTCGCCTGATTCTGCGAGCCATTCTAGCAAGCACGGCTGACATCAGAAGCAGGAGCACTTGGCCGGAGACCTCTGCCTGCAGGGTCTGTGCTCACTCTGGGTAGTCAGGGTCAGAACTGTATTGCATTGCAGGACACCCGGGTGGTGTCCAGAAAGTCAGAGACTTGGTTGTTGTGGGGGAAAAGCACACACATGCGGTGTCACACGTGTGAATAGAGGCAGGTCGTGCCACTGTACTGCCCCCCAAGAAGGGCACGAGTCAGGGACCACTATTGGTGGAAGTCCGAGCAGGAAAGGCAATGAGTTAGGGGCAAGGGTCGTCCCGGCCGATTGTAGCCACGCTGGAATCCCAAATCCACGGGTGTCACAAGAAAGCCTTTTTAAAACAGCTATTTTTCAGAAACCACCATCGTTCTACAAACAGAGTGACACACCCTTTGTATCAAATGTCTCGACCCCATTGCAGTGCAATGGATGGGAATTCTCCCCCACAACCTCTCTCTGTTTTCTCAACAGCACTCTTAACTGACAAAGAAATTGGACTTGCGTTATCTCTGACAATGCTCAGGAAAAGGGGGGTCAACGAGAAAATACGCAAAGATTCAAAAGCAAAAACTTTTGGCCAGAATCTAAACCTCTGATCTGATTTCCTGCTCTGACCTCCCCTGACTAGTGTTCTGAAGTTTCTCAGGAATCAGAAACCTACATACTGTATTTAGCTTATCTCCTTGGTACAACTGAGGGATGGGGCTGCCACCAGGAAACCCGGGAACATAGCTGGGTGAGGTGCTGGGGAGCCATGAGCCTGGGGGCTGAAACAGGAGCCAGAAGAATAAGCCACACGGTGACGCTCATCCGAGCTCTGCCCAGAGGACACCCAAGACATTCGCAGCCAGTCAGCAAAAGGCAGCCCAACAAGCCACTGGCCACCACCGGACACAGTAGGTGGGTAATAAAAGGTTGGTGAATGGATGAAAAGCAGGTGATTCTTAAAATAGCAAATAGCATAAAACCAAGAACAGCCAGAAGTTAAAGCAAGTCCACTACAGGAATAAAAATCCTTCCTAATGAAAAAAAAAAGAAAAGAAAAAGTCTCTCATTTGATGGAACACGTTACCTCTTCTAAATAAGAAGAGGTTTTGTTTGCAGGAAAGGAGTCTCCTCGACGGGGCGGCTCTGCCCAGCTCATTGGCTTCTACCCTTTTCCACGCAGCTACAGAAAGGCCAGCACACAGACCTTCTGCAAAGCAACTCAGGCTTCCTCCCGGCATAAATATTCACCAAACCTGCCTCTAAATCACAATAGCATAATCTCGATCAAAAGTGTAAGATGCATGTCTAAGTGCTCTGTGGGCACCACCTCATTTACTGCTCCCCTCTCATGAGGCTGGCATTATTATTTCCAGTTTACAGAAGAGAAAACTGAGGCACAGAGAAAATCTCGCCCAAGGCCCCAGAGTGGCCCAAGAGGAATTTGAACATGGGTATTCTGTCTGACTCCAGAGCTCAACGCACTTGACACCACCCAGTACTGCTGCATGGGTCAGATGCGGTTCTCAAGAAGCTTGATTTCATGGGGATACTGGGCACACGTGGCAGGTGCCAAGGGGCACAGGTACACCCAGGTCTGGACATGGAGACAGCAGAGGAAAGCCTTGGCCAGGAAAGGTGATGCATGCCTGGCCTGAAGGAGGTCTGGTGTGACTCCAGACACCCCAATGTGGGCAGAGGCAGCCACAGGACACTTGCCATGAACTCAGGGAGTCAGATCCCCCAGGCAAGCCCAGGTACCTAGAGCCCAGGTACCTAGAAATGTGTGCTCTTACTGGAGAGGCATCGTCCTGGTTTACTCATTGCTTTCCCTCTTAGCCAGGAAGGAAGTTTATCTTCCTCCCCAAAGGTTTAGAACAGCCAGCTTGAATCCCAAGGTTGAATGACAGGACTGGGTTAGAACAACTCAGAAATTAACCCAAACCAAATGAGTAATGCGTTGCACGAAGGTCCTCCCTCCCACTCCAGACCAGGCAGGCGCACAGCCTCCCACGCCAAGGCCAAGTCCACGGGAAGCTCTGGCTCTGTCTTGCCCTCCGGGGGTGCTCCCCAGCCACACCCCGCCTCGCACCGCCCCTCCCCTCCCCATCCCCGGCTCCTTCCTGTCTCCATCCTTCTCTGACCCTGCTTAATGAAACAGTGTGGCTGTGAAGATGAAAACAGCTAATGTTTACTGAGTGTTTGCTGTGTGTCAAGTAACAACAGCTCTCACGGGATAAAGCTGCTGTTATCATCCTATTTCACAGATGAGGAAACTGAGGCTGCAAGTGACTAAGCAGTTTGCCAAAAGTCACCCAGCTTATAGGCAGCAGAACTGGAACTCCAGCCAGGCTGCCTGAGTCCACAGCCCACACTCCCAGCCACAGGACCATGCTACCTTTCCATGCTCACAGGACTTGGGCCACAAATAAACTTCCCAGCTCCAGAAGAGTACCTTCCACACTCTTCCATCAGGAGTTTGAAATTCTATCACGAGAGCTTTATTTGTTTGAGGGAGAGTCCCTGTTAACAGGCATGCTCCTTCCTCGTTAATCCTAATCAAACATTTATGATTCAGTGGAAACTAAAGTAGCAGAGCCTCTTGGGTAGTATGGTTTGCAGAGGAAGAGGAGAGAGGCTCAGGGTTACAGGCCGTGGGGGAACCACAGTTTTGCCTGGGGCTGCCCTAATCCTAACCAGAATAGAGGTATGCCGGGAGCTTTAAAGGCCTAGGGAGCATGTAACAGAAGCTCCTGCCCACCTCTGTGCAGACTGAGGCTCTCTTTGGCAACTTTTTTCTCCCTCCCACTCCCAAGCACGAGATTCTCTGTGCTAGGTAGACTTCAAGATGCCCCCTCCATGGTCCCCATCTCCTGTACTCATGTCTTTGTGTGATGCCAAAGTCTACACCTTAAGTGTAGACTGGACATGCGGTCTTGTTTCTAGCAAACATAATATAGCAGAAGTGAAAGATGTCTCTTTGGAGAGCAGGTTTTTAAAAGACCATGGCTTCTGTCTTGCTCTTCCTCATTTTCTCTGAGGTCACTTACCCTAGAGGAGGCCAGCTGTCATGTCATGAGGCAGCCCCATGGAGAGAGCCGCAAGATGAGGGACCACGGCCTGCCCACCATCACATGAGTGAGCTTCAAAGTGATTCCCTTACTACAGAGGAACCTTCAGATGAGACCACAGCCCCAGTCAATAACGTGACTGCAACTTCATGAGACAACTTGAGCCAGAGGCATCCAGCTGAGCCACACGCAGATTCCAGATCTGCAGAAACTCTGAGATAATAAATGTTTGTTGTTTGCTAAGTTTGGGGGCCGTTTGTTACACAGTGATAGACAACTAGTACACACTCATCTTACTCCAGGGAATCAAAACCCAGATCTCTATTTCTAAGAATCACAATGTCATCTCCTCCAGGGACTGCAGAGAAGCCCCAGCCTGCTCTTTGCTTTACTAGCAGAGTCAGGCATATCCCCTTCCAGAACCTTCCCCTAGAAGCTCTGCCAGCAATCATTACACTGGGGGATAAGACAGCCCCCCGCCAGCTGACTCTCAGCAGGTGTAGGAATATGCTGTGCGCTACAGGTAGAAATGGGCTGGGAGGCAAGGACCAACTAAGCTCCAGAACCAGAAAAAGAGGGTCAGGGCCAAGCCTTTGAGCATGCAGCGCTTATTGGTTGTGCTGGCAAAAACATCCAACCACTCAGTAGACTGCAGAGTTGGAACTAGCTATCTTCCCACCAAGACATCAAGAAAATTTCTTGAATCCTCAGCAAAGTTACCATCCAAAATTTAAATTGAAGACCAGGGGATTTCATTGTCTACCCCAGACCAAGCAGTCCATCAAGTACACAGTGGGTGTTTAAACATTGGGGTTGGCCAAAAAGTTTGTTTGGGTTTTTCCATAAGATCTTATAATAATTAGATTATTGATATAATCTAATAATTGTTGGATGGATGGATGGATGGATGGGTGGATGGATCGATGGGTGGATGGATAGATGGATGGATGGATGGGTAGAAGACCCTCCCCATAGAAAGTGGTTTTCAAGACTTCCTAATCTGGTAGTCAATCTGACAAAACACGATAAGCTAAATTCCTAATTCCACCCACTGTACCTCATAGATCTTATACAATAAATGCTTATTATTTAGATATTAAAAGTTTTTTCACAGGTCCATTGCAGCAACCTCATGTCTTTCACAGGGCTCTTTAGGTCTTTCACAGGGTATGATTCTGTTAAATTGGGGTACTGCTATCACTTGCAAGAGCATCTTTTGTTCTTCGTGCTTCCTTCAAGAATTGCACAGAAGGTAAACTGCCCGGTTGGCCATCCCTGGGCAGACTACTTGACCTCGTCCTGGTGTCCACTTTCCTTCTAGTTTCCATCTAGTTCCAGAATTTTCCCAGTACAGTGGGCACTGGACAAGTCCTAAGTGACTCTAAAGCCACAGACCCCAAATATGATCCCAGCTATGTACACTCGACCCCCTGCCAGCTCACCAAAGCTAACATGGCCTCTCAGGGCCAACAGGAGGGGAGTCTATCATCTGGCTATTTGCCTTCCAGTTTTTTATTGCATTCTACAAACACAGGGACCCACAAAGTAGTATCCAGCATTGGAACTGAGGCTGAGCTGGTCTTTAAGTGTGGGGCCTCTCCAGATCTCATGAACAATGGCAGAGGTCCTCCTGCAAAGGGATAGATCAAGGACTAGGAAGGAGAGTAAAGGGAAAGGCAACATAGAAGTCAGGGAGCTGTGAGTTTGAGTCTTGTCTCTGTTTCACAGCAGCTGTGTGACTTTGGATGAGTTACTTAACCTCTCTGGATCTGTTTCCTCTTTCGTAAAACGAGAATAAATTACACCTGCCTCACAGGTTGTGGTGATGAGGTAATGCGTGTAAAGTACTGAAGAGCGTGCCTAACACGTAGCAAACATCGCGTGACTGACCGAAAGGGGAGAAGCATCAGGAGAAGAGCCAGGGTCATCGAGAAGGTAAAGCAGAGGGAGCTTTGAATGGGCAAAATTTGCAGTAAATAGAATAGAGTTGGGGGTAAACAGAGAAAGTAAAGGGCAGAAATTATAAGGAAACGTTTCCTAAATAGACTTTCCAGAGCGGGGACAGGATCGAGGGATCCCTGGGTGGCCTGGTTTTCCTAGCTCGCAGATCCTGCCAAGGTCTTTGGATCGGGCATTCCAGAAAATTCGAGAAATTTCTCACTTCACGCTTAAAGAATTACCAGGCCCTTCTTCCTCTTAATTTTCCAAGGAATTTGTGTCATCTTTGTTTAGTCACCTGTGATCTTGCAGTTTTCGCAGCTCATTCAACCGTAATCCTTTGAGCAAACAGGTGAAGGGGAAAGGACAATGAAAGCTTTGCCTGGGTGCCGTCTTGCAGCCTCCCTCTGCTGCCTGGGAGGAGCAGGTTAGCACAGCTGGTTCTGCACACGAGCTGTGGTGGAGGGTTGCATCCAGCCTGTGCAGAGGCCACCTTCCCTGCCTGGCCACGTGGTCCTCCCTGTTTAGTAAGGGAGGCTGTACCTCTCCACTGGGAGGAGGGCGGGGGGTAGGGAAGCTCGCCTACCTGGACACTCCTCGTTGCTGCAGACCCACTCGCTGTTTCGGCAAATGCTGTTGGGGAGAGAAGCACGGGTTAGGGGTGGGTCTGCAAACGCAGGCATCTGTGAACGGATTTAGAGAGGGCACCGCCCACCCACCGCACAGCCCCCGGAGAGGGGTCGGGGAGAAGAAAGGCGCTCACGACAGAGGGCGCTTCATGAGGCTGAAGGTGTACAGGACGGGGCTTGGGCCACAGAGGAATCATGGAGACAGTGCCAAGGGGAAGAAACCCCGACAGACAGATAGAAGAAGAGAGAAACCTAGGGGCTCTACCCAGGCACCAAGCAGTCAAATTCCTACCCTTCCAACACACACACGCACACAGAGCTGGTGGAAGACCGGAAGGGCAGGCTGCTGACAGGGGTAACACCCTGGTCTGCACTGGGCAGTTCTCAAGACTCCTGGAAGCCTGCCCCAGTAGGGAAAGGTAGCCAGAGAAGAGGCCTGGAGGCGTTCTCATCTCCCCGTCCTCATCCCCCCCACCCCACCCCCGGCGTGCAGGGGACAGGCAGAGCCAATCCAGGGAACACCCAGAGGGGCTTCTGGAGGAAATGGCTTGAGCAAAGCAGGGGCAAAGCAGGGTCACTTAGTGAAGCATAGCTGGGGCTGCGGGGTGGGGGGGGGGGCGGGGCGGGGAGGTTATGCTAGAGATGTTGTTTGCACCTAAAGGGGCCTTCCTCCACCGGAATCCTCCAGGCAGACGTGTATATAATCCTTTCTCCCCATTATCCACCTCCACCCCCTCCACGCCCTTCCCCAAACCACCCCCAGCCCAGGCCAGGTTCTGTGCCACCTGCCGGTGCCCGAACTGCCCCTGCTGGCCCAGCTGCCCCTCCCACAGCCCCTGGTGGCTCCCCCAAACCACACTGCTCAGCCCCAATTACCAGGTGTTGCAGTCTCGCAAGAGCAAGGCACCTGGAGGGTACCGCTTCCCAGAATGCACACAGGAACACTCGGCACTTTCCACGCAGCGGCCTTCATCAAGGAGCTGTCCCTCTGGGTCAAGGGCATCAAGGCAAAGACTCAAACTTGTCATCATTATTACTCATCTCACAACCACAGAAGCCCCCGAGGTGATCATCACGGGCTCAGAGCTTCTTGCAAGGAAGCTCAAAGGACTCGTTCTGCGATGCTGATCTTTCACAGTTTGCAGTCAGAGGGAGGGGAGCTATTTATCTCCACTCTAGTGATGAAGAAACTGGGGAAAGAGTTTTGTTCAAGGCCTTCCAGTAGAGAAGCCATGAGTCTAGGCTGAAGGCTTCTTCCAGGAAGCTCAAAGAACTTGTGCTCTGTTAATCTTTCACAGCAATGCACTGGGAGAGGGGGAAGATTATTCATCTCCATCCTATTAGATGAAGACATGGAGACAAGTGTTTTGTTCAAGGTCCTCCAGTAAAGCAGTCGTGAGTCAAAACACACAGGACTCACTGTCAGTAACTCACCAGAACTTTTCATCAAAGCTCACAAGGTCTCTCCTGAGAAAGACTTCCGCGTGCAAAGCTCTTTTTCAGCTGAGCTCACATGGCAAACCCAGGAAACAGTTTAGACTATCTTTCTTCCAGACCATCCCCTGACACTTAACCAAGAAAACACTGCAGCTCAGATAGGGCCACGTGCTCCCCAAATAAAGTCACTGTTGGAACCCAAACCGTCCTTCTATTCCCCAGACACATGTGATTTCATGGATACAGTACAACAGGAAAACATAAATTAAAAATAAATACCAGCTCGATCCTGATCACTCTGTACAAAGACTTTTAAAAAATAAATAAAAGGTCTCCGATTTCGGCAACGGGGAACAAACACAAGCGGCCTTCATCTGGCTTCCCCAAGCCAAGGGCACTGGTGAGGTCTCGGGTTTGTAAATAAAGTGGGAAGTCTGTTACCAGGGCAGCTGCAGCCATCCACGCACTGCTGCTGACACACTTCATTGATGTGCAGGCTCTGGCAGGTTCTGGGGCAGGGGGACACGCACTCCTTGTACTCCATCCCCGCGGGGCAGTCTGGTCCTGAAATGGAAAACTCGGAAGTCTCCCCGGAGCTATTCCCCTCCAGGGCAGTATCTCACAAGCCTCGCGATGCTCAGAGCCCCTGTTCCCCTTTTGTCTGCCCCACCCCCATCTGTCTTCAGGGACCCAGGGGCCATCTCCACCTCAGTGGCACCCCAAAGGCCAACGTCACCCCCAAGGCCACCCCGCCGACCACTCCTGCCCTGAAGGAGCATCTTCCATCTTGTGGGGCCTGACTCAGCAGGGTCACCTGGGACCACCATTTCTACCCTCGGTCATCTGATCTCCATGAACAACTAGTGGACATTTTTTGGGTTCTCTCTGCTCTGTCCCTTTTGCCTAAAACCCCCTCAGGGTGATACCAAATGCCTCTGGGCTGAAAATGCAAGGCCCCCAAGGCCAAGCCAGGGGTAAATGGTGTCCTGCATCCCATCCCTCCTCTGAGGGCTCCTCTTCCTCAAGAAATTGGGCCCAATCAGACGCCCCAACCAACACCGGGCGCACAGCCTCACATCCACTCCCCGCACAGGGAATGTTTGTTCCCCTCTGTGTCCACCGAGCAGCAGAAGGGCCCTCACCTAAGCCTCCACCCCGCCGCTAGACCCAGCCCCTCCTGGACAAGGCCTGCTCTCCTCTCTCTCTCCACCCACTGCTGACTGACGCTCAGGCTGAAGGACCAGAAGGGCCAGAGCATCCTGGCATCCCAAATCACTTCTCTTCCAAGATACCTCAGGCATCTCTCCACCCTACCTTCAAAGACCCAAAAGAAAAGCCCCTCCCCCTTCCAGAGCAGAACACATCTGCTAATAGCCACCCTCCTCACGCCCCCACAGCAAAGATGAAAAGCTCTAATTTATAAGCTGAAAAACACAAACTGAAAGGCATGCGTGTAGTGTAAATATTTGGGCTGCTCCCCTGCACGATCAGATCAGCCCGTGTGATCTGTGGGAAGTCTGAGGGGGAGAGGAGGCTGCCTGCAAGGCAGACTGGAGAAGCTCCTACTTAATCACCATAATTTGGGGGTGGTGACAATGACAGTGACTAGGGACCCAGGAGATTAGAGGGGGAGGGGGAGAGATGGTGAGCACCAGATGGAGGAGAGAAGGGATTAAATGAAAGGGAGGAACTTGAGAAAAGCCTGCCAGGATCCCAAGATCACCCGGGGACACTTTGGCCATTGCCCTGCTCCCGGTCAGTTCATACATTAACTGCTGAGATTCTACAGTTTTTGAGTCCAGGGGATTGATTTCCTCATGGGGAAAGCAAGGGAGGGGAGGAGTGAGAACAGAGGCAGGAGAAGCAATTCAGGGATTCTTAGGGGGCCTTTCAAGCCTCCTTGAAGCCATTAAGGGGGGGGACTCGCTCTGTTATAAGGAGACAGAGGGCAGGAGCTGGGTGGGAACTGGTCCCCAGGACGTGAGTCTTGGCAGGCACTGGCTGGTTGGGGTGTGACAGGCTGAACACTTGTGGAGTGACACTCTGGACGGACACCGCTCACTCCAGCCGGTGGGGGTCCCGTTGCTGACTCACGGCACGCGCTGTGGTCCATCCAGCCGTACAGCAGCATCCCCTGCTGGGCGCAGGCCCGGGCGTACTCCAGGAGTGCAGGGCAGTGGCACTGCAGGCCCTGGGCACACGTGCACAGCATCCTCTCACACAGGGCCGTGAAAGGCTCGGGGTCCACCAGGGGGTGGCAGCGGGCGAACACCGAGGCACTCTTCAGAAGCTGGCACTGCTCCCACAGGCCCTGCGGGAGGGAGAGGCCACCTAAGCGAGCCCGCCACCCCACGTGGCCTGGCATCCCCTGACCTTGGTGCTTGGAGACCCGTCCTGCCCAGAAACCCAAGCACACTCGCTCACACCTAGAAGGTGCTTGTCAACATCTGTCCAATGAAACAGTCCAGCGGTCAGTGGAACACTGTTGGACCCCTGCTCGGTAGGGTGTCCTGAGACCAGGGCAACCTCCTGGACTGAGCCCTGGAAATGCAGAGGCCAGAGCTCTGACCTGCACTTGCAGGCAGCGTCCTCTGAAGGGAAAGAGCAGAGAGAGACGCGTAAAAGGAGCTGAACTTGAACTTCTCAGGAGGCCGAGTGGCTCAGAGTCCAGGAAGGCCAGTCAGCATCTGCTCCGCACCCACCGGGTCACCTCGCCTCCCTGACCCTGGTTCCTCCACCACAGACGAGGAGGTGGGACAAGGAGTTTTATAAAGTAGAGCTTCCCAGGCTTCATCCTCAGAGATTTAAACTCGGTGTGTCGGGGATGGAGTTGAGCAAACCTTCCGCAGATGGTTCCTGGGAGCAGGCCGGACCCGTTCCCATCAGCAAAAACATGCCAGGACTTTACAGAGTGGGCCAGGGGCACGGCCAGGCTAGGGATATTCCTGGGTTTTATCACTTTGTTGACAACCTCAGCCCCATAACGCAGGCAGGTTTGGAACTGTTCTCACTGACGACTCCCGGACACGTTAGCACAAACACCCCTCCCTGTATGTCGTACTTGTGAGCATCTCTGTGTTCCGTGTTTCCGTAATTTAAATGCACACCTTTTCCACAAGTTAACACCTCTGCAATCGGGGCGCATCTTACAGTCAATATCACGCTTTGTCTTAGATTTGACTCAACGTAGTATTGTTGCCATAAAGTGATCCCCACTGGTGCACAATTCCATTCCTGCATACACATGCCTCCAAGTGAATGGAAGTCAGCTGTTGGTGAAAGGACTTCAGCGAAAATGAAAGGAGTGTGAGAGCATCTGAAGGAAAGGCTGAGCCCTGGAGGGTAAGTCAGAGCAAATCGACGTTCCTAAAGGGGACCATGAAAAAGAGGAAAGAAGTGACCAGTTTTAAGGAAAGGAAAATCCACTCTGCTCAAACTGTACAAAGGATGGTCAGAGCAAAACTGTGTAAAAGAAGAACCAGGAGCCAGGCTGGTGGCCTCATCAGGAGGAATGGAAATCTGACCCAGTGCTTCTCACCACCCAGGAGAACCACCCAGGGAAGCACCAGGGCCAGCTGGCCCAAGCAGTTGGGTGTAGTTGGTTCCCTCTGCACCTCAGAAAAGCAGCAGCCGCATGGACTGCTTAATTGTAAAGCTGCAGCATCAGGCAGGCTTGTGGGCAGGACAATGAGCACCTCTCCCTCCCTCCATGACCCCAACCCTTCTGAGCTAGCTCCCTGTGTGGACGGGAAAACGCCAAGGCTTAAGCCCACTTCTGGCACTGCCTGGTGGTAGGGCGTGGGGATGGAGGCAAACCTCGCCCCTCATTGGAGACGGGTGTCCTAGAGTAAGAGGAGAACACTAACTACAGACACTGCCTCGCGGGTGGACACACGGAGCCTGGCGCCAAGCAAACAGCCAATGAACAAAGGCAGCTGCCATGGGTCCCAAGTCCCTGAGGCCTCAGGTGATGACAAGCATCCTTCCATTCACCACCTGAGTGCTTCACACGGGGAAACAGGTTTCTGAAGACTGCCAGGGAGAGTCCCACCTTGGACTCATTGTGACTTCACAGCTCCAGGCCCAGCTCCTGCCTCTTTTACGTGCTGGCTGTGAGACCTGGGCTGCTTACTTAACCCCACCTCCTCTGTGGATGGGACAATAATAACAGTGCCTTCAGTCTGGAAAGACTGAAGTGAAGACTGAATGGAATAATGCATGTAAAAGGTTAGCCTAAGAAATGGTGACCCCCGTACCATCATTGGCATTGTCATGGATATTCTGGCCACCAGAGGGAGCCCTTCCACAGTCCTTCCCACCATCAGGCTTAGCTTCAGAACCGTGAGCAGGTCACCAGCAGGACAGAAGGGCATCTTTGTCCCTTTGCCCACCTCCATCTGCCTGGGTTGTACAGGGATGAATGGTTGCCACAGCAACACTATCAATTCACTAGTATTTTGGGAGCTCCCTGGTGAACAGAGGGCTGCTCTCATTGATCTTTCATTTGGGGGAGTCACACTCCTCCAGAACAAAGTGGGTTTCTTTCCAGTGGGGGGCTGGGGGAGGAACCCACTCTTCTTTCTAATGGGCAGGTCTAAAAATCTCCATTATCACTGGCAAGTGAGACTCAGGAAAGGAGGCTAAGGGCTGTATCTGGTTCTTTCCACTCTGTCACACTGCCTGGCCCATCAGAAATGCCACTCAGAAAGTGAGGTCACTGGACTCTTAAAGGGCAGCTGAGGGCACCCCCAGGAGGGCCAGGTGCTTGGGCTCTTGCCCAGCTCTTGTCCCCACACAATTTGGAAACAGAGAAAAGCCCCCGAAGGCAACTCCATGGGGTTTATCTAGCGATTGCTGCCATCACCGGGGCTGTAGGACAGTGGCTTAGAGCAGTCCCGCAGGCACAGGGACCAGGCACCTCAGTGGACACAGAACAAGCCAGACGAAGGAAGAGACCCAGGAGACCAGGTGCCCCCTCCTCCTCCCAGGGCTGGGGGAGGGAGGCAGAGTCCAGCGAGGCCCGTCTCCAGCTGGCCCACCTTTGTCTTTTCCCTGCTTAAAGGAAAAGTGGGAACAGTACTCCAGCACATTTCCCCGGAAGTCCCTGGAGGTATTAAATGGTTTACAGAAAGCCTTAGCAAGAAGGGTGATTTCTGATCACTTGCCTGTGGGATGGGAGTGGATTTCTGCAGACACAGCCACCTCCCTTAGAACAATTCCCATGGCCTCGACCATTTGCACCTGAAATCTGTCGATGATTTCTTTCTCAGACAAAAGGTAAAGTCTGTCTTTCCATCCTTCCTCTGGTTAGCCCTGGCCTGAGCTCTGTCACTAGGGTGACCACAGTGTGAAGGCCAGGGAGGACTTCCAGACATCCACCAGCCCCAGCAGCCCATCTGGCCTTACCCTGCAGTGGCAGACAGCAGCACACCTAGCCTGACATCTCTGCCTCCCAGGCTTTCCTGATACACAACAGGTAACCCTGCTAGGCCAGGCCACGTCCCGAGACAGGACATCTCCATGGACACAAGTCCAAGATGGAGCTATGGTGTCCTTGCAGAGCCAGTGGAGAGACATGGACCAGTAGGAGGTGACCAAGCCTCTGCTCAGCAAGCATTGGCTGTGTGGTCAATAGAAAAGGCAAGTCTAAGTCCTACCCCAGCTTGGAGGGCAAAGTTTCAGCACATGAGGGAGGCAGGGAGGCCTGGCCTTCACGGTCTGAGCCCAGCCTCCCTCTCTGGCTCACCCCTCCTCCACGTCCCACATTACTGATGGTTTTCTGAACATACCCCAATGTCTTGTTCAATTTCTTGCACACCTACTATGTGTTGTGGGCATACTACGTGTTGTAGGTACTGTGGCAGGCAAGGCCCACAGACTCAGTCCCGGACTTCGATGCTCCCACAGGCCTCTAGGTGCATCTTCTCTTGTCTCCATTTCTGGGGCCGTCTCCCCCATCTCCCTGCAGGCTTTTCAAAGACAGGAGTGTATTCCCAAGACGCACAATAGTAGGAAATTAGAAAATGCTGGATCTACAGTCGTGAACACAACAATGAGAAAGTCATACCCTCCAGTTCTCAGGGAGCTTTCAATCTACTTGCACCTGGTGTTTCCACAGGAAAGGTTTACATAACAGCCTGAAGACCCTGAAGATGTAATCTCAATTTAAGGCTGTCTTTTCAACGGTGCGGCCAGGAAGGAACCTGCAGCCGGGATAGCAGGGAAGGATGCACAGTCTGAACCTCGCTCTGGACGCTACACAGGATTAGGTTTCAGGTCACACCAGGCAAGGCCGACAGCCAGGTTCAGGCAGGAGGAGAAACAGAGTAATTAGGGTCGAGTCAAACCCAATGTTGCCTACAGACACCCCAGGAAAGAAAGGCACAGTTGTTCCTGGGACACTGTTCTCATAGGTCAGTAGCCTCAGCTTCTCTTAGCAGCTAGTTCTGGCCCCTGTCATATTCCCAAGCTTATAGACTCTCCTTGAATCAGTTTCTATTTTCTTCTAAGCTCGTGCCTCCAGACCCTTTGTTTGTAACATCCGGAGTAGAGCACTCGGAGGTACCTTCTCTGATTCATCCCAGGCCAGTCCATTCACTCAGAGGTTTGGTGAGCAGGCCTGGGTTCCCATGCCTGGAACCCAAGCCATGCACGACGTAGGCATGTCTCTGTGACCCCTCATCCACGGGAGCTGGCACAGTCAAGCTCGGCAGTGTTGGGTGGGCTATGCGGACACAAGCTCCTGGGTAGCTGGGCAGCTTCTCACCACCCACCCAAGGCCACTGCCCTAGAGAACCCCCAGCCGGACAGCCCTCCAAACAGTCTCCGCCCATCTCCCTGCTTCAAGGACGGGCAGACCAAACGCCTCCTCCCCTCCATGGTGGTCTGCACTCTCCATCACCCAACAAGTAAAGCTGTTTCAGAGATCACCACGTCACCTGCTCCCAAACATGGGCCCTTCAGAGGCCTGAAGACCCCTTCAAAGAACACAAACCTCAGAGAAAGTCTGAATACAGCCTTGCAGATTTGGAAACTGAGGCAAGGAGAGAGTAAAGAATTCAGTAGGTCAACACGTCTCAAAGATCAGCTCCCTGGTCCAGAAAGCCCATACAGACTCCCAAGATTCTTTCAAGGATTCACGAGGTCAAAACCGTTTTCATAATAACACTAAGATGTTATCTGACCTTTACGCTCTCATTCTTTCACAAATGCACAGTGGAATTTTCCAAAGGCTACATGATGTGTGGTATCACAACAGGCCCACTGTGGACAGGGATGTGAGAACCCAGCTGATTTCTCTCAAGCCAGACAGTAATGAGATTTGTAAAACTGTGAAACAATGCCATTCTTCTCCCCAAAACTTTATTTTCGGTCTGGAATTTTTAGCTATTTTTATTCAAAAGATGGTCTTCATGTTAAATATAATGTTTCTTATTTTTAAATGAATCGATATGTTTTAAATTTTCCATTTGCATATCTAACATGGCAAATATCAACAGACAGAAGCCACATAAACAACGATTCTTTGAGGTCCTCAATCACTTTTTAGAATGTAAAGGGACCCTTGGTGGATTTAGTTTGCTAATGGCTGTCGTGGTGAAGGAGCCACCGAGCTGGGTCGCCGAGCTGGATTCATACCCTGATTCCATCCAGGTCAGGCTCCTGCTGAGGCCGGAGATAGATGGCCCCAGGCTGAACAGCTGGAGTTTGTCCCCTGTGGACAGAAACTCCAAAGTAGCAGGAGGGAGGCAAAGCTAAGCCCTGCCCAGATAAGAGACCACATATTCCTCATTCTCAAGGCCAAGGAAAACCTCCCAACCACACATGCCCAGAAAGGCTCCTTGGAGGTCAAAGAGGGAGGGGGCACCGCCCCATAGTAAGTGATGTCAACCTACCCACAGGCCTCCTCACTAGAATCCATCTCAGCTAAGAGATGCGTGCACACACAGGCGGGAGGACCCTGAGATAAACCAAATACGGACTCAGCAGGCAAAACAAGATGATTGGCCGAAGAAACCCAGGAGAAATGCCCCATAAAAGTGATTCAAATTGCCACGAGGGCACGACTCTCTCTCCGAGTCTGCCCGCATGTCCGTCCACACATACAGTACGCTTTTTCCTCCTAATAAACACTTTCCTTGCTTTACTACTTTCCATCTCTATGTGGAAATTCATTTCTGCACAGCTGACGGGCCAGGGCCTTGTCACTGGCCACTGGTCCCTGGTGGTCTAGTGGCCAGGATTCAGTGCTCTCACTGCCGCAGCCTGACTTCAGTCTCTGGCTGGGAACGGAAACCCTGCTTTAAGCCGCTGCAGGCAGAGGCCACCTGAGATCACGGCCACCCAGCCACAGTTTGCCTGGTTTTCCCCACCCCTGATGCACCCACCTTCCCCACCTTGTTTCCCATCAAGCAGATTAGAAGACAGTGGATGGAGTGCAGGTTTTAGATGCACCAGCCCCGTCATTCACAAAATGTGTGGCTTCAGGAAAATGATTTCCCCTCTGCACCTTTATGTCTTCACCCTTAAAAGAGGGAGGTTGTGGAAGAGATTGAAAATTGTCTAGGATCTATCCCTCCCTTCTCTCTTAGTCAGAAAACCTTTGGTTGTCAACCTTCCCCTGGGCACATGGCCACTGGGAATAAAGATCCCATTTCTCAGCCTCCCTTGCAGCTGGGAGTGGCCATAAGACTAAGCTTTGCCCCTCCCAGGACACAACCAGGACGGTCGTGTGCAACTCCCCTGAAGCAGCCTCCAAAGGAGGGATGCTTCTTTCAACACTTCTCTTCCTACTGCTGGAATGTCATCATGATGCCTGACACTTAAGCTGCCATTTTGGGCCATGAGGCTGAGGCTAACAGAGAAAAGAGACAGAAGGACCCTTCACCCCAACACCATGGCATCCGTACTGGCATCCCACCCTGAACTCCTTGACAACGACAGAGAAACACACTTCTACACTGTGTAAGCTGTTTCTACTTCAGGTGTCCCAGCACTGCAGGACCTAGTCCTAACACACACAGACAGCAAAGCCTGCCTTAGACTTTGCTGCAAAACAAAACTAAATGACGTTACACAGGGAGGGCAATCAAGTGCTTGTAAATCTTATCATTGGCCTGCTGTCAATACTAGCCAAACAGCTCGAAAATGGCTTCTCCTCAGCTCTCTGCTAAACCATCCTGGCAGGGAGACCAAAGAGGATCCGCTAATTCACTTCCAGCATCTCCCTGGCTCTGATGCCTGGCATCAGCTACTCCCGTCTTCCTGCATCTCTCGTCTGTGGTGCCAGAGGCTGGCGAGAGAGCGCCAGCCCAGCTCCATCAAGCCATGACCTCACCCTGCCTGGGTGGGTGTGCAGACCCAATTGGAGCCCAGCTTAATCACATTTTCAGTTCATTAGAGAAAACCAGGCCTCCTCCCTGGAGATGCCAAGCCCGTTCAAGGGAGAGGGAGAGAAAAGAAGCACACCTCCCCAGGGGCAGATGGGGGCGGGGGCGGGGGCGGGGCGGGGGAGGGGGGGAGGGAGGGAAAGAAAACAGCACCAAGAGATCTGGAGCTTAGCTATTGTGTTGGTTCCCAAACAGCTGACAAAAGAGAAGGGAGGAGGGCATTCCTAGGTCTAAAGTGAACAAAGAAAGGGGAGGCTAATATATAAAGTGCAAGATTGTTCAGCCAGGCCCTGGGGTGGGTGTCCTGAGACTGCCCCTGGGGGAGGTCTGGAGGCGCCTGGATCTGAACTGGTCCAAAGTAGTGGGTTCAGGAATTCACCCCCTCTCCGTGGCAGGGCACAGTTTCTCATTGGTCAGCCTGCAAGGATGGGTGGGGGAGGGTTGCTGATTCTATTTATAAATTCTGCCTGGCCTGGAATTCCCACCCACATTCCAAGATCTTGAAAAGACCCCATGAAACTGGCTGATAGATTTCCACTAAATGGAGGGTTTTTGTGGAGTTGGACATTCCTCTCTCTGAGATAGTTGCAGTACAGCCCTCGTGAGAAGTAGGGTAACTGAATATGTCACTGAAGTCCCCAGTGCCAAGGGAGATAGCCACAGAGCCCTCCAAAGGGCCCCTTCTCCCCCTCCGCCCTGTTCTCCTGGGCAGCATCTGAGCAGGGATGAGGGCAAGACCAGCTGGCTGGGAGGACAGGGCCAAGTACCAGCCCCAGGTTCCCACTTTGGGTCTTGTCCAAGCTCTGGGGATGGAACCATTCCACCCATCCTGCTCCTAGTCAGGAAGGATAATCAGCTCTGTGATAAGAGCTCTGTCCTCGCCAGGGGGAAGAGTAAGGGAAAGAAAGCCACTTAGGAAATGTTTCGTGGGAGGATTTTGAGGCTGCTGGGTTAGGGAGGCATTTGCATCTTGTTAATTTGATGGAGATCTTGAAACCCGATGGCAACTGCAATCTCTGCTATGAGGCTAGACCCCCAAGGGCAGAGTGGCCAAGGTCACTGTCCCCCTCAAAGCCCACAGGATCACCGCCCCTTCTGCTGCCCTGCACTTGGGTGGGTTGAGGGGATTTGCTTGAAAGGAAAAGGGTGTTTATTCCGTCAGTGTCAGGCAGAGCTCTGTTTGTCTTCAGAGCGGAGACTGAGCTGTAGAGCAGGGGCGCAACCACACGAGGACACAGCAAAGCAAGCGACACCAGAGCCTGTGCCCTGGATTCTTGGATTTCAGCAAAGCACCCAAAATAAATCTTCACTTCTTAGCTTACGGATGACTTACAGAGCAGTTCTCACGGTGCAAAAAGGGGAGTGTGTGTGTGTGTGTGCGTGCATATGTGTATATGTGTATGTGTGTGTATCTGTGTATGTGTGTGTGTATCTGTGTGTATGTGTGTGTATCTATGTATCTGTGTGTGTGTGTATCTGTGTGTATGTGTTTGTATGTGTATGTGTGTATGTGTGTGTGTACTTGTGTTTAAACCCCAACTCGGATGTAAGCAACACTGGGACACAGTGGGTGGGCACCAGCTGTAGAACCAGGTAAGGTCACCTGACAACTAGCTCCTCTGGGGCTCCTGGGTTACAAGGCTCTCTTCTTGAGATTTACTGACCTTCCCCGGACCAGACTCTCCAATCACAATTGGTCTGTGAATCACAACTATTCTACCAAACAAACAAACATAACAAAATTCTTCCCAATCTCCAAGAAAAGTCTATTCCAGGCCAGTCACCCAATGAAGTGAATGGAGGAGGCCGGGAGAGGAAACTAGGATGCCAGGAGTGGGTGCGGCCAGTGAGCCCCCAGCTCTGCAGGGCACTCAGCCCCTCCCCTGCCGAATCACCTCACTCCAGGCCTGTGAGCTTCCTTCCAGGGCGACTGTGAGCAGAAACAGGAGAAAGAGCTGGGTACGAAATTTGCCACTAAAAGTCCTGGGCAATATTTCATGAGGATGTGTAGAGCAAATTGCGTTGTCCCCAACAGAATGGGTACTCCATGTGCCTCTTTGTGCTTGGAGGGGACATGTTACCATCATTCAAAGTAAACATGAGTATTTACAAATGTTAGCTCCAGTAGGGACAGGTGACTTCCTGGGGGGAAGAGGAATTACAGGTGAACAGCAGCCTCTTTCAGAGGAGGAGGAGAGGGGGAGAAAAATGTTCAGACATGAACAGCAAAAGAACAAAAGGAATAAGGATTGTGTTCACCAAATAAACACCAAATTCAGATCCAGTGGAAAACAAGGAAACCTGGGACTGTCAGGTAACTGATGGGAGTACAATTGGACGGGAAGTCCTGAATGAGATTTGGAGAAACCAGACTGCAAGGATCTTGCTTCTCCAGTATTCAAGGGCACCAAGGGAGGGCTTCATCTTCAACTGGGGACAGAAGAAAGGCGAGACTTCTCAGGGAGCCAAGAAGGGCTACATAGGGCTGAGCTCTGCATGAGGGCTGGAAAGAGCCTGGCAAGGATGCCTCAGAGACTTGACTCTTAAAGCCCAGGTTACAGCACCACCTGCCTATCTGGATATAGTTTGTGAGGTGCATTCATGCAGTGGGCAGGGGGCTGGACTAAAAGCTTCTCGAATCTCATCTCACTCTGAGTTATGATGAGTCTGAGATTCCTAACATTGATGAAAAGAAAGACAAGTCACCTTGAGAATCAACTCTGAGGAGAGTATGGAGAGAACTCAATGGGCCAGAAGCAGGAAAGTGTAAGCAGCTTTTTTCAGGAAGAGCTCTCTGCAGGAGGTCCCTTTTGTCTTGTCACATTAGCAAAGCTATATTTTAACCACCCTCCAACCCAAGCACACCTTTCAAATCTTTTGATCACACAATACTTTGCCTAACCTCTTGGTTCTTTCCTTAGATCAAAGAAATAGAAATGAAGAATAAGTCATTAACAGGAGACCAATCTTTTCCCCAGCTTCCCTTTCAGTAATCTCCCGAACAAACTGTGTGAACAATATAGCATCTCAGAGAAAGATCACAAGGAGTCGACAAGCCTGCACCCAGTAGGAGACGGCAATGAATCTGACCCTCTATCTCAATGATTCACTGAAAATTCTTCCCCTTTTTCCCTTTAAAAACTGGAGTTCGGTAACATGAGTAGCCTCATATTCAGATGCCAGTGACAGAAGCAGGAGATGGCTCTCCACTCTGAAGAAGGTGATCCTAAGGAGGAGCAGGGCTGCATCGACTACACCTCCCAGTGGAAGCGAGGCCCAGGTCATGGCCACTGAGTATAGTTCTGCAGGTCAGACAGGGTGGTGGCAGCACACCAAAGGCTACCGTTCCCATGACAGACATCATACAGATGCACGTGTGTTCTAGGTACATTTGTAATGTTTACTACGCTGATTTCCCAGCAGGTGATGGTAAAGCATCATCAGAAAGAGGTGCCTTTTTGCTAATTAGAAAGAGCATTGCATGGACCAGCTGCAACCCACATCCAGCCTCCTGCAGCCATGGGCTTCATGCTGCAGATGGGACTGCAGGACAAAAACAAGATCCCTGTATAAGGTTCAGCCCTTGCTGACATTCCCCAGACTGACAGAATTTAATTTTTTTTTAAGTGACCTAAGGGTCTTTCTAAAACATTCCTTGTGTAGTAGAGCTACCAGCAAATTAACACCAACTATTTGAGCATCTATAGCTTGTAGCTTTTCCTTACTAGGTCTGCACCCTAAGTCCCAGCCTCCAGCAGTCCTGCCCTCTGAAAAGCTGAATAAAACTTCAAATCTGCGTGCAAACAAGCCATTATCTGTCCCAGTAGAGAAGCTCCGGGTTTTGTTGGCATAACAAGGAAACATTCATCCCCCGGGTATGAGTAATATGACCTGGCTCTCAGAATAAGCTGACTCCTTGTTGCCACCTTACAGAGACAGAAAGCTCCAAAGAAGTGGGAGAATAGATTCTGGCGGCTCAAGGAGAGCTTTTCAGTCAGTACCGTCTGCCCCACGGAACATCTTGCCACTGCATACGGCTCTTGAAGCCACAATGGCAAATCTTTGTAAATAATGCCATTTACCAGTCCGGACTTCTGAACCCAGGAGTCTCGCGGGACTAAGCAGGCTGTGGACAATTCCAGAGATCACATTAATCACCTCCCAGGAGATGTCTTTGTGTTTCCCAGCCAATGAGGACGCCCCGCTCGTGGGCAAACACAGCCTGACTGGCTGAGACGAAGCCCCGCCTCTCTTCTCAGGTAAACAACCTGAAACAGGAGTCCGGAGCTAGAAGGAGCTTGTGCCTTGGGAGGTCTGAGTGTTTGGGGGCCTTGGCCCAGCACTAAGAACTTGGTAACCAATTTCTTAAGCTGCTCCCAGGACACTGGTTAGTAAGAACTTTAAGGCACCCAGGAGACAAAGTGAGTAGCGAGTGTACAGCTGGAGCCTCCAAAGACACCTGGGAGACAAAGGAGGCCTCTCTGGGTTCTCGCCCCACTTCCCCCGCCCCCGCCCTCTTTGTCTCCTGGAGACAAAGTGCCCGGCTCCCTCCTCTACCCGGTCCTTGTATCAGGTTCCCCATTTGAAAATCCTGTCTTCACCTCCCACTTCTTCGGGGTAAATGAGAGTATTCCTTTGTATACGAGAGTATTCCTTTGTCCTTTGCCTGTGTTTGCCAAATAACGTGAGACAAAGCCCACATCCTTGGTATCAGAGGTACCTACAGTGCCCCGCGCCCAGCTCACAAACTAACCTCCCCTCTTCCCACCCTTCACAACAACCCTGCAATCCTACGCCTGCCTAGAGAACACTGAAAAGGGCAGGAGACTGCGAACCACCAGCCAACTATGGAAGTGTACGTTTGGAAATAAAAGAAAGAGATGATAAAATCCCTTCCCCGCCCCTGTCCTCGCCACACGGAGCTCCTGGAGTACCCTGAATCTGAAATTCGCCTGGGGTACAAGCAGCTCCAGAAGAAAAGCTGGCATTTGCACTTTCCCACGCCTCCATGTCCGTGTGTTTAGGCACCTTGCTTTCCTTCTAACCCCAGGCTGTGCTCAGCTCCCCCCCGCAAAAGATCGGAGTTATATCTGGAAGGAGAGAGGAACGAAAGAATGAATTTTGATCTTATGCTTAAAGCACCTCGTGTGCTTGGCCTGCTTCTCCCACTCCTGCTCTCAAAGTGCTGCCCCTGCAGGGGCAAACATAGACCCAACAGTAATAATAATAACAATAACAATAATAATAACAGCCGAGCCCCACGGGGCTAAGCACTCCACACGCGTTCTCCTATCCTTACAGCCGCCCCACGGAGCAGGGGCTGGTCCTATGCCTGTGTTACAAATGTGGAAGCTGAGGCCTGGTGAAGGCAAGTGTCTTGCCCAGAGTTACAAAGCCAGGAAGTGGCCCAGGGATGGGAAACACTGAAGGAACTACAAGGACAAGCATCGCTACTTCAAAGTTTTCCTGGAAAGAAGAGGAAACTACCCCCTTCCCCAGGAAAATACCCTCCCCCCCTCCGGGGTTAGAACGCTGCCTCTGTCCCTTGCCAGCACTGGGCTACGTTCCAGGTGACAGAGATTCTGGACGAGCTGGAAAACCTAGCACGACTGAAACGCTGGAAGCCCAGGAAGAAGGAGCATTAGGAATGTACTTTTCGATACACTGGAAATTGTGTTTACTGTCTAGGCAGCTGGATTGAGCAGAGCCGAGAGCATGTTCCTGGGCCTGACGTACCCCTAGGTGCAGAAGATCAAATTTTTCCGTGAAAATAAAAAGACTGGGTAACTAATAATGAAGCTTTCTCACGATAACGTGGAGGGTGTGTGTGTGTGTGTGTGTGTGTGTGTGTGTGTGTGTGTGTGTTAGTTATTTAGCGTCTGGAGTAGGAGAAGGCTGGAGTTTCTCTGCTTACATGCAGATTTGTTCTACAAATGAAGGATTCGGGGTTATGACTGTGGGAGTGTCCCAATCCCTAGATAAACTACACCACCTAATTTACATCCATCCATCGAATATTTACTGAGACTTATTATCAACCATCTCTTAGCCCAATCCAGGGAAACACACAATCCAAGAGTTTTAGAGCTGAAAGGAACTTAAAGATTCATGGAGCCCAACTCCTGAAGGAAAACACAAGGGTGGAAATCACTTGGGCAGCCTGAGATGGTGCAGGCAGAACAGCAGAGGGGAGAGGAGGCGAGCAGGGTGTGAATTCTGACTCCGCAATGCTAGCTGGTGACTTAGGGCAGCTCCTTAACCACCACCACCACCTGTCACGTCCCCCCCCCCCCAGTAAGCACCCCTCAACCCTCCCACACCCCCCACCCCACTCTGGTTTCCTCATCGCCCTGCAGAACCACACAGGTCCAGGCGAGGGGCTTATCTGGCCTTTCACGTCCCATCATGGTGGTGGCCCTGGGGGTAAGCAGGGGCCGCCTTCTCCCTGCACGACTGTGGGTTGGAACAGCGTGGTTGCTCCCTGGATGGGAGGCAGGGAGGTCACGCTGACAAGCAGCGGGGGATGTTGGATGCGGTATAGATGCCCTTCAGAGCAGAAGGACTCACCCACCAGAAGCTGAGGGTGTCGGCTGCTGGGGCCTCACAGCTGAGTCACTCTGCAGGCACTCCCCTCAGTCCAGGGGAGCCGCTCTGCCTCTTCACCCAGAGGCAGCCTGCACCCAGTGACCGATGGGCCAGTGTGGGCCTCCCTGCCCCATGGGGCCACCCCAGCTTTCACAGCTCCTTGAAGGACCAGCTGAGGCCTCAGTCGTAACTATACAGTGTCCAGCTTCTCCCCCTGCCCAGCCCTGCCTCTCTCACTCCCCGAGAGCCTCCCCTGCCCACAAACCTCCGTTTCCAGGGAACCTGACTCACAACACCTCCAAGGAACCCATTCCCCAGACTGTAAATCTCAGCGCAGCCGGGACAGGACATCTATGTGCTGACGAGGGCTCAGCTGCATCCCAGGGCCATGCTGCTTCCTCCTCCCTCAGCCCAGCAGCCTGACCCCAAAGGCAGAGAGGGGGTCATCCATTGAGGGAGGTCTTTCCCCACCTAAAGCGTCATCCTCCCAACACCCCATACACAGAAGCACAAAGGCCATCTCCACCTGCAGGAGGAGGAGACGGTGCAGTCCTGCCCACTCCCTCCCACCCAGATCCCCTTCTCTCCAAGTGGGATCACAAAGGGTAACCCCGAAGGGGAAAGAGATGCTAAGTACGGGGAGAAGCAGGGCCATGTAGGGAGGGGTAGGAGGAGCCACCACCTCCTCTGAGTCTCCAGACAGAAGCACACAGACGAGGAGGCCGTGTGACCACAGAGGCAGCGAGTGGGGAGATGTGGCCACAAGCCAAGGAGCCCCACAAGCTGCCAGGAGCTGCAAGGGGCAAGAGGGGACTCTCCCCTAGCGCCTCCGGGGGGGGGCCCACCCTGCAGACACCTTGAAACCAAATTCAGACGTCTGGCCTCCAGAACCGCGAGAATACATTTCTGTCACTGTAAGCCACTGGGTTTGAGATAATTTGCTACCCCAGCCTCAGGAAACTATTACAACATCCCAGCTGGTGGCATCAGGTCCTGCCCCTCCCCTCCCTCCAGCTTTCCTCCCTCCCCTCTGCTTTCCTCCCTCCCCTGTCCAAATGTAAAGTAACCCCCTTCCTGCTGATGCTCTGGTGAGACCTTGCGGCCTTGCCTCTCACTTGTGCTTTATAACAACCACTTATTGGGCCCTTAAAAAGGAATGGTTTTCTACCGCAGAATTTCAGACAGGTGGCAAGTGATGATGGTGGTATTTGGGGCTGAGAGGGGGGTGGAATGTAAAACAGAAAAGTATAGTCACTCTCTGTACCAATTCATTCTGCACCAGGCCCATCTCTAGAGTTCAAGGCCAAGGACAGTATCAGGATTAGAGTCAGCCTGACTCTAGCCACAGCTGGTTTTCAGCAGGAACGGGGCCCATGGGACACTGAGCAGCCGGTGGGCCCACTCCTCCCCTGGATGGAGGACCTGCGACCGGATGTCGTTCTGGCTCTTGACTCCAGAAGTCCCGCACCACCCAGACCATGTCCAGCCTGGGAGGACCCACCTTCTGCAGCTCGGAGGAGACGTTGCATGAGCTGCTGGGAGGGGATGCCCGCTGGCACCGCTGTTCCCCACTGCTCAGGGCCCAGGAGTTGGCAAAGTCGTAGGGGTCCGAGGTCAAGGTCCCTGTGGAGATAGTTTCAGGAGGATGAAGACACAGTCATGAGACCCAGGACTTCTAAGTGAGATCTCTAGGTCTGTTGTCACCTGAATCAACTCTCTTTAGATTCCAACATCGGCATCTGGGGCGGGGGTACCCCAGCATTAACGCTCAGGGCACGGGCACTCTGGCTTGGCCACCGTCTGGTGGGGGGCAGCGGGACAGATGGGCGCAGTGAGGAAGATGCCAGGAAAGGAGATGAGGAACAAGCCCACCCACTCGCACTTCTCAGGCCTTTGCTCGCCTTCCTCCCTCTGTGTGGAATGTTCTCTACCCCCTTATCACCCTGACTATTGCCACTCATTCTTGGAGATGCAGCCCTGGAACCACTTCCTCCAGGAAGCCCTTCTGAACTAGCTCGACCCTCTGTCTCCCTCCTCAGCCTGGCTGGGTGCCTCCTCAGCACCCTGGCCATCCCTCTATCAAAGTCCTTTTCGTCTTCTGTGTCAATATCCTTTTCGCTTATATTCACCCCTCATTCAATTGTGAGCTCCATAATTCATGGCACGGGCTATGCCTCTTTTTTTTTTTTTTTTTTTGATAGGTAAGAAGTGGATTTATTTAGACAGAGTGTGGGTCATCTCAAAAAGTGAGAAAGCCCAGGCTGTGCCTCTTATCTCTAAACTCTTATCTGCTGCTAAATGGTGGATACTCGACATATTTTTGAGGAATGAAGTTAAGGATGTGGCATGACCTAAGCATCCCCATCACTGCATCCCCCGTGCTCTCACAGCATCTGTGCCTTGGTACTCATAGCAGTCACGCTCCCATCAGCTACCCACAAGAGACTGTGACGGCCTTCCGGGCCTGCCCGGCCTAGTGCCGAGTCAGTGCCAAATTGCACTGCTGCCTCTTCACTGCAAAGGGACTTAGTGGAACAGCAGGGCAAGCAGTCCCTCTGCATAGCCAGGTCTGGAAGAGTGAAGCACACTTCAAGGTCAAATCATGCACTTGGAAATAGGAAAGGAACTATCCCTGGAAAAAGAAAAGAAAAGCAGGACGTTGGAAGTATAGTGAGTTGGCCTTTGGGCTGTGGTGAGCAGGAAAAATGCCCCCAAAGATATGTTCACTTCCTAGTTCCCAGAACCTGTGAGCATTATACGGCAAAACATGTGATTGAATAAAGGATTGTGAGAGGAGGAGCTTATCTTGGATTTGCTGAGTGGGCCCTAAATGTAATCACACGTCTCCTTAAAAGAGAGGGGCAGGGACTTCCCTGGTGGTCCAGTAGTTAGGACTTCACCTTCCAATGCAGGGGGTGTGGGGTCGATCCCTGGTCAGGAAGCTAAGACCCCACATGCCTTACAGCCAAAACAAAGGAAAAAAAACATAAAACAGAGGCAATAGCCTAACAAATTCAATAAAAACTTTAAAATGGTCCATATCAAAAAAGAAAAAAAATCCTAACAAAGAAAGAGAGAGAGGGGGGCAGAGGGAGATCAGACAGAGACACACAGAGAGAGGGTGATGTGCAGAGAGAGCAGAGATTAAAATGATGCAGCCACAAGTCAAGGATGACCATACTTCCTCCAGATTCTCCCCAGAGCCTCTGGAGGAAGTATGGTCCTGTCATCACCTTGATTTTGGACTTCTGGCCTCCTAGAATTGTGAGAGAATAAATTTCTGTTGTTTTAAGCCACCAAGCTTGTGGTAAATTGTTGGCAGCCACAGGAAACTAATACATGGAGAAGCCAAAGGGAATGCACTTAAATCTGTGGAGTTTCTACTGTGTGCCAGGCATTGTGATAGGTGTTCTCTGGGTTCTTAGTCACCACACCACACAGGCTTGCCCAGCTTCTAATACACCATCTCAAGGAAGAGGCGGAGAAGAGGCTTTGTGCTGGGTGAGGAAAACCAAGAGAGAATCAAGATCCCTGGTCTGGTCTCAGCTCTCCTTCAATCAAACTTTGCGATCTTGGGCTGATCCCATAATCTTCTGAGCCTGATTCCTCATATGTGAAATGATGGGTTAGACTAGAGGACCTCTTGATTCTTTCCATCCCTGACCTTTTAGGAAGTGAAACCCTATGGCCTAATTCTGAAGTGAGGCATAAGGATGTCTAATAGATGGAATTACAATTCATCTCGCTTACAAAAAAATCTCTGAGAGCCAGAGTTAAAGCCAGCCAAACAGACTCCCATGATGTCAGGAAGCAAGGTTAACTCTCAAGTCTTTGCCAACCAAAAAAACAAAACCCACAGTCCTCTGTGGGTGATTTCCAAAATATCACCAGAGCCCCTCAATAAGCACCACCTTCTCCCTAGTAACATAGGTCCCGTTTTTAGTTTTGTTTTCTTTTTTGTTTTTGTTAGGTGTTTTGCTTTGTTTTGTTTTCTGTTTTTGTTTTTATTTTGCCACACCATGCAGCATGTGGGATCTTAGTTCCACAACCAAAGGTCAACGCCCCTTGCAGTGGAAGTGTGGAGTCTTAACCACTGGACCGCCATGGAAGTCCCTAGTTAGTTGGGTTTTTTTTTTAATTTAAGTATAGTTGATTTGCAGTGTTTCAAGTGTACAACAAGGTGATTCAGTTATACATACATATATATGCTTTTTCAGATTCTTTTCCATTATAGGTTATTACAAGATATTGAATATATCTTGTGCTATACAGTAGGTCCTTGTTGTTTATCTATTTTTTATATAGTAGTGTGTATCTGTTAATCCCAAACCATTTTTAGTTTTTTAAAACTTAAAGCCTGGGGAAAGAAAAGGCATCTTAGGGCTGGGACTTCCATTTCTGGCAGTACAGCAGATTAGAAAAATCTGAAAACTGTGCCACTGAAAGGACAAATATCCTGTTGAATCTGTGCTTAATCCCATTAAAAAAATAGAAGGAGTTACAAGGGACAAAAAAGAAGGAAGAGAAGGAAAGGAGGAATCGAAGAAAGAAAGTTCAAAAATAAGTAAAGAAAGTTTTAGAGCTGGCAAATATAACTTAATGTTCTGACTACAGGGCATTAGAGTGACGGTGGCAATCTTGCCAACCAAGGGGCTTGGGTTTTAACAGCTCCATGGAGATGGGAGAAAATGAGTCTTGGGTATGCATGATGTAGGGAGATGGGCTTAGACCCCTTTGTGAAGCTGGAAGTCTTGAAGGACTACCCCTTCCAAGAGAAAGGTGACAAGAAAAAAATCCATTATGAGAAGCAGGAAAATAATATGGAAGTTTATTTTCTTCCTCTGCACTCTGGATAGGAGGGGAAACATCTCCTCTGAGAATTTATAGTTGTGGGAAAGTCCTCATGTAGCCTTGAGATTCCAATTTATACTTTTTGGTGAGATTCGGTCACTCTATGTGGAAAAATTAGCATGAAACCCTTCTAAAGATGAGCTTACAATCCAAAATAATGAAACATAGACAACAATCTACTTTCTACCAGCAGACATAAAGATAACATGATTTGAGGTCTAAAAATTTGAGATAATAAAGTTTTTTACAGAGGTTATAAAACAAATGCATTTTAAATTATTGTTATAAAGAAGAAATCAAAACTTGATGAAGGACAAGACAATAAGAAAAATAATAGAGTTTTAAAAGTGCCAGGTTTACCTTTTAAAATTAAAAATATAGTCAATAAAATAAAAAAGAAAACTCAATTGATGGATTAGACATCATCTGTCAATTAGAACTGAGAGAGAATTAGTGAACAGAAGATAGATCTCAGTAGTGATGTGCTGATAAGCCAGCTCTTGGGGAGGGGGGCGTAGCAAAGCCCTGATTTGTAGGATTTGCTCATTTCCATGGTGTAAATACTCCCACCATGGCCAATTTCAATCTACCAACATGACATTACTGAAGGTGGAGCTGGAAAAGATGCACACGATTGATTCTCATCAGCAAGCACTAGCACAACATCCAAGGAACAAAGAGGGATAAAAATAGAAGTAAGGTAAAGAGGAGGAAAATGTGGAATAAAAACATCCAACATATGTATAAAAGAAGAGAGAAAATAACTGAAATTTTCCTATATCTGATGAAAGGTAGGAACATCAGATTCAGGAGTCACAATAAGTTGCAAGCAAGATAATAAAAATAAAACCCACACATAGAAAGAACACAGTGAAATTTCAGAGTACTGAAAATCAATGAAGTGACATACACAAAACTAAAGACATGCAAAGAAATGACAATTAGATTGACAACATACTTCTCCACAGCAACAATGGAACAGCATCCTCAAAGCACTACAAGAAATTACTGATATCCTAGAATTCTATACCTAGCTAAAGTATCACATAAGAATGAAGGAGTGTTTGTTTTGGTTATCACTACCAGACCCTGAGAAAAGGAACTATTAAGGGATGTTTTTTAGAAAAATAGAAATTGAACCTACAAAAAAATAGTAACATACAAGGAGAAATTATGAGCAAAGAGCCTGTTAAACATGAAGGCATATCCAAATAAGCACTGATTATGTATAACTATGATAATAATGCCAAATTTAGTGGTTATGCAAACAAGGTGGGGGATAGTGAGGGTAGTATGGAAAGAAGTAGCGTACAAAAAGCAATAATAGTTGAAAGTACAAAATAAGATGGTTAATATAAATCCAAATACATCAACAACACAATTTAATATAAAATAAATGAAAAGAGACAAAACTTCACAGTAACAAGACAGAAAAGATTAGGTTACACTAAAATAACAATAGTGAGATATAATGATACCACTACATATCTATTAAAATCAATAATAATAATAATGTGACAATTCCAAATGGTGGCAAGGATTCAAAGCAACTGGAACTCATACATAGCTGGTAGAAATGCAAATGATACAGCCACTTTGTAAAACAATCCGGCAGTTTCTTATAAAGTTAAGCACACACTTGTCATACCACCCACTAATCCCACTCCTAATTATTCACCCAGAGAAATCAAAGCATATGTCTACACAAAAATCTATATATTAATACACCTCACATTTATTAGGATAGCAACTATCAAAAAACCAGAAAATAAGTGTTGGGGAGGATGTGAGAAATTTGAACCCTTGTGCACTGTTGGTGAAATGTAAAATGGTAGAGCCATTGTGGAAAACAGTATGTCAGTTCCTCAAAGAATTGCCATATGACCCAGCAATTCCACTTCTGAGTATATACCCAAGAGAATGGAAAGCAGGATCATGAAAAGCTATTTGTACACTCACGTTCATTGTGGCATTATTCGTATAGTAATGGGTAAATGAAGCAGACAAAAAGTAGCAAAAAAAAAAAATAGTAGACTTGAATAACTCAATTAAAAAAGGTGGTTCAACAAAAAGGTACAGAATCCAGCACCAATCAGAAAACATTCTGTTGGAGCATACATAGAACAATTACAAAAAAGATCATGTATGAGGCCACAAACAAATCTCCCCAAATTTCTAATTTAAATCAGAAATCAATTTAGTTACAAAAGATAACTTTTAAAATTCTAAACATTTAACATTTTTAAACACATTTAATAGGTTGAGAAAGAACTCAGAATGGAAATTAGAAAATTCTAAACTAAAAATTCTAAACTAAATGAAAATGAAAATATTTACCGATCAAAGTTGATGTGGTACAGCTAAGTCAGTGTTTAAGGAAAATTGATAGCCTCAAGTGTACATATTGAACAATAAAAAGTTTAAGAAATCAGTGCTGGAGAAGACAGAAACAAATGATCTTACTATTTTCTAGTCCAATGAAAGGAATCATCAACCGTCTCTCTACACACTTACCCCTTAATCATAAAGAAGAAGGAAAAGCTATACACAAACGTTCAGCTTTTGCAAAGGTGCATAACTACTTGAAAATTTATGTAATTGAAATTAACAGAAGAATAAAGATTAGCAGTGGTTTTCACATTGTCCATATTACTTCCTGTTGCTCATGAATACACACATGCACACAAACACACATAAACTAGCTTTTTTGGACAGTTTAGAGAACCATCCTTATTTTTTCTTTTTCTTGGGGGGGGGGGGACAGGGGGGCCACACTGTGCAGATTGTGGGATCTTAGTTCCCCAACCAGGGATTGAACCTAGGCCCCCTGCAGTGGAAGCGCGGAGTCTTAACAACTGGACCGCCAGGGACTTCCTAGGACCATCCTTTATAGATTTCATCTGCAAAGTTCCATCACAGTGGCTCAGGAGGATCTGTTCAAACCATTCAGCATTTATCAACCATCCACCATGTGAGGAAATCAAAGTTGAACCAAATCAGGTCTTAGGAGCCCCAAGATCTGGTTTGATAGGGGGTCTAGGCAGTGAGGTAGAACACTAAGAGATAAGGTTGGCAGGATAAATTGAGGTGAGGACCTGGGGCTGGTGGGGACGAGAGGGTGGAACACCAGGGGAGGAGTCATAGCGAAGGTTGGTGAGCAGGGCAGCGCAACCACGCCTTCAGGGAACAGTGTCCCAGAAAAACTTACCTTCTTGAGTCCTGAAGTCATCTTCAGCGAAGATGTTAAAGTTGCCGCACAGCCCACAGGTCTTGTTGAAGTGTCTGTCCGACAGCAGGATTTGAAAGTTACCGCTGCCATCAATCCTGGCCACAAAGCCATAGGCCTCGCTGGACAGCTTGTAGTACCCAGCCTCGGTTTCTAGGTACAGCCCTTTGGAGGCATAGGGCATGGAGACGCTGGAAGGACAGGAGGAGCTCAGGAAGTGGCCTTCTCATCCATTTTCTGGGTGTCCCGCCACCTTTAAACCCAACCCCACCCTGCACTGCAGAGGCTGAGGGCCTAGTCCAGGGTTCGGGACACCACGCTCTCACCCACCCTGCTCACTTCCTCTGGGCACATCTACTTCCTCTCTCTGGGCCCCACTCCTTAATCCAAAAGATGAGGGGTGAGTACAGGGGGATTCTCAGGGCCCCTTCTAATTTTAACTTTCTGGGCTCTGATTTACCTCTGGTCCCCCTGGAGCACAGTACCATTGACAAACACATGGATGTCGAAAAATTCCCCAAGATACACTGAGAGGCTCACTCTCTTGCCATCTTGGAAGTCCCCTGAAAGACAAAAGAATTATTCAACCTTGGTAGCAATTATCACCCAAAAAAGTGAATACATTTATTCACAATCTTCTCAACAATCTTATCTCAGTGGAAAACTTTCCCCAAAGATTTAACAAACGGGCAACAAAAATCTCCCTAAAAATCTCATTTGCTCCCTCATCTTTCCATTCATCTAAAAATATTGATTAAGGGCCCTCTGGATACATACCCCTCTAGTAGTCTCTTGTAATTCTCTAAAGAAAAATGTAAAATCCTGACATCTTCCTTCTGGGAGTTTACAATCAAAGTATACAGATAATATAAGCATGAGTCAAATGCACTGTAAGGCAGCAAATCAAAGCCACAATGTGAATTATTGGTGACAGGAACTCTGGGATGTGTTTTTTAAAACGTTCTCTTAGAAAGGGAACCCTCCTACACTGTTGGTGGGAATGTTAATTGGTGCAGCCACTATGGAAAATAGTATGGAGGTTCCTCAAAAAACTAAAAGTAGGGTTGCCATATGATCCAGCAATCCCACTCCTAGAGCCCACCCACAGCCCACAAGCCACAATCTGCAGAGCCCAGACCAACGCTGGCAGGGGTCAAAGGAGGTGCCAACCACGGGGAAGGGCTTTGTCCTGTCCCACTGAGGAGTCTTGCCCGAACTGCATTTTCATTTGCAACTGTTTTTGCAGCAAGTGAATCTTTCCAAAGATGAGCAAATGTTCTGACAGCAAATTAGTCAAAGGAAAAAAATAATAAGTGATAAGAGAAATAGACTCAAGTGTTAAGGGTAGAATCTGAGTGATGGGTATATGGTGTTCGTTGTCCTATTCACTCAACTTTTCTTTATGTTTGAAATTTTCCATAATAAAATGTTGAAAAAAAGCAAACAAATGGGACAGAGTGGCAACAGCCTTCAGTTTGTGGTGCCTCCCAGGAGCTTTCTCTGCCCCTCGACATTCACAATGGGCCAATGACCACATCCCTTCCCGGCCTCTGCTGGAGCTGACCTTGATCACCACACCCCAGCCTGGAGGGAGCCCCATTCACCACCTGCCTGTTGGCAGAGGTACAATGAGCCCAAGAGGTTGGAGTCTCCTCCCATCCACAGAACCCACCTCCTCCTCATCAGTACAATTCCTGTCCATCCCCATTCTCAAGAGAGATGGGCGGTTCTTCCCCTGCTTCACTGGGTAACTCAACCAGTACATCACCTTGAGCCACAGGCATCTCACTCCTGGAAACAGGAGAGGAACCCTGGGTGCCTCTCCTCAAAGGTGCTCCCTCCCCATCATGAGGATTCAGAAAGGGCTCCTGAGAGCTAGTCGGCCAGTGGGGGTGGGGTGGGAGGTGGGGTGGGGGTGTTTACTGGAGGGTGAGTAGGGAACACTTTGCCTGAAATCAGGCAGCTTGGGGTGAGCCACCATCCTGCAGTTGCAGATGTAGTTCTTCAAGGCTCTCAAGGATGTAAGATCACCTAAACAATCACTTGTTCCACAGGAAGCAGGGCTCAACAGGTGCTGTGGGAAAGCCAAGAGGTCATTACTACATTGAAGAAAGGGCCTGCAGGCTGGGCAAGCCAAGACTCCAGCTGGAAGTCAAACGAGAGGGAACCAGGAGAATGTGAGACAGAGCCTCGCGCCTCCCACTGTTGGGGTGCAAGGGAGCTCCCACCCTTTCCAGGTAAAAGGGGATGCAGCCTGACTCCACCCACCGTGGGACTTGAGTCCAGCAGGTAGCTGACACTCGGGGTCACTTGCCCATCATCACAGAGCTGGTGAGTGTTGACGGGAGCTGGGACTCAAACCAGGTGCTGGTTTAAGCATTTGAAGGGTGGCCTCTGCGTGGCCCCAAGAGGGGTGGCATCTGGAAGCTGAGGAGACTGCCGGTAACTGCCGGGGCCCAGCGCTACATGAGGCAGGGGACCGTTGGCAGAGGTGGGGGCAGGGATGCTGGGATCAGGATCCCCCGTGAGAACAGAACTACAGGAGGCTGTGGAATTCCTGTCCCTGGACGGCCAAGGGGGGCCTGAGAGCGGGCAATGCACACCGAAGGCTGGGGCAGCAAGGGGAGGTTTGGAATGAGAAGGCTTCAATTCAGAAACGCATACTGTGGCAGCATGAAGGAGCTTGGAGACCATCTAAACAAGTGGCTTTAAAACGTTTTTGCCCACATATATCCAGACAAAACTATAATTCAAAAACATACACGCATCCCCATGTGCATAGCAGCACTATTCACAATAGCCAAGACATGGAAACAGCCTAAATGTCCATTGACAGATGAATGGAAAAAGATGTGGTACATATACAGAATGGAATACTACTCAGCCATAAAAAAGGATGAAATAATGCCATTTGCAGCAACATGAATGCAACTAGAGATTATCATACTAAGTGAAGTAAGTCAGGAAGAGAAAGGCAAGTACCATATGATATCACCTACATGTGGAATCTAAAATAGGACACAGATGAACGTGTCTACGAAACAGAAACAGACTCACAGACATAGAGAATAGACTGGTGTTTGCTGAGGGGGTGAGGGGGGTGGGAGAGAGTTGGATTGGGAGTTTGGGGTTAGCAGGTGCAAACTATTAATATTATATACAGAATGGGTAAACAACAAGGTCCTACTGTACAGCGCTGGGAATTATATTCAATATCCTGTGATAAACCGTAATGGAAAAGAATATGAAAAAGAACGTGTGTGTATATATATATGTGAGTCAGTTTGCTATACAGCAGTAATTAACACAACATTGTAATTCAGCTATACTTCAATAAAAGAATTTTTTTAAATGTTTTTGCCCAGAAAGTGGAGTAAATACGCGACGACTTCATGACCCAGTGAACACACACACACAATTCACATAACATCCCTACCCTAGCCCTGTACTCTGGTACTTTCTGATGGCTTCTATTCTGTTCCATGTAACTTTTTTTTTTTTTTTTTTTATGGCGCACGGGCTTAGTTGCTATGTGGCATGTGGAATCTTCCCAGAGCAGGGTTCAAACCCATGTCTCCTGCCTTGGCAGGCGGATTCTTCACCACTGCACCACCTAGGAAGTCCTCCATGTAACTTTTTAAATGCTGGTTGCAACCATTACATTCACTTTATGACTCGTAGGTTGTGACTCAGTTTGCAAAACACTGACCTAGACTGACTCCATGTTACAGATGGAGAAACTGAGGCCCACGTTTACAACAGGCTTTCTCCACCTTGGCGCTATTGACATTGGGGGCCAGATACTTCTTTGTTGTGGGCGCCACTCTGTACATAAGGACAATTAGCAGCATCCCTGGCTTCTACCCATCAGATGCCACTAGCATCCACCCCTCTCCCGAGTTGTGACAACCCCAAAATGTCTCCAGACAGCACCAAAGTGTCCTCTGGGGGCAAAATCACCCTGGTTAAGAACTATTGGTTTACACGGCTGACACGGGGCAGAGCCCACATTGGGGTTTTCTAACTCCAAGTCCAAACCTCCCTTTGTAATACAAAGCCACCTGATGGGGCATCTGAGCACTCGGGATTCAGTTAACCACTAATGCAGGGGAGAACTCTCTATCAGCCTTATGTTTTATTTGCTTCCTTCCCCCCCCGCAGAACTCGGGAGGGCATCTGATGACATGCAGCCATTAGGAAGATGAGCCATTAGAAACTGCCAGCGACGGACCTCCCTGGAGGTTCAGTGGTTAGGACTCCGCGCTCTCACGGCCGAGGGCCTGGATTCAATCCCTGGTCGGGGAAGTAAAAATTCCACGAGCCACAGTGTGCGGTCAAAAAAAGAAAAGAAACTGCCAGTGAGCCCAGGGCCGGGGGACACGCCCATGCTCCGCAGAGCTGCAGGTCTGCGTTTCCTGCACCTGCCAGGAAGTTGGGCGAAGTGCCCATCCCAGAGGCAAGCCACGGAAGCTCTGCCCCCCCCCCGGGCCCATCTCCTGTCTGGCCTCTTGAACTCAGGGACTGAGGCTCTAAGTGAGGGAGCAAGTGTGCCCCTCGCTCCTTCCCAGGTAAGCGAGGAGCATCCTAGGAAGCAGGTGGCAGCTGGAAGTGGAGTCAGACCCCAGCGCTTTCTCTGACTCGAGAGTGTGGGACTCACGAATCTGCATCTCTAACAAACACTCCAACCTCCACTCCTGGGATTCCGAGGCAGGCGTCATCATCCAAAACAGCAATCATCATCAACAGCTATGAACGTCGCGTAACAGCGACCTGGTTTGACCCGGCCACGTGCTGCCGTGGAGACACAGGCTCAGGCTGGGAGCTCGCTCAGAACCTTGCTGGTTGTCCGGGGCTCTCTCGGGGCTGGTTTGGGAGCCAGATCCCAAACAGCAGCGTGGCTCGGGGGCCACCAGCGCTCCCAAGGTCTCTCCCAGGTCCCCGTGCTGGCGGGCTAGAAGACTTGACCTGGGACCTTGGATGGAGCTTGACGGACGAGGAGCCAAGATCAGGGCAAGGGGCCTCCCCTTTGCACCAGGTGGCCCTCCGTGCTCAGACACAAACACTTTACCCAGGATGTGAACAAGGTCCGCAGGAGAGGAACGGGAATTTGTGATTTTGAGGCTAGGAAACAGGATGTTATTGGAGAACAATGGAGCAGAGGCGTGGCGGAGGGCACAGCTGTGCGTGCAGGATGGAACGGCAGCATCCAGGACTGCCGGGCCCCTTCCCCTGACCCAGCGCCTCCAGACCCCAGAGCAGCAGTGCCAGGCCCCCTGCGCAGCCCAGCTCCTCAGATTCTCTCCCTCCTGCCACCACCACCACCAAAATCAGAGAAATGAGCCACCCACGCTCTCTGATGTTAGCAGCATGATTTTGGGGGGAGGTGGGGATTAAACCAATCTACATTGAAATGTGAGTCACCCAGCCTGACTTAGGCCAATTACCTTCCAGAAAATTGACACTTGATAAGAGCAAGCTGCTATAAGAAAAGAAGAAGGACAGAGAGGGCCTACCCCACAGACATGCTCTGAATGAGAGAGGCCTAACTCAGCCCTGCCCTTCCTCCTCGGCCCCTGAAACCCCGAGGTGGGCGACCAGAGAGGCCAGACTTCTGCACCAACCCGCATGGCTGTGTAGAAGAGGGGTCGGTGTCACCCTGACCTTGATAGACATGCCCCCAGGTCCCCACGGTTGCACTTGCAACAACATGGATGGACCTTGAGGGCATTGTGTTAAGCAAAATAAGGCAGACACAGAAAAACAAACACTGTATGATCTTACATGTGGACTCTGAAAAAACAAATGAAACAAACGCACCATGACTTTTAAGGTGGAGAAATCCACCAAAAATTAACATCGGGACCACCTGAGGAGAAAGACCACCTGGGCCTTCAGCTTCCTGGGGAAGGTGAGGGTTTTTTTTTTCTCTCCACTGCTGCCTCTGAAGCAAAGTGGGTCCCCAGAGTTCAGAGTTCAGGATGACTTCCTCAATTCGTCATGCCCGAGGGGAGTCTCTGGTCCTGGCCGTCATGGCCAAGGCCACCCTGCCTCCCGCTTCTCTCCCTTTCAAGACCATCTTGGTGAAGAACCAATTTCCTCCTGATGCTTGCTGCTGAGGCTCTGCACGAGCCCCTCATCGCCTGCAGAATCAAGAACCAAACTCCCCCATCAGACAGCAAAGGCCAGTCCCCTCCGCCTCCCCTCATGACCCAGTCTCGCACCCCACTCTTCCCCAGGTCTGTGTTTCTCAAAGTCGGGGCCCCAAGCCAGCAGCATCTGCACTAGCTGGGAACTCGTCAGGCATGAACATTTCAGGCCCCACTCCAGATCCACTGACTTAGAAACCCTGGGGGGGACCCCACCAATCTGTGTTAACCAGCCTCCAGGTGAGCCTGATGTGCGCTGGAGTTAGGGAACCATGGCTCCCGCCACACTGGGCTGCACAGCACCCACAGACGCCCCTTCCAGACTCTTCCCTGTGCTCCTGCTGTCCCCACGGCAGGAGCAAAACCCCCTCCCCACGACCAGCATGCCATGCTGTTCGTAAAACCAGCGCTTCGGTACAACAGAGCACTGTGCTTCCTGGATTCCCCCCTTCGGTGTTGACAGAGACCCCAGGAGCTAAGGAAACAAAGATGAGGGTGACATTGTTCTTGTCCTTGAGGGATTCGCGGAGTAGGGAAAATGGCATTCCAGGGAAGTCCAGAGCACTGAAGTCGCACTGGGATAGGTTTTCCAGCAGAGGCGGGGTAGGGTGGCGGGTGGGGGGGCAGAGAAGCTGGGCAGGAAGTGGGGCAGTCAAAGAAGCGGGAGACCCCATGGGAGTTCCCTGGCAGTCCAATGGTTAGGACTCCACGCCTCCACCACAGGGGCTGCAGGTTCGATCCCTGACCAGGGAACTAGGATCCCAGATGCCATGGGGGTGCGGCCAAAAATTAATTAATTAATTAATTGAAAGAAAGAAGCAGGAGAACCCAGAGCTAAGACCCGCTGTCAGCTCACTCAGCAACCAAGCAGAACTTTGCCCAGCGTCGGGCACACCGAGGGTGGTGTTCCCTTCCTTCCTGACTGATGGAGTAACGACCCCAAGAGCCCTACAGCTTGCATCTCACATGTGGGTCTGGATGTTGACCAAGACGCTCTCCTTGACCAAATCTCCTTGACCAAACCTGACTCAGGCTCCTCTGAGCCCTCTGCTAGGTTAGGTCCCCATCTGGGCTCTGTCCTTGGCCTGCTTCGTCCAGTTTTAGCAAGAATCCTTCACGTCTGTTTAGCAGAAATCCGCTACCCTCAATATCCGATCACATTCCTGTAGCCCACCCTGGACATTGTATCCCCCGGCCTGCCTTCAGCAAGAATCCTGTCAGGATTAGCCAGACTCCTCCACACCCCCCTGCTGTTTCCTCTTAGTCATTTTCCATCCAGCAACCCTCACCAGGCTCCTTGGCTATAAATCCCCACTCATCCGTGTTATACTCAGAGGGCAGCCCTTCTCTTTCTCCTACTGCAAAACCCTCACTGCAGTGGTCCTTCCTGAGTAAGTCTTCCTCACTGTCCTTATAACAACTGTCACGAAAAATTTTGCTGTAACAGTGTGGGTCTGTCCGTTGCCATCTCCCTCCCCCACCGCTGCCCCCTCCTCCCGCCAAGGCTAAGCACTCCACCTTTGCTGGGTTTTGTAGCATCCCTCCCTCATGCACCACACACATCTCGTTAATTGTTAGAGTGTGAAGGTCGCCAAACCACAATGTTCCATCACTGCCTCCAGCCCCACCCCCAGCCTTGGAAAGTATCCTCTCTCCTTAATACAGAAGAAAGATCCTTCCTGACAAGCCCAGCATCAAAATCCAGCTCTTCCTTTATCATCTGTCAGCCCTTGGGAGGATCACGCAACCTCCTTGGGCCTCAGCTCTTTACCTGTGAAGCAGGGGTGATGGCCCCTGCCCCTGCATCTCAGAGCTGCTGCGTGGGCCCAGAGATAACACGGGCAAGGTACCAGCACTTTGCCAGGAACACAGGAGGTGCTCAATGTCAGCGGATACTCTGAATTCCAGCAAGAGCACGCAACCTTCCTTCCCCTTTCTATAGGCTTTGGCTGTTACAAACCACCTTCCGGGTCATCGTTTCTCTTGATGCTTTGGGGCTTCCAGAGCATTGCCTGGACCCAGAGCAACAGACACAACCAGAGAAGCACAAAGACTCTCTCCATCCACCAGGCTCCCACAGGAAGAGACCCACGGAGAGGCCGGGGGAATCCCCACGTCACGGAGAGGCCATTCCTCACCATCCTCTCCACTCAGGCACTGTCCTGAGAATAGAGAATCTCGACCCCCGATCCCCACGGCCCCCACCTGCCAGGGCTGAGCTGTGCTGTCCCCGGCTCTGAATTCCTCCCGTCAGGAGCCCCGGACTCACCCACGAGTGAGAAGGAGTGTGTCTGGCAGTCCCCGGCCAGGAGGTAACTGCAGCCTCCCACAAAGCTGTACATGCTCTCATCAAAGGTGTTGATGAAGTCACCTCCAAAGAGGCTGCATCGGGCCATCGACGGCCTGCCAAGAGTCCCTTCTCCACAAAGGGCTCCTAGAGGGAAAGGCCACACGTGAGCACAGTGGGCACCACCAGCCCAAACCACTGCAGCCTGGTAGAAATGAGGCTGCATCTGTTAGAAATCAGGCCACGGAAAAGTACCTTCCATCCTAAATGACACTAGAACTGTTGCTTTCAGCCCCCAAATATGACCCAGGACTCAGCAATAATGGAAGAACTGTTTTTCAGGAAATCCATTCATTTTAATGACATGTATTCACTGATACTAAATGTACTGCATGTTCATTAGAGAAAATTTGGAGAATATGGAAGAATGGTAAAAAGAAGTTAAAATCATCTGTAACCAACATTCAGCAATAACTGGAATTAACATTTTAGTGTTTATCTTTTATTTCTATTTTACTGTGTATATACAATTACAAATTTTTTGCAAATTTGTCAGCATACTGAGCAAACTACTTATAACCTGTTTATTTCTCAATACATTGTAAAGAATTTATCATGCCATACTTCCAAAACATGATTTTTGGTGGCTGCATTACATTTTGCATCAAAATGTATTTGGTATAGATTCTAGCATTTTCCAGTTTTCTGATGTGTAAATAGATTGTAATGAGCATTCTTGTGTATTAATCTACTGGTATATCTTGAATATATCAGATTCTAAACAGATCAACCTGTGTGCCTGACACAGAGAATCTGTGAAGTGTTTGTTAAGTCCTGCAGGGTCATATGCTAGCTCCTGCCACCCTCACACTGTGTGTGTGTGTGTTGGCAGGTAGGAAACCACAGCAGTCAATCTCCAAGTTTTGTGGATCCCCCGATATACACGGGACCCACCTGGTAGGAAGATGCAGAGGGTATGACAAATGTACATTTTGCCCCAGACTAACGTGTGAGCAGCAAGCTCATCTAAGTGGAGACTAGGGTCAGACTAGGGTCAGAAAAGGGTCTCTCTTGCCTTTCACAGACTCAGCATGTCAGTGAAGGAAGAAAGGCAGTGTTGTACAGTGAAGGAGAGCTGGCCTGGGACCCAGGAGAAAAGACCTCTGATCTTGGTTCTTTGTGACTTTGGAGCAGTCATTTTTCCTCTCTGACCCTCTGTCTCTTCATCGGTACTATGGGATGTACATCTGTACAACTAGATGAGCTCCACAATCCATTCTAAAGCTAATAATCTACCCAAGTCTTGGATTCCTTCTTCCCCTTCCTCCATCCCCATCATACAGGACTGTTCCACGTGGCCCTGGAGCTTCTTAATTCCCCAGTCAGAGAAGACATTTGCAGATACCTGCTCCTTGAGAAACACAAGTCAGGGGCAGTGGACCCTGCAGAACCTTCGTAAGAGGAATTAACCAGGCAACCAGTGACCCCAGCAGCCCAACGCGAGCCAAACATGGGGCTGGGCACACGGGTGAGCTCCAGACACACCTGCTGATCCCTGGCGGGTGTGGTTCCCAATGGCCCTGAGGCAGGAGTGAAGAGTGGCAGCACCTTGGTACCTACCTGGCAAGGCGAGGGCCAGAGCAAGCAGCACCGTGGCGAGCCCGGCAGGACTCATCTGCGGAGAAACAGGAGAGGTGAGCGGCCATCGCTGCACACACAGGTGGCTGCCCACACCTGCTACTGGCCGTGCATGAAGTGGGGAGAATTTTTTAATCAAGAGAAAAGAATGACTTCCATTTGCCCCTTAAACATGAACTGCTTGTCCCCAAAAAATCCTGCGGCCAGGGCCAGGCCCAAGAGTCACTCACCATGACCCAGGACCCCGGGCACCCTTCCCCAAACAGCGGTCCCTGCGGCGTACCGAGAGGAAGGCCTGGCTCAGCCTCTACACGCCCCCAGGCCAGCCTGACCTCCATCACTCCCTGAGCTCCCGCCGCAGCTCAGAGCTGGGGCACCCCACTCCTTCCCCCTCTTCATCCTTTCATGCTTGCCAGCGCACTGGGGAGCAGGCACTGTCTCACGCTTCTGCTCCTACCACGGGCAGCCAGTTTCAAGAAGGTTCAGGAATCAGGCTTGCGCGTCAGTCACCCACCATGTACACCAGCTCCTCTTTCATCCCCACCCCAGCACTTAGCACAGTACCCAGCACCCAGAGTCTGTCACCTAAGATTCCCTGGGGCGGTGGAGGGGGGGGGTGGTCTCCTTTCCCATCCAATGCCCCCCTCCGGCCACACAAGGGAGAGGAAAACCCCATCCATTATACATCTGTGGAAGGAACACTCTGATGTCTGATATGGCCAGGTTTGGTCTCAGAGTAGGTGCCCAACACACAGGTACATCAGGCTGCTTCCAGAAGATTCCTAGAGGTGAAGGCAAGGTTCATTCCTGTCCTGTCTGGTCAAGTGTCACAGCAGTAAGGCCCAGGCAGGCACAGAAGCAGCCACAGGACCCCCAGAGGCCAGTGGAGGATGCGGCGTTAGGAGGGGCCCTGGCTGTGAATCTCCCGCCAAACTAGCCCAGGGACTGAGAACCTCGGCTCCCCAGGGGTGGGAATCAGTCCTGCATCTTCCTCCCACCATGAGCCAGCCCATCTCCCCACAGACCGTACCTTCCCCTGCAAATGGGGGCTGCGGGTGACTCCAAGGCCCCTCAGGAAACTCAGCCTCCTTGGTGGTGCCGCCCGCCCTAGGCCATGCTCTCTGGGCACTGCTGTGGCTTGGGACCGTCCTGCTGGTGAGCGATCCCCAGGCTGCAGACTCCCTGCGGCCAAGGGGAGATAAAGCCCAAGTCGTGACGTCCGTCAGCCCCCCCCTTCCCACCACAGTAGCTGTGAGCCGCCACGCACGGGATAGGCCGCTCCTGCTGACTGAGAGGAAACAATGAACGGAAATGGTATCGGCGACACCTCCAAGGTGATAAGGCTTTGCACGGGTGGGTGGGAGGCCTCCTAGCAGCTGCCCGGCCCTCCCAGTGCCCCTCACAGGCCCTGGTCCTCCCACAGACGGTGCCCCACAGACAGCAGGACGAGGCAGGCTGGTGGTCCGGGGCAGGCTGGTCCAGGCTGGGGAGGAACCCAGGGCAGAGCAGCAGAGCTTCTGGATCCGGTTTCCAGGGCCAGGCTCCAGGGAAGTTTGGAAAAACACCTCAACCTAAGCCAATGTAGCTGCGTGTTTGGAGGAAGGAGAGAGCTAGCGCTTCCTGTCCGGCTAGGTGTGCGGGATCAGGTCCCCACGGCCCCGGCGGGAACCGTCCGTTTGGGTCCTGGCCAGAGAACGGGCAAGTTAAAGATGAGGAGCCTGGTCACTAGTCCAGGCCTTTCTGAAATGATGGCGGGACCGTCAGATGCTAGCACTCTTCCCGAAGATGCTTCCAGTTGCCTCTGGTGCCCTGGCCTTACACACACACACCCCCCACCACCACCACCTGCACCACCACATGCACCACACACACACCACATACACACCATACACACCATACACACACCACATATACACCACACACACACCACACACACACCACATACACACCGTACACACACCACATATACACCACATACACACCACATACACCATATACACATCACATACATACACACCCCCACCCCCACCACATGCACCACACACACCACATACACACCATACACACAACACACACATATACACAACACACACATATACACACACACCACACACACACCACCACCACATGCACCACACACACCACATACACAGCACATACAGCACATACACACCACATACACACACCACACCACATATACACACACACCACACACACACCACACACACATACTACACACTACACACACTATATACACATCACCACACACGCCACATTACCAGACACATACATACCTCATACTGCATATAAACACACCACCCACACCATACACACATCACATACACACACACAACACACACACAACACACACACACCACCACCACCACATGCACCCCACACACCACATACACACCACATACACCATATACACACCACATATATACACACACCCCCCACCACCACATGCACCACACACACCACATACACACCATACACACAACACACACATATATACACGCACTACACACACACCACAAACACACCACCACCACATGCACCACACACACCACATACACAGCACACACACATACTACACACTACACACACTGTATACACACCACCACACATGCCACATTACCAGACACATACATACCACATACTGCATATAAACACACCACATACACACCATACACACATCACATACACACACACAACACACACACAACACACACACACCACCACCACCACATGCACCCCACACACCACATACACACCACATACACCATATACACACCACATATATACACACACCCCCCACCACCACATGCACCACACACACCACATACACACCATACACACAACACACACATATATACACGCACTACACACACACCACAAACACACCACCACCACATGCACCACACACACCACATACACAGCACACACACATACTACACACTACACACACTGTATACACACCACCACACATGCCACATTACCAGACACATACATACCACATACTGCATATAAACACACCACATACACACCATACACACATCACATACACACACAACACACACACAACACACACACACCACCACCACGTGCACCACACACACCACATACACACACCACACACCACATACACACACCACATGCACCACATACACATACACACCATACACACAACATACACATACACACACACTACACACACAGAATACACACACATACACACATCACACCACATACACACACATACCACATACACATACACTGCACACACACAACACACATACACATTACCACCACTACATGCACCACACACACACCACACACACACCATACACACACCACATACACACCACATATACACCATACACCACATACACACACACACCACCACCACATGCACCGCATACACCACATACACACAACACACACACAAACACACACACCACACACACAAAATACACACACATACACACACCACACTACATACACACACACATACACCGCACACACACAACACACACACACACTACCACCACTACATGCACCCCACACACACCACATACACACCATACACACAGCACATACACACCACATACACCATATACACACCACATACACACACCACACCACATATACACACGTACCACACACACAGCACACACACGTATTACACACTACACACACTATATACACACCACCACATACGCCACATTACCAGACACATACACACCACACACTGCATATAAACACACCACACACACACCACACATCACATACACACACACAACACACACACAACACACATACCACATACACACAACACATACATGCACACCACACATACCAATCCTTCCCAACCTCCAATTCTCTGGAGCCTAATTCTCAATCATCTGCTAAACTAATTCTTGCTAAAAGAAGTAGCCAATAAAACAGAGGAGGATGGGGACTCCCATGCTGGGACCCCAGGCTCTGTGACAGGAAGCCTAAGACACATCTCAGTGAGGAATCCCACCCCGCTCTTCTCACATCATGACACCTGCCCTGCGTGTCTGGGAAACCTTCTGTCCCAAACCCCTCCCCTCTCCACACACGCCTCACACCTCACCACTCCCTTTACTGCCCCAGGAGAGGAAGATGAATGTTCTCAAGGAAGAAATGGTAGAAGAGGCATAATTAGCATGATGCAGCAGAAAAGGCACTTAAGGATTTCCATTTCCAACTTTTTTTTTTAACTAGATAACCTGAAAATCCACCCACTACAAAACACCTTGAAATGCTGTGTTAAATATAACAAACGTTCTAGAAATGCGCAGCTAAAGTGGGAGGAACATGTTGACTACCTCCAAGGATCAAGGATTAAGGAGGAAGAGACACTCCAATGAACAGGAAGCAGCTCAGGTCCGCAAGGCTCGTGAGTCTGGGCACCCCACAGGCTCGAGGCCAAGCCTTGCAAGAACAGGAGATGAGGCTTTGGGTCTGGCCCAAGCAGAGAGCTGGAACAAGTCCCCTGCATACAGCTGAAACCCTGGAAGGGAACCACCTTCCAAAGGTACACAGAAAAAAAATCCAGCCACCAATATAGAAGATACGGAACTTGTCTGTCTCCATCTGTCTTGGTTGGTGGTGGGAAAATTAAGTCTCTCTCTAGAATTTGTAGCCATGGGCCTGCACTCCTGCAGATTTCAGGTTCAAATTGACATGATCACACCGTCCAGGAACTCCCAAACTGAGAAGTGGACACAGATGTGAGTCTTGGGCCAGTACCTGGAGTTCCTAGCAGAAACAAGCACAAAAGTATCTAAAAAGATAAACCTTCTTCTCAGGTTACATACAATACCCACAGATAAAGCTCTCTAGAGAATGAAGTCAAAATCACAAATTTTACAACACTTGGCAGCACAATCCGTCACGGGTAAGAAGAAGTCATCGCAATCAAAAGCAGGATTAGAGGACTTCCCTGGTGGCACAGTGGTTAAGAATCCGCCTGCCAATGCAGGGGACACGGGTTCGATCCCTGCTCCAGGAAGATCCCACATGCCGCGGAGCAACTAAGCCTGCAAGCTACAACTACTGAGCCCATGTGCCACAACTACTGAAGCCCGCACGCCTAGAGCCTGTGCTCTGCAACAAGAAAATCTGCAGCAATGAGAAGCCTGCGCACCGTAACGAAGAGTAGCCCCCATTCGCCACAACTAGAGAAAACCCACGCACAACAAAGACCCAACACAGCCAATAAATAAATAAATACGTAAAAATTCAAATACAAACACCAGACATTTCAGAAGAAAAATTTGCTGGAAGATAGAGCTGAGGAAATTATTCAAAGAGATAAGGAGATGAAAAATGATAGAAGGAGAAGATTCAAAAAGAAGTGCTGAGAAAATGTCCTTCAATGTAGATTCCCATCCACACTGCCTTAGTTCAAACGCCACTTCCCCACCCCCCAAACCAGGCCCTGAGAACTTTAGTGCAGATAATTCATTTTGGAAAGCAGGAAACACTAGCAGGCAAGTGGGGACATGATATGGGGAATAAAAGACATTTCTTAAGCCAACCGCCACATGGGCAACTGAGCTTAATTCCATCAAGAAAGTCTAGGACAAAGGGTAAGACACATGCCTCAGAATCATCCCACTCTTGGGTCAAGAAAGCAAAGGTATTTCTAAAATACCCTACACTGGTCCTTAATTGTCAAAGGCTGCTCCTGGGTACATTAGCGCCTCAATACTTCGGCCCGCGGGCACAGAGGTGCAGACCCAGGCAGTCTCGAAGAAGCACTGGAAGGTTAAGGTCAGGGGGATGTGTGAAGGGGTTAACCAGGTAGTTAAATTACCTTTCAGAGATTGGGGAAAGTAGATACATGTTCTTCAGAAAAACAGCAGTGTGTTTATTATTAACTGTCCTTTCTGAAAGAACTACTAAAGAAAGTACTTGAGGAAGAAGAAAATTAAACCCACAAAGAAAATGCCAGAGGAAAAGATAAAGAAAGAAATTGGTAAATACAGGGGTAAAGAGGAGCAGGCAGTGACTGCATAAAGCAATGACAATAGTAATGCTAAACTGGAGAGCTAAAATACAAGATGGAACCAAAATGCCAGACGGCAATAGCACCTAGGCTGGCGAAGGGGTGATGAGAGTGAAAGTGTAGTAAGGTCCTTGTGTTGCTCGGAAGAAAGAAAGAGGTGATAACCGTAGGCTTTGTGGAGGCTAGAACACACAGTCAAGTTTTAAGAGAGGATGCTAAAAGAATAGAAGTGAATGTACCTTTTCCAACCCATTGAGGGGCGGGGGGGTGGGGAGGGCAACTGGAAATAAAGAAAACCAGATCGACCCAGGAGAAAACATAGAAACAGCAAGACAAATAGTATAAAATCAGATAGCAAAAAACCCAAACAATGATAACCAACAGTGAAAAGAAACAGATTATCAGATTGGATGACACACATCCAGCAATATTCAAGAGCTAGGCCTAAAACAGAAAGACACAAAGACGGTAAATCAAAAAAAAGAGAAGAAGAAAGAAAAGCCAAATGATAAGCAAGAGAAAGCTGATTATTGCTATCAGACAAAACAGACCGCAAAGAAAAAAGTCATTATTAGAGACAAAGAGGATACAAAGATGATAAAAAGATAGATGTACCGGGAAGCTATAATTATGTGCACTTCATAATATCAGCTCAAAATGTATACAGAAAAAAAAATTATTGAATTATAAGGCAAGGTGGGAAAAGCTTTGGGTAAAAATCAACAACATCCACTTATGGAAAACAAGCACACAAAAACATCTTTGTAACCCACAAAAAGAAGGTAATGTCCTTGACCTGAGTAATAGAGCAAACCTTGCAATTATGGTAAAATGTAGGCCACTCACTTTCCCTTTAAAAACAAGACAGAACAAGACAAAAATGCCCAATATTATCACTGCTAGTCAATATTGGATCAGACGTCCAGGCCAGTACAGAAAAAAAAAGAAAGAAAGAAAGAAAAGAAAAGGAAATATAAGGTATATAACTTCAAAAAGAAAAAGCAAGATAGTTATTATTTAAAGATACGACTGTCCACATAGAAAAATTTCAGAGAGTTCTACATAAGGGAATTTTATTAGAATTCAGCAGTTTGCTAAAATAAGATTAATCTTTAAGATCTATTGTGTTTCTATATAATTACAATATGTAATCTTTGAAGTGACCCTATTAGTAAAACAACAAAGACGGTAGGGCACTTAAGAATAAATACAATAAAATCTGCACACAAACATTATCCAGAAAATCATAAATTTGGTTGTAAGACATAATAGAAAATCCAATGGGGAGATACACTTGTGTTCATACTTACTTAAACTACAGGATTGTAAAGATACTAATTATCTCCAAATTCGTATGTAAATTAAATGCAATTCCAATCAAAACGTAACAGAGTTTTTCATGAAATTAGACAAGCTGATACAAAATACTTATGGAAAGCAAAAGATTAAGAATAGTTCAGACAATCTCAAATTTTAAATTGTCAATAAAAGTGGACAATGGCTATTATCAAAAAGGTAAGTTTTTATTATCAAAAGGTAAAAAATAATAAATGTCAGTGAGGATATGGAGAAAAGGGAACACTTGTGCCCTGTTGGTGGGAATATAAACTGGTACAGCCACTATGGAAACAATATGGAGATTCCTCAAAAAAATTAAATAGAACTACCGTATGATCTAGCAATCCCACTTCTCTGTATATATCTGAAAGAAATTAAATTGCTAATTCAAAGAAACATCTGCCCCCTCATGTGCACTGGAGGATCATTTGCAGTAGCCAAGATATGGAAACAACTGATATGTCCGTTGATAGAGGAATGGGTATAGAAAATGTGGTATATATACAATGGAATGTTATTATTCAGCCACAAAAAGACGGAAATCTTGCCATTTGCAACGACGTGGAGTGAAACTTGAGGGCATTATGCTAAGTGAAATAAGTCAGAGAAAGACAAATGCCAAAAGATCTCACTTATATGTGAAATCTACAACCAAACAAGTAACAACAGCAACAACAACAAAACAAGAAACCAAGCTCACAGAAACAGAGAACAAATTGGTGGGTGCCAGAGGCAGGGGGTAGGAGGTAGGCAAAATGGGTGAAGGGGGTCAAAAAGTACAAACTTTCAGTTATAAAAGAAGTAAATCATGGGACGTATTGTACAGCATGGTGACGACAGTTAATAAAACAGTGTCGCGTATTTGAAAGTTGTCAAGAGAGTAGTCTTAAAAGTTCTCATCACAAGGAAAAAAGTTGTAAATATAACTATGTGTGGTGATAGATGTTAACATGTTAACTAGACTAACTGAGGTGATCATTTCACAATATGTACAAATATCAAATTAGTATACTGTATACCTGACCAAATTAATGTTGCATGTCAATTATATCTTTTTCGGGGGGGGGGGGGGAGCCGCTCCACGCAGCTTGTGAGATCTTAATTCATCGACCAGGGATTGAACCTGGGCCATGGCAGTGACAGCACAGAGTCCTAACCACTGGACCACCAGGGAATTCACTTTCTTTTTATTTTTTAATTACATCTTAATTTTTTTTTAAAATTTAAGGTATGGACAAATTACCCAGTAGCAACAGATAACCGATATAAAAAGGCAATTCACAGAAAAGGAGAAAACCCATCTGGCCAGTAAACATATGAAAAATCATTCAACCCCACTAGTCACTAGGGAAATCCAAAATAAAACCACATAGTTATCTTCCCATCAGATTGGCCAGGATGTGGACCTATTGGAACTATTTGCTCTTGCGAGGACAAGTGGTATATCACTTTGGAGGAAAATCTGAAAATAGCTATTAGATTTAAAGATGCTCTTCCCATGGCCCAGTACATGCACGCCTGGGCATATCCCCTGGAGAAACTTTCACCTACGTGCACAAAGCAACTTGCACAGAATGTTCACTGTGACAGCAAGCAAATGTAGTTCACAAGTGTGTAAACAGCTAAATACACTTCAAAGTATGAATAAATAAATGGTGGTACATTTGTTCTATGAAATACCAAACAACAGTCAAAAATAATCAAGGCTACATCTACCAACATGGATAAATCCTCAAAATAATGTTGAGCAGAAAATAAAAGCAAGTGTCAGTGGTTCTCTGCACCTTGACAGCATTTATGTAAAGCTAAATAAAGACCATGTAAAAGAAAACAGTATATTACTACTTACAAATGTTTAATTGCAGAAGTCAATATACATGGTAGATAACCACTAAATTCAGGGTAGTGGTCACCTTTATGGAGGAAGAGAGATGATGGGATCCAGAGGGTGGTACATGAGGGGCCATACCTCTCTGTATATGTTTTATCTACTTAATAATTTAAAAAATATGAGACAAATATAGAAACACGTTAAGATGCCTGGAACATGGAAACAACCTAAATGTCCATCAACCAATGAGTGGATAAAGAAGATGTGGTGTATATATACAGTGCAATATTACTCAGCCATAAAAAAGAATAAAATAATGCCATTTGCAGCAACATGGATGCAACTAGATTACCATACTAAGTGAAGCATGTCAGAAAGAGAAAGGCAAATACCATATGTTACCACTTATATGTGGAATCTAAAATATGACACAAATAAACCCATCTGTGAAACAGAAACAGAATCAGGGACATAGAGAATAGACTGGTGGTTGCCAAGGGAGGGGGGAATGGGAGAGGGATCAACGGGGAGTTTGGAATTAGCAGATGCAAACTGGTATATAGAAAGGATAAACAACAAGGCCCTTACTGTATAGCACAGGGAACTATATTCAATATCCTGTGATAAACCATAATGGAAAAGCATATGAAAAAGAATATATATATGTATGTATGTATGTATAACGGAGTCTTTGCTATACAGCAGTAATTAACACAACATTGTAATTCAACTATACTTCAATAAAAAATAAATTTTAAAAAAGGATGCCTGGAACTTGGATATCTTTATATCATCCACTCTAGTTTTCTGGACAGTTGAAATTTTCACTTATAAGATAAAGCCCTGAAGCCAGTGACTTTGGTGTGTTGGCTTTGCCTTCACAAATAGCAAAGGGACCAGCATCCTTGCACACCCATCTTCACAAACAAGACCTATTGCCTTAAAACAAACTCCTAGATGTGAAAGAAATCAGTGAGTTAAAAGTCACAAAAGTTGTTAAGACTTATATACATCCTGCCAGGAACTATCCCAATTTACCCTTCCATGGCATTTTATTAGTTATGGACTAAACATTTGAGCCCGCCCAAAATTCATACGTAGAAGCCCTAACCCCCAATGAGATGATGGCATAAGGAGATGAGGCCTTTTGGAGGTATTTAGGGTTAGATGAGGTCATAAGTGTGGGGCCCCCATGACGGGATTAGTGCCCTTATGAGAAGAAGAAGAGACACCAGCGTTTTCTCTTTCCACCATATGAGGACACAGAGAGAAGACAGCCATCTGCAAAGCTAGGAAGTGGGCCCTCACCAAGAACTGAATCTGCAAGCATCTTGATCTTGGACTTCCAGCCTCCAGAAGTGTGAGAAATAAATGTCTGTTATTTAAGCCATCCAGTCTATGGTATTTTGTTACAGCAGCCTGAGCTAAGACAATTCTTTTTTTGTTATTTGGTAATTTAACCAGCAAAAACTGGTATAAGATTATTTTTTAATATTCATCTCTTTAGTTATTGGGGGGACGTTTTCTAATATTGTCCATTTGTATTTCTTCTTTTGTGAATTTCTGGCTAGTGTCTTTAGCTCATTTTCAACAGAGATGTTTATCTTTTCCTATTGATTTGTAAAAGCTCTTTAGAGATTAGGAATAATCTTTTTGTTTCCTCACATTAATATGTGAATGTTTTTCTCAGTTCTTCATTTACCTTCAATTTTTATTTATGATGGGATTTTTTTGTGTTACAAGGGTTTGGGGGATTGTTTGATGTTCTGGGGGTGGGGTATGTTAGGTATCATGGGTGCAAAGTAAAAGCACAAACACAAAGTGTTTGAAAGGAAACACAGCGAAAAGTTAAATCTCCCTTCCTCTCAAGTGGGTGACCAAATGTCCCAGTTTACCCTGAACTGAGGGACTTTTGGGGACATGGGATTTTCATTACTCAGCCAACTGGGATAGTTGGTCACCCTACCAGTCCCCTAGTTGCTTCTTCAGGGGCAATACTGTCTCCAGCTTCTTGGGTAGCCTTCCAAAATTATTACAAAAGTTTTCAATTCATCTTCAAATCTGTTGTGGGGAATGTGAATCTTAGTCCGCAAGCTTGCATTTGCAAGATATGTCACATCCCTTGAATTTCTTTCTTGTTTTTTTTTTTCTTGAATTTCTTAAATCAAGTTGAACCTAATTTTCTTTATAGTCAGGGTGACACAAGAATCCAGGGGGGTTAAGAGGGCTCAGAAAACACTGATCTAAAATCTTTAGTCCACCCCTCTTGCTCCTTCTTCCTTCCCAAGCCCACATGACTTCTTTGTTTGTTTGTTTGTTTGTTTGTTTTTGACCATTTTTAAAGTCTTCATTGAATTTGTTGCAATATTGCTTCTGTTTTTATGTTTTGGTTTTTCAGCCATGAGGCATGTGGGATCTTAGCTCCCCGACCAGGGATCAAACCTGCACCCCCTGCACTGGAAGGCGAGGTCTTAACCACTGGACCGCCAGGGAAGTCCCCCAACATGACTTCCTTAAAGAAAAGCAGTCCAGCAACTTCCAGGGCCTGTTGGCATGACCTCTGGGTCTGGCAGCCAATGACCCCTGGAGACTCCACCACTTCCCTTTCTATGGACCTTCCTCCTCCTAGGGCCTCACGTCCAACAGTCTTAACTGCCTCTCGGCCCCCCATGCACATCCCCACCCGATCCCACTGTGCACCCCACCCATCGCCCACTGGCCTCGCCCCCCAGGCACCTCCTGTGCTCACTCACACGGTTCCACCGTCCAAAAGGCCCTCCCTCTCCCCTACTCCTCCTCTCTGCTCATTATCCTTCCCTTCGGCCTTTGGCGCCAGGCACTCTGCAACGTCCTTTACATGCGTTCTTTCACTCAATCCTCCTACGTAGTTTCCTGGGGCTGCCATAACAAACTACCGCAAACTATCACAAAATGTATTCTCTCAAAGTTCTATAGGAGTCTGAAGCCGAGATGGCAACAGGGCCAACCTCCTCCAATGGCTCCGAGAGAGAGAGAGAGAGAGAGCTTCCTGCCTCTTCCAGCTTCTGGCAGCTCCAGAGTTTCCTTGGCTGCGGCTGCATCACTCCAATGTCTGCCTCTGTCTTCACACTGTCTCCCCTTCTCCCTCTATGTCTCCCCTCTGTGTTTCTCGAAAGGACAATTGTCATGAGAGCTCATCTAGGTAATCTAAGGTACCCTCATCTTGATATCCTTAAGTATATCTGCAAGGACACTTTTTCCAAATAAGATCACATTCACAGGTCCCAGTGGTGAGAATGTGGACGTATCCTTTGGGGAGGGGGCACCATTCAACCCATTACAGCTTCTAACAACCATTCACCCCAGAGATGAGGATGCTGAGGCCCAGACAGGCTAAGTAACTTACAAAGGATCACTCCAATACAAAAAGGCAGCTGGCTCTGAATCCACATCTGTCTGATGCAAAGTTCATGTTTTTTCTACTACATGTGTAACTATTCCAGGAGACTTTTCTTTCCTCCCCACTTCATCCCCCACTTACCTGTCTAGAAACCACTTTTCTGCCTTTGAACCACCCTGATGTCTCTAGGGGAACTCATTTTGCCGTATATTTTCCTCTTTAAATCTTATCTCTTCTACTCTTTGCTCTCCTAGAAAAAGGACCACGCCTTACCCATCCCTGTAACTTCCAAGTGCGTGGCTCTGAGCAAATCTCAATTAAGTGTTCCGGAAAATGCTTGTTGAACTCCCTGTGATGTTTAATTAGCATAAAATATTAAAAAATAGATCCAGGGCTGACATCACAAGGAAAGAATTACTCAAAATCTGAGGAAGTTGTCAGCTGCTCTCCAATTTGCCAACACAGAGGTTTTTAAAAAAGCACTCACCAGTGGGTCAGGGGGAAGTTGCAAAGAAAAAGTCATGGGATTGCTCTGCTAGGGGACAGTGACATCAGACAGTGACATCAGACCAGAGTCACACACCCATTTGTCATTCTGCAGCCGTAACGAGTATGACTTTTCAGGACTCTTTCTAAATGACACTGGAATTTCTTTTCTGTCAGAGTATAACATTCTTGACTGGAATATTAAAACTATTTTCCCTAAATACAGGGGAACATAGATGAGTACAGTTGGGACTCCTGATCGGCTAAGAAGGGAGCTGTGTAAACCACCACCTGCAGCGGAAAGTGTGCTGGTGCTGCGAGCAGAGGGCACAGGGCTGCAGGGGGATCAGCTCTCCAACCTCCGACCCCATTTAGCATACCTAGACTCCTGCCGTCACCACAGGGGCCACTTTCTTCAGGAAATTCCCAAGTCAGAGGCCAAGCCATCACGTTTTACATTTGACAGCTTAAGCCCAGTGGTTTGTTGGGGTTTTTTGTTTGTTTGTTTCTTTAGATCTTTATTGGAGTATAATTGCTTTACAATGTTGTGCCAGTTTCTGCTGTACAACAAAGTGAATCAGCTGTATTTATACATGTATCCCCATATCCCCTCCCTCTTGAGCCTCTCTCCCACCCTCCCTATCCCACCCCTCTAAGTCATCACCTATCATTGAGTTGATCTCCCTGTGTTATGCAGCAGCTTCCCACTAGCTATCTATTTTACATTTGGTAGTGTATATATGTCAGTGCTACTCTCTGACTTCGTCCCAGCTTCCCCTTCACCCCCTACCTCATGTCCGTTCTCTACATCTGCATCTTTTTTCTCTACATCTGCATCTTTATTCTTGCCCTGTCACTGGGCTCAACAGTACCACATTTTTAGCTTCCATATATGTGAAGTAGCATATGGTATTTGTTTTTCTCTTTCTGGCTTATTTTGCTCTATATGACAGAATCTGGGGCCATCCACCTCACTACCAATAACTCAATTTCATTCCTTTTTATGGCTGAGTAATATTCCATTGTATATATGTGCCACATCTTCTTTATCCATTCATCTGTTGATGGGCATTTAGGTTGTTTCCATGTCCTGACTATTGTAAATAGTGCTGCAATCAACATTGTGGTACATGTTTCTTTTTGGATTATGGTTTTCTCAGAGTATGTGCCCAGTAGTGGGATTGCTGAAGCCCAGTGGTTTCAATAGATATTTTATATATTAAATGCAATTGATCAGTTAACACAATTGAAAATTGCCCAGGGAACCTTTTCTGAGTTACTCTTTCCACTGAGCTTGCTGGTTTTCCTGGAATGCTGTAAAGTTCTTTGCTTACGAAAGCATGCTATTTGAGGGACTTCCCTGGGGGTCCAGTGGTTAAGACTCCGCGCTTCCACTTCAAGGGGTGTGGGTTCGATCCCTGTTTGGGGATCAAAGATCCTGCATGCCTCGGCGCAGACTAAAAAATATAAATAAAATAAATAAAAACACACTATTTGAAATGAAAGCTCTAGACTGTGGCCCACAGCAGCCCTGAGCTACCTGACTGTTTGGGTTACATTTACATACAGTCTGGGGCCTAAATGCATTGACCTGACAGGACGGTTCACCAACTCAGAGCAAGGCTCCTCTGCCCTGACCCCTGGCGACCTCACCTTCCTTTACCCTCTTACTACCACTTGGCAAGGACCCACAAGATATCTGTCAGCAATTTTTGTGTTTTCCTATAAACATACGATGTGCTGTTGCCTTATCTCCCTAATCAGAACACCCGTTGCACGAGAACAGGAATGGAATTTTGAAAACAGCCTGCCTTCCCAGATGACACTTTGCCTCCAGACATAGGGGGAGGACCCTTGGCAAAAATGACCCTTCAGATCCCTGAGCCACAGCCCGCCTGCCTTGTGGTGTGATGTCTGGGATGTCTGAGGACACCCCTCTCCAGTGGGCTCCCCCCACCAGGGCAGAGCAGTGTTACAGCCTCACACCACAGAGACGAAGCCCCACACCTAGACATTGCTCTGTAGCAACTTCTTAAACACAAATAAAAGGGGCAAGATAAGAGCTTCACACAGCGTATTTATCCATTCAACTGTGGATGGACACTTGGGTAGTTTCTAGTTTGGGGCTATTACATATAGAAGCATTGCTAAGCTTGGTTCATTGTAAAGAGGTATTAAAAAGTAAATCCAATTCTTTTTTTTTTTCTTTTTTTTTTTTCTTTCTGTTCTCTTTTAGCATTTTTCTTTCCATTTTTTTCCCCTAGGGAAGCAAGAATCTGATTGGGTCAAGAAAAAGCCTATCCTTTTCCTTAGATTTCATAGTTCATTCTACTACCCCCTTCTCGGATCTGCAACTTCGCCTATAAGCTGAATTCTCAATAACCTTCTGTATTTATTCTCCTTTTTCCCCCTTTTCCTGACATTAAGGGTCAAGGGACAGAGCCCTCACCTTCAACCAGGATGATGGCTATGGAAGGCTTCAAGGAGGAACAGGATTCATTTGGCCTGGGTAGGGTGGGTAGAATAATTTTTTTTAATGCTTTTAGTTACTATTTTATTATTATAAAAGTAACATGTGGTCATGGTGGGGGGAAGTATGGACAAATAAAAAATAAGAGAATAAAAATTACCAATAGTCCCACTACCCAGAAACAACATCATCAACAGTTTAGAATGTTGCTTTCCTGTCTTTTTTAGTGTGTGTATATAATTTTTAAATAAAGTCTTCCTATACAGGGGGTTTTGTAATGTGCTTTATTTGCTTTTGAATATTTTGTGTTTTTGAATGCATTAATATTTTGGCTTTTGTTCACTATGTATTTCACTTCTTGATATTCCACAATTTAACCAGCTCCATATTGTTGGATGTTTATTTAGGTTGGTTCTACATTTTTGTTTTTATTAACAATGCTGCATTCAATATCTTGTAATAACCAATAATGGAAAAGAATCTTAAAAAGAATATTATATACATACATATATATTGGTGTATATATATAAAATTGAATCACTTTGCTATACACCTGAAACTAACAAGACACAGTAAATCAACTATACTTCAATATAAATTTTAAAAAAACAACAACAATGCTGCAATGAACATCTTTGACGATGTATCTATTCATAACCTTTAGGATTATTTCCATAGTATGAAATGCCTACATGTGGAATTTCTGGGTCAGTGGTCATCCACATTTTAAAGTCTTTGATGATGAGGCCAAATAGGATTGTGACAAGTGAAAGTGAGGGCAAAGGACATTTCAGATGCAAGGAAAGAATTAAAACCATAGAAGCAGGAAGGCTTGGGGCACGTTAGAATAAATAAATGCCAAAATAGGATGTTAGTTAACACATGTAAAGGAAACTAGTAAGAGATAAGATAGGAAAAACTGGTAAGACAGCTCGTCAAGGACCTTGGGTCAGGGTTAAAGGTTTGTATTTTCTGGGCCAGACACTCTGGCTGCAGTGGGCAGGGATTGTAGAGGGGCCGGATGGACAAGGAAGATCAGTCAGGGGGCTGATGGACTCTTCCAGAAGATGCACAGTGAGAGCCTTAAGAGGGCCATGGGCTTGAGAAGAGAAGAACAGGTACACTCAACCAGGTAATTACCCAAAGACGTCCTCATCCTAGTCCCCAAACCTGTGAATGTCACCTTACAAGGCAAAAGGGACTTTGTAGATGTGACTCAGTTACAGATATTGAGATGGGGGATTATCCTAGATTGTCCTAGGGATGCCCCGTCTAATCACAAGGGTCCTTACGTGAGAGGCAGGAGGGCCAGAGTCAGAGAAGGTGGTCGCAGAGCAGAGGTTGGAGTGGCGAGGGGCCAAGAGCCAAGGAGTGAGGGCAGCCTGGAGAAGCCAGAAAAGGCGAGGGACAGATTCTCCCCTGGAACCTGCAGAAGGAATGCAGCTCTGCCCACACCTTGACTTTGACCCATTTCAGACTTCTGACCAGGACTGTAAGATAACAAACTACTGCTGTCTTAAACCACTAAGTTGGTGGCAATTTGTTAGAGAAGCGATAGGAAACTCACACAGGCAGAGCACCCTGCTCTCTTGGGGCGGGGGCGGGGCGGGGGGGGGTGATTCCAGGCTAAATTGGTGTTGAGAAAACAGGAAGTGCTATGAGCTCAAGAAAGAGGGATCCCTGAGGGTCAGGGTGTAAGAGCCTGAAGAATTGAGCTGGGAAGATGAGCAGATGCAACTAGAGAAAAAGGACACATGGGAAGGTATGACTGTTGGAGGCACTCGGGGCAGTGCTACCCAGAGGCAGGGGGACGGTCCCTGGGGAGTAAGTTCTTCAGGGTGGAGCTAACACAAATGCAAAAGAACTTCAAGGGAGGAGAGATTTCCTAGCAGAGCTCATCTTTGCCTTTTCCTTGTAACTTTGTGGCATCTCCTCTATGCCAACTCCAGAGGAAAAAGAACTTTCTTAGCAGTTTATGCCAAACAAACAGGCCAAATTTCTCAAGCCAGGCTCCCAGCTCCCAGCCAGCACCTCAGCTAAAGGGAAGCCATCCTCCTCCACTTCCTCTTCTCGAGGGACATCTGTGGGTGAAAGAGTATGCTCACTTCCTGCTTTCATGATGACCATCATGGTAATGAAATGCCCACTATCAAAAGGAAGCACAACTTCAGACTAATCTTCTCATGTTCTCAGTAACTAGGACACCACATTATTATTGCCACAGTTAGAGAGGGCTTAACCCCCTACCTCTTGTGGTGTTTCTAGTAGCCCAGTAGAATTCCTGAACCACTCTCCCAGGAGCTGGGGCTGTACTGATAATTTTATATAGACAGAAAGTTATAGATTCTAAATTCGTATGCATCTTATAAAATAGTTTCAAAATACATACATCACTAAATCAACTTTAAAGTCTTTCTCAATTATCCATTAGTCAAGCAGGTAAAGTTGGTAAAATAAAGATTTTTTTTAAGCAGTTGTTAAAGCCTGTAATTGCACTCTTGGGCATTTATGCCAGAGAAATAGAAACTTAGGTTCACACAAAATCCTATACGTGAATGTTCATAGAGGCTTTATTCGTTAATACTTAAAAACTAGAAACAACCCGGGTGTCCTTCATTGGGTTAATAGCCAAACAAAATACTACTCAACAATAAGAAAGAATAAACTATTGATATATGCACAACTACATGTGTGGATCTCCAGGGAATTACCTGAGTGAAAGAAGCCAACCCCAAAAGGTTACATACTGTACGATTCCATTTATATAACACTCTCGAAATGACAAACCTTTAGAAATGGAGAACAGATTAGTGGTTGCCAAGGGTTACAGGTAAGAAAGAGGGGTGCGGGGGAGGGGGAACAAGAAAGATGCTTGTGGTGATAAAAGGGCAAAAGGAGGGACCTTTGTTGTGACGGCCATATCTTGACCTGGTGGTGGATACACAACCCTACACATGTGATAAAATTGTACAGAGCAAAATACACACACACACGAACACACAAATGAGTACAAGTAAAGCTGGCGAAGCCTTAATAAAAGTGGGTGGATTGTATCAACACTGATTTCTGGCAATATTCTATTACAGTTTTGCAAGATGTTACCATGAAGGAAAACTGTAAAGGATACAGTGAATTTCTCTCTGCTCTTCCTTACCATTGCATGCAAATCTATGATTTTCAAAATAAAAATTTTAACTAAAATTTGTTTTAAAAGAATAAATAAACTTGACTAATGTATCTGTTTAGAACTCTGCACCCAATAATGAAAGAATCCACATTATTCTCAGGTATACATGAGGAACCAAATCAGCCCAGTTTGCTCAGGACTTTCCTGATTGTAGCACTGAAAGTCTTTTGCCCCAGGAAACCCCTCAGCGCCCCCAAAATTTAGATGGTTAATCACCCTAACATTTACAAAAATTAATTATGCACAATTCTCGGCACATTTCAAAGAATAAGTAAATACACACTGTATTTTCTGACTATAATACAACTAAATTAAAAGTCATCTTAAAAGATTTTAAAAAAATTTTTTTATTGTGGTAAAAGTCACATAACATAAAACATTATTTTTACCATAGTTAACTGTACGGTTCAGTGGCGCTAAGTATACTCACATTATTGTGCAACTCTCACCATCATCTATCTCCCGAATTTTTCACCTTCCTAAACTTAAACTCTGTCCCCATTAAACACTAACTAACTCTCCATTCCTCCTCCCCACCCCCTATCCCCAGTCCAATGGCATCCACCAATGTACTTTCTGACTCTATCAATTTGACTATTCTAGGTACCTCGTGTAAGTGGAATCAAACAGTGTTTGTCTGTACCTAATGTATATTGGAATGCATTTTTAAGGTTAACTTAATATATGTCCTGCAAACAGACTGTACTAAATCCTTATACATTTGTATATTTGAAAACATACTTCCAGAAAACAGTATGGAGGTTTCTCAAAAAGCTAAAAATAGAACTACCATGTGACCCAGCAATTCTGCTCCTTGGTATATATCCAAAAAAAAAAACCAAAAACACTAATTGGAAAAGATGCGTGCAGCCCAATGTTCCTAGCAGCATTATTTACAAGAGCCAAGACATGGAAGCAATGTAAGTGACCATGACCAGATGAATGGATAAAGAAGATGTGGTGCATACATACAATGGAATACTACTCAGCCATAAAAAAGAACAAAATTTTGCCATTTGCCGCAACATGGATGTACTTGGAAGCCATTATGCTAAGTGAACTAAGTCAGGCAGAGAAAGACAAATACTGTATGATATCACTCACATGTGGAATCTAAAAAATACAACAAACTGGTGAATATAACAACAAAAAAAAGAAGCAGACTCACAAATACAGAGAGCAAACTAGTGTTTACCAGTGGGGAGGGGAGAGGGGCAATATAGAGGTGGGGGAGTGGGAGGCACAACCTCCTGGGTGTAAGACAGGCTACAAGGATACATTGTACAGCATGGGGCATACAGCCAATCTTTTGCAATAACAGTAAATGGAGTGTAACCTTTAAAAATTGTATAAACGTTTTTTTTTAATTTCATAAGAAAACATACTTTCAAATAACTCACAGGTCAAAAAATAAATCAGAAGAGAGATTCAAAAATAGTTAAAACCACACCATACAAAGATACTCCATGTTAAACAATACTCAAAAATGTGTGACGAGGCAGTGAACTGTGTTCTTTCCAGCTCTCAGTTCTTAAAGCTGGTGGGAGAATTAAAATAGCACCTGTCTGTACCAAACACAGCACCTTCACGACATGTGATGTACCTGTACCTGACTTCTTCAAAGTGTTCATATTCTTGATCCAGTAAGTTCCATTTCTAGGAAGTAGCTTAAGGAAATTGTCTTCAATGAGGACAGAGATCTGCCTCCAAGATAATCACCGCAGCATTGTTTCTGATTGTCAAAATGAAAGCACAAGTATCCTAAACGTCCCATTTTAGGAGATTAGTCAAATAACTTTTGGCATACACATGGGAGGTATTATCACGTAGCCAGGAGAAACAATGTTGAAGAACAGTAACAAACGACATGGGGAAATACTTGCAGTATAATCTGAAGTGAAAGGAGGTGATCTCAACCAGGTGAAACAGATGTAGAAGAACACACTGGGGAGAAACAGCTAAGCATATTTGCACTGTTATCTCTAGATGGCAGGAGGTTGTTGCTTTCTTATCTAAACTTTTCTGGAGTTACCACTTTTTTTGGCAATGTGCTTACAATGTCTTTAAAGGGGTGTTTCTTTTTTTAATGTTAGGAAAGGGAGGAGAGGGGAGAATAAACCAGAAGGTTATCAAGAATTCAGCTTACAGGTGAAGTTGCAGATCCAAGAAGGAAGAAGAAGCATGAACTGTGAATTCCAAGGAAAAGGATAGGCTCTTTCTTGACCCAATCAGATTCTCGCTTCCTTGGGAGGAGAAAAATGTAAAGAAAAATGTTAAAAGAGCATAGTTAAAAAAAAAAGTTAGATTTACTTTTTAATACCTCTTTACAATGAACTAAACTTAGCAATGCTTCTATTTGTAATAGCCCCAAACTGGAAACTACCCAAACGTCCATCCACAGTTGAATGGAAAAATACACTATGGTCTGTTCACACCATGGGTTATCACATAGCAATAAGAATGATCTACGACCACACACAACAGTGTGGATGAACTTCACAATATAGCATTGAGTAAAGGGCGCCCAATGTAGGGCTTCCCTGGTGGCGCAGTGGTTAAGAATCCACCTGCCAATGCAGAGGACACAGGTTCGATACCTGGTCTGGAAAGATCCCATATGACGCAGAGCAACTAAGCCCGTGCACCGCAACTACTGAGCCTGAGCTCTAGAGCCCGCAAGCCACAATTACTGAAGCCCCCAGGCCTAGAGCCCGTGCTCCACAAGAGAAGCCACTGCAATGAGAAGCTCAAGCACCGCAACAAAGAGTAGCCCCCACTTGCCACAACTAGAGAAAGGTGGTGCACAGCAACAAAGACCCAACGCAATCGATAAATAAATTAATTAATTAAAAGAAAAGAAAAAGGAGCCCAATTCAGGAAAGTACTTACTGGATATTCCGTTTGCATAGGATACAGAAAAATGGCAGACCTATGCTGTTAGAAGTCAGAAGAGTGTTCCCTGGGCAGGGGGTGGGGCAGGGGTGGGGTAGGGTGGGATGGAGGGGGGCAGGGGTGTGGCTAGAAGGGAGTATTAGAGGAGCTTCTGGGGTGCTGGTGATGTTCTATATCTTAACCTGGGTGCTGGTGATGAGAAGGGGTGTTTAGTCTGTGAATAAGTATTAAACTGGGAGCTTATAATCTGTATACTTTCTCTATGAATATTATATCAACATAAAGTATTCAAAACGAGAAAAAAACCAAACAAACCAATAATGGTGCTTGGAAGCGTGCTTGGAATTTATCTTCCCTTAATTGGAAGGGAAAAGCTACCGGGCTTCCTAGAATTTTTATTAATAATTCAAGTCTCCCAAGCAGTGTTCCAGACAGAGTAGCATCTACTAATTTTGTGCCCCTTGTTCTGAAACCCACTTCCTGCTCCAACTGGCTGTTCTCTGGACCAGAGCTGTTTGCCTCTCCTGATGGACACAGAGGCACCCCCACCTATCACTAATAATTAGTTGCCATAATTTGATGTATGCACTATATACGGACGTCAATGTGATATCACAGGATGGGGCACAGCATGGCTTAAAGGGAGGGGAAGAAAAGGTGTGAACACAGAGCTTATCCAGAGAGGATAAGCTCGTGCTGAGGATCCTAACCCAGAATCCTCGCTGCCTACACTCCCGAAATCACCCTGCAGTCCTAACGTTTACCCCGTATCTGGGCTGGGGCTGCGGATACAAAGTTGAGCAAAACCACGTCATCCTCTGCCCTCGTGGAGCTTACAGTCTAGTGACAAGAATGACGTAAATCTAGGGCTTCCCTGGTGGCGCAGTGGTTAAGAATCTACCTGCCAATGCAGGCAACATGGGTTCAAGCCCTGGTCCGGGAGGATCCCACATGCCGCGGAGCAACTAAGCCTGTGGGCCACAACTATTGAGCCTGTGCTCTAGAGCCCGTGAGCCACAACTAATGAGCCCATGCTCCGCAACTCTTGAAGCCTGCAAGCCTAGAGCCCGTGCTCCGCAACAAGAGAAGCCAACACAGTAAGAAGCCTGCGCACTGCAGTGAAGGGTAGCCCCTGCTCTCTGCAACTACTGAAAGCCCATGCACAGCAATGAAGACCCAACGCAGTGAATAAATAAAATAAATAAAGAAAAATTTAAAAAAAAGAAATCGGCAAGTCACTTCAGTCAATTCAATAATGATCAGTATTTCAGTGGGGGAAAAAAAGGATGACATAAATCTAAACAAATCATAACTACAAATGGAGATGAGACCTATGTCTATAAGGCAGTGGTGCTCTGGATGCTTACCTGTAATAGAGGATTCCAGCCTAAACTGATGGGGGGCGGGGCGGCACCAATTGAGCTGAGGTCTAGGATGAATAGGACTAAAACCAAGCAAAAGATGGGAGGAGCACTTCAGGCCATGGAACCAGCATGTGCAAAGGCCCAGGGGCAAAAGGAAGCTACCTATAAAGAACCCAAAAGATGGTTTGCATGGGGACTTCCCCGGTGGTCCAGTGGTTAAGAATCCACCTTCCAATGCAGAGGTCACGGGTTTGATCCCTGGTGGGGGAACTAAGATTCCCACATGCCGTGGGACAACTAAGCCTGCATGCCACAAGTACTGAGTCCACATGCTCTAGAGCCCACATGCCACAAGTACTGAGCCCACACACTTTAGAGCCTGTGCGCCACAACTAGAGAAGCCAGGGTCGTTCCCAATCTGCAGATGAGGAAGTGAATGCTCAAGAAAGTGACTTGCCAGAGGCCACACAGAGAGGAAGTGGGAAAGCCCAAGTCCACCCCAGCCCCCGACTCCTGCTCTCTGCCTCACACAACCACTGCACCCCCGGATGCTGTCCAAGCTGAGCCTTCTTAGGGCCCCGCCCTCAAATCCCAAAGCGGAGACTCCAGGTCTCACAGCTGGAAGGGCACCTTCTCTAGGACTCTCCCAGTGGGCATCCTGAAAGGGCTGAAGGGTCCCAGAATCTCCGACTGAGCTCTCCCTGGTTTACTGCGAAACACAGGCTGAGTCCTTTGAGCTCAGACTTCATTGGCGGGAAAAGGGTTTGGGATGATATGGTTTGGTTTGAATTCCATTAGTACACGTTTCCAGATGACTGCTCTGAAACATAGAAAACGCCTCTGTGAACCAGCCACATCCTCTCATAGGAAGCTTTTACCCTCTCATTCGGGAACCACGGGAACTCTCCCCTTATCTTTATGCCTTCCTGAAATACAACCATTCTGTATGTGAAACGGCCTCTCCCATGCTATAAAACATTTGTTGATTTAGGAAAAAGCACATATCTCTTTCTTCCTCCGCAAATGCTCAAGGACAAATTCTTCTGTCTTCCTAAACTTCCAACCTCTCTTTCTGTGTGACTGAATTTACCTGCTATAATTTGCATGAAAAACTTTAACAGATCCTAAACCGTGGGCCTTGAGCAAGCTGCCACCACCCCTGCCTCACGTCATTTACTGAGGATGGAGCCTCTTGTTGGAAGAGAAAGCCTCGGACATTTAGGCTCCTGCCCTTGCAACAAGCAAACAGTAGGATATAATCATGCCCTTGATTGTAATTAATAGCTGCATATACTTAATCACAGGATCTCAGAAACGGAAGAAGTCTCAGAGTCCTGGAGGTCAGAGTCTCCACCTACTTTATCCTCCACCTTGAGAAAGATATGAAACTTCTCTGGCCCTTGCTTTCCCCCAAAGAGTCAGATGTGTGTGTGTGTGTGTGTGTGTGTAACTATGTGTGTGTGTGTGTTTAATTACTGTCTCTGTTTTTCAATTTGGAGCCAATATTAAAATCTCAGGATCTTTGACATTAAAATGTGGACTTCCAGGTCACGTGGAACACTGGCAGGAAGACTGGACCCCATCCTCATGAGGGAACAATCAGCAGATGAGGGTCTCGCCTCTTTGGATGGGCATGTTCTCTAGAATGTGCCAGTCCTTCCACCTGCTCTTTCATCTCCAACAATGAGGCCCATCATGGGTTGCCATTTACCATTCCACTGGCCTCATCATTTTTTTAGAGCGCAGAAATTTCTTTGTAGCCACTTCTCCGTCTAACGTGGAAAAAACCAGACACAGCAAGAGAGCTGTGATTCGAGAAAAACAAGAGGCCATATTTCTTTGTAGAAACTGAAAAATACTGCTCTGCATTTGGTCAGCTTCTCTCGGTTCTGGCCACAATGAATGTAAAATTTGGAATATTTTCGGTTTAGTGTGAAAGTTGTGTCAGTTCACATGTTTACGAGCAAGCTTTCTTACAACTGAAGATAAAAATCTTTAAAGATCTTTTTAAAAACGGAAAGTGGTTATAATTGATATTCTTTCAAGTAAATAGTGACTGGTTTAATGACTTCAATAACTGATATTCTTTCCACTTACGTTACCTAGAGAAGCTGCAAGTATACATCAAGAAGCAATGCATAGTGAAGTAAGTCAGAAAGAGAAGGACAAATATTGTATGCTAACTCACATATACGGAATCTAAAAATGGTACTGATGAACTCAGTGACAAGAACAAGGATGCAGATACAGAGAATGGACTGGAGAACTCGAGGTATGGGAGGGGGTGGGGGGTGAAGGGGAAACTGAGACGAAGCGAGAGAGTAGCACAGACATATATATACTACCAACTGTAAAATAGTCAGTGGGAAGTTGTTGTATAACAAAGGGAGCCCAACTTGAGGATGGAAGATGCCTTAGAGGACTGGGGTGGGGAGGGTGGGGGGGGACTCGAGGCGGGGGGAGTCAAGGAAGGGAGTGAATACGGGGATATGTGTATAAAAACAGATGATTGAACCTGGTGTACCCCCCAAAAAAATAAAAAAATAAAAAAAAATTAAAAAAAAAGAAGCAATGAAAATATTTCTCTAATCCTACCCGAACGTACAAATATAAATATATATGAAGTCTATATACTAGATCATATTTTTAGTTTAATGAAACTAGTCACAATTAGAAATAAATGACTCAGGTAGCTATTTCTCAAAACAGGAATCATAAATCTCGGGATTTTCATCTATAAAGAGTTGACTTACTATGATACTGATGAGGGGATACTGGCCAAAATTTAATCACATGAAGGACTATGAGAGAGGTTGGGAAATATAATCTTTAGCTATGTGTCCGGCTAAAAATTGGAGTTCTGTTGTTAAAGAAAGAGGGTCAGAAAAATTATTAGAGAATCAGCAGCAGACTCTGCCACAAAGAAAATTATCCCTAATTGAGACTATAAATCTAATATAACCTTGATGCCAAAACCAGACATGAACAATATAAGAAAAAAAAATCCCTGGCCAGACTTACTCATGACCATAAATAACGTGTCAAAGTAAAAAAGTCCTAAACAAAATATTAGCAACCAAATACAACAGTATATTGAAAAGATAATACATGATGACCAAAATTTATTTATTCCAGAAATTTGAGTGGTTTAACATTAGAAAATCTATTATCGGGACTTCCCTGGTGGAGCAGCGGTTAAGAATCCGCCTGCCAATGCAGGGGATTTGGGTTCGATCCCTGCCCCAGGAAGATACCACATGCCACAGAGCAACTAAGCCTACAAGCCACAACTATTGAGTCCGTGTGCTGCAACTACTGAAGCCCGAATGCCTAAAGCCTGTGCTCTGCAACAAGATAAGCCACTGCAATAAGAAGCCCGTGCACTGCAACGAAGAGTAGCCCCCGCTCGCCACAACTAGAGAAAGCCCGTGTGTAGCAACAAAGACCCAACACAGCAAATAAATAAATAAATAAACAAACAAACAAACAATTTTTTAAAGATCTTAAAAAAAAAAGAAAATCTATTATCATCACATACCACACTAAAATTAAAGCATAAAAACTTAAGCACCTCAATTGATGCAGAAAAACCATTTGACAAATTTACTCATTCATAAAAACTCTTAGCAAACTGTGAATAGGAGAAAATAATCTAACTAATATCAACTAACAGAAATGTATGTGATACCGTTTGCAACAACATGGATGGACCTGGAGTGTATTATGCTTAGTGAAGTAAATCAGAGAAAGACAAATACTGTATATTTTCACTTATATGTGGAATCTAAAAAATAAAACAAATGAACAAATATAATAAAACAGAAAGAGACTCACAGATACAAAGAACAAACTAGTGATTACCAGTGGGGAGAAGGGTGGGGGAAGGGGCAAGATAGAGGGAGTTAAAGAAGTACAAACTACTAGGTATAAAATAAACAAGATAGAATGATTCAATATATAGCACAGGAAATATAATCAACATTCTATGATAACTTTAAGTGGAGTATAATCTATAAAAATATCAAATCACTATGTTGTACACCTGAAACTAATATAACATTAAATCAATTATATTCCAATTTTTTAAAAAACCTGTTCTAATGAGGAAATGTAAGAATGTAACATCAGTCCCCTTCGAATAAAAAACAAGTATGCCCATCTTACCACTTCTGTTTAAACCACATTGGCAAATGCAATAAGACAAGAAAAATAAATTGTAGAATGATTTAATGTACAGCACAGGAAATATAATCAACATTCTATGATAACTTTAAGTGGAGTATAATCTATAAAAATATCAAATCACTATGTTGTACACCTGAAACTAATATAACATTAAATCAATTATATTTCAATTTTTTAAAAAACCTGTTCTAATGAGGAAATGTAAGAATGTAACATCAGTCCCCTTCAAATAAAAAACATGTATGCCCATCTTACCACTTCTGTTTAAAGCACACTGGTAAATGCAACAAGACAAGAAAAATAAATTAGAGTCATAAAGATCAGAAATAAGGAAACACAACTATCATTAATAACATATGATATAATTGTCCCAAAAATATCCACAGACAAAATATTAAAAATTAATAGAAATGTTGGCAAGGTAACCACATATAAGATAAATATTTGAAAATCTAGGGACTTTCCTGGTGGGCCACTGGTTAAGACGCCACACTGTGGAAACCCATAGAATGTACAGCACCAAATGAACCCTAATATAAATTGTGGCCTCTGGGTGATACCGATGTGTCAAGGTAGATTCATTAATTGTAACAAAAGTACCCTCTGCTGGGGATGCTGATATTGGGGGAGGCCGTGCATGTGTGGGACCAGGGGGTACATAGGAAACCTCCATACCTTCTGCTCAATTTTGCTGTGGACCTAAAACTGCTCTTAAAAATAAAATCTATTTTAAATTGTCCAAAGAAAAATCCAGAAAAAAATCATTTTAAAATATATACATCTATGTTGTGAAAAAGGCCTAAAAGATACAAACAAAATCAAAAACAGGAGTTACCTCTACGGCCACATTTCTCAAACTCTAACATGTATACAAAGTACCTAAGGACATCGTTAAAAGTGTTAAAATCGTATTCTGATTGAGTAGGTCTGGAGTGGGGCCTGAGAGTTTACATCTCTCACAAGCTCCCAGGCAGTGAGAACTGGAACTAGCTTATTCTGGCTTGCAAGAGCTGATGGCTATATTTTTAAGAATTTTGCAAATCTGTTATTAGGTAGTTATTAAAAATTTACTCATATAAACTTATAATTAAATAAATTATATTTAAAACAGAGAAAACAAACACTAAAAACTCATCATTTCCCAATTATTCTACATTTTACAATTATCTATAATCTTGAGGTTATACATCCATATATATCCGTACAGTGGGAATTCAGTACAATGGGGTGTGGTTACTACACAACTCTTTCCAATTTTACATTCAGTGACATTGAAACCGCACCCCATACGTTAACAGAAGCTGGTGACTAACAGAAATTCTTGAGTTTGTCTTACAGAACAGCAGGTAAGGGAACAGCTTGTTAAACCCCCTCTGCTTATAACCTGTCTTTACTTATTAAGCTCAACTTAGTTATTATTTTTCTTTGTTTAACTGCCTACCCTCCTACTTTCATATAGCTTAAATAATATATTGCAAGACTCCTTAACCACCCCTACAGATTGCACCACTGACATATGGGTTGCCATAGTAATGGAGGCTTCAGTTGTTTTTCAGAAACGTGGAGTCAGCTCATGTCCAGTTTGAGACGGCTAAGACTAGTTAGGACCACTGACCCTAAAACTGGGCCTGTACCAATGTCCAGTGAACAACCTTTTGACATCAGAGGGCCCAAAACTCCACCTCAGATCATGCTGAGTGCCTCCGTTTTTTTTAATATGCATCCCATGAAGAAGCACGTGGCCCAGACACATGTGTGCAGAATACCAATTACCTCACCTTTTCTCTACCTCCAATCACCTTTCCCCACGTGTAAGACTCCCCTGCTTCTTTATCCCATAAATATCCCAAGCCCCTAGCCCTGGAAGAGGTGGATCTGAGACTTATTCTCCTGTTCCCTCACTTGGCTGCCTTGAGAATAAACTCTTTCTTTGCTGCAAACCCCAGTGTCTCACCGTTTGGCTTGCTGAGAGTCAGGTAAACAAACCCGTTCAGTAACATCACATCAGTAGCTTGAAAACGTAGCCATAGTGGAGGCTGCAGAAAGCCGGCTGGTAATCATTTATCAGCACACGCTGCTCCGGGGCATAGAGTGCCCCTCTAGGGCATGGGATCAGCACAGGGAAAGTTTTAAGAATTACAGAACAGGGACGCTATGAACATTGAATAGAAATTTTGCCCTACTAAGGTTTTCTAAATCATTCTAGCTTACTAGTGGCAGGTAGTGCTTAATAAATGTTTACCAGCTCTATGGAAGAATGAATGCTATAAAGAAGAACCAAGAAGTTTCCACTGGAAAACACAGGATGACCCGCTTCACTTCCCACGTACGCTGGGATAAAAGAATCTGGTGGGGGCTCCTCCCCACCCCTCCCCGCCCGCAGGGGAAGCCCAGGACTGGTCCTCTCCCTCTCTCCCACCTCAACATTTCCTGTAGAATTTTGGTTCCCGTATCTGGGAGCCAGTATTTATTTAACTCCTCCCTTGGAGTCCAGCAAGAACTATTCAGCAAGAAAAACCCAAGGCTGCCCAAACTACTGGCCAAGTAAACAAACGGTCTGGCCTGGAAGCGGACAGCAGGCGCCCAGCAGAATCCGGGACTCAGCGCCAGCCAGGGTCTGGGAAAGGCTCCGCCCACATCCCCATCCCCTCTGCCCAGCCGACCACCTCCCCCTGCCTCCCGCCTCTCCCCCAACACAGCCACCCGCCACTGGCACTCTCACTCTCCCTCCCACCCCTACCTCTCTCCCCTGACCACCCCAGGCAAAGTTCCACCATTAATGGACCCAGCTCTCCCTCCAGCTCCTGACTGCCTGTTCTCTCCCTCTCACTCTCCAGGGCTCGGGTCCACCTTACCTTCCCTGAACCCCAAGCAGGGGCAGCTCTGTTCTTAACTCTCTTAGAGCTGTCTGTCAGCTCTAACTCCCTACTACCCATCCAGGGAACATCAGCTGAGCCCTACCTGTGCGCTGGCATCACTGTAGGTGATAGAGACCCCAGAGTGTCAGACGATCCACTCCAAGAGCTTGTACCTGGTGAGGGAGGAAGCTGATGAACAAATGTTTATATCCGCCTAACATTCATATGGTGACACCCTCATTACCCCCAAGCCATGGTCTTTGGAGGTGGGACCTTTGAGAGGTAATTAGGACTAGAATAGATGGGGTCCTCACAATGGGATTAGTGCCCTTATAAGAAGGGGAGGAGACTCAAGATCTCTCTGCCTGCCTGCACCCAGGAAGGCCATGTGAGGGTCCAGCGAGAAATCAGACTAGGAAGAGAGGCCTCCCCAAGAGCTGAATCTGCAAGCACCTTGATCTTGGACTTCCAGCCTCCAGAACCATGAGAAATAAATGTCTGTTGTTTAAACCATCCAATCCACGGGCATTTGTTATGGCAGCTTGAGCTGACTAAGACACAAGGAAACAAATATAAGTCAGATGGTGACAGCACTAGGAGGAGGATAGAGGGTAAAGGGATCAGTGATGGGGGTGAGTGATATTTATGGAGGGTAGTCAGGAGGGCCTCTCTGAGGAGGTGACACAGGACCAGAGGCCTATACGAGGGTCAAGCCATGGAATCTCTAGGGAAGAACATTCAGGGCAGAGAGCTGCACAGAAATGCCTGAGTGGGCGCACACCTGCCGGGCCCGAGGCAGCCCCAAATGAGGGGAACAGAGAAGCATGGTTAGGGCCGAGGCCAGAGAGGCCAGGGGGCCCATCATGAAGGGTTTTGTGTGCCAGTGAAAGGAACTTAGTGTTTACTCAGGGGGAGGTCAGGAGCCACCGGAAAGTTTTGAGCAGAGAAGGGACGTGGTCTGATTTATGTTCTAGGAAGATCATTCTGGGAGCTCTGCTGGGAACAGACCATGGGCGAAGGGATGAGGGAAGAAGCATGGAAACCAGGTAGGGAGCTAATGGCAAAGGCCAGGCAAGAGGTGGTGGCGACTTAGTCCAGGATAGTGGCTGTGGTATCAAGGGCCTGGTTCTATTCTTTTTTTTTTTTTTTTTTTGTGGCCACATTGTGCAGCTTGAAGGATCTTAGTTCCCTGACCAGGGATCAAATCCGTGCCCACTACAGTGGAAGCTCGGAATCCTAACCACTGGACCACCAGGGAAGTCCCCCGGCTCCATTTTGAAGGCTGATCTGACAAGATGTGCTGATGAAGTCTTTACAGGGCATGAGAGAAAGAGAGGGTCAAGGATGGCCTGATATTTGGGACCTCAGTGGCTTGAGTCTGTCTGACATCACGCCTTGAAGGCAGGACCGTGTCTTATTTTTCCTGACTGTATTCCCAGGGAGAGAGGGTGGGGTACAGGCCGCAAATGATCAGAGAGAGGGGAAGGGGGCCAGGAAGAGAGGGGAGGCCTGGGGGGATGGGCAGGTGGAGGAAAGTGTACTCATGCCATTGATATCCCCAAGACCTGCCTCCCCAGCAAGTCTTCCTAGAATGACCCAAAGAGTGCTGGGGGCTGGCCTGGCCCTTTCCAGAGGTTATTCTCACACCCACCTGCCCTCCCAACCCCAGCTCCCATCCTTGCATAAAAGCGGTGTGCTGGCCTGTCTGAGAACTGGTTCTACCACTTTTGCTTCACCACCAGTTGATCCTCACAGGGTTAGGCTATACCTTTGACTGCTGTAACAGGCAACCCAAATAACCAGGGTGTGAATGAGATGTAAAACCTTTCTCCCTCAGCTACTACTCAGTACATAAGTCATCCAGGCTGCGGAGACCCGGCACCATCTATTTCCGCTCAGCCATCCCCCAGGGGACCGGCCATATCTCATGGTCTTAGAAAGCTTCTCACCACATCCGTGCCTGGGACAGCCAGGATGGGGAAGGAAGGAACGGGCAGGGCTGGGGCAGGGACAGCCCTGCTCTTAAGGACACACTCTTGTCCCACTGGCCAGAACTTGGCTGTGTGGCCCAAGGAGCCTGGGAAATAGAGACTGGATTCTGAGACATCCAGTCCCCACCTGGATCCACTGGCTGGGGAAGAAGGGAAAGAGAATAAGGGCAGGTAGCAGCTCTGCCTGTGGGTCCCCACGTGGGTTGAAAGTCAATGTCCTGAAGCTCAATTCCTACTCCCTGTGTGAGCTGCTCAGGAGAGGGTCGAGCTCAATCCCTTTCTTTTTTCCTACAGAATTTTTCACCCATGACGTTGTATTTGATCTTCACCACACCCGGTGAGGGAGGTAGTTTTAACAGACTTTACCCAGGAGAGAACCAGGGCTTAGGGAGGTGGGAGGGTGTGCACAGGGTCACAGGCTGGCGAACCTCTGGGGTTTGAACTCTGACCTTTACTCCAGATTCCTTGCCCTCTCTTCTCACTAACAGGACATTTAATGGGTAATTACTGTGATGTGGGGCAGAGGTGACCCCACCACTACCAGAATTTTCCAGGAAAGACAGCCTCTAAGAGATTGATGCAACTCGATAGAACTAAAACAATGTCATCACACTTGTGGAAGAAGAGACTCCACCACCTGTGCACATCAGTGTGTGCAACAAGGAGACAGAGGAGGCAGAATCAAGCTACCAGGACAGACTCAGCCGACACCCCAGGGCAGATGGCCTCCCCGCCTACAGCAGCCTCTGGGATTATGGGTTGGTGTCTGTGCCACCCAGTTGTGAAATATTTTTATCATCAGCCACCACGCAATGAGAGCTCTGCCCACAGAGCTGTCGCAATGAAGTGAGTTAGCACAGTTGATTCTTGTCATTTGAGGTAGTGATGCCCTATGAAGTCTCTGTGGACACTGAATTAGCAGATACTGAACCACCACTCCTGGGGGAAATCAGGGAGGGCTAGGTTCCCGCGAGCGGTCACATTTCACCAACCAATCAATATGTTATCTTGTTTTATGTGTGTTTCTGTTTAAAGACACTTTAGGGGCTTCCCTAGTGGTGCAGTGGTTAAGAATCTGCCTGCCAATGCAGGGGACATGGGTTCAAACCCTGGTCCAGGAAGATCCCACATGCTGTGGAGCAACTGAGCCCGTGCACCACAACTACTAAGCCCAATGCCACAACTACTGAAGCCCACGTGCCTAGAGTCCATGCTCCACAACGAAAGAAGCCACAGCAATGAGAAGTCTGCACACCACAGTGATGAGTAGTCCCCACTCACAGTAACTAGAGAAAGCCCATGTGCAGCAACGAAGACCCAACACAGCCAATAAATAAATAAATTAATTTAATTTAAAAAATAAAGACACTTTAATATAATCGTTGATTCATTAACATTGACCTCACGGCCAACAGCACTACAGCTCAGTCCTCAACAAAGTTGACGTAACACAGGTACTTTCTCTGCAAGGCACATACCAGCCTTCTTGCACATGGGAACCATAGACAGAACTTCAGTGCTGTGCTTGGGGGGCATTTTATTTATTTATTTATTTATTTATTTTTGAGGTACACCAAGTTCAATCATCTGTACTTATACACATATCCCCGTATTCCCTCCCTCCCTCGACTCCCCCCCACCGTCCCCTTCCCAGTCCTCTAAGGCATCATCCATTGGGGGGCATTTTAAACATCAACAGAAAGCACAAATGTGGGAAAAACATGGCACCAAGTAGACAGTGAACAGGAGAGTCTGAGCTGAAACAAGACTGAGCTACTCCCTGTCCAGCTGGGAACATGAGTGTCCAGCAACTCACACTGGTCACCACTCTGCACATGCTCTCGAAAGACCTCAAAGTACTTTGAGTATTGATTTGGGAGACTGCAAATAAATTTTAGCGAGTAGGCGAGTTCGCAAATACAGAATCCACAAATAGTGAAGATCAACTGCATAGAAGAAGCCCTTGGAACAGGGCCTGGCATGTAGGATGCATTCAATGAATTGTGGTACTTTATAAGCTTTAGGATACCTGCTGAGATGGATACTGCTATTCCCACTTAATAGATGAGGAAAGGGAGCAGCTGAGAGGTTGAGGATCTGGACCAGGTCACAGAGTGAGTCAGTGGTGGTGTCAGGACTTGAACCCACATGCAGCCCTGGCTTAACCCTTTTCTATGCTGCCCAGAACCAGGACCCCAGCTCTTCCCACACTGCCTCTGCACAGGCTCAGGCGGGCTGGCCCCACACACACAAATAGCATCCCCTGTGTTTACACCAGAGCTTCCTTTCCCAAACCTCCTTGACTCTGAGGAGGCCTGAGGAACAAAGAGGTTTTCCAGCTTCCTGCCTGGGCTGGGGCATTCCTCCCTCTGGCTGCAGCTCCCCCACCCCCAGGCCTTCTCTCCCCGCTCTGCCTCAGCACCTCCCACCCCACGCCAGCCACCAAGGCAGCCTGGCAGAAAGGCTTGGGACAAGTAGCTGACTGTGGATCCTCTCAGCTGGCCTTACCCCACCGAGAGCAGAAGTCCCAGGAGAAAGGAAAGAGAGATAGGTGCTGAGGAGGTAGAGAGGCACGGCCCCAGTGAGCAGGGAGCAGAGGGGAGGCTGGGCAGATGGCGGGGCAGGGTGAGGGGCAGAGGGACCCTGGTGCCCTCAACCCACTAGATCTTCAGAGAAGCTGGCACCCACCTGAACCAGACAGGTAGCCCTGCCACCCTCCCAGGCCCAGGAGTCTCTGAGTGGGTTTGAGATCCCCTTTGAAAGCTGGAAAGAGGTACCATTCTGCAGCAATTTGCATCTCTGTTTACTTGTTAGCAGGGGTCAGTAAACTATGGCCTGAGGGCCAAATCCAGCCGTCGGCCTGTCTGTGTACAGCTCACTAGCTGAGAACGGTTCGTACGTTTCTAAACATTGAAGAAAAAGAAAGCAGAAGACTCCATGTCACCCACAAAGCCTAAAACAGTTACTTTTTGCAGAAAAAGTGTGCCCACCCCTGACCGGGATTGGCCCCAGCTGTGGAGGCCCTGCACCTGCCCATCCATGGTGTGTGACATCGGGTGTGTTATTTACCCTCTGGAAGGCTCGGTTTCCCCACCTGTAAAGCTAAGGCGGGAACGGCACCCATGGCCCAGGGTTGCGTGTGTAATGGGTGCCAAGCCCTCAGCCCAGAGCGCCCTGGGCTCCCGCGTGTGGTACGTTCTGTTAGCCAGCGGCGGCAGTGGTGGTGGCACCAAGAGTGTGATGGGAGGGTGAGGAAAGGGGTCCCCCCCTGACCCGCTGACCTTCCCCTTGTTACAGTGAAGTGGGGAAACTGAATCACGGGGGTGACTCATCTGAGGTCACTCGGCTGTAAATAGGATGTTGCCAGGGCCGCTTCCCACAGACTCGTGAAGGCCCTTGGCGCCTCTGTTCCACTCAGCTCCCCCGCCACCCTACCCCCGCTTCTCCCCGACCCCTGCTCTCGCAGCCTTCTCCACTTCTCTGTCTTGGGTCCACTCTCGCAGGCCCTTGCTCTTTTCAAGAAGCTGATTGCCCACCTCTGTTAGTGCCAACAGCTAAAGTCATTTCCTGTCCTAGGGGTATCTTCATTTAACATGCAACTCCCAGACCCCCAAACACCCACAGGTTTTTCTCTCTAATTGTGTAACGTCAAGCCCAAGTGTTAGGAGCTGTGCTGAAAATCACAGATGCCACTTCAAAACAAAGCATCTCAGGAATCCCCTGGTTGTCCAGTGGTTAGGACTCTGGGCTCTCACTGCCACGGCGTGGGTTCAATCCCTGGTTGGGGAGCTAAGATCCTGTAAGCCATGTGATGCGGCCAAAAAAAAAAAGGGGGGGACCAAATTCTGTCTCACCCGTTTAGCTCACGCTCTGGAACAGACAGACAAAAGTAAACACATGGTCTGATCACAGAGTCCAGCTCTGCTGTGGTCCAGCTGGCCCTCCAGTCCCCTCCCTCCCCAGCCTCCTGAAGCTTGAAGGATGCAGACTCTCTCTGCGGTCACATGAAGAGGCCCGGGCCACTTCCATCTTTTGAGATTACCAGTACATATATTTTATAAGATGAAGAAATGCCTAAACAGGGTTATGGAACTTGTGGTCTATTTTAAACATTTATGTTGCAAAGTTTACACTTTCGATCCCAAAGTACAATGCAATCTAACGGTACTGATCCTCAGAATAATTTCAGGATAACAAATATTCACGTATCCTGAACTCTCAGGCAAAGTGGTCCAGTGGGGAGGTAAAGGGGAGTTTAAAATGGAACAGCAGCGACTTCTTTCAGCTCCATGGGCACATCTCTGGGATAACTGCAGCTCACTCTGTTGGGAGGTGAAGTCCGGAAAAATGAGACAGAAGCCCGGAAAAATGAGACAGAAGCCCAGGGGTGAAGCTCCTCTCGCTGGGCTCTCCAGGGAATTCCTAGAAGCCCTCCTGCCGCTAAGCCTAGCTGAGTGGCTGCTCTTGCCGGAATCCTGGACCTGGTCACTCTTCTCCTGCATCAAGCCTGCCTGGAAGGCTGTCAGTTTTTCTTCCTGGCCAGGTGCAAACTCCCTTTCTGCTCCAAGAGACCTGCCATCACCCTGCTCTGCCCTCTCTCCCTCTCCCTGCTCCCAGGAGAGTTACCAGCTGCTTCTCCTCCTACTGCTCAAAGCATAACTCAAGTATGGTAAATATTGGAAAGCAAGGGGAGCTTCACAGCTACAAACACTGCCTCGACCAGGTGATCAAGGTCAACATCAACATCATAGGGCATAGTGATAGCACGTACCCTTGACGTGTAATGAAAATGGAACTTGACCTCTGGGATCTTCCTCCCCAAAACCTATAATCCCAGCCCAGTCATGAGAAAAACATGAGACAAATCCTGATTAAGGAACACTCTGAAAAATTCCTCCAAATTGTCAAGGCCATCAAAAACAAGGAAAGTCTGAAAAACTGTCACAGCCAAGAGAAGCCTAAGGAGACAGGATGACTAAATGTAATGTGGGGTCGGGTCCTGGATGGGATCCTGTAATGGAAAAGGAACATTACGTGAAAAATAAAGAACTCTGTGGACTTTACTTAATAATAAGATACCTATATTGGTTCATTAATAGTGGTGTGTGTACCACATTAATGTAAGGTGTCACTAACGGGAAACTGGACATCGGATATACAGAAATTCTCTGTGCTGCCTCTGTGCAGTAATTCTATGAATGTCACATTGTTCTAAGGGGCTTCCCTGGCGGCTCAGTGGTTAAGAATCCCCCTGCCAGTGCAGGGGACATGGGTTCGATCCTTGGTCCGGGAAGATCCCACATGCCGTGGAGCAAGTAAGCCCGTGCACCACCACTACTGAGCCTGCACTCTAGAGCCTGCGAGCCACAACTACTGAGCGCTTGTGCCACAATTACTGAAGCCTGCATGCCTAGAGCCCGTGCTCTGCAACAAGAGAAGCCACCGCAATGAGAAGCCCATGCACCACAACGAAGAGTAGCCTCTGCTCGTCGCAACTAGAAAAAGCCCGTGCGCAGCAACGAAGATTCCATGCAGCCAAAATAAATAAATAAATTTACTTATTTTTAATAAATAAATAAAACTGTTCTAAAATTAAAAGTTTATATTATACAAAAAAAAAAAAAAAAAAGACTCATGAAGGAATGGCTCTGTTTCATCCTTACCCACCTCCAAAGCACAAAGTACCAGGCTTAACTAGAGAGCAGTGTGGCAGGAGGCTAAGAACACAGGCTCCAGCCTCAGACGCATGAGGTCTGAGACCTGGCTCTGCTCACTGCTGCTGTGTCCTGGGGGGTTGGGGGGCGGGGGTTACTGGACCCCTCTAAGCTTCAGTTTCCTTCATATTAACGGGAAGGGCGATAACTATAATATCTATTTCGTGGAACTGCTGACAAGGTTAGTGTGTAAAGGTCTTAAGCAGTCCCTAAGTCAGAAAACATTGGCTCTGCTGTTGATCTGCCGTGTGGCCGGGACCTAAGGACATCTGGAGGCGCAGCTGCCCATCGTGGGGAGAGCTGAGTGGCCAGAGGCCTCCACCACGAAGAGGGTCACATCCTCTTGAGGAGGATGGAGTCCAGGGCAGGGGGAGGAAGGGGGGTCCGGGAGACCTCCCGTAAGTGACCACACTCAGGGGCTTCCTTGGAATGCGGGGAAGTACAGGGTGTTGCTGTGTCAGCTACAAAGGCATCCTGGTCTCTCATGACCCAGAGCACAATGGCCGGAAGAGCTGCTCACAGTCCAGGCCCAGCAAAACAGACAGCGTCTGCGCCTCCCCGTGAGGTCCCCACCTTCCCCAGGACCACTGGCCACACCACCCCGCAAGGAAACCCCAGGGAACCTGGGCCTCCAGCGCCCCCACCAGCCAGGCCACAGCAAGGCCACCTTAGAGCAGCCAGGCCAGCAAGGCCCTGAGCCCACCCCTCTGAGTTTATGGAATATGTCCATCCGTGAGCAACCGTGGGGGGCACTTGCCGTCCAGACACGGGGCAGAGGACTGTGCAGGGCCAGCTGGGGCGTGAGTTCGGCCACGGCCACCTGGCCTTGAGGGTCTCTAACCCCTCAGTGCCCCAGCTTCCTGCCCCATCCCAGGGAGAACAGGCCTGTCTGCAAAATCTCACATCCCGGGAATCAAAGAACCCAGGTGGATGGAGGGGTGGGGAGAGCCCTCCAGCTTTCTCCCTCCCTAGGCAGCCCTGAGGCTCTGTGGCTCCACACAGCAGGCAGCAGAGGCACTGGGGGTGCCCTGTGTGCTCGTCAGTGAACTTGCACACAGAACTTGCAGGTGAGGGCTGACCCCATTTGAATGATGCAGAAACTGAGGCCCAGGTGCTGAAGTGACCTAAAGTCACCCAGCATGTCAGTGACAGAGCCAGTCCCAGGGCCAGAGTCCTCCTCGGGTACCTCCTCCTCATCTCAGAGCAAAGAGGCTTCACTGCTGGCCTCAGCTGAGTGGGAACGCCGGAGTCCTGCATCTGCGCCTGGCCTGGGCTTGACGCTTCCTCTCTGAGATCCCTGGTCCTCATCTGCTGTGTGAAGAGAATAAGCACCAAGGACACTCAGTTCCCTTGAGGGGCTTTGGCCGTCTCTGCGTACCTACAAAACAAAAACAAAATACCTCAGTTTCTGCCCTCGAGGAGCATAAAATATCACAACAATAATTAAAGTTTGAACATCACTCTACAGTTTACCTTTCCTTTTCTCACTTTTCCTTGAAAGTAGTCCGGTGTCGTTGGTGCTGTTGTACTAACACGGGCTCAAGATGGAAGGTGTAACCTAAGTGGGGAATTGTGATGTTCTGACCAAATCCCATTGTACTTGCCACCTGAGGTACCATCTCCAAAAGAACTAGAATGTAAGACAAAATTTGAGGATGGTCATTGCTTCACGTAGGACTCTCTCAACTGCAAGTGACAAAAAAGAAAAAAGGGGGAAGAAACAGGAAAAAGAAAAACCAAATGGGAGCTTACTCAACTGAAAAGAACAGGGGTTGGGGTGGGCTGCCTTTCAGTGCAGCCTGCCTGGCGCCTCAAAGACCTGGTTTCTCCCCATTTCTCAGGGGCTGTCTCCTCAGGCCACAGGTGATAACTAGCGCAGACAATGGTTCCAGTGTTTACGTATCCAGGTTCAAGCCCATCAGGGAGGTACCCCTGCCTCTCCCCCAGAAACCCCAGCTTCAGTCTCACTGGCTCTGGGTGGAGCCCAAATCCCTCCCCAAACCCATCACTGTGGCTTTGGTGATCCAACATGGCTTTGGCCAGTGGGCTGACTTATAGAGCTGGATCAACCCCACCCAAAGCAAAAGGGCAGAGGGTGGGGAGGGAGAGAGCCTTAAAGGAAATTCGAGATGCCCTTTTCTCCAAAGGGTGAATGGACGCTAGGTGGCCTGACTGTGCACATGTGTAAAAACGGATTAAACACGGTCATCAGCCTCGTCTCGATCCAGTGGCTTTGTCTCTTATTCTCTGAACCTCCTCTCGTGGATGACAATTTCACCCCTTTAGTATCTAAACCAACAATCTCGAAATTCCCTGGCAGTCCAGTGGTTAGGGCTCTGTGCTTACGCTGCAAGCGGCACAGGTTCCATCCCCTGTCTGGGAACTAAGATCCCGCATGCTGTACAGAGCAGCCAAAAAAAAAAATTTTTTTCCAAGGGTACCTAAGTATTTTTAAGACAGGGCAAGCTGAGTAAAAACTTCACAGTCCTGAATTTGACCTAGAAATACTAGATTTTACAGCTTGTTACGTAGCAACTGTAGACCGACACTTTCTGTCTTCCAAGAGGGTACTGGGGGTAGGGAGGGTCCATCTTTCCCTTCACTCACCTCCCCCATCTACTCAGTGGCACCAAAACTTGGCAGTTCTAACTCAGAAAGGCCTCTCAGCTCTGGTCCCTTCCCTCCATCTCTACGGCCACTGCCAGCCCGCCAGCCCCCACCTGGACTTTCACCCCTGTCTCCGCTAGCATCCCTGCGCGTTTCTCCCCACTCCTGTCCACACCACCCCCAGGCAGTTTTCCCCACCGAATCTGACTGAGCCAGGGCAGCTTCCAGAGGGAAGCAGAGGGAACACTGACTACAGGGCTTTCTAAAGAGAGCTTAACGCAAGGTTAAGGGGTGGAGGTGTCCCCAGGGACTCCCAGCGGCTGGAGTCTCTACATGCCTAGGTCTGGGAACAAGAGTGAGGAAGCCGGAGCCCGGGAGAGCTGGAACCATGGATGGGGCAGGAGGAGCAGTGGTGCCTGGCAGGAGCTGTGGCCACAGAGGGACGCAGCCACCGCCCGGAATGTGACAAGGCCATGGAAGATAGATACCCCAACCTCCCTCTCCTCCTGCCCTCCAGACAGGGGGCTCAGGAGCCTGGGTGAAGCAATGTACAAGGTCAGAGCAGGGCAGAGAGGGGGTGAGCTGGCAGAGGGGGGACAAACAGAGAATAACCAGCACGTCCACATGAGGCCTAGATTCACCACCCTCCCCCCACACTCTCAGGAGCAAGCCCGAGTTCTCAGCCTGGAGAATTCAGCAGGTGCTGTGGCCACGCTTTCTCCCTACGGCCTCAGGTCCCCCTCCAACCACCCCCACTCCCAAGCCCGTTACCTCAGACCCACGCAGCCCTTTCACATCTTTCCACCTTGCCAACTGCTACTCCCCCTGCTTGTAATGTGCTCTCTCCCTTCCCCACACGCTCCCCTTCTTTACATGTCAAACTCCTATTCATCCTTCAAGGCCTTTTTCTGATGGCACCGCCTCCATGCAGACTGCACCAAGTCCCGCACTCACAGTATCTCCTCTGTTCCCGCAGACACTACTCAGAGCAGCCGTAGCCTTGTCCTGGGATGGTTTACTGGTCCGTCTCCCTGTCCAGCTCTGAGCTCCCTGGGGCTGGGCATTGAGTCTACTTATCTCTCCAGGCCCAATCACACTGTCCAGCACATAGTCAGCCCATAAATATTTGTTGAATCTATGAATAAAAGATGAGAAGACTTTTGTTTCCTTCTCATCCCCACCCCATAATTTTTGGTCCCACAACAGGGAAGCAGGGTAGGCAAGAGTAAAGAGAAAGAGGAATAAGTACCCCAATATCCCCCCGCACTTTCCTCTCCTGATCCAGTTCCAGGCTCTGCCTTACATAATACTGGAAACCTTTCTCCTTGGCCTTTCGATTGCTGGACAAGTGCTGGGTGTGAGTTGTGTGGACCTAAGGCAAAGGTGTTATCCACCAGGCCCCCTGCCCGCAGAGCTCCAGGGCTACCCAGGCAGCCTCCGCAGGACTTTCTGCCAAGCATCACTCCCACGCGGGAGAGGTCCTGACCAGCTGGTGGGATCAGGAGGGAGACTCTGCTGCCCCTGCTTACGATAAGCACAGACATTCGTCAAAGCCTCTCTAACCAGCCCAAGGATATGAAATCCATTCCTTCCTCCTTCCTTCACATATTCATTCATCTACAAACGGTGTGCTGAGTGCCTCCAGGGTGCCACGCACCAAGAACACAGCAGTGGGTGAGTACAAAGGACCTACAGTCTAGCGGGGGGCGGCCAGAGAGAAGGGGAGAAAGCGAGGGGGGGCGGGAAACAAGATAACAGGTGAAGAAAGCCAGAAGCAGGAGGGTCCTCACAGGTAGCTCCTCGTTTCCTTCAGGCCTGAACTCAAAGGACCAGGAGAAATCAAGGGACCAGGAGTCGAGCATCAGTGGGCAGGAGAGGCTCTGCCTTCATTCCTGGGGGTGGCAACACAGGGGACCCCAGGCTGGGGGCTTAAACACCAGGGATGCGTTGTCTCACTTTCTGTGGGCCAGCAGTCTGAGATGGAGGTGTGGGTGGGTTGGCTCCTTCTCATGGGCAGAGTGGGAGGGTGGGTGAGCAGGTTCTTGTTTTGTTGACCCCTAGCCCCACTGTACCCCTGACAGGGCCGCTTCCCTAGCACATTTCCCGGCTGGCTGAGTCACTGGACAGGAAGGGAACGTCAGCAATGGCTGGCTGCCGACCAGGGACCCCTCACCTCTGGCCACGCCCAGGCCAGCCTCCAGGGGAGCCCCTGCACACCAGCCCTCCCCATTCTGGGTGTCCTGCTTTGGCTAGCAGGTGGCCACTCAGCCCTCTGGTGGGGTGGGGGGAGGCCACAAGGCCTCACTCTCCCTCCCTGGACAGTCCCTTATCCGGGGGCCCAGCTGTCCTGAGAGGCTTCTGCTGCAAGTCACTCATCCAACCACACGTACTGAGCCCTCGCTTCGCTTTCCACAAATAAGTATCAACACCCAGTGTGGGCACTACTTAGGCCCTGGAGATATAGCAGCAAATGTAAGGACCAGCCGTGGCCCCGGTGAAGTTCACATTTAAGTGGATGCAGACAAAGACCAAAAACATCGATGGCTGCCATGTCAGCAGCTGATAAAGGCAACAGAGGGAGTAGAGCAGGGGAGGTGACAGGAATGCATGGGCTGAGCAGGGCCATACATCCAGGTGAGACGCCATCTCAGATAAGCATCCTTTGGAGCAAGGCCCAAAGAAGGAAGCCTCCTGGGGGAGAAGGATCCAGGTTGAGGGAACAGCAGAGGCCCAGGTCAGAGGCACAGTGTACCTGTCAGTTTCAAGACACATCCTAGAGTCCAGGGTGTGTGCGGGTTAGGGGAGGAGGGGAGGGGACCAGATGCACCATATAGTGTGAGCATCATGTTGTAGGCCCTGAGGAATTGGGGCTTTACCCTGAGGAACTGGAAACTTTAAAAGTTGAGAACAAAATGTCCCATGTCTTCAAGGAGCTTCCCATCTAGAATCAGAAAGTGGAGCAATTCCCAGCAGGAGCTATGTTGACAGTGGGATTCCTGCTAAAGATGCTTGGAATTCAGCCTCAAGGCAGAGGAGTGTTCTCTGCCAGCCCCGGGGAGACCGCCTGTCTCAGTTTAGAAGCCTGCTGTGCTGAGTGAGTGTCAGCTTAAGACTCTTTGTCCCCAAAGCGGGTGCTTGTTTATTTGTTCATCATACATGTAAGCTGGGGGGGGAAGTGTCGTAATCTCTCGGTTAACCGCTTTGCCTTGGAAAACGGAGCTGACCCAGCCGTGGCCAACCCCGTGCCACGGAAAGCAGAACACAGCGCGTGTGCATGTGTGTGCTGGGGGGTGGGGGGTGGGCAGGGCAGGGGTGTGGATCAACACTTTGCCATCTTCCCTCGTCCCTTCCAGCTCTGCGGCTTCCCTGGGACTGTTCCTCTCTCCTGGAGGCAGGGGCAGGGTGTGGGCACAGGAGATGGGGAAGGCGTTGGGAGACACTTTGGAGAGTGTTTGTGGCAGAAACAGATTGTGTGCAAGCAAACGGGGCCACTAGAGAGAGAGAAATGTAAGCAGAGCCCACGTACATGTGGTGACCGAGAGCATTCCTGCGGTTCTAAGGATCTGGGAAAACAACTTGCAGATCTGGACAAGTTCGCGCAGGGAGGGTGCAGTACGATGGGCCAGGGCCGGAGCTAAAAATATGACGGCACTTCTCTGTCGGGCAGAAGCATTAGCATCTGTGGGATTGCTGGGGGTGGGGAGGAGCGTTCCAGAGCCATCAGGCACAGTGAGGCCAGAGAAGCGGGCAGGGAGGGGTCGGCCGGGCCTCTCAGTCTCCGCAGTGGGAGAGGAGGATGGGTCCCCCAAAGAGAAGACCTCTCTCCTCTTCCCAGCAGGGAAGCCGAAGCCCAGAGAAGGCTGAAGTCAGGCAGGGAAGCGCTGAGGTGAAAGCTGTTCGGCAGCAGAAGAAAGACTCCACGCAGTAACGGCCGGCCGGGCCCCCACCCCAGGCTGGCCCATCCCTCCCAGAGTAGCAGAGAGGGGTGGGGCCGCCTCCAGAGCTCCTCCCAAGGAGGAGTTAAGGAGCCCAGGAGTGGCCTGGAATGAGGGAAGGGACACAGCATTTATCCGGTGTTCTCTAGGTAGGGGTGTTTTCCGTAAGGTCCCACGATGATCCTGAAAGGTAGGTATGTCACTCCTTTTTTATAGATTATGATGACAGGGTTCTGGACTTCCCTGGTGGGCCAGTGGTTAAGACTCCACGCTTCCACGGCAGGGGGTGCGGGTTCAATCCCTGGTCAGAGAACTAGGATCCCACATGCAGCGAGGTGCGGCCAAAAAGGAAAAAAAAAGGAAAAAAAAAAAAAAAAGAAAACAGTGTTCAAAAAAGACTGAATTCCAAGGCCACCCAGGATGTCTGGCAGAGCTGGGACTGGACCCCACAGCTCTGCCCCCCAAGCCTACGCTCCTTCTGCCACTGGTCACGTATCTAAAAGGCAGAAGAGGAAGCGCACCCTTTCCAGGTGGCCCCAGAGGGCAAAGCAGGGATAGGGATCACAGGTGGGGAGGAAACCTTTCTAATAACCAGAATTGCCTGACAGTAAGTGGCCGCCCTCAGGAGGCTGTGAGCTCACGCAAAAGCTGGCTACTGGGGATAACGAGAGGGACCAGGAGATTGCCATCCCTCTCAGGGGCTGTGCTGTGTGGAAGCAGCACGGAGCCTGCCCTTCCTGGGTCAACATTGCCCTTGACCTGCCCTTGGTGTGGGAAGGAGGGAACCTTGAGTTTGTGAAGAGTAAGAGAACAGTATCTCGGAAGCTGCCTACTAATGGGTCAATTACTCACCCTAACACCCAGCAGAGCCGAGCCCTCCAGCTGCTGACCTTGAACTAGGGAAATAGGGCTCCCACACAGAGAGAAACAAACACACCAGACCCAGGCAAGAGAGGGTGTTTGCTGCAGAAACAGGGGCTCATTTACATGCCACCCCCCAGGTCTCTAAGGAGTCAAAACACAGGACAATGGGACCTGGAGAACCCAGGGGAAGTGCCTGCTACTAATAATTATAATGTTAATAGTATCATTCACAGCTGTCTTTTGTTTGGTTGGTTTGTTTTTTGTTTTAATATTTACTTATTTATTTGGTTGCCCCGCGGTTTAGTTGCAGCAGGCTGGCTCCTTAGTTGTGGCATCCAAAGTCTGAGTTGCAGCATGCATGTGGGATCTAGCTCCCTGACCAGGGATCGAACCCCAGCCCCATGCATTGAGAGCATGGAATCTTAACCACTGTGCCACCAGGAAGTCCCACAGCTGTCTTTTCTTGAGCATTTACTATGTGCCAAGCACTGCGCTAAATGTTTTGGATATATTGTGTGATTTAACCCTCAGGGCGACCCTGTGAGACAGGTGCTCTTATCACCTTTTTACAGACAAGGAGACAGGCCCAGAGAGGGGATGTAACTCGCCCAAAATTGCACAGCGAACGTGGCAGAGCTGGGACTCAAGCCCAGATCTGTCAAGACTCTAGACTCTGAGTATAAGTGAGGAGCTGGTGCTTCTGCCATCTCTGCCCTGATATAGACATAGCTCCAAGACAGAATGTAATTGTTTCCTATTGCTGCTGTAACAAATTACCACAAACCTAAACACAGCTGTTTATTATATAACACTTGTGTAGTTCAGAGTGTGAGCTAAAATCAAGGTCTCAGCAGGGCTGCCTTCCCTTCTGGAGGCTCCAGGGGAGAATTCGTTTCTTTGCCTTTTCCAGCTTCAGGAGGCAGTCCTCATCCCTCAGTATGTGGCCCCTTCCTTTGGCTTCAAAGCCAGCATTGCCATGTCTCTCTGACTTTTTTGTCACCTCTCCCCCTGACTATAGCCAGGGAAGACTCTGATTTTAAAGATCCACGTGGCTAGACTGGGTTCACCAGGCTAATACAGAATCATCTCTCCATCTCAAAGTCCTTAACCTTAACCCCACCTGCGAATCCCTTTTGCCACATAAAGTAACACATTCACAGGCTCCAGGGATTAGGGTGTGGACATTTTGGAGGCCATTATTCTGCCTACCACATAGGATAAAGAGGAGAAAAAGCAAATGCACCAGGAGCAGGGTGCTTTAAAAGGGAGGGAGGAAGGAGTGAGGAATTATATGTATTAGTATTTGCATAAAGGATGCATAAAACCAGCATCGGTTGTTGGAGGAGAACCAGACTGATGGGGGACAAGGCTGGATGGAGATATTTTGTGTTATTATGGGAGTGTTCAAACACACACAAAACTAGAAAGAATTGTCTAGTGAATCCCTTCTACCCATCACCCAGCTTCAACAGTTACCAGCGTTTTGCCTTTCTAGTTTCATTTATCTCCCCACCTTTTGGGAAAGGACTGAAAACGTATAGCAAATCCCAAACACCATATCACTCTAGCTTTAAAAACTTCCATATGTATCTCTAAGAGATGGCGGTTTTTCAGAAATATACCACAATGCCGTCATCACACCTAATAAAATTAACAATAGTTTCTTACTAGCATCTAATACTTAGTTCGTATTTAAATTTCCCTATGGGACTTCCCTGGGGGCTCAGTAGTTAAGAATCCACCTGCCAATGCAGGGGACACAGGTTCGAGCCCTGGTCTGGGAAGATCCCACATGCTGAGGAGCAACCGAGCCCATGCACCACAACTACCACTGAGTCTAGAGTCCGGGCTCCTCCACAAGAGAAGCCACTGCAATGAGAAGCCCACACACCACAACCAAGCGTAGACCCCACTCTCAGCCACTAGAGAAAGCCCACAAACAGCAACAGAGACCCAACACAGCCAATAAATAAATAAATTTTTTAAATAATTATAAATTTCCCTAATTGCCTACAAACTTTTTTTTTTTTAAATAATTGGTCTGTTTGAATCAGGACCCAAAGCCCTCATGTTGCACTGGGTTGATGTGAGTTCTAAATCTCGCACAATCTATAACAATTTCCAGGAGATATACTCTTCCTTCTCTAATCTTTTATATCTTTATTTCTCAATCATGTAAATGAATGATCTACATAGAAATTAAATCCAGGAGAAAACATAAATCTAATGCTACACAGAGAATTAAAGGATAGAGGTGAAGAAGAGCATCCCATGCAGGGGGTCGGGGGCAGAGAGGACAGTGGGGGTGGCGGGGTCCTGCCAAAGCTCCGGGAGGTGGGTGAAGTCAGGGAGCCCAGGAGTCTGCCATTCTGAGGGGGGTTCTTGGCCTGCTTGGCAGAGCTGGGTGGAAGGGTTGTGAGGACACCAACAACTGTCTAGGCTGCAGCAGCCTGAGGAAAGTCCCCAAAGCTGAGAATGATGCAATCTTATCTAAATGTACAGCCTGCTGAGAAACCACAGGAAACCCACCACACGGCCAAGTGTTACACCAAAGCACCCCAGACCAGACAGTGGAAAAACTTGCAGGCAGATAATCACAAAGGACAGAGGATCAGCTGAAACTCCTGGAGGTCAGAGACCTGAGCTCTGTTCCAGCTTTGCCTCCAGCTGCCTGCAGGGTCCTGTGAAGGTCACCTGTAGAAGCAGCACCTTGAGTAACCATGGCTGGGGGAGCCGGAAGTGAGTGATAATATCCTGTAGCATTTGCTTGGATTTGCATGAAGAAGGTTACATAAAAACCAAATGAGAGTCAAATGAGATCCTGAGTACGGAAGGAGTGGTGGAAATTCTCCGCACTTAATATTGCTGACAGCCAGATCCCAAAGCCCCGCTCCTACCACCAATCCCTACATTATCCCTGCCCTGAAAGGAGGGTTGCTGCAGGATGAATAGGAGTTTGCTAGGAACAGTAAAGTTACTGTAGATGAAGAGAATCGCAGGGTCAAAGGCAGAGAGGTGGGAATGAGCCCAGAGCCTTCAGAGAATTAAAAGGAACGCAAAGTGCTAAATCAACATGGGATCTTGGATTGGACTCTGGGACAGGAAGAGGACATTAGTGGAAAAACAGGTGAAATCAGACTAAAATCTGCAGTTTAGTTAATAGTACTGTACTTAGTTTTGACAAATAAACCATGGTTTTTTTAAGATGTTAACATTAGGGGGAAGCTGTACTATCTTTGCAACTTTTCTGTAAACCTAAAATTATTCCAAAATAAAAGAGTTAGTAAGAAAGAGAGAGAAGGAAAAAGGACAAAAAGAAAAGTAGTACAAAATAGCTAAAGCATATAAGATGTCAGAAGAAGGAACGGCTGATGGGCATCAGCAGAGGCCAGGTTACCGGGGCCTCCTGTGCCCCACCAGGGGGTCCAGACCCCACCTCTCTGCAGGCAATACTCCATGGTGATGTCCCCTCTCTCTGAACCCTTCCCACGGGCCCCAGGGGGCCGTCAGCCACAGCTAGTTTCCTTCATGTTCATCTTAACTATATTTCACCCACCCATATGTGCCTGAACCCAAGCACAAAGGTCCCAGGTCTGCTACACACACACACACACACACACACAGCTCATAGGAGGGGCCTGTGTCCAGCCTCTAATCCTCCTTGGGAATCTAGAACCATCACCCAAAACAGAGGTCCGCAGCCATCCCCACTCCACGTGGTGGAGGAAAAGCAGTCATCCGCCCGTCTCCGCAGCTGTGAAAGAAGGACAGGCACCAGCAAGGGGAGGACCAAGATGCAAACTCTCTACCTGTCGTTGGCCCCTAAGACTCAGAGGGTCAGCTTGCTGGGGGTACCTTCAAGATGGGACAACCCCTGTGGCGTCACCTGCAGCCCCTTCACCAATCTCCACAACCAACGGACAAGAAAGAGAGAGAGCATGCCAATGTTAACACAGCCACTTACCCCAGGGAGAGGCAGTTTAGCACCTGGGCTCTGGATCCAGACCACCAGGGCTCAAATTCTGACTCTGCTGTGTCCTAGCAAGTGAATTCATGCTGGTCTTTGTTTCCGCACTCATAAAATGGACATGCATGGACATGCTAAGAGTATCAACCTCAGAGGGCTGTCTGAGGATTAAATGTGCCCATCCAAGTGTTAGTTCTTTGGACTTATTTTTCCATCTAGTGTCTGCAGGATGCCTACTGTGGGTACTACAGGAGCTGATCATCCCTTCGGGGAGAGTTTTGAAAAAAGATGCATGAAACACAAAATTACCATCCAGGACAACGTCTGATCAGAGTCTAACGGGTTTCAGAAAGAAATTGCTACAGGAGTGCTGAGAGGGAGGGCCAGTGCAACGGATGATCAAGGATGCAGGGAAGGCTGAGGCTGAGCTGGCCTCAAAGATGGGTAGGCTACTTTTGGGGGAGAAAAGAGGAGGATGGGGCAGAGGAAAGAGGAGGTGGGAACCCAGCCACAGGTTGCGGGCCTGCATGCAGTGTCCCAAGAGAGGGACCAGAATTGTAAATATAGGTTATGACAAAAGAGCAGAGGGCCTTTATGGTGAGCTTAGCATTAGGATATGAGCCTTTCCTGCTTTCAGGAAATATTTACTGTGCACCTGCTATGTGTTGGACACTGTTCAAGACCCTTGGGATACATCTGAGAATAAGACGTGATCCCTGCTGTAGAAGAGTTTACATTCCAGAGGGAGGAGGCAGATTATAAACAGTACACAGGCTAAGAAAATTCTTTCCTCTCTTAGAGGGTGATAAGTGTTCTGGCAAACAATGTAGAAGCAAGTGGAGCCGGGAGGTTTTCAAGCAGGAAAATGAGTGGGAAAGAGAGATGCAAAGCTTTAGGAGTTAAAACAAAAGGATGATATTAAATATTAGTTACTTACAATTCTTCCCTGCTCCCTCACCTTTTTTTTTTTTTTTTTTCCCTCCATCTTCTAAAGAGGACAGATCCTGATTTGTTTTGCTGAGCTGGAGTAGTGGGAAGTAGAGGATGCAGACTGGAAACGCCGAGGGAGGGCTACGTTGCTCCCCACGAACCGGAGGGTGAGGGCCAAGGCCTGGCAGGGGCTGGGCAGGGGTGCAGGGGACCTGGCAGTTGTGCCTCACAGAATGGAAGTTTGAAGAAAGTTCCAAAGGGGTTTTGAGAATGGTATTCTCTGGCATGAGAGCTGTCACTCCTCACCCAGCTCTCTGTGAAAGCATCATAAACTCCATACTCTGTGGGTGGTCTGCACATTGACTATGCATGTGTTCAACGCACTGAAAAGAAGTTATGGTGGGAGGAGGGCTGCCCGAGGCAGTCCAAGTCCAGTGACATGGCAAAGCAGTCAGTCCACTGATGTGTGCAGACTGGACCCGTGAATGACGGGAAGGCGAGAGGGAGGATGGGACAGTTGTTTGGACTGAGGAAGAGCTTCAAAGACATGGCCCGATCTTGGGTGGTACAGGAGGCAGGAAAGTTGAGCAACAAACACGGGGCTCGACTCAGAAGCCTTGACGTCCGCTCTTTACTCTAAATCATTACCTCTTGGGTGGTGAGGGATAAATTAGGAGTTTGCGATTAACATACACACTACTACATATAAAATAGATAACCAACAAGGACCTAATGTATAGCACAGGGAACTACACTCAATATTTTGTAATAACCTATATGGGAAAATAATCTGAAAAAAACATATATATCTGAATCATTTTGCTGTATACCTGAAACTAACACAACATTGTAAATCAACTATACTTTAATTTAAAAAAAGAAAAAATAGATAAAAGTAACTTCCTTGAAAAAGATGAAAAATTTTAAAAAGACATCAACAATAAAATCCTGTCATTTTAACAGAGAAAAAAATAATACACAGAATACATCACTCTCTCCTGCCTTAGGCTTGCTTCTTCATTTTCAGATCAGACAGCCTCGGTGGCACCTCCTACCAGTGACAGGAGCAGTAGAGGAAGCAGGAACCACATTCAGTGAGCAGGTGTGGGACCAGAGGAGGCAGAGGACTCACAGGTGAGGTGGGGGTTCGGGGCTGATGGGGGTGGCGGGCAGCAAGGAGAAAGGAAGCTGGCTTCTTGTGTAGGGAGGCCCTTGGCAATTAGGAAGTCTGATCTTGAAGTTTATTTTGAGATGTCTATTAGTTTCCCATTGCTTCTGTGACAATTTACCACAAATGCACTGGCTGAAAATAGCACACATGACTTTACAGTTCTGCAGGTCAGAAGCCTAAAATGAGTCTGCAGGGCGACATTTGCTTCCTCCAGCAGCTCTAAGGGAGAATCCACTCCCTTGCTGTTTCCAGCTTCTGGAGCTGCCTTCATCCCTCCCACCTCTGCCTCCACCTCCACATCTCCTTCTCTGGCTCTGACCCTCCTGCTTCTTCTTCTAAGGACTCCTGGGATTACACTGGGCCCATGTGTGCACGCCATGATAGCCTCCCCATCCCAAGACCCTAACATAATCACATGTGCAAAATCCTTTTTGCCGTGGAAGGTGGTATCTTCACAGATTTGGAGTGTTGGGAGGTGGGCATGTGTGGGGGGACATTAAAGTGGAAATGTCCAACAGGCCCTCAGATATCATGATGACTTTAGGGAGAGGTCAGCTCAAAAGAGACATGTTGGGAAGAATAAGGGAGGATGCATGTCCAGAGAAAGAGGGGAGCAGAGGAAGGAGGAGCCATGCCCGAGAGACACCCACCCCCTGGAAGTTTTTCCACGTGTTTGCAGAGGGCTTCTTGGCCCAGCAAGGGCCTGGATGCTTGGAGAACACAGAAATTAACAAATGTAAGTGTATTTAGAGGAGCTCGCCTCCAAAACGTGTACACACAAGAGATCACAATGAAGGCTCATGAGTCACACAGCAGAGATCCAAACATGAAGGAAATCCATGAAGGAAAAGACCGGAGCATTCACGCCTTCGTGGAGTGGTGGCATTTGAGCTTAGAGAGAGGAGCAGCAAAGACGTTTCTAGAAGGGAAGGGAGTGAACCAAGATGGTGCAACACCAGGCACAGCAAAGAAGAGGTGTCTAGAAAGAAGGGCTGGCCGGCAGGGTCATGGCAAGGAGAAATGGCCATTGGTGTGGCAGCTGGGGGGCCACAGTGGCCCAAGAGAGTGGACCCTCCTGCCTCCTCCCACAGCAGGAAGCAAGAACAGGGTCCCAGGCAGACGGGTGTGGCCCGTCCTCAGCTCCCCAGCTCTGGGTTCAAATCTTACCACCAGGGGGCACACAAGAGCCAACGTGGCCCCTCAGCCTAAGCAGGGGGTTTTCCAGAAGCAGGATGTCCTGAGGGAACGGAAGAAAAATTTTCCCACTCCATCGCCTCAGAGCCTGGAAGGCCTCACCGCCTTCATGTGATGTCTGACTCAGGGGCTTACCCAGATTTTCCCCTTGCAGTTAAAGCAAACCATATTTTTTCCGTCACTCCCTTTCCTGGTTGCCTGTAGGACTACACGCCTGTAACAAACACACTTTGGGGCGGAGGCTCAGGGCACCACAGAACGCAGGGGACCTGACATCTCCTAACTCCACATGTCATGGTACAGGTGAGCACACAGGCCCAGACAGAGGAGGTGGCTTCTCCAACAGGAACGGAAGGGTGGGAGCAAGAACAGAACTCAGATCTCCTGACCCGCATTCGAAGGACCCCCTTGACTGTATGTAATTTGATGTCTCCCCATAGCCCCCCACCACTGCTTCTTGAGGGTAAATAATAACAGTCACAGTGGCCGTAGCCACCATTCCCTGGGCACTCCTGGGGCAGGCGGACGACCTCGGTGCTCCCAATTACCCTGAGAAGGAGTTTCTATTATGAGCTTAAATGTTTACTCAACTCCTCCCATCTGGGCGTGTGAATGAAGGCGGAGGGTGGGGCGGCGAGAGGAGAATATAAAAAAGATAAAATCGTTTCTCTCCTCAGACCTGTCCTCCGAAGACAGGTGGACCCTGGCTGAGAACTGCACCGTGAGACCTTGTCTGATTTCCGGTCTGAGTGCCCCACGCGCTGCTGGTCCCCAACCATCCTCGGCCACAGTGGGCCAGGGGCAGTGACCGGGGTGCGGAGTGGGGAAGCAGTACCAAAACCCTCTGCGTGCCACTCCTGGCAACATTTAGGGAACTCTGTTTGCTCTGCTGCTCCTTCCCCGTCCTCCTTCTCTCCCTGTCTCACCCACTGTGGCGGTTTCCCCTGCGGCTGCCTGTGGTTTCATGCCCGTGCCTTTGCACACGGTGCCCTCTGCCTGGAATTCCCTCTGCAGCCTCGTCTGCTGGCCCGCCTTCCAAAGGCAGCTGCCGCATCCCCTGCGCTGGAAGCCTCTCCCCGCTCAGGCAGACCGGGGGACACACCCCGGCCCCTGAGCGTTCTAGGCCACGTCTTCCCCCATTAGCACAAGTTCATGTGCCTGAGGCACTGTGAGGCCAAACACACCGAAAGGGAGTTTGCAGCAGAGAAAGGTTTATTGCAGGGCCATGCAGGGAGACAAGGTGGCTCACACCCCAAAAACCCCAAGCTCCCCGAAGGGTTTCTGCAAAACATTTTTAAAAGTCTGGTGAGGGGGACTCAAAGGAGGGTGGAGGGGGAGTCGAGAGAGGGAGGGAATACGGGGATATGTGTATAAAAACAGATGATTGAACCTGGTGTACCCCCAAAAAAATAAAAAAATAAAAAAAAATAAAAAAACAGATGATTGAACTTGGTGTACCCCCCAAAAAATAATACATAAATAAATAAAATTTAAAAAAAAAAAAAAAGCCTGGTGAGGGAGGGGGGTCGCAGGGTATGCGATCAGCTCATGTATGATTCTCTGATTGGCTGATGGTGAGGCAGCAGTGGTGTCACAGGGTTAACAGTATCAGTCCCTGGGCTCCAGGAGGCCTGGGGCTATGTGCTCATGGTCATCAAGTAGTTAACATCTTCCATCTGGTGGGGGATTTTCACATCTGCAAACAACTCAGGAAATGTGCATCAAATACTGTTATCTAAGTCCTTCAGAGAGGAGCTAAAGCAGAGGATATGGGAGAGGCCTGTCCTGGGAAGGCCCTGAGCAAAGACTCCGGGGCTTGTACGGGTCCGGCCTGCACTGAGACTCTTCCAGGTGAGATGGAGAGTGTGTCGTCTCAGCATCCAGTATGTACAGGACATGGAGCAGGCTCTCCAGAAATGCTGGAAGAAGAAATGAATGAAATCCTCAGCGGCTCCCACTGCCCTGACTCTGTTCTCGCCCTCACCGCCCCTTTGCACACTTGTCCCCTTTCCCCGTTTGCCCCCCTCTCTCCAGCCGCCACCCCCGTTGCCCCACCTTAGTTCACTCCTTGGTCTCTACCTGAACTACTCCACAGCCTCCCAGTGTACCTCCACGGGTCCCCAGCTCACCTTCCTCTCCTGCTGTCCCCCTCCCCGATTGCAGGTGCCCTGATACACCTCACCTTTCAGTCTAAGCCCCCAAAGCTCTGAGCCAAGGCCCAGAGATACCATGGTCCTTGTCCTCAAGGAGCCTCCTGCCTGCTCCCCACCCCCCGCCCCCCAACTACCTAAACCACAGTTTCCCTGCTCGTGAACACCTCAGTGACCCCTCACCCCCGAGTGCAGAGTCCAGGACCATGAGGCACCCGTAGCGACATCCCCGCCTTCAGCTCCCCACATGATCCCCCCACACACACACTGTGAGCTCCAGCCCAGACGCTAGACAGCCCCGGCCCCAGCTTTTGCCCGATTCTCCCATGGATGCAACCACTTTTCCTGGGGTTCTGCAGCACGCATCCCAGTTTGGGTCAGAGGCCCCTCCTTTGAGCCCCACGCCCACCCGCCCACCCCCACCCCCCGCCTTCAAGCCTCTCTCCTTGACCTCCTGTAACACGCTCATCCCCTTCCTGCCCTAAGGATATACCCTCGTAAAAGGATACCTAAACGTGTTATCAAATGAATGGATCAATGAGACAAATCTAACAATAACGATAAACAGGACAAAATATGAACTTCGAAGTGGTAACACCAGCTGTTTCTGGTGAGTGTTATTTTGAGTTACATTCTTTTTGTTTATTGGTATCTTCTGATGTTTCGGTAATTGGGGAGGTTTTGCTTTTGCAATAAAAATAAACAACACCAAAAGAAACTTCATTTTGAAAAAAATATGAAAGGGTTTTAGGATTTCAAAAGTAGGGGCAATCTCCTCATCCTTTGGTGAGAAACAGGAAAGCAATGTTTAAGGAGCCACAAAATTTCTACAAGCGAAGAGGGGAAGACAGGCCAGCCAGAGGGCACACACCACATGCCACATGCAGGCCTGGGGTGCTGGGGAGGGCAGACTGTTCCCTACAGATGCAAGCTGAGGACTTTTTTTTTAATACATTTATTTATTTATTTATTTATTTATTGGTTGCATTGGGTCTTCATTGTTGCATACGGGCTTTCTCTAGTTGAGGCAAGTGGGGGCTGTGCTTCATTGTGGTGTGCAGGCCCTTCATTGTGGTGATGATGAGGAAATTGAAACGTCCTCTCCTCTATCTTGCAAAGGCCTGCTCGACACCCTCAGTTAAGCAGTAAAATGAATTACTAAGAGTGATCAGATAAGGGAAGACTGTCTTGCTCTCAGGCACCCATCCCAAGCCTTTGTTTGAGACCCTTTGCACATAGACTTGTTAAGTGACCATTAACTTCAACCTGCAACCAATGTGAGAATGCAAATTGTGACCTTAGTCCTGATAGGAATGGAATGTCCGGCTCCTACAAGTTCCTGTTAGGACCCCCTACTATGTGTGTAACCCCTGGCAACTCCCAAGCTCTGTAACTGCCCGTGACCTATAGTAATTTGTAGCCAATCAGTTTGTATCAATTATAGCTGTACGTTTTAACCTATATAAAGAGAAGACTCCCCTGAAACGAGGCCCCAGAATTTTGGAGCGTTAGCTCGTCTGGGTCCACCGGCTCAATAAACCTGAGTTCTCCAACTCTCTGAGTGTTGTGCTTGGTTTCTCGTGGGATCAGATTTTTTCTGCAACATTTTTGACTTCTCTTGTTGCAGAGCACAGGATCTAGGCACACGCACGGGCTTCAGTAGTTGCAGCATACAGGCTCAATAGTTGTGGCTCACAGCCTTAGTTGCTCAGCGGCATGTGGGATCTCCCTGGCCGACGGATCAAACCTGTGTCCCCTGCACTGGCAGGTGGATTCTTTTTTTTTTTTTTTTTAAGAACTTTTATTGAGATACAGTTAACAGACAATAAACAGCATATATTTAGAGTGTACAACTTGGTATCCCAATCTCATAAATCTCCCAATTTATTCCCCCTCCAACCCTCCCCGCTTTCCCCACTTGGTGTCCATGTGTTTGTTCTCTACACCTGTATCTCTATTTCTGCCTTGCATTTCCTCTTTCATAGTCGTTAGCATTTGCCTTATGTATTGAGGTGCTCCTATATTGGGGGCATATATATTTATAAGGGTTATCTCCTCTTCTTGGATGGATCCCTTGATCTTTATGTAATGTCCTTTCTTGTCTCTTGTAACATTTTTTATTTTAAAGTCTATTTTATCAATATGAGTATTGCTACTCCAGCTTTCTTTTGATTTCCATTTGCATGCAATATTTTTTTCCATCCCCTCGCTTTCAGTCTGTTTGTGTGCCTAGGTCTGAAGTGGGTGTCTTGGAGACAGCATATATATGGGTCTTGTTTTTGTATCCATTCAGCCAGTCTGTGTCTTTTTGTTGGTGCATTTAGTCCATTTACATTCAAGGTAATTATCGATATGTATGTTCCTATTACCATTTTCTTACTTGTTTTGTTGTTGTTTCTGTAGGTCCTTTTCTTCTCTTATGTTTCCTGCTTAGAGAAGTTCCTTTAGCATTTGTTGTAGGGCTGGTTTGGTGATGCTGAATTCTCTTAGCTGTTGTTTGTCTGTAAAGATTTTGATTTCTCCGTCAAATCTGAATGAGATCCTTGCTGGGTAGAGTATTCTTGGTTGTAGGTTCTTCCCTGTCATCTCTTGAAATATATCATGCCACTCCCTTCTGGCTTGCAGAGTTTCTGCTGAGAAATCAGCTATTACCCTTATGCGAGTTCCCTTGTATGTTATTTGTTGTTTTTCCCTTGTTGCTTTTAATAACCTTTCTCTGTCTTTAATTTTTGTCAGTTTGACTACTATATGTCTTGGCGTGTTTCTCCTTGGGTTTATCCTGCCTGGGACTCTCTGCGCTTCCTGGACTGGGGTAGCTATTTCCTTTCCCATGATAGAGAAGTTTTCAACTATAATCTCTTCCAATACTTTCTCGGGTCCTTTCTCACTCTCATCTCCTTCTGGAACCCTGATAATGCGAATGTTGGTGAGTTTAACATTGTCCCAGAGGTCTCTTAGGCTGTCTTCAGTTCTTTTCATTCTTTTTTCCTTATTCTTTTCCGCGTCAGTGATTATCACCATTCTGTCTTCCAGGACGCTTATTTGCCCTTCTGACTCAGTTAATCTGCTATGCGTTCCTTCTAGAGTATTTTTCATTTCAGTTATTGTGTTGCATATCTCTGCTTGTTTGCTTTTTAATTCTTCTGGTCTTTGGTAAACTTATCGATCTTTGCATCCAGTCTTTTTTCAAAGTCCTGGATCATCTTCACCATCATTATTCTGAATTCTTTTTCTGTAAGGGTGCCTATCTCCTCTTCATTTAGTTGTCTTTCTGGGGTTTTAGCCTATCCCTTCATCTGGTACAAAGTCCTCTGCTTTTTCATTTCCTCTATCTTTCTGTGGCTGTGGTTTTTAGTTCCACAAGATGAAATACTGCTGATACTGCTTGATACTGCTGTCTGCCCTCTTGTGGAGGAAGCTATCTAGGAGGCTCGTTGGCAGGCGGATTCTTAACCACTGCGCAACAGTGGAAGTCCCTAGGTGAGGAATTTGACTTATGTCATTGAATGTGGGGAGCTGAAGAAAGTATTTTTTTCTTCCAGTTTTATTGAGATATAATTGACCTACAGCACTGTATAAGCTTAAGGTGTAGGACATAGTGATTGGACTCACATACATCATGAAATGATTACCACAATGGGTTTCGTGAATACCCATATCTCACACACATACATTAAAGAAACAGAAAAATATTTATGTTTTTTCCTTGTGATGAGAACTCAGGATTTATTCTCTTAATTTTCCTTTATAACTTACATCAGTGTTAATCATATTTATCATGTTATACATTACATCCCTAGTATACTTATTTATTTTATAACTGGCAGTTTGTACCTTTCAGCCACCTTCATTCAATTCCCCTTGCCCTTCTCCACACACCTACCCACCCCATAACCACAAATCTGATCTATTTTTCTGAGTTTGTTTGCTCGTTTTTGAAGTATAATTGACCTACAACACTCTGTTAGTTTGCGATACATAGCACAGTGATTTGCTATTTCTATAGATTTCAAAATGATCACCACTGTAAGTCTAGTTACCGCCTGTCACCACACAAAGATATTACATAATTATGGACTACATCTCCCACATTGTACATTTCATTCCCATGGCTTATTTATTCTGTAAGAGAAAGTTTGTACCTCAATCTCCCTCACCGATTTCTCATCTACCCCTACCCACCTCCCCTCTGGCAACCACCTATTTGTTCTCTGTATCTATCACTCTGTTTCTGTTTAGTTTTTGTTTTTTATATTCCACAGATAAGTGATATTATACAGTATTTATCTTTCTCTGATTTATTTCACTTCACATAATACCCTCTGGGTCCATCCATGTTGTGGCAAGTGGCAAGATTTCACTTTTTCATGACTGAGTAATATTCCATTGTGTATATATGTCCTCTTTATGCATTCATCCATTGATGGAAACATATGTTGTTTCCATATCTTGGCTACTGTAAATAATGTTACAATGAACACACCGGTGCAAATATATTTTCAAGTAGTGTCTTCATTTTCTTTGGATAAATACCCAGAAGTGGAATTGCTGGGTTAATTTTTTAAGGAACCTCCATACTGCCTTCCATAGTGGTTGCACCAATTTACATTCCCACCAACAGCGTAGGGTTACCTTTTCTCCACATCCTCGCCAACATTTGTCATTTGCAGGACATTTTTGACCAGAAGAGAAATACCCTAAGCACTCTGGCACTGGTGCATCAAAGTCGGCAGAGTCAAAGGACAAAAGGGCAGGTGATGGGGAGTAGAGGGAAGAACAGAAGCCAGGCTACAGCCTTTGTCTTCTCCTCTAGGGTATCTGAACCGCAAGTCCAGGAAGCACGCAGGACTGCCCAGCCCTCAAACATATTACTATTCAGTGATGGTATTTGAGAATTACTCCTATAAGCCTCGGACCTATCTTTCCACCTAGACGGCAAGCTTGTAATTCCTCCTGTTTCGCCTGATGTGCTTCACGACTGAAGGTTTGCAACGAGCCGCCCCAGGGACACAGAGGGCCAGGCAGCTTCCCTTCAAATTGAAGCCAAAGCAAGAAGAACCCTCATTCTGTGGGCCTTGGGTAAGGGGCCTCTGCCCCGACCACCGCGGAAGGTCTCTCAAAGTAGAGCACTCGGGAAGGGCGGAATCCAGACGAGTAACCGGAAGGGCGAGGCCTCCGCATAACTCCGGGATGAAAGCGGCCGGGAATGACAGCCTGGAAAGACCCCAGGACGGTTGGGAGGAAAGGGGCAGGAAGTCGGGAAGTCAAGGCCGTCGGACTGGGTGCGGAAAGCCCAGCCAGAGCCGGGAGGGGCAGCGGCCCGCGGACCGGGGCGGGGCGAGACGGGATGGGGCGGGACGGGACGGGGGCGGGGCAGGTGGGCCAGGGTGGGGCCAGCGGGGCGGGGGCGGGGCTCGGCACTTGCGCGCCGCGGCGGCGCGCGCCCGAGGAGTGGCACTTTTTAAAAGTGCAGCCCGGAGACCAGCCCGCAGCCGCCAGCACCTCGGTCCGCAGCCCGGTCCCGCCCGTCCCGGCCTCACGCGTCCCCGTCCCACACCAGTCCGGCCCAGGCCAGTCAAGCCCGCACCATGCCGGTCAAAGGAGGCACCAAGTGCATCAAATACCTGCTCTTCGGGTTTAACTTCATCTTCTGGGTGAGTGGGCGCAACTGCCGCGCGCTCCTCTCCGGGGCCACCTGTCCTCCCTGGACACCCCGTCCGCGAGAGGAAGACTCCTGGAGGGAGGAGGGGGCACTGCGGCCGCCAGCGGGCTCCTCGGCCGGGGCTGAGACGGGCGGGGCGGACGCGTTGGTCCAGGGCTCTTCCGAGGTGGAGCGGGCAGGGGGCGCGGGGCCCTAGTGAGCCGGGGGTGGGGGTTGTGTTTGCTCCCACCCCGAGCCCTTCCGAGTGCAGGAGGGAGAAACTGAGCACCCCACTGCTGGGGACTCAAGGCTTTGGCCGGGGGGCACTGTGGCTGGCAGTGCAGCTCGTGACCCGGGTGGGGTCCCCCGAATGGCCGGGGCCGCAAGGAAGGGGGGATGCGGACGCTCCCAGGGACTGAGCGCCGGGGGGCTCAGCCAAGAGCTTTTGGCACCTTTACGCCGGAGAGCAAGCGGCGCGCGCGGGACGCGGAAGTCAGCGTGCCGGGACCCCGTCCCTGAATGAGAGTCGAGGTCCCTCCTCCATCCCCAGGAGGAACCTTCAGGCCCCCATGATCTCAGACTTGACTCTGAGCCGCCGTGAGAAAGTCCGAGCTCCCTCGAAACTACCTGCAAGACTAGCTTGTCTTGATTTTTTTTTTCCCCAAGGGCGATAAGTATCTGAACTGGAGAGAACTCCGGGAGAGCTGGGGAGAGGTGGGGCAGATGGGTGAGATGAGCCCTGTGTTTCTTCATTTCCGGGAGGGATCAGGTGCCGGCCTCACCCCCTCCCCTGCCAGCCCACCCGGCGGCCGGGCGGGGCCATAGGGAGTGGACTGTCACTTGGGGAGGACGCAGGCCAAGGAGCTCCGGGGGACTCCCGCTGCCGGCCACTCTCAGCCTGTCTGCAAATGGGAAGCCTGAGGACGTGCAGCAGAGAAGGGGAGTGGCCTCTCTAGCACCCTCCCTTGGGGGATTAAGGGACCACCCAGAGATAGAAGCAACGAATAGGGGACCTTGGTGTCCTGGTTCAAGGGCTACATCCCCTGCTCACAGGTGGACAGTATTTGCCCCTTTGCAGTCAGGAAGGCATTTGGAAAGGCAGGCCCTGTGCCACTCTGGAGAGAGATGGCTGTAGACGCAGGGACATGCCACCAGAGGCTTGTAACAAAAATGTACTTATTCCCTTGGAGCTGTTTCCCCATGAACCCCAGGGAAAATCTCCTGAGGTTTAATCCTCTCTGGAGCTGGGGTGTGAGATTGACCTGCCCTTGCAAGAGTCATCACACCCAGCACCTCCTCTTGTGAGGACGGTGCATAGGTGTGTCCTGCCCAGCCGATGGCCGGCTCTAGGGAGACCCTTCTGCGGTGGGCACCCCCTCTTCCTCCTGTTGTTTCCACCAGTCCCAGCAGCCAGCCAGCGAGTTGCCAGCCTTGACTCCCCCCTCTCCCCAGCCCCAGCACCAGAAAAGAAAAGAATGTCGAAGGCGGACTAGCCCCGCCCCGCCCCACCCCACCCTTGCCCTTTAAGGAGTTTTCCTCTCCCTCCTCCCTAGCACCGTCTCTGAATTACTCCTCAGCTATCTGCCTAGGCTGTGTGACGGTTTGGGGCGTGGGGACCCACAGACTCCCAGGGTGCCTCCATTCCCCCTGCCCCGTGGCACCTGCAGGAGCCTGGTGGGAGGCTCCCAGGCCACTCCGGTATGTGGTCAGCCTCTCACTAACTCCAGCCTGCCCCACCCCCACCCCCCCAAATCCAGAGCTGCCCCTGTCTGGGCTAGGTGCTGCTGATGGGCTGTGTCATCTGAAACAGAAGTGACTCATTCTGGGAACTCATTCTGGGAACGGTTAGCTGTAGCATTAGGATTGACTTTTGAGGTCATCCAGTCCGGCCTGTTCACAGTGAGGAAGCAGGAACCAGAGAGGGGCTGACTTGCCCAGCGTCACAGAAACCGAGCCAATACTCCCAACCCCTTGGTCCCTTAAGTCCTGTCCTCTTCCGTCTCCATCACAAAACCAACAAGGGGACCTGGTAACAGATGGTGTAGGGAGGTCAGCAGTAGCTGCATGTCCCTGAATCAGTTATTGTTTAGTCGTCCTGTGTTCAGGTCCCTGTAGAGATGAAGCCCTCATCTCCTAGGAGGCGATGGAATAAAGGAACACCGTGATCCCCTTGTGCAGTGTGTTACAGCCTGCAAAGTCCTTTTCCAAGTCCCACAATACAGCCAGAGCAGGAAGCATTATCCCTATTTTACTGGTGCCCAGGAAACTAGTCCCCAGAGAGGTTCCGTGACTTAGCTGGGGTTGTGTGGCAGGAGAGCATCAGAGGAAAGTTTGAAGGCTGGCCTGGTTGACTGCAAGTCCATTGCGCTTTCCATCACCAGCTGCCATACCCAGCTGGGTGGGAATGGAAGGAGGGTAGCAACAAGCTCTCAATAACTTTTAAGGGAAGCTCTGACCTGAGGGAACTGCTTGCTTGGATTGTTATGATGTCATCACTTGCCTTTCTCTCTTGAGACCAGGAATTTATAAACTTGGTATTTGGGACCTGACGTGGGCCTTGAAGAGCAGGAGTTGGGAGGCTGGGGCCACCAGCACCTCCTGGACAGAGGATGCTGAGGGGTGGTCCAGCAGGGGTCCAGAGAAGAGAAGCCCACCTTAGTGGCAGTGGGATGATTGGGGCAGGAAAGGGGGGTGGTGCACCTCTTCCCTGGAGCACACGCTCATCCCTGTGGGACCCTCAGTAACAGCCGGGCCTTCACTGTCTACCCTCCCGAAGTAGGGCCTCTGATGCTTGCAGCCAAGCCAGCAGTCACTCTGTCCTTCCAGTGCCCCTGGGACCCTCACTTCCCAGCTCTGTTCCAGTTGTTTCTGGGTTTCCTTCAGACCTCTTTGCCTACCCACCCTCCAAAAAAGGTTGCGAGGGGAAACATGTTACAACGCCAGAGTGGCTGCCTCAGCTGTATGGTGGGGAACCGGGGCTGCGCCAGGTCAGGAGCGAGGCTTTCACGTTCTACCCCCACCTCCCTATGTCCCTTCACTCACTGCCTCTCACCCCGTCCCCTCCCTCACCGATGGGAATAGCAGGGGATTTCTCTTTCCCGAGGAACAGTGTCTTGAGGGCTTAAGCCAGGCTTCGTGGAAACATGGACAGAGGCCTGGACCAGAGTTCGGGGACCCGGGTGGTAGTCCGGCTCTGCCCCGAGCTCACTTTCAGCAGGATGAGCAGGTCACTTTTGAATTCCATGCCTCAGTTTCCTCATCTGTAAAAGCAGTGGATTGGAGCAAATGGTCCCAAAAGGTCGCTCCAGAAGCTGAGTCTATGAAAGCAGCCCCACCCCCATGGCCTACAGTGAAGAACATTCCCACACAACCCAAAATAGGAGTCAGGAAATGGAAGTGTGCAGTGGGTACCCAGGCTTGGCTCAGAGTGTGGCTTCACTGGCCTTTACCTCTGGGGCCTGTGTCTCGCGTCTCTTTCCTGTTAACCTTGGAGTTCCCCTGGATGGGGTCTCTCTGCCTAGAGAGGTCCTCTGTTTTGGCCGCCCTCAGCCTTTTGTGGCAGTGCCGCCTAGTGTTCAGAGTACCAGCTCTGGGTTCCATTTCCCCATCACGGGGTAGAGCTGGTGCCTACCCCCTGTGGTTGCTGTGGGTTGCATGAGCGCATGCATGTGATGCACTTAGCCCAGGAGCCTAGTCCTGGGTGCAGAGTAAACTTGCTGCTGTAGCACTTGTCATCCCTGCATGGAAATGAGATGGGGAGGGCAGCGGCTGTTGCCTGAGAAGTGCGGAAGTTGAAACCAGAGAGGTAGCCAAGTGCACACCCCACGTCTACACGTGTCCCCCCTTCTTCTCCTTCTCCTCCTACATCACTGTCAACCTCGTTCCTCCACCCGCCTCTGCAATTCCCACATCAGGACACTGACTCCATTTCATGCATGGCCACATGTTTGGCTGTGGGGCAGCCCCACTCCTGAAAATAAAAGCCAAAGATGCCGGGATTCAGGGTCCAGGGTCGTGGATGGGCGAGCAGGGTGGTGCTGGCAGAAGCCCCTCCCACCCAACCTGCTGCTTCACGCAGAAGCTGTTTGCCTTCGGTGCTGGGCTGAGCAAGCAGCTGGGGCTCTTACATGAAATGGCTTCCACCTTTGGCACCCAGACAGCCAGAGCCCTGCGAGAGCCGGCTGTGTTTGCACAGAGGCTGGCAGGTTTGAGGAGAGGGGAGGGGAGGCCAGGTATCTGCATCTGCTCAGGAAAATAGGGCTTCTCCCTGCCCGGGCTTTTGATGGCTTTCCCCTGACTTTGCCCTGCATTGGTTGTCAACAACCAATCTGACTTCTGATTTTGGGAACAGGGAGGATTCCTCTGCACACACACAGACATACACACATGTGCACACATGCACGCGCACGCACACACACAACCCTTTCTTTCCAAAGTGGCCCACGGCACCATTCCAAACCTTACTCTTTTGCGCTCAAAGGAAGCGGCTGCTGGTTCAGACCTGAGTTTGGAACTGCTTTGATAAGCAGCCCTTTCGAGGGCCGTCCTCACTGGAGCACTTACTCTGCCAAGTGAGTCTTCTGTGGCTTCAGACCTCACACATCACTGTTCTCACAGCTTCCTTTTGTGTCGGATGCGAATCTTCCCTCTTTTTTTTTTTTAATATTTATTTCTTTATTTTATTTTGGCTGCGCCCTGTCTTAGTTGCAGCATGCAGGCATGCAGGCTCTTAGTTGCGGCATGCAGGATCTGGTTCCCTGACCAGACATAGAACCTGAGCCCCCTACATTGGGAGCACAGAGTCTTACCCACTGGGCCACCAGGGAAGTCCCCCGAATCTTCCCTCTTACACACAGATCTGTGTGCCTGTATTTGGTTTGTTTGTTTTCCTGTTTGATTCCATTTTACAAGGAAGCATGGCTTTTGGAATTGGTTGCCCAGTTTGGGACTTAATAATATGCATGGGACTTAAGAAAAGCACCTTTTCTGCTTAAGAGCACAAGCCTTGACTTTCTTAGGTGTGTCTGGCTGTGAGGGCGAGGGACCGGAGGTCACGGGTTACCATGGCCTCTGTGGTCCTGTTGCCTCCTTGATGGCTGCGTGTTCTGGATAGACTGGGGAGAGCCGTGTGGAGAAGTTTCGGGAAGCTACATGTTTTTGTTTGGTGTTCCTGCCTCCCCCTGGGTGGAGTCAGGGGAACTTTATTTGGATCACCGCAGGTCTTTTCAACCCAAAACTTTCAGAAACCGTCTTTTTTCCTCCTACCTACAGAAGAGCACTGACTTCATGGTTTGGGGGCTTGAAAATCTGAGGAAGAGTCTATTGGACCCAGGTTCACCCAGCGATAATTGTTTGCAACTGAGGGAATTCAGGAGACCACAAGCACTAATCTAAACAATAGGGTTTTTTTTAATTTATGTTTTTAAAGTCTGACTGCAGATCACTTGCCCGTTTCATTCTGTGGAAAAAGTATTGCTGGTCCAGGGACATGTTCATTTTCCATCAAATGATGGCAGGCAGCTGTGGAAAGCAGCATCCTGTCTCCAGATGAGATAATTTTATTTTAATTACATCCATCCAGTAATTCCTCCCCTCCACCAAAAAAAAAAATACTGAGTTCTGGATAGTTTTTAATTACTACATGCTGTCATCCTTGACTGGCGGGTCTGAACATTTTGGGGGTATCCCATGAAATCAATGGGACCTGCCTCCAGAAACATGCAGTCCCTGTTTCTTTGCTTTTTTCTCCAGAGACCCATGGACCTCCCCATATCAAACAACCCAAATTGATTTTTGTCCCTTGGTGTCCAGGCAACCCCTGCTCTGTCCTGAGTCCCCCACTTCTGCCATGAGATGTGGGTTGCCTCACTGCTCTCTGGGACTGCGTAGGGGAGCTGGGGGGACTTTGAGGAGGGCATTAGAGAGCCCTAAGTTCCCCAAGGACCAAGAGCTGCCCTGACTGGAGCGCTGGCTGCCCCACCCACCCTTGCCCTCACTCCCAGCTTAATCCTCACCCAAGGAGTGGCTTGGACTCGAGATTAATTTAAGGAGTGTTCTGTATTCCTAGCCCTGGAGTTTGAGTGATTTGTCTTTGCTGGGAATACCCAATGGAAACTAGAAGTCTCGGCCAACCTTCCCTGGCCTTGCCTCTGAGGACCTTGGAAAGGGAGAGGCATCTCTCAGGGGTCGTTGGAGACTCCCCTGAGTCGTGATGTACAACCTGGCTAAGTAGTGGGGAGGAGGAAGCCTGCTGACTTGGAGGAGAGGGGCCAGATCTCTCTGATTCCAGAGACGATCCCTGGGTGGAGAGGTGTGTGGACTATTGACGCGGAGAAAGTCAGTAAGTCCTTTTGTTCAGTCCTCTTGCCAAACATTGTGCAAGGGAGCATACTGGCTGTGTTAGGGAAGTCACCCTCCACAGCTTTCCTGCTACACTTTCAAGGACCCAGTATTCACCTCTCAGACCCAGGCAGATGGGGGCCATGACTTCTACCAAACCCCTGCCTCCAGACTGCTGGGAGGAGGCCCCTTTTCCTCCCAGTCTGAGCTGCATGTCAGTGTCTAAGGGCAGAAACGACACATGTGGATCGTAGGAGAAAATCCTTGACTGGGGGTTAAAGATACAAGAAAGTAAATTAGACCATTTTAGTGAATTAAAAACAGATTTCTATAACATTTTAGTTTTAATTTATCTTTAAAGTTAATGTTGATTGAATCAATAGCATGGTAAGTGGTACCATTGCTTTATTAAAGTTTTTAATGAAAGATCGGCAAAATTATGCATAGTTGCACATCCACTGCTTTTCAACTCAATAGAAGTTTGGAGTGTGTGTGTGTGTTAATTGAAGTATGATTGATATACAACATTCCTTTAGTTTCTGGTGTGTAACATGATTTGACATTTGTACATGTTGCAAAATGATCACCAAAGTAAGTCTTAGCTACCATCTGTCACCATACAAAGTTACAGAATTTTTTTTTTTAAATGAGAGCAGCTTTCAAATTTGCAAAACAATATCACTGACTATAGTTATCATGCTGTACATCAAATCACCATGACCTTTTCATTTTATAACTGCACATTTGTACCTCTGGATCCCCTTTACCCATGTCACCCACCTCCCCAGCCTTCCTCCCCTCTGGCAACCACCAGTCTTGTTCTCTGTGTCTATGGGTTGGGTTTGGTTTGGTTCACTCATTTGTTTTCAGATTTCACTTAGCATAATAATACCCTCCAGGTCCATCCATGTTGTCACAAATGGCATAATTTCTTTCTTTTTTATGGCTGAGTAATATTCCATTGTATGTATACACCACATCTTCTTTGTCCATTTATCTATGGGTGGACATTTAGGTTGTTTTCATATCTTGGCTATTGTAAATAGTGCTGCAGTGAACATAGGGGTGCAGGTATCTTTTTGAATTAGTGTTTTCATGTTCTTTGGATATGTAACCAGAAGTGAGATTTCTGGATCACATGGTTGTTCTATTTTTAATGTTCTGAGGAACCTCCATACTCTTTTTCCATGCTGGCTGCACCAAATTACATTTTCACCAAGACTGCACAAGTTTCCCTTTCTCCACATCCTCATCAGCACTTGTTGATTGCTGTCCTTTGGATAATAGCCATTCTGACAGGTGTAACGTGATGTCTGGTTGTGGTTTTGATTTGCACTTCCCTGATAATTAGTGATGTTGAGCATCTTTTCCTGTGCCTGTTGGCTATCTGTACATCTTCTTTGGGAAGTTTGGCATTTCTAAAGATAGTTTGCTATAGACTGTACCTCTCCAAATTCATATGTTAAATCCTAAAGTCCAATGCAGTGGTATTTGGAGGCAGGGCCTTTTGGGGAGTGATTAGGTCATGAGGATGGAGCCTTGATCTTGGATTTTTCCCCAGTCCACGGTACTTTGTTATAGCAGCCCAAATGGACTAAGACATAGTTATTTACCGGTCCGAATCAAAAACACCTCTTCCCTTCCTGATGAACAGTTACAGTGTGCCCCTCACATCCATGCCCCAATCTGATGCCCCAAACCCTCAGCAGAATGTGCCCTCCAGGGACAGGAAACCGTCCCCCTAAGACTCTTCCTCCTGCTCACCCTGATGCACTGTAAGCGCCTTCTTTTGATGAGGGGGCCATGGATTTCAGTCTATCACTATTATGCTTAAACGTTTTAAAGCCTCCTTTCTACAAGGCTGGGGAAATCGTCCCACATTGTACTTTTTCCCCCCTTCAATCCACTTATAGCCCTGACTCCCCAAGACAGATAACCCTTAAGAGACCAGAAAACTCATTTCAGCTAGAAATTAGATTCTCTTCCCGTTCTGGGAGAGGGACCCTTGCTGTGGAGAACTGGCACGATCCATGTGTTACAGGTGCCTCCGGGGGCGGTGACACGGGCCTGCAGTGATGCCCTCTCGTTCCCTTTGTCCTCTGCTGGCAGGATGGTGCTGTGGGGGGAGGGCAAAGGCCCTGGGTCGCACCTTGGGGCCATTCCTATAAGGGATGCAAGGCCAGTGGCCAGTGGGCAGCTGCAGCAGTGTCTGTACTTGCCAGGCTTGCAGCAGTGGCAAAGCGAGGACGAGAAGAAAATGTACCAAGTTATCCTGGAGAATCTGTTTCCCAGAGCAGTGCTGTGTCCGCAGTCAATTTCTGGCCAGTGCAGAGTGTAGACAGAGCTCTCCAGCCAGAGGCCAGCAGGAGGATTCACAGGCTCTCTCTAGACTCTGTCCATCAGACAGCTCCCCCAGAGAGAGGCCAGACTCCGATGGCACCTGCAGGCCAGGTGGCTGTGGCGGGTGCCTTCCTGTCGTGAGAAAGTAGGTCCTCTCCTCTTATATGTGGGCTCTCTTGGGGCCCTTAAGGATAGAAGATGCTGCTTTTGAAATGGGATTAGAAATGACTAGGAAGGAGAAAGGACAAAAGCGAAAAAGTCCAGCGCTGAAATTAACAAAACAAATCAAAAAGACTGAGTTTAGCAAAATGATGGAGAATTTGGGCTTTGCAGTCAGACTCTTCCGAGTCCAGGTTGTCATTCAGTCACCTATTTACCATGTGATCTCAAGACAAGCTACTGAACTTCCGTGCCTCAGACTTCTCACCTGAAAAACAGAAGTTAATATTACCTACCTGGTGGGTCTATTGAGAAAATGTAATGAGTCAGGTGAAGTGCTTCAGGTGGGCCGGGGGACACAGCAGAGAGTGGAGGGCTTGCTGTCTAATCATTGAGACTAAAATGAAGAGGGGATCAGAGCAGAGGAATGGGGCAAGGGGCAAGGGGCATCTCCCACCACTTGGGGCCATATGAGCAAGTGGTAACCAGTTCTACAGATGGAATGAGAGCTGGCTGGTCAGTGTGGCTAAAGTGTATCAGCAAGAGTGTGTGTGTGTGAGAGAGAGAGAAAGAGAGAGAGGGAGATCACCAGGCATCTTAGTGAGGCGTACACAATGGAAAACACAACACAATATTCTGGATTTTAAAGCAAAACATCCCCAAAACAATCCCCCACATCAGATGATTTTGGTTAAGATCAGAATGCATGCTTTCAGCAGAAAATGGATTTATGGGCTGGCTGATGTCTGCTACACGTCTGGTGAGCAGGCAGTGGAAACTTAAAATGAGATTTCTTGTTTAGAAGGAGGTTACCTTGGCCGGAGGCCTCCCTCCCAATCTCTCAGCCCCAAACCACTTAACACCAGCACCTCGTATTAGCTGAAACTTTTCTCCTCTTAGGCAGAATAAGGGCTCTGGTGTTCAAGTGATGCTGGCTCAGTCCTCAGAAGGGAGGATTTCTCAAGTCTTGAATTTATTCAGACCAGGTCATTGCCTAGTTTCCATAAAGGTGTGCTGAGAAAAAGCTTACAAAGCCCCTCATCCTCGGTCACACCCCAGAGAGGGGACCAAGCTACCTCCCTTCCTCCAGGGGTGAGACAGGCAGTGGAGTAACTGACCTCTGCCTGGCGCGTGCTATGCCTGTGACAGAGGGAGCGAGCTGACAGCTGAGTCACTGCATGTCTGCTCTGTGACCATGGGCAGGTTACTTTGTGTCTCTGAGCCTGTTTGCTCATCTCAAGTTGAATTGATCGGAACTACCTGGAAGGGTATAAGGCCATCCCACCAGCATCCTCAGATTTAAAAATGGCAACAGGATCTAACAGTAGGACTCAAGTCTCCCATCAGTCCTGTTCTCCCCGGCCAGTCTCCCAGGGGAGATTTCCAGGGAATGTTCCCTGTTAGCAAACTGATCACAGTTGCCCGAAAGAGGCCAGCAGAGCACGATGGTGGCACCCATCGGCTGTAGCTATTGAGCTGCCTCCCCACGTCCACCCAGGAGGCCCCCGGGAGCATCAGCATCACCGGGAAGGAGGCCGAGGGGTCCTCAGGCAGGCTGAGCCTGCTCTCAGGAGCCCTGGGCAGAGTTACTTCTTCAGACTTATCCTACAATTTCGATTTTTTTTTTTTTATGTTGAGTTATTTAGGTGGTGGGGTAGGTACCACAACCTTTTCAGTGTTTAGGGCACTAAAGAGCAGAAGTCTGCCTCCCTGAGGTCCTGGCTTTGCGGGGGGCGGGAGGGGTGGTTGTTGCTTTTCAGACCTCCATCTCCAAGGTGCTGCCTTGCGTAAAAGAGCAACACAGAGCGTCAGGGACCCTTTATGACCCAGGGGGATTGTTCGGGGAAGGACGGGTTGACTTGTTGTTAGAAGGGCAGATTCCTGGGGGGAGGCAGCAAGTTGATGACTCTCCTTAGGCCTCATGTTCCTTAAGTGGGTAATGAAGATACAAGGTCGTTGGGAGCAATAACAAGATATTTAACGTAAAGCTGTTTATCGTGACATCACAGCAAGAGCTCAGCTGTCAGCTTCTGCCGCTGTTGTGTGGTTATGATTACCTGAGGAGCTACCTCTCCTTTGAATTTTTCAGAGGTTTAGGTGGTCCTAAGCATTCACATTCATCCACATCGTGTTGCTTCAGTTCTGCAAAGCCGCATCATAGGGCATTACTCCAAGCTGAAATTTTACCACTAGGCTTCCTCCCTTTCTGAAGGTGAAATAGTGGACTTATCTTTCCATCTGTCTACAGAATGCCCATTTCAGAGATTTCCCCGGTTTGGGAAAGGTGGGGGAGGGAGGTACCACTTTGGGGCTTTGCTGGAAATGGCCCATAAGGATGTCCAGTCGGCAGAGGCCCCTCTTGTGGAATCTGCCCCAGAGGCACCTTTCCTTCAGCGCTTGCCTCTTGCTTCCCAAAAGGGATGGGTTGCTCTCATGGAGAACTTATGGACACCTTGAGGTCAGGTCCCGGAGGGCACAGAGCCAAAGTCACCATTGCTTCTGTGTAGACACCGTGGGAAGCAAAGAAAGGAAGACAGAGCTGGCCCTGAAGGGTGCATTTCGCCTGGTGGGACCCGCTGAGGCCACCACCTCTCCCATTCTCAACGGAGTGGGGAGGGGAGAGAGAGAACAGACCCAAAGGAGGAGTCAGTGGTCATTCCCTCCCTTGGCCCTAGCCTCAGGCAGCATTGATGCCATGAATCAGAATCGTCTAGCTAGCAGGCAGGGGAAGGTCTAGGTCAGAGCATCCTGCCAAATTCAGCATGTCCAGACCAGACCTCTTGTCCCCCTAGAAGAGTCCTTGAGGGTTCCCACTCTTCCTGTTCAGCTGGCAGGGAGGGAGCACAGTGTTGGGAGGAGTGTGGCTCTGAGCTGCTGGCTCAGAGTCAGCTCTGCCTCTTGCTGGCTATGTCTTTTTGAGCGAGTTGCTTAACCTCTCCGTTTCATCTATGAGGTGTGACAAGCAGATTAAATGAGATGTACATAAATCACCTCCCGTGTTGCAGGACACGCGTGAGTACACATAAATAGTGACTGCTACTATTATTATATTATTTTCCTTTCCCTAGCCTCTGGAGGAGTTACTAATGGACAGAAAAGCCTGCCACAATCACATCAACCGTAACTCTAGATAACCTACAAGGTCATTCACCATCAGCCTCTGCACATGTTCGATTTTTTTTTTAAATGTTGTTTTCCTAGAGTTTGGGGTGATTTGAGGAAGAGTCCACTTCTGTGCACAACGGCAGCCTGTCCTAGGGAGAGCACAGGCTGCAGGAATTGGGGAAGTTTTTGCCAAGAGCGCCCTGCTGCAGGGGCTGCCTGAGTCGTTTTGGCGTCTGAGGAAGGAGGGTTCACTGAGTGAGTCTGTGGGTGGAGGTGCGTGGAGAAGCCAAATGCAGGTTCTGACTCGAGCATTTACTATGACTTCCCCGCTCAGAGGGTTCAAGAGGGCGTTGTCCAGCCAGTATGTCTTTCTTACCTCTTGCTTCCTTCCTGCTTACCTGTCCTGTATCCTCCCCCTTACCTGTCACCATGCAGCAGCCAAGGTGGTCCTCAGCCCCAGTCCCCCTGGCTTTCCAGTGCCGGCAGGAGCCCTGTGCCCAGGGGAGGTTCACGTCCCTGCTCTGTGGCTTCGTGCCCTTTGGCACTGGCGTTTCGAAAGCTGGTCTCTGAGTTCTGAACCCCCAGAGAGAGCTTTTCCATGTCCTCCCAATTGTTCAGTGTTTAAATGAAAGCCTTAGAGCAGTGGTTCTCAAACTCAAGTGGGCATGGGGATCATCTGGGAGCGCTTGTTGAGACATAGGTTGCTGGGGCTTCCTTGGTAGTCCCGTGGTTAAGACTCCGCGCTTCCACTGCAGGGGGCTCGGGTTTGATCCCTGGTCCAGGAGCTAAGACCCCACATGCCGCGTGGCTTGGCCAAAAAAAAAAAACACACACACGCACACAGATCGCTGCGCCTCACCTCACTTGGGTTTCTAATCGAATACGTCCAGGATACGGACAGCGAGTTTGCACATCAGACAAGTTTCCAGGTGATGCTGCTGCTGCAGCTGGTCTGGGGACCACGGATTGAGAGCCGCCAGCCTGGAAAAAAGTCTCCCAGTGGCCTTTGAGGATACAGGCTTCTGTAGATTTGCAGCTCAGCAGAAGCCCCAAGGGGACGAGGTGGCCCCTAGGATGCTCATCCTCACTGGGAAGGTTCTCCAGGACTGTGATCTCTGGGGCTTTTCCATTCGTCTCCAATAAAACTAAAGCTAGTAATGTGCCCTGGTTGGCATCTTTCAGTTCTGCCATGAACTAACAGTTTACTTGTGATCCTTAAGGAAAGCGCGTCATGGCAGTTTTTTTCCTATCAGCGTGGAGTTTGGTTTTTGCTGCTGTTATCCTGTGTGGTGGGCCTGGAGAAGGCAGGACTCAGAGACCTCTGCTCCTGCCCAAGTGCTCTGTCCTTCCAGAGACACCAGCTCCGGGGAGGAGAGTGCCAGGAGAGGGTGAGACAAGCGGTGGGGAGCTGGCTCCTGTTTGCTCTTGCCGGCAGTGCCCGGCCCAGGCTCCTGACTGTGAATCAGCCCATCAAGGCTTGGCATGCCATGCTGAGCCCGGGTTGCCATGGAGATGGGTGAGGCTGGAGCCCACAGGTCTAGGTGGCCTGACTTGTTTTTAAAGGCCGTGTGAACACAGAGGCCCTTATCTGCACACCCGAGGCTCCTTCAAGCGTGAGTTGTGGGGCATCTTGCATCCTTGGGGTTCAGCCTCTTGTGACCTCCCAGGTGCCGGGGGCAACTATGCTGAGGTCTCCCAAGCCCAGTACATTAACAAAAAAAAAATCCAGGGTGGGGACTTCCCTGGCAGTCCAGTGGTTAAGACTTTGCCTTCCAGTGCAGGTGAGGTGTGGGTTCGATCCCTGGTCAGGGAGCTAAAATCCCACATGCCTTGAAAAACCAAAACATAAGAAACAGAAGTAATATTGTAACAAATTCAATAAAGACATTAAAAATGGTCCACATCAAAAAAAAAATCTTTAAAAAAACAAAAACAAGCAAAAACATCCAGGGCTGATACAGATTTTACCAAAGGAGGGAAGTAGAAAGGTCAGATCCCCTCCCTCTCTGTGATCCACTCCTTTAATAACTGCTTTCTGCAGAGTTAATTCGCTCATGGAAACAGCCTCAGATCCCAGGAAGCACAGAGGCCTCCACTCTTAGCAACCGTCCCCAATCCTTCCCGCCCCACTTCTTTCCAGCCCATCCTGCCCGGTCCTAGTGGAGCTCTGGGAGGTGTCTCCCCACCCCTCCACCACCACACTCACACAGACTCACAGAAGACAGACCCCCACTATCCTCAGTGGCCCTGCGCCCACCCAGCCGCCTTCTCAGATCAGAAGAGGACACACAGCTGAGGCCGCTGAGTGCCGTGAATCGCCCCACTGTGGTCTTCGTGTCGTTCCCAAGATTTACCCACTGTCGTCATCATTATTTTCCGCACAGAATCTGGCTGGTTCTAGCAATCACAGTTTTTAGAGTGTTTAACATGTATCACTTCATTTAATCTTCACCTTCAACCTGGGTCAAAGGCAGGAAGGTATCAAACTCTTTTTTTTTTTACATATGGAAACTCTTAAGGTTCGGAGAAGCAAAGGAGAGAGCTTTGTGTCACGCAGCTCCTGGGTGGCAGCACCAGAATTAGCCCCAGAGGCCACGCCGTCCACGTGTGCAGCCATTCTCGGCAGAGGTGTGTGTTCTCCTGGGAGCACTCGTATGTGTTTAGAACTCCACCAGGTGATTCTCACAGCACTCTGGGGCTGGCACTGGCGTGCAAGTGGGCGGACAGAGCCAGGGCCCCCCCGATCCTTCCATCATGCCTCCTGTCCCTCACTGAAAAGTCTGCCGCCTCTCTGACCATGACCACAGGCTCACCAAAGTCACCAAATAGCCAGGGCTTCACAGAAGGACAGCGGGACGTAGGAAGAAAGCACTGCCCTCTCCCCTGACCCCCTCCTGTCACCACCGCCCACCTCCAGCCGCTCCCAGCGTGGCACGTGGGACCCCTGCAGTCTGAGGTCGGCCTCAAAGGAAACTGCTTATGGAGAATGATCTGCCCAGCACTTCCGGGGCTGAGACAGCTGGATGAAGAAAGCGTCCATGAGTACTTTGTCCTTTTAAAAAATGTGTGACCAGTCAAGTCACACAAGTCAAGACGGAGGGGACTGCGAGGAAAGAGGGCCAGCCAAGACCACCCAGTGTGTTTGCCTTGGGAGGACTTTTCTCTGAAGTGGGGTTTGTCCCACAAGGAGACATGGTTTCTTCCACCTGAGGGATGGGATGCAGGGTCACACACACACACAAACACACACGCGCTGAAACCTCCTCTTGCAGCAGCCGGTTGTGCTTTTCCTCCGTATCACCTCCTCGTCACCTCCCCGTCTTTCTGCAAGCTTGCTTCAGGTGTTTCCATCGGTAGGTAGGGCTGCTGTTCACAAATACCTGCTCAGGTTCTAGTTGGAACCAGCTTTGCAAACTTGGCAGGGGGTCCAGAGAAGCCAGGTGCCCCTAAGCAATACTGTGCTTTGGATTTGTTTTCAGTTCTGTTGGAGACGTGTCTCTAACCCCAGGTGTGTTGTTTTATTATAAGATTTCTGGGCCTGTCCCTATAGATCTGGGTGTGACTCACTGAAATCCCCATCTTTGCGTGGGTGCCCTGGACGCGTTGTGCTTTCAGCACCAAGAGAGGAAGGGACAGGAAACTGTTCTCTGAGGGCCTGGTCCTGCGGCAGGGCTGGGCTTTCACACCTCCTAAAGCTGGCATACGCCCCAGGCAACTGGGTTACCTGTGTGCTTGTCGAGGACTGAAGGGTCTAACTGGACAGGGCGGCATGGACTTTTTATAAACTCATTTTCCAAAAGACTTGATGTGGATTTGCCCCTAAATCTCGTCGTGACATTTATCACATACCCTCGTGGCTCTTTCTCAGTATTTATTCTGGGCAAGTAGTTGTTCTTTGTAGTTTCTGACCCTTGTTGTGAGATGTTGGAAGATGGGTCTAGATGAGAAGTCCAAGGTTAGAGGACCCAGGAGAGGAAGTTCCGGTGGGCTTCAGAGCTTCTCTTTCATTGACGTCATACAATGACTGTTCGGTCCCAAGTATGGATGGGGCAGGGGAGCTACTGAAATGACTAAGTCACCCTGCCCTCCAGGAGAGTGTAGACAGGAAGGAAGGGAGGGTGGAAGCTGGGGAGGACCAGTGCAGAGCCAGGGTCGCATTTCCTGCGGAGGAAGCTGAGGATGTCTTGGTGGGGAAGCAGCTGGACTTGGTGGCTGGGATGGCCTCCCAGGAGGAGGGGCTGCACGAGACTTATTTGGGAAACTTTGAGCGATTCCACCTAAAGAGCAGAGGAGGAGGAGGCAGGGTTCAATGGTGTCATTGCTCAGAGATCCAAAAGTATGAGGACAGAGTAGAAGCCTTAACACTTGGTGACAGCCCAAGCCATCTGAGCCTTTCAGAGAAACAGCCACCATCCTGCATGAAATGCAGGAGGTAGAGGAGGGCAGAGGGCCCTGCGGGGACTCCTTACTAAGGACTCGGGGGTAGGTTAGCTACAGGCTCAGGAGTTAAAGCACAGAGCAGCCCGGAGGAGCAGTATGGTTGGAGGAAGAGAGGGTTTGTTTTCTGTTTGGTTTTTCCTTTAGGATAGACAGACTTGCCTGGGTATATTGACAAAAAGTGAAACAGTGGCCAAGACAGACAACAGAGGCAGGAAAGAGGTGGATTAATGGAACAGGTTCTTGAAGGAGACAGGAAGCTTTGAAGGAGAGGCCCTACCATGCATGCACACACACACACACACACACACACACACACACAGTTTTAGAACAGCTTTAGATCTACAGAAAAGTTGCAAAGATACTACAGAGAGTTTCCGTGTACGCCTCCCTGTCTCCCCTCTTGTTCACAGCTTATATTCCCAGTGTACATTTGTCACGGCAGAAACCAGCATTGGTACATTACTCTTAACTAGACTTACTCGGATTTCACCTGTTTTTCCAGTCCTGTCCCCTTTCTGTTCCAGGATCCCACCCACAATACCATGTGACGGGTGTTCTATCTCCTCTGTCTCCTCTAGTCTGTGACAGTTTCTGTCTTTTCTCATTTTTCGCCCTGACAGCTTTGAAACATTCTGGTCAAGTATTTTGTAGAATGTTAACCTCAGGTTAGGTTTGTTTCGTGTTTTTCTCCTTGCCCCTCTTCTAAGAAGAAAACAAGCATGCATCAGGAAATAAGGAAATCTCCAATAAAACCATAAGGAAAACTCTCCTTTTTCCCTGCACTATCAAATGGTTTCTGGCCCAAAAGTGGAATGTGTCCCTTTGGCTTTTGTTGGAAAGCAGTAACCAGGCCGACAGGGCAGAGCCTGGGGCTGGGAGTGGACGGGCTCTACCTTCTATTTCCATCCCTATCAGACCAGTTGGTGATGGCGGGCAGGTCACTGCCCTCTTTCAGGGACCCCATGAGCAGGAAATTGTCTGAGTATCCACGCCCAGTGTACTCCAGTCCTGCCATGATGGGTAAGATACAGCCGTGGCATCGGTGTGGCCGACATTCCTGCCGTGAGCTGTTCATAGCGGGAGGGAACCATCCACTTCTTGGCCCCCCGGATTCCTATGCCCTTGTTTTATGGAGTCCTTCAATAACTTGCTGGCACTTTTTTTTTTAATTGAAGTATAGTTGATTTACAATGTTGTATTAGTTTCTGGTGTACGGTGAAGTGATTCAGTTATACATATATATATATATTCTTTTTCATATTCTTTTCCAACATGGTTTATTACAGGATATTTTTTTAAATTATTTATTTGTTTGTTTAATTGGCTGTGTTGGGTCTTTTTTTGCTGTGTGCGGGCTTTCTTTCGTTGCGGCGAGTGGGGGCTACTCTTCATTGTGGTGCGCGGGGCTCCTCATTGCCGTGGCTTCTCTTGTTGCGGAGCACGGGCTCTAGGCGTGTGGGCTTCAGTAGTTGCAGCACGTAGATGGGCTCAATAGTTGTGGCTCACAGGCTTAGTTGCTCCACAGGATGTGGGATCTTCCCAGACCAGGGACTGAACCTGTGTCCCCTGCACTGGCAGGCGGATTCTCAACCACTGTGCCACCAGGGAAGCCCGTACAGGATATTGAATATAGTTCCCTGTGCTATACAGTAAGACCTTGTTGTTTATCTAGTTTATTTATAGTAGTTTGTATCTGCTCATCCCAAACTCCTAATTTATTCCTCCCCCATCCCTTTTTCCCTTTGGTAACTGTAAGTTTGTTTCCTGTGTCTGTGAGTCTGTTTGTGTTTCATAAATAAGCTCATCTGTGTCATTTTAGATTCCACGTGTAAGTGATAACATGGTATTTGTCTTTCTCTGTCTGACTTACTTCACTTAGTATGATCATCTCTAGGTCCACCCATGTTGCTGCAAATGGAACTATTTCATTCTTTTTCATGGCCGAGTAATATTCCATTGTATATATGTACCACATCTTCTTTATCCACATTCATCTGTCGTTGGACATTTAGATTGCTTCCATGCCCTGGCTGTTGTGAATAGTGCTGCTGTGAACACTGGGGTGGCACCCTTTTCTAAAGGTTAAAGCTCTTTTTCTGGTCATTCCCATTTGGTTTCTCCTAGCTGAGGGCAAGAGCCAGGTGGAGGCCTGGGGAGGCCCTCTGTGCACACCAAAAAGTGGGCCCTCCTGGGAAGTGCTCTGAACTCCCTGGATAGCACTGCCTGCACGGCCGGGAAGGCCACTATTTTTTTTTTTTTTTCTTTTTTGGAGGGTACACCAAGTTCAATCATCTGTTTTTATACACATATCCCCGTATTCCCTCCCTCCCTTGACTCCCCCCCCCCCACCCTCCCTCAAGTCCCCTGTGACCTCCAGCCAACTGAAGCAATTTCTCCAGTAGCATTACAGAAAATGGGGCAGCTGTTGGCAGCATTGCCTCAGGCCAGTTAACTCAGAAATTCAGTCAAAACAGGCAGCAGGGTTCATTTCTCTGTGATTTTTGGTGAACCAAGTCCCCCAGTCCCGCCCCTGACCTCCCTTCCTCCTGGGTTTCTTGAACCTTCCTCCTTGCTTATGGTGAGTTTTTAGGCATAAGAAACTGACATCTATTACTGCTTTTTCCACTTCTGCAGAGACAGCCGCTTTTCTTCCCTCCTGATGTTAGGTTTGCCATGGGGTCCAAATGTAGTGGAACCCTGGACTCCTCTCCTGCATCTGGCCTTGTCCTTGACCAGGGTGGGACCTTCTGGGTCCAGTTCTCCACACAGTGTTCTTCTTGCTACCTGTGCATGTGGAGCAGGTAGACAAGTGGCTCAGGATCCTTGAAACTGAAAATGGAAGTTTCATTTGGGTGCCATACCCGTGCGTGGAATCATTCCCAAAGAGACCTAGCTCCTGCCCTAACAAGCAGAGTGGGTAGAGTGGAGCCATCATCATTTTTTTTTTCAGAACCACTATCTTTACGTCATCATCTTTTGTAACTTTGTTCTTTCGAATGGGATTGTTTTTATTCTTTTTGTGGTGACTCGTTTAAGAATTTCCCTGGCAGAGCAAGGTGTGGATGAGTAACTTTATCCACAAGGAGAACCACTGGAGGATAATTCTTGGATAAGTGCAGCCTAGAGCAGAAAGGACAGGAAAGGACACGCCTCTCTTGGGCCCAGGTGCTCTCAGTGACAGCCCCACCAGGATGAGGGCGAGAGGGGAGACTGAGGCCAGGGTTTGTGCTCAGTTCCAACCACAATCTAGGACTACTTGCAAGTTTGTGTGACGCTTCAGCCTCCAGGCTTTTCAGGTTAATGCTTTCATGTCCCCAAAGAAGCCAGTGGTCTCTGTCTTCCATTTTCAGGGGTCTGATTTGGCCTCCTTGTGTTGGGGGTAGTGAAGGGGAAAGTACTACCTTCTTTTTATAACTCTCCAAGACCCCAGGGGAGCTAGGCCAGGGTCTTGGGGCTTAGTCCCCAGTACACAGAGATTTCCCAGCTGGGCCCCTGTTCTAGGCGGTCCTGAGAGTCAGGAGAGCCCAAACTGAACCAGAGCATCCAAGCTTACCACTCCTGTTTGCCAAATGGGAGAACCGAAGTGATAAAACTCTAAGGAATTCCAGACCCTCACTGTGGACACCACTGTGGGTGTAGACAAGGGTTTGTTTTTTTTTTTTGGAGGGGGGGAGGTGGCTACGCTGCACATCGTGTGGGATCTTTGTGCCGCAATTCAGGATCGACCCCGGGCCCCCTGCAGTGGAAGCGCAGAATCCTAACCACTGGACTGGTAGGGAACTCCCTACAGACAGGTTTTAACTCTACTGCAGTCTGAGGTCTTGAGGTCTTGGCCGCCTCTCCCACTGTTGCTGTCTCTACTCTCCACCCAGCATGTCCAAACCCGCTGCAAAGTCATGGGAAGAGGAGAGAAACAGAGAGAAGAGGCCAGTCTGCACTGCAGGCTGTCCTGGCCCTTGGGGCAGAGAACCCAGCTCCCTAAGGAGCAGGGCTCTGACACAGGGCGCCTCTGTTGAGGGCGGGCAGGCGAAACCTGGGACTGGGCGTTGGCCCCGAGCCCACATGCCCTTGTCCAGCCGGCCACCACCCACAGCCTGTGAGTCACTCCGGCAAGCCCTGGTACAGGCCAGCAGAAGGGAGGGGAGCTCAGCTGGCCTGGGAGGGGCCAGGATCGATGCCTCAGTCTTCCCTTACTGGGAGAGTCAGCCCTTTAGGGTCCAGTATCTCAACTTGCCCACCTATGAAATGGGATTTTCACTAAATTATAAGATTGGACAATCCCTTGGAGGTTTCTTGTCTGATGTTTATAAGGATCACTCTTAAAAGGAAGTGTCCACCTAAACCTGGAGTCGGGTGGGTCAGCGTGTAAGGCTTCCCTGTGTGAAGAGGGAGGGGCCGGATGTGGGCGAGGCTTCACTTGAGCAGCCTGGTTTGGTCAGGAATCACAGCTGCCCTCAGAGCCCAGGGGTGTGCCTGCCCTTTGGGCGATTTTTTTTCTTTTCTTTATTGTATGGTACATCTACAGAGGAGTGCAGAAAACACAAGCAGTGTAAAGAATAATTATGAAACGAATATCCGAGCTGCCACCACCCAAGTCAAAGCTCCTCCCGACCCCCCGCAGGGCTGTTCCCTCATCAGAAACCCTGCACTCCCTACAGGCCACCACTCACTTGACCTTATGGTCATCACTTTCTTCTGTTTCTGTTATGATGTATATGCGCCCCTAAACAGTAGTTTTTAACTGTATGGAATCATATTGTGTGTGTTCGGGGCCTTTTGCTTCTTCTGTTTGACATCATGAGATGCACTGGTAGTATTGTGGCTGGTTCATTTTCACTGCTGTGTAATATTCTGTTGTCCACAATGTCTCCATCCCTGTACTGCTGATGGATAATCGTTTATTCCCAACCAGCTGGTATTTTTAGCAAATGGCTTGATCCCCTGCCCCCACCCCCAGCCGCCTGCTGCTATACCAGGTGCCTGGTGAGGGGCAGGGGCCGAGGGTGGCTCACCTGGGGTAGGGTACCGTGCTGTCCCTGGCAGCCAGGCTCACACCTACGTCCTGTGTGTCTTGCAGCTCGCCGGGATCGCAGTCCTTGCCATCGGACTATGGCTCCGATTCGACTCGCAGACCAAGAGCATCTTCGAGCAAGAAAATAATAATTCCAGCTTCTACACGGGTGAGTGGGGGACCTTGCCGCTCCCTCCAGCTGCAGAGAGTCCATGTTGATCCAGGATCTTGGGCTGGGGAGGACTTTTGCTCCAGCCGCATTGCTAGTGGGGTCCCTTTCCAGCCAGCTGTGCTTTTGTGTAGTTGCGCCCGTGCATTTGCATTTGACCGATGTGGTTTCTTTTTCCACGCTGACCAAGCCTGATGTTTGGACCATTCTCTGATGTGAAGTCAGGGCTGCCAAAGCTGCTGCCGCTCTGGAGGGTTTCAGAACCTCTGTTCTTGCCCGTGAATTTCTCTCTGAATTTCATATCTAAGAAGGCTGGTTCATTTCCTTAATTTAAAAAGCTTTCTCCTGGGGACCCAACGAGCCAGGAAAGAAAGGGAACATCTCCCCATGGTTCAGACAGGGGCTCAGAGACCCAGAGGACCTGCCTCCTGGATGGCAGTCAGATTAATACAAGAGACTAGAAGAGGCGCCAGCCCTTCAGACCCCCGCGCCAGGGCACAGGTCATGCGTGTTCGGTCTTATTTGTTTTCTAAAGTGCTTTTGCTTTAGGGCAAAGGCTTCCAGTTTGAACATGAATAGATTTAGCAGGTTTCTTTCTACACACGGGTCCTTTGGCATCTTTTTCTAGCATCATTCTGTCACTTTTACCGGCATATTGCCATGTAAGCACCTCTAACAGGAGTGGGGGTGCTGGGGCCAGTTCCCCAGTTTCTGAGTCAGCTCACAGAACCTGTGGCTCTCCCCTCGCCTGGTTGAAGGATAGGAAACACTTCATTTGCGAGAAACAAAAGCAGCCCCCTATTTTTAGGAGGATGCTGTCATGTCATCAAGCTCAAAGTGTAAGTTTGGTCACTTCCTTTCCACCCACCAAAGAAGTTATTTTTTAAAAAAAGACGGCGCAGACAGTCTGAAGAGCGTTCTCACCCAGACCTTCAGGAAGAGCTCGGTGTTCGGCAGCGCGTGACGCCCACCCGCCTCCCAGCACCTGCCTTGAGCCAATGGGCCGGCAGGCGCCTGGGTCTGGGGATGGCTTCCCTGCCTTCCACTTTTTGGTGGTGATGTTAGTTGGGGTTTTTTGTTTCCCTATTGTCAGAAAGAAAGTGAGGGAAAGAAAAGCACAACACACTTTTTTTTTTAAAACTCCACACGCAGAGTTTTTACGGAGCAGGTTTCCATAGTGCCCTGACTTGTTTTAGCAACAGCATTTTTTTGTGAGTTTTTCGGTGGCTGCGGCTGGCCTGGAATGCCACCCCATGAGCTGGGGCAGTGGGGCCGCGGGGTGGGGGCAGGGCTGAGGGCTGGCCTTGAGCTCTCCACCCCACGTCACAACAGGAAGCTGGGAGACAGCAGAGCTGGGGGCTGGCACGTGCAAGCAGGTGGCATTGACCTAGAGAGAGTCCCTGGCCTCCCCATGCTGTGCAGGTGCCCGGCTCCACACCTCTGGTCCCTCCCAGCAACTGGTATCTGTGTTGTTTTCTAGGACTCTGGCTCATTCTGAGTATTTTTTTTTAATTGGGGTTTAGTTGATTTAAATGTAGTGTTAGTTTCAGGTGTACAGCAAAGTGAATCAGTTATACATATATCCACTCTTTATTATTATTATTTATTTATTTATTTGCCACAAAGCTTGTGACAGCCTCGTTCCCCAACCAGGGATCAAATCTGGGCCCTCGGCGGTGACAGAGTGGAGTCCTAACCACTGGGATGCCAGGGTGGTCCCAGTCTACTCGTTTTTAGATTCTTTTCCCATATAGGCCATTACATAGTATTGAGTAGAGTTCCCTGTGCTATACAGTAGGTCCTTATTAGTTGTCTATTTTATACATAGTAGTGTGTATATGTCAATCCCAATCTCCCAATTTATCCCTCCCCTCCCGACGCCACTCTGTATTTTTAGATGTGGGGGATGAGGAATAATGCCCCCGTGCTCATGCCTCCCCCACCCCGCCCAGAATCAGGGCTCAGATTTGAAGCCAGGCCCAGGAAAGCTGCATCTGGGACTATCCAGGCTGAACTGTGGGGAGGACACCCCGCATGGGAGTAGAAAGTAACTCTCTAGGCCTTTTGTTGTAGGGGTTTTTTTTTGGCCATGCTGCACAGCTTGTGGGATCTCAGATCCTGGACCAGGGATTGAACCCCGGGCCACAGCAGTGAAAGTGCCAAGGCCTAATCCCTGGACCACCAGGGAATTCCCTCTCTAGGCCTTTTGACTTCACCCCAGCTGTGGTCAGGGGCGACAGGCCCCCAGTACCTGCAGGTGACAGGTGGGAAAGTCAGGCAGGTGGCAGGAGAATGGCGAGCATATAGGCCTGCCTCTGGGAACCCCCCGGGCTTACGTCCCTGGTCGTTGCAGGGCCCTTCTGATGGCCCGTGTGCCTGCCTGAGGTGACCAGGAGCTGGTCTGAAGGCACATCCCAAAGAGACACAGCAACCCCTACTCGGGGCCCCGTGGCCACTGCCCCCTGAGCTCTGATAGATGGATACGAACCCTCTACTGTGGACCCCTTCCTAACAAAGGGCTCAGCTCTGAAGACTTCATTCTCCTGGCAGAAGCCCAGGGCCTGGAGGGTGACGCAAGTGACATCCATAGAACACAGTCAGTAACTGACCACTCGGGCCCGGCTGGGCCTCACGCCTCGTTGAGTGCTTTGGGCAACTGAATAACTGTCGTCCCCAGGCAAAGGGCCAAGGAAGCTTCATCCTGTGTGTCCCCTTCCCCCTCGGGCTATGACATCAGCCTTTGCAATGACCCGCAGCCCCTCTTCCAGCAGAGAGTGCCAGCTTCACCCCGGCTGCTCTTGCTGACAGCATGGGGTGACTGTCCCTTGCACGGGGGCACAGACCATCTGTGGGGCAACCCACAGGCCAGCCTGGCCACACAGCTGACGCTTCAGGAAACCTGAAGGACCCAGGGGTGTCTTTTCTTCAGCAGGCCCACAGCTTTCAAAGAAGAGAAAGAATGCATAAGCAGGCAGAGAAGCGAGAAAAGAAAGAAACTTTGCAACCTTCAGAACAGTCTCTAGTGGATGCAGAACGACTGACAGCCTTATATGGGCCTTCTCACCAGTTGGGGCCCTGGAGATTCAGCCTGTCAGCAGTGTCTGTAATCCCAGGCTTCAGACAAGTTGGGGAACTTTTTCTTGGTCCCAGGCCAGCAGCCCTTCTTAACTCCTTGGTGACCTTCCAGAACCAGAGCCACTGAATGAGGGTGTCTGGGGGGCTCCCACCAGAGGCCCGGCATAGCCACCCCCCAGTAGCATTCCCAAGATGTGCTAAGCTGGCTTCCCTGGTCCAGCTCACAGCCTGGGGTGGTTTATTCTGTTGCTCTGTGCCTGGTTTTCCCCATCCTCACTGGCAGGGCCTATACACCCACCTCTCCAGGCAGAGACCTACGTGCCTGACACACAGAGTTCACTGTGGCCTCATTGATGAGAACGGCCATCGGTGGGATGGACAGGGACAAAGAGAGAGCCACTGGGGAGCAGACTTAGGGTTGCTCAGAACCCCTGCTTGACTTGCTTGGAGATAAAAAACTGTTCTCAGCAAGTGGAGGCCAGAGGCCCTGCCAGATTTTGTTCTGCACACGAACAGGTGTGGGGAGCGCTGTTTGCAGGATGGGGTGGGGGTGATGACAGGAGGCTGATGTGTCCCCTCCTTTCCCGAGGCCAAGAGCCCCAATAAACAGGTGGAAAAGAAGGCTCTTGTGTAAAAGACACCCTGGCAGATGCTACCACTTCACCAGAAGCTTTTTTTTGGACTAGGCCTATAATGTCAGCCTGAAAAAAGGCAGAATAAACAGCCCTGAAGCAAATGAATACAGTCATCCCAGAGAAGGCTCCGTGACGAATAACTTTTTCCATGAGTCAGACCAAAAGCTAACATCCACTTGTTTTAAAAATGGGAATGCTTTGTCATTTATCACCATCAGCGTCTGCTAACAAGCTCAGGGTGCAGGCCGGGAGGAGCCTGTCCCAGGGGAAGCCCTGGATGGCCCCTTGAAGCAGCAGCCCCCGCCCTGCGGTAGATCGGAGGCTTCCGGGCTTGCTGCTCGCAGCGGAGCCGCCCCATAGCTTGATGGCCGCTGTCAAAATCCCCATAAACAGCCCCCAGGGAACGGCTCACCTTAATCCCGGCGGGGGAGCCGGGAGGCTGAGGCACCTCAGTCTGCACCTGTCGGAGCAAGATGTAAAACCGAGACCCTTGGTCCTAAAATCTTTGTCTGCTGAGCCCAAGGATGAATATTTAATATTAACTGACAGGCCCATTAGGAGAATGTTCTCTCTGCATGGGAAATGCTTTTTCCTTTAGTGGCTCTCTGTTGCCATCGACCCAACTCCCCTGCCTTCTGCCAGGGTCGCCCGGGCTTCTGGACTGGGTTCTGGATGGAGAGAAAACGTGTCTGTCTAATCATCCCCTCTCAATTCTATTTTATGTGCTTGTAAATCCTTTTGATCTCCTAACACCCCTGTTTATTCACCCCCTGCGATGGAGCTCAAAGGAACAACCTCATCCTTTACCATCTTGCCCCGATGGGGAGGATGGAGAGATAAGGAGAAACGGGGGCCGTGTTCCTGCCCCCGCTCGCCGGGGTCCCCACGTCAGAGCCCAGACCCAGAAGCGCCGCCGCTTCTCCTGCGGCGCCTCTGCGTGGGCGGGGCGGTCCTGCCTCCCCAGGTCCAGCCTGTGGCCCCACAGAGTGGACAGCCTAGGAGGATAGGACTTGAGGACAAGCTGCATTTGTCCCCTTGCCCAGTCTGGGCCAGGCGTGCACAGAAACAATACCCATATTCATCCGGGTTTGCCAGCAAGTCCACGTGACTTGACATCACGACAGATGTGGGGGGACGGGCCGAGGACAAACGCTCCCTTGTGTGCGGTCCACGCTGTGCTGCCCCGGAGCCTCCGCTGGGGGCTCGCTGCACCATTTGCTGCCTGCACGGCTCGGGCCCGCGTGGAGGGTACGGATGTCGCGTGGTGAAATCACGGTGACACCTGCTAGGGTTCTCATCTCAGTGTCCTGCTGTGTATTGTGGGGAAGCCTCCCTGCTTCTGCCTGGTCCCAGTGAGAGGACAGCAGGGAGGGAGCAGCGTGTCTGTGAAATTCGTCATCACAATTGTCATCCGTTCTTCATGTCACGAGTGACAGTAGCTGATTTACATCAACTGTACCTTAACAAAAAGATTAAAAAAATTTAAAAATTAAAGTTAGAAGGATTAACAGTAGCGAGCACTTGTTGTGGACATTTGGAGCATGTGGCCTAATCCTCACAGCAATCCTTGAGGTGGGCATTTTCCCTGTCCCCAGTTTGCAGATGGAAAACAGTGACGCAGAGAGATAAGTGGCTTTCCCAGGGTCTCAGAGCCGGCTTTCAAACCCAGGCATTTGGTGCTCTCGACATGTGACAGTAGGCTCTCCCAGGGGTGGACAGAACATGCCTGTAAGCCAGGGAGGCCTGGGACTTCTTTGCCAGTTTTCCCGTGGGGCCAGACAGGGGTGGGCGGGGGAGCCGGGTAAGGGGACAGTCACTGTAGGACAGCTGTGCTTCCCAAGAATATGCACGATGGGCCCCTCTGGGCATTCCCTGGAGTGTGGAGTGACTAGGGCCAGGGCCACGTCCTACTATGTTCGCCTGTCCCAGGCCAGAGTTGTGGAACTCACAGCCCTTCACCCCCCCACCCCCCATAGGACACCCCAATTGAGCGCTTAGAAACCATGCCCTTCATCCTCCCTCTAGCAAGGAGGAGCCTTTCCACCCTTAACCTGGGGTAATTGAATTGCAGCTGTAAGGTCTCATTGGTGTGCTATAAGGGAGCTTTTGAAATTTTCTAGCAACCAACTTCTCATTTTGCTAATAAGGAAATTGAAGCCCAGAGAGGGAAACTGTCTTATCCAAGATCACACAGTAGTTAATAGCAGAGTTGGGACCAAAATAAAGGTCCCTCAGGCTGTGCTTTGCACTAGAGCTGGGTTCTCATGCCCTCGGGTGTTGCTAATGCACAGGCCTGGCTGCCACTGGACAGTAGGGCAGGGACACATCCCCTCTGGGCATCTGGCAGAACTGGCCCCCCCAGAGCATGTGCATACCCCTTCCTGCTGAAGGCTTGCTCTGACAGCCTTTTCTGTCAGGTAGAGGCCCGCAGGAGGCTTGTCAGGAGAGTCTAACTTAACTAGCAGGAATGGATCTATCCAGGTGGAAACAGGTGACAAGACTGGACCAGTCTGTCCTGAGTAGAATCTGGGCATCCCGTGGATGTTCTCTGTCCTAGGTCAGGGGTAATGGACACCTTCCAGAAGGGCTGAGGGTAAGGTGGGAGTGAGGGCTTGATGCAGTAAGGATGCGGAGAGGGAAAGGGATCAGGAAGTACCTGGGCCTCCCCCCACCCCACCCCCCGCGCCGGCTAACGGCTCCTTTTCCTGTCCTCTGCCCTGTCCCCTCAGGAGTTTATATTCTGATTGGAGCCGGCGCCCTCATGATGCTGGTGGGCTTCCTGGGCTGCTGTGGGGCCGTGCAGGAGTCCCAGTGCATGCTAGGACTGGTGAGTGTCCCCTCTGTGCCCACGGCCCCGGGTCTGCAGGTACCCCACCCAAGATCCCATAGACCAGGGGGTGGGATGGGGCAAAGCGGGTCCCCAGGGCCCCAGCCCCGAGCCGTGCCCCCATCGCTGTCCTGTCCCCTCCCCCACTGCCCTGTGGTGACACTGCTCCTCTTCCTTTCTGGAGCCTCATGTCTTATCACTTCTCTTAGGCAACTAAATGCCAGGACTTTGCTTTTCCCTTTTTCGAGGACCACGTTTGCTTTCTTTCCCTGAATCCACAGGTACCCTTGCCTCCTTGTTTCAAAATTTGTTACAATTTTCCTCGAACTCTACAGTGTATTTACTTCCTTCTTTCCTCAAATCTCCATGATTTTTGTGAGTGGGTGAGGGTATTTTATCACTGCCTCTTCGTTAACACCTTAGAAATACCATTTCTGGGATCTGTGCCTCTGTTCTCCTCCTGCGGCTTTCCCCTCCTGGCCTTGACTGAGTGCTGGCAGTTCTGTGAACCTCCTTCCACCCCTTCGAGCATCCCTACCTCCTTCCACCCCTTCGAGCATCCCTATCTCCTTCTGCCCCTTCCGAGCATCCCTTCCTGCCCCCGGATGCCAGGTCCCCAGATGCCCCATCTCCAAAATGCTCTTTGCTTGTCCCAGCTGGCCAGCTGGGACTGTGCCTCATCCCAGCCCTTTTCCTTCCAGTTCTTTGGCTTCCTCTTGGTGATATTTGCCATTGAAATAGCTGCGGCCATCTGGGGATATTCCCACAAGGATGAGGTAGGTTTTCTCGTTAGGTCTCTAGGGAGTTAGGGGATGGGGTGATGGCGGCAGAAGGGTATCCCGGCTAGTCACTTGGGTCAGCCTTCAACCATCAAATGTGCCTCTAATGGGAGCTCCCCAGGGCAGGGGATGTGAGCGTTTACGCTTCCCTGTGTGGATGAGTGCCAGCTGCTGCTTCCAGTGCCCTGGACGTTGCTGTCACAGAGCAGGTGTTCAGGCAGTGTCACTGGGTCAGTGTGTCCGCCTCTCACACCTCAGCAGCCCTCCCTGCAACTTCTCTGGAACACGACTTAGGAAAACATGGCTTTGTGTGGCCTGCACACCCCCCTGCTCCCTCCCCTAGTATATGAATGCATGCCACCACCCGCCAAGGACTGCACCACACTCTCTGAGGGTCCAGAGATGCGTGAGCTGTAGTCCCCACTTCAAGGAACTTTGCCACCTAGTGTGGGAGAAAGATGTGCATTTGACTAGTGTCACAGAAGTCATTTGTATCCAGAAGCCCCTTGGGATGTGAAAGCTGGGATGGGGAAGGAGACTCTCTTCTGGCTTCATGGAGAGCGGGGCATTGACCTAAACTTTGAAGGAGAGAGGGGATTTCATGAGGAAAGTTGGAGGCTGGGCCTTCCTGGCAAAGAAAGGGTCTGAGCGTAGCTGAGCATGGGCTTGGTGGGGGCGGCCAGGGTGGTCCCTGCATCAGAACAGTGTTGTAGGAAGGGCTATCTTGTCACGTTTAGCAGGAGGGGCAAAAAAGAGACACTGGACACAGGGGGTAAAAGAAGATTGAATTATCCAGATGATAAAATCTACAGCCATGGAAATAGGAAGCGCTAATTAAGAAAGATGCTAAGGAAGATGTTGGATGTTGGTCAATTCTCTGATGTTGGGTGTGGGGACCAAGAGACAGGCATTCGTTAAACAGGGATGCAACCAGGTGCAGGAGGATAACAATGTCTCCTTCATATTAGAATATAATAGTTAGTTCTTATCCCATATTTACTCTGCAGCAGACACTGTGCTGCAGGCTTTATCACCTTGAAATCCTTGCAGTAACTTCTGAGATCAGGACTGTCATAATCTCCATTCCACATAAGCAGAAACTCATGTTTGGTAATTTGGTGATTTGCCAAAAGTCACACAGTCTCTAAGTGGAGAACAAAGATGGAAGCCTGAAGAGCTAGTCAGGTCCGAAGTAGAATGCTTGTTTTTAATATCTTAGATTGAGGCAGTTTAATTTTGTTTCTAAGCTTGAAGGGAACAAACCAAGGTGGGCTGGAGGGACCAAACAGAGGTGCAAGAAGAAGGGAAAGTGGCTGGAGCAGTTCCTAGAGGATGTGGGAGGAACTGGGGGGACCCGGAAGCCCCAAGGGGGGTGGGCCCTAGCCCGGTGGCTTGTCTGCTCTGTGACATTTCCACACATGAGAATTTGTGGCTGTGCGTGAACAAGATGGAACAGGTGACATTTGTTCATAAAGAAGCCATCTCTGCTCCTCTCTTGTCTGTGCATCCCAGGTGATCAAGGAAGTCCAGAAATTTTACAGGGACACCTACAGCAAGCTGAAAAACAAAGACGAGCCCCAGCGGGAGACGCTGAAAGCCATCCACTACGCGGTACGCTGACTCCGCTAAGACGCCGCCCTTCTCCTTGCCGTTCTTCAGAACGCGTGTGCATCTCTATTTCAGTCCTCTTTACTTGTCTCTCTCACCCCCATCCCTGTCCTTCTCTCTGCAGCTGGACTGCTGTGGTTTGGCTGGGGGAGTGGAACAGTTCATCTCGGACATCTGCCCCAAAAAGAACGCACTCGAAAACCTCACAACGAAGGTAAGCTTAGCACATGACCCTGGTGCCCTGCCCAGCTGCTCTGGGCAAATCCTGCCAAAGTGGATGTGCACTTGGCCCCCTTGTTCTGGGAGGACAACATCCCAGTGCTTCCTAAACACCTCTTTCCCCTGGGAAGGACCCAGGGTGGCCGTCTCCTTTCTCCCCTGCCCTGGGCCTCTGTTTCCTCAAGGGCAACAAAACAAAGGCCAGGGAAATAACAAAGCATTCTAGTTGCCTGCAACGATTGGGCCCTCCAGCTGTTGTGTACAGGTGATGCTCCCAGGCCTGAATTCCTGCTTTTTTCTTGTGGCTGCGTTGGGTCTTTGTTGCTGTGCATGGACTTTCTCTAGTTGCAGCAAGCGGGGGCTACTCTTTGTTGTGGAGCGCAGGCTTCAGTGTTGTGGCGCACAGGCTTAGTTGCTCCGCGGCATGTGGGATCTTCCCGGACCAGGGCTCAAACCCCTGTCCCCTGCATTGGCAGGCAGATTCTTAACCACTGCGCCACCAGGGAAGTCCCTGGACTCCTGCTTTTTAGACCTGGGAGCAGCTCGTTATTGTGAGCTGGAAGAAATGTCCAAACGTCAGAATAATAACTCCCTGGCCAGATAAGACATAGACCCCAAAGCAGGGTCTCACCCCTCTTCTTTCCCTGCTTTCTTGCCCAGATTTTGGGGACCCACCTCCCATCTCCCTCCTGGTTCTCCTTTCCATCCACCAGCCAGTCCCCAGAGGGCCACCACCAGCGCCCCGGTGTGAAATGGGTGCCATGGGAGGGCAGGGTGAGCCTGGAGCAGGGGCTGTGTGAGACCTGGGTCTTGGTTTGTCCCCCTCAGTCCTGCCCTGAGGCCATCGAGGAGGTCTTCCAAAACAAATTCCACATCATTGGCGCCGTGGGCATCGGGATTGCTGTGGTGATGGTGAGTGTCGGAGGCGTTGGGAGGGAACCTTAGGGATCAAGGTTGACGAAGCCCTTGCTCTGGCCGGGCACTGCTTTAACTAATCGACGGATGTATCAACAATTTTAACTCTCGCCATACCCGTGAGGTGGGAACTATTCGTATTCCCATTTTACAGAGTCGGGCCCGGAGAGACAGAGAAGTTGAGTACATTGAGGTCAGGAGTGAAGCATCTGGGATCTGAACTCTGTGTCTCCGGAACCCATTCCCATAACCATTAAGATTCGGGGGCAAATGTAAGGTGATTCCACGGTGTCTGGTTCATGGACTACACTTGGAATAGCAAGGATGTAGATCACCCAGACCTGTTAGTGACCCTGGGATAACCTCCAGGATATGTCTTCACTGTACACCTGCTTTTCTTTGCCCCACGAAAGTAGTTCAGTAAAAGCAACATGGATGTGAACTATCTCACCTCCCACTGTGGTGGGAAAGATATCCGAAAGTGGACAAACAGAAGGAGACTGAAAACTTCCAACAGCCTACTCTCTTGCCAGTCTGCCCCCAGAACCCATCAGGTTCCCTAGGGTCCCCCTCCTTCCCCCATGAGAGAGAGATGAGACTCTGTAAAGGACGTGGCCTTCCTCTGCCCCTTGCCAAGACTCTCCCAGAGAGAGAATAGCTTCCTCTCTCAGTGTAATTGACACCCCTGCTCTGCATCTGGGAAGGACTTGAAGCAGCTTTCAGTAAAAGGCATAACAATACTTTTAAAGCTAGAATAGAAAACACAGACATACACAAAGAGGGAAGTGAAAGTATTGGCCTGTAGAGACAATCGGAGGAGCTGGAATCTGAGCATTTAATTTAGCCCTGAGCTTCTCTGTCTCACCCTGAGAGCTCCCAGGGAGCTGGCTTGTACAGCCTGCAGTAGCCCGTGGCTGCAGACTCAGAAGCCCCCGGGTCAGCGGTCCCTCCACTGTCTCACTTACATCTCTCCTGCTTCACACCCTGCACCTCGCTTGGCCTCCCGGGCACCTTCTCCTTGTCATTTGGCCAGACTGGCTCCTGTCTTCCCCTCTCCCTCTGCCTTCCCGCAGCCGAGCCGCGCAATTCCTCACACCCCTTGCTGTCTTCCAGATATTTGGGATGATCTTCAGCATGATCCTTTGCTGCGCCATCCGCAGGAACCGAGAGATGGTCTAGAGTCAGCACTGCAGCCTGAGCAGGAAGGCTCACCCCTGAAGACCGCTGGTTGTTTTCTCGGGGTTCTGGGGTTTTTTTGTTGTTTTTTTTGTGGGGGGGGGGGTGGTTGTTTTTTAATTTTTGGTTTTCCTTGCCACTAACTTTAGTATTCATTCTGCGTTTCTAAACGAACGTTATTCTCTGTTTGTGTGTGTAAGGCTTTATTCAGTATTGATATTTGTAGTTAAGGGATTTGGGGATTTGGGTTTGCTCCAGTTTATATTGTTTTGGTCATTTGTTTTTGCTTATTATGTTAAGCAGAAATCCTGCAATGAAAGGTACTATATTTGCTAGACTCTAGACAAAAGATATTGTATATAAAGAGATTTGTGTGTGTGTCTTTAAATAGATAAAAAATATCTATCACGTTTAATCAGGTTGTAACTTATGTTAAAGACAATTTGATACATAATAAAAGATGATGACAACATCCCAAACTGGTTTGGGGGTTTGCCTCCCTACTTTTTCTTTTAGAGCTACTTATTTTTTCAGATGTCTTTCACCTGCTCTTTGCTCTGTGTTTATGTGAGAAGTGGGTGGGAAGGTTGGTCTCCCTACTTCACTAGTGAAGAAATCATGGCATGGAGAGATGAAGGGATTTTGATCCAAGATCTCACCTTTGTTCACGCATCAACACTGGAACCTAGTCGAGGACTCTTTCTTGAAGCAATGTGATATGTCTTGAGGATACAGCAGTAAATGTGGGACTTCCCTGGTGGCACAGTGCTTAATAATCCGTCTGCCAATGTAGGGGACAGGGGTTTGATCCCTGGTCCAGGAAGATCCCACATGCTGCAGAGCAACTAAGCCTTTTTGCCATAACTACTGAGCCTTCACGCCACAACTACTGAAGCCTGTGCGCCTACAGCCCGTGTTCTGCAACAAGAGAAGCCCCCACGCTGAGAAGCCCGCTTGCCACAACTAGAGAAAGCCCACGTGCAGCGACAAAGACCCAACGCAGCCAAAAATAAATTAATAAATTAAAAGGGCTTTCCTGGTAGCACAGTGGTTAAGAATCCACCTGCCAATGCAGGGGACATGGATTCGAGCCTTGGTCCAGGAAGATCCCACATGCCGCAGAGCAACTAAGCCCGTGTGCCGCAACTACTGAGCCTGCGCTCTAGAGCCTGTGAGCCACAACTAATGAGTCCATGCTCCACAACTACTGAAGCCCATGCACCTAGAGCCCATGCTCCGCAATGAGAGATGCCAAAGCAATGAAAAGCCTGCGCACTGCAACGAAGAGTAGCCCCCACTCTCCACAACTATAGAAAGCCCACGCACAGCAACGAAGACTCAATGCAACCAATAAATAAAAATAAATTTCAGGAAAAAAAAAAACACACAGTAAACATGAGCTCCCTGATGGCAGGGACTTTGTCTTATTTCCTGCTGTACCCTCAGCACCTAGCACCTATTGTCTAGTGCATGGTAGGTACTCGAGATTAGTTGGTTAAATAAATGAGGGTATACCCATCAGGGTTTAAACAGAAGCAGAATATTAAATACTTTTTTACAGGGATTTGACCTTACACAATCACTAGAACTGGTTAAGCAGTCTCTGTAAGACTACTGTCTGCTTCTGACGTTGGAACTTGACACCCATGAGCAGAGAGTCAGGGAGGACAGACGGATGTAACATGGGCAAGAGCAAGAACGTGGAGCCCGTGAGGACAGACAAATCCGTGTCCGTTCTTTTTCCTGACGTTGGTGTTGTGGGTCCTGCAGAGACCAGGACCGATGCAGTGGGATCAAACACACACCGGCTGGGACATGGAGATGCTGAGTGACCCAGCAAAGCAGCAGCAATTTGTGTGAGCTGCGGAATGAGCACTGCTCCATTTCCGCCTCCAGTCGTGCTCCACTCTAACCAGAGAGGAGCAGGAAGAGGCACGCTGGGGGGTGTCAGTCACCCTCACCAAGCCACCACGTGAGAGACAGTCTTCACTTAGAAAGTCTACAATCTAGCGAGCAGTTCAGAGCGTCAAGCCAGCGATTGCAACAGAGTGAGATAAACACCACCAGAAGGGAAGTATGGAAGCGTAGCAAACCTGTTTTTATTTTCCTCTTCTTAATTCAGTTTGGGCTCTTTCTTAACATTAAAGAGAGAGAGAAAAAAAGAATCAAAATGTCCCTGAACACCATTACATTACAAAATCAGAACACCAATGTTCACAGCAGCTTTATTCATGAGAGTCAGAAGGTGGAAACAACCCAGATGTCCATCAGCAGATAAAGGGATAAACAAAATGTGGTAGATGCACACAGTGGAATAAAGTCCCCTACATATGAGCCTTCAAGTTGCCAACTTTCAAAGATGCAAACATGGGACTTATCTGGTGGCACAGTGGTTAAGAATCCGCCTGGTTCGATCCCTGGTCCAGGAAGATCCTGCGTGCCCTGGAGTAGCTAAGCCTGTGCACCACAATTGCTGAGCCTGTGCTCTAGAGCCTGTGAGCCACAACTACTGAGCCCACGTGCCTAGAGCCCACGCTTTGCAACAAGAGAAGCCACCACAATGAGAAGCCCGCACACGGCAACGAAGAGTAGCCCCTGCTTGCCGCAACTAAAGAAAGCCCGTGCACAGCAACAAAAGACCCAACGCAGCCTAAATAAATAAACTTAATTTAAAAAGAAACAAACAGAAACAACCAAAGATGCAAACTTGCCTTCACATGTCCAATCACGTGTTAGTTCACGTCTGGCATACTTTGTCACATGTGTGCACCCTCTACAAGTGGTTATGCTTTTGTGTACTTTGTACAGTACTGTAGAGAGTACAGTAGTACAGTATTTTTATTTCAAGCCCAGGATGTCCGGAAGCAAGTGTAAAAGCAGTGGTATATAGCTGATTGTGTTATTTGGGTACCTAGGCTTTGTTGGCCTTATGAACCAATTGGACTTCCAAACACACTCTCGGAATGGAACTCGTTTGTATGCAGGAGACTTACTGTATTATTTCACCTTAAAAAGAAATGAAGTTCCAACACAGATGAGCCTTGAAGACATTATGCTGAGCAAAATAACCCAGACACAAAAGGACAAATACTGTGTGATTCCAATTATATGAGGCACCTAGACTAGGTAAATTCACAGAGACAAAGTAGATTGGAGGTAACCAGGGGCTGGGGAGGGGAGGATGGGGAATTATTGTATCATGAGTGCAGAGTTTCCACGTGGGATGAAGAAAAGGGTGTGGAAATGGATGGTGGTGCTGGTTGCACAACACTGAGATGTGCTCAGTGCCAGGGAACTGTACACTTATAGATGGTTAAAATGGTCAGTTGTGTGTTAGGTTTATTTTACCACAACTAAAAAAAAAAAAATGCCAGCTGGGTTAGCATCCTTGGTTCTCTCTGCTGTTCTGTGGCTTCAGTCCCTATTAATCTGAGCACTTGAGTGCTAACTATCATTAGCGGAAATAACAGGTCAATCATTTATGTAAGAATGAATGAGATTGTCTTAATTCATGGCATCACGATCTTTGATTCATGGTAATACCCGCCCTGGGGACTTCCCTGGCAGTCTAGTGGTTAAGACTGCACGCTTCCACAGCAGGGAGCACGGGTTTGATCCCTGGTCAGGGAACTAAGGTCCCACATGTCAGGGGAAAAAAAAAATGGTAATATCCACACTGCTTGTGACTGCCAGCTCCTTCTAGGAAAAGCAGGTCCCATATACACACTTCCCAGTCCTGGCTTCTTTGCTGGAGAGGGTGGAGTCAGCACAACAGATTGGTTCTGCTTAAACCGAGAAATACCCCAGGGTCATACCCTTTCATTTTGTCGTGAATAACGGACCACCTGGCTAGCTTCAGCGAAAGCAAACACTTTATTAGGGACACAGGTAGTATCTCATAGAACCCAAGCATGGAAACACAGCCAAGCTGTAGAAGGTACTAGAACCACGGGCTGGGTGCTCCTGCAGCTCTCCGCTTCTGGGTGCTGTGTTTTGTTCTCCAACAACACCAGTTGTCTCTGCTACTCAGCCTACGAGGGGTGGAAAGAGGGCAGGCTTTCACTCCCAGGCTTATACAGACACAACCTCCACCAGCCCCACTTGAAGTTTTAGGAGAGAAAGTCTGACCCAATATTGGTGGAATATCTACCCCTGACTAGTCAGCTGGTAGGTGGAGGGGGAGTGGAGTGTGTTGTAAGGACTCGGCCGCCCTCTGACCTGCAGGCCAGGCCCAGGACCAGGAGAGGAGGGATGGTGAGAGCTGGCAGATACCCGGGAAGGAGCAGCTGGGCCACACTCACTGCCCTCCATCCGGCAAAAACAAGCTTGCCCTGCTTGCTGGCCACCAGGGCCAGCTGAGGGAAAACCAAGATGGCCCAGAGCTCTCAGGACCTTGGGGGGAAGTTTTAGGTCACAAAAAGGCAATAGATAACCAACAGCGACAGTAGCTGTGGGTCCAGAAAGAATCTCCTTGAGCAAAAGAGGAGTGAGTGTTTTATTCCATTTTACAGCTGGAGAACGTGAGGTCCAGAGAAGTTACATATTTGCCCCGAGATCATCCAGTTAATACACTGGATACAGATTTGAATCCAGGTCTATATCTCTTTAGTCTTATTGCACATTTTACACAGTGGTGCCTCTCAGGATTAATATCACAGGAGAAAATTTAACAGAAACATACTGGAGCACCTTTAGATTGGAAGACCTCACTTCCATAAATACAAGATAGAAAACAATTTCATTTGGAAAAAGATATGAAAATGTAGCTTAGTACAAACCTAAGAGAAGCCAACACTATGAGGTAAGGCTGTCCTGGGCTCCATCCAGAGAGGTGGGTGTCCAGATGGAGAGAGAAAGAATAAAGCCAGAGATGCAGCAGGCAGGCCCTGGGGCAGTATGCTGCTCCAGTCTGGGGCCTCCTCAAAAAGGACGGTGGTCAACTCCAGAGACCAGGAGGGGGCAGACCCAGAACCCCATCATCCAAGAAGAGAGTGAGGGACCAGGGGGATTTGAACCTGGGCAAGGGTGGCGAACCAACAGCACGACAAACTTAGTTTTCAAGTATCTAGAGGCCTATAAGGTGGACCAGAGGTATAAGGAGAACGCACGATGAACAGATTTTGTCATAATGCCAAGAAAACTCCTTGAAACCAGGGCTGTCCAGTAGAGCAATGGGCTCTGGGATATGAAGGTGGCCCCAGGAGAAGCTGGAGATGGGAACTTGAGGAACTCCTACATCCCTTGCATCTTAGAGATCTCATAAAGATATAGGTCTCCAAGAGAATACCCATGAAACCAGCGCTCTTTCTTTTTTTTTTTCACTTGGGGTGCAGGGGTGGGGGCAAGGGTGAGGGGAGGACCTCTAGTAAAGATTAAACTAATAGGAATAGTGGATATTTCCACAGACAACCCTACAATATTTCAAAATAGTGCTTTCTCTCTGAAATCATTGTGTTCTTTCCCATGTTCAGTGCCATTGTTGGACTGAATGTGAGCAGATAGGATAGGGGGTCCCCGGAGGAAGAGAACCAGGCATGGTTTTCTTGACCTAAGAAAAGCTGTCTTTGGCCTAAGCCGTTTTGTGATCTAAGCCTGGCCACACTGCTTGCCCTTGAACAGGTCTCAGTAATCAGTGATCTTAAGGGAACAAAGGAATGCAGGAACACAGGAAAAGCAGTCAAGAAACAATAGTCCAGCCACAAAACAGCATCCTATTTCCTCCGCAAGGAACGTAACAGTCTGATACATACTTTTGAACTAAGGCCTCCACCCAGGTGGAGGTCAGAATGTTGATGTTGACTTTTTTTTTTTTGGCCGCGCCGTGCATCTTTGAACCCGGGCCATGACAGTGAAAGCCCGAAATCCTAACCACTGGGACACCAGGGAACTCCCAGATGTTGACTTTTTCTGACCTTGGGACTTCAATCAACTAAAGCTGGGACTCTGTCATCCTTTGCCCCAATTCTAGGCTGAATTCTCCTCTGCTCAAGCCCCTTCATGAATATGCATGGACCCTTAGCTTAAATTTTCCCCAGTTTTGCTGTTTGGGGAAGGACCCTGATTTGGGAAAGACTCCCAGTGTCCTTACTTGCTGCAAGTAATAAATCCTTCCTCCTCCCACTCCTTGGGTTAGTTGGGTCTTTTGGCTCAACACCCACCAAGAGGCAAACCCACTTTTCAGGTAACAAAGATGCAAAGAAAAAGAGCTCCTCAACCCTTGAATAATGGGGTTTGGGGGAAGGGTATTCAGCATCTCAGCACCCACATCATGACTTCTGCGATTCTGTACTTCTAGCCTGGATTGTGCAACAGACCTGGCAGAAGCCCGAGACAGTGGCTCACCCTGGCTCTGTATATGGCATCTCTGTTTCTCTCTGATCTCACACTCAAGCTCCCTTAGCGGAAAGGATCTAGGGACTTCCCTGGTGATCCAGTGGTAAAGAATCCACCTTCCAGGCTTCCTTGGTGGCACAGTGATTAAGAATCCACCTGCCAGTGCAGGGGACACGGGTTTGATCCCTGGTCCTGGACGATCCCACATGCCCGTGGAGCAACTAAGCCCGTGTGCCACAACTACTGAGCTCACGTGCCACAACTACTGAAGCCTGCATGCCTAGAGCCCAAGCTATGCAACAAGAGAAGCCACAGCTATAAGAAGCCCACGCACTGCAACGAAGAGTAGCCCCCCGCTCACCACAACCAGAGAAAGCCCGTGCACAGCAACAAAGACCCAACACAGCCAAAAATAAAATAATTAAATAAATTTATTAAAAAAAAAAAAAAAGAATCCACCTTCCAATGCAGGGAACTCAGGTTCGATCCCTAGTCAGGGAACTAAGATCCCCCATGCCGTGGAGCAACTAAGTCTATGCACCATAACTACTGAGTTCACGAGCCTCAACTAGAGACCCCACGTGCTGCAAACTACAGAGCCAACCTGCTCTGGACCCTGTGCACCACAACTAGAGAGAAGCCCTCGCACCACAATGAAGACCCCTCCTGCTGCAACAAAGACCCTCACAGCCAAAACAAACAAAGAATCTAAACAGTAGTTGGCACTATCCTATAAGAAGCATCCCTACTGGCACCTCTTGTCAGGACACCAATCCCTGGTTCCAGGGGTTACGGTGAAGGGAGCAGTGTCCATGTTCAGGATGCCCCATGGCCTCCCAAGCACAGGAAATTAGGGAAAAAGGACTTCCTTGGACACCTTTCCCAGTTAGAGCTGACTGGCTCGAGGACCACCTGGGACAGCCTCCCTAGAAGAGCCCACCCCATAACATTCACACCCGAGGGGTATCTGCAGTGGAACTCTCGGAGTAAAGAGGCCTGTTGAGGGGTGTTCTCTTTACATAAGTGTGACCACACCCCGAGAGGGCTGGGATTATGCATGTGCGTCTTTGGGAAAGGGAAGTCACAGCGAGGGTCTAAGAACCGTGGAAAGTCAGTGGCAGAGTCAGTTGCAGGTTCATGGGTCCCAAGCCAGGGCTCATCCTAGTCTTAGGACTTTATACCATCAAGCTAAGTCCTCTGCTCTCTAGCTCAGCCCACCCCACCCTCAGTTTTAATGCTGTCTTGGAGAGGCCTGAGCAGCTAATGTAATAGTTTTCACTCAGGCATTGGCTGGCAGACCCTTGGAGAGCTAATTCGATTTATTTCCTTTTAAATTGAATTTCCCCAAAGCATCTGCTTCTCCTGTGGCGATGTAGACAGGATCAGATCTTATCCTAGGGTAGAATCCCCACTACTCTGCAATGCCCCACAGAGGCAGAGCTGAACTTTTGGCCAAGCCAGGCAGTGGGGGACCCAGTGGGGCTGTTCTAACACCCCCAGCAAGGACCCATAGATCTCAACAGACTTTGGGCTGTCTGGCTGCCCCTCAGGACTGCCCTGAGAGTCAGGGATGCCAGCTAAAAATTGCTGCTATTATCCAATTCTATAAGGATGAAGTCACTAGCCACTGCAGCCACTGACCTTCAGCACATCCTGAAAGGGGTTCAAGGTGGAGTTCAGGAATGAGGCTCTCTGGGCTCTGGGAAAAGCTGGCAGAGCAGGCCTTCAGATAGTTAGATATTTTCAGGAGAAGATTTTACGAGCCCAATTTCTTGCCTCTTGTCAAATCTAGAAAAGCACTGAAATCATGAACAGACACATCTGCTCCTCGAGGCCAGCAGCAACCTGTTACCAAGTCCAAGCTCGCTCTGCTCGCCACACGAGAGGCCCATGAATTGGAGACGAGGTGTTGAGGCGAGGAATACAACTTTATTCAGAAAGCCAGCAGACTGAGAAGGTGGCAGACTGGTGTCTCCAAAAAACCACCTTATCCGAGTCTGGATACCAGTTTGTTTTATAGAATCATAGAGGGAGAGGCTGTGAGGAAGTAAAGTGAAGGGGCCAGCCGTCTTGCAAAACATCTCTGGGAATGACCAGCCTCCTTGAGGGGATATGTTAATTTCTCCTTTTCTGCGGCCATCCACACAGGTGGGCAGGACAGAAAGTCTGCCTGTGAGCTGAACAGAGGCACTTTAGTTTAACATTCAGGCAGAGGGGCAGTGTTCCCAGAGGCAGGCCATCACGTATGATTATAATAACAAAAGCAGCAGAAAGCAAAGGTTAAAGTCAAAGAAAGAGATCCAACATGGAGTCCGACTTAGCTCTTCCCTGTTACAAACCTTCTGCCAAAATGTGGGCTTGGCTGCATGTACCCCCTCACCAGAATCATACCTATAATGACCTTCCCCTTACCTCTTTGCAGTAGTTCCTCAGGGCTACCTGAGAGTCTGTCTCCCAAGCTAAAGTTCTCATTTTTCCCTGTGGATGAAAAAATGTCTCTTGCTATATCAGTAAACAAGGGATGTTGCAGCCACCAAGCCATCAGTCACTGCAGCTGCCCAGACTGCGTACCCTGAGGGATTCAGGATGGAGAAAAGCGGGCCCTAGATATATGCTGGCCCTAGATAGTTAAGGTGCATATCAAAGTGATGGATTTCACGGAGCCCAGACTCCTGCATCTTCTCATATATAGAAAAGCACTAAATTCATTAACTTGAGATGTCTGATTTTTCTTTAATTAACAGTGACTTTTTTTTTTTGGCTGCACCACGTGGCATGTGGGATCTTAATTCCCCCCACCAGGGATGGAACCCGTGCCCCCTGCAGTGGAAGCATGGACTTCTAACCACTTGACCACCAGGGAAGTCCAACAGTAATCTTTTGACGTTCCGACTACCTGGGTTTTTTTTGCCAAAACTCTTATATATCCTGGCTCCTCTCTTACCTCTTCAGGGCAGTCCCTCAGAGCTACCTAAGAGGCTGCCTTCTGAGCTTAAATCCTCAGAAAATCCACCGAATAAAACATAATTCTCAACTTTTAGGTTGTGCTTTTTTTTTTTCAGTCGACAGGGAGAAACGTGAATTATTCTATTGTTGGAGGGATCGGTAGATGTAGGCAGGACACCGAGGCTTGCAATACAGGAAGCAATGTTTATTGTACCGTTACAGGTCCAGTGGATTCACATCCAAAGACTGAGCTCCCAACCAAAGGCAAGTTTCTCCTTTTATAAACCAGTTCCCGCGCTTTTTGGGAGCCTATAGCTATGCTTATCTATGCAGGAGCAAGGTACAGAAGCCAGAGTGCAGACATTAGGTTTTCCCTTATCTCCTTGACTCAGATGTCTGGGCTGCCCATGGCAGGATCTTGTGAAAGAGGCCATAAGTTACTTATTCCCTGAGGCTTGCGTTCTCTTACGTTTGTCTTGTCCTTTCCTGCTTTTGTTATTAACCTGCCTCACTATATCCTCAACACATGGAGAAATCGACAGGCAAAGAGGCATGGACTTGCCCAAGACCACAGTCATAGGGGAGAGGCTGTCGGGGAGGAAGACGTTTTCCTCTACCCTCCAAGCTCCTCTGGCTGCTTAAATTGACATGAGACAGATTAACAAGAGAAAATCAAACAGAAGTTTCTAACCCGCCTACAGGGGAGATGGAAACCTGAGTAATCCTTACCTTAAATACCATCCTCAGCAGAAGACAAAAGAGAATGAGGAGGGTGGGGATAGCCAGTTAGGGGAGGTGACCAGGAAAAGCCCAGCAAACCAGGGTAAGGTTGTGATGCAGATTAAAGTCATCCCTTCTCCATTGATAAGAGTTTCTAGAGATCTGGTCATTCTCTTCCTGGTACAACAAGAAAGACATTCTTACAAACGGAGATTTCCCTTATAAATGTTTCTTACAAAAGGGTATCGATGTTTCTTACAAAAAGATTTTCCTTGTAAATGTCGCTATTTCTTACAAAATGTTTCTTACAAATGGAGATTTCCCTTATAAATGTCAATGTTTCCTACAAAAAGGATGTTTCTTACTCCTCTATGGTTTGCAGGGTTTCTCTCAGGTTCCCTGTTTCTTAGAAAATAACCAACTTAAAATAATTAACATGCCAAAGAGACACATTTGGGGGTGGCAAATTCTGGTCTCCCCCCCCCCCCCCCCCCCCCCCCGAGGGCAGAGACACTGAAACAGATCTACATTCAAAAGACCTGTTCCTGGCATTCAACGAACATGGCCCTGGGCCTTGGTTTCTTCATGTGTAAGTTGGAGCTGATAAAACATATCTCAGGGTTAGTTTTGAAAATTAAAAGTATTAAAAAGAAAAGAGGGGCTTCCTAGGTGGTGCAGCGGTTGAGAATCCGCCTGCCAGTTCAGGGGACACGGGTTCGATCCCTGCTCCAGGAAGATCCCGCATGCCGCGAAGCAACTAGGCCCATGCGCCACAACTATTGAGCCTGCACTTTAGAGCCCATGAGCCACAACTATTGAGCCCACGTGCTGCAACTACTGAAGCCCACGTGCCTAGAGCCCGTGCTCTGCAACAAGAGAAGCCACGGCAATGAGGAGCCCGCGCACTGCAATGAAGAGTAGCCCCCACTCACCGCAACTGAAAAGAAAGCCCGCGCACAGCAAAAAAGACCCAACACAGCCTATATAAGTAAGTAATTAATTAATTTAAAAAAAAAGAAATGAGCTATCAAACTGTGGAAAGACCTGGAGGAAACTTAAGTGCATGTTACCACGTGAAAGAAGCCAATCGGAAAAGGCTACCTACTGTGTGATTCCAACTACATGACATTCTGGAAAAGGAAACATGCCCCACAGAGTTAACAGAAACTGGTGACGAACAGAAACTCTTGAGCTTGTCCTACACAGCAGCAGATAAGGGAATGGAATGTTTAAAAAACAAACAAAAACCCCAAAACCGAAAACCTCTGCTTGTAACCTGCCTTCCATTATCTTTATTTATTTATTTATTTATTTATTTATTTATTTATTTATTTATTTAATTTATTTATTGGCTGCATTGGGTCTTCATTGTTGCACACGGGCTTTCTCTAGTTGCTGAGAGCGGGCGCTACTCTTCATTGTGGTGCGCAGGCTTCTCATTGCAGTGGCTTCTCTTGTTGTGGAGCAGGGGCCCTAGGCGTGTGGGCTTCAATAGTTGTGGCACATGGGCTCAATAGTTGTGGCTCACGGGCTCCACAGCACAGGCTCAATAGTTATGGCACACTGGCTTAGTTGCTCCGTGGCATGTGGAATCTTCCCAGGGCCGGGCTCGAACCTGTGTCCCCTGCATTGGCAGGCAGATTCTTTACCACTGCACCACCTAGGAAGTCCCCATTATCTTTTGACTCAACCATCCCTACAGATAATACCTCTGACCCAAGGGTCGCTATAGTGACTGGGTGTGTTGGGGGGGGCGGGCAGGTGGCTTAAGCAGTTTTGAAACTTCGAGTCAGCTCTTGTCCAGTTTGTAGTTTGGTCCATGAATGACATTCTGGGCACATTTTGGTTTAAGACAAAGGCAAAGAAGAGTAGTATTTTATCAAACTCTGGCTGATATAAGCAAATATTTCATCATTTCCTTCATAAATAACTGGCTGTTATATTTAGCATTATTTACATCTGCTTTTAATTGTGGTGGGTTGGAGATTGTTAAATAACCAATGTTTAATCACGGTCTGGTCAAAAAGACAGAATCCAAAGTAGGTAATTCAACAGAGAGAATTTAATGTAGGGAATTGGTTAAACAAGTTTTGGAGGACTGAAAAATCAAAAAGAGAATGAGGGAATGTAGAAATAATAACCAGTGGTACATGCATCTTATTGAATTATGGTTTTCTCAGGGTATATTCCCAGTACTGGGATTGTTGGGTCATGTGGTAATTCTATTTTTAATTTTTTAAGGAACCTCCATACTGTTCTCTATAGCGGCTGTACCAGTTTACATTCCCACCAACAGTGCAAGAGGATTCCCTTTTCTCCACAGCCTCTCCAGCATTTATTGTTTGTAGATTTTTTGACAATGACCATTCTGACCGGTGTGAGGTGATACCTCATTGTAGTTTTGTTCATTGCAGCACTATTTACAATAGGAAGCAACCTAAATGTCCATCAACAGATGAATGGATAAAGAGGATGTGGCATATATAGACAATGGAATATTACTCAGCCATAAAAAGGAATGAAATTGGGTCATTTGTAAAGATGTGGATGGACCTAGATACTGTCATACGGAGTGAAGGAAGTCAGGAAGAGAAAAACAAATATTGTATTTTTTTTAAATAAATATAAATTTATTTATTTATTTGGCTGCATTGGATTTTTGATGCTGCGCGCAGCCTTTCCCTAGTTGTAGCGAGCAGGGGCTACTCTTTGTTGTGGTGCACGGACTTCTCATTGTGGTGGCTTCTCTTGTTGTGGAACATGGGCTTTTAGGAGAGTGGGCTTCAGCAGTTGTGGCACACAGGCTCAGTAGTTGTGGCTCAAGGGCTCTAGAGCGCAGGCTCAGTAGTTGTGGTACATGGGCTTAGTTGCTCCACAGCATGTGAGATCCTCCTGGACCAGGGCTAAAATCCATGTCCCCTGCATTGCAGGCAGATTCTTATCCACTGCACCACCAGGGAAGTCCCCAAATATCGTGCATTTGTAACCAAAAGTTGGGTCCGGCTGCTCACTGCTCAAAAGCCAATAAACAGGCCAGGTTGGTGGAAAGGAAAGTTTGCTTTATTTTGGATGCCAGCAACTGGGGGACGGCAGATGCCTGTCCAAAGGCCGATTCCCTGCCTACAATCAGGGGTCAAGAGCTTTTATAGACAGAGGGAGGGGGCTACATGCAGAAACAGTACAGGCAGCTCTGACAGTCATGTTGAAGTTGGTCATCGTGGTCTGACCAGCATCATCTTGGTTGTCTTAGGTACTGTTAATCTTCAATTCCAGGGTCGGTTTGTCTCCATTTCCTTGAGGCCAGTTCTCAGAATTGTGGCAGCTTATGTCATGGGTACAGCCTGGTCATCATGTAGTTAACTTCTTCCACCTTGTTTCAGCATCTATAAGACAGCTCACAGGACATGGCTCAGAATATCATCTATAGCCCCTGAAGAGGAGCTAAAGGTCCTTGACTATGCTTAACGACTAAACTATTATTATTTGGTCTCCTTTGACTGTTTTCCTTTGTTTCTGCATTTTCTCATTTCTCTGATTAAACTTATTCTTTGGCTAAAGTTTTTCCACACACAAAAGGCAGGCTGAGGACCCTGGGGTGGGGCAAGGACCATAGGGTCCTGCTCTGTTTCATATTAACGCATGTATGTGTACTCTAGAAAAATGTTACAGATGAACCTATATATAAAGCAGAAATAGAGACACAGATGTAGAGAACAAACATATGGGCACCAAGTGGGGAAAGGAGGGGTGGGATGAATTGGGAGATTGGGATTGACATATATACACTACTATGTATAGAATAGATAACTAATGAGAACCTACTGTATAGCACAGAGAAATCCACTCAGTGCTCTGTGGTGACCTAAATGGGAAGGAAATCCAAAAAAGAAGGGATATATGTATATGTATAGCTGATTCGCTTCGCCGTACAGCAGAAACTAACACAGCATTGTAAAGCAACTATACTCCAATTTAAAAAAAAATAAGAAAGAAAAAGAAAGAAAGAATAACCACAGGAAACAGCTACCAGCCATAGGACTAGGGGAACAGAGACCAGAGGCAGGGTTCCCAGGCCCTAGAAGCTCAGAGGAGGGGCCTTGAGAGCTGGGACAGACCCCGAGGAGGGGCCACGTCCCTGCTGCCACTGGCACCTCTGCTTTCCGTGGAGAAGGTGATTCTGGGAGTACCACCTCCTTTGCTTCTGATCATTGGCACGGGATTCCTAAACCTGCACTGACTGGGAGCTCAGAAAATGCACTTAGGGGAGCAGAGATAAGCCATACACCCCATCCCCTGGGGCAGGCCCCTCACAGCCAAAGAAAAAGGGTCATAACTTTGTCTATAATTGGAAGCTGTGGCTGTTATCTGAGGCTGAACCTTGTCATTCTGGAATGATGACTGTTTTGCAACTCAAAGCCACTGTAGACTTTATCCTAAAAGACATCAGGGAAGTGCTGGGACTGCACATCACCAATGGGCCAGGGAGAACTGACCCACAGAGCACGCGTTAGGAACAGAGCAGAGTTGCTGTGACTGCAACCCAGAGGCCCTGCTAACCTACTAGGTGCAAATATAAGGTACTACTATGTTGTACTAGGTGCCGCATAGTAGACACTTACTAGACAGAATTGTTATTTTGAATCCCAGGACTCTGACTCCTCCCATGAGGCTGCACCAAAGGTAAGGTAATCTATGAACGTTGGAACTCCACCTCCTCGAAGATTACAAAATCTTCAGGCCCAGCTCTGCCAGGAGCAGGGCTGTCTGAGGGTGTCTCTGGGATTCCCCACTCTGAGCAGGAGGGGCTGCCCCACTCTCAGCTTTCCACAACTCACAGGGAGCAGCCACATCCCAGGCCAAGGTCTCCAGGTGCTGGGCTGTTTCCAGAGGCTATCACCGAAATCCAGGCTGGCTGGTCCCCAAGCAGCTTGTGGGTCTATGACCAAGCAGGACCCTATGGGGCCTTCCTGGGACAGGTCCCCCCCCCCCCCATAACCCCTGCTTTAGATCCTCTCTGAAGGACCTGGATAACTGTACTTGATGCACATTTCCTGAGTTGTTTTCCAGATGTGAAACCCCCCCACCAAATGGAAGATGTTCACTACTTGATGACCATGAGCACATAGCCCCAGGCCTCCTGGAGCCCAAGGACTGATACTGTTAACCCTGTGACACCACCCTGTTACCTCACCATCAGCCAATCAGAGAATTGTGCACGATCTGTTAACCTACCCTGTGACCCTCCTCCCTCATTTGGCTTTCAAAAATGCTTTGCTGGGCTTCCCTGGTGGTGCAGTGGTTAAGAATCTGCCTGCCAATTCAGGGGACATAAGTTCAAGCCCTGATCAGGGAGGATCACATGCTCCAAATGCCGCGGAGCAACTAAGCACAACTACTGAGTCTGCGCTGTAGAGCCCACAACCCACAACTATTGAGCCCATGTGCCACAACTACTGAAGCCCGCACGCCTAGAGCCTATGCTCCACAATGAGATGCCACCTCAATGAGAAGCCCATGCACCGCAACGAAGAGTAGCCCCCACTTCCCACAACTAGAGAAAGCCTGTGTGCAGCAAATAAATAATTTTATTTAAAAAATAATAAAAATAGAAATAATGCTCTGCCAAAACCTTTTGGAGATCTCGGGGCTATTTTAGGGCATGAGCCACCCGTCTCCTTGCATGGCCCTGCCATAAACCTTTCTCTGCTCCAAACTCCCGACGATTTTGGTGTGTTTGGCCTTAGGCACATGAACTTGCACTAACAGGTCCTTCACTAACACGGCTGCTTTAGAAATTGCCCCACAAAAAAGGCCAGGGGCCCTTCCCTGAAACATGCCAACTTGGTCTAGCTGACCCTGGACTTGTGAATATTTCCTGTCCCCATCCCCTCCCACCCCCCCTCCCACTCCTCCACCCCCTCCCACCCCCCACCCGCCAATAAATAAATGAAGCTCTTTCCTTTATCCATGCAGTGGGTTACTGTGGGATTCATCCCTAATCCTAGTGATTAGCAGGTGGGGACCCAGATAGAGCCCATCCGCATAAGAATTCCAAACACAGAACAAAGCAGACTTACACATTCAAAACACTGTAATCTGATCTCATTCTTTCTACTCAAATGTATGTAACTCTCCATCCCAAATGCAGGTCCTACCCCAATCAGTTCTTCTTCCAATCGGCACAGCACCACCCACTGAAAAATCCTCCCTCTCCTCCTCACTATGTCCCTCCTTCCTCCTTGGCCAGTTCAGATGCTCATCACCCCCGACAATAGCTGTGGCAGAGACCGCCCGCTGATGGTCAGAGGTCCTGCTCCCTTCCTAGAGGCAGCAGCTGTTGCTGGAACAGCTGCCCAGCCAGTCTCCCGGCAGCCATGTGTTTAAGAAGCAGGTGTGTCCTCCTCACCAGTTAAGTGAGTAGAACCCCGAGGACCCAGAGGAAGGAAGGAAGGATCTTGGATCCCTGAAGGAGCACAGGAAAGGCCACCTTGTCTGGACTGACTGTGCAGTGACAGTGACACAGTGAGAAATACTTTGTACTAAACACTGAGATTTCTAGGCTTGTCGTTACAGCAACTAGCATCACAGATCCAGCTGCCACTGGTTGCTGCTCTGCTTGACCTTGTACCGTCCTTACCGGTAGGGCCATCGATGCCGTACTTCATTTTAACTGGTTGTGTAAGCAGTTACACGACCCCCGAGAAAGAGAACCAGGCATGGCTTTCTTGACAGAAGAGAAGACATTTTTGACCCAAGTCCTGTGGGGATCTGAGCCTGGCCACCGAGATTGCCCCTGAACAGATCTCAGTAATTAACGCTCTGAAGGGAACAAAAGAATGCAAGGTTGAAGGACTGTTATCAGGCTAGAGAAGTAACAGTAGCGAAGATCATATGTCCGCTGTGAAGACTCCCAGTTCTGTTTCAGTGGTAAAGATTAGCCTGAAGCTCTCAACCACCAGATCAACTGGAACCTAAGGGAGGATGATGTTGACCTTTTCTGACCCTCGTGACTTCAGTCAAGTGACGCTTGGCCTCTGTCAGCCACCCAAGCCCCTCCATGAATACACATGTACCCTTAGCTTAAAACTTCCCCAATTTTACTGTTGGGGAGACACTGCTTTGGGAAAAATCCCTGGTGTTCTCCTTACTTGCTGCAAATAATAAGTCCTACCCTCTCATGCTCTTTGCCTCGACATCCACCAAGGAGCGAACCCAGTTCTTCGAGTCACACTAGCATCACAGATCCAGCTGCCACTGACAGCTGCTCTGCTTGACCTTCCACAGTCCTTACAGGCAGGGCCACTGATGCTGGTTAGGATGCTTTGGGCTACAGGTATCAGGAGCAATAAGGAACTTAACCTCACACACAGGAAGTTCAGAGGCAGAGCTTCTCTGTGGCTTTTGCACTTGAGTTTGTCCCTTTAAGGTCACAAGGTGCCAGAAGCAACTCAAGGCTTCATCTCCTACAATGTCTCTGTCTAAAAAAATGGAAGAAATAATGGTTCCTCATTGTGTCTCTTTTTCAAGAGTATGAAAACTATTCTCAGAATCTCCTCAGAAGACATCCCCTCACATCTCATTGGCCAGAATTGATCACATACACATTCTGAAATCAAAGCATGTGGAGTTGAATTACCATCATGGGTCAGACTAAGCCAGACTCATTCCCCCAGACTCAAGCCCAGTGCTGGGGAGGGTCCCAGCCTCACCTGGGGCACATGGCCTCTGGACACCTGGACCTGAGGTAGGACCTGGTTTTGGACAGGCCCTAATGGTGCCAAAAACTCAGCCTCTGTGCATCGATGCCGAATCGAATCTTGGAGATAGAGTTTTGGGTGAAGTAGAAAAAAATAGCTTTATTACTTGGCCAGGCAAAGGGGGACACAGTAAGCTTGTGCCTCAAAAACTGTGTGTCCCAACCCCAGGGAGATGTGGTGAGGAGTTTTATAGCACTGGTTCAAGGGAGGGCTGCTGATAAAGATCAGGGTGAGTGCAGGGCCTGCATTCCTTTAATCTGGTCCCAGGTGGTCTCCTGATGAGCTTCTTGAGGTTACAAACTGTGCTCTTCTCCAGAATGAAGAATGCTGGGAATTCCCTGCCATCCCAGTGGTTAGGACTTGGCACTTTCACTGCTGTGGGCCCGGGTTTGATCCCTGATCCTTGGCTGGGGAACTAAGATTCTGCAAGCCATGAGCCACGACCAAAAGCTAAGATCTTCAAACATATTGTTATGTGTACCCCTTGAAGGGGAACAAGTACCCTGCCCCAAGGCTGCACTGTTGTTTCTTGGCTGCTCCTCTCTTGTCTCGGCATTCCCCCCTGCCGCCCCCACTTCCCTGATTAGCAACTGTTTGCCTCTGTCCTTTGGAACTCAGGAAAGGTCATGGAGGCGGGAGTCTATTCCCTACAAATAAGAAACGGGGGACACAGAAAGGCTTCCATGCCCAGGAGCCCCACAGGATCCTGCTCAGTTTCACTAACACTATAACCAGATGCATATGTGTCCTATGTTTTTCTTTTATCATCTCAGCCTGTGAAAGGTATAAGCTACTGGGCAGGGGACCTGGACTATGAAGCCACCAAGATGTTATAGGGACAGTGTTGGAGGAAGAGGTATGTTACCAGGCACTAAAACCTCAAGAAATGACAAGGAGTGACTGGGAGCCTGTAAACAATTACAACAATGATTACTCCCTGCTCCAAGGCTTCTAACTCTTTCCTGCCTTGTGACATAGGCCTGTTTTGTCACTTGTTAGGTGTGGAAGCTCTCTAAGATCTCAAGTCCCCTGATGGTATCCTCCTGCGGTGCCAGGACCAGGTCTTCCTTCTTTCCCTGTATCCCTATCGCAGTTCTGGGTGCAGGGCCAGCATTCCGGAGGGACAGTAGCCAGTCAAGAATTTTAGGGACTTCCCTGGTGGTCCGGTGGTACAGAATCTGCCTTGCAATTCAGGAGACACTGGTGTGATCCCTGGTCAGGGAACTAAGTCCCACATGCCATAGGGCAACTAAGCCCTCGTGCCACAACTGCTGAGCTCACGCGCCTCAACGAGAGAGCCCACATGCCGCAAACTACAGAGCTCATGTGCTTCGGAACCCGCACAACACAGCTAGAGAGAGAAAACCTGCACACCACAGCTACAGAGAAGCCCACACACCACAACGAAGAGACCATGCACTGCAAGGAAAGATCCCACATGCCACAGCTAAGACCCAACACAGCCAAATAAATAAATAAGTAAATAAAAGTTAATTTTTAAAAAAAGAATTTTAATGTTTACACTTCAACTCTGTGGGAGAACCTATGATATTGTGATTTATAACAAGAAATGTATTTGGTCTTCATCCTGTTTTTGGCACAGAGCTCCTAAAACCCTTAGAATTTCCTTAGTGATAAGAACAATAAAGCCGCCACTGTCTTAACCAACTCCTTTCAACCACACCTGAGGTTATGTTAGTGGGCTGACTTTTGGAAAGCACCTAAGAATGGGGCTGGTTGCCAGAGGAACCAACCAGGTTCGTTGGGTTGGACATTTCAGTCCCACCCCTTGACCTCTGGGAAGGGGAAATGGGCTAGAGGTTGAATCTGCCAATGGCTAACGATTCAATCATCATGTGAACATAATGAAAGCTCCATAAAACCCCAAAATGATGGGGTTTGGAGAGCTTCCAGATTGGTGAAACAGAGCACTTCCACGTGTGTGTTCTGGTCCTCAGACTCCCCAGGGACAGAAGCTCCTGCCTTGGAGACCTCCCTGCATGTATCTCTTCATCTGGCTGTTGATTCCTATGCTTTAATATCCTTTGTAATAAACCCATAATCGAGTGAGTAAACTGGTTTCCTGAGTGCTCATAGCCACTCTAGCGAATTATTGGAACCCATGGATGGGGTAGTGGTCACTATAGCCGATGTAGAGCCAGTTAGTCAAGAGCATAGTTAACAACCTGGATGTGTATTAACATCTGAAGTAGGTGGGGGCGCGGGGCGGCGTCTTGTGGGACTGAGCCCCCAACCTGTGGGATCCGATGCTGTCTCTGGGGAGCTGGTGTCAGAACAGTGTTGACCTGTAGGACAAACAGCTCCTGTCAGAGAACTGGTGTCAGAGCTATAGAATCCAACAGTCGTGCAATGAAGTGCTTTGTAGTTATACTGAAGCATGAAATCTGAATCTTATGCTGTGAGGATGGTCTGTAAGAGGGGATCAGTCAGCTGGTAGGGGAGGTTGGGAGGTGCTTTGCAAAGACTACACTGGGGAGTGAGATGGCCCTGAGTTCAAATCTTGTCTCTGATGCTGAGTGACCTTGGGACAGGTACTCTGTCTGAATTTCCGAGTCTCCCCTATAAAATGAGGAGTAATTTGTGCCTTGCAGGGTTGCTTGTAGGCACACAGAGGGGCTCCAAAGATGGTGACTGAACTTGACATTGTGTTGCTGGCCTGATAAGCACACTTGGAAAGAGTGAGAGGTCTGAGTGAGGAAACCCAGCCCAGGGCCGTGACCCAGCATCAGAGCCAGGTTGCTAGGATACTGAGGCAGGTTGGAATCACTGGTGGGCAAGGAGCCAGCAGCTGCTCAGGGCTGCAGGACCGCCGGAGGGAGTCAGAAGCAGAAATCTTGGGGCAAAGAGGAAAGACCACCTTCAGACTCCCGGGCATTTCTTGAAGAGTTTGACCCTGGTAAAATATCCTTCTCTCCAGCACTATCCCTATGAAGCATTGGTAATTTCAAGATTCACAATAAAGTCCTTCCAGTCACTTGACCTCTGAGTTCTTCCACCTCCTCACCCACTCTCAGGGCCAATGGCTTTCAAATTTGTTTGTCTATGACCCAACCATACATGTGACTCAGGACACACACTCACCATATGTACAGACCTCAATGAAACAAAGCTTTATCATATGAAACTTACCCTTCCTACGCACGTTGAGCTCTGCTTTTTCCTGTTCTGTTCTGTTTCATTTTGCACTAACTTAATTTTACAATGCACTGATGGGCTGTGTCTCTCATTTTGAAAAACACTGGCCTAGATTTTTTTCATGACTTCGTTCTAGTCTTAGACACCAAAAAGTTGAGGAGGAACCAAGCAAAGGAGACTGAGACAAAGAAGCCAATGAGGCAAGGGAACAAAAAGCCCCTTCATCACTCAACCCAGGTATACACCCTCTCATCTCCTCCTGTCTTTCAAACTGCTTCCTCTAGAACTCCAAACCCAACTATTTTCCTGCCCTACCCAGAGCCTTCCATCCCTTGACCTTGTCACCTGCTCTCTGCCTCTCACCCCTCCGGGTGTCACTTCCTCTTTGTCTGGTTTAGATTATACAGCTCATAATAATCATCCACGCATTGATTCATTCAATAAACAGCTACCCAGGACCCACCCTGTGCCAAGCACTGTTCTAGGTGCTGGAGATACAGCAGTGAAAAAACAAAGGCCCAGCCTGTGAAGTCCTTTTTATTGAGGGAAACGGACAATAAACAAATAAAGCAGAACATTGAAGCTATTTCAGTATAACAGCCAGTGCAAAGGCTAAGGCAGCAGAGTACCGGCAGGTCCCAGGGACAGCGCAGAGGCCAGCGAGAGCGAGAGACTCACAAGGAGAGGGTCAAATAGGAAACAAGAGACAGATGGTCTCACAGGCCATTCCAAGGATTTAGGGTTTTAATCTGAATGAGGTGGGCTGGCATTGCAGGATCTGGGGAGAGGGAGGGTCCTGATCTGACTCAGGTCTTCAAAAGTTCCCACTGTTTGGAGAATAGATTGCAAGGGAAACCAAGGAAGAGGATGCAGGTTAAGATACTATTGGATTAATCCAGGTGAGAGATGATGGAGGTTTAGACCAGGGTAGTAGAGGAGGAGGATCTAATTAAGAAGGTCAATCTAATAGGATTTGCTGATAGGATAGAGTCTGGAGGATGCCAAGGTGTTTGACCTGAGCAGCGGAAAGTATGCAGTTGCCTTATACAGATACAGGGAGACTTTAGGAAGAGTTTTGCTGGTAAGGGAATCAGGAGTCGAATTTTACACACATCAGTCAGTGATCTAAGCAGAGGTGGGAATCCAATACGTGGTCAGAAGTTCATATATGAAGTTCAGGAGGGGAATCTGGGAAGGAGCTCTAAACTGGGAGACAAACAGGGCAGCCGGCTCTCTCGGGTGCGGCCAGAAGTGTAAATAGCCACTAGCACTTTGGAAAACAACTTGGCATTTTTTTATGACATTACAAGATGATGTGCATCCCAGCAATTCCTCTCCTAGGTGTCTACCCAACACAAATGCTTACATGGGCGATGTGTAAACCATGGTATTAACAGTGCTGTTTATTACTGCCCGAGAGTTCATGGCAGGACAGTGGACAAGTAAATTGTGTTTTTCACGTGATGAAGTACCATACAGCAGTGAACACAAATGGGTCTGAGTCACGCTTTTAAATATATAAGTCAGATCATGTACTCTTCTGCTCAAACCCCCCAAGGGTTTCTCTTGGAGTGAAAGCCAATCTGTACAAGGGCTTGTGAGCTCTCTGCTGGATCTGGTCCTCACTACCTCTCTGTCCTCATCGTTTTCCCTCTGGCTCAGGCCATGCACGCAGCCGCCTTCCTGTTCTGCCTGAAAAGTTCTTCCCCAGATACACACAGGCATATTTCTCACTGCTCTTCAAGTGCCATCTTATCAGTGGGGACTCCCACGGGCCTCCTCATCGTAATCTATCCCCCTTAACCTGCTCGCTTGCTTTTCACAGCCCCGTCACCCCAGTTTGTCTCCCCCAAGGAGAATATAGGCTCCTGGAAGGTGGGACATTGTCTGGATCATCCTGTCACCAGGGCCACTCCCAGGTCGGCCAAGCCCCTGCCCAGATACTCCTTTTCTGGGCTCCTGTCTAGACAGACAATTGCAGTCACGTGAAATCAGCACGTCAGCACCATTCCAGCAGCTCAGTCTCCCGTGACCCCACACCAGCCAGAGGCACAAGCTGACACCTGGAATAGGCCTGGCCTTGGGGCCCAGAGCTCCTGGGGTCAAGTCCATGCAGGGGTTGAGGGTTGGAGAGCACACTGAGTGGGGAGTGGGGAAATGAGGACCCGGCCCTGATCTAAAGGTAGCACTGCCTCGCAAACAGAAGATATCATGAAAAATCATTGCAGAAATACACTGAGCTAGGACTTCCCTGGTGGTGCAGTGGTTACAAAACTGCCTGCCACTGTAGGGGACACGGGTTCAAGCCCTGGTGCAACTAAACCCACATGCCTCGGAGCAACTAAGCGCATGCGCCACAACTACTAAGCCTGTGCTTTACAGCCTGCGAGCCTCAACTACTGAGCCCACATGCTGCAACTACTGAAGCCCACACACCTAGAGCCCGTGCTCCACAACAAGGGAAACCACCACACTGAGAAGCCTGCACACCTTAACAAAGCGTAGACCCCACTCACTGCAACTAGAGAAAGCCTTGGGAGTCTGAACTCCGTGGTGCTTGATGTCCAGGCTTCAATGCCCACAACAGGGAATGGGGTACGTAAATGCCTAAGAGGCAGGGGAGGGGTCCCGAATACAAGAGCCCGAAGTATTCCCAGTGGAGGGGGATACTGTGGACACTGTGCTGGGTGTCCACTTAAGCATAGAGTTGGCCGGACACCAGAATGTCAAGTGCACTTTCCAGACCAGACCCTCCTGCCCTCAGGCCAGGGTGGAAAAGTCACGGGGAGGACGAATCACAAAGCCATGTGGGGGTCACAGCCGAGGAATTCCAGCTGAGGTAGACTGGGATCTGTCCTCACAGTGGAGATGCCACTGCCCAGGCTAGACAGGTGGCTTTTTCACCTGGCCGGTGCGGGAAGGGCAGCGCCCACTCCTGTGGGGGAAGGAGCCAGACCCGGCAGGAAGAGGCCAGCCTCTCTTACAAAGAATTCTCAGAAAGCCTCTGCCCACTCCCGGGACAGCCAGGGCGAGGCCTGGAGCCAAGATGAACACTTTGGGCGAGAGAAGGTGGAATTTCCCCGCAAAAGAAAATGGGAGGAATTTAATTTTTGTTTCTTAAAGGAAGAGGATAGTGATGAGAGGGCAAAGGAAGGGAGAGGAAGGCAAAGGAAGGGAGGGATGCCGGAGCTGGGCTGCGGAAATGCTGTGAGAAGCTTGTTTCATAAGAACACGTGGGCTAATATCCCATGTGCAGCCGTCGCTGCTGCTCTGTACATTCCCTCCATCTCCCCGGGCACCTGGAAAGCCTGCCACAAACACAGATGCCTCACAGAGGGGCAGGAGGAGGTGGATTTTGAAATAAAGGAAAAAGGTTGCTAAGTTGACAAACAGGAACAGCACAGTGATAAAATCACGACCTGGGCAGAAGCAAGAAGTCAGGGCCAATTGACCAAGAGAAGGAACCCCGACCTCCACCCCAGACCATCTTAGAAACGGTGGGGAAGACGTTGGACTTTCCCAAATGGGGGATGAAGAAATGAGCCAGTCTTATCTAGATGTTGAAGCTGCCCAGTGCCTCCCTTCTGTTTTTGTTTTTTTTTTTTTCTCCCTGTAGCTGCTAACTTAATTGTGACTTTCCTTAGTACCCACAATCTAATGAAGCCTGGGAAAGCTTGTTACATAAATAAAAAGGATTCACCCTTATTTCCACTAGGAATATTTCCAGCACTGTGAGTGATCTTGATGTGCTTAGCTTATTGATACACAGACTCATCTAAGGAACTACAACCCACACAGCAGAGATGTATTTTCCCCTCTTCACTGCGGATGCTCAGCTTTAACAAACTATGAAGCTGTAACACTATAAAGCACCAAATCAAAGATGATGATATTATTATTATTATTATTAGAAATAGGTTATCTAATTGATACATGATTCCCAAGCCCAGACCCTTGTCAGTCCTGGAAGAAACAGAGCTGTGAATAAAAATTGAAAGGGGTATCCCTTTCCATCAGGTTCTAATCATGGCCTCATGGGTCCCTGCTTTGGTTTTCGAGTAACACCCAGAGAGCGTTCTCATTGCAGTCACAGGAGATGCCCGTTGGTGAGAGCGTGCTCCCCTGAGTTAACCTCGTCACTGCTCTGAGCCTCCGTTTCCTCACCGTCAATAGAGACCCAACACCTACCTCCCAGGTGGTAGGGATTAAGTAGAAAGCCCTTGCGATGGTTAAGCTGATGTGGCTAGACAATGGTGCCCAGACATATGGACGAACATTATTCTGGGTGTTTCTATGGGTCTGTTTTTGGATGAGATGTACACTTTAATCTGTGGGCTTGCGTAAGGCAGACTGCCCTCCATAATGTGGTTGGGCCTCATCCAATCAGTTGAAGCCCTTCGTAGAAAAAAAGACCGACCTCCTCTGAGCAAGAAGAAGTTCTGCAGCAGGCAGCCTTTGCACTTGAACCACAACATCAGCTCTTCCTGGGGCTCCAGGCCGACAGCCCACCCTGCAGCCTAGGTCAGTGCCCCCAGGACTGTTGTGAAGCTGAAAGAGATAAGCTTTGCATGAAAACTGTGGGGTTCTATCAGCCATGGGTCTTATCAGCTCATCCAGCCTTGGTATCCATAGTCAGTGTGATTCCCAAGCAGCCCTGAGGGTAAACAGCACACTCTGTGGTGGAGGCCACTCCATCTGCATAAACAACTTCTGTCATCGTTCCTCCAGGTGGGCATGGGCGTGCTGTCTTATGGGTGTAGGATGACAAGGTGAAACATCACCACTTTCTTCCTCTGGGAGAGATATTCCCTGCTGGGTTGAACTTTCAGAGGCAAAATCTAAGTATACATGGAGGTAAAGGGGCTTACACGCGGAAGTGCCCTTGGAAAGGGTCTGGTCATGGCTCTCCTCTTGCAGTTGGGGTACAGGGGCACCAAGAGGGGGGCCATTTGCACAAGGACAACTGGGGACAGAGCAGGAGCAGAGCCCTGGCCCGTTGCCCTGTGGTTTCAGGTGACCTATGTCAATGAGAAACAAACCGGTTAAGGAACTTCCTCTAAATCACACGGCAGCAGGTGGTGGAGTGAGATGGGAACCCAGATCCTCCCCATTTGAACCCAGGCTCTTCTCTCTGCCCCTGGAGGGGAAGGTGAGAGATGCCGGACACAGACAAATGTACCCAGTGTTCAATACAATGTTGTATTAGTTTCAGGGTGTATTATATAGTATTTTATATATAGTAGATATAAAATAGATAAACAGGTCCTTTTCCCTTATAGGTTATTACAAAATACTGAGTATAGTTCCCTATGCCATACGGTAGGTCCTTGTTGTTTATTTTGTATATAGTAGTGTGTATGTTCACCCCAAACTCCTACTTTATCCCTCCCCTCTTTGATCTCTCTTAAACTAAACCACCACCTTGCAATTCCTTTCCCTCCCACAGCTCCAGGCAGATCCGTGTCATTAAAATGTCACTCTGCACACATTTGTGGAGTGCTCTCTCCATGCAAGGCCATCAGATCTAAAGGGAAACAAACTCACCAAACATGCGGGTGGGGGGCGGGGGACAAACCAGGAAATGGACAATTACAGTGCAGAACAAGAAGCGATCTGACAGTGCCAGACGAGGACGCAGAGAGCACTCGGGGAGACTGTCTCAGGGAAAACCTCCTGAGAAAGTGACCTGTAAACTGAGACCGCAGTATTACACAGAAGTTAACTGACGCGGTGAACAGCGCAGGGCTGGAGTCTTTCTAAAGCCCTAATCTGATCCAACAGCGCCCTGCCCCTCCCCACCTCTGGCTAGCAGCCCTCCTTGGCCTCTCATGACGGAATGAGAAAATACAAACTTCTGAGCATGACTTGCGTCCAGTTGGGGGCCATTTAGAATCTCTCTGCAGCATCCAAACAAGGATGGCAAGTAGAGTGGCGATGGCAGCAGGAGACTTGGGTGAGAATGCAGATCTGGGGGTGGGGGGTGGGTAAGAAGGAGGTCAGTGAGCCCACAGTGAGCCCTGGAATGGGTGCACTCACCCAAGGAAAGGGAGCACAATGGGAAGAGAAAGAGGAACACCAGGATTTAAGAAACCAAAGTGTCCCAAGCCGGTGCAGGATGGGGGAGTCGAATCTCACCAACCAGTGCCATTGTCTGGACAAGGAGCTGGTTGCTGACCTAGCACAAGTCCGTTTACTGGACCCATGCACGCGGGAGGTGGATGGCAGAGTTCTGAAACTGCTCACTCCCTGGGTGTGGATTGTACTCAGTGTGACCACACTTAACATCCTCCCCTCAATGTGCTCATCTGTCAAATGGGCTAGTAATAGTACTTACCTCTTTGGGTTGCTGTTCTGAGGAATTCAGTGGGTCGCTACACGCAAGTGCCTAGAACAGCACCTGATATATAGAGTTTGATAAATGTTGGATTAAAAAATATGACAGGGGACTTCCCTGGCAGTCCAGTGGTTAAGACTCCACGCTTCCACTGCAAGGGGCATGGGTTCAATCCCTGGTCCAGAGGGAAACTAAAATCCCACATGCCGGGCAGCCCAGCCAAAAAAAAAAAAAAAAAGACCAGCCTAGGAGTGAAGGAAGTGGAGTGGTGACAGTCTGAGCTTAGGCTCATCTTTCAAGGAGTTTCACTCTGAAGTGGGGGAGGAAAACAGCAGCTGACAGTGGTGTGGGGGTTGGTACTTTTCAAAAACCTGAGCATGTTGGAATGCTGATTGGAAGGAGCTTGGAAAACAGGGAAGGTGGAAGACCTAGAGAGCTGGGGTGAAGGCAGAAGGATTCAGGCACCTTCTGATGGGCAGCGAGAGGGAGGTGAGGTGGGGCATGTGCCAGTCAGTGGGCAGGTGGGTGGGAGTGGGAGGCTGGGACACCACGCTCTCTTTACTCCCAGGGGTGAGATGATGTCACCATCTGGAGAATGAGGAGGTGGGCGGGAGGCCAGCAGAGAAGGGCAGCCTGCCCTGGAGGGGAAATAGAGAACCTTTTCCAATCTGTCCAGCTGAGAATAACCGCTCACCTCAGAGGACATGACGGTTCCCAGACAGTTTCCCAATACATCCTCATTCCACCCTCTCAACAACCCCGAATGATATTCTTGTCACAACCCCTTGTGGGAAGGAAACCAAATGTGAGGAGGGTTAAGACAACAGACCTAGAACCAGGTGCAGCATGGGGCCACTGTGCTAGGGCTCTCCCGAGGTCTTCCTGGAGGCATGCATGCACACACACGTGCACACACACACTTATACACACTCGCACACACACTCACACACTCACATACACACACTTACACACTCGCACACACACAGTCACACACCCATATACACACATATACACACACTTGCACACACACACACACAGAGTCACACACAGTCACTCACATACACACACACTTATACACACTCGCACACACACTCACTCACCCACACATTTATACACACTCACACTTACATACACACACTCACACACACTCGCGCACACACACCCTCCCTCAGGGCCTGGCCAGAACGGACTGCCACCTACCACTCCCCCCTCCCCTGGCAGAAAGGCGCTTCAGAAAGTGCTCCTGTTGGATGACCTCAAATCTCCCCTCACCCAGGGGGAAAGTTAGTCAGTTATCCACAATGAAGAAAACCAGGTGCAGGACAATGGGAATCGTGTGCTAACATTTGTGTAATAAAAGGCGGATGTGCGTGTGCTTGCTTCTTTGGGCATGAAACACTTCTGGAAGGATGCCGAAAACTCACCAAAGGTTGTGTGGGGGAGGGGAGCTGCCAGATGGGAAGGAGAGAGACTTTCAGCGGATTCCCTTCTGTGCCGTCTGAATTTTGAAAGAGTTAAATGAGTAAATATACGCTTTAAAATACAAACTAGTATTTTGACTTTAACTCTAGTGAGGAGCACACTACTTGAAAACACACCCCACGATGGAGCTCCATGGTGATGTCATGACCAGAAGCCCATCATTCCACCCCTGGGCCCTCTGGTCCTTCCTTTCCCTCCCCCTGGACTTCCAGTCCACGTCTTACCCCTTCCTCAGGCTCTGGCCCTGAGGTGTTCCTGTGAACCTGAAGCACAGGAACCAGGGACCCAAGTGTGGGCAGCCACAGCCCCCCAGGCACAGCCCTCGAGGATGTGGTGGGCAGACCACATCAGGTCCTGCCATCTGGGACTGTCCTCATTCACCTCCTTCGGTTGCCACAATCACTCTCTCTCAGTTAGGTCTAGAAATGTACTTGTAAGGAACTCACAGCAAGAAGAGTCTGAAGGATCCCAGAGAACCCCAGGAACAGCCATACTAGGGGCCCCGTAACTCAGGAAGGGGACAGGGCCCTGGACCCAGGGCGCTCCAGGGCCTGACCCCATCTCGGGTGGGCTGCCTCTTTTTCTGCTCTTTCTGGGCATCTTCCTGTTTCTCCCCTTTCCCCCACAAGGCCCAGCCCATCCCCAGCGCTCCGATGTGGGCACAGCCCTGACACCAAAGCCCCATCAAGGGCCCCTGTGGTGGGGCTGCCCTTGGGCGAGTACTGATGCGGGACCGACTATCCATGGTGGGAGGAGGCAGCGCCACATGGTTCAGGACAGTATCTCTCAGAAGGGGCTGTGGCCTGGGTGTCCTGTCCTATACCCCACATCCCTGGGGTACCTGCAGCCTGGGAGCCTTCGTTCACCCCGCATGCTGGCCTGGCCTCCCCTGACCCCCGGGCACTGCCTCTCCTGGAAGCGTTCCTATGAACAGAGGGGAGGATACCTTTCCCAACTCTGAAAGCCAGAAGAAATACCTCTGCTATTTGTTACAAGGGAGAAGGTCCAGGTTTATAAATACCTGACTACAAAGGGCCCACAGAGGCACAGCCCGGCTTCCCGTCGCCTCCGCCACCACAGCCCCTGGCAGCCACCCACCCGAACTGCTCGTGGTGCCAGGACTCCAGCAGTAGTGAAAATATTTGGAGATTTTGGGCAATCCATACACACAAAAATAGAGAAACGTAAACCCCAGAAACAGCATGGGATTTTAAATCAGAAAATTCTAGATTTTATTTCTACATCTGCCACTTACTAGCTATATGATCTCAGGCAAGCCACTGAAGCTCCTTGAGCCTCGATTTCTTCATCTGTGAAGTGGGAGTGACAACACTTAATTCACAAGGTTGACATGAAAATTAAAAGAAAGAATGCGAATGACAAAGCACTTGGTAGGTGCCCCACAAAAGAGTGCCCTCCTTTCCCCGTCCCTCTCCCCACACTTTCCTCCTGTCTTTCCTGCAATAAATTCTCTCCGCTTAAATTAACCAGAGTCCGTTTCTGTTGGCTAAAACCAAGAACACAGACTAACAGAGCTTGGTAGAAGCGAGAAAACTTGCTTTCTCAGCCTCTTTTGTGTAGCCAGGTAGCAGGCATGTGACCTCAGCTCCACCCACCTGAGGCAACCAACTGAGGTTTAAAATTGGGAAAGTGAAGAAAGAGTGTAAGGAAGCGGGTACCAGGGGGTGCTGCATCTGCTGGTAATGGAGGAGATGGAGGCGTGCTGTAGAGGGGGTTCCAGTGTCTGGCGGACCAGTGTTGACCTTATGAGATGCACTGCCAGTGACCAGAGATGGAGGCAAGCCTTTGCCGACCTAGTCGTAGATAGGGTCTGTGTATCCTGCAAGCTGGGTTCTCTGGTCCTCCTGGAAGTTCCCTGGGAATCAAATATCCTAAAATAAATTCCTTTTCTGACCAAAACAAGAATGAGTTTTATATTTTGCAACTAAGAACACTGACACACAAACATACAAACTACCTTATTTTATTTCAAGGCTTATGAGGTATAATCGACATATTTAAGATATTTGAGGTGTACATCATGGTTATTTGATTTACATATACATTATGAAAGGATTCCCTGCATGTAGTTAATTAATACATCCATCACCTCACATATTTATCTTTTTTTTTTTTTGGTAAGAACATTTAAGTTCCACTGTCTTAAAAATTTCAGTTATACAATGCATTGTTACCACCTAAAGTCACCATGTTTTACATTAGATTCTCAGACCTTATTCATCTTATAGCTGAAAGTTTATACCATTTTACCAACCTCTACCTATCCGCCCCCCAACCCTAGGCCCTGGCAACCACTTTTCTACATTCTGTTCCTATGAGTTTGACTTTCTTTTTCTTTTTAAAATTCCGCCTATAAGTAATAACATGGAATGTTTATTTTTCTCTGTCTGGCTTGTTTCACTTAGCATAAAGCCCTCGAGTTCCATCCATGTTGTCACAAACAGTAGGATTTCCATCCTTCTCATGGCTGAATGATATTCCATTGTATATATATCTTCTTTCTCCATTCATCCATCAGTGGACGTTTAGGTTGTTTCTATATCTTGGCTATTACGAATAATGCTGCAATGAATATGTGAGTGCAGATATCTCTTTGATATCCTGTTTCCCTTTCCTTTGGATATATACCCAGAAGACAGATTGCTGGATGATATGGTAGTTCTGTTTTTGATTTTTTGAGGAACCTTCATACTGTTTTCCATAGTGGCATAGTGGTGTTAATATCAGAGTAATGCTGGCCTTATAAAATGAGTTTGGAAGTGTTTCTCCTCTTCTATTTTTTAGAAGAGTTTGAGAAGGATTTTTATTAATTCTTCTTTAAGCATTTGGTAGAATTCATTGGTGAAGCCACCTGGTCCTGGACTTTCCCATCTTGGAGGTTTTTGATTACTGATTCAATCTCCTTGCTAGCACTAACTGATCTGTTCAGACTGTCTGTTTCTTCATGATTTAATCTTGACAGGTTGTATGTTTTTAGGAATTTACCCATTTATTCTAGGTTGTCTGATTTGTTGGCATATAATTGTTCATAGCAATCTCTTATGATCCTTTGTATTTGTGTGGTCATTTGTATCAGCTGTGATGTCCCCACTTTCATTTGTAATTTTGAGTCCTCTCTCTTTTTTTCTTGGTGAGTCTAGCTAAAGATTTGTCTATTTTGTTTGTCTTTTCAAAAAAACAGCTCTTAGTTTCATTGCTCTTTGTAATTGTCTATTTAGGCTTTATTTCTTTTCTTTCTGCTCTGATTATTGTTATTTCCTTTCTTCTACTAACTTTGGGTTTAGTTTGTTCATAGTTCCTTAAGGTCTAAAGTTAGGTTGTTTATAGGAGATCTTTCTTTTTTCTTAATGTAGGCATTTATCACTATGAACTTCCCTCTTAGCACTGCTTTTGCTGCATCCCATGAGTTTTGGTATGTTGTATTTCCATTTTCATTTGTCTTAAGATTTTTTTTTCCTCTTTCAGTTTCTTCTTCAACCCATTAGTTGTTCTGTAGCATGTTTAATATCCACATATTTGTGAATTTTCCAAATTTTTCTTCTTATAATTGATTTCTAGTTTCATACCATTGTGGTTGGAAATAATGCTTGATATGATTTTAATCTTCTTAAATGTATTAAGACTTGTTTCGTGGCCTAACACATAATCTTTCCTTGAGACTATTCCATATGCATTTGAGAAGAATGTGCATTCAGATACTGTTAAATGGAATGTTTTGTAAATGTCTGTTAAGTCCATCTGATCTAATGTGTAGTTCAGATATAATGTTTGTTATTGATTTTCCTTCTGGATGATTGGTCCATTGTTGAAACTGGGGTAATGAAGTTCCCTACTGTTATTATACTGCTCCCTATTTCTCCCTTGAGATCTATTGATATTTGCTTTATATATGTAGGTGCTCCCTTGTTGGGTGCATAAATAGCTACAAATGTTATATCTTCCTGTTGGATTGACCCCCTTGTCTCTTGTAACAGTCTTTGGCTTAAAGACTATATTGTCTGATGTAAGTATAACTACCTCTGCTTTCTTTTGGTTTCCATTTGCCTGGAATATCTTTTTCCATACTTTTGCTTTCAGCCTCTGTTTGTCCTTAAAGCCAAAGTGAGTGTCTTGTAGGCAGCATATAATTGGTCATGTTTTTCATTCCATTCAGCCACTCTATGTCTTTTGACTAGAGAATTTAGTCCATCTACATTCAAAATAATCATTGATAGGTATGGACTTACTATTGCCACTTCGTTCATTGTTTCCTGGCTATTTTCTAATTCCTTTGTTTCTTTCTTCTCTCACTCTTTTCCTTGGTGACTTGATAATATTTTGTTGTAGTATCTTTAGAGTCCTTTCTTTTTATCTTTTGTGTATTTATCTACAGGTTTTGGATTACCATGAAGCTTACATAAAACAGCTTATATTTATAACACTCTATTTTAAGCTAACAACCTAAGATAACAATTTAAATTTGGAGACATACTAAAGCTCTACATTTTTACTTTCCCCCACATACATTTTATGTCACTATTTATGTCTTTTTACCTTGTGTACTCATTGACAAATTAATGTAGTTATAGTTATTTTTAATATTTTTTTCTTTTAACCTTTATATTACATTTATAAATAATTTACCCACCACCATTACATTAGAGTATTGTGAATTTCACTATATATTTACCTACACCAGTGAGATTTATACTTTCTTATGTGTTTTCTGCTACTAATTAGTGTCCTTTCATTTCAGGTTAAAGAACTCCCATTAGCATTTCTTATAAGGCCAGTCTAATAGTGATAAACAATCTCAGCTTTTGCTTGTCTGGAAAACTCTTTCCTTCAATTCTGAAAGACAGCTTTGCTGGGTAGTAGTCTTTGTTGGCAGGTTTGTTATTTTTGTTTTTGTTTGTGTGTGTGTGTGTGTTGTTTTTATTTTTTCTTTCTTTCAGCGCTTTGAATACATCATGTGACTTCTTTCTGGCCTGCAGAGTTTCTGCTGAAAAATCTGCAGGTAGTCTTATGGGGATTCCCTTGCATGTAGCAAGTTTTGGGGTTTTGTTTGTTTGTTTCTCTTGCTGCTTTTAAAATTCTCTCCTTGTATTTAACTTTTGACAATTTAATTATAATATATCTCAGTGTGGGTCTCTTTGGATTCTTTTTTTTTTTTAATTTTTTTAAGAACTTTTATTGAGATACAGTTAACAGACAATAAACAGCATATATTTAGAGTGTACAATTTGGTATCCCAATCTCCCAATTCATTCCCCCCCGCAACCCTCCCCACTTTCCCCACTTGGTGTCCATGTGTTTGTTCTCTATATCTGTGTCTCTATTTCTCTCTTGCATTTCCTCCTTCATAGTTGTTAGCATTTGTGTTATGTATTGAGGTGCTCCTATATTGGGTGCATATATATTTATAATTGTTATCTCCTCTTCTTGGATGGATCCCTTGATCTTTATGTAATGTCCTTTCTTGTTTCTTGTAACATTTTTATTTTAAAGCCTATTTTATCTGATATGACTATTGCTACTCCAGCTTTTTTTGATTTCCATTTGCATGCAATATCTTTTTCCATCCCCTCACTTTCCATCTCTATGTGTCCCTAGGTCTGAAGTGGGTGTCTTGGAGACAGCATATATATGGGTCTTGTTTTTGTATCCATTCAGCCAGTCTGTGTCTTTTGGTTGGTGCATTTAGTCCATTTACATTCAAGGTAATTATTGATATGTATGTTCCTAGTACCATTTTCTTAATTGTTTTGGTTTTGTTTTTGTAGGTCCTTTGCTTCTCTTATGTTTCCCACTTAGAGAAGTTCCTTTAGCATTTGTTGTAGGGCTGGTTTGGTGATGCTGAATTCTCTTAGCTGTTGCTTGTCTGTAAAGATTTTGATTTCTCCGTCAAATCTGAATGAGATCCTTGCTGGGTAGAGTATTCTTGGTTGTAGGTTCTTCCCTGTCATCTCTTGAAATATATCATGCCACTCCCTTCTGGCTTGTAGAGTTTCAGCTGAGAAATCAGCTGTTAACCTTATGCGAGTTCCCTTGTATGTTATTTGTTGTTTTTCCCTTGTTGTTTTAATAACTTTTCTCTGTCTTTAATTTTTGTCCATTTGACTACTATATGTCTTGGTGTGTTTCTCCTTGGGTTTATCCTGCCTGGGACTCTCTGTGCTTCCTGGACTTGGGTAGCTATTTCCTTTCCCATGCTAGGGAAGTTTTCAACTATAATCTCTTCCAATATTTTCTCGGGCCCTTTCTCTCTCTCGTCTCCTTCTGGGACCCCTATAATGTGAATGTTGGTGTGTTTAACATTGTCCCAGAGGTCTCTTAGGCTGTCTTCAGTTCTCTTCATTCTTTTTTCTTTATTCTTTTCTGCATCAGTGATTTTCACCATTATGTCTTCCAGGTCATTTATTCGCCCTTCTGCCTCAGTTAATCTGCTATTGGTTCCTTCTAGTGTATTTTTCATTTCCGTTATTGTGTTGCATATCTCTATTTGTTTGCTCTTTAATTCTTCTAGGTCTTTGGTAAACTTTTTGATCTTTGCATCCAGTCTTTTTTCAAAGTCCTGGATCATCTTCATTATCATTATTCTGAATTCTTTTTCTGTAAGGGTGCCTATCTCCTCTTCATTTAGTTGTTTTTCTGGGTTTTTATCCTGTCCCTTCATCTGGTACAAAGTCCTCTGCTTTTTCATTTCTCTCTCTTTCTGTGGCTGTGGTTTTCAGTTCTACAAGATGAAATACTGCTGATACTGTTTGATACTGCTGTCTGCCCTCTTGTGGAGGAAGCTATCTTGCTCACCGAGTCTTAACAAAACTAATAAGAGGGATGCTCATGGAGTTATATTAAGTGAGAGCACTACAACGTTGGTAATAGCTGAGAATATTTCTGCTGGCCAATGCTGCAGGACAACTGGGTCTTCTGAGATTTTCTGCATTGGTGTACTGGGAGCTCTTTTCATTAGCAGCAGTAGAAGCTTGATGATATTAGAATGATATCTTAAAAAGCTAAGGGAGGGGGAAAAAGATTGCGGCGAAGTAGAGGGACGCGGAATGCATCCCCCTCCACAGACGCACTGGGAATGCACCGAAGGATGCAACAATTCCCACAGAGAACCAGCTGAACACCAGCAGACGGCCTTGGACGCCAGAAAGGACCGCAAGGAGCCCGACATAACCGGTAGGGAGGCATCCACGACAGCTCAAAGAGGGTGAAGCGGCGGAGCTGCAGCAGACGGGAGGGAGTGAGAAACACACGGAGGGTCCGCAGCGCAGCCCAGCATTCCCAGACCGAGACATTGATCCACAGCTAAACAGAGGGTCTGGGAGCAGGAGCGTGGGAACCGGAGAGCTGGTCCAGGGCGAGAAACATTGTTACCAGTAAGGTGATGGACCGAGAGGACAGGAGGGAAGAGGTCCACGGCGAGGAGTGCCTGCCCCTGAGAGCTGCCTGGCCATGATGGCGGCTGGAGGCTGCAGGCTCACAGGCGGGGGGGAGGAGCCCTGGATTCATTTTGTTTGGAACTTTCTCAGCTCACTGGATCTGAATGTCTGTTTCTTTCCCCAGGTGAGGGAAGTTTCCAGCCATTATTTCTTTGAACAAAGTTTCTGCCCGTTTCTCTCTCTCTTCTCCTCATGGAACTCCTATAATGCAAATATTGGTCCACTTGATGGTGTCTCATAAGTTCCTTAAGCTATCTTTACTCTTTTTAATTCTTTTTTACTTTTTGCTCTTCTAATGGGATGAATTTCACTGTCATGTCTTCGAGTTCAATGATCCTTTCTTCCACTTGATCTAGTCTGATATAGATCCCCTCTATTGAAATTTTCAGTTCAGTAATTGAATTCTTCAGCTCTGTGCTTTCTGTTTGGTACTTCCTTATATTTTTCTATCTCTGTTGAAATTATACTTTGTTCATGTGTTGTTCTCCTGACCTCAGTGAGAATCTTTATGACCATTATTTTGAACTCTTTGTCAAGTAAATCACTTATGTCCATTTCTTTATCTTGTTCTCTTGTTTGAACTACATTCTCCTGTTTCTTCATTTTCCTTTACTTTCTGTGTTATTTTCTGTGCAATAGACAAAACAGCCACCTCTCCCAGTCTTGACAGGCTGGTCTGATGTAGCAGATGAACTTTATCATTCAGCTCAGAATGAGTTCTTGGTTGCCTTTCAAGCCTGTGTGGTTGCCCAAGCTGCCTTCTTTTTCTCCATAGCCCAGTAGTTGAGGGTATGCTGAGAACTTCCAGCATCCCAAAGTGGAGGATCTCAGTCTGCATCTAGATGCAGGCTGATTGGAAGCCAGACCCTGAGTCAACAGTTTTTTGTTTGTTCATTTGTTTTGTTTTTGTCGGTGTTTGTTTGAGGCAACAGTTTTTAAGGTAAGCAAATAGGACTCTTTATGGAAAAGACTCGGAGATGAGTGTTTCTGTCTGCTCCCTCTACACTAAGCCCTGGGCGGGGAGCTCATTAAGAACTATTTCTTTGTTTACTATAGTCTTGCAGGTTCCATGGATGCAAGTCCTATTGACTTTCACAGCTAGGTGTTTTGGGGGTCCATCCCTCAAAGGTAGAAGTCTTAAAAGTTGGGGTGCAAGATATCAGGTCCAAAGCCTCAGGTCCTCAGGGAGACACTGGGAGATGCTGTATAGGATCAAGTTTATGGCCAGTGTGTCTCAGCCTTTCCTACCCATTTTGATGTGGATATTTTCTCATTCATCCAATGTGTAGAAGTCACTCAATTGATTTCTGGATCTTTTGATGGAATTTCTCCACATGTTGCTCTAGATTTGCTATATTTGTGGGAGGAGACAAGTTCAGGAGTCTCCTATATCTCCATCTTAGATCAGACAGTACCTGATTGGTTTTTGTTTGTTTGTTTGTTTGTTTGTTTCAGCACCATAAGGCATGCAGGATCTTAGTTCCCTGACCAGGGATTGAATCTGTGCCCCCTGCAGTGGAAGTGGAGAGTCTTAACTGCTGGACCACCAGGGAAGTCCCAGTACCTGATTTTTATTTTATTTTTATTTTTTAAGTTTTTTTTTTTTTAATGTGGACCATTTTTTTTTAATGTGGACCATTTTTTAAGTCTTTATTGACTTTGTTACAATATTGCTTCTGTTTTATGTTTTGGTTTTTTGGCCCTGAGGCATGTGGGATCTTAGCTCCCTGACCAGGGATTGAACCCACACGCCCTGCATTGGAAAGTGAAGTCTTAACCACTGGACCACCAGGGAAGTCCCTAGTTGATTGTTTTTAATACACTCAGTTAAACTGCATTAAATTTCAGCAACGTGGGGTTTATTATAAAATATTCACTTTAAAAACTCCTAGCAGCCACAATCATCTCATTTGTTAAGAGCCTTTGCTTTCCTTGTCAACTGTCTCTGAGATCAGATATACCAAGGAAACACAGGGAGACTGGTCTGCTTAGAGCAATGGAGACAGAGGAAGTCCGGGTGGGGTTGTGGGGTTCAGTGGGGTTCTTCAGAGGGGGTGGCAGGCTTTGGACACAAGCACACATACATATATGTTTATGTATGTATATAAAAGGTACTGTCTCTTGTCTCTCTGCCTAAGGGGGATCTTTATCTGTTTTGTTCATTAATGTATCCCAAGCACCTAGAACACCTGGAACACAGTAGGTGCTCAAGGAACATGTATTGAATGGGGAATGAATTTATTCAGCAGATTTTTTTTCAAATCTACTCTTTACCAGGCCCCATGCCACCCATGTCTACACAAGGAAGAGAGCTACAGTCCTTGCATTTTGAAGCTTACGGTCAAGCTTCTTACCTGCTAAAACTAAGACACTTTGAGAAATGAATGAAGGTAATGTGCTCACCTTCCCAGGGAATATGGGATCTTTACAGAGAAACTTTTTAACCCAGAGAGTGACCCTTGAACTTCAGGATTTCAGCCTGGCTATTTCTGGGCAGGGCAGCCTTCTGGGTATATCTCAGATTATACCTGCAAGGCTACCCCACCCACACAGCCAGCCTGCCAGAGCCTGACGGCAGAGAAAGGCATCCTAAAGTGACTGCCCTCCTTCCTTCCTCCTTGTTAAGATGACTTCTCCAGCAGTCAGGGTCCCAGGAGCAAACAGAGAGAAAGGGTTGACCAGGGAGAGTTTGGTGACGGGGCTAATCATAGAGGGGCAGGTGGGGTTGAAACCACCCAGGATGATGAAGCCTCCTGTGGTGGCTTCCCGAGGCCAGAGGGCAAGGGAGGCTCGGAGAAGGGTTCCACAAAGGTCAGCAGGCTAAGGTGCAGAGCAGGTGCAGAAGGCTGGAAGGTCTGCAGGGGCAAACAGAATAGTCAGCACATTCTCTTTATCTTCCTTTGGTCAGGGTGGGAAACTGAGGCATGAGAGTTAAATCTGAGGGGTCTCTACCCCATCCCAGGCATGGGCCTGAGGCTATCAGAGCAGGGAGGAAAAGGCACAACAAATACCCTTCAGTTCCAAGGACAGGGAAACAGCAGTGTGCTTATCTGACGGTCACCACGGCAACCACTCTGAGCTGCCTTCCAGGCCCAAGTCCAGGAATGGCTGACAGTCACTTTTTCCATCACCCACCCATTCCTTTCCCGTCCTTCTTTCCTTCCTCCTTGGCCCCAAACAGAGTGATTTCCCTTGATGCATCCATTCCCAAGGAGAACAATGGATGGCAGCTCAGGGTGGAGGGTGGAGCACTCTGGCAGGGGCAGAGATTGGGGGGGGGGGTGCGGCGCAGAGGGATGCCAGAAAACCCAGAGTGAAGAGGAGAGGATTAGGAGGGCTGCAATATGAGTTGGGACACACAGTCCAGAATGCAGGTCTCTAGACTTCTAGCCTCACATTTAACATGTGCACCAAGTATCCGGGAGAACACGTAGTAGCCAAAGACACAGGTTGGCTATCAAGCTGGGAGATGTCAGATGTAACTTTACTCCAGGGCAAAAGGCAACACTGAAAAAAAGTGATAACAACACATCCCAGAGGAGGGGGAGAAGCATTCACTTTACCCAGATCACTTGTCATAACAGAGTCTACTGAGACCTGGGGAAAGAGGATGGACGTGAGGGTTCCCTAAGGTCTTTGGGCTGCCAACATCTCTGGTCTGAGCCTTCTGGATTCATGGGTCTCAGCTCCAGGTGACCACCAGCTCAGAGGAGTTGGCCACCCTTCCCAGAAACTTCGAGAAATGAATCTGACTGGGTGGGTGAGAATGCTGGTGCCTAGTAAGAAGAGAAATCCTATAAACTGAGACAGAGGCCAGGAAAGGCTGAGCAGGGATCCTACTCCCTTTCTCGTACGGGAGAATTGATGCAAAGTTTCTGAGACAACCTGTGAGGTTGGTCCCGTTAGAAGAATCTGGGACACTCTTCAAAGCCAATTAGAAGAAAATGAGTTCTACAGTAGAGGTCTGCAAACACGGAAGCACCTGCAAATCACAGGAGCAGGTCCTTAAAAGTAGAGATTCCTAGGGCCACCTCAATCCTACAGACACAACCATCAGAGGAGCGGTGCTCAATCTCAGCTGCATACAAGGATCATGCCGATGCCCCGGGGGACGCCCGCATCTATTCAACCAGAATCTCCGGCGGGGAGGACCTAGGCATCAAGTCCGCTGAGTACCAGTGTACGATCAAGGCTGGGGATCACGGCGCTGCTATGGGCTGGGATCTGTGTGCTTAACATGATCCCCAGCTGATTCTAATGAACCCCAAGATGGCCTCATTCTGTTGGCAGGTAACTGGGAAACTCTGCTAAAGGCAACGTTCCCCAAAGCAGCGAGTGTGGTCCACTGGACTGAGCAGGGGGGAGGATGGGGGCCGGAGACCAGGTCCTGGGGCCATAGTGAAATAGAGCAGGACCCTATGGTCCTTGCCCCCATGTCCTCAGCCTGCCTTCTGTCTGTGGAAAAACTTTAGCCAAAGAATAAGTTTAATCAGAGAAGTGAGAAAATGCAGAAACAAAAGAAAACAGTCAAAGGAGACCAAATAATAATAATTTAGCCATTAAGCAAGATCAAGGACCTTTTGTTCCTCCTCAAGGGCTATAGATAATATTCAGAGCCATACCCGTGAGCTGTTTTGTAGATACTGAAACCCCCACCAGGTAGTTAACGACATGATGACCAAATTGTAACCACGACAGAAGCCACAATTCCAAGAACTGGCCTCAAGGAAACGAGAAAAAACTAACCCTGGAACTGAAGACTAACTGTACTTAAAACAATCAAGGTGACGCTGATCAGACCACCTCATGGTTAATTTCAAGATGACTGTCAGACTACTGTTTTTGCAGGTAGCCCCTTCCCTCTGTCTATAAAAGCTCCTGCCCCCTGATGGTCAGGGCAGCGGGGTAGGGGGGAGAGTTGGCCTTTGGATAGGTGTCTGCCCTCCCCCCCAGTTGCCAGCATCCAAAATAAAGCAAACTTTCCTTTCTACCAGCCTGGCCTCTTTACTGGCTTTTGAGCGACGAGCAGCCAGACCCCACTTTCGGTTACAACAGGGGTAGCCAACGACTGGACAAGAGTGACGCCCAGTGCTTCTCTTCTGTCCTGTGGACTGGGAAACAGGGAACTTGGGCCCCAGCAGGAGGGGCAGAGCTCATCGGACCCCCTCCCCCAGCACCCAGCTAGCTCTTGGTTGAACACTGCGCACCCTGAGAAGCAAACAATCTTCAGCACACTCCTGTGATGAGATAAAATTCAAATTTTATGGCAAGACAAGAAAAATTTAAACATAAAATTTTCCTTTGCACATTTGGGCTTCCTCCCTCCGTGTGTGTGTGTCTGTCTGTCTGTCTGTGTGTATGTGTGTGTGTTGCATCTGCATTACCCTGACCTCCTTTGGAGATCACATTCTTTCTTAATCTTATAAAGGGTCACAACTCCTTAAGAGATAACTTTCCTGCTTAATCTTGTAAGAGGACACAATAACCCATGACCACGCTTTGTATGAGGGGATCTGGATTGTATAAACTGGCAATAATATGTCATTTAATGTACGGCCCTCTCTCAAAACTTACGTAACTGTGCTCTGACCTCTAACAGGCCAAACAGTTCTCAGAGCTTTCTGAGAGGCTGTTCCCAGGTTATAACCCTCAGTTTGGCATGAATAAAATTTCCCATTTCTTTCTTAGACTGGCTGCTTAATTTCTGTGTCAACACCTGGAAGTCACCAGTATTTGAAATCAGTCTCAGGCACACAGCCTCGGAAGTCAGGGGGTCTGGGTTTAACTCCCACACTATACTTCCTAGCTGTGTGATTTGGGGCAAGTTACCTAACTTCTCTGAGCATGTTTCCTCAGCTGCCATATGTGGATAAGAACAGTATTTATGCTTTAGTGCAGTTGTGAGAATCTAACAACTAATCCATGAAGAACACTTGCGACAATACCAGGCACGCAGTAAGTGTCCCATAAAGATCAACTATTAGGCACATATATACACATTTATTGTTTATTATACATTATGGCTGACTATGCGCCAGGCACTATTTTAAGCATTTTTTCATGGCCTGGTGAGCAGGAGGTCCAGACCCAGAAGCTCGGCCTCCTCTCTGAGGCCTCTGGACAAGTCACCTCCCTGCCTGGGCCGGATGTCGCTCGGGAGGCCGGGACCCAGGCTCCGTGAGATCTCAGGCAGCTTTGATCCCCAAGGTGCTGAGCCAGGCCCTTCTGGGCACCGGGCACCTGCATCCGGGAGCAGGGTGTCTCTTCCTTCTGACTTAGTCTGGGAAGAGGCGAAAACAGCGGCGCCCAAGGTAGAGCTGGCTTTCTGCTTTGGCTGGGGCGCACGTTTCTCCGCGCCGCCCGCAGCCCACCCAGCACCCAGAGCATCCCCGGCACCCAGGGCACCCCCGCCGACCTGGCCGGCCTGGCGGGAGCGGTTCCGCAAGGAATCCTCTCTCCCCCGCCCAGCCCCACGCCCCAGGGCAGTGCCTCCGCCGGCTCCCGAGCTGGCACTCGCCGCCCTGGGATCAGCCCGGGAGCGCCCGGGCCCCAGATGCGCACGAAGTCTCCTCCCGAAGCCCCGAGCCCAGAAGGAGAAAACGCCGAGCGCTGGGCCCAGCGCACCCCCACTTCGGGGAAGCCCGGGCCCGGCCGGCGGTAGGGCGGCGCCCCCGGGGCCCCTCCCGAGGGTCAGGTGGCGGCAGGGGCGTGGCGGGCGCGGGAAGCCCGAGGACGGTTGACTCATCCTCCCTCCCGCCGCGGTGAGTCACCCGCCTCCCCCGAGACCCGGTTCCTCCACCACCGCCGCCCCACGGCGCCCCCTGGCGGCCTCGCCGCCGTTCCGCCCCCTGCCCCGCGCCCTTCTCAGCCCTCTGCGTCTCCACCATCCAGCTCTTGAGCTTCAGAAGTCGTTTATGCTTAGTTTATGCGTTTATTTCATACTCACAGCCCCCTGAGGGAGGCAGGTGCCATGATGCATCCATACGCAGAGAAGGAAATGAAGGCTTAAGTCACGGTGTAATGACAATTTGTAGACCACTTAATTATTTAGGCAACATTTTCATTTAATTCTACAACAATTGGGGAATGAGAGATTATTCCCCCCTCTTTATAGATCAACTAACAGGAAAAGTCCCAGGAAAAGTAAACGATTTGTTCAAGGTTGCTGGGACCCTTTCCATTTTCTCGCCCTCTCCCTTCCCCCAGGCAATACACGTGACTCGCTGTTTGAATTCAGCCCACATCCAGATTCCAGCACCGGTGAGTACATTATTCTGCTGGGTGTTTTTGCATGGAAACCCGCCTAAACAAATCCCCCTGCTAGAAAGCCAGCTCCGTGGGGCCGGGATTTCGTTTCCTCGGTTTTATTCACTCCTGTCTCCCCAGTACCTAGAAGAGTGAGTGTCTGCATTCCATGGGGTTCAATAGGTAAATGAAACCTCTCCACCAAAGAGGCCAGGCAGCCCCACCAGGCCTCAAGGAGATGTGAGGACTTCCCTGGCCCAGGTCCAGAGGTTAAGACTCTGTACTTCCACTGCAGGGGACGCCGGTTCAATCCCTTGCTGGGGAACTAAGATCCCGCATGCCTCAGGCCCATCAGTGGCCCGTTGCCCCCAAAAATGGGGAGACAGGAAATGAAGGATGGAGGAGGGGGTCGGTTCTGCTCCCAAACCTCTCCGGGAACAAAAGATGCCTCCTAGGGCTCCTTTAGCTGCCTGTCTTCATGCCTCATGCCCTGTCCAGGTCAGAAAATTCTTCCCCAAACCTATCCTTGATCTTATTCTCACATTCCCTATGTACCTGAGGGGCAGTAAGTGAGGTTTGCATCCTCCTGGCTTCTCATGGCTGCTTCTAGAAGTTTTGTCCCACCACCACCCCTGCCACCCCTGTATAAACATCTCTGAAGAATTCGGGCAATCAGCTTTAGCTCGCGTCCCCCTTCTTCCTGGTCCCCCTCCTTGCTGCTGTCTTCTGTCCTCTTGGCCACTCCCTCTCCTTCCGTGAAGACTCCTGGCTCAAGGCTTGCTCTTCCCCCGACTCTGCTCACTCTCCCAGGCAGCATCTGTGTGGGAGATGCATCCATCACCATGGCCTCTGATCCTGGTCCTCTTCCTCCCTGATGAAGGAAATTCTGATTCAGGCTACAATATAGATGAACCTTAAGGACATTGTATTAAGTGAAATAAGTCAGTCACACACATACAGAATTCCCCTTACATGAGGTCCCTGCAGTGGTCAAATCCATAGAGACAGAAAGAAGTGGAATGGTGGTTGCCAGAGGGGTGGGAGTGGGGGACATGGGAGGTTGTTGTTCGATGGGTACAGAATTTTACTTTTACAGAATGAAAAGAGTTCTGGAAATTGCACAAAAATGTAAATGTACTTAACACTATTGAGCTGTAAACCTAAAAAAATGGTAAATTTGGTAAATGGTAAATTTAAGATGGTAAATTTGGCATTGTGTGTGTGTGTTTTTTCTACAATTAAAAATAAAATAAGGGGCTTCCCTGGTGGTGCAATGGTTAAGAATCCGCCTGCCAGTGCAGGGGACACAGGTTCGAGCCCTGGTCCAGGAAGATCCCACATGCTGCAGAGCAACTAAACCCATGAGCCACAACTACTGAAGCCTGCGCGCCTAGAGCCTGTGCTCTAGAAGAGAAACCTGCGCACCACGACAAAGAGTAGCCCTTGCTCACCACAACTAGAGAAAGCACAACAACGAAGACCCAACGCAGCCAAAAATAAAATAAAGTAAATAAATTTAAATAAATTAATTAAATTAAAGAAAAACATAAATTAGCTGGTGTTTCTCCCCTGCTTTAAACCCTAGAATGGCTTCCTAGTTTTCTGAGGATAGGATCTGAATTCCCTACCTGGTCTAGAAAGCCCCAATGACTTCTCTGTCATTCTTACCTCTGCTCTGGGTCCCCTGCTCAGTCACGCCAGCCACCTCTCAGATGTGTACCCAGATCAGGCTCCTCCCTCCCGGGAAGGCTTGGTCTCCACCTCTTCCCATGGCAACCCCCACCCTTTACTCTGAGCTAACATGGTCAGATTTTCCCTGGCCAAACAATCTGTAGATTCCCCCATTTTTCTATGTCACTGTCCCCTTTATGTCCTTCAGAGCACTTTTCTCAATTTGCAATTACAGGCTTAATTGTTTACTGCCTCTTTCCCGCTGACATCACCACCATCACCTCTGGGCACTAAGCCCCAAGAAGGCAGGAAGCAGGACTGCCCTGTTCCCCCTCTACCCCCGTACCCAGTACAGGGTGCCGGGCACACACGCAGTCCCGCCTACATCTTTGCTGATGAATGAGTGAGTCTCTGGTTTTTTTTTTTTTTCAGTGCAGCAACAGCACAGTGAGAGGCAGCCATTCCTGGAATTAAATCCCAGCCTCACCACTTATTAGCTGTGTGACATGGGGCAAAGTACTTTCATCTCTTCGAACCTCAGGGTTTTGGGGGGTTTAGTTTTCTATAAAATGGGGATATCTTGCAAGGTAATTTTGAGGATTGTTATGTTAAATTACATATTACAAGTGCTTGCCACTGATAGATGTCAGCAAATTAGTACCTAACATCATTGCATTCTACTCTCTCAAGGGGGTACAATTGCTTTTGAGAGTTTGATCAAAACTATAAAACCTCCCTCTAGAGTCTTGATAGAGAAATGCAGCTAAACACAGGCACAACTATTTTACATATAAATTCTAGATGTTCACTGTCCACCAGAAGTGTAACCAGAGTCACCAGGTTAGGAACTCTGAATATAAGGGAGAAAAACAACGCTAGGAGTTAGCGGTCAAAAATGCCTGGGGAATAAAGCAACCCAGGAAGTCTAAGGCGGTCATCCTTAGTTCTACAGCGCCCCCTGGTAGTGGGATGGACTTGTTGCATAGGATTCCCAGGCAGGGTGAGAAAGGCAGGATTCCGCCCCTAACCCACCCTCAGCATCTCGGATGGCCCCTGTCCACCTGTCTTCTGTCCTTCAGTCATCTTCCCCACAGCCTATTTCTTAGGCATTTAAAATCTCTTGGAGCATTGAGGGACTTCCCTGGCAGTTCAGTGGTTAAGATTCCACGCGTTCACTTCAGGGAGCACGGGTTCGATCCCTGGTCCGGGAACCAAGATCCCACAAGCCTCATGTGGCGCAGCCAAAAATAAAAATAAAAAAAGATCTCTTGGAGCATTGAAATGTTTCCAAGGAAAGCTGTATTACCGGGCCCTCAGGGAGACTGGTAGTTTCAGAGAAAAAAGTAATAAGCACCTTAGTTCCCCACTTTTCACAAGCTTGAAATATGCCATTGATTACGGCTATCGTGGCATCTCGCGATGTTAATAATTGCTGCAATCCTAAAGATTTCAGATTCTTAAAGATTTAATTAATGGGAGCAGTTGACTCTGGTGAATCTTATTTTCCTGTTGTATACGTGTTTTTGTTTATCTTTTATTTTATTTTATTATCCATTTTTTTAAAAAATTATTTCAAGCTCTCTACTGGAATACAATCGCTCCACACCGCTGTGCCAGTTTTTGCTGTACAACGAAGTGAAACAGCCGCATCTATACACATATCCCCATATCTCCTGCGTCCCACGACTCCCTCGCGCCCTCCCCATCCCAGCCCTCTAAGGCATCATGTTTATCTTTTAAAATGTCCTTTATGTGTCCATAGCGTTGTGCTATTATATCCCCAAATTAGGAAAACTGCTTCCTTGTCTCATAAAAGTAGCAATGAAGTTAGGAATGAGGACCTGACATCTCAGAACAATGCCATCCATAAACCACGAACAGGATTTCAGCGGGGATATAATGTCTAAAGGGGCTGGGACAAAGGACAACGTAAGGGTGATTATTTTGCACATAATAGAAAAAGAAACCGCAAATAGGAGCTACCACTAACGTTATCTGGAAACTGGGTTTTATTGGCTATTCACCCCTGTCCCCGATGCATTATCAGCTCTAAAATGTCAGATCGAAGCTCAAAGTCCCCTGGTCCGGGAAGATCCCACGTGCCGCAGAGCAAATAAGCCTGTGTGCCACAGCTGCTGAAGCCCGTGCGCCTAGAGCCCATGCTGCACAACGAGAGAAGCCACTGCAATGAGAAGCCCGTGCACTGCAACGAAGGGTAGCCCCCACTTGCTGCAACTAGAGACAGCCCACGCGCAGCAACGAAGACCCAACGAAGCCAAAAATTAATTAATTAATTAATTAATTTAAAAAAGTAAACATGAGTTAAGTTAGTAGTAATTTGCTACAGCAGCAAGCAGGAAATGAAGTCTCCATGAGGCACTAAGAGGTCTTTGAAATTTCCCGCTCTTGCCCAGCCACACCCCCTTGTCAGAGCCAGGGCAGGCCTCAATCCAGAGCCTCTGCTTTCAACATCATCAAGCACAATTTAAACAGAGACGTCTGTCCAGGAATTTATGCTTAGAATTCCCTTCTTTTTCTCCCTGTTTTTAATGCTTTGGTGGATGCTGTCAAGTTTCCTTATCAATAAATGGATCTAAGCAAAAAAAAAAATAAAAGAAGAAGAAGAAGCTCAAAGTCATCAAAGCTTGTGTATTGGTCATAGCTAGAGCCCACAGATTTTTTTCCAGAATAAGTGCAATACAGCATTTCCCAGAATAAAACTTTAATTTTGTGATAGAGACAGAGAAAGTCTCCAAGAATAGAGCACATCACTCCAAGGTTCCCTCATTCCTCAGAGCCAACACAAGTACAAGACACACAACAGAAAAGAAAGACAAACCAGTTGTGAAGTTAGTGACACAGATACTTAGAGAGAAAGCAGTTGTATTAAATGCCACTGTTGGGTGTCAGAGAACAACGGCAAATCAGGTTCAAGCGTCATCACCATCCTGTAAGGATGCTAGCATTCAGTTCTCTTTGTGGCTGGGGAGAATCCTGATACCCACACTGTGCAGTAGCTTTCAGAAGGGGAAAAACGTATATGATGGCAAAAAAAAGGGTCAATAAGTTTTTCTCCCACTTCTCTAAAATTCTCTACTGCAAGAGAAAAATGTTTTGTCTTAATAGAGATTATTTGGTAAATGAAAAAAGACACACTGGAATCAGGACAGATGAAGCACTGGCTTTGGGAGCAAGAAGGCAGGAGGTGGAAATTCTAATAAAGGAGGTTGTCTGACTCTGAGCTTCAGCTTTTCCCTCTGAAAATTGGGAATGATGTTGATAAGAGTAATAAAAATGCCTGTTTCATACAGTTGTGGTAAAGATTAGTGAAGAACTACATATAAAGCTCTTAGGGCAGCATCTGGCATATAGAAATCTCTCATTGAAGGTGAGTTATTATCATCATACGAACGCCAGTTCAAACACTGTCTAATCCAAAGAGAACCACTGACAGCCCTCAATATGTGTCCTGAACCCAATTAGGTGTTGAAGGAAATAGAAAACATTTTCACCATGAGTCAAACTGCAGTCACAAAGGATACATTCTTTTCAAGCTGGTCATAGAAATAGGCAGCAAAGTACGAGAACTTGCTTCCTCCCCTCAACCCCTCGGAAGTACAGGGATGCTCGAGGGCAAAGGAGTTCACATGAATTTTCTTTTGTTTTAGCATTTTTATTGAGATATAATTCACATAACAAAATTCACCATTTTAAAGTGTACACTTCCGTATCTTTTCGTATATTCACTATGTTGTGCAACCATCACCACTGTCTAATTCCAGAACATTTTTATCACCCCCCAAAGAAGCCCCACACCTATTAGCTCTTAGTCCAAACTCCCTTCCTTCCCTAATCCCTAGCAACTGCTGATCTACTTTCTGTCTCTATGGCTCTGCCTGTTCTAAACATTTCACGTAAATGGCATCAGACACTATGTGGCCTTTTGTGTCTGGCTTCTTTCACTCAGCACCATGTTTTCCAAGCTCATCCATGTGGCAGCACATAATAGTACTTCACTCCTCCTTGAGGCTGAATTAAGATTCCACTTATGGACAGACCCCACTTTGTTTACCTGTTCCTCAGTTGATGCATGTTGGGTTGTTTCTGGCTTTTGGTTATTTTGAAAAACGCTGCTACCAATGTTCATGCACGAGCTTGTGTGTGAACATATGTTTTCAATTCTCTCAGGTATATACCTGGGAATGAAATTGCTGAGTCATATGGTAATTCTATATTTTACCTTTGGAGGAACTGCCAAACTGCTTTCTAGGGCAGCTGAAACATTTTACCTTCCAAGTAGCAATGCATGAGGATTCCACTTTCTCTCCATGCTCACCAGCACTTGTTGTTGTTGTTGTATTATTATTGCAACTATCCTAGTGGATATGAAGTAGCGTCTCTCTCTTTTTCTTTTTTTTTACACGGAAGCTTGCGGGATCTTAGTTCCCCAACCAGGCACCAAACCCCTGCAATGGAAGCACAGGTTCCTAACCACTGGACCGCCAGGGAAGTCCCTCACTGTGGTTTTGATTTACACTTCCCTAGTAACTCACGATGTTAAAAACATCTTTCCATGTGATTTTTGGCCCTTTGTTTATCTTCTTTGGGCAAATATCTATTCAAACCCTTTGCCCATTTTTTAAGTGGGTTGTCTTTTTATTATTGAGTTGTAAGAGTTCTTTTTCTACTCTGGACACTAGCTCCCTACCAGATATATAATTTGCAAATATTTTCTCCCATTCTGTGCGTTGTATTTTCACGTTCTTTTCAGTGTTCTTTGACACACAAAAGTTTTATTTTTGATGAGGTCCAATTTATCTGGTTTTTTCTCCTTGATTTCTTGTACTTCTGTTGACATTCTAAGAATCTATTGCCCAATCCAAAGTCACAGAGACTTTCACATATTTTCTTCTAAAGTTTTATAGGGACTACCCTGGTGGCGCAGTAGTTAAGAATCCGCCTGCCAATGCAGGGGACATGGGTTTGATCCCTGGTCTGGGAAGATCCCACATGCCTCAGAGCAACTAAGCCTGTGTGTCACAACTACTGAGGCTGTGTTCTAGAGCCCGCAAACCACAACTACTGAGCCTGCGTGCTGCAACTACTGAAGCCCAAGAGCCCTAGAGCCTGTGCTCTGCAACAAGGGAAGCCACTGCACTGAGAAGCCCACGCAGCACAGTGAAGAGTAGCCCTCACCCCCTGCTTGCCACAACTAGAAAAAGCCCACATGCAGCAATGAAGACCCAACACAGCCAAAATTTTAAAAAATAATAAAGTTTTATAGTTTTAGCTCTTACATTTAGATCTTTGATCCATTTTGAGTTAAGTTTTGCATATGGTGTGAAACAACGGTTCAAATTCATTCTTTTGTATGTGGATATCTCGTTGTCCCAGCATCCTTTGTTGAAAAAGCTATTCTTTCCCCCATTTAATGGTTTGGCACCCTTGATTGACTATAAATGTATGGGTTTATTTCTGGACTCCCAATTCTATCCCATTGATCTTTGTTTGTTCTTATGCTAATACCACACTGTCTTGATTACTGTAGCTTTGTAGTAAATTTTGAAATTGAGAAGTGTGAATCCTTCAACTTTGTTCTTCTCTTTTCAAGATTCTATTGGTTATTCTTGGTTCCTTGCAATTTTATATGAAATTTAGGATTAGCCTGTCCATTTCTGGAAGGAAAAAAAAAGCAGTATTAACAGGGATTTCATCGAATATGTAGATCAATTTAGTGAGTATTGCCATCTTAACAATATTAAGTTTTCTAGCAATGAATAAGGATGTCCTTAGATTTGTTTAAATGTTCTTAATTTTTTTCAACAGTTTCATAGTGTACAAGTTTTGCACTTCTTTGGTTAAGTGTACAAGTTTTGCACTTTATTCCTATTTTCTTCTTGTTTTGTTTTCTTTTAATTTTTTTATTGAATATAGTTGATTTACAATATTTCAGGTGTATAGCAAAGTGATTCAGTTATATATATATACACATATATATATATACATATATATATATATACATATACATATATATTCTTTTTCAGATTCTTTTCCATATAGGTTATTGCAAGATATTGAATATAGTTCACTATGCTGTATTGTAGGTCCTTGTTGTTTAAAAATATGGAGCGCTTCACGAATTTGCGTGTCATCCTCGTGCAGGGGCCATGCTACCCTTCTCTGTATCATCCCAATTTTAGTATATGTGCTCCCGAAGTACATTATTCTTCTTATTTATAAATAGAATTGTTTTCTTAATTTCACCTTCAGATTATTCATTGCCAGTATATAGAAGTGAAACTGATTTTTTATGTTGATCTTACATCCTTTCAGTTTGCTGAACTTATTTATTAGCTCTAATTAGGGTTGGGTTTTTGTTTTTTGTTTTGGGTTTTGTGGTTGTGGGTTTTCTTGGTAAATTCTTTAGAGTATTTTTTAATATATATGACCATGTCATCTGTGCATAAATGTAGTTTTACCTCTTCCTTTTCATTACATGAGTTTTTCAAATGTGGGGTGCCACTTCATGACTGATGATGCCAATGCAGAACATTTCTCCAATTGTAAATGGTTTGCTCAAGTAATATATCTTTGAGATATTTCAAAATCTGTCACCCAGGACCAATATTTCACAATTGTAATATTGGACATAAAATATCAGGATTGCTTAAAGCTAGAACTCTGGCACAGTTGCATCGTCAAAGTTTCACTATGTCCCAAGATTTCATTTCTTTGAAAAAGAAGTAAAAAACACATAATTGGGCATATCTTAAAACCACTTTGATAAAATGGTAAACTTCGTGTTATGTATATTTTAACACACACACACACACACACACACACACACACACACTTGTAATTGTACATCAGAACAAGAAGTACTTTCCAAAGCTGAACCAAGCCAAGGGTTGAATAAAGAATCCAATTGCCCCACCTCCCAGGTGAAACCGTCAATCTTTCAACTTGCAGACTTGGGTCCTGATGGTTGCGCAAACCATCTTGCCTGAGAATGCTCTGCACAGTTCTGAGTGTAAGTTTCATCTGTTATCTAAGACTCTCTCATGAAGCACTCAATGCCATTCCTTAACTTGTCTTAATTTAGTGGAAACAGGAAAAAAAAAACCCCAAACTGGCTGGATATAGCTCAAACCTGAGCCATGACTCAAACTATCCAACATCAAGCTCAATATAAATACTTTAGTGAAGGTTACACATATATCTTTGTCATTGATTTACTTTTTAAATGTTTCATTGTGCTATTTTTAAACTTGTGATAATTTCTTAAATGTATAAAAAATTTTGGTGCTTTTGTGTACCAGACACCCGCTAAAATGGTCCGTAGATGCCAAAGTTTGAAAAACACTGGTTGAGTGGAAAGGGCACTGGACTGTGAGCCAGAAGGTCTAGATTCCAGTCTTGCTTTTGACCTTGACCATGTTAGGCAACTTCGATAAGCCTTAGTTTCCCCATTCAGGATAGATTGTATTTCCTGCTCTGGCTTCCTCACATAGTTTCTGTGAAAAGTAAATGAGAAAGTGGGCGCTCAGGTGCTTTGTAACCTGTAAGACTTTGTGCAAACATATGAGATGAGGTGGTCTTTTTTTTTTGGCGTATAGTTGATTTACAATGTTGTGTTAGTTTCAGGTGTACAGCAAAGTGATTCTGTTATAAATATGAGATAGTCTTTTAAAAAGACCATCTGTCCCTCTGGCTTCCTTTCTTTTGGTTCCTTTATGTACATTCCCACCAGTTGTCATCAACCAGTTCCCCCACGCCGTGCCCCCACCCACACCTCAGTTTTGCATTTATAAATCTCACCTCTCAACCCACCGCCACCCTGGGAACCAAACCCTGTGCGTCTCTGATGAAAAAAGTCACCAGGTCTCGTGAATCTTGCCCTAACTCTTCTGTACCCCAAGACGCACTCTCTCTCTCTCTCTCCATCTCCTGGGCTCCCCCCATAATTACTTGGAGAGAGGGGACTTCTGATCAGCATAGGGACACATTGCATGTACCCCCAGGCCTGACTACAGAAATCTATCTCTCTACCCCAGTTAGCTCCTTGTCCGGGCCTCTGCGCATCCCCTCCCAAGGAAACCCACACCTGAGATACCGGAGAGAAAGACTCTCTCTTCCCCCAGTCACCTCTGCTATAGTCTGGGAAACTCTGCCGGTTCCGAGCCAGAAAAGGAAGAGGACAGCCCCACCCTGAGGACCCCACCCTCCAGGAATGGATTTATGTTTCATTGTTGGTGGCAACTATAGAAACCGCAGGTGAGTATGAGTCAGAAGGTAGTAAACAGGAATCTTTACTAACAGGGGTTGCCCGGGGCAACCCTGAAAGGGCAGGTTCCTGGATTTCTGAATTGGCCTCCGAGAACCTCCTAGAACAGCAGAGCTACCAGACCAAGACACTGGGCCCGGCCAACAAATTCACAGATGAATTACGAGCCGTTCTTCTAGAGTTCCTACTCGCGAACCCCAAGGTCCCCTTGAACCTGAGCTTATTTCCATTCCTCAAACTCACACCACGCTAGCTCTTCACTCTTGGCTTTCCTGCCTGAGCTTCAGATCTCAGGCGCCTTAAATGTCGGGGGCTTCCCTGACCCCTGGAAGTGGTCAGAAACCCCATGAAAGGTGGAATCTTATTTCTCTCTCACATTAGTGAAGTCAGGGCACTCTCCACGGTGTCCTCAGGGGCCCAGGCTCCTCCCCGCTCTGCCAGCCCTTGTGGTCCCTCAGCCACGAGTCCCTCAGCCTCATGGTCCAGGAGGGCAGCGTCTGCATCCCAGACAGCTGGATGGAGACAGGAATAAGGAGAAGAGGGGCCAAGAGCTTGTGCTGGCTGCCCGGGGAATAGAGGGCATTAAATCTACAAGGAGTACTCAGCACACTCCTGGAAGAGAATCGATTGCCACCACCTCAAATTCTCTATCACTTTCTTTGTAAAATATTCCCACCTGCATTCAAGGCATCCGCTGGTTCTCATGTCCCACCTGCCCGTTGACTGCTCTGCCACTTTATAAAGGAAAGGTAGCCTCTTATCAACCATGTGCAAGAGGAGGGTACTGGGACGCCCCCCACCCTCAACCACCACCAAGGGCAGGCAATAGGCTTCATCGTCCACAGAGAGTTTTAAAACATTAACCGCCACCCTAAACCGGCTGCTCTATATTATCACCCAGGGGCGATTCTAAACCATCTCAGTAGGGACTTCCCTGGCAGCGCAGTGGTTAAGATTCTTTGTTCCCAACGCAGGGGCCCAGGTTAGATCCCTGATCAGGGAACTAGATCCCACATGCATGCCACAGCTAAGAGTTTGCATGCCACAACCAAGGAGCCCTCGAACTGCAACTCAGGAGCCTGCCCGCCACATCTAACACCCAGAGGAGCAACCAAATAAAAATAAATAAATATTTGAAAAAGAAAGTTTTAAAAAATAAAATAAACAACCTCGGTGATAACATATTCCTCCCTGAAAAAATATTTTGTTGGTCTAAGTTCTAAATCTAAACAAATGTTGTGGTTACCACTGGCTTTCAATAATAGATATGTAAACTTCAAATCGGCGTATTTGTGTCATTTAACCTTTAAAAAAATTATATTCAACTAGAATTTAATCTAGAAAACTCCAGTTATAAAGTGGGCCCTCGACACCCACCAGCTCAGCCCCGTGAACCCCTTTCCAGAGTGAGTTTATGAGGATTCCCTCCTTTGGAATCATCCAAGTTCCCTTCACGATAGGTCAGCACCTCCATCTCTGTGCAACATGTATCTGTGTTCAATCAGTAGATTCCAAGCAAACCATGACAGCACCTTGCCTGTAAAAACAAAAGAAATGAATTGAGTTACTTTCCTCTGTCTACTTGGACTTTTTAATGTGAGTTTAAAATTTTTAAACAGTGAAAAGAAGGGCAAATTACAGGTTAAACTTTTTTTGTTGAGTCAGGACAAACATGAAATATCATTTCTTTTCATGATTATTGCTGAAAATAATTTTGTTTAATGGAGAGGGAAGATGTTTAATCCACACCACATCAGACACTTCGGGTGTGCCTCAGCCTCTCACTCCTCCTGGATTTTGTTATTAATTATTATTAATTAGTATCAATGCTTGAAATGCAAAAGCTTTGTGGCCCCAAACAAAACGACACCAAAATATCAGTTCTGATGAATCCTCTTTTAATCGAATCACCATAAGCCCGTGACCCTTGTTCATGTCTTTTCTGTCACATATGTATTTTTGTTATGGGCTCAATGTGAAATTAAAAAGAAGATATTTTGTGGGTGGACCTAGAGATTGTCATACTGAGTGAAGTAGGTCAGACAGAGAAAGACAAATATGATATTGCTTATATGTGGAATCTGTAAAAAGGGTAAAAGTGAACTTATTTACAAAACAGAAATAGTCACAGATGTAGAAAACAAACTTATAGTTACCAAGGGGGTAAGTGGGGGGAGGAATAAATTGGGAGATTGGGATGGACACATACACACTACTATATATAAAATAGAGAACTAACAGGAACCTACTGTATAACACAGGGAGGTCTACTCAATACTGACCTATATAGGGATAGGTTCTAAAAAAGAGTGGATATATATATATATATGTATCACTGATTCACTTTGCTGTACAGGAGAAACTAACACAATATTGTAAATCGACTATATTCCAATAAAAAAATTTTTAAGGATTTAATAGCAAATGAGTACATAAAGCAGTGCTAAAAAGTAAAAATTTAAAAAAAAAAGATATTTTGGCCCATGTTGGGGTGTTCTGGATTCAGGTACAGAAAATGAGTACATAATGAGTGCTAAAAAATAAAAATAAAAAAATAAGATATTTTGGCCCATGTTGGGGTGTTCTGGATTCAGATATGTCACAAAGGAGCCACACCCCGCAGCATGCATCACTTCCACCACCAGGAATCAAACCTGCCACCCCTGCAGTGGGAGCACGGAGTCTTAACCACTGGACCACAAGGGAAGCCTGATGATCGTATGTATTTCCATACACCCCCAATTGTCCAAGAACACCTGATTCCTGGGGGTAAATCCCTTGAGCACAAAGCAGGTGAAGTCCTAAAGGTGATGGTACTTTATATCACGCAAGTGACAAACTCCTGGCCCAGTGCCATGCTTTATCTGTCTATCATAAAAATATTCATGATTCTTACAAATATTCTGGGCAATCAGTGCTGATCTGCTCTGAGGTGCACACGTGCCCTGGCTGTTCTCAGTCATGCAAGAGCTTGGCGGGCACCCTCAGCCTTCCTGTCTGGGTCTGTTCTCCTTTGTGTATTTGCATGACTTCCAGCAGGAGGAAGTGAAAAGTTTCACATTTACTTTTGACAGCTGAACGTGACGTCTTTAAATAAAAGGAACATATACCAGAGGCACTTTGGTGTTTTAGATTTTTGCAAACATTTAATGACCTGTGGAAAAAATGTTTCCTTAACTTTTGCCCCCAAATTATTGGATAATGGAAAAATCATTCTTTTTTTTTTTTTAATTTGGGTACGTCTCCTGCTTGCTGTCAATCATCAGTCATTTTTCTGCTCGTTTGTTTGTTTGTCATTGTTCTTATTAGATGAACTTTAACAACACTGTGATGTGATTAGCTTGTAAATAATGCATTTAATAACAGTTATTAAATACATCTTTTCTGCAACTTACGAGTATTAAAGTATCTTCTCTTCTTGTTGTTAATTTCCTCCAAAGTCTAATTATTCTAATAATAATTATTTGTCCATTGGTGCATTTTATTTATACCATAAATATAAATTGATCATATAACACGTCAGGTAACATTCAAAGCACTTTATAATATTAACTCACTTGGTCCTCATACAACCCTATGAGATAGATACTATTATTATAAAGACTCTGAGACAGAGATTAAATAACTTGCCCAGGCCACACCGCATAAGTGTCAGAACTAAGATTCATATCAAGGCTGTCTGACTCCACACTTGAGCTAAACAACTGTCCTACTGCTGCCTATCTGAAAAACTGTAGGGAAGTCGAGGGAAGCTCTGTCCCCCTCACTGGGGAAGTCCAATGCCAAGAAAACATTTCTTTTTAAGTTCAATACGTTAATAATTAATGAATCTAGGAAAAGGCATATAAGAAGTCAGTATATTATTTTGCAAGTTTTTTACAAACCTTGTTTTTTAAATAAAAAATTAAAATAAATTGAATAGTTTTACTTTTAAACATTAATATAGATAATGCACTAAAAATTACATTTAAAACTGTAAAGAAAAACTTTAGACCTAAAGAATATGCAAGAATGTATACAGTTTTCCAAAATTCTTCTGGTGGTGGTAACAAACACAAAGTTTGAAGACAATAGTATTTTTAAAAATTTATTTTATTAAAGTATGGTTGGTTTACCATGTTGTGTAAATTTCTGCTGTGTAGCAAAGGGATTCAGTTATACATATATGTACATACTTTTTCATAGTCTTTTCCATTATAGTTTATCACAGGATACTGAATATATTTCCCTATGCTATACAGTAGAACCTTGTTGTTTAGCCATTGTATATGCAATAGTTTGCATCTGCTAACCCCTAACTAACTCCCAATCCGTTCCCTGCCCCCTCTCCCCCTGGTAGAGCACCACCAGTCTGTTCTCTAGACGACAACAGTCCTAAGAACATTTCAGGAAATTATCACGTGATTCTTTTGCTTTCATCTCAGTGACCAGAACTTGGCACGTGATCCTGTGCTCTCACTCGTGAGTTCCAGGAAATCAGACTCTAAGACGGAGATATAAATGGAAGACGTGTATTGGAAGCACTCTTGGATTCAACCCCTGTGGAGGAGAAATGGAGCCGGACTGGGCATAGGGAGGAGTAGGAAGACAATACGGTCACAACAGAGGCCTTGACTGATCCCACAGACAGCCCTGGAGCCAGGATGGCCTTGCAGACTCGTCCCAAACTGGAACAAGGAGACCCGACCTTTGCACACACACTAGCTGGCCAGCGGATGCAGGCTGCCCCGGGGAAGGGGGCACAAACAGGTGAAGCAGCTCTTCAGCTGAAGCAACCAAGGGAGGGGAGACTCAGTTGCAAGCTATCAACAATGTTCACTGTGTCCCCATTCTACAGACAAAGAAGTTGAGGTACATTGAGATTAAACAGCTTGCCCAATGTCACCGAGCTTGTTAATGGTTGTAGCAGTTATCCGTTGCCACGTTCATACTGCATTTTCCCAGAAAAATTATCCACCAAATGTCTAATAACAGGCTAATAATAATTATTGGGTTAGTCTATAGGTCAGCTTGATGGTTCTCTGACTTGGGCCAGGCTAGGCTGATTTCAGCTGGACTTCCTCATGCCTTTGTGGCCTAGGATGGCTTCCCTCCACCTGGTCCTCCACAGGCTATCCTGGGCCTGTCCTCAGGATGGTGGGAAGGTTGCAAGAGAGAAGGAACGTGCACAAAGCTTTCTGAGGCCCAAGATCGGAACTGGTCCATCATCATCAGGTCTTCCACTCTGTTGGCCAAAGCAAATCACCAGGCCACACCCAGAGTCAGCACGGGACGATGCTCCTCGGAGGCGTGGGACCCTGGGATGACCTACCACAATGATGGAGTCAGGATGCAAGCTCCAGAGACCTCATTCTTAACCCTCATTCCACAGCCACCTTCCTGTCCAACCTTTAGTTAGGATCTCTTTCAAGTTCCATCAGCTAGTGCAGCCAACACCTTCATGAGCTCCACAGAAGGGACAAGGTCCTACCTTCAAGTAGCACACAGCCTAGTTAAGGAGGTGCGACACCCACCACGGAAAGTTTGGTAACAGTAAAGGCAGGACAAGTGTCACGTGTGGTGAAAGCAACAGGAATCAAAGGTAGGAAAGGGCACGGGAACCGGAGAGGCCCAAGGGTCAGGCGGGGATTGCTCTGGGTGATGAGAATGTACAGAACTGGGTCCTATGGTGAGTCAGGAGGGACAAATAACTCTTTCTTCCTCCCTCCACCAGGTACGGAAGGAGGGGAAGGAAAAGGGAGATGGAATGGGGGGCTCATGAGAAACGCAATTCTCTAAATCGCCTTTCGGTTGGTCCCTCAGCCATCAGGGTTTTCTCTTGGCCTTGGACGTGCTCTGAGTCCAGATGCCAAGCACAAGCGTGTTCCATTCTCATGTGAGTTGAGCACTCGCTTCTAAACATGGTGGCTTCCCAGAGAAACCTGCCAAAGAGAGGACCAGGGCAGGTGGCTTTAAAATGGCAAGGGGATGGGGCTTTGGGATGGACAGTCAGGAATAGGGCTTGGAGGAGACAGGAGGAGTGGAGAGGCTGAACAGATGCTGTGAGGACTGATATTTTGGGGATGGGGTGATATGTAATGACGCTTTTTGACCACACCTCGAGGCATGGGGGATCTTAGTTCCCCAACCAGGGATCGAACATGTTCCACGTGCAGTGGAAGTGCAGAGTCTGAACCACTGGACCACCAGGGAAGTCCCATAAAGATGCTTTTTATCAAGGAAACATTACTGCTGGTGAGCTGCAGGCCCCTGTGCTCCAAGATACAGCATTGGGCAAAGGCCAACATCACTTCTCAAGGCTTCAGAGTTACAGTTCTGTTTCTTTGAATGCTGAGCTGACCTTTGGGATGGAAACAAGGCAGCTGGTTTCTTCTGGTTTTCTTGCCCCACTGCAGACTTACCCACAGTAACCCATTTATTTTCTACAGGAGAGCAGTGACAGGTGCAGGCTTTGGGATCAGACAAAGGTGAGTTCAAGTCCTGGCTTTTCCTCTTGCTAATTTCATCCTCTTGAGCGTGTTATATAACCTCTCTGAGCCTGTTTCCTCATCTGTTATAATGAGGATAATATCTAACTCATAGGGTTTTGTGAGGACTAAGTGAAATTACACATCAAGCACCACATTATGACTGCACCTAGTAATTGCTGTATTAAAATTTAGCTGTTGTTATTATAACGATCCTAAAATGTAGTATTATTATCCTCATTTTACATACAAGGATGGAGACTTGGGGAAGTCAAGTTCACCTGCCCCAAAAGCCCTTGTGAAGGACCTGCCTTTGAACGAAGACAGTAAGGAAGGTATGAGGCCACGACTGAAGGTCATCTAGGCAGAGGGAAAGGATCAATGCAAACTCAGGGTGGAGAGGAGCATAAAATGGGAGTAAAGTGGGGGCGAGGTCAGAGGATCACCTGCCCCAAATGCTCACAGAGGCCTCCTGGTGGAGGCTAGCCTTTGGACCAAATGCCAGCTCTGAAGGCTTGTTGGTTGCAGGGATTGAATCCAGTTTCTTCCATGTGCTGGCTCTGTGTCCTTGGCCAAATTCCTTTACCCCCGAGACTCATTCTTGCATCTATCAAGCGGGATAATACCAGCAGCCCTGTTCCACTGGCTTGTGCCGAGGAGAAAGTTGCCTAGTCTATGCTAAGCATGGCGCCGGGCACACAGTATGGGTCCTGAGACCCAGGTGCGGCTCACGTGGTCCCAGACTGAGAACCTGGGTCTCTGAAGGATGGAGAGAGGATCCAAGGCTTCTGGATGCTGCTAAAATGACCCGAATTGTGGTTCAATTATCCGAAGAGGGCCCCGTGATACAGAGAAGGGTATTCCCCAGAACATGAGGAAATCATTTTACCCTTGAGCAGGAGGTATTTGGGTCAGCATGAGAAAGAACTTCCTGAAATTCAGGCTTGTCAGATTAAGTTAGAAATGATTTACGCCTGTTGTGCTAGTGTCTGCTCTAGGAGTGAAACACCTGCCCATCTTCCTGGGCTGGGCAAGACGTGTCATAAGGAGATGGGCTGACACAGTCAATCTCTCTGGGCAAATGAGCCTCAAAAGACACGTGTCACAAGTAAGGGTTGGCCGTAAGCCTGGCCTCAGTGACAAGGGCCACAGAGCTCACAGAAGCTGACCATGGTTGAGGGAGCAGGGCCAGTTGTTCTAGCTTTGAAAACATTTGCAAAGACCGACCCAAAGCCTGAAAATGCTTCATTCCGTGTGCTTTTGAGTTACTCTGGGGCTGAGCAGGTGGACACCCAGGGTCAGCACACACCTGAGGAAGGAAATCAGAGCCACTTGAACAAAGGCACAGACTGGGCAACAGCCTTGCTGGTGGTTGTCAGGCAGCAGTGAGGACCATCTGCCAAGGACATGAGGCAGCCTTCCTGCACGGGGAGGAGTGTTGGGTGAGACCACATGGCCGCCATCCCACTGGGAAAGGCCAGGGCTTTGGGGCCTATCCATTCCTGGCCCCCAGACCAAGTCAAATCTAACTGCACTTCCAGGAATCGCCACCAGGGGAGACCACGGGCCACGGGGGCAAGGAGGCAAGTCAAAGCCACCAGCTAAATCACCTCCAGAGATTATTCACTTTTGCCACATTCTCATCATTCTTGAAGGCCTGAGCTACGTGGGAGGAGAAAGGAGCGGGGAGTATTCCACAGGTGGGGACTCGGTGTCATCGCCTTGGCCTCACCTGCTAAGGAACTGCCGGGGGTCCTGACCATGGAGGCCCTCCAGGTCTGGCTAGGATGCCAGAGCGCCTCTGGGGACTGATCGTGTCAAGAGCAGGACAGGGGACTTCCCTGGGGCCCAGTGGCTAACACTTTGTGCCTCAAATGCAGGGGGCCTGTGTTTGATCTAGATCCTGCATGCTGCAACTAAAGATCCCGTGCGCCACAACTAAGACCCAGCACAGCCAAATAAATAAATAAATAAATAAATAAATATTTTTAAAAAAAATTTAAAAAGCAGTGGGGGTCCAGTCAGAGCACAGACCTGGACATTCACACACCAGACTCCAAAATCTGCCTCAGGAAATCCCAAGAGGATTCATGTGTCTTTGGGGCCCCCAGCTCCTCTCCCACACACTTTCCCCCATCAGCTTCCACCAAATGCAAAGCCCCCACACTCTCCCAGTGCCCCAGGCTTGGCCTAATGTAAGAAAAGCATCTTATAAACTCCCGGAGGCAGAGGGAGCCCTTGGTCCCCACCAAGGCAGGCACAGCTAAGCCAGGGCTCTCTCTCCTGAGCCCTCGTCACCCACAGAATCCTTCTGGACATAATAATCTAGGACACCCACTACTCATCCATCAGCATTGGTGCGCAAGATAAAACTTGTGTGGTGTGGTTATCCTAAGGGCTAAAATGCAGCCTTTAGAAGGAGCACCACCTGGCTTCCCTGGTGGTGCAGTGGTTAAGAATCCACCTGCCAATGCAGGGGACACAGGTTAGAGCCCTGGTCTGGGAAGATCCCACATGCCACAGAGCAGCTAAGCTCGTGCTCCACAACTACTGAAGCCCGTGTACCTAGAGCCCGTGCTCCGCAACAAGAGAAGCCACTGCACTGAGAAACCCGCGCACCGCAACAAAGAGTAGCCCCCGCTCGCCACAATTAGAGAAAGCCTGTGCACAGCAATGAAAATCCATCACAGCCAAAAATAAATAAATAAATAATAAATATTTTTAAAAAACGAAACAAAGAAGGAGCACCACTGAGGAGATGCTGAAGCTACAGTAATGGACCAGGAATGCACAACAGAAGTTAGGGAAGAATTCCAGGTATTTAAAAAACAAAGACGATCCCTTTGGGCAGGAGCAGTGAGATGACAGTGTAGGCAGAGCCTACCGACAAGTCCACTCTATCTGGGTCCTTTAGCAAGTCAAGGCTGTTCAACTCCACAGACCCCGATGCCAGCCCTGCACAGGACTCTGTGCTAGGGGCTCCCTGACCTCAAGGAGCTGGGAGTCCAGTGACGTGCATGGGCACATATGGCAACAGCAGCCATATTAGGCAGAATACGAGTGGTGCCTTTCAAAGAAACACAGCGGCCAAGGCATAGAAAGTGAGGGGGAAAGTGACACTCTGGTTGAGGGATTATCAGGAAAATGTCCTGGAGGAAGCACGACATTGAAGGAGGCAGAAGTGGAGATGGGGAGACAAGAGGTCAGGAACGTTAGCTATGCCAGCTGGGGGGACTTGAGGCAGTGAGCAAAGGCATGGAGGCAGGGAAGCTGAGGCAGATTTAGAGAATGGGGACACATCCAGGGATGGAGCAGGGGAGTAGCAGGTGAAAGGCAGGAAGTATAACTGGGGCCATACCTTCAAGGTCCTTGAATGCCGGGAAGAGCTTTGTCCTCCGAAGCCACCACCCAGAAATCGGTAGCAGGGGTCAGGGGGGAGGATGGGGGGTGGGGGAGGGATGTTCCCAGGAGACCATCAGGGCAGACTCTCCGAGGTCTTTGGGAAGCCTGCCTTTTCCCTCTTTCTTTCTAAACACTCTCTGTGTCTTTGCTTATGCTGTTCCGTCCTGCAGAAATGCCCTTCCCTCCTACTCTGCTCAGCAAACTCCAACTCATCCTTAAAGTCCTAGCACAAAGTTCACCTCCTCTATGAAGCCTTCCCTGGCTCCCTTATGTAGTTTTTAGTCCCTCCAAAGTGCTCCCCCAGCTCCTGGCTCATTCCTTATTTGTAACTTATAGATCAATGTTCTGTTCCCCATCAGTCTGTCTGTCTCTCCATTTGTAATCTCCTGGAACTCAGAGACTATCTCTACACTAGGAATTATACTATTTTTGTACGAGTCCTCATACTAGGAATGCATATTCTATATACTCCTAGCACCTTGGCACAGAGAACACTGTCAGTAAGTGGGGAAGACAAGGAGGGCATCAGTTCTGGTCTAAGGCACTGTCGGCTATGCCCCGTGGCCTGGCCTCATGGTTTTATCTGCCTCACGTGATCTGGTGCCTCCAGCTGGAGCCCTCAACTCCCTCCCCAACCCACCCCGCCCCAGCTCTGGAGTGAGGAGGACACACCTCCCATCAGCTGCCTCACTGCCAGTGCCTGCTAGCACCTCATTAACCCAGCTGACCCCCACCCTGCCCTGAGAGGTGTGGGCTGGGCAGAGTTCAGGAATCAAGGGAGTCTCCCTGACCTTTCTGCCTGTAAGGGAGAGGAGAAGGCAGCAGGGGGTCCCTATGCCAGCCCCAGAGTCACCCTCATGCTGTACTAGTCAGAGGCTTTTGATCCTTAGACCTCTGATCTTGGACAGACAGACGCCTCGTTAGCCGTGGGGTCCAGCTGGAGACTTGATTAGGACCATCTGCACTGCCGCAGAAACCAATGCACAGAGGAGGCATAGAACTCAGGCTAGGGGGAGTTCCCTGGCAGTCCGGTGGTTAGGACTCCATGCTTTCACTGCCGAGGGCGCGGGTTCAATCCCTGGTCGGGGAACTAATATCCTGTAAGCGGTGCGGTGAGGCCAAAATAAAGGGGGGAAAGGATGTGAGGAAAGGCGGGGGCCAGCCAGGAAGAAAGACACATATGCAGGTGCCCCCACAGCGCCACTCAGTAGAGGCCAACCCGCCAACCTCTCAACTCTTCTGGCTTCATTCAGCACCCTGAGCTGTGTCCCCCTCTCAGCCTGTCACAGGCAGGGGTCTTCTCTCCACAGCACAGAAGGGACAAGGGAGGCTGTGAGCAGACCCATCCGAGGAGGCCAGAAGAGAACAAATAGAACACAGGAGTCCCGCCTCCCAGCCCACACGCTCCTGCCACTCCTCCAGCTTCTAGACTCCAGCTTTCCGTGGGAAACTCTCCTCCCAGAGAGGCTGAAGACAGGCCCCGCGGCAGTGGCGGATGCAGACGGGATCTCAGCCTGGAGGGAAGTGAAAGGGTTAACGTTCTGGTCCACCCGGCGGTCTAGCCACCTCTCCCCAGCGCCTGTAAGTCCGGGCTTGCCTCTGGTGTTCTCTCAATTTCAATTCCCCTCTTACTCCTTCCACTTCCTTCCTGGAGATACTGGGAGGACACCCTTGGCACCAGCAGTGTCTGGAGTGTCATTTAATCCTGCCAGTAATCACCACCTCCTGTTTACTGGCTCTCTCTCCCTCATGGCTATTCTTGTCATTCCTGGATCCACCTATCTCTCTCTCTCCCTCTCTCTCTCTCTCTCTCTCTCTCTCTCTCTCTCTCTCACACACACACACACACACACACACACACACACACACACACACACAAGAATGGGAAAAGAGGTTTCTCTCCGCCGCAGTTCCTGCCCCACCCAACTTCTCTCCCTAAAACTGATCCGGATCAACTGGGAGGCAGGAAGCAGGAGGTAGGATGCGAAGGAGAGCTGGAGGTACCAATAGCTCTTCTGAACTAACAGAGCAACACCATAAACAGCAAGCTCAGAACAAGAGAATCTTGGAGGACGAATAGGAGGAGGGCGATGAAATTACAACATATCAAAGGATAAAGATTCCTCCTCCACATAAAACAGAGTCATCAGAGTCAGCGAGGACTGGAACACTTCAGATCATTTGTGGGTTTAATATGCCTGTAATACAATGAGAGGATGCTTTTGAAAGTGTCCGTACACTTCAGAGCTGTATCCATCACCGATAGCCATTTTATAGGAAGACGACCTCAGGACAGGTATTCTGAATGCTGGAGGCATTCAGACCTGCCCCCCTCCCCTCACCTCCCACTGGGTCTTCGGCTTCATGATTGTGAGACGACAATGGCCACACACTCATGGACACTCCTGATGCCCGATTCTGTCAGATGATGTGTCTTGATCTGGGAATGTGAAAATGTGCCCTTCCTTGAACAGTGTCTATTTACTAGCGGCTGTAGGTGCGGGGACGACCTGGAGGGCTGTTTGCCAGTGAAGAGGGAGGGTGCCCCCTCCTGATACCCCTGTCCCCCAACCCCCAGATCTGGTTCCTGGGAGAAGTGTTGGGTCAGCCCCAGCCTGGCACCAGGCACCATCCCTGGAGCAAAGGTGAAGTCCAGCCTTCCACCAGATGGCTGGAGCCGGAGAGCAGAGATAAGGGTCACACTTTGGACTCCACGGCCAGAGGCGGGCAGTGCCCCCGGGGTCCCTGAACCCCGACACCCCTTCTGCTGCAGGTCCTGCTCCCCTGTCTGGTTAAAGGAGGAAGATGAGGCCGGGACAGGGGAGCTAGCCGGCCACTCACCGCACGGCACTCGGAAAGCGAGGTGGGCACCTGCGGCGGCTCACTAGGTCATCACCGCCGCCCCCGGGCCGGAGGGCAGCGCGTGAGGCCGGCCGGCCGGCCAGGATGGGTGGCCACTTCGGGGGCGAGGGGAACAGAGGAGGGGTCCCTGCGGAGCTAGCCCTCCTCGCTGGGGAGGGTGGTGGCCGCAGCCCCGGCAGAGCAGCTCAGTCCCCGGGGGCCCACGCGCGCCCGCTGCGCCGCTGGTCCGGTGCCCTCGGGAGAGGGAGGAGCCAGGTCGCGGCCCCGCCCCTCCGCCCCCTCCCTCCAGGCCCGGCCCCTCGCTGCCCGGGTCCCTCGGGCCGCTGGGTCCCAAACCCGGCCCGGCCGCGGGTCGGCATCGCCGGGGGAGCCATCGGCGACCGGGGGGCTGGCAGCGGGGGCAGCGGGCGTCGGGACACCTGCGAGCACAGGTGAGCGGCGGGAGGGCGGGGGCGGGGGGCGCGGGGCAGAGAGGAAAGGAAGCCGGGTCAAAGCTCAGAAAGGACCCTGGGGAGGAAGAGGGAGAGGGACTCAGGGCCCTAGGAGGGAGGATTTGGGGGAAGGGGGCCGGGAGACAGGGAACGTTGCTGTCCCCTGCTCATAAATCAGAGGAAAAGTAAGGGGAGGGCTGAGCGGGGTTCTGGGGCCCACCTGGAGGGAGACCAGCATCCGCTTAGGAGGGCTCTCCTCTGCAGGCTCTGCCCACCAAGAGAGCGGGTCCTCTATCCAGGTTTAGGAGGAGGGGATGGAGCCCCGCGCCCGCGGCTTCCGGCCCCACGGAGGAGTTCCCAGAGGCTGGGGAAGACCAAACAGAACCTGCTCTTACTTGGCTCGTCTGTAAGGCCAGCGGCCTGATAGCTGTCTGTGGCCCGGAGAGTCCAGGTAAGGGGTGGGGCAAGCTTTTCAGTAAAAGACCAGATAGTAAATATTTCAGACTTTGAAGCCGCCATGGTCTGTGTCACAACCAGCAGGAAAGTAGTCACAGAGAATTGGCCAAGGAGGAGCGATGACTGTGTTCCCATAACACTTTATTTATGGACATGGAAATTTGAGTTTCATATAATCTTCACATGTTGTGAAATATATTCTTCTTTTGACTTTTGCCGACTATTTAAACATGTAAAAAACACTCTTAGCTTGTGGGCTGTGCAAAAATAGGTGGCAGGTGGGGCTGTGTCCACCAGGCCCCCTGTGGCTCCCCGCCCCAAACCCACCCTCACTCCCACGTATGGAGGAGAGGAGGGTGTTCAAGGGGCATCCCCCCCTGGGGGGGGGCATCCGGAAAGCAAGGGACTGGTCCGTGACCCTTGCGTCCAGCTACTTTTAGGACTTTAGCATCCTTTGAGGCCAGTGTAGGAGCTGGTATCAGAAATACGCATATGTGAGGGAGCGGGTATAGTTCCAAGGGGCTTTCTACGCAGCATGTGGGGGTGCACCTGACCCGCACCAAGTCCTAGACGAGGCGGCTGTGCTCTCCCAAGTAATCTTGGCGCTCGCCCCTCCTCTTCCCTCTCTTCCCCTCCCCCTTCCCCCTCTGTCTCCAGCCTGGTGCCGCGCACTGATAAAGCCTGGCCCTTCCATTCCTTATTCTCTGCAGCCTCAGGGGGCCCCTTTCTCCTGAACATTGGAGCTATGACCCTTGGGAGGTGACCCAGGAGAGAAGGGATGCAGCCCTTCGGTCCTCCCGATGAGGGTCCCCTCCAAGGACTGGTGGCCTCTCGCATTGAGACCTACGGGGGCCGGCTTCAGACCTCCACACTGAGCACTCCTGGTGGCCTCTATCCCCGAGGAGACCTCGTGCTGGTGAGTCCAGAATGTGTGGGGCAGATGTGACCTAGGTGGAGCAGCTGGGGGGACACCCCGGCTTTCACATCTCTGCCCCCTTGCCAGGCCTTGGGCTGCTCTATTCCCGGCCCGCACCCCTACCTTCTTTCCTGGGCTGTGAGGGAGAGGACACCCCTGCTGGGCCAGGCTCCCAGGACTCCACACCCATCCCAGACAGACAGGACAGGTGAGGCAGAGAGAGCCAGGAGGGCCCAGGCCCTCCATGCTGTCAGACTGGTCGGAGGCAGGGAGCTGGTGGGGAAGGTCATCAAACCCAGGGTTTGGCACCTCCCAAACTCTCACCTCTACATGGGAGGAGCCTGTGGGCTCTCTGAGACCTGCCTCCCTCTGAGTCAGGCCTGGAGGAAGAGCAAAGGTTCAAGGTGTCCCTACTCTACAGGTGGGGAGGGGTGTGGGGGCCTGCCTGGCTCCACTCTGGCTCCACCCTTCTGGCCAGGCTCCAGTGCTGACCAAGGAAAGGGGCGTGGAGGCCCAGCGGTCTTTCCCTCAGCCTCCAGACTCTCCCTCCACCTTGAGATCAGTTCTGCTTCCAGCGGGGGTATCCCCTGCCTGACTGGAGGAGGGTTTGGCCTGGGAAGCAGCTGAGGGCAGGAAGGGAGACTGGGAGGTCTGTGGGGTAAATCAGGCCACAGGCAGATCAAGGAATGTGACCAGGCCTGCCCGGGAGGAGACTTCTGGCCCAGGCCTCAACTCCTCACACGAAAGGGCAGCCACTCCCAACTGGCTGGGACACGCCCTGGGGAGCAGGCCGCACGTGTGTGTGCCCCCATCCCCACGTGCTCGGGAAGCTGTGAGGGCCCCAGAATGCGTGTGTGCTGGGCGCTGTGCACACGGGAGCAGCGGGGGGCTGGGGGGGACCCTGGGGCACACGCAGAGCCCGGCCGTGTGTGTGCCTGTGCTCCTGCTCTCATGAGGCCCCGCTTCTACCCCGGGACCCTCTGCCGGGCTCAGCGGCCTCCTTGGCGGTGGCCGCGGTGACTCAGGGCCAGAGCAGCTCTCACCAAACTGGTTTGAGGGGAGAGGTGAGCCAGCCCAACTAGCGGGCGTGGGGGATGCTGTTCGGAGCCAAGCTGGGCCCCACTGCCTGTCTGGGACTTCTGGGGGCGAGGACGCCCCCGAGACACTCCCCATTCCCCCTCCAGGATCCCAGTCGCCGACGCCTCCAGGGCTATGTCCCCTTTACCAAGGGTTCTGGCCCGGCCCGAGGCCTGTCTCCCCTGAAGTTGAGAGAACCAGAGCCAGAGAAGAGGCATGGAGGCCCCTTTGGGGCTGGGATACCTCACTCCCCTAAACTCAAGGTAAGGGTCCCTCTCCTCCCATCCCCAAGCTCACAGCCTAAGCCGTGATGTCCTCCTTAAACCTTCAGAGCTGAGAGCATGGGAGCCCCTCCAAGAAGCGGGGTTCAGCTCTGTCTAGAGACCCTCTCGGGGAGCATCTCTAAGCCAGGCTGCCTCGTAAAAATGTCTGCTTTATGGTCAAGTGTCAAAATGTTCCTGAGACCACTGGTCCCCTAAGTCCCATTCTGGTCGCCAGCTGAAGGTCCCACTGAAGGGTTCTGTCTCAGGAAAGCCCTGAAAGCTATCTTTCTGGTCAGGGAGCCCGGGTCAGACCCCTCTGTCCAGGGACCTTTCTGCAGACAAGGTGCCTCTCCATCCGTGTTCCAGCAACACCCTGTCCCATGTAATCTCAGCTGGGGTTGATCCTCGTCCCCCAGGCCCTCGTGTCCCCACTCACACTCAGGGCTGCTCACCACCTCCCATACACACACACACACACACACACACTCAGCCCTTCCCGGGCCAGGTGGTCTGGGCGCCCAGGACGTGGCCAGGACTAATCCCCCTTTGGCTCACCCAGGAAGTCACCAAGGCCCACCAGCTGGAGGTGAGGCTGCACACATTCAGCATGTTTGGGATGCCCCGCCTGCCTCCCGAGGACCGGCGGCACTGGGAGATCGGAGAGGGCAGCGACAGCGGCCTGGCCATCGAGAAGTCCTGGAAGGAGCTGGTGCCTGGGCACAAGGTAGGCCTGGGACACGGTTTCTGTCCTCATGGGGTCCTAGACATGCGCGCGCGCACACACACGCACACATCTCACATCTGCCCTGGAGGAGGGAAAGGCCTTGGGAAGTGGGATCTGTGGGGACAGCACTTGGAGGCATTGTGCTATAGCTTCAGATCCTGGCCCCATCACGTACCAGTGAGACCTCAGTCAAGACAGCAAGCCTCTCTGAGCTTGGGTCGCCTTGGTCGCTCCTCTGCGACCCCACACCCCCTACACACTGGAGGATTGGTGGAGGGTTAAATGCTGCCTATGAAGTAGATCAGTAGCACTCAGCAGATGGAGGCTGCTGGTCTTGTCATCATTCCCCAGCTGAACCAGCCCTATCCCCACCCAGGAGATGAGCCGGGAGCTCTGCCACCAGCAGGAAGCACTGTGGGAGCTACTGACCACAGAGCTCATCTACGTGCGGAAGCTCAAGATCATGACAGATGTGAGCCGTCCCCGCAGCCCCGGCCCCAGCCCCATCCTTGGCCGTTTACTGACTCCCTCGAATCATCCCCCCTCCTCCAGACCAGAAAGGGCAGGGTTGTTGGAGAGGGAGGGGCCGGATACCAAGATGCCCCTGATTTGAGCCCTGCCCGGGGTCTTAGGAGAGAGGTTCTCGGTACTGAAGATGGGCGTGGGGATGCTGTGAAGGGCTAGGCTGGGGTTCGAGAGGAGGCGTTCAGGCGCTGAGACCCCCTCTCTCCCTGCCTCCAGCTCCTAGCCCCCGGTCTGCTGAACTTGCAGCGAGTGGGTCTGCTGTTGGAAGTGAGTGGGCACTCGGGGGCGGGGGGGAGGCTGAGCCCAAGGAGTGAGGGGCAAGGGGCGAGGTCACAGAGAGCTGAATTGCTACAGCCCCGTTTACTAGGACGCCCACTGCCCTCCCCACGCCCCTCCTTGCTCGAGACCCCAAACAGGCTGCAGGTCCCAGCCCAGCCACCCCCCCCCCCAGGCTTAGCCATCCCCACCTCTCCATGTCCAGTGCCACGCACAGGTCACCTGCCGAGGCATGTTGCTGAGTCCAGCTCCCTCCTCCAGGTGTCAGCTGAGACCCTGTTTGGAAATGTCCCCAGCCTGATTCGAGCCCACCGGAGTTTCTGGGAGGAGGTGCTGGGGCCCACCCTGGAGGAGACGCGAGCCTCAGGCCAGCCTCTGGACCCGGTCAGCCTGCAAAACGGCTTCCTGACGGTGAGGCGGGGAGAAGGACCACGTCTGGATGGGGCGGGACTGGGAGAGCCCTCAGGGATCCTGTCTACAAGGCATGCCCAGGAGACTGGAATCCTGCCACGACTCTAGGGGTCCAAGGGCACAGACCCTGCCTCCAGTACCACCTTACCTGCTACCTTCATTCCACCGGTATGACCTCTGTCCCAAAGGCTCTTTGGGCTCCTGGAGGCCCCGGAGGGAAGCTCTCTCAGGGAAGGGCTACATCTAAGCTCTCATCAACCATGAAATCTTACGTCTGGGGCAGAGACCCATTGTCAGGCAGCGGGGAGCAAGAATGGGGCCTAGGCAACGTGTTCGTTAGGGGCTGGGGGCAGCGGATGTGAAAGGCCACGGGGCAGCCGGGGCATGAAGGGTGACAAGAGAAAGTGAGAGCCTCAGGGTCCACTTCCTCCCAGTTCGCTGGCCAGGGAAACAAGGCCTTGCAAACAAGGCCAGGGAAACAAGGCAGGGGGACAGTCTCTTGGGCACTGTTGTTGGCCCCCTTGCCCCGGAGCAGGGCTCTGGGCAAGCCTCAGGTCACCACCCCACGGCGGGGCCGAAATGGGATCTGCGGTGTCCTGAAAACGGTCCAGCTGAATTATTGATGGCGGGTGAGGTCCGAAGCAGCAGAGCACGGCGGGGGCTGAGGCTGGAGCTCAGGGCAGCAGCAGGTCGGCCCCTTGGGACCTCAGCTCCTCCCCGGAACCCAGAGAGGGAGGCTGGAAGTCGTGGGGGGTCAGGAGTGGCGGGAGCTGGACTAAGGGTCTCCCCGCCTGCTCCCCATGCTGCGCAGCTGGCACCTCATCCCTCCTTCCCCCGCCTGCTTCCCGCCCCCACACCTGTCCCTCCAGTTCAGCCAGCGCTTCCAGCCCTACGTCCTGTACTGCCTGCGCGTGAAGCAGACCATGGCCTATGCCCGGAAGCAGCAGGACAACAACCCTCTCTTTCACACCTTCGTGCAGGTGGGAGGGGGCTGCTGGGGAAGGGGGACGCGGCGGACCTCGGTCCAAGGCTGAGTGCGCCCCTGGGGCGGGCCGGGAGGGTAGCTTGCAGCCGCCTGACCCCTGCCCACCTTCCCTGGCAGTGGTGTGAGAAGCACAAGCGCTCGGGGCGGCAGATGCTGGGGGACCTGCTCATCAAGCCCCACCAGCGCATCACCAAGTACCCACTGCTGCTCCAGGCCGTGCTCAAGAGGAGCCCCGAGGCCCGTGCCCGGGAGGCCCTGAGCGCCATGGTAGGGGCCGGCAGCGCCTGCCTCCTCGGGAGTTGGGGGCTGGTGCGTGGGAACCCATCCCCAGGAGGTCTCTTTCCTCATGTGTGTGTGACAGCATGGCACTGACTCGTTGGCTGGGTGGGATGTACGGGCGACGAGCTGAGTGTCCTCCCTTCACGCCCCACCCTCACCTAGATCGCAGCAGTGGAGTCATTCCTCCGACACATCAACAAGCAGGTGCGCCAGGGAGAAGAGCAGGAGAGCTTGGTGGCTGCAGCCCAGCGCCTCGGGCCCTACGAGGTTCTGGAGCCATCCAGCGAGGAGGTGGAGAAGGTGAGAGAGGCAGAGGGAAGGGCGCTCCGAGAAAGCAAGGCCCCCAGGAAAAGGGGTGAAGCCGAGGCCTGGAGGGGGAGGGGCAGAGGTGCCACGAGCTGTGTGTATGCCCATCATTCCTTCCTGGGGGTGGGGGGCGGGGAAGGGTCCCAGGGGGGTCCCAGGTTCAAAGGAGTAAAACAGAGGCCCTGGGATGCTTCCTGTTCTCCAAGAGGCAGGATGCCCAGTGCCCTGCTCCTCTGCTCTCTGCGCCCCTCAGAACCTGCGTCCATTCTCCACCCTGGACCTGACGGCCCCCATGCTGGGGGTTGCTCCCGAGCACACCAGGCAGCTGCTGCTCGAGGGGCCCGCACGCGTGAAAGAGGGACGAGAAGGGAAGGTGAGGGGGCTATGGGGGAGCAGAGGAGAGCAGAGAAGATGGGAGAGAAGTAAAGAGAAAGAAGGGAGAGATGGTGGGAGACGGGATGGGTCAGAAGGCTGGAAATGGGAGAAGAGGGGTGTGTGTGTGTCTGTGTCTGTGTGTGTCTGTGTGTATGTATGTGTCCGTGTATGTGTGTGTCTGTGTCTGTCTGTGTGTGTCTCTGTGTGTGTGACTGTGTCTGTGTGTGTTGGGAAGAAGACGTGGTTCTGGCTTTGCTCTGCTTGTTGGTGTGACCCTGAGTCAGCCACTTTGCTGCCTATAAAGCGAGAGATGGGCCCACACTGACACAGCTCCCAGCTCTCCTGTCCCACAGCTCTGCACCCGCCCACACACCCAGGCGTGAGCCCCGAGCCCTGTCCCACCCGCCCCGTGCTCCAGCTGACCCTCATCTCTCTCCTCACTCGCCCCCAGCTGGATGTGTACCTATTCCTCTTCTCTGATGTGCTCTTGGTGACCAAGCCCCCTCGCAGGGCAGACAAAGCCAAGGTTATCCGCCCACCCCTCATGCTGGAGAAGCTTGTGTGCCGACCACTCCGAGACCCAAGTATGTCTCTCCTGGGAGGACCTTTTCCTTCTCCCTTCCCATCAGCAGAGGAAGGAGAGGTGGGTATGGGGATCAGATAGGGTCCAGCCCTGGAAGCAGACCTTCTCCTCCACCCAGGCAGCTTCCTACTGGTCCACCTCACCGAATTCCAGTGTGTCTCCAGTGCCCTCACTGTGCACTGTCCCAGCGCTACAGACCGTGCCCGGTGGCTGGAGAAGACCCAGCAGGCCCAGGTATGTGAAGCCAGGTGCAGGGGGCAGGGGGATGGCAGGGGCCCTGGAGTTCAGACACGGTGCAAAAGAGGGGAGGAGGAGGAGAGAGAGACTGGGGTGCACCCAGCTTCAGACCAGAACTTCCACCCCTCTGATGCTCCCTCAAGAGGGAGACACAGCTTTGACCATCCTTAGGGCACAGAAGAGGGACTTCCCTGGTTTTCCAGTGGTTAGGACTCTGTGCTTTCACTGCCGAGGGTGCATGTTCAGTCCCTTGTTGGGGAACTAAGATCCTGCAAGCCGTGCAGTGCAGCCAAAAAAAAGTATTAAAAAAAAAAAAGAGCACAGAAGAAAGCCGTTTGCCAGCTAGGGTGCCAGTCCCTGGGAGAGCCAAGGCAGCCTCCCCTGAAGATTTTGAGGCTGTGAAGCAATTAACTTGAGCTTCTGTTCAGCAGACATGAATGGGGCACCGGCTGGGTGAGCACAGGCTGGGTGCTGGGGAGTCAGAAAAGAATGAAAGGATATTTCTGCCCTCACGGAATATGCACTGCAGCCTAGCTATGCAAACGAGTATACAAATAACAGAAACGTGTGGATGGAATGGAGCTGGGACGGAGAAGGGTTCACTCTATCTGGCAGGTTGGTTGGGACAGGGACTGTGCAGAGGACAGGGACGCGGAGAAGGCTTCACAGGAGAGCTACTTTCTGAGCACCATTTGCGGATACCTAGGAGCACGTCAGGGGAACGAGGTGGGCAGGAAGCGCATTCCAGATGGAGAGCAGAGCATGTCGAAGGTGTCGGAAATCAAACGCACTTGCGTGTGTTGAGAGCGGCACCAGCCTAGTGGTTGGCATTACCAGGGCAACAAGCACAGGGCAGCCCAGAGGCAGAAAGGCTGGGAGGGAGGCGCCGCCAGATCATGACCATCTCTGGATGCCGTGCTGCGGGAACTTGAACTTTGTCTGGTAAATGACACAGAGGCAGTAAAAATGTTAACCATGGGAGTGACGTGGACAGATTTATGCAACAAAAGCTAGAGGAGTTCAAAAGAAGGGAGACCCAGATGGAGCTGTATTGGTTACTGCTTGGTGTCTTAAAGTGACAGAGACGTATTCTCTCATGTTCAGGAGGCCGGAAGTTGACAGTCAAGGTGTCAGCAGGGCCATGCTTCCTCTCCATAGCTCTAGGGGAGCATCCTTCGCTGCCTCTTCCAGCGCCTTGTGGCTCCAGGTGTTCCTTAGCCTGTGGCAGCATCACTCCACTCTCTGCCTCTGTCTTCATGTGGTCTTCTCTCCATGTGTCTCTGTGTCCCAACCTCCCTCTCCTGTCTCTTAGAAAGACACCAGTCATTAACCCAAAAGCCAGGATGACCTCATCCTTGAGATCCTGTACTTAGGATCTACACACATCTGCAAAGACCCTTTTTCCAAACAAGGCCACTCACATTCACAGATTCTGGGGGTCAGGACCCAGACCTGTCTTTCTGGGGCCACTGTTCAGCCCACTACAGGGGCAGAATGGCCAAAGAAGAGGGTAGATTTGAGTTGGACTTTAAGGATGAGGAAGACCCTGAGCAGAAGACTCAAGGGAGAAATTGGGCTGGGTTTATTTGGGGGACAGTGACCATGTCTGTCTGAATCTGGAGGGAAGGGTTTTGTGTGGAGCCAGTGATGAGAGGCCGAGTTCTAGGGGACCCCAGGGCCTGCAGAAGAGTGAGGACTGGACCAGACTGAATTGAATTGGGTTGGCAAGTTGACACCAGAGCCACCATAGATTCTTGAGCAAGGGAAGGCCATGGTGAAATCCATGTGTTTTGTCTTGAATTGTCAGGTGGCAGTGTGACAGATGGGCTGGAGGAGGGAGAGATTGGTGGCAGGAGATTTACTGTACTAGTCTGGGTATGAAACACTGAGGTTGAGTGCCATGGCCTTAGGGACCTGGTGCAAAAAGAAAAGAAGAAAAGAAGAAAGGAGCTGAAGAAGAAGGAAGAGACAGGTGAGCCTTAGGGAGACTGATAGACTCCTATACCGAACGCATGGTTCAGACCCCAGCTCTGCCTCTTACTAGCTGGATGACCTTGGGTGAGTTATGTGACCTCCCTGGTCTTCCATTTCTTCACCTACAAAATGGATATAAATAATAGTCCTTATCTCATAGGGAAGATTCAAAGAAATCATTCAGATTAAGCAGGCAACATGGTGCCAGCTCTTGGTAACTCAGGTCCACAAGGACAAAGGATAACTTGCTCCAGGTTCCTATTGTGTAGAAAGGCTGCTTTGGCAATGACAGAACTGAAATCATAAGAAAGGGAAACCTGTCTGTTTAGTTGTTGCTTTCTGGGTGGGATGGGGCATGGGTAGCAAGATTTAGTTTTAAACAGAAGCACTTTAGAAATGAGGTACTGGAAGAGAGCTAAGTGGAGCTCTCTTAGGGGCTTGTGGAAATATAGAAACACAGACTAGAGTTCAGGTGAGAAATAAGGATGAACTATGAGACTTGCAAAGAGAACAGATCCTAAAAGTTCTTTTCGCAAGGAAAAAAATGTAACGACGTATGGTGACGGATGTGAACTAGACTTGTGAATCATTTTGTAATATACACAAATACTGAATCATTATGTTGTACACCTGAAACTAAAATAATATTATGTCAATTATACCTCGATTTTTAAAAAAAGAAAAGGCATCTAGAACAAGTTAAGAGATCATAGTGTGGACAATTTCTAAAGAATGCAACTTCACTATTTTTAATGAGTTTAAATCAAAGTAGTGCTTCTTATAGGGCTTGCTTTAATGAGTAGGTTATAATGATTTGTCATTTACACATTAGGTAATTAGGGCTTTGAAACTTTGGGGGCTGCATAAAAATAGTCTTGTTCTTTAAATAATTTTAAGCATTCTTCCCACAGTCTTACCTATGATATCGTATCAAAATGTGGAGAGATCATTCGAGAAAAGGAAAGCCAAGGCTTAGTCTCTGTTTAAACACTGTATTTAAAATTCGGAATTAGGAAAGTAAAAAATAAATAGGAGGGTTTTGCCATTAAAAAAAGAAAAAGAAAAAAGGACGAAAGGCAGAACCTCAAGGTCTTGTGTCCTCTAGCCACTTCCTTAGATACCTAAACAAGATGGTGACAGCCCCCAGGAAGCCAGAGGCAGGGGACAGGATGGGGGTCATCTCCCCTGACCTCTGCTCCAGGCTGGCTCAGAATCCCCCCTCTCGGTGTGGTGGGGCCTTCTCTCTACACCTCTCCCCTGAGCCCAGGAAGAGACCGCCCCCCCCCACCTTCTCTTTAGAACCCCTAGGGGAACCACTAAAAATTGCTGGTATTTTATTACACAAACTAATTTAGCCACCCAGGAGTCTTACTCCAGGCTAACTGAGGTGAGGATGTCATTTCTGATACCTAATCAAGCAGTGCACAAGCTCCCCACCTCCCCTCACAAAAGTAAGAAACCTGAAACTTGGAAATGAGTTTGTTCTGCTATTCTCTCACCAAAATCTCAGGGAATCCTTCTCTCCATTACCACCAGTCTTTGTAAACTGAAGAGGGTGTGGAATATCTACTGATCCCAGGGGTCAGACTGTTTTTTCTCTGCCTTACGAAACGTACATATGTTGGTTTATTCCTAGAGGGTCTGGCTGCAGTGGCTTCAGCTTTTAGGGAAAATGAGCTTCTCAAGAGGAGAGAGACTGAATCTTGGGAAATGCCCATATTTAGGGGCTGGGAAGAGGAAAAGGAACCAGTGCCAGGAACAAAAAGCTATCAGAGACAAGGCCAAGAGATGAATGGAGGTAAAAGGCAGGCTCTGAGGGCCCCCAGCCCAGCTCTCACTCACGATCTGCGTTCTTGCGGGAGTTACCTCACTTCTCTTAGCCCAGGCCCCACCTGGGAACTGCAGGGATAATGGGAACCGCCTTGCAGGGCGGGAGAGTTATGTTTGTAAGCTGCTTGGCACGCGGCCCAGCACTTAATGGAGGCTCCATACATGTTTACTGTTGTCATCTTTAGAAGAAAGGAGTGCCTGGCTGGTGGTGCCTGGGTGGTGCTGACTGGCGAAATGCGTCTGCGTTCAGAGTCCAAGGGCATCTGCAGGAGATGGTTTTAGTCCGCGATGGGGGACTTGGGGAGGAGAGCGGGTGAATCTGGGAGCCACTCCAGGGGCAGCGGGGAGAGGAGGCATTTCCTTCCAAGGCTTCAGTTCTCCACGAAGGAAGAAGAACTGTAGTGGGAGAGCCCTCCCTTTTCTTGGCTTTGTTGGGGCAGCACATTCTGGCCCAGACACCAGTTTCCTCTTCCTTTCCCACCCTACCCCCAACACGTCTCTCCTCTTACCCAAGCTGAGAAAATTCTCCCAGCGTTGCTGGAGAGCCTTTGGAGTGGCCGGGGGCACTTCAAACAGCCCTGTCCCCCGGTACCTGAGGTGTCGGCTCCTCCACCCCCACTCCACTCCCCTGCCTCCCTGCTTCTTCCCAGGTGGGGCCACTGGTAAGTTTAGTAGAGATGCTGGTATTGGCTGTTCCTTCCAGACCACCGCCCCCTCTTCCTCCCAGTTCTTTTCTTCCACACACCATCTTTATCCTGGACATCCCAAGCATAAACTTGAGCGTGGGTCAAGTGGGGCCAAAACACCCTCATTGCTCTTCCCCACATTCAGCAGAGCTAGGAGATGTGGAAAGGTCACAGGACCTGGCCTGCCATGCTGGCCTCCTACCCCCAGGCACCATCATCCCTGGCTCTGGTCAACGGACCAGGTCTCATGAGACTGCTAAGAATCTTTGCATGAGACAGTGACTGGGAAGCCAGGGCAGGAAAACTGGAAGTACAAGCCTGAGGTCTTTTTCCTGTCCCCGTTCCTCCATTTCTCCACCATGTCCCTTGTACAGACCCAGCTACCCGCTACCCCATCGTATTTTTGGAGAGGGTTTGGGAAGGTCCAGGTGCCTCAGAGTTGCTGATTCATATACCTCAAGGGGTGGGGTGAGGGGAATATTCAAATTAGTTAATAACCAGAATGGCATGGGCATCAACAAATCAGAGTAGAGCTTGGGGGGTGGGGTGGTCCTAGAGGCCCCTTGTGCCAGATATTATCCCTCTGCTGCTAGATCTTGGGGGGCAGGGTAGTCCTGGGGAAGGAAGGTGGGAGGCTTAGGCAGTAGCCCTTTGCTCACCAGCATGAAAGTGCTTCAATGTTTCCATGATGATAAGGCCATTCCAGCCGGTGCTGGTATCAGAGCTGCCCGCAGCAGCCACCGCCACAGCCTCTTTTGGCCAAGCCTCCGCCTTCAGCCTCTCCAAGGCTTCCCTTGCCGTCCCTCCCCTCCCCCAGGAGAAAGTTGTCCTTTGGTAATTCTTGACCCTTTAAGGCTGCCCTTGAAAAACAGTGCAGTTACTGAACTAGGACTCACAGAGAAAGGCCCAGCCCCAGGGGCCTCTGCTTCTTTCCACCTGTGCGACCTGCGTCAAGTTCACTCATCTTTCTGTCTTGTATTCTCCTCTATAAAATGGGCTAATATACTGCAGGGTGATGGTGTGTATCAAATGACCGCATGCATGTAGAAATGCTTTATAAACCACTTCTCAGATGTCACTATTTTATTCTGATGGCTCCTGTATGAAAATGCTAAGGAAGACAAAATGTAATGTATCCTCTTTCCACTCCTCTTGGGACTGTCTTGCTCTCATCTCTGAAGGACATCAGGGTCCTCAGCCCAGGACACAGCCTGCCCCTGCCTGCCCTGTTGGTAGGAGAAAGAGTTACCCGAGGACCCAGCATCATTCAGAGCAGTTACACCATCATCACCACCAATAAGGGAGGGCTTCCTGAAGGAAGAAACAGACCAGATAGAGAGCTTGCCAAGGGGGCGTGAGAGGCAGGAAGAACAGTCCAGCTAGGAAAAGGGAACTTCTATTCATCCCACCCGCCTTCAGGGGCAGCTCAAGAGTTCAAATCCTGGCTCCGTCCCACTTCCCCATGGCATGACCTTGGCAGTTACTTAACCTCAGAGTCTCTGTTTCTCAGGAGTAAAGTAGGAGCAAAAAAATCTGCCTCGTGGGGCAATGGTGAAGATGAAGTGAGATAATGTATGTAAAGCACTCAGCGTGGTGCCTGGCATACAGCAGGTGCTCAATAAATGAGAGCTCTTAATGTCAGTATCCCCACCCCAGGTGGCCCTGCAAAAGCTGAAGGCAGAGGAGTACATCCAACGGAAGAGGGAGCTCCTGGCCCTGTATCGGGACCAGGACGGCAAGCCCCCAGGCACCAGGCCCTCCACGCCTTCCCCGGAGGGCTCTGAGAGCAGTGCAGAGGGGAGGTAAGACCACAGGGAGCACAAGGTCTCCCAGAGTAGGGCACTACATACAGGCAGCGAGGAAGGGAAAAGGAACCCTCAAGGCTGGGAGATGGCATTACAGCTTTTGGGGGGGATTGGGACCAGATTGAGGAACCCAGGCTACATGTTGGCACCAGCTGTGTGAAAGGCCCCATGGGACAGCTTATGGGGTTAGCCAGCATAGGGTTGGCGCAGGGTGAAGGAAACAGACACGAGAGACATGAAATCCCTGAGAGGAACAGGCTCCCCAGGCCAGGGATGGAAACCGAAGGCCAGTATGGATTTGCGGAATGTCAGAGCTGCAGGGACCCAGCTAGTTCAAATCCCGAGAGTTTGAGGTTGACCTAGAATAACACAGCTATTGCACCGCATCTTTATGGAGAAAAAAGACTCCATCACTGAGGGGATAACCTCAGGGGAGCTCAGGAAGCACTCAGCAAAGACTTGATAACGAGCTTTTGGACCAAGTGCAGGGGCTAAAATGCCTTAAAGGAGCTTACAGTCTAGCCAGTGAGATGAGAGAAACAATCAGTGCAGTGTAAAAGTAATACCAAAATAAGTTTGGAGGAGGGGCCATTTCTGGATGGAGGGGTCAAGGGAGCCTCCCAGGACTTGAACTTGACCCCTCAGCATCTCATCTGACTCTGACCATTTGCTATTAACTGTAGGACTCCTGAGTCCTCGACCGTCATCCCTCACCTGGTGGTGACAGAAGACACAGATGAAGATGCTCCCTCGGTACCAGATGATACCTCGGACTCTGGCTATGGCACTCTGGTCCCAGGCTCCCCCAAGGAGTCCTACTCCCCACTGAACCATCTACACTCCAGGGCCCTTCGTCGGGACCCTCGCCTCACCTTCTCCACCCTGGACCTCCGAGATGTTCCTTTGCGTCCCCAGCCTCCTGACCCCCAAGCTCCCCATCGCCGAAGCGCCCCTGACCTGCCAGAGGGAAGTGTCCGGAAAGGAGACAGTCTTCCCAGGGGAGACCCACCGACCTCGTCTGAGGAAGAAGATGGGACTTCAGTTGGAGAGAATGTGGTAGTGGAAACTTTGCATAGGGCCCAACTTCGGGGGCAGCTCTCCCCCTCCCCAACCCATGCTGACTCTGCTGGGGAGAGCCCCTGGGAATCCTCAGGGGATGAGGAAGAACAGGGTCCCCTATTCCAGAGACCCGGCCACAGCCCCTCCCCCCACCCCCACCGGGCTGAGGACATGCTCCGAGAGATCCGGGAGGAACTGGCCAGCCAAAGGATTGAGGGCATCCCAGAGCCTGGGGACAGCAGGCCTCGGAAGCTGACTCGGGTCCAACTGCAGAGGATGCGCGGAATTCACATCGTACATCTGGACACACCCCTGTCCACATCGTAAGTGTAGAAGGGAAGCTGGCATGGGAGGGAGCAGAGGGGAAGGCCAGTATGGAGCCGGAGGTGGTGCCAGAGCAGGAGGCGGGGGGGGGGGGGGGGGGCGACCAGAGGGGGATCGTGGCCAGGAGGGGCCTTTAGCCTCATGCATCACCCCAGGTCTGACTCCCTGACACCTGCCTCTTGCCTTTTCAGAGAGGCGTGAGGAACGCTAAGGACCCTGGGCATTTCTCCCGGAGGAAATCTCTCCCTAAGAGTGCTGGTCACCACCTCCACCCCTGGCCGCTACCTCAAGGACACTTCTCCGGGCACCCTGCCCTTCCTGCTCTGAGGACTTTGGGGATCAAGAGCTGTACATTTATGTATCAGAGACACACCGCAGCCCCACATAAAGCTGTGCATAAAAATGACTGTCCAGCCAGCACTAGATGAGAGCAGGGCAAAGAGAACCTGGGGGGTGGGGTGTCACAGACGGAGTACAGATGACTCCTCTGTCCCTCGGCTGCATGGTGGCAGAGGTATCCCACCTGCCAGGATCAAGGCTGGGGCCCCGCCTCCCACACGCACCACTCAGAAAGACCACTCCCTCCAGGAGCTGGGCTTTAATTCCAGGGTTTTAGTGTATTTACAAAAGTCCACAGCTTCAGCGGGAGGCCCCTTTGTTCTGTGCCTCCCCTGCCTTGGGACAGCTCAGCTTACTCTGTGCTTGTCCAGGCAGGGGGACAAAGGTTCTATTAGTGTACATAATGGATACAAAGAGTGCTTATCTACTGGGAAACAGGCTCAGGGACCAACCAGGGGCCCCCAAGCAGCCTTGCTGGCTTCTCTAAGTCCGAAGTGGGCATGAGGCATGGTGCCTCTCATCCCTGCAACCACTGCCCTGGGCTCCTGGCACACTCAGCCTCTCTCACGAGTACACACACTCCACATCACACAGACACAGACACACACACACACACACACACACAGCTGACCCGCCGGCAGTGCTCAGGCAGCTGAGAAAAGCTATGTACACTGAGGGAGTAGCACCAGGAAAGTGTCTGCCAGATCATGCCTGCTCCTCCAAGACCCTTCCTCTCCAGAAAAAAGGGGGTCCAGAGGGCATCTCGCAGGTCCTTCCGGGCTGCCCCGGGCAGGAAACAGCCGTCCAGAGAGCGGCCCGCAGGCGGCGGGGAGGGGCCTCATCTGGGAAAGCGGGCCTCGGGCGCGAGGGGGGCGGGGCCGCCTAGCGCCTCCTCGATGTCCTCCAGGCAGCCGAGCAGGTCCATGTCGCGGAGCACGCGTCCCAGCAGCTCCAGCGTGGCCTCGCGCCGCGGGGTGCGCCGCCGCCAGGCCGCCAGCATGCTGTAATGCGCCTCGCGCAGGCAGCGCCCGTTCTGCATCTCCAGCCGCTCGATCTCGTAATCACTCAGCCCCAGCCGCCGCACGAACTCCTTCCAGCGCAGCGGGGGCACGCCGTCCACCACGGCGTACAGTGTCGCAGGGTCGGCTGCGGGGAGGCGGCGCGGTGAGCCTGGAGCGGCGGCCCTCGCGGCGCGGTCCCAGCCCACAAGCCTCGGGCGCCCCGCCCACCCGCATCCCGGGCCGGGGTGCCCTGCTGGGATGAGTGAGGAACTCACCGTCTGCGAGCGCTGGGGGCGCTGGGGGTGCTGGGGCGATATGGGCGCTGGCCTCCCACTCCTGCACAGGGCTGGGGACGGGGGTGGAGGCTGGAAGCGCAGGGAGGATGAGACCAGCCCCTTGGTGGGGCGGGGCCATCTCTCTGGCGTGTGATGCGTGTCTGAGGTTGGACGGGTCACAGGGGGTGAAGGCAGGGCTGGAGGCAGGACTGAAGCTTGGGATGGGACTGAAGCCGGGGGTGAGACTGAAGTTGGTGGCACTGAAGCTCGGGACCGGCGCCAGGGGCTCTGGCTCCCCCTGAGAGAGAGAAGGCACAGCATTAGCGGGGAAGAGGAAAAACAGCCCCAGCTTTCATTCTTCTGGATTCCGGATGGGAGTTGGGGCTAGAGGGACTCAGGGGAGCCCCAGGACGAAAGGTGTTTCTGGGTGACTTGGGTGTTACAAGATGACAGTGGACAGTCAGGGAAGGCTGGGGGTAGTTCCCGGGTTTCATCTTACCTCCTTTACAGGAGTCGACTGCCCGCAAACTGAGAAAAAAGAAACAGAGCATCACAAATTTCGCTTCCTCTCTCAGCCCTGGTGCCGGGCACTTGTGGTGACATGCTTCAGGGCCTATGTGGCCCCAGGGACAAAAGAACTACTGATGCAGTACAAGCTCTCACCAGCCATCCGGAACCACCTCGTGCCAGTGGGGTCCTTGGCAGCAAACTAAGGGGACACTCCTCATCTCCCTCCATGCCTGTGCATCCCACCCTCCCGCCTCCCCTGAAGCCTCCTCCTGCCTCTCCACCCAGCACCCTTTCCCCTCCCAAAGGCCCCACTCACTGATGGAGTAGAGCTTGGGCTTCCACCGCTGGTAGCGGCATGCTAAAACAATGAGGGGGAAGGATGCCAGGCAAAGACCAAAGACGATCACCAGGGCCAATAGCAGTGTCGTGCCTGGAGACAGAGGAGGTTGTGGTCAGAGGAGAGAGGCTCAGGAGGTAGGAGGGCGGGATGGATGGGGAGGGGTGAGACGAGGAAAGGGCCCGTGGGCATGGGCACCAGGATAGTTCTCCTCACCTGGGTCCTGAGATTTGCTACTAGCTATAGGTGGGGCTGGACATAACTTCTCGCACTCCGTGTTCTTACAGCTAAAAGAAGAGAGAGCGCTGGTGAGTAGGGGCCCACCATAAGAGGAATACAGGAAAAAAAGAAAAAGAAAAAACCACACAGATTGTTGGAAATTCTTGGTTTCACAAATATTTTAGCTATCTGTTGATATCATGGAAATTAATCCTATCTTGGGAACTGATGCAGAGGAAAGAAACGTTAGTTAACCTGCAAACCATTTCATTTTAGAGCTGGATTAGATTTTGAAGAGGTTATGTAGAAAAAGAGTTAAAAGCAGTCAGAGGTGCAAATTCCAGCCCCATTCATTGGCTGGCAGTGTGACTCCAGGCAAATCACTTCACTGTAAGCCTCTGTTTCCTCATCAGTAAAACAGGGATAAAGATTGAGTGAGATAATTATGCCTGACATATAGTAAGCGCTCAATAAATGCTGTCGTTGAATTGTTATTTTATTATTGTTTTACTGATGAGAATCCAGTGGCAAAGAGAGATTAAAGAGCTTTTCCTCTAGATGACACTGCTAGTGACAACACCTGACTTTAGAGAGGGGTCTAGCACGCATGTGAACAATTAAAAAACACATCTTGGGGACTTCGCTGCAGGTCCAGTGGCTAAGACTTCGCCTTCCAGTGCAGGGGGTGTGGGTTCCATCCCTGGTCAGGGAGCTAAGATCCCACCTGCCTCCTGGCCAAAAAACCAAAACATGAAACAGAAGCAATATTGTAACAAATCCAATAAAGACTTTAAAAGTCCACATAAAAAAAAAATCTTAAGGACTTCCTAGGTGGCACAGTGGTAAAGAGTCCGCCTGCCAATGCAGGGGACATGGGTTCAAGCCCTGCCCTGGGAAGATTCCACATGCCACAGAGCAACTAAGCCCGTGCGCCACAACTATTGAGCCTGTGCTCTAGAGCCCGTGAGCCACTACTGAGCCTATGTGCCACAACTATTGAAGCCCACGTGCCTAGGGCCTGTGCTCCACAACAAGAAAAGCCACTACAATGAGGAGCCTGTGCACCACAATGAAGAGTAGCCCCGCTCTCAGCAACTAGAGAATGCCCATGTGCAGCAACGAAGACCCAGCACAGCCAATAAATAAATAAAATTTAAAAAAAAATCTTAAAAACAAACAAAAAAACACATCTTGCTGGGGCAGCCAGAGAACACTCTAGAACAAGTGCATCTTCCCATGTTGGGAGCTGGCACTGGGCAGCATGGACTGGTGAGAACTACATCGGGGGTCCTAGAAGGAACTTGAGGAGGTGAGTTCTCAGCAGGGATCTGAAAGCAGGGAGAGGTCATTTTGCCCATCTCACAAGCTCATGGTGAGAACCATGTGGAAGGGATGTAAAAGCGCTTTTAAGAAGAGACTAGTGGGAAAAAGAAAATGGTTTCTTGTCAGACACTCTATAGCTATTTTTGTGTGTGTGTGGTTCTTACAACTTTGCCAACCTGATGTCATTATCCTTACTTCAAAGGTAAAAAACTAAGGCTCAGAGACGTTAAGTCACTTGCCCAAGTTTACACAGTCAATACATGAATAGGCTGAGATTTAAACCCAGGGCAACTCAACTTTAGAGTTTTCAGAGTTTCCTCTTTGCAAGCAAGCATGCAAGAATAGCCTCTGCAGAGCCAGAAGGAGTGAGGCGGCGCGGTCAAAGGGACTGGGGAGGAAAGACCGCACCACATTAAACCTAAGATCAGTAATCAGAAGCATCATTATTTACATCTTACACACACACACACACACACACACACACGTGCCAACGAAACCATGATACACTGTCAACTTTTGTAAGATGCAGTCTGATTTCAGAGGTTTAAAAGTGTATTCCTAGAATCGATAGTAGAGCCTGTCGCCCAAGAATCTGCATGTCTTCAAAAAAAAGTCTGAATGTCTAAAAAAGAACTGCAAGTCCTTGGGGGTATGAGCCTCTATCCGCAAAGACTTTGTAAGATTTGAGGAACAAATGCGGGGCAGGGAGGACTGTCTGGTATCTTGACATGTAGTGTCTCCTATTCAGACAGCCAGTAGGAGCCAGAGCACCCCCCACAGCCTCCCCCTCCCGCCCTGATCCAGTGCCCCGCAACTGGCAGCAGTACTCACTCAGCACAGGAGATGCAGTCGGCATCTCTCAGAAAGAACCCCACGTGGCAGTGGCAGATGGTGTCCTGTCTCTCCTTGCCTGTGGGGAGAGATGCAGCACAGGTGAAGGAGGACAGCCCCGCACTCAGAGGGCTAAATAGAGAGCAAGGAGGAGCAGGGGTACAGCCAGGTGGAGACCTTCCTCCTGAGATGGGGCGAGGAGGGAGTAGGGAAAGCCATGCTCACAGGGGTGGTGCACGGTGCCGTTGGGGCAGAGGCTGCAGTTCAGGCACCGGAACAGAGTTTCACCCCAGTATTTCCGGTACTGGTTCTTCCTGCAGCCACACACGGTATCCCGGTCCACTGCGCAAGGAGAAATCTCCACCTGGGACATTTCTGGTGAGGGGAGGAGATGGGGTATGAGCCCACACCGTCCCCACCGGGTGTGCCTCTCTGTGTAAGACAAGCTAACACCCATGCACTCCTTCACTTGTGTACACGCGTCCCCGCCCACCCCCAGCAGCTCAGCCTCGTGCCCTCCCCTGGAGACAGACATGCACCCTCCTCTGAACACCCACCTGTTTAGAGCCCCGCCCCTCTGGAGACTCACCTTTCCGGCACTTGGAGCAGCTCAGGCATTGTCTGAGGTGGTTCTCTGAAGCAGTAAATGTGCCGCGGGCACACAGCCTGCAGTCTGTGTCCAGCCCCAGGCCCGGACAGTCATTGTACAGATAGGTGCCTGTGATGGGGGGGCGGGGGCGGGGTTAGGCTGCAGCCGGGAGCCCCAGGCCCGCGAGGACAGCCCTGGCAGCTCCTCAAAGTCAATAGGAGAGGAAAGGAGGGAGAAATTCCCAGCCCGGGAGAGCCAGCCAAGTCAGGGACCCCATGTTCTAGAACATCTGGGAACAGCCAAGGAGGAAGCAGGGCCCCCTAACTAAGGAGCACCACAGGTATCCCTTTTACCTACCTTTGTGGCACTTTGTGCAGCAAATGGAATTATTCTGAGGGTGGCTATATTTTCCCTGGGGACACGCACTCTCTCTCTTCTCCCGGTCCCCGGGGTTAGGGACCAGCCCATGAACCCCTTCAGGATACACATCCACCAACAGAGCCCAGAGCACCTGGGGAGGAGTCAGATGGAGAAGGCCCCGTCAGGAGAGGGAGGGGTGGGGGTCTTAGAGGCAGCAAATCTAAAGCCTTCCCAACTCAAGTCTTTTCTCAGCAGAACATTCTCCCCAGGCCACTCCCGCTCCCATTCCACGTTTCCCTCTAAGCCTAGGCTGCTGGCTCTGTGCCTTCTTCACTGTTCCTGAGTTGTCCTGTGTATTCCTTTTTGTTTCTCCAACTCAAGGCTGGTAGTCCCCAGTCGCAGGCTGTATTTTATCCTTATTTCCCCAAAGCAGCAATTAGTGCTGGACCCAGGGCAGATGTTCAGGAGTTTTGGGGGTTGGGAACAGGCCTTTCCTTCCAAGCAGCAGCCCTAAGGATTGGGGTGCTGTTTGTTCATCTGCATGCTGGTTCACAGTGTATTCACTTTGTGAACATTCACCGAGGTGAACAGTTAGGATCTGTGCACATTCCTGTATGATGTTATGCCATTAAAAAGGTTTTTGGTAACATCAGATTGGAGTGGAGGTGAGTAATATCCCTGTGGGTACCTTTCCTGGGCAGTGGGCAGAGGCCAAAGGAAGAGTTTCTTTACAAAAATGTACCAAAACCTCACTCAGGATCCTGCCCTCAGACTCCATGCTGCATTCCCTTCCACCACTAAACCTGCACAAATACCCCAGGTTGGCCAGGGCAAATGGGGAGCGGAGAAGAAGGGAAAGTTCGGGGTCAGGGATGCGGGTAGAAAGGTGATGAGATTTCGGCGGGGGCGGGAGCGGACAAAAGCATGGAGGTTACATGCAATTGGAGCCAGCCAGAGGTGGGGGATCTGCCTCAAAGATCACCAAGCCAGGAGCTCAGGGGGTACCAGGGAGCCCCTCTGCCCTCTGAGCACCAGGGCATCCTGGGAGCCTGTCTTCCAGCCCCAGGCCAAGCCCCCTGCCCCGGAATCACCTACCCAGACCTGGCTTCAGAGCAGAAACGGCATAGCCAGGAGGCCATGTTGAGTTCCAACCCAGACTTCGCTCTTTCACCTCCTACCAGCCTCTTCCTGGCTTTCCCTGGGCCTTGATTTTGTTTTCCCTGCTATAGAAGCCACTTTATGTAAAGATAAGAAGATGTCCTCCAAGGATGTTAAACTTTGGGAGCAACAGGCTAATCAGATCCCAGAAACTCCAGCCCAGGGCAGAAGGGCCTGGCAGCCCAAAGCAGGTAGGCTGCAGGCAGGTCATGCCCCAGCCCCCCGCTGGGTGTCGCTGCAGCGGCCCGGAAGCCCCAGCCCCAGCCCCAGCCCCAGCCCCAGACAGGGAAAGCCACACTCAGAAACACAGCTGCAACCCTGAAGGGGCGTAGGGCACCCTTCCCACCCAGAGGCAGCACCCTTCCCTGGCCACACCAGCACTGTGCCACCTCCCCTGAGAACAGGCCTGGGGCTTCCAGGGCAACAGGAAGAGTTTGGGGTGTTTATGGGAAAGACTTCCCAATCCTGAAAGTGTGGTTCCTTTCCCTGAAGAAGGCTCACAGCACCTAAGGTCACTGGCACTTGGAATTCCATCCAGGCGCCTGGGAGCAAAGCCAACCGGCAAAGACAGCATCAGGAAAAAGAAAGTGGGGGTGGGGGGGGGGTAGTGGGGATCCTTCCCAGGAAGAAGGGAGAGAGGCTTTCTCAGGCCACATGCCTCCCACCGCAATCTCCAGCACTTTAGGGGTTAAGTCAGATCCGGGAAAGGGAAATCTTTTCCCAGCAGCTCCGCCCAGTGACTCAGGCCACAGGGAGGGAGGGAATCTAGGGGAGGGAGAGGGAACCAGCAGTTCCCCCAGCTCCTCAAGGGTCATGAGTCAGCAGAAAGGCTGAAGGGACCAGTCCGCAAGTGGGACCCCATCTGATCCCTTCCTCCTGTGGGCCAGTCTCTCCCTCCAATCCCTACTCAGAGCCCCCTTTCCTCCCCTTCTCCTCCAAAGGGCCAAGCAACAGGCCTCAGTCCCTCTTGGCCCAATTTTTCGGGAAACGGCTCCCTATCCCATTCCATCCCAAAGGGAAGTCTCCGTCGACCCCTGGCTTCCTCACATCGGGTCACTACCCGCCCCTCCCAGAGGTCCACTCAGCTCCTTCCCACCCCTCAGCATCCTTCCTTTAGACCCAGCCCCACCTAGGCTCCTCCTCCCAGTTCAGCCAGTCCCTCCACTCAGCCAGTCCCCCCACGGGTTTGTCCTTTCCCTGGGTTCTCACGTGAGCCCCCTGACACTCCCCAGTTCCAAAAGGGAGCAAACCAAGGCTGCCCTCCCACCCGGGTTCACTGCCTTCCCACAGCCTGGCTGGTTCCAGCCAGTTGCATTGGGCTTGGGGACCTCCCTGGGGTCCTCCAACAATCCTTAGGAAACAAGGCCAGTTCTGAGGCGCCACAGCCCCTCCCACAAGCCCACTGGCAGCACAGGAAAAACTCCACAGCCCTGAAAGCCCAGTTCCAGGAGGGAGGCAACAAGCAAGAAGAGATGTAAGATAAACAGCGCCATTTCACAAGCCCCCCAACCCCGGTCCCCGGCAGCGCCCTAGGCAGCCCGCTCTGACTCCAGGGCCTCAGAACCCCACCGGCAGGCACCAGGCCTTGGCACTGGCTGGCTCCAGTGCTTAGCCGCTGCATCTTGCAGCAAAGCAGCAGAGATAGGAGGTGAGCTCCGAGCACCCAGACTCCGGCCAGCCTGGGTGCCTGTCGCCTGGAACAGGAAGCTGGGGTGCCTGTGGAGAGAGAGTTGAGGGGGTGGCCCAGCACCCCTTCGACTCCCCCACAACTTCCGCCTGGGGAGGCTTTTAAGTGTGACTTCCTGTGCTGGGGCTGCAGCTTGGGGGCGGAGGAGCTGCCAGCGGAGCGACCCTGTGGTCTAGCTCCAACCCAGCCGCCTCACTGTCCTGTCCTGCATTAATTTGTTCATTAAATTAAAATGTGTTTTGTCCACTCAATGTCAAAATCTTTGGGGGGCTCAGGACAGTTTCTCCTCCAAGGCCCCGTTGAGACCCGGCCTCCCTCCCTCATTAATGAAGCCCCTCATTAATGAGACTTCCCCCACTCCAGCTCTTTAGATGCACACCCCACCCTGTGAACTTTAAAGCCATGAATTAACTATATCTACTGTGGCTCTTACCATAACATAACCACTTTGGGTGAGTAGATATGATCTCCCCAAACAGACCATAAACTGTGTGATGAGAGATGAGAAAGAGTGTTTTGGTCAGAGATAAAGTCTCATCTTCCATACCTAGGGCTGGAGGAGTAAAATAAGTGTGGTTTGATTTGTTGATTTCATGATTATCTGTCTTCCACTCCAGTTAAAGCCAGTGATAACCAACGTGGGAAGATGGGAGTCAGTGCCTCCCTGTAGGAATATATTTAACTCCAGGGGAGAGTGCCCCTCTCCTTTCCACACACATGCACGATCAGAAGCACCCTCACAGGAGATGCTGACCAGCCTTCCTCTCCTTCTGAGCATCCCTGGTGAGTGAAGGTTTCGTGTCACTTACAAATGACACAAAGGCAGATAAGAGCCTGAGAACCTCGGCTCTAGCTTGTTAGATACGCACTTCACTTGGCTATTCCCCAGACCCTCAAGAGGCCCCAAATGGAATCCGTCAACCTCCTGACATGGACAAATGTCACACCATCAACTTCTCTTTGCCACCCTTCTCTCATCAAGGCCCCCATCCCTCCTGGGATGCCATCTGGTCCATCCTGCCAGACCTCCTCCCTCATCTCTCAGTTCTTTCCAAGTCCATGGGTTGCCTCACACTCAGACCATTGCGACCATCTTCCTGCCTCTTTTCTGCTCCGATCCATTCTACACTCTTTCTTATCTGCATTCAAGCTTCAACTTGCACCCACAGGTGTGGGAATCTTCCTCTCCGGGGCCTGACCTCGAACATCATTTCCATGGGTCACTCCTTCCTTTCCTGAACGAGAACCTGCAGAGGTACCTCACCGCTACTTTGGACACACTCCCGGACGCAGCAGCCCTGAAAGAACCATTTATGAATGAATGGATGAATTCCTCTACCTGGGACCAAAGTCAAGATGCTCTCCATTCCTTCCCCCACTTTCTCCAATTTTCTCTTTCTCACTTCTTCTTGTTCCTCAACAGGGTCCTTTCCCTGCAGCCAAGGTGCTCAGCTTTCCTCCACCACCAGCCCCCAACGCAAAATCCCATCTCTCCGTTCCTCCACTCTCCTTCAAACCCGGCCCCCTTCTTTCCAGCCTCCTGCCAGTCAGTGGCTTTAAATCTCAGGTCCCAAACCACTCTTCTATGAGGCATTCCCTCCCTCATTCCATCCTTTATTCATTCAACAAACAGTTAAGGAGCACGGTAGAGGCACAGAGGCACAGGTCCCATAGGGATGCCAGGGATACCAAGATAAACAGGCTTGTGCTCTAGGCAGGGTCAAAGACAGGCAACTGTGGACTCTGCGTCTCTGCGTCTCTGCAGGGAGTGCTCCGGGAGTCCCGGCAATGGAGCTGAGATCTGCTAAGCAGAAAAAGCAGCAGGACACCACTCACACCCCTCCCAGTTCTGCCTCCCACGGGCACCACATCATAACACTTTTGTGGCCATTTTCCCCAGAGTGCTCTAAAATCATTTTTTGCTATAAGCTATCTTGGCTCCAAGAATGTAAGCTCTTTGAGAGCAGCAAGGTCTTGTGTGCTCTGTTACAGTCTCCCCTGCATTCTTCCCGCACCTCCACACCACACACACACACACACACACACACACACACACACACACAGAGTGTTCCCTGCATTCCCTGCATTGCCCATTGAGTGGCAGGCAGTTGGAAAGCCCGTGGACAGCCTCACCCAGCACTGTACACCTCCTGTTTCCCCTCCAGCTCCAGGCTGAGCTTGGTCCCTTAGTTGTCACACCCCCACCTGGGCTGGACCAGCCGCAGCCCCAGGCACACTCCTTCATCTGTTCAGGGTCCCTGCACCTCTGTTTTCCAAATGTGGAATCCATTGAGTAATTACAGCCATTGCTGATACTACTAACAATATAAAAGCTAACTAACAATATAAAAGCTAACGTTTATGGAGTGCTTTCTGTTTGCCCTACGCCGTTCCTCTACTGGAATAGTCCATGAAGGCAGAGATTTTGTTCACTGCTGTAATCCCAGCACCTAAAACTGTATCTAGCACCGAGCAGGCACAAATGAATGGAATACTTAATATATATCCGTCTATTTCAACTTCAAAACGACATTACAAGGTAGTGATGATTCTGTCCATCTTAGAGCTAAAGAAGCAAGGCATGGAGGGTTACATAACCTGTTCAAGTCCAGGCAGCTAGTCCCTGAGGGGGTCGGGACTGGATGGTGTGATTTACCCCCAGGAGACAAGAGAAGGCATGGGAGCAAGGGAACCTGTGAGCAGGACAGCCTACAGAGAAGGGAAAGGTGGGCCCAGGGACACAGGAGGGAGGAGAATGGAAGAAGGAGATGGGGGGCGGCAGTTGCTGCGCAGGGAACTAGGGTCTAGAAATGTCGACTAGAGCAGAGGGAGCAGGAGGAACTGGAGAGAAAGGTTCAAGAAGGAGACTCCGAGACCTCTGAGGAGACTCCTGGGGAGACTTGACAGAAAAGGAAGGAATGATGAGCAGACACAGTATAAGCCCCTGGAGGAAGGAGAGGTGGGGGGGAGAAGGGGTCGGGGGAGGCGAGGTGGGGTGTGGTGCCTGGGCCAGGGAGGAGCAGGGACCCTGAAGAAAGTGGCCAACGCAGTCCCCCCAGCTAGGTAGGGGTGAGGGGGTGGGGTCTCCGCCCAGGATGACCGCAGGATGTGGAGGGGTCAGGGATACACTGAAACAAGACTGAGGCAAGAGAAAGGGACATTTTCCAGTGACGAAAACAACTGTCTGCAAACTTCCCCAAACTGAGCTGTGGAAGAAGAAACCAAGCGCTCTGTTGTCTGGGTCCTAGCGAGGGGGCTGGGGGGCAGGCCGGTGGGGGGGGGAGGGTCAGTCTCACAGACAGAGGCCACAGGCCGAGGATGAAGCGTGCCCCCCAGGTGGGAGGCCTGGGCCTGGGGAGGCCACGGGGCGGCCCCGCCCCCAACCAGTTACCCACTCCCCTCCCAAATGCCCCCAACGCACAGCATCCCGAGCCTCCCCCAACCCAAGCCAGGGCCTCTCCTGGACTCAGTTTCTGCCCCTGCCCTCCAGCAGGGTATGCTCAGCCGGGCCCACCAGCGGCCTCGCCTCCCCACAGCCCAACACGCTGACCCGCTGGACTCTGAGAGCATCGAACATCCTTCACCCACTCCTTTCGGTTTCCTAACAAACTGCCCCCCCCAGCCCGTGAGCACCTGCCCCCACATTCCGGGGCGCCCCCAGCCCAGGCCTGGGCTCCCTTTCCCTCCCGGCCTTTCAAACGTGTCCCCTGCCCCCCGCTCAAGGTGGATGAATGGGGCAGTGTTTGCGGTGAGGCCGCGCAGGCCTGAGGCTGGGCCTGGCCCTCGGCTCTCCCGCCCCGCGTGCCCCTGGCCCGCCAGCCCACTCCGCCTGCCATCCTGGGTCTTACCAGTGGCAGCAGCAGGCCAGGCACGGTGGGGAGGCCCATGTCCGGCCAGCTGTGGCCTCTCACTCCCCCATCAGGGCTCAGGCGGTGGCGGACAGAGGCGACAGGGGCAGCGACACAGTCCCAGGAGGATCAGGGTCCGGACTGGAGCCCGGGCGGCGGGCAGGGGAGTGAACAGTTGAGACTGGGGCGGGGATCACAGCCCGGTCCCGGGTACCTCAAACCCGGAAGGCCGGCACTGCAGCCTGAGTTCGGAGAACTCGGAGAAAAGTCTAGCGAGAGGAGGTGGGCGGGGAAGGGAGAGTGGGGTGTCGCAACTTCAGGACAGGAAGAGCCGGGGGTGGAGGCAGGAGGAGGCGGGAGGAGGGGGCCAAGGTGCCTTAACCCTTTGCAGCCAGTGAGAGGCGCGGGCGCCCGGATCCAGCAGCCACGTGTTCGGGTCTGACCACTCCCACCCAAACACCTAGGTGCTCTGGGGGGGGCCGTTTCTGCTCCCCCATCGCCTGGCCTTTCCCAAATGAGCAACAGTAGAAAGACTCAGTGCTTTGGAGTCAGACTTGCTGGGTTCCAGGTGAGGATTGTCTACTTTTTAGCTGGGTGGTCTTGGACAAACTCTAGGAGCCTGTGTTCCAGTTTGCAAAATGGAGAGCCCCTATCTCCTGAGGTTGCGGTCAGGATTTATTGACACCGGCAGGTAAGCGTCTGATGCTGAACGAGTCCTCAGTGTTCCTTAGAACCTCTTGCTCTTTCCCCAGAGTTCTTCCCCGACACCCTAATCTCTCACTTTCTTAGGAATTTACACCTCCAACCCAAACCTCAGAGTAAAGCCTAACCCTGACCTGGGGCCCTGCCCACCCGCCCCCCCATCTCATCCAGTCTCTACTGGGCGGGGACCCCCCAGGTGCGGATCCTGGCTCTGCCTCCAAACGATGGCGAGACCTCTCAGAAGACCTCGGTTATGAAATGAGATCAGTAGTGCCTGGGCTACCTTCGTGGGTGGGGATGATAACGTCACGAGGCCTAATGAGATCAGGTCCAATCACATCCGTGACAGGGCTATGGAATTACAGCTCTCTCCATCAGGTGTTACTGGGACATTCCTCATGCTCTTTTCCCAAATATTCCAGTACATAGATCATCACAAATTGCCCTCAGAGATAATCCATTGCAGCCACCTTGTTTTTATAAACGAGAAAACTGAGGCCCAGAGACACGCAGGTCATGTGTCCAGCAGAGCCAGCCCAGCCCCCAAACTCCTGACTTCAGACGAAGGGCTCGTGTCCTTTTGAGTCAGACCCCACCCTCTCACTCCTTAAGGGTCTGTTTGTTTGTTTGTTTGTTTGGCTGTGTCAGGTCTTAGTTGTGTGCAGGATGTTTCATTGCAGTGTGTGGGCTTCTCTCTAGTTGTGTTGCGTGGGCTTAGTTGCCTGACTACGGATCAAACCCACATCCCCTGCATTGGAAGGAGAATTCTTTTTTTTTTTTTACTTTATTTATTTATTTATTTACTTATTTCTTTATTTTATTGGCTGTGTTGGGTCTTCGTTGCTGCACACAGGCTTTCTCTAGTTGCGGCGAGCAGGGACTACTCGTGGTGCACGGGCTTCTCATTGCAGTGGCCTCTCGTTGCAGAGCACAGGCTCTACGCACACGGGCTTCAGTAGTTGTGGCACATGGCTCAATAGTTGTGCCTCACGGGCTCTAGAGCGCAGGCTCAATAGTTGTGGCGCACGGGCTTAGTTGCTCCGCAGCATGTGGGATCTTCCCGGGGCAGGAATTGAACCCATGTCCCCTGCACTGACAGGTGGATTCTTACCCACTGTGCCACCTAGGAAGTCCCCGAAAGGCGAATTCTTAACCACTGGACCACCAGGGAAGTCCCTCTGGGGGTATTTTATGTCAGGCCTATCTGTGGAGGACTTCTCCCAAAGAATCCCACAACAGGGGTACAACATTCACCCAAATATTCTCTGGACACGGTGACCTTGCCTAGACCCAGTCCAGGCCCTGGGTCCTCCAGCTGCCAAAGTTGCTTGAAATACAGGGAGACCAGACAGGAGTGAGGTCTGGTTTCCTTCGCCTCTTGATCCAACAGCTGACCCCACCCCCACGCTGGAACACACCCTCCCTGGCCCTTTCCCGGCCACCCACCCTGTGGTCCCAGGGGCTTGGATGCCCCCACTTCTGACTGACTTCACTCCATCCCATCCTCCAGCTTCTGAGGAACAGGAGGGTTGAAGCTGGACTCACAGAGGAAGAATGTCACCTCCACCAACACACAGGAGGCTCCAAGTACCATAGAAGTGGATCCAAAGCAGAGCTCTTAAAGAAGCAGAGTCATGGAAATAAAGTGCAAGAGTCAAACTGCTCAGTTTCCAGTGTAAAGTAGCTAGGAGAGCCACAGGCTTCTTGCGTAGAAAATGGGAAGCATGCCGGTAAACCCTTCCATCGTATGCATTGATGAGTCAATACATGTAAAGTTTGTAGCAAGGGTTTGCTGAATACTAAGCATTCAATCGGTAGCAGCAATGTTAGTTTGTATTAACCATAACAACTTCAATATCCTATTTTTTTCTTTCTTTTTTTAAATTTTTATTGAAATATGATTGATTTACAATGTTGTGTTAATTTCAGGTGCCAATGTCCAATTTTTAATGTTACAAGGAATTTTTAGTAGCCTGTGCCAACTGTCAATGCCATTACACATAGCCCGGCACAAAAGGAGAATTTCTTTCATTGTTTAGGAGAAATGCCTATTTACTCAGCAAGTTTAAAGTCTTGAGACACGTGGTATTCAACTGTTCAATAAAATTCTGTTTATAAAAAGATGATGAGAGGTGGGTGGATCCAGGAATATGAACAGTGAACTAGTCTCCTGGAGGAGGTGAGAGTGTGAACATAACGCCTCCGGGGAAGAAGAGATCACGGTGAAGGAGAGAATGGGAGAGATGGAGAAATAGGAGGGGGCAAACTAGGACTGGAAATAGGAGAGGGACAAATAGGATTGGAGTAAAGGGCGAAGAGGAAAGAGCTTCAGATAACAGAGCCCCCTCTCTCCATCACCTGTCACACACACTGATACACCCCCCAGTAGCACAGAGTCATCCAAAGGGCACTGGACTCTCAGTCAAGGTGATGTGGGTTCCAGCCTCTGCCATTCCAACCCCATGCGTCACAGGAAAGAAAACAGGCTGAGTCACAGGAGACCTGGCTTCCAGGCTGGTTCTGTAAGAATAATAAACTTGGGCAAGTCACTTCACCTGATAAGCTCGCTAAGGAAAAAGACACAACTTGAATTCTCTTCTCTACCAGTCTGATCAAGCTGAGAAAGAGAAACTAGGAGTCTAAGCACCTCTCCTGGATGTGCTAATTTTGGATAACTGCTCATACGATGCATGTGCGCTGATTACTGCTGACTTCAGTAAACACTCTAGAAAAACGCATGCCCCATATTACTGGTACCTGCCCTAGTCCCCTCCCAGCCCCCGTAATTGGCACCCTTTTGGGTTTTTTTTAAGAACTTTTATTGAGATATAATTGACCTACAATAAACTGCATATATTTAAAGTGTAGAATTTGATATTTTTTTCTTGTTAGTAATGTATATGTGGCAATCCCAACCTCCCAATTCATCCCACCCCAACCCCCTCTTTTGATTTTAAAATCTACTTTGTCTTGAATCATGTAAGACAGATACATTAATATAACTTTTTATGGAATTCGTGACGCCTTGAATAATGGTCAGAAGGTGCATGTCTTTGTGTGTTGGTGAAGAAGGAAATAAACTATTTTTAAAGCTTAAGAAAAAAAAAAAAAACCCTAGTGTCCAGGAGGAACACATAGATGAGGGATGGAGGAGAGAAGGAAACACCTCAAGGTGGACATGCTTTTGGCAGGAGACACTCAAGAAGGGCTGGGGGAGGCAGAGCAAGGAAGGGGAGTGGGGCTGATTGTTGTCACCCTTAACAGCTGCAGCTTTGCCCACCCAGCCAGGGGAGAGGGAGCCGGCGGGCTGGGGCAGGGCTGAAGCTAGGCTGTGGCCGGAGAGCACAAGAGCAGGCTGAACCTGAGGGCTCTGGGAGGAACCTGTTGTGACACCAGCATTTTCCCCTCATCATCTTGAGTCTAGGAAAAGGAAGTGAGGCGTCATCACGTCAGTTCCTTGTCACAACCTTTCCTACCTTCCCGCTCCCTCCATCATCTCCCCCTCTTGCCCAAGATTCACATGGCTCCTCAGGACAGGGAAATTACAACTGAGGGAAGTGACACCAAGGAAGCAGGGGAAGTGATTCCCAAAGAGGATGAGGAAGAGTGATTTCTGAGTTCCAGGTCTGATGCTGGAGTCGGGGAAGGAACCAGGGAAGGAAACTGGGGTCTGGAAACCAGGGTTCCACTCAGACATCCCTCAATTTCTCCTTTGTTAAAATAAAAGCTGGGAAGATTCCCAATGCTGCTGTCTCTGTGAGGATGAGAATATACAGGCTTTGAGCTTCCTAGGAACTTGGCCTGAGCCTCTGCCTCCTCCACCACTACTGGGCAGTTGATGGGGAGGCGGGCAGGTGAGGATGCTCAGATGAGGCAGACGAGGATGAGGGTGTTGCAGCTGGGTGGCGAGTGGTACTCAGTGAATGGAGAGGAGGATTACAGATGGTAACCAAAGTTGGGAAGGAATGAAGTTTCAGGCCACGGACAGGGGCACATCATCTCAAGCACTGCACAGCCCGTCTCCTAACGGGAGGGCACTTGTCTTCGCCTCCCACCTGCACATGGTGATGGGCACATAGCAGTTGCTCAGCAATGCCCACAGAAGAACTAGCAAGATAGTTTGTCTCTCCTAAGGCCCCAAAGAATGGTCATTTCCATAGTGCAGCCAGGGCTGTGGGAGACTGTCCCGTCCCCCCACCCAGGACCTCCCAGGTGCTCAGACAGTGACCCAGGACTGGCGTCCACTGTCTGGCCCTTTCATGGTGCCCCCATCCGGCTCTCCAGACGTTCTTTAGGCAATAACATTTATTAAGTACCTGCCTACTTGCTCTGAGCAGGACACTGGGCTAGACCCTGAGGATACATAAATGAACAAGACTTGATTCCTGACCACAACGAGCTCAGTCTAGTTGGGGACGCAGACACAAATAAACAGGAAAGTAAAATGCAGCATCTGCACTTCCATGGATGTTATGGTATGCTGTGGGAGTCCACAGGAGAGGGAAGTGGTCAAGTCTGGGGAAGACAAGATGGGGCAGAAGCCTGCACAGAAGTAATGGTATCTGAGCAGGGGTCTAAGGGATGCATAGGAGTTCTCCAGCAGACGGTGGGGGAAGCTTCCAGGCTACGGAAATAGCTTGAGCAAATACGCAGAGTTACAAAGCACAAGGACAGGGCAGAGGCACTGGCGTGTGGCTCCATCGGGGGATGGGGTAGTGAGGCTAGAAGAGTCCTGGGACTCCTACTGGGAATGGCCAAGTCTTTAATTTTACTACATTGGGCTGCTCCAACCCCTGTCCTGGGAGTCAGGGACAGGGAATTGCCTAGCAACTAACCAAGGGGGCTTTTGGGTGGGGTTCCCCACCCAAGTTCAAGAAAAGGAGCAAACGTCTGTGTCCCTGGAAAGCAGCGTGCAGGGCCATTCGGGGGCCGAATCCAGTCATCTTTGAGGAGGAAACCGCGCGTGCCTTTGTGCGCCTTTGTTTGTGTTTTGTTCTGGTCGTCAGTTGTTTCCTAGGAAAGTTCTTTGTCAAAGATCCAAGTTTGGCTTGGCCGATCCAGGGGAAAAAAGGATGTGTCTGCCCTCTGGGTGGGGAAACCAGAGTGTTCTTGAGGCAGGACCAGCGGGTACAGGGCAGGAACCAAGGCGCTGCTGGCGGTGGTTCTCCAGGCAATTTCCGCAGCCCCTTATCCATCCTGCTTCCCTCCCCCACATCAAAGGCAGTTGGGCAGCTCTGAGAGGAAGTCCCAAACATTCTTTAATCCTGGCAAGGCTGGTCCCCGCCCACCAGTGGAAGTGCCGCCTTGGGGAGGGGACACTGTCCTTCCCTCTCAGGGCTCCCCTGGAGTGTGGGCAGAGGAGCTGGCCTCCGTGGAGCCTGATGGAGCCGGGTGGGGGCCCAGGGTGGCGTAGGCAGGTGGAGGGGCTGACAAGGCTGGGGACGGGGCAGGGCCCGGCAGGGATGAGGAGGGGGACGCGGGGTGGGGGCAGAAACGGGAGGGGAGGGACGAGGCCGGCGTGGAGGCCACCTCCTGGGCACCCCCGCGCCCTCGGCCTGGAGACCAGTATCGGCTTCGGAACCTCCGGAGCAGCATGAGGAACGTGATGACCAGGAGGTCAAAGAGGAGCTCGGCCATCTCCACCACAGACAGCACGGAGGAGCCGAACCACAGGCTCCACTGGCTGCCCAGGTTGGACAGGAGGGTGACCATCTGTGAGGGAGAGAGGCAGGCTGACCACGCGGCAGAGGAGCCCCACCCTCCTTCCTGGAGGCCCCAGCCACCCCACTCAACCTCTCCTGGCCCCCAGGCCCCTGGCCTCTGTCCCCCTCCCCCAGGAGCACATGCCTGCTGGTTGGTTTCTTCCAGGGAAAACTGAGAATTAGGCCCCCGTGGGGATGGCTGAAACCCAGACCTGTCTCAGGGGCCTTCTCCCCGTCATCCGGCACCCGCTCCCCCAGAGACTTTACCCCCAGCGAGCATCCTTCTTCCACCCGTCTAATCCTCACCCTCACCCTCTCCCCTTTGCTTGGTCCCCCACCTTCGAGGCCCAAACCCTCTGGCCCACAGAGGTCATCCCTTTTGTTCGCGGACAGCCACCCTGCTAAGACGCCCAAGAGAATCCCAGCCTCAGTGAGGCAGGACGCACCGTAACAGAGGGAGACTCTGAGTTGGTTTTGTAGTTCAGCTCCTTGAAGAAGATGTTAAGTTTGGCGACTCCATCCCTTTGGAGTGGGGGAGAGGGTGGGAAGAAACAACCGAGGGTTAACTTCTCTGCCGCTCAAAAACACCTCTCTCCAATCAACTGTATCAACGATCCCACTTCTTTCCTAGGTCTGTTTTCCCTCCCAAAGATTCTTTTCCAGGGCCGGAACCAGGGTAGGACTGACCTTTTGTTCTTGATGGTGTAATTGTTCTGTCGGGACAGCATCTGGAAGACCCAGTCCTGTGAAAGGATGGGGGTGTCAGTGGGGTCACCCCCATAGTCTTCAGGCTTACAGGGTTGGGGTGGGGTCAAACACACCCATACACATATGCCCAGAGAAGACCACAATGTTACACACACACACACACACAAACACACACACACACTTTACCTGGGATGTCACCGAGGGCCATCGTGAGTAACCAGCAGAGAGCTTGTAAGAGGTCACACTAGGAATGGAGAAGGAGCTCAGTGATGGCGTGGGGGCTCTCCCACTCAAAGCTGAGCTGAGGACCCTGCATTCTACCCAGCCAAGCAGCCAGCTGCCCAACCTGTGCTCCAGGGAGGGGATGCTCACCTGCATGGCTTCCGGCACTTGGTGAAACAGCCCAGACGATCTGAAGAGAAGGCATCCTGGAGCTTATAGTAGCAGTAGCCTGTGGGTGCAGAGAGCTGCTCATTTTCCTAGGGCCCCTCCACCTTCTCCACCCCACACCCAAGAGGTCTCCCAAGATCTCTGTCACCCACTTCACAAGAATATTACGTAGCATTACAGTGATGCCTCTTGAGTGGCAGCACCAGAAAATGTTTAAGAAATTAAGCTTAGTCCAATAAAAAATAAACACAACCAGCATACACCTCTGTAAAGATGTGCACAATACGGACAGACATTTAAAAGTCAAAGAGGAAAATGGGACCAATTTTTGTGTAAGAATAATGAGACACGATGAGATACCACTTCACACCACTAGGACGGCTATAATGAAAAAAGACAATAACAAGTGTTGGTGAGGATGTGGAGAAATTGGAATTCATTGCTGCTGGGAATGTAAAATGGTACCATCGCCGTGGAAAACAGGCTGGCGGTTCCTCAAAAGGTTAAACATAGAACTACTATACGAGCCAGCAGTTCCACACCCAAGAGAATTGACAACTCAACACAAAACTTGTACACAAATGTTCACAGCAGCACTACTCACAATAGCCAAAAAGTGGAAACAACCCAAATGTCCATCAGTTGATGAATGGATAAACAAGATGTGGCCCTACCCACACAATGAATATTACTCAGCCATAAAAAGGGATGAAGTCCTGATATATGCTACAAAGTGGATGAACTTTGAAAACATTATGCTAATTAAAAGAACCCAGTCACAAAGGATCTCATGTTGTGATTTAACAAATGTCCAGGGGAATTCCCTGGTGGTAGAGTGGTTAAGAATCCACCTGCCAATGCAGGGGACATGGGTTCGAGCCCTGGTCCAGGAAGATCCCACAAGCCGCCGAGCAACTAAGCCCATGTGCCACAGCTACTGAGCCTGCACTCTAGAGCCTGTGAGCCACACTACTGAACCCGTGTGCCATAACAACTAAAGCCCATGTGCCTAGAGCCCATGCTCTGCAACAAGAGGAGCCTCTGCAATGAGAAGCCCACGCATCACAATGAACAGCAGCCCCCATTCGCGGCAACGAGAGAAAGCCCGTGCAGTAACGAAGACCCAATGCAGCCAATAAATTAATTAATTAATAATAATAATAATGGGACCATGAATTCCCCTTTCACCCCTATTTCCCAAGTTCTAAGTAAGGTTATTTTATCATTCTTACTACTTTTAGTCACCCAGTCCAGAAGTCCTTCTTCATTTCTGATCCAAATCCTTCTACCAGGGTTTATATAATTAATTACATAATTAATCTCTAATTAGGAAGAGCAGGAAGCAGCTAGGCCCTTTTCTTTGGGGAGTAAGCCATCCTTTTTCTTTCTTTCTTTATTTCTTAGCCATGCCACGCAGCATGTGGGATCTTCCCCAACCAGGGATCGAACCCGGGCTCCTTGACCCCCTGCATTGGGAGCACAGAGTCTTAACCACTGGACCGCCAGGGAAGTCCGGGAGTAAGCCGTCCTTAGGAAACTCAACAGACTGTGATTCAGCCACGTTCCTCTCCCTCATCCTCACAGCTTCTCAGCAAACAGCAAGGTTATTTTTCTCTCAGATCTTTTTCAAACTCACAACCACTTAGCAATCGCTGTTTGGGGGCTGGGGGAGCAGCGGGCAGAGTCCTGCGCTGCGTGTCCTGGGACATTGCGTCTTTCCTTGGGAACCTCAGCTTGCTCCTCTGAGAAATGGGCCTGTCAGGCCAGATGGCCTCCGAGCTTCCCTCCAGCTCTAGTGAGCTGTGATTCTCTAAAGCCAGAGAGCCGGGCATCTGGAAGCCGAGACTGCAGAGCACAGGCGGGGGGAGAGCTGAGTGCAGCAGAGCCAGGGAAGAAAGCAGGCAGAAAGATGAACACAGCAGAGCCAAGAGAGAGGCGGCACGCAACTCTGGGGTCCGCCGTGCCCCTGCCATGTGCCCTCAGAGGGGTCGGCTGGACCAGGCAAGGACATGTGCACCGGGACGCCCACCCTCTATTTTCTAGTCTCTTGTTGGGAATTTTCTTTCTCTCTGGGCACGGCTTCCCTGCTGAATAACTCACTGTAGAAAGATTGGTCAGCTCCTAGACCAGGGTCAGGAGGAGATTCTAGTGCCCTCCAGATTCTTTTGATCGTGCCCTCCTGTAGGTAAAACATTCATCCATAAACCATTCCAATCTACGAGGGTGCGTCAAAAATCATCCGCACGCTGGCTGTGTAGCCAACAGTAGTTTTAACATAACCAGAGTGCAGATAATTTTTGACGCACCCTCATATGTACTTCTAAATGACATACCTGCTCCTATTGAATTGATACATTATGTACACGATAAAACATACATAAAATAGAAGATGTTAGGGACTGAAGCAGATGCACATAACTTCTAGTATTTTCTTCCTGCCCCCAGTGCTGCCTCGCCAGCACCCAGCACCAGCCCTGCCGGTGTCCTGGGCTGAGCCGGGAAGCTACAGGTAGAGCGCGGAACCCGCGGAGATCTCCCTCATGTGCTCTTCCTTCCTTTTGCCGCAAGTTATTTTTAAGTGGGGCCATCCCATCATAAGCACACAGAAGCGAAAACAGAGAGAAACTGTGAAGGAGAAACAGAGAGGAGAGAGACAGAGGGTGAGCGGAAAACAGAGAGGGGCAGCGTCTCAGGGCTGGAAGGCAAGAGTTGGCAGGAGAACCTGTTGGGGACCGTGGGAACCAGAAGCCACAGCAGGGGCACTGAGGGTGAAGGGCTCCTGGGACTGTCCTGGGCTCAGGCTGGGGGTAGGGTGGGCCTCCCGCAGTCTCACCCCAAGAATTATGCTTCCTGTAGTCACAGAACTCCGAATTGTTGCTCGGTGGGTAGAAGATGTAGGCACAGCCACACTCCCTGATCATGCTCTCCTGGAAGCAGGAGTGGATGCACACCTGGAGGAAGGGAGAGTGAAGAGGGAGGAGGTCAGGCCCGCTCTCCCCCACACAGCCCCAAATTGCCGGGGAGGGGAGGACAAACCAGTCCCTGCAATGTGCCTCCATCCCTCCTTCCACTCCTATTTCCCCCATCGCCATCACCCATCACGCACACGCAGTGGCTTTGGCTGACCTACACTGCAGGCCTGGGAGATGGTCGCCATAGAAACAGGCTGGGCCTCACCTGCTGTGTGTACTTGGTACCATAAAGGTTCTTCACTGGGACCTCGCTGCCATTCTTGGTGCAGTCGCCATAGTCGCCCCCAAGTCTGTCCACGGCTTCCTGTGAACCCAGAGACATCAAGAAGTCAGAGGTCAGAGCAGGTGATCCAGGCATCTTCCTGACCTGTTCCCTCAGTCCCACGCTGTATGTCCTACCTTGCTGCCTCTCCTGTCTGCCTCATAATTTCAAAACACGCCCCAGGACTACTTCCAAGGACACTGAGCCCAGAGCATCCCCTGGAACTCTAAGCATGTCCCGAACCCCTTCTCAACAGTCTCACTCCATGTCCACTCTTCAGATCCCTACTTGCTGATACCCACTTGGCCAGGCCCCTCACCCCTGATTTCTGCTCCTGAAGACCTCCATGCAGTCGGGGCTCACCCTGCACGACCTCTTCCGGTCCTCTGGCTGTCACCCCCAGGCCCTCTCCCCACCCCTCCTCTGAGACTCTCTTCCCAGGCCTCCCAGTCAGCGTTCTTGCCTTACTCATGCTGATGGAGGTCTCCACACCAGGCCGCAGGTTAAAGCCACCATCATCCATGAAGGCAGGCTCATCCTGCCCATGCACCATCACCCTGGCCCCGGTCACGGTGGACAGCAGTGGGATGAAGTCATTCTGCTCTGTGCGCAGCGTCAGGGACAGACCTGGGGGGTGCGGAGGGAACAGAGTGAGGGGGGTTGGGAGAAACATCAGGGGATGGAAACCCGCCCTCCCACCCTGCCTAGTTTCAAAGGCTCCAAGGGCAGCAAGTTCAGGAAGGCCTGCAAATGAATTTGGCAACCCCTGAGCTGGGCTCGGGGCGAGGGGCAGGGGGAGGCAGGACTGGGACAGGATTCCTATCACACCTGGAATGGACGTAATGCCCACGGATGTATGGACGTATTTTTCCAGGATACAGACGGGCATGCTGCAGTGAGGCCCCGAGCATCTCTAGGACAGAAGCTCAAGGTGGGTGCACAGAGTGGGGGAGGGGCTGGGGCCAAGGTCAGGGACAGCGCACCATTGTTGACCCCGGGCATGGAGGACATCCAGAGGTTGGAGCTGTTCTTGTCATTGAAAGTGTAGCAGTTCCCGTATATTGGGTGGTGGAAGTGAGAGTAATTCCTATTCAGGAGAGAGAGAGAGAGGTCAGAGGGGAAAGTGCAGGGGGTCAGAGAGAGCAAAACTTTCAGAGCCCTTTGTTTCCTGATCTCCTACTAGTGCTGGGAGTCTTGCCCACGCCTCCCTCAGTCACTCCAGTGGGCATCATCCCCACTTCACAGAAGAGGAAGCACGGGCTCAGAGAGGTCAAGTAGCTGCCCAAGGTCACACAAGCAGCGAGGATGAGACGGGACTCAAAGCCAGGTCAGCAAGCTTCCAGCCCAGACTCCTTCCACCAGGCTAACTGACCTCCCTGGCCTTGTGACCTTTCCTGTCGCTGCATTGCATTGTGAACTGTTGCAGCATCCCTAGCTTCTCACATGTCTAAGTCTTAGTTCCCCATTTGGATTATAATCTCCTTGAGGACAGGAGCCACATCTCACTCATGTCCAAATCATCTCTGGGGTAACGGCATGGTTCTCGGCATACAGAAGATACAGAAGGTCTTTAACAAATAGTCGACAAACAAATGAATGGCAGGGAAAGGAAGAGGGGGAGAGGGGGAGGGGGGTGGTCAAAAGGAAGAGAGTGAGACCAGTGAGCACGGAGCTGCGAGGAGGAAGGTTGATCCGAAGGCGAACGGGGCCTCTCGCATCAGCGTCCCTCCCACCAGTAGGTCCAAAGCTGGGCTGGGACAGGTTTGGGAACAGAGAGAAGGGAATCACAGATTTATGTTGCTGCAATAGGAACACGATTTGACAGCAAATCACAGGTCCCCCAACGGGGCGGGGGGGGCGGGGTTCAAGCCATGGTCAGTGAACTAAGATCCCCACATGCCTTTCAACGCACCGCCCCCCCGCCAAAAAAAGGCAAGAATTACTAATATAACGCTGCAACATGGATGAACCTTGAAAACACCATGCTAAGTGAAAGAAGCAGTCACAAAAGACCACATATTGTGTGATTCCATTTATACGCAATGCCCCCAAAAGGCAATCCATAGAGACAGAAAGTAGATTAGTGGCTCCTGAGGCTTGGAGGAGGAGAGGGAATAGGGAGTGAGGAAAATATTCTAAAATTAGACAGTGGGAATAGTTGCACCAGTCTGTGACTATACTGAAAACCACTGAATTGTATCCATTAAACCCATTAAAAGGATGAATTTTGTGGTATGCGAATTATCTCTCAATAAAGAAGTTATTAAAGAAAAGGTTGTAGGGAGGCGGGAAAGGTTGTTGGGCACGGGGGCGAGGAGGGCTGAGAAAGTCATGATAAAGAGCTTCAACTCGATTCCAAAGGCCAGAGAGACACTGAAGGATTTTAAACAGGACTGACTGGAGTAGTTAAGGACAGTGACATGCAGGCAGGACCCTGAAGTATAAAGCTTCCTGTGGCTGCAGAAGAAAGGGAGGATTGAGAGACAAATTAGGAGAGTTATAATAACCCCGGTGAGAAATGATGAGGCTCTGAACTTAGGAAGTGACCTAAGCATCAAGACTGAGATGAACTATGGACTTTCTGTGGATGGAGAGGCGGGAGCCTGGGGCAGGCGAAGTGAGACGGTGACGGAGCCACTCAGCGGCAGCTGTGGGCTGAGCCAGGATCAGGTGCGGGTCTCACTTCCCCAGTGGCAGCTTCTGTCCCTAGACACACACAAAAACTAGAGACAGGAACAAAGGTGTGTGCTGGGCAGAGTGTGTGCTCCATGTGAGGGGCAAGGGCAGAAGCAGGTGACACCTGGCCCTACTGACATTCTACAGGGACAAGGAAAAGCAGGGGTCCCTGTAGAGTGGAGATGCTGCCTCACCACTTTTCCTTCACCAGGCAGAGGCAGGGAGATGGTGCCTGAACACCGAGGAACAGGGAGGGGAAGGCTGGGGTAGGAGGGGCCAGAGGCTTCAGAAGGGGACCTCCCTTACCCCTAGCCTCTCCCAGCCCTCAGAGAGCTGGCAGCTGCCATGACCTCTTTGCAAGGACATTATGCCAGGAGATGTGACTGAAAGAATGCCTAGAGGGCAGTGCAGTAGAGTGGGGAGGACCCTTGGCTCGGGCTGGCCTGGTGACCTAGGGCAAGTCACTTCACCTGTGTGAGTGTCACCTCACATGACTAATGAGACCCGCCACTCGCTGCAGTGTGTAAAGTGCCCTCAACTCGTTATCTCATGCGCTTGGAAATAGATGTTATCCTCCTCTTCATCCCTTGAGAAAAAGTGCCTAAATATCCATCAATAGATGAATGGGTAAAGAAGATGTGGTACATATAGATACAATGGAATATTACCCAGCCATAAGAAGGAACGAAATTGGGTCATTTGTAGAAACATGGATAGATCTAGAGACTATCATACAGAGTGAAGTGAGTCAGAAAGAGAAAAACAAATATCTTATATTAACACATATATGTGGAATCTAGAAAAATGGTACAGATGAACTGGTTTCCAAGGCATGAATAGAGACACAGATGTAGATAACAAACGTATGGACACCAAGGGAGGAGAGTGGGGTGGGGGAGATGAACTGGGAGATTGGGATTGAGATATATACACTGATATGTATAAAATAGGTAACTAATAAGAACCTGCTGTGTAGTACAGGGAACTCCACTTTGCTGTACAGTAGAAACCAACACAACATTGTAAAACAACTATATCCCAAATAAAAAATAAATAAATAAATAAATAAATAAATAATAAAAAAGAAAAAGTGCCAAGGGATTTCCCCGGCTGTCCAGTGGTTAAGGCTCTAAGCTTCCACTGCAGGGGGCATGGGTTCAATCCCTGGTCAGAGAACTAAGATACCGCATGCCCCGTGGCGTGGCAAAGAAAGGAAGAAAGAGAGACAGAGAGAAAGAAAGAGAGAGAGAGAGAGGAAGAAAGAAAGAAGGAAAGAAAGAAACAAACAAAGAAACAAAGAAAGAAACAAGAACAACAAAAGAAAGAAAGAAAAAGTGCCAAAAAGGCAAGGATTTTTCTTCTTCTTCTTTGATGTATCCCAAATGCCTAGAACAGAGACTGGCACGTAGCCCAGACAGTCAAAAATATTTGTTCAATGAGCACTGAATGAATCTCATTTCCCCCCCCAACCCCCACTTTACAAACAAAGAAAAAGCCTCTGAAGGGTGTCGTGAAATGGCCAGAGTCACCCTGCCGGGAAGAAACAGAGCCAGAGCAGGAACTGAAGATTAGTCCCTGACTCAGTCCACTACACCACTACTGCCCGTGTCATCTGAGAAAGTGGGGCAGGGGACCAGATGACCTTCCAGACACTCTTGAGTTGGATGCCAGTGAGAAAGAGGACTTAGAAAAGTGGAGAACACTTGGTTCTCAAAGCCCTTGGTTTCTGAAAACCAGACCTCAACCCCAGCCTTCCCAGGGCATCTATCTGAGGCTGCTTCACTCAAACCCAGCCCTGCAGGGAGCAGCAGAAGTCCTGCAGGATGATTCCCGGAGCAGAGGTTAGGACCTGAAGCCAATGCTTCCCCCTCCTCCCCACCTGCAGGCATTTATTTAGTCAACCAGCATTCCGGGGTGCCGCCCGTGCTGGGCCTCGGGCTGGCTCAGGAAAGGAGACACCATGGGGAGCATGAAGCCAGGCCAGAGGGACGGGAGGAACTCACGCCTCATTGCAGGAGACCTGGTTGAAGCGGCAGGTGAAGATGAATTTGCCCAGCACGTCCTCCTCCAGTGATGAAGAGGTGTCCTTCCGTCTGGACAGAATGTTGATGTAGTGGAAGCGGTACCACTCCCTCACTGCATCCACTCCTGACGAGTACGTCTGGTAGAAGCAGTCCGATTTGTTCTGGTTGCACTAGACACAGAGACCAGAGATTCAGAGGACCAGCAGCAAGGGTAAGCAGGGTGGGGCCAAGGTCAAGGAATGGATGGTCTGGGGTCCTAAAGATGATAGACAGGGGTGGGGAACCAGGAGTGGGAAGAAACAGAAGCCCCCAGGAGAGCAGACCCGGAGAGCAAGGGATTAGTGGAGGAGACCAGGAGCTGCACACAGCCTCCGAGGAGGATGGAGCAAGGATTCTTCTCCCCATTTCACAGATCGGGAAGTCTGGGGAATCAAGCGGATTGTCCCAGCAGCAGAGCAGAGACTGGACGGTCCCTGCTTCTCTCCCATTTACTTTTTAAATTTCCTTGTTACTGTCTCCCTATTCTCTGTCTTAGGCCGGTGGAGCCCCAGTGCCCCATCACACTGGAGGGTCCCAACTGAGCCCCACTGGCGGGGTGGGAGGATTGGAATTCAGAAAGTGCATTATCCACAGTTGATCTGACTTGCCGCCCCCATAAACACTCCCACAGAGGCCCCCAGCGAGGAACCGCCACAAGCTGGCACCCAGAGAGATGCTATTTAATTTTATTTTTCAAACCATATTTAACTATTTATTTACTTTGCCAGCCAGCGGACGGGGTCAGCCTTCGTATCACTGGCAGCGGAGACGGGTGGGGAAAGGGGGCGGAGCCGAGTCCCCGCTGGCTGAAGCCGAGGGGCGGGGCGAGGGGCGGGGCGGGGCGAGGGGCGGGGCCCGGCCCCGGCCCGGGCCTTACCAGTTGGAAGCCGATCTTCCAGTCCTTCCTGTTCACCTGGGGGTTGTTGTCCCGCACGCTGGAGCCGGCGCGGCGGACTCTGCGGGCCGCGTGGGGCGGAGCCGCGACGGGGAGGCGCTGCAGGGGGTGTGGCAGGGGCTCCCGCAGGTCGCGGCGGCCGCGGGCGTGGGCCACGAGGGTGTTGGAGGAGTTATACTTATACAGGTCAAAGAGCGTCTGCTCTGTGATGCGGTCCAGCTCCTCCAGCTCCTCTTTAATTTCCTTGTACCTGGGAGGGGCGATGGCAAAGGGTCGGACTAGAGGCGGCGGCCTCACGGCAGCCCCGGCCCCCCTGGGCCTCAGTTTCCCTGTCTGTAACTGATGAGGTCGGCTCATCCCAGAGAAACCTGCAGGGAATAGCTCTGGGGTCTCCCGGGCTATCGTGAGGGCGAGAGGGCGTGCAGACGGGTGTTTGCTAGGTGGCTGGAGGCGACTGTGAGCTCTGGCGGTGACAGCATTTATTGCCGCCTGTTTATCGTAAGGGAGAGGCGGGAGGCGCTCTCCTACCACTCGACCTGGCCTGGAAGGAACCCCGGAACTTGTCTGCCCTTTCCCAGGGCAGGAGAGGGGGGTGGGCGCGCTGGGCCCAGACACTCCCACGAACCCGCGGTGCGCGGGCCTTACCCCCTGAGCGTGGCTTTTGGGCCCATCTGCCACCTGACACTTTCTAAATCCGGGGGTTCTCAACTGCACTTCCAGAATCTTCCGAGGAACTTTAAAAATGCAGATGCCGCACACTCCGGGCCGCACCCCTCTCCCCCTCGCCCCCATACACCGGAGACTCGGTTTTTATGAGTTTCGGGCAGGCCCAAACACCGTAAATTAAGCAATGTCCAGTATAAATCTTTACATTGCTTCTTCTCAATACAGGGCCTATTACCATCTCCATCATGAAAGTCCAGAGTCGCAGGGCCCTAGGGATAGAATCTACCAAAACAAAACGAACACCTAGAAATAAAACGAGGCTGCAAGATACAAAACCAATGTACAAAAATTAATTGTATTTCTACAAACTAGCAACAAAAATCTGGAAACTGAAATCACAAATACAAAACCATATTAACTAGCATAAACAACATCAAATACTGGTAATAAATCTAATGAAAGATATGCAAGACCTGTACACTGAAAATCTGCTGAAACAAATCAAAGACCAAAATAAAAGGAGTTGCAGACTTTCAAGGATCAGAAACTCATGAGGTTTTCCAGATTGCTCTCTAGATTCAACCCAATCTCTATCAAAATTTCAGCAGATATTTTTGAAGAAATTGACAGACTGATTTTAAGATTGATATGGAAATGCAAAGAATCTAGAATGGCCAAAACAATTTTGGAAAAGAAGAGCCAAGTTAGAGGACTTACTCTACCTGAGTTTAAGACTAGAAAGCCACAGTAATCGAAAGGTGTAGCGCTTATGTCAGGATAAACAACAGATCAGTGGAACAGAATAGATAAAATTATACATATGCGGTCAACTGAGTTTTGACCAAAGCACCAGTTCGACTCAATGGAGAAAATAATTTTTTTAAAACAGATGGTGCTGGAACAACTGGATACTGTATGAAAAACAAACAAACAAACAAAAAAAAACCTCAACCTTAGTCTGTATACAGAAATTAAGTCAAGTTGGATCATAGACCTAAACAGAAAATTCGGAACCGTAAAGACTGTAGAGGAAAACATAGAGGATGTCTTCATGACCTTGGGGTAGGCAAAATTTCTTGGAATAAAAAATATCTAAAGAAGAAATCCTGAAATATAAAAACTTCTTACAAATCAACAAGAAAAAGACAAATTGTTCTAAAAATGAACCCCCCCCAAAAAATATACAAATGGTCACTAAACACATGAAAAGGTGCTCAACATAATAAGTCCTCACGTAAATGCAAATGAAATCCATAATGAGGTACCATTTAACATCCATTAGGCTAAAAGTAAGAGACTGACAACATCAAATGTTGGTGAGAATGTGAAACATCTGGAATTGCTGCTGGTGGGAGTATAAAATGGTACTACCAGTTTGGAGGACAGTTTGGTAGCTTCTTACAAAGTTAAGTCTGTATCTACCTTATGAACCTCTGGATATTTCCCCCAATTCCACGCCTAGCTATTTGCCCAAGAGCAATGAAAACGTAAAGACTTGTACGCTAATGTTCATTGCAGCTTTACTCATAATGGTCAAAAAGCCTGAAACAACCCACATGTCCATCAATACTGCTCAGCGGTAAAAAGGGACTGATGCAGACAAAACAAAACACATGAAAGAATCTCAGAAACATGATGTTGAGCAAAATAAGCCAGACATACATATAGGAAAATTCATAGTGTGTGATTCCATTTATATGAAGTCTAAAAACAGAAAAAACTAATGGTGATGGAAGTCAGAAAATGATAGTGGGAGAGGGAAAGGAATTGACTACAAAAGGTCACCAGCTAATGGAAATGTTCAAGATCTTGATTGCCAAGCCTCAAAGAGCACCTAAGATTTGTGCATTTTATTGTATGTAAATTTGCCTCAATTAAAGAAAAAGTCAAACATCAGTGCAGGGCTTCACTCACCAGAGTCAAATTTGGTGGGACTGGGTGGAGCCCAAACAAGGTAGTTTTTAACAGGAGCCCCAGGAGGTCCTAATGTGCAGCTACAATAATCACTGCCTAGTCCACATCCTCACAGTCCTCCTCTGCTATTTCCCTCATAAAAGTTTAGCCTAGCCGGCTGCCCCTTATTCTCTCACAGGAGAACATGTAACTCAGGTGGAAGGTGTGTGTTTGACATTCTGGGATTTGTTTGTTATTGGTCATTAAAAGAACAGCAGTAAAAGGAAACATTACAGGACTAAATTCTAATCAGCTCTCTATGCTCATTTCCTAGCCTCACCATTTTCTAGATGGTTAGCCTTGGAGAATTTACTTTATCTTCTCTGTGCCTCTATTTCACCATCTGTAAAACGGGAGTACTAATAGTACCTGCCGCATAGTGTGGTTCTAAGGATTGAATGAATTAATATATGAAAGGTATTGAGAAAAATACCTGGCAGAGCGGGTACTGTATAACTACGGCTGTTATTTTTATTATCATGACTGTTCTTTAAAGAGAACAATAATAGTAACCTAGTGTTGAGGAAGAGAAAGCCAAGGAGACACAGGAGCACTGCCTGCCACTCGTCTGCCCCGTGACTTTGCAGTCTTAACAGAAGTGGAGCCTAAGACCAGATTCCAGTTCTGACTCGTCTACCTAACAGCTGGGTGACCTTTGCAAAGTCTTTAGGTTCTCAGAGGCTCCGTCTTCTCCTCTGACTCTGGGCTGATGGTTCGCTCCTTATCCAGCAAGCTTGTGACGAAGATCAGGTAGCGATAGTGGACTCTGGAACTGCAGCAGTTACTACGGTCCTAAGTGCACCTGCACTGATGGCCATCGGGCACAGAAAAAGGAGCTGTCTTCAGAGTTGCTTCAAAGAGACAGAACCAGGACCAGAGGGTAGAAGCGACAATGAGGTAAGCTGCAGCTTTATCTAAGAAAGAACTTTCCAGCAACAGCTGCTACAGAGGCAGTAAGGTTCCTGACATGAAGGAGTCCATCCCTGGGTGGGGGGGGTGGGGGAGTACCAGGTCTAAGAGTCTGGACTTTCTGTCCCTGGCAGGCCTACCAATGGAGAGCCTGCTTTCCAGATCCTGCGGGGGTCTCCACCCAGGGTCAGGGATGGATGGCTGGCTCAGAGCCTTCCCCTACCTCAATGCAACTCTTTGGGGCACTGTCCTTCTCACTGCCATGCTTCCTGCTCTGCCATCTCTGGGAAGAAAGATTCCATGACTTTCTTTGCTGTCTAAGAATGCCAAGCATGTTCCTGGGCTTTGTTTGCCATGGACGTGGATGTGTCTGGGTCTGTCTCTTGGGTGAAAAAAGCCCTTTGCTAACCGGAAAGGAGGGACTGCTGTGGCTGACCTTTCACATTGGATTCTCAGCACCTCCTTGCTTAGTATGAAGGTCTTCAGTCTTGTCCCCTTTCCTGGCAGTTATAGAGCAGCCTAGAACCACCCTCCTCCTTCTCCCTCCCCCTCTGGTGGCCACGCCCAGGTGCCTGCAGGTGGTCATCTGGTCTGACTTTGCCTTACTCCAGTTATCTCACCAGCTCCTCTATTTCATCCACGATTTCCACCTCCTCCCTGCCTCCCCTGTCCGAGTCACCCATCTCGCTTCTGCCTGGAGCACCCACACCAGCTAGCAGCGTGAGTCACACTCGGGTCATCACCCACCGGACTGCATCAACCTGTCCACCCACCCTGCCTCTCTCCTCGAACAGGAACCAACAGCCCGGACCCTTCCCTCCTCCCCCATTCCTCCCAACTCCTGGACTCCTACCAGCCCCCAACCCTAGAAACCTTTGCCTGGCCCCTCCTTAAAGCGCAATGGGAGAAAGAGCTTTGAGATCAAACACACTTGGTCTTCGACTCAGCTGCTGACCTAGGATGCCCTGGCTCCTAGGTGAGGGGGGGATGATTTTTGAATCTCAGTTTCACCACCAGTTCCCTGTGTGAACTTGGGCAAGTTACTTAACCTCTCTGGGCCTCAGTTCCTCATCTATAAAATGGGAGTAGGGACTTCCCTGGTGGTCCAGTGGTTGAGAATCTGCCTTCCAACGCAGGGGGCGCGGGTTTGATCCCTGGTCGGGAGCTAAGATTCCACATGCCACGGGGCAACTAACCCCACTTGCCACAACTAGAGGGCCGAAGTGCTCTGGAGCCCGTGTGCCACAACCAGAGAGAAGCCCTTGCAGCACAGCAAAGAGCCTGAGTGCCACAACTAAGAGCCAACACAGCCAAAAATAAATAAATAAATATGAAAAAACATTAAAAAAAAATAAAATGGGAGTAATACAGGTATCTACATTAGAGGTCTGCTGTGAAGATTAAATCATTTAATTGTTAGAAAATTTTAATTTGTTTGGAACATGTTAAGTACTATATGCGTCAGCCATTATTGTTATTTTTTTATCATTTGCTGTTTGACCCTGCTCAATTACTTCACCTCCACTTCCTCATCGGCAAAGATGGAAATAATGATGCCCATCTCCATGGACCTGTCAGGATTAAAGTGCTTATAAAGTGCCCAGTGCAGGATCAAGCACATAGTAGGTGTTCAATATCCTTCCCCGGCATTGAGGAGCCTTCCCTGACTCCCCACTAAGTCCTGCAGGAGGGATCTTTTTTTTCTGTTTGAACACCTGCCTCCCAGCCTGCAGGCCCCAGAGGCTGGGGCTCTGGTTTTCATTCCCTGGGGGTTTTTTCCACTACATCCAGGGCCCTGCACCCTGTAGAACCTTGGAAAATATGCACATCTCAATAGACTCACCCCTGCCCTGTCCATCTCTCACCCACATCTTTCAACTACCAGTATTTTATTGAGCCTAGTCCTTACGTCTGCCTGCCCTCCCCTCCCTGACTGCCCCAGGGGATGAGGGTGGGGGAAGTGGGGGGAAGATTAGGGCCGCGGGGGGGGGGGGGGGGGCGGGGCTCCCAGGTTGGGAAGAAGAGACACAAAGCCACAGGGACCAGGGGAAGAGAAAGAAGGCTGAGAAGGGGAATAAAACAAGCTCAGAAAAGAAACGTAAGCATCTGAGCTGAAATTCCATTTATTCCACGTTCACATCATCTCGGGTGTTAAGAAGAGGCAGCGGTTTGTGATCAGGCAAACAGGGTGAGTCGCAGTGGAGCCGCTGTCTCTGTGACCTGGTGCCTTCTCTCTCTCTGCCTCAGTTTCCTCACATGTACAACAGGGATAATAACAGCGCCTGCCTCGTCGGACGGTTGGGAGAATTAAAGGAGACGCCTGAGGGGTACTTAGTGGTGTCTGGTGCAGGAGGCAGCTTCTCAGTAACTGGCCTCTTACCCTGGACCTTCTAAGAGGGTTAATGAGTGAAATGGCCCGGCACTGTTTTCTCTGGAGGACAGAACGTCCCAACCCTGACTAGTTCATAACACACCTTCGGACACGACGGAATACACTACCCGCCACGTGTGACCAGTGCCAGTCACCCACAATCGCACGCACACCCCATTTGTTTGCTCACACACACTCATGCGATCCCACACACGCACACTCATAAATCTTACACTCCTTGAAGGCAGAGACTACACCTCGCAATTTTTATGGTACCTATCTCAGTGTGCTGAAGTTATTTGTTTATATGCCTATCTCTTCCATCTTATCTTTCAGTACCTAGCAGAGTACCTGGCCTTCAGCAACAACTGCAGGAATTATTGACGAACCCATTCGCTGGGTGCCTAGTGCCGTGCCTGGCCTGCCACGGCTGTCCCAAGGTGTGGCAGGACTGAGTGAATACACAGAAAAGGTGAGTGTGTGTAAACACTGAGCCCTGCCCTCCTGTCCTTTCTATGGTTACCCCCTCCCCCGGCTTCCGGACTGAAAATTGGCAAGGAAGAGTGATGAAACCTAAAACTTCAGGACACACCCAAGCACGTAAAAGTCAGGCACCTGGGCAGGTGGACTGTACAGCCCAGCAGGGTTACCTGGGCCTTTCGGGGAACAGCCTGACCAGGGCTGCTTCTATCCTGCCCTGTTCTCCTGGATCTGTGACTCTCCACCCCCCACCTGGAGGCTCACGGAATGCTTTACCACCACCCCCCACTTAGCTTTCTCCAAAACAAACCCCCCTTCTAAACCGAGACCCCATACCAGGGCCCAGCCCCTGCCAGCTGCCACCACCCACCCCCACCGCACCTACGATGGCAATGGCCTCATTGCAGAACCACCATCAGATTCATCTCCAGATGCAGAGAAGGGGCTGATCCCTACCCTGCCCTTCCGGAGTTAACAGCACTGCCTCCCACTTGCGGGAGGATGAAGGGCTGGAGGAGGAAGTTATCGGTCCACAAGCCCGCTCTGCAGAAGCCTTGGGCACTAGGAAGGCGTCACTGGGCAGGGCGGCCAGCCCATCAGGTCCGGGCTCTATCCTACCCAAAGGGAGCCTCGGGACAGGAGTGTCGTCTCCTGCCTCTGGGTCTGAGCATCTGCCTGCCCCGGAGGCACCCCTGTACCCTCTGAACCCCACTCCCAGGCCCCGGGAGGCGGCGGAAGGAGACCGACCTGTAGGGATTGAGGGTGCAGACGGTGACGGCGGGGAAGACAAGCTTGTCCGAGTTGAGGTTGATGTTGAGGCTGACGGGGTAGCTGAAGTACTCTCCGAAGAGCAGGCCGAACTGCCAGTACATCATGCCAAAGGTGCAGAGCCAGAGCACGGCCCAGAAGGCCGTCTTCATGCGGTTGTGCTGCGAGCACACCAGGCGGATGGCGCCGTGGATAGTGGTGTTGTTGCAGAAGAACTCAAAGAGCTCCCGGTAGGAGCGGTGGAACTCGAGCAGGGCCTCCTCCTCCTCCGTGGGTGGCGGGGGGGCCTCCGGTTCGGGGCCTGGCCCCGGCTCCTCACGCTTGTCTTCCTTCATGAGCCCTTGGATGGCTTGGGGGGAGGGGGAGGGCAGGGCTGAGTTCTGGGCTCTGGGTGCTCTTCCAGCATCATCTCGGGGCCATGCCCTCATCCCACCCTCCTCCCACCCTGAGCCCACCTTCTCCCTCTCCTCCCCGCCTTCCTCCCCAGGAGCCAGCTGACCTGCAGGAGTCGGGGCCAGAAGAGCTGGAGCGGAGCTTCCCTGGAGTGGCCTCTCAGCCTCCCTGATAAGGCCACCTTTTGGTTCCTGTCCTAGAATCTCCCTTTCTGTCTCCCCTGCAGTCAGTCTCTGCCCTGCTTAGTCAATCCCTTTCTTTGGTCTCCTTCCTCTGGGCTCCGTGTCTTAGCTCCTGGGCTGTCTCTGCCTCTCTCTGTCTCTGTCCCTCTCTCTGCCTTCTTCTTCTCTCTAGGTCTCTCTCGGCTCTCTTCCTTGCCTGTCTCCTCTCCGTGTGCCAGCCTCTCTGATCCTGCCCCTCTTCCTCTTCCTCCCCGCCTGGCCCCCTCTCCCCTCTGGTCTGGGCTCTCCCCTCCGGTCTCTGGCTCTGACCTCCGGCTATGACCTGACTCCCACTCGGTCCCAGGGACTGCAGGGCTCCTAGAGGTCTGGGCTGTCTCCTGCTCCCCACTCCCAGCTAGTGGCTGGACTGGGACCGGTTGCTTTCCAGTTGAATCTGGCAGGCCGGCCTCTCCTCCCCCTCACCTGACAGGTGCAGCAGCCGGCCCGGGGAGCCCGCCCGCAGGCCAGGGATGGAGCCACAGCAGCCTCATTAGCATCTCAATTAAAGGTGAGCTGGGCAGGGGGAGGGGCAGAGGAGGAGTCAGAGCTGAGCGCTTTCCAGAGGGAGGAGGGCTCCTGAGGGCAGGTGACCAGGAGCACGGGGACTGGGAAGGCCCTGGGGGGGGCTGTTGAAGCAGCGGCAGGAGAAGAGTCAGGGCCTGGGAGTGATGGGGGGCTGGCAGGCAGGGAGACCAGGAGACAGAAGGGCAGGTGAGGGTCAGAGGTCTTGAACCAGGTGAAAGATCCTGAACATAAAGCCAGGAAGGCAAAGCAAAGAGAAAAGGGCAAGTCAGGATGAGTGAGACTTAGGTGGGGGGACCAGGAGAACAGGGAAGGCAGGAAAAGGAAAGTGGATGGACTGGAGAAGTTGGAGGACTGGGAGGGAGGGATGGAGGAGAGGCAGAGAAGGGGGAGTGAGGAGGAGGGAGCCAGCCTCAAAAGGAGCTCCTCCCTCCCAAGGAGAGCAGGGAGGGCACCCCAGAGTGGGCTTCCAGGAGCCAGGGCCCCTCCCTGGGGAATCCCTCCACGGGCACCCCTGGGTCAGCCTCACCCCCAGGCCTTGGAGAGGAAGGAGAAGAGGCGCCCGCAAGCTTCCTCCCCGATCACTAAGGTGAGAATGCCTCCTGGCCCTGCCCAGCACTTAGACAAGGAGCACCCAGCTGGTCCAGCCTCTTCCCTTCTGACTCCTCACCACCACCCCTACCTTGTCCAGCCCAGGGAGGGGCCCAGGTGGAGCTGGGGGCTGGGCGGGGCCCTGGGACATTCTGTTCTTTTTTACACCATCGGCTGCCAGGCCAGGAATGTGCAGTGTCCCCGGTTGTGGTCACGGGGTTGCAGGAATGTGTGCTCGGAGACAGGGGTCAGGCAGGGCACTTGGGCAGAGCCCCGGAGCCCAGGGAGCTCAGGGACGGTGGGCACTGAGGAGGCAGAGGGGATGTGGGCCTCGCCCGAGATCTGGAGGAAGAGGCTGGGCCTGGCTCAAGGCCGCACCAGCCCTGGAAGGAAGGAAAAGCTCCGTGAGGGGGCCTTGTTTTTCCTCCAAAATCTCTGCCCCAAACAACCCAGCAAGAGAATAAAGAGTGAAGTGCCAAGCAGTGAAGGGGGAAGGGATCCGAGAATCAGGCCCAGGAGGCACAGAGACCCAACCACACAGCCCAGGCCGAGAGGGCTGCCACTGCGGCCCCGCAGGAGGCAGCCCAGAGCACTTCACTGGCTTCTCCCACCTCCTGGAGGAGCGGGCCTGGGACGGGCAGTCGCGGCTCCGCCTGGCACTGATGTAGCTGGATGGCAGAGGACAGGCCCCGACTACATCCTGCAAGACAAGGATCCTAGTGACAGCCAAGGGAGCCCAGGGCTCAGGGAGCCTGGGGGCGGAGAGGGAGGGAGAAGCACCCACCCGGGAGACTCAGGAAGGCTGCCCGGAGAAAGTGGCATCTCAGCTGGGTCTTGTGGAACAACGGGCTCCGGATACAACCCTGTCTGTGGCTGGTCTCCTGTGGCCTCATAAAGTGAGAGCTGCTGTCCATCAGGATTGCAAAGCTGTCCCATTGCTTCCCTGATAGGGGACACCCCCTCGAAAGGGAAAGCCTGGGTTTTTCTTCATTTTCCAGATGAAGAAACTGCCCTTCGCAAAGATAAGCGAGTTTTCTGTGAACACAAAAGCAAATAGCAGTAGAGCGCAGCGCAGAAGCAGAATTCTTCTTTTGTTGCGGGGAGGGGCTGTCAGCTTAGGGCTTTTGCCATGCACCCCGAGACAGACCAGCCACAGGCTCCTGGGGAACTGGGGCTCCCCTGCACCTGGTTTTGAACGCCAGGAAGGTTCACACACTCCCACAGCGCGTCCCTGGATCCACCAGCCCTCAGGGCCTGTGAGAAGCTCTCTCTACTGTCCCCACCTCCCCAAGGGACATCCCACCTACAGGTAGGGTACACAGCACCCTGCCTGTCCCATCTCAGAGGTTCAGAGAGGCACCTCCCTGCCTTTTCTATCTGCTGGCTGGTGCCTGAAATCCAACCACTGGCCCAAGGCTGCACGGCAAATAGTTTTCCTCTCGAGGGCTCAGTGAGCAGGATCTCGAGGCCTGATCTGGGCTGAGCCGGAGAGCAAGTGTCCCCGTAGCACCTGTCAGGGTGCGGTAGCTTAGAGACAGCAGCATTCCAGATCTGGATTGGGCCAGAGCAAGCGTGTTGTTGTGAAAAAAAACAGAAATCTGAGACCTGCACTTGTGTCACAGCCCTGTTTTAAATATTATCTTTTGAGGTGCAGGAAAAAAATACGTGAACACTTTTTTCTCACAACACAATTTTCCAACAACACAGAAGTTTACAGAACAATAAAAACCTCCCTCGGTCCCATTCCTTTCCCACCCCTCGGCCCAGGGAGCCACGGTCATTTATGTCCATCAGCATCTTTTTGTGTGCTTTCATAGGCTTATGTGTATTTTTTAAAAACAAAATATATAGTTTTTTTCCATAAATGGGACCATGTTATAGGCATTATCCTACGACTTCCATTTTGGCTTTTAAACGATGTGACTTTGAAAACAATACTTTATCCTGGGGTAAATCACAATGGGAAATACTATTAAAAAAAAAAAAGAATTAAAAAAAATGACTTTACCACTCTGGGCCCCAGGGCTCTCAATAAAAGGGAGGGGGTCGGGGAGTGTAAGGCAGCCCAGATGGTCACAAAAGCCTTTTCCAGGTGGCTCTGTATCTAGCCCTTGCTTGATGCATCAGAGAACCAAGGCCCCAGAAGCAAAATGACTTGCCCACGTCATCCAGGAGTTGGGGGTGGGGCCAGATTGAGAGCTGAGTTTCCCCTTTCCAAGCTCAGTGCCACTCCCAGACTTCCAGAGGAGTGGAGTCCTGTTCTGTGGTGGATCTGGGCCACATCTTGGAAGCTCCCCCAGCCTCTACCACAGCCCTAGCCCTTCCTTCCCCCTCCCAGAACCGGCCATCCTCTAACCCTGTGGTTTGGCCATAAACTGTGCAAAGGCTACAAGGAGAGAGGGGGGACCAGAGGGTCTGCAGGGGGATGAGGGTTGTGAGTTCAGAAGGTCTTCTTACCTCTCGTTCCCCAGGGAACAGGAGATGGTGGAAGTGATCGCCTTCTCCCCCACACTCCGGAAGAGAGCCTTGTTGAGAACTCTATTGCAGTGCGCACTGCTGTATACTCTTATCTTGGTGTATGCGTGTGTGCATGTGTGTGTTTCCATATGCACGGATCATATTATGAGTTCTCTGAGGACAGGCGCTAGGCTTGTTCACCAGTGGCCGCAGGGTCTAGTGGCCACTATTTTTGACATCCCACCCCCCACACCACCAGGCAGAAGACAGCAGAATTAACATGTTGGGTAAGATCTAAGGTGTATCTTTGACAGAGTGATGTGCTATGAGAAAGAATCCTCAAATCTAAACTATGACACAAATAAACGTATCTACAAAACAGACTCACAGACAGAGAACAGACTTGTGGTTGCCAAGGGGTGGGGGCAGGGGAGGGATGGGTTGGGAGTTTGGGATTAGCAGATGCAAACTATTATAAATAGAATGGATTAACAACAAGGTCCTACTGTAGAGCACAGGAAACTAAATTCAATATCTTGGGATAAACCACAGTGGAAAAGAAGATGAAAAAGAATGTGTGTATGTGTATAACTGAGTCACTTTGCTGTACAGCAGAAAGTAATGCGACATTGTAAATCAACTATACTTGAAGAAAATAAATTAAAAAAAAATAAATGAAAGTATCCTCAAAACATCCAACAGCCTAATTTCCTCTGATAACACTTTAATTTATGGTTTGTTAATATAGCTAAATTTCCTTCACTTTTTTCATTTCAGTCTCTACCCTTTCTAGGGGAAAATGAGTCACTCAGTTAATCAGAGCTCTTTATTCTTACTGCTTAGAGCTAATTAGGCTCTCCACACCTGGCTGCCCATTGTGGAGAACTGTGTTCCTTTTACCTGCACTTACGTAATATGAGTTTGTGTTTAATCTAAAATGATGTTTCAGAAAATCCCTCCCTGCCACTCTTAGTCCAGTCACCTGGCATGATGCCTAGAAGTTCACCATTAGAAGTTTATTCCCTTGGGTTAAGGCCAGATTTTTCAACCTTGGCACTATTGACATTCGGATAATTCTTTGTCGTGGGGGCCCTGTCCTGTGCACTGTAGGATGTTTAACAGCATCCCTGGCCTCTACTGACTAGATGCCAATAGTACCCCCTGAATTGTGACAATCAAAAACTCCTCCAGATATTGCCAAATGTCTTCTGGGGGGCAAAAATCACCCCAGTTGAGAACAAGTGGGCTGAGGTATTGTCCCCAGTGAAAAGATTCTGGAGAAGGACGATTCTCATCAATTACACATTTCTCAGTGTTTACCAGACCCTATTCAAGGCCAGCAGCTGGCTGAGAGCAGTGTGGGCAAGAGGGGAGACAGAAGAGTATTTAGAAGAATCCCGGGGGGGAGGGGGATAAATTGGGAGATTGGGATTGACATATACACACTACTATATGTAAAATAGGTAATTAATAAGGACCTACTGTATAGCACAGGGAACTCTACTCAATACTCTGTAATGGGAAAAGAATCTAAAAAAGAGTGGGTATATGTATATGTATTCACTTTGCTGAAACTAACACAACATTGTAAATCACTATACCCCAATAAAAAAATTTTTTAAATAAAATATTAAAAAAAAAAAAGAATCCATTCCTGCCAGCCCTCTTTTTGGATCCCTCATGGGCCTCTGGGAAGGAGGATCTCACAGCAACCCCCTCCGGAGGGGGCCTGGAGAAGAGCCTCACTCCCATGCACTCTGGGGGTCTATGGGGCACCCAGTCCGAGTCTGGTGTTGCCGCGTGGAAATCAACAAAACGTCAAGGAAGTCCGTGAAGAACACGAAAGGGAGGAAGCAGAGACAATGCCTGCCCACAAAGACTTCATGGCCTCCTCACCCTGTGAGGCTCCTCGCATCCTCCCAGAGGAGGCTGGGGCAGGCATGGTAACCATTTACAGATGAGATTTGTCCATCAGGGTCCAGAAACAGGAAACACTCTCTCTCAAGTGGAAGCAGTTTAACACAGGGAATCGGTTCGTGGTTGATGGAAGAGCTGAGCACCCAATGGGGAACAGCAAGGCAACCCAGAAAACAGCAAAGCAGGAAGCAGCCACATCTCTAGGGCTGGAAAGACAACCTTATAATGCAGCCTTACAGACCCAGAAGTCTCAGAGCTATGTAGCAGAAACTAAATAGTGGGGGCTGCCTGGCAGGAAATGGGATTGTGGAAGAATGGAAGAAAGCAACACGACCAGAGGCACGCGGTGTCAGAAAGCAGAGGGGCAGAAAAATTGCCTGGCTTCTTCCCTCTTCCCACCAAGTCCTCCGCCCACCTGTCTTCCTATTGGCTGAGCCTACAGGGAAGCCAGAGGGAAAAGCACTCTGGGAAATGTAGTTCCCAATAGTGATACAGAACAGAGCAGGGGAAGGGTGGAGAACGGATCGGATCCGCAAGCAAAGCAGCTGTTGATTTGGCACAAAAAAAGAGGTCCAAAGAGGTGAAGTGATGGGACCAAGATTAAAGTCCAGATCTTAGGACTTTTTCCGTAGGACCCAGAGAGTCCTTAAAGGCTGCAGTGACAACATGACACTGGCAGCAGAAAGAAGAGTATAGTTCAACCAGCTGGCGCTAAAAGGATCTGAGATGCTACTTACCTGTGAACCAGGGAGCTTTGTCTGGAAAGGGCATGCAGGAACATTTTGGGGTGCAGGAAGTATTCTGGGGAGATACCCAGGAATACACAAAAGTGAAAATTCATTGATCTGTATACATAAGATTAGTGTACTTTATGCATTTCATTGTTTACAGGTTACACTCCAATGAAAAGAGAAAGAGTCCCTGTCTTTGAGTAAAATCTTGAGATGTTTTCAAATGAAATGATATATGTCTGGGATTTGCTTCAAAATAATTAAAAGGAGATTAGAAGAGTAGGAGAGGGTTCTATGGGACAAATAAGACCTGCCTGAATTGAAGCTGGGAATTCACAGTACTATTTTCTCCTCTTTTGTGTATGTATAAATTATGCATGATTTCCATAATAAAAAGAAAAAAGGGACCTAAATAGACTTTTTTCCAAAGAAGACATACAGATGGCCAACAGGCACATGAAAGAATGCTCAACATCACTAATTATTAGAGAAATGCAAATTGAAACCACAATAAGGTATCACCTCACACCAGTCAGAATGGCCATCAACAAAAAGTCTACAAATAATAACAAATGCTGGAGAGGATCTGGAGAAAAGAGAACCCTCTTACACTGTTGGTGGGAAGGTAAATTGGTGCAGCCACTATGGAAAACAGTATGGAGGTTCCTTAAAAAACTAAAAATAGAGCTACCATATGATCTAGCAATCCCTCTTTTGGGTATATATCCAGAAAAGACAAAAATTCTAATTCAAAAAATATGTGCACCCAAATGTTCATAGCAGCTCTGTTTACAATAGCCAGGACATGGAAACAATCCAAGTGCCCATCAACAGACAACTGGTTTAAAAAGATATGGTATATATATAATATTGGAATAGTATTAGAATAATATTATGGCTGGAATATTACTCAGCCATAAAAAAGAATGAAATATTGCCATTTGTAGCAACATGGATGGACCTAGAGAATATCATACTAAGTGAAGTAAGACAGAGGAAGACAAATATTTTATATTACTTATATGTAGAATCTAAAAAATAATACAAATGAATCTATATGCAAAATAAAAACAGGGACTTCCTTGGTGGCCCAGTGATTGAGTACATGTTCCCAGTGTAGGGGGCCTGAGTTCGATCCCTGGTCAGCAAACTAGATCCTGCGTGCCGCAACTAAGATCCCACATGCCGCAACTAAACATCCTGTATGCGAAATGAAGATCCCACATGCTGCAACTAAGACTTGGAGCAGCCAAATAAGTAAAAAAATATTAAAAAAAAAAAAAAACACACAGAAATAGGCTCACAGGCATATGAAACAAACTTATGGTTACCAAAGGAGAAAGAGAAGGGGAGAAGGATAAATTAGGAGTATGGGATTAACAGATAGATAGACACTAATATATATATATATATATATATATATATATAATAGATAAGCAGCAAGGATTTACTGTATAACACAGGGAACCATATTCAATATCTTGTAATAACGTATAATGAAAAAGAATCTGAAAAAATAACTTTGCTGTACACCTGAAACTAATCTAGTATTATAAATAAACTAAATTTCAATTTTAAAAAATTTGTTTTTAAATAGAAAAAGGCCCACCACTCACACAGACATTTCTACATTTAAGAGCTCAGTGGGGACTTACCTGGTGGTACAGTGGTTAAGAATTCCCCTGCCAATGCAGGGGACCCAGGTTCGAGCCCTGGTCCGGGAAAATTCCACATGCTGCGGAACAACTAAGCCCGTGAGCCACAACTACCGAGCCCACGTGCCACAACTGCTGAAGCCCACACGCCTAGAGCCCGTGCTCTGCAAGAAGAGAAGCCACTGCAATGAGAAGCCGGCACATCCAAGCAAAGAGTGGCCCCCCGCTCACCACAACTAGAGAAAGCCCGTGCACAGCAACAAGGACCCAACACAGCCAAAAATAAAATAAATAAATTTATTTTTTAAAAAAGAGCTCAGTGGTGCATCCAGTCCCCGCCCACATTTCCTTGACCTGAGCACTGCATGCCTTTCTGACACTTCTTCCCTTCCCTTCCCGGGCAGCCTCGGACGTTCACTGGCAGAGTTTGGGTCCTAGGCCTGTGCCAGGGGAAGAGAGAGATGTCTAAAGTTCAGGCAGGCCACTTCACCTTTTTGTGATCCCCCCCACCTCCACCCCGGGCACATCCCTGACCAGGACTTGCGGCTCTTCCACCAGGAGCCTGTCCAGCCAGCAAGACCAACCAGGCTAAGGATTAAGGATGTGTGAACAGGGTCCTCCAGGGAGAGGGCGGGGACGTGCCCAGGTGATCTCTCTCCAGACAGCAAGTCAGCCCCTCATGCCTAGGGAAGCACCCCTGCGTCACAAGGAGGAAGCCTGGTTGCTGGAATGAACTGGGACCCAGACATCTGGAGCCCCAACTCTAGGCTGGCTCTGCTGCGGACTGGCTATGTGACGTGGGCGAGGCATCACCAGTTTAGTCCATGAATATGTACTGGACACGTGGTCCATGACAGCCTCTGTGTGAAGCTCCAGGAGCCCAGACTTGCAGATCCAGGGCAGGCCGTTGCCGAGCTCAAGGCCCGGTGGCCAGTGGATAATAAGCAGCGGGTCACAGGGAGCGGTCTGCGTGCAGGTTGTGCAGCCCAGGGTGGGGGTGCTTCCCAGAGCCCAGGTGATCTTCAGGGACAACTGGTTAGCCAGGAGCTCAGGAGCTTGGAGACCAGACACCCTGGTGTGGGTGGGGGAGGACGGGAATGCTGTTAATGGGTTGCAGGGAAATGGTGGGAAGAAACGGGGCAGGGACCAGACCAAGCACCCCTGGAATCCTGGTCTCCTCTACATGGCACCCTGCCCTCAGTGTCCTCGCCTTTACCGTGAGGGGCCTAGTCTTGTGGGCTGTCAGCTCCCTCCAGTTCAAAGGGATTCAAAGGCTCCCGATGGGAGAGGCTGGGACTGAGGGCGGTGGCTGCCGAGCCCCAGGCTGACTGCCCGCCCGCTCGTGGGAACTCGGCCTATGCATCCCCTCATCCTCTGAGGACAGGGGAGCAGGGGCCGCTGTACCCTCTGGAGTATCTCGTGGGTGACCCGTGCCCACTGATGTGTGGGCTGGGTTGACTCAGGGGACTGCGGCGGAGAGGGGGGCTGGTATGAGGAGGGCTGGCTGGCTTGTAACTCCTTTGTAGTTTATCTTTAAAAATCACACCACAGGGCGGGAACCAGGGAGTGCAGACAGTCTGCCAACTAGGAGTTCTGGTTCCCAGATGCTGGCCTGGCTGGCTATCCAAGGCTCTCCGTGGGTCTCTGCACCCTCCAAGTCTGACAGTCCCAGGCCCCGCCGTTGTTTGGATTTGATGCCCAGCCGGCTGCACAGAGCTCTGTCTGGAACTCCATCTGTTCCCAGGTCAGCTGTGCCCCAGCTGGGCTTCCAGGGACCCAGCCGAGGAGTGTCTGTACCCCTTTCCCACCAGCTGGGCCTGGCCTGTCCCTGCATCCTCCTCACCAGTCAGGCCTCCGAAGAAGGGAGGAGGCCCGGTTCCGGCCGTGCTGCCCTCACGTGCTTTCCCGGCCACCCCCTCCCGCCCTGCGTCGGGCAGCCAAGCCTGTTCCTCTTCCCGATTGCGACAGACAGCCGCCTGGGCTCCCAGCGCTCCCTGTCCCCGCCCCGCGCCGGCCGCTCCACTCCCACTTCCTGAGCCTGGCGCTGGAGCCCTGGAGGCCAGGCCAGGCCCGGCCGCTCCAGCCCCCGGGGGGCACGTCGGCCTGAGTCCTGTCCCAGCCTCTGGGATCGGGAGGCTGCTGCCACCACTACCCGGGACGTCCAGGCCTCCTACCTTCCTCCCAGGCCTCCACCCATCTGCTTGGCCGGCCGACTGGCCGCCATGCGCCTGCTGTGGGCCGCCTCCCCCTGCGGCCTGGCCTGGGGGCCACTCATACTGGGCCTCTGGGGTCTCCTGGCAGCATCCCAGCCCCAGCTGGTGAGGGAGACGCCCGTGCAGGTGGGTGAGGGCGGGCTTGGCTAGGGGAGAGGGGTGAGGGCCGCCCTCTCTGTAGTCCCTCTGCCCTTCCTGGCTGACCCCTGAATAATTCTCCCCCCCCCGTTCCATCGCCCCTTGAAGATACCCCCGTACCGCACGGAGAACCAAACCTGCCGGGACCAGGAAAAGGAGTACTACGAGCCCAAACATCACGTCTGCTGCTCCCGCTGCCGCCCAGGTGAGAGGCGGGGGCCAGAGGAAGTCCGGGACAGGGAGGTGGGTTACAGGGGGCTCCAGCCTGCCTCACTGCCTTGGATGGAAGTGAACACCAGCTCCCAGGAAAACCAGCTGGCAGAAACAGAGAGTGAGAAACACTGGCTGTCCCTCCCATGTAGGCACCGGGACAGGCCCAGGGTCACACAGCAAGCAGCAGAGGGGACGGTGGAACCCCAGTCCCCTGACACTCCTGCTGCCCTGCTCGCATCCTAGGCACGCACGTCTCGGCTGAGTGTAGCCATGACCAGGACACCACTTGTTCCACGTGCCCCGAAAATTCCTACAACGAGCACTGGAACCATCTCTTCATCTGCCAGCTGTGCCGCCCCTGTGACCAGAGTGAGTGGGGTGTTCCGGGGTGGGGGTGGGGGGCTGGGATCCCTGGAGCGCAGCCCCCTCTGCTGAACACTGTCTTCCCACCAGTGCTGGGCTTCGTGGAGATCACGCCTTGCACTAGTGAACACAAAACCCAGTGCCGCTGCCAGCCAGGAATGTACTGCGTCTTTTTGAACTCTGAGTGTGAACACTGCGAGCTACTCTCCGACTGCCCGCCTGGCACCGAAGCCATCAGAGGTCACTGGGGGCAGAGGGTGGGGAGGAGGCTGGGCGGGTGATCTTGAATGGGGTCAGGGTGCATGGTGCGGTGTCCATGGTGAGGCCCCAGGCAGTTAGTTTTGTGGCATGAAATGCCTCTTCTCCCTCCCTGAGAAAGGCTTACTTACAGAAGGGAGCTGCAGAAAATGGGATTGGGATGGTGCAGGGTTCCAGAGTCCTCCTAGCACTGAGAGGAAGCTTAGGCAATGCGGAGATCAGGAAGGATGCTGCAAACTACAGATTGGGGTGGGTGGGCGGGGAGGGGGCCATAGTGGGTGGAAAGGAAGCTCACAGCTGGGCAGAAGCTCCCTTTGCCCACTCACCCTGGCCGGCCGTGTCTTTCTCTTGCCAGATGAAGTCGAGGAGGCTAACAACGACTGTGTTCCCTGTAAGGCAGGGCACTTCCAGAACACCTCCTCCCCCAGTGCCCGCTGCCAGCCCCACACCAGGTGAGGGGGCCCCGTCCACGTCCTTCCCACCCTCCCAGCCCCAGCTGCTGACAGCCCTGCCCCGTGCTCAGCTCCACAGACCCCCTCCCACTTCCAGCCGGGAGCCCACCTGAGCTGGGCTCTTTCCTCCATAGGTGTGAGGACCAGGGCCTCGTGGAGGCAGCGCCAGGCACCGCTTGGTCTGACACCAACTGCAGAAATCCACTGGAGCCCCCCAAGATGCCAGGTGAGGGGCCAGGGGCACGGGGAGGGGGCATCTGGCAAGATGCCTTGATTCCAACCATCCAAGAAAATGAGGAAACGATGAATCTTTTCCTCTGAGTTGAGGCAAGAAGGAAAGCTCCTCAAAGAGAAACTGGAGTATCCTTGGGCCAGGTTACTTACACACACACACACACTTTTTAAGCTATACATTCTGTATTTCTACATATAAGTTATATATAATATTACACCCACAAGGAGATGTAATTGTAACTGACATCCCTGTCATCGTTTTGGACATGCCAACATCACATAATCCATTTACTACACTGGATGTCTCTGTAGTAGGTTGCACTTTCCATCATTAGAAGATTCTACATTTGATGCTTTCTTGGTCTTCTCTGTGGAGTTAATGGTTTCCTGGCCTAACAGAGGATCACAGGATGTTTCTAACGACTGTAATCGTTATTAATCAGGGGAAAGTTTATTTCTTTAACTTTAAAAAATTGCCAAGTATTTATAATCATGGCTTCCGTTTATTGAGAGCTAGTGTGTCAGGCACTCTGTGAACACTTGACTTTCACTAACTCATTTAACCCTGGTAATGATCCTATGAAATAGTCCTATTGTTATGCTTGCTGACTAGGTGAGGATGTCAGGGCCCAGAGAGGGTAGGTGACTTGCCCAAGACTGTGCATGTGTTAACTGGTGTTATAAAGATCTGTTTTAGATCTTTTTCACTCCAAAGTCCATCCCATAATACATACAGACTGCAGAAAATTAGAAAATTCAGGTAAACAAAACTAAACATCACTCACAGAACCATCACCCAGCATATCCACTCAATGCTTTTGAATATATCTTCCCAGACATTTTTCTATGCCATAGAAAAAAATAAATTTTTTTTCTAAAGGTGGAATCATTTGAACGTTTGTAACAATATTTCATTCAACTATATCATAAATATTTTCCACATCCTCATTAATTTTTAACTGTGTATCAAAAACAATTGGCATTTTAGAGCTGGAATTTTAGAAAGTATGTAAGCTAATCTCCTCATCTTGTATATGAAAGACACACAACAGGGCAGGAGCCCAGGTGTCCAAGACTCTGGGTCTAATTTTTCCCCACACCTCCTATTCTGGACTCCCTTAGGCCACGGAATTAGATGGACCACCAAGGGCAAACTCCCAGTGTGCAAATGTCCAAGTCCTCCTGACCTTCCTCAGGCACAGGTGACACAGGTGATGCGCATAGTAGACTCCATGCTGTTGATGGCAGCATGAGGTCCACAGGAAGGCAGCAGTCACCATGGCTACATGTGGGTACCTGAGAAACCCAGCCTCCACTTCCCTCCCGCTCCTGCGACCTGCCCTGAGCAGCGGGTGGAGACCTGGCAGCCCTCCTCTCCCAGGCAGCCACAGGCAGAGTTCAGAAGCCAGGATCCCGACTCTGTCACCCCTGTAAACACCCCCACAGCTACAGAAGGACAACCTCAGTTCTTACTGTAGATCTCTCTGTAAGATGGTCAAGTCCGCAGAAACGTGGCTTCACCCGATGGCCTGAGTCTGCTTGCAACCATAAGCCCACCCTCCCTTACTGCCTCCCACCCCCACTTCCAGCCCTTGCAGACCAGCTGCCCAAGTGCCTGTCCTCACCCAGAAGGCTGCCCCCGTGCCGGTGGCCACCCGCACCTGCCCCAAACATCTCCATCCACGGCAGAGTTTCTCCTGGCACTAGTCAGGCTTAGTGCCCCTTCGCTGTAACCCAAGGGAAGTTTCTCCAACTCCTCCTTTAGGAACGGCAGTGGGGCTGGAAGGGGACAGCTGCTCCCCCGGTCCTGTCTGGGTGGCCTGAGGCCTGGAGAGCTGCTCCTGAGCGGCCCTCAGCCCCGCCCTCCTCGGGTCCTCACACCCTGTCCTGTCTGCTGTCCTGCAGGACCCATGCTGCTGCTGGCCGTCCTGCTGCCACTGGTCTCCTTCCTGCTCCTCACCGCCGTCCTCGCCTGCACCTGGAAGAGCCACCCCTCCCTCTGCAGAAAGCTGGGTAGGAAGGAGCCGGTTGCAGGCAGGGATGCCGGCCTGGGTCTGTGCCCACCTAGATGGGAGAGGGGTCTGGAGGGAAGCTTCAGCTCCCCTAGGGCTGACCCGTCTACCCCTCCACACCCTCAAGATGCCCAACATCTGCGCCCCACATAGACATCACCTCATCCAGCCCCCCCATTCTGAGGCTGGAGATAAGGGTAATGAGAGCCTGAGCCTTCTGGGAGCCCAGGGTGGGCCGCGCCGTATGGTGGGGGGTGCGGAGGGGGAAAGCCTGGGGGTCTGAGGCCTGCCATTTCATTTTCTATTACAGGATCCCTGCTCAAGAGGCATCCAGAGGTAATGGGGAAGGCAGAGGAGGCAGCAAGGAGGGGCAGGGGGACCAGTGAACCAGGTGGGGGGCAGGCGGGAAAAGAGTCTGCAGCTTCAACATCCATTCCTTCATTCAGCTAACAATTTATCAAGCACACCCTGTGCCAGGCACTGTTCAAGGCACAGCGGAAACAGCAATGAGCAAAACAAACTGTCTACCTTCCCAGAGCTACATACCAGTGGAGCCGGAATAAAGTTAGACAACTATAGCTCAGGTGGTGATAACTGCTAAATAAAGCGTGGTAGGGGGACAGTGACAGTGGCAACAGATGGGGGTGTATTATCTCAGAGTGGACAGAGAGGGCCTCTGTGATCAGCTGATATTTGAGCAGAGAGCTGAAGAAAACAGGGAGCCAGCCATCAGGTTGTATCCGGGAAAGTGCTCCAGGAAGAGGGAATGTCAGGTGCAAAGGCCCTGAGGCAGGGAGCCTGAGGCGGAGCAGAGGAGGACACTGAGCTACCTAAGCATGGGGTTGGTGGGGGGCAGGGTGTGCAATTAAAGAAAGGTGGGGTCTGCGACCCACTCATGGCTTGGTTCTTGGCCTCTGTCTTGCAGGGAGAGGAATCAAATACTGCTGATGGAAGCTGGGAGCCCCCGAGGGTCAACCCACACTACCCTGACCTGGTAGAGCCACTTCTGCCCACCTCTGGAGACTTGACCCCGGCCTCGGCCGGGGTCCCAGCGAGCCCAGTTTTGGAGGAAGAGGTGCTACAACAGCAGAGTCCTCTGAGCCAGGCCAGGGAGCCGGAGGCTGAGCTCCCAGAGCAAGGCCAGGTGGCCCATGGTGAGCCTGGGGCGGGCGCAGGGAGCAGAGGGGTTGGGGAGGGAGGGTGGGCAGAGAGAGGGAGCGTGAGCCAGGCAGAAATGAGGAGACCAGCACGGGTACAGGAGGAGACTTCAGCAGCCAGAGCTTCTGGACTACAGAGAAGGGAAGAGACTAAAAACCAAGAAACAGAGGAATGAACACAGAGTTCAAGGAAGCAAAGCAGATGGAGGGGGACAGAGCAGAAAGGGCAGACGGCGGACAGGGGCCCCGGGGAAGCTGAGGTCCAATGAAGGGGGCATCTAGGCCTTCCCCTCAACATTGCCCCCTCACCCCCTCACCCCTCCTTCCTTCCCACAGGTACCAATGGCATTCACGTCACCGGCGGCTCTGTGACCGTCACCGGCAACATCTACATCTACAACGGGCCGGTACTGGGGGGAGCACGGGGCCCCGGAGACCCCTCTGCCCCCCCAGAGCCTCCATACCCCATCCCTGAAGAGGGTGCCCCTGGCCCTCCCGGGCTTTCCACACCCTACCAAGAGGATGGCAAAGCTTGGCACCTGGCTGAGACAGAGACACTGGGGTGCCACGCCCTCTAACGGGGCCAAGGACCCAATTCGTCACCCACGCCTAATGGTGTCTGGAGAAGCCAGGAGAAGGGAGGCCTAAGAGCGTTTCCTCCCCGAGGCCGCCCTCCCCGCACAGGACTGACCGAGGGCCCCTGAGAGCTGGACCCCGAGCGGCCGGGCCTCAGATGCATCTCCGAGAGCAGGGCCGGCACTGGCTGGGAACGGTGCCCCCGCAGGACTCTCACCAGCGCCTGGGCAGGCCCGGGACTCCACCGCAGACCCCCGCCCACTGGGGCAGCACCAGCTCGGCCTCAGGCACGGACAGGGCATGTGACGCTAACTGCTGCCCCCCTGGCATCTGCACCCCAAGCATGGCACAGAAGGGAACCAGCCACATGGTCACTTGATCAAGGACACAGCCGGGACCTCTGGCAGATCCGTGGTGCTCACCCCCAAGCTTCAGGGGCCCTTCGAGGGCCCACACTTCACGTGGACTGAGGGAGACCCTACATGAAGATAGAGTGACAAGAGGACCACCCTCCCCTCTCCTCCCAGACAGAAAAGGGAGTCCTTATGACCAGGGGCTTGGGTGGGGTTCTAGGTATAAAGGAGAGTTTTGGAGGGGGAGGAAAACAGTGAGTGTATTTATGAGTTGTAACCACATGCAAATAAAAAAGAGACTGAGACCTAGATCGCTGATTTCCTTGGGATTTCTTTTTTCCTGCGCCACGTGGCATGTGAGATTCTCGTTCCCCAGCCAGGAACAGAACCCGCTCATTTGAAAGCTTGGAGTCTTAACCATTGGACCGCCAGGGAAGTCCCTTCCCTGGGATTTATAGAGAGACACTATTCCACTGGGGCCATGTCAAATGCACAGGCCGAAACTGTAAACTATAATCCCACAAAGTATTGGTGTGAGAGGCCAGTATAGGGAATTTGGGTGACGACAGTATTGGCCAGTGATCACTGCCAAAAAAAAAAAACGTGGCAGGCAGTGTTCTCAGTGCTGTGCAACATCACCTTAAGCAACCCTCAAGACTCCCCGGGAGGCAGGTACGATGACTCTTTCCATCTAACAGATGAGGAAACTGAGGCTCAGAGAGGGTAAGTCACTTGCCCAGCTCAGCTTCCCCTGGCTTCAATGTGCCCCCCGTTAGGCTGGCTCTGAACAGCGGTCTCCAGCCTTTGGGCACCAGGGACCTGTTTCACGGAAGACAATTTTTCCACCGATGGGGGTGGGGGTGGGGGGGATGGTTCACGCGGTAATGTGAGCGATGGGGCGCGGCAGATGAAGTTTTGCTCGCTGGCCTAGCAGGGCCACACCTCCTGCCACACACTTTAGAGCAGGGGACCCCTGCTCTAGAGGCCTGTTGGATACAAAGAGAATTTCTCTGAATGGGCTGGTTTTCTCAAATCATCAGACCTCCTGCGAGTCCCCCAGGCATCAAGTCTCAGCCAACTCTCAAATCCCCAGGCTCAAGGCAAAGCGCAAAAGTGTTTGGCAGGGTTGGATGAAGGGAAAGATACACGCTTTAGACATAAATCGACATCAATTGAGAGGCCAAGTTCACATTCTATTGCTGAAGAGATGGAGGCTGGCCTCCTTCAACCCAGAAGGAGCACTCGTGACTTTTACTTTGTTTCTGCTTGTCTTGCAGGCATACCTTGCTGTATTGAGGTTTGGTTTGGTTTTTTTTTTTTACAAATGGTGGCAACCCTGCATTATTGATGATGGTTAGCATTTTTTAGCAATAAAGTATTTTTAAAGGAAGCCATGTACATTGGTTTTTAGACACCATATGATTGCACACTTCGTAGACTACATAGAGCGTACACGTAACTTTTAGAGGCAACGGGAAACCAAAAAATTCGTGTGACTCGCTTTATTGCAGTGGTTTGGGACCAAACTCGAAACATCTCCAAGTATGCCTATATTTTCTTTTTTCCCCAAAAGAACTTTAGACCTCCTCAAGCTCTCTTGTTGTTTGTAAATGTTCGGGCCCCCAGAATTTATCTACCATGCTGCCTAGTAGAGACAGTCTTAGCTTGAAGGATTGTAGCTGCTGCCAGCTGACTGCTCCTTCCATAAAAGGCCACCATCTGGGTCTAATGTTATGACTGTTGCTGGGGCCCTTCAAGGTGGGGAGGCTACAAAGCACACACTCCAGGAGTCCTCTGATCCAACTGAGTGGATGGGTTATTTAAGGTTGACCTTGAAAGTATTCAATCCAACTTCCTTTTTTGAGAAGTGAATAATGTGAGCTATATTTTTAGAGAGTTAAGTCCTCCTGCTCTTGCCACATGCTAGAGCCAGAGGACGTGACTCCTTCATCATTGTTCCAAGGTGTTTAGATAAAAAACAAAATGTATACATTTTTTTCCAACAAAATAAAAAGAGGGGAAAATCTTTTCAGGAATGGTGCTAAGGCGCAGCCCCACGTGACACCAAATTTAGGATTGTACGTGCCTGTGTTAATTTGCTAGAGTTGCCATTACAGAGTATTGAAGATTCAGTGGCTTAAACAACAGAAAATTTTTTTCTCACAGTTCTGGAGATAGACGTCTAAGATCAAGTGTTGGCAGGGTTGGTTTTCCTGAGGCCTCTCTCCTTGGATTTCCAAAGGTTGTCTTCTCCCTGTGTCCTCACATGGTCTTCCTTCTGTGTGTGTCCGTATCCTAACCTCTTCTTTTTGTAAGGACACCAGTCCTACTGGGTTAGAGCCCACCCGAAGGACGTCACTTTAATTATCTCTTTAAAGATCCTGTCTCCAAATATTGCCACGTTCTGAGATATTGGGGGTTAAGACTTCAACATATGACTTTTGGAGGACACATTCAGCCCGTAGCACTGCCCATCCTTACTTTGCGAGTGCTGGGTTAATACAGGCTCCAAGACACATTAACAGTACACCCTTCATTTTGAGACGCGCTCCTGCCTGGAATGAAAGCTGATGGAAAACTAGTGAAGACAGCCTCTTGATTGTTGCCTTCAAAAGATGGAAGTGGATACAGTGGTAGTTAATAATGGGATGACTGAGTCTGAATGCAGCTCATCTCTCTCTCTCTATTATTTTTATTTATTTATTTATTTTTGGCTGGTTAATAAATTTTATTGACTACCCTGTTTGGAGTTGCATGGAATGTTCTAGAAGTTTCACAGAGTCTGGCTCCCCCACCCCTCACCTTCTGGAATTTTCTATGTACCTCCATGTTCTGGCACCCCAGGGAATGTTCTTGGCTGTGATCCTCACTGAGAGAGAAACAACTTCAGAGGTCTATGTCAAAGAGCCCAAGAGAAAGGCCCCGGATATCACAGGCCACTAGTGCTTTTACAAACCCCAAAGAACCCCAACCCTATTTGATAGAAACTGTGATAGAATCTTGCCCCAGGGACACTCTGTTATGCCTCAACTCCGTGGTTGAGAATCACTAGCCTCTGTACATTTTACTAAACTTCACTTCCAGTAGTTTGTATTTTGAAAAAAATAGACTTTGCCTCTTGTTTTCCAAATACAAAATACAATAACATTAAATGTTCTTTTTGAAAATACACATGCCCTTTCCCCCAAACTAAGGCTCGCTGAACCCAGCATATCCGAACCAGAGTGGGCTTAACTCTCTGCTACTGAATCATATGGTCACTGCAAAGCCATGACTAAGAGCTTGCCCTCGACCTCCAAGGCTAGAGAAAACTGAATGATTTCTAAGAGATCAAGTTGAACTAGCTATGGGTTTATCCCCAGTTATGCAAGGATTTCACACTAAATACTGAGTGCAGAAATTGGTATTAATAGTAGCAAAGCACCTCTGGCTTTGTTTAGAACCTAGACTTAGGCTCTCACCCTGCAGTAGATGTCCTGCGAAGGTTTTCCAATCCCAATGCTTTACACTCCATAGTGCATACACACTATAGAGTACCCACCATCTCACAGCTAATCCACGGCCCACGTGCAGTGCTTCAGAGTTAAGAGAGCTGATTATCACAGCTCTAGCTGATAAGGACTAGGGATCCTGGCCCTGCGCTAGCAATAGAAATTGACCAGAGGCCAGACAAGAAATTCAGGAAAGGCTGTATTGGGGCCCCCGCTGCAGCAGAGGGGAGAGAGAACATACAACAGGTTCCCTAGCTTGCTAGCTCCCTGAGGTTGGGCAACCTCTTTCCTTACATGGGGTGAGGGTAGGGGTGTGTCCAGGGGTCAGGCCAGAGGGGTGGCTTAGGTGTTCTGCCCACCCCTGAGGTGGTGTTGTGTGCAGGGGGCATATGCAGTACCCTGCTCGTGCTCCCAAAACCCTGTTTTTCCTCCAGGTTCCTCAAAAGTGGCAGCTGGGTTTTTGGTTTCTTTGTATTTTGGGGGTCCAGAATTTGCCCCAACTGCTGGCATGCACACAGTTATTTTTAGTCCCGTACAGTTTCTTTGTAGTTTGTTGCTCCAAGAGAGGTGTGTCCGTGTGCAAGCATTGCAACACTGCAGCAAAGGTCCCAGGTCCCAGCCTGTCTCATAGCCAACTGATGACCTATTGTTTAAGCTCCAACTAGTATAATGGAGCAGGACCCCATGGGGGCCTTCCAGGCACAGTCCTTCCCCCATATCCTCTGCTTTAGCTCCTCTCTGAAGTACCTAGATAATAGTAATTGATACAAATTTCCTGAGTTGTTTTGCAGATGTGAAAACCCCCCACCAAATGGAAGATGTTAACTGCTTGATGACCATGAGCACATAGCCCCAGGCCTCCTGGAGCCCAGGGACTGAAACTGTTAACCCTGTGACACCACTGCTGCCTCACCATCAGCCAATCATAGAATTGTGCACGAGCTGATCACGTACCCTGCACAATCCCACCCCTGGCTTTTCTTTTCCCTTCAGATCTTTATTGGAGTATAATTGCTTTACAATGTTGTGTTAGTTTCCGCTGTACAACAAAGTGAATCAGCTGTGTTTATACATATATCCCCATATCTCCTCCTTCTTGAGCCTCCCTCCCTCCCTCCCTATCCCACCCCTCTAGGCACCTGGCCTTTAAAAATGCTTTGCCAAAACCCTTGCGGGAGCTGGAGGCTTTTTAGGGCGAGAGCTGCCTCATCTCCGTGCACAGCCCTGCAATAAAACTTTCTCTGCTCCAAACTATGATGTTTCAGTTTGTTTGGCCTCACTGTGCGTCAGGCAAGCGAACTAGCGTTAGCATTAGGAATAGAGGGAAAAGAAAAAAGAAAAAAAAAAAGCCTCAGCCAAGGAAGTGAGTTTCCACCACGTGTCCCTCAGCAGCCGTATCTACTCAGACTCCCCAGTTCCCACAGCCCCAAGTTGCCATGTTTCAAACACTTGGCTTGTGGGGTCTGCCCACATTCAGGGAACTCAAACTCCCAATTTGTTGCTCTATTTCTGGGAAGGGATGAACTGCACAGTTATCAACGGGGCCGGCTGGTCAAGGGATAACCAGGTGCCAGGCACACTGTCCCAAGGAGAGAGCTGACTCTACTGGCATAGTGTCTTAATCACTGAGCCCATTAGAACATGGATAATCAAGTGTGGCAGACCTCAAGAGAGCAAACAACTGGCTCCTCTAACATCTCACCCACAGAAGACTTCTCCAAGGTCACACATTAGATCAGCATGGGCACAGGAAGGCTCATTCCTTATGCTCATGACCTTGCTTTCTTTCCCATGGGACACGCCCCCTTGGTATGGGGTCTGGTGCTGACCACTGAAGAATGGCTAGGTTCCCACAGATCCCATCCTTACACTATGTCAGATCTCACCTGCGGCTTAGGGAACCCAGAGAAAGAGGAGTTTCGTACAACCCCAAAACTTTTCTTTTGGCAGCCACAACTGGTCACATTGCACTTTTCAAGGTTACAGAGGAGCCCCACGCTGCACACGTGGGACAGGAGCAGACGCGTCTTGCTCAGGGCTTTACAACGAAGCCACAGCAAGAGTTCCAGAAATTGACAACATCTGGAAGCAGGCACCCCAGGACCTTCTGGAAACCCCTCACTCAAGCTTTCCTGACTCTTCACTGGGGGCCTCTTTCTTAGGCATCGGAAAGCCTCCTTTTCTGGACCAAAGGGATGTGCAGGTCAATGGCTAAGAGGGCCGGGCAGGGAAGCCAGGAGGGAGAGCAGTTCCTTCGCACCTCAGCAGAGGTAGACAATGGAAGGCAACCAGTTCAAGACGACGGGAAAGGCCATTTTCTTAGGGGTGGGGGATGCTGGCTGGGGGCCACTCCCCTTCCCTCCACTCTGCGATTAAAAACAAAAGGCCGCGGGCTTCCTAGGTGGCACAGTGGTTAAGAATCCACCTGCCAATGCAGGGGATACAGGTTCAATCCCTGCTCCAGGAAGATCCCACACGCCATGGAACAATGATGCCCTGTGTGCCACAACTATTGAGCCCACATGCCGCAACTACTGAAGCCCACGCGCCTAGAGCCCATGCTCCGCAACAAGAGAAGCCACAGCAATGAGAAGCCCTTGCACCGCAACAAAGAGCAGCCCCAGCTCGCCACAACTAGAGAAAGCCTGTGTGCAGCAACAAAGACCCAACACAACCAATAAATAAATAAGTAAATTTATGACAAAAAAACCAAAACAAAAGGCCCTAATGATGAAAACTGTGAGCAGAGTGAAGGTGAAAGTGTCTCAGGTCTTGTCCCAGCAGAACTCCTTCTCCGCCGGATCTGCTCACCGCCGTGCACCTGGTAGAAGGCATCAAAGCTGGGGTCTTTGTGGTTGCTGCGCGACCTCGGCCCTAGCGGTGGGCGGCGGGCTGGGGCAAGTCGGGTAGGCGGCAGGCACCTCGAAGGGCCCGACGCTGGGCCGTGCAGGTCCTGGTCTCTGAGCTTGCAACGCAGGGTGGCCCCGCCCAGAACCACGTAGGCCTGGAAGATGCGCTTGATGTGCTCCAGCAGCCTTGGCGCTCCCTGAGTCACAGTCTGGGTGGTGGAGGAAGTTCTGCCAGCAGTGACCCGCCCAGATCTGCACCCGCGTGGTGGTGGCAGGGACCAAGCAGCTCCTAGAGTGCTGTCGTTTCCAGGTCCAGGCCTCATCCTGGGTGTTGTGGACTCCTCCGGGACTGTCACAACCTCCACAGTAACAGCCTCGGCCATCTCATGTTATTTTAGAGAGCTCCACTCTTATACCACATGGAGGAAAAAGCCAACACTGAGTCTAGCCAATGTCAACATGGGTGCAGGAGACCCATGTGAAGCTAAGGCCACAGTCCACGATGGAGATGGACTGAATCAAGTGTAAGATAATGTAGCTGGAGATATGAAGGTATGTGGTCCTGGGGTAATTAAGAATTTCTCTTTTCAAAAGATGGAGTGGTTCATGTTGACAGCTGAGTGGACTCTTTCCCCTACCCACCCAACAGTACTTCTGCACCTTTCCTAGGAACAGAACCCTATTTCTGTACCAGGGCAGAGATTCCTTGATACCACGAGGGGAGGCCCTTCCCCCAGTTCCAGGACAGTAAACCCATTCCCCTTTGCTAGGAAATGGGGTAAGCATGGGATTCATTCTGACTAATGACATGTACAGGGACGTCTTCCTTCTCAGGACAAAAAGCATCATTAGGAGAAATGTTTTGGCCTTCCTTGTCCCTTCTTTCTTGTCTGGGGGATGTTTGTGTGAGTACATGATGCCTGAGTGTGGCAGCCATCTTGCTATCATGAGGAAAAGCCATGGAGATAAAAAAACAGTTCTCTGAGGATGCAAGTCCTGGAAGGAAAGAAAGAGCCTGGCTTGTGAGGCATCATTGAGCAGCTGACCCAGCCGTCAGTGAGCAGCTACCTCTGGGCTTCCTTTTGTGAGAGAAAACGCAAACCCATATGTGTAAATCACAGTAAAAAGTTTTCCTTTTTTAGTTTTAACTTTATTTATTTCCTCTTTTGGTGTAGTTAATTTATTCACATGGCTCAAAATTCAGAAAGTATCAAAGAGTAAACAGTGAAATGTCCCTCTTTCTCTCCTGTCCCTCAACCACCAAAGTCCCCTCCCTGGAAAGGACCAATGTTATTGTTATTGTTATTGATTTATGCATATTCAAGCAAATATATACATGTATATAACTTCCTCTTTTTTTCCCACAAATGGTAGCATATTCTTTGTGTATTTTTCCCTTTGCCTTTTTCATTTATCAAAATAGCTTGGCCATAATTTCATATTGGTATCAAAACATTCTCCTTGATTTTTATATCTGCATAGTATCCCATTGTATGAGATCCCAATGTCTGCACCATTTAACTAGACCCCTTTAAGGATTTTTAACTAATTTCCAGTTTTTACTATTAAAAACAATTCTGCAATAACCTACCTCATTTTGCACATGTGGAAGTATTGCTGTCAAAAATTTGCTAGAAATAAAATTGGGGGTCAAAAGATACATATATTTTATTTTGATAAATATTGCCAAATTGCCCTCCATAGTAATTGAACATCAGCAGTTTAAACTGCCATTTTCATGCAGAAACACCAACCTTGATGTGCTCTCAAACATTTTAATCTTTGCCAATCTGAAAGGTGAAAAGTGGTATCTCACTACCACTCAGTAATTTTTATTTGCATTTTTTATTGTGAGTGAAATTTTTCATTTCATTGTGACGGAACATTTTCATATGTTAGTCATTTGTAGTGTCTTTTCCACTAACTGTTCATTTCTCTTACCATTTTTCTACTGGATAATTATGAAATGTTATCTTGTCATTCCCCCAAATCATCTATTGAACAATGATTTTTCTTTTCTTCACTGATTTAAAACACTACCATTATCATGAACTAAATTTGTGTATGAATTTGAATTTACTTCTGGGTTTTCAAGTCTCTTTCTTTGATCTGTCTTTTTAATTTGCTAGCACCACAGTCTTCTAATTATTTTAGCTTTATATGTTAGTATCTACTGGGACTCCTCTTAATCTTCTTTTTCAAAGTTGTCCCAGCCATATTTTCTTATTTCTTTTTCCACATGAACTTGAAGATCTGCTTATCTAGCATTCAAAAAACAAAAACAAAAAACTCCTTTTGGTATTTTTGTTGAGATTGCACCAAATTTATAGATTAGTTAGGAAGAACTAACGTCTTCTTGGTGCTAGTCTTCCTTTCAAGAATATGATATACCATTCTGTTTTTTGATTCCTTTTCTGTCTCTCAGTAGTATTTTAATGTTTAATTTTTTTTAATATAGATCTTGAGGATTAAGTTCATTCCTAGGTGTTTCATCTTTGTAAGGGCCATAGAAATGGAATTTATTTTTATTTTGTTTTTTTTTCACCCAGCCACCTACTGAATTTTCTTGTCATCTTTAATACTTTTTCAGTTGATTTTCTTAAATTATCAGCTATAAGTAATGTGAAATTAATCTCTACTGTCTAATTTTTGTACTTCTAATATATTTTAATTCTGTGTAAATGCATTGCCTTGTACTTTAGTTATGTATTTATTTTTGGCTGCATTGGCTCTTCATTGCTGAGCAGGGGCTACTCTTCGTTATGGTGCGCAGGCTTTTCATTGCAGTGGCTTCTCTTGTTGTGGAGCACAGGCTCTAGGCGCGTGGGCTTCAATAGTTGCAGCACATGGGCTCAGTAGTTGTGGCTTGCGGGCTCTAGAGTGCAGGATCGGTAGTTCTGGTGCATGGGCTTAGTTGCTCCGAAGCATGTGGGGTCTTCCGGGACCAGGGATCGAAGCCATGTCCCTTGCATTGGCAGGCGGATTCTTAACCACTGTGCCACCAGGGAAGTCCCTGGACATCACTGTCTTGATCCTGATTTTAATGGAAATGCTTGCAGTATCTTCCTATTAAGCAGGAGTTGAAGTAGATATATTTATTCTGTTATGCCAAGGAAATATCCATCTCTTACCATGTCACTGAGTTTTTAATTAACAGTGGATACTGAGTTTTAATGAGACGGACACAAATGTCCTTTGAGCATCTACAGAGATGATTACACTTTTTTCCTTAAATCTATCAATATGATGAATTACATAAATAAGCTTCCTAATACTAAACTATCTTTACCTTTCTGGAATAAACCACACTTGATCTTGAAGTATTCTTTTAATATAATTCTGGGATTCTGTTTACTAATATTTTCTTTTATATTTTCATAAGTGAGCTTAGTCTACATTATCGGTCTCATAGCTGAAAGAATTTCTTTTTATTTCTGGTTTAATTAATTAATTTTTTGTTGTTGTTGGGGTGTAGTTGCTTTACAATGTTGTGCTAGTTTCTGCTACAGCAAAGTGAATCAGCTATATATATGCACATATCCCCTCTTTTTTGCATTTCCTTCCCATTTAGGTCACCACAGAGCGCTGAGTAGAGTTCCTTGTACTATACAGCAGGTTCTCATCAGTTATCTATTTTATATATAATAGTGTATATATGGCAATCCCAATCTCCCAATTCATCCCACCCCTCGTCTTTCCCCTTGGTCTTTATTTCTGCTTTGCAAATAGGTTCATCTGTACTATTTTTCTAGATTCCACACATATGCATTAATATACGATATTTTTCTCTTTCTGACTGATTTCACTCTGTATGACAGACTCTAAGTCCATCCTGAAGGCATTTCTGATGTAATAATCCATCCTAAAGGAATTATACTTTAGAGTTAATTTAGTTTAATATCTAGGACTGACACCTTCTCACCCTCCCCAGCCTGTTATTAACTCATCCCCCGTTACGCTTCTCAGCACAGAGTCACATGGTTCTATGTTAAGAGATCTTCTTCCAGCCATCTGTTCATTTCTATGTACTTATCATGAAAAGAGTTACTTGTCCCAAGTAGCATACATCTGAGGTCCTCAAATCACAAAGTGACCCTCAAAACCCCTGTTCGATAAAGTGGCTTATTCAGTCAAATAGGATGGTTTATTCAGAAGCCATTTCAGAGCAACAAGACCCCAAAAGGCAATCATACTTGAGGCCAAAAAGCTTCCCTTTGGGGTTCATAAAGGTCTATCCGCGTTGTCCGATAGAACTTTCTGTTATGATAAAAAGTATTATCTGAATCAAGAATAAACAAATGGGACCTCATGAAACTTAAAAGCTTTTGCACAGCGAAGGAAACCATAAACAAGACTAAAAGGCAACCCTCAGAATGGGAAAAAATAATTGCCTATGAAACAACAGACAAAGGATTAACCTCCAAAATATACAAGCAGCTCATGAAGCTTAATACCAAGAAAGCAAATAACCCAATCCACAAATGGGCAGAAGACCTAAACAGACATTTCTCCAAAGAAGACATACAGATGGCCAACAAACACATGAAAAGATGCTCAACATCACTCATCATCAGAGAAATGCAAGTCAGAGCCACAATGAGGTATCACCTCACACCGATCAGAATGGCCATCATCACAAAATCTGGAAACAACAAATGTTGGAGAGGGTGTGGAGAAAAGGGAACTCTCCTGCACTGTTGGTGGGACTGTAAGTTGGTACAGCCACTATGGAAAACAATTTGGAGGTTCCTTAAAAAACTACAAATAGAACTACCATATGATCCAGTAATCCCACTCCTGGGCATATACCCAAAGAAAACCATAATCCCAAAAGAAACTTGTACCATAATGTTTATTGCAGCACTCTTTACAATAGCCAGGACATGGAAGCAACCTAAATGCCCATCAACAAATGAATGGATACAGAAGATGTGGCATATATATACAATGGAATATTACTCAGCTATAAAAAGGGATGAGATGGAGCTATATGTAATGAGGTGGATAGAACTACAATCTGTCATACAGAGTGAAGTAAGTCAGAAAGAGAAAGACAAATATTGTATGCTAACTCACATATACGGAATCTAAAAATGGTACTGATGAACTCAGTGACAAGAACAGGGAAGCAGATACAGAGAATGGACTGGAGAACTCGAGGTATGGGAGGGGGCGGGGGGTGAAGGGGAAACTGAGAAGAAGCGAGAGAGTAGCACAGACATATATATACTACCAACTGTAAAATAGTCAGTGGGAAGTTGTTGTATAACAAAGGGAGTCCAACTCGAGGATGGAAGATGCCTTAGAGGACTGGGGCAGGGAGGGTGGGGGGGAATCGAGGGGGGGGCGTCAAGGAAGGGAGGGAATATGGGGATATGTGTATAAAAACAGTTGATTGAACCTGGTGTACCCCCAAAAAATAAAATAAAATAATAAAAAAAAAAAAAAAAAAAAAAACTACAAATAGAACTTCCATATGATCCAGTAATCCCAATCCTGGGCATATACCCAAAGAAAACCATAATCCCAAAAGAAACTTGTACCATAATGTTTATTGCAGCACTATTTACAATAGCCAGGACATGGAAGCAACCTAAATGCCCATTGCCCATCCAACAGATGAATGGATAAAGAAGATGTGGCATATATACACAATGGAATATTACTCAGCTATAAAAAGGGTTGAGATGGAGCTATATGTAATAAGGTGGATAGACCTACAGTCTGTCATACAGAGTGAAGTAAGTCAGAAAGAGAAGGACAAATATTGTATGCTAACTCACATATACGGAATCTAAAAATGGTACTGATGAACTCAATGACAAGAACAAGGACGCAGATACAGAGAATGGACCGGAGAACTCGAGGTATGGGAGGGGCGGGGGGTGAAGGGGAAACTGAGACGAAGCGAGAGAGTAGCACAGACATATATATACTACCAACTGTAAAATAGATAGTCAGTGGGAAGTTGTTGTATAACAAAGGGAGTCCAACTCGAGGATGGAAGATGCCTTAGAGGACTGGGGCGGGGAGGGTGGGGGGGGACTCGAGGTGGGGGGGAGTCAAGGAAGGGAGGACATACGGGGATATGTGTATAAAAACAGATGATTGAACTTGGTGTACCCCCAAAAAAAATAATAAAAAAAATTTAAAAAAAAAATTAAAAAAAAAAAAAGTATTATCTGTGTTGTCCAACGTGGTAGCCACCAGCACACATGGCTGATGAACACTTGATATGTGATTAGTGTGAAGGAACTGAAATTTTACTTCAATTTAATTTCATATTTAAATAGCTACATGTAGCTAGTGGCTACTGTTCCGGACAGCATGACTCTAAGTGGTCTGTGGAGAAACCTGATTCAAGGAGCTTGTGGTTGCCAACAGCTGGGAAAGCATCTGTGATTGTAGAAAGAGCTGGAGTGTGGAGGTATTCATTCATTAAATTTCAAATATTTACTCACTGAGCGCCTACTATGTGCTAAGCACTGTTCTAGGTATCGAAGATCCAGAGCTAAAAGGACAGAGTTCTGGGGGATAGTGTGTGGAATAGTGTATCCTCTAGAGCAGGAGTTCACCCCTCTCCACTCTTTGATCAAAGAATAAAGATTTTCTGCTGAACCAAAAAAAAAAAAAAAGACAAAGTTCTTCTCACATGAGATGAGGCAGATAATGAAGATAAATAAGGAACAATAAGTATCAAAATGAAATACAGAAAGTGACAGTCACCCTATAGCTACTTGAGACTGAGTGGTCATGCAAGTCCTTCCTGAGGAAGTGACATCAGAGCTGAAGACCAAGAGGAAGGATGTTCCAGACAGAGGGAACAGCTGGTGCAAAGGCCCTTGGCCCTTGGGATAGTAGAGGAATTAGGCATCTGTAAGTCTAGGCTAAAATCTGGTGGGTAAAGGCGAAAGTGGCTCCAGATGGAGTCAGGAGGTCAGACCACAGAGGACTTCATAAGCCAAGGTGTGGATTTGGTTATATTCTAAGTGCAGTGAAGCCACTGGAAGGTTTTAAACAAGGGAGAGGCACAATCTCTTTTCATGTTAGAAAGATCAATCTGGGGACTTCCCTGGTGGTCCAGTGGTAAAGAATCCGTCCTACAACGCAGGGGACATGGGTTTGGTCCCTGGTTGTGTTACAGGGAAGAGCTAAATCGGACTTCATGTCAGATCTGTTTGTTTTACATTAACCTTTGTATTCTATTGCTTTTGTTACAAGTATAGAATGTTACTTTATAGCCTGAAATGTGCAGGATAGCCTATTCTCAAACCTCTGACCTACAAAGTTGCAGAACAGAGAATATTTGCCTTGTTGGAGGTTTACAGGAACATCGTGACCTGACCTAGGTGGACAGCTGCAAGAACAAAAGATTCTGGCACCAGGAAGTCTACAATAACCAATAACACTCCTTCCCCTTTTAGTATAACAGAAGCCTGAATTCTAACTCAGGCAAGATGGGTTTTTTTGACAGACACGAGTCTGCCATCTTCTTGGTCTGCTGGCTTTCCACATAAAGTCACATTCCTTGCCTCAGCACCTCCTCTCCAATTCATTGGCCTGTCGTGCGGCGAGCAGAGAGAGCTTGGGCACAGTAGCAGTTGGGGACCTAAGATCCCACATGCCGAGGGGCAGCTGAGTCCGCGCACCGCTGCTGGAGAGAAGCCCTTGGGCTGCAGCAAAGAGCCTACACGCCGCAACTAAGATCCGACGCAGGCAAAACAAACAAATCAATCTGGCCGCTATATGGATAATAGAAAATGGTGGATTATTATCTATAATAATCCAGTGGAGAGTGAATAAAGAATGGGAACAGAGAGACCAGGTAGGAGGCTATTACAATGTGGAGCTGGAGAAAGGGAGATGGTTTGGGGGATGTATCTTGGGCTTGGGTCCTGTTCATATTCTGTGACCTTGAGCACTCATTTGTTGAACTAATTGAAGCCTCACTTTCAAAATTAGCATTCGGTAAATATTAGAGTATTTACTACGTACTAGACATCTAAAGATACAACAAGAAACAAGACAAACCTGCCACCTAATCTTCTGAAGCTTGAAAAATAATTACAGTGAAATATGCACTATAAAGGAGAAACACAACCTATAATCAGAGACCCAATCTAGGCTTGAAGATCAGGAAATGCTTCCCTGAGGACATTTAAGATGTGACCCAAAGAATAATCAAGATTGGCTAAGTGAAGAGAGGAGGGGAAGAAGAGCTCTCATGGTAGAGGGAACGGTATGTGCAAACAATTTGGAAGAATAGTTTGGCTGGAGCTTAGGAATAGAAAGATGAAGCTGGAGATGTAGGTAGGAAGCAGATAATTCAGACATAAACTACAGTAAGTGTTTGGGGCTTTACCCTAAGAACAGTAGGAAACCACTTAAGTTTTTTTCCCATTGTAGTTTGTATTCTTTTATTTCACATTTATTTAAGTCATAACATACAGTAAAGTGTATAAGGTGTGCTAATCTTAAGCGGACAATCTGAGGAATTGTCAGCTATGTATATACCCATGATGCCATTCCAGATGATATAGGATGTTTTCAGTATCCTAGAAGAAGACTTCATGCCCCTCCCCACTCGAATCCTTACTGCCTGGGACTCAGTTCATTGATATGTTCTGGGAGATATATGTGATATCACATGATATCTCCCAGAGATATCCACTATGTGACTTATGGCTTATCCCCATCAATTAGTTTTGCCTGTACTTGAGCTACATATGAATGGACTCATATAGTATTAACCATTTGTATCTAGCTTCTGTTGATCAATGTCATATTTTCGAGATGTATCCTTATTGTTGCTAGTATCAGTAGTTTGTTTTCTTTTTTTAACTTCACTGTATAGTGTTCCACTGTGTGAATATACCTAAATTTATTTATCCACGCTCCTGGTTTTTTCCAATTTAAGGGTTGTTTCAAGTTTTCAGCAAATATGGATAAAGTTACTACAAACATTCTTGTATATGTCCTTTTATAGACATATGTTCTCATTTCTCTTGAGTATATACCTGGAAGTCAAATTGCTAAATCATCAGGTTGAAATATGTATAGTTATAGTAAATACTGTTGAAACATTTCTAAAATGATGGAAGGAATTTACAATCCCACCTGCAACGCAAGAGTCCCATTGCTTCACATATTCACCAAAACATGGTACTGTCCATCGGCCTAATATCAGCTACTTTCTTGGGTGTATTCCTCACTGTGGGGTCTCTTTTCTTAATAAGTTGTTTACTTTGGAATAATTTTAGAATTACAGAGAAGTTGCAAAGAGAGTATCAAGAGTTTTGGTATATCTTTTACCCAGCTTCCCTTATTTTAATATCTTACATAACCAAGATACATGAGTCACAACTAAGACATTAACATTGTTGAAATACAAATTAACTAAACCACAGACGTTACTCGAATTTCACCAGTTTTTCCCCTAATGTCCTCTATCCGTTCCAGGATTTGAAGCAGGATACCAATTGTATTCAATGGCTATGACTGTTTAGTCTTTTCTCATTTGTGACAGTTTCCTTATTTTTATGACTTTGGCAGTTTTGAAGAGCACTAATATGTTATAGAATGTCCTTCTATTTGGGTTTGCCTGATGTTTTCTCATGATTAAAAACTGCCAAATTGTCTTTGACCGTGACTCTATCACCCGCATTTTCACCAGCAATGAGTTCCTGTTGCTCCATAGCATTTGCTGGTGCTGGTGGTGCTGGTGGTGGTGATGGTGGTTTTAGCAATTCTAACAGGTAAACTGTTGGTACCTCATGGTGATATTAATTTGCTTTTCTCTAACAACGAATGATGTTGACCATCTTTCACATGCTTATTCATGTGTATATCTGGATATATTCATATATGTAATCAGATATAATCAGATATATTCATCCATATATAGCTGAAGTGTCTTTTTAGATCTTTTGCCCATTTTTAAACTAAGCTTTTTTTTTTTATTCAATTTTAAGAATGCTTTACGTGTTCTGGGTACAAGTCCTTTATCAGCTGTGTGATTTGCAAATATCTTCTCCTAGCCTGCAGTTTGTCTACTCATTCTTTCAATATATCTGTCACAGAGCAAAAGTTTTAAATTTTGATAAGGTTCATTTCATCGATTTTTTTCTTTTATGGATCGTGTTTTTGATGTTGTATCTGAAAACTCACCACCAACCCCAAAGTCGCACAAATTCAGATTTTCTCCTGGGTTTTCTTCTAGAGGTTTTACAGTTTTACTTTTTAAATTTATGCTCATGAGCCACTTTTTTTGTGTGTAAAAAATGAGGTATGTGTTGAAGTTTTTTGTTTTTGCATATAAATGTCCAATTATTCCAGCACCATTTGTTGAAAAGACTGTTCTTTCTCCATTGAATTACCTTTGTCAAAAGTCAGTTGATAATATTTGTGTGGGTTTATTTCTGGACTCTCACATTGGCTTCTGTATCTATCCTTTTGCTAACACCATAGTCTTGGTTTCTGTAGCTTCCTAAGTCTTGAAATTGGGTGATGTAATTTCTCCAACTATTGTTCTTTTTTTAGTTCCTTTCAGTTCCTTTCTTTTCCACATATGTTTTAGAATACACTTGCCAATTTCTATTTAAAAAAAAAAAACCTGCGGGTGATTTTTTAGTGAGGATGCAATGAGTCTGTGAATCAAAGTGGAGAGAATTGACATCTTTACAATATTGAATTTTCCAATCCATGGACACAGTGTATCTCTCCATTTATTTATATCTTTGTTGATTTCTTTTATCAGTGTTTTGTAATTTTCAGCATACAGATCCTGCGTATAGCTTTTGTATGCAGGATCTGTACTTCATGAGGAGGGGAGGCTATCATAAATTATATTTTTAAAACTTCAAGTTCTAATTGTCTGTTGCTGATATATGGAAATATGATGGACTTTTGTATTTTGGCCTTGTATCTTACAACGCATTAAGCACACTTCTTAGTCCCAGGAACCTTTTTGTAGATTCTTCAGGATTTTTATGTAGACAGTCATGACATCTTCAAACAAAGACAATTTTATTTCTTCCCTTCCAATCTGTATGCCTTTTATTTATTTTCTTGCCTTATTACACTGGCTAGGTAGGACTGCCAGTGTAGTATTGAATAGGAGTTCTGGCAATGGAATCCTTACAGCAAAATGATCATATCTGTCAGAGCATTCACATTTGGTGCAGCACTTATAGAACAAATTATGTGTTCTTTTAGACTTATAGAATAGCTACTAACTATACTACAGGGTTTGTTTGTTTGTTTTTTATTGGCTACGTTGGGTCTTCATTGTTGCACACGGGCTTTCTCTAGTTGCAGCAAGCAGGGGCTACTCTTCATTGTGGTGTGCAGGCTCCTTATTGCAGTGGCTTCTCTTGTTGCAGAGCACGGGCTCTAGGCGTGTGGGCTTCAGTAGTTGTGGCACATGGGCTCAATAGTTGTGGCTCACGGGCTCTAGAATGCAGGCTCAATAGTTGTGGCGCGTGGGTTTAGTTGCTCTGCAGCATGTGGGATCTTCCTGGAGCAAGGCTCGAACCGGTGTCCCTTGCATTGGCAGGTGGATTCTTAACCACTGCGCCACCTAGTATGTCCCCAGGATATGTTTTATTTTTACCTAATCTGGGGTGAGACAAGCCTCCAAAGAATTTCCATAAGTTTGTAGGGCCACAAGATTCCTATGGGTGTGGCCTTTGAGCCTCCACAACCAGGATGGAGGGGCACAGCTCCATGGCCATTTTAACCTCCATCTGTAATCAAATAGTCAAGAGACTCTGTTGGGCCAGGGTACAGGCCCTTTCCTGGTTGCTGGGTCCCAGCATTATCTAGTAGTATTTGTTGAGTCTGCCTGACCCACTTTGCTAATGCCTCATTATTTTTCCAGGCTGACTCACATCATTTGCCTTCTTCCTGAGAACTCCCTCCACCCTGCCTAGTCTAATTAATAAATCTTTTGCTCTGAATGACACTCTTCATTAAAAGCAAACTCCATTTGTCCCAGGATACCTCGACCAGCACCTGTGTCCCCTAAGGCCCTTTTCTGTCTTGTGGGCCAGTGTTGTTTAGTGCACTGTGCATGTTGTTGCCATTGAGTACTAAGTGCCCCTGTACAGTTACGATACGTGTTTTGCATCCAAAAATGTTGGGTCCACCATACTGGGGTTAGATGAGTGGTACCTAGGTGTAATTTAGTCTGAGTGTGCCCCAGGGCCTCTCACAGCCTCCCTTGTCTCAGGATGGGGCTGACCTCCAGGAACTTGAGTCCACCACGTGATACCCACCCATTTAATTCCATCCAGAACTCATTGTTTTCCCCTATTTTGCTTAATAGGTTTCCATCCACAGAAACAAGGTTGATGTGTATTTTTGCACAGCACCCAATGGCAGTGGCACATTGGGCATCCTGCCATTGTATCTTGTCAGTTGTAATCAGGGACCTTTTTAAGAATTTGATCATCAAGATTTATAGTTACACAGCCATCAGTCTGTTGGGAGCCATACACCACCTGGTTTGGAGTCCCAATAAGAAGCAGTTCTCAGAAATTGCTTCCCAAGTGATATCCTTTGTAATAGATGTAGCCTGAAAAATAGGAGTTCAAAGGCACTGGCCACCACTACATTCCATCTGGTCATTGACAGTTGGTCTGGTTCACCATCATATCATATGAGCAAAATGTCTCCCAGAGCACCGCCCATGCAGGTTTGCAGGCTGTCATTTGATCTTGTCAGTGTCCACCTAAACAAAGGAGGTAAACTGAGGCAAGCTCCAATGACCAGAAATTGAGTTTATTCCGCAATAGCAGAGGAATTGCAATTTGGGAAACACAAGCTCTAGCAAGCTACAGGTTGAGGGTTGGGGGTGGGTGGGATTTATAGGCAAGGAGGGCAAAGAGGGGGATGTCCAGCCAGGGTCCCAGCAGTGAGTTCATTGGCTGGAAGATGGGGAGAGATTCTTGGTGGGTTTTCATCGGTCAAGAGGTAAGTCTGTAAGTCAGGCATTTGATGGAAGTCAGTCTTCCGGTTCTTACGTTCCATTCTCCTGAGAGCACATACGTGAGAGTCTGCATTTCCTACCCCCAGGTTCCATTTTAGATTGAAATTCGAAATTGATTCTAGATTGAAATTGTGTACTGGTTTGATAAGATTTGAAATCTACTTGTTTATGATGTCAGCGAAGTTGTTTTAATCCACTTATTCATGACAGAGGGAAAAAAAGAGTTGTTTTTAGAAGTACAGTTGTTTTGATGTAAGAATGAAGTATATTGTGTGTCACCATCTCATCTGTTGTCTCTGATAAGCAGGCAGAGCTCAGCTGCTGAGGGGCCCCGCTGGGGGCTAATCGATAAGAACACATGGAGAAGCAGCTGTGGCAGGGAGAACATCTAGACTGTAAATACTGAGAGTTTGTGAAGAATATCCAGAGTTCGGTCTGGGAAAAAAGCTACCCTTTGCTGATCCAGCTCTGTGACAATTTTGAGACACTTGCACCTGCCCTGGCCAGGCCGCTCTTGGTGGGCAGTGGTGATAAACCCACGGGAGTCTCAGGAAGAGAGGAGACATCTGTTCCTGCCTCTATGACGCACTCCTCGTAGGCAGTGTTGCAAGCAGAGCAGCGGTCCCTGGAGTGATAACCCTTGGTCACTGAGTGATAACACTCAGTCCCTGGAGTGATAACCCTCGGAGCAGCCCAGCCTGCCCCCAACACTGGTACTTTCGTTCCCTAGCAACATGCTTTACAATGAGGACTTTCACTTTTTGCACTGGCAGCTGCAAGTCAGCTCTTCGTTGGTCAAGTGTCTCTCCAGAGTACGAACCTGTATAAAAATAAAACTTGAACTAACTTTGGATTTTATTCATTTCATCTCCCCCTGTCTTGGAAAAACTAGTGTAATCAATCTATCATCTGTTTGGAGTATGTAAGTTTATTGGCTTATTAAGAGACATTATCCTGTACGCTATTGTTACCAAGTCCAAGTTCGATCTGCTCGCCGCAAAGCAGGCCAATGAATCAGAGATGAGGTGTTGAGGCAAGAAACACGACTTTTTCGGAAAAGACAGCAGACCAAGAACATGGCAGACTCGTGTCTGCCAAAAAACCATCTTGCCTGAGTTAGACTTCAGGCTTCTTTTTACTAAAAAGGGAAGGGGGTGTTGTTGGTTATTGCAGACTTCCTGGTGCCAGGATCCTTTGTTCTTGCAGCTGTCCACGAAGGTCAAGTCACTGATGTTCCTGTAAACCTCCAACAAGGCAAATGTTATTCTTTATTCTGCAACTTCAATGAATGGAAAAGTGTTATACCTTTAAAGGTCAGAGGTTCAAGAATGGGCTATCCCGTATATTTCAGGCTATAAAGTGACATTCTAAACTTGTAGCAAAAGCAATAGAATACGAAGGTTAATGTAAAACAAACAGATCTAACATGGAGTCCGATTTAGCTCTCCCCTGTAACACTATTGGCTTGTGAAATTGCTATGATTCCTGCAGTGAACCTGTGTGAAACTATTGGCAGAGACAGTCTCTGTCTCCGAGCATAATTTGCCATCCCCCAAACAAAGCAGATCACTCCCATCATTCATAAGGGGAGGGTGACTCAGGTACAGAACTAGTGGGCTCTTCCCACCACTAGACAACACAGCAGCATTCACTGCTCCCTATCAGGCCCTTAGGAATTCTGGCATAAAGGTTTAAAGGTATAGTTATAGTTTCTGGCTTAGGGATCATCCCCATTTCCAGCACTCACCGTTGCATCCCTGGCCCTGGGACCGCTGCGGCAGGCAAGATGAAAGAAAGTCGTGGTGGGACTTCCCTGGTGGTCCAGTGGGTAAGACTCCACGCTCCCAGTGCAAGGGGCCTGTGTTCCATCCCTGATCGGGAAAGTAGATCCCACATGCCGCAACTAAGAGCCCTCATGCCAGACTTCCCTGGTGGCACAGTGGTTAAGAATCTGCCTGCCAGTGCAGGAAACATGGGTTCAAGCCCTGATCCAGGAAGATTCCACATGCCATGGAGCAGCTAAGCCCGTGCACCACAACTACTGAGCCTGTGCTCTAGAGCCTGTGAGCCACAACTACTGAGCCTGCGTGCCACATTACTGAAGCCCGCACGCCTAGAGCCCATGCTCTGCAACAAGAGAAGTCACTGCACTGAGAAGCCTGTGCACGGCAACAAAGAGTAGCCCCCGCTTGCTGCAACTAAAGAAAGCCTGTGTGCAGCGACAAAGACCCAACACAGCCAAAAATTAAATATAAATAAATAATTTGTTTAAAGATAATAAAATAAATTTAATTTAAAAAAAGAGCCTGCATGCCACAACTAAAGATCCTGCATGCCGCAACTAAGAGCCCATGCAGTCAAAATAAATAATTTTTTTTTAATCATGGTGATATGGAGAAGAGACCATTTATAGCCCCCCGGGACTACCAGCCTTGGTCCAATGTCATCCGCTTGCCAGCTCTGTGCGGGGCTTCCCTGGGGAATCTTCCTTGAGCCATCTCTGTGGTCTGCAGTCTGTCTCTCTTGTTGACAGAGAGGACAGTTGCTGTTGGGAATGTGAAGAGGACTCTGTCTGGATCCAGCCCACCCTGCATTGCTGCAACAAACACATGTCCACTCATTTCATGGACGCAGGTGGCCACCTCAAGGGAGTGCATCAGTGCAAGAGTCCACTTGGCCATTCCAATCACCTTCTGAATCTGGAAGGGGTTCTTCTGATGGGCATTTCCAGAGTGATATCCACATGGCCGTGCCGCATACAGGCACCCCCATGTTGGTCCAGTCTTCCATTGCCCGTTTACCTTGACCATATGGTCAAGCCATTGGCTACAGCCCATGAGTCTGTAAAAAGCCAGACATAGGGGCTTTTTACCATTGTTCAATTCTTTCATCACTGCTAGAAAACAGCATGCAATTCAGCCCAATGAGAGATGACCTTCTCTCAGTCTTTCTATCCAGCAGTCTTAATGCAGCTTTCCCAACAGGATACTCCATTTGTCTTGGAACTACCATCAACATCAATTTTCATCCCAACTTTCACCTTAATTCCATCAACCATGGCATCTGCATATCCTCCTAATCAAATCTTAGCCTTGTTATGACTTCACCAACAGGTTTTGAAACCACAGTGCATTGGGCTCTCCTGTCAAGGAGTCCCAGAAAAGCCTCCTCCCCCAACCCCAGCCATTTTATCCACTCATTTGCATATGGCCTTGAGTCCCCAGTTGGGGGGGGTGGGGCCAAGAAGACTCTGGCCCCTCCATCAGTCTTTACTTTGATTAAGCTAACGACTGCCCCACACAATTCTCAACATAATCTTCGCCTTCTGACTTTCAAAACTCCTACAAAATGGGGGAAATGGAACAAACTAATTTGGGGCCTTTTAATGTTGGGGGACCAGCAGGAGATACCTTTGGTCCGTCCAACCTTCAGTAGAGTTTATCAACAGCTGTTTCAACACCATCCTAAGTCCACCATCATTCACCTGGTTTCTCAATAACCATCTAAAGACTTCCACCATAATGGGACTGCCCTGGCTGCTCCCCTCTGTCTCACCCCATTTTCTTGTTAATTACTTTAATGGTCTCGGTGTCAGTAAGAATCACACAAGGACGCTGAGACAGCAAATCTGATAGGGCTTCTGGGATTGTTGTCCACTTTTGCAGCAGGAAGGTTATATAAGGTATGTGTCTAAAGGGGCCCCTTTAATCACAGCATTTCCGATGACCTGGGCAACGAGCAAGTTCATCAGGTGAATAACCTGGTCATCATAAAGCCAGTCCCACAGGGCTTGCACATGAAGCATATAAGCCGCTTCATCTGGGGTGTTCCACTTGGTGTTTATAGGAGGAGTGGGTAGTCCCTCCTCTCAGGATAATCACACTTTCATCCAGCCCTCTGTGATTATTCAACAGTGGTCCTGTGTCAACCCAAACACACTCTTCCACTCTGCAGCATCAAAACCAAAGACACAGCCCCCAGATTAGGTATTCTCACAATCCATCTCAGTAAAGGTTCTTCAGGAAACTGACGATACCAGTCTACAAAATGAGACAGCTCCTTCTCATTATACTCCCTGGTTTCAGCAGCTTCTTGATTTTGTTCTTCCCGCATGTAGACTACCTTCTCAATAAGCAGAGGCCTTAGGTACTTTCTGTTGTCCTGGCATAACTTTTCCCTTGGGAGCAGCTTTGAGGCTGGTGCCCAAAGCTCAGACTGACCTCAAGCTGAGCTTGGTCCACAGCATTCTCTTCTACTTTCATTTTCCGTATGTCAGCTAACCATAACCAGGGAACTGTGTGTTTAGCATGCTTCGGACTATTTTGCATTTGCTTCTGATTATTTTGCATTTCCATGTGTATCCAATAAGCCAGCTCCTCAGGAATCGAGTCAGCCAACTCCTCGGGAATCGAGTCCACCACCATTTCTAAATCCCACTGGTAACTTGTCACAGCACAGCGGCAGCTTCAGACTGTGCGTGACTGGATGGCCATGAGGGATCAAAGGTTCCTCATCCTCCGCCCGTTCATACTTTCTCTTTCCCAAACCACAAGTTTCCATGAGCGGAGGCTCTTTTAGCAAATTCCACTTCTTTGGCAGCGATTCATAGGATCTGTTTCTATTCAAAACACTTCTGATACCAAATGTGTCGGTTTTCCACAGCAAGATACCCTCCGGTTCTCTGCAGATACCTACTGGGTATGCTACAATTTAGTTCAATTTTGACACTAAGCACCCAGAGTTAGCAGGTTACCCACACTTCTGTCCAGCGTAGCTACAAATCAGGGGTTCCCAAGACCGCCTTTTCAGGTTCCATAATTTGCTATAACAACTTATAGAACTAAGAGAAACACTTTGCTTACTATTATAGGTTTATTATAAAGGATATTATAAAAGATAAAAATGAGCAGCCAGATAAAGAGACACATAGAACATGGAAGTGTCCAGAATACAGGAGCTACTGTCCCCACAGAGCTTAGGGAGCACCACCCTCCCTGCTCATAGATGTTTTCACCAACCCAGAAGCTCTCTGAACCCCGTAGTTTAGGGATTTTTATGGAGTTCTCATCATGTAAGCATGATCAATCCCCAGCCCCCTCCCTTTCCTGGAGAATGGGTGGGTAGAGCTGAAAGTTCCAAGCTGCTAATCATGGCTTAGTCTTTCGGGTGACCAGTTCCCACCCTGAAGTCACTCAGAAGCCCACCCAGAGTCACCTCATTAGAACAAATGACACTCCTATTACCTAAGAAATCCCAAGGGTTTTAAGAGCCCTGCCAGGAACCAGAGTCAAAGATCAAATTTAGAATAGAAGATGCTCCTAGCAGCCCTATCTCTCAGGAAATTACAAAGGGTTTTAGGAGCTCAGTGTCAGGAACTGGGGGCAGAGACCAAATACATATGTCTTATTATGTCACTGGAGTGAGAGAGGACATCCTGTCTTGTTCCTGATCTTTATTCAGTCTGTCACCATTAGGTTTGATGTTACCTGTGGGTTGTTCATAGATATTCTTTATTAGGTTAAGGAAGTTCCCCTCTAGTCCTAGTTTGCTGAAAGTTTTTATCATGAATGAATGTTAAATTTTGTCAAATAATTTTTCAACATCTACTGAGATGATTATATGGTTTTTCCTATTTGGTCTGTTGATGTGATATATTACATTGAATTGATTTTCAAATGTTTAACCAAATATGTTGTCCTTTTTACACGTTACTCAATTCATTGATACTTTGTTGAAGAATTCTGCATCAATGTTTATGAGGAATAGTGGTGTGTGTAATTTTTTTTCCTTGTAATTTCTTTGTCTGCTTTTGATATTATAGTAAAGCTAGTTTTATAAAATTGGCTAGGAAGTATTCCCTTTTCTAATCTCTGGGAAAGTCTGTGTAGAACTGGTATTATTTCTTTCTTAAGTTCTGGTATAATTTATCAGTGAAATAATCTCAGCCTGGAATCTCTATTTATTGGAAGGTTTTTAACTATGAACTTGATTTCTTTCAGGTTATCTTTTTCCCCTTGAGTGAGTTTTGGTAGTTGTCTTTCAAGGAATCAGTCCATTTCATCTAAGTTATCAAATTCATGACCATAAAGCTGTACCTGGTATTCCTTTGGGTAATTTCTATAGACTTATATTCAAGTTCACTAGTCCTTTCCTTTGCTGTATGGAGTCTACCGATGAGCCTGTCAAGGGCATTCTTCATTTCTGTTACTGTGTTTTTATTTCAAGTATTTCCATTCGATTCTTATGCTTTCCTCTGCTGAAATTACCCATCTTTTCTTGTATGTTGTCTACCTTTTCCATTAAAGCCTTTAACAAATTAATCATAGTTGTTTTAAATTCCACATCTGATATCATGTCTGAGTCTGGTTCTGATGATTCTTTGTCTCTTCAGATTGTGTCTTACCTTTCCTTGCTGTGTGCCTTGTGATTTTTTTGTTGGAATCTGGACATGCTGTATAGTACCATAGATTCTGATGTAAATATTTTTTATGCTTAGAGATGAGCATTTCTTTTCCTTCTGCCAGCCCTTTAAGTGTGAGGCGTTGCTGAAACAGGAGGGAAGGGGACAGGACAACCTTAAAAGAATGACATAGTCATTGAGGATACAACATAAACTGGGACATAGTCATTGAGGATATGACATAAACTGGTTAGAACCAACTAGGTCCAAGATGGTGGAAGATTCAACTTCCTGTAGACCTTGAGCCTCATTATACACTCACTATAATACATTAGCATAAGCTAAATGACCACCAACAGGTGCTGAGGCTGACAATAAAAGGCCAAAAAGTGGGCAATAGCCCAATTCCTGGAAATCCCCACCCCTTCCCCAAAAGAGTTGAAATAATCCTCCCACTCATTAGCCTATGAAATTACCTAGCCCATACAAACTAACCACCCTATATTTCAGGGTCACTCTCACCTTTTGAGATGGACCACATTCTGTCTGTGGAATGTGTATCTTTCTAAATAAATCCACTTCTTACCTATCACGTTGTCTCTCACTGAATTCTTTCTGCAATGAAACATAAAGAAACTGAGCTTCATTAAGTCCTGAGACCAGGTGTGTGATTTTAATTAAAAAACAGTGGGGGCTTCCCTGGTGGCGCAGTGGTTAGGAATCCGTCTGCATATGCAGGGGATGCAGGTTCAATCCCTGGGCCGGGATTATCCCACATGCCGTGGAGCAACTAAGCCCGTGCGCCACAACTACTGAGCCTGCACTCTAGAGCCCATGAGCCACAACCACTGAGCCTGTGTGCCACAGCTATTGAAGCCCACATGCCTAGAGCCCGTGGCTCCGCAACAACAGCCACCCCAATGAGAAGCCTGCGCACCGCAATGAAGAGTAGCCCCCGCTCACCACAGCTAGAGAAAGCCTGCATGCAGCAAAGAAGACCCAACGCAGCCAATTAATTAATTAATTAATTAAAAAAAAAAAAAAAGACAGAGGTTTCAAGTCCCGATCTGGGTTTTGGCTGGGTTCGAGTCCCAGCATGTGAGTTCCAGTCCCAATCCAAGTTGTGTGGTTTCATTTCCATTCACTTAGTCAGGAGTTGGACTGGGTTTAAAATTCGCTTTGTGATGGTCACCTCAAAGTACCAGGGTCTTCAAGTTCCTCTAGCGATGCCCTTGTTTGTATCTCCCCCCGACCTTGGCTTTGCATTTTTCTTTTGTGCTGTTCCTCAGAGAGAGTCTGTCTCTTGCAAACTATCCCAGATGTATCTCTGCTCATTTGACAGGATGCCTGTTCATGTGGTGGTGGGAAGTGGAGGATTCGTTTTCTCTGGTGTTATCGATAAGCCACAGTCTTAGGCGGGCCCTATGCACCTGGGTCTTGGGGCAGTGGCCTACATGAGTATTCCCTACACTTCTCCAGATGCACTGCTGGATCCAGCAGGTGTTCCTGTCCTCCCTCAAAGGTGGAGCTTCTTTTTTTCCCCTGATCCCCTCCCCCAGTTTCAGTGGGTTTCCATCATTGCCTTCGGCCTGGGGGTTTTGATGACCTTTCTCTTGCAGATTAAGTCTTGTCTGAGAAGAGTGGAATTTTAACAGTGATAGCCAGCAGCAGTGGGTGTGGGGGTGAACTTTCTCAGAACCCTCCCCCATTTTCTCTGCCTTCCTGCAGGTGACCAGTGGGGCTCCTGGAGGAAAAGCCTGAAAGAGAATGTAAACCCCTCTGGGTCTTCAGCTCCCAGCGCATCCACACTCTCTCAATAGCCAATACTGATGCCTTTATTAATTTGTTTAAAAATTCTAGTTTAATCCTCTTTCTCAGGGAAGCAAATCACAGGTGCTATTTCTCCGTGTAGGAGCCTGTCACCCTCTAGATTTCAGGTTGTTTGTTCTATGACCTCAGTTCTCTGATGAGATCAAGAAAACTCATGTGCAGTTTTTTTTTGGCTATTTTCTTATGCAGATGGGAGCAATATTCTTCCCAGCATTTCAGTTTGGATCAGAAGTCCACTAAAGAGTGTTAAGCAGAAGAATAAAATGATCAGATATGTAACTTTATTTATGTCCCTTTCAGTTTTATTGAAATATAACTGACATCCAGCACTGTATAAGTTTAAGGTGTACAGCATAGAGATGTGACTTACATGCATCATGAAATGATGACCACAGTAGTTTTAGTGAATATCCATCACCTCAGATACAAAATAAAAGAAATAGAAAAAAATGTTTTTCCTTGTGATGAGAACTTTTAGGATTTACTTTCTTAACAATTTTCATATATAACATAAGCAGTGTCAATTATATTTGTCATGTTGTACATTATATCCTTAGTACTTATTTATCTTACAGCTGGAAGTTTGTACCTTTTGGCTACCTTCATCCAATTCCCCCTCCTCTGGGAACCACAAATCTGATCTCTTTTCCTATGAGTTTGTTTGGTTTTTTTTCTGAAGTACAATTGACCTACAACACTATGTTAGTTCCTGGTACATAACATGGTGATTCGATATGTCTATACATTTCAAAATGATCACCACCAGATATGCAACTTTAAATGCTACTGTGACGACAGTGGGGAGAATGGATTTGGTGGTAGCAAGAGAGGAAGGGGGTGGCAGTGTTAGGAGGGGCCCATTGCTGTCATACTTAAAGGAGGTGAAGGTCACCGAGACAAGGCTTATGGCGTGAGGATGAAAAGAAGATGGGTTCTGGAGATACTTGGGGAGCAGAGTAAATAGAACTTGCTAACTGGTTGGATGTGGGAAGTAGGGGAGAGTCGGGGAGAAAAGGATGACTCCCAGACTTGTGGCCTGAGCCCTGAATGGATGGTGACATTTACTGAACTGGAACAATGTGAAGGGTTAAGACATTTGATTATATTAAAATGTAAAACTTCTGTCCTTTCACAGACACTATAAACAAAGGACAGACTAGCAGAAGGCATTTACAACTCTTACAACTGACAAAGAATTACTATCCAGAATGTCAAAAAAAAAAATCAATAAGAAAAAGACAAACAATCCGACAGAAAATAGGCAAAAGATATGAACTAGCCACTCACTCATGAAGAATGCCAAAAAAAATTTTTTTTGAAAAGATGCTCAGCCTCGTCAGTAGTCACGAAAATCCGTATTAAAAAATCAAGATACTATTTCACACATCAGAGCTAGCAAAAATTAAGAAATCTGATGAAACCAAGCATTGGCAAGGATTTGGAGCAACCAGAGCTCTCATGCATTGTTAATGGGAATATAAATGAATAAAATTCTTTTGGAGAGCAATTTGGCCATAACTTGCAAAACAGAAGATACATTTCCTTACATGTGATACACATTTCATTTCTAGGTGTATAATCTAGAGGAACTCTTGTTGTTCACATGCACAAAGAAACCTAGGTGAGGATATTGATTTTGGCATTGTTTTGCAGTAGTTGAAAAGGTGAAAGCCATATAAACAGAATGGATGTTTACATTGGAGCATATTTATACAATGTAATATAAAATACAATTGTGAAATATAGTAATATAGTAAATAGTAAAAAATGTTGATACATGTAGCTTTAGTTCTTTCATTTTTACTATTATGTTGTGTTTATATATATATTTATATATATATATAAAACATACATACACCTATGTTTGAAATTTACCCATGTTGGTAAGTAGTAGAGACAAAAAAAAAAAAAGAGGCCAGTTGGTAAAAAGATACACATAGTTTAATACCATTTATATGATGTTAAGAAACATGCAAAATATACATAGATTATAGAGATATTTGTAGAAAATTATTAAAATATGCCCGGAAATGATAAAACCAAATTTAGGATATTATCCTGGGAAGAAAGAGAGAGGAAAGGGACATACAAATGTGCCTCAATTTTATACACAATGTTTCATTTTTAAGCTGAGTCATGGCTACGTGTGTGATTAGTTACATTATTATCTACACTTTTTTTATATGCCAGAAATATTTCATTAAAAATACTTTTTAAAAGAAAACAATAATGTCTAGTTTCCGGTAATAACAGACTAGGTCTTTCAGTACAAACCTCTGGCTGAAAGCAACTAAAAATAATAGACTTTTTTTTAAATCATGGAAAAAGTACCAGAGAAATGACCAGATAGTAAGGAGTTACCCAGAAAAACATCTAAGAGACAGTGAAAATCCAGACATATAGGTGGCAAAAGCTTTAACCCTCACTTCACCCAAAAAGGAAATCCAAATGCCTAATAAACACATGAAAATGTGCTCAGCCTTGTTAGACATCAGAGAAATACAAGTAAAACCACATCCACCCGACTGGCAAAAATTCAAAACTCTGCCAGTACATGGTACTAAATGCTGATAAGTGTGTGGAGCAACTGGGACTCCCACATACAGTCCAGGAAGTGCCAATTGGTTCAATCACTTTGGAAGTCAGTTTGGCATTATCTAGTAAAGCTGACAACGCCCTCTGACCCAACAAGTCCCCTCCTAGGTATATACCCAGAGAGACACACACATATGGTTACCAGTGTACACCTGCAATTGTGTCAATAGAAGCAGGAAGTGAACCCAGTGTTCACCATCATAAATAATGGCGTAGACACACAATGGAATGCTATATAGTAGTGAAAAAATGCATGAACTATAGTGAAACATGACAGTATACGTGAATCTCATAAACATCTTGTTGAGAAAAAACAAGACAAAACAGGAAACATACAATGGGATTCTATTTACAGAGTTTAAAAAATGAAACTACATTGTTTAGGCATGCATACCTAAGTGGTGAAACTAGTATAACAAAAAGCAAAGAAATGATCATCACTAAAGACTGTAGTCATCGCTCCAGGAAGGAAGAAGTTGATTACGACTGAAGAGGATGGATGACTTCTGAGCTTCCAGTAATGCTACATCTCTGGATCTAGATGGTAATTACATAGTCATTTCACTTTATAGTTATTCATAAACTATACATACATGCTTATGCAATTTTCTGCTAGGATGTATATTTCACACAGTGCAATGAAAGGTTTTGGGTTACGCATGGTGAAGGACCTGAGGGATTCAGTTTTGAGCATTTTTTAGTATAAAGGGCCTGTAAGACAATCAAATGTTGGTGCTGAATAGATTGGAGTCGTACATGTGGGAGTCCTGGATACACAGATAATAACTGAAACATAAGAATAGATACGATCACCTGTGGCGTGTATGAAGGTGACAAGAAAAGGGCTTAGGACAAGACCCTGTGGAACTCCCACATTTAATGGTCAGGTAGAGGAGGAAGAGATGGCAAAGGAGACTGAAAAGGAACAGTCAAAGAAGTAGGAAGAAGCCAAGGAAATAGGATGTCTGGGGAAAAAATGTTTTAAATTGAAGGAAGTGGTCAACTATGTCAGATGTTCCTGAGAGGCCAAATAAGATGAAGATTGAAAAGTGTCCTTTGGATTTATGTAGTCATTGACCTCAGCAAGAGTAGGTCCAATGAAGACATGGGATGGAATGAGATGAAGGCTCGATGGGAAGAAAGCAGGGCCACCACATGCCACAGCTGCGGAGGGCACCTTTCAGATTGTGCCACAGGAGGCACCATCTACACGGACTACTGTTTAATGGTGCCCAGAGGGCCATGCGATGCCGAGACCCTGGACAGTGACTTAATGGAGCCCTTGAGAAGAGTGATTGAACAGCACGACCTCTAAAGACCAGCAGCCTGTCCTCAAACACTGGTTCCACCACTTGCCAACGATGTGAAGTTGGCCAAGTAACTCAAACATCTTACACGTTAAGCTCCAAGCCTATAATAATAGTACCAATACAATAGGATTTTGTGAGGAGTAAATACAACAATCTACATAAAGTAAGAATTCAATAAATTGGGCTCCCCGATGGCGTAGTGGTTAAGAATCCGTCTGCCAATGCAGGGGACACGGGTTCGAGCCCTGGGCTGGGAAGATCCCACATGCCTCAGAACAACTAAGCCCATGTGCCACAACTATTGAATCCACACACCACAAGTACTGAAGCCCGCGTGCCTAGAGCCCGAGCTCTGCACCAAGAGAAGCCACCGCAATGAGAAACCCATGCACCACAACGAAGAGCAGCCCTGGCTCGCCGCAGCTGGAGAAAGCCCGTGCACAGCAACGAAGACTCAAAGAAGCCAAAAATAAAATAAATAAATAAATAATAAAATAAATCTTTAAAAAAAGAATTCAGTAAGTTAAATTCTTATTATCTGTATCACACAAATTCTTTGACTAATCTATGCTATGATAGAAGAAGAAAAATGACAGTAGCTGCAAGGGGACGTGAAATTAAAGAAATGTGGGTTTTGTTTTGTTTTGTTAGAATTAGTAGACTTTCTTTTTTAAAAAAATTTATTTATTAATTATTTATTTATTTTTGACTATGCCAGGTCTTCGTTGTAGCACACGGGATCTTTAACTGTGGCATGAGAACTCTTAGTTGCGGCATGCATGTGGGATCTAGTTCCCTGACCAGGGATTGAATCTGGGCCCCCTGCATTGGGAGCATGGGGCCTTACCCACTGGACCACCAGGGAAGTCCCTAGACTTTATTTCTTAAAGTTTAGGTTTAGAGAAAAATTGCACAGAAAGTACAGAGAATTTCCATATGCTCTTTCTCCCCCTCCACACACAAAGTTTCTTCTACTATTAACATCTTGCTTTAGTGGTACATTTGTTATAATTAATGAACCAATATTGATACATTATTACTAACTAAAGTCCATAGTTTACATTAGAGTTCATTCTTTTTTTTTTTTTTTTGAGTTCACTCTTTGTGTTGTACACTTCTATGGGTTTTGACAAATGTATAATGTCACTATCTATCATCATAGTATCACACAGAGTAGCTTCACTGCCCTTAAAATCCCCTGTGATTCACCTATTCATCCCTCCCTCTTCCCAAGCCCTTGGCAACCCCTGACTCTTTCACTGTCACTATAGTTTTGCTTTTTCCAGAACATCGTATAGTTGAATCATGCAGTTTGTAGCCTTTTCAAACTGGCTTCTTTCACTTAGCAACATGTGTTTCCTCTATGTTTTTTTTGTGTGTGTGGCTCAATAGCTCATTTCTTTTTATTGCAGAATAATTTTTCATTGTGTAGATGTAGCACAGTATATTTAACCATTCACCTAAAGGAGATATCTTGGTTACTTCCAAGTTTTGGCAATTATATTCACAGCTGTTAAAACAAACACATGCAAATTTTTTGGTGGACATAATTTTTCACCTCCTTTGAGTAAATTCCAAGGATTGTAGTTGCTGGATCATATGGTAAGACTATGTTTAGCTTTGTAAGAAATTGCCAAACTGTCTTCCAAAGTAGCTATGCCATTTTGCACTCCCACAAGCAATGAATGAGAGTTCCTTTGCTCCATATATTCAGCAGTGATTGGTATTGTCAACGTTTTGGATTTTAGCCATTCTAATAGGTATGTATATCTTGCTGTTTTCATTTGCATTTCCCTAATGATATATGATGTGGAGTATCTTTCATATGCTTATTTGCCATCTCTATATCTTTTGGTGAGATGTTTGCTAAGATCTTTTTGCCATTTTTTTTTTTCAGGGGAGCTTTTCCTTTTTCTCTTTTTGGCCCTGCCACATGGCTTGTGGAATTTTAGTTCCCCAACCAGGGACTGAACCCAGGCCCTCAGCAGTTAGAGTGCAGAGTCCTAAGGACTGGACCACCAGGGAATTCCCTTTTTGGCTCATTTTTTAATTGGCTTGTTTTGTTACATATTGTTGAGTTTTAAGAATTCTTTGTATATTTTTAATACAAGTCCTTAACTAGATTTGTATTTTGCCAATATTTTCTCACAGTCTGTGGCTTGTCTCTTCATTCTCTTAACAGCGTCTTTCACAGAGCAGCTTTACGTATGAATGGAGTCTCATCTATCAGTTTGTTTTCATGGTTGTTACTTTTGTTGTTCCATTTAAAAAGTCATTGCCAGGGGAATTCCCTGGCGGTCCAGTGGTCAGGACTCTGAGCTTTCACTGCCAAGGGCCCAGGTTCAATCCCTGGTCATGGAACTAAGATCCTACAAGCTGCGTGGCGTGACCAAAAAAAAAAAAAAAGTCATTGCCAAACCCAAGATCACCTAGATTTTCTTCTATGTTATCTTCTAGTGGTTTTGTAGTTTTGCATTTTACATTTAGGTCTATGATCCATTTTGAGTTAATTTTTGTGAAAAGTGTAAGGTTTGTTCTAAACCCATTTTTTGCACGTGGATGTCCAGTTGTTCCAGCACCGTTTGTTGAAAACTATCCTTTCTCCCTTGAATTGCCTTGGCTCCTTTGCCAAAGATCAGTTGACTACATTTGTGTGGGTCTATTTCTGGCCTCTCTATTCTGTTCCATTGATCTATTTGTTAATTCTTTTACCCATCCCCTAGTAATTTGATTACTATAGCATTATAGTAAGTCTTGAAGTGTCAGTTCTATGACTTTGTTCTTTGATATTGAGTTGGTTATCCTGGGTCTTTTCGTCATATAAACTTTAAAGTCAGTTTGTCAATAAACACAAAACAACTTGCTGGGATTTTGGTTGTGATTGCATTGAATCTACAAATCAAGTTGGGGAGGAACTGACATCTTAACAATACAGAATGGAAGATTTTTTTTTTTTTTAAGATGAGGAGAAACTTGAACATATTTTAAAGTTTTGGGTAAGGAGCCAGTAGAGAAGAAATGGTTGGATCCTCAGAAGGGAGGGAATAATCAATAGCAGAAGGTTCCTGATAGGCCACAAGAAATGGGGTTCAGAGTGTATGTGGAGGAACTGGCCTTAGACCGGAGGAGGGACCTTTGTCTGTTGTAAAGGGGGTAGGAGAGTGAGGATGGGTGGAAATGCAGGTTTGGCAGTATTTGGGTTTTTGGCAAAGATGGAGGCCAAGTCATCTGTTGAGAGTGAAAAAATGAGATAGTGCTTAGAAGTCTGAGTAGAGGAAGCGTGAATAGTCATTGCAGGGAGGGAAAGAGCAGGTTGACCAGAAGGATGTAGCAGGATCACCAGGCAGAGCTGAAGGCTCAGTTTGGTGATAAACTGAAGTACTGATCTGTGCTGACATGTGGACCGCCCCATGGTGCTCTCACACACACGGAGAAGGAAATAGTTCTGTTCATCCAAGATTGGGGTGTCTCTACAAAGGTGTGATTAAAGGTCAGAGAGGCAAGGGAGAGACATCCCTGGCGATCCAGTGGTTAAAACTCTGCGTTTCCAATGCAGGGGGCGTGGGTTCGATCCCTGGTCAGGAAACTAAGATCCCACACGCCACTCAGCCAAAAAATTAAATAAAAAAAAAAGAGGCAAAGGTTTTACAGTGTTGACAAGAGCGAGACAGAAATAGTGTAGGATCTAAGATGGACAGAAAGGGAAGTGAAAATGGAGGGAGCTGATGGCTGGGAACCAAGCAGAGGAGACCACAGACCCACAGCCCTGAGTGAAGAACAGGCACAGAGGGAGCAGTTGAGCAAGAAATTGGGGGTTGTGGTCATAGAGTTTCCACATCTGTAACGTGGGGGAAACAACAGAGTTGTAATGAAAACTAAACGTGACAGAGCATGTGCTTCATAAACTGCTGGACACCAAAGCATTGGTTTGTTTGCTGGTTTCTCACTAGATTGTAAGCTTCTTGAAGGCGGGAATCGTGCCTCAAACCTTCCTGCTCCAAGTAAAGTGCCTGATGCCGATAAGTGCTTGGTGAATCTCAGTGTGTTACAAGGATGGACACGTGAGTTGGCTCCCCTATAAGAGTTAGACTCTGCCAGAATTTTCTGAACTTTCTTGTCCAGAAAACAGTTAGCTAGTTCTTCAGTATTCTTGTACACAGATTAGGTGAAGTCTGACAACAAGGCTAAAAGATCAAACCATGTTCTGATAATGGCAGAATAGCTTGTATTGAATAGATAGATGATAGATGATAGATAGATGATAGATAGATAGATAGATAGATAGATATAAACTCTGAACAAAATATTAAATATATTTGTTTGACTACACTGGAGAGTGCCCCAAAGGGCAAAAATTGGAAGATATTTAGTACTTAGAAGAGAAACACACGGGGTGATATCCACATTTAACGGACTTTTTTTTTTAACTGACTTTTTAAAACAGGTTTTAATGAGGTGCGCAGGGGGATAGAGCTTGAGAAGAAACAGGCAAAACCAATCTATGGTGATAAAAATTAGAATGATGGGTGTATTTGGCGGGGTGAGGGAGACAGAGTAGAAAGGGGCACAAGGGGACGTCGTGGGGTGGTGGAACTATTCCGTAACTTGATTGGAACGGTGGTCATGTGGGTGTATAACGATGTCAAAATCAATCAAACGGTATGCTTACAACCTATGTGTTTTATTGTGTGTAAATTACACTTCAAAACAAATGTCAGCTTCTTTTAAAAAAAATCTAGCTCTTTTCAGGGGCTTCTGCATACTAACACACTGCAAATCTTCCTCGAAAATGTTATCACAGGTGCAGAGTGCACAATAGTTTATCTTTGGGGTATTTAAAATTTAAGGGTTGTACTATTAACACATCCATCAAACAGCCAAAAGTGGTTGGATTGAGCTGACCTGGACCCAGGTGCTGGGGAGCAGTCCATCGCCTCAGATGGGAGAGAATTTTGGAAGAGGAAGATCCAGAGTCCAGAGAGTACCACCAACTGAATGCAGACTTGGGAAGTGATGATAAGATGGGATAAGGTCTGGCTTTGGGAGGAGAACCCTGAGCTGGGTTAGAGCTTGGAGGAAAGTGGTACAGGGGGTTAGGGTGATCTTTTTTGGTGGGCAAGATTTTCATTAGGGTGGATGCACGAGAGGAGCAGGATTCTCAGTGTGATGTGCTCAGATGTGATATTGACAAAGGCAAGGGTGACCAACTTCACAGCAATAATAGGCTTAGTGCAGCTCTCTGAGGAGTCCCCAGCCTGTGCCCCTCCACCCCACCCAGGTCTTCCCACCAGGGCTGCCCTGACCTGAAGCAGAAGTGCTCGGCTCCAACCCAGCCCTCTGGCACTGAACCCGATGTCACCAAGACTAGGAGCTGCCTTGAGAGTGGGGTCTCCATTGTGTCCTCTAATTTCTGCCTCTGCCTCCCATCAGAATGTTGCTGCTGGAGCAGTGGAGCCCCAGCCTGTCCCCTTTGTGGTTTCAAGTCCTGGCCCTGAACCACAGCCTGTAATGGTAGTTGTAGTGACAGTCAAAGTGTGGGAGTAGTACTGTTGTAACAGGACTAGTAATTAGATAGCAGTGGTAGTTGATGTTGTAGTTGTTATTATAGCAGCATCAGTAGCTGACACTTAATGATGCTTAACTAGGGGCTTCCAGTGGTAAAGACTTTGCCTTCTAATGCAGGGGGTGTGGGTTCGATCCCTGGTTGGGGAGCTAAGATCCCACATGCCTCTTGGCCAAAAAACCAAGACACAAAACAGAAGTGATATTGTAACAAATTCAATAAAGCCTTTAAAAATGGTCCACATCCAAAAAAAAAGAAAACAATGACACTTAACTATGCGTTAGGCCCTGTGCTGAATGTTTAAATGCTTTATCTTATTTAATCCTAACAAATGTCTCATCTTACAGAAGAGGAGCTAGAAACTCTTTGCAAATACTCTAACTTTATTTGTTGTTGTGGCATAAGTAAGACCTAGTATTACAGGAAAAAAATAGAAGATTTAGGTTAGCAAAAAGTATACAATAAAAGTTACCCGTTGTCACATCTCTTTAAGTTAATCACTACTATGCCCTATCAGGGATACAGTCTTCTATACATTTATAAAAAGAGTATTATGCAGTATGTGGTTTAACCTGCTTATTTCATTCAATAATGTATTGAGTCTTTTTTTCTATTAATGAATATACTTTAAAAACATCATTACAATAGCTATTTTTGTATTCCATCATTTATAATGCAATAGATTTACCCAGTGTCTTATTGTTGGACATTCAGATTGTTTTTCTTTCAAAAAGGAAATTTTGCTGTTACAAAAAATGTTTCAGAGACCATCCTTCCTTACAGCTAAATCTCTGCACACCTCTTCATTTATTTCCTTAGGGTGGATTCCTAGATGCAGAATTGTTGAGTTAAAAAGTGTGGGCATTTTTAGGGCTTTGAAATCAGACATCCCTGATCTTGAATCCTGGCTTGTGGCACATGGCCTTAGGCAAATCACTTCTGGGTACTGAGTTTTGCCCTGTGCTCCTTCTTCTCTTTCTATTTGCTACTTACCACATTTTACTCTTTGTCCATAGGTCTCATGCTCTTCTCTGACTGTAAACCCTGAGGGCAAGGCCAGTGCGTATTCCTCACCATATCCTCACCAGCAGCCGGCACAGAGCTCAGCATCTAATTAGAGGCAGTTAATTTGATGCTGCAGGAAGAGTAATGGTCTGGAGGGAAGACACCCAGGTTCCATTCCCAATATCGCCACTACTAGCATTTTGGCCATGGAGAAAGCCCATCATGACCTGGTCTCGCTCACCTGTCCAGACCGCTTGCCAGACTCATTACCTCTTCCTCCGCTTTTACACTAGCAATTCTGAGCTAATGGTCTCAGAACATAACTTGCTCTTGTACATGTCCATGCCTCTGCCCATATCTCGGGACTGGTGCTCCATACTGTGCCTTTGTGAAAATTAGGAAAAGATACCTCCTCCTCCCAATGGAGAGATGGCTGGGTTTCAGGTCCCTCTCATCCCCTGGCCTGGCACCATATTGCACGGACTAACCTGCATACCATTTCCAAAGCCTGGAGCAAACATAGCCAGCCTACCTAACAACCCCCTACTCATCCACCAAGTCTCAGCTCAACCTCTGCCTCCTCTGTGAAGTCATCTTACTCTAGCGGATGTAGTTGGGATTTTTGGCTAAGCTTCCTCTGCTTTTGGAATCGCCTCCATTAAAGCAATTATCTTTATTGCATTATGGTTATTTGCCTACATACCTGTCTACCCCCATCAAATTATTCTCAATGTTTTTTCCTCTTTTATTCTTCATACAGATTCCAATTCCTAACACACAGGAAGTGATTCATAAACTTGAATGAATGAATGAATGAATGAGGGACATTTTACCTCTCTTGTCCTCAAGATGCTTGTATGAGAATAAAGGAATCATAATAAGAGATGCTGGAAGTTCCTACCAACTCTAGAATTCTTTTGTCCAATATGCATTAAATAAATGGCTGGTGAGTAAATGAACAGAATCCAACCAAAAGAAAATCCCTTTAAAGGTGCAACTTAAAGAAACATGGATCAATTTGTTTCAGTTCTATTCTAGAAGCAGGCTACTGTGAGTTTTTTTAATCTCTTAAACATTTTGTTTTGCCTCTGAGACTTTTCAGAGGCATTTCAGACCATCTGAAACAGAGTTTAAGAGGAAGTGCTTTGGGAAACCCTTCCAGAGAGTAGATTGTCTTTCATCTCATTATCTGCATTAACTATTTCTGGTATTTATCTTTCTCAGATATTTTCACAAAAGGAACGACTGTTTCTCTCCACAAGGCAGCTCTTTAGCCTCTTTGAAGCTAACATTACTTCTCTCATGAGAGGAAATTTTACCCTGAGTTCTTCCTCCCTCATCAGAGATATTGTTCTTAAGTGGACTTTGTCCGTCTCCCCAGAAAGGCAGCCAATCTATTCGAGGGCATCAAGCCTCTGAGAAACTAACAGAAGCAGAGGTCTAGAGTAGCAGCTTTTACAAACTGTCCCCTAGATCCCCAGAGAGTCTGCTAACTCCCTGAAGTTCTATCCATAATATTGTGTGTGTGCGCATTTTCCAGAGATCAACATCCTTTCTTTAGAATCTCAGAGGAGCCCCTTGACCCAGAAAAACTGAGTAAGAACCACTGGTCTAGTGTCTGGGATAAAATAGGCTGGCAAGTACAGGGGCTTTTAAGATCAGATAATACTCTTTTGGGTCACACCATGGACAGATTCCTCAACAGCCACAGACTAGAGTGCTTGAAACTGAGTCCCTCTGCCCATACCAGCGGCCCTCCCTCAGGGGCTTCCCCAGACCCCTGGGACTTGCTGAAACCCACCTGCTCTGCAGAAATAGGGAAGCTTTGGGGGATGCCAGATGCCTGGCATCCCTGCCCTTATGTTGTAACCGTGCCGGCCTTGGAACCAGAGGACTGGATTCCTGAGAGGGCATGGGACTCCCTGAAGACAGAATCATTATTCCGCCACGAGGGGGCACCCAACGCCCAGGCAGATGGGACAACGCGCCTCATCTCTGCTCTGAGAAGCTTCTGCTCCGAGCGAAAACTTGAAGCTCCTGGTTATACAATCGGCCCGCAAAGCCCTTCTACCCACGCCCAGCGTCCCCCAGGAGGCCTCGTCACTCCTATTAGTGCAAAGTTAGTGTATGTTCTTGCTGGCTTCAGTCCTTTCCCTAGAGGTGACCCTGGACTCCACATTCCTCCCTGGGGTCTACTTGGAATGCGTAATTTGAATTGTGAAAATCCATTTGAATTGTGAAAATCCTGATCTGAGGTAAATGGAGCACACACCTCTCCTCTCCACTCTCTGGGTTACTCCTGGGCCTGCAGGGTCCTCACCCAGGTCTGTCTTTAGCGTGATTTCAGGGTTGTGAGCAGAGCCCTGCAGAGGTCTGCAGATGCACGTGGATGTTATTAAAACATCTCTAGAGAGCTGTGTGGGTGGGGATCCCAGGCTGCCACGTACACTAGTGATGATGCAATTTGGATCCAGAAGGCAGGATGCAAATCTAAACCTGGAAGGGTATGGACTTAGACGAAATCAAAAACATTAAATTTATAAATGGAGGTTAAAACATTTCCGGAAACCTAGTGTATCCAATCGAGAAGACTCACCTAGATGTACGTTGTCCCCAAGTCTAGCATCCTAGCCTCAAATCTCTGGCAAATAGATTTAACTTAAGCCTTCTTGAGATGGTAGTCACAGATCATGGTCAGACATTGTCCACTTGAGATAAACCTGTTCCCTTAGCGGACAGGTGTCCTTTTAACTCCAGGAAGTTTTGGAATTGACGTGGTGGCATTGTCCTGTGTCAGCTTAGCTAAGATGAAACCACATTTCTTGGAATTCCCTCCCTGTGTGGTTCCCGATTAAGGTTGGCTAGGAGAGAAATGTGTGTGACGTTTGAAAGGTGGAAAGACAGACATGAAGCAGCAGCTGCTGCTCTGAAGGTCAGCGTGCGTGCTAGGCTGCTGCGGTCCCCACTCACCATAGCTGCTCAGCTGGTTCACTTTTTCCGCCCAGGTAGCAGCCGATCCTGCAGGACCTCTAGCTCCTGTCAGATCTGCTCCTTCAGCTGCACCAGCTCCTGGGCCAGGCTCGTGCCTCTCCATGGCAGAGGGTGCCAGGTCCTTCTGCAGACAACCCAAAGCATCCAGGTTGGAGGTGGCGAGGGACACATGCAGGTTCCACTTGGTCCGTCCAAGCTCTCCCCCACTTCACAGCCAGCATGTCTTCCTGGCTGACCTATGGTGATCTCAGGCCCGGCACAGATGCAGAGGAAACAGACACCCACAGATCCCCTCACCAGTTCCTTATTCCATATCACTTACAGCAGTTTTGCTTCTCTGGTCAAACTTTAACTGATACCTACCAAAAGTGATGAAGCAAATCAAATTCAGGCTAAGCTTCACATATGTTTGGGTTTTTTTACTTTTTTTGGCTGCACCTCATGGCAAATTGGTGCAGAATTTTAGTTCCCTGACCAGGGATCAAACCCATGCCCCCTGCAGTGGAATTGTGGAGGCCCAACCACTGGATTGCCAGGGAATTTCCTCACATATGTTTTAATCATTGGGATAATCTGTGTATATTTAGTATTTAAAGTTTTTGTAATGCTTAAAAGAATTTAGCATGGGAGAGCTATAAAATTAGCCTCAATATTCTATTAAAATGTGTAACTGATTTTCAATGAATGATTCTAAGTTGAAGGGGGTAAAAAGTGTTGATGGTGAACAGAATTATAAAGTTTGAGGGAACTTATGAGTCACTATAGCTAAACTTTCATTAGAATTACAAAAAGCACTTAAGTATTTAGGGAGTATTTTCTTGTCAGGGTCATGAGCCCGTTCAGTAGTACATCTAAATACTTAAAAAGAAAATCATATACGTGAAATTTAGATATGCAATTTAAACTATTTAAAGGCATTCAGTGGACTCTAGTTGTAAGTGGAGCTGATAATGGAATTTAGATTTTTCAACTTAAGTTAATCAAATATTAATTTTAAAAAGTGAGGGACTTCCCTGGCATCCAGTGGTTAAGACTTTGCCCTCCGATTCAGGGGTCCGCGTTTGGTCCCTGGTTGGGGAGCTAAGATCCCACAAGCCTTGCAGCCAAAAAACTAAAACATAAAACAGAAGCAATATTGTAGAAAATTCAATAAAGTCTTTCAAAAAATGGTCTACATCAAAAAGAGCTTTAAAGAAATTTTTTTAAGTGAAAATTAGGGAATTCCCTGGCAGTCCAGTGGTTAGTTCTCGGCACTTTCCCTGCCAAGGGCTCGGGTTCAACCCCTAGTCAGGGAATTAAAATCCTGCAAGCCACGCAACATGGTCAAAAGTAATTTTTTTTTAAAGTGAAAATTGTGAGGAAGATTCTGGGAAGATGGAGGAGTAGGAAGCACTAGGAATCTGACTTCCTTCTGACACAGCCACTGCATGGGCAGAATCCGTCTGATGTAACCGCTTTCGAACTCCGGAGTCTGTTGAAGGCTTGCAATGCCCAGGGGGACACTTGGATGGTAAATTGTGGTTAATTTTGGTCAATTTCAGCTATTAGCACAATAGCAGCTACCCGTCCCTTATCCCCAGCCAGGTGGAAGGCAGCTGTGCATGTTTTCCTGGAGCAGCTTACACACAGCTTGTGGAGGCCAGGGTGGGCGAAAAGGACGCTGTCTTCTAAATATTGGGAACCTGTGCCCTGATTGTTGATTGCTGTTTCGGATCACAGAGCTGCAAAGAGGCCAGCAGCCTTTGTTGTTGCACCTTCCCCACCTGTCAGAAGCCCCTCCCCCTCCAGCTGAAGTGACTGCCAGGGGACTTAAAGGGCCAGTGCCTTTTTCCCCTCTTCATTTTTTGCTTTTCCCTTTCTTAGGAGCCAGACATGAAAGACTAGGACATTGAAAAACAACTGGATATATGGGGAAAATTAGAAAGTGACAATGTATGCCCAGGGAAAGGCTCAGGAAAGACCTGAGAAGATCTTAAACTTATACTTCAAACTGATCCTCAGCACAGAGAGAGTCTACAACAATCAAAAACAATAAAACAACAACAAACAATAACAATAACAAAAACCAGCCAACCCTGGGGAAGGGTAAGAATCTGATTTCCAGAGTTAACACATTATTAGATTCAAATATCCTGTGATCAACGACAACAACAACAAAATCACAAGGTGGGACTTCCCTGGTGGCGCAGTGGTTAAGAATCTGCCTGCCAATGCAGGGAATACAGGTTCCAGCCCTGGTCCAGGAAGATCCCACATAGGACTGTGCACCACAGCTACTGAGCCTGTGCTCTAGAACCCTTGAGCCACAACTACTGAAGCCTGTGTGCCTAGTGAACTGCAACTACTGAAGCCCGTGTGCCTAGAACCCATGCTTCACAACAAGAGAAGCCACCATAATGAGAAGCCTGCACACTACCAAGTAGGCCCCGCTCTCCACAACTAGAGAAAGCCCATGTGCAGCAACGAAGACCCAACACAGCTATAAATAAATAAATAAATAAACAAATAAATATTTTTTAAAAAATCACAAGGCATACAAAGTCACAGAAACATATGGCCCATTCAAAGGAAAAAAAAAAAAAGATCAACAGAAACTTTCCCTGAGAAGGACCTAACGACAGCTCTACTAGACAAAGGCTATAAAATAACTACCTTAAAGATGCTCAAAGAACTATAGGGAAGACATGGAGAAAGTCAAGAAAACAATGTATAAACAATGAATGAAGAGATTGAAACCCTAAAGATAACTTAAAAGAAATTCTGGAGCTGAAAACTACAATAACTGAAGTGAAAAATTCACTACAGGGATTCAAAGGCAGATCTGAGCAGGCAAAGAGAGTCACTGAACTTGAAGACAGGACAATGGAAATTATGAAGTCTGAGGAAAAAGAAAAAAATGGATTGAAGAAAAGCAAACAGAGGGACTTTCTTGGTTGCGCAGTGGTTAAGACTCCACACTCCCAATGAGGGAGGCCTGGGTTCAATCCCTGGTCAAGGAACTAGATCCCACATGCATGCCACAACTAAGAGTTCATATGCCACAACTAAGGCCCATCTGCTGCAACCAAGACCTGGCACAACCAAAAATGTATATATATTTAAAAAAAGAAAAAAGAAATGCAAACAGAGCCTGAGGGACCTGTAGTAAACCACTAAGAGGATCAACACACACACCATGGGAATCCCTGAAGGCCAAGAGACGGAGCAAGGGGCAGAGAGACTATCTGCAGGAATAATGGCTGAAAACTTTCCAAATTTGATGCCAAGACATGGATATACACATCCAAGAAGTTCTACAAATTCCAAGTAAGATGAATTCAAAGAGACCCACAATGAGACACATTATAATCAAATTTTCAAAAGGCAAAAGCAAAGAAAGGGTCTTAAAAGAAGCAGGAGAAAAGGAGGAAGTTTCCTGGCAGTTCAGTGGTTAGGACTCTGCACTTTCACTGCTGAGGTGTGTGGGTTCAATCCCTGGTCAGGGAAATAAGATCCCGCAAGCCACATGGTACAGCCAAAAAAAGAAAGAAAGAAAGAAGAAAAAGCAAGCAAGCAAGCAAGCAAGCAGCAGGAGAAAAGCAGATCATCACATCCAGGGGATGCTCAGTGAGATTATCAGCACATTTTTCATCAGAAGCTTTGGAGCCAGAAGACGGTGGGCCAATACATTCAAAATGCTAAAAGAAAAAATATTATCAACAAAGAATACTATATGTAGCAAAACTGTCCTTCAAAAGTGAGGGAGAAATTAAGACATTCCAAGATAAACAAAAACTGTGGGAGCTCATGACCGTTAGACCTGCGCTGCAAGAAATGCTCAAGGAGGTCTTGCAGGGTGAATTAAAAGAACACGAGGGCTTCCTAGGTGGCGCAGTGGTTAAGAATCCGCCTGCCAATGCAGAGGTCACGGGTTCGATCCCAGCTCTAGGAAGATCCCACATGCAGCGGAGCAACTAAGCCCGTGCGCCAAAAAAAGAACACGAGACAGTAAGTCAAAGCCATATGGAGAAATAAAGATCTCAATAAAAGTAAATACATGGGCAATTATAAAAGCTGGTATTATTGTAAGAGTGGTCAATATAAAATGCAATTCTGTGACATCAACAGGTGGCGCAGTGGTTGGGAATCCACCTGCCAATGCAGGGGACACGGGTTCGAACCCTGCTCTGGGAAGATTCCACATACCACGGAGTAACTAAGCCCGTGCACCACAACTATTGAGCCTGTGTGACGCAATTACTGAAGCCCACACGCCTAGAGCCCGTGCTCCACAACAAGAGAAGCCACTACAGTGAGGAGCCTGTGCACCACAGTGAAGAGTAGCCCCCGCTTGCAGCAACTAGAGAAAGCCCGTGTGCAGCAATGAAGACCCAACATAGCCAATAAACAAATAAAATAAATAAATAAATTTATTAAAAAAAAAACAGCTGAAAGGATATGGAGATGGAGCTATAAAGGAGCATAGTTTTTGTGTGTTATTTAAATTAAGCTGGTATAAATTCAAACTATAGTGTTATGACTTTAGGATGTTAAATGTAATCTGCCTGGTAACCACAAAGAAAATAGCTATAGATATACACAAAAGAAAATGAGGAAAGAATGTAAATATTTCACTCCCCCCAAAATCAATTAAACACACAAAAAAAGATAGGAATGCAGGAAATGGAGGAGGGGGAAAGCTATAAAGCATAGTGAAGACAATAGCACAATGACAGAACTAAGTCCTTCCTTATCAGTAATTACTTTAAATATTAATGGATTAAGCACTCCAGTCAAAAGACAGAGATTGGCAGAATGGATAAAAACACATGAGCCAAAACCCCCCCAAAAAACACATGACCCAACTATCTGCTATCTACAGGAGACTCACTTGAGATCCAAAGACATAAACAGGCTGAAAGTGAAAGAATGGAAAAAGATATTCCATGCAAATAGTAACCAAAAGAAAGCAGAAGTGGCTGCACTAATATCAGAAAAAATAGACTTTAAATCAGAAAAGTTTACAGGAGACAAAGCACATTACATATTAGTAAAAAGTTCAATATAGCAAGAAGATATAATGATTATAAACATACACACACCTTATGACAGATCATTAAAAATTATAATACAAAAACTGACAGAATTGAGGGGAGAAATAAACAGTACTACAATAATAGCTGGAGACATCAATGCCCCACTCACAATAATGATAGAACAGCCAGACAGAAGATAAGTAAGGGAACAGAGGACTTAACACAATAAACCAGCTAGTTCTAACAGACGTACATGGAACACTAACCAACAACTACAGCATACACGTTCTTCTCGATGACACATATCATTTCCCAGGATAGACTATGTTAGGAAACAAAGTAAATCTCAATAGAGCTTTTTATTTTCGCTGTGCCACGCAACATGCGGGATCTTAGTTCCCCGACCAGGGATCGAACCTGTGCCCCCTGCAGTGGAAGCACAGAGTCTTAACCACTGGACTGCCATGGAAGTCCCTCAGTGGATTGTAAAAGATAGATATCATATGAAGTATCTTCTCTGATCAATGAAATGAAGTTAGAAACTCATAACAAAAGGAGGGGACTTCCCTGGTGGTCCAGTGGTTAAGAATCCAGCTTCCAATGCAGGGGTCTCAGGTTTGATCCCTGACTGGGGAACTAAGATGTCACATGCTGCAGGGCAACGAAGCCCATGGGCCACAACTACAGAGAAGCTGGTGTGCCGAAACAAAGATGCCGTGTGCCGCAACTAAGACCTGATGCAGCCAAGGAAATCAATCAATCAATCAATCAATCAATCAATTTAAAAAGACAAACAAAAAACCAAAAGGGCTGATAAACATATTAAGAATTGTTTTTAAAAATAACAAAAGGAAAACTGTAAAATTCACAACGCCATGGAAATTAAACGACACATTTTTAAACAACAAATGGCTCAAAGAAGAAATCACAAGGGAAATTATAAAATACGTAGAAGCAAATGCAAATGAAAACACAACATACCAAAATTTGGGGGATGCAGTGAATGTAATAGTTAAGGGGAAATTTTATAGCAAATTTTTTATACATTAAAAAAAACAATATTTCAGATCAACAACCTAACTTTACAACTTAAGGAACTAGAAAAAAGAACAAACTACACCCAAAGCTAGCAGAAGGAAGTAAATAATACAGATTAGGGTAAAGATATACAAAATAGAGAACAGGAAAACTATAGAGAAAATCATTAAAACCAAAAGTTGGTTCTTTGAAAAGATCAATAAAATTGGCAAACCTTTAGTTAGATGAACTAAGAGAAAAAGAGAGAAGACTCAAATTACTAAAATTAGAAATGAGGGAATTCCCTGGCAGTCCAGTGGTTAGCACTCTGTACTTCCACTGCAAGTGGCATGAATTCGATCCCTGGTCAGGGAACTAAGATCCCACAAATTGCAAGGGGCAGCCAAAAAGAAAAGAAAATAAAATCAGAAATGAAATGGGAACATAATTACCTATTCTACAGAAATGAAAAGGATTATAAGACAGTACTATGAACAACTGTACACCAAAAAACTGGATAACCTGGATGAAATGAATAAATTCTTAGAAATACAAAACCTACCAAGACTAAAACACAAAGAAATAGAAAATTTGAATAGACCTATAGCTAGTAAGGAGATTAATCAGTAATTAAATCTCTCAGCAAGTAGCACTGTTTACAATAGCCAAGTCATGGCAACAGCCTGAGTGCCCATCAACAGACAATTGGCTTAAAAAGATATATATGGGCTTCCTAGGTGGCGCAGTGGTTAAGAATCCACCTGCCAATGCAGAGGACATGGGTTCAATCCCTGCTCCAGGAAGATCCCACATGCCACGGAGCAACTAAGCCCGTGTGACAAAAAAAAAAAAAAAAAAAGGCATAAAAAGATATACATACATACATTACTCAAGGATGGAAGATGCCTTAGAGGACTGGGGCAGGGAGGGTGGGGGGGACTCGAGGGGGGGGCGTCAAGGAAGGGAGGGAATACGGGGATATGTGTATAAAAACAGATGATTGAACCTGGTGTACCCCCAAAAAAATAAAAAAAATAAAAAAAAAAAAGATATATATACATACATTGTATATATACACACAACGGAATATTACTCAGCCATAAAAAAAGAATGAAATATTGTCATTTGCTGCAATGTGGATGGACCTGGAGAATATTATACTTAGTGAAGTAAATCAGACAGAGAAAGACAAATATTATACGATATCGCTTATGTGTGGAAATCTAAAAAATAATACAAATGAATCTATTTACAAAACAGAAACAGACTCGTGGACATAGAAAACAAACATGTTTGTCAAAGGGAAAAGGGATGGGGAGAGGGATAAATTAGGAGTACGGGATTAACAGATACACCCTACTACGCATAAAATAGGTAAACAACAAGGATCCACTGTAGAGCACAGGGAACTATATTCAGTATCTTGTAATAACCTATAATGGAAAAGAATCTGAATATATATACATGCACACACATATTGGACTTCACGAAAATTTTCAAAATTTGTGTATCAAAGGACACTATCAACAGAGTAAAGGGCAACACACAGAGTGGGAGAAAATATTTGCCAGCCATGTAGCTGATAAGGGATTAATATCCAGAATGTAGAGAGAACTCTGATAACTCAATAACAAAATAAAACAACAACAACAAAGACAACAAAACACCTCAAAATTGTGCAAAGAACTTGAATAGACATATCTCCAAAGAAAACAGACAAATGGCCAATAAGCACATGAAAAGATACTCAACACCACTAATCATTAGAGAAGTGCAAAACAAAGCTACAATGAGATATCACCTCACACACGTTTGGATGGCTACTATCAAACAAAACAAAACAAAACAAAAATGGAAAACATGTATTGGTGAGAACATGGAGCAATTGGAAACCTCGTGCGCTGTTGAGGGGGATGTAAAATGGTACAGCCACTGTGGAAAACAGTATGGTGATTCCTAAAAAAATTAAAAATAGAATTACCATATGATCTAGCAATTGCACTTCTGGATATATACCCAAAAGAATTGAAAGCAGGATCTAGAAGAGATTTGTAGACCAATGTTTACAGCAGTATTATTTACAATAGCTAAAATGTGGATGCAACCCACGTGCCCATTGGCAGGTGAATGAATAAGCAAAATGCATAAAGTGGAATATTATTCAGCCTTTAAAAGGGAGGATATTCTGCAGTATGCTACAACATGGGTGAACCTGGAGGACATCATGCTAAGTAAAGTAAGCCTGTCACAAAAAAAGACAAAAACTGTATGATTCCACTTACATGAGGTACTTAGAATTGTCAAAATCATAATGACAGAAAGTAAGATGGTGGTTGCCAGGGGCTAGGAGGAGGGGAAAATGGAGTTTTGTTTAATGGGTATAGAGTTTCAGTTTTACAAGATGAAAATAGTTCTGGGGACAGACGGTGGAGATGGCTGCACAACAGTGTGAATGTATTTAATAACACTGGACTGTATACTTAATTGTTAAGATGGTAATTTTTATGTGTACTTTACCACCATAAAAAAATGCCCAAGTGAAGATCATTGTTTTACTCTATTACAAATAGTCAAACAAAATCTATGGCTGAAATTAAAGCAAAATAATAAGCAAGATTTAAGATTTTATTGTACTCATAATAGAATAACAAAATTTGTAATTTGAACTTAAAGGGTATAAGGAAAATTAGATTTTGCAATTGATTACTTTAGTAAACTAATATTTGTTTAAAATTCCAGTAACTATGCATAGACTTTTTCTGTGCCCTCAAATATCAAAACATACAAATTTGCAACATCCTGCTTCTTGCAGCTGCACCAAGCCTATCCCATTCTGTTACTGTGAAAATGTGATGGGGTCTCCTCGGCCACAGAAGCCTCCTCATTGCCCATCCTAAAGCTCCCATTGCTAACTATGAGCTCTAGTAAAGGTGAGATTTGTCCCATATACCTCCTCCTGCTGGACTTCTCCCTTCCATGTGAGCTCTGGAGCACTTCAGGAATCCTGAGCTCTCACACTGCCCCAACCCCAAGAAGGAACAGTGCTTGATTTCCACCCTATGAGGTAAGCATCAGCATCTCATGTTTCAGTGGAAACAAGACTCACAGCTTGAGCAACGGGCCCACTAGCAAGTGACCAAGCAAAGAGATGGCCTTGGATGTGGTCCAGGCAGCACAGATTTACCTTGAATAGTCCTCCATTTCTCACATTTTCACCATCTGGTTGATCCTTACACTCCCTCCCCAGACTCCTCTGACCCCACCAGCCTCCAGGATCCTGCCTGTCACCCTCCATGTTCCTCTATGGACAAGATGCCCATCAAAGGAGGGATGACTCTGGACTAACTCATACATAAGAGGGAAGGCTGCCACAGCCCTTCACCTTGAGGAATGCCATCAGAGGTGCCCCAAGATTAGGAGAAGCAACTGTGAGAGATGGGGAAGCCCCTGCCACCAAACCACTCTCTTCCTCTCCCAGTAGAGGGAGACATTAGAAGAAAAGGAAGTATGGGGAAGATGAGTCAGAGAAGTTTCCCTTTGCATCACAGAATCAAATTCTCCATCTGTGACTTCAGATAAGTCACAGGTAACCCCGAGCAAAGGCCCACACGCTGTAACAGTAACACACCTACCCCCCAAGGCACCAGGTTCCAACTCTGTGGGAAAAACAGTTGCCTCCTTCAAAAGTCAAAGTGTTACACGAACAATGAACAATTCGAAAATGAAACTAAGAAAACAATCCCATTTACAATAGTATCAAAAAGAATAAAATACTTGGGAAAAAATTTAATGAAGGAAACACAAGACTTGTGCACTGAAAACTACAAAACAATATTGAAAAACATCAAGGAAAATCTAATTAAATGGAAAAATATCCTATGTTCTTATAGATTGGGGATTTCTGTTTTTTTTGGGGGGGGGAGAGGGGTTTTTTTTTTGTTTTGGCTGTACCACACAGCATTCGAGATCTTTGTTCCCTGACCAGGAATCAAACCTGTGCCCCCTGCAGTGGAAACATGGAGTCCTAACCACTGGACTGCCAGGGAAGTCTGAGGACTTCGTATTTTTAAGATGACAGTACTCCCCAAATTGATGTACAAATCCAGCGCAGCCCCTATCATTCTAACTGCCTTGTTTTGCAGAAATAGACAAGCTAATCCCAAAATTCATATGGAAATGCAAGAGATACAGAGTAGCCAAAATTATCTTGAAAAAGAAGAACAAAGTTGGAGGACTCACACTTCCCAATTTCAAATCTTACTGCAAAGCTTCAGTAATCAAAATAGTGTGGTACTGGCATAAAGACAGGCATACAGATCAATGAAATAAACTCAAGAGTCCAGACATCTACCCATACATCTATGGTCAATTGATTTTGACGTGGGTGCCAAGACCATAGTCTTTTTAACAACTGGTGCTGGGACAATGCATGTCCACAGGCAAAAGAATGAAGTTGAATCCTTACCTCAAGTCATATACACAAATTAACTCAAAATAGATCAAAGAAATAAAACTATAAAACTTAGAACAGGTGTAAATCTGTGTGACCTTGGATTAGGCAACCATTTCTTAACTATGACACCCAAATCACAAGCAACAAAAGAAAAAATAGATAAACTGGACTTTATCAAAATTAAACATGTTAGTGTAGCAAAGGACACTACCAAGAAAATGAAAAACAACCTATACAATGGAGAAAATATTTGCCAGTCACACAGTTGATGACTCTAGTATCCAGAATATGCAAAGAACTCTTATAACTCAACAACAAAAAGACAATCTGATTTAAACATGGGCAAAGGATTTGAATAGACATTTCTCAAAGAAGATACACAAATGTCTAATAAGCACATGAAAAGACACTCAGCATTGTTAGTCTTAGGGAAATGCAAATCAAAACCACAGTGAGGTGCCACTTCATACCAACTGGGGCAGCTGTAATTTTCTTAATGGAAATTGACATAGGTCGGTAAGCAAGTAGAGAAACTACATGTACCACTGGTGGGAATGCAAAATGTTTCAGTTACTGTGGAAAACAGTCTGTCGGATCCTTAAGAAGCTAAACATAGAATTAACATATGACCCAGCCATACCAATCGCAGGAATATGAGAATTCAAAAACACACGTACAGGGACCTCTCTGGTGGCGCAGTGGTTAAGAATCCACCTGCCAACGCAGGGGACATGGGTTTATCCCTGGTCTGGGAAGATCCCACATGCCGAGGAGTAACTAAGCTCATGCGCCACAACTACTGAGCCTGCGTGCCACAACTACTGAAACCTGTGCACCCTAGAATCTGTGCTTTGCACAAGAGAAGCCACCACAATGAGAAGCCCATGCACCTCAATGAAGAGTAGCTCCTGGGCTTCCTAGGTGGCGCAGTGGTTAAGAATCCGCCTGCCAATGCAGGGGACACAGGTTCGATCCCTGCTCCAGGAAGATCCCACATGCCACGGAGCAACTAAGCCCGTGTGCCAAAAAAAAACAAACAAAAACAAGAGTAGCTCCTGCTCACCACAACTAGAGGAAGCCCACACGCAGCAACGAAGACCCAATGCAGCCAATAAATAAATAAATAAACAAAAAGTTGTATAAAAAAAAGTTCAAATAAAACTTGTACGTGAATATTGATAGCAGCATCCTTCGTTAACAGCCCAAAAGTGGAAACAACGCAAACATTCCTCAACTGGTAAATGGATAAACAAGATGTGGGTGATCTGCACAACGAAATATGATTGAGCCATAGGCGAGAATGAAGTAGCTGAATCATGCTGCAACATGGATAAACCTTGAAGGTATTATGCTAAAGTGAAAGAAGCCAGACAAATGACCATAGATGACTCCATTTATAGGAAATGTTGAGAATAGGCAAATCCACAGAGATCAAAAATAGATTCGTGGTTGCCGGGAGATGGGGGAGGGGGAAAGTGGGACTGACTGCTAGGAGGTATGAGGTTTCTTTTAGGGTAGGTGGGAATGTCCTAGAATTAGACAGTGGTGCTATTTGCACAGCGTTGGGAAAAATCTTAAACTCCACTGAATTGTACATTATAAAATGGTTAAAATGTTGAATTTTATCTCAACTTTAAAAGAGTCAACATGCACCAATTTGCCCTTCAGTCTGGGCCAGAAGAAAGTGTAATCTTAGGAAGGCGTCTAGTGCTGAAGTAGAAGGGTCTGGGGGTCCCCAGAGTCCCACTGGCATCTTGCAAGTGAGGTAAGGGATACCACCTCCGCACAGATCTGGTCTCTGGAGATTTGCAGGGGGAACAGAAGTGACCTCTCCCGCCACAAGGAGGCTTGTCTCAGCCCCTAGAGCGGATGGCAAACACCCTAAGGGATCCACGGGACTGGCAGAGGTCCTGTAGGTTGGGTCCCAAAACAGAGGGTTTTTGCAGGGAAGAGCCGAGAGTGGACTTGAAGACGCTGGTGGTGACCAAAGGATCGAAAGATATCAGTCACAAAGAGGAAATACAAACAACCGACGATCACGGAAAGATGCTGGGGCTCTCTGATCATCAGAGGGATGTACTCTGAACAACAGTGAGATGGCATTTTCCCCCAATCTGATTGTCCAAAATGGTTTGCTAACATGAAAGGCTGGCAGGATGTGAGGAGACATGCTCTCAACCCATGGCTGGTGGGTGTGTGAAAAAATGTGCACATCCTATGACTCAGCGATACCAATGCCCAGAGTTTATGCTAAAGAGACACTTCCACAGGCACAGAGAAGTATCAGATGTTTATGCAACACCATTTGTAATAGTGAAATGGGAAAAGAATCTAAATATTCATAAATAGGAGAATGGCTAAAAAGCCTATGTACATCCATTCTCTATCAAAATTAGCAGTTCTACATGTATAACATAAAATGATCTCCAAGACATATTGCTGGATATAAAAAGCAAATTTTAGAAGGATGTGTGCTACATATCATTTATGAAAGCAAAACCCAAAACACAAGTGTGCTGGGCCCTAGGAGAATTCTGCCTGGCAGGCTGGGGTGTGAGGCCAATTAACAATCCTTGCTTTATCTGGAGAAAGATGGACTTTTAAAAGCAACACGAGAAGAACATGGGTTAACCAGCCTTGGGATGTTTAATTTCCAAGAGACCATTTTTAACGAGTGCAGAGAACCAACACATGACTTGGCTCTGTAAGCTTTCTTTCTGACTCTGTGTTAGAATTACTGCAGGCTTGTGTATTATTTCCTTTAGAGAAGAGAGGTACCTTCCTATTCCCAAATAAGAAAGAGAAAGTGAAAATTAGGAGTCCTTGCCGACAACCATCTCAGGTATAAAAGGCGGGGGTAAGCCCCTTGCCAGGGAGAAGTAGTGACCACAGGCTGTACAAGGGTCCCTTCGCCCACCACGTTGGAGACCGGAGCTCTTCCTGCTCTGAGAAATTCAAGCAAAGGGTCTCCAGTAGGAGAGGGGCTGAGATCAGAGTGAGAAATATTTCATTTTTGCTTAATAATATTTTAAGTAGGAAATAAAATGGACTTTACTAGAAAAATCCATCTGATTTTTGGTTTTGGTTTTGGTTTTGGGGTTTTTTGTTTGTTTTTCTGACAGATGTCTGCTCTGGGAGTTCTGAACTTTCATCCCCTGCTGTATAAAAAGGACTAGTTTATTATCGACAGCCTAACAAGAGAAAGGGATCTCCCTCATTTTGGGCCATGAATGTTCCTAAAATAAAACACACACATATAATTTATTTGTTTGCTTAGAAAAAGTTCTGCAAGAATCCGTACTAATCTGAAACAGTGATAACCCCTGAGGGGATAGGGAGAGGACCAGCACCAGGGCTGAGGGGAGGAGATTGATCAAAGGGAATTTGTCTTACCTATAATTGTTCAATATTTTTTCCATTTTCACTTCTAATTTTTTAAATTAAAAAAAGATGACATAAAGTTGGGGAAAACAAGTTCCCTGGTGTCCTAGTGATTAGGATTCCAGGCTTTCACTGCCGTAGCCCAGGGTTCAATCCCTGGCCGGGGGGAGCTGTGAGTAAGAGATGTGGTGCCGCCAAAAAAAAAAAAAAAAACCTTGATAAATTTTAAAGGACTTCCCTGGTGGTCCAGCGGTTGAGACTCCACGCTTCCACTGCAGGGGGCACGGGTCTGATCCCTGGTCAGGGAACTAAGATCCCGCACGCCACAGAGCCAAAAAAATGAAAATAAAAATAAAAAGATAAAGTTGGGGAGAACAATATTTATACATAATATTATTTTTACTTATTTGTAACATAAAAGATCTTTTTTGCTCTCACTAAAACATTAATATATAACATCTTATACAATATAACCATATTTAGTAATAACATATTTAGTAAGAGCAATATGATTTAATGTTTCATTACTTTTTTAAAATTTTGCTCCAATACTTTGTATATAGTGACTAGGAGCTCTGGGTCTAAGTTCAAATATTTGGTTTTAATGCCTGAGCTGGACGAAGAAAGGTGCTCTAGGTCAGACTGTTTCAGGTGCATTTTCTGATTTTGAATCGCAAGTCCAGGTCGAGGGCATGTCCCTTCAAAGTGGTTTTGCAGTTGATTCTATCAGGTGTTTTACTTGTATACAAAATATGAATACATAAATATATTTATATTATTTATATTTTTAAAAATTTGTATCGTGAACTATACCAAATTTACTAAATCGTATACAGAAATAACAATATGCAAACCGATGCTAAGACCAGTACATTAGCAGAGCCTTAGAAGCTTCCTGATCATATCATTCTCCTCCCAGCAGGGGAGGCAGCTCTGGGTTGTGTCTCTCACTCCCTTACTTTTCTTTCTAGTTCTACCACCTATTGTGTATAGCCCTGAACAACTAAATTGTTTAGTTTTGTTTGGTTTTACACTTCATATATATGGACTCTTACTCACCCACCGCCTTGCAACATCACTTCTGCATAACCAGAGCCCTTCTGAGTGTAACACATGGAGCAGACATGCCGCGTGGAGCAGACATACCGCAGGGCACAGCTGGCCCATCCAGGGAGTCTTTATTTCCTTCATGCTCCTTTGTTTCAATTCCCAGGTTAACTGGCTGTTCCCTCAAGCCCGTGTCTTGGGACTTGCAGCCTCAAACACCAAGAAAGGGAGGGAAGGAATGAACATTTTTTGAGTACCCAAACGGGGCAAGGCTCTTCATTCATATTGTTACAACTAATTCTCCCAACATGACACAGTCCCCAAGCAGATGCAGACTTGATTCAAAGAGGTTCTGGGACTCGCCTGAAATGATCCAGGTAGTAACTGGCAGAGATGCTTTTGGACCACCAATCTGTGTGATTCTGAAAGCCATACTCACTCCACCTACCCCGGGATCCTCTGGTCTAGGTGGGTTGGGTCCTGGGATCCTCCTCTCTCCCCTTGCCCTGACGTCTTTGAGAATTTCCCTTTACTGGTTTTGCCCTTTGATGGCTTTATAACTGGCAGTCAGAAAACCTCAATAGTCAGTACTCATACTTTACATATCAATTTACACAATATCTGATTCCAGAGATCAGTTTTATCTTAAACCAAAATTAATTCTTTAAACCAAATATCAGGGGTTGGGGTGGGATGAATTGGGAGACTGGAACTGCCATATATACATTACTAATAAGAAAAAGTATATCAAACTGTACACTTTAAATATATGCAGTTTATTGTATGTCAATTATATCTCAATAAAATTATTTAAAAAAATAATAATAAAGTTCCTAAAAATAATGATAAAGAAGTAAACCATCTATCACATACAATTACAAGCCCTAGAGCAGAAAGAGTACTCAGGGAGGAGAGGGCCACAGAACACCCATGAAGAAGGGACTTCCAAAAAAAAAAAAAAAAACCCTGAAAAGCTACATAACATTCTTTTACATGTAGAGGTAAGCTCTCAACAAAGGAAGGGAAATGCCAGGTGCCAGAGAAGCAAGCAGAAGTGGAAGTTGCTGGGGGAAGTGCATGGGCTGCCAAAGAGGGGCTCTGGTCCCCTGGGGGCTGAGGTTTTAACACCCACGTGGGTCCAGAAGAGAAGACCAGAAGTTGGAAAACATACCTTCCCACATAAAACTAGACACCTTTAGGGGAACTCTAGAAAAATCCACTCATCAACACAGAGCCTCAATGAGGAAACATCTGTTTCTGTCTGACTTTTGGGTGAAGGAAAAATTGTCTTGAAAATGTATAACTACAGGGACTTCCCTGATGGCACAATGGTTAAGACTCTGACTGCCAATGCAGGGGACATGGGTTAGATCCCTGGTCCAGGAAGACCCCACATGCCCCGTGCGCCACAACGACTGAGCCTGCCCTCGAGAGCCGGCAAACCACAACCACTGAAGCCCACAAGCCTAGAGCCCGTGCTCCATAGCAAGAGAAGCCACTGCAATGAGAAGCCACTGCACCACAACGAAGAGCAACCTCCGCTCTCCGCAGCTAGAGGAAGCCCGCACGCAGCAAATAAGACCCAATACAACCAAAAAAAAAAAAAATTAATTAATTAATTAATTAACTTTAAAAAATGTGTAACTACCAGCCTGTGCTCACTCCGATTTAGGGTTCAAATTTATATTATCCACATGGTTGGGAACATCCTCTGCCTCCAAGAAAATAACACAGAACTTAGTCTCAGGCCAAAAATACTTCTTGAGTGTCTGATAAAATCAACTGCAAAACTACTTTGAAGAAATATGCCCTTGACCTGAGTCCCAGAGTATTCCAACAGAAGAAGTCTTGAGGCACTAAGAGATCCAAGATCAGAAAACACACCTGAAACAGTTTGACCTACAGCCCCTTTTCATCCAGGTCAGGCATCAAAACCAAATATTTGAACTTAGACCCAGAGCTCCTAGTCACTATGTATAAAATATGATGGGGAGATTTTTAAAAAATTAACGAAACATTAAATTACATTGCTCTTATTAAATACATTATTACTAAATATTATTGTATTGTATATTTTGTTATATATTAATATTTAGGTGAGAGCAAAAAGATCTTTTATGCTGTAAACAAGTAAAAATCATATTAACTTTATTTTCTTCTACTTTATCTCATCCTTTTTATATTTTTATGACTATAATTTTATCTCATCCTTTTTAATGTCTATATACACTCATATAAAATTTATATTTGAGTATATAATCTATGATATTGTATGCTAACTCATATATATGGAATCTAAAAAAATGGTACTGATGAACCCAGTGACAGGGCAAGAATAAAGATGAAGATGTAGAGAATGGATTTGAGGACATGTGGGGGGCAGGGGGTGGGGGGGCGTGAGGGGGAAGCTGGGAGAAAGTCAGAGAGAAGCATAGACATAGATACACTACCAAATGTAAAATAGATAGCTAGTGGGAAGTTGCTCTATAACAAAGGGAGATCAACTCCATGATGGGTAATGCTTTACAGGGCCAGGACAGGAGGGTGGGAGAGAGTCGTGGGAGGGAGGGGATATGGGGATATATGTATAAATACAGCTGATTCACTTTGGTGTACCTCAGAAACTGGTACAAGAGTGTAAAGCAATTATATTCCAATAAAGAGCTTTAAAAAAAAAATCTATGACATTTATTTATTTATTTATTTACTTACTTACTTACTTACTTACTTAGGCCTCACTGCATGGCTTCTGGGATCTTAGTTCCCCAACCAGGGGTTGAACTAAGGCCCTACGCAGTGAGAGCACAGAGTCCTAACCACTGGACTGCCAGGGAAGTCCCTATAATTTATATTTAAGTATTATATATATTTGAGGATACACGCTCAAAATCATTTTATTGATGAAATACAAAATCAAAAAAGTTTGGAGACCATGAATTAGGAACATACTTCTCTTTTCAAGCACATATGGAACATTTACAGCCACCTACTAGGCCACATAGTAAATCTCAAACAAAGGATCTATATGTTTTCATTTTCTGTGGCTGATATAACAGATTACCACAAACTTAGTAGCTAAAAAGAACCCAGATTTGCTATCAGAGTTCTGTAGGTTAGAAGTCCAAAATGGCTCTCACTAGGCTAAAGTCAAAGTGTCAGCAGGCTGTGTTTCTTCCTGGAGGCCCCAGGAGAGAATCAGTTTCCTTGCTCTTTCTAGTATCTAGAGGCATCCCACATTCCATGACTCATAGCCCTCTTCTACCATCTTCAAGGTCCATAGCATCAGGCCGAATCCTCCTCAGGCTGACACCTCTCTGGTTCTCTCTCCTTCTCTCTTCTACTTGCTATTACATTGGGTCCACCTGGATAATGCAGGGTTACCTCCCCATCTCCAGGTCAACTAATCAGCAACTTTGACTCCACCTGCAGCTTGAATTCCCCATTGCCATGTAACAAAATATATTTAGTTCCAGAGTTGGAGACATCAGTAGGGGACCAGCATTCTGCCTACCATATTACACATACAGATGACATTCTCTGGCCACATTAAAATAAAATTGAAATTAATAAAAGAGAACATTTTAAACCTAAATCTAGAAATTTTAAAATATACTTATAAATAATACATAGATCAAAAATAAATAATAACAGGAAAAAATAAACCAGCCATAATGAAAACACAATGTAACAAAGCTTATGAGATGTAGCTAAAGCCATTCTTAGAGGGAAGTTTACAGCCTTAAATGCCTATATTAGAAAAGAAGAAAATTTTAAATTAATGAACTAAGCATTCAATTCAAGAAATTAGAAAAAGAACAGCAAAATAAACCCAAGGACAGTAAAAGTAAGGAATAAAAGTTAGACCAGAGTGTAAAATGAAACAGAAAGCAAAGACATAATAGGAAAACACAACGAAATCAAAAGGTGTTTCTTTGAAGCAATTAATAAATTAGACTTATTTCTGGCAAAGTGTATCAAGAAAAAAATGAGAAAGTATAAACAAATATTGGGAGAGAAAATAACTACAGGTCTAGCGGTGATTTTCAACATTTCTGGCCATAAATCTGAAACAGATTAGACAATCTCCCAGAAAAATATAACCTACCAAAACTGACTCCAGAAGAAATTGAAAACCTGATTTAAATCAGTAGTGAAAAACCTACACTCCAAATACACACACACACACACACACACACACACACGCAATTCTACCAAGTCTTCAAGGGACAGATCACCCCTCTTTTATATAATCTGTATTTAAGAAAAGAAAAACTACCACCAAGCAAAGAAGAGAAGTGGTCAAAGGAAGAATAGGATGGTATCCGGAAAACCAAACCAAAGGAAGAAACAGTTCTCAAGAAGGCAAGAGTTCAGAGACCACATACCTCAGCTAAACTTTGCTTCCTGGCTGAAATACCCGCCAGCCCTCCAATTCCTGTACCCCAACTCTCCCCATCATGGTGCTGCACTAATGGCCATTGCTAAGAACTTCACATTTGTCTTCGAGATTACCTGATCAATGTCTGCCTCTCACTGCCGTGTCAACTCCACAAGGGCAGAAAACAGCTGTTTATTTTTTTTTTTCATCATTGTGTCCCATTACTTAGATGGTACCTGACACAGAATGGACATGCAACAAATACCTGTCAACTGGATGAGGAGTGGAATTTACAAGGTCAATGTGGCCTTAGCCCCCCCGAAACTTCAATTTTATAATTGTGGATAGAACTGCCAGGGAGGGACTTTTCCCTGGTGGCGCAGTGGTTAAGAATCCACCTGCCAAGGCAGGGCATACAGGTTTGATTCCTGGTCTGGGAAGATCCCCCATGCCACGGAGCAACTAAGCCCATGAACCACAACTACTGAGCCTGTGCTCTAGAGCCTGTGCTCTGCAACAAGAGAAGCCACCGCAACGAGAAGCCCGCACACTGCAACGAGGAGTAGCCCCGGCTCGCCGCAACTAGAGAAAGCACACACACAGCAACAAAGACCCAACGCAGCTAATAAATTAAAAAAAAAAAAGAACTGCCAGGGAACAAAGCTGAGGCTGGACCATCTAATATGTAGTAGGTGCCTTATGTGCTAGGAGACACTAGGAGCTGGGATTGAGAAAAAGCAGCCAGAGGTTGGAAGAATTGCCCAGAATTGCCCCATTTCACCCAGACTGAGGAGTCCCAGGACTACAGAACTGGGATGTGAGCACCCAGACCCTTAAGCAGCTCACCCCACTGTCCTGCCTGGTGGGTCTTTCAAAGCGTTGCTGGGAAGGAGTATCTAAAGTGTTGGGCGGACTTCCCTGGTGGTGCAGTGGTTAAGAATCCACCTGCCGATGCAGGGGACGTGGGTTCAAGCCCTGGTCCGGGAAGATCCCACATGCCTTGGAGCAACTAAGCCCATGAGCCACAGCTACTGAGCCCATGCACCTAGAGTGGGTGCTCCGCAACAGGAGAAGCTACTACAAGGAGTAGCCTCCATGCACCACAATGAAGAGTAGTCCCCACTCTCCGCAACTAGAGAAGGCCTGCATGCAGCAATGAAGACCCAGAGCAGCCAAAAATAAATGAATAAATAAATTTATAAAATAAAATAAAGTGTTGAGGGCCTGGGGGGGCGGGGTCGGGAGAAGAAGGCTAAAAAAACTAAGGGTTTGGCTGATAAGGCTGGGGAACATGATTTCTGATGTCTATGTAACAGAACAGAACTTTCTTCTAAGGGAGAGTTTAGTTCCTCTGAGGACGTGTTTACAGATTCCTAAAGGGCCAAGACTGATTTGGGGATTAGAGACTGAAGAGAGAGGAGAGATGCTGTCTGACAGGTTTCTGAAAGGCAGTCTGTGGAAAAAGGAGGAGAGAGAACAGCCAGGATGCTCAGCTCCCCTACTGCTTCGTGGGAAGGACCATTAAGAACCAGAATACCGAAAATGCAATTTTAACTTGTATCCTTATGAGATCTAAAGCTTCAGTAAAAGTTCTGCCACATCTAACAGCCTTCTGCTTATAGTTGGTTCAGAGGAAAATTCAAGAAAGCCCTCTGTCCCCAGTCGGGGGCCTGTGGCAGGGCAGAGGTACGGGAGTAACCAGGAACAAAGAGGCAGGAATAAGGCTTCAGGTGAAAGAGGAACCAGAAGCAGAGGTGACCATCACACCCGACTGACTGGAATCCGTGCAGTTCCACAGCACCGCCCCTTCCCACTCTGCCGGGGACCAGCCCTGACCGGAAGACACAGCATATCTTGTCTAAGAATAAGGAGCAGGGAGACCCCAGCTGACATCCAGGCTGCTGCCCCTGCTCCAGATTACCTTCTCAAAAGTAATGAAAGTCGTCAAAGGTGAAGGGCTTCTGTGGGCAGGTCTCCGGAGATGCAAGAAAGGGAGGCAGCTGCTGGGAAGACATCGTGTATCTCTGCACCAGCCAGAGGTGAGGAGAAGCTGAACCCCAAAAGAGAAAGGGATGGTGGAGGACTTGGAAGGAGAGGTCAGCAGGCTGTACCTGCAGGGCCTGTACAGAAGAGGAAGGGCTGTTCAGTCCAGGGGGCCAGCCCAGGACAGGCCAAGGCCCACCAGCATTTGGTGCAAATAGCACAGAAGGCAGATGAAGTCCTTCCATTCGTCCAGAGAAGAGTCAGGGTCAGAAACCTGGCCTTCCTCCTGGCCAGTGGTACTCCAGGAAAGCCAGGCAGACCCTGCTCCTGCCCTCCCCCAGGCCCCCCCAGAGAAGTGATGAGGGGATGGGCCTTGGCCCAGAGAACAGAGGCCTCCTGTGGAGGAGCCCAGGGTCTAGCGGAGGCTGTTAATTCTCAGCATCCTCAATTCCCCCTTTGGCAAGTTTCTCCCTAAAGGTCCCCAACTCCTCATCATTCTTCCATGGTCTCCTCTGTCCCCACATCTCTCTCCATGCCCGCCTTGGAGTTTAAGATTAACAGTGAAGGGAATTCCCTGGTGGTCCAGTGGTTGTGATTCCGAGCTCTCACTGCCAAGGGCCTGAATTCAATCCCTGGTCAGGGAACTAAGATCCCACAAGCCACATAGCCAAAAAACAAAAATCTAACAGTGAAGATATAGACCATAATCTAGGAATGTGGGCAGGACTGTTGGTGACAGCAAAATCCTCAGGTCCCAAGGGCAATGCTCTCTAAGGAGGAAATTCAGGCACCCGGCCACATACAGCCAAAAGGATGGTTTTGCACAAGTAACTCATCAGATCACACCCCTGTGTGCCTTCCCACTTGAGAGGACCCTCCTGAAGAGTAGAGGAGGTTGGGGAAAGACAGGAGGATGGAAAAAATGAAGAGAAAGGAAACCGAAGAATGAGACAGAGACCAGATCTAACAGAGAAGCCCACAGGGGTGTGAGATTTTATGAGCAGTGTGGAAACAACAGCAGAGCCCCTGCATGAAAAATTGGCCTGGAGAAACAAGCCAGTCTCTGGGGGAAAGAGGAAGGGGGTGGGTTGTGTGACCCATGTGTTCCTGGGACTCAAAGAAGGGAAAGTCCAGCTATTTCCAATAAACCCAAATCAGTCCTCCCAGGAGAACCACAGAAATAGGAAAGCATTGACCCACAGGAGCAACCTGTAATTCCCGCTGCCCGAGGCTGGGAGGGCAGATGCCCAGGTGCTCCAGAACCAATGGCGAACACAGCCGGAGGTGGGAAGGGGAGGATAAAGATGGTAGTAGGGTGAGGAGGGCCAGCTGGGAGTGGGTGCCCCTTGTATCACAGGCGGGCAGGAAGGTTAAATGATCACATGTGAGCTCCTAGCGCACAGCCTGACAGAGAAGAGACACAGGTTTAAGTCCTTTGTTTGCAATTCTGAACAATCCCATAGCAAACTCTTTTGGCCATAAAACTAGACTTCAGTTGATGCGAGGATGTTATAGCTGTTATCCACCCCCCTGAAACAGGCAATAGTTTTGCTACAGAAATGTTGGGCTTGGTGGTGAGTGTTGCCCCAGCCCCGCGAGGGTGTCGTTGGTGCTAGTTTCTTCCCCAAATCGGAAAAATTCTGAATGTATCTGGCCTGCCAGGAGTTTCAGCTCAGAGTGTGCAGACTGTACTCAGTTTTGATTCCCCTTCCTTCCCTAAACAGCTGTGTTCTCGGTGTAAGAAGCAATGTGCGGAGAGGTGTGGGGACACGCAGCTATGAACCGGGGGCGGGGGGCGGGGGGGCATCTCTCTGTGCAGGTGTGTGAATAGGAGAGTGGGTGTCTGTGGACATCCAACATTCTGTAAAAGCAGCAGGCAGAGTTACATTATTTGCAAGCGGAAGAGAGACAGAGACCACGGAGAGGCTGGTGTGTCGGGGGCGTTTTTGAAGAGAGCAGGTCTTCTGACAGCTTGCCCTTTAATACCCTCCCAGCACCCAGCGCACGGGAAAGGGGGAGGGGTGCCAGCAGCTCCCCGAGAGCAAAACAGCTACAATAGAGCTTCAACGGCATCAGAGGTCAGCCTGCCACCTGACTTGACTCAGGGACAACTCCAAAACCTGCCCGGGGGGTGCAAAGAGGCACCAGCGCCCGGCTGGGGAGGTGCCAGCTCCCTCCCCCGAGGCCCACAGTCGGGGCAGGCAGCCGGGGCAGGAAGATCTCCCTGGGCAGGAGGCATGGCCCGGCCACCTCCCTGCTGGCTGTGGGTTTTGGGGACCCTGGCGGGGCTCTCAGCGACCCCAGCCCCCAAGAGCTGTCCAGAGAAGCACTACTTGACTTCAGAAAAATGGTGCTGCCAGATGTGCGAGCCAGGTAAGAGGAGGTCTTGTCAGGGGCCAGCTGCGTATGGAGAGAGAGGACCAGGCTTGGGGTGGAGAGACACAGAGATGGAGTCTGAGCCCAAGCGAGGAGCAGAATCCTGCAGAGGCCAAGAGGCAGCACCTTGAAGAGGGTGGGGGAGCTGCCTTCCTTGGGCCTTGACCCTGGACCTCTGCTTGCAGGAACGTTCCTGGTAAAGGATTGTGACCAGCACGGAAAGGCTACTCAGTGTGGTGCATGCACGCCGGGGGTCTCCTTCTCGCCAGACCACCACAACCGGCCCCACTGCGAGAGCTGCCGGCACTGTAACTCTGGTGAGACGGGCAAGCGGTTGGGGGAGCAAGGTGGGTGTGGAGAAGCAAAGGGGGGGATCAGAGCTTCAGCTGCTTCAAGACTACGGCAAGTGGAGCCCATGGTGGGAAACTGGGGGCCCTGGGTGGGGCGTGTTGATGTGGTGGGGGAGCTGTGAAGTGATTCAGGGAAGGAGCAAGTGGAATTTGAGGGACTGCTGAGAAGGGGTCTAGGATCAAGACAATACAAAGGAGGAAGTGGCTCTAGGACCCTAGATTTCAGATGAGCAACCCACCCCCAGCCCTCCACTGATGAGCTGGCAGTATTCTCAGAGTGCACGTTTGTTTTGGAACTTGGCATATATCTTCCTAAGGACGTGACAATACTGGCCAGTGGACAACAACCTTTTTTTGTCCAAAAGTCAGTTTTGGGAAATGAACATGTATGTGGCTTGTATTTTTATTTATTTTGTAATTTCATCTTTTTCAAAATTAAGAAATGAAATAGCAGCAGCATTATGAATACTTTCATTATTTCCCCATTTCAGCCAGAATTTTAGAAACTATGTATGTACCAGTGTACAGAGATCAGCAGATTTAAAGTGGTCCCTTTGAACAAATATCCTCCAGCAGCACAACTTTGAGGACTATTTAACTGAACCATGACGTTACTTGCCTGTAAATGCATTTAGTCTGACTAGGCCTTTTAATACTGTATTCTTGAAAATAAATACAAGGGTTTGCCTCTGCAAATCAGTCAAACGGCAACATCTGTAACACACGAGAGTTATTCCTCAGTCTACTTAACTTACAAATATGATTGTTCATGGATGCTTCTTTTGGCAACAGTGCAGGCAAGATTGGGACTTTCTTAGCCAAAGCCTCCCCAATTCACTCTGCAGGCCCCACTGGAAGGCCTTTTCCCAATACCGAGCCAGTCTGAGCTCCCTCCACTCTTCTCTAGACCAGCCCAACCCACAGTCCTCCTCTGTGAGATTCAGCATATAGATCCCCAAAGCACTCAGGCAGCGCCTGGCTGCAGGACTCCGGGACACTAGAGAGAGGCTGAATGGTTTTGGTCCTCTTGGACCTCAGTATTCCCATCTGTAAGATGGGCAAGTACCTGAAATCAGTGTGGAATTCTGTGCACAGGTTATACATAGTGAAGAGAACTCCCAGGTTTCTGGAGACTCCACTGAAAACAATGGCAGTTCACTCATTTTTTAACCAATCCCTGTCCCTTCTTTAACCCTTCCCATCCCTTTGGGAAGATACCCTCCCTGATCTTCTTTACCTTTCCTACCCCCTTCTTTCTCCACCACCACCCTTCCCTCCCCCATCACTGCTCTTCCCATGTGGATCCTTGTCCAGGCTGGCTCACAATTCCTGGTGAGCCACAAGGAAACCAAATTCTAGTGGCAACAATGAATCAGAATTCAGAAAGGAGAAGCCATAGGGGCATAAAGATGAGACAGAATAAGAATGATAAGGAATTTATGCCCCTACCTGACAAAAGGCACACGCTAAAGAAATTGTTAGGGTCGATGGTAGTCTTTGGCATCCTCAAACTTCCCTTTCTGCACCCCTCTCCCACCTGTCAGGGCTCCTCTCCCTGGGTTCCCATGAGTGCACCTGCCCCACCAGGCTCTCGCTTAGGCCTGGCCCACATCCGGTGCCATCACCTTCCCCAGAGTCACCCTTCTCTTCTCACACCCAACCACCCATGAGCCTAAACCACGCAGTGCCCTTCCTACCCACCTCCTCCAGGATCCCTGATTGGCAGCCACACAGCACCTGACCTCTACACTTGAACACAACTTATACTTTAGAGGCAAAGGATGTCAGAAAAGTTAAAAACCTGTCGGGGACCACAGCAGCACTATTCCCAATTGCTAAAACCTGGAAACCACCCAAGTGCACATTAACGGCAGAATGGAGGAATAAATCGTGGTGTATTCACACAGGGGAATGCAATAGGGCAGTGAGGATGAAGGATCTGCAATCACACTCAACACTAGGGATTAATCTCACAAAGAGCTGAGTTAGAGCAGCCAAGCACAAGGAGCACATGCACATGATTCATGTCTATAGTTCAAAAACTGGCAAAACCAACCCACGGTGTTAGGAAGTCAGGAGGTCAGTGGCTATTCTTGGTGGGGAGGGTGTTAGTGACTAGAAAGGAACACGACGGGTCATCTTTTTCGTAAACTGATGCTGGTTACAGCTGTGGGTCCAATTTGTTCCAGTTCTCAAGCTTTACACTTGTCACATGGATAGCTCTGTATAAGTATACTTCAATAAGAAGTTCTAAAAGCATCAATGAGTGAGAGGAAAAATCATGTAAGCTGTTTCTACTTCTGAACCGTGAATTTCCTAAAAGGCCTGAGTTTTTCTTGAATAGCAATAACCCAAATGGCAAAGGCACTGGGTGACAGTGGGGGAGGGGCAGGCCTGGCGTGGGGGAGGGGTGGGGAGGGGGTTAAGCCAGTGGACCCTGTGTGTTCCCTCCCCCTCCTCTGTCACCAGGTATTCTCATCCGAAACTGCACTCTCACCACCAACGCGGAGTGTGCCTGCCCCGAGGGTTGGCAGTGCAGGGACAAGGAGTGTACGGAGTGTGATGGTCCAGCCCAGACCCCAGGCCCACACCCACTACCCTCGCACTCACCTTACGCTGAAAGTGAGTTCTAGGCAACCCTTTGTCTGGTCATTTGGGGTAAGGTCACACCCCAACCAGCATTCCCTCTCCCATGCCCAGCCTCACATAAATTGCCTCATCATCCTGTCTCCGCCTTCCCATCTCCCCCAGGGCCTCTTAGGCCTTCAGCCTAGCCTTGTGCCCTCTGGGGCCCCCTGCTGCCACCCATCTTGTCTCTGTTTTTCCAGAGATACCAGAGGCCTGGACAGGCCGGCACACTCAGACGCTCGCTGACTCCAGGTGGCTGCCTGCCCCAACTCTCTCGACCCACTGGTCACGTGAGTTCTCTCCCCAACCCCCCCATCGAGAGAGAGAGAGAGAGAGAGAGAGAGAGAGAGAGAGAGAGAGAGAGACAGAGAGAGAGAGAGAGAGAGAGAGAGAGAGAGAGAAAGAGAGACAGACAGAGAGAGACAGACAGAGAGAGAGAGAGGGAATGCATACAGGAGAGTCCAGGAGGGAAGCCAGCCAGGAGGGTCCAGGAGGAAAGCCAGCCAGAAAGCTCCTAGGAGCTGGGGTAGGAAGAGGGAAAAGCAGAGTCCGGAGATTAGGAAAGAATTTGGTCCAGTGGTGGGGGCAGGGGAGGAAGGTGGGGAACAGGGAGAGGCAGGGGTGACTGGAGGGCTGGGCTGAGGGGAGTCAAGGGCTAGGCCCTCCCCCAAACCCCCTCATGACCCCTGCCCATCCCATCACAGCCCAGAGGTCCCTGTGCAGCGAGGATTGCATCCGCATCTTTGTGCTCCTCTCTGGAATGTTTCTTGCTTTCACCGTGGTCGGAGCCCTGTTCCTCTATCAACAAAGAAAATCTAGATTAAGTAAGAGACAAAATACAGGCTTCTGTACCCCCCCCCCCATCTCGGCTTTGCCACCCAATCTGAACCTCTCCAGCTCCATCTTTCCCACCCTGTGGCCTCTCTTCCCCTCCTCTAAGCTGGGGCCCTCCTGGCAGCCAGCCTTTGCTCACCTCTTCTCCCTTCACCCTCCCTCCACCGCCGATCACCACTCATCCGATTCTTCCTCTGCAGACACAGGAGAAAGTCCAGTGGCGCCTGCAGAGTCTTGTCCTTACAGCTGCCCCAGGGAGGAAGAGGGCAGTGCCATCCCCATTCAGGAGGATTACAGAAAACCAGAGCCCGCTTCCTACCCCTGAGCCAGCGCTCCGCAGAGGGGGCGCCGTCACTGCAATCAAGTCCTAGCCTCCATCTCGCCCCATCGGCCATCCAGGGGGATCGAGAGCTGGCACCTCCAATTTCAACACCACCCTCTCACCGGGACTCTTTTGTGTGTGCAGACTTGGGAAACTGCCCTGTGTGCCTTTTCGAGACTGGCAATGGCGAGGATCCAGGGGAAGGAGGTGGAGGGCGGGAAGCAGGAGCCCGGGCGTGTCAGCTGCACCCCTGTGCTGCCAGAGGGCTGGGGCTCCAGGTGGAAGACATACTTCCGCCTACGGAAGGCCCCTGTGCTGTATGTAGCGCTGACCTAGAAGCTTGGCGAAATAAACGCACGGACCGCAGCGCCGGCAGCTCTCCAGCTGTGAAATGTCAGTCTCCCAACGCAGGCCACGCCCACCCTCCGCGCAGACCCGAGGTCTGGGGCGGAGCTTTCTCCGGCGCAGACGCGCTGGGGCCCACGCGGGTGGGGGCGGGGCGGGCAGGTAGGGCGTCCGCGGAAAGTGGGGGAAGGTCCCGGCTCTCGGGGAGCCTGCGTCTGTCGTCGTCCCTCCCTTCCGCCACCCCGCCTCCCTTCTCGTACTTCTGTCTTCACTTTCTCGGGGCTGGTCGGCAGCAAAAGGGCAAAAGGGCGCATGCAGTGAAGTCAGGTCCCGAAATCACCAGGGGATTTTTTTGCGGGGGAGAAGGTGGAAAGAAAGAACAGTGACCAGACTGGCTCCAGCACCGATGGCTTCAGCCAGAGGCCAAGGCAGCCGCGGTGACACTTCCTCAAAGTGAAAGCGAAAGCCAAGTAGGCGGAGAGGACTGACGGGGCCCGGCGGTTGGCCAGGCAGGGGTGTTTGGAGCCCCTTCTCCAGCCGGGACCTGGCCAGCGAGGGGCAAAGGAAGGGCGGCGGGGGAGGAGGGCCTGAGAGCAGCCCCCATGGGCGCCCGGGGGTGGTGCCTGCTGGTCTGCTTGGCTCTCTCCGGGGCGGCAGACGCCGGTGAGTCGGGGGCTGGCTGATGGGGTGTGTTGCGGTAAAGAAGCATCAGGTAGCCACCCTTCCCGAGGTCCCAGAAGGGGGAAGGGGCCGGGAATGACTTCCAATCGCCTTCCAAGCCCAGCAGGTGGAAGGTTCGGCGGCTGGTGACAGAAGGAACCCATTGTGCCAGGGAGAGAGGCCAAGAACTCTGGGGAAAGGGCCAAACGAAGGAATACAGGGCCTCCTCAGTGGATGTGGTGGGGCCGCTGTCCTACAGGAGAGGCAGCTGGCCTGGGAGCGAACACCTTCAGGAGAGGAGGGGGAGCCCCTGGCTGGTAGATCGGAGATCACGCGGGAGGTGCTCCCCAGAGGTGGGGGAGGGAAGAGCCACCTGCGGTGCCACAGAGCGAGCGAGTGAGCAGAACCTAGGGACTGACAGGGAAGTCGAGAGGCTACCAACGCCCCAGCTACCAAGCGTGCCTCCTCTCCCAATGCAGTTTTGCTCACTTATTTGCTTTTGCTGAGAATTCCTTTGAAGAGATAGTTTTCATTGATAGTTGGAAATAAGAGTTTCATAAATCCCTCTGAGCAAGGGAAATCCAGGACTTTAAATAATTCACACCAAGAAATATGTATCTGGAGAAGGTGCTTCCCAGAAAGCTGGTTCTGGGTAAAACAGGATCAGAGCTGGACGTAGAGGCAGCTAGGAATGGGCGAGATGACCCCTTGATGACTCAACAGTTTGGGGCAGGGGGAGCAAGTACAGAAGTAACTTTCTGGGCTAGCGGGTGCTCACCCCAGCCTGTTCCCTACAGCAGAAAGGCAGTGGCGGGCAGTGGACGTGGTCTTGGACTGCTTCCTGATGGGGGAAGGTGGGCACCATGGAGGTTTTGCCAGCAGTGAGAACATGGTGAAGGCCCTGTTGGTGCTGAAGCAGGTGCCAGTGCCAGATGATGGCTCCCTGGAAGGCCTCACGGATTTCCAAGGGGGCACACTGGCCAAGGATGACCCCCTCATTACCTTCGAGGCCTCAGGTAAGACCCCTCCACCCTGTGTCCCAGTCTTGGGCTCCCTCCAGTCCCTGAGCCCAGTTCCCAAGGACACCCACCCACACCTGCTTCCCATCAGCCCAGGTGTTCTCCATCCAACTCAATCTCTGTGCCGCCCTCTTCTCCCCCAGTGAACCTGGTACAGATTCCCCAGGCCGAGGCCTTGCTCCATGCTGACTGCAGTGGGAAAGAGGTGACCTGTGAGATCTCCCGCTATTTTCTCCAGGCCAGGCCAGAGGCCACCGTGGAGACAGCAGCCTGGTTCATCACCAATGTGCAGGTGTCTGGAGGGGGACCTGGTCTCTCCATGGTGATGAAGACTCTCGGGGATGCTGAGAATGGGGCTGTCTTGCATCCAACACTGAAGGTGCCCCTGAGCCCCCAGGGGACTGTGCGGACTGAAGGTGAGAAAATGAATAGTAGCAGAAAGAAAGTTTTCATTTTCAGAAATGGGGGAATAGTAGGAGAAGGAAGGGGACAAGTCTACCTCCATGCACATTGGTCATTTCAGGGTGTCCCCAGGCCTCAGTCCTTTCTTCCTAAAGACCCGAAATGGGAATAATTTTCACCTGCCCTGGTGACCGGAAGACATAAGACATGTGATGCTCTATTTGCATATGCTGTCCACAGCTGTCTTAGTGAGCTGAGCACCAGCTTCTCCCAGGGAACAGCTAGCCTGGTCTGATGCTTCGAGAGGAAACAGGAGAGCACAGGCCGGCAGAATTTGTTAAATTCTCTCTTATCAGTGGGACCCAGTCCTTGTCCTCTCCAACCTTGCACATCAGAGAAGGCACAGAAAATTAAGAACATGATGATAGGTTTCTCCAAAGTTCATCGAATCCAACATTTTGCCTCCAAGAAAAGACAGCCACGTCCAGAGATTAGGGGCCAACCCTCCTATCCTGAGAAAGCTCGAGAACACTCAAACTATTCTGTGGTCCAACCTAAATTTATCCTGCTACATCAGAAAAGGGGTCCTCATGTCTGTCCAGTGTCAACCATAGTCCTAGCATGGCTAGGCATTGCCCCCTTTTATTTCGGGATATTTCAAACCTATAAAAACAAAAGGTGAAAGAATAATATAATAAACACCTGTGTACTGTGCACCTAGATGCACCAATTGTTAACATGTTGCACATCCTCTGCCCCTCCCTCACCCTCTCTCCATTTCTCCCATGCGTAACTAATTCAAAGTAAACTGCAGACATCTCTACACTTCATCCCAAATGCTTCCATGGATAGCAAGTGTTAGTTTACAACCAAAGACAGAAATGTTCTCCATAATCGTAGAACCACTGCCTCAGCAGCAACGCAAGGTGGGGAGCGGGGTATGGGCAGTAAGGGGGTGCAGTGTGCAGATAACCGAAGAACACATTCTCATCATCAGCCTACACTGGCAGTTTATCAGTGATAAACACTCATCCCTGCCAGGGCACACTCTCCCCACCTCCCCCCACCACGGCTTGGTCTGCCCCTGACTGTCATACTTAGGGCATTTTAAAATTGGTACGGTAATACTATCAAATATAAAATCCAAATTCAAACTTCTCCAGTTGCCCCTGTAGTGTTCTTTATAGCTTTGGGGGCTTTGGTTTGGTTTGGTTTTTGAAGTGCAGGATTCAGACAAGGATTGTGCATCTCATTTAGTTGTCCTGTCCCTTCAGCCTCTACTCCAGAACAGTCTTCAGAGCCTGGCCGCTGTCTTATAGATGTCCCACCATTTGGATTTGTCCAGTTGTTTTCCTCATTAGACTGAGATTCAGCATGTTTGGCTCAGATACCACCACTGTGTGCTTTTCTAAACTCTGACTCCTGTAGTCTCCTCAGCAGCCCTGCCCTAAGCAGATGAGCTTGGCAACACTGAGTGGCTGGCCCAAGGTCACAGCAAGTTAAGTGGAAGAGCCGGGCTTCCAAATGCTTTGACCGCTACTCCAGTAGTTCTCACCTGAGGGTCAGCAGTAACGCATAGTTTTGCATGTGTATTTGTCTGGTCCATAACTTTCATCAGATTGTGCAACAGATAAGTGACTCCAAAATGGTTAAGAGCACCACGTGTGCACGCTGCCTCTCAACACGCCCCCAGCATGCCGCAGCTCAGAGACCAGGTGGCCTCAAGGAGGGAGCAGCCCACAATCACCCCTCTCTTTCTCCCACAGTGGAGTTCCAGGTGACGACACAGACCCCATCCCTGAATCTCCTGCTGGGTTCCTCAGCCTCCCTGCACTGTGGCTTCTCCGTGGCACCAGGCTTGGACATCACCGCTGTGGAGTGGCGGCTGCAGCATAAGGGCAGTGGCCACCTGGTGTACAGGTGGACCACTGGGCAGGGGCAGGCCAAGCGGGAGGGCGCCACCCTGGAGCCTGAGCAGCTGCTCATGGCTGGGGACGCCTCCCTCGCCCTACCCAGCCTCACTCTGAAGGATGAGGGGGCCTACGTCTGCCAGATCACGACCTCCCTATACCGAGCTCAGCAGATCATCCAGCTCGACGTCCAAGGTGAGGCCAGGACTCAGTTATCCTGGGGAGAGGGAAAGGGATATGCCTACTGAGAGCGTTTTCCAGAATGGGAACACACACAAGGGCACTTTCCTGAGAGACAGACTGCATTCCCACAACCTGAATGCCTTCTCCTTCCTAGACACGCAGATGGCATCCGATGGAGTCTCCCATCAGGCTCTAGGATAATAATTCCATTGAGATCTTCCTGCTGCCCTGCCCTGGCTGGCTGTCTCCAGTCACCCCAGTCCTTTTGGACCACATCCAAAGGAGGAGCAGCAGCAAACCAAGGAGGGGCGTGGGAGCGGTCCGACTGGGAGGACTGTTTCAGCAAGGATAGCCTTTAAAATCACTGGCTTGTAGAGACGCACAGAAGCAAGCCAGCCTTTGGTTTTGCTATTGTTTTTCAGTTACCTGTGGGAACTGTACCCCCTTATGTCCTGCATCGAGGGTGGACTTACCACCACCACTAACTCCACCCCCCACTGGCACCTCACTGAGGAGGAAACTTCCACCTCCACAACTCTTATGCGCGGCAGGAGGAGAAGGCTCTAGGCTCCTCTGCTGTCCCAGTGATCCCTGTGGGGTTTTATTACTCCTCCTTTCTTCCAGCTTCCCCCAAAGTACAACTGAGCTTGGCGAACGGAGCTCTGCCACCCACCCTCATCTGCAGTGTCACTGGCTATTATCCTCTGGATGTGACTGTGACATGGATCCGGGAGGGGCTGGGTGGAGCCCCGGCCCCAGTCTCTGGCGCCTCCTTCTCCAGCCTCCGGCAGAATGCGGCAGGCACCTACAGCATCTCCTCCTCCCTGAGAGCAGAGCCTGGCTCTGCGGGTGCCACTTACACCTGCCAAGTCACCCATGTCTCCCTGGAGGAGCCCCTGAGGGCCAACACCTGGGTTGCCCTGCCAGGTAAGGGAGCACCCTCCTTTCCCCACCTCCACACCTGGGCTCATGGCTCCTGCCCTCCGGCCTTGTTCTGCTTCCCACAGTTTCAGCTGTTTCTTTCCCAAGGTGACGGCCTCCAGAGGTCCCACCACACGTCCCCCAAGACTTTATTACTCCCTGCCCGAGTTCCAGGGTACCAGGCACTGCTGAGAGCTGGAGACCAAGGCTGAACAATTCCTCATCCTGCCCTTGAGGACCTTAGCCCACTTGGAGGGACAGATTAGGCAGTCAGGAAGATGAGCCGGGTGAGCTGGCTCGGGAAGCGGGGAACACCAGGACAGAAGGAACGGCAGGTGTGAAGGCCTCATTATAAAACAGGCTAAAAAGAATTGGGGGGCCTGCGTGGCTAGAGGCAAGGGTATGTGGGGAAAGGGGGTGGTGACTGTGATGTTTGGGAGGTGATGGTATTTAATGAGCTCTGCATCAAGCCAGCACTGCACTGAGCAGCCAGATGTGGGCCCACACGGGTTCTCATGCTTCCCATTTTAGAGATGAGTATGATGTTCAGTAATTTGCCCAGGGTCGCCTGCCTAGGAAATGGTAAAACAGAAAACGTGAGAAACAGGCAGCCTGATTCCCCTGCAGCCTCAACCCCCCTACCGCTACTGGTGGGCAGATAACAACAGGCCTTTAAGCTGGAACTTCATCGTGAGGCCACAGAATGCCGTCGAAAGGTCTTATACCATGAAGAGTTGGCACCTCGAGATGCATTACTTGGTGGCTCACAAGACTGTAAGCTTCCCTGAAACTGGGGTTTTGCCTCAGCTTACATCATCCCCCAGTTATTTACAAAATTTCAGTTTAACTGTCAACAACTAATCTAAACTAAATCTCTCGTGGAAAGCAATTTGAAAAAATGTTGCTGAGGTGGGAAGAGGTAGAGGATTCTGTGTGGAGTAACACACAGACGTCCACCCTAAGCAGGCCCCAGTGCCACTGTGTGTCTGAGCAGGAGAACGCTTGATAGCTCTTTGACCAGGGACACTCACACGCATGTGAACGCACACGCACACACTCACTCTCTCTCTCTCGCTCTCCATCCCTCCTGCCAGGGCAGATGCTGTGGGTGAGCGCTCAGTGTGCTCCTGCCACTGATCCCTGTCCACGCCTCTGTCACCTACAGAGCAGAGGACGGCCTTTGGAGTCCTTTTCGCCAGCAGCCTCTTCCTCCTGGCACTGCTGTTCCTGGGGCTGCAGAGACGCCAAGGTAAGAAAGGGCCTGGACGCCCTCAGCTCTGGCCCTGACCGACCTTACTTGGAGATCAGCTGCTCTAGGCACCGCCACACCAGACCAGGGATGAAGCCCAAGCACCCGGAGTTTCAGCCAGCCCCACTCCAAGCTCCCAGCTCTTGGGGCTACCCCAACTGACACCAACCTCGTCCCCTCCCGTTTTCTCCTAGCTACCTCACCAAGGCCTGCCAAGACCCCGAGGCACTCTGGGTAGCCCCTCTCCTGCCTTAGGTGTGAGAGAGAGTCACATTCTTCCAGAAGAACTCTAAGTCGAGTCCCAGACGCCCAGGAAAAGGTGTGAAGAAGGCACAGATCACTGACTCTGGCTCTGGATTTCTGCGGGCCTCTGCCTTCCTTCACTGCCTGCCCTGGGCTGATATGCCAGGAGACAAAGCGTGAAGAGGTGAGAGGGTGGCAGGAAGGCAGGAGGTCTGGGTGGAGGTTAAAACATGAGCCAGGTTTGAGGTGTGGTTGTAGGAAAAAGTAACAGAAAAAAATTAAGAAAGGAGCAGGTGAGGGACAGTGGGACAGGGTCAGGGTTGGACGACCACACACCATCTTTGAACTCTGTCCAAATAAAAGCCCCTCATGTCCTGGGAAGCAAAGCTTTTCCACTTTCCTGTCTCTCCCCACACTGGACCCTGCCCCCCAGCCTGGCTGCTTGGCTGGCAACGTGTTCGAGGTATGAAACGAAGTCCCTCAGAGGCGGCCCTGGGGCCACCCCAGCTGCTCAGTGTAACCTTGAGCCGCAATTAAGCTCCTGCACCTTTGGAGAGTTGCTGGGCATTTCAGGACAGCCGACTCCCTCGGCTGCAGGGGAGAGAGTTCTCCTTTTAGTCATTTCTAAAACCGGCCTGGTCAGCACAGTGGAACTTGGCAGAAGACAGCCATGCATGGGGATGGGGGCTGTGGGGAGCAGAGCGTGTCCACTGGGGGCCTCCTCGGGGCCTGGCCCAGGACCTGGAGGGAGGAGGTGGCAGATGTCTGAGAAAACCTGCGGTGTTTGTCAGTGAGATACCCGCGCGGCTTCCTGCCATGGCTTCCTGTCACCCACACCTGGAAGAGCTGGGCTGAAGGCTGACAGCAGAGCCCACTTCCTCTGCCAACACCCAGATCTTTAATCTCAAGAAGACTGACAGCATGCATAAGCCACCCTTCCGGCGCAGAGCACCCTCAGAAAGGATCTAGAGAGAAACAAGTCCCCTCCACCCCACTGCACTCACTCCAACCCAAACAATAGCCAAGTCGGTGTAGTGGTAGGAAGTTGTATTTTTTTTTTTTTTTTGCCTTTGTTCAGAATACAGGAAATTGGTAAATATGCCACATGCCTTTGGTGGGAGTACAACCGTAATTATTTCTATACAAATAGGAGACGGGTTAGGAAAAAAGAGAGATGATGACAGACACACAGTGGAGACCCCACATCGTCTCACGGCAAACCCAAGAGGGGCTGTGGGGACTCGGCCTCACGTGACTGCCAAGCCCTGGGCTTAGTTGCATATCTGCTCGTGCACATGGGTGGTGGGAGGGAAGGAGGGCAGCGAAGACACAGAAGAGGGTACAGGGAGGGCTGAGAAAGAGAGTAGGAGGGCTAACGTCCCCAGAAGAACACAGCAAACTACACCTGGGACAGATGGGACAGAAACCCAGGAGTGATTCCTGTGACGGGGCGGGCCAAGAGGGTGGATTTGCCCCAGGCTTGGGACACATCGAGGACAGTGGTGGTTCTTCTCCAGCGGTGACCCCCTGCCTTAGGCAAGGGGAGCCCAGAGGAGAGTGGAGGCCTTCGAGGGGGCCGTTAGGAGGGTACACTGACTGCCTTCGTCCAGCTCTTCTGTCCTGCCTGGGGGCAGGACGAAGGGAATGTGGGAACAGGGCAAAAGGAGAGGAAGAATGGTTCTGCGTCACGAAATGCTGCTGGGCTGCATGGAAAGTGAGCCGGCCCAGCCTGGCCTCCGCCTCCTCCTGCTGGCGACCGTGGACAGAAAGAACAAAGGGACATGGGCGGTCCCCTTTCTGTTCCCAGCCGACCCTCCTCTCCTCACACCCGGGTCTGTCCTACTCAGTGCCTGTCCTGAAGCCCAGCACCAGCCCCTGAGGCAGGCTGAGCAGCTCCGTCCTCAGGTCCCACTGTCTGTGCCACAAACCATGCAACGAGGAGGAAAGGAAAGGGAGTCGAGACAGGCCAGGGTGCTGTGGAAGGGGAACGCACTGCGGGAAGAACACAGAGGCCGCTCTGGATGCGAAGGCCCCACAGCAGCACAGCAGCCCACAAGCAGGCCCGTCTGCTGACGTCCCACCTCCACCCCAAGGCTGGGCCGCCAGGGGCACTGAACTCTAAACACTCAGCAGCGGCTGGGCCTCAAGGCCTTCTCGCCGCATCCCTGTCTTTGGCAAGTACATGGGGGCGGTGTGAGGGGAAGGACTCCCAGAGGATCCGGGGCTCCTCACCTCTGACACCTCATCCTCCTTCATCACCAGGAAGAGACGTACAGTACAGGACCCTCACAACAAGAGGGCAATAAGTGGCTTCCTCTGAGCTTGTTATTTTCAGATTAGGCCCTTGACTCGCTGTTTCTCTGTAACTAACAGGCGTTCTCTCGTTATCTATACCAATCACTAAAATTAAGTGAGTCTCCAACTTTGAATAAATGAAATTATTTGATGCCCTCATGAACAATACAGAATGCTGTAGAAAACATGAACAAGAGCCCCTTCCAGGTATGAGCTTGTGGGACTGCTTCTAGGATTGGAACGAGAGTCCTGGTATTTTTGCTATTAATATGTGTTCTCCAGGTCTCTGGAGGACAAAGTAAAAGGTTGTAAGATCCCTGAAGACATAGAAAATGTTGGACTAACAGATGGGAAATAACTGAAAGATAGGTTTGACTTTCTAAGAGGGTCCTGCACCAGGACCAAGCTGGACTTTGGGCCTGGCCCAGGCTCCTGTGCAGGCCTGGCATGGGAGAAGAGCTCCAGGTGAGGGGGCATCCTCCCAGCTGTTCCCAGCCTCCTCCGGCCAGCAGCCTGGCCTTTCCTGGCAACACCATGGACACGAGAAGAGTGTCGTGACCCCTCCCCCCAGTCTTGGCCCCTTCTTGAGCACATCACCTCAGCTACGCCCCTTCCCCATCCCTTGGTCTCCAACTCTTTTTGGCTTTGGGGGAACTTGAGAGAACATGAGAGGGTAGGAAGGAGATGCCAGCTGTTGTTCTTCAGGTAGTTACTTCAAGACTGCACCACGAGCAGCATTTCTAGTGTCGCCGGACAGAGTGCGAATGAAAGCAACAGAAGAGGAGGAGTGGCCGATGGAAAAGCAAGGCTGGGATGGAGGAAGACGGATGGGGAAGTTCTGGGGTGAAACGGGGAGAGGGACGTGAGTTTGGATGGCGATGGAGAACAGGGCATGGGGTGGCACATTCTCAAGCAAAAAAGTAGACTGGACACAGGAATCAGGAGGTCCCAGATGGAAAAGAGAAAGAGACAGGAGAAAACAAGAGGGCAAATTACATCAGGTTACTAGACATCCAGATGTAGTTGTAGGTGTCCCATCCCCACAGTCTCCCTCCAACCCAAGCCAGTGACAAAGACCACAGCCTCACTTCCCCAGAACAGGAGGGACCACGTTCCCCCACAGTCCTGCAGAAGGAAGGCTCATCCGTCAAGGAAGTCCCTTACCTCTGCCCTTCCGCCCTCCAGAACCAGATGATGGTCCCCTGGCAGCGATCTTCATACCTCAGTCAGAGCAGCCCCACTCCCCAGGCAGGCAGGCAGGCAGGCAGGCAGGGCTGGGAGAAGACTCCAGGACCTTCCCACCTCTGCACCCCACCAGCAACCTCAGCGATACTTACTTACAATAACTACCACGATGATGGCACAGATAGCTCCCAGCATGATCATCATCTGAGAAACATCAACAAAAAATGAGCCCTTGGATTTGGGGAAGGAGAAAAGCAGCCAGGGCTAGGGACTCAGGAGCAGCACTTCCTCCGTCCTTGGGACGGTGGAAGAAGCCACATATCCTCCAGGACAGCCGAAGGCCTCCCAACCCCTTGTGCTCCCCATCAGACAATAACCCCTGCACCACAGCTGGAGCTTCTCGAAAACATCAGAGGGTCTGCAGCTTGCTCCTTTTCCCCTAGTTCCTGTTGTCTGGAGGCTTTCAAAGGAACACCAGAGCAGGTGCAGACGTTGGATCTTTAGTCAACTGGTTCATTTAAGTGTTCAGCTCATTCCCAAAAGCTGCAGGTATTTAAATATATATCTACCCCAGCCATTGTGTCAATGTTGGTGTGTCTCAGGAAGGGTCAGGTAAGAATTTTTCCAGGGGTCCTTTGGGAAAAAGCAGCTTGACTAACCCCTCCAGACTCCTCAGGGTCTCCCCAGGCCCCATTAGTGGTTCTGAGCAAGCACTCTAGCATACCCTGGTGGCCAACGAGGGTAATGCAGCTCAAGAAAGAGGTTTTCCAGATTTCCTCCCAAGGGTCCTGCAGGGCACAGATTGGAACCTGAGGGTTTTCTTGCCTCCTATGCGTCGAGACCCAGGAAAATAAGAGGGAGAGGACAAGAACATTCACCTTGCAGTTTTTCCACCAATACTTCCTCTTTAGCTTGGCAGCACTGCTCTCAAATTGTGATGCTCCCGCCTGCAAAGCGTCGGCTCGGTCATCCAGCTCTGACAGCTTCTGGTCCCTCTCCAGGACCTTGTCCACATTTACACGTATGATGTCCACCACCTGAGTGGGGCACAGGAACAAACTGGCTAAGCTCCCCCAGAGCCAGGGACAGAACAGCAAGTCCGCCCTGCCTAGCTCTATGGGGTGCCCTGTCTCCCAGAGCCTTTAGCTGCCCTTCTAGATAAAGAGACATTTCCAAACTTCCATGATTTGAAAACTCTCAGAGAAAAAGCTATCCACCTACCTCCTCTACTTGTGCTTGGGTCTGCTGTAGTCGTCTGTTACTGGTCGTATTAGGAGGAGGGCCAGGGGGACCCCCACCTGGGGCAGCCCCTTCTGCCCCTTCGGTGGGTGGCTGAGCTGGTGCAGACCTGTGCAGAGAAATGAGCAGAGTGACCAAGAAAGGAATCACGTACATTCTCACCCCATATCACCAAAGCAAGGGTGATAAGGTTACATGCAGACAGAAGGGATTCCAGCTCCTTGGCAATACCAAGCGGGGAGATGCAGCACAGAGGCCCGAAACAGAAGATGAAAGATCCTGTAACAGATGGGGCTTGGCGACATCCAGGGTGGCATCGAGAGCTCTTGTTCGGGCTATCCTCTGACCCAAACTCACACTTCCTCTGGCACAGTGGCCACAGGGACAAATGGGCCAGCCTTGGCTTAAATGGCATTTCTCTGCCTCCCAGAAGCCTTTCACATGAAGTCAAACTGGAAAACTCCAGTCCTGGTTAGGAGAATTACCTACAAAAAACTAAACCCTCAGGACAAGCTTACAGACTGAACAACTTTTTTTTTTTTTTTGGCAAAGCCTGAGTATAAAAGGCCAAGCTGACAGACTCTGCTGAAGGGGGGAGTCAGTTATTGGTTATGTTTCACACAATGATTAGTATATCATGGTCGCTGTAAGGACAACTTGGAGAATCACCAAAGGCCTCTGTAGTTGGAGTGCGTCAGGACTGTTTGCTTGCTTTGTTTTTTGGCAGAGAAGACTGGGGTTTCACTTAGATAGAACTGGGGCCCAAAGCAATTGTGTTAATTGTCAAAGCATTCCAAGAGCATAGACAGGAAGCAAAAATATTGGAAATGGTCCTCAATATACACACATCAGAGACGTTCTGTCCCTTCCTTTTCTAGACTTGGCATCAAGTCTCAGGAGACTCTCCTAGTTCCTCATGTCCCAAAGAGAAATCCTGGTTTACACTGCTATACACAGAGACCATTCTCTCTTTCCCTTAGCCTCAGCAGGGAATAATCTAGTGTGGGGTCCTCAGAATAAACTCCTCTCCACCTCCCAATACATGGAAGCTAAATTCACCTCCTAAAGTAGAATTCCCAGAAATCTAACCTCAGGCATGAGATTTTCTCTGCCAAGGAAGAACTCATAGGTAGGAGAGAGAGCTCTCCAATCTGATGGAGGATAGAAAAACTCCTCAAACAGAAGCAGAATCTCACAAAACCTACCTGATAGGAGTAGTCCAAGAATAAATGCACTGCAGATGAAACCATCACAAACTCACCAAAAAGGAAAAGCCTTGACTACGCACAACAGAACTAATATCCAGAAGTTCCTCCTCTCTAAGTAAATAAACTTCAGTCTAAAAAGACAGTGAATAACCCCTCAGAGAGGCTATACCAGCAGATTACACCCGACTCATCCCAGCTAAAAGAATTGCTTTCCCGTTTCCCTTTAAGGCACAAAGGAGGCAAAGGAAAGATACAATGCCATGGAAGCCACCAAACTCCTATGCTACTCCAAGCTAAGCAATCTAGTTCTCTGGTGAAAGTGGAAAATTCAATGAGTAGGGAGTAGCCGGTGTTTGGTCTTGGAAGCAGTCCAGGCTGGTGGCACCAATGACAATATTAAGGTCAGAGACCGTGATGCCCTTCTAGTCACCATGCTTTCCCTATTTCCTTCCTTTCATCCCACATGGGTGCTACTGGGAACCAGTCAGCTGAGAAGGCTCCCCCTCTCCAAAATGAAAACACAAGGAATCCTAGGGCTTGGCCAAAACGCGTAGAATATTATATACAGTTAAAACTGTAGAAATCAAATAGAGAAAAAGGGAAATAGTTATAAAGCATTTGAAGGGACCATTTCACTTACTACTTGTTGGAAGTTGGGAACACACAGGAGTAACATATCCAGGGATAGTTATAACCCTATGTAACATAAGTAAATCTTTTCCCTTTTTTGTCACCAAGAGAAGCAACACAAATAACATCTAGGACCAGGCCAGGACTCCAGGAAAGAACGGGAAGTTCTCCATCTGTCTAGCTATAGTTCTCCCTCAGGATCTTGGGATGGGGGTGACTATGATCAGATGACTAAATTGATGATTAGAGACTAAACTGAATGTGTAAAGGGAAGGCGGGGGTGGGGGGTTGGGGGACGGATCTTCAGCTCTATTTCTCTGCCAAATATTTGGCTAAGACTCAATGACAGGAAAACACCTCCTATACGTGTGGCCTTGGGATGAATGGCTGCTTGGAGTCACAAGCCACTGTCCCTTGGGTCTCCGTGAGCTGCTCACCTGGCGCCAGAGAACTGGCAGATAAGTTTCTGGAGCTTTGGTCACTACCAAGAGGGGGGTACGCGTCACGGTCGGCGTGAGGGGCGTATACAAATCCAGAGATTAAGGAGCAACTCAAGTTACTAACTGGCAGGTGCACCCATGACAGTCCTTCCAGAGGCCCCAAGTACAGCTTCAATCAACGACAAGGAAGGGCCAGGAGCCCCCTCCCAGGTGTCCGCGCGCTGCACCTTCGCCCGAAACTCGACTGAGGAGCCCCGCAGGCGAGGAGAGGGGGCAATGAATGTGGGACCCCCGCGCCCCTGCTCCGCCCGTGGGGTGCCGGCTGCGGCTGGTGCAGGGATGGGGTGCTGCCTCTCCTCCCCGGGGGGTGGCCCGGCCCGGGGGCGGCGCGCGGCCGTGGTTCCCCGCGTCGCCGCAGCTGCTGCAATGCGCCATTTTCGGTCCAGCAGAGTCCGGCGCTGGGGTGAGAGCTGGCAAGGAGGTGGCGCACCCCCACACCAGCGTCAACTCACATGTCTCCGACAGAGGGAGGAGAGGTCTGTCTCCTCTCCCGAGGCTGCGGCGAGACACCCGGCCGGCAAACGCTGCAGTGAAGCCGCCCGCACCGCCGAGCTCTGCCGCTGGCTACCCACCCGGAGCTGTAGCTGCTGTGAAACTCGCTGCGGCTGCAGCCTCGGCTCCAGTCTTTATTAGTGCTGGTCACGCCCCCCGATCACACTGACAATCCTTCAGCCCAATCCACGCTCAGGACAGGCGCCAGTCCCGAAGCGAAGCCCCTAGAGTGCCCGCCCCTGAAAATCGGCCAATCACAGCTCTCTCCTCCTCCTGACTCTGGAAAGGTGCGGTGCCGGCAAGATCTGATCAATACGTCTCTGGTTTGCTTACCTGTCTAACTAAGCGACGGGGCGGGGTGGAACTAGGCTCCACAGGTTGAATGGGGCCTTTTAGGTGCCTCCCAGCCAATCGCTGAGCAGTTCCTCAAGTCTGGGCAACCCGGTGGCCCCCAGCGCCGGCGTCTCCAGCCAATCACGCCTTTTCCGCAGACAGCGGCGGGCGGGCCCGGGCCAGAGGTGGCCGGGACTCTGGAGCCAGGGGAGCTGCGGAGGTTCCGCGCTCTAGGCACTGCCCTGGCGCCGGGCCCTGGCCGGCCTCCACCCCACCTCCCCGTCTTTGACAGACAGCTCTGCGGAGGCTGAATCCGTCAAGGCAGAATCCGTCAAGGCAGAACCGCAGGTTCCCGGGGCCAAAGTAAATACGGGAGAGCTCTGTTCATCCTTTCTACACAGCCCCTCGCGCATTGTATCCTAAATTTAACTCCCCCTCCCCAAACTTGCTCTTTGACCCCTCCCAGCTTGGTTACTACATCGACTCAGTTGCCCAAACCAGAAACTTGGAAACTATGCTAGATTTTCTCCCTCTTCATTTTTACCTGTCCTCTAATAATTCATCAAGTTTTCCTTCTTTGTATTTCAAAGATTCTCCCCCCTCGTCTCACTGTCCTACTTCAGATTATTATCCCTTACCTGGACGCCATCAGTAAAACTATTATTTTATGCTCCGATAAGTAAAAGGGTAGCAAATAAATTGTGGCGTAATACTTTATTACTTCGCATTTTTATTTTATATTGATTGAAAGTGTAGATTTCTTTAGATACAGATTTTTATCATACTTCACTCGTGAAATTACATTAAAAAGGAAAATGGAAAAGAGTAACATGCTAATAGTGTTCATAAAACTTCACATTCAGACACTGACTCTTATGATTCACTTCTTTGACTCAGATGGGCATGATTTCCACACAATGTAGTCCTCTCTGCGTGCTATCAAGGGCTTTGGTGATGCAGCATTTCTTAAAGGAATGTTCCTTTTCTGTCTCTGGAATTTTCTTCCAAGCCTCACACACCCATTTGGCAAATTTTGATTCTTATGAGCCAGTATGACAAATACAGTATGACTGCTCTGGCTAATAGTTATAGTCAAACATCCCAATTTTGATGTTAAGAAAAAAAAAAAGCCAAGCACCTCTTAAAATTAATGAAATGTAATATCTTTCTGTTTTGTCTTGCCCTCACTTGTAACCATCCTCTAAGAAACTGCCAGGGTGATCTACCCAAATGTTACAACCAGCTTAAAACCTTTAAACAATTAGAAACATAATGTATTGATTGTATGTGTTTATCCCATCCCCCTTCTGAAACTACATCAAAATGAAAATTTGTAAATATTGAAAACAAATTATAAACCCTGAAAGACAAACAAAATGGAAGAAATTGTTTCTGGCAGCGTGAATGGCTAAATATGCCCACTAGATTCACATGAGGTGGCAAAAAAAAAAGTACAGACAAGTTCCCCTGTATCCCTTCACGCAGATTCCCCCCAATGGTAACATCTTGTATAGCTACAGTTCAATATTAAAACCAGGAAATTGACATTGGTACAATCCACAGAGCTTATTCAGATGTTGCCTCTTTTACATGCGTGTGTGTTTGTGTGTGTGTGTGTAGTTTTACGCAATATATGTGTAGGTTCCTATAACCACCACCACAACCAGGATACAGAACTATTACATTACTACAAGACTCCCTTGTGCTATCCCTTTATAGCCACATGCACCCCCATCCCACACCCTTAGCAACTGCTAATTTGTTCTCCATCTCTATAACTTTATTTCAAGAATGTTATAATAAATGGACTCACACAGTATATAACCTTTTAAGACTGTTTTTTTTCACAGCATAATATCTTTGAGATCCCTTCAAGTTGCGTGTATCAATAGTTTTCATTGATGAGTAGTATTCCAGTGGTATGGATATACCACATTTGTTTAACCATTTACCTGCTTAAAGGACACGTGGGCTTATTCCAGTTTGGGCTTATTACAAATAAAGCTGCCATGAACATTCATGTACAGTTCTGCATGAACATAAATTTTTATTTCCCTGGGATAAATGCCCAAAATTTCAAATGCTGGGAAGTAAGGTAATTGAATGTTTGGTTTTATAAGAAATTGCCAAACTGTTTTCCAGAATGACTGCACCATTTTAGATTTCCACCAGCAACATATGAGGAATCCACTTTTTCCACATCCTCACACCAGCATTTGGTGTAGTCACTTTTTTAAAAAAGTTTTATCCATTCTGATAGGTGTTTAGTGATATACCATTGTGGTTTTAATTTTTGTTTCCCTGATTCCTAATGATGCTGAACATATTTTAATGTGTTTATTTTCCATCTATATAGCCTCTTTGGTGAAAGATCCGTTCATGTCTTTTGCCCATTTTCTAATTGGGTTGTTCATTTTTTTACCTTTGAGTTTTAAGAATTCTTTAAATATTCTAGATAAAGTAATTTGTCAGATAAGTGGTTTCTTCCAGTCTGTCTTTTGTCTTTTCATGCTATTAACTGAATCTTTTGTACAGCAAATGTTTTTAATTTTGTTAAGATCCAGTTTATCAACTTGTCCTTTAATGCATCACTTTTGGTGCTACACTTTGCCTAGCCCTAGAGTCTCATAGTTTTCTCCTATTTTATTTTCTAAGAGTTGTATAGTTTTGTTTCATTTGTAAGTCCATAATCCATTTTTTAAAATATGATCCTGATATTCCCTAGGTGTTTTTTTTAAGATTTATTTTATTTATTTATTTTGGCTGCATTGGCTCTTTGTTGCTGTGCACGGGCTTTCTCTAGTTGTGGCGAGCGGGGGCTACTTTTCGTTGTGTAAGCGGGCTTTTCATTGCAGCAGCTTCTCTTGTTGCAGAGCACTGGCTCTAGGTGCATAGGCTTCAGTAGTTGCAGCACATGGGCTCAATAGTTGTGGCTTGCAGGCTCTAGAGCACAGGCTCAGTAACTCTGGCTTAGTTGCTCCGTGGCATATGGGATCTTCCTGGCCCAGGGATCAAACCCCTGTCCCCTGCATTGACAGGCAGATTCTTACCCACTGCACCACCAAGGAGGCCCCATAATACATTTTTAGTTAATTGTAGTATGAGGTGTGAAATTTAGGTAAGAGTTCCCTTTTTTTTTTTTGGTCAATGGAGGTTCAATTGCTCCAGGACTGTTTGTTGAAAAAGCTATTCTTCCTCCATTGAATTGTTTTTCCATCTTTGTCAAAAATCAGTTGGGCATATTTGTGCAGATCTGTTTCTGAGTTCTCTATTCAGATCCACGATCTATGTGTCTGTCCTTCTGCCAATAACACACCGTCTTAATTACTGTAGCTATGGTAAACCTTAATATCACGTAGAATTATTTCTCCCACTTTACTGTTCTTTTTCAAAATTGGTTGAGCTATTCTAGGTCCTTTGCCTAAAAGATCATTTTAAAAATGCATGTATGTAAACTGGCAAGAAAGTAGAGTATTTAAGAAACAAAAAAACTAAGTGAAAGTTGGTACCTGGAGAGGTAAACTGAGCATTGAAGCCTGTTTTACCTTGAGGACATTTGCTTAAAAGTTGAATTTAGACATGGTGGCCTCATAGGGTGCCACTGTGGCATAGGAGACAGCAGCCAGGGCCTGCATAAGGTTGGAAGTCTAATACAAGGCCCCCACCATAAAGCTAGAACCCCAAAGGACTATATCCTCATGTAAGAGTGGATTTAAAATACACGAACACCTGAAATGCCCCTGGGGGACTGCATAGAAAATTTGTTCATCTGGAACCTACGTGCCTACTAGAGATCTTTTCTTTTTCCTTTTAAATATATGCAGACAATTTATAACCAAAGGTGTGGCTTTTCTGCCTGAATTGCTTGTTGATTCTAAAAACAAAATAGAAAGAATTTTAAATGGTTCCAGGTTGCCCATGCCACCAAGCACCAGCCAAAGCAATGCAAATCCTTTCTGGATAAGCTCATCTTCAATCTAGGCCTTGGGGAATTTCCACAGATACAGTTCCAAGAAAAATAAATTGTGGTCAAAAATTGGAAACAAATAAGGAACAAAGAAACAGGAGCAAGAGCCAACAAAGAGGGAGATAGGAAGTAACAAAATTAGAAAATCAAGCCAAATAGTTCAATGTCTGATTAATAGGAGTTCTAAAAATTGAAAATAGGATATTAGAGAGAAATATTACAAAAAAAAGAAAAAGAAAAATTTTCTGAATTGAACAAGTCTTTCTAGATTAAATAGCACACTATGTGCTTAGCATATGAAAGGAAAAGAATCACATCAAGACACATCTTTGTGAAATCTCAGAATATTGGGGGGAAAAAGAAGATCCTAAAAGCTTTCAAAAAGAGAGGGAAGGAAAAGGAACAGGAATGAGAATGGCAACTCAATATAGTATTAAAAGATAGAAGATGATGTGACAGTGCCTTTAAAATTCTGAAGAAAAGTGATCATTACCTTAGAATTCTATACCAGCCAAACTAATATAAGACCAATATGTATCAATATAAAATAAAGAATATAGACATCTTTCAGATATGCAAGGAGTGAAATTTTTTACTTCTCTTTCCAAGTAGGCTACCATAAAATGTGTTCTGGGAAACAGGAAGGAGAAAGGCAGAAGAGCTAGGGAATGGAATGCTGGATCCTTCACAAACTGGTGAAGGAGATATTTGGAATGAAAGCTGCACCACAGACCTAGAAACAACCTGTCCTGACTGAAGTAGGAGGTTGGAGGAAACTGCAGGACAGTCTCCAGAGGGGAAAAAAATCTATAAAGTATCTGACATGTTTAAATATTTGAAAAAGAATATAAACAAGTATTCTACAAATCTGATGGGACTTACAAAAAAATTAGAGCTAGATACATAGAAAATCATATTTTGAAAAAGAGGCCATTATAAACTTAAGGGAAAACAAAAAGTTGAATAAGGACTAGAAGTTATCTCACCTTGATGTCAATTGATTTTCAACAAGAGTGCCAAAACCATTCAATGGGAGAAAGAACAGTCTTTTCAATAAATGGTGCTGGGATAATTGGATAGCAATAAGCAAAAAAAAAAAAAAAAAGTTAAGTTGGATCCCTACCCCTCATCATAGACAAACATTAACTGAAAATGTATCAAAGGCCTATATGTAAGAGCTAAAGCTATAAAACTCTTAAAAGAAAACACAGCTGTATGTCTTCATGACCTTAGATAGGCAGTGGTTTCTTAGATATGACAACAAAACACAAGCAACAAAAGGAAAAATAGACAGGGCATCAGCAAAATGTAAAACTTTCATGCTTCAAAGGCCATGATCAAGAAAATGAAAGGACAACCCACAGAATGGGAGAAAATACTTGCAAATCAAAATATTTGTACCTGCAATTCGATGATGGGTGATGGCTTAGAGGGCTGGAATAGGGAAGGTGGGAAGGAGTCACGGGAGGAAGGGGATATGGAGATATATGTATAAATATAGCTGATTCACTTTGTTCTACAGCAAAAACTGGCACAACTGTGTAAAGCAATTATATTCCAATAAAGAGCTAAAAAAATTTGTATCTGATACAGTACTTGTATCTAGAATATACAAAGAACCCCTCCAACTCAATAATAATAATAATAAATAACCCAATTTGAAAGTAGACAAAGGATCTAAATAGACATTTCTCAAAAGAAGACATACGAATAGCCAACAAGCAGAAGAAAAGATATTCCACATCATTAGCCATCATGGAAATACAAATCAAAGCCCCAGTGAGATACTACATTATAACCACGAGGATGGCTATAATCAAAAAGACAGTTGGTACCAAATGTTGATGAGGATGTGGAGAAATCAAACCTTCATACACTGCTTGTGGGAATGCAAAATAATGCAGCCAATTTGGAAAAGAGCCTGCAGTTCTTCAAACAGTTAAACATAGAGTTACCATGTGACCCAGCAATTCCACTCCCAGGTATATACCCAAGAGAAATGAAAATGCCCACCCAGAATCTAGTACACGAATGTTCACTGCAGCATCATTGAGAATGGCCAAAAAGTAGAAACAACCCAAACGTCTACCAGCTGATAAATGGATAAATATAGTGTGATACAGCCATACAATGGAATACTATTCAGCAATAAAAAGAAATGGGAGTGTTAATACTTGCTACAACATGGAGAAATCTTGCACCTATGCTAAGACAAAGAAGCCAATCACAAAGGCTCACATGCTGTATGATTCCATTTAGATGAAATATCCGAAACAGGCAAGAATCTAAATGGAGACACAGATGTAGAGAACAAACATATGGACACCAAAGGGGAAAGCGAAGAGGGTTGGGGGGAGAACGAATTGGGAGACTGGGATACCAAATTGTACACTCTAAATATATGCAGTTTATTGTAAAAAATAAACAAATAAAAAGTTAAAAAAAAAAAGAATCTATAGGGACAGAAAGTGGATTAGCGATTGCCTAGAACTGGGAGGGAGGGGGAATTGAGGGTGGAAGCTAAGGGGTAGGGGGTTTCATTTCGGGGTAATGATAAAAATATTCTAAAGTTGATTGTGGTAATGGATGTACAACTCTGGGAATATACTAAAAGCCATCGAATTGGGTGAACTGTATGTGAATTGTATCTCAATAAAGATATAAAGAGGGTTTTATAGCATAAGAAGAAGCATAAGTTATCCCACAGTACACACTTGGCTCAGTACTAAACAACATTTAATAGTCCTAATAATGTAAACACTGCCTGTTGATTTAAGCCAAAATGCTGCTATAACTATAATGAAGAGGCGTGAGGGATGGGTGCTATAAGAAAGGGGGGCACTGGGGAGTGAAAATCCAGATTCCTAACAAGATGATTAATAAGGACCATCGGCTCCCTCCTCCAAAATCAAACGTGGAGAATCTATAGAAGCCGTAAGGAATCACGAATCTCGAAAAGTAACAAAAACAAAGGTATAAGAATGCCTTAGGGAGACTGAAGGCTATAGTTGTGTGTTGAATTGCATCCTCCAAAAATGTTGAAGTCCTAACACTCAGACCTCAGAATGCGACCTTATTTGGACACAGGGCTGCTGCAGATGTTATTAGTTGCGATGAGGTCATATTGGTGTAGGGTAGGCCCCTACTCTGTTATGCCTGGTGTCCTTATACAATGGGGAAATTGGGAGAGACACACATACAGGGAGAACCCCTTGTTAACATTAAGGCAGAGATTGGGCTGATAAGTCTATAAGCTGAAGAACACTGAAGATAGCTAGCAAACCACCAGAGGCCAGGAGAGAGGCAGGGAACAGATTCTCCTTCACAGCCCTCGTAATGCATAGGCTCAGACTTCCAGCCTTCGGAACTGTGAGTCCATACATTTCTGTTAAGCCACCCAACATATGGTACTTATGGCAGCCCCAGAAAACTAACACAGCTATCTTGATCCAGCACGTGTTAGATTCCCAAAATAAACAACAAATATTATACACAGATACTACACATACATGTGGTAAAAATACCAGAAGGGACTTTAGAGTGTGTTAAAGTGTTTGACTTATTATGAATACTGATAAGTTTAAGAAACCAACAGGAGTAAACAAATATGAGTGTTTCTTAGAGCATGAATCACCCTGAAGACAAAAACAGAACATTGTTTTTCTGGGGGACCTCAGGTACAGAAGGCAGAGTTACTCCATTTTTCAGTGATCTCCATTTATGCATAGAAAGATTTCATTTTTTAACTCCCTTTTTTCTTATGCCCCTCCCCAACCATAGACAACATTATAAATTCTTCGATGTTTATAATTTTGTGTTTTTGCAAAATGTGTACTGTCTTCTGTGTATGTTTTTGTTTTTATTTTTGGCCTCACCACACCGCATACGGGCAGGATCTTAGTTTGAACCCCGTGCCCCCTACAGTGGAAGCTCGGAGTCTTAACCACTGGACCACCAGGGAAGTCCCTGCAAGTATTTTTAATTTACATAAATGATATCTTGTTTTAAATCTCATTCTGTTTTTCCACTCAGCATGAAGTTTTCAAGGTAAAAATCGTATAATTTGCTCTTTCCTTCCAGTCCTCATAGCCATTTAATTCCTTCCCTCCTCCCTCCCTCCCTCCCTTCCTTCTTTCCCTCCCTCCTTTCTTTCCTTTTTTGTTTTTAATAACACTGACTAGGACCTTCGGTACTAAGTTAAAGGACAGCAGTAATGGTAGGCATTCTTGTTTTTTGCTGATCTTAAGGGAATACAAATCCACTAAATGTTTGTTTAGGACATCACCTTTACCAAATTAAGGAAATTTCCTGCTGTTCCTAGGGTTTTTTTTTATTATTATAAATAGGAGCTGAATTATTTAAATTCCCTTTTCTTTATCGACTAAGATCATCATGGAGAACTAAACCTTCTTCTTTCATAACAGGAAGCTAATAGATGTGTAAAGCAGATAAACCATGAAGAGCTGGAGGCATATGATTTCAAATGATGATGACAAATACAGGAACCGTTCCAAGAAGTGAAAGCTTTCCATTCTGAGAAGATAGTCTGGAGGGTAGACTAGGGTTAGGCAGGGGATTGCTGTTTTTATTTTTTTATTTTTTTGGCTGCCTTGGGTCTCTGTCTTCATTGCCGTGCGTGGGCTTTCTCTAGCCGTGGCGAACGGGGGCTACTCTTCATTGCAGTGATCGGGTTTCTCAGTGCGGTGGCTTCTCTTGTTGTGGAGCACAGGCTCTAGGTGCCCAGGCTTCAGCAGTTGCAGCACACCAGCTCTAGGTCTCATGGGCTTCAGTAGTTGGGGCTTGCGGGCTCTAAAGCGCAGGCTCAGCAGTTGTGGTGCACGGGCTCAGTTGCTCCACAGCATGTAGGATCTTCCTGGACCAGGGATTGAACCCATGTCCCCTGCATTGGCAGGCAGATTCTTAACCACTGCACCACCAGGGAAGCCCCAGGGATTGCTGTTTTTTGTCATATAACTTACCCCTTTTTTAAATTAATTTATGGCAGTGTTTGGTCTTCGTTGCTGCACACGGGCTTTCTCTAGTTGTGGCGAGCCAGGGCTACTCTTCATTGTGGTGGCTTCTCTTGTTTCGGAGCACAGGCTCTAGGCATGCATGCTTCAGTAGTTGCGACACACAGGCTTAGTTGCTCCAAAGCATGTGGAATCTTCCCAGAGCAGGGCTCAAACCTGTGTCCCCTGCATTGGCAGGCAGATTCTTAACTACCGTACCACCTAGGAAGTCCTAACTTACCCTTCTTTTTGATTAACTATATGCACCGCATCATTTAACATGATGGCACTATGGGGCAATTCGTGTATTTATTTATAAAATATTTATTTTATTTATTATTTTTGTGGCTGCGCCTGGTCTTAGTTGCTGCATGCAGGATCTTCATTGCGGCATGCAGAATCTTTTAGCTGCGGCATGCGGAATCTTTTAGCTGCAACCTGCAGGATCTCTTACTTGGGGCATGGGAAATCCCAGCTGCAGCACGCATGCAGGATCCAGCTCTCCAACCAGCGATCAAACCCAGGCCCCCTGCATTGGGAGCGCAGAGTCCCACCCACCAGACCACCAGGGAACTCCCTGAGGCAACCGAAAATTACCACTTTCAATACATGAAGGGCCAAATGTCAAAAGATGCCAATAATAATTTTCTACTTTTTAAACATCATAGGTATGGCTAGACTGCAAAGAGCAAGTGGTGAAGTCCAAACCTAAGATGATGAGACTTAGGGAAGAGTTCCACTTCCTAGTCTCATGAATGAATAAAATCAGCATCCAGAGAAAAATGAAGACGTGGATAACAGAGTACAAAGAAGTCCCATTTTATTACTGAGAACATACAAATCCCTATCCTCATAAGGAAAAGTACTGTCCCTTTCTCTTGGGTGATAGATATGCCTCTTCCACAGTTCCAGCTTTCCCTTCTACCGGTACTTTCCGTGTCGGTTAAAGCGTTTGTAGAGAAAGCTGATGCGTTTGTTAAGGTTGTGCAGGTCATCAATGAACATCCGATTTCCAACCATTCTCTTCTTTCGGATACAACGCTGCAATTCATTCCCCTTCCAGCCTCGAAGCCATATGGGGCCTTTGATCAGTTCTTTGGGGTGCTTTTCAAAGTTTCCTGTGTAATGTGAGAGGAGGTATTAGTTCCAAGAGAAGAGAAGCCAGCCTTCACCAGCTAAGCCTCCAATACAGTTGCATCTCCCTGAGTAGCACTTATAGACAAGACACATTACACTACAGTATCAAGAGCACAGACTCTGGAGCAAGACTGCTTCAAATTCTGTCCCCGCCGTTTACTAGCTTTGGAAAAACTACTTAACCTCCCTGTGCCTCAGGTGCCTCACCTGCAAAGTGAAAAGGTTATAAGAATTAAATGTGTTAATGAATAAAGGGCACACAGGACAGTGCCAAACACAACGTAAATAGCCACAAAAGTGTTTGTTCTTACTATCGAACAGGGTACCATTTCTACACGGGTGAAAAAAGATAGTCGTTACGGCATAACTGCTGTTCTGAAATTCTGCACCACGGAGTCGAATCTTACCCAGGATCCCGATGTTGTCATATACTCCGAACATGGCCCTCTTCTCGTTCCAACGATCAACCACTTTACGGGGTGGGAGGGTGACCCTTACATGGAACAACCTAGGAACACCTAAGGATGTGGCAGAAAAAGGAATGAATCTGAGCTGCTTACTGAGTAGTAGTTCTCGGGGCGTCATTCTGCGTCAGCCACTTACCCAGAAACAAGCTTCTGCAGGCCAGCGGCACCTGGCCCCACAGGCTCCTGCCTGCCACCCAAGAGAGGCTCCCGGCCATTGCTCTCGTCTCTCCCCTACAGCAGCCCACCGCACGAGCACAGGAGGGAGAGTCAGGCGTGGCCTTCAAGGAGAAAACAAGAACCGTCCCCGCTGGCCTCACAGGCTACTACGCGCACGCAGCCATCTTGGGCTTTACCCAGGTAGCTCCGGGCGCAGGGGCCGCCTGGCCCCGCCTTCCCCCGCCACGAGCCCCGCCCCCCAGGTTCCGGCGCAGAGGGGCCTAGACGCCCCGCCCCGCCCCGCCGAGGCCCTTCCGGTCTGCCCGCCGGACGTTTTGGAGCGCAAGGAGAACTGAGGGTCTCGTCTTCGTGTTTAGGGCACCCCAAAACTGAATTTTAAGAAAATTCACCCATTCCTGATTCCTTGGGTGTCCCTCAACTGACGGAGATGAAGGTCCAGAACCTGGAACCCAGAGCTTTCTTTCTCTGTGCCCCACAGCTGTTTTGCGCTGTAGCCGTTTTTATTCCCCCTATTCGGCTGGAGAGGAAACCCGAGGCTGAGGGAGTGAAGTGACCTGTTGGACGTCACATGGCAGAGGAGATGGCGGAGCCTGGACTAGAGCCTTAGCCTTCTGACTGCGGGCCTGAACTTGCTTCCTGTCCTGGGGGGTGACTGAGTGGGTCACTGTCCCGGGGCACGGCCACTGCCCAACTAGGAGCGTGGTACCTCCAGCAGGCACCGCCAGGGCCTCCGCTCCACCCGCCGCAGCGAAGGAGGCCCCTGTGGGGCAGGAGCCGGGTGCGAGCCAGAATCCAGGCCCCGCCCTCCTCGGGCTTTCGGGCTCCTGCGCTCTGACTGGCCGGTCTCTGCAGCGAGCGTCGCGATTGGCCCCCTTTCGGCCGTTGAGTTTTGAACTGCACTCTTGCGGCTTTGCCCGCGCAGCCCTGGGCTCAGAGGCGGGTTTTTGCCTCGGCTTGGTGGGTATTGGCCAGTTACTCTGCCCGCGGGAGTGCTGCGTCACAGATTGGTGCGTGTTGTGCCCTCCGTGGTTTTTCCCTCATTTCAGCCCCACGAGCCGAGTTGGAGGAACCGCGGGTGAAGTTCTCTTGTAAGGTGTGGTGTTCGCGGGGAGCGGGGAAGGAGAGGCCGGGAAAATCTGGCATCCGGCAGTAGGACGCGGTATTAGGCTGGGAGGTCTAGTGGGTGTGTCCTTGTGGTACAGCGTGGTAGAAACAGTAGGTTTCATAGATCCGCAGTGGAATTTGGGCAAATCGCTTAACCTTTCTTAAGTCTCAACTTCCTCATCTATAAATTGAGGTATATTATCAATACTGTGCACTGCATGAGATTGTCATTTGGAGACCGTATATCAGATATGATGTTCAGATAGCCTAACAGAACCTGGCACAGAGTAAACAAATAGTAAATGTTAATGTTCTCTCATTCAGGAGACAGGAAATCAGTTAGCCCGTACTGGGTCACTGTTCTGACCTCAGATGAGACATTCTCTATATACTTAAGAAGTTTTGCCCATGAAAACAGAAATAACAATGCTAATTTAATGCATTGATCTGCCACTTTACAGTTCTTTAAATACTTTAATACCCCTTAACTCATTTGATCCTGAGAGCAATTTTGTAAAGTAATGAGATCAGTAATCCTGTTTTTCAGATGGGGCCCAGGGGGTTAAGTGATATGGCCAAGAGTCAGAGTCACAACTAGAATTAGATTTTAGTCCGGGGTTAATCTCACACCCCCTAAGATAATGTTATTAGCTTGATGTAAAACTAAAAAGTGTTATGTATTGGAGGAGGGGAATAATAGAGCCAGATTAAAAAGACAGCCTTAGGTATAGACCGTGACTTGTTTGCTGTTTGGCTTCCAGCCCTGTGAGCCATTGGGAGAAAGATGTCTCCCCAACTGTGCGAGTTCCATCTGCCCTTATCCCCAGAGGAGTTGTTGAAAAGTGGAGGGGTGAATCAGTATGTGGTGCAAGAGGTACTGTCCATCAGACATCTTCCATCACACCTTAAAGGTAAGACTCCATAGCTGCTACTGTGCCTAGCACTTCAAAACAACCACCCACATGTGATTATGTTGTCTATCTGTTCCTCTGCACCACTAAGCTCCATGGGGGCAAGGAACATGTCTTTTCTATTCCTTACTGTTTTCTCCCTAGCGTTGAGTTACACGAAGAGTACGTTCACTGACCACCTTTGCTAGATTATTCAATAAACAGTCTTAGTGTATACATTAGTCTTTGGGGAGAATTTTATTTTAGATCTGTACTTCTTTTTTTTTTTTTCAAGATTTTTTGTTTTTTGATGTGGATTATTTTTAAAAGTCTTTATTGAATTTATTACAATATTGCTTGTTTTATATTTTGGTTTTTTGGCCACAAGACATGTGGGATCTTAGCTCCCAGACCAGGGATTGAACCCTCACCCTCTGCATTGGAAGGCGAAGTCTTAACCACTGGAACCCCAGGGAAGTCCGAGATCTTTACTTCTTACCTTATGCCAAAATAAAGTCCTGGTGGTTTTAAGAGTTGTAGGAGAAGATAGCTCCTAGAACGTCTGGGACTTGACCTGACCTGTTTCAGGTAATACTTTTTTAGAGTCTAGATCACATTTCCAAGAGTGTGCAATAATGGAAAAAAGCATATGTGCACATTTGCAACACAGTACAATATACGCACAGTGCAGTTACCCATTGAAACCTGTAGGTGACCAAAAACAATTCATACATTATCCACAAGACCCCATCCATAATGTCACTGTACTTCTTGGAAGTGTCTTGTTATCTATTCAGTTGCTTTGGAGAGTTAGAGAGAGTAGAGATTAAGTCTGTGGAGCCAGGCTGCCTGGATTTGAATCCTGGTTCCACTGCTCTGACCTTGGGTAGTTACTTATTCTCTCTGTGCTTTGGTTTCCTCATCTGAATAATAATCTACTTTGTTTATTATCTTCTACAACAAGTAGGGTTCATTAATTATCAAGCAGCTTGATAATATAACTCCAGCTTTTCTCTTCTTGGCCTTCCCATCATTGTTGCCAGATGACAGCTCCTTGCTCTGACGTGCAGAGTTAGAAAAAGGGGTTTTTCTATCTTGTGCTTTTTCTTCTTTCTTATTTTAAAACTACCAGAAGCCTTATAACAGACTTAGCCAGAATTAGATCGTGTGCCTGCTTCCCTAACTACTACTAAGGGAAATGGAATTACCCCGATTGGCTAAATTGATCAAGATCCTTACCTAGGAGCTTCCTTAAATCTGAACCTATCACCATGTGGTAAGCAAAGAAGAGGGCAGAGTGTGGAGTTGACTGGTGGGTGGCCAGCCGACAGTGCCACAGAGAGACTGTTCTCTCTGTGCTGCGTGGCTCTGCGGCACCAGCGGCACAGCTGCATGCTGTAGCACGCTGCTTTCCAGTCGTTATTTTGCATCACTTTTTTTTACATGGATGCTTGCTCCCTTTAAGAGTCCTTTTTATTATAACAATTGCATTGCTTTTGGTATTTAGAACCATAAGTACAACTTCTACTGTAAATATACAAGATCAGATCATTTAATTTGTTCGAGTATTTACTGATGTTATGCTATGTGTCAGGCAGTGTTCTAGGCACTGGGGATACAATAGTAAATAACGCAGACAAGGTGACAAAGTTCTTTCTCTCAAGGCTTTCGACAACTAATAAATAAATATGGAGTATGTCAGATGGTTGTAAATGCCAAGGAGAAAAATAAAGCAAGATAAAAAGATTACAGGGGCTTCCCTGGTGGCACAGTGGTTAAGAGTCCGCCTGCCAATGCAAGAGACACGGGTCTGGGATGATCCCACATGCCGCGGAGCAACTAAGCCCATGCGCCACAACTACTGAGCATGTGCGCTAGAGCCCACAAGCCACAACTACTGAGGCCACATGCCACAACTACTGAAGCCTGCATGCCTAGAGCCCGTGCCTCACAAGAGAAGCCACTGCAATGAGAAGCGCACACACTGCAACAAAGAATAGCCCCCACTCACCACAACTAGAGAAAGCCCATGTGCAGCAACAAAGATCCAAGGCAGCCCCCCCTAAATTTTATGAATTAATTAATTTAATTAAGAAAAAAGATTACAGTATGGACTGGCATTTTATGTTGGATGATCAGAGAAGGCTTGCTGATAGGTGGCATTTGAGCAGAGACCTTACAAGTGAGGGAGTTAACTATGCAGGTTCTCAAAGAAGGGCATTGTAAGCAGACAGGAGAGCCAGTGCTGAGGCCCTGAGGTGGGGAGGTGTCAATGTGGTTGGAGGGGAGTACGCTAGGAAAAAAGAGGTCAGGTGGGAAGTGGTACAGATTATTCTAGAGCCTTGCTCCTCAATGTGTGGTCTTCAGACCAGGAGCATTAGTATCATGATTTAGGAGCTTATTAGAAGTGCAGGATGAAGATTCATCCCCAAACTACTGAATCAGAAAGTCCATTTCTTAAGAAGATGCCCAGGTAATTCGGATGTACATCTAAGTTGGAGAAGCACTGATCTAGGGTGTTGTGGGTCATGGTAAAGACTTTAGCTTCAGAGAGAGTGAGCTTGAAAGCCATTGGGTTTTGAGCACAGCAGTGACATCGTCTGACATTTTAAAGGTATATCTGCTGTGTTGAGCAGAGACTGTAAGGGGCAAGGGGAGAAGTAGGGGACTAATTAAGAGGCTGATAAAATCATACCAGGTAGCTTCTGGGGTGATAGCAGTGGAGGTGATCATAAATGATTAGATTCACTGTAAATTTTGAAAGCAGGGCCAACAGGATTGTTGATGGACTGGACTGGATTTACAGGGTTAGAGAAGGAAGAATCGAGGATGATTATAAGGCTTTTTGACTTGAGCAACTAGAAGAATGGAGCTGTTATTTACTGAGATGCGGTAGAATATGAGAGAAGGAGATTTAGACTGTTGGTTATGTGATCGTGGAATTCAGGGGAGAGGCGCCAGCCAACAATACACATTTGGGATTTCATATTCAGTATATAGAGGGTATCTAAAGCCATGAGATTGGAGTGAGTATTGATGGTGCAGAAAAGCAGTCTCGAGACATAAGACCTAAGACAGGCTAAGGTGTAGAGGCTGGGAAGATAAGAAAGAACCAGTAGAAGAAACTAAGGACTAGTCATTGAGGCAAAAAGTGAGCAAAGATGCTAAATTAAGAGAAATTTCAAAAGGGAAAGGAAACATCAGCTGCGCATTTAATTGCCGGACCTAGCAGTGTGGCGATTGCTGGTAACCTTGTTGAACACTGTTTCCGAGATGAACACTATGGGATCAAAAGCCTGATTGGAATATATGAGAAAATGGGAGGAGAGAGCTTAGAAATGGTGAGTTTAGATAACCCTTTCTGGTTGTTTTGCTTTAAGGAGTAGCAGAGAAATAGGATGTAGCTAGAGGGGAAGGCAGAGTCCAGGGAGGACTTTTTTTTTTTAAGATGGGCAACATTACATGTATATATGCTGAATGGGAATAATCAGAGAGAGGGGAACTGCAGCCGGGGAAGGGTGGGGAAAGCTGAGATTTCAAAATGTAATGCAAGTACATACGTCCCTCAACTTATGATGGTTCAGCTTGTGATATTTCAGCTTTATGATGATGCAAAAGTGATATGCATTCAGTAGAAACCACGTTTCAAATGTTGAATTTTTAGTTCTTCCTGGGTTAGCAATGTATAGTAGGATACTTTCCCTTGATGCTGGCAGCAGCAGTGAGAGCAGCTCCCAGGCAGCCACATGATCACAAGAGTAAACAACCCATAAACTTAGAGCAATCCTGTACCCAGATAGCCATTCTGCTTTTCACTTTCAGTGTAGTAGTCAATAAATTACAAGAAATATTCAATACTTTATTATAAAAGAGGCTTTGTGTTAGATGATTTTGCCCAACTGTAGGCTAATGTAAGTGTTCTGAGCACGTTTAAGGTAGGCTAGGCTAAGCTGTGATATTCAGTATGTTAGGTGTATTTGACTTTACAATGTCTTCAACTTGCAGTGGGTTTTTCAAGATGTTACCTCATCATAAATCAAGGAAGATGCCATTAACTAATGTACAAAGCTTATTTGATTAATTCCAGGACTGAGCTAGGGAAGGTGCAAGAGCCTGGAACATCTGGTGGTATAAGAAATAAGAGAACAAGAGTGAAGGGAGCATGTCAGAGACACAGGCCAAGTTGAAGGAGCTCCTAGTGGTGAAGTATGGGGTAGTCTGAGCAACAAAATAAATAGTAATAGGAATGGATTAAAACACAGGATAAAAGAAACATCCATGAGCCCTTTCCGATATAAACATAATTGAATGCAAAAATGAAGGGAAAGTGACAGCTTATCCTGATAGTGGCATTCCCATTAGTAAGTATAAAAAGGCATGATGGAAGTAGACAAATCACCATTTAGTAAAAGTAATAATTATGGCAGGCAAGAATCTGCCATAGATGCTTAAGTTAGTGGGCAGAATGTGGTGAGAAACATGATATTTGCATAATTTCAAAGTATCTCCCCACAAGATACTTACTAGTTGCAAAGGAGAAAACAGTAACTTTGCAGTGGAGATAGCTGGCAAACAAAGTTAACGTCACCAGGAATAAGACATTGACATCATGTACTTCTGGGTATCATGCATTGGAAGGACCCAACCTCCCTTTCTCAGTGATCTAGCCAAAAGTGCATGACCTCAGTCTAATTATGAGAAAATAGCAGACAGACCCAGAGTGAGGAACATTCTGCAGAATAGCTGGCAAACACACTTCAGGTGTTAAGATCATGAAAGACAAAGATTGAAGGAGTCTAAGGAGGTATGGCAACTAAATGCATTGTGGTATCCTAGGTTGGCTTCTGGTCTGGGAAAAGGACAAAAATAGAACAGCTGGCAAAATTCAAATAAGGCTGTAGATTAGTTAATAGCATTGAATTAATGTTCATTTACTGACTTAGAATAGATCCTTGTACTGTGGTTATATAAGATATTAACATCTGGGTGAAAAATTCAGAATCTCTGTACTGTTTTGCTACTCTTGTAGTTTCAAAATTTTAAAAAAAGATCTTGAGTTTGTTTTCATTACTGAGTTGGACAAGTCACATAACTATGTTGACATTGAATTTCTTTTCCCATAAAATAGTCATAGTACTATTTGCTTCATCTAGCTCATAGATATGGTCATAAAACTCAAGTAAGGGGACTTCCCTGGTGGTCCAGTGGCTAAGACTTCACGCTCCCAATACAGGTAGCCCAGGTTCGATGCCTAGTCAGGGAACTAGATCCCACATGTCACAACTGAGAGTTCACATGCTGCAATTGAAGATCCCACATACCACAATGAAGATCCTGTGTGCCACAACGAAGACCTGGTGCAGCCAAATAAATAATTAAATAAAGTAAATAGATAAATTTTTTTTAAAGGGTATGTATTCAATGGTCGAAGTTTAATAAAATAAATAGTATTTTAAAAAAACTTCAAGTAAGGCTTTATTGTAAAACAGGACAAAGTGTCAGATATTATTAAAATAGGTCACATTGGGACTTCCCAGGTGGTGCAGTGGTTAAGAATCTGCCTGCCAATGCAGGGGACATGGGTTTGAGCCCTGGTCTGGGAAGATTCCACATGCTGTGGAGCAACTAAGCCCATGCATCACAACTACTGAAGCCCGTGCACCTAGAGCCATGCTTTGCAACAAAAGAAGCCACCACAATGAGAAGCCTATGCACCGCAACAAAGAATAGCCCCAACTCTCCGCAACTAGAGAGAGCCCACGTGCAGCAATGAAGACCCAACGCAGCCAAAAATAAAAATGAATAAATAAATTAATTAATTAATTTAAAAAAATAATAGGTTACATTGAAATGAGCTGTCTACTTTTGTGATTCTACCAATAAAAGCAATTAACTCCATTTTCTGCTGTGAAAAGAACTTACCAAAAAAGCCTCTCCCCTTTGTATTGATTAGTTTCTTTCATCTTTATAGCATTTCAGGCTGCCTTTCGAGCTCAGGGGCCCCTGGCTATGCTGGAGCATTTTGATACCATCTATAGCATTCTGCAGTAAGTAAAGTATTCCTCTGGTACTTTAAAAAGAACTGGTGGCTGTTGCCCTAAGTTTGCATGTAGTCCTGAAGTTCCAAATTATAGTTCACTGATAACTGGTTCTGGGTGATGATATTTCTATTCATGAGCATTTCCCCAGCTTGCCACCGTATTTATTCAGTTGAGCAATTTCACGTGTATTTTTAAGCATTAGAGTCCTCGGGTTCAGTCTGATCTGTTAGGTTGGGCTCTGTAAGTTCCTGTCTCACCCCCCACACTTTCTTTCCCTTAGTCACTTTCGAAGTATAGACCCTGGCCTCAAGGAAGATACTCTGGAATTCCTGATAAAAGGTGTTTATGGGTCAGGGGGTAGGGGATGGAAGGTGTGTGTTGCTGTTTGTTTACTGTTTCTTGCATTTTATCAGCCACATGATGATATCAAGGCTGTGGTGATTCAGTTGGTTTGGCTAAGCCCGGGGACCTCTGACCTATTAAGGTCTGTAATCTTGGTGGGCAATACAGAGTTATGTGTGTTCACTGTAAGGGCAGACCAACAATAAATTCTTCCTGCTCTTGAACTGCCTCTCTTCAGTAGAGGCAGTTCTTCCCGTTGCCAGAGAGAAATTGGGGCAACTGGAGTGAGAGAGTAGGCATAGGGCATGTTCGGGATATCAGGGTCAGGGGTCCCAAAGGAATTAGCTTGTTTTGTGGCCACTGAGAGATGAAACACAGATCTTTGGTAATCTGATGGCTGCAAGTGCTGGGGGTTTTGAAGTTGGGTCGTATGATGAAAGTGAAAGAAACTGACTCTAGATGCTGCCCCTCGCAGTGGTATCCCGCCACTCCCAGGAACTTCCTGCCATCTTGGATGATGCAACTTTGAGCGTGTCAGATAGAAGCGCCCACCTGAATGCCCTCAAGATGAACTGCTATGCTCTGATACGCCTCTTGGAATCCTTTGAGACCATGACCAGCCAGACACATCTCATGGACCTGGACCTTGGCGGGAAGGTAATTTGGTATTCCTGGCTCACTGGGGAGATAGGGGCAAGGGAGATAGGAATTGGTGGGAAAGATGGAATTCAGTGATTCTGAGAATCCTTCCCCTTTCTTCCCTTTGGCCTTGTTTAAGGTTTATGAGGAGGTACTCAAAAGTATCCCAATGTGTCTTTCACTGACAAGCAGCTCTTTTATATTTTGGAACTTGTAATACTTCTGTCTTACCTTCTACCTTGTCTCAAGGCTGGATAGTTTGGGCACTCAGACTAGCAGATGGTGATCCTTTTTGCTTCCTTATTTTTTCCTAAATATATCCTTTTTTAGGGTAGGAAACCCCGGGCCAAGGCAACCCATGGCTTTGACTGGGAAGAAGAGAGACAGCCAGTTCTTCAGCTGTTAACACAGCTGCTCCAGTTGGACATCTGTCACCTGTGGAACCACTCAGTAATCGAAGAGGAGTTTGTCAGGTGGGTAGTTGATTGCCACAGGTGCTACTGGCTGTGAGGAATGAAGGCTCTGTTGCTAGATATGCTTTTCAAATGTTTCATTTCATGCCTTACTTCTGTCTGTAATACATAGAAGTATACCTGTTACATTGAGTTGTTAGGAAGTAGATAACGAAGGTTAGAAACTGCTTTGAATTTCTTGCCATTAATGCCCATGCATTAAAGTGCATGGCTGATATCATTAAAGGCACTGACAACCAGCGTTTCTGCCCTCTTAGACTTTATATTTTAGATCAGAAGACAATTTGTTAAATAAGTAAAATATGTAGTATGTCTTATGGTTTATTACTGTGGAGAAAAATAGTGGAGGGGATGGGAAGTTTGATGGGAAAAGGTTGTAATTTTTATCAGTGGTTCTAGCAAGACCTCTTTGAGATGGTGACATTTGAGCAAAGCCCTCAAGGAGGCAATGAGAGCCATGAGGGCATCTGGAGGGCGAGCTAGGGCAAGGGCAGGAAATAGCAAGGACAAAGGAGGGAGTGTGTTGAACACGTACAAGTGATAGCTCTGAGGCCAGAGCTGGCAGCTGAGACAGGGCAAGGGGTAGGCTGTGAGGCTGGGGCAGTGGGGAGCCAACTGCAGGTTCTCATAGGCCATCGCGGTGACTTTGGCATTTTCTCAGTGAGATGGGGCCAATCAGGATTCTGAGCAGAGCAGTGAGGTTGAGGTGGTCTGGCTTGCCTTTAACAAGGTCGTCCTGGCTGTTGTGTTGAAATAGACTCTGAAGGGAAAGGAGGAAAGTAGGAGACCAGTTAGGGGGCTGTGGTGGTAACTTGGGCAAGAGATGACAGTAGCTTAGACCCAAGAGGGCGATGGAGATGGGGAGAAGTGGATGTAGTCTGTATTTGTTCTTTAAGGAGAGTCTACAGGATGAGCTGACATGCGTGTGAGGTTTAAGGGAGGGCGTGGTTGAGGGTGACACCCAGGGTTTTGGCCTGAGCATTTGAAAGAATGGAGCTGCCAGTAACTGAAATAATGGGGAAGGCTGTGGGAGCGTGTTTGGGGGAACAGTAGAAGTAATGCTTTGGACATAGAAAGTTGGAGGTCCCTATTAGACATCCAAACAATGTCAGATTCGGATGTGGAATATACAGAGCTAGAGGAGGACAGGAGAGAGATCTGACTAGAGCACACATTTGGGAATATAATGTATTTATAGAAATGGTACTTGTAGCCATGAGATCACTAAATCAGTAAGCATAGCTAGAAGAGAGCAGAAATCCAAGACCTGTACCTTGGGGCACTGCAGCATCAGGAGGGTGAGATGAGAAGGAGGAACCAGCTGAGGAAACTGAGAAGGGAGTCTGGCCTCTTGGTGCCAAATGAGGCATGTTTCAAGGAGAACAAAGTGAGCAGCCATGTCTGATGTAGCTGAAAAGTCAACTAAGATGAGGACTGAGTTGGCCATTTAACAATGAGAAGTCATCAGTGATTTTGTCCTGTCTTTTATCATATATTCAGCTTCTGTGTAGACATAACTGGCTGACAGTTGGTAATCTGGAAGGAGGAAGTACCTATCTGGGGGTCACCAAAGCATAGCAACTTGATGTGAAGGTAATAGAATAAAGAAAACTAGAAGACCCTGCCTGGGGCAGCAGAGATAGAATAAGTGAGGCAAGACCAATATAATTGAGTCCAGACAGCTGATGTCATCATCTCAACTCTTCCTTTCTCAGTCTGGTTACTGGCTGCTGCTACCGCCTCCTGGAGAACCCCACCATTAGTCACCAGAAGAACCGCCCCACCCGGGAAGCCATAACATGCCTGCTTGGTGTCGCCTTGACACGTTACAACCACATGCTGAGTGAGTTAGCCCTCCACTTTGCCCCACCCTCTTCATTTTGGCTGCGATTTCTCATGGATGGTATTTCCACAGGCGCCACTGTGAAGATCATCCAGATGCTGCAGCACTTTGAACACCTAGCGCCCATACTGGTGGCAGCTGTGAGTCTGTGGGCAACTGATTATGGAATGAAGAGCATAGTAGGAGAGATTGTAAGGTGCCTCTTCCTTCTCTAAGTTTCTAATTCTCATTTCCCTCGGGGAGAAGCTAAAGATTGGAAATCGATTCTCTGTGTAATACTAGTTTCCTTCAGATATTAGATACCAGCTTTACCTTCCCTTGCTGGGACCTGAGTAATTAAGTTGTACTGCTGTGGCTGTATTTATTCCCCTGTGTAGAGAGATTGGACAGAAGTGTCCCCAGGAGCTGAGTCGGGACCCTTCAGGGGCAAAGGGCTTCGCTGCCTTTCTGACAGAATTAGCAGAGCGTGTCCCGGCCATCCTGATGTCCAGCATGTGCGTTTTGCTAGATCATCTGGATGGAGAGGTAGGTGGTCTCTTAGGGATCTCAGGTTTTTCTAGGGGTTTTAAGTCCATGGCTGTTTCTTAAGAAGGTAACTTTCACATGAAGTCAAGCTGTCTGCACTAATTACTGTGGCAGTTCCTTCCTATGAGAAGCAGATGAAGTTTATTGAATTAAAGAGGCACTTATTAATCCTACTTCAGTATCACGCTGGTTTCATCCAGGTCTGGTCAGGGAGATGACAGTTCCACAGCTTAAGTCTAGTGAGAGTGACTCAGCTGTGGTCCCATCCGTTCCTCAGGATGAAGCCCCTTTCTGCCACCTGGTTCTCAGATCCACACGTCTTCTCTCTTATCCCTCAGTGTTAACCTGGCTGCTTCCCTAATTGTTGCTGGCAGTCCTTGGTGAATGTCAAGAACAAAGACAATCTTCTCGTTCATCTCATATACTATAACTTTTTATGCAAGACTCCATTCTTGGGGTCTTGGCCTGGCAAAAACCCCAAACACTATTCTCCAGATTCTGCAGTGGACTTGGGCAGCATTAGGGTTGATTTCTGCTTCTCTGTCAGTAAGATGTGGGAAGGGAAGTGTGCAGGAAAGGCAGTGTTTATTAGTAAGGATCCAGGCTTTGAGGTCTGAGATGAAAGGTAGTATTTAATGTTTTTCAAACGTGTTGGTGGATGGATGTGACTTCATATTCAGCTGCCACCATGGTTACCTGGGTGAGCCTTATGGGGAAGGATTGCTCTGGGCTCTTGTTTATTTTGTCCCTACATCCTCCTCTAAGCAGACAAGGCCCTCTGGGATTCAGCTTTTTCCATTGACCTTGGGAGTGAATACCTGCTGGGCAGTTGATCAGAAAAAGTCAGAGCTAAGAAAAGCAACCTTAACCTTGCCTAAAGGCCTTACTGCTTCTTTGTGTCTGGAGGAGCACAAGAGTTTAAGGAAAGGACAGTCAGTATGGGGGTGCAGATGCTCATACCAGCCTCCTTTCCCTCTCAGAATCACATGATGCGCAATGCCGTGCTGGCGGCCATGGCGGAGATGGTGCTGCAGGTTCTGAGTGGGGATCAGCTGGAGGCGGCCGCCCGAGACACCCGAGACCAGTTCTTGGACACCTTGCAAGCCCACGGCCATGACGTCAACTCCTTTGTGAGGAGCCGTGTTTTGCAACTCTTTACTCGAATCGTCCAGCAGAAGGTGAGTGGCCTTTGACACAATAAAGATACACGGTACCCCTCTATGTACAGGCCGAAGAAAAGAGGAATCCAGGGTCAAAGAAAAGTAGCTATGTCAAAGAAGAGTCTAGAATTCAGGATTTTACTACCAGTAATTGTCTTCCTCGATCAAGGACAAGAATTCCAGACTCCATTTAAGGACTACAGTATGTCTTAACCACTACAAATAGTACTCCTAAACTGTTCACATCCCGTAGAACAGTTTTCTTAGAATGAGTGGCTAGCTCACAATCATCTTAAGCAGAATGGAAGATGAGGGGCAGGATCTGATCCTCTCTTCCTGTCCCACATAGGCTCTGCCCCTGACCCGTTTCCAGGCAGTGGTGGCCTTAGCAGTGGGGCGTCTGGCAGACAAGTCGGTGCTGGTTTGTAAAAATGCCATCCAGCTACTGGCCAGTTTTCTCGCCAATAATCCCTTTTCCTGCAAGGTAAGCAGTCTGGGTCCACCCAAAAGAGAAGAAATTAAATGGAAACGGGTGAAATTCAATGACTTAGTGACCCTGATGTTCATTTTACCTTGGTAGCTTAGTGATACTGATCTTGCTGGACCACTGCAAAAGGAAACCCAGAAATTACGAGAGATGAGGGCCCAGAGGCGAGCTGCTGCTGCTTGTGAGTAGTTGCTATGGGGGCAGTTCTCACCCCAGACATCCTTCTCCCTGCAGCCGGAAACTCAGTGCAAGAGTCTAAGTGAGACTTTCTCATTCAGCCGCAGTGCTGGACCCAGGGGAGGAGTGGGAAGCCATGCTGCCAGAGTTGAAGGCTACCCTGCAGCAGCTGCTGAAGCTGCCCCAGGAAGGAGAGGGGATGCCTGAGGAAGTTGCCGAGACAGAGACCGTCGAAGAGGTGGAAGGACGCATCCGTCGGTTGCTAGCCAAAGCTAGTTACAAGTATGTGAAAGAATGCGCTATTCTCTCATGCTCTGTTAGGTTTAGAGTTAACCTTTGAGAGACAGTATTTTTTGTTTTTGAAGTATAGTTGATTTACAGTGTTGTGCTAATTTCTGCTGTACAGAAAAGTGACTCCATTATACACACACATACATTCTTTAATAATATATTCTTTTAAATGAACTGCACTTCAGGTATGCTGTCACCAGATGATAGTAGGTGTTTTCATTGCAGTAATAGTATGAACACCAGATTTGTGGCCAAAGGCAAAGTCTACAATTAAGCATGCTTTTCTACTTTTACAAATGTTTAAAGAGAAACTACTAAATATAAATAGGGTTATAATTAAATATGACCAAAGTCCTGCTTCATTTGAAGAAGGCAAGCTGTAAGTATAATTCTAGTTCTGTAAAGTAAGTTGCTTAAGCTTTCTGGGCCTCAGTTTCATTATTTATTTAGAAATAATTGATTAGATCATAAGATCTCTAATAGCTTTCTAATTCCAAAATCTGTGAGCTGATAAATAATAACAAACTTGCTCAATCCTGCCTTAATCTTTAAATCAACCTAGTATGAACCCTGATCTTAGAGAAAAGATTTTTGTGACTAGAACTTGAGAGCAGCTTGGCAACAAAAGCCTTATAGCTGTCCACAGGTATTCTTAAACCTCAACCACAGGTTATTAGTTTACTTCTTACCTGTTCAAAAAAGGCTGACGAGAAGGTGGCTAGCTGGCTCTGTAACTCACCACGCCCCTCTGGTGTCTCTCTTTGATGAAGCCTAAAGGGAAACTGCTCTGCCTCCAAGCACACTAGTGCTGAGTTAGGAAAAGGCTTCTTCTCATGTTAAAGATGTCACCTCCTCCTTCAGCAATCCTTGGCAGTCAATGCTGGGTGAAGTTCTTAATAGCTGGGGTTCTGGCTTCCAATGTGTTACAACATAACTTTTTAACAGTTTAATGGCACAGTTTTTGTTTTGTTTTTTAAGCAGGAATCTACTTTTTTGAAATTAGACAATATATTCACATGGTACAATATTTAAAATTAGAACAAGAATGTGCCATGAAAAATCCCTTCCACACCTGCTCTCCAGCCACTCAGTTCCCTTCCCGTGGGGCGGCAACACTAGTCGTTCTGGAGCCTCCTTCTGGAGGTAATGTATAGTCCCACAGTCAAACGCATCTTCATTTTTCCCCCCCTTTTTATACTAGTGACAGAATTCTCTATCAGTAGGTCTAGGTTTTCGATGGAATCATGAGGTAGGCTCCCTGACACAAGGCTGCAGTGATACTCTTGTGGGTGCCGAATTGGTGACAGGTGATGTTCTGTCAGGCAGGCCATCATTCTCACTCGAGAAGCCCTAGGCCACTTCCGGGAGTCTGAACCCTTCTGTCATATGGACCCAGAGGAGTCAGAGGAGACCAGGTTCCTGAATCTCTTAGGAACTGTGTTCAAAGGTAAATTCCTTTTCCTTCTTCACTCAGCAAACAAGACACTTCAGCTGTATTTATGGACCATTTATTTTATGTCAGACACTGGCGTGGCCGACAACCTGGTGCTGAAAGAGGCCAGAGGGGAGTTAGTGGTGCTTCTGCCCTGGAATGGAAGCAGCCCACAGGCCTGTGATTTAGTCACAGGGTGTGAAAGGGCATTTCCAAACCATAGAGGACTCAAGGAATCTTTTTGAGAAACGAACCAACATATTTTAGAATAAATTCTAAATGTATACTTTCCTGTTGGGAATTCCCTGGCAGTCCAGTGGTTAGGACTCCACATTTCCATTGCATGGGGCACGGGTTCGATCCTTGATCAGGGAACTAACATTTCGCAAGCCACGTGGCGTGGCAAAAAAAAACAAAAACAACCCCCCTCCTGTCCCCCCAAAAAAACTTTCCTATTGTAGAAACAAATATTCAGCTGTGTTTAGAGCTGTTGGGTTTCCCCATATACCCTTGAAGCAAAACCATCCTGTAATTCTCTAACTCTAGGCCCAGCAGCTCCCACCCAGGAGAAGAATCCCCAGGGGACTGCGGAGAACTTGGGCCCAGGAGAGACTGGCTGTAAAGACAAGCCCAGTATGTCAGAGCCGGAGAAATGCAGGGAAAATGATGAGCTAGTGAAGCAGGAGATGCTTGTGCAGTATCTGCAGGACGCCTACAGCTTCTCTCTGAAGATCACAGAGGCCATTGGCATCATCAGCAAGATGATGTATGAACACACAACTACAGGTACACCAGCGTCTCCTCTGCAAGGACTGGGTCCTGGAGTTGGAAGAACCAGTCTTGTCCATATTTTACTAATGTCTCTTTGCTCCTTTGAAAGGCCTGGATTCTTTCTTCTGTTTGCTTTGTGTCGCCCTGTGGAGTATGCATATAGTATTTCACGGGGCATTTAGGGGATTGGCATCCTCAGGGAAAACGAGGAAGGCCTCGGCTCGCATGTGACTACATTAAGAAACGTTCTGTCTTTTAAGTATTGGAGGAGTTTTGCCAAGCAGATAGGTGACATTTGTGTCTGTCCTCTCAGTGGTACAGGAGGTGATTGAATTCTTTGTGATGGTGTTCCAATTTGGGGTACCCCAGGCCCTGTTCGGGGTGCGCCGCATGCTGCCTCTCATCTGGTCGAAGGAGCCTGGTGTCCGGGAAGCTGTGCTGAACGCCTACCGCCAGCTTTACCTCAAACCTAAGGGGGACTCCGCCAGGTAGATGAGCTACGTTTGTCTTAGCTAACTTTTCTGAAGTCACCTTCTCACAGGATGTGTCTAGTCTCCTGAAGGAAGGTGGGGGAGTGGGCATCCTTCTAGGGGCATTCTAGATCCAGAGGCAGTAGGTCTGTAACGGGCTTAGGGTGGGGCTGAACTTCCGGTGAAACCCATTCTGAGCAGTTATTTGGTTTGTTTTTATCTTCATTTTATGGAAGTATAGTTGATGTGTACAATATTATATAAGTGTGCAATAGAGTAAGTCACTATTTTTAAAGGTTGTACTCCATTTATGGTTATAAAACATTACCCATGTGCTTGTAGCTTATTTTATACATAATAGTTTGTACCTCTTAATCTCCTACCCTTATAGCGCCCCTTCCCCCTTGCCTCTCCCCACTGGTGGCCGCTGATTTGTTCTCTAATCTGTGAGTCTACAGCAGTTATTTATTATCTGACACTGTGGGGGGATTGCCTAATAACCTGTTTGCCAGGTTCAGCTTCTTGGTCATGTAATGACCCCTGATCTCTGCTGTTCCCACAGAGCCAATGCCCAGACTTTGATTCACAATCTCTCTTTGCTGCTAGTGGATGCCTCAGTTGGGACCATTGAGTGTCTCGAGGAAATTGTAAGTCTCCTCACTTCGACAAACTCATTCAGCAGGTATTAGTGAGTGATTACTGTGTGTTCAGCAACTTACTTAGCCCCACAAAGAAGTCTAAGATTATTCGCTTTCAAGTCTAGTCAGCAGCCCAAAACCCAAGACATTTATAAAGCAATGCGGCAGATTGTTAAGTGGCACAGGTAATGGTTATGATAGCAATAGTAATATAATAATAATAACACGCTATGCCAGGCACTGTTTTTAGCACTTTGCTAATGTTCACTTGTTTAATCCTCACAATAGCCCTAGGAGGTAATACTGTTATTTGCATTTTATAATGAGAAATCTGAGGCACAGAGAGATAAAGGAACTTAGCTAATTTCAGCTGCTTAGTGACAAAGTTTGAGATTCAAACTCAGGCATAAGAGTTCCAGAAAACATACTCTTAACCTGGTATGTTATGTTGACGAGTAGTGTGGGAAAGAGCAGTGAGGTGGAATACTCGAGGGAAAAGCTTCCTGAGGGCGGCAGGACTTAATTTGGGTCTTGATGAGTAGGATTTAGAGAATTAAAGAAAGGAGGGAAAACATTTCACACAGAAAGGCAAGAAGGAGCACTGCCTATTTTGTAGAGTGAAAGCGATTGTGTTCTGGCTCAAAATTGTTATCTGGAGGAGACAGTAAAGCTGGAAATGTGGGTTGGAACTAAATTGGGACGATCCCTGGATGCCTTTCAAGAGTCGAGGACTTGAACCTTGTCAGCCAGGGAAACCAGCATTCTAGTGAGGTAGAGCTGCTTTGAAGGGTTTGGGTTATGGGACAAAGGCAGAGGTGGTGCTGACCACCAGTGTCCACTGGGAGGAGCACCAGCACCGGCCACATTTCCTCCTCGCTGTGGAAAAGGAGAGCCTGCTGATGGCACCTGGCCTGAGATCTCCTAGGGTAGCTACTGGCCAGAAGCCCATGCAGTAGGCAAAGGAGAGCTATTTCTACATGGCGAGCAGAGCTGTGGCATGTTGAATAGACATCTGGGGAGACCACAGCATCCAGGTTGCTTGGAGCAGAGGCTAGGGACAGGGTGCTGTCCATGTAGGCTGCTGTAGGTGTGCAGTGACAGGGGTCTAGACTTTGGGGGCGGGAGGAAAATCTGTAGAATTGTACTTTAATGGAAGATACATTTTAAAAGGAAGAATAGGTCGGACTAAGTGACTGATATACAAAAAATTAGGTGACTCTGAAGTTTGAAGCATATGTGGCTGTTGGTGTTGGTGCCGTTGGCAAAATGAAAAGGCAAGAAAGGATGATGACGTCCATTTCAGACCTGTTGAGTTTGTGCTAACAACAAGAAAACCTACTAGAAATCTCCAGAATATAGTCCAAACTATAGATCCACACAAACTCAATGAGATCAGTTTCAGTATGTCATCTTAATAAGTGTAGTTTTGAGGCCATGAGAGTAGAAAAGTAGCAGAGATGGAAGTGCCTCCCTGGACCCCTGCTCTACATTCTGAGCTCCTCCTTCCTCTCCTGCTCTTAAACATTGCCTTTACCCACTTCAGTATTCTCTTCAGAGGAGGTGGACCAAGCATCAGGGGGATTGTTATTTTGGGGCCTGAGCCCTTTTTCTTCTCTCTTCAGCTTTGTGAGTTTGTGCAGAAGGATGAGTTGAAACCACCAGTGATCCAAGTGCTGTGGGAGCAGGCAACCGAGAAGGTGCCCTGCTCACCTCTGGAGCGCTGTTCCTCTGTCATGCTTCTGGGGATGATGGCACGGTGAGGCTCAGATCCAGACAGGCAGGCGGATGAGAGGAAGGGAAGGTTCCTTTAGGTTCTCTCTTGACTACTTCAGTAATAGCAGTCAGGCCCAGCCACCTAAACGGAGAATAAAACAGCGACCATACCAGTCTACCCCCAGCCAGCAGAAATGGTGGGGTCAGCAGAGCAAGAGGGATGCCGCGGGGCAAGCCCTATGCCAGAGCCTCTCTGTAGCGCTCCAGGGCTCTCAAAGGCCCGAGTTGGGTGCTGGTTCCTAACCCCCTTGGTGTTGTCCTCCCCGCAGAGGGGCTGTCCGTGAGCAGCTTTAACCCTATGGCTTTCTTCTAGAGGAAAACCAGAAATCGTGGGAAGCAACTTAGACACACTGGTGAGCATAGGGCTGGAGGAGAAGCTTCCACAGGACTACAGGTTGGCCCAACAGGTGTGCCGTGCCATCACCAGCATCTCTGACAGGAGGAAGGTATGTGGGGTGGTGATGTCCAAACTCAGGAGAGTGGGCGTCCTCCTGTCCACCATCCACCCACCCACATTGTCTGCCCTGCTGTTGACAGCCTTCTCTGGGCAAACGTCAGCCTCCCTTCCGGCTGCCTCAGGAACACTGCTTATTTGAGCGACTGCGGGAGATAGTCACAAAAGGTGAGCTACCATGAAGGGCCTTGGGCAGAAATGGGTCCTCTGTCTGCAGTGGCAACTTCTCCCTTCTCCTGCACAGGCGTTGTCCACCCAGACCCACTCTGGATCCCATTTAAAGAGGCGGCAGTGACCCTTATTTACCAGCTGGCAGAGGGCCCTGAGGCGATCTGTGCCCAGATGTTGCAGGGCTGTGCAAAGCAGGCCCTAGAAAAGCTGGGGGAAAAGAGCGCCCCCCAGGAGGCCCCGAGTAAGTAAGCAAGAGGGTCGGTGAGCCCAGGGGCCCCAGGCAGCTTCTGCTGCCGGCCAGAAGCCACTGACACCACCACGTCCTCAACAACCCCGGACCCCCTCAGCCCACCCTGTCCCTTTTTGTCACTCATCCCATGCCAGTCACTGCTACCATGCCCTCCACTCCCACCTCTTGCTTCTCCACTGGGGTGCAGAGCACGTGAGCAAGGGAGCCATCAGTAAAAACAGCCCGGGGGCCTGTGAGACTTGACTGTCTTTTTCTCCTTGCCTTCCTGCTCCCCGTCCAGCAGAGGACACCACCGTGCTGCCCACTTTCCTGTTGATGAACCTGCTGTCCTTGGCCGGGGACGTGGCTCTGCAGCAGCTGGTGCATCTGGAGCAGGCAGTGAGTGGAGAGCTCTCTCGGCGCCGAGTTCTTCGGGAAGAACAGGAGCATAAGACGAAAAACCCAAAGGAGAAGGTGAAGGGCGCCCCTGGGCGTTTGGGTTCGTGTCCCAGGTGTTTTCCAGATTTGCTTCCGGCCCTTGGGTCCTTCACATATCCTTCTGGGGATCTCTGCTTCTCTCCTGTTAAATGAGCTGATGGAGACTGCCTCCTTGCTGCTACTACTCTGGAAACGATTAGTGAGAACAAAGAGGGATCACCCAGGAAGAGCATCGAGTTAGGGACCTTGGCATAAAACACAGGCTGTGCCTGAGGCAGTGTTTGTTAGAGTCTGCGCGCCCCCACTGCCTTTCCGGCAACCTTGGTGACTGGGCCTGGCACCTGATGGGACCTTGTGTTCTTGCCACTAGAGGCAATGATGTCTGGCAGACAGGTGAGACACAGAGTTCCTGCAAGCAGTGAGATCAAGTCTGACTTTCTCTGTGACCTTGAACCATTGTCTGGCAGGCTCCATCTGTTTTACTGTGTACAGGAAGTTATATGCTCCTATGAGGATCAATTCAGAAGAGATGTGGGATGCTTTGGTAACTTAAACGCAAACGTAGGGGACCTAATTCTTTTCCTATTTAACTCAAAAGAATCCTTCCTCTTTAGATACATGTGACAAGCCTGTGAATGGTTTTGCAGAATTTGCTTTTCCCCAGATCCATTCGTACGAAATGAAGGGTAGGCTGGAATCAAAATTGTCTGCTCACCATGGTCCCTGACTGCTTTCCCGTCAGAATCCAAGCTCTGAGGCCACCATGGAGGAGGAGATGGGGCTGGTCGGGGCTACGGCTGATGACACTGAGGCGGAACTCATCCGAGGCATCTGTGAGCTGGAGCTGCTGGATGGTGAGAAGGATTGCTGAGTGAGCCTCTCCCTGGCTAGGTGGCCTGTCCCAAACCTGGAGTTGTTCCTCCACCAGGCAAACAGACACTGGCTGCCTTTGTTCCACTTCTACTTAAAGTCTGCAACAACCCTGGTCTCTATAGCAACCCAGAGCTCTCTGCAGCTGCTTCACTTGCCCTCGGCAAGTTCTGCATGATCAGGTAGGCCTTGGGGTGGGTATCACCTGCTCCAGGAGGATGGGGGATGGTATGGTGTCCCTGATGATTCTGTCTTTGCCTCTAGCGCCACTTTTTGTGACTCCCAGCTTCGTCTTCTGTTCACCATGCTAGAAAAGTCCTCACTCCCCATCGTTCGATCTAACCTCATGATTGCTACTGGGGATCTGGCCATCCGCTTCCCCAACCTGGTGGACCCCTGGACACCTCATCTGTATGCTCGGTGAGAGACCCTCACACGTCCGCCATCCCCACCAGCCTGGAGGCTGTGGTGAAGTCAGTGTGAGATCCCCAGAACTGTGTCCCCTGGGGTTTAGCATTCCCTTGAACATCTGTGCAGGCCCTGGCTGAGTGTGGCCCCTTAAGGGATTGATGCCTCTTGTCTAAAGCCTTGGTGACAGGCTTGGCCTCTTTCCCCAAACCCAGCTTTCCACTCTAGATAGCCTCTAACTGCCTCTAAAATGGCACTAGAAGAAGAGGCCATACATTCCTACTGAGGGCCTCCCTGCCAGCATCAGGTGTAGCCCATGGTCTTGGTCCTGATGACTCAAGATTGCATTCCTAGCCTCCGGGACCCTGCTCAGCAAGTACGGAAAACAGCCGGGCTGGTGATGACCCACCTGATCCTGAAGGACATGGTGAAGGTGAAGGGGCAGGTGAGCGAGATGGCCGTGCTGCTCATCGACCCTGCCCCTCAGGTTGCTGCCCTGGCCAAGAACTTCTTCAATGAGCTCTCCCACAAGGTGAGAGGCAGGGGGCAGCTTAGGGCTTGCTGCTGCAGGAGCATGCAGGTCACCTCGTCTCTTTGACATGACTCTCTTTTTCAGGGCAACGCAGTCTATAACCTCCTTCCAGATATCATCAGCCGCCTGTCAGCCCCTGAGGGAGGAGTGGAGGAGGAGCCTTTCCACACCATCATGAAGTAAGTTCCCTGGGCCTTGAGGCACATTTTCCACTGTAGAGCAGGCTGAGGAATCAGACAAACCCATATGTGATTTCTGGCTGTGCTGCTACTCTTTAGCCATGTGGACTTCAGCAATAACCACCTCTCTGTGCCTGTTCCTCCTGTGTAAAATGAGGCCAGAAATACTTGCCCCTTATTAGTTCTTGAAAAGATTCAATAAGGTAAAAGTCCTCACACAGTGGTAAGCACATACATAGTACTCACTGGATGGCAGCTGCTTTTGTTAGAAATTTTCAGTCACAGAGAAAATTCCTCGGGAGGGTGGGGTGGACCCTTCCTTGAGGTGTGGGAGAGGGCAGGAGGGACAGGCCTGGGCATGGGCCACGGCAGAGAAGAGCCTGCTACGAAGGCAGGAGGATGACAGGAAGCTGGTGCTGGGGAGGGCACGGGGCTGGTGCCGGAGGTGAGTGGGTTTGGAGCTGCCCCCAAAGATGGCACTTCTGCATCTCCCCTCCTGCAGGCAGCTCCTCTCCTACATCACCAAGGACAAGCAGACCGAGAGCCTGGTGGAGAAGCTGTGTCAGCGGTTCCGCACGGCCCAGTAGGCTGCCTTCCTTGAGGGTTCTTTGTGCTGAGAGGGAGAGTGCCCCCCACCCCCGGGGCATCCCCAGGGCTGTGGGAGGCTGATGAGGAAGGAGGCCTCTCCCTCCTGGGTCTTTTGGTTCCTCACAAAGCGGTCCTTCCCACCCGCAGAACCGAGCGGCAGTACCGGGACTTGGCCTACTGCGTGTCGCAGCTGCCCCTCACAGAGCGGGGCCTCCGCAAGATGCTGGACAACTTTGACTGCTTTGGAGATAAACTGTCAGACGAGTCCGTCTTCGGCACCTTTCTGTCAGTTGTGGGCAAGTTGCGGCGTGGAGCCAAGCCTGAGGGCAAGGTGAGCAGCCCCTCCTGCATTCCAGCTGCTGTGCCCTTCTTGCACAGTGTTCTGAGGCTTCTGACTTAACCCCAGCTGATTGCAACCAAGTAACCAGAGTGACCTGAGATCTGTCTCCAGTTCCTGATTCTTTGTTTCTTTTCTTTCTTTTGACTTTATTCAGGGCAGTTTCAGGTTCAAAGCAAAATTGAGTAGAGTTCCCCCATGTGCTCCCTGCCTGCATGCAGGCACAGCCTCTGCAGGTTCCCACGTCCCCCGCCAGAGGCTAGAGCAGGACATCAGTGAACCTGTCTTGACACATCACCATTGCCCAAAGAGCGCAGCTTCCAGGAAGGTTCGCTCTCGGTGATGTGCCCGCTGAGGGTTCCCACGAATGTACCTGTGCCCACTGCTATGTGGTGTTCAGAGTAGACTCCCTGCCCCGAGTATCCTCTGCTCCCCTGTTAACCCCACCTCCCCACAGCCCTGGCAACCACTGATCCTTTTCCCGTCGCTACAGCTTCACCTTTCGCAGGATGTCATATCATTGGAACCACACAGTATGTGTTCTTCTCAGCTGGGTTCTTTCATTTAGTGATATGCATTTAAGGTTCCTCCATGTCTTTTCACGGACTTGTTTCTTTTTAGTCATGAAACAACTATATTTCCAGGCCTGCTTTTAATCTCTTTTTCCCTCCAGACTGTAATAGATGAATTTGAGCAGAAGCTTCGGGCCTGTCACACTAGAGGTTTGGACGCAATAGAGGAACTTGAGATTGGCCAAGGGAGTAGCCAGAGAGCCCCATCAGCCAAGAAACAACCCGCTGGTACGTGCGCAGCCCCTCTCAGGAGAGACCAGGCAGGGCCCTCCTCTCAGACAGAGGGTCTTTTTTTTTTTTTTTTTCTGTCTAGACTCATGCTTCTGCCTTTTCTAGTCTCTAGACACCAGCGTATGGCTTCTGCAGCGTCAGACAATGACTTTGTCACACCTGAGCACCGCCATAGTACCTTTCGGCATCCAAACACCTGGCAGCAAGTTTCGAGAAAGAAACTCAGAGTTACCTTCTCAAGTGATGAGTCCAGTGAGGAAGGTAAGGTGCTCCCTCCCTTCCAGACCCGGCCCAGGAAAAGCACAGCTGGGGGGAGGCTGGCTTTGATGGGGTCCTGCTGCGTAGCCCCCACCCCCGAGGTCACCTTCCTCCCTGTGCAGTGTGTTCTGGGACTGTCCCATTTGTTCTGAGACCTATGCTTCACCGTCTTTGTGACTCAGCTTTTTCTTTTTCCCCCAATTCTTTGAATAGAACTGTCAGCAGAGATGACAGAAGACGAGACACCCAAGAAAACCACCCCCATCCGCCGAGCATCTGCTCGCAGGCACAGGTCCTAGGGGCAGCCTTGCCCATTCCCTACCCTGCTGTGCAGGTGTCTTGTGGAGTGACCTTGAATTCCATCCCCTTTGTAAAATACTTGTTTGCCTGTCTCCTTGTTTTTTTAATGCATAAATGGTCTTTATATAACATGCAGCTTTATTCTCAAACTAGCCTAACTGAACAGTTGATCTGCTTTCCTTGAAATATATGTTTGCCAGTTTCCTTGTTTTCTAATGAATAAATATCTTTATATACTTTTACAGGTTTTTCCTAAGCTTGTCTTTGTTTCATCTTTCTTGTTAGCCCAGAGGCAGGCAGCAGATAGAGGGTTATTGATCCAGAAGGAGAAGGTGAGCCCAGGAGTCTGGGGCCTGTCCCCACGTCTGCTCAGTTTCAATGCCCCCTCAGTGCTTCATCTTTCCCTCGACCTCCCCACTCCGCACACGTGGCAGGATTGCCCCACTGCAAAAGTAGGCAGCGTCTAGACTCCAGATCTGCACTTCTCAATCTGGGGGTGATTTTGCCCTCCAAGCATTCAGCAGTGCCCTGCAAGCATTCAGCAATGTTTAGAGACTATTTCTGTGGTCACGACCTAGGGGGAGGGGCGCTACCAGCCGCCAGCCAGCGGGTAGAGGCCAGGGATGTTGCTAAATACCCTGCGGTGCACAGGACGGATCCCACCACAAAGAACGCTCCAGCCCAAAATGTCAGTCAGTGAAGCTGAAGTTGAGAAACCCTCCTCTCCACCAAGGGCTGGCTTCTGTCCTGCCCCTACCCCGACTTGTGCCCCTGGCCAGGCTGATGGGAGATCAGGTCATGATTCCCCTTCAGCTCTAGACAGTCTCTGGGGACTGTCTCCAGGGATGCCTCACCATGTTACAGGGTCTGCAGGAAGTCAGCCCCTCAGATGCAGGCCTGGTCCACCCCCTCCTACTCCCCAGTCCCTCTCTGCTGAGTCACCTGAACTGGAGGCAGTGAGGCTGCTGTCATGACTACACTGGTGTCTTTGCTGTCATGACAACAGCAGACTGCGTCAGTCATGCTCCCAAAGCACTGAGCTCCTTCTCAGCAAAGGATGGTAATGAGAAATGACTAGCATGCGGCCAAGGGGAAAGTGCTGGTAGCACAGAAGGGTGGGGGGGCCTCCTGGCCCTTGTCAGGGAGAGCGCTGTGGTTCTAGTGGAGCCTGAGGAGGAAGCTGTCTCCCCTCCACTTCCCCAGCAGACTCGTCAGGGTGGCGCTTCCCGCCTCCCCTCACTGTTAGGTGCCCTGTGGCCCTGCTCTTGCTGCTCTTGCAAAGCCTGGGCATGGACCATGCAGATGGCTGCCAGCCACAGCTGACCTCGTATCTGGGGCCCCAAGGAGGGAGGGCAATCCCTGAAAGGGAAGAGACAGGCTGCATCGGGGTGCAGGACAGCGTGCTCTCTTCCTTTTAAGCAAAGGTTATCACCAGGCAGGCTAAACTTAGCCACGGGCTTTTCAGCTGGAAAAGGGGGCTGGTCTCAGGTTACTGCTGGGCCAGCAAAGAGGCCCCAGTTCCATCCCCCAGCACCTGCTGATGGGTAATGTCCATTCTACCCCACCCCCTCTAAACCCTCAACCCTTCAAGTCCTCAGAATCAGCTCTTCCTCCATCCTCAGCTCACAAACCCAGCACAGCGCTGGCTTCTGACTCACTGGGCTTGGAGAGAAATGGATTCCTTCCTCCACATCACATACTGGGAAGGGGCTGGGGGCCTGTTCCCACCATGTGCCCAAGACCTTCCAATATTTTCCCTCTTCTGAACTCCTCACCCTGCCCCCAACATCCCCTGGACGCAGCCAGTGAAGGAGAGGCCCTGGCTCCCAGGGCTGGCCTGCACGTCCCAGGATGGGGAGGGACTTCCGCCCTCAAGTCCTGCTGTTCGCCCAGGGCCGGAGGGGCTGGACCGGGTGAAAGGGGCATTGTCTCCCGGCTCAGGCGGCACAACCCTCCGGTTTCCCAGGAGCCACTTTGTGGGAGGCCTCCGGCCCTCTACCGGCCCAGCCCCCAACGGTGATGCTATCCCGCCCCCAGGGCCCCAGCCCGGGCCTGGGGGAGAGCAGCCGGTGCACACTGGGCCTGGTTTGTCTGCCCGGATTCTCAGGTCTCCAGGTTGCCCGCGCTGCAGGACATCGTGACCTTCAGTGCAGAAACCTCCCCCTCATGCCTCCTCCTGAGCCTCCTTCCGCTCCAGGCCCCCAGAGCCCAGTGCCCAGCTCCGACCCCCGGCCCAGAGAGGCCCGAAGCCAAAGGGTGGGGAGAGGTAAAGGGGGCTGGGAAGGGCCCTGCGGGAGGCCCCTCCTGGGCCTTTTCCTCTGAAGTGTCTATGTCACTACCGAAGAGCCTTGAGAAGTTCCTCAGCTTTTGAAAGCTGGGCAGCGGGAGCGAAGGCGGCGGGGGGTGGGGGAGCGAAGGCGGCGGGGGAGGGGGGAGGAGGGGAGGGGAAGGGGGAGTCTGCAGCCACAAGCTGTCCCTGGCTCCAGTTCCAATTCCCCATCCAACCGACTCCCCAAGCCCTCCCGTTACAACCGTGCAGCAACTTTAACGTCCCTGGCTCCTGGATGTCTTCAGTTCTCACCAGGGCCCCCGGCCCTGAGTTCACAGTCTCCGGCACTCCCCCCCTCCTCCCCGCCAGGCACCATCCCCAGTCCCCTCCTCCCTTGGACCAGTCTCAGTCCCCTCCCCCTCTCCGTCCTCAACCCACACGCGCGGTGCGTGCAGATTTGAAGAACCAGGCGGGTCCAAAAGAAGCGGGAGGCCGGCTACTCGCGACTTTACGGGCGCACGTAGCTCAGGCCTCTGCGCCCCGAGGCCGGGACTGGGCGAGGCCAGCCCGCGTCACCACGCCCCCGCCCCGCCCCTGCCCAATAAATCCGGGCTGCAGCCTCCCCCTGCGCTCTCTGCTCCTTACCGTTCGACAGACAGCCGCATCTTCTGGGCAGTGCCAGGTAAATCCTGGCGGAGAGGCGCCACAAAGGGCATGGGGACGGTCCCGAAAGGGACGAGGGGCGTGCGCGGGCCGGGGGTGCGGCTGCGGGGGCCGGGGTCGGGGTCGCGCGCTGCCGGGCCCCCGCATTGCTGGCGCGGGAGGAAGGACGTGCGGAAGTGCAGGTCGGGGATGGAGGCCTGGGGGAGGGGCGGGGAGGGCAGCGCCGGACTCCAGCCGCTTGGCTCCGCGCTCTGATGCTCACTTTCCTCTGCCCGCAGCTGCGTCCCTGAGACAAGATGGTGAAGGTCGGAGTGAACGGGTGAGTTACGGGGTGGGGTGGGGCAGTAAGTCCTGCGGTCTCCACCGAATTGCGTCTGTAGGTCTTGCCCTACTAGGTCTCTGCAAGAGCGTGGGGGCCTGGATGGGGTGGTCGTACCCCGCCAAGGAGAACTCAAGGTCAGCTTTCAGACCTGAAGGAGGCCCTCGCAAGGCCTCGTGTCCCCATCCCCGGCTGCTGCGCCTCCTTTGGCGGAGCCTTCCACTACCTGCGGCAGATACACAGGCGTCTCCAGTTCTTGGAGCCATCCCCTAATCCCCCAGCTCTTTCTTTCCTTTCGCGCCCTGCGGGGTCACGTGCTGGGGAGGAGCATGCCCCCACCCCCAGTCGGTGCCCCCAGCCCTGGATGCAGGACGCACAGCTGCTCGCGGAACCAGCGGGGAGGGGTGGTCTGCGGTAACCCAGCCGCCATGTTGCAACTAGGAAGGAAATGAATGAACCGCCGTTAGGAAACCTTCCTTAGCCCTTCAGTCTTTGTGTTTCCTTGCCTGTGACTAATCCTCCTACCCCTGCCTCATGGGGTGGAGTCGTTTTTATTCCTGTAAGCCAGGTGAGGCCAGGCTTTTCCGTTCTTGCTCAGCTAGACCTCGGTTTGACAAGCTAACCCTAGACCATCCTTTAAACCACCAGTCAGATTTCCCCCCCCAGGAATGAGAGGATGCTTTTCCTAAGTGGTTCTCTGATGAATCAAAAACGTGGGTTTATGGGGGTGGTCCTGTGTTTCGGGGGGGGGGGGCGGTTCCTGTCCTTTTTCCGGAGAGGTGTGGTAGTGGTGGCTTGGTGCCATGCTGGGGAAGCTGAGTCATGGGTACTTAGAAATTTTCCACCACAAAATGGCTCCCAGAGCTGCAGCCCCTCTCTTCACACCGGCCCTCCTCGAAGCACCTTTTTGCCATCCATGCCTAGAGCTGACCCAACCCTAAAGGCCAGGTTGTAAAGGTCACCAGGAGGATTAGGTGTCTGTGAGGCTCGGGAATCCTGCCCTTCTCCCCATCCCATCTTCCAGAAACCAGATCCCTAGTCCACCCTGAGCTGGGGTTAAATATAGCTGCCTGACCTTTCTGCAGCTGGAGGCCTGGGCTTCTGCTCTCTTCCACCTCCTGCCCCTGCCCCCCAACACCGAAACATCTGTTGCTCCCACTCCTGATTTTTAGAAAAGAGCTAGGGGGCACAGGTACTTAGCAACTCGGAATGCTGGGATGAGGGGTTGAGAGACCGTTCACTTTCCCTCTGTCTTTGCCTCTTGTAGGAGGGACGTGGGGAAGGGGGGGTGGCTTTCCCTGGCCCGTTCACTTCTGACCTTTGCTCTTACCCTTTGTGCTTGGTGATGCTGAGTGTACAAGTCTTTGCCCTCTAGAGGGTGTAGCCCGAAGCTGGGCCGGACAGGAAAGCAGGAAAGCGTTTGCAGATAGTGGGCGTGATGAATGCCATGTGCCTGCCACGTGCCTGACTGTAGGTGGCAGCAGCAGTGCACCACCCTGTCACTCAGCAAATTTCAGATGACCGGGGGTGGGCAGGTCTTTGAGCCGCCTACTCACTTCGGGCAGGATGTGAGCCTTCATTCTGTGGCCAGCCTGGCCTGGCAGGGTTGCTGGAGGAAGATAGAATGAGCCCTCCTGGGACTTTCTGGTGGTAGCAAAGTGACATCTTCCTCCCTCTGAAAGAGGATGAGTGGGCCAGGGTGGCTTACACACCCAGGAGGACCCTCTCCTCCCTTCCCATGCCTTTTCACCTCTTGTCTCCCTCAGATTTGGCCGTATCGGGCGTCTGGTCACCAGGGCTGCTTTTAACTCTGGCAAAGTGGACATTGTCGCCATCAATGACCCCTTCATCGACCTTCACTACATGGTGAGTGCCGCCCATGCGGCTGGCGGGGAGCAGAGCCTGGCCAAGGCGCAGTGCCTGATGCTCTTCCTCGTTCCCCCAGGTCTACATGTTCCAGTATGACTCCACCCACGGCAAGTTCCACGGCACAGTCAAGGCTGAGAACGGGAAGCTTGTTATCAATGGAAAGGCCATCACCATCTTCCAGGAGTAAGTGTGGGAGACAGAACAGGAAGAAATTCTCCTTGGAGGAGGTACTAGAACGTAGTGACCCCCTTGGGTCCATGGCACCCCGTGTCCCTGAGCTTTGTCCTGTCTTCCCTTGTAGGCGAGATCCCGCCAACATCAAATGGGGTGATGCTGGTGCTGAGTATGTGGTGGAGTCCACCGGTGTCTTCACCACCATGGAGAAGGCCGGGGTGAGCAGCGGGCAGGCGGTGGAGGAGGGGAGCTGACTGGGCTCTGGTGTAACAGGAGGACTGGGGGAAGCGGACTTAGACCAGCAGAGGGAGAGCCTTGGTTTGTAACTACTCCTCTGCTGCAGGCCCACTTGAAGGGTGGAGCCAAGAGGGTCATCATCTCTGCCCCTTCTGCCGATGCCCCCATGTTTGTGATGGGTGTGAACCATGAGAAGTATGACAACTCCCTCAAGATTGTCAGGTGAGCACGGCAGAGGGGGTGGAGACGTGGGCAGATGGTGCTGTGTGGTACACGATGGACATGCCCCTGACTTGCCTCCCTGTTTCCAGCAATGCCTCCTGCACCACCAACTGCTTGGCCCCCCTGGCCAAAGTCATCCATGACCACTTCGGCATCGTGGAAGGACTCATGGTATGACTGACCCGGGGGGAGGGGGCGGGGAGCAGCCCGGGCTTGCCAGGGCACGTTCTGTTCACACCCAGGATGGGATCCTTCTCCCTTCCAGCGCACAGCCCTGGGGCCCTGGGGGGCCGAGGGGCATCAAGGGATCTGCTCAGGTCACTGTATCCCTTAGTTCTTCCCCTGGGAGGAGGGAGGAGGGGTGTGGCATGGTGAGCACTAGGCAGGGCCTTCACTCCTCTTCCTTGTTTCCAGACCACGGTCCATGCCATCACTGCCACCCAGAAGACTGTTGATGGCCCCTCTGGGAAGATGTGGCGTGATGGCCGAGGGGCTGCCCAGAACATCATCCCTGCTTCTACTGGCGCTGCCAAGGCTGTGGGCAAGGTCATCCCTGAGCTGAATGGGTGAGACTTTGCTGCTTTTCTGCCCTGGGGACCTGGGGAACCAGGAGGCGTGGTGCTGACTCAGCTTCTTTGTGTCTACAGGAAGCTCACCGGCATGGCCTTCCGTGTCCCCACCCCTAATGTGTCGGTCGTGGATCTGACCTGCCGCCTGGAGAAACCTGTAAGTTCCAGCTGAAGTGGTTTGGTGGGCTGGGGGGTTGGTTGCAAGATTGGAACTTGAATAACCATCTGTTTTTATTTACCTTGTCAGGCCAAATATGAGGACATCAAGAAGGTGGTGAAGCAGGCATCGGATGGCCCCCTCAAGGGCATCCTGGGCTACACTGAGGACCAGGTACTGATGGGTCAGGGAATTTGGTGTCCATCTGGCCCCAGTGAGCGAGACTGGGTTCCATACTTGGTCCTCTCCCTTTCCTAGGTTGTCTCCTGCGACTTCAACAGTGACACTCACTCTTCCACCTTTGATGCTGGGGCTGGCATTGCCCTCAATGACCACTTTGTCAAGCTCATTTCCTGGTATGTGGCTGGGGCGTGGGGGATGATGGTTCAGAATGTGGTTGTCTGCTGCCCCCTGGTGCCTGGCTCAGGAAAGCAACCCTTAACTCCTCCTTTCAGGTATGACAATGAATTCGGCTACAGCAACAGGGTGGTGGACCTCATGGTCCACATGGCCTCCAAGGAGTGAGTCCCTGGACCACCAGCCCCAGCAAGAGCATGAGAGGAAGAGAGAGGTCCTCAGCTGCTGGGGAGTCCTTGCCCCAACTCGATCCTCCAACACACTGAGAATCTCCCGACCTCCACACAGTTTCCATCCTAGACCCCCTGAGGAAGGGGAGGGGCTTAGGGAGCCCTACCTTGTCATGTACCATCAATAAAGTACACTGTACCCAGCCTATGGTTTTGTCTTGCTCCAGGGTCTGGGATAAAGGGGAGGGAGGCTGGCCTGGGGCCAAGGAGAACTAGATCTTGCTGAGAACACCCAACCAGGCAGAAACTGCCCCCTGGTCTAGAGGTGTGCTGCCTGGACACTGCTCCTCTGAGAGCCACCTGTCCTCACATTGCCCCAGTTTCCTCTCTGAAGCCTTTGGGTGCTACAGGGACTTGCTGTGCTCCAGACTGCAGTGGCCGAGCCAGGAATGGCCGGGTTCCATGTATCCAGACACCATTCTACCTGCAGCTCCCTGGAGGGTGACACTGGCACAGGAAGGGCAGAGTCCACCTGGCCTCCGGCCAGCGAGCTGACCTCTGCAGCAGCATGGAGCACAGCCAGCTCTGCCTGGCAGCTGCACGTCTCAGTGCCCTAGTGACCATCTGCAGTGCAGCTGCGTGGGTGCCCTAGGGTCTCCAGAGGGGTTGCAGTAGGTTGAACCAAGGGAAGGGTCTGGATGGCTTTACTCCCGTGTCATCTGTCACCCGTTGGATACATGTGGGTTTAATGAGAAAAAGCACAGACGTGGTGCTGGCGACCAGGGCTGAGGCCCTTGTTCTGCCACCTGAGTTACCATTACTTTGGGCGAGTTACTTAAAACCTCTGCACCGGCAGGCCTTGCACCTGAGTTTATGAGACAATGAGAACTAGTGCACCCCACAGAAAGGACTGTGAAGCCACCACCAGAAAGTACTAGAAACAGTGACACAGAAGTGTTCAATAAATAGTCGCCAGTTTCATTATTATTAGATTCCACTCAAACGTCAGCTCAACCCAGCCTGTCTCAGGCAGTGATGCTGAGGGACCCTCGGTCTCGTTGCCCCCGTTCTCCAAGCTTTTCTGAGTCCAGAACGTCTTCTTACTCAGCTTATTGGTCTCAGTGTGTGACAGGCACGGAGGCAGCACACCTTCAGCTGATGCCTGAGCACACACGCGCCCACACGCCCACATACATGCTCCCATGCACGCGCACACACCCGTGCGTGCGCACACGCGGCTTCACCCTTCTGTCAGCCGATGGTGACCGGGAGACAAGCAGGAGCTTCCCTCTCCCTCCACGATGCTGCACCCAGTCAGACCCAGGAGCCGCCTGGACCAGATGCACTAAGGCCCCTGTAATGCGTGGCACTTCCACCAGGGAAGGGTCACAGTCACATCTCTCTGCTGTCAACGGGCAGCCAGCCATGAGCACTTGGACAACAGCGGGGACACAGTGCCCTGCTCAGTCCCACACCCTCCACTCTCAACACGGAGGGAAGCCCCCTCTGTTGCACAAGCCACAGAAGGTCCGTCCAGCCTAATCCCCTTCATACCAGTGCCTGGGCCAGGTAGCACCAGTACAGAATCAAGATGGCCAGCTGGCTCGAGGCCACAGGGACGGAAGGAAGGACAATCACATTCCTTACTCAGTGGAGAGGATGAGGGGCCACGAGCGCTCTGGCAGCGTTTTAAAGATGGGCAAGTAGCAGACACCCACGCATGAAGGCAGGAGAGCCGGCTGTGCAGGGAGTCGCCCGGGAAGGGCAGGCCAAGCCTCGCTCCAGACACCCCAGAACACTAGAGAGGCCGAGGACTGAGGGAGGAAGCTGGGGAGGAGCGCCCAGTCCCCGGGGCCAGGCTCGGTGCTGCAGGACAAACGGCGTTCCCTTCCGTGAGCCCCCCAGCCCCCCGCCTAGGTGAGTCCCAGGGGGCCGAGCTGGAGGAGGTCCCTATCTCACGGCGCCGTCAGATGAGACATCGCGATCGGAGTCCTCAGCCTCGCTTGGCAGCGGTGGCGGCGGGTCGCTAGGCGGGACCGCAGTGAAAGCAGGAGACTTTCTAGAAAAAAACACCGGTTGTAACCTCGGGGCAGGGAGGAATCCCGACAAGGCTGGCATCCCCTCCCACCCTTGGCAGGCAGGTGAGCAGCATCTCAGGCAGGGCAGGAGGATCACTGGGTGAGGGCAGATGCAGGGAGAGGGCGGATGCAAGGTGAGGGAGGTGGGGAGGGGAGGGGAGGGGAGGGAGGAACCTCCCCACCCACCCTGCTGGGCGAGACAGTCCCCACTTTAACTTGGGGACTCAGAGAGGCTGAATTCAGAAACATCCGAAGTCCCAGCATGCACCGCCGCCTGAGCCTGAGCGCACTGGCTCTGTGGCCCCAGCTTCACGTCCATGTAGCAGTTTTGTGATTTTTAAAAAACTTACCCAGGGTCAAAGGCACAAATTATGGCCCTGACTTTACACAGAAACCGGCCCCTTGTGACCCCTGCCGGGTTTTAGCAGCCTTTCTAAGCAGCGGAACCGCCAGTCGGTGGCGTGGCGAGCTTTCGGCCGTCCAACCTCAGATGGACACCCACATCGTCCAAATGCCGAGGGCAGGGAGCCGCGGGGCTGGGCCATGGCAAGGCGGGGCTGAGTTGCTGCCGGACGGTCTCAGGGCTCGCCCGCGAGGGGTGCCGGATGCGGCCCCCTCCCCACCTGCACCTGGGAGGTGCCCTTACCGGTCCCCGGACTGGGTGATGAGCCGGCGGCAGGTCTCCATCTGCACGTCCAGGCCCCGCTTCATGCTGCACATCTCCATGTACTCGTGCAGGTGCCGGTTCATGTCGTTCTTGGCCGTGGCCAGCTCCAGCTGTGACGGGGGCGGGGCAGGGCCGCTGGGTCAGCAGGGCCCCTGCCCCCAGCCCTCAGGAGGCCAACCTGCCAAGGGCACCCCGGGCAGGGGCGCGGAGGTGAAGGGCTCAGATTTTAAACTAAACCAGCTCAAGGCAGAAGGCACCCGGTACACCATCGCTGCTCCTAGTTTCCCCGGGAGCCTCGCCCGCAGAGGCTTTTGCTAAGGGATCTGCTCCAAGCCTGCGTTCTCTGAACAGACTCACACGAGAGCTGCGAGGAAGGGGGCTGTGGGCGCAAACAAGAGGGGTGTTCCTGAGCAGGTGGGCGGCACATGGGGACAGCCTTGCCCCCTCCCAGGGTTCCCACAGGGCCTGCTCTGGCCCTTACTCCCCACACAGCGCTGTGCCCCTGGCCTGTCCCCCTCTCCAAGCTGGCAGCTCCTGGCAGGGCTGGCCACCGGGCCTCTCATCCCTGTGTGCACGCCCCGCACCTCGACAGAGACTCACTACGTAACTTCGAGAAGCAGCTACGAGACACACGAGGCCAGCTGCACCCTGTTGAAAGGGGCTCTGCTCTCTCACCACCAGTTTCCTTTCATTACTCTTCTCACTTGCAAGCCCTTTTCAGAGACGAACGAAAGGGCTGCCTGCCGCGCTGAATGTCCGACGGGCCACGAGATGCAGCCCGATTCGAGACACATTACACGTGACAAGATGTGGGGCTCAGAGTCAAGGAAACGCAGTCTCCCTCCCAGAGCCCGACTCTGTGCCACAGGCCCCGAGGCAGAGCTGAGTGGCGGGCGCAGCAGCGGTAAAAGATCTGGGCCAGAGGCAATCTGCTGCCTCTCTTTGTTTTGGGCACAAAGAACAGGGGCCAGAGGGGGAGGCAGACTAAAATTGCTCGGAGGTGATTTGCTTGAGTGCCTGAGAGCAAAGAGAAAGGGCGGGAAACCACCCGTGAATGATGTGAACTGGGCAGAGGGGATGGGAACTCAGAGAGAAAAGAAAACAGTTACAGGGCCAGACAAAGAGATGGTCAGGACAGCAGCGTGGGGATGAGGTGGCGGCCTGGGTGGGTCAGAAGCCCTGGCGAGCACGGCTTGAACGACAGCCTTGGTTCCAGAGCTGGGACCCCCGTCGGAGCCCCCAGCAGCAGCACGTCCTGGGGCAGGACACGCGGACTGTTCAGCCAGGAAGGAGATATGGTGCCGCCAGCTCTCGACCAGACCGGCTGCCACCTGCATCTCAATTCCTGCACCTCAGGAGAGCCGGCATTAAAGAGGAGAGGTGGGTTCTGCAGCCCCTCACACAGCAAGGCAGGGAGGAAGGTTATGAACCAGACATTCCAGCAGAACACGAGGCTAGGACAGCCGCCAGCCTCCACACGTTTAGAGCAGGGCTGCGCGGGAAGGAGACGACCCCAAAAGCCACACTGAAAACCCCAGGTGGACGGCAGGGCAGGGCAGAGAGGTGAGGCTGGGGCCAGATGGAGAGGGGAAGGGGTGGGAGAAGGAATTCCCTCCCACCCTCCGCCTGGGCCTTGATCCTATCATCCAGTGATGGAAATGGTCCTTGCCTCCATCCCAGGGCCCCTGAGAGATCAAAGTTCACTGAGATAAAGGGAGCTCCGGTGCCCCATCTGGATGGTCAGAAGCAACACGGCAACCAACACCACTGTGTGTGCCCTCCCGACACCTCCCCTCAGGCCATTCTAGGTGCAGAGAGGAGGAGGACAGCTGGATGGGGTAAACGGGGCAGCTGAGTGCCGTTCCCCCTCCCAGCTCCTCAGCTAGTGACACGTATCCAGCCGTGATTTTTTTTTTTTTTTTGGCCTCGCCCATGCACGTGGGGATCTTAGTTCCCTGACCAGGGATCGAACCGTCACCCCCTGCAGTGGTAGCGCACAGTCTTAACCACGTGACCACCAGGGACGTCCCTGGCTGTGTCTTTAAAACTGAGCATCTGTCTGCCTGGGCAAAGCAACGACAACAGGTTTTGCTTAAAGGAGTAGGTCCAGCCGATGTGTGTTGGGAGAATGAAAATGTAGGAAAATAACTCCTCAACTTGCACTGCCACCGTGAGGGCAACGGGCTTAGAGAGACGCTGAGAGTTCCAGAAGCCCCCCAGCTTCATCTCCAAGTCAGAGTGCCTGGAAAGGACCCTCTCACGCTCGGGCAGGAGGGCTCACGGGAATCACATGCAAGGCTCGCCCCGAAGACCCCTCTGTCCCAGGTGCCACAAATCCTTCCCCCCACCCCTAGAGGCCTAGAGTTTAAGTTACAGCACCAGCTCCACTAGCATCTCGAGAAGGTTCCTCAAGGCTAGGGAATAAGAATGGAGATTCCTCCACCGGCTCAAAGGCTGAGCGGAGACAGCAGCAAAGTTCAAGGCCATCTGCGTGGACTCAGCTAGAGCACTGACCATAATAACAACAACAATGAAAAGAAAGCAATGACTACATGGTGTGCTGATTACGAGACAGACACTGCCCCACGCTCCTCCTGTGCCTTATTTCACTTGACCGTCAAACAACCCTGAGGGAGATATTATTAAGAACCCCACTTTATATGGGTTCAATTCCTGGTCCACGAAGATCCCACCTGCTGCAGAGCAACTAAGCCCGTGCGCCACAACTACTGAGCCTGCTCTCTAGAGCCCACACGCCGCAACTACTGAAGCTCGTGCGCCTAGAGCCTGTGCTCCACAACAAGAGAAGCCACTGCACTGAGAAGCCTGCCCCCATTCACTGCAACTAGAGAAAGCCTGTGCGCAGCAATGAAGACCCAATGCAGCCAAAAAACAAACCCCACTTTACAAATAAAGAAGTCTCAGAGAGAAGAAGAGGTCTGTTAAAAGTTACAGTGGAAGCAAGTGACAGAGCTGAGCTTTGAACCCACATCTGTCTGCCTCCCTCCTCAGCCTGAGGTCTTAAGGACCCACCAGAGGTGCTACGGTGGGGAGATCACTCCTCCCCTGCCAGGAAGAAATGCAGAGGCCTCGGTGTCTGGGGTCCCACAGGGGTGAGGCCATTGCACCTGTAGTCCCACTCATGCCCCACCGGGAACCTGGGCCCCTTGGCTTCAGCTCATGGCCTTACCTCTATCTGGTCAATGGTTTCCTGATATTCTTTCTCCCGGGTTTTGAACAGCGACTCGGTATCTTTAATCACCTTCTCCAAACTGTCTTCCGGCTGCTGGAGTGGAAAGGGAAGCAGGGGGAGGCCAGAGGGGAGGGGTGGGACGGGTCGCCACAGGGCAAGGCAGGGGAAGAGAGAGAGAGAGAGTCAGGTTAAAGGCAGCTGGAGAGAAGAGGGGACGATGACAAGGACGAGGGAGAAGCAGGTGACGGACGGTGGCCACAAAGGGAAGACAGAGCGCAGGGTGGACAGCGGGCAGGGAGGAGACAGGCCTGGTGCCCGGAGAGGAGGAGCTGGGGCCCTGCGGCCGGGAGGGCGGTTACCTCTCCCGGGGCCTCTGCGGCGGCCAGGGCATAGCCCGAGAAATCCTCCCAGAGCAGCAGGGTCTCCTCAGTCTCCTCCCAAGTCAGGCTGTCACAGTCGTCCTCAAAATCATACTCCCTCCTAGAGACAGGGAGCCCCGCGTTACGGCGGTGGCAGGGAGGGGGCTGCTGGGGGAGCCCCGGCCTCGGGGGAGGGGGCGGCGAGGGGCCTGCGGGACTCACAGCTGGTTCAGCATGCGCTGCATCTCCTCGTTGATGCTGAGGGCCGTGCTCTCCTCCTCATCCCCGTCGGGGTGGCGGGGCCCGTCACTCTCCGACAGGGAGGTGTCCTCCTCGACAGCGGCCTTGCGCTCCCGCTTCCGCCCCCCCATGGACGGGACCTTAATGGGAGACAAGTGCAGAGACTACAGAGACGAGGCCGGGTGCGTGAGGAGAAGGGCGTGGGCGCCGGCGGGGGAGGGAAGCATGGACCAGCGGGAAGGGCGGGCGGACAGAGAGAAGACACGGTTACAAGACGGAACAGAAACACCAGCGTCGCCGAGACAGACGGATGCGGATGGGGACAGGGCTGCAGACTAGGAGGAAGACAGACAAGAAACAGAGAAAACAGAGCAGTAAGATACGGGGGAAATGGCTGGCCGTGACCACAGGAAGGTGTGCATAATGGCCCGGAGGCTTGCTTTTCTAAAAAAAAAGTCTTCTAGTGAAATGACTGAACTGAGAGGGAAGTTTCAGGCTGCAAGGAGGAGGGGGACGCGGAGCTGACGAAGCAGACCCTGAGTCACATCCAGATCTGGAAGCCAGGGGGCTAGGGGAGAGACAGAAATGGAGCGGAGAGAATGGGCGTGGGGGGGGGAGAAGGGGGAGAGCAGCAGGATCGAGGGCAGGGGGTCTGCGCTGAGCGCCCGGCGGGTCAGGAGGCCCGGGGAGCTGAGAAACGGGGCGGGCACGCAAGAAGCTTGCCTGAGAGCAAAACTAACCAGCTTCTTCTGTGGAGGAAGCAAGAGAAGATGAGAGGCAGAGGCGAGGAGGCGGACGGGAGAGACAGGGGAGGGGAGAGACGGCGTTAGAGACAGCTCCAGCCTCCTCTCCCTCGCCCCCCAGTCTCGTCCCGCCAGGGCCCGGCTGCCGCGCCAAGGTCCCCGGGAAGGGGCAGGGCCCTGCTCCGGCCAAGGACCGGGCTCTCGGGGGCCCCATCCTCTCCCCGGCGGAGCTCGGGCGGGGCGCGGGGCGGCGGGGCGGGGCGGGGCGGGGCCGAGGCGCCCTCACCTGGAACATCTGGATCATGTCCTCGCAGTTGCGCTGCTGAGCCAAGTCGCAGAGCTTGGCAGTGATGTCGATGCGGCGGCAGATGTCCATGTCCACCTTCATGGCCTTCTCCTGGATTTTCGTGTCCAGCTCGGACAGGTTCTGTGCAGGGAGCACAGGGAGACGTGAGGGGGGCCCTCAGGGCCCCGCAACGTCCTCGCATCCTCCCAGTCAGGCAGCTCCTCCCAGCAGAAGGCTCCCCTTTTCCTGGGTGCCCTCCAGCACTCTGCCCAGGACAACTGGCTCCCTGGCCAGACGACCTCTGGAGGGCGTGGCTCAGCGCCTGGGACATGCAGGGGGCTCCCTCCTGGAACGCAGGCTCCCAGAGAGAGAGAGAGAGAGAGAGAGAGAGAGAGGGACTGACTGTGAGAGTGCAGAGAGTATTGTAGTGATGGCAACATTAGCTGACAGTGAACTAGCTCTGTCCTAACTCATCACGACCTTCGAACCATCCTGCAAAGCAGATACTTTACTCCCCCATTCCACAGACCCAGAAACTAAGGCAGAGCAGTTCAGGACCTTGCCCAGGGCCACACTGCGAGCAAACAACCTTGAATAATGAAGGAGGCCACAGGGACTTCTTTCTTCTTCTCTTCATTGCGGGGGTGGGCAAGGGGGAAACACATGGAAGCCCATAAAGTGAGGGGACGGTCGGTGAACAGGGTGGAGCTAGACAGACCGGCTCCCTGGTCTCGGGCAGCCTCGGGGTTGAGCCGGGCAGGTGGCGGGGAGCGGCAGTGGTGAGGGACGAGGGGTGGTGTGGCCACACTCACATTGCTCATGAGCCCCTTAAAGACCACCAGCTCGGCCTTCAGCTGCTCCACCTTCATGGCCAGCTCCTCCTGGCAGGCATCAGCCTCCTGGGCTTCCTACAGTCAGGAGACACCGGACGTGAGCCTCACTGCCTGTGGGCAGCGGGCAGCGGGCAGGGGAAGGCGGGACAAGGCGGGGCAGGGAGGGGCAGCCCTCACCTCCTGCAGCTCGTTCACACGCTCCTGCAGCTGCAGCCTCACCGTGTACTCCTCTTCCCACCTGCAGACAGTGAAGGACGAGCACCTGGGTGCAGGGTCCTCCCCGCCCTCCGCTCCCTGCCCCCCACCTGTCTGGCTCAGGCCGAGGCCCTGGGTCTGCTTCCCCAGACAGGAGGAGCCGGGCAGGGAGGAGCCAGGCAGGAACGTGTGGCTCCAGGCTCCCCGCCAGCGCCCAGCTCACCAGCTGCCTTCTGGGAACCTCTGGCCTTGCATCATTTAAGAGCAACTGCAGCTGCTCTGGTTCCTGGCAGGGCCCGGCCAGCTCAGGCCCCGGCCCGACCAGCTGTCTAGCTGGCCTGGTCCCCCTCCTTCTGCCCACACCACCCGGCCCAGTCTCCCACCTTCAGTCCTCAGATCCGGGCTCCCACCTCCTGCCTACACCAGAACAGAGCTCGTTCTAGCTCGCTGCCCTACCTTCTGTGGTACCATTAACCCTGTAAAAGCAGCTGCGGGACACACATGGCGTCAACGAAGTTGGTCAAGAGCCTGGTAGGAGATGCTCGAAGTCCATCCCCACAGGCTCCAGAAACTGCCCACCCAGAGGCCCTAGGTGAGCCACAGAGAGATGCAGGGTGCAAGCAGAGCCTGGGATCACTAAGTACCCACACCCAGAGGGACAGGGCAACTGGAGCGTGGAAAAGTGCCTTGTTAGCGTGGTGGATGAGAACTAGAGGCAGCGCCTCCTGGGCTCCAGAATGCAGAGCCCAAGGCCACAGGTTGGCTAAAAGACACTCCTGGCCAAGGTTGGGAGCAAGCCAGCGCATTGTCCTCCTCAGCACGGAGACAGAAGGGCTATGGCGGGGGCAACACCCCTGCCTAGGGTTGATTTGGGGGCCTCACAAGGTCGGCTGGAATAGTAGGACTCCTCAGACCCCACTGAAATAGCCCAGCACTTCTCCCCCATCCTGGAAAAGCTTCCTCCAGGCTGAGAAAGGAGGGGAACTGCACCAAAAGAGAAACTGCAACACCAGAAAGGTGGTGAGGAAGCAGCACGGAGAACACACTCTGCAGGCCCAGGATTCGGTCCTCTCCTCCCCTTCCCTCCATCTCTGTTCCCAGGTGCTTCTCAGCTCTCTTCCCGGGGCTCCTCCTCCAGGCCCATCTCTCCTGCTGTCCTGTTCCTCACTCACAACCGCACTGCAGTGTTCCTAATAATAAATCCTTGACATCACCGCGGCTGCCCCTCCTGGAGGCTGGGTGGAGAGGAGGCAGCCAGCCCGGACTCCACCGGCCGCCGCTGCTGGCTCAGCACAGCCCAGCTCCCACCTTCCTGGCTCCCTGCCCAGCCTTCCCTGCCGGCTCCACGTCCTCCTCCCCTTCGCTCTGGCACTCTCATTCAGACAGTCAGGACCAGCGAAGGGCCCCAGCAGCATCAGGTTATGTATTTTCTTAGATAAGACCTTTGTCTTTCTGGGCCTTGGTTTCTTCATCTGCAACATGAGGGCATGGGATGTGGTACCCTGACGCCCCTGGGGTCCATGCATCCCTGGAGGAAGCAAGCGAGACTGACAAGGGGACAATAACTCCGGACAAGACACATCAGGAAGGACAGGAGAGTGAACTCAACTGTTTCAGGTAGAAACTTGAGGAAGTTAGGTAAGAATTAAGATTAATAAAATCTTACGAGGTTAAAACAAAAAATCTGAAAAGAAACCATCTGGAAGCTCACTAGAATTCTATCTGTATTCCAGCCAGACTTTCCCACAAATGGGTTCATTTTGACCTCCATTCAAATCTGGTCTCACTTACAAGGTTCTCTAAACATGGGCAGAACTTGAGCAATTTCCATGTATTCTACACTGAGCAAACACTTTTCTTCCAAATAAACGGCATCCTTGAGTGAAACGAGGAAGCAGGGACCACTCCTATATCGGAAAAACTGAGACCAGGAAAAAGAGATCCACCCAAGGTCACACAAGGCAGGGGAGCTGAACACAGAAGCAGGAGGCCTCAGCCCCTCCCCAGTTTAGTGCTCCAGCGGTGCCCCGTCTTCCAGGCTACAGACAGGAGATAGCGTTGCTATAAAGAGAACAGAATGAGAGCAGGGGATCTGGGGTGGAAGAAGGAGTAACTGCCAGTGTCACGTACCGTCCAAGTCCGGCCGTGGGGCCCTCTGCACAGCAGTGTGCTGCAGAGCCATGAGCTCATCAGCCCCTGAGGAATAACTCTTTGCTGCCCTGGACAGCTGGACCAAGGACAAATACTCTTTCAGTTCAAAACAAAATGCCCCAACAACAGCAGTTGTTCCTGTGGTTATGGGTGTATTCCAGAACTGTCCATGTTCCACTGCTGAGTGTGCTAATTAACTCCTACAGGGGCTGGGGCAGGATGGTTCTGAGCGGCATCTGAATGATGGTTTTAAGATAACTGACACTCCCAAAGACACTTAAATCATGGACTACGACTAAGGAAGCCAGCCAGCATGAGGACAGGACTCAACCTCAGAAAGCCTGCTGATCTGTGATCTGCTAGACTCTGGCAGGTTCCATATCCCTGAAGTTCGCCCCCAGACTCAGCAGTCATTTCCAAGAACATTCAGCCAATCTCCACCAGACAAATCTTTGCTCCTCTGGGCTGCAAGGGTAATTCCCAGAGCTGCCCACAAGGGGTCAGAGTAGCTCCTTAAGAGGTTAAACCTGAAGGCAAAGCCTCCTTCCGATGGTCATCTTAAGTCTTCAACCACGGTATCCTGGGCACAGAGTCCACAAAGTGCTGGCCATGCTCATGCTCCCGTCCTAACAGCCTGGTTATCAACCCTCTAGGGGACCCACCTGGATGCAGCCAGCAGTCCTGGCCCCTTGTGCTATCCCACAGGGTTCCCTGAAGAAAGCCAATGCTTCATCCTCAGAGTGACCAGGCCTGCCCCAGTTGCCTTATATCAAGGGTGTGTCCATATTTCCAACTTTCTTCTACTCGGGTCCCTCTTCACACCTCCTCTGCCTTCGGCCCTGCACTTTCAGATCCCCCAGCTTCCACTTGCCCTGGGCCAACTACAGTCCCTTCCCCGTTCCCTAGGGAATTCCCTGTACTCTTTCTCCACCCCCACCCTTTTTTTCTACCTACTCCCAGAAATGCCCTGAGGTCCCCGGAGCCTCTCGGATGGAACTGGAGCAGGCACGCTGCTTCCAAGGAGATGGTTTTGGGAAACTCTGGGCAGGATCACCTACTGCAAGGTGCAGCCCCACCCCACCCGCTTCTCATTTCACTTAGACTCCCAAGTTAACGCTACACCCTTTGCCTCTAACTTTGGATCAGTATGTGGAGCTTATATCAGAATCGCTCTGAGGGCTGAGACTGGGGGGTAAGCAGTAGCCCAGATGCGGCCTCTCTGACCCATGTCCCTTTTACACATTACAAAACCCCACAGTTAACAGAGTCATCCAAACACTGCAGCCTAGACGAAAAACAAGGGTCCCCCCGCCCCCCCCGCAGTATTCTGCTCCTAGGCTCCTCCTTCCTGTCACGAGTCTGACTTCTGCATTCTCTGTGGATTCTAGCCTCCGGGTATCCGACTCTGTCTAAGGACTTCCAAGCTCCTCCTCACACAGCAGGAACTTGTACTCATACTTACTCCTCCCCGATTCTTGGGCCCCAACTGCTCCCGGCTCCTGGACGCACACCTTGCCCGGGTCCTAGTGTGGCCTGAGCTGACCCCCGTCCCCACCTTCCCGGTCCCTACCTCCGCTTGTACTCGTCCCGCTCGCGCTTCACTTTGGCCAGCACGTTGTAGAGCGCACGGATCTCGGGGGTGATGGTGTCGATCTGGACGCCCACCCCGTCGGGGTGCACCCACGATAGGCCAGGCCCTTGCACCAGAGTAGGCTCCAGTCCCGGCCCAAGCCGGCGGGAGTGAGAGAAGGACCAGATGGTGCCAGGCATGAAGCGGGCCGACGAGGAGTAGGCGGTGGAGGTGGAGGGCGCCGGATGGCAGGCCGCGGAGGGCGCGAGGGGGCCGGCCGGCGAGCGCGCGGGCGAGCCCAGCACCCGCGCCGACGGAGTGCAGACGGCAGCCGGCCGGGTGCCCAGGGGCAGCCCCAGGGGTCGGACGGGGCTGACGAAGCCGGTCTGCACGGCCTGGTCGCGGCGAGCCAAGCCCCGCCGGCCCTGCTTACCCTCCTCCAGCGCCTGCTGCAGCTGCTTCTCCAGCAGTCGGTTGCGGCGCTCCAGCTCGTGCACCTTGGCCAGGAAGCAGCGGAAGCGGAGGTTCAGGGTCTTGAGCACATTGATGTTGGAGCCCAGGTCGTTGCGGAGCGCCATGGCGGCGGGGGGCGCCGGGCCCGGCCCGGGAGGCGAGTAGGGAGCCGGGCCGGCCGGGGCGAGCGGCGCCGGGGGCACGTCCCCGCCGCCGGCCAAGTGGTCGCCTCCCAAGGGGTCCCCCAGCGGCCCGACCAGGCCCTGCTGCTGCTCCTGCTGCAGGAGGAAGAGGTTGGGGCCGAATAACGGATTCATGGCTGCGCCTTCTGCTGGGAGATGGAGACCCTGGCAGAAGCAGGGACGGAGGGAGAGGGAGGAGAGCCAATGAGGCGCCAGGGGGACGCGGGGGCAGCCAATCAGACGGCTCGGTGGAAGGGGCAGAGGTCAGCTGGGCGGAGGAGGGCAGGGAAGAAGCCAATGAAAGGCTCGATTGGAGGCTGGCACCTGAATTGAGCTTTCCGGATCCGCAGCTGAGACCTGAGCTGAGCGGACCCAGGCCCATGCCTGGAATCCCGACAAAGTCCCAGAGGGACACAAAACCCAGGTCCTCCAGTACTCCATGGTTCTGGTGGCACGAAATCCATCTTCCCTGCACCCCAACTGCCCTCTTCTCCCCTGAATTCCAAGACCTAGGCTCTGACTCCGTGACTCTCCTGCCCTGGGTCCCTGGGAACTGACCTAATTTCTCAGTACACCACACTGTTCCCACTCTTCAGAGGATCCCTGTCCCACCCTCCCACCTCTACCCTTTAAGCAGCAAAGCCAGTACCCAGTCCCCTCAAAAAACACGCAGTGGCCAGAGGTTGTAAAATGTCTATTAAATCTCACGTTCCCAGTGGGGAAGCCATCCTCACAGAGGTAAGAGTTCCAACCCAGTAACAATGGCAATGAGCCACCCCAGTCCAATTCAATCATCCATCGAAGACAGCACTGGCTGGCTGCTGCCTCTGGACTGAGATTTTCTCCTCTTTGCTGGTGGGGGCCGGCTGGAACTGCGGCGGGACGTGGTGGCAGTTTTAGGTCCCTTGGGGGTGCCGTTCTGTTTCTGGAAAGCAGCTTTCTGGAAAGGCTGCTCTGGTACCTGCCGCTTAACCTTCTCAGCCCCTGTGGTGTTCCCAAGGGGCTGATTACGGTCCTCAGGCTTGAGAGCAGCCTGGGTCTTGGAGACGGTCAGTGCAGCAGACGTTTCTCTGTCTGTGCCCTTGGGAGGAGCACGCTGCTTCCGGAAGGCAACTTTCTTGAAGGACTGCAGTTTGCGTGACTGCTGCTTTAGTTTCCCGGCCACCTTTGGTTCCCTGATCACTGCTGCTTTTTCAGCAGGCTGACTGCTATCCTGGAGCTTGGAGGAAGCTTGGGCCTTTGTGACAGAAGACACAGTGGACAATTCGGAGTCTGTCCCTTTGGAGATGCCATTCTGCTTCCGGACAGAAGCCTTCTTGGGATGTTGCCGTTGCTGCAGCCACTGCTTTGCTTGACCGGCCACTCCAGCCTGTTTGGCAGGCTGGCTGCCGCTCTCAGGCTGGGGGGTCACCTGCCCTTTCAGGCTGGGCAAGTCTAGGTTTGTAGGGGTTGATGTCACAGAATTTCCTGAGGTTAAAATTAAACAGATGGTTTGAGAAAACAGGCCTCATCCCTGGGTCTTGATCATTAGTGGAGGTGGTAAGTAGAGGCATTAAAATAAGGAAACTGCCTCGGTACTATCTCTTGGCCAAGTGTTCCACACAACTGGGAGGTGCCTAAGGGCAGACTGCCTAGATTCATATTACTTAATATCACCTGGCCTTTACTCAACTCGTATTTGAACCCTGTATTAAAGAGAAGGGATCACTACCCATACCTCAGCCAAAAGGTTTTCAGAGGAAGCTGTGCCCCCTTGAGGCCAGCAGGTAATGAGACACTCTAAGCAGGAGATGAATCCTGAATAAATCTTGAAGCACTGGGCTTTTCTTTTAAACAGAAAAGATATTTTTTTAATGCAGATTTTGATGACATGCAGGAAAATAAGAAGGCACACAGAGCAACAAGAAACAAGCTAGTTTTCATTAACGAAGACTGACATATTAAATATGTATCTTTACAATTACAGCAAAAAAAAATTATAGGAAATTTGGCTACTTCTTAAAAGAGGTTTTTGTTCTGTTAACATTCAGATGTGAATTTTGTTAAGAGGCACTGTTTATAAAGAGGAGGAAAAAAAAAAGCCATGAGGTTTGTGTCCAAAGAAGTCTGCCTCTCCCCCTTCCAACTAAACCCAGGGTGACATCCCAGCGGGCAGAACCCTCAGGCTTGTTTCAGAAAACCCCACCCTTCTCCCCGAGATCCAGGCCAGACTCCTCAAGATGGCTGAGAAAACGATCTGCAATTAGTGTGATGGGCTCAGAGAACTGACAGTTCTGAGGAGTCGTGTGCCAACCCACTGCTGACAAGGCTGGACCGGCAGCGGTCTATTACCAGTAAGGCAACCCTCGGCCAGAAAACCACACCCGCAGTGGGAACGCATTTAGTGCCGAATAATTGCAGCCATTTGGCAGAATCAAGGAAGAGGCCCATGCACACGACCTTTTAACATACCCATACGGGCTCCAGGCTTGGGAACAACTCAAGCTGGGATGAAAGGGGTCTCTCACCCAAGCGTGCAGAGGCTGGGATAGGGAGGCAGAGATCCACCCTTCCTCGCAGTCACACTATAAAGCCTCTGGAGAGGTAGAAAGAGCAAAGGTGGTGATGAAGGGAAAGAAGGGCAGACTGCTTACCTGTTTGGGACTGGGGGATAGAATTGGAGAATTTCTTGAACTTGGCAATAAAGAAACCATCCATGTTGTGGGTGTGAGGGTAGAAGCGGCGGGTGGAGCGCAGAGTGGGGTGAAAGCGCCTTTCCCGGAAGCGAGTAAAGCCCTCCTGGCCGAAGTCCAGGCCAGTGGGCACCAGACGCACGTTCCTCTTTTTCAGGGCATAGTCTACCACCCACTCATTCTCTTCCACCTGCCGTTTGGGGGAGACAGAGACAGAAGGGGAAGCAGAGCTGAAGCTGAAGAGGCGCTGAGGGCAGACAGCCCCAGCCCTGCCCCTCTCGCTCTGCGACAAGGGCCTCACCATGATGGAGCAGGTGCAGTAGACGAGGTAGCCCCCTGTCTTGGAGGTGGCGCTGACAGAGTCGATAGCACTCAGGAGCAGCTCCTTCTGAAGGTGAGCACAGCGCAGGATGTCCTTCTCATCCTGTCCCAAGATGGAGAGACCCACAGCATTGGAATTCCAAAAGATGGCCTCGGGAGAAGTGAGTGGCTGGCTGCCCACTTCCCACTCAGCTCTGCAAACCCCCACCCCCAACTTCTCAGCGAGTCCCCTGACCCCCACACCTTGTTAGTCTTCACAGCTGGGTCCTTGGAGATGATCCCAGTGCCACTGCAGGGAGCATCAAGCAGGACTCGGTCAAAGCCCCCCACCACCTGGGGACAAGGGTAGGCTCATTGGATGTTTTTGGCAACCTGAACCATACTGATTATTTCCCAGGGGCAAGTCTCAACATCCTGAGGTCAGGAAAGGGGCAGGTGAGATGCCTCAGGAGAGAGGCGCACAGAGGAGCCCCACCTTGGGGAACTGGCGCCCATCGTAGTGGCTGATGACGGTGTTGGTGACTCCCAGCCGGTGCAGGTTGCCCACGACGCTCCTGAGCCGCTCGGCATTGGCATCATTGGCGATGATCACGCCTGTGTTCTTCATGAGCTGGGCTGAAGGGAGGAGGGCACAGTGCTCACCAGCAGCTCCTCTGCCTCCACACCTGCTGGCCACCCTCCAGCCTAGTTATCTGCTGGCGAAGTCTCATCCCTTCCTCAGTAAGCTGCATCCCCACTGTCTACCCAGTCTGCACTGGCCCCTGTAATGAGCAAGCCCACCAGGGTGCTTCTTCCGTTGGTACTGATCCTACAGACGAAGTTACTTCTTCCAAGTGATAACAGTTTAATAAAGTGGTTACAACTTAGCATAGACATATTTACACTACCGACTGTAAAATAGATCGCTCGTGGGAAGCTGCTGTATAACAAAGGGAGATCAACTCGATGATGGGTGATGCCTTAGAGGGCCAGGACAGGGAGGGTGGGAGGGAGTCGCGGGAGGGAGGGGATATGGGGATATATGTATAAATACAGCTGATTCACTTTGGTGTACCTCAAAAGCTGGTACAAGAGTATAAAGCAATAACATTCCAATAAAGAGCTTAAAAAAAAAAAAATGGCTACAACTATGCAATGGTTTCTGTGGCAGGGACTTGCACATGCACACCCCAACCCTCATGACCCAAGCATAACTTAATGGCCAACCCCAGCACCATCACTCGCCATTCTATGGATGACCAAAGAGGACCAGGGGCTTGCCCACGTGGACAGTAAGAGGCACATGTGGGGCTGGGGCTGGAGCTGGAGCCGGGCTGACTCCAGAGCCTGTGCTCCTCCCCACTCTGCTGACCACCTGTGCCTGTTTCTTGAGCACCGTCAAGTCACCGACCCCACCTCCTTTCATAAGCAGAGAGCCAGCTGAGGCCTAGCCCGCCAGCCCTTCTCATACCTATGTAGCTGGTCTTTCCTCCAGGGGCACAACACATGTCCAGGATCCGCTCGTGTTCCTGGGGCGCCAAGGCCATGACAGGCAACATGCTGGAGGCCCCCTGCAGCATGTAGTGCCCAGCCAGGTACTCGGGAGTGGCACCTGTGAGGAGGACCCACCTGTGACACACTGGGACGAGGGCAGGGGCAGAAAGGCTCTGGGTAGGGGAACACTTACCAATGGGCACCGAAGAATCATATACCACGAGTCCAGTCTTTGACCACTTGCCCAGGGGATCCAGGTTAACCCCACGATTGATTAGCGCCTGAAAATAAGATGGATGAAGGTTTTAAAACCTCAGAGGCTACTCTACCCCAAAAGCAGATGGAGACGTGAAACCCTGGTCCTGCTGGGAGGTCTGAGGCACCACAACTGCTAGAGCTTAGTCAGGACACAGTCATCACAGATGCACTGAGCAGTTTCTCCTGTCTTGCCCCGTGATGCCCTTTTCCTTAACCTCAGATTCTAACTCAAGGTCTGAACTCCATCCCAAAGGAGCAGATTGCCAGCTCCTGTTCTTTTATCTCCTGGAAGTGGAGCCCACTTTTCCAAGTGCCTCAGTGCCCTTACCATCCTAAAACTTAACATTATTGGTTATAGTGTTTTAAGGTAATTACCAGGTTACCCCGCATCAGGAGACACACAACACACAGGGCCACAACACTGCCTCTGGAACCAGGATTTTTTTCTGTTTTTGGTTTTTTTTGGCTGCGCTGCGTGGCATGCAGGACCTTAGTTCCCCAACCAGGAATCAAACCTGCACCCCCTGCAGTGGAAGCACGGAATTCTAACTACTGGACCACCAGGGAAGACCATGGAACCAGGGTTTTTAACCTGGGGCCCCTGAACCCCTTGGAACGATGAGCTTAAAATATTGCTTGTGTGTGTGTGTGTGCGTGTGTGTGTGTGTGCGTGCGCGTGTGTGTTGTGTCTTTTCCTGAAGCAGGAATCACAGTCTCACCACCTTCTTAATGACCTATGAGGCAGACAACCCCCTCCCATTTCTCTGTGACGTAGCACTTCCATCATGATGCAGATGTCTCAGCCCTGTGACAGGGAGTAGAGGCTGAAGGGTCAAGCTCCCCATTCCACAAAGGTCCTTGGACCTCAGTTGGCCACACAGACCCAGCAGGACACTAGGACTAGGTGTGCCTCCTGGGATCATGCCGGCACCAAGAAATGCTTAGGTACTAGGAGCCCACCCCCAGTCAGAGTGGGATGAGGGAGTCTCTGGGGTTCACAGAAGTCAGTGCCTCCTGAGACAAGCAAATCTCAAAGCCTACCCCTCACCTGAGCAAGGTCCCGGCGCCGGGTCTTCAAGGTATTGGTCCTGAGGGTGATGGGACGAGGCACTTCATTGGCTTCCAAGAACTCCACCAACTGGGACAGAGGATGGCAGGGAGCAGGTCAGGCTGGCTTAGGAGCTCAGCCAGAAAAGCAGACAGTAGGAGGCTGGCTGCCTTCTGACACAGGGTAAGAGGAGAGAGAATGAGGAAAGAAAAGCAGGAAGGGCATCAGGCTGACAAGCCAGTACCTCAGACAGAGGAAAGAGGTCCATGAGCTTGCCAAGCAGGAAATCTCCGTACGAGTAGTAAGTGGCCAGATCCTTCCGAAGCCGCTGCAGATACTCAGAACGAGACCGACCTTCCTCCCGCTGAGTCCCAAAATCGCGCAGCACTCCCACTATATCTTGGATGCGCTTGTGAACTCGTTGCAAGTCTGGAACCTGGGCATGTGGACCTGTTAAGGAACTGCTGCCTGATGTCCTGGGGCCTGGAAATCGCTTCCCAAGCACCCCCCTTCCCCCTCCCCCTGAGCCTGAAGGATATCCTGCTCCATCTCCCCAGTAGGGGGCAGCACAAAAGGCTCTTCCTCATCCACATTGATCTGCAGGCCCCCTTCCATCTCATCATCCTCTTTGGGGCCTGACTCAGGGGACACCTTCTCCTCTTCCTCCTCTTCATCAGTCTCCTCCTCACTCCACTGGCCCCTGTAAACAGGTTCAGGAACAGAGTGGTTCACAGATCAAAGCAGACACCTCTTCCTTCCTCACACTTTCCTTCATCCCAGCCGCTGCCTATGCACCACCCTAAGAGTTTCCAAAACTCACCCGGCAACAGCCTCCTGGGCCTTCTGCTTCCGAGCAGCCCTTTCAATGGGCAGCAACTGAAAAGAGAGACAAGCGGCTGGTGATGCAAAGCCTGCCCTTCTACCAGCCCATGTAATACTTCCTACCTCTGTTTTTTTCCTAAATAAAAACACAACTCTTGCTCCCAGGAAAAAATACAGACCTTAAAGAAGTAAATATAAGATTGACATAATATTTACCATTATTGAAGTAAAGTGATGGATTGAAAAGGTTCATTAAACTATTCTTCCCATACCCATACATACATTGGGGGGGCAAAGGGGGGACACACAAAAACTGCCCTTGGGCACTCATTCTGCCATATTTTCCTCCACACTTAACTCTACATTTTTCACATAGTCAAAATCATGATGCATTTTCAACTTTGTTTCTTGCCTTTTCTCATTCAGTTAGGGCACAAGCATTTTCACAGACATGATGGCCAAATGTTAACTTAGAACACAAATGAACCATAATATTCACTTAAGCATATTAGGCAATTTGGAAGTTCCCAGAGTTTTGGCATTATAGTCCACATGGTGCCTGGAAATCTCAAAATAGTAGCTCTGTAGAGAGAATGGGGGGGTTGAGGGAGAGAGGTGCAAATGGGAACGGTCCTTTTTATTCCATACAATTTGATTTTGCTTGAACTTTCCTAATGTACTCAAATACTAATTGTATGATACATAATAACTTCTTATACATCGGCAAGTAAGCATTCTGGATCACCCTCCTAAAGTGGAATTACTAAATGAAAAAGAAAAACCTTTTTTAGGTTCTCAGACACTAAACACTTTTTAAAAAAAAAGTGTGTGCACTTCTATTCCCATCAGTGGGGCCGTACAAGTGTCCTCACCAGCACTGAGCATGTCCATGTACTCACCATACCCTCACCAGCACTGAGCAACCTCGTATTTTAAAGTGCTCTATCCTATAGCTCTTCTAAACCTGCATGTGCGCTGAGAGAAGGCAAGGTGCCATGAAACCAGTGATGGTGATGGAACACTAAAATTCCTTTTCTCTACTCCTCAGGCTTATCCTTGTCACCAGGAGATAGTCTCAAGGACCTGGAAAGACTCTAAAAGGCAAGGATCGCTTCCTGAAGACCCAGAGAGATAAAACTCACCTCTTCCCCGTCATCCTCATCTCCATCCTCTGAGTTGGAGGCAGCCCCGTAGTCATCTATCATATCAGCATCACTGTCCTCGGAGCCCCAGAGGTCCCCCTGGTTCACCACACCATCCCCTTCAGAGTCTTCCTCCTCTTCTTCCTCCTCACTGCTATGGGTTGGTGCTGGGCGCTTCTTGCCTCGAGCAGTGTTAAGTAAGGATGGGATTCCTTTCTTACTGGGTGTCTGGACAGCTCCTGCAGAGATCCCAAAGGGTTTGAAGAATCCCGGACTGATGGCGGCTACATACTGATGGAGTCTGTACTTTCTACCCCCAAGAACGTACTCTGGCTTTTCCTTTCACTTCAGAAATGCTCAGCAAGCCCCTCCCTTCCCAGGACCCAGGAGACTCCTCACATAGCACCCAGCTCCTACTTCCACTGACCTTTTGTTACCTTTCCAAGCAATGGTTTGGCCCCAGTGGATTTACTCATCTCAGGGGCTTCAGCAGAGCCCAGCCTCCTCTTGGCTGCCCTGAAAACATATAAAGAGTGAGGAAACTGAACACACACCCAGGCTCTGCCACTTCCCAGTGCAGGGAAAGCTGACAGTCCCAACAGTCCTTTCCATCAGCATAATCACATGGGATCATGTGCCTAAAGATGAGCCGGACCAATTTAATCTGTCTAATGTAAGTCTGGACATGCACACTCACCTCTTTCGAGCACGGCTGGAGAGCCTCTTGAAATTTTCATCACCACCTGTTTAAAACAAAACAAAACAATACAGGCAGCTTACGGGGGAAATGAAAAAAAGCAATGGGAGAGGAAATAAAAGGAGAGAATTAAGATACTAGTTAAAGGGAGTAGGTTGTAACTCACTCTACTGTGCTCTACCAGGAGCTGATCTCCATCTGGTTGTTCATGAACCAGACCCAAACTGGGCCTCCCTTTAGACTTATTTCAATAAATAGCATCATCGCCATTCTGGTAACACAGATTCAAAACTTACCTTTCTTCTGCCCTTTCTCTCAACTAATCAGTTACCAATCACAGTAGGTTTTAGCTTTAAAACTGCTGTTCATATATTCTCCAAAAAATAGGAAGTTTAAATCTCAGCTCTGTCATTCAATAACCGTCTGCAAGTTAACCTCTCAGCATCCATTTCCTTGGCATCGCCTCTTTTACAGGACACTGAGAATGAGGTGACATAATGTGTCCAAAAGGTTCACTATAGTGTTTAGCACTTGCCAACGCCTCAATAAACCTCAACTTTTATAGGATGGTCAACACAACTACCTGCCCATTCTTCCCTCCCTCCCCGTCTTTTATGCACTAGACTAAGAACCATGGCAGAACCAGATCTCTGCTTTCCCACCTCCATCCCCTTCACAGTGCGGTTCACGGGGACTGGACTATCCCCTTGCCCAACTTCCAATTGCTAAAATGTCACCCATTTTTCAAAACCCAACTTCTTCACAAAATTTTTTCAAACTCTCTTAACTCCGTCCTCAGCGCCCTCAATGTTAAACCACTGCTCTCCTTGCATGGGTACTTGTGTCCCTGTTGCACCTTCCCTAAGTTCTAAACACTAATGAGAAGATTTCATTCATACTATTCCCTAATAACTCATTAAAAGAAAATTCCGCTTGAACGGGAAATGAACACAAAGACTGAAAAAACGAAGCGGTTACGCTACAGATGGAAGAACAGAGCAAAAGGTGGAGAATCTGGAAGCGCGGCGGGGGGTGGGGAGTGGCACGCCTGACCCTTACCTGCAGGCAAGAATTTGACGAGTTCGGTCTCAGCACCTTTCTGTTTCCGGGCCTTTCGGCCCGGCCCACGCTTCTCCTTCTTCGTAGGGTCCAACTTGCGCCCCATGGTACTGTGCAAAACAAAACGGGAGACGGTAAAGGGGCGCGTGTTGTGAGGAAAAGGTAGTGCGCAGACGAAGCCAATCGGAGCGGGAAAGGGTGTCGCCTCCACCAGAACCTCGACTCCGCAGCCCCACAGCCCCTGGAGGCCTGGACAAACCTCCAGACTCCACGCTGAGTTCCGGGACCTGGGTCCCACGCCCTACCGCGTCCCCCTCCCCACACCCCAGTCCAGATCAGCGCCTCACCCTTTCTTCCGCGACTTCCTCCAGACCCGCCCGAAGCTTCGACTCTCCTGGAAGCCAATCCAGCCCCAAGACGGGCTTCAGAAGCAGGCGCCGTGCTCCACGTGCGGCCGGGGGCAGGAGCTCCGACGCCACACCACGGAAACGTCTCCCGCAGGCGCGCTGCCTGCCCGCCGAGGCCCCGCCTCTTCCGGCCTTCGAGCCCGCCGCGGCAGCCGGAACTATCGCTCGCCAGGGCCCGCGGCGCGGCCGGGCAAGATTCCGAAGAGGACCGCTCTGCTCTCCCCGCGGGCGGAGAAGGCGTTGCCCAAGAGACTTCTTCAGCTTCCCCGCCCTCCCCTTCGGACGTGGACCTTCCGCTTCGCTGAAGACTTCAGTCGGAAATACTGGTACCCGAAAGCCGAGGCGCCAGAGCCCGGCCCTCCTCCGCCCGACGTCGCCTCAAACTCGGGGGACCCCACGCCTCTTCTTTGGCCCCCGACCCCGCGCTGCCCCTCAGGTAACGGTCCTCTGTGCCCACGTCCCCATCTTGGAGATCGGGAGGAAGGCATCTCTCATCCTCACTTCTTTCCACAAGTTAACAGAAAAACCGACTAAAGCCTTTCTCCAGCGAACACCAAGGTGGTGCTTAGCTGTTAAAGTTGTTCCAGCCCCTCATTGGTTTTGTCTTCACAGCTCTGCGAGGACGACCCCTTCATTTTATACACGAGACTTCCACAGCCCGGACAAATCCGCCTCCGCACGCTCGCGGAGCCAGGAGGCCGCGGCGTGGGCCGTGAGACCGGGGGGGCTCCGGGGGCCCCGCTGGGCTCGGGTGGCGGCGTCTTGCCCGGAGCACGGGGCACGTACACGGTCGGAACTCGGCTCTTCCGTGGCATCTCAGGACACAAGGAAACCCTCAGTCTCCAATTACACGTGTCCCAGGGCTCCCGTCAGACACACTCATCCACCTGCACCTGCACCCACACCGAACCAGAGCACTAAAATACAAGGAAACTTTTATTTTCAATTTTCGTCAAGAAATTTGCTGTGGTTTTTTATGCTTTTGGTTTTCTTTTTTTTTCCTTCCACTTTATTTAATTCTAGCTGCTCAGGGGCTGGAGCCGCTGGGTTCCTGGTATTAAAAAGATGCCAACAGAGGTAGCTGTGTCTCACCCAGGGGCCCGGCCCACTGTGAATAACCCCCAAAAAGGAGAAAAGAAAACACAAAATAAACCAACAAAATAAAACCAAAAGGAGGAAGAAATTCAGATCATTTTCTTCAAGCCTGGCGGGAACCCACAACAGTTTGTGTGTAACAGACGTTACAGTGGGGAGAAGCCAGGGCCCAGAAGGCCAGCCTGCCAGCTCCCTGCAGATGGCGCCGGCGCTACTGCTGTATGTCTCTCCAGCAGGAAGGGCACGACTGCCCCTCACTCCCTTCCCTCCCCCAGTGTGCTGGGAGCTGTTCCTCTACAACTTGGAAGATGGGGCAGAAGGAAGGCGAGGGTCTCTCGGGCCCCCAGGGGAGAAGCTGGGCAAGGGAAAGTGAGGATGGTCTCTGCTCAGCGGTGGAGGTGGTATCATCAATCTGGATCTTCACTGCTGCTGGGCTACCTATAGGAAGAGAGAGCCAAGGGAGTCAGAATTCCAGACCACAGGAACCCACCTGATGCTAAGGGAACTCACTGGTAAGCCAGCCCCACCTACCCTGTATGTACCGCTAGGGACACATAGCAAAGTTACAAGTTCCAGAATGGCTCTGTTGGAACAGCTGGCCTGAGGAAAATGGTCCTATTACCTGCTGTGGAGGTGGTTCAGGTGCTCGATTTGCCAGGCGACTGAGAATATTACGCTCTGACATCTGTAGCCTCACAGCAACTGGGGGAATTCGGGCAATAGTAGCTGGGAGTCGAGTCACATCGGCTTTCATGTCACTCAGCAGTTCTTCTAGCTGTTTCAAAACTGCATGGGGGAAGAAAAGAGGCAGTGAGCCATAGTGGTCAAGACGGAGCTCTATCTTACCATTAAGTGGGCCAGTTTCCCACCCCCCCACCCCCCCCATGACCAAGTGACTGATGTGCTGGAGTATTGTCTTTTTGTCACTGAGTCACCTGACCTGGCTCCACCACACTCAAATTCCTATTCCTCATATTCCAGTTCCAACTGTCCACGGGTCTGTGTTTTTTAAAGTCATCTCTCCCTTTATCCCATTGTCTCTATTTTCTCCACTTCTTGAATAGCTGTTCCTATTGTTTACTTTTCTCAGTATCTTTCCTCTGCACCTTTGGAGCTGTCTCTCTCTTCCTTTAGAACAGCCTTCTTTTCCTCATTTCACCCTCCACCTCCTCACAATGTCTTAACTTTAATTAGAAACAGAATGTTGAAAGCGGTCTAGAATTTGAGATCTTTAATCACCTGAGTCACCTCTAAACTATCCCAGATGACGCTACATTATTCTGCTTTGCTTTCCACCTCCAAGGACTTGAATATATTCAAGAGTTAAGAGGCAAAGAACTACTGTCCTTGACTGCCCCTAAGATGTTAGCTTCCTGAGAAGGAAGGCAGGGATCCCCCAGATACCCTAAGCTCCCAGACAAAGGGGTTCTGAAACAGGCTCGGACCTGAGAAGTACATGGGTGGTAGGAAGGGGCAGAGGAGGCAGGGGAGCCACTGGCTACCTTTGTGCAGGACCGCATTTGCCGGCTTGTTTCCTGCCATCGACTCCTTAGACAAGTGCTGATGACTCTCCGCCAAACATTCCACCTCAGCAAAGCGGGTGTTCAGGGCCATGGAAGGGTGAGAGGGGTCCTCTGACATGTTCAGGTAAGCTGCCCGACGCAGCTGTTCCTCAATCACCAGGGCTTGTTCTAAGAGCTGGACAAGAGAGAAAGAGACAGCAGTTGGACTGACACTCACTTTGCTCATTTCTGATGGGCCTCTCAGAACCTGTAAAGAACCTTACGGATGGCTCCCCCACACCTGGCCAGTTCAACATTACACTGCCTTTTTTAACCCACTTTGGAGGCCCGTGTTTTTAAAGCTCGTTACCCTTTATTCAGTCTTATACACAATTGATACTCAATTTAGGAAATACAGAATGTGTAAAGAATTAAAATCACAATTCCACCTCCGAGAGATACTGTTAACATTTTGAGGTTTTACGTTACATATGTTTTTTGCAAAATTAAGATTCTATGTACGTTATTTATATTGTTTTCAAAGTTACATAGTAAGACTCTTCCTTTGTTATTAGCTGCTCTTTATAAAAAATGACTTTTTTTCCCCCATTCTTCTTCAAATTGTTTTTCCCCATTTAGGTTATTACAGAATACAGATGACTTTTAATGGTTGCCTGGCAGTCCATCCTATGGATATATACCTACCCTAGCACTAAAGTTGTTTTACTCTTTAAAATTATTTCTGTTGTTTCTTTTCTTTCATCTCCATATCTCACTCCCATTCCTTTCCTTCAATAGGCAACCCTTTTAATATACCTACTGTGTGTCTTTTTTGAGTTTTCTTGAAGACAGTATAGTTTCATGTGCACGTTTCTCATTTACAGAATGTTTTTCTGTACATTATAAGATGCTTTTTTCCTTTCCCACTTCAACTTCATAGCTTTTTTAAAGGTCCATTTATGTTATAGAACGTGTATTCTGTTGCTTCCAACTGTTGCTTAATGCTCCATGATGTGAATCTGCATTTTACCTGCCACACTCCCAATGTCGAACACCTAGGTTGCCTCCAGGCCCCACCACCAGAAATCATAATGCAGTGAACACTTGCATTTGTCGCCTGATGGAGCTGTAGAAAAGGTCCTTTGAAATACGTTCCAAGTGACAGAATGTTGATTCATGACTTACGTGACTTACTTTACTCAAGTATCCACTGGTTCTTAAAAAGAATGAATCCATTAGGGGTCAAGAAAAAAGACAGTATGAGAATAATGGACTGCTGTCTCTTCCACAAGACCTGGCTCCATCAAGGCCTACTAACTTACCCCCAAACAGACCAAGCACCTACTTTCAACCTATATACCCTATCTCCTTCACCAACCCCCCTCCCTCCCGCCCCAAACTATGGGCTTCTCCAGGATCAGCACTCTCCCAAGAGCTCTCTCCCATCCTGGCATCAGCCAGCACCTCTACACAAGTGAATTGGTGCTTTTCAGACCTGTATCTCAAGCACTGATTGTTCTGATCCCACTCATGCATGGTTGATCACTTTGATCCCACTTGTTTAATGGTGGTGGGGATACTGGGAGGTTATTTTCTTGTGGAAAACACCAAATGACTTGCCTAAAATTGAACTTACTCTTTTCTACAAACTGCTCCCTCTCCTCAATTACCTGATCTACCAATGATACTTTAACTTTCTCAGTGACTCAGACTCAAAACTTCAGTTATTTTTGGAGTCTCACTCCTTTGTATCTCAAATCCAATAAAGTAACTCAGGGGTGAGCAAACTATGGCCTGTGGGCCAAATCTGGGCCACTGCTGCTTTTGGCTGGCCCAAGAGCAAGGATGGGTTTTTAATTTTTAAATGGTTGAAAGTCAAAAAATAGTTTATATAAAAAAAATAGTTTATAACACTTCATATAAATTATATAAAGTTTTAGTGTCAGTAAATATAGTTTTACTGGAACACATTCATTCTTACTTGTTTATCACCTATGGCTGCTTGCACACTATGACAGAGTTGAGTGTCACAAATCCTGAAATACTGTGGCCCCTAATAGAAAGTCTCCTGATCCCTACAGTAAGTCAATAAGTCCTATAAATTCCTTGATGTTTCATTCCCTTTTTTTTTTTTAATATTTACTTATTTATTTATTTGGCTGAGCTGCATCTTAGCTGCAGCATGCAGGATCTTTAGTTACAGCATGTGGGTCCTTAGTTGCAGCGTGTGGGACCTAGTTCCCTGACCAGGGATCGAACCCGGGGCCCCCTGCATTGGGGGCTCAGAGTCTTAACCACTGAGCCACCAGGGAAGTCCCTTGTTCCCCATATCTAATCCATTTTCCACAACCAGCATCACAGCTGAGCCCTTACTACCTCATGACTATGTGACAGTTCTGTACACAAACCCTCAATGGCTGCCCATGAACTATAAGGTTAAGTCCAAACTCTCTTATCTGGTGCCAAAAATCTACCTGCCAACCTCCAGCCTTATACCTTTCTCTCCAACGTACCTCCCACCATCACCAACACAAGTGTCTCCTACACCCACCTGGAGTATTTGCTGTTTCCAAACACCCTCAGCTCTACAGCTTCTGTCTTTGCCTAACCTAATCCTTTTGATCAAAGGGCCTTCTGTTTCTATCCAGCAATCTCTATTACATTCACCAAAACTTCATTCCAATGGCATCTTCTCCCTGAAGCATTTGTGAGCTCTCTCTGCCCACTCCCCACATGCCCTCTGGAGAACTTTCTTATGGATTCAGCAGTCTCTTTTACAACACAAAGAGTGACATTCATTTGACCACACATCTGCCTCTAGGTTAAACTGGAAGCTCCCTGAGAACAGGCACCAGGCCTGTCCCCGAGCCATCCATTACTTGGCACATGATGTCTGAAGGTTTACTGTAGTGCGCCTTTCTTACTCCCCCAGTTCTACTCCGCATAAGAGCCACGTGGCTCATCTTCATGGTATCCCATTTTGATGGTCTGCACACAAGTCTAACCCTTAATATGCATTTGCTGAATTCCTGAGGAAACTCCCCTTCAGTCCTGGGCGTATCAGCCCTAGTGGTTCTGAAAATGGAGCTCTACACCTGTGTATCTACCCCACCCCTCATCGCAGAAAAAAGTACCACCAGCACACTGACAGCCCTGCCTCCTCAGAGATCCAATTCAATCCCACCTCTGTATCTCTCCTGAACACTCCAACCTATAGTGTCCCCCCAGCACACCCACTGCACTGCTCTGTGTCATTCATCAGGCACAGTCATCGTCAACCCTTAAACAACTGGTTAATTTTCAAGTCTGTATGTCTTGAGCTCTAATATTTAAGATACTTGGGAGCAAAGCCTTTCACAGAATACAGAGTTAAGTACACAGGAGAACACAATAATCAGCATGGCCGAATGAACAGACTTCCTCCTTTGCAGTCCCTTCTGTACTTTAAAGGCCGTCACATCAATGCTGTATTCCTCCCCATCCTGCTCACCTTGAACCTTCGGGCTAGAAACTTGTTCTTGATCTCTAAGAAATTGCCACGGTTCATTTCACCCTTGAAAGGCTCATTGAGGATAGCATAGCGTGGGTCATTCTGGATGTCCTGCCACCGGGCATAGCCATGGCTATTGAAAAATTAACTGCTCAGGAAAAATGAAACAAGGAGAGTAAGAACTTCAAACTATGGGACCCTCAGACACCTTCACAAGAACATGGGCCCAGACTCAGGCAAAGGATACTTTATGATGCCAGCCAGCAGCCAGTAGTCATGCCGTCGGTGCCAGATCTCATAAGTCTTCTTGGTGACTGTGGCTGCCCGCTCCTCATTCTGCCAAAGGGAGTGCAACTCTGAAGGAGCATTTAGGGAAGGTTGGGGAGAAAAAGAAAGGCAGACATCTGTGAGAATTCAAAAAGCTGTTTATTCTTGATCCCCAACTTAACATGCCTCTGGCTTTCTAAAATGGACCCCAGAGGAATGTGCAGTCAGCCCGGCATTCCCTCTAGGAGAGGTAAAGTCTCTGTACCCTGGTTTCTGACAAGAACCCTGATTTCACCTCGAATTCTTCTAACCCCAGCGGCCCCTCTTTTTCATACCAGTAAAACCACCATCTGCGATGTTGAACATGAAACGCTGTTTAATATTTTTCTTCTGCTTCTCATCATTCAGGTCCTTGGGGGTCTCTCCATTCTGAAGCATAACCTCTTTTTTCTCTTCTTCTTCTTTCTTCTCCTCTACAGGACATGCAGAAGAAAAATGTCAGCTCCAGACAGAAACTAGCACCATGGCCCTTACCCATACATATGCACCATATGCTACAAGCTACCCATCTACTCCACCCTTTCTCCACATAAGTGTTTCTTAAACCCAGGAAAAGGTGCCACTGGCCCACTGACAGCCGCATGTGGGGAGAGATGGAGTCTTCCGCTTGGGATAAAATGATTCTATGGCTATGGATGGGGAGCCTGGGGGTGGCGGGGTGTCCAGAAGATAAGGTCCTTCCTTTCAGCTTTAGAATCCTTTTAAAAGCAGTCCGCTTTTCCAAACACCCACCTTTGTCCTCCACCACAATGGGAGTCAGATCAACTGCTGACTTCTCCTCCACCTTCTCCACCTCAGCAATACCTGGGGGAACAGATGGCACTGAGAGCATATCTAAGGAAGTGTGTTCTCCTCTGTTCTACACTATATCCTAAACCTAAATCTTGATGATTAAAGTCATTAAAGATGTCTTGAGGGAGAAAAAGACCACAGTTTAAAATCAAGGGTACACGGGTCTTCCCTGGTAGCACAGTGGTTAAGAATCTGCCTGCCAATGCAGGGCATATGGGTTCAAGCCCTGGTCCAGGAAGACCCCACATGCCGTGGAGCAACTAAGCCCGTGCACCATAACTACTGAGCCCATGCTCTGTAACTTGAAGCCCATGTGCCACAACAAGAGAATTCACCTCAATAAGAAGCCTGAGCACTGCAGTGAAGAGTAGCCCCCGTGCTCTGCAACTACAGAAAGCCCACGTGCAGCAATGAAGACCCAATGCAGCCAATAAATAGACTACATAAATAAATTTAAAAAAAAAATAAAATTAAAAAAATCAAGGGTACAGGGACTTCCCTGGTGGTCCAGTGGTTAAGAATCCGCCTTCCAATGCAGGGGACGTGGTTCAATCCCTGTCAGGGAACTAAGATCCCACATGCCATGGGGCAACTAAGCCCACGTGTCACAACTACTGAGCCCTCATGCTCTGGGGCCCATATGCCACAACTAGAGAGAAGCCCGCACACTGCAGTGAAGATCCCACGTGCCACGACTAAGACCCAATGCAGCCAAATAAATTAAATAAATAAATAATAAAAAAGTCAAGAGTACAAGATTCTTCAGTGTGTCACTTCCTCTGGACTTCCCTCCGGACTTCCCTCCAGCCAGGCTGCAAGTCCAAGTATAACTGTGGTTCACAGGGATCTGCAGTGTGTGAAAATGTGCATACCTTTGGGATCTGTCTCCATAGGTTCCTCTGTTCTCTCCTTTACCTCTGCCTTTTCTACCTTCTCCTCTCCCTCGGAAGGCTCAACAAGGACCTTCTCATCCTCTGAAACAGGGGCAGGGGGCTGTGTACACTGCAAAGGAAAGAGACAGAAATTGAAGCAGACAGGCCAGCATCCAAGAGGAAGAACGGGCTTATCCATCTGCCTTTGGTGTGGCAACCAGTCACCCCCATCTCTTACCTCAACAGTGGCCTCAGGCGCTGCAGGTTTCACCTCCTTTTCTCCTTCTGCACTCTCTTCTTCCTTGAGGCTATTTTCCTCTATTTTTATCCCATCCTCTGCAGACCAATAATAGACATTAATTAGGAAGAAGGTCCCAGATCAGAGAGAAGGTCACGCCTCCTCAGTTTGTCTCATCTTAAACTGTCCTCTCGTGCCTTTAAGAGCCAGCCCTATTCTTAGGACGACTCTCCTAAACTGAGAGGGAGATTGCTGTGTGTCCTGCCAGCCTCCCCTGTTAGAACTGAGTACAGGGGAGCAGAAAAGCATAGGCCAGGACAAGAAGAAGAGGACAGAAAATGACAGTCCAAGCAGACTTACCAGCAGGAGGGGCAGGTGCCGGAGTATTGGGTTGTGTGTCCCCTGGAGTGGAGGGTGTAGGGGTTTTTGGGGAAGGTGACCCTGGCTGGGACATTTTCTTGTTTTCCTCTACTTCCGCAAGTTCGGGCATACTCCAGCGCCCATTAACATGTTCAAACTCCTGAACCTGCAGCAATGGGACAAGACGCTGAAGACCCAAATTCCATCTAGGCTCCTTTCCTGCTGGCCCCACAGTTTCCCCTAGAAACCCTGAATGATGGAGGGAGGTTCTGAACTCACCTTCTTACGAATCAAGGACATGACACCAATCCTAGTAAGGACATGCTGGCGAGACAGGCCTTCGCGGGGCACACCATCAGCAAAGGTCTCAGCCCCATCTGCTCCCGGCTCACATAAATGCCGCATAAAAAGAGAGACGTAAGCCCTGCAGTAAAGAAGTAGGGAATGGGTTAAACAGCAATCATGCCAATTCCTAGATCAGATTCTCTCCCCCCGGCAGTCAGGCATCACCCCAGACAACAAGTATGGCTCCATCTGAGGTAAAGCCCACCATCGCACTGAAAGCTGGTCTCCAGACCCACACCGTGCCCCATGTCCTCTTCCAGGGACGCTAGGAACACAAGGAACCCTATTACTAACAGTTTCACTTGCCAACATCAGCAGAGGAAACAGCCAGTTTCCCTGTACAGCCTGCACTAGTACTATAGAATGACCAGAGACTAAAAGTGCTTGCTCCATATCAGCCATTCCAGCTCTCAACTTACTTGAACTCTTTCTCTGATTTGCCTCGCAGATCTCTCACAAGCCACTGGGTGGTAAAAGCATCCTGAGGTGGCATCCCGTATCGCATAATTGCATTAAGAAAGGCTTTTCGCTGGCGAGCATTAAAGCCAAGAACCTGGGGGGAGAAGGAACCTAGGTGAGAGAGAGCAGATCTTACTCCACCAAAGACCCGACAGCAGCACTCACCCAACAATCCGTAGAACAGAAAGGTACTTACTTCAATGTTCCCACCAACACGGGCCAACAGAGGAGGTAATGGCTTATCTTTATCGTTCCGCAGGCCCTTACGACTGGGCCTGCGGGGAGCTGCAAGAAGAAAAGGATGCGTGAGCAACACTGCTAGGGGTGCTGGATGAAGCAGTATTTAAAAATACAGCAGAAAGGCACAGCCCTCACCTTCTGAACGTTCATCAAAGTCTTCATCACCTTCCTCTGAGGCCACTGAATAATCGGACTGGTTGTCGGACTGGTCGTCCTGCCAATCTGGAGGGAGAGAGGGCAGATGAGCGGGGCCCACTGCTCTAGTGGAACGGCCCATGGGTGGGGGGCGGGGCCGGCCACACACACCTCGGTCCTCCTGGGAGCCATCATTGTAGTTGACCTGTTTACGGATTCTTTTTCCTTTGCCCAGATTTCGGGCCAGATCTTCTTGCTGCTGCTCATAATGGTGCCGCAGCAATTTCTCCCAGTAGTCAGGATCCACACTTTCTTCCTGTTTTATGATTTCCCGTTCTACCTCTTCTTCCTCCTGGGACAGAGGGAGGGCCAGGACTCAGGGGTGCTGAAGTCAGCACCACCAGCTACCCCTGGTCCTCACAGTTCCCATTCTGCTAGCTCCTTTTCATTACTGGACTCTGAAATGCTTGGACCGAAGAACTTAAAAGAAATTTAGTTGATAGGACATGGTTCCTCGTAATTATGTACAGATTAGCAGTCAAGGTAACTGAAAAAAATATAGGATGGAGCTGTTATCACAAGAGAAGAATGAAGAACCATTATGCTTTCTTTTAACCCCTTTTATTGACACATATACAGTTCGGAGCCCGTAAAATGCAGAAAAGAGAGGTTAGAGGCTTAGCAAGGTAGAATAGATAAGCTTCTGAAATACTAGAAAAAAGATTTTCCCAAGAGATAAAACAGAAGGGCCATAAGCCCTTTCTGTTCCTCATAAACTTCATAAAAGTTTACCAACTATGAAAAAAAATTATATATATCCTTTTATATCCCAATAATATTTATGCTCCTTTGACAGTCTTACTTTTTTTTCAGAGAGTTCAGGACCACTAATTCCAAATCCCTTACATTAGAATTAAGCTGCTGCTAACAGCATAATACTAGAAACAAAACTAAATATCCATCATATGGAACTTGAATAAATTTTAGGGGGTGAAATGGGTGAAGAGTCAAAAGGTATAAACTTCCAGTTATAAAATAAATAAGTCATGGTAATTTTAAGTATAGCATCGTAACTACAGTTAACACTGTATTGTTTATTTGTAAGTTGCTAAAAGAGCAGCTCTTAAAAGTTCTCATCACAAGAAAAAAATGTGTAACTATGTAGGGTGACAGATATTAACTCAACTTATTGGGGTGACCATTTCACAATATATACAAATATCAAATCATTATGTTGTACACTTGAAACTAATATAACAGTATATGTCAACTATATCTCAACTTTTTTGAAGTAAATAAATTATGGTACTTCCAAATGACATACCATGCAGCAAAAAAGGGGGTCAAGAGAAGCTCTTTATGTACTGATTTGGACGAAATCTTCCAAGATTTATTAGGTAGACAAAAATAAGGTACAGAACGTCCTGTATGAGAAACTACTTTCCTTATGTAGCAACATGGATACAAGTAGAGATTATCATACTAAATGCAGTCAGTCAGAGAAAGACAAATATCATATGATATCACTTATATGTGGAATCTAAAATATGATACAAATGAACCTATCTATGAAACAGGAACAAAATCACAGACATAGAGAACAAACTGGTGGTTGCCGAGGGGGAGGGGGTTGGGGGAGGGATGGAGGTGCAGGTTGGGGTTAGCAGATGTAAGCTTTTATATATAGAATAGATAATCAAGGCCTACTGTATAGCACAGGGAACTGTGTGATAAATCATAATGGAAAAGAGTGTATGTAAAATAAGAGAATGTATATATATGTATAACTGAATCACTTTGCTGTACAGCAGAAATTAACACAACATTGTAAATCAACTACAATTAAAAACAAAGAAAGAAAGAGAGAGAGAGGGAAAGAAAGGAAGAGAAGAAAGAAAGAAAGGAAAGAAAGGAAGGAAAGAAAGAAGGAAGGAAGGAAGAAGGAAGAAGGAAGGAAGGAAGGAAGGAAGGAAGGAAGGGAGAAAGGAAGAAAGGAAGAAAGGAAGAGAGAGAGAGACAGACAGACAGACAGACAGACAGAAAGAAAGAAACTACTTTCCTTAAATTGAAAAGGAAAAAAGGCATTTGTGTGTACATATACATAATTGTGTATCCCCAGGGAGGCAGCTAGGTAGCCAAAGGATTGGAGTAGGAAAAAGATACTTCTGTAACTTCTGAATTTTGAACCAGGTGAATTACAGTTGACCGTTAAACAACACAGGTTTGAAATGCATAATAAGTCCACTTATACAAGGATATTTCTCAACGGTAAATACTATGGTACTACACAGTTCATGGTCAGTTGAATCTGCAGATGTGGAGGAACAACGGATATGGAGAGCTATACTATCTATTCAAAAAATAAAATGTAAGAACATTATAAAGTAAATAGCAGCCACAGCCACTAACGAGAGGGCTGTCTGTATACCTGTGCAGTCATCAGGAGAGGTTATCAATGGGAGAGAGAGTACCACCCCACCCTTGAAACCACTCAGCACGTTCTTCCCCAGTCAGTCACTCCCATATGCTGTCACCACCCTAACAGGAGGACAGTTTTGACTCACTACTACTGGTCTATGACCTGTCAGACTTTTCAGCCACAGTTACACACAACTGAAGTTAGTAGCCTCACTTTCAAGAACAAAGATAATATGTATCAGAAAAATACAACAAGAGGGATGGCTGTGGACTGGAAAGATGAGAAAAGATGGCAAGGACCATCAGAAACTGATGCCAATTCAAAGAACCCTGACCTGGGTGGCTAAAAGGGGACCCGAGAGAGAAAGCAATTTTTTTTTCCCCAATTTATACCCCATGATATCATTAGGGGGAAAAAATCATTACAGAGGCCAAACATTTATAACTGAGTATGTTTTGTTTTGTACTAAAAAAGACCAACAAAAGAAAAGAAAAAGGGAAAACAATTCTAATGTTTTAAAAAGCACAGGGAGACAGGCTCAGTATGTATCTTCTCTCTTACCTTTTCTCTGGAGAGACTTGAGATAGCAATCCAATATTTATTTAGAGCTAATAAAATACATAAGAGAAAATAAGATGAGATTCTGATAAAGAAGAGCTAATGTAAATATTTTGAGTGTGAAATGTGGCCAGAGAGCCACATCAAAGATGAGAATGTGATTTGCTCACGTTATAGAACTTCTTTTCAAAGGAAGAAGTATATCAATTCATCAATGTACTAATTTGCCGACAGATGTTCTCCTCTTGTCTCAAATACCATCGTGGTCTCAATTCCAATTTTTGGTCCAATCACCAAGCACAGCATTGCTTTGGACTCATACTCACCCCCATTTCTTCTTCTCGCACCACATACTGGGCCACTTTGAATGAGCTCAAATATTCATTCATGCCCTGCAATTCCGTATCTTCTGTCTCATCCTGGTTCCGGTCCAGCAGTCGTTCAATGGCCTTATCGTCATAGTGAATAACACTGCTGTCTTCTCCCTCTTTGTTGTCTCCTCCTATAAAGAATCAGGGGTCCATACCCCCAGTTAGCTTCAGCAGCTGCAGTGGAAAAAGCAAGTCCCAGAGGACCCTAGGTATCAAAGATACCCTTTAGAGAAGCCAAGCCCCACACCAAAACAAGCTCCTGACTAGCTCACCTCCATCTGTGGCTTCATCCTTGAAGAGCTCCTCAGTACCAAACTTGAGGATGTCATCAAGCTCCTGTTTGGACATGGATCCAGTCTTGGAGCCCAGCCCAGGCCGAACAACCAGATGCGTCAGCATCATCTTCTTTTTTGCCACCTGCGTGATGCGCTCTTCTACTGACGCACGGGTCACAAACCGATAGATCATCACCTTCTTATTTTGCCCAATACGGTGAGCTCTGCTAAAGGCCTGGAGTTGGGCACAAAATGAAGCCAAAAACTGAGGTAACCATATTTTCTTACTTCTACTCTTGCCCTGACTTCCACATAAGCTAAATACAGCATAAGGCAGGAGCTGCAGCTTGCCTTCACACAAAACTTCCTTTTGCACCCCTGCCCCCAGACACCACCCTCTACAATATTACCCAAAATAGGACCACAGCTAACCCAAACTCTCTGGATTACAATAAGGTAAAAGACATTTTTAAAGAATCTATTGTTTTCCCCTGAAACAACTAATTCCAGATGGTAGAGCCCTCACACAGAACACCGTGCATTTCCAATAAGTTACTTAGACCAAGGCTGCACCTCTGCTCACCTGGATGTCATTATGGGGGTTCCAGTCAGAGTCATAGATAATAACTGTGTCAGCAGTGGCCAGATTGATCCCAAGGCCCCCAGCTCGAGTGGAAAGCAAGAAGCAGAACTGCTGAGCACCCGGTGCTAAGAGAGGAACCAAAAACACCATTAGAGGTGTCTCTGGAATTCCAATTAATAAATGTATAAGGAATATCAGAAATACAAAACCTCATTAGAAGATGCACACTATTATACATAGAATGGGTAAACAATAAGGTCCCAATGTGTAGCACAGGGAACTATACTCAATATCCTGTGATAAACCATAAGGGAAAATATGAAAAAGAATGTATATTTTTTTAAAAAGTGTGTGTGTGTGTGTGTATGTATGTATAACGAAATCACTTTGCTGTACAGCAGAAATTAACACAACATTGTAAACCAACTATACTTGAACTAGAAAAAAAAAACTGCCTCATTAGGCAAACACAAAAGTAATAATAATAACTGTAAGTAATAATCCTAAGCAGGGTCCACCAATGGATACTGAAATCAGTGTGAAAGTTTAAGGAGAAACAGGATGTCACCATAGTCTCAAGTATCTCCCTCAAAATATCAATCACAATGAAAAAAAAGAGTAACTTTACAGGGGAAAATTCAGCAGACACCACCTTAACCAAGTGGTCAAGGTCAACAACAGCAATGGAACATTATCAGCATCACATCCTCCCCAGGAACGGTGCACTGAAAAGGACACAGCATTATTTCTGTGGAATTCCTGCCCAAAACGTTTAATGTCAATCTAATCGTGAGAAAACATCAGACAAAGCTAAGCTTAAGAGATGTTCTTCAAAAGAGCTGACCAGTCATCATCAAAGGTATCAACGTCATGAAAGGAAAGGAAAGAATGAAGAACCGGAAGAGACACGACAATTACGAGCGATGTGGATCTGGGACTGGATCCTGACGCTGGAATAGTGGGGACACTGAATTCAAGTCTATAGGTTAGTTAGCAGTATATGACACCAGCGTTCATTCCTTGGGGTTGATCCTCATATTGTGTTTATAATAAGTCATTATTTTTAAAAAGCTGGGTGAAGGGTATACATGGACTCTCTATTATTTTTTGAACTTTAAGTTCAAAATTATTTCAAATTAAAAAGTTAAGGGGCTTCCTAGGTGGCGCAGTGGTTAAGAATCCGCCTGCCAATGCAGAGGTCACGGGTTCGATCCCAGCTCCAGGAAGATCCCACATGCCGCGGAGCAACTAAGCCCGTGTGCCCAAAAAAAAAAAAAAAGTTAAGAAAGAAAAGGAGGTGGTAGTGGCTACTGAGACAAGCCTGCCACTAACTTGCTATCTGGGCTTGGTAAGTCCTGGTCCCTCCTGGGCCTCAAGACGCGATGAGGAGGGTTAAATAAAGTGCCCTGCTTTTCAGCAGAAAGAACAAAGACTCCAAAGGGGATAAACAGTCTCCTAGGAATAATCCAATACATCCTTCCAATCAAGACATTCAAAAGTACTCTTCCACATCAACTGACAAAAAACCCTCAACCACTACACAGAAAAGCAGATGCACAAGAAGAACAAGTGATCGGTCCAGAGCCATGAGTGAGTGAAGATGCCGGGATCAAAGCCACTCCTCCCCTCTCACCATTGAAGCGGTCAATGGCCTCCTGACGCATGTTCCCAGTGATTCCACCATCGATACGTTCATATTTATAACCTTCATGTTCCAAGAAATCCTCTAGCAGGTCCAGCATCTTGGTCATCTGGAAAAGGAGCACAGTTTAAATACAGGGTTAATCAGATGACAATCTCTCCCCTGTGTCAATGAGCTGTCCACTGCTACCCCCAAAAGGCCCCACACAATACCTGAGAGAAGATGAGTACACGGTGCCCACCCTCCTTAAGGTTCTTGAGCATCTTCTGAAGCAGCAATAATTTCCCAGATGCTCTGATTAGAGCACTGCCATCGTACATGCCATTAGGCATCTTAGGGGCTTCCTGAAGAAAGAAGCAAAGAAGAAAAAAATATCAAAAGAAATCCCAAATGGAGTGGTTCCCACCCAGGGAGGAACAAGAGGTGGCACAACATACCATTGCAGCCACGGGGAAGAGATATGGGTGGTTGCAGCACTTTTTAAGATCCATCACCACATTTAGCAGAGAAACCTGGTTGCCGCCACCTCGAGCATTGAGTGCTTCAAAGTTTCGAGTGAGGATGTACTTGTAGTATTTCCTATGTGGGCAAGAGAGCAGGATAAGCCACACTCAAGAGCCTTTATATGACTCATAAGGCAGTCCCCGGGTCTGGGATCTTCCTTCCAACATAGCTCACTTTGGCACTGAGAAAACCTAAGAAGCGCCACCACCACCATTCTAAACAAGGTAAGGAATAACTAAGAACTCTGGGCCCCAGCAACCTGGCAACAGGTTTCTTTAGGCCTTGCTAGCTCCTGTCACCATACGCCTTGCAGTGGAGTATGGGGAGGAGCGGGAAACACTGCTCAGACTGACAAATGTCTAAGCGTGTCCACAAAATGAGCTAGCGCTTCTGTCCCTTCATACTCACTTCTGCATAGGGCTCAGCTCCACTCGCACAATCAGTTCTGTCTTGGATGGCATGTTCTTGAACACGTCAGCTTTGAGCCGCCGCAACATGTGAGGCCCCAGCATGTCATGCAGTTTTTTAATCTGGTCCTCCTTGGCAATGTCAGCAAACTCCTCCAAGAAGCCTTCCAAATTGCTTCAGAAAGAGAAAAGAAAAAGTTGCTGGAGAGGGGGAAAGGAAGAAAGGAAAGTGATACAGGAAATGGGCAAAAGGCAGAATTAAAACAATTTGGAGCAATTATGAACAAGCACACACTTACTGGAACCTCTCAGGGGTGAGAAAGTTGAGCAGGTGAAACAACTCTTCTAGATTGTTCTGTAATGGAGTCCCTGTCAGCAACAGCTTGTGCTGGAGCGAATAACCATTTAAGACCCGGAAGAACTGGTGAAGCAGAAGGAAAGAAGTAGAATTCAATGAAAAAGAGAGCTCCAGTACATCTGCAAAATCCTGCTTTACCACCCAGCAGTTAAGTCCCCATCCCTACCCTCCATCTCTCTCTTTTTTTAAAAATAATTTATAAAAAAAATAATAATAATAATAATGATAATAATAATTTATCTTCTGTCCACAGTTACTTTTTTTTTTTTTTTGGCAGCACTGTGCAGCATGTAGGATCTTAGTTCCCCGACCAGGGATTGAACCCGTGCACCCTGCAGTAGAAGCATGGGCTCTTAACCACTGGACAACCAGGAAAGTCCTCCTCTCTTTTAATGCCTGGCCTCCAAGGATTATCTATCACGAGTGAGGAAGGAAGGCAGAGACCCTTTTTCTCTCCCTTTCCTGTCCTCCTAGGTCTCCCCTTAATGAGTAGGTGGTACTAGAACACTAAAACTGGAAGCCATACCTCCCTCCCCCCCTCACCTTAGACTGATTGTTCTTGAGCCGATGGGCTTCATCCACGATGAGGCAGGCCCAGTCAATAGAGCCCAAGATGGCCATGTCAATGGTGATCAACTCATAGGACGTCAGCAGCACATGGAATTTCACAGATGCCTCTTTCTGCACAAGGCGGCAACCTGGTCACTTATGTCCAACTCCTCCAGTACAGGCCAAGTCAAGGGAGCGTTTCCCTCCTCCCAGCTGTTGTCCTTTTGCCTCAACCCAGGGACTGGGGCACGAGGGGCCCAGGGCAACAATTCCCCCCCACTCCAAGGGTGGTCTCCCTCCCACTGAGGTACCTTCATGCGGGAAGCCTTCTTGCCACCACGAATGGCATTGTCCTCAAAGGAGAACTCATTCTCTCGGATGATGGCACGGCTGTCTTTGTCACCCACGTAGGTCACCACATACATATCTGGAGCCCACATTTCAAACTCCCGCTCCCAGTTGATGATGGTAGAAAGAGGGGCACTCACTAGGAAGGGGCCTTTGGAATGACCCTGTGAGGAAGAAGAGAAGAAGAATAAGGACTGAAGGCCCCACACACAACCCCAGTGCCCACCCCACCCCTGCCCAGGAGCGGGTGGAGGTCTGGCGTGTGCACGCTGCTCCTCCCCCTCCCCCTCCCCTCCCGAGGCATGAACAGGCCCTGCCTCCTCCTTCCCACAGCACCACGCCCACCTCCATACGTGCCCCTGCCACTCAAAGTCTCTCCAGACCAGTCCTGCCCACAGCTCTGCTTCTCTCAGCGCACAACCCTCCCACCCCCCGCCCCCGGGTATAAAGCTCCAGGCACCTACCACTAATCCCGCCCACGGCTCCATTCCCTCCAGTCTGTCTCTGCGGACTTGTGTCTGTCTTACTATCACTCAACACTGTTCTCCAGGGTCAGAGACTAATTTTTTTCTTCCTTCTTCTGTTGCCTCAGAGTGTGAGAGAAGACCACGAATACAAAATACCCACACAAAACCCACCAGCCCCGGCTCTCCTACCTCCTTGTAGAGGGAGTAGAGGAAGACTGCCGTCTGAACGGTCTTCCCAAGGCCCATCTCATCAGCCAAAATGGTGTCGGTGCCCTGAGCCCAGGAGAAGCGCAACCAGTTCAAGCCCTCCATCTGATAGGGGTGCAAGGTTCCACCTGTAGCATCCAGGTACTCTGGCTGTCGCTCGTATTTCACTGTTGGCTGAAGGATGAAATAAAGAACTCAAGAGCTGGCAAGCAACTCCCTTCCTTCCATAAGATGGCAGCTGCCTTCTCCTTACGCTTCCTCACTAGATCCTACTTAAAGGAGTCACAAAAAATGGTGAGGAAAGAGGTGTTTAACGGTTATTACAACTTTGTGTTCCATTTAGGATGCTCCAGGAAGCAAGGCAAGATGGAGATCTTGGTCCCACAGATATCCAAGGAGGACACATCATAGTCTCCTGGGCAATACGGTAATTGCCAGTCAGGATCCACCTATGCCCCCTCTAAATTTCTCTTTTTAACCTTAGCTATACCCACATTCTATTACACAAAACCCCGAGGAATTGAGCCATGAACCAAGGAGTCAGAAGACCCAGGTTCCAAATCAGGTTTCATAAAAGCTTGGTTGTGTGACCCCTCCATATATAACACCTCCTCAGTCACAGAAACACGAACACCTATGTTTTTATTTTTCTGACGAGGAAAAGAGGAAATAAAGTAATGCTAGTATTTTTCCCCTGGTTTACAGAGATGTGGAGAGGTAGGGAAGAAGCAGACTGTGTGAAGCATCTTAGCTACAGTGATCACTTGACATCATGCCTTAGAACCCACTGTCAGACTGGAGCACACGAAACACGTCATCCTCCCCGACAAGCTGCCCTCCCTCTCCTGCTGACTCACGTCAACGGTTGGGGTTTCAGGAGGCCTCTCCAGCTTCCTCAGCTTCACCTTCTTGAGCTTCTTGCCTGGTCGTCCTTCCTCGCCCCTCATCAACTCCCTAAAGAAGACAGACACGTCACACAGCTGCCTGGGGTCCTCCTCAATAAGCAGCAGCTCCACTCACCCAAGTGCCTCACCTGTGATTCCAATAGCTCTGCTTGAATAGGTCGTAGTCCTGTATCTCCACGTCCTCACTCTCCCAGGAGGCCTGATCATAAGGCAAGTCCCGCCACTTGATCAAGTAGTGGACATGGCCCTTCTTGTCCACGCTGCAAGGTCAAAGCAAGAAAACCCTCAGAGCCGGGAGGCCACCCTGCTCACCTTCTCTCAAAAACTGCCAACAATAGATGTTCCAAGCCAGAGCTCTAAGAAGGCCAGACACCACATGTATTCAGAACCAAATACATCTGGTCTACCAGTCTCTGCACCAAAGTGATCTCTAACCTACAGTCTATGGCTCAAATACCAGGATTCAGTCAGTTAATAACATATTGAGTGTCTCCTCCAAGTGTAAGTTAGTGGTGACGTCCATTTTCTTAATTGACCCCCCGAGGGCTTCCTAGGTGGCGCAGTGGTTAAGAATCCGCCTGCCAATGCAGAGGTCGTGGGTTCGATCCCAGCTCCAGGAAGATCCCACATGCCACGGAGCAACTAAGCCCGTGTGCCAAAAAATAAAAAATAAAAAAATAAAAAAAATTAATTGACCCCCCGAGGATATGCTGCCCATGTCCAGTATGCCCAAGACTAACACAGCCTGGCCCAGCTCCCCTGGTACCTGTGGTTAAGAATCCGGTGGATCATCATCCACTCAGGTTTTATCCCATAGCGATAGAAGCGTTCCTCCATCTCCGCAAATTTAGGGTCCTTGTTCTTCCTCTTTCGGCTCTTCTCTTCATCACCACCGAAGTCCCCAGAAGGTGGCTCATCCATGTCATTCTTCCGCTGATAGTTTCGGAACATCACCTGACAGTGCAGCTCCAACTGCAAGCGGAAGGAGAAAGAAGTCACCCAGGAGTTACACCCACTCCTTCTATCCACAAGGCTGTTTTCTCACTACCCTCTTCTCTGCAGCCCCACATCTCCTCTATCCCAGACTTACCTGCAGTTCAGACACCCAGGAGCAGTGCCAATATGACATGCCTTGCCATTTCACAAAGAACTGCCGCTCTGGCCGCCCCTCCAAGGGCTTGGGGGACGGGGTGTTGGGATCAGCATCTGGGGGCCGAGGCACTGGTGTGGGAGACGGTGGCTGACCCCACTTCCAGATTAGGATCTTCTGAACTTTACCCTTAAGAGCTGGACACTAAGAGAAAAAGAGATGACCCAACAGCATCATTACCACAGGGAGGAGACTGCACAGCCCGCAGGCAGCTTCAACCTCATCAAAGGATTATTAAAACCTCATTTCAGGACTTCCTAGGTGACGCAGTGGTTAAGAATCTGCCTGCCATTGCAGGGGACACGGGTTCGATTCCTGCCCCAGGAAGATACCACATGCTGCGGAGCAACTAAGCCCGTGCGCCACAACTATTGAGCCTGCGCTCTAGAGCCCATGAGCCACAACTATTGAGCCCATGTGCTGCAACTACTGAAGCCCGTGTGCCTAGAGCCCATGCTCTGCAACAAGAGAAGCCACCGCAATGAGGAGCCCACGCACTACAATGAAGAGTAGCCCCCCCCCACCGCTCGCTGCAACTAGAGAAAGCCCATGTGCAGCAACGAAGACCCAACGCAGCCAATAAATAAATAAAATTTAACAAACAAACCAACAAACAAAAAACCTCATTTCAAGTAAGATCTAATCCCGGGACCCTTCTAGGAAAAGAAGGATAGAATTCCCTTTCTGTTTCTGGACTTCACCCAGGATTTGTGTGACATTATCACTCCTATCTGCCTAACAGAGCCAGTAGCTAGACTTCCACAATAACCCAGAACAAGTAGGCACAGAAAAGTCACAAACCTGGAGCCCAGAATCCCTCTCTTAAGCGATCTAACAGCAGTAGGTGGCCCTATTATATCACCAAGCTACCAACACCTCGAGGCTGGGTGTCAAGACAGGAGAAGTTACTCTGGGCTAAAAGAATACTGCTGCATCCCACTTAGGAGAGCTGGCAACGCATCAACTCTGTTCCAAGTTAGTCCTACAGTTTCTCAAGACAAGGGTATCCCATGACTATATGAGGAAGGAAAATCCCAGTCTCAGGGCTAAAAAGCCTGTAGTTCTCCAGAAGCCTCTCTCACACCTCAGCCTCATGATGCCTACATGGAAGAGGGGTAAACCCTTCTGCTGGACCACACCCCCCCTCACCTCTCCACCAGCTGGGGCCAAGCACTCACCGTACAACGGGGACAGAGCCATTCACCATTGGGGATCTCTGGAAGGGGTGGGTTCAGACAGTGGATGTGGTAGGAAGAAGGACAGGTGTCACAGCAGAGCAGCTCCCCCCCATCCTTGCAGACCCGACAGAACTCCATATGGTGGTCATCCTCCTCTTCAGGGTCTCCCCCAACCTCTTCCAGGATCTCCTCACCCTCCGAATTGTCCTCTTTAGCCTCCCACTGGATGCCTTCCTTCTCCTGCAGTCAAGACCCACAGAGTCAGATTACTACCACCCCCCACCCCACAAGTCTGAGCCTTTGAAAGCTTCCCAAAGCCCACAGCCAACAACACCACCATTTCTACCCCCACCGGGCCCAGAAGAGTTTTATCATCCCACCCTCCCTCTCGAGGGTTCCAAAGGACCACGATGGCCAGGCACTCACACAGTGTGGACAGCTCCACTTGCCCTCGGGAGCCTTCTCCATATCCGGATCCAGGCAGACCATGTGGTAAGCTCGGGGACAGGTATCACACAGGATGATCTCTCCGCCTTGCTGGCACACCTCGCAATAGTCCTGGTGGTCTGTCTCATAACCATCCACAGCAGTCACCTCCTCCTCGCCTAGGCAAGGAAGAGGGAAAGCCCAGTTATTAGAAAAAAACTACCTCCCCCCACCCCACAAACCCAACCCCTATCTCCTTAGGGAGATGCTTCCCCAATCATTCCCCCCTCAGGCCCATCACATACTGACACAGAAAAGAAACACACCTTTCTTTTTCTTTTTCGTCGTCCGGAGTTTCTTGCGGCTGCGGCTACTGCGGCTGGTAGAACCATCAGAAACAGAGTAGCTATTGATACTGGCATCATCGAAGTCAGACTCCACATCTAAGTCATCATCCTCACTCTGGCAGGGTGAGAAGGTTAGAGGTTCAGGCCAAGGGGAAGCAGAGAGTGGTGGAGAAGGGATCACTCTTTTACTAGGGGTGCTGGAATCCCAGCAAGGACAGTTACATAGGGAGCCTAGTCACCTGTTCTACAGCCAACTCCGCACATCCTTACAGCGCCTACTGTGAAGGCTGAACCCTGACATAAGACAACATCCTCCCCGTTAGCTAAGGCACCTGGCACCCTCACCAGGGGATGGGCTGGGCTCTCACCGAGGATCTCTTACGCTTAGAACCAAAACCTCCCAGCTTGATTTTCAAGGGAGCTACTTTCTTGGGCTTAGGCTTCTTGGCATCAGGGACACGAGGGCTGCCCTTGGGCTTCCTCCGAGCATTGGGACCTAAATCAAGAGAAAGCAAGTAAGATCATACGATCCAAATGCACATCACAGAGCAGAACATGGGGGAAATACTGGGTTGGCCAAAAAATTCCTTCTGTTTTTAAGTAAAAATAAAAGACACATTTTTCATTTTCACCAAGAACTTTATTGAACAACATATTCACCGTTTTGTTCCACTACCTTCTGCCATTTTTCAGGCAACTTCATAATTCCATCTTTCCAAAACTTTTTATCTTTCTGAACAAAGAACTGTTCCAGGTGCCTTTTACAGTCTTCCAGGGAATTGAAATTTTTTCCATTAAGAGAATTTTGTAAAGACCGAAATAAATGGAAATTCGAAGGTGCAATATCTGGTGAATATGGCGGATGAATCAGAACTTCCCAGCCAAGCCGTAACAGCTTTTGCCTGGTCATCAAAGAAACATGCGGTCTCGCGTTATCCTGATGGAAGATTATGCATTTTCTGTTGACTAATTCTGGACGCTTTTCGTCAAGTGCTGCTTTCAGTTGGTCTAACTGGGAGTAGTACTTGCTGGAATTAGTCGTTCGGTTTTCTGGAAGGAGCTCATAATAGAGGACTCCCTTCCAATCCCACCATATACACAACATCACCTTCTTTGGATGAAGACTGGCCTTTGGTGTGGTTGTTGGTGGTTTATTTCGCTTGCCCCATGATCTCTTCTGTTCCACATTATTGTACAGTATCCACTTTTCACCGCCCGTGACAATTTGTTTTAAAAACGGAACATTTTCATTACGTTTAAGTAGAGAATTGCATGTGGAAATACGGTCAAGAAGGGTTTTTTTGCTTAACTTATGTGGAACCCAAACATCAAAGCGATTAACATAACCAAGCTGATGCAAGTGATTTTCAACGCTTGATTTGGATATTTTGAGTATGTTGGCTATCTCCCGTGTGGTATAACGTTGATTGTTCTCAATTAATGTCTCAATTTGACTGCCATCAACTTCAACTGGTCTACCCGACCGAGGAGCATCATCCAGTGAGAAATCTCCAGCACGAAACTTTGCAAACCACTTCTGACACGTTCGATTAGTCACAGCACCTTCTCCATACACTGTACAAATCTTTTTTTGAGTTTCAGTTGCCTTTTTACCTTTCTTGAAATAATAAAGCATAATACGCCGAAAATGTTGCTTTTTTTCTTCCATCTTCAATATTAAAATGGCTACACAAAAATTCACCAATTTTGATAAGTATTTTTAAATGCACGCTGATATGACAGCTATCACAGTACAATCTAACAAAATTGTTTTGAATGAAGTTAGACAACTAAGCACTACTAGAGCCAGCTTACAGAAAAACCGAATGAACTTTTTGGCCAACCCAATAATATATTCCCCACCTAAAACATGTCTAAGTGGTCAGCGTCCCCAGTTTCCCTCCTATTCCATGGTTCATTCCCCTCTCCTAGCTTCCATCTTTGGGCTGATGGAACAGCATGTCTGTGCTTCCTCTAACTTCGACATCCCAAGCCTGCACTAGTCCCCAAGCTCGCATTAGTCCCCACTCCCACTGAGTCCCATGTCACCTTTGCCCTCCTTGGTCTTGGCCTTGCGGATAGGCACCTCCACAGGGGGCGGAGGGGGTGCCACTTCAGTGGCCGTCACCATGCTCTCCACCACGGCCACTGCCGCCGCTGCTGCCGCTGCCACAGAAGCCCCAGAACTGCCTTTGAAGGGATTGTTGGTGCTGAACTCCCGCCACTTCGCACCCAAAACCATCATCATCTTGGAGACAGCGATCTTGGGGTTTTTGGCAGCAATGAGGGGTCTAGGGGGAAAAATGGCAGGAAGAGAAAAGAGAAAAAGTTTAAAAGTAAAAGAGGGGGGGATGTGAGACAAGATTACACAAGTGCTCTCCATCCCCTGCCCCCAAGACCCGCCCCCCCCCCCGCCCCCCCCATTTACCGGACAAACTGGCTGAAGGCCTTGTAGTTGGTGAGGGTGCGATAATCCTCCTCTGAGAACACATGGTCAATGTCTTCCATGCCCCAGTCTTCCAGGAGCTGAGCCGATGATTTAGGCTCCTACAGAGAGAGCAAAGTCAAAGCCCTGACTCCTGGTGCCCACACTTGCTAAGCAAATCTGAACTGAAACTAAGGCTGGCGAGTCCAGGGTAAGAGGGCTAAGAAGAGATCATCTGAAATAGGTGGAGAAAACACTCTAAGGGGCAGCAGAGTGTCCAGGAGACACAGGACAGAAGTTAACAACACAGAGAAGAGGATGGAGGCCCAGGCACCTTTGAATCATCCTCGTCGTCATCCTCCTCCTCCTCTTCTTTCCGCTTGGATTTACTCTTCTTTTCTTTCTTAGGGCCAAGCTTCTTCTTCTTCTTCTTGCCGGGAGTATAGTCGCTGCCCTCACTGTCTGAGCGCAGAGCCACCTCTTCCTCCTCCTCCACAAACTCCGGCCCCTCCCCAGAGCTGTCCCCCAGCTGCCGGCATAAGAGCATACGCTGGAGCAGGGAAGGGAGGAGAGGGAGACAGACACACACATGCTACACACATGCTGACCTCAGGACAGCCCTGAGGCTCACGCCCAGGATCTGGCCCACCACTCCAGGGCAAGAAACGAAGGCCCCCACCCCTCCAGCCCTTCTCAGAGCTCCTCCCTGCTTCCTCTTGCTCCCCAGAACATCCAGTCACCCACTCACCTCCTTTTTTTGGCGCTTGCTCTTAGGGATTTTAGGGTCCCGAGGTTTCTTAGGCTTCTTCTTCTTCTTGAGCTTTGGAGTCTCTGTTTCTGACAAATCCTCTTCCGGGTCCTCTTCGTTTTCTACATATATTTGGCAAAGAAAGGTAGGCAGAGAAAAGATCAATAGCAAAAGGTTAGAGCCTAATCCAGAGGCTTTAGACTTTATTCCCCCACCTCTTGTCCCAGATTCCACTGAAGAGAACTGCTATACACGCCACAGAAGGAAGCTGATACTCAGGACAAAAACAGACAAAGAGAGAGCTGTATATGCCCGAAATAGGTCTGCCGGGCCAGAGCAGGCCCACCTCGGGCAGCTGTCCAGACCCCTGCCTCCTCTCCCTCATCCCTAACACGAGTCCTCTATGTGTTCACCAGGGCAGCTGAATCAAGCTGCATACAGTTAACCAAGTAAGAGAAACAGGTCTAGTCCTCCTGCAACTAGTCACCAAATATTCCATAAATCAGGGAATAAGAATAAAAGGTCCTACTCAGAAAGCAAAAACTAAAGAATATACCCTCAGCACATTCCCGGAACAGTATCTGCTCAGGGGTCCCAGAAACCACAGCCTTCACCAACCCCACAGGCTCATCACTACTCAAAACAACGAGAACCTCCAAGCCCCAGGTTCGGATGCCAGCCCCATCTCACACCCACTCCCAAACCTGACTTCCTTTCCTTATCTCCAGCTCTACTGTTCCTCCCTAGCTTCTCCTGGGTCAGTAGCCTCTTCTCCCCAGGGGCCCAAATCAGCCCAGCTGTCACCATCTCCCTCCCCCTCTCCTCTTCCCATCTGGCTCCACCTCCTCCCCGGCTGGGAGCACACACAAAGCCTGGGGTAATACTGAGAGCTCCTGGGCAGGCATAGGTGGGAAGGGGCACAGAGGGGGAGGAGAGGCCAGGAGGCAGCCTCCTATGTAACAGACACTCACACCAGTGCACCAGCTCCCTCCTCTCCTCCTCTCCTCCTTCCCAAGCCACCCCACCCAAGGAGCGGGGAGTGAAGAAGGGAGTAGAGAGGAGGAGGGAATGCCTCACCCACTGAGGAGAGGGAAAATGGCTCCTGACCACAGAAGCCAGCCCAGGGCACCCAGCTGCCAACAGAGGACAGACAGGAAGTGGTAGGGGAGGGGGGTGGGGTTGAGAGAGGTAGCCGAGGAAAGACTACCCTCTCACAAAGCACTTCCCAAATTATTACCTGGCCCCAGGTCCAAATGCCACCTCTCCTAACACCTACTGTGGGATGACACAGTTCTCAAGAAGCCATCCTAACAACGTCCTAGGCAAGAAAACCCAAGACACCTTGAAGGGTGACACCATGTGAGGGAATGAGTTACTCCCTCAATCGTTATGCTTTCGATCATCAGAGCTGGGATTTAACAAAAGTTCAGTGGAGCTGCAGTCAGAGCACACAACTTTCTTTCTGACACCCTAAAGATTTACCTTGAGGAGTGGGAGCCCACAAGACCTCTCTGAAACTGTTTCCTCATCACCTCAACCTGGAGTGCAGGCCACAGGTCCTAAACTACCTCCAACAGGTGAGAGGCAGCCACCTACCCCAATACACTGAGAAAAAAGGAGCGGCACCAAGAGAACGGTGGACAACAGAGTGCTTCCTTTCCTCCTACACATGCTCTCAGCTCCTGACCGCCAGAACTGGCCCTAAAATGCCTCTGGCTCCACCCTTCCTGTGCAAGGCAGATACTAGGGAACAGGAGATATTAGGCTGGACAAAGCACCATCGGCCTCCCCCTTTCCCTCTCAGCCCAGAATCGGGCCAGGCCCAAGACAGCTCCTCCCATTCCCTTGGGAACAGAACACCAGCCTGGATCTCACCAGAAAGAATCATTTTCTTAAGGGCTTCTCCCCAGCAATCCCTGTGTTGCCCTCTTCCCCAGTCAGCCACATCTCTAGGTTCTTCCTCTTTGCCACCTCCATAAAAGCTGGAAGCGGAGACAAGAACAAATCCATGGAGGCAAAGGGGACACCCTACCACCCACATAAGACCCTCAGACTTTTCAGCCACACGTGCTGACATGGCAAGCGGAAAACTGGCTGAGATATAGAGGAAGATTTGGGAAAGGGGCAGGAATGGGGTGTGGCAAGTGGAAAAACTGGGTCACGCTACAGCTTGGGGCAGAGTTCACCCTGGGAGCCCGCATGGCTCCCAATCAACACAGGGGCAGCCCCAGACCAAGGGGCCAATGGGAAACCAAGATGTGGAACCAGCACTGGCTGGATGTCACTGCTACTTCTCACGCCCCGCACAGAAAGGATGGGACCACCTCATCACTTCCACTGCCCTACCCCCCACCTTGGGCCACAGCACAGAAATCTGCCACCTTGCCCTACACATCGATGAGACTCAAGCCTACGTTTCTTATCCCAACAGCTGAAGACTCAATAACAAGACTGACCCTCTCCTAAGTGGCCTCGGGTTGAAGAGAAGACTTCCAACTTAGAAAGTGCCAAATGTGGAAATATCTCTCCCAGACCATCTCAACTTGCAGCTGAAGGCAAAAATGAAAGATGTTTGATGGGAAACAAAAACAGGACCAGCAGACTCCAGAATGAGAATAAAAATATAAGCAAGGGGGCTTCCTAGGTGGCGCAGTGGTTGAGAATCTGCCTGCCAATGCAGAGGACATGGGTTCGATCCCTGCTCCAGGAAGATCCCACATGCCACGGAGCAACTAAGCCCGTGTGCCAAAAAAAAAAAAAAAAAAAAAGTAAAAAATATAAGCAAGGAAGATTAAGATGGCATGTAGAAAAAACAAAGCTAAAAAAAAAAAAAACAAGGAAATAAACAGGTGACTTAACTAGGTGCTCTGAAGAAGAAAACACAGAGGAAAAAGATATCCTCTTAGAAACATGACATCAATCATCATTTGAGAATAGTCAAGAACCATTCCAATCAGGCAGGGTGGTAATAACCATTCGGGTTCCACCAATCCAAGGAGCCACCCCAAGACACAGACAGCACAACCCCCAGCACACCTACACAAACACTTCATGCCACCAGTCCAAACCCCAGGCTACCTGCACAGGGCAGAAGCCTCCTGGGAAAAAAGTCAGGATTAAGTACACTTGCCAGGGGAAGAGAGATGCCCAGCGTGTCACCTCCCTTTTTTTTGCCCCTCCTAGTATATCCTACAAGCTATGACATCCTACCCCTAACCCCACTCAACATTCCAGCATCTGCCTGACTAAAAGCGCTCTAGATCCCAGCTGAGGAGCGCAATTCAAACTTCACACAGTTGAAACTACACAGAAAGCCGGTAACTGATCACAAGCTAAAAATAATCAGAGAGTAACCCGCACTCCCTCTTTCCTTTCCACAGCAGCAACCACAGGATCCTGCTAGCAGTGATGCCCGGCCAGTCTCCTCCAACAGCAATCCTCAACCCCGCCGCCGCCGCCGCCGCACAGCCTCCAGGGGTCCCAGCTACCTGCATTCCTCCAAGGACCCACACCAGGCAAAGCCTGCCAGCTTGGCGAGCTCCCTCAACCGGGATCTGCATAGCATTCCCGAAGACAGTGCAGCGAGCTTGCACCGCGGGTCCGCGGAGCCCAGGAGGCACATGGCTTCCACCCCCCTCCCTCGCACAAGAGCTCCGCAGAAGGGAACCACTCCCTTCGGATGCCCTCCACCTCAGACTGCACTGAGAAAGCCCAGAAACTCAACCCTGCCTCACCAGAGTCACTAGGGAGGGCCCAGATGGCTCCTTCCTGCCCGGGGCCCTTGGGGAAGATGTTACCTGGGTGGGGTGGGGGCAGGCTGTTGTTCAAAAGTGCATCCATATCCTCCTCCTCGCTGCCCGCTGAGCAGGGGGACGGGGAGCCCAGGCCCGACGCCATCCCCTTCCGCTCCCGGCCAGGGAATTGGCCCAGCTGCTCCTGCCTGCGGCCTGGGGCCCTCAACACTGGCCCGAGTCACTGTGCGGGGGAGGGGGGAGAGAAAGAGAACAGTCAGTGACGCGCACGGCCCCCTCCCCCACCCCGCCGCGCTTTCCGCCCACCCCCGGCCCCCCCCCCCCAGCCACCCGAGCAGGGCACCCGAACCACTCAGGCTGAACTTAGTTCCACACTCCCGGGGGCAGCCCGGAAGCCGGCTCCCCGGCTGGAGCCCCCCAGACGAGAGGGAGCGGCGCCCCCGAGGGCTGGCCGGTGCCGGCGTGGGGAGGGGAGAAAGCCGCAGGACGGAGCCGGGCGTGACGGGGGAGGGGGTCCGAGTGGCCGCGGCGCGGGGGGGGGGGGGCCGGGGGAGGCGGCCGGCGGCGAGGCGCTCGGGGACACAAGGTCACTTGGGGGTGGGGGGGGCGCCTCCCTGCGCCTGGGGAGGGGCCAGTCCCCAGACAGGGCAGCTCTCCAAAGGCTGTCCTCTGGGACAACTCGGGTTCTCAGGAGGAGCAGCGGGGACGAGGGGGCGTGGAGGCTCGGCGCTCTGGGGGGCTGGAGGCAGGGGCGTGAGGGGTCGGAGCTCCCACCGGGCAGGGGGCCGGGCCACGTGTCCCGGGGGGCAAGTGAGCAAAGGGCGAGGGGGGCGCCGGGCATTGTGGGAGGCCAAGCCCGAGTGGGAGTCGCAGGGAGCGAGACTCGGGCCGGGAGAGGGCGGGGGCTGGGCGCCCTGCAGCGAAGGGAGAGGCAGGGTCGGCTCCCCGGGCAGGGGGCGGTCCGCGGGTCCGGGGACACCCGAGGAGCGGCTGGGTGGAGGGAGGACCCTCGGGGCTTGGTCGGGCTGAGAGGGGCGTCTCTCTGGGAACCCCGCGCTCTCCTCACCCCGGAGCCGCCGCAGGTCGCTCTGGGTCCGGCCCGGTGTCACTCCCGCTCCGGCTCCTCCTCGCCGCGGCCGAAGGGGGGAAAATGGCTCCGGCTCCGGCGTCGCCTCTTAAAGGGCCCGAAACACCGGCCGGGAAATCCCACCGCACAAGCCCCGCCCCCCCACGGACAGCCCATAATAACCTCAACCAACTCCAACCCCCCCCCCCACTACCGCCACCCGCCTCCTTAGGTCTCCCGGGCAACCCCCGCCCCCTCGTCGCTCCGGCAACCATTGGCCACGCCCCTTCGAGCGCGCGCGCGCGTGTCACCCGGGCAACCACCCACCTCCTGGCCATCCCATAATACACACGGACACCACCCCCACCCCCCCCACACACACACACACACCACCCCCACGCATACACACTCCATACACATATATGCCAGGGCTGTTGACATCTCTTGATATTGCAGACCTTCTGCAACTAACCCTTTACCCCCTCCCCCGGACATCCCATAATAGGCATCCTTTGCCAACTTCTTCACTCTTGGCCCTAATGCTAACATCCCATAATAATTCGTCACCTCTCCCTCCCCATGGCCATCCCATAATAAGCACGCCTCCCAGCCCTTCAGCCTCACATCCCATAATACTCAATCCCCATCCCCCACAGACATCCCATAATAATCACTCTTCATCCACCCCCAGTTTGATATCCCATAATAGTCAGAAACTCAACCCCCCCCACCAACAACTGACACTTCGGCCTCCTCCCACACACATCCCGTAATAATCAGTCTCCCACTTTCTATACTGACATCCCATAATAACCAACCCCCTGGTGCTGTCCTCAGACCCTGCAGGCTAGATCCTCACAACACGACCCCCAGGCTTCACACATTCATTGCAGTTGCACGGCCCATAATAACCACTCCTCCCCTATCAAAGAGCTATCCCATAATGATCACCAGCCCTACTGTCACCCCACAGATGGACAGCTAATCTCCTTCGCTCTAACACTGGAAAGATATCCCATAATTTTATTCCCCCACCCACACTCTGACATCCCATAATAATTGCAAAGAACCCGTGGTCAACCAGACACGATAATACTCCCAGCACAACCCAGAGTCACATCCCATAATACTTCACCTCCACTCCACCACCCCTACACCTTTCCAGGCAGGCATCCCATAATATTCATACTCATACCTCCCCCATCTCCAAGGCTGTCAGTCTAACACCCACACCAGCGAGGGTGAAGCAGGCTACCCACATTGCCCTGTCCCCGCCCCAACTTGTACACACCTTCATCCCTTAATGAGCCAAAGCAGTGTCCTGGCACAAAGCCTCTTGATGTCTAAGACGGACCCTAGATTCCCTCATTTATCATTTCCAGACACGCAGGAACTGAGAGTCAACCTAGGGTCCTACCCAATCCCACCAAAATCCAGGTGTTCTCCAGACATTTACCTCCAGTTACGTTTTCAGTAAGACCAGTCAAATACTATAGTGGCCAGACAAGCCATTCACATAAAGTTTAGTTCACCCGAAAGCATCCCATAATAATTACAAACCCCCACCTAAAGACTATTTCCTAACATTCCAGCAGTCATCTTCCCACACTGCCTCCCCAGGTCAAGTGGTCCATTCTCACACCTGGGCCATTCCTATGGATGGACAACCCACCATGGTGTGAACTGAGGATCCCACTATACACCCACAAAGATCCAAGACCTGCTCTTTCTCTACTCACTGTTACTCATGCTCAAGCAACAGATGCTGATGGAATACCAAGCAAGGCACAAAGCTGGGCACCACGGGGAGTGCCCTCCCTTCAAGAAGCATAAACAACCCAACCCGGAGAGGAGATAGAATGTCTGCTGTCAACAGAAAACAAAGTGCTATTTCCTAATTTCCTGTTAACAGAGAATGAAACAAATCCCAACTGATCTCAGGAGAGATCAGATCCCAGTAGAGGTTTCCCACAGTCCTTCTAGAGGCCAGAAGGTATTTCAAATGGGTTTACAATATAGATGGATGGTCAAGATCATCTCCTATCTGTTCCCCAAAGGATACTAAGGGATTTTGATTGGAAAGCAATGTTCATTCATCCAGTGCTTCTAACACTGAAATCCTGTAATATCATCAGGTACTTCCTTCTTGACTCATCAACAAGCCAGAATTGTTATCCTCATGCTTGAACACCAAATTCTGCTTACCCTCAATGCCCCACATTTCTCATTTATATCCTCTCTCATTTTATATCCTGAAGTCTCATAATGCTTCCAACTGCCCCCATCTTCATCTTGCTGAAGTCCCATTCTCCACCCCAAAAAAAATAAAAAAAAAAAAACCCTCATCATTGTATTCACCATCTTCCCCTCCCGTGTACAAGTCAATATCCCAGAATGCCTTCTTTATTTATTATGCCACGAGGTAGCCTCCCAACATATACCATCCCCTTCCCTAACTGCACCTACCCTGCAGCCACCCTGGGGACCCAGCCCAAGAAAATTAGAGAGCCCCATCTTAAAATCCTTTGGCCCTCGGAGAACCTGAGCCTACTGCCTGTCACTTTTCCCTCTTCCTGGTCCCCAGAGAACCAGCACGCAGGCTGTTTCTCCCATTCTGCAAGGCTGCCTAGTCTTCTCATTAAATTCTCTTGACATCAAGATTGGGCCCCATCCATTTGTGCAAACCCTCCCCCATGCTTTTTCGGAGTACTAAGAGCAAACCTTGTTCTCCTCACTTGGGGGACAGGAGGTAGCTCTTTTATTAAGATACCATAATGTGGGTATACCTCCTTTCGAGAATTTTCTCCTTCATGTATGGAGCTGCCCTCCTCTCTCCCCATTTCTCTAGGGGATCCAGCCTGCCTCCAGGCCTCAAATTCCCTTCTGCAATGTCTCCATCTGCCCCCTACCCTCTTCTTCCCATATATATATACCACATTACTACAGTGACTCATAATATAAACCAGGAAGAGAGTTTTGTAACTGGGTAGTCACAGCCTCTTGCCTGTGATTACAAACATGGTTCCTTTTGTCCACCACAGCCCCTCTGTCCCATCCCTGCAGGTTGTACCCACTTATCCCTTGGCTCCTCTTACTCCCCACCGCTCCCTGATACCACCACAAGGAGAAGGATAAAGTCCTTTCCTCTCTTCTTGAGTTCCAGATGGCTAGGATGTGTGTGTTTGTGTGTCACTCTTGTGGTCTTGATGCTTTTGTGCTCCTCCTCCCTACCCCGGCCCCATGCTACCCTTCCAGATAAATTATAAATAAACCACCAGCATGATTGGCCCGCAGAGAGTAAGGGTGGGATAATCTCCTGATTAATGCACCCGGGGGGACAGCCTCTCTAGCCGGTTACCTCAGAGTTCTGCTTCCGTCCCATGGTACAGAAGAACCTAGAATAACAGAGTGCGTTGTCCATGGAGTTTTCAGCACATGCTCTATAGTTCTTCTCTCTACATCGCTGTTCTGTGAGTCCCAGAAACTCTGCTCATAAGACGTCTAAGGGACCAGGGTTCTCCTGCTCTGTCACAAAAGGGGGTTTGGAAAGGCAACACAGGACAGTAAAGCCACAGTGAGTGCACTCTGATGGCTAGACAGGATGCAGGTGGTGCAGGGCTGGGGGCACCACCCAGGCATGTGTCCTGCAGGAGCCAACCCAGTCTCAGCTGCTTGAGTGTGACTGCCAGGTGGCAGAGCTCCCCTGGCAGGACCCCGACCTGAGACCTGAGCTACAGTCCGAAGGCGCAAAACAAGGAAGGCAGGGAGGGAGGGAAGTACTTGGTGCTGTGGTCACCCAGGAGCACTACTCCCTCAATGTGTCACACAGCTAGAACCCAGCCCTCCTCACTGCAGGCCTGGACTCAGCAACCCTGTAGCTCACAAGCTGTTTAGGAACCCAGGTGTCCTGGGTTCAGATCCGGCTAGCTCTAGCCTGCCCCCGGGGCCTCTTCAAACAGCTGTCACTGAAGAACCTCTCCAGCCAGTCACTCTTGCCAGGCCTCAGGTCTGGCTCCAGGGCTCACCCCACCCTCCCCAGCTTCTTCCCTCCCTCTTCCTTCCTTTCCTTCCCCATCCCCCCTCCCCAGAGCTTCACCTACCCAGGACAGCCCCACCCAGCTGCGCTGGGCACATCCCATAATAATCCTTCTCCTTGCTAGCCCCCACCCCCCCCAAAAAAAAGAGAGGCGGCCATCCCATAATAGCCACCCACAAGAGACATTCCGCGGTGACCGCCCCCTCCCTGCAGAGCTGCCGGGAGCAGCCATCCCATAATAGCTGGCCGCCTGTTTTACTGGTTACGGCTGTGGAGGGAGCTGGAGAGGAAATGGAGGGGAGGGGGAAGGGGAGGAGGATCAAGGGCCCCCACTTTGTGGGAGGGAGGGAGAAGGCGAAGGAGAGTGGCCCAAGGGGATGGGGAGCCAAGGGGACATCGGGCAGGTGGGAGGTGTGGTCCACTGGCCACCACAACCCTGCTTTGGGACCTTCTCCCCATCCCCAGGGGCTTCCTTTCCCCCTCAGCACCCTGGAGGTGGCTGCTAGTTAGGGGAGATGCCTAGGATGGGTTGAGGTGCCCAAAGAGCGAGCGTGGGGGTGGTTTCAGGTGTTCTCCTTGGGCCATCTGCGAAAGAAGGCAGACCTTAGAGAGGATGGCAAGAGAGTAAGGGGTGAGGGGGGGGTTGGAGAAGAGCTCCTCAGCCCTCCCCATTCTGCACCACAATCCCATAATAATCCCCCAGCCCCACTCCCCCTCCCACACACGACATCCCATAATATCTTCTGGAGAAGCAGTCCCCGCAGTAGGTACAAAGAGCTATCCCATAATATGCTCCCCCACCCCCACTCGCCACCCCCCCAACTTGGCCCCCCCTCAGTCACATGAAGCCGGTGCCATCCCCCGCTGCTCCCCCCTCTGGCCACCGAAGGCCTTGCCAGCCCATAATACTCTTGCCTCTGGTCGCAGGAGGCCTCCAGCCCATAATATTCCCTTCCACCACCACCCCCCCCTTCCCGCCCCGCACCCCTTCCTCCCGCCTCCAGTTGGAGCCGGGCCTCACCAGCCCATAATATTCCCCAGTCTCCTAAGGCTGTTCCAACCCATAATACTCTCCCTGTCTCCTAAGGCCTCTCCATCCCATAATACTGCCAGACGCCTGACCTGTGGGCCAAACCCCAGCCCGTTCCACACATCGAGGCTGTGTCAGCGCCGCCGGTCTCCCTGCCTGTCCCTCCCTCCTCCTTCCTCGGCGCTCTCCCTCCCGGGCTGTCTCCCTCCCTCCTGCCCTGGGCCCCTCTCCCGGCCCCACCCTGTGCCTGCCTGGGCCCTCACTTCCCCTCCAGCCTCCTCTTTCGCCCTTTCTCCTTTGCTTGGTTCTTCATCCCATGCCCCCTGTCCTCTCCCTTTCAGGCACTTTCCCACCCACTCCTCTGTCTGTGGGGTGGACAGCAGGGCTGGTGGGGAGAGAGTGCCCCCAGAGGGCGGCAGGCCAGTCACTGCCCCTGCCTCCTTGACCAAGCACCGTGGAAGCTGGCCCAGCCTGCCTTGCTCATCCATCCCTGGCCCTGGTTCTGATTGCTGGCAGAGCTCTGTCTGGATGAGGATTCACCTGGAGCCTCTGCTGTCTTCCAGAAACACTCCCCTTGAGCATCACAAATAGACTTTACCAACAGCATCTCCTCCCCATACCCTGGTTGGACAGAGAGAGCTCCCCCTTACGGGATGTCTCTCAGGTGCCTTTCAAAGGTGACTTCATTGACCCTCACTACAACCCAATGAGTAGATGTTATGATCCCCATTTCACAGAATGGAAAACAGAGGCTCAGAGAGGTTAAATAGCTTCTAAGGTCACATTGCCAATACGTGACAGAGCTGAAATTAGTACCCAGGTTTGTTTGATTGTAAAATTCTGAGAGCCTTTGGGATTCCCCAGACCCCTGGGAGAAACTTCACTTTTCAGTGTTTTCAGTGCTCCTCTGGAAAAGATAGCATGGTGACAGTTCCCCCGCCTCCCTTGACTCCAGGGTCTCCTGAAAGAAGGGAGAAGGAAGCCGCCCTGTGAGATTAACCTCCCCCTCCCCATTTCTTCCAGGAAATCCCAGGTGGCAATGCCACAGGGATTTCCTTCAAGATGGCCCAGGGTTCACAAGCATCTCTGCCCCTTTAGGATCCCTTACCTCTGCGGTGGTTCGCCTGAATTTGTTTTATCTCAAGACCAATGATTGTTGATCTTCCCCCAACTGCTCTTACTGCGTGGAGCGACCATTCTACAGAGAAGACTGACTTTGAGGAGAACCAAGGGGAAGTGTCCTCTTCAGTGTAGTTGGTGGGACAATCAGGAGTGCTGTGTTGGAGATGCTGTGTACATCCCAGCTGGGGGAGGGGAGTTATGGCCAAATGTCTGAAGGCTGAGGTTGCCTTGGGTGTTACCCATGAGCCACTCCCTTCTGAGCCCTCAGCGGGGTGTGTTTTAGGGCCCATCACCATTGGAACCATGAAGGAGCCCAGTTCTCAATGCTCACACAGCCACACTGGGTCCTGCACAGGAGCTGAGGCAGGTGGAGAGGGAAGGGAAGGGGCAGGTGTGCTGTAGGCTGTGTGGGTTAGGAGTGGACAGGAAAAACTGCATGAGGTGAGCAGAGATGACACAACAGACTGAAGGTGAGATAGTGGTGGCCTGCACGAGGAGGGAAGCAGAGGAAAGGAAACCAGGAAGCGGTGGGTGTAAGGGAACCACGGATGAGAAGGTGGGCAGTAAAGGAAGGGGAGGTGGAGTAGGCTGTCCTGCAAAGAGTAGGAGTTCGGGAGTCTAAGAGATACTGTGCCACTTCCTGGTTGTATGACCTTAAGACCTCAACTTCTCCAGGGTGTTTCATCTGTAAAATGGGGATAATCATCATTCCTAACTCAGAGGGTTATTATAATAATGAAATAAAATAATGCGTTTTAAGCACTAAATCAAAGTCTTGGCATAGCAAGTATTTTTACAACTTGTTAACACTCTTCTCCCTGCATCTAAGATTTTCTTGTTTTCCTCCCTTGGGTGTTCCTATGCCTCAGAAGGGGGTAACTCCAGGACACCAGTGAGGGCTCCGGGTTCCCCACATTCTGCCCCCATCATACTGGCCAGCCGGTAATCGGGGAATCCTGTACAAATGGCAGTGGCTACAGCCTTCCTTAAACTTCCTGTTAGTGTCAGCTTCTGTTCATTCCTCCTCTGCCTGCAACATCTCCTGAATCTATTCTTGCCTCTCTGTTCTCATGATGGAAACCCTTTGGATATACTGAATGTGGGGAAACAGTCCACCAGAGCTTAAACAGCGGAGATTCCACACTGGAGAAAACTCATTTCCATCTGCCTCCACAGGCCGCGGGCACACTTCTCCTAGACCAGCTTCCTCACCAGTCTTTCTTTCCCCTTAGACTCTCCCCACCTCATTTCCCTACAGCTTATCCCACCCAGTGTGTCAGGGTGGGCAAAACCTCACTCAAAAACCTCCAGAGACTGCCTACTGCCTGCTAAATTAACAGCCAGCACCTTACCCTGCACTCTTTCATCTTTCATCTTGAATGATAATTATTGTTGACTTGTTCTGTGGTCCCCACTAGACAGTAAACTACTTCACAGCAAGATTCAACTGTTCATTACAGCAGTAATTAACACAACATTGTAATTCAACTATACGTCAATAAAAAATACATTTTAAAAAAAGAAAAAAAATTCAACTTCATCATTCAACAAATATTTATTAAATACTTCTTTTGTACCCAGGTGCTGTTCTAGATGCTGGGGATACATCAGAGAACTGACCAAACAAAAATTCCTGGCCCCAGGGAGTGTACATCCTACTTGAGGGGTGAGGGGGGATAGACAATAAACTATAAAAGTTATAATAAATAAATAAGTAAACTATATAGTATGTTAGACGATACTTGCTATGAGTTTTAATTACTTTGGAATTCATTCACATATCTGCATATAAAAATACTCAAGTAATTTTTTAAAAATGTGTTCAGTTTGGATAGGGCAGGTGCTGAGATTTTGGACGATGATGACATTTGGTGCCCCCAGGACTGGAAGGGCGTGGGTCCTGAACCCTAAGGATGAGGCAAGAAGGAGCAGGTGCTTACCACCAGGCCTCCTCTAGAGCAGCAGGAGGTGAGGGCTCTAACCTCCCGCCAGATGGAGGAAAACCCGACTGCACCGCTATCACTGAGGAATCTGGGTCAGTTCTCGGTTTGGCCACCAGGGGTCATTTTACCCTTGTAAATCACCATCTGGAGCGATCACAGAAAGACACACAAAAGGCTTAGTCCAAAGTAAAATACACAGAGACACGCCAGGGAAAACTCGGACACTGTCACACACACGTACATGCACATGCACATACACAGAAACATATACAACACTGAGAAATATAGGGGCAGAAATGCATGCAGGACACGTGCCTGGCCCCAACTCCCTCACGAATCTCACTAACGTCAGGGTCTCAAGATGTCATAGTGCCAACTCTGCCATCCCTTCCAGCCTCAACTCCACTAAAGAGGGCAGGAAGCCGTAGGTGACCTGTAAACCAGACTTCCATTTCCTTACCTCCAGCTTGCTAAGAGCATTCAGCCTATTCCTGTCTTCCTGTCCATTGCACTCTTACTTCCCTGTAAACTTCTTCCCTTCTCCCTGCCCAGAGAAGCCCCCCACCTCCTCCTGAGTGTATGTGTGACTAATTCCACCCCCACTTCCCACTGCAGCTCCAGGAAGCCCCAGTAGTGTTCACTGGGTGTGCAGCTCCTACTCACCCCCCAGAAAACCCCAAGCCTTACAGACTACAATTAGCAGACAACCCTCTCCTTGCAGCAATAAAAAACAATGCATATAATGGCTTGGGAAGATGTTACACGACTCTAATACTTCAGTACAAATATGACTCTCCAAGTGTGATCTGGGGATGGATTCTTTGAGGAAATCCACGAGGCCAAAACTTTTCATAATAATACTACTAAGATGTCATTTTGTCCTTTTCACTCATTCTCTCACAAGTAGACAGTGGAGTTTTCCAGGGGCTTCATGAAGTGTGATGACATTGTTGCTCTCATAGCTATTGGAATGTGTGCTTGTGTATTTCTGTTTTAAAAAACGTATTGTTTTTTATTTCTAATATGGTTAAGTATCAAAAAAACAAACTACTGTATAAGCAAAAGCTCTTTGGAATTCTCCATTTTCAAGAGTGTAAAGGGGTCTGAGATCAAAAAGTTTGAGAACTGTTAGTACAGAGAATGTTCTCCTTAAGAGAGAACTGAGGATCTAGAATGGAGATCTTGAAAGGAGGTGAGGTGGAAGGAGAAGGCAGGACCTAGAAAGGGGAACAGGGACCAGGAACTTGGAGGAAAACCTCCTCTAACTCACAGTTTCGCCCTGCCCCCAATCACCTAAGTCAGATCGAAATTGTTAAAAGTCACTAGACAAGAAGGAAACCAATTCCGCAGGCATCTAATAGGCTTTTGTATTATGTTTCAGAGCTGGGCAGAAGGAGCCCAGGTGGAAAGGGGAATGGGTGGCGTTCATGGCCCCAAGACTGCTGTGGTTGGTCTAAATGCAGGACACCTGTCTTCTACGCCAGCTACCAGCTATGGGCCATGGGCCATGTTTCATGCCCAGCCAAGGGTATTTCAACCAGTCTCCCGCCTCTGCACCGGCAGGCTCACAGCAGCACTTCCTAGGGACTGGGGAAGGGGTCCTCCCGCGCTCACCGTCACCACCCAGTTAAAGACACTTCCAGCAGCGCTCCTCCTTCCCCGTGCCCCTGGCCCCCACACTTTGTTCTCTTCTGCATCTGTGAGCTGGAGCTGCTACTCAGAAGTCCAAGTGCCCAACCCACCGCCCTCCTGTGTACACCCCGCGTGTCTGCGAGTGTGAGAGGCGCGGGGGTGGGGTGAGGGAACCGCACTCCGGTACGAAGTGCGTTCAGAGGGACGAATCCTCGGGGCACCGGGTGAAGGAGGACCGGGGGTCGGAGAGCTGGAGTAGGCTCTGGCTGGCGGCGGCCGGCCTGGCGACGTGGGTGGTCTCAGTGGGCGGTTCGACGAGCGACCCCGGAACCTCGTTGGAGGCCGAGGTCCTGGCCCCCAGCGGAGCGCTCAGGCCGCGCAGGGTGTTGAGGAAACCCTCGGCGCTGAAGTAGTACACCAGCGGGTCGAGCACGCAGTTCGCGCCGGCCAGCAGCACCATGACCATCAGCACCCCACGCACCTGGCTGCGCGCAGCCCCGCTGGCCGGCACCACAGAGCCACGCAGCAGCCCGTACACGGCCAGCGTGGTGTTGTAGGGCACGAAGCACAGCAGGAAGATGACCAGGCTGGCCAGCAGGAGGCGCACCGTCTTCCGCCGCCGCTGGCTCAGCGTGGCGTCGGGCCGCCCCAGGGTCCAGAAGACGCGGCCCGACGAGTAGATCACGGCCACCAGGGGCAGCAGGAAGCCCAGGACCTCGGCCAGTAGCACGAGCGGCAGCAGCTTGCCCTTCCACAGCTCGTCGCTGAAGCTCTCGAAGCACAGGTTCACCAGGCGGCCGTCGCGGGTGCAGTGCGAGGGCCGGTGCACCAGCGCGATGGGCACGGCGAACATCAGGATGAGCGCCCACACGCCCAGGCAGAGCAGCCGCGCCACGCGGGGCCGCCGCAGGTGGCGCAGCCGCAGCGGGTGCACGATGGCGGCGTAGCGGTCCACGTTGATGAGGGTCAGGAAGATGCAGCTGCCGTACATGTTCATCTGGAATATGGCGCCCGCCAGCTGGCACAGGAGGTTCGGGAAGGGCCAGTAGTGCCGCGCGTAGTAGGAGAGGCGCAAGGGCAGCGAGAGGGTGAAGAGGAGGTCGCTGGCCGCCAGGTTGCACATGTACACGCTCACCACCGAGTGCAGGCGTAGTGCGCGCAGGAAGACCCAGAGGGCCAGGGCGTTGAGGGGGAGGCCTGCCGCCAGCACCAGGCTGTAGACCACCAAGTGCAGGTGGTGGATGCGCTGGTGGTCAAGGCACCGGGGAATAGAGTCGTTGGCCGAGGAGTTGGCCATCTTCTTGCCAAAAGGCGAGGAGGAGCTAGGCGGGGGGCATCATGGGGCGCCCCTGTGTCCTGGCGTCGCGTTCATCTCCAGTCTCCAGGGCGGGGGGCTTGGAGGCTGCACAGTGACAGTCCCAGAGCAAGGGGAGGCCAGGCATGGGCGCGTGGGCTGTGGCTGCAGGCCAGATGGCTGTGGGGGGTTAGATGCCTTTGGTCACAGCTTCATCGGAGTGGAGACCTGAAACAGGAGGGAAGGCAAAAGTCAAGGTCGTTCAAGGAAGAGCTGAAGACACACATGTTATCTAGCTAAACTGGCTGGCCTCTTGACCTTTTCTCAGCCTCAGATCTTTCCCCCACCTTCCTTCTGGCCGGAACAGCTTTCTGCAGCCTCCTCTTGGCACAGTGTTAAATGCCCATGGAGTCAGACTTGCCTAGGTTTAAATCTGGGCTTTTGTCCTCAGAAAAGTGACTTAACCTCTCTGCCCCTCATTTTCCTCACCTGGAAAAAAAAAAAAGAAAGAAAGAAAGGAGAGGGGTCCCTACTTCCCAGGTCGTTAGATTCAAGGAGATGATATATGTAAAGTGTTTTGGTTACTGTTATCTACTAATATCTCTCCTTTTCTTCCTTTCTTTCTTCTACAAATGTTTACTGGGATATTATTATTATTATTATTATTATTATTATTATTATTATTATTATTATTATTATTATTAGTTTTGTCCATGCAGGATGTGGGATCTTAGTTCCCTGACCAGGGATCAAACTTGTGCCCCCTACAGTAGAAGCCAGGAGTCTTACCACTGGACCACCAGGGAAGTCCCTACAATGCTTACTGAGACTTTAGAAGGTTCCAGGCATGTTCACAGCAGTGAACAAAGGCCTTGCCCCCACCTATGTTCCAGTCCATTGAAGGGAGACAGATAATAAAGTCCAGGTAAATAGGTATTATGTCCAGTGGTGAGAAGTACTGTGAAGCCCCTCCCCTGGCACCAGCCTGCTCCACTGCTCCCCGTTATCTAAAGAATAAAGTTCAGACTCCCAAGTACAAACTCCCACTGTCATTGCCACCTTTGCTCCTGTGTGGGTTGGGTTTGTGGTGAGAGCGCCCCAGTTCAGCTGGATTATTTGACCTCTCGAACTCTCAGTTTCTTCATCTGTAAAATGAGGACAGTAATATCATGGGGGTTCTGTAGGCTGATCACGAACACCAGCATGGTCCTGCCAGGCAGGGGAAGGCCCTGTGGGTTGAACTTTTCCAGGTGCTCCCCTGGAGAGTCTGACTTGGGGGCTTCCTAGTTGGGATTCTGTGATAAGGGGAGATGGTGGCTTGGTCCTAAGGGCTCCAAGGGAGCCCTAAGCCCAGAGAGGGTAGCAGTGAGGCAAGGAGCAACATGGTGCGTTGAGGCTGCTGGAGAGGGCAGACCACAGCCGCTGCTGTCCTCAGGCAAAAGCCAGCAGACAAAGGATGTTGTCAGACGTAGAGGAGTCAGAAGACAGGACTTAGTCTCAGAATCCCACTTTCCTTAATGCCATAAGGGCACAGAAGTCACTCCTGCATCACAACCCCCAGATGCCATCTATTTTGCATGTTGTAAAATATACATAACTTAACAATTACCATTTTAACCATCTTTAAGAGTACAATTCAGTGACATTAAGTACAATCGCAATGTTGTGTAACCATTGCCACTTTCATCATCTCAAACAACAACGCTATATCCATTACACAATAACTGCCCATTCCCCCAGCCCCTGTCAACCTCTATTTCCTTTCTGTTTCTATGAATTTGCCTATTCTAGACACCTTATCCGAGTGAATCATATAATATTTGTCCTTCTGTGTCTGGCTCATTTCACTTAGCTTAAAGTTAGCTCAAGGTCCATCCATGCTGTAGCTTGTTTCAGAATTCTTACAGTCTTTTAATGGCTGAATAATACATATATACACACACACACCACATTTTGTTCGCCCATTCATCTGTCGATGGTTACTTGGGTTTTTCCACCTTGTGGCTACTGTGAATAATGCTAATGAACATCGGTGTCCGCATGCCATCTTAGGGACAGAAGTTATCTGGAGACCCTAAGCGATTATCCCAAGATACTGAACATACTCCCTTAAAAGAACCACATAAATCCTTACACGGAACCAAGTTGTAAACCTGACTATAACAAGTTTTCCAGTGAGTTTTCCGTGCGTTTGTTTGTTCTCCCTCCAACCATGACTCCGGCAGTTGAAGACTTGTAAGAAGCATAGTACAACAGTTGAAGGGAGTAAAGAAACGTTTCCTCTGCAAGATACCAATTTCATCAACGAAAATAATGCTGGATGGGTCTTAAACATGCTGAAAAGCAAGTAACACCAGGCTCTCTTCCTGAAACGTGCCCACCTCCCAAGCTCCTTGGCTCCAGTCACGCCAAACTAGTGATACTTTTGCACATACCTTATGTCTTCGGGGCTCTGCCTGTGCACATGCTATTTCTTCAGCTCAGAACACCTTTCCTCCCATCCTCCAGCTGGCAAATTCAGTCATTTCTCAAGACCCCGTGATGCCTTTCCTGATTCCCTCCCTTCCCACCAGGCAGGTGTAGTCCCCTCACCGGTGCTTCCCCAGCACTTTACTCACAGGTCAGCTGTTCCCATCTGTGCTGTAATCAGCTGTTCTTGGCCTGCCCCTCCCGCTCACCTGGGAGCTCCTCGAGGGAGGGCCTGTGGACTGTGACTTATTCATCTTTGTAGCCCCAGCCCCTCCCTCCATAAATGTTGAGTCAAAAATAATAGCTGCCCTTTACTGATCACTTACCATCTCCCGGGGTGTTTTATATGCATAAGCTCTAATCCTTTCAACAGCCCTTTGAGGTAGGTGTTTCTCCTGATTTTTACTCAAGAGCTCAATCAGTGAGGAGTGAAGTCAGGACTCAAACCCAGGATGTCCTGGCTCCAGAGTCCAAGCTGCTTCCAATAAGAGTGGGTGGGTGGGTAGGTAAGAGGCTGGATGCTACAGAGCACCCAACTTTTATAGCTGCCTCTATGAAATCTGTGCCCATAGGTGAATTGTCTTAACTTCCTCCTTTGTCCAATTGAAACATGTAGTTTTAAATAACCCACTTCCTTCTTTCTGCCACTTCAAACACTGGTAACACAGACTCATCTCTCTCCCACATACACAGATATGCTCCTCCTGATGATTTCGCCTTACCTACCGAAACAGTGTGCTGCGTTGAACTCCTTAAATGGTGATGTGTATTTGTCCCATTTCCTCAACCAGATGGTAAGGTCCTGGCGGGGGTGGGGGGTGGGGAACCACACCTTCCACAGCTTTCTTCCCAAGCTCACTCACACTTCAGTCTCTCTACTTAGCAGGCCCGTGCTAACCAATATTCATTGGTTGCCTTTCAGGAAACCTGCCCCTCCCCCCATGTTCACCCAGCCTGTAATCCTGTTATAATATTTCTTGTATCATTCCAACCACTTCTTATCACACTCCTGACTATCTGTCAGCACATATAACCCAATGAAAGGCACATCCCTTTTGAAGGGCTGGTTTGGAAATAGCTTGCATTAAAACTTCCATAACAGTTTACAGCTACAATTACAGTAACATTTTATCATTCTTAAGCATTACTTGGAGACTCCATAGCTCCTTACAACTAGGAGGCACATCCTAGACACTGAATGAGTGAATGGATAATTATTTTCCAAGAATCCCAAGTCTTTCCAACAAAGTTGCAGTGATAAAGAGACCAGAATGTATTAGGTGAGCTGCTACTAAAAGGTAGCGAGTTTGGAATCCTTCAGGAGAGCAGATGGCGATGCGCTCGCCTTACGCCATCCTAAAGCGGAGAAGCCTTTGGGTTTGTTTGTCAAAAAGCCACCCCTTTCCCACCGACTCGCACCGAACGGCCCACACTGAGTGTTGAGAGCTGCCAGGCCCCCACCCTGGTTCCCACCCCATCCGCGTGCTTCCCTGGGGCTCCCCATCAGTGGAGCTGAATGGGCACTGTGCCAGGCCAGATGGCAAAGATGGGGAAAACTGCCAAAAAGGAGGCACACAGGAAATGGAAGGAGGGCCTAGATGTGGGGGAGGGGCGGCACAGCCCTCTCCTCAATCCTGCCTTGAGCAAGAGGTCAGGTTGGGGGGGGTGTGGGGTGAGATGTAAAGCAAAGAAACAGCAGCTGTCCCAGAAGAGCAGAGACACTGGGATTTCATTTCACCAGGGAGAAGGGGGACGTGGAGGCCCACACAGGCTCAGTAACCTCAGCAGCCCAGAGGTCATGTGAGCACACCCCTACACATACACACACACTCTCACACGTGCCCGTGCAAGGCCACACACAGGTACGGGTACACTGAGGGATGTGCACGCAAGATCCCTAGTAACATGCAAATCAATATGTATCCTGTAACACACGTGTGCATGCATGGAGGCACAGACAGCCGAGTCAGGGAGGAAAGCAGACACAGCCCCCGCCTTAGGGACAATATCCTTAGAGGGACAGACAGACAGGCAGCTTCAGGAGCACACATGCTTCCAGATGTGCACAAACAGATCAGCCCCAAGGCACTGAGAGGCAAAGAGAGGCCCTGGGGACCGCCCCTCCCACATCCCACCCCTCACACCTCGCACACACCAGAGGGTGCGGGGCCACTTTCTTCTGCGCCTTGTCTCTGTCCTTCAGCTTCCCATGTGCACACCCCGGGCCCAGGTTCCTTATGTCCTCGGGGCCTCTGGGACCTGTCCCATTGCCCTCTGAGCTGGGCTGGGCACCACTCTTTGCTGAGATAAGTCAGAGGGGCAGGGCTATTTTCTGCCCTGGCAGGAAGTGAGAATGGAGGACGAAAGTGTCCAGGAGGCCAGATCGTGCTCTTTTCCTTCCTCTCCTCCACATGGCCGGCCCGTGGTGTCCACCCTTCTGGTGCCTGACCAGGGAGGCCGAGGGGAGCTGAACAGAAAGGGATGGGTGATTTGGGACAGTGATGGGGGCAGGGAGCGGAGAGAGACACCCCTCTCTGTCCAGCTCCGACCCTCAACCCGCGTCACTGGCTGAGCCCGCTTCCTGTGCTGCTGCGCTATGGTAGCCAGGGGAGGATGCACCCTTTATCCACAGACACTCGTAATTGTGAAGACCTCTGAACGCCTGTATGTTCAGATTCCCCAGGCAGACCCAAACTATGCTGAGCTTCCAGCAGAAGCTTCATGAGGTCTAAAGGCTCTGTCCCAGGGCTGCCCTGGGGACACAGATGAGTCCTGCCCATCAGCTTGTCCTGGGTCTGGGCAGTCTGTGGGATGGAGATAGTACCAGGTCACCGGGCTGAGTGAATGGCCTCCTCCTGCCCCAGGGGCCATGTTCTTCCCTGCCACCAGGTGTCCTGTCTTCTCTCCACCCTCCTTCCTCTCTTGTCGAGCCCTGCTCTGCTTTCTCCAGCCCAGATTCCTGTTCCAGCTTCTCTGCACCCTTCCCCACCTGAGCCTCTCTTCCTACCAAGCATCATCTTTGGCTGCATCTTTTCCCTCTCTAGGTATTCTCATCTCATCCCTCCTGACATTTTTTCTAGGAAAAGGCAGAAAGCAAGGGTGACCTACAGCTCAATAATTAGTCTCCCGGTTGTATGGCTGTCACCTCCCCACCTGCATACATTTCTCCACCCTGCTGTCAAGAGCTGGAAAAACAGGAAACCAAGTCGCAATCAAGACTCAGATGGGATCAGCCCTCCCTCCGCAGCCCTGTGCTCTGGGTGGTCCTTGTTTTGGGAACTGTCTGGGTCCCGCAGCCTCAGAGAAACCTCCTGGAGCCTCTGGCTTTGTGGACCTCTCCCTGACCTCAGGCAGCACTGAGTGTGCTTCCTGCATAGCCCTCATGCCTCTGCTCTCCCCTCCCCCACGGGCCTGGGCATGTATGGCTTCTGTGTTTCCGGGGTACACGCCGGGAGCATCTGACAGAGCCACATTCGGGCTCTGGGGTCTCTGGGTGGCCAGCAGGTGAGGCTCATGGGTTAAGTAAGTTCCTGCTTCCCCCTCAACTCTTGCCTGCATCACTGTAGCTCCTCCTGAAGGGACCCGATGGGAGGGCCCCTCCGCATCAGAGAGGCCCCCGTAGACGCAGGGGACAGGTGGGCAGCTGCCCTGACAGAGGGATCAGAAGACCTTGCCCACCCTCCAATGTCATCCCCCCAAACCCCGTGCTCAGTATCTAAAATGTTATCCACTTCGTGACACCCATGGACTACATTCTACCAGAGCTGTAGGGACATTCGAGATGGCTGGGCTAATCCTCTTTCTTTTTTTTTTAAACTACTTGTACCAACCCTTTATTATATATATATATTTGGCCTCACTATGTGGCATGCGGGACCTTAGTCTCTTGACCAGGGATCAAACCTTCACCCCCTGCAGTGGAAGCATGGCGTCTTAACCACTGGACCGCCAGGGAAGTCCCTAACCTCTTATGAAGAAAATGCACCAGATGAAGGTAGTCTGTCTCTAAGGCACCACTTTGGTCAGCTGGGAGGGAAAAGTGTGAGAGCAGATCTGTGCCTTGAACCCACTCACTGGTGGAGTTTAATTAGATCAGTTCATTGTCACCAGCAGAGGCCCAGCCCCAGGGTGAGTAGTGTCTGGAGTTGTCTTATCTTGTCTGGGAAAGGGCTGGAAACTATCCCCAGAGGCCCTGACCTCCTCAGGAGCCCTGGAATCTGGGGGTCAGCATGACAGTGGGGGCCTAACTGGTGAAGGGGTGGACACAGCCTCCCAGACATACAGGGCCCAGTGTGGGGGCTTCAGACTCCAGGGCCCATCCTCTGTCTGAGGTCTGCCTGCCTGAGGCCGTCTCTTTGAGCTCCTTATTCAAAAAGGTTTCCCAGCCCGGAGTCCCCTCTCACCTCCATCCCCACCCACATCACCCATTTCTAAAGAAGAGGTGCTGTGCCTCATGCCCCTGTGAGGTTCAACCCCACCTGTGACGCCCCCATACCTGTGCTGGCCAGTGTGGCTCCGCCGCTGCTTGCTGCTCGGCTGGCTTCTGCCTGTTCTGGGCCGGGCTGGGCCGGTAGGACTGGCTCCGGGCAGATGGAACACACCCACCTCAGCAGATCTCGGCAGATCCCAGCTCCCTGCATGCACCCAAAGCCCCGGGTGCGGGGCAGGAAGAGAGAGAGGAGGAAGCAGCGCCCTCAGTGGCCTGCACAGATCGGCCAGAGGAGACACTGCAGCATATGATGGCTTTTAACGCAGCCCCAACTCTCCCAGACTCATGCCCCTACCCACCCATGGCTCACACACTCCCTGCCGTTTCCGGGAAGCCTAACTGGCACACCCACCCACAGATGCCAGATGACTAACACCTGGCCTCTTGCTCTTCTCAACAGTTCCCCCTGGCCGTCTCTGTCTCTTTTGGGTTCCGGCAGGTGGTTTTGCTCTTCTGTGCATGACTTATACCTCTCTGTGAGGGGAGGGGAGGTGGGGCGGGGGAGCAGGGCTCCGATGACAGTCCCTAGCCTCTATACCCTGGGCCAAGCCCCTTGTCATCCGGATCAATAGGGCGGGGCATGTTGTCTGTGCTCCATACATGGAAAAGAAGGTTTTTTTTTTTTATTAATTAATTTACTTATCGGCTGTGTTGGGTCTTTTTTGCTGTGCGTGGGCTTTCTTTTTTAGTTGTAGTGAGTGGGGGCTACTCTTCGTTGTGGTGCATGGGCTCCTCATTGTGGTGGCTTCTCTTGTCGCAGAGCACAGGCTCTAGGTGCATGGGCTTCAGTAGTTGCAGCACATGGGCTCAACAGTTGTGGCTCACAGGCTCTAAAGCACAGGCTCAGTAGCTGTGGTGCACAGGCTTAGTTGCTCCACGGCATGTGGGGCCTTCCTGGAGTGGGGATCAAACCTGTGTCCCCTGCACTGGCAGGTGGATTCTTAACCACTGCACCACCTAGGAAGCCCGGAAAAGAAGTTTTGAGCGGTAGGTGAGAGACTGTGGTCAAACAAGTATGGGAAACACTAAGCCGTACAGGTTTCTCTATTCCAGGGCTTCTCAGTGCCTTCAGCGTGCCAGTAAAAGGTTAACTGCATGTGGATAATCCAAGCTGGGTGAAGGGTGCATTATACTATTCTATATTTGTGCATGTTTGAGCTTTTCCATAATATCCTCTTTTTTAAAAATTTACTATTTATTTATTTATGGCTGTGTTGTGTCTTTGTCGCTGCGTGCGGGCTTTCTCCAGTTGTGGGGGTCTTCTCATTGCAGTGGCTTCTCTTGTTGCAGAGCATGGGCTCTAGGCACATGGGCTTCAGTAGTTGTGGCTCGTGGGCTCAGTAGTTGTGGTGCACGGGCTTAGTTGCTCCGCACCATGTGGCATCTTCCTGGACCAGGGATTGAACCTGTGCACTGGCAGGTGGATTCTTAAACACTGCGCCACCAGGGAACTCCAATGTTTTCTTTTTTCTTTCTTTATTTTTTAATATATTTATTTGTTTATTAATTAGCTGCTTTGGGTTTTCATTGCTGTACATGGGCTTTCTCTAGCTGCGGTGAGTGGGGGCTACTCTGTTGTGGTGCACAGTCTTCTCAATACAGTGGCTTTTCTTGTTGTGGAGCATGGGATCTAGGCACGTGGGCTTCAGTAGTTGTGGCACATGGGCTCAATAGTTGTGGCTTGCAGGCTCTAGAGTGCAGGCTCAGTAGTTGTGGCGCACGGGCTTAGTTGCTCCGTGGCATGTGGAATCTTCCCGGCCCAGAGCTCAAACCTGTGTCTGCTGCATTGGCAGGCAGATTCTTAACCACTGAGCCACACCAGGGAAGTCCCTCCAATGTTTTCTTTTAAATGCTGCACTGTTTCCCACATGTGTGTCCCCGAACACATTTTGGGAGATCCCAGGTTATTAAAGGCTGGTGCTGGAATTGCACCTCCATGCATGTTGCCAAGATGCGACTCCCAGGGACTTCCCTGGAGGTTCAGTGGTTAGGACTCTGCACTTCCATTGCACGGGGCGCGGGTTTGATGTCTGGTGGGGGAACTAGGATCGCGCATGCCACCGTGTGACCAAAAAATAAAAAAGATGCGGCTCCCCCCACATTTGGACTATCGCTGGACGTCAGAGCAAGGGTTTCCTGAGCTCCAGCTCCGTTGTTTCGTCCCTCCTATGAAGCGCAAGTTCTGCCCTACTGCCCTGGGGTTGGCCCCCCTGGACACAATCTCATTCAGATTATCCTCCAGAGGGACAATCCTACACTCATATCTGAGATCACGGGACCAGGGCTTCAGAAATGGAGACACACATGCCCTCATGGCCCACGTGGTCCCCAAGACACCCGCTGTGACCTTCTTCAATCCAACTCTGATTTCTCAGGGCTTCCCCTCCTGGCAGAGGGCTGAGTCCCTGAGCACCATTCCCATGGTTCTCCTGCCTGCAGACGGATCCATAAATCCCAGGGCTTGGAGGCTTGACGTCCCAGGGCAGGCGGCCAGGGCTGAGGAGGGGATCAAAACCAAAACAGGCCACACAGGTTGAAAATAAACATTTTATATAAAGTCATCCTTTAAGGTGGGTGGAGTTCCCATCGTGGACCTCTTGGAGACGGCTGCCCCAACCCAAGGGAAACGTGAGTCGGGGCCAAGTAAGAGACAACCTGGGGTCTGAAAGCAATGGAGGGTGTGGGGAGGAGGGGCTGGGGTGGGGAGAGGACAGAGTCCAGCTCATCCAGCTTGGCTGAGAGTCAAGGTGCTAAACTCCTGGCTCCATCGAAGCACGAGGTCCTCGCTCTTGGCCTGGCTCAGGATGGTGTACGTCTCATTCTGCAGACATCTCATACGGGACACCTGCATGGGTTCCGTGCCAGAGAGCCAGGAGCCGGAGGTGTCAGGAGTCCCAGAACCAGAGGTGGGCGGGCATGGGCACAGGGAGCAGAGGGAAGGAGGAAACTCAGATGGGTTTTTAAAGTGGTGAGGGACACCACATGGCCCGACCCCCTCCTTTCAGAAATGGGGAGCCCGAGGCTGAGAGGAAGTGACTTGACTCAGGCGACTTGGTGAGTAAGAGCAGGAGCACAACTGAGACCTCAACCTCTCAGTCCCAACCCAGCTGGGGGTTCTTCCCTCCCTGCATGTCCACAGGGCTTCCGATCTGCAGCACCCCTCCCTCCCTCCCTCCCAGAACCCTCGGCCTGGGAGAGCTGCTCACTCCAAGGCTGGAGGAATAGGCACGGAGCTCCAGGGAGGCCCTGCCCAGAGATGCACCCACTCTCCACACCCCTGACGCTTGGACACCACGGAGGGCCCAGAACAGCCTGGCCCCGGTGACCAATTGAGGGGCTGATGGGAGGGGGCAGCGTGAGGGGCTCACCTTCTGGTTCTGGTTTCTCATCATACACTGCTGGCTTTTGAAGGCACAGTAGTTCGGGTACTGCACATATTCCGTGTCACAAATCTAAGCCAGGAGTGGGGGATGGGAGGTGGGGAGACATCAGAAGCCTCAGACACCAGCCCTTCTGGGTGCGCCCACAGTGGCAGGACCAGGACAGGGAACCAGACCCTCTGCACCCGGGGTGTCCCCTATGCCCTTCCCGTCCCATGGTTCAGTCGCTGGGAAGAAGCCAGGAGCTGGAGCTGAGAAGGGGCTGCCCTGCTGTCAGCTTGCTGGGAAAGCAGCCGAGGAACGAGGACCAGGGAAGCGGCACGGAGGCTCCAGAACCCGAGAAGGGGCCCGAGTAGCGGTTCCATCTCAGGGAGCCTCCTAGGGACAACTTAGTGCAGAAGAAGGCAGAAGTGTCTCTCATGTGTGACCCTGGGTGACGGAGTCACTTCCCTCTGTGGACCTCGCCTGTCCATCTATAAATCCAGGGGTGTGGCCGAGATGGTCTGAAGACCCCTTCCAGATCTAGAGGCTCAGGGAGAAGAGCTGGGCAGAGGCCCTTCGGCTCAGCTAGAAGCCCTTTCTTAAGCTGCCTCTGCTTTCTCTGGTCTTGATTTTTCCTGCTAAACCACAGAAGGGAGGGGCCTGGCTCTCAGCGACATCAGGTAGTTCTACGGAGGAGGTAAGTGTGAGCGAAGGGAGCAAAGTCGATCCCATGGAAAGGGAAAGCACTGGAAGATTCGGCAAGAAGCCTCCAGGCCGAGGCAGGGAAGCAGTGGGTCAAGGTCAGCGGCACCTCAGGCGGCACCCAGCCACTCGTTGTGCAAGTGAGGTCCCGCACCCCACCCCCTGCAGGTGACCGGCAGAGCTGGGACCAGACCTGTCTTATGTCCCCAAGTCCTGTGCCTGCCCAGCCCTCTGGGTTCCTACTCCTTTGCTAAACACAACCCTGCTCTCCTGGGGGCTCGTGGATCTTCTGGAGAGAGGCAGGAGGCTCAGTGAGGCCAGGGGCCCAAGCCCCCCTCCACATCATAGGTTCCCCAGAGCAAGGGATCAGAAGGAATCGGGGTGAGCGGGGTGGGGCTCAGCTTTGGGGAAGGCGCTGACCTTGGTAGGGAAGTCCCCATCCTGGAAGCTGAGGAACTCAGTCTGGAGCCAGCTGGCGACGCGATTGTCTTCGCAGCCCTTGGTGGCCAGCCGGGCACACCAGAAGTCCATGCGCAGCCCGCCGTACAAATCCAGCCCGTAAAAGCGGCCCGATTTTAGGGTCCCTATCTGTGGCACCGAGCACGGGGAGAGATGGGCATCCTGGCTCCCCTCCTGCCCCGTCCTGCCTGGAGCCCGAGGCCCTCCTGCGGCAAGCCGCCCTGCTCGGTACCTGGGTGCCGATGGACATGCTCTGGGACGCGAGCAGGGGGCTGACAAAGGGCGTCTTGTGGGAGTTGTCACACTGCTGCCGCTGAAGGTTGGCCTCAGAGTGGCACTGCTCCAGCTTCAGGGAACAGAAGTCACAGAGGGTACACGTAGCTATGTGTCGCCGCCCAAGGCTGTCACAGACCTGAGGAGGAAGGTGGCTGAGGGACGGAGGCTGAGACTCCCACATCCCCGCCCTCCAGAGCCACCGGCAGAATGTTTCCACATGAAGGCTTCTCCCTGCCCCCCTCCCCAAGGGTCCTCAAGGACCTCCCCCCCCCCCGTCGGCTCTTTATTTATTCACCCTCTTCCTGAATGATTTATCTACTCACAGGTAATCTTCATCTCCCTGCAGGTGACACCCAAACCTTTATCATCACTTCTGATTTCTTTTCTGAGCTCCAAATCCCCATGGCCAAGTGCCTGACAGATGTCTAATTTAGTCTGTCTGAAAAAGACTCACAACCCTTTCTCTCCGCTAATGATAATGCTAATGTTTACAAAGAGTCGGCACAGCGCTGCGCACCATGGCGATAAATGCCATCATCTCCTTTGGTCTTCACAGGAACCCCTACTAGCATAGGTACTAAGAGGCTCCATGAGGCTGAGGCACTTGCTCAAACACACGTCCAGTGCATGGTGGAGCTGGTGTTTCCACCTCCAGAACCTGTTCTCTGCGCGAGCACCTAGGTTCAGAACCTCCAAGTTCTTGGACGACATTCTTGGATGTGGAGCCGCCCATCTCCCGGTGGGGCTCTCTGCCCCGAGCGAGTCTCCCCAGCCTTCCAAGGAGGATCTCACTCTACAGCATCTCCACTCCATCCCACCAGTACATCAGTCACAAAAGCTCTTACGTTGCCTTGTCTGCATCTCATAACAGCACACGGGGGAGGCATCATTATGTCCCTGACCCCAAATCATGACGGAATTCCCTTTTCCTATGAAACTGAATACAAATGCTTCAGACTGCCATCCGGGATTATTCACATCACGCCCCTTTTTCTCTCTTTGACTCTATCTCCAGGTAAAAAGGGCTCCTTACTCCTCCCTTAACCAAGCCCTAAATTCCAGTGAGCTGTCCACCACTCCCAAACTTCCTACTCTCAAAAACAAACAACAACAACAACAAACCTCTCTCCAACACCTGCCCCGCTCCTGCTGTAACGCTACTGATCTTGGCTCCCTGAGGGCGAGGGCAGGAGGACCAGTGTGATCATTCTTGCACCCACATGGAATTTCTTCTCTTTCTTGCCTCGGAGCCTTTGCACATACTAGTCTCTCTAGCAGGAACCTTCTACCAACCCCTTCTTTTGCCTGGTTTACTTCTTTTATCTCCAGGTTTCAGTTTACACATCAGTGCGTCTAAGAAGCATTCTCCCATCCAGCCCAGTGCCTCATTTGTGCTCTCCATCTGCTCTCTGCACTTTGTACTTATCCGTCATGCGTTGATCCCGCCACACCGTTCTCCGTTTCCTCGTCTGTCTCTCCCACTGGACTCCAGGAGGACAGGGGATCGGACCTGTTGTACTCATTGCTAAAATAGCTAGGACAGAGTTGCTAACATCTCAGATGCTTAGCCTGATCAATATTTGTTGAACAAACAGATGAATGGCTGGCATACCAGCTCTCAACAAACATTTGCTAACTTTTTGAAACTCCTGTTTCCTGGGAATAGGACTTGCTGGGTGCTGAGGACACATCGAGGCTGGAATCTCTCTACAGAGCCCTGGGATGGGTTCTATGATGCCTCTGGAAAGAAGAGCGGCGTCTAAGGTAAAGCCAAGTGCTGCAGGTGGTGAACTGGCTCAGGAGATGACTCAAGCCTAACAATGCGGAGCCGCAGAATGAATTCCAGACTGGGATGGATTCCAGACTCGGTCTTGAGCCTTTCTCCTTTAAGGGGAGCTGGAGATACCCTTCCAAAGAAGGGATTCTCACTTGGAGAGAATCTCTCCAAGGATGCCTCAGGCTTTCTGTAGCCCTGCCCATCCCCCACTCCCAAGGCCCAGAGGATGCCCAGTGAGCATGGAGCCATTAAACAGCATGGTGGGCATACCGACTTCCCGAAACCAAGGATCTCATTCTCCAAGTGCTGCCAGGCCTTGGCTGTAGGGGTTATGACACAGGTGTTCTCCACAATTGAGTAGCACAGTGCCAGCAAGGCCTCCACGTGGGGCAGCTGCAGGAGGCTGCAAGAAGACGGCACCAGCTGGGGAGGGGATGGGCCAGAGGGCTGGGGCAGAACGCCCATCCACTCTCTTTCCCTCCCCGTAGCATCTAGTCCTAGTCACACGCTCAGCATGCTGGATGGGGCCTTGGAGGTCTTGGGACCAACTGCCTCCTTTTACAAATGAGGAACTGAGATCCAGAAAGGGGAAGTAAAAGTTGCAGAGCTAATCAGGGCCAGAGACAACCCCAGAACCCAAGTCTGGTCGCTCTAGGTTCAGGGCGCACTCCACTATATCACGTAGAGATGGACGTCTAGGGCAGTGCTTAGGCCGATGACGGCCACAGAGCAGGCAAGGTGGGCGGCTGCTAGGTGCGCCTGAAGCCCAGGCAGACCTGAGTGGGTCCAGAGGCTGAGGCTGGCAAAGGGGGGGCTTCTCATTCCCGAAGACAGCAGGGTGGGTCGGGCCGGTGGGGCAGACACAACTTCCTGTACCTTCCGGGGCTTTGGGCTTTCCAGATGTTCTCCTCCTCATATGTATCACTCATTTCATCCATTTCCTGCGCGGACCGGATGAGCTCCTGGATATTCTCCATCCGCGTGGGGGTGGACTCCACTTCCCGCACCCGGGGAGTGAAGGAGAAAGGGTTGGAGGAGACAAATTCAGCCTGGAACTTGGGCGCTGGGTCCGCCTGCAGCGCAGACATGGCCTCCAGCGCCTGCGCCGTGCCCTGTCCTTCCTCCTGCTTCCCCTCCTCCTCCTGCTCTTCCTCCTGCTCCTCTTGCTCCTGCCCTTCCTCCTGCTTATGCTCCTGCCCTTGATCCTGGCCGCCCAGGGACAAGGAGGATTGTAGCAGCTCCTCCACATTGCTGTTAAGCCTTTCGGGCCAGGGCTGCAAGACCTGTCGCTCTGTGGCTGCAGCAGGGTTTGGGAGAGACCGAGAGAGAACAGGAAGGGACCATCAGGCTTCTGGCCTCCAGTGTCTTTATCCGCAGAGGGACACACATAAACACACACATAAACACACAAAGGCACAGGAAAGCAGCCCATATTCACACAGTCAGGCATAAAAAACACAGGGAAGAATACAAATATCAAAATAAAAAAAATATTACCATGGTGACTGTGGTGTACAGGTCCCCTTTCTATCTCCCTTACAAGTGGTCCTCTTCCCTAACCCACCTCAAATGCCACCTTTTGTCCCTCTCACTTAGGGAACACCAAGTATTCTGAATACCTAAAAACCAGTCCTTTCTGGATCGAAGATGTTAGCTGAGAAAAGTCCCAGAGGACTTCTTAATGCAGGAATGTTTTGGGGAGCTAGGAAAAATTGGTTCAGAGCAGAAATGTACGTAATGCCAGAAAAGATGGGAAAGCCCTGACTTGTATTCAAAAAAAGCAGGCTCTCCCTTATGTAAATAGCTGACTGCAGCCACCTCCACCGGATCTTCTCCCCATGTTCCTCCCACTGATGCCTTAAACCTTGGGCTCAGGGACTCGTGGGAGAAGAGGCTGGGAGTTTCCCAGGGGCTGGGAGGGTCTCACCTGTGATGTGGGAGGACATGGGGGAGGTCATCGTGGTGGTGAGCGGCACTTCAGAGGGAGTGTCCACCTCCTTGAGAGTGTTCGGTGAGAGGATTGAGACTGGCTGGGAGCACCGGACCCTCTACAAGGAGAGAAGCAAAGTGGGAACACCTTTCCCAATGGGTGGATTTCCACTTGGGCTTATCCTCAGTCCCTGTTCCTCAGGTTTCATCTCTCACAGTTCCTGGGCCAGAACGAGGGGACATGGCCCTCAGCGGAACCCTCTAGACCTGAGAAAGTGTCCCCTGCAAGATCAGACTCCCGTCTGGCCCACACTCCTGCCTTCAATCTTTTGCATTTGACTTGAATGACATCATTGACCTGTTGAAAGGGCTTATCTCTGCCTCTTCCCAACCCTCTTCCCTACTTTTCTTGTAGTAACAGGACTGTTCTGACAGTCTGAATGCCCAAGGTGAAATTATGCACATATAATCCGGGTAAATGACCACAAAGTAACAGGGAGGGAGGACCTAAGGATGGCCTGGAGCCACTGCCACCGCCTGTCCCTTGATCCTTGACACCAGATCCAACCTCTGCCCTGGCCTCACCTTGGCGTAGTAGACGTGGTTGGAGCAACGGTACTGAGTGAACTGGCAAAAGGACTCAAACCAGGAGGCATAAGGGAGGTCAGAGCAGACAGCGCCTGGGGAAGGGTGGGCATGGAGGTGAACACACCAGGGGGAACGCCCTCCCAGAGGGGGTGGTGGGCTCCTGGGGTCTGGGGAGCCGAGCACCTGGGCTCAGGGTGAGGTGCCAGCCATCCCTTGCCCTGGGTCCAGCGAGCACAGGGCTGGCCCTCGAGGCGGGCCCTCACCATCCGGCACTAGGCCGTGGTTTTCATACTGGTCCAGCTGGACGAGGGTGGGGTTCCGGCAGCCGTGGGTTGCGCGGAGCCGGCAGGTGGTCTCTGCCTTCCAGGTTGGGGTCAGCAGTGCGAAGAAGCGCTCATACTCGGTGGCAGAGAGGGGGCTGCCCGGAGTGGAGGTCGAAATGGCATCCTGGGCTGGGGTCGGTGCCAGAGGCAAGAGCAGCACTGCGGGGCGGGGAACAGACCACGGATGGACCCAGCTCCGACACGACACCCGCCGGGGCGAGCGGGGCCGTGCACACGGGGACCAGGGCTTCCGGGTGCCGAGCCCGCGGCCGGGGGGGCGGGGGTTCGGGGGAGGGGGCGGGGGGGAGGGGCCGGCATCGGAGTGAGGGCTCCGGGGCCGGAGGCGCGCTCACCCCTCAGGAGTGAGAGAAGGGAGCCGGCGGCGAGCTGCCTCATGGCCCCGGACGGTCGCTCGCGTTCCCCGGACCGAGCAGCCTCTAACGGGCCAAGCCAGGGCGGACGAGCGGGCGGGGGCCGCGGGCGCGGGTTCGAGGCCGCCGACGTCACAAAGGGCGGGGCGGCCGTGGGGGTCGGGGAAACTGACGCTAGGCCGAGCTCGGGCCGAGGGCTGGTGCGGGTCCCCGCGGGTGTCACATTCCAGCTGGGGAGGACAAGGACGGTAACTCGGTGCCTTGGATGGCGGAGCTCCCGTGTTGTTCTTTACGTGAATCACCTATTTCATCTCCAAGGTGATCCCATAAAGTGCATTCGGTTATTACCCCTGTTTTACGATCTGCCCAAGCGGGGGTGAAGCCTGCAAGTGAGGCGGGCAGAGACGGAATGTACAACACAAAGTTGGGGCCTGCCTGGCTAGGGACTGGAGAGGAAAGACGCCTCCAGGTAAGGAGCCAAAGGGAAGCAAGAAGGGGTTCAGCTGAGGAGGAGACCAGGCCTAGGGAGGGCTCCGTCTAAGGAAGCAGTTTTTAGGTGGAGGTCGGCAGGACCACTCGCTGGTGTAGGGCAAAATACAGGTTTTTCTGTTTTGTGTTTAAAATAAGCCAGGCTAATACTTAGTATAATAGTTCAGGTATAAAACACAAATACACATTTATTGTAAATTAAGTGAAAGATATTTTATGGAGAAAAGATGCACAATCTTAAAAGTTTCAGAAGCCCGGGTCTGAGGCACACACTCCCCAGCCAGCTCTGATCCTTCCCAAGTTGAGAAGTTGTGGATTCTGGGGCAGAGGTACCACTTCTGGTTCCACATCTTGTCCTACTTCTGGCATGTCATCCTCCCACCTTTCAGCTAACTCAGAAGATGCAAAATATGCTTAGCATATGTGCTAAAACAGTGTCTCTACAATAAACACAGCAGGCCAACATGTACAGCTTTTATTCACCGACCCAATTCCTTTACATGTGAGACATCTGCACTCCACCTTGCCCCTCCCACTCACAAGGCCAGGACAAATCCTCTTGGCACAGAGGAAGGGGTGCCCAGCCAGGGCCACAGCCCAGATGACCTGGGGGAGCCCCCACTGGAAAAAGCAGGAAGAGAGTGAAGAAGGTTTATCACACTGTGGCCCCCCATGAGGGGAGGGAATCAGGAGGCTGGGGGAGGGCCCCATGCTACTGCCCCAGTCCTTAAATACAAAGCAAGGGGAGTAAAGAGGAACATCCCTCAAAAATACAGCACCAACCTCAGCATGGAGGCAAAAGGACAGTGGGCAGGACCACTTCCCTCTGACGGGGGCGGGCTGAATGAGAGCACATACCGTTATTGGCTGCAGCACCACCCATACCAGGGTCTGGATGCAGCCTCAGCACCAGGAGTTGGGAGGGGAGGAGAGGGGATGACAACTCTGCGCCATCCACCTCTCCCTGACCCCCAGCCCCAGCCAGACATCCCTCTCCCCTCTAGCCCAGGTCAGGGGATGTGGAAGACACTGTTGGAATCCAAGGCCCTTGTCTATTTCTTCTTCCGTTCTTGGGAGCAGCGTGGGCAAAACCTATAAAGGAACATGAACGTGAAGGGGGAGAGAGTGAGCGAAAGGGAAGATGCCGTCTGTCACTCAGCTCCGGGCAGGGAAGTCCCTACCATAGCTCTCACTCACCATTTCCCCCGAGGCTTGGTGGTCAGCCCCACACAGGCAAAGTGGAACCACTCAATGGAACACTGGAAAAGGAAGAGGATGGAAGAAGTAGAAGTCACAGACCAGAGTGGGGCAGAGGAAAGAAAAGACAGCCCCCCGCCCCCTGCCCCCAATTCCTTAGGAGTTTTCCCTTACTCCATCCCTTGGGAGACTTCTTGAAGGTTCCAAGGCCAACCAACTCCAACTATCTTCCTCCCATCCCGAAGTCCCACTATTCAACCATTACCCCTCTCCTTCTTGTACCCAACTCCTTTCATGTCCCCCCGAACACCCCATCCCGAGGCAAAACAGTTCTCACATCAGGGTTGTCACAGCCAATCATCTCTCCATAGGAGACCTGGTGACAAAGGCAATAGGTGGGTTCGTTGGGATCCACAGGCATATCCAACACATCAGAGGGGTGGACACTGCCAAAGGTCACTGAGGGCATCCCATACTCAGGGCTTCTGCGTGCCAAGAGGAAGAGAAAGTGTCATCTGCAGGAAGGGAAGCTACAGCTTGAGATGCTCGGAGGTGGCAGAAGGAGATCCTTGTGGGGCTAGTGATTTGTGGCTTCTCCTCTGTATCCAGCAGATACCAAAATGACAAGAGAGTTGTTGGCACAGAAGACAGAAAGTGGCAAGAGGCAGTGCAGGTGGGGCGGGGCGGCGGGAAAGGGGAGTCTGTCACTTGGCAAAGTGCTCCCTGACACACTCACGTGCGCACAAGTTTTAACTTCTTCTGGGCGGCCTTGGGGGCTTCTTCGTCAGAGTTTTTCCCTTTGGAACGAGCACGGGCAGCTTTTTTCTCCTTTTGAGTCCGGCCTTCTAGGGAAAAGGGGGGGAAGCCAGAAGGCGGGGAGACAGAAAGATGGGTTAAGCCCCCTCCCCCTCCTCCAACCTGTGGCCCTCCCTTGGAGCTGAGGAGCCGCCTGCCTTCTGCCTGCCTTCTCCCTCGGAATCCTCAATCCTTGCTCCATCTCTCACAGCCCCGCCCCCCTCCTCACTCTTTTTGCCTTTGCTGGAAGAGCTGTCATAGTCACTTGACTCAATCTGTTTCTCCTTCAGATCAGCCTCAAAACGGGCCAGGTCTGTGTCCAGTCGCCGAATGTGTTTGTCCACCTGGGTGGGAAGGAAGGAAAAGGAAGAGCTACCAGGCTTGTTCCAGTACAAGAAAACAGACGAAGGCAAACTCCATGGATCTCCCAGACCCAACACAGACCCCAACACGGCTGAAGGAGGGGTCCAGGACCCCGAGGAACAGACGGGCGGTAGGTGGGGAGCCATGAACAGGGCCATACCATCTCATAGGTCTGCATGGCAAGCTGCACCTTGTCGTCACCAAATTCCTTGCACTTGCCATAGGCTTCTTGGATCTGTTTGAGAAGGGCCAATTTTTCCTCGGAGCTCAGGCTGCGGGCGCTACTCATATATTCAGTGGCCAACTTGTCAATTTCAGCCTTCAGGTCTACAAGAGAGACAGAGGCCTGGTCACAATGGCCCCTGAGTGGCTAGGTGAAACACACTTCTTCCTCTTGCTCCTTGGACCTTTTCCATTGACCCATCATAACCTCTGAACTAAAACGTACCAAATGTTCCTAGGTACCGTGCCATGTACTCAAGTAATGCAACACATTCGCAGTATCTGTTTTAAAGGCACCTTCAGATGCTGAAAACACTGCTATCATAGTTGGAACTGAATTTATTGAAACATAATGAATGAGGGGTTCTTTGCACCCTGCACTAACATGAAGCATGTTTTTGTCGACGTCTGAAGATGCTTCTTTACAGGGCTTGCTGCCTCTCGAACCACGAACTTCATCTCAAAAGCCATCCGGTTTCTCGTCTCAAAAACATCCCATGACAGCTCTGAGTGCTACAAACCAGGCTGGGTCATCTGCTGCTACTGGCTTCCAGGTTTGTACATCTGTGTCGCGTCACTTAAAGTTAAGCCCTGGCTCATTCACAGCACAACCCTCCACTCACTGCCGCCCCGCCGTGCTCGTCACGTGCAACTTGCTTATGTTTCCCGTCACTTTTTCTCCTTTTGTTCATTTTAGATATTGCTTCAAACATTTTACTGCTGGAAGGCTGGTGATGTCCCAAGACACCCAGACTGTAGGTGTCCACTGCCTAATATTTGGTAGCACTCAAAAAAATGTCAACGGAAACAAAAGTATGACTGCAACATGGTGCAGCAACACGTAACAGGGAGGACCTGTGCACACACTAGGTCTACGCCCCGCTTCACTAGAGGCCCTTGGAGGAAGCTGGAAAAGCCTGTGTGAAGTTCAATAATCTCCAATCGGTCTTTCTGTGCATGAACTCAAGAGCTGGAAGTGTATTACAGAGCAAAGGGCTGGTGCTCTGCATTCGGCAGGGAGTTCTCAGGGGCCTACGTCTAGGATTTTAGATGATGATCACCTTTTCATGAGTAAACTTACCCAGAGTAACTTAAACCACAGTTTTAGGTAGTATTCTAACACCAGCTCCGTACATCCTCAGGCACGGTTACCTAAGGATGCACCTATATATCCTTCAGCAGTTGTGGGCATAGCTCCAACAGACACCTTCGACCTTGAAGAGACAAACTTGATGACTGCAGTGTAGCCTCAGGCTCCAAGTGAATGCCTCAATGCAGCCAAACTTGCTCAATGTCCAAGGAAGGCCACAGATGGCACCTAGGGCTTCTGTAAGGCTGAAGAATATAGTGTAGAGATCCTGATGTTAATTGCTGCTTTTCCTTCTTTTTTTCTCTTTCTTTTTAAGATCTTCTCATGCAGCAAAGCCCCTGTCTACCAACATGAACTGCAGTCTAAAGTCACAATGAATTTCATGATAGCTGACATTAACAATCCGGGGGAGTAGAAACATTCTAGTCTTCCTATAAACGTATTGAACGTAGAGAACAGAATTGATTCTAGGGTTGACTTTGGTTGTTTTTTTATTCTTCTTGAGGGAGATATAAAGAGCACAGCATCTCTGAATTCCTGAGGCACTGTCACAATACCCCATGTGTTATGGAAAAGCTGATACAGAAATGCGGGTCATCATTACTCTCCTTTTAAGAATTGCAAGAGAGTGAAAGAGAGAGAAGCCGCAGCAATCCAGATCAGACCAGATGACATGGTGACAGCAAAAAGAAGAAGAAATGATCGTACACATTCACTACACACTGTACTCCTTACTCTGTACGTACCCTCTGTTCTTTGGTCCAGGTCCCTCATGAGCTGGAAGTTTCTCTGCAGTTCAAAGGGGAGGTTTTCGATACCTGGGGAGAACAGGAGAAACTGACACTCCCTGGACTTTCTTGGCAATACAGCTGCTTTTAAAGAACAGGTCCAAAACAGCACTCGGTTTTCCTTCCTTCAAACTGCCAGATGATCTGTGACAGCACTCATTGTTGCTCTCTCAGGAGAGGCCGTGTCCACCTCTCTCCACAACTAACCCCTTCATCTCTACACAGCTTGCCCACCTTTCCCCCCTTTAGTGACTTGACTCTACAAATCAGCCCTTCCTTTTCCTTCCCTTTCAGTCTCTGCCTCCAATCTCCTTGCCCTCGACTTACAAATACCCTCTTGACATCCTTCACCAGTCATCACACGCACACTTCCAATCTGCTCTCCATACGGTAGTCAGAATGTTCTTTAAAAGATGCAAATCTGACTTCCCTGGTGGTGCAGTGGTTAAGAATCCACCTGTCAATGCAGGGGACACAGTCCCTGGTCCAGGAAGACCCCACATGCTGCGGAACAACTAAGCTGGTGTGCCACAACTACTGAAGCCAGTGCGCCTAGAGCTTGTGTTCCACAAGAAGACACAGCAATGAGAAGCCTGCACCCTGCAATAAAGAGTAGCCCCCACTCACCTCAACTAGAGAAAGCCCACGCGCAGCAACGAAGACCCAACGCGGCCAAAAAAAACCAAAATGCAAATCTGATCAAATCACTCTCCTGTTTATAACCCTCCAGTAACTTCCCACTGCAATATTCCTATTCCTATTCTGCACTTTCTGGCCCTTGCTTCCCTCACACCAGCCCTAATTCATGTCAGTCCCTGTCTGTGCGCTCCCTGCTCTATCATACTGGCCTTCTATCAGTGCCTTGAACTTGCCAGTGCTCTTCCTGCCACTTGGCTTTTCACAGGCTACTCTCTCTGCCCAGAATGCCCTGGTCGGTCTTCATCGCACCTCCACCATACCTCTTGGCCTATTAAATTTCTGTTCATTCTTCAAAGTTTAGCTCAACACTGACTGCCCCAGACTCCAACAAGTGCCCTGGATTATACTGTCATGCTATTCTTTTTTTTTTTTTTTTTTAATATTTATTTCTTTATATGACTGTCCCCAGTCTTAGTTGCAGCACATGGAATCTTCGTTGTCACGTGTGGGATCTTTAGTGGCGGCATGCAGGATCTTTTATTTGCTGCATGTGGGATCTAGTTCCCTGACCAGGGATCAAATCTGGGCCCCCTGCGTTGGGAGCACGGAGTCTTAACCACTGCACCACCAGGGAAGTCCCTGTCGTGCTATTCTATATCTATCCTTTTGGGGTAGTCTATTCATGCTATTCTATGCCTTACCCAATGTAATCAAATAAGTATGTTATTAGTTATTTGGTATGTTTCCCCAGCTCTCCAGAAGGGTTAGACATGTCTGTCTTCTCTCCTATTTCTCTATTGTTTAGAACTATGATGTGCATACAGGATCCTTAATAAATACTTGAATAAATGCATGAATACTTAAGTCTCTCTCATAAAAGAAAAATCTCTTCCCATGACTCCACTTCCAACTTCTAAAATGCCTCCACTGTTTTAACATATAAACTCAGGTTCACCACACCAGTTTACTGAGATTAAGTCACCAATGACTTACGAAATCAAATGATCTGTTATTAGTCCTATCCCCCCCTCAAAAAAAAACAGGTTTGTAGCATTCGGCACCATCTTCTCACCTTTGAGTAACTTTCTTTCCCTTAAGATTCCAAATCTCATCACATGCTTTCTTAGTAATTTCATCACTTAAATTAATCCTCTAATTTTTTCACTTGCTTCCTCTGAATGATCTCCATCTCATTTACTCTTACAGACACTATTACCATTCCTATGCTTAAATGTAAGTTGAATTAAATATGTTACTGTTACTCCTGAATTTCCTATCTTGATGATATACTGTCTACCTCACTTCCCAAATAAGAAATCGAAAAGTCACCAGAGTCTTCCTTCTCTCTCGACCACTCAGTTGTCAGTCAATCCTGTCATGTTTTAACTCCTAAACACTTCTGTCACTTTCCGACATCAGGTCCTCATCTCTGACCAGGACTTTTATCACTAACTGATCTCCATATTACCAATGTTGTCATGCTCCAATTTATCATACATTTTCCTTTATAAGACAGTCACTCTACATAGAAAATCTATTGGTTCCTCATTATTTAAAGTGCAAGCTTCTTAGCTTGGCTTGAAAGACCTTGCACAGCCTAGCCCGTTACCTTCTCCAGTCTCATTTCCCAATCTTCCAACTCGGAGTCCTAGATATCAAACACTCTGGCCTCACCTTTCCCTGACCTTGCCACAAACACCTTTGTTGATGCTTTCTCCAACCTGCAATTCCCTTTCCCTCTCCACACTGGCAAACACTTAACCTTCAAGATTCTATACATCACATCCTCTGTAAAGCTTTACCTACACCTCCAGGTAATTAGCCCCCCTTTCTCCAGTGTTACCAACTGTCCTTTTAATGTATTTCTATTATTTCATTTGTCACACTTTTACAATTATTTGTCAACAGAACCTGTCATACTACACTATAAGAACTCGAGGGCAAGGGCTGCGTCTTATTCATTCTTGTATATCCCCAGTACCGCCCATGTCTGACCCATAGCAGGACTTCAATAAACGAATGAATGAATGAATGACTCCCAACTCTAAGGCAAATGTAAGGGCACAGGGTGACAGGCTCTGTGAAGGGGTGGGTTACACAAACGGCATAAACATAACATCAGATTTCCATTTGATGGGAATTGGATCTTTACTCCTAGAGAAGCCTTCCAGTTCATCATCTGACAGTGGTCACTCGTAACCCCCCATCCACACGAGAAGCCGTTTCTTCAAAAGAACTGGGCAGAGGAGCCGCCAGCAGATCTTTGGCGCTGCTCCAAATGGCAGTGAATAATATACTAAAACGATCGATTCGGAACGACTTTAATAAAAAGATATATCCTGAGGCCGAAGACCCTGAAAGACGTGGGCATTAAATACCTTCCCGGCTCCGCTCACCAGCCTTTCAAGAGCCGTCCCCCTAGCCCCGCCACGCAGCCCCTCCCCCGTTTACACCTCAGAGCGAGGCCTCGACCCCGCTGCCCCGCCCCCTATTTCTTCACACCCGCCTGAATTTTCTCTCACGCAACCCTTCAAGACTGTGACTTTCTGACCACCGTGACTTCAGGGCCGTAGAACTCCTCATCCCCGAATCCCCACCACCACCCCTCGATGACCCCTGACCCCCTCCTCCAGCCTGCTCTTACTGTCCAGATAATGTTCCAAATACATCCCCGCAGCCATCTTGAAGCAAAACAAAGCAACTTCCGCTCCGCCCCGGAAGTGACTGAACGCGACGGGCGCCGAGGCGGTCCTCCCCAGCTGGGAGCCCTTCCGCCCTCACGAGGGAACTTCCGCCCTCACGAGGTGAACTTCCGGCCTGAGTACAGGGCCCACCGAGTCGTCTCCGCCCGGCGCCGACACTCGTCCCTGGCGGGGCGGCTGGGCGCGGGGCTGGCGGCGGCCGAGGGCGCCATTTTGCGTCCTCGCTCAAACTTCCATTCCCTCCAGGATGGGGACTTTCGGGCTTGAGGGCGAGGAAACCTGTCTCTTTGGGCCTTTAGTCTACAAAGAGCCCTTCTCAGCAGCACTTGGGAACGTGAATCCGCCCCTCGACGGAATGTGAAGCTGGCGACCAGGGCAGGTGCCTTCTTCTCCCGAGTCGCTAGTTTCTTAGGGAAGTTGGGGAGGCGCGTGGCGGTGCGAAGTTTAAATCCTCCCCGTTTCTGTTCACTCGCGTGAACACAAACTCCCCACAATTATGTTTTAATGTGGAAACAATTCATTATTCGTAAACTCTAGTGATACATATTAATACAAAGAACTGCTCACACAGTAAAGCTGCGATTCTTCACACCGTTTGTCAGGGTTCTTGTCACGCGAGGACGTTCTCGCTTGTAAAGTGACAGTACTTCTGTGTTTATCTCCCTTTTTATTCGAGTTTATATATGATGTTAACTGGCGCCGTGATGTGGAAAGGATTGGGGCATGGAGCTGTCACACCTGGGCCAGTTGGAGGCCAGCTGTCAGCCTGGTCCGCGACAGCACAGCGACGACCACGCTCCTCATCAGGATGGAAAGCCACCAAGTGCATGGCAAGCCGCCACCACACTACAGGCGCAGAGCTTAACGCCCAGAGCTGGAGTGTTAGTAAGACGGAGCTTTGGAGATCACTGTCACCCCTAACTCGCACATTCTTGATAATAATTATCAATGTCACGTAGCAGGTTTTTTGCTTGGGGGTTGCTTTTTTCCCTCCCCCCCTCCCCACCCCCCGCGCCAGAGCGGCTTGTGGGATGTTCCCCAGACCAGGCATTGAACCTGGGTGACGGCAGTGAGAGCCCAAAATCCTAACCACTAGGCCACCAGGGGACACCCACATGGCAGGTTTTTAATGAAACATTTCAGCCACTTAATTTAGCTCAGATATGTAAAAAAGGGCAATGTGAAACCCCAGGTTTACTACTGAGCAAGTGGTAGGCACAGCAATAGAACCTAGAAGACATCCCTCTAATTGCAAGCAGCATGCCGCTGGATAATTTAATTTCTGTGCCTATTTCCTTCTCTATAAAATCTAACACTACCTACTCTACAGTGTTGTTGCCACGAGTGTGAGCGTGTCCTTCAAAAGAGTAGATTCTGGCTGTAATACCTGTGATGAAGGTAGGGCTGTCAATGTCCATTCAACAGTCAGTGAGAACAGGGGGAAAAGCAGTAAATGTTCAGGAAACTAACAAATACTGCACATTTAGTCATATGTGATACATCCATTAGTGTCACACCACAGACTGAGACTATCTTGGATGCCCACACAAGAGCCTGAGCCCTAAACTAAGAGGCGTTATTTCATTGCCTGTCCACATGCCACCAGCTGACGGGGACGGCTGCCCAGCAGTCCCACAGAGGACGGCCACATTGTCAGACGTGGGAGCTTTATCACAACTTTTTCAGTGCTTAAAGATTTTTAATTTTCAGAAAGGAATCTTGGAGGTGATCTAGCCCAACCCCTTCATTTAACAGCTGAAGAAGCATCACAGCCCACACTGGCTGATGGGAGAGCAAGGGCTGAAGTCCAGGTTTCCCAACCACACTCTACTCCTCAGCACTACAACTGTCCTGTGTCGTTCTTCAATCCCAGTTATGGTTTCCACCGCTGGAAACCTCTGGTTTTAGGTGCCACAGGATATGCCAGCGTAATTAGCACTGAGCCCACAGATGCTCTGGCAGGAGTGCAGGTCCTTCCAGGAGGCTGTGCTTCCATTTCTTGGATAGGGAGCTTCGAGGTGTCTTGTTAACACACGACTGAAATCCTGCTCTCACATACTTGGGCAACATGGTCCTCAAAATAGGACCTGTATGTAGGAACCCTCATAAACCAAGATTTCACTTCAGAAATTTCGAAGCTGTGCCTTTCTCTGGCTAGGGATACACACACAGCCCCATCACACAGCATTCGTCCTTACCATACGCACACTCTACTGTAAACCCTTAGCACTGGCCTTGAACATAGTCTCCCCAAGTAGCTGTTTCCCATGCTTATACTCACATCAGCAGCTCCACTGCCTCTGATCCTTTTACACGAATTTATTTCTATACAAGGTTCTAAAAACACCCCTTGGTTTTGTACATAAGTTTTTCTTTTTTTCTTCATTTTAAATTGCTTTATAACAATTGGTTTCCTGATTTTTTTTTCCATTTTCTCTTTTCTCTGAAATCCGCCATGATTAAAAAAAAAAAAAAGACAAAAGGAAATAAAAATGCCGTTGGCCAGAAAAGACAGGGTGGAGAAAAACAAGAGGGACAAAACCAACAAAACATCAAATATGAAAATTCTCAGAGATAATGCATTTATAAACACAGAAATGCTCACAACAAAGACGGCCGTGATGAGTGGGTATGTATATATTTATATATATATATATTTATATATAAATCCGTGTCCGGCAACTGACCGTGGCACCTAGGGAGCTAAGTCCAGTCCTTGCATTTGCCCTGAACTCTCCCTTCTCTGCAGCCCGCCTTGTTGTGGGGTTTCATAAAGAACCCACAGCTCCTTAGGCTGGGGATGGGGTGACTGAGCACAGGACCTCAGCTGGCAGAGAAGGGGAGAGGCTCCAAGGAAAACCACAACCCACACTTCTAAGCCACCATCGACCATCTTGGGGATCTCCGGCCCCTTGGGGACCACATCTCAGCCCTTGCCCCTTTACAAATAAAGGTGGTCTGACCCCCCCCACCCCCAGACCTCCTTCCAGCATTAGATTGGAGGTGAAGTGAGATCATGAGGGGAAGAAATCGGCTCCCAAGGACAGGGGCACGGGAGGAATCTCTGTTCCTTTGCAGGCAAGAATAGAACAGCAGGCTGGTTGCATTTAGGGCTTCCTCCTCTCTGACGTCTCGGAGGGCCAGCCTCTAGTCCTCTATCAGCCCGAGCTTGGAGGATTATGAGGGTGAGGAGAGAGTAAGTGCCCACACTGGAAAAGTCTCTATGAGGTCATAGCAAACCCCTCCCCTGAGCACCAACCCCCAATTTAAAAAGCTATGCTTAGGCGGGGAGGCTGCTGGATTACACTACCAGCTCAGTACTCCTCTGCCAATCAGGAGGGCTGATGTTCCTTTTGAAGAGGAGTTGAGAATAAGGATGGTATCCTGTGAAGGAAGGCCATGCCTGAGGCCCAAGAAGATGGAGCCATGGCCTGTCAAGGAAGAAGAGGACTTTTCCTACCAAGAGGAGTTGGAGAAAGAAGGGACCAAGAACTTCTTTCCCCTCTTCCCAGTGGACGGCAGCACAGGTCTCTACGAGCTGGCCAGGTGCTCCACCTGGATGGTGCTGGTGGTGACAGTGAGGCAGATGTCCTTGTGATGTTCCGCCGTCTTATAGGGGGTCAGGTCAAAGGAACACTGGGGTGGAGGGTTGGGGTTGCTGTCCCCGCCACCCCCACCCTGGGGGGCTGCCCCAGGGGACTGGAAGTGTGGTGGCTGTGGCTGCTGCTGCTGTGGCTGCTGCGAAGCCTGGGAGGCCTGGGCCTGGGCCTGGGCCTGGGCTTGGGCTTGAGCTTGGGCCTGAGCCTGAGCCTGGGCCTGGGCCACTGCTGCCGCCGCTGCCGCCGCCTGCACCTGCTGCTGGAGATCAGGAGGGTTGTGTTTGCGCATGTGTTTCATCAGGTACGTTTCCTGAGGGAGATGGAAAAGGAGTTGAGGGAAGAAAGAGAAGGAAAGAAGTTCCCTGTAACCAGCACCCCGGGCTGTTACTTTGCTTTAAGCAGAACAACACACAGAGAGGTATTCTGGAGCCACAAAGGTTCTCCCCACAAGCCACCTTCAGTGCTCACTACTGGGTGGAGAGGAGAGGGGGACCTTTAGGGTCACCATGGGTGTTCAACTGGCACAGGGAGAGCTGTCATTTTCTCGAAGATCTCTGAATGGAACAACTTGACCACCTTTTTCTGGAGTCTAATGGAAAACATCGAACTGAAATCTCTCGTTTTTCAGAATTTCAAGATGCTTTTTTTTGTGCTACGTCTAAGTAAAAAGAATCATTGCTGAGCAACTGCTATAGGCTTAAGGGACCAGGCACCCCCTAAATTCCTCAGCTCTGGGTCTTCTCAGTTTCTGTTCTCTTTACGGATTGTGCCAAGTGGGAGCAAGGGAGGGGGTGTATTCACTGCAGCAGCTCTTTATCAGAAAGGCGGGGTGACGTGGCTTATGGGTGAGGGGACGGGGGGCTCCAAGCGCTCACCGACGTGTACGCCCGGCTGCAGATGGTGCAGGTGTACACCTTGGCATGCTTCACTGTGTGCGTGGACAGGTGCACCTCCAATGAGGTTGCGTCTGTGTACGCCCGGTGACAGTTGTGGCACTTGAAGGGTTTATCTTTGTTGTGCTGCCGCCTGTGGGACTGAGAAAATTGGGAAAAATTGGGATGGGTGTGCCGGACTCTGCCCTCCTGCCTCCTTGATCTTAACGGAAAGCCCTGAGCTGGGTGCCAGGCCTCCCGGGTTCTCTTTCTGTCCGAAGGCGGCAGAAATGGCTTCAAATGAAACTTCAGGAGCTACCGGCTGAGGGAAACAGCATCCCATGGGTGGCACCTACCAGGATTCTGAAAGTTAGGATGGCAGCCACACCTGGTTCCACTAGCCCAGTGGTTCTCAAAGGGATCGCTAGGGAACACCAAGAGTTTTTCAGGGCGCTCACACTATTTTCAAAAGAGTGAAAACTATTTTCAAAACACTAATGAGAAGACACTGCTTGACTTTTCACTCTCATTCTTTCATGACTGTACAGAGGTTACATGATGTGTACGATCATAGAGACTGAATACAGCAGATATGAGAATCTCGTCGTCTTCAGGTAAGCCAGACATTAGAGGAACGTGCATAAATGTAAAGCAGTGCCATTCTCACTAAATTTTTTTTTTGGCGGGGTGGGGAGGATTTAGTTATTTATGTTAGTAATAATGTAATAATAATGTAATGTGCAATGGGATTTGTTATTTTTAAACAAATTACAAAATAGCTTTTCAAGTTTTTCAGTTTCCTAATGTCCATATCATTAGGTGTTACCCACATCAATGAAAGCTCTCTGGGTTCCCCAGTGACTGTGAAAAGTGGAAAGCGTCCTAGAAAAGCCTGAGAACCACTGTACTAGTCAAACGGCACCACAACGCCAAGTCTGAGACTCGGGTGGAGGGTGGAACACTCACCTGCAGGTTGGAGAGCTGTGTGAAGGCTTTCTCGCAGCCTGGGTGTGCACATTTGTACGGCCTGTCCCCGGTGTGGATTCTGCACAGGACGAGAGAAGAAGAAAGGGAAAGGACGTCAGCAAGGCCGCCCTGGGACCAGCGCCTTCACAGGCCTCCTCTGGGAGCGCAGGGTGGGTCTCCAGGAGGCACGGGCTCAGCTCCTCTGACTCGCTCAGGCCGGCGGGCCCGATTTCTGCGCGCTGGCCGCACCGCTCCGCTCAAGCTGGGCTCCTCTCTGCTGGGGGAGGGCCAGGGGCTTGGCAGCCGAGGGGCAGGCAGGCCACAGTCTTGTGGCCAAGGCAGCTCCTACAGTAACCATCCCTCACGAACGTTCAGAAACGTAAGATAAACACAATGGTGAGAAAAAGGAAACACGTAACACTTCTCTCTTGGCCCCCAACATACAGCCAGAAACTGTCCCCTCCACCTTAGCACCACTCCCAGAGAAAGTTCTGCAGTCAAAGAAAAGCACAGAGTTATTCCAGCTGTGAAGAGCAGCAGCGACATTCATGGAAGCTCCTTGGGGCTTTTCCCCGCTCAGCTCCTAACGGCAGGAAATGCCTAGTTTAGTACCAATCTGACCTCTTTCCAAACACTATGGGGCCCTCTGCTGACACAGGCCCAGGACTTGAGGGTCTGTGGACCCCTGCTCCTCAGCAGGGGCTTCAGAAGCATCTCTGTGGCCAGGTGCTTTTTGAGACCCCAGATATAAAGTCCTGAAAACCTTGCAGGACACGTCTCCTTGTGAGGAAAACCCAATTCTTCCTCTTCTCGAAGCAAGCTGTTGGACCACTTTAAGGGGGACTGCCACTTCCAGAAGCAGCGGGAGAGGAGACCTATGGCCAGCAAGAGTCTGGACTCCAGCTCAACTTGAGATCCCATCGAAAGAGACCATCAGCTCTTCTAGATGGAGGCTCACCTCCTCTGAGCCACTCTAGATTCACAGGACAAACCGCGCATCCTTACGGAGTAGAAGCGTTTTCGTTTGTTAGCCAGTTCCTGGTTCCTTGTGAACATTTAGGCTGTGTTTTGTCCCGTCCTGTACTCCTGGCATCCCTCGGAGCCTTGCCTGGTGCTGCAGGTGTCACCCGGCTGGTACCCAGCTGAAGTCTCATCACACCTCCCATTCATAATTAGTGCCCTAAAGGGCTTAAGGGCTGGCCCTGCTTGGGCATCGAGGAGAGAATCTTGCAGGATATGTGTGTGAGTGTCTCCAGGGAAGGAAACGAGGAAAGGAAATGTCGACTCTGCTCCCAGTGAGTTTCCACCTCCTGCAGATCAGGAAATGTCCCACAGTCACTGTGTCTCCTTGATGCTGCTTCTGCCCCAGAAAGGCTCTGTAAGCGTCCACTTGCGTCTCCAGTCTTGCTTGGTCTTCCTCCCAGATGCCAGTTGTGCTCTCCTCCGGCCAGCTCTCTCCTCCAGCCGGGTCTCTCCCCCGCCCCCCGCATGCGGGTTGTTGTGTATGTCCGGGGCGGGGGTGGGGAGGGCATGCCAGCGGGGCGGGGGCAGTAGCCCGCCACTCTCCCTTACCGTGTGTGCTGCTGGAGGTGGGAGAGCTGGCGGAAGGCCTTCTGGCAGTAGGAACAGTTGTAGGGCTTGGCCCCCGAGTGGATACGGAGGTGCTGGGCCAGGTAGGAGGTGTTGGCGAAGGTCTTGGAGCAGTGCGGGCACTTGTGGGGCTTGATGGTCTCCGTGTGCATCTTGGAGTGGATCCTGCCGGAGAGGAGAGGAGGGAAGGGGGGAGGAGGGAGCAGTTCGACACCACGGGCTCAGCTCTCCGCTGGGTGAAATGACGTTGCTTGACGGATGAGAGCACCCCTCCTCCCTCCCCCCCAAACCCGCTCCGGCCTGGAGAGGCTGGTGAAGAGGACACCCACATCTAGGTTGCTGCTGATCTTAGGTCGATGGCTAGCATGGCAGTGAGATGATGAAGAGCTGCGCCCCTGGCTCCTGTAACCTTAAAGATTTCAGTCTCGTCAGCCCTCTGCTCTGTGCCAAGGTTACACACTCACCACAGACACCCTGCTTCCAAACAGTAATTTGAACAAAGACCAACACCGCCTGTTCCCCATGGACCTGAGGTTGAATGCACACCTTGGCTCTGAACTGAAGCATACAGTAAAAGCAGGGCCTGCTCTGCAGAAGATTTCCAAACACAGACACAGAGAGAAACCACACAAATCGTTCCAGACTTTGGGACCGGAGAACACAGTTTTCCAGGCCCCGCCAAGCTGCAGGGATATGTAGTTTAGTTTTCACGGACAGCCGTGGGAGGAAATCGAGGCTCCGGTGGGAGGGAATCAAGGCTCCCAAAGGGCAAAGTCGAAAGGGACAAAAGAAAACATGTGGAGGAAAGAGGCAGTGAGGGCCACGTGGCCTCGGGGTAAGGGGTCCACGGCAGGGACTGAGGGGAAACCGAGAGCAGCCTTACCGGGTGTGCTGCTGGAGGTGAGAAAGCTGGCGGAAGGATTTCTCACAGAAGTTACAACTGTAGGGCTTGGCCCCCGAGTGGATGCGGATGTGCTGGGCCAGGTAGGAGCTGTTGGCGAAGGTCTTGGAGCAGTGCGGGCACTTGTGGGGCTTGGTCTCCGTGTGTGACTTGGAGTGGATCTGCATCTCCGACTTCGAGTAGAACGTCAGGGAGCACATCCGGCACCTGGGCCAAGGGAGGGCGGCGCTTAGGACCCGGCCCACCAAGAGGGTGTTGCTGAACCCGCCCCTCCACTTCCAAAGACGCCCACCTATCTGATCTCTCTCCTATTCCAGTGACAGGGCGAGGTCTGGAGAGGAGGAGCTCTGTTTTATCTATCTTTACAGCCTGAGCTTCTAATACAGCCCAGCACAACACAAGTATTTAATGAGTGTCTGCTGAATGTTTGGACTCCCTAAGTGTGTACATAAACAAGAAGCCAACCAAGTGAGACAGGAACTCTTATTACCGGCTGATTGTGGGTTTCACCGGACAGAAATCTCACCTAACTTCTGTGTTCCTTCTACCTGTAACTTGATTTCAGACTTTTAAAGAACCCCTTTCCTCAGTTTCCCCTGGAGGAAGTACATCCCTCGGGTAATCCTCAAGCCCCCGAGATAACAACGAGGACAAAATGACTAGATTCCCCAGAATTCTCTCCTGTCTCCTCAGATAACTGTCTTCTCTTGGATTTTCTCCTTTTTTCCAGTGATTTCCAGAGGGATGGGATGGGATGGAGAATTATCAGGATTATTTGGAGGGGGCTTTCCCAAACTGTATGTCTGGCCTCCACCCTGTATCTAATGTTCTACCCCCCCCACCCCCCCAGCCCCTTGGCAGTCAAGTGAGAATTGCTTTAGCAATTAGCCAAGGTAACTGTGGGAGTGGGTTGTACCCCTCAAATATTTAGAAGAAGACTGGCACAACACAGCTTCCCTGCTAAACATTCCCTCTTTCCTAGCACACGGAGCCAATACCAGCACTTCATGTTGACATCAGTAGCACCTGAGTGTGCTTTCACTCATCTGAGCTGGTACTCCTTCTTCCTACTCTGATACTGCCCAAAAATATCAAATAAGGAGGCCTGTGGGCAAGATAAGTCACAACTATTCAGACATCACTGGGCGAGAGCTATCTATATGTGAGCTGGAACCCTACCACTCAAACAACTCACCAGCACACAGTGTGGGCTGGTAGCAAGGGCCGCAGCCCGCATGCCAGGCAATGGGGGCAAGTCCCTCTTCTCTGGGTCCTCCCCAACTTCTCTAAGAGGGGCTTGGGAGGGTGAAAGGTGATTTCTGCTTTTTTTCTGATCCAGAAGAATTTTCAGAGGCTAACTGAGATGCAGACTGAAAAGAACTCTGAGCTCCTCAGAGAAGAAGAGACCACTGTTACTTGGGGGTATGGTTCCATTAAAATTCCAATCATTGAGGCCAATTTTCAGTTCTCCAGTCATTTAATAATTCTGAAAGAAATCTGATAACCAGTTTACCAACCCCTGGCTGCTGCCTGGGATGCCCAACCATTGTGTGTGGGGGGTGGAGTGGGGCGGGCGGGGGGTTCTGTTTATAGTTAGCAGGGTTGGAAGGACACAGCCAATGGAAGTCTGGACACCTGGGCTCTACTCAGGGTTCAGTTACAGGCTTGCTCATCGATCTAGACCTCGATTTTCCGGTCTGTAAAATGGAGAGATAAATATCTGCCCCCAAAAGGGCCAGCAAACACCCAGCACAGGCAACAGTAAGCCAAGTGCTCTCCAACAATAAAACTGCATTAATGTTAGCAGCACCAGTGCTGGAGGAGCTCTCGCTACTAGTATGTTTCACTAAGACTGAGGTTAGAAACAAGACACGTTGTCACTCGGAGGGAACCTGAACTAAAGTTACAAAATTACTTCCCTCTGTGCTAAGATTTCTCAGACAGGTGAAACAAAAGCACACATTCATTTCAGCGCAAACAAAACCTCATTAGTTTGCCTGTGAATGTTGAACACATAACTGCACCCTGAATCTGAAATTAATTATAAAAGAGAAAATAACCCTCTTCATCAAAGTTTTCAACTAGGGAAGAATCTGCAAAACTTAAATTCATCAATAATGGACTGGCAACAAAATAAGCAGTCTCCAGAGGTGTGAGTGTCATAGGGGTGATAATTATAACATAATAGCGGTCTGTTGCCATCTGTTGTTGTACCTGATACTGCAGGGCTCCAATTAGGCCCTTTAAACACATTGTTTCCGCTCCTTACAACAACCTGACAAGTACTGTCCCTCTTTTACAGAAAAGAATACAAAAGCTTAGAAAGGTAAAGCTTATTTGCCAAAGGGCGAACAGTGATTCCTTCTCACCTAACCTAAGACCCCTCACACTAGAAGTATCCAGGGAGAAGCTGGACCATCCCATCATCTGCCAGAAATGTTTAAACACTAAAACTACAGAGAGGCTTAGGTGACCGTTACAGTATTTCCGCCTCTGAAATCCTATGAAGCCAAGTAAGTACAAGTGTAATGCAAGGTGCTGGGTGGTGGGAAAGAAACCTGATTCGGAGAGCTGTGGCAGTGGCAGTGGCCGGGGGCAGAAAGGCCAGTGTCCGTGTCACCAGGCACACAGCTCCAGGGGGCACCATTCATACCTGACACCACAAGGGTGCCCCCTTGGAGGCACACAAGGCAATGGCCTTGGTTACAATAACCACTTTGAATTATCAACCCTTTCTTCCCTAAGATATTCAAAAATACTTTCAGATACTCTGAGTTTCCCTCAAAACATTTCCACAAGATAGATGAGGGCCATGATTGATCTTCCCATCTTATAGATGGGAACAAAGAACTAGAAATAAGTTGACTTTCCCAGAGAAAAAGGACCCAACTCCCCAATACCCAGTCAAATGCCATGGACCACTGGAAGGGATGCGGCTGACCCACACATGCATCGAAATAGGGATTCTTCATGATTAAAGAGATTCCTTTGGAACCTCAGAGTTCTGAGTTTCTGAAGAAATTCTGTTTACCTATAACATAACTTGTCCCCCTTAAATTCAGAGTTCTCTTTAGTCACCTGGAGGTGGGGCCTTGTCAAGAATTCCAAACACACTGAGGGTGTGAAAGATTCTATCAGGGCTGCCCTCCAATTGTATATTCACATTTCTTTCCACATGCACCATGTGCGAAGTCCAGAAACAGCTTTAATGTGGGTCCAAAAAGCAAACAGAGAAACCCTGGCAGAATCAGAGCAGCCTGATCCATGTGAAGGGCCCCATGGAGTGTCAGGGAGCCCTCCCACCACCCTACAACAACAGATTTTGTTCAGGTGTAGCTCCATGTCACAATGAGCTCACTTTAAGCAAACACACAAAAAAATCCAGATTTCGACAAAATAAATTTAAAAGGGATTTTCATTTTATGAAATGATATATGAAACAATACCTTTAAATGAATCAAACTGTCAAGTACCTTTATAATATGATATGATGTAAACATTTTTCAGGAACACTTTTACTGTGTAAAGTGGGGTACACCTGTAATAATAAAGCTGCAGTGAACTTTCAGATTACGAGCTGGAATTCTATAGTGCTCCATACTTTCTGCATAGCAACACTCCCCTCGTTTCGACTTACAAAGATGGATATAAACGCTCTGAACTCTCCTCAGTAGGAGTGTACAACAAATAAAAATAAATGCTAAATGGTGACTATTTTTTAACTCTTTCGAAGTTCCCAACATTTCAAATCTTATCTGATATATACTCCCAACAACTGGGAGGCATAAACAGAATTCTCCCCATTTTACAGATGAGGAAACTGAGGCCCAGAGAGGGGGAAAAGGACTTGCCCAGGGTCACACAGCAAGTTCGTGGTGGAGCCGGGAACTGAATCCATGAGCCCAAGGCTCTGTCCATTTCCTGTGCCGCAGTTCCCTTCGCTCCTAAAATGGGAACAACATTGCCCATCTCGGTACACTAAGGACAGACCCAGTCTCCCAGCCATGCACATCTGCCCCTGTCTGCGTCAAAGCTGTGACAGAGGTTATTCCACTCTGTACACTGGGACCAAACTCCCCAAACCCACTAGGGCCCTTGATGGTTCTCAAGGGGATTAAAAGATTTCTAACTTTCAAAGGGCAGGGAGTTTAGATATGTAATTATTTTTCTATAGTACCACATGCAAATATGCTATAATGCTTTTTGGCAATGGACAACTTAAAGGAAGTAGAGGATCAAAAGAACTTCCATGAATGAGAAAGTGAGCAAACAGCCATTTCACAAGCATATACTACACAGGGGAGAAGGCGAGGTATCCTATTCGTTGCACCTTTTTATATGGACCCCTCCCATCATCCCAACCATGCAGGGTCAGGCAGGCTCAATGCTCAAATACGGCCCAAGAACCAGTGGATGGCAGACAGGTTAAGGTTAGGGGCTTACCAGAAAAGTTTTTTGGAAAAATAGGAGTGGAAAATGTAGAAAGCAAAAAGGAGCTGGAGACAAGAGTCTCAAACCCAGTCTAAAGCCTCATTACAAGAAAGAAATTCCATTATGTCACCCCAAAATAAGGCAATGCTGATGACCCCAAAAAAGGAAGGGGTGAAATGGGTCTGCATCCTGGAGAAGAGGCCCCAGAGAAGGGCTAGAAGCTTCACCTTCCTACCCCTCAACAGAACACCTGACATGCACGTGGACCTGAGGTGGAAGCTGCCAGAGTGCAGAGCCCGGTGGGGGCAGGGAAGCTGAGAGCCGCCCCCACCCTGCCCCTGGCTCTGACTCTGACCTGTAGGTCTTGCCGTCTTTCTGATGGTCATCGTCATCCTCAGGGGAGAGGACGTAAGGGTCGTTCATCTCGGGCAGCCCCGACTCCAGCATCCGCTTCTTCTTTCGGCCCCGGGGGGGTTTAGCGGCCACAGTGCCACCTCCACCGCCACCACCGCCTCCTTCTTCTGTTAGGGTCGATGCTACCTTCTTAGAGAGGTCAGGGACCACCTGCAGGGCTTGTGAGCCAGGGGGAAGAGCTGAGACAATCATGGGAGCCGAAATGGGGAAGGTCTGAGCTGACGAGGCCGTGGTCACGAGGGAGCCTGAGGGGGACGTGATAACCAAGCCGGGACCTAGGATTGCGAGAAAAAGAAGATGGTGTCATGTTGCTCAGTCCTGATCCTAGTCCTCCTTCATTCTCCCCAGATCATTGTCTATTTAACCCCTCGCCACCGCCCCCCTGCCCAGAGTATACGGAAACCCCAAACCCTGTGGAAAAACAATGGTCTCCTAACCCCTGTCCCCACCCCGCCCCCAGTGACAGTGAGATTTACCCCTTGATTGACTCCCTTCTCTTCTCCACCTCTGAGAACAGGAGACTCCTTGATTCAGAGAAGGAAAGAATGTCACCTCCTCAAAGGCAGGGACCGCATCTTCTACTTCTTTGTATCCCCCACAATGCCTAGCGCATTGCTAGGCACACGGTAGGCACTTAATAAAAATTTGATTGAGTAATCAAACACATATCCCACTCCCCATGTCCTTGACGCCCTCCAGCCTGGGGTACTGATCGTGGAAGATCAACACCTCAGATTGGAGAAGGGCAGAGGTGCTCACCAGCAGTCATCAGTCCTGTCGACGGCACGGGGACCACCGTGATGTTCTGGGTAACAGACGCCTGGCTGTGTGGGGTCAGCTGGTCTGACTTGGACTCTGTGTCCATGCTGATGCCCGAGGGCAGGGACACCGAGGCAGGCACTGTCAGCAAGGTGGGGTAGTGGGGTGGAGCCAGCCCACAGCCCTTCTCTGGCAACAGCTGATCCTTCATCTTGTTGATGAACATCGTGTTCTCAATCTGAAAGGAAAGGAAAGGGAGAATGGCCTCTGAGGGAGAGTCCAAGGCCGTCTGCTCCCTCGGACTATCCGTCCTCTGTGGGGACCAAAAGGCGGCTGGTTAATATCTGCGCTTCCAGAGAGGAGCTGAACAGGAACACGACATAATTCTCAATGATGAGGGGCCTGGCAAGACAGCACGGGATTTATCTTGCTTCAGTGTCCACAGTAATAGAACTTGCTACTCAGAACTGAAAAAAGTACACAGCTCTTTGCGGAGCAGGAGCAAAAAACTAAACACCACCTACCTGTCCTGAGACCGTGGGGATGGAAGGCCAGAAGTACGGGTTAGAATTGAAGTGAGATTCTTCCATTCTACCTGAAGAAGGAAAGAGAGACCACATCACACTCAGGAATAATCTGAAGCATCTAAGCAATGGGGAAGGAGCTCCTGGTCTCTTCCCTCAGGGCTGGGAATGAGTAATCAAGACCTTAGATCTAGTATATTAGCCCCTTTGGTCAGAGCCACTCGCCACTATATCCCCATCTGACAGAGGCTATCTCAGTTCAGATGCTGGTGAAAGAACTCACACACATCTTATTTACCCACACAATGTTTCCTGTACCCCAAAGAAACAGAATTGGTATTTCTTTCTTTTGCTGACAAAAAGAGAAACTGAAGTCATGAGCCCAACATCCACACAAAGCAGATCACCAACTGGCTTGAAAACAGCCAGGGTACCTATCATTGCTCCTCTCCCTTCATCCCTCAAATCCATCTTCCTTGAAATAAAAAATTTCAAGGGTTTCAGCTGACATGTCTATAGGTCTACGTAGCTTGAAAAGGTTCTAGGCCAGAAGACAAAATACCCAAGAGAATTAAAGGATGAAATTGGCAAGAATCAGAATCGAGGTCTTTTGGGGGTACCCGATAATATCTGGGGACCATGCCCCACGGATTCCACCAAGGTCTGAGAACCTCTATGATGCTGTACTGGGTATCACACACACTGGACTGAGCAATGAGAACCTAAGAGTTACCAGTTTTAAAAGGGGTTCTAGGGAATTCCATGGCAATCCAGTGGTTAGGACTCCATGCTTTCACTGCCAAGGGCATGGTTTCAATCCCTGGTTGGGGAACTAAGATCCCGCAAGCCATGTGGCATGGCCAAAGGGGGGGGAGAAAGAGGGGGTGTTTCTAGCACCAGTACCCCCATAGGGTGATATTTATTTTATTTATTTATGTTATTTTACTTATTTGGTTACTCTGGGTCTTAGCTGCAGCAGGTGTGCTCCTTAGTTGTGGCATGCGAACTGGCAGTTGCAGCATGCATATGGTATCTAGTTCCCTGACCAGGGATCGAACACAGGGAGCATGTAGTCTTAACCACTGCGCCACCAGGGAAGTCCCTGCACCTAAAGGGATTTAGAGCAGGGACAATGGTTGGCCAGAACACACATACATTACCAGACTCCTCTGTAGCTCTCAAACACTGTCTGTAAGAATTCAAATTCTCTGTATGCGAATGACAAGTAAGCTTAAAACCTTGGGAGGGAGGAATAAGAAGCACGAAAAGGAATTCTTCAGAATCACTGAAAGTCACAGATGGGTCAGGAACACAGGCATCCCACCACTCATTTTCACACTCTGATCACTTCTCCTAGCAAGGCTTAACCGCAGGCTGTTGGTCCAGAGTGGCATCCCCAAAGCCTGGACCAGGAGGGCTCCAGGCCGGCAGAAGGCAGGTGAAGCAGGAGGAGGAGACCGGTGGGAAGGCCAAGGAGGAAGAGTGGGAATAAACATTAGCACCACGCAGCTGTTCTGGGCCAAGAGCAATAAAGCTCCAGGAGAGGCAGAAGCACTCACAGGAGGCTGTGACTTAGAGCCATGGTGCCACTGAGGACATGCTGGAGGTGGACACCAGAGATGCTAAGAGATGGGCTTAGACTGGGCACAGAAACCAGGTCTCAAGCAGTGACTAAGGAAACCAGGAAAGTTCTTCAACAAAGGAAGTGAAGCAAAAGGATCTCACTCTAAACATAACCGTGTTCCTGATCCTTCTCCAGAAGTCTCATCACATTGTTTGCTCTATTGAACACAAAACTGTCAGTTTTCATAAAACCTATGAAGGGAAACAGAACTGAATTTCAGCCTATTTTTTCCCCCAAAAAGTAGCAAAGAAGAGGAGAGGAATGCACCAAATCTGTGGCTACCACAGCTTCACACAAATGTGGCTCAACTTTAAATGCCCTAAGGTCAAGCACAGGCAAATCCTGTTCCCTGCTTTATAAACACAGTAAAACCAGACACTCTCCACACAGGTGCTACCCACTTCTCTGTCAGCTTTTTTTTTTTTTTTTTTGGGCACATGGGCTTAGTTGCTCCGTGGCATGTGGGATCTTCCTGGAGCTGGGATCGAACCCGTGACCTCTGCATTGGCAGGCGGATTCTCAACCACTGCGCCACCTAGGAAGCCCCTCTGTCAGCTTTATAAAGGCTTCATAAAGGGCCTTGGGCCTCAGGCCCTCTGTAGGCAATGGACATCAAGAAACAAGGAGATTACAGTGTGAGGGGACCCAATCTTGTCCAGCTTTTGGGGAAGCAGGGGCTACATCTTGAACTCCCTCCCAGTCTCTTAACACAGGGCTCATCACCCAGGAAGCAATTCCATACTTAGCGACCCGAATGACAGCAGACTATACATATGGATCTTGAAAGCCATGCCAGGGGCTCCAACTTAAACCCACAGGCCCCATCCGTCTACCTTCTAGCTCAGAGGAATGAAATAGACAAGCCTGGTGACTATGGTGGAATTAGAATTAGGCTGGAGAGTAAAGGAAAGGAGGGTCTAACCATAATCTCCCCCTAAAGAGTCAGGGAAGTAAACACGTGACAGATGTGAAAATTTAGGAGGAAGGAACTGAGAGCCTGAAAATAAGGTTGTTGTCAGATAGGATTCTGGTGAGCAAGGCCCCTCCCCACCCCCAAACTACATCCATTCATAGTGTCCTACCAGGGGCACAGGGGAAGCAGTTTCTGAGTCAAACATGACCTGTAGGTTCTTTTTGTTGTTGTTGTTAATTTATTTATTTATTTGGCTGCACTGGTCTTAACTGCGGCAAGCATAGAGGATCTAGTTCCCTGACCAGGGATTGAAACCAAGCCCCGAGCATTGGAAGTGCTGAGTCTTAACCACTGGACCACCAGGGAAGTCCCCCTATTTTTCTTTTTTCTTTCTTTTTAAAAAAAATGTTATTGAAATGCAGTTGATTTACAACGTTGTGTTACCCATTTTTCAAATAAGTAAACTGGAGGCAAACAGTAACTAGCACAGGGATGTGAACCCAGGACCAAAGAGCAAGCTAGGAAAGGGGTCCTACAAGAGACCAACTTAAGTAAGTGCTCCCTGACGCTGTGGCTTGATTCACAACTCAAAATTTAGACCATTTCCAGCAAGGGACTATATACACTTTTCAGGTGGTTCTCAATTAATGCTTTCAAAAAAAAAGTTTTCAGGGAATTCCCTGGCAGTCTGGTGGCGAGGACTCCACTCCATGTCTCACTGCTGAGGGCTGGAGTTCAATCCCTGGTCAGGGAACTAAAATCCCACAAGCCGCAGCATGGCCACCCCCCCCACCGCCCAAGTTTTCAGTGACAGCAAAATGCAATGAAAGATGATATTCTCTGTCCACATCCAGTGAAACCTCACCTGGCCACCAAGATGACTGATTTTAGAATGATGGAGTCTGAGTTAAAAGGCCAGACTGTCAGGAAGAGATAAATGGAATAAAAGGCCCCTCCACCTCCCTGGATACCCAGTCTCTCACTCTGCTTTGGTTCTTAAAAGAACAAAGCTGAAGATCAGAACCATGGCTGCTCCTAGGACAAAATGATAAACGTGCCTGTGGGCTTCTGATAAATATGCCAGCCCAAAATGGGGGTACATGGGGAGCCCTGCTCACCCAACTAGAAGCGATATTTGCCTGCAGGATGACACTGGAGAAAGGGTCAACAATGTTCTGATGCCAGAATACGATGTAAATGGCGCCCCCTGGGGTTGTGTCACATGGTGCCCTGGCACCAGCGCACTCAAATACCTGCCAACTGTTGTTTTACCACTTCTCCTTTCAACTCTCTACCATACATGGAGGAACTCCCACCAAACCATTCTGACATCCAAGTAGGCACATACCAACCTTCTTAAAACCCAAAGAAGGTAATAATATTACAGGGAAACCTCAACTCTACACAGAGCGCCAGTTTTCTTTTGTTTGTTGCTTGTTTTATATTTTGGCCATGCCGTGTAGCTTGTGGGATATCAGTTCCCCGACCAGGGATCGAACCCAGGCCATGGTACTGACAACACCGAATCCTAACCACTAGGCAACCAGAGAACTCCCCACAGAGCATCAGTTTTGATGATTATGCCAACACACTAAAAACAAAAACAAAACAGGACAGGTTTACCCTAGACTGGGAAGGAAGAGGACAGCTTCTATTATAGCCCCGAAGTGCAGGAAAGAAGGAAAAACACAATAGGTGGAAAGAAGACATTAGCAGATTGAAAAACTGGGTTCTAATTTCAACTTTACTACAGTGCCACGCCTCCACTGTTCTCCAATAAGAAGGCAGGTCTACTATAATTAAGTTGGGACCTCTTTCTTTCAAGAGGTCCAGGGAACTACATACTCCTTTTCTAATCTCAAAAGAAATCTTGGAAGACTCAGGAGGTGAAGAAAAAAGACAATACTAAGTTACATCCATGAAACACATAGGAAGGTTTGAACTCTTGCATCAGAGCTTCGTCTATCTGTCCATCCTTCCACAGCGCTACCAGCTGTCTACGGATAGAGACATTACTGCCTCCAGCATGCGGTTTTTGCAGAAGTGGTGAAGACCACCACTGCTTTCCTGGCACTTACAATTTAAAAAAATTTTTTTCCCAAGTAAAGCATGCTTTTCTTTTCTCAAGAAAATAACATTCTCTCACACAAGCAATCTTTAGGAAGTCATGAAATACAGCAACCAAATTTAGTAGCCAGAGGATGGACGGAGGAATCAAGGCTTCCAGAATTTAGGTCTAGGCCTTACATCAGGGGATGACTGAATAATTTACTACTCTACTAAGTTTCTACTTGAGTGGAGGAAGCAAGAGTATAAACCCCCTAAAACAAATGCATAAGGCATGTGGAGATGAGATGGAGGCAACACACACACAAAAAGAATAAAATGCTCGAAGTACTCCTGAAAGGAAGAGTGTTAGAGAAATACTTCCATGTGACAAGGACTATTAGTGACACAGTGGAAATTACATAAAGGCCACATAATTACAAAGTAACCACCCAACAGTATCAGATCTATAGCCTCCAGCTCACTAATCACCAACCAGAAGCACTAACAAGAAAGAGAGATGCAAAGAACAATCAACTCAAATTCAACTATAGGAAGAAATTGACACATGGATCTCGACCACTCTCTTGAGAAAAACTGTTCCAAAATGTATAACTGCAGAAAGGTTGCAATATTAGCTAAGGACTTGAAGTGAAGAAACACAGAGGACCACTTTTCCTCAGTTAGGAAACAAATCTTTTTCTCGGGTCCTAAGGGCATTTGAGAAGGGCCATTCGAATAGGATTTGGGGGCCTTTCTACTGTGAACTCTTCCAAGTACAAAATAACTCAGAACAGGTTTCTCCCAGTTCTACTGGGAAAGACCACGACACCCTGCCCAAAGAGACCAACAGGACCACCACCACAAAGCTGGCAATCTGAGCCAGCACCTTCTACCCTGGGCACCACTGGACCACCATACTAGCACCCTAGAACACCACAGTGGTCCCCCTTGCCCTGCCTGTTCTACTATTAACTGACAGATTAGGGCAATATGAGGCAGGAAAGAAAAAAGAAGAAGAAAAAAAGAGTCTGGAGAAGAGGAGATACGTACCTAGCATTTAATCACCAATTTGGCTCAGAAACCTATGGGGAATAAACTTAATAAACCAGCCTGGAATTGGTTCTCTGAAGACACCTCTAGGATTATAAACTCTGAACTCAAACTCTTTTTATCCATTTTACTTCAAACTACCCACAAATAAGCAACCCCCCCCCCCCCCCCAAATTTCACCCTGCTACATCAAATTCAAATAACCCCACGGCACGGGTTCTCATCACTCACCAGATCCACTCCAAACACTGATGCAATATTAAGGATACAAACTCCACTCTAAATTCAGTTCTGCTTGTTCCAAACACAGGAAAGTTATTCCATAAGCTACACCACAAGGGCTACAGTGGCAACTAGGGCCCATTTTCCCCAAAGCAGAATAAATGTCTCCTTTGGACACAATGCCACACTGCTGAGTGATTTCACCTGAGCATTTCACAACTCATTCTTGATAAGAACTGGTGGGAATGGAAGGTGATGGGGTGCAGTGCCAACTTTCAGCACAAAACTTCCTGGGTATCCTCAAGAGATAATAGGAAGAGGCTGATTTTTCTCCCACAACAAACACCAGTATTACAAGTGCTATTACTTGAAGAATTCGATCACATTGTCCATAAAAGGGGTCATTTCATTATGACCCCTTATCCCCCCCCCCCGAAACAGGAAAAGCCTTTAACCCTAAATTGTCTTACCCTCTCTCTCTCTTCCTCCTGTCGTCTTATTCCTTGTCCTTTCCAGGGCTCCTGAACTTTCTGTAAACAAATTGTCTGGGTTACAGGGGCTGATAAGGGTGCAGCCACCAGAGAACTGTGGAGAAACTCAGGAATTCTTTGACAGTCAGCACTCAGTCTGGAAGGCAGGAGGACCCCCGACGAACGATGCAAAGATGCAAGGGTATAATAACAGGAGTGCAGTGCCACCCCCTATGTGGATACAAGGGAAATAAACCCAATTCCCAGCAACTAAGATGAACTCTACCACCAGTGTGTGGATTCCACCCCTGGTTCTTCTTGGTTTCCCAGGGCCCCAGGTAACCGGGGGTCAGAGAACAGAAGAACTGGAAGAGGAGACGGGTCCCTGCTTCCCTGCTTCCCGAGGATTGGCTCAGAAGGCAAAGCTGAGGACTCGGGGGGGATGCACAAGCCCTTGTGTCAGGCACAGTGCCAGTTCGGGCCCAGGCACTTCCTCTGGCCTCCCCCCCGCTCTGCGAGGACTTCGCCCCTGCCTACCCAAGGCTCTGCGCCAAGAAGTACCTCCCTCAGCCTGCACAGTGGTCTAGCTACTGGAGACCCCGGCTGTCCCCCAAACACCTTCGCTGCCCTGAGACATCCCCTGGGCGCCTTCTCTTGAGATCGCCCCTCACCCCTTCCTCAAAGACCCTTCTTTGGGACGCCCCTCCTTCCCCTCCAGGGAGCTGAACTCTGCCACCCACCAGACAGACACCCGCCCCCTAAACCCCCCCATTCCTCCCCATCGCCCGCTCCTCCACAACCACTTCCGGTTCCGGGACGGACACACGTACAGTCCCATCGTGGACCCCCCCTTCCCCGCCCCACCAAGGAAAAGGGGAGGGGGAAGGAGCAGAGAGCTCGGCGCGCGCCGGCTGCAGCGGCGCGAGACTCACCCGGCGGCGACGGCTGCGGCGGCGCCAGAGCCGGGGCCAGAGCGCGGGAGGGGCGGCGTTTGCTGGGAAGGAGGGAGCCGAGTGCGGTGGGAGAACCCGGAGGGGCGAGGGGAGGGGGAGAACGCCAGGCGAGCGCGCGGGCACGCACTTTAGGCGCGAGACAGACCCACACACTCACACGCACGGATCGCGCGCGAGACACCCGCAGGGCGGGGGCGCGAGGCAGTGGGTGGCCCCCTCCCTCCCTCTCTCCCTCCCCTAACACTCACCCGGAAGTGGTGCTGCAGCTCGTGCTCCCGAGAACCCCGATTCCTCCACGCCCCCTCCCTCCCTCCCTCCCCCCCACTGGCTCGGAGTTGAGCCGCGGCGGAGAGAAGGCGGGAGCGCCGGAAACGAAAAGGGGGGAGGGAGGGAAATAGCAGTGTGGGGGGGGCGGCAATGGGGAAAGGGGGGAAATGCAAAGGTCGAGTCACTTCCGGGAGCGGCTAGAGCACATCCGGCGCGGCTAGCGCGCAAGCCTACTCAGGGCGGACGTTACGCCAAGTAAGGGCGGAAGTGCCTTCTGCTCGGCGACCCATTAGACCCAGGGATGTGACGCCACAGCGGAAGTGAAGGCGGGTTCCGCTAAGGGTAGGAGCCGAAACTTCAGAACTGCGGTCCGGGGCTTCCGGAAGGGACTTCTGGGGAAGTGGGCGGGTGGGAACGCGACAGGTTCATGAATTATGCATCAAGGTACGAGGGGCGGTGTGGAGTCTTAAGAGACGGGTCGTGGTTCCTTTCCCCCAGGGGGTGTTAGGCTGATGTGGGGAGTTACCCTTCTTTTTTTCTTAAATACCCTCAAGAATGTCTCAATGCTTCGAATATGCAGGAAAGGAAAAGGATGTGTCAGTAGTTTTCTGAGGTCCCTACTTAGGCCCAAAGAGTAACTGGTAACCGCTCTCAGCCATCAGAATCCGACCCCTGCCTGACCACACCCCTTACTCCCTTTGCTTTGGTCTCTAAATTCTTGTGGCCCTCGTCCACATCTCTATCTCCTACTAACCGGGCTTTACTTTTAAAATATAGCGCTCGCCTCTACCTGATACCGTATTGTTTGCTGCCCTCCTCTTGCCACTGGAATATCGGCTCCACGAGGGCAAGGACTCTGAATTGTTCGCTGCTGTATCCTCAGAGGCTGGCACTTAGTAAGTGGCTGGTAAACGTTTGTTGCATCAATGAACAATTAATGTGAACTCTTTCAGGAAGCCTTCCTTGATTGCTCCAACCTATAACGCTCCCGGTCTCCGAATTTCCACAGCATTTAGTCAGTACTTTTTTTTTTTTTTTTTTTGCTGTTTTAACTATTTCATATATGTGATTCTTCAGCAAGATTGTCAGCAACCCAGGGGAGGAACTGGCTCATACATGGTACCCTCCCGCTGCTTTGCTGAGCACACAGTAGATGTTAAATAAATATGATGCCACCAGCCTGCTCCAGATCTCACCAGAATCCCTCTGGGCTCAGCTCTATTTTGAGTGAAACAGAATCAAAGTGCCTCCTATTAACAGTAATAATTGCTTTCTTAGAGATCACAATAACCCGGATAGGGACATCTATAATGCCAGATTTTACAGATAATGAACATAAGACTCTGAAGACTTAAGTGATTTTTCCCAGGGTCACAGCAAGGAAGTAGCAAAAGACATCTAAAAATAAAAATGTCAATTCAATGTTTAAATAGAAGATATGTGTTTCTGGCTTGTAATTTTATCTTTTTAAAAGTGTCTGCTCTCTTTATCCCATTTTGGGACTCTGTCATCAGTCTGTGTTAACCCAGTAGTGACAGTTCGCAGGATGAGGGTCTTAAGGGCACAGATGTGACCAGACCTAGTTGCTGTATGGGTTAGAGACTGATGATTTGAGAAACCTTGGCTTTGGGGGCTGAGATAGAAAAGTGGGAGCAAAATGGTGGTAATCACTGTGAGTCCTGGTTCTCTTTCTGTTCTTTTCCGATTTACAATAACTGGCACCCCCCCCCCCCCCCCCCCCCCCCCGCCCAGGCCTCAGTGTCTCAGACTGTCAGCCCTGCTCCTGCCCTTGCTATAAGAAGCAAGTTTTAAGTGCTTTGAACTCCTTAGAGAAAAGCTTTAGAGAGATAAATGTGGGGTGTAGGGGGAGGAGGGCTGTTAATTTTAGCCTGGGGTTTTCCAGCTGGCACACTGTTTCCATCTTGAATCACTTCCACACCCAGAGCTCTGCCTGGGAGAGCCCTCCTCCTGGGGGCTTCCCCACTCCCTGGTTTGGTCTGAGCCACAATGGTAAGCATTCCAGAAAAATGCTTAAGAGAAGCCTGGCTTAGTCATTTGATGCACAGCTCAGGAGGCAAAGAAAGCAGAGATATGAGAGATGCTGGTCCTGGTAGTGATGTGTGGCCTCCAAGAACCAAAGTGGTAGTATGGCCGCCGTTTGTGTTCTTGGTCTGTGACTAAGCAGTGACTCTCTGCTCTGCCACTTGCTGACTTCCGAGGACCTCCTGAGGCCCCACAGTTTCGGTTTCAACTCAGTGAGAGTTAAAGTTAGGATCCTTCTCCAGGGCCTCGCCTCTCTTCCTGGTTAGCATGACAGTGGGATTTAGTTTGGGATCCTTCCTTTAGGACAACTCGGAAGATTTGGACATCTTTCTCCTCTGTCTTTCCCTGCCATCTGACTTTCCTTGGGGAAGGAGGGCATTTAGAGAGAAGGAACAGGTAAGGATTTCCTGTGTCTTGCTGGTGTATTTTAATTTATTTAAATTTAGAGAAGCAGCAGTCTAATCAGGCAATAATTAATTCCCTCTTCATTAGGGGCCTTCATGTGGGCCTTTGCATATGGATGAGCCTCGGAGTCACACTGTCCCTCTGAAGAGAAAGGTGACAAGAGCCTTGTGCTGTCCGGGCACTGCAGCTTTTCCCCCCAACCCCCACCTGACAAGGACTAGATTCCTGTGGGGAAGGAAGAGAAAGGTTAATGAGGCTTCCTCTCTGGTCCTCCTCCCCCTCCTCCCCCATTCCTCCCCCTCCTCCCCCTGTCCCTCCCCCTCCTCCTGTCCCTCCCTCACTGCCCCCAACCCATCCTAGCAGCCAGCACCTCTTCCTGCACCTCAGGTCCCATCCAGCCCTCTCCCTTCCACCAGCTTCGGCCCGGGGTCTCTTCAGGCCCCACTAAGTTGACTCTGAGCCCACCTCAGCAGCATGTTTGCCTCACACCTCTGCTTTTGGTTGGCTTATCACTCTTTGGCCCGGCTCTGCTTCTTTCTTCTTCTTAGGAAGTCTGTTGCCCTGAATCCACATACTGCTCTGGTCCTACACTCCCTTCTCCTCACTCCCCGTTGTGTGCTGCGAACACTCAGCCACACTTCAGTTGAGTACACAGTAAAGCTCCCCAACCCCTAAAACACACACCTACGGACACAGACATTCCTGATTTAAGCTGCAAAAAGAAATACATGGGGGCCAACACAGGCCAGGGCAGACTCCCTCTTGCACGTGACCATCTCCTCTCTTTCCTGGAGCTCCCCCATTTCCAGGGAGCAAGTGGGGCACTGATGGGGGTGGGGTGGGGGAATGGGACCTGGGTGGTTACCATGGCAACAGAGCCTAGCAACAGCTGAGAGGCTGCTGTGTGGGCTTTTGCAGGGCTGTTACAAGAGCCAAACCTAGAATTGGGGGCTCAGAGGTGACTGATCCCAGCTGGGCAGCCTGTGTTCCCTCCTCCAAATACACCCCTCGATTCCACCCCCCACACCCCAGCAGTGCCTCTTAGGACAGAGCAGGGGAAAGCTAATGAGAGTTAACCACAGGGCTTCTGGGGGACAGCTGTGGGTGGGGGCAGGTTAGGGAGCAAGGCTGAAAATAAAGCCAGCAGGGCAGCCAGCCTCTTTCCTGCGGCTCCCTCTCATCTCTTTCCCATTGCTCCATTTTTTCTTCTCCTTTTGCCCTTCACCCTCCATCTGTCTTATCAGCGCTCTCCTCTTCCTTTTCTCGCTTGCGCCATCGCCTGTGCTTCTACATAAGTTTCCCTTTTCTTCTGCCTCCTTTCTCATGGTCTCTCTTGACTTTCTCTGGCAATTAACAAGCCACTCTTTGAGTTTCTTTCTTGCTCCGGCTGCTCCTCGTCAGAACTGCTCCCTTCAGTGTCTCTTCCTTCCATTCCATCCCGGTTCAAAGCCCCCAAATCCCAACTCCGGGTCACAGCAGGCCAGGTCACATTGGGTCTGGAGGGGTTACCTCCCCATCCTTCTTTTTCCTCCCTCTTAGCTGCCCATCATCCCTCTTCCTCTCCTCTCTGCGAGGCTCATAAGGCAAAACCAGGGGACTCAGGTATCTTGCAAAGGCTTTATTTGAAAATTTTGAAACTTACATCCCACAAGAATTCAAGATTATCACCACAAGAAGAAAGAGATAATACAAAAATATATATCACAGCATAGGAGCCAGGTAAGAGAGGGAAGAAGGAAGGAAGGTGGGAAAGCCGTGAGAAGTTGGGACAAACCTGAGGGATGGGGGGGCAAAAAGAGGAAGAGTGGAGGAATCAAGGAGGGAGGGAGGGAAGGAGGGGCAGATTGGGAGGCAGAGCTCCCGATGGCCTTGAACCAGCTGGCTCCGGTCCCTGGCAGCCTAGGTGGAGTTAGGGAGGCCCTCAGGGAGGCTGGGAAGTGGAGGAGTGGCTCAGGGGGCTCTGAATTCCAGAGTGACACACATAGACAGCCAGGACAGACTGGACAGAAGGACTTGGGAGGCGGGGGATGGCAAAAGGGGCTCCCTTTCTCATGTAGTGCAGCAGGTGACTCCCCAAAAGCCATCTCCCAGACAAAAGAACTTAGCAGTGGGGCCGGGGAGGAGTTTGGGGCCGCACTACTCCCGTTCCCATGGGGGAGCCCTCAGGGTAACGAGTGCCCTTGGAGCAGGATGGGGGAGACAGCAAAACACAGGACATAGAGCTAGATGGGACCGTGACAGATGGGGGCCCAAGGAGCCCCCCAGCTCACCTCCCAGCCACCTCCGGGGCAGCATGCAGGAGCCACAGAAACTCAGTCAGTGGGTGCTCATGAGGCAGGGTGTGAGCACAACACACAACACCACAACACGGGGCTGGGAGATGCACATGAGAGGTCACGGGAGTCACCCACTGACAACTGAGTGATGGGCCACAGAGTGACGGGTGGGATGTGGGAGAAGAGAAAGTGGTCAGTGTGAGACAAAAGGGAGGATGTGAGGGATCCGCGGAGGGAAGAGACGTGGGTGTGGAGACTGGCTGTACAAGAGCGTGAGTGTGTGCGATGGCCCGTGAGGGGAGAGGTGAGTGTGCAAGGCTCTCATGTGAGTGTGCCAGGGTGAGGCCAGGGGGACCAGAAGCCACAGATATGTGAGGCCCCCACCTAGAGGAGGCTGAGCAGGTGGGCTCGCCTGTGGGCCAGAGAGTGTTCCGAGGAGCTTGCCAGGGCAGGGGCCCCAGCGTCCACAGCCACCCACCCTCAGCTGGATGGGGGCTTTGTCGGCCCCTTGGCCCCCTGCTTGGCGGCATCCCAACCTTGGGGGGGGGGGGCATCACAGATTCACCAGGGGAATCCTGAGAGGAAAAGGGAAAGAGCACAGTCAGGATCCAAGGGGCAGGCCGGAATCAAGACGGCAGTCCGAGAAATAAAAGGGATCAAGGTTAAGAGGGCAGAGTTAGAGTTAAATGGAGAACAGGACACAGATCCACAGAGAGTGGGAGACAGAAGCCCCCCCCCCCCGAGGAGGGGTCCATTTCCCCGGGGAGGGCCAGGTCTGCCTCCTCCCCACCCCCCGCTGGGAGAAGGCACCCCAATCACACAACCATAGCCCTGAGTTGCCTCCTCTGCCCGCCCTCCCAGCCCTCTGCCTCTGCCCTGCCCTCACCGGTTCAGCTGGAAGGCTGGAGCCCCCTTGGGCTGGGGCATCCCAGGCCGGGGTCCCCCTCGGGGCTCCTCGTGGTCAGGGGTAGGGGTGGGCGAGTCCCCGAAGGCCCCCAGCACAGTGACCCCCGCTGGGGACAGGTCGGTCAAGGGCTGCTGGCTCTCCTCCTGCCTCAGGGCACCTTGTTGCCCAGAGGGCCTGCGCCGCTTCTGGCTGCGGTCCCAGCTGGTGCCCAGGAAGGAAAGAGGTTCTCACACACTCAAGAAGTCCCCAACCTGGGCCTCCAGCACTGGTCACCCCCAGCATCCCTCAGGCACCTGCAACATCCTACAGCAGAGAAACCAGCCTCTAAAAGTTCCCTATGCTGCCCCAAGTCCTGAGACCTTGTCCACAAAATCACTTCCTCTCCCCGCCCCACCAGGAGGCTCGGGAATCTAAACCACCCTCCCACCTGGTCCAGATCCACAGAATGAGTACCTCCTCCCCACAGACACAGAGTCCCCTAGAACCGCCCCTCCCCCATGCATGCCCAGTAGAGCCATTTCTCTCCACAGCAGGTGCCTGGCAGATTTAGTTCTAGTTCAAAGTCAGCTAATGACCTGGACACCTGAGTCTAATGATCTTTCAGTAAAGTGTGAAGGACTGAGCGACCCAATATTAAGTGCATGCAAAGAAAGCTCAGATTTTTCTGCCTCCTCCCCAGGCAGCCTTAAGAAGGGGCTCTGCAGAATGGGTCCTGGAGAAAATGGGGCCAAGGGATGTCCACCAAAGCCCCCTCCACCCCATGCACACAAATGATTCCCCCACCTCTCCCACCATCCTTGTATTTCCCCAGAAGGAATCTGTGCTCATTTCTGATGGCTTCCCTTACCCAGAATCCTTCCTACCTTTTCCCAAGGTCTTGCCTTAATCCACCACTTCCTATCCCACCCCCAGCAGAACTGCCTCCCTGGCTCCTTCCCTTCCAGCCAAATGTAGCCAAATGCTGACCTGGATGCTAGCATCCCCTCCCCACGCTTACCAGAACTTGAAGATGATGCCAGTGGCCACAAGAACGATGATGATGGAGATGGTAATTGTGACATAGAGCTGAGGGTCCACACCTGCTTGGGGTGGGGAGAGGTTTTTAGAGAGGCCTGAGGTGTTAGGAGGGGCTGGGGGTGGGCTTAGGCCGAGGCTTCGGTAAGCTTGAAGAGTGTTGCCATTTGAAGCCATAAATGCTTCTCTGGAGCCTCCCCACTTTATTTTTATCATCAGCTTTCCCAAGAGTTTTTAGCTCTTTTCCTCCCAAATCCTTTTTCTCCATTTCCCCAAATCTGTATATACATGATGAGGAGGAGGTTCCAAGGTCAGAGAGAATCTCTCTCTGTACAGAAACTAGGGGGTGGAAGTGTCCATCTCTACCCTGGGCCCAACCCCAAACCACTAGCCCCATCTTGGCACTCCCTCAGCCAAGATGTCACCCTGAAGGGCCTGTTCAGTTCCTCTGCCTGGAATACGCCCACTGTTTCCAAGGGCCAGCTCAAATGTCAATTCTTGGAAGGTGTCCTGATTCCCAGGCAGAAGTAGTCTCTCCCTTCTTTCTCTGCCTAAAAACATGCCTTGCGTGCCTCTATTACAGCATTTATTACGTGGACTCATCCCCGAGTGTTTACACATCTGTCTTCTCCAGTGGACCTGAGCTCCTCCGAGGCTCAGACGCATCTTCATCTCGGCCTCCTGTGCCAGCATAGTGCCCGACACGTTTGTGGAAGGAGCTAACAGACAAGACCCCTGTTGCTGCCCTCAGAGTCTTCAACCAGCCTCCCACCCCCACCCCCCATATCCCTACCAGCCTCTCCCACTCACCTTCCCCGCGGCCCCCGAACAGGAATGGCCGCAGGGTGGCAGGAGCTTCTCCAAGGATGAGCCCATCTCCATCACCCCGCATGGAGTCTGAGTTGGGGTGCGGGGTAGCCAGCCCATGGGGGGCTGCAAAACCATAGTCCAGGGGCAGAAATCCAGGGTTGGCAGAGTTGGGGTCCCCTCCATCCTCTCGAGACACTGTAGGGCCCCACACAATAGCCCAGGGGTACTGGGATGAGGGTGGCCCCTCTTCAAAGCCTGATGGGGTGGCGGGGGGCGCAGTGCCCGGCAGGACTTGCCGACGTGATCTTGGGACCCGAGGGGATCGGCTTGGTGGGGGTGCCCGCTCCCACACACACACATGGCGTGGGGCCGAGGGGCCTCCCCGGGCACAGGGCGGCCGGGCTGGGGCTGGTGGGGTTCGAGGGGAGGAAGAGGAACCTTGAGCCAGTGGTGGGAGGGGCAGCAACAGCAGTGGCCAGAGAGGGAGGAGATGGGACAGCAACAGTGCAGGCCTGCAGGAAGGGAGAGAGCGGGTGAGACCAAGGCCATCTTGGGCTTATGTGTGGGGAGGACGGGCTGCCTCCCTCCAAGACTCTGTGCAAAAAGCAGGTCGGCCTTGGGAAGGCTGGTCTCATTCCCCATCTTCCTAGGGTCTAGCCCTCAGGATGGAAGGCCCTGGGTGGGTCTAGGAGAGAAAGGGCCAAGACCCCAGGGAAAGCGGCCTCCAAGCTCCCTCTCCTGTGCCAAACTTACCACATCCTGGACTCCATGTCTGAGATCTTCCTCAGAGGTGACCCAGATTTTCAGCCTTTACTGGGGGAGAGAGGGGTCGTCACATCCCAACACTGCCCTGAGTGCTTCCCCAGCTCATTCATCCACCAGTTCACCTCCATCTTCCCTCCCAGCTGCAGCTGCCAGCTATGCTGCTGCCACCCAGGACCAATGACTGCCTAGCATCCTCTTCGGGGGTGGAGGTAGAACTCCCAGAGTGGTCCCCTGTCTAGCCCTCAGCCCCTATCTAACTTCCCAGGTCCCTGCTACCTCCCCACCCCAGGGTCTACTCTCACTTCTCTGGCTTCCTTCCTTCTCACTTCCTCTGCCCACAGCTCCTAGCTTTTCTTGGATCTTAATTTAGAGCCAAGAACCTTGTGATTCCTTGAGCACCTACCGCGAGGGAGGGAGTCTGAGTGGGGGAGGGAAGAGGAAGTCAATCTGAGTGAGTGTGTGAACGCGTGTGGCTGCACAGGGGGAGCATCCCAGCCTGCCTCCCCCACTTGTCGTCCCACCCGGCTCGTCGTTTCTCTCATGATTGAATGGCCCCAGGAATCTGCATCTTCAGGAGCGGGGGAAGAGGAGATGGAGGGATGGAAGGAAAGAGAGAAAGAGAGAAGTGGGTGGGAGAAAAACTACAGAATATAATTTTTGCTCAATGTTCAATCATCCAAATGCATAGGTGCCCTCCGAGGGGAGGCAGAGTTGGGGAGAGGCCACCCCCTCAAATGTAGCTCTCCTGGGTAAAGAGTCCTTCGAGTCCTTCAAATCAGGATGGATGGTTTTGAAAGAGCAGGACACGTTCTCAGAACTGAGGGTGGTGGATCCTGGGGGGCAGCACGCTCCCCAGTGAATGAGGATATGACACCCGGTGTCCTCTGGATTCTGGGTCTAAATCTGGACATTAAGCACTCTTGGAGAATAACAGGGGAGTAAGGTGGGAGAGTCTGGGGAAGGGATTGGGGAAGTGGGCTGTGGGGAGAGATGTGAAGGGGTGATGGCCTGAGAGGGGGAAGGCTGGTGAGGCTTGAGAAGGGAGGAGAAAGGTGAAGAGGAAGCGGGTGAGGGGGGCTAGTCCTGAAAGAATGGCTGGGGGCGGGGCGCAGAGAGGATGGGCAGCTGGTGGATGCCAAGGGTGAGAGTAAAGGTCAGGGGGGGAAACTGAGAGGGTGAAGGGGTCACAGGAGCCAGAACGAAGGAGGAAGGGCAGGAGGGAGAGGAAGGAAAGGTCCAGGCAGGACGGGAAGTGGAGATTGTGGAAGGGGAAGAGAGAAGAGGGATGGAGGGGACCAGGGCTGGGGAGGAAAGAAGGGGTAAAGGAGAGAACATGGTACTGAGGACAAAATGACACAAGGAAGGGACAAGGAGCGGAAAACGGATACAGCAAAGATGGAGGAGTTGTAAATTGTTTCTTCCAACATAAAGGGATACGGAGCTACAGAGAGAGGCAAGGATGAGGGCCTGGTGGGAAGAAGGGAGAGGAAGCCGGGAAGAGAGCGAAGCTGCGGGGATGGAGGAAGGAGTGTGAGCCAGTGGAGCAGAGAAGGGCTCATCAGGGACATCTGTGGCCAGCTGACTCGAGGACCCACTCGCCTCTCCGCCTGTGCATCCCCCCACCCCCACCCCCGCCAACCAACGTCAACTCCAGTCCCCGGACCCCGCACCCCTTAGTCACCCCCTCCAGGAAGCCCGCAGTCCCCCGGCTGGCGCGACACCCCCACCCTCCCCTCGCTCCTCACCGACCTGTTGTGCGCAGGAGACGAGCTGGGGGTGGGGCGGGAGCCTCGGGCTGGGGGAACCGGGCCCCATCCCCAGCGCTGCCACGAGCCCAACCCTCCCACAGGCCCGCGCTCCCCGAACAGGGCTGGAAAGAGTGGGGGGAAACGAGGACCAGGAGGTAGGCGAGGGGACTCCGTGGGTGGGAGCGCCGAGAGCAGAACGGGAAGCCGAGGCAGGAGGATGCAAGGGGCCCGGGGCTGAGCCAAAGGCGGGATGAAGGCAGCCGCGGGGACGGTGACCGCTGCGCCAGGAGGGCAGGATGGAGTCGGGACCCGCGGAGGGATGGAGAACGCGGTGGGGAAGGCGCGCTTAGGGGTTGGAGGCTGGAGCCGGGCTAGGGACCACGCCGGGAGAGGCGGGGGGCTAAAGGCGCGGAGTCGGGGAGGGCAGGGCCGGGCTCCCTCGGGTGGGGGCGTGGGGGTCCCTCTCGCTCACCTGCATGCCTGGCGCGGCGGCGCGACGGCTGCGGGCGCTCGGGACTGCGCCGGGCGGGGGGGTCGCGCGAGCGGGTGGCACACGGGGCATGATCGGGGGGTCTGCGGGCCGCGGGGTGCTGGAGAGGGTGGGGGGCGGGCGCCCGGGGCGCGGGGTGGCGGCGGCGGGAGATGCTCGGCTCGGCTCGGCTCGGCTCGGGCTGCGCTTGGTTCGGCTGGGCTCGGCGCGGTAGCTCTGAGCGCTCGGTCTCCGCCTCTCCCCCTCCCGCACGGTTTAACCCTCCCGCTGCCGCGCCTCAGGAGCCGAGCCCCGGCCGCGTCCCAGGTGGAGGATGGGATAGGGTAGCGGAGGGTGAGCACCATCCGATTCCCAGGGTTCCGGAGGTGGACATCTCCACCCTTCACTCCAACTCCATGGACACCCATGGTTGCCCCAGTCAGTCTCTGAGATCCTGAGTCACCCAAAGCTCTGTGTCCCCAACTCTGTTTCGACCCTGCTGAAGAGTGCGGAGGCATGAGGTGGGGGTGAGGGTGGGAGTGAAGACCTTGAAGTTTCCCAACAGCTTGATCCCTTGATTCCATTCTGGTCCTGCTGCAGTGCATCCTCCCCAAAGCAACCCAAACGATCTTTCAAATAAGTAGACCAAGTTGCATTACTCAGCTTTTCTAGCACTCAGAATATGCAAACTCCTGACTGACTTACAAACCCCTGTATAACCTGGCCTCCAGGTAGCTCTCTGATTTCCCCTCCTAACACTTTTCATGCCCCAGCCACACTGGACCTGATCTATGTTCCTAGAATTAGAGGGTCTTAACCTGCCACAGGGCCTTTGCACTCCCTGTTTCCATTGCCCGGAATGTTTTCCCTTGGCTTTTCACAATGACTCACTCGTTTCATTAAAATTTCACTTAGATCCAATGTCTCCTCCTCTGGGAGGCCCTCCCTAATCTATCTAAATGCTCTTGCCCTGCCCCCATTCTTACCCTGTCATACCCCACCCCTCTCTTTCAGGTTACCCTGTTTTATTTGGGTTGCACTTCTCAGACACCACACTCTTCTAGTTTCCCTTCACCCTTACTGGCTCTTCCTTCTGCTCGACCTCTAAATGTTAGAGCTTCCTAGGGCTTAGTCCTTGGCCCCCTTCTTGTTCCACATTTTCTGTCCAGTGATGTCATCCAGTCCCAGGGCTTAAATACTATGTAAATGTCAGCGAGTCCTAAATTTATATCCAGCGCTCCAGACTCATTTATCCAACAGCCTACTTGACATCTCCACTTGGATGTCTAACAGCCATACAAAGCTCATGGGGCTAAAATAGAAGTCTTGAATTACCACCCCTGTCCCCCCCGCCAATCCATTTCTCCCCCAGTAGTGTTCCCCATCCTGGGATGTGACGGCTTCTGTTCCTTCAGGCTACAAACCTAGGAAACATCCTTCGTCCCTTTCCCTTTTCTCACTTATTCCCAACCCTGTATCAAATTCATCATCAAGTCCTGTGAGTTCTGCATCTAAAATATGTCCTGAACCCATCTCCTCTCCATCATTGTTGCTATCATCTTGGTCCCAGCCATCATCTCTCTTTGGAATACTGCAGTGACTTCCTAGCTGGTTCCTTGCTTCTGGCCTCATCCTTTACAAACTAGTCTTCACAATATCTAGCAACGTTTTGAAAATCTAAGTTATATCATATTCTTGATCACTTAAGAATGGCTTAAGCAGTGGCTTTTCATTGTACTTGGAGTAAATCTGAACTCCTTCTTAGGAGAGGCCCTCCAACTGGTCCTCCTCAATATTCACACAATGTGCCAGAACGGACTTCTTGATGGTCTAAACATCTGAAATAATCCTCTTGGCACCCCTGTACATTTCATTCCCTCTTCCTGGAATCCTTTGCACCCCCTCCCCCCACCATCATCACCTCATTGGCTCCCTCTTGACATTCAGCCACCCACTCTGTCTCATTAGTATGTTTCACTGTCTTTCCAATTCATCACTCTCTGAAATGATCTTCTATTTGTTTACTGTTTATTGTCTGCCCCCACCCCACCCCCACATACACTAGAGAACAAAGACCTCATTTGCCTTGTTCACAAGGTATCTTTTCTTGGCACCTGGAAAGTAGTAGATGCTCAATGTTTATTGCTTAGTGAACTTCACCTGGGACCCCTGACCACTCTGAACATCCTCTCTTCTGCTCTCCACCTGCCTTGCGGGTCTGTCTGCCTGCTCTCCCTGCTCTCTGCCCTGTGCCTTAATGCTTCAAGCCAAGTCTCCGCTCAAACTACCACCCCTGCAGACTCTTATCCTTCATCGCCTGTGTTATTACTATCATTAGCCTGACATGCTTGCCTGCCGGAAGGAAACCTGCTGTTCTGACCAGCATCTGCAGTGGCTGCCCTCCTGCTTGTCTGTCCCTGACAGCCCTTCATTCCGAGATCAGAAGAGTGAGCCCTCCTCCTAGTGTCTCCCAGTGGTCCAGAAAGACAGTGCACATTGGATGCAAACCAGGCCCTGTGAGGCAGGGTGTGCAAATCATACCATGTCCTAGGCCCCAGTGAGCCCTGGCTGCATGCTGAGGATATGCTGTAAGAGGACTCATTTTATGAGGGCCCCTATACTGCACCAGGTAATACAGATGGGTACTTGAGATATAGTTAAGGGAATAAATTTAGCCTTTAAAGTGTTTAGAATTCAAATAAGCATAGGTCACATTTATCAAGTGAATATTCACTACAAGTGTAAGTGCCTTTTACACTGAGGACTTTGGGTCATTATGAATTCTCTCTCATATTCCTGATTGATTCATCCTCTCAGTGACTTTTTGAACACCTACTACATGCTCAGTACTGTGTTACAGCCTGGGGCGTGGTGGAGAGCAAGAACAAAGTCATCACTGTCTTCATGGAGCTTAGAATGGAGCCAGGGAGACAATGAAACACAGAGTGATACATGTGTCTTCAGATGAATTCGAGGACTTTCCCACACTCCACAGTCTATAAATTGTCTCCTCCTGTCTGGCTCTGCTGATACCTTTATCATTATCTCTGGGCTCACTGGGGCTTCCCAGTATTTGTCAGGGTAAATTTCTGTCTGTTTCCTGTCCTCAAACGTCTGTGCTTCTGAACTCTTCTCACTCTCAGCTGATGGTCTCGCTTGTTGCTTTTATGAGAAAATAGAAGCAGGCAGAAGAGAACTTCCCCACTTGCACCACCACGTCCCAGCCCCACCTCTCCTTTGGTGGGGGATCCCAGGACTTTTCAACCAGCCAAAGCCATTTCTCCAGCAACTGTCCCTCCCTCTCCTGCAGTATGTAAACAACTGTAACTTCTCATAGCTTAAGCTTGAAATAAACCCTCTTTAGCTTCAGCGTCTACTCTTCTCTTCTTGCCGTTACAGCAGAGGTCTCAGAAGATGCTCTCTGTTCACCAGCTCTTCCACTTCTCCTCCCATCCCTTCTCTTCCTCTTTTATGAACGTAAACTTTTATTTTTGTAATTTGTTATTTTGAATTGGTAATATATTCCCATGGGCAAAAAGTTTCCAATATACAAAAAGGTATGTAGTGAAAGTTCTCATTCTTACCCCGTCCACCATCTGTCTAGTTCCCATCTTCTGCCTCCTGCGTGACTAATTTCCAGACATTCTTACAGAGTCTTTTTATGCCCACAGAAGCAAACAATAATGCAAGTTCTTAATCCCCCATGTATTTGACGTAGAGTTGCCATACTGTATACGCTGTTCTACATCTTTCCTTTTTGACTTGGTATATCTTTGTTATCTTGGTGTATCTCGTTATCAATGAATAGGGGGCCTCATCATCCTTTCACACAGCTCCATAGTATCCTGACATACGGACATCCTCCCAATCTCTCTTGAACCCACTCCCATCAGGCTTCTCCCCAAAGCATTCTGCTGAAACACCTCTTGTCAAAGCTACCTGTGACCTCCATGTTTCCAAATCGAGAGGTCAGTTATCAGTGTCATTTTACTTGGTGACCAGCAGCCTTTGATACAGGTGATTGTGTCCCGTTCTAGAAGCACTTTCTTATCTGACTTTTATGATACCGCACTGTCCTGATTTTGTGCTACCACACTGGTTCCTGGTTCTCAGTCCCCCTTACTAGTTCCTCTTCGTCTCCCTGACAACCACGTCCTGGCTTCCTCCTCCATCCATGGTCCCCCCCACCATGGGCTCTCATTACAGTCTCTGGCCTTTAAATATCATTTCTACTGATGACTGCTGAATTTCAATCTCCAGCTCAGCTCCTTCCCTTCTCCCAGACTTTTCTGTTCAACTGCAAACTTGCCCCTTCCTCCTCTCTTAGTAAATGGCATGTTCTTTCTTCAAGTCATCCTTTTTTTTTTAAGTGTCTATAACTGGCCAGTATTTTTAAAATTTAGCTTTATTAGATATATATACACATAAATATATAATGTTTACACTATATATAAATATAATTATGTATATAATTTGATACACAAGATAAAATACATATGTTAGTTTTAAAGCAGGAAAATAAAATAAATATCTGGGAACTCACCACCCAACCCAAGGACTAGAAAGTTACCAATAACTTGAATCTATGTAATTCCCCATCCTCCCATCCCCCTGCCTCCTCCTCCATTTAAAAAATTATCCTACTTTTTAAAATTTTAAAAATTGAAGTATAGTTAATTTACAATGTTGTGTTAATTTCAAGTGTACAGCAAAGTAATTCAGATAGATAGATAGATAGATAGATAGATAGATAGATAGATAGATGATAGATAGATGATAGATTTTTTTCAGGTTCTTTTCCATTATACGTTATTACAACATATTGAGTATAGTTCCCTGTGCTATACAGTAGGTCCTTGTTGTTTACCTATTTTATATATGGTAGTGTGTATATGTTAACCCCAAACTCCTAATTTATCTCCCTCCATGCTATTCCCTTTAGTAACCATAAGTTTGTTTCCTATGTCTGTGAGTCTATTTCTCCATTGTTTTTTAAATATTCTTTTCTCACAAAATGGATATAAGCTTAAAAGTATGTTTTCTAGTCTTGCTCCTTTTCAAGCTCTATAAAAATGGTGTTATATTTTATGTAGTTTTCTAATACAAGTTTGGTTTTTTTCACTCAGTATGATGTTTCTAAGATTTGTCCATATTGTTGCATGTGGCTGGAGTTCATATATTTTCACTGCATATAACGTGCCACTGTATGAATATATGAAATGAATCATAATTTATCTATTTCCATGTTGATGGATTTATGAATTGTTTCCATACTTTGCTATTATAAACATTGTTTCTATGAACGTAACTGTGTCTCCTGTATATGCACAAGAATTCCTCTAGAGTATATATCTAGTAGTGAGGCTTCTAGGTTGTGAGATGTAAGAATAATCATCTTTGAAAAAGAATGCCGAATCGTTTTTCAGTTGGTACTCCTACCATCATTATTTGAGTTCCCATTGATCTACATTCTCTCCAACACTTGTATATTTGGACTTAATTTTTGCCAATCCAGTAGATGTATAATAATATCTCACTGTGGTTTTATTTGGCATTTCGCTAATTACTAATGCAGTTGACCATCTTTTCATATACGTATCACCCTTTTGAGTTTCCTTTCTGGGAAATGCCTGATCATTTGGGTTGTTTATGCTTTTCTTATTGATTTGTAGGAGATGCTTATATATTCTGGATACTCATCTTTTGTCAGTTTTTTTTTTTGGACGGGGGGAGAAGCAGCAGTATCTTAGCTCCCCCACCAGGGATCGAACCCAGGCCCCAGCAGTGACAGTGCTGAGTCCTAACCACTGAACTGCCAAGGAATCCCCTTTTGTCAGTTTTATATGTTGCAAATCTCTTCTCCTTTGTGAAGGTATTTGTGACCTGTCCTTTCACTCTTTACATGATTATTTTGATTATCGAAAGTTCTTAATTTTAATAAAGGCACGTCTATCAACCCTTCATTTTATGATTATGATTTTTGTGTCTTTATAAAAAAAATTACTCTCTGCCCTTCTGGTCAGAAAGGTGTTTTCTTACATATTCTTCAAAAGATTTTAAACTTTTGCTCTTTAAACTTAAGTTCTAAATCTACCTAGGATTGATTTTTGTGTGTGGTGTGTTCTAAGGGTCTATTTTTCATTTTTTAATATGGAAAGTCAGTTCTTCAGCCTCATTTATTAAACAGTCCCTCTTTTCTGCCTGATCTGCTTTGCTAACTCTGTTATATATACATGAATCTGTTTCTGGACACTCTATTCTGTTCCACTGGTCAACTTTTAAAAATGCGCTCAAGTAACACACTTTCTTAAAAATCTAGATATCTCCTAGAGCAAACACCGCTTCACCAATATATTCTTCTTCAGGAGTTATCTTGTCATGTCTTGGCTCTTGCTTTATTTGAGAGTCAACCTGTCAAGTTCTACAGGATTTTGATTAACATTGCATTGAATACAAAGTCCAATTCAAGACAAATTGGTATCTTTTTGATATTGAAACTTCCTATCATGGATTTGGGATATCTCTCAATTTATTTAGATCCTTAATGTCTTTCAATAAACTTGTATCATTTTCCGCATAGAGATAATGCCCATCTTCTGTTTTATTTATTCCCAGGTACTTTATTGCTTTTCTGTTATGGTAAATGGTATTTTTTAAGACTGCACTTCAAATTGCTTTTTGCTGGTATATAGAAATGCAATTGATTTTCAGCATTGATTTCAAAGCCAGCCACCTTAATAAGCTCTCTTTTATGTATATTAATTTTTCTATAGACTTTTGGAATTTTCTACAAAAATGAGCACGTCACCTGCAAATGATGGCAGTTTGCTTTTTCCATTCCAATACTGTGCCTTTAATTCCCTCTGCTTGTGCTGTCAGGGACATTTAGTACAATGTTAAATACAAGCTCTAATAGCTGGTTTCTTTCTTTTGTTCCTGGTTTTAAAGGAAACACTTCCACTGTTTTCCCAAGAATGGTGTTTGCTATAGTTTTTTTTTTTAATTAAATTTTATCAAGTTAAGGAAGACCCCTTCTATTCCTAGTTTGGTAAGAGTCCTGTCATTTTCAAGGCCAGTTTTCATTGTGAAATATAATACAAAGACAAATGCAATGGGCACATAAAGTATATTGAATATTTATAAAGGGAATACTTATCAAGGAAATACTCATGTAACAACCATCCAGGCCAGCTAAAAGAGTCTTGCCAGTACTCAAAAAGGACGTCTGGGGACTTTCCTGGTGGTCCAGTGGTAAAGAATCCACCTTACAATGCAGGGGATGCGGGTTCAATCCTGGGGCGGGGAACTAAAATCCCACATGCTGCAGGGCAACTGAGCCCTGCACGCCACAGCTAAAGAAGAGAAAACCAACTACCACAACTAGAAAGAAGCCCGCGTACCACAATGAAGACCTGACGCAGCCAAAAATAAATAAAATACATAAATAAATAATAAATAAGCCTTAAAAAAAAAAAGGACCTCTGTGTTCTTACTCCATCATATACTATTCCCTCCTCACTGCATATAAGTCTTATTTTGACTTTTATGGCAATCGCTTCCTTGATTTTCTTAATAGTTTCCCTGTATGTGTGTACATGCCTTAACAATATAGTTTCTTTTGTCTGCTTTTGAAGATATATATATATATAATAATACTAAAAGTATTTGTTACATTTGTAGCAGTGAATTACGGCATCACAGGGCAACTTCCACTTTATTAGATAATGCTAAACGCTTTTCCACAGTGGTTTAACCACTTGTCCTCTCATTAGCTGTGTATGAGATTTTTCTCGTTGAAAACTTGTCAACACAATATTTTCAGGCTTTAGTTTGGGCTATTTTGGTGTATACAGTGATATTTCATTATGGCTTTAATTTGCATTTGTCTAATTATTAGTAAGGTTGAGCACCTTTTCATATATTTGCTGACCTTGTGGATTTCCTCTTGTGAAGTGCTAGTTCAACTCTTTAGTTCACATTTATAATTTTTATTTTTAGCATTTTTTTCTTACTCATTTGTGGGAGTGCTTTATAAATCCTTTGTCCTTTGTCCTGATAATGTTACAAATGCTTCCTTCTATTCTGTGGTTTGTCTTTTGATGAACAGATGTTCTTGATTTTAATGTAGTCAAATGTATCAATCTTTTCCTTTATGGTTAGTGTATTTGAGCCTTAAGAAAGAGTTCCCTGTCTTGAATTCATGAATAAATTCTTCTACACTTTTTTTTTCTTTGGCCATGCCACAAGGCATACAGGATCTCAGATCCCCGACCAGGGATTTAACCCTGGGGCCTGGGCAGTGAAAGCCTGGAATCCTAACCACTAGGCCACCAGGGAACTCCCCTACATTATCTTCTAAAAGCCTTTTTTTTTTTAATAAATTTATTTATTTTATTGGCTGTGTTGGGTCTTTTTTGCTGTGCATGGGCTTTCTTTAGTTGCGGTGAGTGGGAGCTACTCTTCGTTGTGGTTCATGGGCTCCTCATTGCCGTGGCTTCTCTTGTTGTAGAGCATGGGCTCTAGGCACATGGGCTTCAGTAGTTGCAGCACATGGGCTCAATAGTTGTGGCTCACGGGCTCTAAAGCGCAGGCTCAATAGTTGTGGTACACGGGCTTAGTTGCTCCGCGGCACGTGGGATCTTCCCGGAGCAGGGATCGAACCTGTGTCCCCTGCATTGGCAGGCAGATTGTTAACCACTGCGCCACATAGGAAGCCCTAAAAGCCTTTGAATTTGCCTTTTACATTTAGTCTGTAGCATAGTTGGGAATGATTTTTGTATGTGGCTTCAGAGAGGGGTTCAGTTTTATTTTTTCATATGGATACCCAGTTGTCACAGCAACATTGAAATGTGTGTCCTTTCTCTCCTGCTCAAACATGCAAATCTATCATAAATCATGTCTATATATGTGTGATTTTTATTTATGAGCTCTGTATTGTGTTCTAGTGGCCAATTTATCTGTCTTGTGCCATTACTACACTATCTTAATTATTATGACAGTAATTATATCCTGGTATCTGGTAAAGCAAGTCTTGTTCCTTTTCAAGAGGCTATTTTTGGCCTTTTGCGTTTCCATGTAAATTTTAGAATCAGTTACTTCATACACTCACAAAAGAAACCTGTTGGGATTTTGATTAGGATTGTACTGAATCAGTGAACCTCTTTAGGGAGAACTGACTTTATGGTATGGAGACTTCTAATCTATGAATGTGAAAAGCTCTCCACTTATTTTAGGTCTTCGGTGTCTCACATATTTTATTACATTTATACCTTGATATTTGATATTTTTCATAGTATTACAAGTGGTAACTTTTAAAATAATTCATCATCTGATTGTTGTTCATATATAAATATATTAATTGATTTTATGTTTTCTTAAGCAACCTTTTTAAATTCTTTTTTTTTATAAATTTATTTATTTTATTTATTTATTGGCTGCATGGGGTCTTTGTTTTTGCACACGGGCTTTCTCTAGTTGCTGTGAGCGGGGGCTACTCTTCATTGCAGTGCGCAGGCTCCTCATTGCAGTGGCTTCTCTTGTTGTGGAGCACGGGCCCTAGGCGTGTGAGCTTCAATAGTTGCAGCACATGGGCTCAGTAGTTATGGCTCATGGGCTCTAGAGCACAGGCTCAATAGTTGTGGCACACGGGCTTAGTTGCTCCGTGGCATGTGGAATCTTCCCAGGGCAGGGCTCGAACCCATGTCCCCTGCATTGGCAGGCGGACTCTTTACCACTGTGCCACCTAGGAAGTCCTTAAATTCTTATTCTAATAATTTATTTGTAGATTCTTTTGAATTTTCTACATATGCAATCACATTTTCACATTTTCTGTAAGGGATAACTGCTTCGTTGTTTTTAATTAATTTTTAAATTTTTTTTTAAGATTTATTTTACTATTTATTTATTTAAATTTTTGGCTACATTGGGTTTTCGTTGCTGCTCATGGGCTTCCTCTAGTTTCCGTGAGTGGGGGCTACGCTTCATTGTGGTGCATGGAGTTATTGCTGTGGCTTCTCTTGTTGCTTAGCACAGGCTCTAGGCGAGCGGGCTTCAGTAATTGTGGCTCATGGGCTCTGGAGCACAGGCTCAGTAATTGTGATGCACAGGCTTCGTTGCTCCGCAGCACATGGGGTCTTCCCGGACCAGGGATCGAATCCGTGTCCCTTGCATTGGCAGGCAGATTCTCAACTGCTTCGCCACCAGGGAAGCCCTTTTAAAAAAAAATAATTTATTTATTTATTTATTTGTTGGCTGTGTTGGGTCTTCGTTGCTGTACACGGGCTTTCTCTGTTTCTGTAGTTGCTGCAAGCCGGGGCCACTCTTCATTGTGGAGCACGGACAGGCTCTAGGTGTGCAGGCTTCAGTAGTTGCGGTGCATGGGCTCAGTAGTTGTGGCTTGCGGGCTATAGAGCACAGGCTCAGTAGTTGTGGCACACGGGTTTAGCTGCTCCGTGGCACGTGGGATCTTCCTGGACCAGGGATGGAACAGTGTCCCCTGCATTGGCAGGCGGATTCTTAACCATTGCGCCACCTAGGAAGTCCCGCTTAATTTCTTTTTTAATCTAATCATTTTATCTTTTTTTTTTTTTTTTTTATTCTTACTGCTCTGGCTAGGATCCCTGTCATAAGGCTAAACAGAATTGGTGGTACCAGGCATTCTTTTATCAGATTTACAAGTTCCCTTCTAGTTTACTTTCCTTTTTTTTTTTTTTTGTTTGACCACGTGGTGTGGCTTTCAGTGTCTCAATTCCCCGACCAGGGATTGAACCCTGGCCTTAGGGCAGTGAAAACCCAGAATCCTAACCGCTAGGCCACCAGGGAACTCCCACAAGTTCCCTTACAGTTTTCTAAAATAAAAATTTTGTTTTAACCACAAATGGATGTTGATTTCATCACATGCTTTTTATGTATTTATTGAAATGCTTGTGTGATTTATTCCTTTAATCTATTAAAATGATGAGTAAAATGAATATATTTCCTACTATTAAGCTACACTTAAATTCCTGACATAAATTCAAGTTAGTCTTGGTGTATTACCTTTTTTGCACTTTGCTGGATTCAGTTTGTGTGTTTTGGTTTTGTTTTGTTTAAAAATTAAGCTCTTTATTGGAATATAATTGCTTTACACTCTTGTACCAGTTTTTGAGGTACACCAAAGTGAATCAGCTGTATTTATACATATATCCCCATATCCCCTCCCTCCCGCTACTCCCTCCCACCATCCTTGTCCCGGCCCTCTGAGTCATCACCCATCATTGAGTTGATCTCCCTATGTTATACAGCAACTTCCCACTTTTGCTAGTGTCTTATTGAAATTTTTGTATCTCTGTTAATAAGTGAGATTGGCCTGCAATTTTTCTTTCTATTGGCCTGCAATTGCCCTTTTCTGGCTTAGTTTTCAAAGTAATTCTGGCCCCATAGGATGAGTAACAGACTGTCCTTTCTTTTCCTAATTTCTGGAAAAGTTTATGTAAGGTTAAAATGATATGCACTTTGAATGGTTGGTGCAACTTGCCTGTAGGATGTAATCTTTAACTCTTTCTTTTCCTTTTACACCTCATATCTCACCCATTTGCAAATTCTGTTCACCTTGGCTTTTTTTTTAATTTTTATTGGGTCAGCTTTAAATTAAATTCAGAATGTAACTACTTCTCACCTCTACTATTACCGCCTTCATCTAAGCCACCACCATCTCTTGCCTGGATCACTGGAGTAGCCTCCTAAATAAACTCGTTGTTTCTGTCCATGCAGCCATCACAATATTTTAAACATATGGGTCAGTTCCTGTTGCTCCTATGCTCAAATCCTCCACTGGCTGTCCATCTCACCCAGAGTAAGAACCAAAGTCCTTAAAATAACCCCAAAGGTCTGATATGACCTGGCCACTATGCTCTCTCTCCCTCCTCAGCTGCTATTTCTCTCCCTTCTCACTATGATACTGACCACGGTTCCTGGCCTTCTCCAATCAGAAATTGATCAGAGTCCAGACAAGACATTCAGGCAACACTTTATTGGGGCTCCTGTAGCTGCAGGAGGGAGTGAAAACAAGGAACAACTTCCCTTGCTCGCTCCCCTAAAGGGGGCGTGACCTTGTTCCTTATATGAGGTGAGGGTAGGGGTGTGTCCAGAGGTTGGGGAGGCAGGGTGGCTTAGGTGTTTTGCCCCCGCTTAGATGGTGTTGTGTGCAGAGGGCGTGCGCAGTACCCTGTTTTTGCTTTTGCTCCAGGCTCTTCAGAAGTGGCAGTTGAGTTTTTTGGTCTTTTTGTATCTCTTTGTTCATAATTTGCCCCAAGTGCGCATGCGTGCAGTTATTTTTAGTCCCTTATAGTTTCTTTGTATTTTGTAGCTCGAAGAGACCTGTGTCCAGGTGCAAGCCTTGCAGCACTGCAGCAAAGGCTCCCATGACCCAGCCTGTGTCAACTCTGCTCTAGCCACACAGACCCCCCCTTGCTGTTCCTCAAACTCATCAAGTATGTTCTCATCCCAGAGGTTTGGCACCTGCAGTTTGCTCTGCCTGGAATACTGTCCCTGCAGAAATCCATATGACCTGCTCCTTTTTCTTTTTTAAAAGTCTCTCTTCCATTGTCACCTTATCAGAGAGGGTTTTCCTTGCAACCATATACAAAAAAGCAAATGTCTCTTGCATTCCCCATCCCCCCTCCTTGTTTTGTTTTGCTTCACAATTTGCTCCTGACCACTTATGTGTGAACCAATGTATTTATTGCCTGAATCTCACCACAAGAATATAAATACCAAGAGGGCAGGTAGGTATTTTGTCTATATCCCTAGTAGTTAGAACAATGCCTGACAATAAGAGGTGCTTAATATATTCTTCTGAATCAGTGATTAATATTTTATTATGTGTCTGACTCCCTAGATGTCAGCCAGCCTCTCTAGCTTTATTTCAGTGCATCTTGTTTTCTACCCTTAGCATTAAAAACAGCACCTGGCACATGGCCATGTATATAACTGTTACTTAGTAACAGATGAATGAATAAATGTTACATCCTAGGTTTTGCTTAAGTTTAATTGGCTCCCATCCTCTCTGTGGAGATCTTTACTTTTCTTCCCACTTTCCCTTCTTTTCTCTTTCCTCATTTCTGTTCTTCTCTTTCTCATATCTACTGCTTCTCTTCTCTCTCTCTGCCCTTTCTAATCTCACTACTTTAGTCCACCCCCCTCTCCTTTCTTTCTCCAAGTTCTCCTTTTCTACTTATTAATTGTCCCCTCATTTTCTCCTCTTATTCCTCATTCTTTCTCATAAAACATCAGAATCAGAATTGGCCATAATCTCTTGCTTTGCAGATACGGAATAGGAGCTACCACAAGATGGCACAATTTGCTTTAAGGTCATAGCTAGTATAAAGCTGAATGAATCAGGACTAGATCTGATTACCTCTTTCCCCCTCCTCTCTTCTCTCTTTCATTTCTGCTTTTTCTTCTCTTTCTTAGCATAGTGTTGGAGTCAAACTTCCACTTTAATCTTAGTTCCATCACTTATACTAGTGACTTTCAGCAAATTATTTAAATTCTGTGATCCTTAGTGACTTCACAGGTTAACTAAGATATTAATGTGCACCTCAAAGGGTTGTAAAGATTAAATAAAAAGTTGAACAACCACAATATACACAGACCAAAAAACCCTACAGCTAACATCACACTTAATAGTGAGAAACTTGAAGCTTTCTAAGATCAATGTCCTTCAGTAGGTGAATCTATAAACAAACTGTGGTACATCAGACAATGGAATACTATTCAGAATACTAAAAAGAAGTGAGCTATCAAGCCATGAAGAGACATGGAAGAAACTTAAAGTGAAAGAAACCAACCTGAGAAGGCTACATACTGTATGATTTCTACTCTGATATTCTGGAAAAGGCAAAGTTATGGAGACAACAAAAATATCAGCAGTTGCCAGGGATGGGAAGTGGGGAGAGAGAAATAGGCAGAGAACAGAGAATTTTTAGGGCAAGGAGAATACTCTGTATATTATAATTATGGATATATGTCATTATACAGTTTTCCAAACCCACTGAATATATGCCACCAAGAGTGAACCTTTAGGTAAACTATGGACTTTGGATGATTGTGATGTGTCAATATAGGTTTATCCTAGGTAGAAAATGTACCATTCTAGTGATTTTTTTTTTTTTTTTTTTTTTTTGCCATGCCAAAGGGCATGCAGGATCTTAGTTCCCCTACCAGGATTGGAATCCATGCCCCCTGCAGTGGAAGTGTGGAGCCTCAACCACTGGACGGACAGGGAAGTCCCTGGTGACTGATGTTGATAATGTAAGTTATGCATGTGTGGGAGCAGGGGGAAATCTCTGTACTTTCCTCTCAATTTTATTGTAAACCTAAAACTGCTCTAAAAAAATAAAGTTTTTAAAACATTGAACAAATAAACACCTGGTACCTAATGGAACATATGTTGGCTCTTGTTCTTTCCTCATATTTTGCTTTTTCCTTCCCTCTTTAATGCATAAGGTTGGACTCATTCTTTGGTTCCTTGAAACTTTAGATGTTTTATTATACCTTTGATTCCTCCTCCTCATTTTCAGGTGTCAAAACTTTCATTTATTTCTTCTTCTTTCTCCTTCTCTGCCTCTTCCTCTCTCTCTCCTTTCCCTGTTTTTGTTTCTCATTTTCTATCATGAACCAAGCCATGTGGACCATAAACTTTGGGCTTAAAGTCCCTTCAGCTCCAGCAGTCTACCACTTCTAAGATTATTTTTCTTAATGTATGTTCTTTTTCCCTTTCTCTTTCCATTACTTATAAGTTACTTAACTTCTCTGGGCCTCAGTTTTTCCATTTGGGAAATGGAAACAATAATGGATTGTAATAGGCATCAAATGAATGAAGCAAAGCCGTTAGCTCAGTGCCTCGCACAAAGGCTCCAAGACGTCATTAACTTTGCTCTCATTTTACCTGCTGCAAGCCCAGTATGAAATATAAAACATTATAGAAATGTTATTTATTTTCTTTCCCCTAAATATCATGGTGAATTGGAAAGACGGCTCCAGGTTCGAAAAGACATGGGTTCCAGGGAAACCTCATAATTTTTATGACCCTCAATTTTCTCATCTGTTAAATGAGAATAACAATATATGCCTTCCCTTCACCTAGGGTTTTCTTCCTTCCCCAGGAATTAAAAGAGCCAACATATAGGAGAGCATCACCCTATAAGTACATGTTGTAATCATGATAAGATGGTTTCCTGGAGTCACAATGGGTATGCTGTATAGTTATGAGGATTCAATGGGGTAAAATTTTAACTTTAAAAGATGCCTGACCAATAGTAAGCATTCAATACATGCTAGCCATTACTGTTTCCTTTCCCGTTTCCACTCTTTTCTCTTGCTCCTCCAAAAAAATGAGTGGTTGCGATACCCAGGTGATCTCTGCAGCTCAACTTCTATTATTGTCTGCTTCCTCTCTCCTCCTCATCCCGTCCCCCTTTTTTCCTTCTCTCCCTCTCTTTGGATCACAGCTTTTCTCTCGCCTCAGGCACCCCGTGCAGCCAGATGTCCACATCTCAGGGAACTTAGAGCTGACACGGAACCAGCCGGGACCTGCCTGAGACCAGGAGTTCTCCCCGCATTTAGCGTCTAGCACTCGTCCAACAATAAAGTTTTATTGAAACAAAGCAGGAAAAAAAAAGGCGCCTGTCATTCTTTCCTCAACAGCCAATTAGAGAACAGAATGTCCGCGTCGCTCAGGGGAGCTTCAGCAGTCGGAGGCGAGGGCGGGGCATATCGCGCCGGAAATCGGCCCCGTAAGAGCGGAAGTACGGCCGGAAACCAGCCATAGAGTTTAGGGGCCAGAGCGACCCTGCAAGGAGGTGGCAGGAAACGCTAGGAACAGCTGCCGGAGGTGACGGAGCGGTAGCCCCGCCCGGTGCGCTGGAAGACGGAGCTTCCAGGTAGTGGCCCGCAGAATCTGACCCAGAGTACGACGGGGCAGCCGGCGGGAGCCCACGGTCCTCGGGCGGCCTCTTTAAGGGAGTGGGCGGAGCCACGTGGAAGGAATCCGAGGGTGAGGTCACGTGGTGCGCGGCACGTGCGGGGCACCGTGGAGATTTGAGGGAGCGTCGTGGTTGGGGTGCACGCTGTGTGACACCCTCCCTCTTTGCGACCTGTGCCTTGGGGTTCAACGGGGTGCACGTGGTGGGACTCTTGATAGGCGCAGGACTGGGGGAGGTGGGCGTGGCAACCTTGTGTCATCCGGTCCACCATCTAGGATTTTAAGTTTCCTAGATCCAGTGTTAGACTGCTCCATCTCTGATTCCTCGTTGTGAAAGTGACTCAGTGTCCCTGCAATCCAGCCCCTAGGCCTTGTGCTTTCCATCCTCCCCAGTTTAGGAACCTTCAGCTTCACATCCTTTTTCCTTGCAGCTCCAGACTTCCTGAGCCCAGGTCCTTCCAGCTCAGTGCAGCCATGAGTGCCGAGGTGAAGGTGACAGGGCAGAACCAGGAGCAATTTCTGCTTCTGGCCAAGTCGGCCAAGGGGGCAGCGCTGGCCACTCTCATCCACCAGGTGCTGGAGGCCCCTGGTGTCTACGTGTTTGGGGAACTGCTGGATATGCCTAATGTTAGAGAGGTGGGTTTCTGGCCTGGATAGCCCCCAGGGAAGCTTGGGGCTAAAGGTTGAGTTTCAGAACGGGTGGGAAGGGCTCATTTTGCAACCGCATAACCATTCATTTGAACAGGAATATGGTGATAATTAACCTACTAACTTCTGCAGTTTGCAGAAGTAAGTAGGCAAGTAAACCTCTTAATTCCCCCTTGGAGATGAATGATCTGTAAAACCCAGTATTTTTCATTTTTAAGCACAAGAGCCTGTGATTCAGAACAGGAGACCTGATACCAGCCAGTCTCCATCAGTGTCATATCTCTTTATAATCATATTACCTTGATCAGGTCACTTTTATTTTAGGGCCTAAATTTTCTTTTCTTTTTTTTTTTTTGTGGCACATGGGCTTAGTTGCTCCACGGCATGTGGGATCTTCCTGGAGCAGGGATCGAACCCGTGACCTCTGCATTGGCAGGCGGATTCTTAACCACTGCGCCACCTAGGAAGCACCTAAATTTTCTTTTTTAAAAATGAACCTGATGCTGCTCCTCATTATTGTTGTAGAAGCCAGATGAGGTTATAGGAAAGTGTAAAGTCTGATACAAATGGAAGGAATGAATGTGAAATTGGTATGACCTGTCCTCTCCCCTTTGCACCATATGCTAATTCACTTACGTTAGATAAGGTAGAAGTTATCTTTTTCCCAAAGACAAATGCGAAGATGCTAGGAACACAGCAGAGAGAACTGTTCACACGGAAGTGGCAGAGTTAAGAATTTAAAGTCTAGAGTGAGTAGGTTGACAAGATGTATGACAACAGCCCAAATCCTGAGATGCTATGACAGTGGTAGGTGGGCACTGTGAGTTAAGTTTTTGAGGGCCACCAATTGAGTCAGTGGATTTAGGCTTTCGGGATCCTTCTGGTCCAAAGAAAACAGGCTGCCTTCTTTCCCTGCTTCCCTCTGCAGTGGAATTATAAGAGAATCAAGGTGAAGGAAAAGAAGTATGTTTTGGGTGCCTGTTTAGCACTCTGCTAGTCATCTGGGAATATCAGAAAAGTACAAGACACAGTGCTACCCTTCTGTAACTTACATTACAGTTGCAGAGATAAGATGAATGCATATCCATGTGTAAATCATTTATTTAGCAAGTATTTATTGGCAAAGCCAACTACGTGAACAGCTCTGCTAGACCTAAGTGGGATACCGGAGTAATGGTATCTTGTTGAAAGAAAGATCTATAATCTTGCTGAAAAGAAAGATATTCTTAGGTAACAACCTTAGGTGGGCTTTGATTGACTAAGTGGGTAATCAGTGGTAGGAGGAGAGGAGGTCTGGCAGGACTGGCTTGGGTGATGGAAGCTCCCGAGTGAGGCCGGTCTGAAGCAGAGCCACAATCCCAGTGCCTGCCCAGATCGTGCAGCTGTTCAGAGAGTGAGACTGAGGTAGAAGTCTTTCATGAATTGAGGAGTACAGCAGACTCCCTAAAGATATTCAAAGTCCGAAATACTAAATACGTTCTAAGGACCAAACAACACAGTTTGCAATGTCTGGTGTGTGGTGTGTGTGTATGTGATGTTAGTTACTAAACACTTAAAGTATTCAGCTCTGAATTTAGGGTAGGAATTGGAGGCAGTTGGAGCAAAAGGGCATTTGGATTGGGAGGATGGTGTAAACAAAAGCCTGGAGGTGGAAATGAAGCCTTCCTATGGGGAGAGTGATCAGAGAGGCAGAGAGTTCCTTTTGGTGAGCAGGGAGAGCTAATGTTGGAGGGGAAAGCTGAGGCCAGAAAGTGGAGTTCAAACAAGGTAAGGTTGGAAGGGTGGAGAGAGAGGCCCTTCTTGTCACCTTTTTTCTTCCCTCATGTTCTCGCAGCTGGCTGAGAGTGACTTTGCTTCCACGTTCCGGCTGCTCACGGTGTTTGCTTATGGGACATATGCTGACTACTTAGGTAACAGGAGGGGCTGGAGGTCTGGAGACTGGAGGTGGGAGAAGGGCAGTTTACGGAGGGACTTAGAAGAAATTCCTGGGATACCTGACTTAGCTCCCTTAAGTATACAGGGTCAGGGTCAAGACCTGAATTGGCATGGAAAACTCAAAAAAAAAAAAAAAGGCAACGGAAGGAGGCTAGGGCTTTCCACAGAAGCGAAATCAGAATTCCCTACACTTTGTCTTTTTTTTTTCCCTAGCTGAAGCCCGGAATCTTCCCCCACTCACAGAGGCTCAGAAGAATAAGCTTCGACACCTCTCAGTAGTCACCTTGGCTGCCAAAGTCAAGGTGAGTGACAGTTCCCCCAGTCCTGAGCAGCAGAGCACCCTTCTGTATCTCCCTTCTCGAGGGCCCATCTGAAGGGAATGGCACTTGGACAGCCTTTGACTACCATGTTGCTTCTTCCTGCCCCACCCTCCACGCCCCTCCCAGGTCCTTATCCGAACCCCATTACTTGCGGTCTTTAGGGCTGAATATTATTCTGCTAGTTTTCTATTTTGTTTTTGTTTTCAGCCAACTTAAGTTCTAAGCAAAACACCTTTTGTGTTTGGGGTCAGAATAGCAAGTAGAAAGACGCTCACTGTCATTCAACAGCCCCCTCCCCACCCCCCATAAAGTCCCCTGCAAACAGCCTCGGCGTCCAGAGCTGGAACGAAGCTCACTCTTCTGGTGAAGTGCCAGCTTCTGCTCGCTGGAATAAGAAATACATAACCCAGGGAGTCCCCTGGTGGTCCAGTGGTTAGGACTCGGTGCTTTCACTGTGGTGGCCCGGGTTCCATCTCTGGTTGGGAAATAAAATCCCGCAAGCGGCACAGTACGACAGAAAAAAAAAGAAGAAAGGAAAGATATAACTCAGAAGTGTCATTGTATATCCTGTTGGGTTCCGTTTTTGTTAACTGTCCCTCTCCGTCCATCGGCATCACCTCCCTGTTACCTGACTGCCCGTCGTGTTCCTGGTTGTAAACTAGACTTTCTGCTGGAGACGCCTATTTGGGGGTAGAAAGAGTGTAGATAGTAAATCGAGTAGCCGCAGACCCCTCCCACACCGCATCCTCCCGTTACGTCAAGCTTGCCTTGACCAGGTCCGTGTGCTGAGCCAGAGGGTGGACATCCAGGCAGATGTCACCCTGTGGTGGGGGAGGGAAGAGAGTAGGGGCACACGTCTTTTAAGGTTGTCCTTCTCCTGTTGTTGTTTCTCAAGTGGGAATACTTTTATCTATTTTGCCTTAGAACCAGCCTCGCAGAGGAAATGATTTAGGAGTAGGAGTGGAGGGTGGGCAGTGGGGGAAGGAGGGAAGAAGAATCTTGGAAGCCCTTCCCTGCTGCAGAACCTCACAGACCCCAGCCTGCCCTCTGGGCCACAGTGTATCCCATATGCAGTGCTGCTGGAGGCCCTGGCCCTGCGGAACGTGCGGCAGCTGGAAGACCTCGTCATCGAGGCCGTGTACGCCGACGTGCTGCGCGGCTCCCTGGACCAGCGCAACCAGCGGCTGGAGGTCGACTACAGCATCGGGCGGGACATCCAGCGCCAGGACCTCAGTGCCATTGCCCGAACCCTGCAGGAGTGGTGAGACCTGTGTCCCAGCACTGCCCCTTCTCTACTCGCCCCAAGAAAGGGAGGGGTGCTTTGGAGGGAGGAGAGCTGGGCTGGGTGGCATCGGTGGAACCCAGGAGGATGAAGAGAAGTGAGCTCGTTCCTCCAGAGGCTTCTGAGGGAAGAACGGAGTGGAGGAGGGCCTGGGGGGCAGGAGGCGGGAGGCACGTCCTCTGTATAGTGAGTGGGGGAACGAGGGAGATGGTACTCTTGAGCGCACCCCTTGAGGGGTGGGTCGCCTCTCTCAGGCTGGATGTTGCCTCCTGGTCTGTGACCAGCACTGTCCACAGGCCACGGGCCTCTCCCACTTCTGCTTTCTCTGTGTTCTTGTCTGACCAGTTCATTAACACACCTTCTTTTTTCCCTCTTTAGCCTCTCCCGCCCTGTTTCAGTTATAGTTCTTACTTCGTTGCACATCACCCCAGGCACTTCTTTCTCCTCCCTTATCCTCCCCGAGTGTCCTTCTGGGTCCTGGGAATTGCGTCACAGGTGGTTTCCGGGTGCCCTGGCGAGGCTTCTAACTCCGACAGGGATCTGGACGCCAGGACCTGGGGGTCTTTCCGAGTCTATTTTCCGTGAGTCTTTGGTCCCGGCGCTCCTCTGCTGACCCTCCTCCCCACTGATTCCTGCAGGTGTGTGGGCTGCGAGGTGGTGCTGTCAGGCATTGAGGAGCAGGTGAGCCGCGCCAACCAGCACAAGGAGCAGCAGCTGGGCCTGAAGCAGCAGATTGAGAGCGAGGTGAGCGGGCAGGGGAGCGGGACAGTCCGAGCTCCTGCAGCCTGGGCCGCTTGTCCCGGGCAGAGGGCCGTGGACTGTGGCGGTCACAGACAGACCACGTGGGCAGGGACTGTCAGGTTCTGGAACCTCCCTAGTTTTCCCCACTCCTTTCATCCTGGCAGGTCGCCAACCTGAAAAAAACCATAAAAGTTACAACAGCCGCCGCCGCCGCGGCCACATCTCAGGACCCCGAGCAACACCTGACTGAGCTGAGGGAACCGGCTCCGGGCACGAACCAGCGGCAGCCCAGCAAGAAAGCCTCGAAGGGCAAGGGGTGAGCGGGTGCGGCGGGAGCCGCGCGCGTCCCGAGTGCCCTGCTGCTGCTTCCTGGTCCCGTCACCTGCTTGGGGGTTGGGAACAGGGAGCTTGCAGTGCTGAGGGCTTCCCTGCAGCCTCTCTCTCTCTTCCTCCCTTTCCAGGCTCCGAGGGAGCGCCAAGATTTGGTCCAAGTCAAACTGAGGGACTGTCGTTTCTTCCCGGGCTGTGGGGTCCTGGCTGCCTGCCCGCCCCTTAGGAGTCCTCAGAGAGCCTTCCTGTGCCCCTGGCCAGCTGATAATCTAGGTTCATGACCCGTCACCTCCCTTCTTTCCCCTGTCCCCAAGCATAGATCACACCTTCTCTGGGGAGGAGGCAAGTACAAGTCATGTTTTTGTTGGTACTTTTTGTTTCATGTGACTTTCTTCTGTGTCCCATCGTTCCCTCCCCCTCCCTGCCATGCTCTCTCCCCTGTTTCTTTAGGAGTCAGCATCTGCCCCTGTTTATTATATGTCCCTGCGTGAGTGGGGCTGCTGCGTCTCCAGCATAACCCACACGTGTTCCTCCCCCCACCGCCCCTGCCCTGCATGCCTCATCCCCGGCCCCCGCCCCCTGCCCCCAGCCTATTTGGGCAGCATCTGAAGAGCCCTTGGGCTCCCACCTTTATTCCCACCCCGAGAGTTGTGGGAGCCAGCCTGCCATTCTAGGAGTCACTGGACACTCGCATCCTAGAATCCTGGCCCTCTGCAGTTGCTCCCTGTCCTCCCTCCTCCCCTTGGGCCCTGGGAGTGCTGCTGCTTCAATGACCCCGGAGCCTCAGGGCAGCTGTTTCTTGAGCTGTTGGGAGATGGTTCTTTCTTGGCCGTGGCTATCTTAGAGTGCCTGATGGCAATCCTGGAAGGATTTATGCTTCCTTTTGTGGGTTTGGTGGGGAAGGGAAGGGGCTATAGATTGTATAAAAAGAGTATATATACATATATCTATATATAACATGACACAGAAATAAATCTATAAGAAGTCTATCTGCAAACACGCCCTGAACTGGTTTTCTTCTGTCTTTGGTATTTGTGGACCGGAAGAAGGCTCACTCCCAGTCCACTGTAAAGCAAAGTGCTGGAAAAAGAAGAGAACTGGGTACTATGTGCCGAGTCCTGGCCGCGGAGCCAGGAGAGTGAGATCCTGGGCCATTTGACTTTGGACAAATTGCTCAGTACCTTGGCGTCCATTCAGAAGCAATGGATGCTCACCGAGGACCAGCACGTGGTAGGTGCCGGAGATGCAAAATGATGGTCTCTGTCCCTGCTCTCTAGGAGCTTCACTTCAGCCTGTTTCCTTCCACTTTACAGAATGGTAGGGGGAAGAGTTGATAGTAAACTTCAGTTTTTGCATCAAAACCCCACAGGTCTCTCAGGTCTCAGTAAGAAGCAGCAGTCGGGCTCCTGTCCCGTGTCCGAACAGTGTCCTGGGAGGATTGGTCTCCTTGGCTCAGTGTGTTGCTGCACACGCCCTAGAATTGAGAAGCTCTAGTGTAAGGGACAGTTGGTCCCCCTTGTGCATGAGAGGCCATTGGCTCCTGAGGGTCCTGGTGTTGCCCGAGCTGCTCTCCTGAGCTTATGCTGTCCTCTAGGTGGAGATGTAGGACAGACTACTCTTTACTGGTCCTAAAGGTGTCAGTTGTAGAATTGAAAGTGGGGGTGGATCCTGAGTTTTTGGTTAAAAGTGGGCTGGGTGAGCCTGTTGTGTTGAGGGGCAGTGGAGACTTAATGGGACCAATCCAGTGAGCTCTGCCTCAGGAACTGACGCTTGTGGCCTCTTGTTTTAGTTTTGGCCTAGGCTAGCCTGTAGAGCCTTTTGCATCTTGATTCTAAGTCTCTACCTCTGAAATAAACCCCTTCTTCCTCTCATACTGTCCACCGTAGAAATCACTAACTCCTGTTGCTTCGGACCTGTGTCCCCTCCCTCTGTCGAGGCCCCATTTTTGTCTTGCACTTTAGTTTCTCACTTTCCTGCAAGCTGCTTCAAGAACTGCCCTGATGCCTCTATCTACTTCCAGCCTTTAGCGGGTGGCTCTGCAGCCTGGTATGGGCTGGGCTGGGACTGCCTGGTCCTACACCCAAAGAGGGAGGAGGGGCCGTTCACAGCCCCAGGGACATGGAAATACAACTTGCCTTTAATTTACGAACACTGGGCTCTTGGCTGCCAAGGCTTGGAGGTGGGGGAGTGGATTATTTGTGGGCTGTTTTTGACCATGGAATTTAGTTCAGGATTTAGGGATTCCATGCATAACCAAGTCTAGGGCACCAGGAGAATTCTCTGAACCAAAACATCTTATCACCACTTGCCCATTCTTACACACTGATCCCCACTGTACAGCAATCTCAGAGGAGCTTAGGGCTGGACCACTGTAGCAGGAGGAGGAAGAAGAGAACTTTTCTTCCTGTAAATTCAGAGGTCGTGCACATGGAACAGATGACACTTAGACGGTTAAGCCAAAGTCTCTGGAGCTAAAAACTGCAGTTGGACTAAGGCGCACCTTTATACACAAGAAGAGCAAAGACAATGTCTACAGTCATATTTCATGCGACCGCGTTAAAGAGGGGTTAGAAATTCTCTGCTTGGGTGCATCATCCAACCTGGGTGGAGAGAAGGGAGTTCAAAGGGGCGAGTCTAGGCAGTGTGTGAGTTCTCTGGCTGTATAACAAATTACCCTAAAACCGAGTGACTTAATGCATGTTTATGATCTTGGTTTCTGTGGTTTGGGACTCTGCACAACTAAGCTGAGTTCTCTGATGAGTTTTCAGGGTTGTTCCCAAGGCTACAGCATGGTGATAGTGAGTGCGTCCCATCTCAGGCTTCCAGTGGGAAGGACCTATTTCCGGGTACAGCCAGTGACTGTCAGCAGGATTCACTGCCTCTAGGTGATCAGACTAAGGACCTCATTCTCTGGCTGACTAGGTCAGAGGCCACCCCCTTCATCAGAGCAGCAAGAGCCAGAGAGACCGTATCAACAAGGGGAAATCACAGTCTTGTAACCTAATCATGGGAGAAACATCCCATCACTTTTACTAGTCACCAGGTCCAGCGAGCGTAGTGACTCTCAGAAGGTGGGGATCATTGTGAGGCGTGTCAGAACTTTCCTAGCACAGGCAGTGGTTCTGTGGCCCACCGGAATCATCAGGGGAGCTTTTGAAAATGCATACTCCTGGACCCCAGTTCCTGGTGAATTAGAATCTCGGATTGGACTGGAAGTGGGACTTCACCTCTCTGATTGGCTCAGCTCTGAGCTGTGATGGCCCGTTTATGTAAGCAGACTTGCCCAGGTTAGTGGCACCTCGGATCAACTGAGAAGGCTTCTTGTCTACTGCAGGGCCTTGGAGGATGTGTGAGGAGGCCCGGGGTCACCATCCGGGATAGAGGGATGCGCAAAGGTGAAACGTTGAGTATAGGGCAAGAGAGAGGACTTGTCCTGTCCTCTGAGATTCTTAAGTATATGGTTATATAATTGAAAGTGTGATAAACACTAAGAAGTATAGGGTGACATGAAAGCACTTACCAGGGGATCTACTTCGTGCCTGGTGTCAGGAAAGCCTCCTCTGAGGATGTGACCTTTAAACTGAAACTAGAAACCCAAGTAGCAGTTAACCTGATAAAGGGGAGGGAGGGTGAGCATTTTGAGTGGGGGGAATAGTGAGATGAAGGCCTAGAGGCAGAAAGGTTTCATCCTGTGACCTAGTGTGACTCCCCTAATATGAAATGCATAATTTGGGGAATGGGGTGGGGAATACCATCCTATACTTTTATTTATCGTTCATCTGTCCAATCAATTGGTAAATATATCTTAACTGAAAAATCTGAAATAATATAAACCATAATGCATATGTTATACATCCTGGACACTGGGATTTGGGGTGATTTTTGTCTTTTTGCCTGTCTCTATTTTCTAATCTTTCTATGATAACTGCTAATAATAGATAATATTTTTATTATCTTTTAAAATTTATTTTTGGCTCTGTTGGCTCTGTTGCTGTGCACAGGATTTCTCTAGTTGCGGGGAGCTGGGGCTACTCTTCATTGTGGTGCGCAGGGTTCTCATTGTGGTGGCTTCTCTTGTTGCAGGGCACTGACTCAAGGCATGTGGGCTTCAGTGGTTGTGGCACGTGGGCTCAATAGTTATGGATTATGGGCTCTAGAGTGCAGGCTCAGTAGTTGTGGCACATGGGCTTAGTTGCTCCGCGGCATGTGGGATCTTCCCGGACCAGGGCTCTAACCCATGTCCCCTGCATTGGCAGGCAGATTCTTAACCACTTTACCACCAGGGAAGCCCAATATTATTCATTATTAACAAATAATATTTATTAAGTGCTGACTGTGGCCAAGCACTGTTCTGAGTGCTTTATGTATATAAACTCATTTAATACACCAACAATCTTCTGAGGTTAATATCACTATTTTCCCCTTCTAAAGATGATGGAAGGGACTTCCCTGGTGGCACAGTAGTTAAGAATCCGCTTGCCAATGCAGGGTACATGGGTTTAATCCCTGCTCCAGGAAGATCCCATATGCCTTGGAGCAACTAAGCCCGTGAGCCACAACTAATGAGCCCATGCTCCGCAACTATTGAAGCCCGTGCACCGAGAGCCCGTGCTCCGCAGCGAGAAGCCACCTCAGTGAGAAGCCTGCGAACTGCAATGAAGAGTAGCCCCCGCTCACCGCAACTAGAGAAAGCCCACGCAGCAACTTAGACCCAACACAGACAATAAATAAATAAATAAATATTTTTAAAAATAAATAAAAATAAAGATGATGGAAGTGGTACAGAGAGATTATGTAACCTGCCTAGGGTCATACATATTACAAGTGGAGTAGGCATACCCCACTCTGTCTCTCTTAAGCTCCTGGACAGAATGCACGGAACAGTGATCCGAGATCTGTGATAAACAGTAAACAAAGTAGGGAACTCCCTGGTGGTCCAGTGGTTGGGACTCCACACTTTCACTGTCGAGGGCCCAGGTTCAATTCCTGGTCAGGGAACTGGGATCCTGCAAGCCAGGCGCTGTGGCCAAAAAAAAAAAAAAAAGGTAAATGGCAGCAGGGAGAAAGACACCAGAATTCAAAGTTACATTAAACCAGTGGTGAGTTTATCATTTCCCCGCCTCCAGTATTGCCCAAATTGGACTCAAAGGCAGCCCAAAACCTAGAAGTGTACACAGAGTGTAAACTGAAACAGCTCCCCTTGGAGCCCTCTGTTGCACATTTAGGGAGCAGGAAAGGGACTCCTAAGGGTCAGAGAGTGGAGAAATCCCATTTTTCTTTTTCCCCTCTCCCACCCCAGCCCCAGGGAATACTATGGTGGTGGTAGCTACAGAAACACAATGACAGCAACAGTGGTCTGGCAGGCATTTAAAACTCTAGGGAGGAGAACCCTTCTCTCCAGCCACAGGAACTCTGGTCCCAAAAAAGTGAGGCAAATCCCCTCAGCTTTTTTCTTTCTCTGCTCTCTTGGTACTTGGCCCAGACACATAGTGAGAAATGCCCCGCAGAATAGAGAAACTAAAGCCCCATGTTTTGGGCCAGAGGATTGGGAAGGGAAGCCCCAGAGAACCAGAAAGTGTCAAGAGATTGCAGAAAGGAGGGAAATCAAGAGAACAGCCCCATACAGCTCTGTGTGAACTCCTGGGCTCACCTCTGAGCTGCACAAACATGAATCTGACCCTGAACAGTTTAACTGAAGCCTTGTGAACTGAGCTACAGGATGGGCCACTGTCCAGGTCTGACTGGCCACTGGGTGGCACACATGCAGGACTGATCCAAATAGCACTGCGAGCTGAAAATTAAATTGACATTGGAACCACAATGCCAAGAAGACAGGTTGCTGTCTGAACCTAACCTGGTCGGTTGCCTGCAGAAAACAAAAAGATACTCTCTTTAGTATTTCCATAAGACCCAGAGTCTCAAAACAATATTAAAAAATCCAGGATACTATCTAAAATTACTCAGCATACAAAGAACTCTCCAGTAAAAGACAGCCAATCCGAAGATGACAGAGGTTTTGGAATGCAAAGCAAAGACTTCGAAGCAGTTAGTATAACCATACGGGAAGAAGAAAGGGAGAACGCTCTTAAAACAAATGGAAATATAGAAAGTTTCGGCAAAGAAGTAAAGGGTACAAAGAAGAACCAAATGGAAATTTTAGAACTGAAAAATACAAATAACCAAAATAAAATTGCTTGATAGGTTTAGTAGCAGAATAAAGATGACAGAGCAAAGAGTAAGTTTGAAGATAGATCAATATAAATTATGCAATCTTGGGAATTCCCTGGTGATCCAGTGCTTAGGACTTTCACTGCCAGGGTCTGGATTCGATCCCTCATCAAGGAACTAAGATCCTGCAAGCTGTGCAGTGCAGAAAAATATAATTCAATCTAAACAACAGACATAAAAAGGTTAAAAAATTATGCAATCTAAGCAACAGAAGAAAAAAGATTAAAAACACACACATATAGGGACTTCCTAGGTGGCGCAGTGGTTGAGAATCCACCTGCCAATGCAGGGGACACAGGTTTGATCCCTGCTCCAGGAAGATCTCACGTGCCACAGAGAAACTAACCCCATGTGCCACAACTATTGAGCCCATGTGCCACAACTAACTACTGAAGCCCACTCACCTAGAGCCCATGCTTTGCAACAAGAGAAGCCATGGCAATGAGGAGCCCGTGCACTACAACAAAGAGTAGTCCCTGCTCGCCATAACCAGAGAAAGCCCGTGTGCAGCAAGGAAGACCCAACACAGCCAATAAATAAATAAATAAATAAATAAATTTAAACACACACACACATCAGAGTCTCAGGGACCTGTGGGACAGTACTAAAAGGTCTAACACTTGTGTCAACAGAGTCTCAGAAGGTAAGGAGAAAAATATGGAACAGAAAAATTATTAGAAGAAATCACAGTTAAAAATGTCCCAAATTTGCCAAAGACAAACATACAGATTCAAGAAGCTTGGTGAGAGCGAACAGGATATACTCAAAAGAAATCCATGACCAGACACATCATAATCATTGCTGAAAATTAAAGAAAAATATTCTAAGAGCATCCAGAGAAAAACAGTGCATTTCATACAGGAAAACAATGACTCCAATTACTGCAGATTTCTTATTAGCAACTATGGAAGCCAGAATAAACTGGAACAGCACTTAAAGTGCTGAAAGAACACTGTCAACTCAAAATTCTGCATGCAATGAAAATATCACTCAGGAATGATGTAAGATAAAGACATTCTTAGGTGGAGGAAAAGTATGAGAATTTGCTACCACCAGATCTATATAAAAGAAATGCTAAAGGGTGTTCTTGAGACAGAAGAGAAATAATAACAGCAGACACTTGGGACATCAAGAAAAAAGGAAGAGCAACAGATGGTGAATACAGATTGTTTTCCTCTTCAGTTATTTAAAATGTTTATTACTGTTAAAAGTAAAAATGATGAAGCCATCCAACAGGGTTTTCAGTCTCTTAGGTGTAATACATATGACAACTACAACACAAAGGAGTGAAAGTAAAGGGACCTGGGTGATGGTCAAGTTTCTACACTTAAAAGGAATTGGTGAGATACTTGTTCTCAGCAGACTGAGCATATGATATTTTATAATCCCCAGAGCAGGGGTTAGTACACCATAGTCCACAGGCCAAATCCAGCCCACTGCCTGTTTTTGTAAATAAAATTTTATTGGAACATAGTTACAGTTAATTCATTCACATATCATGTGTGACTGATTCCACACTGTGGTGTCAGAATTGAGTGTTGTAACAGATACTGTGTGGCCTGCAAAGCCCAACATATTTACTATCTAGCCCTTTACTGAAAAAGCTTGCCAATCCTGCCCTAGAGCAACCACTTAAAAATTAGTGAGGGACTTCCCTGGTGGCATAATGGTTAAGAATCTGCCTGCCAATGCAAGGGACACGGGTTTGAGCCCCTGGTCAGGGAAGATCCCACATGCCATTAAGCAACGAAGCCTATATACTACAACTACTGAGCCTGTGCTCTAGGGCCCAAGAACCACAACTACTGAGTCCACGTGCTGCAACTACTGAAGTACGCATGCCTAGAGCCCATGCTCCATAACAAGAGAAGCCACAGCACTAAGAAGCCCACAGACTCCAATGAAGAGTAGCCTCCACAAGCCACAGCTACAGAAAGCCCACACACAGCAACAAAGACGCAATGCAGCCAAAAATAAATAATTTTTTTTAATTAGTGAAAAAATCACTAAAGTGGAATAGTAAATGGTACCCAAATAAACCAAAAGAAGGCTGGAATGTAGACATAGTGGAAATATAAACAGAGGACAAAGCAGAAACAAAGAATAAATGGATAGAAATAAATCCAAACATAATTATATTAAATATAAGTAGCCTAAGTATACGAATTGAAAGACAGAAATTATCAAAATGGATTTTTAAAAAACAAGGTACAACTATGTGTTTCATTCAAAAAAAAAGTTCTTAAGTATGACATGGGTGGTTTAAAAGTAAAAGATGGGGGCTTCCTAGGTGGCACAGTGGTTGGGAATCCGCCTGCCAATGTAGAGGACATGAGTTCAATCCCTGCTCCAGGAAGATCCCACATGCCGCGGAGCAACTAAGCCTGTGTGCCAAAAAACAACAACAACAACAACAACAACAACAAACAAAAAAAAACATTAAAAAAAAAATAAAAAAAAAAAGTAAAAGGTGGGAAAAGATGTACCATACAAATACATTAATCAAAGGAAAGCTGAAGTGACTGTAGTAATATCAGACAAATTAACTTCACAGCAAAGAAAATTACCAGGGATAAGGAAGAACATTGGAGAACATTGATAAAAACTTCTGTTTTCCAAGAAGATATAATTCTAAATGTTTCTGCCTCTGTAGAGCTTCAAAATACATGAAGCACAACCTGATAGATATCAAGGATAAAGTGGACAAGTCCACAATTATAGGGGAAAAAATGTCAAAACTGCTCTTCCAGTAATCAACAGAACAAGTAAATAGAAAATCAGCAAATACATAGAAATATATAGAACTGAATGATGCCATCAACCAAAAATAGGAACTGAGATTTATAGAACACTCCACCCACACAGCAGAATACACTTTTTTCCCCCAAGTACACGTGGAACATTTACCAAGATAGACTATATCCTGGGTCATAAAACAAACTCAACAAATTTAAAAGAGTTAAGGTCACACAAAGTATGTTTTCTGACCACAATGGAATTAAAACTAGAAACCAATAATAGAAAGATAGCAGGGAAATTGCCAAACACTTGGAAACTAAACAACAGACTTCTAAACCCATAGATCAAAGAGGTGGTCTCAAAAAAAAAAAAAAAAAAAAAGAAAGAAAAGAAAAGAAAATATTGTGAACTTAACAAAAAGGAAAATACAAAATATCAAAATATATGAGATGCAGTTAAAGAAGTTCTGAAGTCAACAATCTGCATTTCTACCTTGAGAAGGTACTTAAAGAAGAGCAAAAATAGCAGAAAGCAAGTAGAAGGAAATCACAAGCACAGAAAATAATGAAATTGAAAACAGAAAAAGAAAAAAATCAGTGAGACAAGAAATGGATTCTTTGAAATGATCAATAAAATCAATAAACCTCTAGCCATACTAAGCAAAAAGAAAAAAAAAGAGAGAGAAAGAAAAGAGAGAAGATACAAATAATCAATATCAGGAATAAAAGGAGATATGACTGCACATACCACAGACATTAAAAGGTTAGTAAGGGAATACTACAGATAATTCTATACAAAATTCAACAACTTAAACGAAATGGACCAATTCTGAAAAGCCACAAGCTACCAAAACTCAACCAAGAAGACAGATGTAAATATAAATGTACAACTATAAAACTTTCAGAAGATAACAGAAGAAAAGAGTAGTTACCAGGAGTTAGGCAAAGTGTTCTTAGATATGACACCAAAAATATGATTCATAAAAGAAAAAAGTGGTAAGTAGGACTTTATCAAAATTCAGAACTTTTGTATGAATTAGATGACTAAGAAAAAAAATATCAAATTGTACACTTTAAATATATGCAGTTTATTGTATGTCAACTATGTCTCAATAAAACTCTCTTTAAAAGAAAAAAAATTCAGAATTTTTGCTTTGGAAAAAATACAAAACTTTTCCAACATCGAGGAGGAAGAAAGAGAAAAACAAATATCATTTATTAACACAAATGTGCGGAATATAGAAAAATGGTACAAATCAACCGGTTGGGAGATTGGGATTGCCATATGTACATTACTAATAAGAAAAAAACTATCAAATTGTACATTTTAAATATATGCAGTTTATTGTATGAAAATTGTATCTCAATAAAAGTTCTCAAAGAAAAAAAAAAGAGGAGGAAAAGACGAACCACAGAATGGGAGAAAATATTTGCAAATCCCTATCTTACAAAAGACTTCTAACCAGAATATACGAGGAAATCTTAAAACTCGACAATAAGAAAATATGCACCCCAATTTTGAAAAAATGGCTGAAAGACTTAGACACTTCATCAAAGAGGCTAAAATGATGATAAATAAGCACATGAAAGGATGTTCAACATCATTAATCATCAGAGAAATACAAATTAATACCATGGTGAAATGTTTATAAATATCTCACTGTGAGTAAAAGGATACCCACACATCTAATAGGATGGGTAAAATAAAATAAAAACTGACAATACCTACTGAAGGCAAGGACACAAAGCAACTGGAAGTCTTCCTACATTGCTGATGGGAAAGCAAAATGGTGCAGCCACTCTGGGAAACAGTTTGACATTTTCTCACAAAGTTAAATATGCACTTACCATGTGACCTAGCAATCCCGTGCCATTTTACTCCTAAAGAAATTAAAACATGTCCACACATGTGTGCATGATTGTTATGGCAGTTCTGTTCATAATTGCCAAAAACTGGAAAAAACTGGAACTTGAACATTCTTTGACAAATGAATGGATAAACTATAAACACACAGTAGAATAGTACTCAGCAACAGGAAGGAGTGAACTATAATACACAACAACGTGAGTGCATCTAAAAGGTATTATGCTGAGTGTTAAGAGCCATTCTCGAAAGGCTATATACCACAGGAAATATCTTTATTCCCGGTTCCAGAGCGAGTCACATGAATTTTATAGTTTCCCAGTGCATATAAAAGTTATGTTTACACTATACTGTTGTCTATAATATGTGCACTGGCATCATGTCTAAGAAAATGTACATACCTTTAAAAATACTTCATTGCTAAACAAACAAACAAAAAACTTCATTGCTGGGACTTTCCTGGTGGCCCAGAGGGTAAGACTACAAGCTCCCAATGCAGGGGGCCAGGGTTCCACCCCTGGTGGGGGAACTAGATCCCACATGCATGCCTAAGAGTGCATGTGCCACAACTAAGAGTCCGCCTGCCACAACTAAACATGCTGCAACTAAGACCCAGCGCAGCCTAAAGTAAATAAATATTTTTTAAAAAATCCTTCATTGCTAAAAAATGCTAACCATCATCTGAGCCTGTAGCAAGTCATAATCTTTCTGCAATAGTAACATCAAAGATCACTGATCACAGATCACCGCCACAAATATAATAACAATGAGGAAGTTTGAAATATTGCCAGAATTACCCAAATGTGACACAGAGACATGAGCCAATTCTGTTGGAAAAATAGTACTGATGGACTTGCTCCGCGCTGGGTTTCTACAAATGTCCAATTTGTAAAAAAAAAAACCCACAGTATCTGTGAAGTATAATACAGAAGGCACAATAAAACAAGGTATGCCTGCGTATGATTTCTCTGTGTGACATTCTGGAAGTGGTACAACTATAGCAATGCTGAACAAAGCAGTGGTTGCCGAGGGTTAGGACTGGAGGGAGGGGGTGGCCACAAAGGAGCGGCAGCAGGGGGTGTGGGGGGGGATGGAACTGTTGCGACCCTGATTGTGGTGGTGCTCACACAAATCTCATATGTTCAGACTCATAGAACACACACACACAGCAATTTTATTGTGTGTTAAAAAAATATTGAGGGACTTCCCTGGTGGCGCAGTGGTTAAGAATCTGCCTGCCGATGCAGGGGACACGGGTTCGCGCCCTGGTCTGGGAAGATCCCACATGCCGCGGAGCAACTAAGCCCGTGCTCCACAACTACTGAAGCCTGCGTGCCTAGAGCCAGTGCCCTGCAACAAAAGAAGCCTGTGCACCACAACAGAGAGTAGCCCCAGCTCCCCACAACTAGAGAAATCCCATGCACAGCAAAGAAGACCCAACGCAGCCAATAAATTTAATATATATATATACACACACACATATATATATAGAGAGAGAGAATAAAACAGACATTCTGGGCTACTGGCATCCATCACTTGAAACACTATGCTGTTACTTGGGTAAATGTTAATATAAATTTGAAATTTTAAAATCTCATCAAAAGGGACTTCTCTGATGGAACAGTGGATAAGACTCGGTGCTTCCAATGCAGGGGGCACAGGTTTGATCCTTGGTCGGGGAACTAAGATCCCACATGCTGTAAGACAAAAAACATCAAGGAACTTTCTATTTAAAGGCCCCCCACGGTGAATCATGCCATACGGCACATTAGTATCAGTCTGGACTTTGAGTCCTGGCTCTTGAGTGCTGCTGGGTAGTTGTATGATATTCAACAAGTCACCTGTTACTTAAGCACTGAAATAGGAGCGGGGGGGTTGGATGGCATCTGTAATTGTTGCTAAGCTGCATTGGAATCCTCTCCAACCTCATGATTCTGCGTTAGTGGGTCTGGGGTAGTGATTCTGCTCTGCTGCCACTTTGGGGAACGTCAGAGAAGGCGATCTCAAAGGTCTATTTCAACTCTCAAATTGTTATTTATATCATATACTGGGTTTGCTTGAATTAAGGTCTATCTGTATTGAGAATCAGCTTCTGTCCTTGTGTGCCACGTTCCCTGTGAATTGGGAATTCCTCCCACCCCAAATCTAGGATATCTTTATGTTCGCCAGTGGTTTTCTAAGAATCTAGCTTTGTTTACTTTCATCAAACCACTTCCCACCTCCCTATTACACTGACTTTTCCTAGGGTATTTCTGCTCCTTCTGATAGAGACTCAATCCCATCTCTGCGGCCCTTTCCCATCCTCCAGCTTCTTGTGTCCAAATGTCTTGGCTGCAGACCCTCAGACACTTAGTTGGCCTCCCAGCTGGAGGACACTGACATCCTGGGGATAATGGTTCAGAACCTGCAAGCTGTCCAGCTGGCAGGTGACAGAGCAGCTGAAGAGGATGGGAGGGATGCTGGGAGAAACCAGGGCAGCACCCAATTCCTACCTTCAAGATAATTCTTCAGGGAAGAAGAATCACAAAGGGCAGAGAAAGCTGAAGGAACACTGACTGCTGACCCAGCTCATCTCAGGGATGGTCCAGGGGGTCGGGGTGGGGGGCAGCGGAGCCCGTAGGGGAAGGACTCCCTGCTTCTCCCTGTCTCCCTGGAGATACAATTTAAGGCCAGACACTGAGGCTGGGAAGGCTCACAGCCGTCAGCACTCTCTGCACAGGGGGGCTTCAGGCCCAGCTTCTACCACAGCTCTGCCAGCCTCTGCATCCCAGGCCCCTCAGGTACCCTTCCCTCGAGCCACTCCAGCTCTGTGCCCACCACCGCAGGCTCTCCCTGGGGACGGAGGGTAGTTGGGAGGCTCCTTTGGGGAAGCAGCTACGCCAGGTCTCTCCCTGTGCCCCGTCTCTGCACTGGTTTCTTACCTCTCGGCCCCTCCTGTGCCTAACTGTGCCATCTTCATCTCTCCTCCTAGTGCCACCTCTCCTGGCTCCCGCTTCTCCTGTCCGAAGACCTCACTGATGTCTGAGAGAGGGAGAGGTAAAGGCTACATTTTTCTTATGCCTGGCCCACTGTAGTGGCCTGGGAGAAGGAATCCTTGACCTTCGCTGCTCCCTCAGCCTAGGAATGACCCATTCCCAAAACTCAGAGCCTCAAGGCAGGACAGGTCTATGGAGTTAAATGGACTTGGAATACGGGGGACGGGAGGCTGGACACTGGGTTCTTCTTGTGGATCAGCTCCTGGTTCTCTGGGTAACCTGTTTATAGAACTTGGGCACTGGGCAGAGGAAGGGGACACTGGGTAAAGGGTGTTACTAGGACTTGAGACCCTGTGTTACCCTAAGAGGGGAAAACTCCCAAACTGCAAGCAGGGCTGGCTCAGCGCGGCCCCGAACATTTCTACATGTTGGTCATGAAAAGGTGAAAGATAACAGTCGGTAGCTGGGAGAACCGAGGGCTGGAGGCTGATGCAAGGCCGGAAGGATGATTTCCAGGCTACATCTGGAGGTATTTCCGGCATCCTGAGGATGGAACTGGGCATGAGGGCCACCCGAAAGCAATGAAGGTGCAGGACAGGGGCCGGATAATGGAGCAAAATCAGACATCTGTATCCCATGCACTGTGTCAAATGCCTCCTCTGTACTAACTTACCTCATTCTCATAATTCTGAGATATGAATCCACGTCCCCACTGCCACCAGCACCTGGGAAAAGGTCCATTTTACAAAGCAGGAAACCGACCCTAGATTAAGACTCTTCCCCAGGGTCAGAGGTAAGCAGTGGGGCCTAGGCTTGCTGGTGCCGGTCTATAGTTGTAATTTCACTCCTCTCCCTCACAGTCTCCCTCCAAGTACCAGCCTCTCCCAACCTGTAATTTTCTGGGGTGGAGGAAGTAGTCCAAGTGAGTCTGGCCTTGTCCTCTGGACACCTGTCAGGCCGAGGACTGGGGGTGGGGATTGAGGGGCCATTGTGAAGGAGACTGGGCCATTCTAGAGAGCGGACCCAGAAATAAAATGTTAGCATTCTTCCTGAGAGTCCTTTCCTGTGTCTGCTCCCTGGCCCTCACCCCACATTGCGGACACGTCAGGACCGTGCCTGGGGCTGCTTCTAGAGCATCTCTCTCAATTTTGCTAACACCCAATTTCCCACCACGTACCCTTGCTGAAAAATACCATCACAGGCCCTACGACTACGTGCTGGGTTGCAGGGTGGTCCTGACTCAAGAGCAGGGAGCAGCGGTGGAAATTGATTGATTCATGTGTCTGAAGCCAGGACCTAAATGGGAAAGCTTGTGAAACACTGGATGACTCACCTGGATTGAAACCAGGGCAACCCTTGCCCTGCTCCAGCCCCCACTCAGAACTGTGCCCAGAAACGTGGGCACTGGAAGTGGAGTCCAGGTTGAGAGGTTGGGCTTGAGCTGTAGCCTAAGATTTTGTAGTGAGAAGGGACCCCCAGAGCTGACATCCAGGTATGGGAGGGACCTGCTCAAGGCCACATGGCTGGGCTGGTGGCAGAGCTGAGCTGAGGAGCCGCCTCCTCAGGAGACTGACGACAGCTCCTCCCACTCCCAGAGGAAGGAATTCTGTACAATCTGGACAGAGCACACGTTACACTGGAGGCTGAGGTCTGTGGACGCTTTGATTTCTGTCATCTACAGTTCAGGGGCAGGTGGAGGTGCATCCTCTCTGCCTGTCTGACTTCTAGGATTCCTGGATTCTTTTAGCCCCTTGGTTGGTTCCGTTGACCCTCATGGTGCACCTTCAGTGGCCTGTTTACTGAGACTCAGCACCCGCCCTGGAGAGGATGTCAGTGCCTGGTTACCGAGCTCACCTGTGTCTCTGCTCGTTGAGCGACTAGACAAACCCTCTTGAATCTGTTTGTCCTTCAAGGACACAGGGAAATTCCTCTTCCCTGAGAGGGCCCGGAGCCTCGGGTGGGCTGTTTCTGCCTTTGATTTACCAACTGACAAGGACAGATGTTTACAAAGCAGAAACTGCCCTCTGACTCTCACAAGAATTTGCCATCACTGATGAGTCCCCAGGAGGGACAGGGAGACCCATTTGCTGAGCTGGGTTGAGCAGGAGCAAGTGTCTTGAGAAATTTGAGCAACCTGTGCCCGTCCAGTGCTGCTCAGGTTCCAGGCTAGTTTTCTTCTCTGGTCTCCTTCCCCAGGCTCAGGTTCTCAACAACGGGGGCTGCAGGGTTTGAAGGATGCTGCTGACCCGACTTCCTCCCCTTTGAAGACCTGAGTGGGGTTGTTAAGGCTCCTTCCTGCTCTGCACCACACGTGTTCCCAGCCACAGTCCGGGCCCGAAACAAGCCCAAGGGACAAGGGGCAGAAAACTCCTCCGGTGCCTACAGGCGGGCCCCACAACCCCCGTGATGAGTGAAGGTACAGTGAAAGCGAGGTAGGTGGCAGGACAACTGCCGCCGGTCTCACTCCCAGCCCAGCCTGGCCGCGTCCACTGTGGCTTCTCACCCACCAGAGCTCTGACAGCCCCACTGTGCTACCACTGAGGTGCTGGGCTTGAACTTGAGTTAAGAAGGCCATGCACGGAGACAGGGAAGGGAAGGTGACTAGAAGGAGACAGGAGGGTTGAAATGGAACAGCGAAAAGATCAAGAGTAAAGCCAGACATGACTCTACATCAACTATACTTCAATAAAATAAACTGATGAAAAAAAAGTAAAGCCAGAATCCTATTTGGTCTTTTTTCCATTCTCCTTTATTCCATAAACACCTAGTTACAAGTTGCACAAATCAAAAAATGAAGGCAGAGAAGGGTGTGGGGAAGATTTTTGTGATGTGTAGCGGGTGGGAAGGGAAAAAGGGTTGGGAACCGGTCCTCTCCCTCCACACACAGCCCTGGACCAGGGCTATGGCCCCTGCGGCAGGGAATCTGAGGAGGAGGTGGGCAAAGATCCAGGGTCCCTGAGGCCCCTAAACCCAGAGCTCACCCCAAAAGCTCCTTCAATGCATGGCAGGGGTGGAATGGGGAAGGGAAGGAGGTTCAGAGATGGAACAGCAAAGTGAAAAATCAAGTTAGCGGATAAGGAGGAAGTGGACTCACCATGGGAAGGAGAGTAAAGGAGGAAAAACTAGGTAAAGGGGCAGCGAAAGGTTCTCCCTGAGACCCCCAGGGAGAGGTGGGGGCCAGCTGGCCTGTTAATTTAATATTACATTGGGAGTGGGAGTTGAAGAGGAAAAGCTATTTCAGGGGATGATTTCTCAGCCTCACAGCCTGTACCTGGAGGGGGAAAAGAGAGGAGCGCAAGTCAAAAGGAAAACAAAATATCAAAGCCGGGGTTCGGTCCCATTCTCTCTTCCAGTGAGGGCATTCTTCTGTCTTTCTGTACCAATGAAAACTTCTGCTAGCAAAGGCGCTGTCTGCCGGGCGCCCGGGCTGCTTGTGCCTCAAGGCTGAGGGATGTGTGTGGTCCACCCGCCACCCCTCCCGCGCCTGGCACCTCAGCCGCCCCCACCCCGCGGTACTTACAAGAAGAGAGGCCGAGGGCCCAGGGCCCTCACCAGTCGTAGCGGCGGGACTGTCGGGAGGGGGAGTCCTCGGGTCCCTGTATAGCCAGGCGGGGAGGCCCCTCCGCCCTTCGTCCCCCACCCCCTGAAGCCTCGTGCCTCCGAAATTCCAGGGGGCGCTGCTGCCGGAACCGGGAGGTCTCCCTCCGCCACTCATCATCAAAGGCTGCGGCCTCACCTGAGGAGGACATGGAGCCCACACATGACACCTGGGTGACGCCTGGCTTCCCGAGGCAGACGCAGGCCTGAGCCACAGTCTCTAAGACCACATCCCAGGGCAAAGGCTGAAAGGCTTGGGGCGGGGGGGTGCTGGGGGAGGGAGGCAACTTATTTAGCAACTTTGGATTCAACATGGTTCCTGGAAACCCTAGCAGGAAATCAGGAATGGGATAATTACTTAGCTAAAGAGCACAGTCCCGTGCACACTGTATTTAATAAGTATTCGTTGATTTGAAAAACATAAGTAAAAAGAAAGGAAAAAAACAGATCCAGATGGAGACAGGTAGATTACTATCAATATCTGACTTAGGTAAAAACGTATGCCCTCCTTGATGAGGACGCTGCCAGCACTGACTTAGCCCTAAGCTGACAAAAAGGCTCCAGGTAAGTTAAGAATGTGGGGCTTGTCCATAGCCTTGCCCAGGAAACATCTAGGGAGGAAGGGAGAGAGAGCTGCTACCTCCTAGCTCACGGGACCGGGACTTGGCAGGCTGAGGAATGGGAAGGAAGGCTCACTTTCATCCAGGTTGATATAGTCCTGCCGTTCCTCCTGGTCCCCCGTGCGGTGGTTTCGGGAGCGCTGAAGGATATGAGCCCGGTCTCGGATGTGATGCCCGATGGACATCTGCTCCAGCCCACTGTCCGAGTCCCGCACAGTCCTCCGAGTCTCCCGGATCTGGGGGGAGGCAGAGCACAGCACATTCAGCGGCTCCTTCCACAGCCTGGCTACGCCAGCCCAGAAAGACCGCCCAGGACCCGATCCTGAAAAAAGCAGCCAGGTTTTCTATAGGAACTATTTGATCACACCTCCTCTGCATAGGAGGAAAGAGCCCTCCAACTCACCCCGCCTGGGGCCGAGCGCATCTCTGAAGTCTCTTGGTAGACCTTGGGGGCGCCGTCACCCGTATTGGAGTAGGAGATGACCGTGGAGGATGAAAAGGTCTGGCAGTTGCCTCCGGCTGTCATGTGCTCCTGAGGAGAGAAGGGAAGAGCAGGGCTGAGCGGGGAGCAGTTCGCCTCTGGAGAAGGGATCCCTCCCTTCAGCTGCCTCTGCCTGCCCATACCTTTCTCACAAAAAGTGAGAACTGAGAAAACACCGGGACTCATCATTACCCCCTAAATTCCTCTGAGTTCAACAATAAGCCAGAAGGACATGAAGAGAGGGAGCCTTAACTGCAGCCTTCATAAGATACACTGCTGCTTCCCACTCAGGACCCCACGCTCTCCGGGTCCGGTGGCCTTATCCAGCTTGCACGCTTCACAAGCACGCCCTTCCCCACTCCCGCCTCCGGGGACTCAAGGTGTCACCAGCCATCACTGGGAACAGGGCCGGGGAAGGGGATGGGACGGGGCAAGAATCTTACCATGTTCCCAATCATGTCGTTCATCATCCCAAACATGTCCATGAAGCCGCCCGACTGGAGCAGAGATGGAAAAGAGAGTCGGGAAGCAGGGCCACGCTCAGAGCAGGCTGCACTCAGAGGTTACCGTGTTCAGGCTTCCACAGGCTATGTGGCTAAGCGTTCCCTCTCTCCCCTTCCTTCACATCTGGCAGCTGCTAGTCCTCATTCCTCGTGAACAGGACGAGAATAGGAGCGCCTCTCTCCATGCTTCTCTTCCCATACACCGCCGCCCTCCTCCTCAGTCTCTGTGGCTGCTAATCAATCCCATTTTCCTTTTCTCCTGGCTGCCCTACTTCCTCCTACCTTCAGGAAGCAAACCAGCGTTACTGAATTCTAACCTATAAAGGGGTTGGTTCTGAAGCTGTAGAAAAATCTTCTACAAACCATCTCTAGTTGGGCCTTCAACAGCACCTCCTTCCTTAAAAGAACACATTTTGCCAGATAATTATATCTTTCTAATGGCATGGCTCCTAGAAGTACAGAAGCTGGGAAGTTACATCGTGAACTCATAGGACTCCGCACACAGCAGGCCCAGAGCTCTGTGAACACTATGTGAGGATTCTAGGGTTACCCATAAGGCTATCCAGAGAGGCACATTTGGAAATAATATCTAAGGGTATAGAGCGGGCCTGAGATGGAAGGAAGCAAGGAAATGAGGACTCACCATTCCCAGCATCCCGAACGGAGAGACAGTCCCAGCCTACAGGAACAGGGAAGGAACAGAAATGAGAGACCATATCCTATCTCATTATCATCCCAAACCAAGCTGATGGCTTTCACTGCTTTTCCATCCTCCTCTCAAAAGGATCACAAAGCCTGTTTTTCCAGACCCCTTTCCCCACTCCTAGAAGGCACTCCACTTGCTAACTTGGCCATTGTGCAAGAAAAATCAAGGGCTTTACTAACCAACCTGTAACCTTTTTTCAGGTCTCAGGTCTGCTGCAGCACCATTACCTGCATTCTGCGGCTGGCAGGCCTGGTCCCTGGCATGTTGCCATCTGTGATGCTGAGGAAGGGGCTGTATCCAAAGCCGCCTGACAACATCCGGTTCATGTGCTGACGGTGAATGGCAAAGGGGTCCCTGCGCAGGGAGTATACAGTGTGGGTGGCAGAAGGGCCAGCAGTCATCACCCTCCAACCCCCCTCGCAAAGAGAAGAGGCACAGGGAACCAGGGGCACAGATTTCCCCCTTGAAGTCTGAGCTGGGGCTGAGTGGCTACCCAGTAGGTGATCAGTGTCTGCGACGGGAACCCAGATGTCTGCCTCAACTACTCAGATACCTGAAGTGGAATGGGTGCGTGCTCTAGAGCAGGAGGGGGAGGGGATACTCACATCAGGAACATGGGGTCCTCGGGCTCCACGTCCCTCATGAAGCGGAACATCCTGATTTTAGCTCCAGGGGGCTCCACACTGTGAAGATGTGGAGGCTCAAATGTTGGAGGCAGCAAGGCTTTTTGCACACCCGCTCAGGGCACGGACTCTCAGAGCACTGTCCCTTCCAAATGCTGTAACTGGACCCCTAAACTCCAGGGAGACCCTTCTCCTGGGGTTTACCATCATCCTCTAAGGAGAGCAGAGCTCTTCAAACCTCTCTTCGAAGGACCACGGAAAATTTTTCTAAGCCTGTTTTCTGCCTCCCCCACTCAGAGCCATCCTCTTCCCAAAGCCCTGGACAGAAGCGCACTCCCCCTCCCCCGACGCCACCTTTCCGGATACGAATCCCAAGTGCCGGCCCTCCGCCCCATTAATGACCCCAACCACCCCGCCCCCTCCTCACACCCGGCCGCTGCCAGGCCTCCCCCAGGCGGGCCTCACTGTCCCTTCCGCGCCTGGCGGCGGCCCCCCCGAACCCTGCCTCCCTGCCGGGCGAGCAGGAAAGGCGGGCCTGACCCGCTCCCCTCCCCGCATCCCCAGGCTCCCGGGGACCCTGCAGACCCGCGGGCCGCTCCCGCCCCGGACCGGCTGCCCGCTCCGCTCGAGCCTCACCGGTCCCCGATCCGGGCTCAGCGGCCCATCCGGCCGGTCTCGCCTCTCGGTGCGCGGCAGGATCAGGGATTGCGGCCCGAGACGCGGGATTGGTCCGGGCGTGAGCTCCTCGGCCTCCCGCACCGCCTCCTCGCACAGCTGCCACCTCCGTGCCCCCCCCTCGGCCCACGGAGCCCGAACCCCAGCCAGGCCCGGGCGGAAGTGACGTCACGATGGGACAGCCCACCCCGGGGCCGGGCCTGCGGAGCTCCGCCTACCGGCGGGCGTGGGACGCAAGCGAGGCCGGCTGCCGGATGGCCGAGCTGGGGGCAGCGGGGTCCTCCGGGACCAGGGGAGGGGAGGCCTCGTTAGTAACCTGGATCTGGGTCCCGTGGCCCGGAGGAGGCTCCCTGTAAGGGTGTGGGGAGGAGCAGAGGAGTCCATCGCCGAGAGGGGAGGAAGAGGGAAGAGGACGAGGGCAGATTCCCATGGGGGAGGGCGGGCTCCCCGTGGGCGACGAGTTGGGGCGGATCCCTGGGGGGGGGGGGGAAGCATTAAGCAGATTTCTACCCGGGAAGCGTTCAACCCGAGAGGGAGGAAGGGCGGCAGTTCTGCGGGGGAGGCGCTAGGGCCAGTCCCCTCGGGAGGAGGCGCGTTCCAGGCAGGGGCGGGGTCCTCGGAGTGACGTAGGGGAGGAGGTGACAGTTCTGCCCAGGTCTTCCTCTGGCTTCGAGAATTCGGGCTGGGGCAAAGAGAATACAGGTTGGGGGGCCGGCCGCCAGGTGGCGCTCTTCGGCCAGGCTGGACCTGCAGCCCCCTTGGGAACTGGCGTTGGCGAGGCTCCCTAACCCCCCCTCAGTTACCCTGCTGTGAGGGTCAGACTGGGGAGAGGCCCTAGTTCTGAATTCTTTTCGTTTAATGCCAGTCTCCCATTTATTTTCTCTAACTCCTGTATCCTCAGAAGCTCCTAGTCCGCACTGATCTTTCTTGCCTCTAGTCAGGTAGGTAGGTAGGTCAAGGGTCCAACGTTTGGGAGGAGAAAGTGGTGGAGAGCTCCACTCACCAAGCTTACCCAGGGGCGGAGTTGCAGGCAGGCCTAGGAGACCTGACACGAAGGCCAAAGACTGACACTTTGACATACTAAATGTCTTGCATAAAATCTGACCCAACTGGAGAGAAGGGCCCTCCCCCTGGGTGTCAGGGGATTTGAACTGTCCTGGGTGGACTTTAGAACCAACTCACCCAGACTCCAGCTTTCCTGGTTCTTTACACTGGCCGCTGGCCATGTTAGTGCTCTGTGGGCCTGACACCGAGAGAGACTTGGGCCCATCCCCAGCACTTCCGGGGGGGGGGGGGTCCCTGGTGACTCAGGAAAGGGTGACTGGGAGTGGGGCTTCTCAGGTTTCTTTGGACTTGATCATTATTAAAGAGGAAAAACACAATAGTGGAGACAGAGGGGAACAGAGACAGAAATTAGAAGCTAGCACACTGGCAAAGCCAAAGCCAAAGACAGAATAAAAGAAAACGTGTTTCCCATTGATATTTCTGGGGAAGAGACTTAGCAAAATTTTTTGTCTTCCAGATGCTCTATCTCTGAACGTCCTGCCGTGCAAGTGGCCCTTTTCTTTCCTCTTGCTCCCAAACAAAAGCAGTTTGACATGTAATCAAGAGTTGTCTCAGGGACTTCCCTGGTGGCACAGTGGTTAAGAATCTGCCTGCCAATACAGGGGACATGGGTTCGATCCCTGGTCCGGGAAGATCCCACATGCGATGGAGCAACTAAGCCTGTGCACCACAACTACTGAGCCTGTGCTCTAGAGCCTACAAGCCACAACTACTGAGCCCATGTGCCACAAATATTGAAGCCCGCACACCTAGAGCCCATGCTCTGCAGCAAGAGAAGCCACTGCAATAAGAAGCCTGCGCATCTCAAGAAAGAGCAGCCCCTGCTCGGCACAACTAGAGAAAGCCCACGAGCAGCAACGAAGACCCAACAAGCCAATAAATAAATTTTTAAAAAGAAATAGAGTTGTCCCAGTGAGAGTTCTGCAGCCCAGACTTAATGAAGTGTGGGCCTCACCTTCTAGCCTCTGCCTCCTCATTTCATGTCCAGCCTTCAGCAGAGATGGATAGGAGATGCAGCTTAGCTTCTAACCTCCTCTTTTGGTCTTTTTCCATGACCTGGTATCCTCTACCTACTGCATTTAGGTGTCTAGAGCTCTTTCCCTTCTTCCTTGCAAGACTTAAGAATCTGATATCAGGGACTTCCCTGGTTGTCCAGTGGTTAAGACTCTGTGCTTCCTCTGCAGGGGGCACAGGTTCAATCCCTGGTCAGGGAACTAAGATCCCACCTGCCGCATGCTGCAGCCAAAAAATAACATTAAAAAAAAAATCTGATGTTAGTCATTTTTACCTTTGCATGATTTTAAATCAATTACCTCTCCTAGGAATATATACAAATGACAGTTTAGCATCTAACTGTGACACAAAGCTCCAAACCTGGGCTTTGTCTCAGGTTAAAAATCGATCCTTGAACAGGTAGGGTTGAAGGAGGAGATGCAAGAGCTCATTTTTCAGAGTGCTCAGCCATGGACCATATAGGTAGCCATCCACTTCAGGAATGGAAGGAATGTAATTTTACAAGTAATCTTTCTGTCCCCCAGACAGAGTTTGTGTCTGTCTTCTTTCTCCATCACCTGCCCATCCCTCCCCTTGCCTCCCTCCCTCCCCTCCTCCCACCCCTCCTCTCTTCCTCCCTCCCTCCCTTCCTTTCTTTCTTCCTTCCCTCCCTCCTTCCCTCTGTCCCTGCTTCCTTCCTACCTTTCTTACATCTCTGTCCAGTAAACTCTGATGAACACAAGTTCCTCAGTCATCAGAGTTTCCTGTAGATGATAAGATGTAGGAGGGAGGGTGAACCCTGCCAGGGGTGAAGCTGAACTCAAAGGGGATAAGCATTGTTGAGAAGGAAGAGAAAGTTTCTCTTCACTGCTTTATCTGATGGAGCCAAAGTCAGGAAGTCCTTGAGAGAAGTAGAGCTGGGTTAGAGAAGGAGCCCTTGCTAGATGTGAGCTCACACATCTGGAGCAATACCAGGGCCATTGGCTATTGGAGCAGAGTGAGGATGGAGCGATGATGGAGTTAGGGGAGACTGGATTCCAGCCTGAGCCAACGTGAGTGGATGTGACTGAGTATATATGTGTATGTGTATGTGTATGTGCACGTGTATTGGCGAGGGTGATGAGCCCTGACAATTAGCACTAAGTTGCCCCAGAGAGAAAGAGTAAGTTGTGTAGTGAACACCAGATCAGAGTGAGATTGAAAAATGACTCAGGAACATTTTCTTTTTTAAATCCAGCTTTTCAGTTTGTTTTATATCCACAGCCATTCAACAAATATTTATTGAATGCCTACTGTGTCAGGCACTGTTCCTAGCTCTGGAGATATAGTGATATACAGAGAGAAACATAAAGCAGAGTGGAAGTGGGGTAGAGGAACAGGCAAGCTGCTGGGAGGTGGTGATTGATTTTTAGGGTGACTAGGGATGGCCTCAATGATCAGGTGACTCTGAACCAGTTCAGAGACCTGAACCAGGTGAGAGAGAGCTGGGGTGAGGGCATTCTGGGCAGAGGAAAAAGCAAGCTCAAGGGCCCTGAGGCAGAATTATGCTTAGTTGTGTTCAAGGAACAAAGAAGCCGATGTGCCTAGACTGATGTGAATCAAGGGAAGAGCAGTAGTGAGAAACAAGGCACAGAGCAAGAAGGAAGACAGATTCTGTGGGACTTTGTAAGACCTACAAAAGGACCACTCTGGCTGTCGTATGGAGAATAGAACGTTGGTGGAACCACAGCAGAAACAGACGGACCTATTAGCATGCTGTAGCCATAATTCAGATGCCTTAGAGTGGGTTAGAAACAGTGGAGGCAAGGAGAAGTTGTCAAATTCTGCGGGGGGGGGGGGGGGGGGTTGTTTTTCTAATTTTTTGGCCGTGCCTCAGTGCATGTAGGATCATAGTTCCCTGACCAGGGATCAAACCTGCGCCCTTTGCATTGGAAGTTTGGAGTCCTAACCTCTGGACCACTAGGGAAGTCTCTCTAGGTATATTTTGAAGATGGAGTTAACAATTTGCTGATGGTTGGATGCCATATGAGGGAAAAGAGTCAAGAATGACTCCAAGGGCAGTTCCCTGGTGGTCCGTGGTTAGGATTTGGCTCCTTCACTGCTGTGGCCATGGGTTCAATCCCTGGTCGGGGAACTAAGATCCCTGCAAGCCTCGTGGCACAGCCAAAAAAAAGAAAAAAGAAAAGAAAAAAGAATGACTCCAGGGTTTTTTGACCTGGGCAACTGAATGAGAAATAAATGACCATTCTGCTTGCCACACTGTACTGCATACATACAGATGGGCTTGAGGACATATGAAAGTTGTGTCTGGCTGAAATTGTGATCCTGACCATGTGGTTACACAGAATAACTGAGTGGACAGTCTTCCCTTTATTTCTTTATTTAAAATGAGCACCACCTATTAATTAATTAATTATTGCTGTGTTGGCTCTTCATTGCTGCATGCGGGCTTTTCTCTAGTTGTGGCAAGCGGGGCTACTCTTTGCTGCGATGTGCGGGCTTCTCATTGCGGTGGCTTCTCTTGTTGCAGAGCACGGGCTCTAGGCATGTGCAGGCTTCATGCACAGCTTCAGTAGTTGTGGCTCGTGGGTTCTAGAGTGTAGGCTTAGTAGTTGTGGTGCACAGGCTTAGTTGCTCTGCAGCATGAGGGATCTTCCTGGACCAGGGATCGAACCCATGTCCCCTGCATTGACAGGCAGATTCTCAACTACTGCGCCACCAGGGAAGTCCCAAATGTATACTTCTTCTTCTTCTTCTTCTTCTCCTTCTCCTTCTCCTTCCCCTTCCCCTTCCCCTTCTCCTTCTTCTTCTTCTTCTTTTTTTTTTTTTAAGATTTTTTTGATGTGGACTATTTGCTTTAAATCTTTTATTGAATTTGTTACAATACTGCTTCTGTTTTATGTTTTGGCTTTTTGGCCACTAGGTATGTGGGATCTTAGCTCCCTGACCAGGGATCAAACCCTACCCCTGTATTGGAAGGCAAAGTCTTAACCACTGGGCCACCAGAGAAGTTCCAACAGTCTTCCCTTTAGAAGCTAGCCACCCAAAGCAGGAGGAGAACAACAGGAATACGTGAATCCTGTGCCAAGTTCAACCGTAAGATATTAGATGTCAGACCACCTTGGGCAGATAGGCTAATGTTAATGCTTGGCATTAACACTGGAGGTTTAAATCTTAAGAACTTCCTGTTGCCCATTGATCATGTCAGGAAGACATCCCCAGGGAGGTAGTATGTCTCATGATTAACCTGGGCTTTAAGGACTGAAATTTGTGCTACCTGTGTGGTAGTTCCTGTTGGTAAACATTTATGGAGCTTCTCCTATGCGCCAGGTACAGTGAAAGATGCTGGGGATGAAAAGACAAGTAAGACATGGTCTCTATCCAACAGGGTTCAAAGCCCAGTGAGGGTGGCCAACATGGAATCCATGATAATCCTGGGTTGAAGGCCGCCATAGGAAGATGTTTATTAAAAGGGAAAAAGTGGTTCAGAAGAGGGAGTGAGTGGCTTGGGGGGTGGGAAGGAAGCTAGGAGAGCATTTCAGGTGGAAGGGGAGACTAGTGCAAAGGCGCAGAGGCAGACCCCATTCGGGAGGAACTATGAAGAGTTAAAAAAAATACTGGAAAAAAAAAACTGAAGCAAAACTTTTGCAGAAACCTTGGTGAGAGCTAAGGCTACAGAGGTTAAAAGGGGCCAGAGACTGGAATTTACATATATCCACTACTATGTATAGAATAGATAACTAATGAGAACCTACTGTATAGCACAGGGAACTCTACTCAGTACCCTGTGATGACCTGAATGTGAAGGAAATCTAAAAAAGAGGGGGATATATGCATACGTACAACTGATTCACTTTGCTGTACAGCAGAAACTAACACAACATTGTAAAGCAACTATACTCCAATAAGAATTAATACAAAAAAAAAAGGGGGACCAGACCTTGAAGAGCTGGGTTTGCTTCCAGACTTTATTCTCTAGGCCCGGGGAAGCTATCAGAAGGTTTTATGGAGGGAGATGACAACAGTCTATTTGTATTTTAGGTAGAAAGGCAGTTTACGTACCTCAGCAAACATTTTCGACCTTCTACACTAAACCAGGTATAGACGTAGGTGCTGAAGATACAAAAATTCTTAAATAATGATTGACAACCCTAATTAATTAAGCTTAAAATCAGTGAGTGGTGTTGACCCCAGGAGCAGGGGCAGGACTGGGCTTGGAGAGAAGAGGAGGCACTCAGGGAATCTTTATAAAATGAAATATGAGGGATCTGGGGGGGGGGGAAGAAGAGGCAGTGTCTCAGATGACCCCCTGGTGTGAATGAAGGGGTGGGGGACAGGACCTTTAACTGTAATAGAAAAATGGGGGAGTTGCAGTCGGCAGGTGTGGGGTTGAGGCCCTCTGGAGGATCCAGGGAGAGAAGACAGAAGGGAACTGGGGTCGTGACTGGTGCTCAGGAAACAAGCCGGTGCTGGGGATATGGGGTTGAGAGTCATCACGGTTTGAGATAGTTGTTGGCGGTGGGACTTGAACCACTGGACATGCGTGATGGAGTCGCTTAGGGAAATGCAGTGAGAACAGGACCCCTGAGACCTAAGCCACCTGGAAGTGTTCAGTTGGCACTGCCATTCCCTCTTCCTGGTTATTAAGTCTTCCCTCGGCCTTTTACCTTCTGGGCAAAATAAGCCTCTAGCTGTCACTCCTGGTTCCGTCTCCCCTAGCCTTTTCATTTTCACTTTCCTCTCCTCTGGGTCAGCCACATAGTCTGTTTCATTTGTGAAAATGTGGAAATCCTGAGCAAACATGCAGCTGTGGTAAAGTACTGTCAATACATGACAAGAGCGGCCCAGGTGACCTTCCACCATGGCAGCCAGAGTTGCTCTTGACTTTCCATGTACAGAACACTAGGGATGGAAATGGAAAACGAGATTGAAAAAAAAAGGCAGTTTGGGGCCAAGGTCTGAAATGGTGCTGTCCAATATGGTAGCCACTAGGCACAGGTGACTATTTAAATTTAATTAAAATTGGGAATTGCTGTGGCCTGGGTTCAATCCCTAGTCAGGGAACTAAGATCCTACAAGACGTGCAGTACGACCAAAAAAAAAAAAAGAAGAAATAAAAAAAGAATGAGGTAGCCTTCTATTTAAAATAAATAAGTAGGGGCTTCCCTGGTGGTGCAGTGGTTAAGAACCTGTCTGCCAATGCAAGGGACATGGGTTCGAGCCCTGGTCCGAGAAGATCCCACATACTGTGGAGCAACTAAGCCCGTGCACCACAACTATTGAGCCTGCACTCTAGAGCCTGCAAGCCACAACTGCTGAGCCCGTGTGCTGCCAACTACTGAAGCCCTCGGGCCTAGAGGCTGTGCTCTGCAACAAGAGAAGCCACCACAATGAGAAGCCCATGACCAAAACAAGTAGCCTCCGCCTGCTACAACTAGGGAAAGCCCACATACAGCAACAAAGACCCAACGCAGTAAAAATAATAAGTAAATTAACTAATTAATTAAAAATAAAATAAATAAGTAAATAAATAAATTTAATTAAAATTACAGTAAAAAAATGCAGTTCCTCCATTGTACTAGCCACTAGCCAGTGGCTCGTGGCCACTGTATTGGAAACTGTAGATATAAAACATTCCCATCATCACAGAAAATTTTATGACAGAGTCAGAAAATATCTCTATATATTATCTTCCTTGTGGACTCTTTAAAAATATTTATTTTATTTTTATTTGTTTATTATTTGGTTGTGCCACGTCTTAGTTGTGGCAGGCATGCTTCTTAGTTGTGGCTCGCCAGCTCTTTAGCTGTGGCATGCGAACCCTTGGTTGCGGCATGCATGTGGGATCTAGTTCCCCGACCAGGGATGGAACCTGGGTCCCCTGCATTAGAATCATGGAGTCTTAACCACTGTGCCACCAGGGAAGTCCCCTTCTGGACTTTTTTGAAGACCTGTGAAGGCTTTTTGAAAAGAATGGTGGAGGGGAAATTGAAGGTAGTCAAAAAGTATAAACTTCCAGTTATAAGATTAATAAATATGAGGATGTAACATGCAACATGATAAATATAATTAACAGTTTTGTATGTTATATATGAAAGTTGTTAAGCGAGTAAATCCTAAGAGTTCTCATCACAGGGAAAAACATTTTTTTTTCTATTTCTTTACTTTTGTATCTGTATGAGATGATGGATGTTCACTTAACTTCTTGTGGTGAACTTTTCATGATGCAGGTAAGTCACATCACTATGCTGTACACCTTAAACTTATACAGTGCTGGATGTCAATTATATCTCAATAAAACTGGAAGGAAAAAAGAAAGGAAAGCACGCACAAGGGGGAGAAACTGAAAGGAGGGGAGTGGAGAACTGGGCAACAGCAAACTTTAAGTGTAAAAGTGAAGGAGATCATGAAGGATGGCACAGAGAATAAGAAAAGCCAATCGAAGAATCTGGAAGAGATGTACGATGGTAAAACCAATGATTTTTGCTGGGTAGAAAGTTCATGAGAAAGTAGGAAAGCCACAGAAATTGTGGTTGTGATGTTGCGTACCATAAAAGACAGACAGTGACCAACAGGACACCAGTGGTTACTGAGGAGATCCCAAGTCAGAGAGAGGCCACTCCTGCAGCATGCCCCATGCTTCTCCCACCTGCTCAAGGAAAGAAAGTTGAGAGGCTCTGAGACATAGTCTAAGGTGGGGTGTCGGGGCCAGGAAGCCAATGATGTATTGAGCTCTACCTCTTGGATGCCTAGCCTCGTGCTAGGTATCATGCCCAGGAGAAGGACGCACCAGTAAGGGTGGGGGAGTAAGGAAGGCAGTTTACTAGAGGGTTTTTTGTTTGTTTGTTTTTTAATTTTTGGCCTCACCACACGGCATGTGGGATCTTAGTTCCCTGACCAGGGATCAAACCCGCACCCCCTGCAGTGAAAGGGTGGAGTCTTAATCACTGGACCGCCAGGGAAAGTCCCTGAAAGGCAGTTTGGACTTGGGAACAAGGGACTTGCAATCAGGAGAGATGGGGAGGCACTCCAGAACAAGAGCACCCCTGGAGATGGGACAGGGTGCTGTCCAGCAGGAGAGAGTGCTTGATACCTGTCCCTTTTCAGATTGTACTTTGAATGAGCTCTCCCATCTCTTCCTGGAGGGCAGGGACCGGGTCTTTTCCATTCGGCTTTGTGTCTCCACCACACAGCACTGGGGCCCATCATCTAGAGGAAGCTCAATAAAAGTTTGTTCAAGCGCAAGAGTCCAAGCTTGCTATAGAGGCCAAAAGAATCTATGTCGTTTACATAGATGCGAGTAGAATACGATGATGGAGACAACCTGACGGGGCGTGTTCATGACAAACGTGGCTTTGTGTTGTCACGAGGATGATTTCTTTAGGAACACTCCTGTGGGTAACATACTCAAAGCAAACTTGATCCAAGTTAGGCTGGTTGAAGTCTCTCTCTAGGAATTCACCTCCTCTCAACTCTCCACTGACTTGAGTTTTGAAAAGATTTTTTTTTTTTAAAGCAAAGGAAAAATGAGGAACAGCAAACGAAGTCATTGGGAGTGGAATGGAATGAAGAGTGTAGTGAAGAGTGGAGAGGCCCAACTTTCAGGTTTCTGTCCTCCCATCCTTGAATGATAGCTAACTAGGCCTTCCTTAGCACTTTATGTATCCGACAAATAGGCAAACTGAAAAAGACCAGGACGCTGGAGAAGGGGAAGAATTTCCTTAAGAATGAGATGGAAATAGAGTTGAACATCTTCCACACAGTAATGAGGGAATTGCTAGGATGTCAGAAGTCATGGTTTCCAGGGGGCCTGGGCCTCCTCTCTTCTCACCTGGCCTCCCTTTTCCCACCTCCAGAAAATGTGTAAGAAGCATAGGTTTCTCCATTCAACCAGTGGAAAATTCAGTTGAACCGTAGACTAAAAGAACTCTAGGAATAGGCAAGCCTCCACAAGGCCTCAGAAATTTTTCTCTGGAAAGGAGCAAACACAGGCTGGCATCATTTAACACTCTTGGCCCCAGAGACCAACCCCAAGGAACAGGGGATGCCCTTTCAGCATCCCACTCATTCCAAATGCATCCTAAGTGTCCCGGCTGGCTTTCTTCTCACGAAGCCAAGACTTCAGGAGACTGATCTGTCGTCCAACCAGGCAGTGAGGGTTAAGGGGTGCTTCTCCCATGCAGGAAGGAATTAGATCCAGGCCTCCTGCTTCCTAGATCTTTTTCCCCTGGTCCCTAAGGACCCTAGTGTCCAAACTCTTAGATTCTCTAGGCTCTCCCTTGGGCCTTGGGGCAGGATTCCCATTCTCTGCCTCTCCATCTCCCTGGAATTTTCCACTGCAGCTGCCTCCGCTCCCAGACACCCCTCCCTGGGCAAAATTCCCGGCTCCCTCCGCCTCCCCTTCCCTAATCACACCTCATTCCCACCCCCGGCCCTCAGGCCCAGCCCACAGTCCAACCCACAGCCCACACTAACGCCGGTGGTCCTAGCTAGGGAAATGGGAGGCCAGACCCTTATAGAAGGGTGAGAGGGAGGGTCCCAGGCTCTCTCTAGGGCGGGGAGAAGGGACAGTGGAGGGGCTGGTCCCCTGTGGGGCTGGAGTGGGGGGAGTGGCCCTCCTCAAATCCCCATATAAGGCAGGGCAAGCAGTTAGGATCCTGGATTGGCTGATTCAAATGAGCATTCCACCTGGCAACAGGGTTTCTATTGGCTCTCAGGAAAAAATAGGAGGAAGGTGGATGGAGGTTGTTGGTGGCGGAGATTGGAGGGGGGGAGGGGAGTGGAGGTGACCGGAGTGGGGGGCGGTTACCAGGGCAACAGGGTAAGAGCCCAGCAGGGTGTCCGAGACAGCAGGCGGGGCTGGGGGGTGGAGAAGGGGGGAAGAGGAAAGGAGGGTGGGAGGGAGAGGAAAGAGACTGACGGGGAGGGAGCGAGACAGGGAGACTGGGGGGGGGGGAGGTAAAGGAGTGGGGGAGAGGGAGATAAATGAAGCAAGAGAGTACAGAGATGGAGAGGGTCAGAGATCGCTGAAGACATGAGCGAGTGTCTCAGAGAAACAGAGAGAGAGAGATGGAAAGATCTCAGAGAAAGATGGACAGAGTTCGGCAAGGAAAAATCTGGGTGGGGCTCCAAGATTTTTGAGGAGATAGAGACTGAGAAACTGATGGAAGAGTCAGAAAGAGAGACTGGGAGGTGTGGACACCAAGGGACCAAAAGATAGGGGTATTTAAGCACTCAAAGACTAAACGGTGATGATGGGTCAGTTGTCTTTTTTATTAAGAAAATGAAAATGATAAGAAGATGAAGACTAATGATAGCCAAATACAGGAGTGCACATACACCAAAGATATCTTTTTCCAAAGCCTAGCTTTCCATCCCATCCACCTTCCTGACCTTTGCTACACACCCCAGGCCTCCTGTGCCCTCCTGAAACTCCAAGCTTCTCAAAATGACCCAAAGATACTGAGAGTGAGGAAGAGGAGCTGAGGGTGTGTGGAACGGTGTGGGCTGGAACCCCCTGCAAAGGAGGCAGATATCCTCCAGAAAGGCTGGGGAAAATGGTACCAGAGGAAAGAGGCACACCAAGAGAGGGGAAATGTGGAAAATAAGGATGTGAAGAAGAGTTGAGGAAAACCAGCTAAGGATATAGGTCCGAGTGACAGACTCAGATGAGACAAGAACAGTGTTGCCTGGAGAAAGAGGGAAGGCAGAGATGGAAGGTAGAAGAGGGCAAGTGAGAAGAGAAGGGGTGACAGAAGAAGAAGAGAGATGTGAGACAGAAATGGACGAGGAGGGATGAAGATAGAAGGACCAGGCAAAGAAAAGTGAGGTAGGATGGGCAAATAAGAAAGGTCGAAGATGGAAAGGGTGAAAGGAGATTGGAGGGCCTCTGACTCCACTCAGATCACAAGCGAAAGCCAGGAAGGGAGGAACCCAGCAGGGGTCACAAAAGTCAGCCTCGGGCAGGACGGGGTGGGCGGCCCTTTCTGCTCCCTCAACCCCTCCCGAGGCCACCCAGAGAACGTAGTGCCCGAGAGGGGAAATCCAGCGAGATGTGGAAGTAGCTCCCGCCCTCTTCCTCCTCTTGAAGCTTCTGGTTTCTCAAATACCTGCCCGGCCTTTCCATCTGCTTCCCCCCACCCCATCCCTTGGCAAAATCCCAGGGCTTTTTAGGGAAGGTCAGTAGGATCCAGGCCATCCCTCCAGTCCGCCCCCAAAAGATAGACTCCCCATTCGCAGGCAGTAGGTCGGGATTCGGGGAGGTCCCTCCCCGCAGGAACCCCACCCCTTCCCACCTCCTCGCCCCACTCCTTTCTCCGCGCGACCGTAGTCTCTCCATTTCCCCCTCCTGGTCTAGTCCTCCCTCCCGCCTCTCGCGCGCTCCCTCCCCTCGCTTTCATCCTCCTATCCCCACCTCTCCAACCTCCGCTTTCATCCCCCTCCCCTCTCCTCTCCTCCCCGCTCCCGCCTGCCCCACCCCTGGGAAGCCCCTCCCGTCGGGCAGCGCCGCTTTATAAGCAGGTTCCCTGCCCGGGGGCGGCAGCGGCTGGTCGGCGGCAGCTCTGCGGGTGCGGGGGCGGCGAGCCGAGGACCAAGCGACCGCGGCCGGAGCGCGCCGGCCACCGCCCGCACCGCCCTTCCGCCCGCCCTCCGGACGGCCGCAGCCCTGCGGGTCTCCGCTCCGGACCCACCCCCGCCCCACCCCGCGCGCCTCTGCCGCCTCTTCCTGAGCCCCAGCTTGCCGAGCGGCCGCCGCTGCCGCTGTCGCCGCCGCCGTCGCCACCGCGCCAGGTTCCGGCCGCGGCCACCCTCCGCCGTCCAGGGCCCTTCCGTCCCGGCCCCGGGACCCCGACTCCGCGCCAGCCCCGGCCCCGGCCCCGGCACCATGTCGGAGAAGAGCGTGGAGGCAGCGGCCGAGTTGAGCGCCAAGGTACGGGCGGGGCCGGCGGCGGCCCGGCCCCCGCGCGCCCCCCGGGCTCCGCGCGGTCGTGCGCCCCGGGCCGCCCCCGACGGCCCCACGCTGCTGCCCGGGCTCGGGGTCCCGGCGGACCCCGCTGCGCCCTCCCCCCGCGCCCCAGCCTGGCGCTGCCTGCCCCGCTCCGCGCGGCTCGCGCCAGCGCCCTCTAGCTTCCCGAGAGCCGCGCGCCCGGCTCCCCGGCCTGGCCGCTCCGGCCCCGCGCGGTCCCCACCCCTCTCCGGCCGCGGCTCGTGCGCTTCCACCCCGGCCGGTGCCCGTCGGAGCTCTGCGCGTCTCATCTGCCCCCTCCCCCGCGCCCCTCTCCGGCGCCCCGTCCCCCGTCTCCCGTCTCCCCTTCCAGTCTGACCTCACCGTTCCTCTACTGAGCGGTTTGAGAGCCTCCGGTGTAAACAGGACTCTCCCGGGAGGCTGCTCCTCTCGGCCCCTCCCCTCGAGGCCCGACCATCTCTCGCTTCTCTCCACCGACAGCTACTGCCTCTATTTTCTCCTTTCCTCCTTTCCTTGCATCTGCACCCATTCCTGCCTCCACTGGCCTTCCGCTTTTTTATTCTCTATAGCCCTCCTCCAGCGTCTCCCCCCACACGTGAAGAATCTTGAAATCCTAAAAACCAGGAGGCCGGGAATAGCCTTCGAAAAAGCTGGGTCTCAGCATTGCATGGCATTGCATCGTGCTGCCCTTGCTCCTGTCAGCTCCCTTCCTTGGCTCCATCCCTTCGCCCTTGCCTCTCTTCCAGCCTTTCTCTAATTTCCCTAGGGAACCTGCTGAGTGTCGCTTGGGGAAATTAATTCGGCCAGGGTTTGGGGGCTGGGAGCCCAACCTTGGGTGGGGGTGGTTGCTGGAGGTCACAGAGGTCTCCCGGAGGCCGGTGAAGTGAAAGGGGGAACCAATGGGATTCAAAGCAGTGGGAGAGAGGGGCTCCCTGTGAGATCTGACAAGGTGTGTCAAGCGGCCCTCCGGTGGGCTGTGCGGTGGCATGTGACTTCACTGAGTAGGTGTCTTTGTATGTCTGAAATCCAGCGAGTGTGTGGGACTGCCCGTGTCAGTTACATGTGTGCATGTAGAGACATAGCTGTTCTGAAGCCATGTTGCCGCTTTGTGAGTGCCGGGTGGCTGTACTGTGCTCTTGTGCTGTCTCAAGAGTGTGTGCCAGAATGCCCAAACACCGGGCCATGTGTCTCTGGATCGCGTGGGCGCCCCTCTGTAGCTGTGTGTGTGAATCGGTGTCAGCCTGTGTCAGTGTGTGTGCCCGTGTTGAGTAAATGAGGCCAGAGAGCTGCTTAGCACAAGACCCAGGTCACATACTCTCCTGGAAAAGGGATCATGGAAGGACAGTGACCAGACGGCCAGGACCGGACAGGGGAGGAGAGGGCCCTGCCCCTTGGACTTTGGCCTCCAGTAGACACCCTCCCTCCCTGGCACTCACTCTCCCTCCCTCCATCAGCCCCGATGAGAAACTCAGGCCAGGGCCACGCAGACCTGACACTGGGGTCCCCAGAGAGAAGCTGACGATTGCCTGGCTCTCCAGGCCCAGAATGTAGGGGAAAGCCCACCAGGTAGTAGAAATGCCATACCCACCAGGTGGCAGAGAAATGAGGGCAGCGAAGTGGCATGAAGAAACCTAGCTGGAGTGAGAGGCGCAAGCGTTTTGCGCTCCCCATAAAGGGAGAAGGGAATTGAGCGTCCCTGCAAGCCAACCGCCCCGCACCAAACCTCTCCGCTGTCCCCAACCCTGTGCCAGAAAGGACACACCCTCCCAGGGTGATGCACTCACCCAGAAAACTTCCATCCACACGGAATCAGATACACAGAGTTGCACACCAACACCAGATCCGATCCGATCACTCAGAGACACCACAGTGCCTGCCAAGGGGTGGGGTGGTGAGAGGACTGGAATCTCAGTTGGAAGGGCCATGTGGTGTCCCTAGAGAGGGGACTCTTGGGAGCACCTCCCTGGGCCATATCACATCAGGACAAGACATCAAAGGTGTGCCAGCTGGGGTCTTGGGAAGGAGAGAGGGGCCCTGTGGAGGGAGGGGACTCTACACAGGTACCTTCCCCACTACTTTCCCATCCCGTCCACACACACCTTGTCTGTCTCTTCATCTACCAAGTCCCAGAGTCTTTCCTTTATCCTACTTCCCCCCTGGGAGTGGTTACTCCTACTCTTCTCCCACACGAATGCACACACCACACCAGGACACACACCATGGGTGGTCGGGAGGAGGAAGCCACCTGCACTGTTTTGGGCCAGGAGTGGGCAGAAGTGAGAGGGGGCCCAGGGAATCATTCTAGGGGGCTCTTCCTATTCCTGTAGTGTTGGGCCAGGTAGGAGCCTGAAGAGGAGGGGGGCACACAGACAGAGAGAAACAAAGGCTTTCGCAGCTGAGGGGGAAGCTGGGAGGGATGCCCAGGAGAGAGTACTCAGGAAAAGGCCCCAGAGGTAGACAAAAGGCAGAGCAGGGCCGGCAGTGGGAGGGGGCAGGCGAAGGAGGGACCTCAAGAGGGGGTGGGGCATCAGGGCTGCAAGCAGATGGAGGGGATTTGCTTTGCTGAGCTGAACTCTTCAGCCGGTGAGGTTGGGCAGAACTTGGTGGGGGTGCTGAGTGATTACCTTGACTGCCTTTTCCCTGGCTTCATCGCTTGTCTCCTCCATCGAGTCTTGGGGAAGGTGTCTGGTCTCAGCCCCTCTGTGGCTGTGAGGACCCTGGGACCTCTGTTTGGTCTCTAAGCTGCCCTGGCCACCTTCTCCATCTCCCACTCTTCTACGCTCACTGCAGAGGGAGAGTCGCAGCTGGAGGGACTTAAGGGCTGCAGATCATTTGTAGTGAGAGGAAGGTGACCTCTCTCTCTCTCTCTTGCAGGACCTGAAGGAGAAGAAAGAGAAGGTGGAGGAGAAGGCGAGCCGGAAAGAGCGAAAGAAAGAAGTGGTGGAGGTGCGGAGGGGTCACCTGCCCACCGTGCCCCCAGCTCCCTTCCTGGGGGCCCGCCTTTCCTTGATCCCTCCCACCCCCGCCGCCCCGCCCTCGGGCCCTCCCAGGCCCCTCGCCATTGGCCGTGACGGTGGGTGGAGGCACAGGGCCAGCCTGACGCCTCCCTCTCCCGCAGGAGGAGGAGAACGGAGCTGAGGAGGAGGAAGAAGAAACTGCCGAGGACGGCGAGGAGGAGGATGAAGGGGACGAGGAAGGTGGGGAGGGGCAGGGGAGGCTGGGCTCAAAGGAACAGTCAGGGTGGGTTTGAAGAGCTGAAGCAGGGCTGAGGGCCGCCACAGGGGGTCTCTGCTGGAGCTTCCGGCCCTTCCCCAATGACCCGTTTCTGGCTCCTCAGATGAGGAAGAAGAAGAAGATGAGGACGAAGGGCCCGCGCTGAAGAGAGCTGCTGAAGAGGAGGTTTGGGCTGGGTTGTGGGCTGAGGGGCTGTCAGGGATGCAGCAGGGCCGGGAGCCCTTTGGATTTGGACCCAGAGCCCGGTTGTGCAGGGCGGGGGCTGGAGCAGGACAGCGGGCGGTCCCTCTCCCTGTTGACAGCTACCCCAGCTCTTTCCCTCTCCACAGGATGAAGCGGATCCCAAGCGGCAGAAGACAGAAAATGGGGCGTCGGCATGAGCCCCCTGCCAGTGGGCTGGGGGTGGGAGGCCCCGCGGGGCCTGGAGGTGGGGGTGGGGACAGCCGAGCGCAGCCACTCTTCACCTGGCTCTCTGCTCTGGGCCCCGCGCCAGAGCTGCCACCCTCTCTCCCCAGCCTTGTCCTGCCGCCCCTCCAGACACTTGCCCCCTCCATCCTCACTGCCACCTTCCACCTCCTGACCTGCTCCATCTGAGCTCCCCAGCTGGTCCCCAGTTGCCCCCTCCCTCTCCCTCCTCTCTTCCTCCCTTCCGCCCCCCAGCCAACCCCACCCTCCTCTGGGAGCCTCTTCTTCCTAACGTCTGCATCCCAGCCTCACATCCTGCCCAGCCCTCCCCTGCCTGATCCCTGGGTCTCCCTCAGATCCCCTTCCTTCAAGACAGCGCCAGGCCGGGGTGGGGCCAGGGTTGGGGCCGAGCCCCGCAGCTGCCCCCCTCCCCTCCCCTTTTTGTATAATTTAATAAAGAAACGGTCGCGCTTCTGTTTTTAACCTGTCTCCTGCTTTCCCGGGGCGGAGCGAGCAGGGTGGCTGATGGCACATTGTGTCAGGACCCTTCCCCTCTATAAACACAGAGGCGCCTTCCTACCACCCACCCCTCAAGAAGACAAGAGCAGCGCTCCAGGGTGCACAGGGGGCGCGGTGTCTTTGAGAGCTGACTTGGGTCCTGGTTTTGGATTCTTGGGGATGCTCCTCCCAGCCATACACACACCCTTCCCTGCCAGCCCACACTAGGCTAGACACTGCTGAGCCCAGTGGAAAGCTACCAGCCCTATTGTGCTGAACCAGGCAAAGAAAGAGCCTCAGAAACAGGAAGTCCCGCCTCTGAAGTGGGAGAGGGCAGAAGGTCTGGGTCTCAGCCTCCTTGGACGGAGTGAGAGTTGCCTGGCACTGAGGAAGTGAGCTCCTGGTTGCGCAGGGAGAACTCCAGGGCCTCTTGTGGTTCCTCTGGCCTTGTCAGCCTCCGTTCCCTAGTTCTGCCTCAGTCCATCCTGAGTTTGATCTCTACTGCAGGATTTCTGCATTTATCCTCATCACCCTGCTTGCCCTCTCTTAGTTCAGAACCTCTGGATTGGGAGCGCCTGCTCATTGCACAGAGGTCTGAGCTAGAGAGGGTTGTGTGTGATTCATTGATACCATTCACCCCCAAAGATGAGAAGACAGCTGCAACTCACCCCCCGGGGGCAGGATCACACACACACACACACACACACACTCACAGCTTTTGTCTTCACACTCCCTAACTGATCTTGACAAATTGTTGAATCTCTGAGCCTGCCTCATTTTCCTCATCTGTACAATGGGGGATAATATTACATTTCATGCGTTACTGTATGCAAAGTGCCCACTGCAGTGCCCAGCACATAATGAAGGCACAATACAGTGTAGCTATTTTCCCTGTTGCAGGGGGTGCCCTTCTTCAGACCCACCATCTTTCAGGGTACAACAGAGCTTCTCAGAGTCCCTGGATGGTTGGGGAGGCAGGTGAACAAGGGTAACGAAGTCCCGGGAAGTTCAGGGAGTAAGGGAGGGGATGAGTGCCAAGGAAAGGGCTTGCCAAGGAAGCGTGTCTGTGGGACCTGGGGAGGCAGCTCGGGGTGAGCAAGTGGGTAGTCTGAGGCAGAAGAGAAGGGCAGAAGTTCCCCAGGAAAGAGAAGAGTCAAGAGGGTGGGGGAGGAGTGGAGGGGGCGGCGGGGACACCCAGGCCTGAGGAAATAAACAAGGGGAGCGCCACCACAGGGGTGGAGGGTGACGCTGCTGGGAATCAGCCCCCTCAGACTTTCCACTGCGAAGCGAAACCGTGAGCCCTGGGGTGCTGGGGGGGGCCAGGGGGAGGGGGAAGTGGGGAAGGTGGAGGGAAGGCAGAAGGACAGGGGCCAGGGCCCTGGGAGCAGCAGAACGGCCTCCAGCTCAACACAGCCACTTTGCCTCCACTCTGCTCTCCGCCAGCGCCTTGCCCCGTTCCCGGGGACCCCCACCCCACCTCACCCCCTGACCCCACCCTCCGGCTGCCTGACCTGGCCCGCTTTCCTCTAGATTCCAGCCTTGGTTCCTCCCTCTCTCTCCAGGCCTCCATCCGTCTTCTAGATTCTCTTCCTCCAACTCCCTCTTTGCAGAACCTCTTTTTGGAACATCACTCCTTCCCCACTTTCTGACCTCTTCCCTTTGGAGGGCTGTGTGGCCCAGACCTCAGGGGGAGATGCAGGAGGCTCGGTTCCCGGTCTGGCTGCTTCTGCATCTGCTACGGGCGGTGGCAGGTAAGGTGGGGACCACCCTCTGGGAGGATTGACCTCCAGACCCACAGCAGGGGGTCAGCAGGGAGCTCTCCATGACTGCGCAGATGCCAAGGTCCTTAGATTGGGTGGATTCTTCTAACACCTTTCTTGGGGCAGTCCTTCAGCCCCTCAAAGCCTCTCTTTGGTCTCCCGCTTGGCAGGAAAGGGGTAGAAAACCAAGGTCTCCCTCAGCCCTGTTTCTCCTTCGGAAAACAGTGAGGCTCCTCTTCTTTGAAGTCTCTTGGCTCATGGCCCCTCCCCTTGGCCTCTCTTTTCCTCCCCAGTGGAGGCTCCAGACCCTGGGGCAGAGGTCCCGGTGGTATGGGCCCAGGAGGGGGCTCCTGCCCAGCTCCCCTGCAGCCCCACAATCCCCCTCCAGGATCTCAGCTTTCTGCGAACAAGACAAGTCACTTGGCAGCATCTACCAGACAGGTATGCACCCCAAACTGTGGCAACAGGACCCCCAAATCCGGCAGTAAAGGCATTCAGATTTACAAAGCCCAAGCCAGCCCTCTGTGTTCTCCCCTGAGCTGTCAATACCTCTGAAGCTAATGGCTCAGCTTCCCCTGCCGCCCCCCACTTCGTCCTTCCTCCGCAGGCTGCTCCCCTCACACCTGCATCCCCCAGCACCCCTGCCTCTCCAGTAGTGGATGGTGCTGGCCCAACCGAGGCAGGGGACCAGGGGACTGCACAGTTAGCAAGCAGTCCAGAGAGCTTCCCTTTGGGTGGGCTTTTTCATCCTCAAAGTGTGGTTGGACTGCCTCTCCCCCCGGGGCTTCTTCCCCTCGGATTTCTCAGTCCCATCTCTCTCCCACTCAGTGACCCCGCGGAGCCCCCGCCATGGGGCCCGGGGCCCCGCCCATACACGGTGCTGAGGCTGGCTCTCGGAGGCCTGCGCATCGGGAGGCCGCCCCTGCAGCCCCGCGTGCAGCTGGATGAGCGCGGCCTCCAGCGCGGGGACTTCTCGCTGTGGCTGCGCCCGGCGCGACGCGCCGACGCCGGCGAGTACCGCGCCGCTGTGCGCCTCGGGGACCGCGCCCTCGCCTGCCGCCTCCGTCTGCGCGTGGGCCAGGCGGCGGGTATGTGGGAGCGAGACGAGGGGAGCAGGGCTGGGAGGAGGGCGCCCCATATCCCGCCGCCTCGGAGGCAGGAAGGGCTGGGCAGAGGCTGCCTGTGCTTCTAAGGATGCGCCCCCGGGGCCCTGCCGGAGAGCCCGAGCAGAGGGGCGGAAGGGGGTGGAAGGTGCCCCCAGAGAAGCACGTGTGTTGGGGGAGGGCCCTGTGGAGCGATTTTATCACCCCTTGAGCTCCCCTTCCCCCACTCACAGCAGGAGTGCCAGGGTGGAGGAGGGGAGGCACCCCTTGGAGGGGAGAGTGCGGGGCTGGAGTGACTCAATTCAGACATCTATAGCTTAGGAGTTGTTGGGCTTAGTGAGAATCCTCAAGCAAGTCCTGGAGAAGGGGAAGGGTAGACCAAGCCCGTTAAACTGGAGGCAGGGGCAGGGGAGGTAGGCAGGGGACTCCTGGGCCTGCATTTTAAGCACCTCCAGAGGGCAGGCACTGGGCTGGGTCAGGGTGCGGAGGAGGGTTGGGAGGGAGAAGACAAAGAGGTCTACAGCCAGGTGCCTGTTTCCAGGAGCTTCCAGCTTAGTTAGCCTGATGTATTGGGAAAGTGGGCCTAATCAACCTTCTCTGTCCTTGCCCAGTGACTGCCAGCCCCCCGGGGTCTCCGTGGACCTCCAAATCGGTCATTCTGAACTGCTCCTTCAGCCGCCCTGACCTCCCAGCCTCTGTGCACTGGTTCCGGGGCCCAGGAAGAGTCCCTGTTCAGGAGTCCCCCCATCACCTCTTAGCTGGAAACTTCCTCTTTCTGCCCCACGTCAGCCCCTTGGACTCTGGGACCTGGGGCTGCATCCTCACCTACAGAGATGGCTTCAATGTCTCCATCACGTACAACCTCACGGTTCTGGGTAACTCCTCCACTCTGCCTTCACACTTGACCACAACCCCTTCCTGCCCCCTGTCACCTCCCCCTGACTTATGAGCCCCCAAACCAAGCTGATGGCACCTGTGATTGCTCTGGGCCTCACTCTCCCACCGCTTTCTCTTTCCCTTTGCAGACTTTCAGCGGCTTCTCCACTTCTAGCTTTTCCCTTGGCCATCCAGCCTCATTTGCCGGCCACTGGTCTGCTGGCCCACCCACATTCGGGGGTTCTGAGCATCCTCAGTTCATCCACCGTATTGTGCTCCTTAGCTCTCTTCATAGCTGGACCACCTCCTTCACCCTTTTCCCTCCCTTCCCTGCAGACCTAGTGCTCCAGCCCCTCTGTAACTTGGGGTTTCCTCTTCTCTGCAGGTCTGGAGCCCTCAGTCCCTCTGACAGTGTACGCTGGAGCCGGTTCCAGGGTGGAGCTGCCCTGCCGCCTGCCTCCGGGTGTGGGAACCCAGTCTTCCCTCACTGCCACGTGGGCCCCTCCCGGGGGAGGTCCCGACCTCCTGGTGGCTGGAGACCGTGGCAACTTTACCCTTCGACTAGAGGCTGTGGGCCAGACCCAGGCTGGGACCTACACCTGCCATGTCCACCTGCAGGGGCAGCAGCTCAGTGCCGCTGTCACTTTGGCAGTCATCACAGGTCAGCCCCAGGTGGGAAAAGACAGGAAGGGAAAGCTGACTGGGCAAAGACTGGGCAAGTCTGCCTCAGGATGCCAGGCCACTGGGCACAAGTTGCAGGGGCTGCCCCTCATGGCCTCCTCTTTTCTCGCCCCCATATAATGAAGAGAAACTGAAAATCTCCCCTGAGTCACTGGATGAATGTTCCACTCTTTTGTAAGGGACTCCCCTGCTCTGAATCGGGGGGAGGGTCGGAGAAGTTAAAAGGAGAGGTGGCAAAAATTTGAGTGGTTCAAGAGAGGTAGCAAATGATTCAAGAATCCCTGCCTGCTTTGGGGCCAGGGCTTGGGTTAAAGTTGCAGGAAGTGACCTGATTGGGGAGGAGTTCATGAATCAGTCCCTTAGTCAGCAAATATGTACTGAGCGAGGGCTTTTCAAGACAGTATAAAAACAAACAAACAAACATAGAAGAAGAAACCAAATAAACTCAGAAAGCATGTGTTTATTGATCGGTAACTATCACAGCTTGGCTGTGTCTGCAGTGCTCACCTGTGCCACTGAATGAATAGTAGTGCCACATAGTAGGCGCTTAATAATGTATATTGGTTGAATGAATAAATGAATCCGCTAACAAATAACACATCTCCCGAAGACCAGTGCTGGATTCCATCTGCTCCCCATGTATCTCTACCTAGATATGGTACCCATGCCTCAGCTTCACTCTGAACCCTGTCTTTTCCTCACACCCAATCCTCTTGCTAAGTCACCTTCCATCAGTAACTCCACTCATGTCCTACTCATTCTGAAAACCTGGCCTCCTCCTTCCCAGTTGGTTGCCACAGCCTACCAATTCTTTCTGTCCAAGGTCTTCTTGAAGGTCAACTGTCTTGAGTCAGTTTTCTAAGCTATCTGCATGGGAGCTCAATGGGAGAGGGATTGTTGTCCCTGTTTCACAGAAAAGGAACTTTCCCAAAGTCACATAGTTGGGAAGTGCCAGACTTGGGGCTTAACTCAGGTGTCTGTGCCACCAAATCTTCAGGGGCCTGTACACCATGCTCAGCTCAAGGCCCTTCATTGATTTTCTCCTCCTACCACACTGCCTCCTGCCCCGCTTCCCAAACTGCACAGCTTCAAGATGCTCTTTCTCTAGACGGGTTAGTCTGTTCTCTAGACATTCAGAAATGGGGATGGAGTTCATCGGGGGAACACAGATGTGAGCCACAGCAAGGAAGCAGGAAAAGTGCAAGGTCTCCTGGGGGCCAACTCACCTGAAGGGTGGGGGTTCTGATCATTTGAGTAGTAAGTCATGAAAATGAATCTGAAATATTTGTTCTGTGATCCTTCGGACCAGTTTGAGTTTGAACAGTCCCCTGAAGGCAGTAGGGAGCCTGGAAAGTTTGGGGGCAGTAGAGTGATCTGACCAGAGCTTTGTCTTTTTTTTTTTTCTTCCAAATTTTGGCAGCAATGACTTTTTTTTATTTTTTAATTTTTATTTATTTATTGTCTGTGTTGGGTCTTCGTTTCTGTGCGCAGGCTTTCTGTAGTTGCCGTGAGTGGGTGCGGGCTACTCTTCATTGCAGTGCGCTGGCTCCTCATTGCCGTGGCCTCTCTTGTTGCGGAGCATGGGCTCTAGGCGCATGGGCTTCAGTAGTTGCGGCACATGGGCTCAATAGTTGTGGCTCACGGGCTCTAAAGCGCAGGCTCAATAGTTGTGGCACACAGGCTTAGTTGCTCTGTGGCATGTGGGATCTTCCTGGAGCAGGTAATCGAACTGGTGTCCCCTGAATTGGCAGGCGGATGCTTAACCACTGTGCCACCTAGGAAGTCCCCAGAGCTTTGTCTTGATAAGATTAATTTGGCCAGGACCCTGATCTCCTCCCCTCAGCCTCACTGAATCAGAGCCCAGATGAGTCAAGGCCATTGAGACGTGGGAGCTGAACCTATGCTTTCAGTTAAGGGGGCCAGGGCCCCCAAAGATCTCTTCCCTCCAATTTTTTCAGTGACTCCCAAGTCCCACGGATTATCCGGCAACCTGAGAAAACTGCTTTGCGAGGTGACTCCGGCATCTGGACAAGAGAGCTTTGTATGGCGCCCCCTGGACGAGCAGTCTCAGAGGAGTTCCCCGGGTCCCTGGCTGCTGATGCCAGAGGCCAGACTCCTTTCTCAGCCCTGGCAGTGCCGTCTGTACCAGGGCAAGAGGCTTCTCGGGACCGCGGTGTACCTCACTGAGCTATCTCGCCCAGGTCTGAGACCCCACAGCGCCCCAGCGCCAACTCCCGACCAGTCACCTCCATCTCACCGCCAGACCCCCGCCCCACACGCCACCCCATCCCCGCCCTTTCCCTTCCAACCAGGGAGCTGACTTCTAGCTCTTGTCTAGGCCTGACCCACTTCTGCCACTAATTAGAGGAGTGAACTTGCACGAGTCCCTTAAACTCTCTGGGTCTCATTGTCTGCAAAATATGGGGGTTTGGCAAGACGTCCTTCCAGCCGAGACCCTATGCCTGTTCCAATCCTGTCTTCTCTCCGTAGGTGCCCAACGGTCCGGGAGAGCCCTGGGGGCCCAGAAAACAGGCCACCTCCCTCTCCTCATCCTTGGTATCCTCTTCCTGCTCATGTTGGTGACTGGAGCCTTTAGCTTCCACCTTTGGAGAAGACGGGTGAGCTGGGAACCCGCCTCCCCAGTCCTCGGTGTGCTGTCTGGCACCCGTCCCTCAGGAAGATGAGCAAGGTGGACCCCTAAACTTGCCCTCAGAGCCCCCTCTTCCTGAGCCTCTGCACTCCAGGGACCTCTTGTACCTGAGGGACCCAAGGGAAGCTCGGAGGGGCTGAGGGAAGGCTTGGGACCAGATGGGCTGGGAGGGGGCCAGGAAGGAATAGCTTATTCCCTTTCCCTTCCCCTTCCTCTTCCTCCTACCCTCCATGTCTGTCTTCCCACAGTGGCGACCAAGAAAATTCTCTGCCTTAGAGCATGGGACTCACCCACCTCAGGCTCAGAGTAAGATAGAGGAACCAGAGCCAGAACCGGTGCTGGAGCTGGGGCCGGAGCCCGAGCCCCAGCTGCAGCCGGAGCAGCCCTGACATGGAGCCGGGCAGCCCCCGCATCTCCGCAACTCCGTGCAAATAAACTCCCCATCAGCAGCAAGCCTGAGTCTGGCCCCTTCTTGCCCAGGGAAGGTTCTGTCTCTCCCCAGCCTCTGGGGCTCCCTTCTCACACCCCGGCCTTCTGACCTACTTTCCCCAGCCAGTCTCACATCTTCCTCTTTTCCATTCCTGGTTTCTTCGTGATTCTTTCTTCCTGGTCTCTCTCTTGTGTTTTCTTTCTCCTGGGCAGTAGTTTTCCTTAAGGTCCGAGAAGCCCTCCCCGCTCCGGCGCTCTCCTCCATCCTTTTGCTCACGTCGCGTTGGCTGCCCTGGTTTCCCTTATATTTTGCTCCTCTGGCCCACCCCACGCGGGCCCCACTTCAGCACCATCCTTGGCCCTCTGGCTGCACCGCACGCACGCGCACACACGCACACACTCACACACGTTTGGAGCAGCCCAGCCGGGTCAAGTCCTCCCGTAGGTGGGGTCTCGCCACATTTCTGGGTGGCAGCCTCCGCCCCACCCCCACATTCTGCAGCCCTGGGCGACCTGTCTGGGCCCAGGCATGAGAACACACTGCCACCCAGTGGTCTCTGTTTGTCACATACCACCGGAGGTCACAGGGCAGGCTGGGGCAGATTAGCAGTATGGGGACAGGGGACCAGGCGGCTCAGATACCCGTGGGCTGGCTCTGCCTTTGTGGCCGCGCTCTCTGTGGTCCGCACACGAGCACGCACCCAGCAGCTGTCTCCTGCCCTGTGCACCCTCAGGACACGTCACCCTGGCCCCGGCAAGGTTATGATCCAAGTCTGACACAGGGGAGTCCTGGGAACAAAGGCCCCCACGTGGGGAAGAAAACACCCAGCCAGACTCTGGCTGCCACTAAAGCCTCAGGAGTCAGGAGACCTGGCTTCTGATCCAGGCTGTGCTGATGTGACCAGAGCTGGTCTCTCTGAGCCTCAGTTTCCTCACCTATTAAATGGGACAAGGATGATAACGCACCCAACGAGGTGGTTGCGAATATTGGATAATAAAAGGGCTTTGAAGACTGATATGTGCTGAGCATCCATTGGTGAAGGAGGAGAAGACCCATGAGCCTGCCTGCCCCCCTCACTCTGTCTGTCTGCTGTCTGTCTGTCTCTCTAGGAGGGAACATTCCTCTGGGCTGGGCAGACGGTGCTTTAGCAAGCGCACGCGTGCGTGCACACACACCCCCAGAGGGACCGAGCCCTCCGCCTGCAGTGTTCGCAGGGCTCTGGACTTGGGCTGAGGGAGCCGTCACCCTGGACTGGAGGGAGAACACACTGCAAACGGGTGAGAGTGAGTCTGCAGGCGTGGAAGCCGTGGTGCACAGACACGGGCTGTGGCAAAGGCCCTGCTACTGTCCCCCTGAGCCCGTGTGCTAGGCGCAGTGACACAGACACAGACCATGAAGTTGATGACCTGTGCCGTGGAGACACAATGGCCAGAGACTTGGGGACAGAACAGAAAGGGACACCTTTGTTCTGTGCAGAGCCCTGGTGGGGAGGGGCGCCCTCTGAGGCCTGAATAATGACCCACTTGAGGCAATCGGACGTTCCCAGCCTTAGAATGGTCGGGACCCTTACCTCAGCACAGGCAAGGACACAGGGGCGCAGAAAGGAGGCTCTGGGGCTCACCAGGGATGGTCGCACTGTAAGGAGAGGCCTGAAGTCCCTTTGAGCAGCCACCAAAGCACATCCCCAGCCTTTGCCGTGGGCTGGGGGGTGCTGCCTGGGAGACTCCGCATCTCTGCCCAACCCCTGCTCTCCACGGCTGTGGTGGAAGTCAACACGTTTTCACAGGGTAGGGGTTTCCTGGAAAGTTCTGTGGGTGACATTTTTCCTCTCTGCGCGTTGACAGACTCTGCCCTTTGGGCTTCTTAGAGGAGTCACTGAGGATTCACGGGCTCTGTGCAGGGACTTCCCCATGCTCCTGCACAAAGGGGACAGGGAGGGGACAGAGGCCACCTGTTCCTCCACCCACTGAGGAAGAGCAGAGCAGAGCAGAGGGCGGAAGGAAGAGGGGGCAGGGGGCTTGTGTATGCAGCCCTCCTTTGATTAATTCCCGGCCCCTGTCTCTGTGGGATCTCTCCTGGTGGGGTGAGTTCCTCTGGCCCCAAGCCCTACACCCCATCCAGCAAGATAACCTCCAGCTCTTTTCTGTCCTCTTAGGGCCTTCCAAGGGAGCGAGGTAGATTCATCCTGTATCACCAAGTTTATCTGCAAACCGACATCCCATGCTGGGGTCCTGGAGGGGAAGGGGCATCAAGGAGGCAGGGAGCTCATGAGGGCCGTGGGGGGAGGGAATCATCTTAGGTCCTTGTTAAAAAGGAAGCGGTGGCGGGGTGGGGGGGGGGGGGGAACTTCCCTGGTGGCGCAGTTGTTCAGAATCCACCTACCAATGCAGGAAACATGGGTTCGAGCCCTGCTCTGGGAAGATCCCACATGCCATGGAGCAACTAAGCCCGTGCGCCACAACTACTGAGCCCGTGTGCCTAGAGCCTGTGCTCCGCAGTGAGAGAAGCCACTGCAAGTGGGCAACGAAGACCCAATAAAGAAATAAATTTATAAAAAAAGGAAAAAAAAAAAAAGGGAGGGGAGCTCCCTGGTGGCCTAGTGCCGTAGCCTGGGTTCAAGCCCTGGTTGGGGAACTGAGATCCTGCCAGCCACGCAGCACAGCCAGTGGGGAGGTGGGGGGGTGGGGGCAATGGGGGAGAAAAAAGGAAGGGGGTGTATTGTCTACTGCCACACAACAAATCACCCCAAAACTCAGTAATTCAAGACAATAAACATTATCTCACAAGTTCAGGAATCTGGAAGCAGCCTGGCTGAGTAGGTCTCTTATGGAGTTGATGCTAAGATTTGGGCCAGGGCTGTAGCATCCAAAGGCTTGGCTGGGCTGGAGGATCTGGTTCCAAAAAGGCTCCCTCAGGTGGCTGCCGGCCAGAGGCATTGGTCCCTCCCCACATGGGCCTCTTCATAGCGCTGCTCGTGACATAGCCAGACGAAAGCTACCATGTCTTTATAACCATCTGCAGGGTGATATGCCATTCCTTCTGCCGTTTTCTGTTGGTTACAGAGTCCACGCTGGTACAGGGCGGAAGGGGACGACATAGGGGTGTGAGTTAAAGGAGACAGGAGTCGTGGGGGCCCTCTTATACCCCGCTATCATAGTGGGGAACAGTGCCTGAAAGAGAAATAGGCCAAGACAGGGAAGAGGCCTCTCTGAGTACCTACACCCCCGGCCCTGCCAGGGGCCTGTTGAGCTCCTCCAGGTCTATCAGCCAGAAGCTCTGGAGGCCAGATGAGGTCCAGAGCTTTGCCCAGTCAAGTGTGTCAGGCAAGAGGCCATACTCTGCTCCTTCAGGTCTGTGGTCCCATTTGCCAGTGTGTCCCCCACCCCGATCTGGTCTTCTCATCTCCATGGGGCAGGGCGGCTCCAGAAAAGTCCCTTCCCCGCCTCCCCCACCAGCTGGATGTATTAGGGTTTAGGTCCAGGTCCCTGCTGTTACCCCTTCCACAGACGAGGTGAGCTTAGGGTTCCCTGCTGGGGCCCACCCCAAGATGGGGTTCGCCCTTTGAAGGGAATGAGGTTGGGGTGGGGATGAGTTCTATCTGCCCCACTCTGTGGCTGACAGTTTCTCCAGGGGCTGCAGGTGCCAGCTGGCTGAGCCCAGGCCGGGCTCTGAAATCTGCCTGTTCATACCTCCCGTGCGGCAGGAGCCCTTGGAACCACTCTCTGAGAGTTGCAGAAAGTGGCGTGGAGCCAGGGGGAATGTGGCCTGGGTGGAGGTAGCTCAGCCCCGCAAGACTCCGCTTCCCAGAGAACAGCCTCTGTGACCCCTCCTCCCCCTCCCCCCTCCCCAAGCCCTGCCCCCACCCGCTTTGCGGAGGGTGTGGGTGCAGCTGCAGCTGTTCTGGTGAGGATGCCACCACAGGACTGCACCTGGGGCTTCCAACCTCCCTGCTCCACAGGCAGTCCTACCCCTTCTCCCAGAGCCTGGTCCCCGACACTGGCAGCAGCTTGGGTGCTGCCTTCCCTCTGCCTCCATCTCTTGCTTCCACCTTGGCCTCCCTGCCCCCTCCAGCCTGGAGATAAAATACATTCAGCAAAAATAGCTTTGTGTCAGGAACCAGGAGACTTCTGGAAATCCTGATGCTTCATGCCTACCGTCATATGATGGGGCAGAGAGCTTAACTTCAGTTTCTTCTTCTGTAAATCGAGGATAGTAATATCTGCTAAGAAGGTCTGGCATGTGCTAATGTACGTGAAAGTGCTTTGAAAATGGAAAATCTCTCTGTAGATGTCAGGGAACTTGGTGACGCTGCTTGGTGACGCTGAGCCTCACAAGCCCCAGATGAGATCATTGGCCTCCTACCCCCTCCATGGCTGTGGAAAAATAACCTCCCTCCGCCTCATCCTGGCCTCTCTTTTTTTTTTTATATTGAAGTATAGTCGATTTACAGTATTTATTAGTCTCAGGTGTACAACATAGTGATTCAATATTTTTATAAATCATACTCCATTTAAAGTTATCACAAAATGATGGCTATATTTCCCTGTGCTGTACAGTATATTCTTGTTATTTATTTTACACAGAGTAATTTGTATGTCAACCCCCTGCCCCTACCTTGCCCCTCCCCCCCTCATCCTGGTCCCTTTTGTATTTTTTAAGTCTTTATCGAATTTTTTATAATATTGCTTCTGTTTTATGTCTTGTTTTTTGTTTTGTTTTGTTTTTTGGCCCCGAGGCACATGGGATCTTAGCTCCCCGACCAGTGATCTCTCCGACCAGGGATCGAATCCGCACCCCCTGCATTGGAAGGTGAAGTCTTAACCACTGAATCGCCAGCGAAAGTCCAATCCTGGCCTTTCTTAATGCAGAGGAGAGGCAGTAGGGTGAGGGGGAGCATCCAGGGACTGGGGCCCAAGCAGGTGAGTTCAAATCCTGGTTCCATCAAGTGTGGTTACTAGCTTTGTGTCTGTCAGCAGTTCTCTTAAAACTCTTCACGCGTCAGTTTCCTTACCTGTATGGTCTGGAAAATAATACCAGCCTGATCATTGTTGTAAGGATTAAATAAAATACACAACCATAGAAAGCACACAGCAGTTCTAAATATTCAATAAAAAACGTGTTGTCTCTTCCCCTTTTCTCTTCCTGTTTGAAAACTGCAGAGGGAGAGCCAGGTTCTTGGGGCATTGGTTCCTGGGAACCCATCTTCACAGGCAGTCACAGACCACAGACCCAAGAGCTGGGAGGCATCACACTGTCCATCTGGTCTTTCGGTTGCAAACGGGTGGGCCCTGAGCTAGATCCAGCCCTTGGAATGCTTTCTGTGATTTATTCAGTGTTAGAACAAAACACAAAATTAGTTGCCAACATTAAAATTAGGAGATATTACATAAATGTCTGGTTTTCCACCTTCTCTTGAAATTTTGGCAGAGCTGTTGACTCCGGGTTCATGTTCTGGTACAACCTCTGCTGCCAGCTCAGCTGGAGCTGTGTGGTTAGCAGCTGCCCTCATTAGCTGAGGCAGGGTCTTTGTTGACCTCGTTCCCCACCCCTCCCTATTGTTTACTACCAGCCTGCTTTTCTCAGTTATAGCACATAGCAGGCTCCTAGAGGCATTTAAGTCTGTGACCCCTGCTCTAGCCCCTCTGAATTCATTCATTCAGAAAGTATTCAGGGACTTCCCTGGTGGCGCAGTGGTTAAGAATCCACCTGCCAATGCAGGGGACATGGATTTGAGCCCTGGCCCGGGAAGATCCCACATGCCGCGGAGCAACTAAGCCCGTGCATCACAACTACTGAGCCCATGTGCCGCAACTATTGAAGTCCACCCACCTAGAGCCCATGCTCTGCAACAAGAGAAGCCACTGCACTGAGAAGCCCTCGCATAGCCCCCACTCGCTGCAACTAGAGAAAGCCCGCGTGCAGCAATGAAGACCCAACGCAGCCAAATAAATAAATAAATAAATAAAGTCTACAAAAAAAAGAAAGTATTCAAAGGCCAGGGGCTGGAGGGAGGGCAGACCAGGGAGTTAGTGTTTAAGGGGGACAGAGTTTCAGTGGAGGAAGGCGGAAAGATTCTGGGGATGGATGGTGGTGAAGGTTATACAATAACAGGAATGCACTTGGGCTTCCTGGTGGCGCAGAGGTTAAGAATCTGCCTGCCAATGCAAGGGACATGGGTTCGATCTCTGCCCTGGCAAGATCCCACATGCCGCAGAGCAACTACGCCCATGTGCCACAACTACCGAGCCTGTGCTCTAGAGCCTGAGAGCCACAACTACTGAGCCCGTGTGCCGCAAACTACAGAACCCACGCCACAACTAGAGAGAGAAAACCCACATGCCTTCAACGAGAGAGAAGCCCATGGGCCACAGCAAAGAGCCCGCTCACCTCAATGAAAGATCCCGTGTGCTTGCCACGACTAAGACCTGATGCCACCAAAAATTAAATAAGTAAATAAATAAATCAGACCCAACTCAAAAAGACTTCAAACAAAATCAGAAAACAAGTATTAAAGGTCTACCAGGCCCAAGGTACTCTGAGTGCTAAGTGAGACAGGCGTGGTCATCCCTGTAGCCTGTGAGACAGACACTAAATAATAATTTCATCATTGTTTTGCTTGGACAAGTGCCTCCAAGGGAGAAGCCACACGGGGTGCCGGGAGAGCTCACCATAAGGGAACCTTCATTCGACTGGGGTGCCTGAGCAGCCTTCTCGGACTATGAGGAGGGGTCATGTGGCGGGCGAGGGTGTGGAGCAAGATACAAACAGCAGATCCTGCTGCTGGGCTAGGTGTGCTGCTCCCCCCGCCCCTACCATCACCTCTGGACCATCCGCCACCAGGCTTTTTTCAGGGGAGAAATCAACCTCAGTCTCATTTCAGCCTCCGTTATGTTGAATTTCCTTTCCCTGATAGCAGAGCCCAGTGGTTACCAATATACGCTGCCCGCAGAAGCCTTTCTCAACCTCCCAGCTGAAATAAGGTTCCCTGTGATAAGCTGTCCCAACATTCTGTGCTTTTCCCTTTGTAGCACGTATCCAGTTGTAATGGAATTATTCAATGTTTAGTGACCATGTCACGGGCTGGAGAGGCCACCATGTCTAGCTTACTTAAAGTCACATCTCCGAGCCCCAGCAGAGTACCATGGGCTGGTAAACACGGCACACTTGTTGAATATACGGATGACTGGGGAGAACTGGGCCGGGTCAGGGGTTATAATCTTAAATGTCTACAGGAGCCTGCTCGGTCATGTAAATGAGAAAAGCAGGCAGGCTGTACAAGGGAAGGATGTTTGCATTCCTGCTGGAAGGAGGACACACACTCTCCTTTGAGGGATATGCCTTAGCGGTTGCACCTAACACTTGGCGCTTGTATCCATTAACCAAAAGTGAGTCATTTAGCCATACCCCGCTGCAAGGGAGGCTGGGAAATAGAACTTCAATCTGGACAACAATAAGCTCAGGGTTCTATTACTAAAGGAAGAAGGAGAAGACAGATTTGGGGGACAACTAAAGGTTTGTGCAGAGAGAGAGCTAAGATCTGAAGAATGGATACAAATGTTTCAGACTGGTGGTTCTCAATGTGCGGCCCATGGAGGCGCCCCTGAGACCCTTTTGGGGAGGGGGGGTTGCCAGGTCAAGCCATTTTCATAAAAATAATAGGACACTATTTGCTTCTGTCACTATGTTGACATTGCAGTGATATTGCAAAAACAATCTGGGTTAGACCGCCGCCTTAGCACAAATCAAGGTCGTGGTGCCAAACCACGCTACGGTCACTGTGCTCTCCACCGCCAGGCACTTGCAGTGAAAAAAGACAAAAAAAAGTAATGCCAGTTTCACTTTAGAATGCACTTGATGAAGCAGTAAATATGTATTAATTGTATTAACTCTCAACCCTTGGGTACACTGTGTTATGAAATGAGAGGTAGCAGAAAGCACTTTGGCTGCAAATAAAGCACGATGGTTGTCTCAGTAGAAACACTTGTATTAGTAGTTGGCGTTGCAAACTGAGCTAGCCACTTTTGTTCACAGTAGGGGAATGCTGTGATGACACGCGAATATTGGAAGGACCACTCAGGCTGCTGTGCAGAGGATGGCCTGGAGGAAGGTAGAACGGAGAGGCCAGGAGACCAGTGAGGAGGCAGGAGCTGTAGTCTAGGCGAAGGGTGATGATGGCACCTTGGATTGGAGTGGTGGTGGTGGGGCAGACTTCAGAGCTGTTTAGAAGATAATGTGCAGGGGAATTGGTAAAGAAATACATGGGAGGGTTTGGGTGAGGAAGGAGTCAGAGATTATATCCAGTTTCTTGGGTTTGAGCAGCTTGGTGGTTGGTGGAGCCCTCATTGAGTGGGAAAACTTAAACAAGAAGCAGGTTTGGAGGGTAATAGTAAGCAGGTGATGAGTCTGGTTTGGGATGTGTTGAGTTTGCTATGTCTGGTGAACATTCAAATGGAGAAGCTCAGTGGGCCGACCGATACCCTCATCTGGCACTCATGAGAGATCTGGGCCAGAGAGAAACATTTGAGAGTCAGCCAGAGACAAAGGCCCAGAGGAAAGGAGCCTGATCCATGGTCACACTGGGTGTCTCAGATGCGTGCTCTCAGCCCAGGCTCTTCCTGTCATGCTACCGTAGGCCCTCCATCTGCCTCCCACTTCTGCCTTCCCCGAAGCCCAGGCCAGACTGTAGTGTCACTGATAAATCATTTTCTTGCCACCCAATGAGAAACATGGTGACACTCTAGGCCCCAGCTGAATTTTTTCCCTGACCTTGCCATTTTCATTTTGACATCTTCCCCAAGAGGCTGGGGGTGGGAACCCCAGCCCCAGGTGGTGACGTTGGGGGCTGGCCCAGGCCTGGGGCGTGGAGGAGCCTCACTACCGGGCTTCCTGTCTCTCCCTTTAAGTACGTCTCTGCAGATGTAACAGGCACCTTCCCCAGTGGGTTCCTGCTCCCATCCATCACATAGACACACCTGTGCAAGAAGCAGAGGGGAAGAGAGACCCAGGCCCAGAGGTAAGAGGGACAGACTGGGCTTTGTTCCTTCCCGAGGGTCAGGGAAGGGGAGGGGAATGTGGCCTCAGATGTGTTGGATTCCCAGATCTCTGCCCGAAGCTCTGGCCACTTTCTCCTGCATTTCGTGAGCAGCGATCTCCCCCTGGAAATGTGAGCTTGCAGAGGCCAGCGATTACGCCACACTTCTCTCCACATCCCCACTGCGCACAGCTCAGTTCCCAGAGCGGAAGAGTGTTGCCTCAGAAGGGTGACTCCGAGACCAGAGAAGGAATGGGGGCTCCAGGGCCCCGGGCTGACAAAGACCACTAGTCCTGGGGAGTGGAGGAGATGAAGACAGGGAATGGGGAAAAGAGGAAGAAAAGAGGGAAGAAGGGATGGGAAAGACATAGAAATAATCAACAAATATTAAGGAGGGAGGAGGTCCAGAAAAAAGAAAAGAAAAAAGAAAAGAAAAGAAAAGCAAGCCAAAGAGAAAGAGAAGCAGAACCTGGTCTAAAGACAGTTCTCCCCCAAATAAATTTTCCCAATGACTCAATCACCAAAAACTCACACCAGAACTCATACTTGCAGCATTTTTTAAGCCGTATGATTGACGTAGCCTGTTTCAACTCTCGTTCTGTTTACGTGTGTTTCTACACTTTTGTTGACTTTTGGTGCATTTTTAGGACTTTTGAACAATACTTCTAAAAAGGCACTTCCACTTTAATTAGCTGTAAAATGATTAACGAAACGGTCGAAAGCTAAAATTCTCAGAAAGGGTTGAAACTGAGCTCTTTGGTACAACACGCTGTGAAAGTGATAGATGAGTATTTTTAGGCCACTACCTCATTAGAAAAATCGGTTCTAAGGACTTGGTTTTAGGTGTCTCAGCTGCTCTGGAAAAGGAGGCCACTGGAGATTAGAAAAGGATTTGCAGACCCTGCATGGGCTTGGTGGGATGTGTTGAGGGGGGTGTGCAAGAGGTGATGCCCCTCAAGTGGGATGCCCTGAAGGACCCCAGCCTCCTGCTTCCATGCCCTCCGTCCTTTGCTCTCTCCTGAGGCCTCCCTGGCCTCTAGCCCTGTCCCCCGGGTGTCCTCTGCCTCCCTTCCTGGCTGGATTCTGGGCGATGGGCTTCCTCCCTATGGTCAGATCCCTCAGAAGGGAAAGGCCCCATTCTTGCTAACTCAAAGATTTCACTCTGGGTGGGGTAGCGCTTCCTGAATGTCTTGCTCTTGTGTGGTGAATTTTTCAGGGTGCGGGGCTCAGGGTAGAACCTGATGGGGGAGGTCACTGCACCTCATGTTTTGACAAACAATTTCTTGCACTGGGTAGAGTCTGGGCTGGAACAAAATGGCCGCCCTCCTCACCGCAGATGACGGGGTTCCCAGAGGACCGGGTCAGAGAGAACCCCAGCATGTTCCCCTCTTTTGGCATGGAGCCCCTGAGGTAGAAGAGGCCCACCTGAGATAAAAACGCCCCCCCCACCCCCCGCCACCGGTTCTAGGCAGAATCCCCTCAACCCTTGGGCTCTGATCTTGGCCATGGTGGTGTCAGCCAAGGAGCTGGGTAGACCAAGGGCCTGGCACGCTTCAGACCCTCCGTGAGTGTTGGTTGGATGAGTATCTTTGATGAGGGTGGGTGTGTGGAGGGGGCAGGCGGGCACCTGGGTTTGTGGGCTGCGAGGCTGAGGTCTGTTCTGCACCTTTCGGGGGATCGTGGTAGGAGGGGGGCTCCGCTCCCCCCGACGTGGGCGGCAGAGGCAAAGGAGAGGATGGTGGAGGTTGCAGCCACCGAACCACAAGGGTCCCTTCGAGGGACCACGTCTCTGGGAAGTTCGTTCTTGTGAAGCTGGGGAGCGGCAGCCAGACGCGTGCAATGGGAGGCACGTCCCAAGGCGGCTGGGCTGGAGGGGCTGCGGGGGGCCGTGGGGAGGAGATAAAAGTGCCTGTGGGACCACAGACTGTCACTGCGGTGGGGCTGTGCCCTCTCCCTCCCCCAGCCCGGGGTGGGGGGCGCTCAGGGCGCCCGGCGCGTTCAGTGCGCTGCCACGGTGGCCTCTCCTTGCCTCTCTTTGGGTCTCCTGCTCCCGGCGTGTGTCCAGTCTCCAAATTTCCTTCTCTTTCCCGCTGTCCCTGCCTTGTTTGTAGGACCCTGGGCTTTGTGTGTGATCATGGACTTGTGTGACGTGCAGCTGCTGCTTTCATGAGTTGCCCTCTTTCCCGTCCCATCCTCGCATCATCCTCTCTTGGGACTTCTGTGTGTTTCTCCGATTCTGTCCTTCTCCCTTTTTTTAAAAAAAGAAAAATTTCTTTAATTAATTAATTAATTTTGGCCGCACCAGATCTTCGTTGTGGCAGGCATGTTCATAGTTGCGGCGTGCGGGATTTAGTTCCTCGACCAGGGATTGAACCCGGGTCCCCTGCATTGCCAGCGAGGACCGCCAGGGAAGTCCCTGTCCTCCCTCTGTCCACCCTTCAGCCATCTCCTTGGAATCCACTCCTGGGTTCCAGGCTGTGTTCTGCAGGCTCCCTTCACATGAAAACTTGTGGAAGCCTGCATCCCTGCCAGAGGCCTGGATGCCAGTTTCCAGGCCAGAAGGGACTAGAGTGTAGTGGCAGCTGGAGAGAGGAGGGATGCCAAGGGAAAAGAGGCAAGGGGCACTCCAGGCGAGCCCAGGAGAGCCAGAATTGCCTTCTGGCATCTGAGGCACAGGGGAAGAGAGATGCAGATGCAGGGAGTTGAAGGTAGAGGCGTCAGCGTGGGGAAGCACAGGTGCAGGAATGCACAGATGTGAGCAGAGAGACAGGGAGAGAGAAAGGAGCCGAGGCCTCGGGGACCAGCGGGCCCTCCCAGCTGCTCTCAGGGGCCTGTGCTGTACAGGATGCTACTGTACTGGGGCAGAGCACCTCTGGGGAGGCTGAGGATGTGGGAATCAAAGGCCAGCTCTCTGAGGCGGCAGCGGAAGTCCCAGGCACCAAAGCAAACAGTAGCTGGGAACCCAGAACCTCCTCCACCGAGCTGAGCCCTGGGATGGGTTGGGGCAGCACAGGGAGCTGGGGGCAGGAGGTGGCCCTTGCACAGATCCCAGGATCATGGAGTGGGGAAGAAAAATGACTACCACTTGGAAAGGGGCCAGAATGTCCCCAGCCTTGCTCAGGCATCTAGGCTGACTTTGGACCCCAGGGAAGGGCTATCCTATACAGAAACTCCTTCACTCTCTGCTTACCAAAGACACGGTGAATCTGGGTCGGGGTCAGTGGGACCCACTCTCAGATGTAAGGATGCCCCTGCCCTAGGCTCTCACCCCAGCTCTCCCCTAGGTGCCTCCATGGCCCAGGCCAACTTGTAAACAACTTCACCCCTGACTAGCCTCCCTCTTCCTTTCCTGGAAACTTTCTTCCTGACCTCTTCTCTTCCTAGTTCCCTGGTTTAAAAAAATTCTGTCAGGACTTCCCTGCTGGTCCAGTGGTTAAGACTCTGCACTTCCACTGCAGGGGGCACAGGTTCCATCCCTGGTCAGGGAACTAAGATCCCGCACACTGCACAGTGCAGCAAAAAAAAAAAGATTCTCTCAAATTCCTACCATGCCTTAAGCCTTGGATAGTTCCTCTTTCAGGCAGATGGAGCAACAGGAGGGGGCTTTTCCCCCTCTTCAAACCTCATGAGGAGAACCAAGCCCTCAGCACCCATCTGAGTGCTACACCCTTATCACAAATCAGTGCCCAACAGGAAACGGAATGTGTCTCAGGTGGTTCAAGACCACCTGCAGAAAGAAGTGTGCACAGAGGCCCAATCAGCACATTGCGGCACCGTACCAGTAGCAACAGGCAGAGTCCTGAAGGGGAAAGGGCCAATCTGGTGTTTCTGCAACCCAGGGAGGGTTTGTGCTGTGGTTAGGGGGCCACTTGGCAGGAGCTGTAGTCGCCAGGGGAAGGAGTGGGGAGAGAGGGAATACAGCCATTGCCAGAAAATATGCCCAGAGCCAGGAGAGAGTAAGGATAAAATACCCCAGCCTTTCTCCCCAGCCCTCCCATCTCTTGTGAGCGCTTCGCATTGGCCAACCCCAACCAGGAGCTGGAGCGCGAGGGAGCCTGGGTGACACGGTGGGTAGAGTGGGTAGTGGTCAGCCTTCTTGTGGAGAGCAGGGCAGAGAGGGGTCTGCAGCGTGGATGTGGATGACTTGGTTTCATCCAGGCCAGGCTTGGGTGTGTATAGACCCTTAAATGACCCATTTTAGTAACAGAATTAGAGTACAGAAAAAAGTAATCAGTGATTTCCCCTCTTCCGTTCAACTCAATTTGGTTTAAGTTAACCAAACACATGCCAAGACCCTTCTCTGTGCTCCAGCTGGTGCCAGTGGTGACATTGCTGGCTGGACCATCATCTTCATCCCAGAGGAGATCAAGGTGGTGGAGGAGAGGTGGGAACCCAAGTCACTGCGCCAGAAGGTAGAAGGCGGGACGTGCCCAAGGGGGTGTCAAATTCAGAGTGGGAGGCTGTGGGAGTTCAGAGTGGGCAGATCACTGCAAAGCTGGTCTCAAGGGAAGAGAAAGACCAGGCTGGGGGGAGAGAAAAATAGGTCTAGATGCACAAGCTCTGGGCCAGGTGTGTGCCAACACTGCCCCCAAGGCCATCAGTGCTCTGAGGCTCGCTTACAGCCTGGGCCCAGAGTACAAAGACACTTTTTTTTAAAATTGAAGTATAGTCTATTTACAATGTTGTGTTAGTTTCTGCTGTACAGCAAAGTGGCTCAGACACACACACACACACACGCACACACACACACACAAGCATATGTATTTATACTTTTTCATATTCTTTTCTATTATGGTTTATTACAGGATATTGAATATAGTTCCCTGGGCTACACAGTAGGACCTTGTTGTTTAACCATATACGTTTGCATCTGCTAATCCCAAACTCCCAATCCAACCCTCCCCCGCCCCCCTCGAAGACACTCGAGCTTGCCCCCACCTGCCTTCTAGGCACTGTCTGGTGGCCTTCCTTTGGTCTCTACTTCCTCTGTGTCATCTGGTCCCATTACCACGTCAAACCTCCTAAAGCTCTGCAGAGACCACATCACACCTCTGCTAGAAAAACCAGCAGCAGCTCCCAGTGGCCTGCTTGTCAAGATTCAATGTCAGGCTCCGCGCACCTTCACACGTCACCCCACACTGCGTCCTTCCACAGCTTCCCCCACCTTGCACACAGCAGGGGGATGCCCCCCCCCCCTTTCCTTCCCAGCTGCTTGGGGTTTTCAGATTTGAGCGTGAATCAGTTGCCCAGAAGTTTGTGAAAACGCAGGCAGCTGGACCCACCCGCAGCTCCTGATTCAGCAGGTCTGGGGTGGGCCTGAGAGTTTGCCTTTCTCGCAAGTTCTCAGGTGAATGGCTGCTGCTCCTGATCTGTGACCACACGCTGAGAATCACTGCTCCAACCCAGTGCCGCCCATTCCTCAAGCTCCATTCAGAGCCTCTCTGCGACCCCATCCCCCACAGCCTTGTCTGTCTTCCAAGCCCACAGAAACTCTGAAACATGATCTTTCTGCCTGTCCCACTCAGAGACCTCATAGCATCGGTCTGACAGTGAGCGGGGAATGACCCTCTGCTCTTTCTCTGGATCTGACTGCATCCCTCACACTGGAATCAGGCCCCAAGTCCTGGGAGTTTTAATTCAGAACTCCTCCCTCAAGTCCATCTCTCTGAATTCCGGCCAGAGAGATTCAGGATCTGTAACTCACCAGGGTTCTTGAACTCCGGCCTCCTGTGCTTGACCTCTTCCAGCTCATCTTTTGCTCAGCAGCTGAAGGGCTCCACCTTGTAAAGCTACTCCTGTCCTTCTCTGAGTAAAGCTCGCTAGTGCCCAGGGTCAAGTCCCAGCCTCCCAGCATGGCACTCAAGGACCTTCATGACCTGGCCTGGCTCCCTGGTCCCAGTGCCTGACAATTTGCTACCTTCTCCTAGAATCCTCTTCTGATGCACCTGGCAGAGAACCCAGCCCTGGCCTGGGCACAGCATATGTGGCCCTTACCAGTGGGTGTCTTCTTTAGAGGTTGGCACTTCTAGGTCCCGGCCTGGCTGTCTGGGTCCTGAAGGGGAGCCAGGCCAGCTGAATGTCTGCTGACTGATAAGTGGTGTCTCCCCTAGGACCTGCCCTTTCTTCGGGGGAAGGCTCAGACCCCTGCCTGCCTCAGCAAAACCGCAATGGGCCCCAGAACCTCTCTTAGGCACCTGTGCCTGGTGCTGCAACTGGGTGAGTTGTCAGACTTGGGGTCTGGGTGCAGGTGGCCTGGGAGGCGGGGCAGATTGGGAAATGCAAAGGAGGGGATGGGGCAGAGGCAGGACAAGCACAGCCTTGAGGCCTGACCCCCTGTATTTCCACCTAGCGATGCTCCCAGCTGGCACTCAGGGGAAAGAACTGGTGCTGGGTGAGGCAGGAGGCATCGCAGAGCTGCCCTGCCAAGCTTCGCAGCTGAAGAGCACAGCTTTCAACTGGAAAAACTCTCAACAGACCAAGATTCTGGGGGCTCATGGCTCCTTCTGGCACAAAGGTAGGTTGGCCCCGCTCCCCCTTCAGAGAGGAAAGCCCCAGGGATTGAACACCCCTGATGTCAGAGCCCAGCTCCTAGCAAATTCTGGGATCTCAGAGGGGTCCAGCTGACAGAGCCTCAGGGACCCTCCAAGTCCAGAGCCTCCCTCTGCCGGATGTTGCTGGGCAGGGAAAGGCCTCTGGTAGTCTGTTATAATTTCATTATTTTAACACTGATGGCCTTATTTTAATGGATTTTAGAAAACTAACCATCATATAAACCCTATGATTTCACGAATATTGTTGCTACAGATCTGTGATGATACTTTGTTTACTTCCATTAAAAGCAACAGGGTGATTTTTTTTCTAGCTTTTAAAGTGGAAAGAATTAAGATTTCAATACTTCTTAGGAACATTATTTTACAATAAAGGAGATTATTTTTTCACATAAAATTTACCCTCATGCTCCTCTTTAAATAATTCTTCTTGCTTCTGTGTATGGCCTCTAATATTCAACACATTATTGAATGGGCGTGTCTTATGAGTCAAAAGTAGAAAAATGCCACCAGCCTGAAATGTATTTTTGTAAATGTATTTTTATTTTATAAGGTTATTCTATTTATTGTTTGCATTTAATTGCTTATTTTTTAAATATTTATTTATTTATTTATTTAATTAAAAAACACTTTTGGCTGCACTGAGTCTTCGTTGCTGCGCATGGGCTTCCTCTAGCTGCTGAGAGTGGGGGCTACTCTTGGTTGCGGTGTGAGGGTTTCTCAGTGCGGTGGCTTCTCTCGTTGCGGAGCACAGGCTCTAGGCCCTCAGGCTTCAGTAGTTGTGGAGCACAGGCGTAGTTGCTCTGAGGCACACGGGGTTTCCCTGGACCAGGGATCGAGCCTCTGTCCCCTGCACTGGTAGGTGGCCTCTTAACCACTGCGCCATCAGGGAAGTCCCCTTCATTGCTTATTTTTAACATTTTCTTTTAATTCAAACACATCTAAAAGTCGAATAATCATATATGGGTGTATATATTATATATATATATATATATATATAGGGAGAGAGAGAGAGAAAGAGAGAGAGAGACACTACATGTTAAGTAATTAGATAATGTTCTAGGTGCTGGGGATATAATATAGTAAAGCACAAAAGAAAAAAAATAAAGGCTATTGGGTGGGAAAAAAAAAAAAAGAACAAAAGAGACATTCAAGCAATGAGCACACCAAAACAATGCACCTGGTTCTAACCGTGGGTGTCTTTTTCTTAAAATTATGCAGATATTTTGAAGATTGTTCTATTTTCAATATGCATGTGCATCTATATATATCTGCATCTCTCTCTCTCTCTATATATATATATATATATTTCTACCTCATTTCTTTTCGGTGACTGCATAGTTCTTTTGTATAATTATACCATGATTTATTTGACTAATCCTATGTTGCTGGACACTTCGGGTATTTTCAGTTTATTGCTCTCACAAACAATTCTTCAGTGAATCAAACCTGGTATCTTTGGATACGTGTGCAAATGTCTTTGTAGGATGAATTCCTAGAAGTGAAATCAGTGGGCCAGGTCAGCTTGCTCTTTAGATATCTTTTTTATGATATGAATTTTGCTGAAGTGGCATCTGCTATAGTAAGATGTGACTGTATATTAATGTGCACTTCTCAATATGTTACTTCCTTTATGCAAATTTTATTGATGTTACTGTTTTTTTCTCCAGATTTTTAAAGTATCACATGCTCATTATAGAATATTTGGCAAATGCAGAAAAGAATAAGGAAGAAAATCAAATACACACATAATTCCACCACTCAGAGATATCTGTTGTTAATATTTTCAGTTATTTCCTTCCGATCTTTGTTTAGTGTGGAAAATATCTATTATTTACATTGGTGATATCATACTATACATATTTTTAACTATATTTATTTATTCATTTATTTATTGGCTGCGTTGGGTCTTCGTTGCTCACAGGCTTTCTCTAGTTGCAGTGCACGGGCTTCTTATTGCAGTGGCTTCTCTTGTTGCAGAGCATGGGCTTTGGGTACTCGGGCTCTAGGTACACGGGCTTCAGTCATTCTGGCATATGGGCTTAGTTGCTCCGTGACATGTGGAATCTTCCTGGACCAGGGTTTGAACCCACATCCCCTGTGTTGGCAAGTGCATTCTTAACCACTGTGCCACCAGGGAAGCCCTATACATACTTTTTATCCTACTCCCTCAGAACATTATATTATGATGGGACAATCAATTATTAGACTAATATTTTAAAGTAATCTGTCAATGTTTAATAAATACAGAGTTCTAAAATCTTTTTACCTAGTAATAGCTATTCTAGAAAATCCATTTTTTAAAATAGTTTTAATTGATTAATTAATTAATTTGGCTATGACACATGACTTGTGGGATCTTAGTTCCCTGACCAGGGTTTGAACCCCTGCCCTCGGCAGTGAAAGTGTGGAGTCCTAACCACTGGACTACCAGGCAATTCCCAAGAAAATCTATTTGACAGAAATAAAATTGGGACTATTTGATGAAACCTGTGCAAGGATGTTGTTATAAGCACTGCTTATAATATGAAAGCATAGAATTCAAACTGAAAACCCATCAATGAGGAAAGGGTTGAACTATGGTACAACTGTGGGATATTATGCAGATAGTAAAGAACAAGGGCTTTCCAGAAAATTGAGTAGACATACATATTAGTCTGCTTGGGCTGCCATAACAAAATACCATAGTCTTGGTGACTCAAACAACAGAAACACATTTTCTCACAGTTGCTGAGGCTGGTTGTCCTGAGATCAGGATGCCAGCATGGTCAGGTTCTGAAGAGAGCTCTCTTCTGGCTTGCAGATGGCCACCTACTCACTGTGTCCTCACATGGCAGAAAGAGAGAGAGAGAGCTCTGGGGTCTCTTCTTCTAAGGGCACTAATCCCTCCAGGAAGGCCCCACCCTCATGACCTCATCTAAATCTTATTACCTCCCAAGGCTTGTCTCCAAATATCATCACATTGAGTGTTAAGGCTTCTACTTATGAATTTTGGGGGAACACAGTTCCAACCATAGTAACATACTTTTCACTCTTCCTCTCATTAAATACAAATTTATTGCACTGCACATATGTATTGCATATAGAACTAACATAAGAAGATTCTGAAAGGTGTTGAGAAGAAGGCAGACTGGTAAGGACCTCAGGGCCCGAAGAACAACAGGTTGGTGAGTTTTCTTTTGTTTTGAATACCCCAGTCTTGGAGCTGAAGAAGCCAGCAACCTGGAAGTTCTGATGAGCACAGACAGAAATAAGCATCACAGAAGCCTGCCCTCTTTAGTCAAAGGACCAGGAAAGAAGCAACCCAGCAAGACAAAAAACTTCAAGATAATGACTGCTCTACTTTAGCCAGCCACCAGAGGAAAACTGTGGCCTTACCCTATCCCATGCCAACAAAGGCTGAATGGGAGCCCAAACTTCCATCACCCTCCTTAAGGCTGTATAAGGCACCCAACACCCCCACTGAGATGGGATCAGAGAATGCAAGGTAGAGAATGGAGCTGTGCATCCCACCAGCCAGTGACAAGGCGCCTACATCCCCTGTAAAGTCAGTGGAGATCACAGGAGGTTCCTGGACTTCCACCCCACCCAGCAGTCAGAAGGTACCCCTCCCTGCTGGGGTGGTGTCAGAAGAGTTCCAGTGGAGGGTCAGGACTTTCACCATCAGCCAGCAATAACCAGGGCACCTCCACCACAGGCTCTGTGGAGACCATGTGGGGAACTGGAACTTCCATCCCTGAGCAGTTATGAGGAGCATCCCCTCTAGCACAATGGAGGATGAGAGGAGAACCTAGATTTCTTCCTCTACCTGGCAGTAATAAAAGTGGTATCAATTGTGTTCCCCCAAAATTCATAAGTAGAAAGTCAGTTAAAACAGAAGGTTTAAATAAGATCCAGAATCTCATAACACTCAAATATCCAGTTCCAACTGCAAATCACTCATGATACCAAGAACCAGAAACATCTCAAACTGGATGAAAAAAAAGAACTAACAGATGTCCACACTGAGATGAAAGAGAGGTTAGAATTATCTGACAAATGTTTTAAAGAAGCCATGATAAAAAGTCCTTCAGCAAATAAAGACACTGAAGCATAGAAAGTTAAATAGCCTCAATCAAGTCACAAAGCCAGAAAGTGGTGGAGCTGAGATTCAAACCCAAGCAGCTTGGCTCCAGAAGAGGCATGCTCTTCATCACTGTGCTACTTACTTATGGGGTTCAGGACACGCTACCCCAAAATATGGCACCTTGACATATTGAATATTTTAAGCTGAAGGAGTTTGAGAAAACAGGAAAGTCATTCTGACCTCCTCATTTTAAACCCCTCCCTTCTCCCATGAAACAGGTCACAAAACCCTCAGGTGAGAGGGTTTTAGTATACCAACCCTAGTATACCAAGAGGAAAGAGCATCCCTTATCTCCAAGGGACTTCTCCAAGGACTCAGAGACTCTGAGAAGAATTCTAATGAACAAGCCTCGCTAAATTCCCCCCAGATTACTACACTTACCTCATACTCTTTAACCTAGCATAAAAATACTCAGCTTTAACTGTTTCTTCTGGTCTTCATTTCCTTGTGAAGGCTCGCATGTCAGGTAAAAACCTACATTAAATAAATTTATATGCTTTTCACTTTAAAAAAAAAAAGATTCCTTCAGCAAGCAATTACAGATATGCTTGAAACAAATGAAAACCAGAAAGCCTCAGCAAAGAAAATGAGAACATTGGAAATTCCCTGGTGGTCCAGTGGTTAGGACTCAGTGCTTTCACTACCAGGGCCCAGGTTTGATTCCTAGTTGGGGATTTAAAATCCACCCCACCAAAAAAAGAATATAAAAAAAAAAAAACAAATGGAAATTTTAGAACATAAAAATATAATCCAAATATGATAACCAAAATACAAGGGATCACTGAATGGACCCAACAGCAAAATGGGGGGGACAAAGGAAAGAATCAGTGAACTGCAAGGTAGAACAATAGAAATTACACAGTCTGAACAGCAGAGAAAAAATAGACTGGAAAAAATGAACAAAACCATAGGGAGGGCTTCCCTGGTGGTGCACTGGTTAAGAATCCACCTGCCAAGGCAGGGGACATGGGTTCAAGCCCTGGTCTGGGAAGATCCCACATGCCACGGAGCAACTAAGCCTGTGTGCCACAACTACTGAGCCCACATGCCGCAACTACAGAAAGCCCATGTGCAGCAAAAAAGATCCAATGCACCCAATAAATATAAATAAATAAACTAATTAATTAATTAATTAGAGTGTACTCTTTAAAAAAAAAGCCATAGGGACCTGTGGGACTATAACAAAAGATCTAATATTTGTGTCAATGAGTGAGGGAGAAGAAAAAGAAACTGAGACTGAAAAAGTACTGGAAAAAATAATGGCTGAAAAATTTGCAAATTTGGCAAGAGATATTAACCTATAGATTCAAGAAGCTGAGCAAACCCTAAGCAGGATAAACCTAAAGAAATCCACATTAAGACACATCATAATTAAACTTCTAAAAACTAAAGACAAAAAAAAATCTCCAAAACAACCAGAGAAAAATGACACCTTAGCTATAGAGTGTTAAAAAAATTCTTTTTAATTGAATATAGTTGATGTACATTATTATGTTAGTTTCAGGTGTACTACATAGTGATTTGATATTTGCATACATTGTGAAATGATCATCGTGATAAGTCCGGTAACCATCTGTCCCCGTATAAAGTTATTACAATATTATTGATCATATTCGTTATGCTGTATACTACATTCCTGTGACATTTATTTATTATTTATTTATTTGTACCTTTTAATCCCCTTCAAATATTTCTCCCCTCAACCTCCCTCTAGGAAAACAATTTGAATAACAGCAGATTTCTCATAGGGAGCCATGCTGGCTGAAGGAAGTGACATGATATTGTTCAAATACAAAAAGAAAAGAACGGTAAACCCAGAATCCCATACCCAAAGAAGATATCCTTTAGGAACGAAGGAGTCAAGACGTTCTCAGATCAAAACAAACAAACAAACATACGAATGAACTAGAAATTTGTTCCCAGCAGACCTGCCCTAAAAGAATGGTTCAAAGAAGTTCTTTAAACAGAAAGAAAATGATGAAAGCAGGAATAGAGTATCAGGAAGGAAGAAAGAACAAAGTAAACAAATATATGGATAAAGACATTAGGCCTTCCCTTACTTCTTGAGTTTTCTAAGTTATGTTTGATAGTTGAAGCAAAAATTACAACATTATTTGTGTAGTTCTAAATGTATGTCAAGGAAATCTTTAAAACAATTATATTATAAACAGGGAGGGTAAAGGGATGTAAAGGAAGTTAAGGTAAGATGATAACACAAGTAGACTGTGATAAGTTATATATACATATAATGTAATACCTAGAACAATCAATAAAAGATACAAACAGATATAATCAAAACTGCTATAGAGGGACTTCCCTAGTGGTGCAGTGGTTAAAAATCTGCCTGCCAATTCAGGGGATACCAGTTCAATCCCTGGTCTGGGACAATCTCACATGCTGCAGAGCAGCTAAGCCCATACACCACTACTACTGAGCCTGTGCTCTAGAGCCCTCGAGCTACAACTACTGAGCCTGTGTGCCACAACTACTGAAGCCCATGCACCTAGAGCTCGTGCTCTGCAACAAGAGAAGTCACCGCAGTGAGAAGCCTGTGCACTGCAATGAAGAGTAGCCCCTGCTTGCCACAACTAGAGAAAGCTCTTGTGCAGCAACAAAGACTCACGCAGCCAATAAATAAATAAATTTATTTTTAAAAAAAGAAAATAGGCAAGAGACATGAATAGATATTTCACCAAAGAGGACATAGAGATGGTAAATAAACACATGAAAATGTGTTCAGCATCATTCGTCATCAGGGAAATGCGAATTAAAACCACGATGAGATATCACCTATCAGAATGGCCAAAATAAAAAATAGTGACAACACCTAGTGCTGGTGAGGATGTAAAGACACTGATTTACTCTTATATTGTTGGTGGGAGTATAAAATGGTACAGCTGCTCTGGAAAACAGTTTGGCAATTTCTTTAAAAAACTAAACATACAACAAAGCAGCAATTGTACTCCTAGACATTTACCCCAGAGAAATAGATTTATGGTGACACAGAAATCTGTATAAAATTTTGAACAGTAGCTTTATTAGTAATAGCCAACAACTAGAAACAACCCAGAGTCCTGTAATGGGCGAATGGTTATATACATGCTATGGACTGTTTTTCAGCAGTAAAAAGAATGAACTACAGATTCAGACCACAACCTAGATGAATCTCCAGAGAATTATGCTGTGTGTGGGGGAAAAAAAAGCCAATCCCAAAATGTAACATACTGTATAATTTCATTTATATAACAGTCTTAAAATGACAAATTATGACAAATTATAGGGGACTTCCCTGGTGGAGTTAAGACTCCTTGCTTCCAATGCAGAGGGCCCAGTTTCGATCCCTGGTCAGGGAACTAGATCCCACATGCATGCCGCAACTAAGGAGCTGGGGAGTCACAACTAAGACCAGGTGCAACCAAATAAATAAATAAATAAATATATCTTTAAAAATGACAAATTATAGGGGCTTCCTAGGTGGCGCAGTGGTTAAGAATCCGCCTGCCAATGCAGAGGTCATGGGTTCGATCCCAGCTCCAGGAAGATCCCACATGCCATGGAGCAACTAAGCCCGTGTGCCAAAAAAAAAAAAAAAAAAAGACAAATTATAGAAATGGAGAACAGATTAGTGATCCCCAGGAATCGGGGGGAGGGGTCTGGGAGGGAAGGGGGTTTGGCTAGGAAAGGGAGAAAGGTAACATCTTTATGGTGCTGGAAATGTTCTGCATCTTGATTTGTATCAATACCAATATCCTGGCTGTGATATTGTGCTATAGTTTTGCAAGCTGTTATCTTTGGGGTGACCTGGGTCAGGGGTACTCCAGATCTCTCTGTGCTATTTCTTACAATTGCATGGGAATCTACGATTTTCTCAGAATACAAAGTTTAATTAAAAAAATCATCAGAGTATGAACCCAGTGGCAGGGCAAGAATAAAGACGCAGATGTAGAGAATGGATTTGAGGACACAGGGAGGGGCAGAGAGGGGAAGCTGGGATGAAGTGAGAGACTAGCATTGACATATATACACTACCAAATGTAAAAAAAATGCCTAGTGGGAAGCTGCTGCTTAGCACAGGGAGATCAGCTTGAAGCTTGATGACCTAGAGGGGTGGGATAGGGAGGGTGGGAGGGAAGCTCAAGGGGGAAGGGATATGGGGATATTTGTATAAATACAGCTGATTCACTTTGTTGTACAGCGGAAACTGGCACAACAGTGTAAAGCAATTATGCTCCAATAAAGATCTGCAGAAAAAAAGTTATCAGAGTAAAAAGATTAGCTTTCACAATTTCAAAACAAACAGAATGAAGACGCTCCACATACACATGCTTAGAGGGATGTCAAGCACATTCTGTTAAGTGGAAAGTAAGCTATGTATGTATCAATAATATAGTCCCATTTTAATTTAAAAATTCAATGTGTGTGAATATATGTCTGCATGAGCAAGGAAAAAAACATGGAAGAATCCACACCAAGTGGTTCATAGTAGCATTAAGAGGGTGGGCAAGGGAGAAGTGTTGAGTCTGTATAATTCTGTAGTTCAAATAACTAACTGAAAAAGTAAAGATGATCTTAACGCAACTTTAAAAATGCATATTATTAATTTCCATTTCATTAAAAACTATTTATAAATATCATTTTGGGTGCCAACCTAATAGCCCCTCAAGTTAATATGCTGTAATATACAGCCATTATCCTTTTATCTAGTGTTGTACCCTATGAACAGCACAGTAATTATTATTTTTGTACCTACATTTTGGCTTGCATTTTAAAATGATCATTTTAAGCATAAAGTTCTAGAAATGAAATTAAGGATATGAGCTTTTAAAAATAGTTGGTATATACTGCAAGATTGCTTCCAGAAAGGTTCTATCCATTTACAATAAGTCTAGATAATAATGTCACTGTGTGCCTCTCTCACTAGCACCCTTGCTGGCACTGAATAGTAATATTTAAAACTTTCTCCTTTTTTTTTTTTTGGCTAATTTGATAGTTGAAAAATATATCATTGTTGTTTTAATTTGCATTTCTATGATCGCCTGTGAGATTGAAACAATGTGCTCCTTTCTAAAAATTCTTACCTCCTTTGTGTGGATGTTTTTGTTCGGTTCCCATGATTTGAATTTCCTCCAGAATATCTCCCCTTCCCAACTTCTGGAACTCTGGTCCTGGCAGTATCACTCTCCTGACTCCCCAGTTTCTGAACCACAGAGTCAATTTTTTTTCCCTACTTCAATCCCTGATTTCCCATCAGTCACCACCCATGGCCATTCCTTCCCGTGGAAGTGCTTTTCTGTTTCGTCGTCTTCGTTCTCATGGGAATGCCACCCTCGTTAGCCAAGATCACGTACCCCTCCCCTGGATGACAGTGGAAACTTCCTGGCAGTTCTCTGCTACTAGTTTCTCCTACTTTGATTCTCTTCCTCCTGCAGCAGCATTGAGTCCCAAGGCAATGCTCTGCACGTGTCAGTCCTTAGTCCATTAGACTAAGCTTGGACACCTCTGCCTGACATTCATCCCCTCAGCATCGCTTCCTGCAGCTCCCCAGTCAGAAACCTCACGCCCAAGTGTCTTCCTCACTGCTTTAAGGTGATTGCCTGTACTTTCCTGGAACTTTTTCCCCTTCCTAGATGTCCTTGCTGCAACCCCTTTCTCTAGCTTACTGTCTATACTTCTTTTAAGGCTCGGTTTAGTACTGGTTTCCTCCATGAATTGATCCCAGACTCACACATAATCTTAGACCTTTCACAAAGTAGAATCACTTTTACAAAGTATGGAACAGTCTGGATAAGGGGGTCATGGTGAGGCTCGGAAGAGGTTTTAAAAGGGAAGCAAGGAGGAAATGTTGTTTTAGGGAAAGGGTGTCATGTATCATTTGGAACCAACTGAGTTTTGGGTGACGGTAGGACATCCAGATTAAAGCCATCCCTTGGGCCACTGGAAATGCGGGCCCAGGATGAAGGTGAGAGGTTGGGGCTGGGAGTCCTCCGCAGAGCCAGCCAGGGATGCAGTGGAATTTAGAATATGTACAGAAATGGGGAAGAGGGTGCAGAATAGAGTCCGGGGTAACACCTAAATGTAGATATCAGAACAGGAGTCCAAGATGAAGAAAAGGGAAGGGTGCTTAGATGTGGAGGAGAGAATCAAAAGAAGTGACAAGGGGACAGAACCAGAGGAGGCTACCCCTTCAAGAAGTTTGGTAGATTGTAAAAGGAATGTAGTAGGAGTTCAGCAAAATTGGGGAGCATTAGATCCAGGGGAGAGAGCAGGTGGGGTAGGGACTCCTGCAGGAGAAACGAAAGGGGAGGTGGGTAGGGCTGGAGGGAAAGCTGGGGTGGGCGTGAGCCCAGAGCTACAAGTTATCTGGAAAGGTCTCCTGGAGATGGTGGGCCTGAGCAGCGGGAAGGGGCTGTGAGGTCTGGAAGAGGAGAGAAGGGAGAATGATGGCCGACTTTACAGACGGTCTCCTGCACCAAGGCCAAAACAGGGAGAGGGCCAATGCCAGCTCGGGGAGGCCGAGGTGGTGCCCAGGGGAGTTGAGGGGGGAGCTGTATCTCAGCCACCTTCCGCCCATCCCTCCCAACATGCACTCTCTGTAAAGAGCTGTGTTCGCTATGTAAACTTAGCTTCTAGAGCCCTTCATTACAGGGGTTCTGGAGCTGTTGCTGCACCCAGAAAATGGTTAGCTAAAGAGAAGAGCTTCCTCTCGGTGATGGTTGTTAGTTCTGAGGCGTGTGGAGGAGACCACGTGTCCATGCCTGTGGAACTTGCCGGAGACAGTACTGCACAGTGTACCCAACAGCCTGAATTTTAATCCTGGCTCCACCACCCACTGAAGTCAAAATTCAAAAGGCAGAAAAGGGGGCTTCCTAGGTGGCACAGTGGTTGAGAATCCGCATGCCAATGCAGGGGACACAGGTTCGATCCCTGCTCCAGGAAGATCCCACATGCCGCAGAGCAGCTAAGCCTGTGCGCCACAACTATTGAGCCTGCACTTTAGAGCCTGTGAGCCGCAACTATTGAGCCCACGTGCTGCAACTACTGAAGCCCACGGGCCTAGAGCCTGTGCTCCACAACAAGAGAAGCCACGGCAATGAGGAGCCAGCGCACCACAACAAAGAGTAGCCCCCACTCAACGCAACTAAAAAGAAAGCCCGCGCACAGCAAAAAAGACCCAACACAGCCAATAAAATAAATAAATAAATTAATTAATTAAAAAAAAAAGGCAGAAAAGGGCATAAAGTGAAAAGTCCTCCCATACCTGTCTCATGGGGATTCACTTCCTCTCCCCAGGGTCTATCAAGGCGACCATAGGCTAGCTAGCTAGCTAGATGATAAATAACTTTCCCCCTCCTTTTCAAACAATGGTAGCCTGCTTAATATCTTGCTTTATTCAGTTAATGATGTTTCTTAGATATTATTCCATCTCAGAATATAAACAGCCTCCTCATTCTTCTCTTATCGAATTCCACTGAATATGTGAAGTCTAATTTATTTAACCTCTCCTTTCTTGGTGGACACTTAGTTCTGCATGTACATTGGTAATTCTGGTAGATATTACAAATTGCCTTCCGGGGGAAGGGATACATTGGAGATTGAGATTAACATATACACACTACTATATATAAAATAGATAACTAATAAGGACCTACAGTATAGCACAGGGAACTCTTCTCAATACTCTGTAATGGAAAAAGAACTTTAATAAGAGTGGATATATGGATATGTATAACTGATTCACTTTGCTGTATAGCAGAAACTAACACAATGTTTTAAATCAACTCTATTTCAATAAAAAATTTAAAAACAAAAACAAATTACCTTCCAAAGAAATTGTACTGGTTTACGTTTCTGCCAATAATGTGTAAGCAAGAGTTTGGGCAACTAATTAATTTCTCTGAGCCTCAGTTTCCTTATCTGCAAGATAGGCAAAACAGTACCTATTTCCCAGAATTATTGTGAAGATTACTCAAGATGATGCGTGTAAAGTGTTTGGTGTGTAGGAGTTGGTGCTCTCTAAAGGAGGACACGATTTTGTCTTGGGTTAGTGAGATGTTGTCCTGGCCAGGTAAAGGAATGTATTTGGACCTCCTCGCCAGTCTGGGGTTCTCAGAGTAGGACCAGGGGCAGATTCTGCTGGAAATTAGCAACTCAGATCAGAAGAGGTGTGGGCACCGCCCTTGCCATGGCGTGCCATGGCTCCAGGGTACCCCAACCTCCTCAAAACAGCATTCTACTCCCAGGTACCTCCAGCATGAGCCATCGAGTTGAATCAAAAAAAAACCAGTGGAGCAAAGGATCATTTCCTCTGGTCATCAAGGATCTTGAAGTAGCTGACTCCGGGACTTACATCTGTGAAGTGGGGGACAAGAAGATGGAGGTGGAATTGCAGGTGTTCAGATGTGAGTGGGGGTGATGAGGACACCTCCAGCCAATCTCTGTTCCTCCTCAACTCCCATCCCTGCACCCAAACCAGGGCCTGAGCTGGTGGCATTTCAGTAGTCCAGAGACTGATCAGACAGTCTACCTCATCTCCTCAACCACTCCTCAGGCCTTGGGTCAGGCAGGGGGAGATGGAGAGACATGGGAGTGGGGGTGAGGGGGGCAGAAAGGCAGGAGGCCAAGGAAGGAGTGAGATAGATAAGGAAGAGGTGAGAGGGGGAGGGGAGAGGGAAAGCCTGCCTTGGGCTGGGCATGGGCAGAAGGGAGATGTTGAGATGGGGGTGATGGAGAGACACCCTTGGTTTCCTAGCTTCTTTGCTTCTCCTTGGGGATGGGGTGTCTGTGTGACACAGCTGGCCTGCTCTCCCAACAGTGAATGCCAGCTCAGACACCCGCATGCTGCTGGGACAGAGCCTGACCCTGACCTTGGAGAGCCCCTCCAATAGTGACGCTTCAGTGCAATGGAAAAGTCCAGGGAATGAAAGGAAGAATGAAGCCAAGAACCTGTTCCTGTCCCAGGTGGGGTTGCAGGACAGTGGCACCTGGACATGCACCATCTCCCAGGGCCAGCAGACACTGGTGCTCAACAAACACATCCGGGTGTTGGGTAAGAGGAGCTCCCCTCCCCAACAGGCTCCGCCTGCCTGACAGACCCTCCCTCTGCTCTCACTGCTGTGCTCCTGGGTCTGGTGTGGGGGGCGGGCAGAGGGAGGCCAGCGCGCGGGCCCCCTGGAGCAGAAGTCTGCCCTGAGGGACACACAGGCCCCACTCTTCCTCACGATGCTGATTTACAGCCGCGCCTCAGGGCAGTGGACACAGAGGAAGGAAGGGGCAAGGGATGTAAGGATGGGAGGGACCCCAGGGACCCAGGAGGAAGCCCCAAAGGAGGGCGATCAAGGGCGTCCATCCTCTCCACTGCCTCAGCGCCCCCTCCTACCAAGCTGGCAAATCCACTAACTCAGGGACACTCATGCAGCAAGCCAGCCCTTCGGAATCCTGAGCTAGGCACTGGGAGGGAAAAAAAGAGCCCAGAAGGCAGGCGCTACCCCGGACCCTGGCCTCCAGGTGCTTACATGACACAGGGTAGGGTAGTGTGGTGGTGAAGTGCATGAACTCTGGTTGAAGTCCTGGCTCTGACTTAACCGCGTGGCCTTGGGCAAGTTACTGGACCTCTCTGTGCCTTAGTTTCTGCATCTGTAAAATGGGGATGATCTAGTCTCCCTTGTCATGTTATGAGGACAAGTAATGGATGGAATGCATTTAGCCGATATCTGCTCATCTTGTGAAGGGTGATAATTTATGTACCCAAGAGATGCAAGCCACATGCCCTCTGTGCTCCAGGATCCTGAGGAGGGAGAGGCCCCCCGTAGATGGGCTGTTCTAGGAGGGCTTCTAGCAGGAGGGGGCCCTGCCATGGGACCTCCCTGGGGTGCAGAGCTGAGACTGCAGAGGGGAGGTAGATGGGAATTTAAGCACCCGGAACGGCAGCCTAGGTGTTTGGACTCACCTGGTCCCCTCCCATCTCTTGACCACCCCCACCACGTGCCTACTCCCTGCCCATCCCCCACACCCCGTATGGACCCAGGTTCTCTCCCTTCCCCCTCCAGCTTTCCAGGAGGTCTCCAGCACAGTCTATGCGAAGGAGGGGGAGCAGGCGGAGTTTTCCTTCCCACTCACCTTTGAGGATGAAAATCTGAGAGGGGAGCTGAGTTGGCTGCCTGTGAAGGGGGCTTCCTCCCCCCAGTCCTGGATCACCTTCACCTTGCAGAGCACGAAGGTGACTGTGGAAAAGGCTCACAAGGACCTCAAGCTCCACCTGAGGGAGAAGCTTCCGCTCCGCCTCACTCTGCCTCGGGCTTTGCCTCAGCACGCTGGTTCCGGAAACCTGACCCTGAGTCTCACCAAGGGGAAGTTGCATCAGGAAGTAAACCTCGTGGTGATGAGAGGTGAGGAGCTAGGCTGAGAAGGCGAAGGTCGGGCCAGGGGTGGAGGGACCTGGCCCAGGGCTCCTCCAAGGCAGGAATGGCCCCCAAAGGGGTGCCTAGGCGCTGGCTGTCCAATGCAGCCGATCAGGAGCCCTCTGGTTTGGGGGCTGGTTTTGAACTGAGGTTGGAATCCTCTGTCCTTCCCTGACATCCAAGAGCCTGCCTAAGGTGGGCTCCACTAGAATTCCCAAGGGCCCCGCTGAGAACCAGGCTCTAGTTCTGCCTCTGCCTGATGCTCTGTGACCCTGACTAAGCCCCTCCTCTCTGTGGGTTGGCTTTCTCCTAAGGAGAATAACAGTATGACAGCGATGGTGACAGTGTCAGGCGCCACACTGAGTCTTCCCATGCTTAATCATCATAACAGCTTCACAAATGATAATGGCTAATATTTGATGCTTCGTACATGCCAGGCCCCATTCAAGAGCTCTACATGTATTTCTCCATTTAGTTATTGTCCGGGGCTCAGGTTGGTAAATAACTTGTTAAAGGACTCACGGGTAGTAAGCAGTGGGGTTGGGATTCAAATCTAAGAATGCTGGACCTCAAAAGCTGTGTTTCCTCCACTATAACTCCATCAAAATGTGCTCTGAAGGCTAAAAGAGGGGCGCCAGTGTAAAACATTATTTTCATTGTTCTGTGGAATCCCCTTAGAGCCTGCAGGTGCCAGGAACTCAGAGGTCCAGGCTCCCAGCCTCAGGTTCTTGTCCCTCTGCAGTGACTAAGTCCCAAAACAATTTGACCTGTGAGGTGCTGGGACCCACCTCTCCCAAGCTGACGCTGAGCTTGAAGATGGAGAACCAGAGTATGAGGGTCTCAAATCAGCAGAAGCTGGTGATGGTGCAGAACCCTGAGGGAGGGGTGTGGCAGTGTCTACTGAGAGACAAGGGCAAAGTCCTACTGGAATCCAAGGTTGAAGGTGAGTCAGGGTCCAGGTTCCGTGGCCTAACCCCGAGCCCCTGCCTCCTCGGCTGCAGGACCCTCCCAGGGCTGGTGAAGACCACCCAGCCTCCCAGCTGCTCTGAGATGGGTGGGTTATAGGTATGGTGCCTGGACACAGGGGTGATGAGGTGAGGTGGGGTGTGGTCCTGGGCTCTGCAGTCCTATAAGTTCCCACCTCCCTGAGGCCTACAGCCCAGGAATGGGGCCGACCTGACCAAGAGCCTCAGCCCCTTCAAACCCAGACACAGACAGACAGACACACAGACATTCATGCGCATGGTACACGGCCTAGACCACTGCTTCTGGCTCCCCAGAGCGCAGTGTAAAACCCTTAAACTCTTAAAGCCCCTTCCCCAGTGTTTCCCTTCCAGCCCTGGTAGCCCCTGAGGGCCCTGTGCACTCTGCCCTGCTCTCCCAGCCCAAGGACCAGACCCAAGTGTGGCTGGGCAGCAAGGCCCTCCCTCCTCGGTGCTCCCCCCCACCCCACGTGCCCTGTGCCCTGACGGTGGGCAGGGAGCTGAGCATAGCTCTCTCTCTTGCAGTGTTGTCCCCAGTGCTCGCCCAGGCCTGGCCGAAGCTTCTGGCCATGGTGCTGGGGGGGATCTCAGGCCTTCTGCTTCTCGCTGGGTTCTGCATCCTCTCTGTTAAATGCTGGCACCGCAGGGTGAGTGAGCCACCCCAGCCCCCCTCGCGCCCCCACAGGGCACTCAAGCACAGAGCACAGGGCACAGAGCACCTGAGGCCTGTACAGCAGCAAAGGTATCCTACATCCGTGACCTGCTCCTGCTCTGGCTCCCTCTGCCCACCGCTCAGCTCCTTCACTGCCTGCTGGGCCCTGTCCCAGATCCCACATGAAGGGAGAGACAGGGAGGTGCAGAGTTAATTCTGAGACAGATGGCCTCAGCCACGGTCACTCCCTCTCCCCTCCCAGCTTCCCCACGCACCCCTCCGAGGGGCAGCTCCCTTTCAGAGGCCTGGGACCCTCACGACTCCTCTCCTTCTCCCTGGACAGCGCCAGGCAGAGCGGATGTCTCAGATCAAGAGACTCCTCAGCGAGAAGAAGACCTGCCAGTGCCCCCAGTAAGGAACTGGGGGGCAGAGAGGGAAGTGGGGAGAAGAGAAGGAAGGGAGAGGGAGGAGGGTGGAGGGGAGGAGCCGGGGGCTAGAGGGAGATAGTGGAGAGGAGAGAAGTGGGCAGGGATGGCCCAGGAGGTAGGAAGTGGGCAGGAGGTGGAGGGTGAGGTGAGAGGCAGGGGGCCTGGATGTGTCCGGACGCCATCACTGCGCTGGAAGAGAAAAGCAGAGTCTAGGAGCCAGGGAGGGCCTGGAAAGCAAGGAGCTGGGGAGGAACAGACTTTCCCCTCTTATTCTTCATCCCTCTAGCCGGCTCCGGAAGACCTGTGATCTCACTTGAGGCCCCGGTCAGGAGGAACTTCCCACCTGCAGCCTCCCCAGCTGGCTCCCCCTGCATCTCCTGTTGGGCTCCTGGGCCTGCAGACCAGATGAATGTAGCTGACCCAGCGCCTCTGGCCACCTCCACCCCTCTCTGTCCAGTGCGCCTTGGCTCTGCTCTTCGAGAGGCTCACTCACAACCCTTCTTCCCCATTTCCTTCTCACTCAAACCCTAGCCCTTCTTTGATTTCTTCTCGACTCTCTCCCTCCCTCTCTGCTCACTTGGATCCCAGGGGAGTACGTGGGATCAGCCCTGCCTGGCCTGAGGGTGAGGCTGGCTGTCTGAAGCACGAAGCACAGGACTGTCATTGTACGGGAGAGGACTCTGGGACCAGAGAAAGCAGAGACTAGCCCAAGATCACACAGCCAGTCAGGGACAGATCTAGATCCAAAGGCTCCTGACTTCCAGCCTGCACGGCTTCATTCTGCCTGTGTCTCATCTGGTGTTGGCAGAACCACAGACTCACATCCTGACCTGAGCACAACCAGGCACCTTGGGCACACCTGTGCACAGACACAATTCCTTATCACCCAAGCAGCCTGGCTCTGCTCACAAACCAGTTTCACATCCTTTGTCTATTTGAAAATCCTATGAGGCTGGTAGTGATAGGACCAAGAATAGCATCTCCAGTTTATCGACCAGAAATGGAACACAGAGAGGTCAGATGATTGCCCAGGTTCACACAGCTAGTACGTGGACTAGCCCAGGTCTCTTGACCACTAGTTCCACTGCTGTCTCTTGAACACAGGGACAAATAGCCCACAGAGCTCTGCAGCTGGCTGGGCATAGATGCCCGGTATGTACCTTGGATTCACTGGAGCCCTTCACCGCAGGGAGGTTGCCTCAGAGAGTTCAGGGCCTCCCTGCCTAGAATCTCTCCTTCATCACCTGCTGGCAGCAGAATCCTGTTACCAGAGAACAAAACCTACAGTTCTCCTAATCAGGGCACAGGCTGGGAGCACAGGCCCTGTGGGAGAGAATGTCCACTGACCAGCCACTCACCCTATCAGAACCTTCTGGGAGGTGAGCTTTGCCAGAGGGAGGGGGTGGTGAGCTGGCCAGAGAGTGAACCCTCTGAGGGCACCTCCTGTGAAGGGTGATACTCCTGGGCCTCAGTTTCCCTGCCCTGCACCCCTCTTCAACCCTCCCCCAAATGATTCAGAATACAAGAAAACTGGTGTTACAAGGTTTCTTCTTCCTCCTCTTCTTGATCCTTTTCTCTCGGGATGCCCAGCCTCCTCTGCCTCTCTCTCCTCCCTTCCCTTTCTCACCACCTCCCGCAGTCCCTACCCTTTCCCCCTTTTCCTTTCCTTCCAGCTTGCCTCTCCCAGGAAGAACACCCGGCTGTCACCAGGGCTCCCCATAGCTTGCCTCCTGTTCCTTTGTATTCCCCACCCTGCTTCCCTGAGCTGGCAGAAAAATACAACAGATTGACTTTAAGGAAGATGCTCTTCTTCATTTGTGTGTGTGTGTGTGAGAGAGAGACAGACAGAGACAGAGAGAGGTGGGCTCTTTTTTGGGAACCTGGAATCTTCTGACCTGTGGGGTCAGACACAGAGTAGAGGTTGCCAGGCCTGCCCCCGAGAAGGAGATGAAGTTTCCCTGGGGTGGGAAAAATCTTTCGGCGGCGGATTACCCAGCTGCCCACCGCAAAGGGCCCTGAGTGTGCCGGTCTGTGATACACCGAGGGGGAGAGGCTGCAGGGGCTGAGTGTGGCTACACGTGAGAAATGTGAAGTGTGCGGGAGAATTGTGTGTCCCCCGCACAAGTGTGAGTTTGTGTTCCTGGAGGAGGAGGCCATGTGTCCTGGGGGCGCTGTCTTCCAGCCCTGTGTACCCCGCAACCCGCCAGCAGCCCCGCCGTGCTCACCACCGCCCCTCACTCCACAGCCTCCAGCACACGCCCGCCTGAGCGACACCCCGGGCACAGCCCTTACAGATACACACAGTGACACCCGGTGACACAAGCGTCCTCCTCCCCGAACGACACCAGCTGCCTCTTCGAGCTTGAGTTCGTGTTGAAAACCGGGTGGGGTGGGGGCAGGACACGAACCCGTTCGCCAATGAAGCCTGTTCCCCGCCGTCCTCCTCGCCCCCTCCCTCCCGGCGCCCTCCTCGCCCCTCCCCCTCCGAGTCCCCACCGTCCGGTCCCCCGCCCCGCGCTCGCCCCCGCCCAGCAAGGCTCGCCTCCATCCCAACGCGGGGCTGCGGGCAGCGGGGCCCCGGGAGAGAGGGGCTCGGAGGGACGTAGGGGGCCGAGCCGAGAGGCCGGGACGGGGGGGAGGAGGGAGGCCCGGAGGGAGGAGGGCAGAGGGAGGCGGGCGGCGAGCTGGAGCCGGCAGGCGGCGGGAGCCCGGCCGAGCCGCGTCGGGAGTGCAGTCTGCATGGCCGTGCTGGGCGCAGCCCGAGGTAAGGCGACCCCGGCCCTGTCCCCCGCGGTCCCCTCCCCTCTCCCCCCACCGCCTCCTCTCCCCTCGGGCCGGCCCCTCCTCCCCAGCCACCTGCTGTTTCTGCCCGGGAGACCGCGGTGGGGGGCAGGCAGGAGGGAGGAGCCGCCTGACCTTACCCCTTCACCCCGAAGGGCGAGGGACCCCGGTCTGCCCGGGAGTCCCCCTGACATCCTCCCACCTCCCTCTGATCTCTCTCCGTCCTTCACCTCCTCTCTCTGTCCTTCACATCCTTCCTGCCTCCCTCCCTCTCGGAGTCCCCAGCTCTTTCTTCCTTAGCCCACCCTCTGGGCCTGGGTGGGGGTGGATGGGAAGGGGTCCAAGGCTGGAGGGGAGGGTGGAGGGGTGCTCCTGACCAATTCCCTCCACCTCCCTCTGGCTGGCCATTGCCATGGCAACTAGGGTGTACTGGGCTCCGAGGGAAGACAAAGGTGGGGGATGGACTAGGACCTCTTGCGGAGGGCAAGGGTCTAAGGGTCTGCTATAGGAAACAGACCCTCCCACTGATGTGCCCCATTTTTATCCCAAAGCCGTTATGCCCATCCTTCCTGCCTCTACTCTGTTCAGGGTTTCACCCCATTTCCTCTTAGCCCCCTCCCAAGGGCTCAGCGAAGCTCAGAGTCACCAAATTCAGGACATCCTCCTTCTCATCAGAGAGAAACTGAGGCTTAGGGCAGGGGAGGAAAGAGTGGGGGTCTCTGGGGTACAGGGAGTCCAAACCTTATTGAACACTAGGCTTTTCTTCTCAGCCTCCCTTATTCCCTGCCCACCCCCCCCCCACCCCCGCAAAGCCTCCTCTCCAGGGGTCTCTTGGCCTTTCATTCTATTTTCAGATACTATCACTTTGCCCCCTCTTTCTCTTCTGCTCAAACTCTCCTCCTTCCCCCTAGTTCCCCCTCTTTCCATTTCTGGGTGCTTCTGATGTCAGCGGTTTCCCTGCCTTTGGGTTCCCTAGCCAGCCCCCCCCCCCCCCCCCGCCTCGGTCCCAGCCTCCTCTCTCCCATTTTCCCAGATCCCTGGTGAGTGGGAGGGTGATGGTGCAGGCTTGGGGAGATGGGGCTGAGCACCTGGACCCCTGGACCCAGGAGCCTGGAAGGTTGGGGAGGGAATGTAATACCACATCTCAGTTTCCAGTGAGCCCTCAAGAAACAAGTCATGCCTCTGCCATGGGAACTCTGAGGAGAGATTCAGGGATGTGAAGATAGCGGTTGAATAGTACTGAGCAGGGGACAGAAAGAGGGACCTAGGAGAGCCAGAGGGAGGAAAAATGGCTGACGAAGGATGGGAGACAGGAGGTCAGAGCACCTTCTTTCCTGGAGGTCTGGAAAGCAGGGCTCTTATCTGTGTAGGGTGTTGGAGTGACCATCTGGCTTAAGGCTGGAGAATGTTCCGAATGACCCCGTGACCCCTAGTAACCAGTAATTTCTATACTTTCGAGAGAAGGGGGACCCTTCAGTGCCAGTTGGAAACCAGCCTAGACCCCAGCTTCGCCCTCCCCCTTCCATACCTCATCTCTCCTTTGCAGTGTGTCCAGGCGGCTGAGCCCCACCCCCACACCCCTTGGGGCATCGAGACAACCCCCGACTGGTCAAGAATCAGAGGAAGAAGAGAGCTGGAAGTCCAGCCATGGGGACCAGGGCTCCCCAGCCAGCCTCCTAGTTGGAAAAGCAGCCAGCTTGCCTGCCCCATCAACTACAGGGATACTTCTGGAAGGGGCCCACCCAGCATGGAGGCTGAGGACCACCTCTGCTGACCCTCAGTCTCCTCCCCTGCCCTCCACACCTGACCTTAGCTGGGTCAGTCATGCAATGCTGAGCACTCGGGTAGGCCTAGGGGTGGCCTGCCTCACTCCAGGGCAAGGACTGTGGGCATCATGGGGGTGTGTGTGAGTGGCGCTCCTGGGTGAGACCCAGCCCCCACCCCCAGGAGTTCCAGGGGGGGTGGGGGGGGACGGAGGAAGGATGGCTCGGGGTGGGGCGGGGGCAGAGGAGGCCTCCCTCCGCTCAAACGCATTGTCCTGGCTGGCCTGCGGGCTCCTGGCACTGCTGGCCAACGCCTGGATCATCCTCAGCATCTCGGCCAAGCAGCAGAAGCACAAGCCGCTGGAGCTGCTGCTCTGCTTCCTGGCGGGCACGCACATCCTCATGGCAGCCGTGCCCCTCACCACCTTTGCTGTGGTGCAGCTCCGGCGCCAGGCCTCCTCCGACTATGACTGGAACGAGAGCATCTGCAAGGTCTTTGTGTCCACCTACTACACACTGGCCCTGGCCACCTGCTTCACCGTCGCCTCCCTCTCCTATCACCGCATGTGGATGGTGCGCTGGCCTGTCAACTACCGCCTCAGCAACGCCAAGAAGCAGGCGCTGCACGCTGTCATGGGCATCTGGATGGTCAGCTTCATCCTCTCCACACTGCCCTCCATCGGCTGGCACAACAACGGCGAGCGCTACTACGCCCGCGGCTGCCAGTTCATCGTCTCCAAGATCGGCCTCGGCTTTGGCGTCTGCTTCAGCCTCCTGCTACTTGGGGGCATTGTCATGGGGCTGGTCTGTGTGGCCATCACCTTCTACCAGACGCTGTGGGCCCGGCCCAGGAGGGCTCGGCAGGCCCGGAGAGCGGGGGGTGGGGGTGGGGCCAAGGGGGGTGGGCCAGGGGGGTTGGGCACCCGGCCAGCCTTCGAGGTGCCAGCCATTGTGGTAGAGGATGCCCGAGGGAAGCGGCGGTCCTCGCTGGACGGCTCTGAGTCGGCCAAGACATCCCTGCAGGTCACCAACTTGGTCAGCGCCATCGTCTTTCTCTATGACTCACTCACAGGGGTGCCCATCTTGGTGAGATTGGGGCTCCCCACTTGTTCTCGCCAATATCCAGACCCCAGCACGACCACCCGACCTCTAACTCCATCAGTCACACAAGTGGCTCCATCCTCCATCCTCCTCTCCTCTACCCAGCCCCACTTGCGAACCCCCATGTCCATCATCCTTCTCTTAGCTCCCATTACCCCAGCTCCATAGCCTGTTCTCCGGTGACCAGGACTCAGCTCCATCACCCGTCCTTCCATCCCACCTCCCTGTCTTCCGGCTCCATCCTCTATCCTGCTCCACTATTCAGCCCCCCAGACCTATCACCCAGCTGCCAAGCTCCACTCTCCACTCCTGAATTCCCTCTGGATACAACAGGGTCTTGAACACTCCTGGGTGGCAACCCCAGAGAGCTCATCACACCCGTCCAGTTTTCTGCACCCCCCCCCCCCCGTTCCTATTTCTGAATTTCAGTCAGTCTCCAAGTTTACTGTACCGCCTCTGCTCCTCTCCCTCTGGACCCCTGGGCTTTCTCTCCAGTACTCTCTCCTGATCTTCCTCTGAGTCAATCCTTTCCCCTCTGTTCAACTGTCTTCACCACCAGCTTTGCCTGTCCTGACCCTATGTGACCGGGGCCATCCCCTCCAGACTTCTTGCCCCACCCCCTTCCACTAGGATGGGAGATGTGGGATCGGGTGGGCCCCCTCGGCTCTGGGTCCTGACCCGGCGCCATTCCCCATCCTCGTGCTAGGTGGTGAGCTTCTTCTCCCTGAAGTCGGACTCGGCTCCCCCCTGGATGGTGCTGGCTGTGCTGTGGTGCTCCATGGCGCAGACGCTGCTGCTGCCGTCCTTCATCTGGTCCTGCGAGCGCTACCGCGCCGACGTGCGCACGGTGTGGGAGCAGTGCGTGGCTATCATGTCCGAGGAGGATGGTGATGACGGTCAGAGGAGGGACTGCGCTTTGGCTTTCCTGGGCATCGGCTCCCTTTCCTGCCCTTTTCTGGCAGCCCTTTTCCGTGTGGGGACGGGCTGCCCTGGAGTGCCCCCTGCTGGACAGAACCTGCCGCGCCCCTGGGTTGACTCCTGGCTCCCCTCTCCCCAGTCGTCACCCCATGCACACCCACTGCTTCCTCCACTAGGTGTCTGTTCCTCCTGGAAGCCCACACTACCCAGCTCTGCCTCCGCTGGGCGGAGAGCCCCAGACACAGTCCCGAGTCCTAACACAACCATAAAGGAAGGCTGTGGAACCAAGGGAAAGCTAAGCTTCCTGAGAGAGACTCCCCAGCTACAGGGACAGCTCCTGGGCGGAGGGGGGGATGAACTGGTAACTGTTTCAAAAAAGTGTGTCTATACATATGGATCGCTAAGGATTCAGCACTGAACGCTGAAGAAGTTATCCACTCTTGCTTTCCTCTTGGAGCTTACAGACTAATGGAAACAGGAATCTCCAGGGAGCTTATAAGGGGGTGCGAATCTTTAAAAGGAAAGGGGAAGTGGGTATTCCCTGCCTGTAACCACTCTGCCCCTTTTCTCTCCTAGATGGGGGCTGTGATGACTATGCAGATGGCCGAGTGTGCAAAGTTCGCTTTGATGCCAATGGGGCCACGGGACCCAGGGGCAGGGACCCCACCCAAGTGAAGTTGCTGCCTGGAAGGCACATGCTCTTTCCCCCTCTTGAGAGGGTCCACTACCTACAGGTATGGGACTAGGCAGGACACCTGCTATTCTGGGTATCCCCTCACGACTTTTCTCCAGTCTCTGTTATCCACCCCGACCCCCTATTCCCTAGCCCTGGCCTGCAGGGCACACGCGGAGTAGGTAAAAGGAAGGCATGGCAAGGGAGGCTCCCCTTTGGACCTCTTAGAACCAGGCGTGCCCATCAGAAGATGTTTTCCAGAAGTGTGAGCTGTGGAGCCATCTTGCAGAGTCCCCACTTTGGTTCCTACCCCTACCCTCTTTGTCCCTGCAGCACCTCTGGGTCTACTTGCTCTTCTCCCCAGGTTCCTCTGTCCCGCCGTCTGTCCCACGATGAGACCAACATCTTCTCTACTCCTCGGGCACCAGGCTCCTTCCTGCACAAGTGGTCATCCTCTGATGACATCCGTGTCCTCCCAGCCCAGAGTCGGGCCCTAGGGGGGCCTCCTGAGTACCTGGGACAAAGACAAAGGCTGGAGGATGAGGAGGATGACGAGGAAGCTGAAGGTGGGGGGCTGGCCAGCCTCCGCCAGTTCCTGGAGGGTGGGGTTCTAGGGTCAGGTGGGGGACCCCCACGGGGTCCTGGCTTCTTCCGAGAGGAGATCACCACCTTCATTGACGAGACACCTCTGCCTTCTCCGACGGCCTCGCCAGGGCCCTCTCCTCGCCGGCCCAGGCCGCTGGGAGTCTCACCCCGCCGACTCTCCCTTGGGTCCCCTGATAGCAGAGCTGTCGGACTTCCTTTGGGGCTAAGTGTAGGGCGACGTTGCTCCCTGACAGGAGGTGAGGGGAGTGCAAGAGCTTGGGGAGGATCCTGGGGCCCAGGTAACCCCATTTTCCCCCAGCTGACCCTGTGAGCCCACGTGGGCCTGCTGGTCACAGAGGAGGGGGCCTGGGTGGGTAACACCTTGTTCCATCCCTGAGCCTAAGGCAGCTGCCTCCAGGCTCTGGGGAGATGGGCTGGATCTGGGGCCCTGGAACCCCTGCTGTCTCCCATCCAAGTGACCAGATGCCTGACTCACCTTCCATCATCCCTAGCAAAATGTATTAAAGTCTGAAGTGTTACCATGGAAACCTCTGTGTCCAGTGTGCTGTGGTGGCAAAAGGGATGGTCAGAGTCTTGGGGGGTTCATTGGCTCATAGAGGACAAAACAGAGCAGGGGCAGTGAACAGAGGCACGGAAATATACACGGAGAGAGACAAACATGCAGACATTCACAGAGACAGGCTTATGAGAGCATCTCTGGCTGGGGGTGGGGGTGGGTCATGGGGAGACACTTGAGTTTGCTGGTTTGGGGTGTGAAGGATCTTTGTTGAGATTTGTGGAGGTGATTTTAGAGGATGTCTCTATCTCCCATGCCTCGGTTTCCCTTTTCCCAAATCTGTATGCGTCCACTTTCTGAGCAGGAAAGGGTTTGAGCAGACATGGTGTCACGGGACTGGAGTTTACCCTCCTCCCTGCTGCAATCTAAAGCTCTTTTTCCAAAAGTGCATGTGAGTGGGAGGCACCCACACTCCTTTTCCTGGACCCAAGAGTGGAGGGGAACACAGTGGCAGTAGCTATTTCCACCCGATAGGCCTCCGAGGTTGGAGTCAGGGGTCCGGAGTCAGGGGTCCTAGAGCCGGCCGTCTGCCCTGTTCTCCACGGTCGGCTTCTCGCTCCACACCATCCCGCTTGTCTTAAAGCCCGCGTTCTCCACGTTCTGCCAGGCGTCCTTTGACTCTTGTCTCTCTCTCACCCCGGCCTCTCCCAGGGTTGGGGCTCGGCCCCGTGAACTCCCATCGGCGCCGCTCACTCCTCCTCTGCTTCTCTCCTCCCTCCTCTCTATCTCTTCCTTTCCCCTCCCTCTTCCTTCCCCCTTTCCTCCCTCTCCCTCTCGGCTCCCGCAGTTCCCTCCGGCAGCCGGCCGGCGGCTCTAGCACGATGCTCCGACTCCTCCGGTGGCTGCTGCTCCTGCTGCTGCTGCCTCCCCCGGGGTCCCCCGAGCCCCCCGGCCTGGCCCCGCTGTCCCCTGGGGCGGCCCCCCAGGCCCCCGACTTGCTCTACGCCGACGGGCTGCGCGCCTACTCGGCGGGGGCCTGGGCGCCGGCGGTGGCGCTGCTGCGGGAGGCGCTGCGGAGCCGCGCGGCCGTGGGCCGCGCGCGGCTGGACTGCCGGGCGCGCTGCGCGGCCGAACCGGGGGCCGCGCTCCCCGCGCTGCTCCCCGCTGTCCCGGCGCCCGACTCGGGGCCGGCAGCCGCTCGAGGCGCCTGGGAGCCGCTGCTCCTCCGCGCCGCGCTCCGGCGCGCCGAGTGCCTGACCCAGTGCGGGGCGCGGAGGCTGGGCCCGGGGGGCGCCGCGCGGTTCCGAGTGGGGAGCGCGCTCCGGGACGCCTTCCGCCGCCGGGAGCCCTACAACTACCTGCAGAGGGCCTACTACCAGGTGCGCGGCGGCCGGGGCCCCGGGGGTCCTCCCTGCCCCCGCCACCGGCCTCCTCCAGCTCCTGGGAGGGGCGGCGAGCCAGTCCCCGGACTCGGGTGGGGCTGTGCCGATCGGACCTTGCCTTTGGAGTTGGTCCTAGGTCCTCTCAAACCGCGACAAGCACCCATCGAGGCCGCAGAGGGACTGCCCTGGGAGAGTGGGAGCGGAGCTGGAATGGGCGTCGTGCGGCGGGGTGGAAGTAAATAGGTCAAAGATGCAGGGCGGGGGCCTGGAGTTTTAAAAAGTCTTACTGAGACCTACGGGGGTGACAGCCGTCTCTTCCCTGGAATGAAGGTGGAGGGGAACAGGGGCGAGACCCGCCGCTGGGGAGAGAGCATGGGGGCGGGTGGGGGGGTGAGTGTCAGTCTTCACTTGGGGCAGGAGGGAGCTTCAGGAAAGAAAGAGGAGGGGGCCAAGGCTGAGGGGCCCGGTGTCCGGGGGCGGGGACAGTGGACACTGCTCGCTACTGGTGCGGTAGCTGTTGCCTACTAATGCCTACGTGGCTGGGGAAGGGGGGCGCTGGCCACACACACCTCGGCTCAGGGTCCTAGAGACCTGCGGCTTTTGCTGGTCGCTGGGGTCACCCCTGCTTCCACACCTCTCTTAGCCATCACTTCCACCTTGTCTCTCCAACGAGGTCCCTCTGCCCACATCCCACCCACTCCAGTCTTCAGACCCCGTTTCCGTAGCTACCAGACTCCTGAGAGTCCCAACATACTGGGGGTCTGGAGGTTGGATGGTGGGCAGTTCTCACCTACCAGTTTTCCAGAAGGCTATGGGGAGGTGCTAGGTGTGTCTGGGGTGAGGAGGCTGGGGAGGGGACAGAGCCTGACACCCCCGACCCCAGGGCTGACTCCCTCATCCTTCCTGCTTCTCAGCTGAAGAAGTTGGACCTGGCAGCAGCTGCAGCACACACCTTCTTTGTGGCAAACCCAACGCACCTGCAGATGCGGGAGGACATGGCTAAGTACAGACGGATGTCCGGGGTCCGGCCCCAGAGCTTCCGGGACCTGGAGACGCCTCCATATTGGGTGAGGCCCTCAGCACGACCCCTATTCTGCCCCCAGCATTTGACTGCCTGGATACACAGGCCTCGCTGGACTGTGCACTGTCTTCTGGGCATGAGGAAATCTGGGTACCGTCCTCTGTGACCCTGATGGGGAGTCCCTCTCTGGGTCTTAGTTTTCTTCCTGAGAGTCACAAAGTCCCATATTCTAACATTTGAATTCCGAGGCCTGTCCTGTATCCCCCAAGGTGAAGTGGGACCTGGTGTCCAGGCCCCAAATGAGACCAACACTGTCCCCTTCTTTCTACCTCCCAATCTAGTTTGGTAACACTTGTCCTGGGCTCTAAGGTGACTGACCACTCCTCTCCCCAACAGGCAGCCTATGACACCGGCCTGGAGCTGCTGGGGCGCCAGGAGGCAGGGCTGGCACTGCCCTGGCTAGAGGAGGCCCTGCAGGAGAGCCTGGCCCAGGTGGAGAGCTGCCGGGCTGGCTGCGAGGGGCCTGAGGAGCAGCAGAGGGAGGAAGAGGAGGAGGGGACTGGGCGCCAGGGAGGCCTGTATGAGGCCATTGCAGGTAAGGAGCTCGAGGAAGGGGGCTCCCGGGGGGAGGTGCGGCACAAGCTGAGTGGCTCATGTGTGTCCTTCCCCAGGGCACTGGATTCAGGTCCTGCAGTGCCGGCAGCGCTGTGTGGGGGACACGGCCACACGTCCTGGTCGCAGCTTCCCTGTCCCTGACTTCCTTCCCAGCCAGCTGAGGCGGCTGCACGAGGCCCAGTCTCAGGGTCAGTGGGGGAAGGGTGAGCCTGGGGGTGATGGGGCTTGGAAACGGGAGAGTGAAGGTTTGTCTCTGATGGTATCCTGAGCCCCATCTCTCCGTCCCTCCTTTGGTCTCTGCATCTGTAGTTGGTCAGGGATCCAGGGGGACTGTCACCACAGGAGGACTCTTGCTCTCCTTTGGTACCATTGTGGAAAGCTCAGGAGATGAGTCACAGGGCTCCTTCTGTCCTTGCTCCTTCTCACCTTCCTTTATTCTCTCCTCTCTTCCTCCCCTCTGAACTCTGCCCACGCACAGCTCAGGTATGTTCCAGTAAGCTTTGGAAAGAAGCAGTGGATGAACCTGTCTGCCGGGTGGGATGGGGCACTGGGAGACCACCTTCTCCGGCTCTGCCTCCGTCCCCCTGGCTTCTTCCTCTGTCCAGGGATCACTGGGGTGCTCGGGCTCTGGGCCCCACCCTACGCTATTGCTCTGTCTCCAGTGGGGAATCTGTCCCAGGCTGTGGAAAATGTGCTGAGTGTCCTGCTCTTCTACCCGGAGGATGAGGCTGCCAGGAAGGCTCTGGACCAGTACCGGGCCCAGCTGGGAGAGCCAAGACCCGGCCTCAGGCCAAGAGAGGTACCCCCTCCACCCTTACCCTGTGAGGTAGCCCAAATCAAATAGACATACTAGAGAAGTCACCTGGAGCCCACCCCCCATGCTGGCCAAAGGCGACCCTAAGTCCAGTATCTGACTTGTCTGTACTCCCTGCTCCCCACTGCAGGCCTTACTTCTGAGTCCAAGTGCCAGCCCAGCCCTCTTCCCTTAACCTCACCCCTGCTGGCCCCCACCTATACGTGCGCGCGCACACACACACACACACTGCCCCCCAGTCTGAGCCCCAATGCCCTGAAGCTGCTGAGGAGGAGGGTTGAGCCAAGGGGCACAGCCAAGATTAGGGAGCATATGGGCTGCCCTGCTCTCCTCCAGCCTTAACTTCCCTCCCCACCCACTGCCCCCGCTGTTCTGCCCCCCGCCCCCAGGACATCCAGCGCTTCGTCCTTCGATCCCTGGGGGAGAAGAGACAGCTCTACTATGCCGTGGAGCACCTGGGGGCCAGCTTCAAAGATCCCGTGAGTGACCCCACTTCTCCCCAGCCGCCCCAGGAGGGGGACAGCAGTAATGCCCTACGCAGATGTGCCACACGTGTTCCCAACAGCCTTTCCCATTTCTCCACAACCCCGCGAGGCTTGGAGAGGATTCTGTGGCCCAGTGTCACAGGGACGGAGGCAGGTGCCTGCACTTAAGGGCAGCTTTGGGGTCACGCAGGCCTAAGTGTTGGTCTCTCTGCCACAGACAAGCTCTGGACCTTCACTTGCCTCAGCCTCAATTTCCTTACCTGTAAAATGGGAACAATCACACTTATAGCCCCATTGAAGCCACATCACTTGCTACAAAGTACAGAAAGCTCTGTTGCTCACGCTTTTCTTACTCTTCTTTTTGTTGTAGTTATGGGAGGAAACTAAAAGGCAGAGGTTATTCCTGCTATTTCTACAGCGTAAGGCAGCCTTCCTCAACCCTTTTGGCACTATTGCTGTTTTGGACCAGATACTTCCTAAAGGGGAGAAGGGGCCTTTCTCTGCAATGGATGGAATAGGACTTTGTAGGCCAGCTTCCCTGGCCTCTGCCCAGTAGGTGTCGCTAGCACTCCCTGAGTCATAACAATCAAAGGTGTCCCCCTAAGGGGCAAATCTCCGTGTTTGGGAAGCTTCAGTTAAATCCCAGTTAAGTCTTCAGTTAAGTCCTTTATCAGCTGTGTGATCTTGGGCATATTACTTACATCTTTGTGTCTGAGAGTCCTCAACTGCAAAATGGGCACATGAATACTTCCTATTTGATAAGACTATTGTGAACTTTAAATGATAAATTCTACATCCATGTATAGAGTTCTTAGAATAGTACCTGGCAAACAGTGCTATGTGAGCTGTTGTTGTTGTTATTATTATTGCAGAGTGTGGCCCAGTGCCCAGTGCCCGAGGCTCCCGGCCATGAGTCCAGGGCTTTCCCCACCTCCACCTTCCCCTCTGGAAGCAGGAAGACCTTAATATGGTAGCTCAGGGTCTCCCGTCAGGGATTCAGGGGTGGACTTGATAGGTGATGGCACCTTTCCTGACTGTCCCAGGATCCCTGGACCCCAGCAGCTTTCATCCCTGAGGCCCTTAGAGAAAAGCTCAGGTAGGAGGTGCCTTGTGGCGGGAGGGGTGTGGCCTGAGCGGGGAGGGGAGGGGAGGGGTCCTGGGGGAGATGGGTCTGCACTGGCCTGTGCGTCTGCTGAGTGTGTCTCTCACCCCTGAGAGAGGATCAGGAGAAGAGGCCGTGGGACCATGAACCTCCAGAGCCGAAGCCCTTGACTCACTGGAAGGGTGAGTTCCTGGGACAGCAGGAGGCAGGAGCCTGGAGGGGCTGAGGGCTGCCAGCTACTGCTGGGCCTGCCCTCAGAGGACGCTCAGACCCCCTGCCCTCTGCCTTCCCTGCAGATGTCCTCCTCATGGAGGGAGTAACCCTGACCCAGGATGCGAGGCAGCTGAATGGGTCGGAGCGAGCGGTGCTGGACGGGCTGCTCACCCCAGCCGAGTGTGGGGTGCTGCTGCAGCTGGCCAAGGTGAGAAGCCCGGTGAGGGGGTGGCACGGCCGCTGTCTGGGGACCCTCGGGCACAGCTGCCTGCCCCCTGCGCTGCCCACTCTGACTCTCTAGCAGGGGCTGTGCTTTCCACTACCTCCCCGCTGTGGACAAGTTCCTTTTCCTCTCAACTTAGCTGGCCTGGGCTGGACATTTTACAAAAGAATTTTGCTAGAAACTGATAGGAAGAACAAAATACAAAACATAAACACATCATAAAGGGTGAGTGTGCAGGTGAAGATTCCTTGGTTGGCTGGGAGCTTAGTTATTGGCTCGGCAGACACCCAGGCTGCCTCTGCATCACAGCACCCCCTCCTAGGTCCGGTGGGGTGATCTGCATGCATCAGGTTGAGTCTGCCATTTTTTAAAATTTATTAATTTTATTTATTTATTTTTGGCTGCGTTGGGTCTTTGTTGCTTTGTGTGGCCTTTCTCTAGTTGCGGAGAGTGAGGATTCGGGTTCATTGTGGTACGCGGGCTTCGCGGTGTGGTGGCGTCTCTTGTTACAGAGCATGGGCTCTAGGCGCATGGGCTTCAGTAGTTGTGGCACTTGGACTCAGTGGTTGTGGCGCATAGGCTTAGTTGCTCCACAGCATGTGGATCTTCCTGGCCCAGGGATTGAATCTGTGTCCCCTGCATTAGCAAGCAGATTCTTAACCACTGCACCACCAGGGAAGTCCCGAGTCTGCCATTTTATGAAGCTTCAGTCTCACTCTGGGCTACTGCTCCTTTGACACACGCTCTTTGAGTCTGTGCTATATACTGGAAATGCCCAGGTTCCAGGGAGAGGTAGATGAACACAGACCATGCATTCGGGAGCTAACTGTATAGAGAAGGAATCAGATGTGGAGACATAATCACAGCAGGCAGTGAGTTTGATAAAATAAGTATGTACAGGGACTTCCCTAGTGGTCCAGTGGTTAAGACTCTGAGCTTCCACTGCAGGGGGTGTGGGTTCACTCCCTGGTTGGGGAACTAGGATCCTGCACTGAGATGCAAAGTCACGGAAGACTTACTGGATGGGGTGGCATTTGAGCTCAATCTTAAGGATGAGTTAACCAGACAGAGCGCAGGGGAAAGTCAGGCTGCAAGGCAGAAGAACAAGGTGGGTTCTGGGAACTGCAGTGGAGCAAAGGAGTTAAGAGCATGGGCCAGCCCCAATGGGGATTACCTATGTCCTTGGGCAATGTATTTTAACATCTGTGAGCCTAGTTTCCTTCTCTATGAAATGGGGCTAACTGCAGCGGTTATGTTGTAGGGTTGCTGTGAGGATTAAACGAGTTAGTACATGGTAAAGCTCCAGGAAGAATGTGGAAATACTCAGTGTGACCTACCGCTTTAACATCAGGGTGTACATTATCCAGAGGTGGTTTAGGGGTGGAGGCACAGGAGAGATGGGGAAGGGCCTCTGTACCCTACAAAGCAGTTTGGACTTTACTTGTAGATGGTGGACAGGTTACTGAAGGATTTCAGGAGGGATGGACTTTTGTCTTCCTGCAGAACCTCTAAGTGCAGGGTCTGGAGTTCTCATCCTGTAGAGCTCGGAGCTCCCTCTAGTGGCAATGTGGAGAATGCAGTGGGAGAGGGAAGCAAGGAGGAGTTTCTGGGGTGATTGCAAGAGTGCCACTGCCCTAGGGTAGGTGCTCATTTCAAGAGAATGAAGATAGGGACAGATGAGAAATATTTAGAAAATCAAAGAAAGAGACTTTAAGCACTAAATCTATGTGGAAGATGAAGAAAGAATGAAGTCAAGGATAACTCCCAAGTATCAGACCTTCTTTCTGTTGCTTGATTAGACTCATTCGGCCTCTGGACCTTTGCACTTGCTCTTTCTGCTGTCTGGAACATTTTTTCTCTCAGATACTCCTTCATGTCATTTGGTTTCAATTTAGATGTTACCTGGTCAATTAGCTGTCCCCTGACCCTTGCCAGGGCACACTCAAGGTTGTAACCCTGCTTTAATTTGCTGTGTAACACTTGCCACTGTCTGAATTGATCTGGTTTGTTTGTTTGTTTATTATCTCAAAATATAAACCCCACGAGAGCAGGAACTTTTCATGTTCACAGTTGCGTCCCCAGTGCCTAAAACAGGGCCTGGCACATAGTAAGTGCTTAGTGCCGAATGAATGAATGAAAGAGTAGAGGGTTAGATGGCTTGAGTGTCTAGGTGGCCTCTCAGAAATGAGGCTTATATATGGGGTAACTAGATAGTGGTACTCTGAGTTTCAAAAAGCAGACAAAACAGAAAAAAGAAACAAAAAGCAGACAGAGTAGGTGTCAGGAAAGGGATGCCCAGATACCAGGACATGCCCAGGTGATAAGAGTCGTGTAGGCAGCTGGGTAAGTGGGACGCAGCATCAAGAGTTCTCATGTTCTCCAAGAGCACGTCAGGTGAGAAGGGATGGGAGAGGGACACCTCGGCGGATGCCACGTCCCTCAAGTGGGGACCTCGAGTCAGCCAGGTCCTGTCCCTACTGTCGAACCTCCTGCCAGGGTCCTGTTCCAGAAAGACCCGTCTATTCTCAGCCCCTTGGGATGAGTGATCCAGCCCCTTCTGCCCCCTTCCCCAGCTGTCCTTACCTCTCACAGCCCCTTCCCCACTGCAGGAAGTTCTCCAGAGGTCTGGGCACAGTCCCCCTAAGCGCGTGGGATTCTTTACCAGGAGTGACAAGACAGACATGGAGACAGTCATTCTCTGGGAAAGAGCAGCAGCTGAGAGAACTCTGGGAGCTTCTAGCCTCTTCCAGGGAGTGGGAGGGTTGGAGGGAAGGTGGTGCAGCCCTGTGAGCAGTGAGGCGGGCGACAGCCTGGGGCCGGGCGGGGTGACTCCACAGCCAACTCCCTCCCTGCTTAGGACGCGGCTGAGGCTGGAGCCAGGTCTGGCTATCGGGGACGCCGTTCCCCGCACACCCCCCACGAACGCTTCGAGGGGCTCACGGTGCTCAAGGCCGCACAGGTGAGTGGAGGCACCCAGGCCCTGATCTGATGCCAGAACTGGAGAAGAGGACCTGGCATCGCCTGTGGAGGGCTCTCCTGGGACTGCGAGTAGCCGAGTCCTTGGCACAGGGCTAAGGACGAGTTCCATACTGGGGGGCCTGGGTTGTTGTCACGGAGCCCGTGGAAGGAGCAGTTTGGGCAGATGGGTAGCTGGCTGCTGTGCCCCCAAACCATGGGTGGAGGGCAGTGGAAGTGGGGCAGAGGCTGGGACCACCCTTCCAACGCCTCCCCCTTCCCCGCCCTTCCTTCTCTGCTGGCAGCTGGCCCGGGCCGGGACTGTGGGCAGTCAGGGCGCCCAGTTGCTTCTGGAGGTGAGCGAACGCGTGCGGACCCTGACACAGGCCTACTTCTCCCCCGACCGGCCCCTGCACCTCTCCTTCACCCACCTGGTGTGCCGTAGTGCCATAGAAGGTAACTGTCAAGGACCCTGCCGCTCCTCCCCCACCTCGGGGCCCCATGGTGGGGGCACTGCACACCCTCTGCACCCCCAACCGTGTGGGTTTCAGTCTTCGCTGCAGGAAAACTAACTCCCCTGCCCTGGCAGGGGCCCGGCTCTAATGCCGGAGCTGCAGGGTGGGTGTGGGTGGACGCCGGGCGCGGGGTGCCCACCAGGCCCCTTCGCTTCCCAGGAGAGCAGGCACAGCGCATGGACCTGAGCCACCCGGTGCACGCGGACAACTGTGTCCTGGACCCCGACACGGGGGAGTGCTGGCGGGAGCCCCCAGCCTACACCTACCGAGACTACAGGTGGGTGGCCCTCCAGGGGTCGGCCGTGGGGCCTGGGCGGGGGTCTCACTGCCTTCTGTCTTTCTCCCTCCCCAGTGGACTCCTCTACCTCAACGACGACTTCCAGGGCGGGGACCTGTTCTTCACAGAACCCAATGCCCTCACCGTCACGGTAAGTGGGGGGATGGGGGGGAGTGACAGGAAGCCCAGCTGTGGGCTCAGGATTCAAAACAGAAGGTTCCTAGAGGCAAATGCAGGGAAATGGCTGGGGCCATCCTAACCCTCTCCTTTCTCGGCCTCCGCAGCACCTCCCACCCCTTGTCTATTCAGGGGCTCTCCTAGCCTGTCCCAGGAGACCTCCAGGCGGCCCCTCCAGGCCTTGCCTTCAGCGTTCACCTCACCTCCTAAAGGAGGGTGGGTGGAGCACAGGACCCCAAGCCCCTGTTCCAGGCAGAAGCTCAGGGCTAGGATCGGTGGAAGGAGCGGAGCAGTGATCTTTTCATCATGTACTGCTCTGCCTCGGCCAATTACTTCCTTCTCTGTTCCCCACCACCAGCTCCCTGGAATCCAAGCCCGCTTTGGGGTGGAAGAATGTCCCCAAGATCCTTATGCCCAGAACCCAGAGTCTGGTACTGCGCTCATACCTTCAGGTTGCTTCACACCTCGTACACCTGGTACAAAGCGTTGGCCAGGAAAAGTCAGGGCACCAGGGCAAACGGAGGTCCCTTCTCCCTTTGGCTCCAACTCCTCTAGCCTCATTCTGGCATTTGTGCTCCCCAAGTGGAGATCTATTTCCCCTTTTGCTCCAAGGTATTCCCTGAATTAAGGAGGAGAAGCAGTGGGCAAGAGAGATGCCCTTTCTGGGCCCCCTGCCCCTGGCCTGCTCTAGGGAGTCAGGGCCACGTTCTGTGAGGTTCTCTCCCCGGAGCTGAATCTGCCATCACCTCCCAGGCGCAGGTTCGTCCTCGCTGCGGACGCCTCGTGGCCTTCAGCTCAGGCGTGGAGAATCCGCACGGTGTGTGGGCCGTGACGCGGGGGCGGCGCTGCGCCCTGGCGCTGTGGCACACGTGGGCCCCTGAGCACAGGGAGCAGGTGAGGAGGAGGGGCGGGAGTAGCCGTGTGAGGGGTGGGCAGGCTGGCAGGCGAGGGGCAGGGGCCGCGATGACCCAGGGAGGGTCCTTGGGGCAGGGCGGAGGCCGGGGATCAGGCCAGACCCCTCCTCCCCACCCCGCTCAGGAGTGGACAGAAGCCAAAGAGCTGCTGCAGGAGCCGGAGAAGGAGGAGGGAGAAGAAATGCCTGGCAGAGACCCCGCCCCAGAGCCCCCCAGCCGCAGGCTTCAGCGGGTCCAGGACAAGGCTGGGAAGGCGCCTCGGGTCCGAGAGGAGCTGTGAGGGGCTGAGCCAGCTCTTTGGGGATGTGGCCACTTGACTTGTGGGGTTCCGCCTTGATGCCAGGACCCCTGAGAAGCCCCCATGTGACAGGAGCCGAACAGCGAGCTCTCTGTCCCTGCACCACCACCGGCTTGGGGATTGCAAGGGCCGTGCAGCCCTGGACTCAGAGGACACTGCACAGAGGAGCCTGGGGAGCCAGGCCCGAGCCCAGCTGATGGACCTCCGGCCCTAGGACAGACAGAAGACGTGATGCTGCCACCGTGGAAAGAAATGGCAGGGGGTAGGGCCCAAGCGCTTTAAATGAGGAGGATGTGAGGGAGGATCACCCCACTGCCCGCTCCCAGCCTGTTAATAAAGATCGTGAAGATCCCTCAGCCGGGGCCCAGTCAAGTGTATCGCAGTTTCCGTGGCAGCTGGAGGGGGCAGAGGCTGAGGCAGGTATCATCGCCGGCCTCCCAGCGGCGGGGCCCCTCCAGCCTGTGGTTTGTCAGGGAAATCTCGGCCACCTGCTCCCCTCATGCAAATGAAGCCTAACCCCTGACAGCTGCTCCTTGGGCCTCCTGCTCTAAGCCTTGTCTTCCCTCGCTGAGCTTGGCCGAGACTCAGGGCAGCCCGATCCCTCTGGTTCTTGCCTTCACAGCCCCAGCAGGACCCCGTGAGTCATGGGGGCTGGGCGTGGGCCCAGCCCCAGATGGGAGCCGGGGACGGGGTTGCCCTCCACTTGCCATTCTCTCTCCACCCAAAGCTGGGCCGGGCCCGTCCATCCTCCCCTTTGGGTCCCTTGGACCTCCCCCCACTCCACCAGGATCAGACCCTGGGGGCAGCTGGTTGGGGTGTGTCCAGAAGAAGGATTATCCAGATCAGTCCCTTCTAATCTCAGCTCCGGGGCTGCAGCCTCCCCACGTTCACCACGACCCTCTTCCCCCACCACCCTGAGCTAAAGAACACAGTTCTGGGTATGGACAGTGGGCCATCTCTCACCCTCATTCTCTGGGCTGGTCGCTAGGTGGGCCCTGACTGCCGAGGTCATCACCACTGGTGCCGGGGCCTGGGGGGCCACGGGAGCTGTGGCTGTGCTGCCCCGTTGCACCCCTCCCAAACCCGACCCCTAATCCTCACAGCTTTGCTCTAATCCCACGGGGCCTGATGCTCTGCTCTCTGCCTGCAGAGAGACTGGCCGGGGACGTGCCGCACCCCCTCCTCCCTGCAGGGCTTGTTGTGGGGGGGCTGCTCCTCCCTAGAGCCCCGCACTCCTGCTCCCACCCTCCCCCAGGCTGGGCCCAGGCCTCCCTGAAAGCCACACACCTCCCTCCCTGTCCTCTCCCCCCACCCCTGCCAGGCTGATTTCATCTGCCTGACGTCCTCGGCCCTACCCTTCCCTGTCAGTCCCCCCCCCGCCCCGCCCCCCTGCTGCAGTCGGGGCCAGGCCAGGCCAGCTCCTCTGGCAGCAGAGCTGGGGCAGGTGACAGGCGGGCGTCGCAGCTGAGGGAGTGAGGAGGCGTCTGGGACCTGGAGCGGGAAGCCTAAAGAGGTCCAGGCAGAGCCCAAGTAAGAGGGAGCTGGCCTGGCTCTGCCCTCTGGGGCTGGGGGCTGCGGGCGGGGCCGGGGCAGGGCCGGGGCAGGGCCGGGCTGGCCACACAGGACGCCAGACTGGGAGGGGCTCGCGGGGGAGGTGGTGCCGACCACCCAGTCATTTCCCTTTCTGGGGCGTGGGCTCCAGCCCTCGGGAGGAGTCTGGTGTAGGACGTGAGGGACACAAACAGGGCCCGGTGGGGACCCCCCTACACCCACCCCGTGTTCCTGGCAGGAGCCGGAGCCGCCCCTCAACCTGTCCACCATGGGGGAGATGGAGCAGCTGCGGCAGGAAGCGGAGCAGCTCAAGAAGCAGATTGCAGTAACCCCAGAACCCTCCCACCAGGGGACCCCAAGAAACAAGGAACCGGGCCCAGGCGGGAGTGTGGCCTGGGAGGAAGGGGGCTGGATTCACCCTTGAGTGACACCTGAGAGACCCCTGACCTGGAAGTGGCCAAAGACCTCCTGAACTTGGATCTCATATTTGAGATGCCTCCCCAAACCCTAGAGCCCCAAGCCCACTCACCTCAGATGCCCTCGCACACCCCCCAACCCTGCCCTTACCCTCCCGATGTCTGCTTTCCCCCCAGGATGCCAGGAAAGCCTGTGCTGACATTACTCTGGCAGAGGTGAGACCTCCTGTCCCCTGTTAGGGCTGGAGGGGAGGGGAGGGGCGGGGAGGGGATGGGGTGGGAGCCCCCTGACCAGCCATAGCCTCGTGCCCAAGCTCTAGTACAGCACGTCCTTGGAGTGAGGAATGACGTGAATTAATTCATTCGACAAACATTTTGTGAGGTCTGCCCTGGACCAGGCACCAAGTCAGAGACTAAAGAGGCAGACGCTGTCCTGTCCTCGTCCATAAAACAAGAGTGATTACCCCCCTCGCGGGGGAGCAAGGATGAAGAGGGGTAGGGTTTTGTAAACCAGAAGCCCTTCTAGACTCTAGTTACTAGCTGTCTAATACTGCAATCCGTCAGTTTTAAGATGCATTTTTTTCGCATTTTGACATCTCGGAAATTGAGGTGCATCCCACAATTGATGCCTTTACAGTTGTAATCGGCAGCATTTTCTCTTGCTTAGTGATCTGTCAAAGAATCGTGCTTCTTAGAGTTGGTGGCACCTTAGATTGGATTAAATGTTAATAATAAGAGTAAACACTTACTGAACACGAGCCAGGCACTGGCCTAAGGTGCTTAAATACATCATTTCATTTCATTTTCATGCAACCCCATAAGGTAGGTGCTATGAATCTCATTTTACAGATGAGGAAACAGGCTCAGAGATGTTAAGTAACTTGCCTGAGGTAACAAAGTAAGTAAATGGCAAGTCAAGTCTTTTGACTCTGGAGCCCCAGCCTAAGTCTAGAAGGTTGAAGGAGTTTCAGGGGCACAGGACCACAAATTTCAGGTGGTGCACTTCAGGGCCATGGCGCTGCTCTGGGAAGCCAGTCAGAGCTGGCCATGCAAGCAGCGGTGGGTGAGGGCAGGCTCCTAGTGGCTGGGTTCGGCTAAACATGTATGTCTCTTCCCAAGTCCCTGTGTGGTGGCCTCGCGTTTGCAGCTTGCATTGGCCAAGGTGGGAGTATTTACACGATGGAAACCCCCACTTCCCCCTCCTGCTCCAGCCCACAGAGGAGAGGTGGTGGTTAAACCCTTAGCAACACGCCTGGGTCTGTCTCCACATCAGCCTAAGCCACTCCTGGGCAGGCCCTGATTTCTCTGAGGCTGGGGCCCTGACCCCGAACCTGGCATGGAACAGAAACTTGTACAGATCAGTGGCTGTGACATGGACATGTGGTCATGTGCCCTGCTCACCCTGATTTCTTTCTTTTTTTTTTTTTTGTGGGATCTTAGTTCCCCAACCAGGGATCGAACCCGTGCCCCTGTATTGGGAGCATGGAGTCTTAACCACCTGACTGCCAGGGAAGTCCTCACCCTGATTTCTAATGCCCCCTTTTCCTGCAGCTGGTGTCTGGCCTAGAGGTTGTGGGACGAGTGCAGATGCGGACCCGGCGGACGTTAAGAGGACACCTGGCTAAGATCTATGCCATGCACTGGGCCACTGACTCCAAGTGCGCTTAAGAGGCATGGGCAGCAGGAGGTGGGTATTAGGGGGACACAGGAAGGAGAGTTGGGTGACATGAGTGTCCTCTCCCCAGGCTGCTGGTAAGTGCCTCACAAGACGGGAAGCTGATCGTGTGGGACACCTACACCACCAATAAGGTACCAGCCCTGCCTCCGGGCCCCTCCACCGCTCTCCTTCCTGGGGGTGTCCTGCTTCTCTCCTCTGCCTCCCCACCTGGGAGCTCAGCACAGGCCCCTGCCCTCGGCCCCGGCAGGTGCACGCCATCCCGCTGCGCTCCTCCTGGGTCATGACCTGTGCCTATGCCCCGTCGGGGAACTTCGTGGCATGTGGGGGGCTGGACAACATGTGCTCCATCTACAGCCTCAAGTCCCGGGAGGGCAATGTCAAGGTCAGCCGGGAGCTCTCTGCTCACACAGGTGAGTGAGAGACCGAGGGTCCCCGGAAGCCCCAGCCTGCAGGTGGCGGCCAGCAGCCAGGGCACTGTCCTAACCACCCCCAGGTTATCTCTCCTGCTGCCGCTTCCTGGACGACAACAACATTGTGACCAGCTCCGGGGACACCACGTGGTGAGGACCGAGCGCTGTGGGTGCTGGGGTTTGGGAGGTGCTTCTGTGCTGGCCTCTCTGTGACAGCCTCCCCTCCCCCCGCAGTGCTCTGTGGGACATCGAGACTGGGCAGCAGAAGACAGTGTTTGTGGGACACACGGGGGACTGCATGAGTCTGGCTGTGTCGCCTGACTTCAAACTCTTCATTTCGGGGGCCTGTGACGCCAGCGCCAAGCTCTGGGACGTGCGGGAGGGGACCTGCCGGCAGACTTTCACTGGCCATGAGTCGGACATCAATGCTATCTGCGTGAGCAGCCCCGCCCCCACCCGCTCCCCCCCCACCTCCCCACTCCCAACACACAGCCTTCATCCCCTCCCGAAGCCCCCTGCCCCTTTCCTTTTAACTTTCCATTTTGAAATAACTTCACCTCATAGAAAAGTTGCAAGAGTAACGAAAACCCCTCCCATCTACCCTTCACCCATATTCACTGTTACCGTTTTGCCACATTTGCTTTACCTTTCCCTCTCTGTAGAGGGAGGGAGGGATAGGTGGATAGACAGACAGACACACACAGCTAGATGTAGGTATAGATACGCTGTTATTAATTTTTTCCCTGGGTTTTTTGAGAGTAAGTTGCAGACCTCATGCCTCTTTTGCCCTTAAATACTTCAGTGTGTACTTCCTAAAATCAAGGCCATTCTCTTTCATAGCCACAGTCTAATTCTTCAAATCAGAAAATTTAAATTGATGCAATACTATAGTCTATATCCAAATTTCACCAATTATCTGAAAAATAGCAATGTTTTTATCTGTCCAGGAACATGCATCGCATTTCCTTTCCTTGTCTTTTCAGTTTCTTTTAAACTAGAACCATTTTTGCGCTTTCTCAGTCTTTCGTGACATTGACATTTTTGAAGAGGACAAGCCAGTTTTCTGTAGACTTTCCCTCCATCGGGTTATGTGACATTTCCTCATGATGAGATTCAGGATATGCATTTGTACTTGGCCCTGTGCTTACATGCTGATCCAGCCAACTGTAGTGCTTGGCGTCTGGGACAGCCTCCACCCTTCTGACCATGTGACTCTGGGCATGCTGCCCACCCTCCATCCCCTGCAACACAGAAATACTGTGGAGCAGGGAAGGGTGTGGGGAGCCTGGCTGCAGCTAGCACATGACAAACGTCAGCGGTGAAGAGCAACCATGCGGGCCGAGGAAGGGACAGGCAGAGAGGCTGAGGGAAACAGCTCGGCCTGGAGCCACCAGGGCAGGAGCAGGGAGAGGGCAGAAGAGGCAGCAGGCCGCCCAGGTCTGAGTCCTGACCCCTGGCCACCCACACCTGCAGTTCTTCCCCAACGGAGAGGCCATCTGCACGGGCTCGGACGATGCCTCCTGCCGCCTGTTTGACCTGCGGGCAGACCAGGAGCTGACCACCTACTCCCACGAGAGCATCATGTGCGGCATCACATCCGTGGCCTTCTCCCTCAGTGGCCGCCTGCTCTTCGCGGGCTACGATGACTTCAACTGCAATGTCTGGGACTCCATGAAGTGCGAGCGCGTGGGTAAGAGCCTGCCCGCCTAGGCCATCTCACTCCCCTCGTGGGGACCCTCTTACCGCTGCTCCTGAATTACTGGATAACTCTGAGTTCTACCCCTGGAAGCCAGCCCCCCTTGGTTTCCAATCTAGGACCATCTTCTCTCAAAGCAAAATTGCTCTAAGTGGCCCTTCTCCACCGCCCACCACCATAGCCATAGGTGCTTCCAGTCACAGAAGCTCCTTTCCGTCACCACCAGACCCGCAGACCTTGTGCTGGGTCTCACGGGCATCCACCCAAGGGAAGGGCCACCTCAGGGACTATGCAGTGACAGACTCAAGGGGATGGAGAGTGACCTCACGGCCCTGACCCCAACCTGGGCGCTTCTCTAGGACTGTCCTGGTCTGAAGTTGAATCAGATAGTGTGGCTTCTTCCCTTGGGAGAGACCAGGTGCACAATGAAGATAACACTGGCCAGAGTCAGGATCCCAATCTTAATTCCACTGCTTACTTCTGAGTGCCCTTGAGCGAGTCACTTCTCTCGGGGCCTCGGTCTCCATTTGGAAGCCCTTCCCATTTGCTAGTGCCCGTCAAGGTGCCCTTGCTTTTCTCTCAGTGCACTGAGACAGCCAGCACTTCCTGGTCCCTCCTCACCCCTCACCCACCCCAGGTTCTTGACTGAGAGATTGGCTTCAAGAGAGACCCCGCCCCTTAGGGCTAATCCTCTTTCCTCTTTTAGTCAGATGCCCCGCCTACCTAACCTAGGGGTCCTGCTTGCTCCCAGCCAGGCTGACTCCTCTCCCTTTTCTTCAGGCATCCTCTCAGGCCATGACAACAGGGTCAGCTGCCTGGGGGTCACAGCTGATGGGATGGCTGTGGCCACTGGTTCCTGGGACAGCTTCCTCAAAATCTGGAACTGAGGAGGCTGGAGGAGGGGAGGTAAAAGGCCACGAAGACACTCGGCTGCCCCCTCCCCTCCCGACTTCTTTTAAGATTTTCTCTTCTACACCCCAGCTGCTATTCCTGCCCAGCTTTCCCCTTTGAGGGCAGTGGGGAGTATGGGGACTGTGCCTTTGGGAGGCAGCATCAGGGACCTGGGCGGGGAACTGCCCATCTCCTCCCATGGCCTCCCCTCTCCATGGTCCTGACAGCTTCTCCCTTAATGAGCAAGGACAACAGGCACCGCCCCCCCCCCCCCCCCCCCGCCCCCCGGCAGGCCTAGCAGGCTTCCCGTCTGAGGCCGCAGGCCCTAGGATTCCTCCCCTAGAGCCACCACCGTTGTCTAGACCTGGGCGGCACAGGGTGCTCAGCCCTGTGACTATGGCTCTGGCCCCACTAGGGTCCTGACCCCCTTCTCCTTCATACTTTCTCCTTTGTCTACCTTCTTGCAATAAAGTGTAGTGCCCTGGTATGTCTGTGATGTCTGCCTCCAATCCCACTTCTGTTCCAAAAAGATGCAGGGCCCACTTAAGTAATAACGTGTTACAGGTGCAGTGATAAAGGCTGGGTACCAGCTAGCTGTGGGCAGAAAGGAGGGTGGAGGCAGAAGGCCAAGCCTCATGGGCAAGGCCTGAGATGGGGCAGGAGAAAGCGGCTGGGGGTGTGGGTGTGCACAACAATTCACCACCACCTGCCTTTGGTGCATATGTGTGTGTTTGTGCAGGAGGGTTATGTTGAGAAGGAATCAGATTATACAAGGCCTATAAGAAGCTAAAGAGTCTAGACTTTATTCTAAAGGCAATGGGGGATGATTGACGAGCTTTGAGTGGAGCAGTAACATGATCAGTGATGCTTCTCGGGAAGATCGCCCTCGCGGTATCGTAGGGTGATCAAACAGAGGAAGGTGAGCCTGGAGGGAATGGAGGGAAACAAGGTAGGAGGCAGGAGGTAAGAAATGCAAGAGCAATAGGACAGAGGGGCAAGGGAAGGGATGGGGAAGAGATTAAAGATGCAGAATCACCAGGAGGAAGTGACCAAGGGCTAGGATATGGGATATTCAAAGGGAAGGATTCAAGCTGATGGCCAAGGTTAGCGTTCGGCAACTGGGTGGACAGTGCTGTCATTCACAGGGAGAGAGAATAGGGGAGGAGGAATAACTTTGGGGGGAAGATCACACATTCAACTTTAGACAAACTGACTCTGAAGTGCCTCTGAGACAGCTGGGTGAAGGTCAGGGTGAGGTAGAGAGACCCGGATGTTACTGGAATACAGATGAGTAACACATGAAGCCCTAGCACCCAGGGAGACCAAGAGGAAAGGGCCAAGGACAGTGCCCTGGGGAATACCAGGATTTAAGAGAAGTGCATAAATGAGGCTTGGAGGCATCAGTGCGGGGACACTCAGGCCATGGAACACAAGCCCCCTCAGGCTGCCCTTCTACATACAGAAGACCCCGTGCATGGTTTAGGTATAACACTTAAAAACATCGTTTAAGTGGGAATGTAAAGATATAGCTCCTATGGAGAACAGCATGGAGATTCCTTAAAAAATTAAAAACAGAACTACCATATGAGCCAGTAATCCCACTACTGGGCATATACCCTGAGAAAACCATAATTCAAAAAGACACATGCACCCCAATGTTCATTGCAGCACTATTTACAATAGCCAGGACATGGGAGCAACCTAAATGTCCATCAATAGATGAATGGATAAAGAAGATGTGGTACATATATACAATGGAATATTTCTCAGCCATAAAAAGGAATGAAACAGGGTCATTTGTAGAGACGTGGATGGACCTAGAGACTGTCATACAGAGTGAAGTAAGTCAGAAAGAGAAAAACAAATATCGTATATTAACAAACACACGTGGAATCTAGAAAAATGGTACAGATAAACTGGTTTGCAAAGCACAAGACAGAGACACAGAGATAGAGAACAAACATATGGACACCAAGGGGGGAACGGGGGGTGGGATGAATTGGGAGATTGGGATTCACACATATATATATTACTACGTATAACATAGATAACTAGGGACTTCTCTGGTGGCACAGTGATTTAGAATCTGCCTGCCAATGCAGGGGACATGGGTTTGATCCCTGGTCTGGGAAGATCCCACATGCCACAGAACAACTAAGCCCGTGTGCCACAACTACTAAGCCTGTGCTCTAGAGCCTGTGAGCCACAACTACTGAAGCCCACATACCTAGAGCCCATGCTCTGCAACAAGAGAAGCCACCAAAATGAGAAGCCTGCACACTGCAACAAAGAGTAGCCCCCACTTGCTGCAATTAGAGAAAGTCTGCGAGCAGCAATGAAGACTCAACACAGCCAATAAATAAGTAAATAAATAAATAAATATATTTTAAAAAATAGGTAACTAATGAGAACCTACTGTATAGCATGGGGAACTCTACTTAATGCTCTGTGGTAACCTAAATGGGAAGGAAATTGAAAAAAGAGTGGATGTATGCACACATACAGCTGATTCACTTAGCTGTACAGCAGAAACTAGCACAACATTGTAAAGCAACTGTACCTCCCAATAAAAAAGAAAGAAAAAAGATCATTTAAAGTCACTTGCTTTAATATACAGAAACATATAAGACACAAAGAAAGCCAAGGAAGCTCTCAGTCCCAGAGTTGGTAGTGTAGGGGGAATTGAAGAAAACGAGCCTTTCCAGTCTCCCAGGGAAAGAAGGGGTGAGAGGATACAGAATAGAATATCACGAGGCCGATGGTGAGTCCAGTGCTGGGGCCGTGCACGGCCTAGTTCTCTACCAAAGGAAAGTGCTGATTTTCCTTGTCATGGCCCTGGCCTTGCTCCCACACTCTTCCTCCAGTTTTCAGAAGTTGTCCAGTTCCTAGAATGGCCCCTTCCTTTAGTTCCCTAACATTTTCACTCAGGGAAGAAGGCCGCTTACCCTGCAAAAGGCAGTGGGCAAGGTGAGGGAGGGTGAGAGGTTGTTCAGCGGAGAGAAGATTGGGGAAAAGGGCTCCCACCTTTATGTTGGATTTCCTGGTAATAGCTTTCACCCTCTCTCCTTTTACCTGTCGTGGTGTCAGAGCCCCAGGGGAGTTGTCATCTTGCAGGATGGTGAGAGGAGATCTCCCTAGCACCTTGCTGTTTGGTTTCCATCTGCTGCACTTGGAACCTAGAGTGGGGAAGGAGTCCGGATTAGGGGCTTACAGTTTATTCCTCCTCCATCCACCCATGGACATTATCAGCAGAGTGTTTTCCCAATTTCTCTTCCCCATACCTTGCCTTTAGATTCTGTACCTGAAGCTCGAGGAGTCTCGGGGTCTCTCAAGGGCTTGTCTGAGCCCTGGCTGGCCTTAGGGGTTTCTGAGGGATATCCTGTTTCCTCCTTGGAAAACACCTGCTTGGAGGGGAGCTCAGCCTGGCTCCAAGGTGGCATCTGGTCCTCAAGGGAAAACTGGGTGCCCAGAGGCAAGTCCAGTTGAGAAGATGAAGGTGTCTCTAGGGGCAGACTAGGCTCTGGGGGAAGACTTAATTTGGGGTCTTCAGTCTCAAATACGTCATTCAGCTGTTTCACCAGTGGGCTTGGGGGTTCTGCGGAGGGGGGAAAAGTGAAGTGAGATAGCGACCCTCTGTTACAAATCATTCAGCAAGGAGGAAAAGATACACAAGCCTTAGGAGTCATGCCCTGGTGGGCGAGGGATTGGGAAAAGAGAAGTCGGTGAGAGGCAGCAAAATGTTGAGAAAGCAGTGACATGGATTCAAAGCAGGAGGATGATAATGCTGTCACCAAAGGATGCTAGGTGACAGCATTACCAGAATTCCCTGGCCCCAACACTTACCTCCGCTGGTCTTCATAGGTGTCCGTGCAATGCCAAGGGTAGGAGAGCGGGGATCTGAGTCCTGGGCCTGCTTTGGACCCTCCAGCTGCTCCCCTGCTGGTGGGTTTGGCTGTGGAGAGCTCTCTACCTGTCAGGACCAAAGGCTAGAACAAGTCTGGGCCCTCGCTCTCCCCTCCCGGGTCTCTAGCCTCAGGCCTATACTCCAAACAGGAATTGCCAAGGCCCTCAGACATTCAGCCTGCTTCACGGGGACTGAAAATGTGGAAAATAAGGGGTGCGGGAGGGCCGGAGGGTGAGCTCTCTCAGAATCAGGTTAGGCAGAGGCCCCCAAAGTCAGACAGTTTCGCTGCCTCCCCCACCCGGACGCTGAGTACCTGGATGGACCCTGAGTACCTGAATGGGAGTGCGCAGGATGCCGGCGCTGGGTGAACGGGGGTCTGCCACACGAGCCAGAAGCTTGTTGTGCGGCGGAGGCCGCGCTGGAGTGACTGGGACGCTCTTGGCTGAGCCCATCTCAACCAGGAGAAATAGGATGGGGCAGGGCCCGGCCCGGGCGAGGAGGGGATGCCTGTGAGAAGTGACTCAGGTCTCAGCCCTTACCGCGACCACGTTCGACCTCTGACTCCAGACCACCCGACCTTTCCTAGTTCCCCGCTGAGGAACCTCCTGGCCGCCGGGCCGGAGGTCTCTGCGGGGATAATGACTGATACAGATGATAAGGCAGCTCCTTACGAGCCTCCTGGGCCCTCTAACTTATTCACTAATTTATTCAAGCCTCTTACCGGGCCCCAATTCCAGCTTCGGGTGCAAAACAGCTCGACCCTCAACTCCCGAAGCTGAGTTTCAAACTTCCCGCCACGCCCCTGCCCTGACCCTATTGGCTGAGCCGATGCGGGTTCCTATAGGTCCGCTATGTGAGGCCCGCCTCCAGTGAAGGAAGTCATTGGGCTGGGAGGACGTCTGTCATAGGGACGGTGGGGCCAATGGGCAGCGGCTTGGCCTGCCGGGGGTGACGCCTCCTTGATAAGGGGACTTTTGTTCCGTATGGGGTTGCGAGATGGCTGTCGTGAGGTTTTGCCGAATGCCAGTTTTCGCTTTTGAGGCCGTCAGTTTCGAAATCAAATGATTTTACTAAAAAAGTAGAATCATGAATTATTACGCTATTATGTACATATCCAGCTGGAGACGGAGTTATGAAGTTTCTGCGGCCAAAGAGATCGTAATCTTTATTGGTCGTCGGAGTTAGCAATCACTCGACACTAACTCTCAACCCCGCCTCACTGGACAGCCCCTTTTCAAATATCAAGACTACAACCGCCCTCCCATTTTCTCATTGGACAGGTCCCTAGGAAAGTTTCTGGGATTGACTGGTTTAAACAACCGTCCGTTTCTGCTCTTCAATAGAAGGCACGCGAAGGGACTGTAGGGTCCCAGAGTCCCAGCAGCCGAGACTCCGAGGCCCACCTCGCTGCTCTACGTGCGCTCTGCCCTGGAGGAGTGGGATTGGCTCTTTCGACCATGGATTGCATTTGCAGCGCTTTTCATTGGCGATAGTCAAGAGGCGGGCAGAGGGCGGAGCACTACCGCGCAGGCCCCGTCCAACTGCCGTGCTCTCGCGTCTCCCCTTCAGCGCATGCGCTTAACGAGTGGCGCTCATTGGACGGAAGGGTAGGGGGTGGGGGGACTAGAAGCGGTGGGAGCCGCTGTCTGTGGAGGAGCTGCTGCCGGTGTCATGGCGGAGCTGAGTGAGGAGGCGCTGCTGTCAGTATTACCGACGATCCGGGTCCCCAAGGCTGGAGACCGGGTCCACAAAGACGAGTGCGCCTTCTCCTTCGACACACCGGTAAGCCCATTCCCCACGCCCGCAGCGAACACGACTTCCTTCCATCGCCCTGGTCATTCTGCCGGGGCCTGCAAGGCTTGGGCCACCGCCTCCCTGCGGTGCACCATGGGACTTGTAGTCTTCCATGCTACTCCTGCCGGTGCTTTGAATTCGCGGGAACTGTCGTGTGACTACCGCCCCCTGAAGCCACCGCGCCCGCCTCACCCGCTCCAGGTCTCGTGGAGCACTGTGGGGATTGTAGTCACTCACCCCCCTCCTTGCCGTTCTAAGCCAGAGGCGCAACCCGGTTGCCGGACTACATCTCCCACGTGGACCCTTGCGAAAGCCTGGGCGTTGGCCTTGCCTGTCGCGCATGGCTCTCCGGGTTTTGTAGTCTCTAGTGAGAGGGATGGGGCGACCCCCACCCCCACCCCCACTGTTCTGGGCCGGGGTTGGGGTAGGAGGGTGGGGACTGCAGTTCCCAGGCGCTTAGTAGTCTGGAAGTGGCCTTGAAGAAGGCCGGTTCTGAGAAGGGCTGAATTAGAGAGCCTCCACCCATAGTTAATATGGACAGGGGGCGGGGAGGTGGGTCATTGGTGGTAGGGAGGGGAGGAAAGAAGAGAGGAAAGCTCTAGTCGTTTCTCCTTTGAGGTGAATTATGGCCGCAGCCCACTCTCTTTCTCCCGCCCATCACAGGGAGCAGAAGGAACCCTTTTGAAAGTATTCCCAGAGAGATGGTTTCTCTCGTGGGGGATACTAAGACCCCTTTCCCATCCCGCTCCCACTCTTGGCTAGTTAGACAAAGCCTCCACCCACACCAGGCTTCACGTTTTGCAGGCTCCACCCGGTACCTCCCTTCCTGCAGTTCTGCCTTCCTGTGTCACCCTCAGGCAGACACAAGCCTCCAGCCAGGCCAGAGCCTGAGAGGGCAGCAGCCTGGCTGGGATCCGGCCCCCTCACCACCCCTCCCTCAAGCCTGCTGCTGGGCCCTGCCCAGGGTATTCAGCCAGACTAGCTCATGGCCGGGAAAACTGCAAGTCAGAGTCGAAAGGCTACATTAATGCATCGCCAGTACTGAGTATAGCAGCTTGATCTGAGGCCCAGTTCAGGATCATCACTTTGATTTGTGGGTTGCTTGGTTTTCTAGGCTTTGATCTGGGCCTCAGACGATCTGCTGCTTCTCTGAAGTCTGGCTTTGACAGAGCTAAAAGAGGACGGCTGCTCAGAGCAGAGCTCCAGGGTTCCCAATCCTTGGTGGGATGAGCATCTTTTATTTGCAACAGAAGAATTTAATCACTGCAGAGTTCCCACAGGCTTCCCAGTTTATCAGTGCATGGCTTGGTGAAGCATTGTCTTTCTTAGGAGGGAAAGGCTTTTTCCTTAATTATCAACAGATGGTAGAAGTCTCCCTTCTTTTAATTACCTACAGTGGCTCCTTTTCTACACTCCTGTCTCCATAGTAATGGTTTGAATGATCTAAAAGGGGCTTTTGTAATTTCATTACACTCCTTCTCTCACTGCAAGTCAAGAGATCTCCATTGGTTGGCTTTGCTAGCCAACTTCTGGCATATTTGATTATCTTCAAATTGGGTTCACGATATAAAGAGCTTTTTTGACCTCCCTGATGAGAAATGATCTGTTTGTTCATGAACGTTGTAACCCACACTGTTCTAAGGAGTGGTACAGAGCAGTCTCTGGGACCGAGAACCGTCATACAGTGCCCTATTTTTAATTCACAGCAGAGAATTTTTCAAGGCCACTGAGGCTTTAATTCCAGAAAGAAGATGCCTGTTGTTGCTTGGATCTGAGGGAAGAGCCTGTTGTCTCCAATTTCCTCCTCCCCCTTCTCCAATCACTCTCTTCACAAGGGCCCTGGTAGACTTGCTCAGTTTGGGGAAAGCCCATCTTTCCTCCTCAGCTGTGATTTACAGTGGATACTTGTCTTTCCCTGTTTTCTTCCTGGGTTATATGTGTTCTAGCTGTCTAAGAAGGTGTTGCTAGATTGTTCTAGAAAGGGGATGGCTTTGAGGTGGGGGTTGATGGGACTTCATGGGAATTTGGTTATTGGTTGGGCGGGCACGGGAAGGCATCAGAGTGGTGGCTGGAGAGTGCTGCACTTCATGTGCTTGCCAGACTGGGTGTCCCAGTTCAGCTGTGAGCCCCAGGCAAGGCATTGTTCCACTGGAGCCTTGGAGGAAGCCTCCCCTGGAGGCTTCAGCAGGAGAGGAAGGAGGAGACCAGCGTGGACCAGGGTTTGACTGCCTGGTAGATGAGATAAAGGAAAGGTCTGGCCTTGCTGGCAAGCTCGGGGGGGTAGGTGTCCTGTTCAGGTGCTGGCATCCCTGCTTCTCCAGCCTGGAAGGTTTGAGGAATCTTGGAGGTCAGTTGGGGTTGGTCACGGTGCCCCTGGATTAGGTTCCGTGTCTTGACACGGAGGTCTTTCTAAGTCCATGGTAGATGATCCCCATTCACTTTCTGGATCTCTAGGCTCCAGGAAAGAGGTGAAGGGGTTTCTCTGCAGTTGACTTGAGGACTCCAAAGAAGGAGCAAGAAGGAAGAGGAATGGTGACTGGTTGGTGTTGCTCAGCCCCGGTGTCCTTGTTGTTACAAGTCACAGGAGGATGGGGAGACTCTTAGCCATGCACCAGGTCCTAAAAGGCAAAGTGACTTGTCAAAAGCCACACGGTGTTCAAGAACAGACCTTTCGTCTGGAAACCAGCAGTTTCTGACCCCAGGTCTCAGTTTCCCCTGGCCAGGCTTCATCCTGCCTGTGTTTCCTCCCCTGCCTCTTGTCCTGCAGGAGTCTGAGGGTGGCCTCTACATCTGCATGAACACATTCCTGGGTTTTGGGAAACAGTATGTGGAGAGACATTTCAACAAGACGGGCCAGCGAGTCTACCTGCACCTCCGCCGGACCCGGCGCCCGGTAGGCAAGGCTGGGGGCATTACAGGCACATACCATTGGGCCACCATATTGAATCTGTCTGTTCTGTCCTGACCTCCCACAGTCTTCAATTTCCCTCTCTCACCTATTACTGTTGGTGTCATCAACACGCAGCACATGTGTTTTTTAGCTCCTTTCTCTTATGAGATTAACACACTCCATCCCAACCATCCATTTGTCCCTCCCCTGATCCTGCCTTTCCTGCCTCGTTGCAGAAAGAGGAAGACACAACTGCAGGCACTGGAGATCCTCCCCGCAAGAAACCCACCCGTCTGGCGATCGGTGAGTATTGCCGTCCTCCTCCCTGAGCTGGCCTTTCCTGCTCTCAGAGGTGCTAGGAAAGCCCCCGAAGGATGGGCCTGATCAGTGGCCCTGGAGCTCTGGAGGGGGCGAGGTGAAGTGCTGTATCAGAGGAGGGACGTCGACCTGTGATGGTCGTCCTACTCCCTCTCTCCTCTGTCTTACCAGGTGTCGAAGGCGGGTTTGACCTCAGCGAGGAGAAGTTTGAATACGACGAGGATGTAAAAATCATCATTTTGCCGGATTACCTGGAGATAGCCCGGGACGGGTTGGGGGGACTGCCTGACATTGTCAGAGATCGGGTATGAATACCTTCCCGCCCTACCGAAGATTCTAGGGCAGGTAGGGCCAGAGCAGTGGTGTTGTGGGCAAGCCCCAAGAAAGCTGAAGGCCAAGGGGCTAGAGGAGCATGTGGGACTGTGGGCTGAGTCCTATCTCTGACCCTCTGCTTCCCCCAGGTGACCAGTGCAGTGGAGGCCCTACTGTCGGCCGACTCAGCCTCCCGCAAGCAGGAGGTGCAGGCCTGGGATGGGGAAGTACGGCAGGTGTCTAAGCATGCCTTCAACCTCAAGCAGCTGGACAACCCTGCTCGAATCCCTCCCTGGTGAGGCCTGGCCCCTCCACCTCGGGGCACCACCCCAGAGCAGGGGCAAAGAGGCCACCCTCCTGGGCGTCTGTTGGGAGAGAGGGCTGGGAGCAGGGTGAGGAGGGAGACTTGGGGCAGGGCTGAACTAAGGGAGGGGATGGCCAGAGGAGAGGGGAAGAGGGAGGTCTTGGACCATAAACCCCTGACCCGTATTTCAGCTAATTTTCTTCTCCCGGGGTTAGTGGCTGGAAGTGCTCTAAGTGCGACATGCGGGAGAACCTGTGGCTCAACCTGACCGATGGCTCCATCCTCTGTGGCCGGCGCTACTTTGACGGCAGCGGGGGCAACAACCACGCCGTGGAGCACTACAGGGAGACGGGCTACCCATTGGCCGTCAAGCTGGGCACCATCACGCCCGATGGAGCTGGTACTACCCCCCACCCCGACCGCCGGCCCACCATCTCCATGCGGAAATCACTTGGTCTTAACCGTTTATATTTCACATGACACGAACAAGACATGAGTTTGTTCTCTGGTAAACAAGGAAAATATTGCAGATAAAACTGAATTTTCAGTTAATCCCTCAGATCCCAGTCCCCTTTCTAGTAGTTAGCACCATTATCTTTTTGGTTTTTTGTTTGTTTTTTTTTGTTTTTTTGGCACATGGGCTTAGTTGCTCCGTGGCATGTGGGATCTTCCTGGAGCAGGGATCGAACCTATGTCCCCTGCATTAGCAGGCGGATTCTTAACCACTGCGCCACCTAGGAAGCCCAGCACCATTATCTTTTAATGAGTATCCTTCCAAAGCCATGTCACTCTAGAACCTTATCCTGTAGGGTAGAGACACCATTAATTCCAACCCTCACCCTGTTTCACCCCATCTTCCCTGACAGCCGATCCCAGAAGGGGTTGCAGCCTCACTGATTCTCAGGGGAGCCAAGAGGGTTACCCTCACAGCTCATCCTTCTGTCCTCCCAAGGCCTCTCGGCAGGGGGTGGAGTTGGTGGTCAGGCTGGGCCTGAGCCGTCCCCTCTGACACTGCTCCTGCCTCCTGCGCTAGATGTGTACTCATATGATGAGGATGACATGGTCCTGGACCCCAACCTGGCGGAGCACCTGTCCCACTTTGGTATTGACATGCTGAAGATGCAGAAGGTGAGACCCCTTCAGCTCAGATTCTCTCATCCCTGCCCATCAGGCCCTCCCTTCATTGCCTGAGGCTGAGGGAGCATGTAGGGGAGAGATGCCGTGATGACCCCAGTCCCCAGGATATGTAGGCTGCCTGTGAAAAACCTTCTAGAATCATTTCATTGTTCGGTGATGACTACTGAGCCCTTCCTATGTGCTGGTCACTGCGATTGAGACAGGGGTGGTCCCCGCTCTCGTAAGCTTACATTCCAGATGAGAGGCGGGCCTTGATCAGAGGCTTACACAGTTAAAGGAGTAACTGCAGACTGTGGAGGGTGCTGCGGGAGTTTCCAGGGGCTGCCTAGTGCAGGGGATGGAGGAAATGGCCCTGAGGAGGTGATGCTGGGGTGGAGATCTGAGGGTGAGAAGGGGTGGCTTCAGGTTGGACGGACACTTCAGCTTGAGGGAGTTGAGTTCGTTTCATCCCCTCATTTGGGCAGAGTCCTGCTGCCTAATGGGCCCCTGGGACAGTGGCCTGTGGCCTTCCAGAACTTGCACTGGAGGATACCCAGTAGCCTCCTGTGTCAGAGTCCAGAATTCAGTATATTACAGGCTCCAGCTAGCTCTCATCCTGGACCGAGTGAGAGAATGTAAAAGATGTAGGGCTGTGTTTCTCAGCCCGTCTGAGGTGCCCCTTCCCATGCAGACAGACAAGACGATGACGGAGTTGGAGATAGACATGAATCAGCGCATTGGTGAGTGGGAGCTGATCCAGGAGTCGGGGGTGCCGCTCAAGCCCCTGTTTGGGCCCGGCTACACAGGCATCCGCAACCTGGGCAACAGCTGCTACCTCAACTCGGTGGTCCAGGTGCTCTTCAGCATCCCCGACTTCCAGAGGAAGTGAGTGCCGCCCACTCCCCGCCGCCAGCCCCTGGGCTCTGCACCCCGATCCCTGCTCCTCTCCTGGCGGCCAGCCTCCAGGCACCCTCCTTCAGCTGTCCTCACGACCTCTGTTCTAGCTCGGTGGTAGTTCCTGGTACACTGTGAGGGGAGCAGGTTCTAGGGCGGCACCACCATCATCCAGCCACACACAAACCCACTGGTGGGGCTGGACGCCTCACCCCAGGGCTCCCTGAGGCCTCCTCTCTGGCTCAAGGGTGAGCAGGTGGTCTTTATGTTAGGCCAGTGACATAGATGAGCACCCAACATGGCCATGGAGCATTTGGGGAGAGGGCAGGGCTAGGGACACGAAGATAGAAGAAAGGCAGGTTCTTAGTGTGAGTGAGTTTACTGTCTAAGTGGGAAGGCCTGGTACACACGTGAAAAAGTCTGTTCGAAGAACATGAATTGTATTTATTCTCCTGGGCTATCTTCTCCCTTCCCCTGATTCTCTCCTGGGGAGGAGGCTGGAGTGCCCTGCATGCTGACGGAGTTGGGAAGGGGAGGGAGGGAGCACGGGTTGATGGAAAGAAGTGGACCCTAAGGGTCCACTTCCTCCCCCTGTGGAGGGGGTCTGTTCCCTGCGCCAGTAGATAATTGTTCCCTTCCCTTTTCCTCTGGGCCTGGGCCAGAGCCCCTCCAATGGTCCTTCTCTTGGCTCTCAGGTATGTGGATAAGCTGGAGAAGATCTTCCAGAATGCCCCGACGGACCCTACACAGGACTTCAGCACCCAGGTGTATGTAGCCAGTCCTGGGTGCCTTCTTTCTCCTCCATGACCCCCTGGAGTGGGCAGCAGTTTAGCCCCTGGCCAGCTGGAAGCTGTCAGATGACTGCCTTCTGGGCATGCTGTCTGCCTTGAGTTGGGTTCCCATGGAATCTAAGGTTTTTCACATTTTAGAGAGTTATCTAAGGGCTTTGAGCAGGCTTTGATCTGGGGAGGATAAGGTGTAGCTTGGTGTCAGATGGAAGCTGAGTGGTTCTCTTGGATGTTAATGCAGGGCCAAGCTGGGCCACGGCCTTCTCTCGGGAGAGTACTCCAAGCCGGCACCAGAGTCGGGCGATGGGGAGCAGGCGCCAGAACAAAAGGTGCGTCTGGGCCTCCATCCCTTTCAGGCCCTGGAATTATGGGGAAACTGAGATCGGGGAGGTGTCTAAAGAAGGCCACTTGCTGGCCTCTTGGGCCCCAGCTGAAGTGCCCTGGCTCTGCCTAGGAAGTCCAAGATGGCATCGCTCCTCGGATGTTCAAGGCCCTCATTGGCAAGGGTCACCCCGAGTTCTCCACGAACCGGCAGCAGGATGCCCAAGAGTTCTTCCTTCACCTTATCAACATGGTGGAGGTGAGGGCAGGGAAGGTGGCGAGGGAGGGCGCTCTTCACACTCCTTCTGTCTGCTTGCAGTTCAGTTCATTCCCTTCTCCCCGCTGCCCATTCTTTCCTCTGTCAGCCCCAACCCAGTCCCACCCCCGTGACCTGACGGCCTTCGCGCCCTGAGCCTTCCCTGCGAGTAGCGGTTGCACCTGAGGCAAGCAGCAAAGCACTGATCCTTACACTTGCTGGGCTTGCAGCCTAATGAAGGATGCACCCAAAGAAAACAGTAGGAGGCTATTTAGCACTTAGAAAGTACAGGCGCTCCCACGCAGTCCCACAGTGCTGGGATGGGCCGGAACTGGCAGGGTTGATTAGGCAGGGCTTCTGCTCTGCTCCTGCATCCCCACACCTCTTTGTGGCCATCTCCCTTCCACTCCCCTCTCTCCCTGACCCCCCAGTGACTCTTTTAGGCCCCCATCCCAGTGCCTGGCTGCCCAGACCTCCCCACCCTGCCTCTCCCCCATAGAGGAATTGCCGGAGCTCTGAAAATCCTAATGAAGTGTTCCGCTTCCTGGTGGAGGAAAAGATCAAGTGCCTGGCCACAGAGAAGGTGAAGTACACGCAGCGAGTGGACTACATCATGCAGCTGCCTGTGCCCATGGACGCAGCCCTGAACAAAGGTAGGGCACTCTGCTCTCCTAGCGGGGCCTGGAGTGTGAGGCCTGGGAGCAGTGCTTGGGCGACTTTTCAGGAGCAGAGCCCGTGGTGCACGCTGCTTCCCAGCCGGAGGGCTGATGCGGGACTGGCGGGGGCGGTGGGATTGACCTTGCCCGCAGCTGGTCGGCAGAGCTGGCTTGAGAAAGGCAAGATTACAGACGGACGTGTGTCCGGTGGGTTTGGGGAGGCGGAGGTGCTGAGGTCATCGTGGATTCAGAGCCAGTAGGGCAAGGCTAAGGGGTGGGGGGTGGAAGGTGGAGACGGCCCCCTCTGAAGGATCCACCTGCCGATTCTATTACCAGAGGAGCTTCTGGAGTATGAGGAGAAGAAGCGGCAAGCAGAAGAGGAGAAGCTGCCCCTGCCAGAACTAGTTCGAGCCCAGGTGCCCTTCAGCTCCTGCCTGGAGGCCTATGGGGCCCCCGAGCAGGTGGATGACTTCTGGAGCACGGCCCTGCAGGCCAAATCAGTAGCCGTCAAGTAAGTCCTGTGGGTTCAGGCCTGTGTCAGGGTCATCCCAAAGATGCGATCAGCCTCTTTTGCATTCTCTCATCCCTTTGTGGTCAGAATCTCAAGCTTGTATCATTTGAGGCTGGTACCCTGGTTCTGAAGGAACCAAGAAGCCCTAGCAAAAGTGGACTCGGATAACTGCTACACGTTACCTTGACCTGCCCCTACCAGTCTCTCATCTCTCTTGGGACGGGGCCAGTTTCTAGGGCAGCCTCTCTGCTCACTTCCCTGTCCTGGCAGAGCACAGGCACTTAGTAACAGTCGTGGACAGAATTGAGATTTCCAGCATATGGTTTTACTTTTTGCTAACCCATCATTGGCATGAACTGGAGATCTGAAAGAGTGCTTTGGTGTCCGGGATTTCAGCCATCTGCCCCTTTGCTGCTCCTGCCCGTTAGACGCCCTGTCCCCGCTCCCTGGCTGCTTCTGCTCCTTGTCTACGGATGCTCTGATGCCTGCCCAGGGCAAGAAAAGAATACGGAGTGTCTTCTGGGCTGTTAGGTCTTCTTCCCATGAGAGGCTGAACCCAGGGTGGGGCTTTCAGGAGAGGTTCTCGGGGTACCAGGACATTCTCTCTTCCCTAGGACCACACGGTTTGCCTCATTCCCTGACTACCTGGTCATCCAGATCAAGAAGTTCACCTTCGGCTTAGACTGGGTGCCCAAGAAACTGGGTATGGCGGCTGGGACGAGCGAGGGAGGTTAAGCAGAAAGTGCTAGAAAAAGAAGGGGCCTTAACACGTAAACTAGTGCTTCTCCAACTTTCCTCTGAAAGGGGAAAGGTTACCTTAGGTGTTTCAAAAATGTGTCTAGTTTGAAAGACTGACTAAAAATACTAAGATTTCTTTATTTATTTTTTTCACTACATTCTTTTATTGAAGTATAGTTGATTTACAACGTTGTGTTAATTACTGGTGTACAGCAAAGTAATTCAGTTATACATACGTATGTGTTGCTTTTTAAAAAAAATATTCTTTCCCGTAATGGTTTATCGTAGGATATTGACTATAGTTTGCTGTGTTCTACAGTAGGATCTTGTTAAGACTTCCTTGATTTTATAGTTATGACTTATAACCAAAAGTGATTTTCACAATTTTATGTTTATAATTGTTAAGATGTTTTCATTGTGATAATCTTGAAACCGTTTGTTCTCACGGGTCTTATAGGCCCCTGACGACTTTGCAAACTGCAGAATTAACTTCATTTCCTAGTAAGTTGAGCTCCATGGAAGTGTAGAATCATTCAGAGGCAGTCAGAGGCCCCTTCCTGGCTCATGGCTTGTTGGTGGTAGATCTAGGATTGGAATCTCGGTCTCCTGAAGCCTGGCCCAGGATTGTTTCTGTTACACTGAGACCCCTGCGATGTGTCCTGCTCTGAAGAGCATCTTATTACAGAGCAAGATGGTGGCAGGGGCTTGAGCGTCCTGGAGTGCTTTTCCCGGGAGGGCCTCGGGTAGCTGCTGAGGTGACCCTTGTCCTCCATTCCACTTGCAGATGTGTCCATCGAGATGCCAGAGGAGCTAGACATCTCCCAGCTGAGGGGCACAGGGCTGCAGCCTGGAGAGGAGGAGCTGCCCGACATTGCCCCACCCCTGGTCACTCCGGATGAGCCCAAAGGTAGCCTTGGTTTCTATGGCAACGAAGACGAAGACTCCTTCTGCTCCCCTCACTTCTCCTCTCCGACATGTTAGTGACTCTTCTTCCTGCCTGTCTCTTTCCCTTGCTGATGGGGGTCTTCTCTGCCTGCCTCCCTTGGACCCTATCCTTTTTGTTTCTCCTGTCCTCCCTTTCAAATTTCCTCTGCCCTCTTGATGGATGTGAGGACCGATAGAGCACCTCCAGCCACATCCTGTGTGTGGGTGGCGGCAGCACTGGCTAGTTGCCTCTGCCCTTGTTACCTGGCTGGTTAGGGGCGGGGGCAGGGGATCGTACTCCAGAAACGGCCTGCTCTGTGAGAATGGGCGAGGAAGGGGCTCCCTGAAGAATCTTTAGCTTCAGTTCTGTACCTTTAGGGTAGTGCTGGCCCCACGTGATGTCGTGCTGCCATTTTAGTTCTGGAATAAGGTGCCAGGCCCTGGAGGAGAAACGCATGGGGCGGGTGGCTGGGAGAGGGCTGGGGGTGGGCTGTGGGGGGAAGAAGGGCAGGGCGTGGCCCAAGGAGTCAGGCCCCTGTGCCCGCGCTTCTCCCCCAACAGCACCCATGTTGGATGAATCGGTCATCATCCAGCTGGTGGAGATGGGCTTCCCTATGGACGCCTGCCGCAAAGCTGTCTACTACACGGGCAACAGTGGGGCCGAGGCCGCCATGAACTGGGTCATGTCGCACATGGACGATCCAGGTAGACAGGGCTGGGGGGTGGGCAGGGTGGGGGTCCAGCATCCTCCCCCAAACACTTCAACGCCTTCACATCTGCAGATTTTGCAAACCCCCTCATCCTGCCTGGCTCCAGCGGGCCTGGCTCCACAAGTGCAGCAGCTGACCCGCCACCAGAGGACTGTGTGACCACCATCGTCTCCATGGGCTTCTCACGAGACCAGGCCCTGAAAGCCCTGCGGGCCACGGTATGGGCGCCCCCAGCTGACGACAGGACCTGTGGGAAGAAGGGGGTGGGAGTGAGGTTCTGCCCTTTAGTGGCTGTGATGAGGTGAGCCTTCACTGGGGGCTTTCTTGACCCTGACCTTGCTAAAAAAAAAAAAAAAGTAATGCTTCCCTCCTCTCCAAGAATAATAGTTTAGAACGGGCTGTGGACTGGATCTTCAGTCACATTGATGACCTGGACGCAGAAGCCGCCATGGACATCTCAGAGGGCCGCTCAGCTGCCGACTCCATCTCTGAGTCCATACCAGTAGGACCTAAAGTCCGGGATGGTCCTGGAAGTGAGTGTCCCGGGGAAACAGGACAGGCCTGGTAGAATCTAGCCAGTCGGCTACACCAGGTCCTCATCCCAAGGCAGCTCTGCTTCCCACGGGGGGCACAGAGGTCAGAAGCTCCTTTCCACTGACGTGACTCCTGAAGGTGGGATCCTAGGAGGCTGAGCCACACTCCCTGAAATCCCATCCTGGGTGTGGGATGCTGGATACATCCGCCCTCACCGTCTCCTCTGCCTTCTTCTCTCCCCTTCCCTAGAGTATCAGCTCTTTGCCTTCATTAGTCACATGGGCACTTCCACCATGTGTGGTCACTACGTCTGCCACATCAAGAAGGAAGGCAGGTGAGGGGCCGGCACGTGCCTTTTGAATGGGGTGGGGTGGGGGGCGGTGGTGGGAATGGGTAGGGGCATCCCGGAAGTCCCTAGAATATTTGTGAGGGACGACAAAGCACTGCCTAGTGGGGGCACAGATTCACCAGAAATCGATAGAAAGCCTGACAGCAGAGATGGGCAAATTAGGGCCCAAGGGCTGAATCCGGCCACTTGCTTTTATAAATAAAGTTTTCATGAGCATGGCCACACGTACTCATTTCTGTATCGTCTGTGGCTCTTTTCACACTGCAACAGGCAGGTTGAGTAGTTGTGTCAGACCAGATGGCCTGCAAAACCTGAAATATTTCCTGTCTGGCCCTCGACAGACAAAGCTTGCTGACCCCTACCTGAAAGGAATGGGTGAGGGGTGGCTGTAAAGATACCACAGGGTCTGAAGACACAGAGTAGGGTAGGAGTGACCCTGTGAGACTGGGATGCTCCCTTGAGACAGGTGGCAGCTGGACTGTAGGCTTGGGAACCCAGGCAGAGAATGGTGGGAGTCTTTGCCCGAGAATCACCAGGGTCAACTCCAGGGGCCACATCAGAGAGAGCTGAGGATGCCCAGGTGGTTTATCCTTTCCCCCCACCCCCTCCCCAGATGGGTGATCTACAACGACCAGAAAGTGTGTGCCTCTGAGAAGCCGCCCAAGGACCTGGGCTACATCTACTTCTACCAGAGAGTGGACAGCTAAGAGCCTACCCTGAGCCCTTACCAGTGAGGGCGGGGGACAGACTGCCCAGCATGAGGGATGGGGCTGAGGGATGGACGCCCCCCTGCTCTGTACCCTTTTTCTTTTTGTCCCCAGCAGCAGGGAAGAAGCGAGTGGCCATGAGAGAATGGCCAAGCAAAGCGGGGGGCACTCGGGAGACTTTGGGGATAGAGCAGGAAGGGGCCGGGAGGGGCCGGCCGCCTGTCTGTGAGGAGACTGTTGCTTTCCTGCCCTTGACCCCACAGCGCTCTGCTTCTCTGTGACCCTGCCGGCCCGCGTGGAGCGGGCCTATCTGTGTGTGTGTGGCGTGGGTGTAGCTTTGTGCAGCCTCCTCCACAGGAGGGGCTTCTGTGCCTCCCCTCCCCCTGTGTTTGCTCCCCGTGTGGTCAGGCAAGGAGGAATATGAGGGAAATGGGGACCCCCCCTCGCCTTCCTGCCTCAGTCTTTTCCCCACCCTGTCTCTCCCCTGTCCTTCTCTGGAAAATGCCAAAATACAGGATGTGAATAAAAGTACAATGGCTAAGTTGTGTCCTGTTTGATACCTTGGGGGAGACTCTCTTCCCTGGGGTTAGCAGGAGGGCCAGTTTCTGAAAATTCCCGGCCCCTCCCCTTTGGCCCTCGTTCCCCCTCACAGGCAGTTCTGTACTTTCGACTCTTCTAGTGCTCTTGGGAGATTGGGAGCTGAGCGAGGTGAGCACTGGGGCAGTAGAGGAAAGCTGAGGGCTGGGAAGGGAAGTGGAGTGGGGTGACAGAGCAGAGATGGGGTGAAGAGCCATTCCAGCCATCACAGGAGAGGGTGCCCAAGTGAGTACTTCCCAAAGGTCCCCAGTGGCTAGGGAGCCCTGGGCCCCCGGCCCTGCAGCCCCTTGTCAGGCCTTGCTCCGCTGGAGCACAAAGTGGCGTACTCCTGGGGGCAGGGCAGACTTCTGAACTGCCCTTTCCTTAGCTGCACGTTCCCAGCCGACATGGGCCGTCCCTCCGCCTCTGAACTCTGTTGCCCAGTGACTGTGGGGCTGGGCTGGCCCTGGTGGGTCAAAGGTGCCTGCTCAGCAGTTGGGGATCTGGCCGCTTCGATGGGGGAAGAGAGTGCCTTTTCCCAGAGTTGGAGAGATGCCCCTCAGGGCTCTGAGGCCAAGCATGGGGGTGGACTGGCCGGGCCTGCAGCCAGCGCCCCTGGGGACCCCTCTGGCCCTCTGGGGGGCTACGGCCGTGAAGCGGGGGCCTCCCTGAGCACGGGGCGCTCAGTTCTTGCCTTCTCCCCCAAAGTCCGGCAATTGAGGCTGAAGCGACTGGGCCCCGGACGGGCCTGGAACGTTGCTACAAGAAAGGGGGTAACCTCAGAACCTCGCAACGTGGGCGGCGGGCGGGGCCGGGGCAGGGCTTCCGCGGGCGGCGGGCGGGGCCGGGGCAGGGCTTCCGCGGGCCGGGCCAGCCATGGCCGAGGACACGGCGGGGGCGGAGTTCTGCCTCTCGGCGCTCTATATAAGCGGCCGGTGGCAGCGGCTGCGCGGTGCTCCTGACCTTCAGCGTGCCGGCTCCAGCGCCATGGCGCCTTCCAGGAAGTTCTTCGTGGGGGGGAACTGGAAGATGAACGGGCGGAAGAACAATCTGGGGGAACTCATCAACACTCTGAACGCGGCCAAGGTGCCGGCCGACACCGGTGAGCCCTGGCCGGGGAGGGCCGGGGCGGGCGGGCGGGCGGCGCGGCGCCCTCTCCCGAGCTCTCTTAGCCGGTGTCCGTGTGGCCCAGCGTGCAGGGCTGGGGACCAGGGCTGTCGGGGTCCGGGCCTTGGCCCCGCAGCCGCAGGACCGGGGGTGTGTCGATGGCGAAAGGCGGGGCCGCATCTCGCGGGGCCGCATCTCGCCGCGCCTTCCGGCTGTGGGTCGCCGGGAGGAAGGTAGCCCCGGGGCGCGGACGGGGACTGCACCCGCCGGGAGCCGGGGATGCAAGCGGAGCCCAGCCCCTGCGTGCGATCGGGAGAGGCCGGCGGCAGCCCGATGTGTGGGGGAGGAGGCTGCGTGCGGGCTTCAGCTGCCGCCTCGGCGCCGGCTCCGTGCGCCGCCGCATGTAGCCCAAGACTCCTCCCCGCGCTTCCCCCGGGTGGCCGAGTTCCCCCGCAGAGTGCCTTTGGCCTCTTGAGCTGCCGCTCTGACCCTTTCCCCTCGGTGGCCTGCATGACTCCTGCCTTCTGCAGAAGGAGCTGAGCAGGTGCCAAAAGGGCTGATCCATTTGGGAATGAGGAGCGATCCTACCTCTTTTTCCGACCTGGAAACGGGAAAGCACAAGGCCTCTATGAGCCAGTCGACTCTCTGCCACCCACGGGCAGATTGCGGTCCTCAGTCCTTCCTCTTCCACCCACCTAAGTCACAGAACCCCAGGTCTGATCAGGAGGCATCCCCTTCTGGTTTATTCCCCCCAAAGACCCCAGTACAAACCCCAGAAACTGGCCCCTTTTGGTTTTGCTAAAAATCTTTGCCTGGCCTGGGGGGAGGTGGGGTTGGGCTATTTTAGAAGGGAGGCGGGCTTGGCCCCCATAGAATGCTGAGTCTAGGAGGCTCCCAGGCCCAGAATAGCCTGGGGAAATCGGAGCCACAGCTGTTAAAAGAGCAGAGGGCAGGGCAAGGGCCATGGCCTCTCATGGGTACCTGGAAGGCTCAAGAGTTGGGTCCAGGCCCAGCCTGGGCTGCAAAGTGGACCAAGATTATTGTGCTGGGGTGAAAAAGGGCAAAAGCAGAACTATTCTTAATGATGCAGGCTAGGGGGCTCCAGAGCACTGGATGGGGCCTGGAGAATGAAGGCTTCCTTGTGATCTCATCCCCTGTCACCATCTCATCCTCAGAGGTGGTTTGTGCACCCCCCACTGCCTACATTGACTTTGCCCGGCAGAAACTAGATCCCAAGATAGCTGTGGCTGCGCAGAACTGCTACAAAGTGGCTAACGGGGCCTTTACTGGGGAGATCAGGTAAGATGAAGGTGGGAGAGGTGTGGGTGGGGGATCCAGCCCTCAGTTATCTTCATGAAGGGAAAAGCGACAGGGTGGGCTCCCTGCTGAACCATGGCTTTTTCTCTTCCTTTAGCCCTGGCATGATCAAAGACTGTGGAGCCACGTGGGTGGTCCTGGGGCATTCGGAGAGAAGGCACGTCTTTGGGGAGTCAGATGAGGTTAGTAACCAGGAGAGGAGATAAGAGATGGCTTATTCCAAGACAGGTGTCTCACCAAGTCTGTTCCTCAACAGCTGATTGGGCAGAAAGTGGCTCATGCCCTGGCAGAAGGACTTGGAGTAATCGCCTGCATTGGGGAGAAGCTAGATGAGAGGGAAGCTGGCATCACTGAGAAAGTTGTTTTCGAGCAAACCAAGGTCATCGCAGGTATCTCTGGAGAAAGGGACCTTTGAGCCTAGCCAGGGCTATGGAGGCAAAGAGGGTGGGGTCAGATGCCCTGCAGCCTGACTTAATCCCCATGCTGATGCAGGAGAGGGGAGGGTGAGAACCCTTGTATCCTTCCTATCACTTCTGCTCCTGCCCCATGGTATAGATGCCACTTGAAGTTCCTGTAACAGCCACCAGGGGGCAGTAGGCCACTATCACTCATTCCCCGGGGGAACAGCTGGCTATCTCCATCCTGTTCACCCTTCCACCTGTGATCTCTGTTCCCACAGATAACGTGAAGGACTGGAATAAGGTTGTCCTGGCCTATGAGCCTGTGTGGGCCATTGGTACCGGCAAGACTGCGACACCCCAACAGGTAACCAAGCCCAGGAGCCCTGTGCTCATCCTCCCCTGCCTTGGTAGAACTGGATGGCCACAGAGACCACCTGGGCCAACCCCTCATTTAAAAGACAGGAGAGGGACTTCCCTGGCAGTCTAGTGGTTAAGACTGCGCTTCCACTGCGAGAGGCACGGGTTTGATCCCTGGTTGGGGAACTAACATCCTGCAAGCTGCATGGCACAGCCAAATAAATAAAAGACAGGAGAAAAGAGAGTAACTTGTCCAAGGACAACCATTCCAGGGCCTGGGTGGGATTGAAGCCCCGGGGTTCTCAGATCCCAGGGTTCTTGCCCCAAAACTTCTCTGCCTGTCTCCACTGGTGCCCAGGGTTTTTTCCTCTTTGAGTGAAAGTCTTAGTCTGGCTTCCTGTTCTAGGCCCAGGAAGTACACGAAAAGCTCCGGGGATGGCTTAAGTCCAATGTCTCTGATGCAGTGGCTCAGAGCACCCGCATCATTTATGGGGGTAAGTGGGTTTGGCTCCAGCCTGCGGTGGGGTGGGCTAAGAACCAGATCGAGCCCTCCTTTGGCATGGAGGTCGGGATGGAGTGTCCCCATCCCACCCCTGACCATCCTGTCTTCGCTTTTCCCAGGTTCTGTGACTGGGGCAACCTGCAAGGAGCTGGCAAGCCAGCATGATGTGGATGGCTTCCTTGTCGGGGGTGCTTCCCTCAAACCTGAATTCGTGGATATCATCAATGCTAAACAATAAGCCCCATCCATCTCCGCTACCCTTCCTGCTGAGCCAGGGACTAGGTAGCTCAGAAGCCCAATAACTGTACTGCCCTCTGACCTCCACACATGCTTCTGATGGTATTGCCTGCCCCCTCTCGTGGCCGAATCCAAAGTGCACCTCTTCCTTTACCATTTCCACCCTACCCTGTAATGGTTGGGACCAGGCCAATCCCGCCTCCACTTACTGTACCAGTTGCAACTAAACCTGTCACCTGGTTTTCCTTGGCTGAGAGGTGGGAGGAGTGGTTTGCTCGTGGACCCCCTCAGTCCCCAGTGAAGGCAGGAGAGAGAACCCGTCCTGTCCCATCTCATGCCGTGAGACCAAGGGCTGAGAGAAAGCCCTGTCCTCCGCTGAGGCCGGGGTGCTGCCCCCTCCCACAGTGCCAATGCCTGTGTGTGTTGTGTCTCAGCAGTCCCGCATGTGGGGGAAATAAACACCTGGCACTGAGCCCTGTCATGTGTCCTTCTTCACTGAACTTGCCCAGACCATATCTTCCCTTTTTGAGGCAGCCATGGGACCCTTGTGCAAAAAAAAATACCACAGACAGATTTCTACAGCAGCACACATCTCTTACAATTTTTACTTGCAAAAATGTCTTGCATACCAGGCTGCCACAGCCTTGACTAACGGCCCCCTCCCGTCCACCCCCCGGGTGGCCCTGGGGCTGTGGTGCTCCCCAGAGCTTGGGGTGGGGTGGGGCCCAGCCTCACCTCCCCCCAGCCTCACTGGTTTTAGGTAGCTGGTTTAGGCCAGTGGTGCCTCCTCCCTGGGCACCCCCCTCCCCGCCCACCCCAGGAGGGGTGGGATCAAAGCCCCAGTGCAATCTGTGGTATCATAGGGGTCACTGGTAGAGCAGGTACCGCTTCATGGCAGGGGGCAAGGGCAGAGCAGAAACGTGGCCTAGCCGGGTATCCCCCAGGGCGTGGCGCACACACAGGCGACTCAGGTGCAGAAGGGAGTGTGGCTCCGCTGGGAGAGAGAAGGAGGGAAGGTAAGTAGGGGTGCAACCACCAGCCAGATGTCCTTAAACCACGGGGTCCTGCCCCGGCTCCCTTCTGTTTTCCTGCTGCAAGTCTGCTCCCACCTTGGTTGAGGGGAGGTCTAAGGTACCCTGAAGTTCTGCATCTGCTCTTAGGGGGGTAGGTATCACAGCTCTCGCACATCTCCAGTCAGGGCTGGGGTGAAGCTCTAAGGCCCTCTAAGCAGCAGGCCGAGGCGGCTCTGATAGTGGACCTGGCCCAGGCTTTGAATCCAGAGAGGCCCTGGAGCTGGAGCTGAGGAGATGAAAGGAAGGGTGGCCCTCCTCCACTCTACAATAGCTCCCGTGGGCCACGATGGGAGAGGCAGCCACCCTCTGCTAAAGAGTCTGCAATGCACAACTGTTAAGTCCAGTCAGCTCCAAGTCCTGGCTCTGTGGTTCCCCAAGGAGGCCCCTGCCCTGCAGCCCCACCCCAAGGCCCTGCCTCCTTCACTGCTCTCCTTCCAGGTGCCTGGACCTCAACGGCTCCTTCCTGGGGTTTGGCTGAGGAAGGAAGTAGGTATGTGTCAAGAGTCAAAGCCCAGTGATCCCGGTACACACCCTGGGTTCCTGGCCCCACCGGTCCTCTTCCTTTAGGACTTGTACACCTAGCCCAGGACAAATTTAACCCTTTGCACCTTATGCTCCAGGGACTGATATCTCCTGTGAAGCCCTAATCCCTGGGGTGCTTCCCTCCATTCTGAGGGCTCACCATTTACTAGCAAATTGCTTTCCCAAGCCTTACTTTTACCTCTATGGCTGTTAGGAAGATTAAGTTAGGTAACGGCTGTGAAGACCCTTAGCCATTCCTTGCACTGAATAGGGGTCATAGACTGGTCAGATGAAGGCCCGTTCTCTCTGCTCTTGTAAGGCATTGACCTTCCACCCCAAACCACAGCCCCCAGTAACAGAACACACTCCCCACACCTGCCCCAGGCCTCACCTCTCCTTTCGCCCAGGTAGCTGATGCGGACCTGGCACTGGCCCCAGACAGCGCTTACTGCTGGATAGAGGGTCCTGCCCTTCAGTCCACGGAAGGCCGACCCCAAATAGGTACCCCCAATACCATAACCCAGAGTTCCCTCCTCCATGTCCAGAACCACCAGCAGCCTCTCGGGGACCTCCAGCTGCTCACCCTGAGGTCCGGGTGGATACTGGGGGGCCCCGGGCCCCTTGCTCCGGTGGTACAGCTTCCCCCGCCCAATGTCCCAGCCCCACGACTCGCTGTTGCTGCCCAGCAGTGCCGCATAGTGGTCAGCCTGCAGCGGAGCGAGGGCCGTGGCCACGCCCACCACGGCGTGGGTGCCCCTCTGCTCCCGGGGCCAGCTGATCTCCCAGGCGTGCAGGCCCCTCGAGTAGCCCCTCTTACCCCGGGCCCCATCAGTGCTTTGGGCCACGGGCCGCCGCTCAAGGCACAACCCCCCTTCCTTGACCTCGATGTTCTCCGAGCAGTCCTTGGGGTTCCAGCCGTGGCGCCGTTGGGTCCCCAGGTCAGGAGGGGGAGCAGACAGCAGCTCCTCCAAGCCCTCGGGACAAGACAGATCAGGGTACAGGGCCTGCGGGGTGTGGGTGCTGCTGCTAACCCCCGCCAAGGCCGTCTGGCCCATGGAGGTGAGGAGCTGGGGTCCTCCTCGAAACAGACTTGCTGGGGAGTCGCTCTTCTGAAAGTTGAGCTCCCGGTCGGGATCGACCTAGAGATTTGAGAGAGAAGAGGGTGTGAAGCGAGGGATCCTGGAGGGGACTCCTCACCCAGGCGCCCCATCCTTTCCACCAGGTTTGCTCACCGCCCCGCTCCTCCCTCTTCGCTCCCCTAAAGCTCCCAGGCCCATCATTACCTCGCCCTCACCCACCTGTCCCGCTCTTCGCGAGGCTCGAGTTCGCCGCCTTTGGGCCTGTCCAGGGACCGTCCCCCTCGCCCGCCCCGTGCCCCTGTCACCGCCCCCGAATCTCGCTCGGCTTCCCGTGCCAGGAGGTCGCCGGCCCTCGGGAGGCGACCACCCGAAATTCCCACAGGCGCGCGGGGCGCAGACTGCCGGCCGCTTCCGCCCCCAGCACCTCCCCCAGACCTCGCCGCGCCCCGGGGCCCCGCCCCCAGGGGACCGCCGGGGAGGTTAACCCTCTCGTCGCCGCCCCCGGTCGCACCCCGCCTTTAGACCACGCCCCCGCGGGGCCCGTCCAGGGCGATTAACACTCGGCTCGGGCAGAGGCTGCAGGGGGCAAGCGGTGCATAGAGTCCACTCCCGGGCGGTTAACCTCTGGGCACCGTCCCAGGCTGCCCCCCGCCCCGAAGCCCCGCCCCCTTGAGGAGGCCCGCCTGGCGCTTAACCCTTCCTCCGCCTCTACGGAGGCTGCCCCTGGCCGTCCGAGCTCAGAATTAACCCTTTCATGGTATCATGGCTTTGGTATCCCTGGAGGTCTGTTCACCGTCAAGAACTTTGAGCCGCCTGGGCAACCAGCTCCTGAGCCCCTAGGAATATGGGACGTGAGGTCTAAGAAGGGCTTCCCTTCATTCAGTGACATCTATTTCCGAGTCCTTGTGATTCTGGGTCACTGTTACTGGGCTGATCTTTTTCTGACCGTGGTTGTGAGTCAGTCTGCTCTAAGCGTGAGGTTCTGAACTCTGAGCTTCTGGCTCTGTGCCATAGGTCTGCATGCTGTTCATCCTGCATGTCAATTCATCCCTGAGCTGTTGGCCTCATCTGGTAGAGTGTGTGGATAAGACCTTGGTTATGAGGGAAGCTATGCCACTAATTCGCTGTGTGACCTTAGAGAGGCTGCCAGACTTCCGTGAACCTGTTTTCTTCTCTTACATAAAATGGGAATAATGATGGTACTTACCTCACAGAGCTGTTGTGGAGTTGAGATTTCCAGATGAAGCACTTAGCACGGAGCCTGCTAGGTAGTATGCACTCGCTAAGCATAGCTATTCCTGTTTCCCTAACATTTAGTAGGTGCCCACTTTATAGAGAGGCAATAGAGTATAGTGGTAAAGGATGCCAGCCGTGGAGCCAGGCTGACTGGGTGTGAATACCTGAAGGCCAGTAAGCAGGGGAACTTGGGCAAATTTACTAACCTCCTCATGCCTGTTTCTCCCTCTGTAAAATGGAGATACTATTGTTATCCACCGCATGGGCTCTTGTGAGGATTCAGTGAGGTTATATACAGGTAAAGCACTTAGAACAGTTTCTGGTTCAAATTTAATCATTTGTGCTGAGCATTGAGGATTAAGCAGGGAAATCCTCAAGGAAGTTACAAGGACATTTATGAAACAGTTTATCATGTGGTAGGTAAAATTCTGGATCTCTAGAAAGTACTATGAGAGTGAAAAGGATGGGACTCCTAACCAGGGATCAAGCAGTTTGGAAAGGAAAATGTCCTGGAGGAGGTGACACTGGGCATTTGCCTGAGAAGTGGTTCTGCAGGACAGAGGCTGGATGAGAGTTGCTGCATGAAGAAGACATTCAGACTGAGAGGTCAGTATGAAAACAAACAAAACAAAAAACCAGAAGCGGTAGGTGGGTTTGGGGAACTTGGAAGTTTTCAGGGTTGCTGCAGCAAGAACGGAAGCACAAGACACAAGCCTAGGAAAGTTGGTGTGAGATCAGGAGGCCTTGCAGGCCAAGTTAAGAATGCAAATATTACCCTGTAGGACAGGCAGGAAATGGAGGAGCCACATAGGGAGAGGAACATGGTCAGAAACTCCTTTTAGAAAAACCACCCTGGTAGCAATGGAGCAGCCCAGGTGACAAGTGTTGAGAGCCTGGAATAGGGCAGTCTAAATAAGGATGAAAATAATTCAATAAACACTGATGAAACTGCAAGGTCTGGTGACTGATGAGAGGCCAGGGAAAGGAGAGAGAGACAGGGAGGCTTCTAGCCTGGAAGACTTTGTTGTAAGGTGGTATCACCAGTGAAGATGAAGATGACAGAAAGAAGAGCAGTTGGGGGCAGGGGCAGGAGGGTGGGAGAGAGAGATGGTGAATTCACTTTAGGACATGTTTTTGAGGTGCCTGAGCAACAACCCAGTGGACCCATCCAGAATATGCTTCACAATGGCAGGTCTGGAAAAGAAAGAGAAAAAGAAAATGGCAGGACTGGAGGGGGCAGTGAGAGGCCTGGGCTGGAGATATTAATTTGGGAGGTGTGTCAGCCTTTAGCCAGGAGTTGAACTATGAGAATCAAGAGGAGCCTTGGAGAGAGTGTGTAGAGTGAGAAGAGGGTCAAGGAGGACACAGCACTGCAGACAGTTCGGGTTTGATTACATACACGATTTCTTTGGTCATTGGCAACTTCAGTGAGAGAGTATGTGTGAGTTGTGGGAGGTGGGGGGTCCAGGCTGAAGGCACTTCCTGTGTGTCAGGCACTTCCTGTGTGTCAGGCACTGTGCTACATGCTTCACCTTTTTAGGGGATAGAGAGTCGAGAGAGGTAAGGTGACAATTATGTCCCATAGTTAAAATTACCCTTGAGACTTCCTAGGTGGCACAGTGGTTAAGAAACCGCCTGCCAGTGCAGAGGACATGGGTTCCACCCCTGCTCCGGGAGGATAGCACATGCCGCGGAGCAACTCAGTCCGTGTGCTACAACTAATGAGCCTGCACTCTAGAGCCTGCGAGCCACAACTATTGAGCCTGTGTGCCGCAACTACTGAAGCCCACACACCTAGAGCCCGTGCTCCACAAATAAGAGAAGCCACCGCAACGAAGAGCAGCCCCCTCTTGCCACAACTAGAGAAAGCCTGTGTGCAGCATCAAAGAACCAACGTAGCCAATAAATAAATAAATAAATTTTTTTAAAAATTACCCTTGAAAATTCCTTACTTACCCCATCTATTAGGTACAGCATATTTTAGTTTCAGGTAAAATACAATATATAGCAGTACACATACAATGATGTACAGAATAAAATTTTACATTATTTTAAAGAGAAAGAAGAAAGCATATTAAAAAGAAAGATGTGGGGACTTGCTGGTGGTCCAGTGGTTAAGACTCCACACTTCCACTGCAGGGGTCATGGGTTCAATCCCTGGTCCAGGAACTAAGATCCCAGGTGCTGCGAGGCATGGCAACAAAACAAAACAAAAAATGTGAACCCGAACACTTGAACATTTATCGACCCAACCTGGATATTCTTGCCAGTGTGACAACAAAAATAAAAACATGTCCTGGCAGGCAGATACCGAGCCTAATCCAAGGCCAACTCTAGTTCAGCTTGAGAAGTTGTGCCTGCTCAGCCGCTGGTGGCTTAAAACGTTTCTTCACCAATTGTTGCCACCGAATTTTGAACTACTGAAACATTTGTTGGTAATAGCTCAAATATTCCACAATGCTACAAGCAATTTTTAACTTTTACATGCATGTTGTTGCATGGAAGGGCTGCTCATTATTTCCATCATTTTACAGTATTCCATTGTATGGATATACCACTACTTACCTATTCTACTATTGATGGACATTTGCATTGTCTCTATTTCCAGCTATAAGAGAGAACGCTATTATGTACAGTATCACAGAGTCTTCTGATGTACCCAGGCACTCATTTTTGTTGGGTGCATACTTTACCTGCCGAATTGCCCAGTTATAAGCAATTACAATGTATAGATTTAACCACATGTAATTTTCAGGTTTCTCTCCATGGAGGGATTTTATTCAGAAATTAAATCAGGTATTTTACAGCATGGTATCCTTCAACAAGTTTATGAAGATTTGAAGTGTTCTTCCTGTTCTTCCTATCTTTATCTTCTGTGGATGATTCTATCAGTTCCTAAGCTTTTTATTAGTGTTTGTCTGTGGCTCTCAAGTTCTTCAATTTCTTCCACAAAGCCATCGTGATCCACTTGCTAGGCCACTCAAACAGTGAGTTTCACCTGTCAATAAAAAAACCCTTAAAATCCTAAACACTTTCTTCCCAATATGCATCGACTGTTGGAGGCTTGATTGTTTCCATGCCTGCTTAATATAAAGGATGCAGCTGGCAATACTGGAGCACTTTCAACTCTTCCAAGACCACATTAAGATCAGGGTCAGCATTCACTGGCTCTGGGAGTCAAGGAGGAATCTCAGCCTCACGCATAAGGCTTTGAAACAGCAATTCATGCTTAAAACAGCAGAATGAAGGATGGGGTGATGTTAGGGGGAGGAACACTTCAAAGTCTTTATGAGCACACTCATGAAGTGTGTGGGACCTCAGAGTGGTACTGCTGTGAGCAACAACAGTGCCAAGGTCTTTCTCTCTGAGGTCCTATTTAGCTTCTAGAATGCAAACTTTAAAACTAAATCAGGAAAAGTGCTGCAGCCACCCAGGACTTTCCATTTGATTGCTAGAGTACAGCAATTTTTTTTTTTTTATTGGCACTGGGATCTGTATCTCTACAGAACTCTCTGGCTTTATAAACACAGTGCTACACTGCCACCAGGAGAGGAGGCGAGAGAGGTGGTCACAAGCTCATTAGTTGCTTTCAAACCAGGGTCTTGTGTTCTTAGTTTGGAAATATAAAAGCAGTTGGGCATCTTCCCCTCAGAAGATACCAGCCTCTTTATATTCTGGAAGACAGCCCTTTGGTCAGTACTTCTTTTTAGTACCTCTGGGTGGGTTTTGCTGCCTGGTCCTCCACAGACACAGCCTCATCAACAGTTTGAACGTTTTTGGTTTCTAAAACTGTTATGCCATCCTTGGTTGGTTTTGAAATCCTTCCCTCCCAAGGCTGTCTTTTCTGGCAGGAGGTGTGAACTGTGGCTTGAGACCAAAAGATTTTCTTCTTCCTTTTCTGCCATATATGGCCGTTGTGAGGCACATATTTCTGCTTCATTTCTTCCAGGAATAGGTTTAGTGCTTTTTCAGTCCTCATCAAAGATTTATCACATGCCCTTTGCTGTCACTGTAACAGTTACAGGAGCACTTGATGACCTTGTTTCACAAATCTGTTGAATCTCGACTGCACATGTGATTTCTTGGTCATACTCATGTGCCACGTTGGAGATGGACACACTGCCCCTTGGTAAGTAAGCTCGTTTTCCTTCCAGCATGGGAAGGGATAGCTGTTTCTTGGGTTGGGCACCAGATGAAATGGTTAGATTGCCCTCAGGTGGGTCGTGTTACGAGGAAAAAGAGGCATCTTAAAACAATGGCATATAGCTTAAAAAGCAAAACACTAGAGCCGAAGGCAACCTCCCAAGAGACACACACTGAAAGGCCCAGAACCGGAGCCAAGAGCACAGAGTCCCGTCTCCCGTCTCCCGACTGCGTAAAACGGTAGCTGGCAACCTTCCGCCCTATTTAATCTGAGAATTGTTGAGCTCACCTTAAGTGTACCTATGATGAAACCCCACCACATCTCATTTAATCCCCACAAAGAAGACAGCCCAATGTTTACAGATTCGTACACTGAGGCTCGGAAAGATTAAACGACTTGTCTGTGACCAGAGCTGGTAAATGGCAGCGGCGGGATTAAAAAAAAACCGAGAAGCCACTGCGCCAAACCCACGGGCGGTAGCGAAATGGCGACCGAAGGGAACGCGCCCTTAGCCAAACGTGCCAAGCTCGGCGCTGACCGGGCGCGGTTACGTAACCGCGCGTGAGCTGGAGGACGGGGGCGGTGGTCACGTGCGCGGCGACGTGCGCAGGCGCGGCGGACGGGCGGCCCGAGTGGCTCGCGCGCCCCCCAGCGGCCGCAGCCGTGACACAGTCTCCGCTCCGCCCGCCGCCGAGGGCCGCCCCTAGCCTGCAGCTGCAGCTCCGGCTCCGCCCCCCGCCCCGCCCACCTCCTTCCGGCGCCGGCGTTTGCGTCTGGAACATTCTGCGCCGGAACAAAGGCCCCAGGGCGGGAGTGACGGCTGCTGAGTGACGGCTGCTGAGTGACGGCTGTAACTCGGGGCTCCAGAGGGTAGTGGAAAGTACTACTGCTTCCGCAGGTGCGCTCATTGAGAGTACCACCGTGAGTTTCTGTACATTTAAAGGGCTCCCTGCCTCCATCCCTCAAAAAAACGGTCCTTCCCCATCTCTCTGCCCTTTCCGTGGTCAGCATAGTTCTGTCCAGGGCCTCTCCACAGGAGACAGCCTTTGTGTTCTTCTGGGAGGAGCGAGGCTGGAAGTAGGAGACAACCAGGTTATGCTAGAAAAAGCAGCTGTAAAGGAGCACACCTGTTACAAAAACCACTCCCTCTTAAACCCTGCCATCAAAAGGTCAGTCAGTCATCAAAAGTCTTACTTGCTGGGACTTCTCTGGTGGTCCAGTGGGTAAGACTCCGTGCTCCCAAGGGGGCCCAGGTTTGATCCCTGGTGGGGGAACTGGATCGCTCCTGCATGCCGTAACTAAAGATTAGGCATGCAGTAAGACCTGTCACAGCCTAAAAAAAAAAAAAAAAAAGTTAATACATTGAATGCCCTTTTGTTTATCGTGGCTAATTTTTGAAAGACTAATTCAAACTTCTTCTAGTTTTCCTCCACCTTTATATCCTTCAGGGCCTCCACTTCTTTCTGGTGAATCCAAAGTGGTGCTTTCTCCTTGGTTTGTCCTTTGTTCACTCATTAGTGATTCTCAAAGTGGAGGGAGGAGCTAAAGGCATTTTATCTATATGGCAAATCCAAATTGAGGGTAGGGTGTTTAATTACTTTTAAAAAGCACATTTAATATTCATTCTGCAAGTATTTATTGAGTACTTACTATGTGGCATGCACTGGTCCGGGTGGTGGGATGCAGACCAAAACTCAAGGTTTGTTGGAGTTAGAAGCAGCAAACAGAAGTACTTGGTGGCATCTGGAAGGGAACAAACTTGATGATCCACAAATTCCGGTATAAAGACAAATTGTGTTTGCTGCTATCAAGGAAAAGCAGGGCCCCCTAAGAGAGGGAATCTTAAATTAGATTATTGGTCAAAATGGCCTTTCTGAGAAGGCCTGGAAGACCTCAGGATGTAACCTAGCAGGACCCTACGGGGCCTTCACAGGACAGACCCCCTCCTCTGTATCCTCTGCTTTATAGCGCCTCTCGGAAGTCCCTAGATAATAGTATCCAGTACACATTTCCTGAGTTGTTTTACCCATGCTAAAACCGCTACCAAAGGGAAGAAATTAACCACTTGATGACCATGAGCACATAGCAGGCACACACACACCCAGCCTGCTGGCACCTAAGGATTAATAATGTTAACCCCGTTGATGCTGAAACAGTGCACCTCAGGTTGGGACTGGAACCTAGCCTAAAGCCAGATTGGGACTTGAACGAATGCAGGCGGGACTCAAACCCACCCCAAACCTACAGTCTTCTAATTGAGATCACACAGCTGGTTTCAGGACTTAATCAAGCTCAGGTTCTTTTTTTTTTTTTTTTTTTTAAAGAACTTTTGTTGAGATACAGTTAACAGACAATAACCTGCATATATTTAGAGTGTACTATTTGGTATCCCAATCTCCCAATTCATTCCCCCCCAACCCTCCCCACTTTCCCCACCTGGTGTCCATATGTTTGTTCTCTACATCAGTGTCTATTTCTGCCTTGCAAACTGGTTGATTTGTACCATTTTTCTATATTCCACATATATGTGTTAATATACGATAGTTGTTTTTCTCTTTCTGACTCACTTCACTCTCTGTGACAGTCTCTAGGTCCATCCATGTCTCTACAAATGTCCCAGTTTCATTGCTTTTTACAGCTGAGTAATATTCCATTGTATATATATACCACATCTTTTTTATCCATTCATCTGTTGATGGACATTTAGGTTGCTTCCATGTCTGAAGCTCAGGTTCTTGACATTTCATTGCAGAAAGAATTCAGTGAGAGACAAAGTGACAGGTAGGAAGTGGATTTACTCAAAGACAAACACACTCCACAGACAGAGTGTGGGCCATCTCAGAAGGTGAGAAAATGCACCAGGGTTTGGGGTTGTTAGTTTTTATAGGGGTGGGTAATTTTATATGCTAATGAGTGGGAGGAGTATTCCAGCTATTTCAGGAAGGTATGGGGATTTCCAGGAACTGGGCCATCGCCCACTTTTTGATCCTTATGGTTGGCCTTAGAACTGTCATGGCGCCTGTGGGTGTGTCATTTAGCTTGCTGATATGTTACAATGAGCGTATACTGAGGCTCAAGATCTAGTAGAAGTAGACTTGTCTGCCATCTTGGATCCATTTGGTTCTAATCAACTTATGTCCTTGGGATGTGTCATTTTTTCAAATGTTGGGGCCTGCCCTGTTACTTCAGTATTAACTAATCAGAGAATTGTGCACAAGATGATCACATACCCTGGGACTCCCCCTCCCTCACCTGGCCTTTAAAAATGCTTTGCTGAAACCCATGGGAGAGTTTGAATGTTTTGAGCACTAGCTGCCCTGGGCTCCCCACTTGGAGCCCTGCAGTAAACACTGCATTTTCCTTCACCACAACCGAGTGTCAGTAGATTGGCTTTACTGTGCACAGGTGAGCAGACCCAAGTTTGGTTCTGTATCAAGGAGTTAGTTGAGTTCCACACAGAAGAAAAGAGTATAAGTGAAAGGCACAAGAAGGAGGGAGCTGGGCAGGAGGAGGAACTGAAACAGGAGGGAAGGGGGCAGGGCACAACCTTTAAAAGAATGACATAGCCATGGAACATGACAAAAACTGGTTAGAACCAACCAGGTCCACGATGGCGGAAGATTCAACTTCCAGTGGACCTTGAGCCTCATTATATGCTCATTGTAATACATTAGCATATGCTAAATGGCACACCCACCAGCACCATGACAGTTCTGAGGCTAACCATAAAAGGCCAAAAAGTGGGCCGTGGCGCAATTCCTGGAAATCCCCACACCTCCCCTGAAATAGTTGTAATAATCCTCACACTCATTAGCCTATGAAATTATCCAGTCCATAAAAGCTAACCACTGCATATTTCAGGGCCTCTCGCCTTCTGAGATGACCTACGCTCTGTCTGTGGAGTGTGTTTCTCTCTAAATAAATCCATTTCTTATCTATCACTTTGTCTCTCAATGAATTCTTTCTGAGGTGAGGCATCAAGAACCTGAGCTTCTTTAAGTCCTGAGACCAGGTGTGTGATCTTGAAGAGGAAAATCAGAAGTTTGCACTCAGCTAGAAATAACTTCATGCTTGCTCTGCTTCTGTAAAATCTGCTTGCTGCACTGAGATAAGAATAAGATGACCTAGCAATCAACTGTAACCTTAAGATGTTCTGATAAGTATGGCATGTTCTGCTCTTGCTCCTGCAAGTTTCTGTTTGGAAACCCCCTGCGTGTAACCCATAGCAACTCCTGCGCTCTGTAACTGCCCGTAAACTATAGTAACCAGGTAACCGATCAACCAATGCTAACTGTAACCATGTGCACTGACCCCTATAAAAGTAAAGCTCACCCTGAACTCAAGGCCCCAGAACTTTAGAGCATTAGCTCATCTGGGACTGCCAGCTTAATAAACCTGAGTTCTCCAACCCTCCGAGTGTGGTGCTTGGTTTCTCGACAGACTGATTTGATTTCCGCAACAATCTCAATTGAAAGACCATGGGAAAAAAAAAAAGACCATGGGTTCAAGTCCCAATCTGAGTTGCAGAGTTTCAGAACTGACCCTGTGACCCAAGTGTGGCTGGAGCCCAATAGCAAAGATCATGACAAACCTCGTTGGGCTTGCTACAGAACACAAGTTCATGTGCCCAATGCATGGTAAGGGCAAACAAACCGAAATGTTGGAGTTTGGAGCAGAGAAAAATTTATTGCAGGGTCAAGCAAGGAGAATGGGTGGCTTGGGCTCAAAAAAACCTGAACTTCCTGATGGTTTGGGGGGAGAAGTTTTTATAGGCACAATTGGGGGTGAGGGCTACAGGGTGTGTGACTTTCTTCTGATTGGTTGGTGAGGTAACAGGGTGGTGTTTCAGGAATCTTGCTCTCAGCTTGAATTTTGGTAAAGCCCCCAGTGGGGGCTTTAGTTCCTGAAGAAGAGCTCAAAGATATAGTTACATATCTTTCTTGGGGAGGAACCAAGACTCTGCCACAAGATTGCACTATTGTTTCTTCACTGCTCTCCCTTGTTTTTGCATTCCCTCCCTTCCCTGATTAGCAATCGTTTGAACCTGCCCTTTGGAACGCAGGGAAGGTTGTGGAGGCTGAATGAAGCCTATTTTCTACAAGTAAGAAACGGGGGGGGGGGGGGGGGGGGGGGGGGCCTTCCTAGGTGGTGCAATGGTTGAGAATCCGCCTGCTGATGCAGGGGACATGGGTTCGATTCCTGCTCCAGGAAGATCCCACATGCCGAGGAGCAACTAAGCCCATGCGCCACAACTATTGAGCCTGCACTTTAGAGCCCATGAGCCACAACTATTGAGCCCGTGTGCTGCAACTACTGAAGCCCACGTGCCTAGAGCCTGTGCTCCACAACAAGAGAAGCCACAGCAATGAGGAGCCTGTGCACCACAATGAAGAGTAGCCCCCACTCACCGCAACTAAAAAGAAAGCCTGCGCACAGCAAAAAAGACCCAACACAGCCAATAAATAAATAAATAAATTTATTTAAAAAAAGAAAAAGAAACAGGGGACACAGAAAGGATTTGTGTCAGGGAGGGCCATACAGCATCCTGCTTGGTTTCAGGCTTTGCTTCTAGGCTATGGTGATGAGTAACCATTTTATCCTAACAGCAATAGGAAAAGCCAGAGGCTTCTCTTTACATTTGGAAAAGCTTACTATGGCTGCTCATGGAAGATGGTTGGATGAGAGAGCGTGGAATCAGGAAGACAACTTAGGAGGATACTGTACTAGTTCCAGGGAGTGATGATAGTAGTTTGGGCCAGAGAGATGTCACAGAGGATGGAAAGAAGTAGATGGAATCAAGATTGAGGAATAAAACATTGCCTGCCATATCAGTAAACAAAGGACGTCACAGTCATCAGTGACTGCAGCCCTCCAATGGTGAGCTCAGGAAGGAAATAAAGAATACCTGCCATCTAGCAGCCATCAGACTGCAGCCACTCCCTATGGTGAGCCCTGAGGAAACTCAGGATGTGGAAACACAGGCTACTGGCCCCACATGGCTGTGGTGCATATCAGAGGAATGATTTCAGTGAGCCCAGACTCTTGCATCTTCCCATACACAAAAATGCATTAAGTTCCTTGAGATTTCTAGCTTTTTTTAAAAAATAAATTTATTTATTATTTATTGGCTGCATTGGGTCTTCCTTGCTGCGCGTAGGCTTTCTGTACTTGCGGAGAGGGGGCTACTCTTCCTTGCAGTGTGCAGGCTTCTTATTGTGGTGGCTTCTCTTGTTGTGGAGCACAGGCTGTAGGAGCTCAGGCTTCAGTAGTCTCAGAGCACAGGCTCAGTAGTTGTGGCGCACGGGCTTAGTTGCTCCGCGGCATGTGGAATCTTCCCGGACCAGGGCATAAACCTGTGTCCCCTGCATTGGCAGGCGGATTCTTCACCACTGCGCCACCAGGGAAGCCCCTCTAGCTTTTTTTGATTAACAGTAATCTTTTGTTCCTATTACTTGCCCTATGTTGCAAAACTCCTGTATGTCCTAGCTCCCCCTTTGCCTCCTTGGGAGCAGTTTTCTCAAGGTTTCTTGAGATGCTGCCTCCTGGGCTTGAATTCCTTAGTGTGTCCACTGAATGAAACAGAACTCTCAACTTTTAGGTTGAGAATTTTTTTTTTAGTCAACAAGATATATTAGGAGGTAGGGTGGATCACACGGGTGATAGTTTCAATGGGAGCCATTGGGAAAGGAGTCATTGAGGGAGAAAAAATTGACGATGGTGACCCCAGATTTCTGGTTTGAACCTCTGAATGGTGATATGGGGAGCACTGAAGGAAAGCAGAGTTAGAGGAAAAGATATGGAATTTGGTTGGATACGTTAAGTTTGAGATGTCTGTGTTATCTAAATGGAGAAGTAGAAGGTTAACTATATAACCCTGGGACTGAGAAAAGAGCTATTGATTGGAAATAGAAAGTTGAGACTCATTGAAATATGCAATGGTGTGCTGGAGCTGGCTTGAACAGGCTTGTGAGAGCTGATTGTTAATTTTTCATGAATTCTCTGAGCTGGTTATTAAACATAGCCATTAAAAAATTGTACAAACAATTTAAATTATATTAAAAACAAAAGTTAAAAAGTACTCAAAACTCACTACTTTCTAATTATTTTACTACCTTTTTTGTTTTGTTTTAACTTTATTTTCGTGGTGGGGGGGGGGTGGCGAGCCCTGTGGCATCTTTGTTCCCTACAGTGGGGGCACAAAGTCTTAACCACTGGACCACCAGGGAAGACCATACCATCTTTTTGTATTCATTTGCTAGGACTGCCATAACAAAATGCTAAAGTAGTGGGACTTCCCTGGCGGTCCAGTGGGTAGGACTCTGTGCTCCCGATGCAGAGGGCCCGAGTTTGATCCCTGGTTGGGAACTAGATCCCTTATGTATGCCGCAACTAAAAGATCCCGCATGCTGCTCCTGAACATGGTAACGAAGATCCTGCATGCCACAACTAAGACCCAGCACAGCCAAATATATAAATAAAATTTTTTAAAAAGTCTTCTGAGGGAATTCCCTGGCAGTCCAGTGATCCGTGGTTAGGCCTCTGTGCTTCCACTGCAGGGGGCCCAGGTTGGATCCCTGGTCAGGAAACTAAGATCCTGCAAGCCCCGCTTACGGTGCAGCAAAAAAAAAGAAAAACAGATCAGAATTGGCTACAACATAGATCCCCCAAACCCAGTGGCTTAACCAATTTTTCTCTCTTCTATAAGTCTGGAGATAGGCAGTTCAGTGCTGGTATGATAGCTTCATGATATTGTCAGTGTCATAGACTGCTTTCCACTTTTGTTCTGGCATCTTAGCATATGGCTTATATTCTCTGGGTCATCTCCCAGCCCCACGTGGTTGCTGGAACTCCTGCCATCACTTTTCCACTTTATACAAGTAAGAGAAAGGGGAGGAGGAAAAAGGAATATTCTAGACGTTTCACCCAATGACTTTGACTAATAGGTCATTGACCTATCAGCAATGAATGGAGGTTGAGAAATACTTTTTAGCTGGGCACAGTGTTGCCGCAATAATATTAAATTCTGTTAGTTAGCTCAAGAACTCGAAGACAAGAAAAAATTCAGTTGAAAAATAAGCAAAGTTTAAACAGATAGTTCTTCCAAGAAGATATAGAAATGGCCAATGAAAACATAAAAAGATGCTTAACATCTTTAGCCATCAGGGAAATGCAAATCAAAACCACAATGAAATACCACTCCATATCCACTAGGACAGCTACAATCAAAAACAGATAATTGCAAATGTTGGCCAGGATGTGGAGAAATGAGAACCCTCAAACACTGTTGGTGGAAATGTACTATGGGGCAGCCACTTTGGAAAACAGTTTGGCAGTTAATTGCCAATAAACTAAGTTGAAATATCTGAGGTCTGGTTCTATTTGCGACAGATTTTTCAAATGAAAATAGTTCCCTCTTGAGGATTTGCATAAAACATTTTATTTCAGGCTTCTAGCAAAATGCCTGGTACATAGTAAGTGCTCTCTATATATAGTTGAATAAATGAGTGAATATATTGAAACTGTAAATATTTTAGAATGACATCTCCACGTGGCAAAGAATCATGTCCTCCTTTGGAATCCATTAATTATAGCACAGAATTCAATATCATGATACTAAAATTATTATTTTTGTACTGATGCTATTTGGGTATATAACTATGAGAAATTAAAATATACGGTCACACAAAAATTTGTGTATTAATGTTCATAGTAGCATTATTCATAATAGCCAAAAAATGGAAAGAACCGAAATGACTATCAACTGATGACTGAAGAAATAAAATAAAATGTGGTATAGACCATACAAGGGAATCCTGTTCAGCAATTAAGAGGGATGAAGTACTAATATATGCTACAACACGGATGAAACTTGAAAACATAATGCTAAGTGAAACAAGCCAGACACAAAAGACCACATGTTGTGTAATTTCATTTATATAAACTGTTTAAAAACAGTTCTGAAAGAAGGGAAGAATGAATATCAGGTAAGCAACTGGCAGTTTCCACCACTTTGAAGAGTTAATATTCAAATGATTTAAAGAATTAATGTTCAAATAATAAAGAGCTCCTACAAATCAATTTTAAAAATTAATGACTTAGCAGGTACATGAAAAAGGATATGAAAAGGCATTTTGTAAAATAAATAGAAATACATAGACATAAAAAGAAACAACCTCACCAACAATAAAAACTGCAAATTAAAATAATAATTTTATGGGTATTTGATAATGGCTATTATTAAAAAGACAAGGAAAACAAGTGTTGGTGAGGATGTGGAGAAAAAGGAACCCTCATACACTCTTGGGAATGTAAATTGGTGCAGCCACTATGGAAAACAGTATGGATGTTCCTTAAAAAGATAAAAACAGAACTACCATATGATCCAGCAATTCCACCTGTAGGTTTTTATCTGAAGAAAATGAAAGTAATTCAAACGATATGTGTACCCCTGTGTTCATTGTAGCACTGTTTACAATAGCCAAGATATGGAAGTTACCTAAGTGTCCACCCATAGGTGAAAGGATAAAGATGCATGTGTGTGTGTATATATATAAAAAAAATATGGAATCTTCCATTTGCAGCAACAAGGATGGACTTGGAGGGTATTATGCTAAGTGAAATAAGTCAGGTGAAGAGAAACAATACTGTATGATTTCACTTATATATGGAATCTTAAGAAACAAAACGAATGAAGAAAACAGAAGCCGACTCGTAGATACAGAGAAAACACTGGTGGTAGCCAGAGGGGCAGGGGAGGGAGGGTTGGATAAAACAAATGAAGGGGATTAAGAGATACAAACTTCCAGCTGTAAAATAAACCATGAGGATGTAATGTACACATAGGGAATATAGTTAATATTGTACAACTTTGTATGGTGACAGATGGTAACTTATCTTATTGGGGTGATCATTTCATAATGTATAAAAATATCAAATCACTATGTTGTATACCTGAAACTAACATAATATTGCATGTTCATTATAACTTTAAAAAATGCCATAATAAACTAACCTCCCTGAAAAAAATAATAACAACATATCTATTTTTCAATCTATTAAGATCGGCACAGTTAAGTACGTACCCTCTGAACCAGAAACTGCACCTTCTAAGGATGTATTCCACAGAACCATGTTACTCAAAGTGTGGTCCATGGGCCAGCAGCATTGGTATCACTTGAGGGGTCAGAATCTACATTTTAATGAGGCCCTCAGGCAATTCCTATGCACATTAAAATTTGAGAGAGTACTCACCCAGAAGAGCAAAGATATATCTATTAGGAGTTCTATTGAAGGATTATTTATAATGTTGACAATTTTCTTTAAAGCTAATATCTCTCAATAGATAACAGTTAAGAAATTACCATATAGCTATATAATGGAAGACTCAGAGAACTATAAAACAAAGAGGTAGATAAATGTTTAGTAATATGAAAGATATCTAAGACATTATTATTATTTTGGCTGCGTTGGGTCTTTGTTTCTGCATATGGGCTTTCTCTAGTTGCGGCAAGTGGGGGCTACTCTTTGTTGCAGTGTGCGGGCTTCTCATTGCAGTGGCTTCTTTTGCAGAGCATGGGCTCTAGGGATGTGGGCTTCAGTAGTTGTGGCACATAGGCTCAGTAGTTGTGGCACACGGGGTTAGTTGCTCCAGCATGTAGAATCATCCCAGACTGGGAATTGGACCCATGTCCCCTGCATTGGCAGGTGGATTCTTAACCACTTCGCCACCAGGGAAGTCCTAAAACATATTAATAAATGAAAATAATCCAAATGATGAACAGTGTGTATGATTGATACCATTTTTGTCTTAAAAATCTGTATATTAATCAGTGAGAGTGGTGCTGAGGGAGATCATGGACTTTTATGTTCCTCTGTATACACGTCTCTATTATTTGCATTTTTACTTTAATTAAATAGCACTTTTCTAATTGAAGGAGATGCTCTCTAGACCAGCCACTGGAGGAAGGATGTCACTGAGAAGGACGTGGAGTTTCTAGCTCTCATTACACAGCATCAATTCAGTCCTTCACAACGAAACAAAATAAAACCTCCAGTGGCTCCCCACAGCTTTTGGGATAAAGTCCAACTGTTCGCTCCTCTTTCATGTCCCTGAGTGCATCTCCGTTCCAGCCAGCAGAACCCCTGCCTCCCTCCCACAGGCACTGAGCTCTTTCTGCTCCAGGCCTTACCACCCGTGCCTCCTCCATTTAGAATCTCTGCCCTGAATATGTGATATTATGTGCACATGTGTATTATAAAATTATCCCCTGGAACTTTGTAAAAGCTCTATAAGTGCTGGGTTTCATTTTTATAACATATGTCGCATTATATTGAATTACTTGTCCACTAACCCTGTCCCTGGACTGTAAACCCCCTGAAGACAGGGCCTGTGTTTTACTGTCCTTGAGTGCCCAGCAAGTCCAACCTGGCAGATGGTAAGTCTTAACCAAAGCATGCTAAATGATACCTCCCTTTCCTCTGCGCCGAGGAAGAAAATCACATCTTTTTCCTCTGACTACCTCAAAATACCTGGATGTTTGTTTCCCCTCTCCACACTCCAGCAATGTGATAACTCGTTTGCAATGTACTTTTAAACCTTCCAAGAGCTTTCCTATTTACTCTTCTTTATTCCTCACAACAACCCCAGGACCGAGGAAACAGGCAAGGAGCCGGGGTGGGAGTGGGGGTGGGAGTGTTTACTGAGGATCAATGGAGCGAAGGCAGTTACCCATACTGTCTCTTTTAACCATCCAGCAATCCTCTGGGGTGGACATGTTTAGCCCCGTTACACAAATGTGAAAATGCAACCTCAGTAAAATGATATAACTTGCTGAAGAACACACAGCTATTACCTGGTAGAGTAGGTTTGGAACCTGGTGTCTCTGACTTTAAAACCCCGGCTGGTTCCATGATACCGAGATTTGTCTGTGAACTATATTAGCCAAGCTGGACAGGGCAGGAGGTAATATTTCCCGATTTTCAACTCACATCTTCCATCAGACCACTTTTCCTGTTATATAGTCTGTAATCCACAAGTTAACAATCACACGAAACCTTACCTTGTGACCTAATTGTTTTATTTACATCAGATTCTACAGGATTCATAGGATTCCCCCTTCCCCCAAGCAGGAATATTAGCCTCCCTAAACCTTAATTTCCTCTTCTCCCAAATATCTATCTCACAGGACTAGTGTGGAGACTCAATAGCACTTGCAAAGGCATCTAACACAATATCTGGCAGAAATGTCTGGTACAAGGTCCCCCCAGAAATATCTGTTGCATCTCAACCTCTCTTTTCCATCTCCTTCAACAAGTCACACAGGCTTGAGTGTCTGGGTGTGGCTGTATCAGTTCTTTTCATTTGTTTGTTCAATTTTATTTATTATTTATTTTTGGCTGCATTGGGCCTTAGTTGTGGCACGTGGGATCTTCTTTGAGGGGTGCAGGATTTTTTGTTGCAGGCTCTCTAGCTGCGGTGCGAGGGCTTCTCTCTAGTTGTGGCGCGAAGGCTCCAGGGCACGTGGGCTCTGTAGTTGTGAGGCGCAGGCTCAGTTGCCCTGAGGCATGTGAGATCTTAGTTCCCTGACCAGGGATCAAACCTGCGTTCCCTGCATTGGAAGGCAGGTTCTTTACCACTGGACCACTAAGGAAGTCCCTGTATCCGTTCTCGTTGATTATTTATATGACAGTTTCAGATGAGGATTGTTTTAGTGGGCTCCTGTTGGATTTTCTCCCCTTATATCCCATAAAAGGTTTGCATCAAAGGGTGAAGATGGAAATGATCCCAAGTTGGGTTTAGCAATCAATACAGTGCTTCAGCATAGATCACACCCTTACCCCATCTCTGTCAGTTGGTATAGTTAAGCTTATTTTACAGATGAGAAAGTGGAGTCATAGGTAAGTTGGTAGTGAATTGCAGATCTGCCAAGACTTAAACGCAGGCTTTTTTTCGCTGAGCTGCGCAGCTTGCAGGATCTTAGTTCCCTGACCAGGGATTGAACCTGGGCCAAGGGAGAGAGAAAGCACCGAGTCCTAACCACTGGACTGCCAGGGAATTCCCAACAATGCAGGTCATAAGATACATGTGGCCTGGCTCCTTCCACTCCACAAAGCCACCTGCCAAAGGTCTACCTGAAAATAATTGGGTGGGACTAATATTGGCGGAGGAACCAGACCAAATACCCTTGGTCTGGTTGGGAATGAGTTTCTTTTGAATTCACAGTACTTCTGCATTGAGGTTCTGGTTCCTTTAAGGTCTCGGATGACGTAATGCCGAGCCCGGCTTGGGTCCTACCTCTCTGCTCTACTAAGCCCCGCCCGCTGGCTTTTTAGCCCTGGGCCAATTACCGCACCTCATCCGGGTTCCTAGGACTGGAAATTGGGCTGGTAAACAGGCAACTACTGGTCCGCACGCCTCGTGGCGGATTTTCAGTTCGGTTATTCGCGGCTCTTCTCTCAACGGCTGCCAGCTGCGGAAGCCGAGTGCCCGCGCCGCTCCCCCTCCCCCGCCCCGCCCCGTTGCCATAACAGCAGTACACAACGCTTCCTTCTCCCTTGCCCTCTACCAAACTGTCCTTCCCTCTCGGGGCCAACACCTCTCCAGCACAGCTTCTAGTTGAGCAGAACCAGGGTCTGCACCCTTTTGCAAAAGAGGATTGATTGAGTGGGAGGGTTGGAGGCTACGCATCAGGCTGGTGTCCCAGAGGGGACAGGGAAATGAGGCTACGCGGGGTGGGAGAGAAGAAAGGAGCGGAGCAGGGGTTAGAGATGGAAGGGGAGGGGAGGGGTCGGTAGGGGAGTTTGGAGGAGAACTGGCTTAAGGCAGAAGTGGGAAGAACTGAGAAGAGGGGAGTCCAGGAAGCTGGACACCGAGCTGCTGGATAAGTTGGAGCTGTTGAGAAGGGCAGGAAAGGTCTTGGGGGTCTGGGAAGGCATCGAAAGGGAGAGGGGTCCTTGATGGGAAGTATGAAGTGGAGGTTGGGAGTCAAAATGAGATGTTCACAGGGATGAGGAAAGAAGCATAGCTGGCAGGAGGTCTGGGGTGATAGTGTGATGGGAGGGGTAGCCATGAATGGAGGTGAGGGAGGGAGAGTTGGCGGATGCTAAGGAGACCTTTCTCAGGGTGGGGACCTAGCTTGATCTGAGTCCAGAGCCTTCGGCAGGGAAGAAAAATGTCAGATGAAGAAGATCTGGAAGACTTTGAGCCAGGCCTGGATGATCTGGAAAGAGAAGATGACGAGAAGGAGACAGAGGAGTGGGAGGACTACAGGAAGGAGGGAGAAGACTCCGAGGAAGTGAGAGCTTGGAAACTGGGGGGTCCGGGGTTAAGGGCTGGAACTGGGCTGGGAAGGGATGCCTGAGTGCACTTCCTCCTGCAGTGGATATCCACCCCACTCACAGAGGACATGATGAAGGAAGGGCTTTCTTTGCTCTGCAAGACGGGTAATGGACTGGCCCATGCTTACATCAAGCTGGAGGTTAAATACAGGTGTGTCATTGGGGGACCAGAAGAGGTCTGAGGTTGTGGGACCCAGTCTCTTTTCTCAGCCTCCATCCTGGGTGTTTCAGCTGCATTTGGATCTCTGGCATCCTGGGCCAGTGAGGAGGGAAGGATAGAGACTACTTTTCAGGACCCTGTGACTCCCTGCATCAGAGCTGGCCTGAGGAATTGGAGGCTGTGAGAGTGTGGGGTGGGGGTGGGGATTCCTGCTAGACTCCCTCACTTGTTCTTCAGAGTGTCCTTCACAGACACGATTCCTGCCCGTTGTTGAGAACCCACCTACCTTCTCTTCATCCTCCCCAGCCCTCCCATCTGTCAGCCACTCTTCTCTCCACTCTAAGCCATCTTCATACTGCCCTCTGCTTTCACCTCTGACAGCCCTTGCTGGATTCTCTTTTTGTTTGTTTTTGTTTTGTTTGGCCGCACCATGGGGCATATGGGATCTTAGTTTCCTGACCAGGGATTGAACCTGTGCCCCCTGCATCGGAAGCGTGGAGTCTTAACCACTGGACCACCAGGGAAGTCCAGTCCTTGCTGGATTCTTAACCCTGACCCTAGCCTCTACTGTCTCCCAGGGATCTGACAGACATCTATTTGCTGCATTCCTACATCCATCTGCGCTATGTGGATGTTTCTGAAAACCACCTGACTGACTTGTCCCCACTCAATTACCTCACCCACCTGCTCTGGCTCAAGGCTGATGGCAACCGGCTTCGGAGTGCGCAGCTGAACGAACTGCCCTACTTGCAGATCGCTAGCTTCGCCTATAACCAGATCACCGACACTGAAGGCATCTCTCATCCTCGTCTGGCCAGCCTGGATCTCAAAGGTGGGGCTTTAGGATGGGCCTCACAAGATCCCTTCCTCGCCTGGGGCCAACAGAAGTGGGCGGTATGGTCCTTGGCTGTGCCACACATCAGTCTGCCTTCATGCATTCACTCATTCAGACACGTGATGGTTCACGATGACTGTTCTGTGTGCTGGAGATGTAGCAGTGAAGAAAAAAATCCCTATTCTCGTGTAGCTTACACTGTAGTCAGGGGAGGCAGGCAATTATCCATGATCACAATTATTTTATTTTATTTTTTTGGCCACACCATGTGGCATGTGGGATCTTAGTTCCCCAAGCAGGGATCAAACCCGTACCCCCGGCAGTGGAAGTGTGGAGTCCTAACCACTGAAGCACCAGGGAAGTCCCAATGATCACAATAAATAAGTAAATCTATAAAGCATATTAAAAGGAGATAAGTGCTGTGGAAAAAATAAATCACTGTAAAGGAAATGGGGGGCGGCAGGTTGGCGATTTCAAACAGGTTGGTTAGGACAGGGACATTGGGAAATTGACATTTGAGCAAAGACTTGAAGGAGTCTCCTCCTTCATTCACTTCTCAAAGACTTAGGTGGGCATGTCCATCAGGGCCTTGGATCACCAGACTGTTGCCCCAGGGCCCCGCAGGTCTTAAGTCTGGAGCTGTCCCTCCGCGTATTCACCTGGCATTAGAGAAGATGAGGCAGAGGCTCCCCAAATTCCCAGAGGCCCTATTGATGAACATTTGGAGTGGCCCTTTGAATTCTTGACACCCTTCTCCTCAGGGAATCGCATCCACATGGTGACAGGTCTGGACCCCCAAAAGCTGATCAGCCTGCACACACTGGAGCTTCGGAGGAACCAGCTGAACAGCACCCTGGGAATCAACCTTCCTAAGCTGAAGAACCTCTTCCTGGTAGCTCACTGGCTCAGAGGGTGGCTGGTCAGTGCTGGGAAGGGGGCACTGTCTTGGTTCTGGTAGACTCACCTACCGCCTTCATCATCGTCACGATAATTGGTATCATTTCCTGAGCGCTTCCTTGGTGCCAGATACTGTGTGGATGCAGAGTGGAAACAGACAAGGTGCTCACCACCTAGCAGGGCCGATGATACACAGTGTGTAGATAGTATGGAGACGCTTTGCTTTGATACAGGTAGCGGCACCATATGCATAACTGAGGTGCAGATCAGGCTAAGGAAGCCACTTACGTGTTTAGGCTTTTAGACTCTTGAGTTCCCTCATTCCAGGATGGTGCTGAAGCCATTTCTCCTCAGTGGAGCAGTGAGGCTCTTGGGCCAGGGGGTAGGTTGAAGCATCTCCTTAATCAGAGGTGGCTATGATGGGATGGGCAGTAGGGGTTACGGCTGAGCTTTCTCTGGGTTGGCAGCTTCTCCTGGATTCTTTATTCTACACAGATATTTACCCACCTCCACTCCCCTCCTGCACCCTCTCTACCTCTTAGATTTGCTCTTTTGCTGAATCTCTTCTGATTCCTCTTCCTTCCCTCTCCCTGCTCCCCTCTCACAATCTATCTACCATATCCTGGGGTCTAGGCCCAGAACCTGTTGAAGAAAGTGGAAGGCTTGGAGAACCTAAGCAATCTCACTACCTTGCATCTTCGAGACAACCAGATTGAAACTCTGAGTGGCTTCTCCAAGGAAATGAAATCACTGCAGTATCTCAACCTAAGGTATGAACCCACCCCACCTCTACCCCTGACCAGGAGCCACCTTTGATCCTGTGTTCCTCCCTGGTCCCAATCCCCCAGTTCTAGCCCACCCCCAGATTCTCACCTCATCTTCCGTCCTGATCCTCATCCCTCCTTTCCTTACTTTCTTCCGCATCCGTCCTAATCCCAGCACTGAGACCTTTATAGCCTGAAACCCCTGAATCCTATTCATCAGTCCTAATCCTAGCCCTGAGACCTTTATAGCCTGAAACCCCTGAATCCTATTCATCAACCCACATATTGAGAATGTGCTATGTGCTAGGCCTCGTGCTGTGTTTTGGGAACCAGCCAAAGGAATCAGAGATGGTCCCTGTTCTCAAGGGACTCACGGTCTGGCTCAATCCCACATAAGTTTCCACTGCCCTTCTCAGTCTCCTGGGCCCCAATTACCCTTCCAGTTTCCTGCCTATCTTCTCCTGAGCCCCACCTCTAAGGGATGGCCCCATACTGACATAAAACACAAGATGTACTTAGATTTGAAGTGAAAAGAGTATTTAAAAGAAAATCTCTAGATGGAAAGGTACTGAGGATTGAGGCAAGTTTCTTGCAGCCACTTGTCTGATAGAGGATTTTATGTGTGTATCTTATAAGCAAAGATGTAAGGAAATTGCCTCCTTAGTCAACAAGGCCAAATCCTCAGGCTGGCAATGGAAAGAGAGTTTCCAAGTGGGGAGCAGTGGTTGTACCTTGAAGCCCGAAGTCCTGCCCTGACTCCTGGAGCGATCTCTTGCTAATTAGCTCTGCCACCTTGGTCTCCTAGGATGGAGGGGGTATTGTTTTCCTATTAGTGGTGTAGACAGGGATAATGGACCTTCCTCAGTGGCTATTAACCAGGGATATTTGGAAGTGAGTGTAGGAGGGGAGGGGTTGTCTCAGTGACTGGGAGGTGCCTCTAGGGCCAAAGACCTGCAAGCAAGGACAGTCCAGCCTGTGAGAAACACCTCAAATGGTTCAGCCTCCCTTGAGATAAGGCTGAAACACTTAAGCGTGATTTCACAAAGGCATGAGGTGAGAGCATGAAAATAAACACAGAGTATCGTACAATTAGGCACTTTAGGGGAGGAAGCTTTTTCTTCAGCTTGGGAGGCCCCGACCTATCCCTAGCTCCAGGCTCCTTCCTGAGGGAGCACCGAGACAGCACCATCTCCATGAGCCTAGAGCCCAGTTCCTTCTCCACGGGCTCGGGTCCTACCTTCTAACCTCGGATTAGGTATGATGACAGAGAAGTCTGTCCCTGCAAGGGAGATTCCCCCCTACTCCCCAACTACAAGACAGGATTGAGACCTAGCTCTGCTGCTCCAAAAGGATAAATATGACACGTTACAGAATACACTGTGGCACCTAGGGATTCCTGAAGGGCAGAAGCAGGACAGGGGTAGGGTTGCACAGCACCTCTGCAGCAAATCTGGCAGTGCCTGGCAGGGCAATCCACAGAGGCCATGTTTCTAGAGAAACCGGAGCCCAGTGGGAGATTCTCCTTGAAGGCCCCTTGCCTGGCAGCTGGCCTCTGAAGCCCATTGTTCCCTGGTGAACCCCTCCCAACTGCACTGGCAGGGGCAACATGGTGGCCGACCTGGGGGAGCTTGCCAAGCTGCGGGACCTGCCCAAGCTTCGAGCCTTGGTGCTGCTGGACAACCCCTGTACAGACGAGCACGACTACCGCCAGGAGGCCCTGGTGCAGATGGCCCATCTCGAGCGCCTGGACAAGGACTTCTACGAGGAGGAGGAGCGGGCTGAGGCCGATGAGATCCGGCAGAGGATGAAGGAGGAGCAGGAGCAGGAGGCTGAGGCTGAGCCCGAGCCCGAATCAGAACTGGACCAGTCATCGGTCTAGCAGTTCCCCTAGCCTCCAAGGACAGTAAGGAAGCGGGGCAGGGAGGCAGGAAGAGGAGGCCAAGGGCCTGGCAGATGGGGAAGGAGAGTTGCTGTAGGAGGAGGTGGGTGAAGAAGAGAACCCCTGGGGAGACCTGGGTTAGGAGTCAGGTGTGTCTCAGGCTGAGGAGAAAGAACCAGAAGGGCCTAGCAGGAGCTGAGAGAGGCTGAGGAGATACATCAGGAGGCCTGAGGAGTGAGCGATGTGAATGGGGTGGCAGGCAGAGATGTGGGTGTGGGATGGGCAGCCGGGTCTGAGGCATGGTGGTGAGGGGGCAGGTTGGGGGCTGTGTATGAGGACGGCAGCTGAGCCTAGGGAAGAATGCAGGAGAGGAAGATCCTACACTAAAGAGCCAAAGCTAAAAACAACAGGACTCAGGCTGAAGGAAGAAAGGAGGGCAGACTGAGGCAGAAAGAGACAGAGGCTATGAACCCAGGGAAGGTGGCAGCTGGCATTTCAGATGGGGCAGGGGCAGCAGGGGGCCTGCAGTGGGGCCCAGAGGCTTGACTTCTGTCTCTTCCGCCAGGAGATCTGGCCCCAAGCCTGAGAAGACTCCCAGTTGGGGGGGGGCCCACATGCACACCCCCTCTTCCGGAGACAGAGGATGCCTTCTCTTGCCCCAGGCCTGGCAATTCATCACAGCCAGCGGCCAAGGCTCTGTGACAGGCACCTGGGCAGCGGTGACTCGGCGGGGGGCAGCCCTCTGGTGGGAGCCAGGCCTGGATGAGCTGAGGGGATGCTTGAAGAATGGGCGCAGAGGAGCTGCGGGGGAGGCAGCCTGGGGTGTTAGGAACAGTTCGGTTTTCCAATAAAGAGACATTTTGATACTCTTGTGTCTGACTGGGTTTGTGCGGCAGAGTCTGTACGTGGGATTCTCTGGTGATCACTGGCATGAAGCTGAGACTGTTACTTTCTAGGGGGTGGGGGGTGGGTATGAATACACGTGGGCGGTGGGGGCTAGGTCCTGGGTGGCCCCCCAACCCCTCCCACGTCGATCTCCTCCAGCCCTCCCTACCCCATCCCATCGGGCCCCCACCCGCGTTCCTACGTGCGCCTCCACCGGCGGCTCCTGACTCATCGGGGGCTCCGGGTCACATGCGCCCGCCCGGTCCTATCGGCGCCTCCCCCCTCCTGCCCCCCGCCCGCCGCCCGGGAGCCGCAGCCGCCGCCGCCGCCACTCCCGCTCTCTCTGCGCCGCCACCGCCACCACTGCCAGCGCCACCGACAGCGCCACCGCCACAGGCTGGGTCTGCAGCCCCAAGGTGAAGCCCCAGCCGAGCCCCGCGCCCCTCTGGCCTCCTCCCCTCGCCGCCGCGCCCCCGCCCCTCTCCCCGGACCTCGCGCATCCCTCGCCCCGAGGCGCTGCGCACCTGCTCCGCCAACCACCCCGGCACCTCCTTCCCCAGCCTCCCCCTCCTGGTTCTCTCGGTCTCAGGCTGTTCCCCCTCCTCCTTCGGGCGCCAGGCCTCTCCGCACCTGTGTCTCTCTAACTGTGCCTTTCTCCACCCTTGTCTGCGCCCTCCCCATACCCTTCTTCGCCTCTGGTTCTGCCAATGATAAGGTTTTGGGGTCTCCCCGCGCTGTGCATTTTTTTACCCTGGCACGTCCCTTGGCTTTGCATCTGGGAAGTGTCTTCTCTAACCCTGCCTCAGCATCCGCAGACTTCCTCTAGACCCCCTCGCTCCCACTCCTCCCCCTCTTCGCCCACTCGGGTTACAGTGCTTCTCTTCGCTGCACGGGGGAGGGATGGGAGGAGAGAAGAATTTGTTTAGGGGCCTGGGGAGGACCGGCCCAGCTTTGCCTCTCCCCACGGGCCTCTCCTCCTCCCCCCATCCCAAGGCAACCCCAGAGACTGAGGGCCCTCTCCCCAGACTTCTCTACTGTACATCTCTCGGGCAGAGGAGGGGCATACATTTGGAGGGAGATTGGGAACCTTAGAGTGGGGGTTGGGGTGTTAGATTGGGGGGATGGAGGCTCGGGAGGAGAGGCCCCCGCTGCCCATACGACCCATGCTCTTCTTGGCTCCAAGGAGAAATGCAAACCTGGCAGCCGTACCGCCCTGAGGAGATCTGGGGGAACCCCACCAGCCGGCTGCTGAAGCTGCTGAGGGGGCGAGGGAACCGCTGCCGTGCCCCTCCCCTCCTCACTGCGGTGTCCTCGTGTCTCGTTTTTTTTTTATCTTACCCCGCCCCCCACTGCAGTGACCTCCCCTTCCTCACTGCATTGACCTTCTCCTCTCCCCACGGGCGGGGTGGGGGGTGGGATCCCTTCTGGAGCCGATGACTGCAACCAGTTCCTCCCCACCCCCCACCCACTGCAGTAACCTCTTTCCCATCCCTCCCAGCCTCCCAGCCTCCCAGCCTCCCAGCCTCCCAGCCTCCCAGCCTCTGGCCCCTCCCACTTATCTCAGGCTCCACCCCTCTAAGCCTCTTATCTTTCTCCTTCCTTCCCTTCCACCCAAGGAGATCCCAGCCATCATGTCCATAGAGAAGGTCTGGGCCCGGGAGATCCTGGACTCCCGTGGGAATCCCACGGTGGAGGTGGATCTCTACACTGCCAAAGGTAATGGGCAGGGCCAGGGCCTGCCCACAACCCCCATGCTGGGTTTGCCCCCGCCTGGGATGGGAGGCTTCCCAGGTTCCCAGTGGAGTTGGGGTGCTAGGCCAGGCTCACCAGCCTGGAGTGCGGGGTGCATCCTCCTTGTCCAGGGGAACCAGGAGAGGCCGGTCTCTGTGTGCTAGCTTAGTGTGTGATACACACCCCGCCTCTGTCCTCTGTGTGTGTACGGTGTGTGTACCGTGTGCGTTTGTGTGTGCACCTGCATAGCTTCATTCCTGGGAGTTCCCGCTTGTGCATGCGGGACCTCAGTTGGGCGGAGGAGGCCACTGCTTGTGCATCCACATCCGTGTGTGGGGGGGGATGTTAAGGAGCGGCGTGGGGAGGGGGCTGGGTGCAGCCGCAGGGGCGTGGAGCTGGAAGGCTGAAGGAATCCCCAGTCCCCGCGGTGTACTCGCTCTCCCTCCTCATGCCACGTTCCCTCCCAGGTCTTTTCCGGGCTGCGGTGCCCAGTGGAGCCTCCACTGGTATCTATGAGGCCCTGGAGCTAAGGGATGGGGACAAACAGCGTTACTTAGGCAAAGGTGAGGCCATTTGTCTTTTCCGGGCTCTCTCATCCCTCTGCTGGGGACCTCACACCAGTCCCCGAGCCTCTTCCTTCATGACTTCCCCCCATCTTTTCCCTCCTGCCCCCTCCTGGCCTGACCCGGCCTGACCTCTCTGCCTCTCCCCAGGTGTCCTGAAGGCAGTGGAGCACATCAACACCACCATCGCCCCGGCCCTCATCAGCTCAGTGAGGCCCACTCTTTGCTGGGGGTGGGGACGAGGGTCCTGGAAGGAATCCTGGATTGGGGAGGATGAAGAAGAGGGAGAAAGGTCCACCTCTTGGGAATCATGGTTACAGAGGGAAGGGTGCCCCCTGCTCCCATGGGGGTTCGTGTCCCCCAATCCAGACAGGCTGCTGTCACAGGAACCTGGTCGGACCCTGGTTGGATGTGAGCCTGTGTGTGGATGTGGGGGGTCCTCTGGCTTAGGGTCCAGCCTCCATCCTGGCTTCGGGTGATCAAGGCTCTGCTCACAGGGTCTCTCTGTGGTGGAACAAGAGAAGCTGGACAACCTGATGTTGGACTTGGATGGAACTGAGAACAAGTGTAAGCAACGGCTGGGAGAGATTGGGGGTGGGAGGGGGGACTCGTGGAGCAGATGGAGAACTGAGGCGCCAGAGCTGTGGGGGATGTGAAGCATGATCTGGGACTTCCCTGATGGTCCAGTGGTTAGGGCTCTGTGCTTGCACTTCCACTGCAGAAGGCTCGGCTTCCATCCCTGGTTGGGGAACTAAGATCCCACACACCGGGAGGTGTGACCAAAAAAAAAAAAAAAAAAAGGAAAAAAAAGAAGGATGACCCAAGGAGGACTAGCCCTTCAAGAGACTATGAGCTTAACGCCAGTGGGAGAGAGTGACATTAGACAGAAGGGAGAAATCTGCAGCATAAGGAGGGGGGAGTTGGCGGGAGATAGTCGATGGTCCCAGGGATGTTTAGCAATAGTGCGGCTCTCTGCCCTTTCCAATCACCAGTCCCCTCAACCCCCCACTATTTTCAGGAAAGGATGGATGAGTTGTTGCAGGATTAGAGAGGGAGGAGGGGGTCTCCTTTAGGGGCTCATTTTGGGGACTATAGGTGGAGGCGAGGGCTGGATGGGGGAAGGGGACGTGTTTGCTCAGTGCCTTCCTCTGTAATCTCCCAGCCAAGTTTGGGGCCAATGCCATCCTGGGTGTGTCCCTGGCTGTGTGTAAGGCAGGGGCAGCTGAGCGGGAGTTGCCCCTCTACCGCCACATTGCTCAGCTGGCCGGGAACTCAGACCTCATCCTGCCTGTGCCGGTGAGCACCCTCCCTGCCTGTACCTCTCCCAGGGGTGGGAGGGGAGGCAGCAGGAAGCCTCGTGAGGACGGATGGGAGGAAAGGGATTGGGGGCTGCTAAAGAGAAAAGGTGGGGACAGGGGACTCTAAGTCCGGGAAGCTAGAGGAAGTTTGGGATCTTGGGTTGACACTTCCAGAGGCAGAGAGGGAAGTGCTCCATGACTTTTCTGTCCTCCTGTGGCTCCCAGGCCTTCAATGTGATCAACGGGGGCTCTCACGCTGGGAACAAGCTGGCCATGCAGGAGTTTATGATCCTCCCAGTGGGTGCCGAGAGCTTTCGGGATGCCATGCGACTCGGGGCGGAGGTCTACCACACACTCAAGGGCGTTATCAAGGACAAGTATGGCAAGGATGCCACCAATGTGGGAGATGAAGGTGGCTTTGCCCCCAATATCCTGGAGAACAGTGAAGGTGAGGCCAGGAAGCCCACTCCCAGCTCTAAGTCTCACTCCATCCTGGGACATCAGGAAGGGCTACACCCGCACCAAGTCCTGAGGCTGCTGTGTGAGGGTCCTTGAGCTAATTTCAAGAGGTCCTTGTCCTCAGAGCGGGTGCCAGAGGGCCTAAGGAATTCACACGCAGGTCTAAGAGGACAGTCTTTACCTGCCCAGCCAGATCTGTTAGCATCTGCAGGTTCCCACTGGAACCCCTGGGGATGCTGGGAGGTGGTCTAGGTGACCTGTGGGATCCATCCCCACCTTCAGCTCCAACGGAGTCTCAGTTTGATGAGAAACACCATATCCAGGGAACCCACTTCAAATATCTATCCCATTCCCACCCCAACCTCTTAGACCGCTGGGATCCCAAATTTTTCTTTGCCCTGGGAGAAATCTTACAGTGAAAAGAAACTATACAGGCAGGTAGTGGCTAAGAGTTAACTTTCTGGTGCCAAATTGCCTGGATTTGAACCTTGACTTTAAGAGTTGCTCGCTGGTGATCTTGCTCACTTAACTTCTCTGTGCTTCTCTTTCTTATCTGCAAAATGGGAATAACAGTATCTACCTCTTAGCATCATTGTGAGGATTAAATGAGATCATATGTGTAAAGTGCACAGGTGCCATAGTTAGCCCTCAATAAATGATAGCTATTAAAAAAAAAACTATTCTTAGCAGAATTCCATTCCTCTGCCTTCCTAGAAGTTGGCCTGCTCATCGCAGACCTGGGAATAACCCCAAAATAACCTTAACCAGACCTCTCCCCAGCAATAGCCCTCCACCTCTGCTCTGAATTTCTTTCTATTTCTCATTCCTCCTTGCCCACCCTTCCTGCTGATGACCTCACTGTATTCCATCCCCAGCCCTGGAGCTGGTCAAGGAAGCCATTGACAAGGCTGGCTACACTGAGAAGATCGTCATTGGCATGGATGTTGCCGCCTCGGAGTTTCATCGTGATGGCAAATATGACTTGGACTTCAAGTCTCCTGCTGATCCTTCCCGATACATCACTGGGGACCAGCTGGGGGCCCTCTACCAGGACTTTGTCAGGGACTATCCTGGTGAGAACAGGGGCTGTGGCAGGGGGAGGGCAGGGGGCAGGCAGGGATGCGTTGGGGCAGCTCTGGACCTTACGGGGTGTGGACTCAGGGGCCAGGTAGAGATGTCTTGAGAAGAACCTGAGCGCCAGGGATGGGGTGAAGGAGCCTCCTGTAGAGGCTGGTCTTTGGATGTTGTGTAAATGTTCAGGTACCTGTGGTGAATCTCTTCTGTCTGCTTTGGATCCTCATTAAAATCATGAACTCTGAAGCTGTGGGATCATGGGAGGGTTTGGAAGGAACCAGGCACAATGAGAGGGTGACTGGAACTAGCACAGTTCAGGATCTTTGGTTGATAAAACTGGATGCTGGAGAATTCCCTGGCAGTCCAGCGGTTAGGACTCTGTGCTTTCACTGCTGAGGGCACGGGTTCAGTCCCTGGTCAGGGAACTAACATCCCACATGCCGCCAGTGCGGCCAAAACAAAACTGGATGCTGAATGGGGCTGGACATGATGTGTGGCCACAACAGGAGGGTGAGGAGGAGCTGAATCACCCTCTCCACATCTCCCAAGGGCTTTTACCCCTGGATGGAGGCAGTTGGTTTCCATCTTCCTGGGACAGAGTGAGAGAAAATAGACATAAATTGCAGAATGAAGGATTAGCAATGAGGAAGGGCTTCCTGGTAGAAAATAAGAAAATACAAAGAGAGGTTGTGGGAAAGTTTCTAAACCCTTGTTTTTTGAAAGGTTTCATGAAAGAAGCAAGATAAGAATCAGGGCAGGCTTATTTCAGGGGGGTGAGAAGCAGGGGTGAATGAGGAGGCGGAGTTGGCCAGGTGATCTGATCTGTCCCTTTGGGGAATCTAAGCGGGGTGTTCCTGCCTGACGCGGAGTCCCCCTCATCGCTCTCCCGACAGTGGTCTCTATTGAGGACCCCTTTGACCAGGATGATTGGGCTGCCTGGTCCAAGTTCACAGCCAACGTGGGGATCCAAATTGTGGGTGATGACCTGACAGTGACCAACCCAAAGCGAATTGAGCGCGCCGTGGAGGAGAAGGCCTGCAACTGTCTGCTGCTGAAGGTCAACCAGATCGGTTCAGTCACCGAAGCCATCCAAGCGTGAGTGACTCCAGGCCATCCCGGACTCAGTCCGTTTTTGCAGGACACCTCTTACCAGTGCCCCCAGCCCCCTCTCTCACCAGTGACCCCAACCCCGTCTCTCAGGACTGCCCTCAGCCCTGTCTTGCCCACAGGTCCTCAAGGGGGCAGGGGACCAGGGGTTGCCTTCGCAGCTCTCCTGGTTCTGCTCCCTCCACCCAGAGTCCCTGCTCCCCTCGCAGGCAGTTTCTCTGCAGATGTTGGGGCTGGGGAGAGGGTGCCGCTGGCATGAGGGGCTGGGGCTCAGTGCTGCTGTGTGGACGCAGGTGCAAGCTGGCCCAGGAGAATGGCTGGGGGGTCATGGTGAGTCACCGCTCGGGAGAGACTGAGGACACGTTCATCTCGGACCTGGTGGTGGGGCTGTGCACAGGCCAGGTGAGCACCAGGGAGCCCTTTGTGCAATTGGTGGGTTTTCGGCTCAGGTGGCTCTCTCCTTCCGGGTGTTGGTGGGTGTCAGGGGAATTTCAAGGGAGTATATGTTTTCTTTCACGGGGCGAAGGGGTGGCCACCGAGCTGCTTATCTTTTGGGGTGTTTCAGATCAAGACTGGTGCCCCGTGCCGTTCTGAGCGTCTGGCTAAGTACAACCAGCTCATGAGGTGAGGGAACCCGGGGAATGGAAGCCCAGAGGGTTATAAGCTGTGTGTGTCCACTGCTTCATCTCTGGTGCCTGGGGCCTGGAGAACAGTAGACACCCAGAAAATACTTGTTTTTGAATGATGGGTTTGCAGATGGCCTGACTGACAGCCCAGGGAATGCTCCCGCTCAGGCCAGGAGCCAGGAGCAGGTGGTGTGGGGCGGGGCTGGGAGGGTGGTGGGGCCTCCTGGGAAGAGAGGTGGGGTCCTCCTGCTTCCCTGACTGTTTCCTTTCGGACTCACCTCTCTCAGAATCGAAGAAGAACTGGGGGATGAAGCTCGCTTCGCTGGGCATAATTTCCGCAACCCCAGCGTGCTGTGATCCCTCTACCCGCCTGAAGACTTGGAACCCCTCGCCCGTCCTCTTGGAATCTCTTCCTTCCGGTCCTGCTCGAAATTTCACCCCAGACACCCCGGCTGACCTGCTGCGCTGCTCCTTGGCTGGTCCAGCCCCTGCTCTCTCTGCTCTCCCCCTCTCTGGGTTCCACACTCTCCACTCCTTCCTTTTTCTTCTCCCTCCTCAAAAACCAGCCATGGACTGAGGATTTTAAGAGTGTCTATAGAAGATGGATCAGGGTCTGTGCCAGAGCGTCAGGGTTGGTTGTTGTGGTGTGTAGCGGGGCCGTGTGTCCTGTGTACTTTGCGCTGGGTCCGTGCATTTCCAGGTTGCATGTGAGGCAGGAACTGCACAGTGCTGAGTGGAGGGGAGTGCAGGCCTGGCCTAAGGCTCCGATGTATTATTTATTCATTTATTTATTTTTCATTCCTCCTGTTAATGAATCACTTCCTCATAACTCCAGGGCCAGAAACTGGCCTGACTGGAGGGGACCATGGGTCTGTATTTCATGTGACATGTGATTCTGAGGTGGCCTGGAGTGGGGGTCTTGCTGGAATGGGAAGGGTAACAGAAAGCGGCCTCGATGATGGTTCCTGTGTGTGTTCCAAGCCTTAACTGCAGCCTGGCTCGGGCCAGGGGTGGGGCTGTGCGCCTGGGGGCTCTTCCCCTGTTCCTGTCTCCCCAGCCCTAGCCTCCCTGTCCTTCCTCCAGCTGCACCCGAGCACTGTCTCACTCCCCCATGCCGAGTTCCACAGCTGCCAGCACCTCTGCGGCACTGAAATGAGCACCACCATTAAAGTCTGAGTCACCGTGCATTACTGTGTCTGAGGAGTCTTATACTCTAGTCCACACAAGGGGAGAGGAGATGGAGCCCCTGGAAGTCGGTGAAACTGGATAGCAGAGCTGGGGAGGGCAAAAAAAAAGTGCAAGAAACCCAACAAATAGGCCAGGAGGATGGCATTGCACCCTGGCCAGGTGGGGAGCACGTTGCCCTGCCTTTTCAGCAGCAAGCCTGGCCCCAGGATCCAGATGAATTAGGGGTTCTTAACCTGGGGTCCAAGAATTCCTAAAAGTATCAAAAATTGTGTGTGTACATGCATTTTTGGAGAAAGGGATCCAAAGTATTTGCAGATTCACCAAGGGCCTTGACCAGAGAAGGAATAAAGCTGTGCAGCTGCATTACTGGACCTCTCCCACACCAAGCCCTGGCTGCTTCTGAGATGGAACAGCACTGCCTGGGCAGTGCCCCCTGCAAGGTGAGGACCCAAGGAGGGAAGAATGGTACCAGGGGGTACAGAGGCCTGAGGAAACAGCCTCCCAGTAACCTTGAGACTCAACACCTGGAGTGCTCAACAGGCCCCTGGCTGGGTCAGCTTGGGAGTACGGTGCCGGGGGTGGCGGGAGACCCACTATCACTCTTCAGCTCCAGTGGAGCGCCAGCATGGAGAGGGGAACCAGGGAAGCCCCCTCGCAGGGCCTGGAAACCCTGGGGCAGCCGGTGTGGGCTGTGGGGAGCTGCGGCCACTAGAGGGAGTCAAGGTTCTGCAGGATGCCGACTGCACTGGCGCCAGGGTGAGGGTGGGAGGAATGGCAAGGCTGCTCCCTCTGTGGGCCTCCCACTCCGCTTCTACTGAGTTCTGGTCCTGGGCCCCCTCTGCCATCCTGCCCAGCTCCCCGGGACTGGAAGAGGATTCCATTTCTGTTCGGCAGGACCTGTTTCTCTGCTTTTCTCCTTTCCCGTGTTGCTGACAACTCAGCCCTTTTCAGTCAGAGGGTTTCTCGCCTTGGCCTCTGTGCCTCTTCATTCCAGGGCGGGCATCTCAGCCGCTCGCCCTTCTCTGCTCTGGGTGGGGAGGGGTGGGGGTGGGGGTGAGGCTTTCTGTTTCCCTTGGGGCACACCGTACTTTTCTCTGGGGTCCATTAGATCCACCTTTCTTCAGTCACTCTTGGACTGACTCCTGGTTGGAGCCACATTTCCTAAGCTCTGCCCTTTCCTCCTTGCTAGGTCACCTCGTGCCACACCCCCCCCCCCCCAACCCCTCAGGTACTGGGTTGGATTGGGTTACAGCTAGCTCTGCCTGGGCCTCCCAGGCCCCTCTCTCCACTTTCCTTTTGTGCCGTTGCCTGGAGACGGGTGGGTTGTGGGGTCTGGGGCCAGAGAGGGAGCTGGGGTGAGTGATGGTGGTGGGGTGTGTGTGATGCTCCCTGAAGCTGAGCTGCGAGCCTGGCCCTGATGTAGGGGAGGAATTGGAGAGAGTAGGCCCTGGCTTCTCTTCTCACTCTCCTCCTCCCATTTCTACCAATGCCTAATTTTTTCTTTTAGGCTCAGATATGTCACCATCCTAGCCCATCCCTTAGTGGTTAAAAAAGGAGGGAGAAGAGCTCAGCCTGGAAGGGAGCTGGGAAGAGCTTGGGCCAGGGCCCAGTGGGGGACTGAACTGAGCAGGGTGGACAGAGAGGAAATGCAATGGCGGGGGGGCACAACAGGGAGAGGAGGAGTCTTGGAACAAAGTTGGGGGGTGGGGAGAAGGAGCCGGGGTTCTCCTAGGGCACAGAGGAAGGGAGTGGGCAGCGGGGGCGGGTGGGGTGGAGCTGTCTGGAAAGCCCTGAGGGATAAGGAAGGTGGACCTCGGATAATAAAGTGAGTGCCAACCAATTCCAGAGTCTGAAGAGTGGTGATTCACTCCTAGGCCAGGGAAGCCTTCCTGCGCAGGATCCCGGTGCCACAGAATCCAGTTAGAGCTTCTGGGTATTCCTAGAACTTGGCTGAGCCTGGCCCAGGGAAATATGAGGCAAAATCTACTAGTTGCTACAGAGCCAAGCTCCTTCTCAGGAGGCTGGGGGGATCCTGCCTTCAGGGCCCACCCTGGGCCTCTAGCTGGCCTGCTTGCACACGCACCCCACCCCCACCCCAAATCTGGAGCGCTATTGAGGGCTCCCAATCCAGACTCTGGCTCCAGCTCTTCCTGTTTCCCAGCCTGCCTCCCTCCCATTCTCTGGCCTTCCCAATCTCTGCTGCCAAAAATCACCCAGCGTCTTGGTGTCCTTTGTCCTGAGAGATGTTGCTGCGGTGTGGGGCAGGGAAAGAGCCCAGGAGGCTCTGCGGGGTTGGGCGGACTGGGGGTGCTGGCCTCCTGGCTGAAGACTGGGAGTGGCTGGGGACTCTCGGGGCAGAGGCTGCCTGGAGAGCGGTCTGTGATGGGATTGGGGAACCAGGGCACCTGGGGTTGTCTCCACATGGAGCCTAATCCCCACCCGGCCCTTTCCCTGTAGCTCAAAGTACCATGAGTGATGACTTGGAACAGATTTGAGAAGGAAAATGGAGCTGCTACCAGCCAGATGTTGTCCCAATCCCATAAACGAATGCTCGAATGCTTGTTCTCCCCCATTCCTACCATTTCCTTCTACTGCTTTCCCTTCCCCTCTCCAGTAGCTTGCCCTCCCCAACACTGAATTTCCCTCCACCAAAGGCCTGCTCTATCTTACATTTCTTTCTATCTTCTTTACCCCGCCTTCCACCCCCACCCCACTCCATCTACATTGTCTTGCCAAGCAAAACCCTCTTCAGCTCTTTTGGAAACCCCCACCCCTGGAATCCAGCCATGCCCAGGTCTTCCACCTTCCTCTCCCACCCAGAACCCAATCCCGCCCCCCCCACCCCCCCAACTCAATCCCCGGGGGAATCTACATCTGGCCCCACCTCCTCCATCCTTTCTTAAGGTTCCTCTTGCTTTCCCTTCTCTCTCCACAGGACATTTCTAGACTTGTCACTCCCCCAAATTCTTATATTCCCTATTCTTTCCCCAACACCAATCACCCCCAAACTCCACTCTCCTCCAGAAACCCCATATATATCTCCATCTTTTCAATTTCTTCCCCTCCTTATGGCCCCAAACTTCCATCCATTCTCTCACAAATGCCCTCCCAAACCTCTTCTGCTACGTCTGCCACAGACGCTGTCACCCCAACCTTCTTTCACCTCCCCTTGCCACACACCTCACTGCCCCCAAGGCCCCCAAGAAGCTCCATCCCTCCAAGCTAACCCCATTACCCCATCTCTGCCACACACTCAGCCTCCCCCCTCACCTCTACCACACACCCTTTGGCCCCCAAACTTCTCCAGCCTCCCCCATAACTGCCCGGACAACCCACGGCCCCTCCTAACTAGCCCTCTCCCGCGCCAGGCCCGCGGGCTCCCCGCATTCCGCCTGGGCGAACCCCTCCCCGCGCCCCGGCCCCCTCGGCCTCGCTCTCGGCCAACTCGCACGGCGCCTCCCCCTCTCCCCCCTCCTCGCCGCTCGCCTCGCGCTCCCTCCCTCGCGGCTCCCTCCCGGCCCCTCTCTCCTCCGTTCCTCCGCGCTCCCTCCTTCTCCCTCTTCCTCCCTTCTCCCATCCCCCTCTCCCAAGCTCCCTCCCTTCGCCGTCCGCTTTCCCGTGCGAGTCGCCGGACGCGCCGCCCAACCCGCCATCCCGCAGCCCCGCGTCGGGCCGGGGCCTGGGGCCGGGACCCGCTTCGGGGGGACCGGGGGCCTCGGGGAGGGGCCAGGAGGGGGCGAGGGAGACGACCGCCCGGGAAGGGGCGGGGGCCGCGGGCGGAGGCCGCCCAGGGGGCCGGGGATCGCGCGAGTGCGGGCTGCGCGGGGCGGGCGCGGGCGGCGGGTCGGAGCCGCGCGGAGCGCCGGCTGGGCCGCGGGGGCGGGCGGCGGCGCGGCGGGGGCGGGCGCCGCGGCCCGGGCGTTCCGGGTGGCCGGGGAAGGCGGCGGGCCTGGGGAGGGGCCGAGCGAGATTGGGGATCGGGATTTGCTCCGGAGGCCGGCGGGCGATTGGGGCCAGGTGGGGTAAAAGGGGGGATGGGGGCCGCCCTCCGGGGGGGTCGGGGCCGCCGCCGCCGCCGTCGCGGCGGCGACTGAAGCCGGGAAGAGGAGAGGGGGGCGGGGGAGCGGCCGCCGCCGCCCCCCGGAGGCGCCGGAGCCGCGAATCCGGCTCGCAGCCAGCCAGCCGTCCCGAGCTACAACCAGGTAAGATCTGCTGCCGCTCGGGCCTCGGGCCCGCCAGGGTTCTGGCTCACGGCTCCCCACCCCCACCCCTACCAGCTCCCCCTCCCGCCGCCGCCGCCTCCATTTGTTATTTTCCCGGATCTGGTCCCCCACTGCGGGCACTGCCTGGCCTGAGGCTGGGGGCTCAGGGGGTGGGGCCGGCCCCCGAGGAGGGATGGGGGCCGGGGCACCCGGAGGATCGGGCAAGATGGGGGGAGGTGGGAGGATCTCAGGAGGAGGGCTGATGGGGCAGGAGGGTAGCCAGGACCCCGGGACCCAAAGCGGAACCCGGAGGTGCAGGGTTGGCGGAGGAAAACCGGGATGCCTGTGAGGGGTCTTCGGGGCGAGGGCAAAAAGGAATGGAGAGATGGCAGCGAGGCGGGGCGTGAGGACTCCAGGAAAAGCCCCAAAGGCCCAGAACCCGGGTTTCAGAGCCCAGGGTTCGGGTGCCAGGTATAGAAGGGAGGTGGGAAATGGGGAAGGGGTGTGGTAGGTGGAAAGAGAGGGGCTGTAGCTGATGAGGGAGGAGAATGGAACCTGGGGAAATGGGAGCTCTGAGAGGGCCCAGGAGAGGGCCACCTTTGAGAAAAAGAACCCAGCGTGTTCCTGGGTGGAAGTGGGAAGGTGATGCCTTTGTGACTCAATTATTTCCCCTACCCTGGGTCACCTTTGACCTTGTTTTTCCAATCTCAGACATAGGTGCTTCTTGGGAGGGTCACGCTGGGGCCCAGTAGTGTGGGTCCTGCAGCTGATGAGGAGGAGGACTGGAACCCTGAAGGGAGAGTGAGGGAGGAAGGGTTTCTAGGAGGGCGGCAACAGAGGAGAGAATTGGGCAATCTTTTAGGCACTCCAAACAAGTTGTGACCCCCACCCTCAAATCCCCAGAGCACCCACTGCCCCTCTAGCTGCTGTTTCCTTAAGATTTTCATTACTGTTTTGTGATTGAAGATTTCCCTTTGTGCATGGACTTATTTCTACTGGGGTAGGTACTCTTAAGCTCCCTTCCCTGAGGGTGCTATAGGAGGACAGGAGTTGCTTTGGCAACTGGAGGGGGAGTGGCTGGCAGATGGACCCCTGGGATGGACTCTTGAGGGGCAGGTTTTGCCATTTCGTTGCCATGGCAATGATCCAGCAGGATGTCTAATAGTTGGGGGTTCAGAATCTTGATTGGGCTTCAGCCTTTGGCTATGTCCTTGAAACTCTTGGCTGGGTTCTGGAGGATGTTTCTGCTGCTACTGGTGGAGAGGAGGTTCCCCAAGGGGTCCATTCCCTTCCATCCAGCTGTCTTTGGGAACAGGTAGACATATTACTTGCAGGTCTTAGGTGTTTCTCCAAGTCCCTCCCCTTAGGCATGGTGGGATAGAAATGCTCCCATTCCAAGTTATACCATCTTTTGGCGGTTCATTATTAGGGACTTTTTTGTATACAGTAGTCTTTTTGCTTCTTTGCACAGATATTCTTCCATTTTCTTAAACTTGAGTCTTCCTTCCCAAGTATCCCTTTTCCTCTTTCCCAGACTATCCCCACAGTGACCCCTTCCCTCAGCTAACCTTCGACCTTCTATTTCTCTGACCTTGTAGGAATGGATGGGCTTTCCATGCCCATTGCAGGTGAGGGTGGCCCAGGGGAGAGGGCTGTGGAACAGCCTAGTGTAGTGGAAATACTCCAGAACAGGAGCCGGGAGACCTGGGTCTAGTCCTGGCTGTACCTCTAACTAATTGTGACCTTGGGCAAGTCAGTCCTTTTTCTTTGAGCCTCGGCTTCATTGTCAGATGAAGGGGTTATAGATAAGATGATATCTGAGGCCCCTCTGACAACAGTAGATTCTAAGGTTTAGGCCAGTGCCTTGTTATCTGTTGGTCTGGGCTGCATTGTTATCTAGGACTGGTTTGTTAGTCTGGCAGGTCTGGAATGATGGTGGGGGGCTGGGCCAGTGATCCTAAAATCACCTGCAAGCCCATCCTAGAAAGCCTTGTGCCTCGAGTGTATTCCTTCTGACATCCTCCTCATATTTCTTCCTTAATTTCACTTCCTGTTCTTACTTAGAGACTCTTTCCCTATTTTCATGTTTCTACATCCCCAATCTGGCCTTTATCATTTTGCTTTTTCAGTAAGGTGCTGAAGGTGAATGTGCTTAGTGTTTTGCAGACACATAGTAGGTGCTTTATAGATTGGAGTTATAGTGACTGGCTACTAGGGCGGGAAGGAGGGCAGCTCAGCTTGTTGGTGCTAAAACATGCTCCAGGTTCAGGAATGTATATATAACCTAACCCTACCTCCTCTTCTCTCCTGCCACTCCTTCTCCCCAGGGTCACCTACCCTTTTGTGACTGCTTTTCTCCTTCAGAGCTACTCATTGCTAATTTTATCAGATTTCAACTGATTAAAAAAGTTGAGCTGGGGAGGGGCACACTAAGCTTGCTCTGTTCTTCAGGTACATCCCTGCCTTTCTCTGACCTTTTGGATCCCCTGACTCTCACTGACCTTGAACAGGTTCTGTGATAGGAAGGAGAGATGAGCACTCTCCTTTAAGGGGCTGGCAGAGACACACCAGTCCCAGTCATCTCTCTTGTGCTTTTGTGAAGATTGTTTTCCCCTTTTGTTATGTAGGGTTTTGTTGGTTGGGCTTTGGGGGGTTGGCAATATTTGAAAACCAATTTACACAGCAACTCAAAAATGTGGTAATAGTTGTAGTGGAAGAGAAATGGCCAGTATACTGGGCAGAGCATCACTTGTAAGTTCAGAAGACCTGGGGCTCCATCCCAGGTATTTTGTGACTCTAAGTAAATTGTTACTAAGGTTTCTGGAAAGGTTAGGCTCACCCCTCACTGCACGCCTCGTACGGTTCAGTAGAGTTGAGTGAGAGGTAATTACTCTGTATTCCTTGGGAAAAATATGCTACAGGATGTAGAAATGCCATTTCCCTAGCCAGACCTCCTAACTCAGAATAGGTGGCTAAGCCTACTCCATTCCCACCGAGGCCAGCACACTTCATTCAAGAAGACCTACTGAGGGCTTCCTAGGTGGCGCAGTGGTTAAGAATCCGCCTGCCAATGCAGAGGTCACAGGTTCAATCCCAGCTCCAGGAAGATCCCACATGCCGCGGAGCAATTAAGCCCGTGTGCCCAAAAAAAAAAAAAAAAAAAGAAGACCTACTGAAGTTAGTGGGTTTAAAGGTCAGCAGCAAGAACAGACCACAACACCCATATATACGTGACATCTGTGGGAGATACAGAAAGGAAGAAAACAATAAGAAGATATCACTTTTGCTCTCAAAAGATCTTATGGTTAGTAATATGGAGAGTTGTGACACTTAGCAAGAAATACAAGTGCAAATGAAAATTGCTGACTATGTAGATAGGGATATATAAAGAAATATAAAGGTATATTGATAGGCTGTGAGGAGGTGTGAGTCACTGTCTAAACCAGGTGGGAGCATAGGCTTACATATGTGTAAATCTGTGTTGTTTGCTCACTGATATTCACTGATTTGGTTGGTAGAGCGAGAGCCCTGGCTTTTCCTCTAGCCTTAGGGAACCGAAGCATTAGAGCAGGAGATTTATGAGACTCTCAAAATTGAAGTTCTGCACTTTGGGGATACCTAGATTTGGTCTTGGGATTGGTAGGGCTGTGCGCCTTTGCTGTAGAATGGGACATTGTTCTCCCACCTACTTGGATGAGAAAAATGATTCTTTTCATATCTCTAGGACTGATCTAGGCCTTCTGAGAATTCTCCCCATCAACTTCTGATGAGAGTACAGCTAAGTACTCAAGAAAAAGCATGGGCTTTGAAGTCAGGGGGGTGGGGCTTGATTCTGGTGCTGTCACTGGTTCCTCACTGTATTTATCACATGAAGTTGGGCAAGTCACAACCACAGTCTTTGAGCCTCGGTTTCCTCACCTGTATAACAGGGAAAATAAGAATACCTCCTTTTCAGGGTTGGTTGTAAATATTCAATGAAATTGTAAATGTAAGGGCTTGACATAAAGAAGGGACTTAGTAAATTAGCTAGTACTTCAGCTACATTCCTTTGTGCTCCTTTGTAAGGCTCTTTGGAACTTGTGTGCATGCACCTATTCCCTAGGGATCACGAGGGTGAAATAGTGTGACCTCCTGGATTGGGGTGCCTAGGTACATCTGAGTTTTCTGCCTTCCCAAGAGATGAAGGGGATGATATTGCCAGCATAGCTGCCCTTACATACAGACAGCTGGGGCAGCCCACGCGCAAGCCAGCAGTGCCTATGGCTGGGCTGCTTTCTCAGCTCCTTAGCAAGCACAGTAGTATCCCCTTCAGACTCTGTTCCCCAGTTTGGAGATTCTGATGGTCTTTTTCCAACAGGCTTCACTGAACACAGACCCTGCAAGGTCCAGGTGTCTGTACTGGAAACTTGGAGATCCTGCTTCCTAGGCCACACCTGTGGGGAGCTTTGGGTGAAGCAGATAAGTTTCTCTATTCAGCTGCCCAGGCGGAGGAGAATGGGGTCTCCACAGCCTGAAGAATGAAGACACGACAGAATAAAGACTCAGTAAGTAGGAGCTAAAGTGAGAGACACGAAAGATCAGGGGTAGGGAAGCTTCTGGCCTGTCCCAGGGCCCAGTCTACCCCTGCCACCTGCCTCCACTCTTTCCTCCCTCTCTTCTACCGCCAGACAGCACCCTGCCCCCCCAACCAGCAGCCAAGCCTGGATTTGAACCCCATCCTTCTGTGACACCCACTGGAGGGGAAGAATAGAAATAAGGTACATGATAAAGTGAGATGCAGTGCAGAAAACAACATTATTTGCTTTCTTCCTTCTCTCTCAGATGTCAATGAGGAGTGGACGGAAGAAAGAGGCCCCTGGGCCCCGGGAAGAGCTGAGATCGAGGGGCCGGGCCTCCCCTGGAGGGGTCAGCACGTCCAGCAGTGATGGCAAAGCCGAGAAGTCTAGGCAGACGGCCAAGGTATTCTGTCCCCGTGTCCTGCCACAGGATGCCTGGGCACCGGGGCTGATGGTGTATGTGTGTGTTGTGGGGAGCTTCCTGTCTGGCCCAGGGTACTGGTGGAGCTCGGGAGGTATAAAACAGGAATTTTCTTTCTCTCTAACAGAAGGCCCGAGTAGAGGAAGCCTCCACCCCAAAGGTCAGCAAGCAGGGCCGGAGTGAGGAGATCTCAGAGAGTGAAAGTGAAGAGACCAACGCACCAAAAAAGACCAAAACGGAGGTGGGAGACCCTTGCAGCTATCCTGACCCATTTTCTGGCCATTGTTTCACCCAAACTTCCTTTCACTCCCAATTCTTATTTTAATTTTGCCTGGAATATGAGAGAAAAGTCTTATGCTAGTGCTTATTAAAATACCCTGTCTATATGTCAGTCAGATCTTTAGGGCTTTGGCCAGACTGTCAGATGACCAGGCAGGGCCAGAAGGGGACTGGAAGAGCGTAGGGGATTCTAGCCTCTCCTTTTCTAGGTCCTGGTTTTCATGCAGGAGCTGGGGAGGAGATCCAGGGTGAGAAGTCTTAGTGGAAGGAACAAATAAATCATAAGGAGCATGCACAAGTGGTCTTTTTAAGAACCAGTGGTTTCTGGGGTGTTTAGTTAAAGGGGTAGATGAGATGAGAGGATGGCAGGTGAGCTGGTGGAAGACACGGATTTGGGTTCCACTGTGGGTTGGGAGAAGGTGCTAGAGATGGACACTTGAGGAAGGAACAGGGTTTTCCATGGAGGAACTCAGTCGCCTGCTGGGGAGCAGCAGAGACTGTGGGGAGAGTGGAGGAATCCCTGGATGGCAGGGAGGTGGGATTGAGCAAGAGTACTCATCGCATCGTGGTACCGTGGTGTGCTGTGAGCGGGAGATTATTTTGTGCGAGGGAGGCCCCAAATCCAGGGGAAGCAAGGAAGGAAAAGCAAAGGGAAAAACGGCCCTCCCTCTTCTACAGCAGGAGCTCCCTCGGCCACAGTCCCCCTCGGATCTGGATAGTTTGGATGGGCGGAGCCTCAATGATGATGGCAGCAGTGACCCGAGGGATATCGACCAGGATAACCGAAGCACGTCCCCCAGCATCTACAGCCCTGGAAGTGTGGAGAATGACTCCGACTCATCTTCTGGCCTGTCCCAGGGCCCAGCCCGCCCCTACCACCCACCTCCACTCTTTCCTCCCTCCCCTCCACCGCCAGACAGCACCCCCCGACAGCCAGAGCCTGGCTTTGAACCCCATCCTTCTGTGACACCCACTGGATATCATGCTCCCATGGAGCCCCCCACATCTCGAATGTTCCAGGCTCCTCCAGGCGCCCCTCCCCCTCATCCACAGCTCTATCCTGGGGGCGCTGGAGGAGTTTTGTCTGGACCCCCAATGGGTCCCAAGGTGGGAGGGGCTGCCTCTTCAGTGGGGGCCCCTAGTGGGGGTAAGCAGCACCCCCCACCCACCACCCCCATTTCAATATCAAGCTCTGGGGCTGGTGGTGCTCCCCCAACAAAGCCGCCTAACACTCCAGCCGGTGGTGGGAACCTACCATCTGCTCCACCACCAGCCACCTTCCCCCATGTGACACCAAACCTGCCTCCCCCACCTGCCCTGAGACCCCTTAACAACGCGTCAGCCTCTCCTCCTGGCCTGGGGGCCCAGCCGCTACCTGGGCATCTGCCCTCTCCCCATGCCATGGGGCAGGGTATGGGTGGACTTCCTCCTGGCCCAGAGAAGGGCCCTACCCTTGCTCCCTCACCCCACCCTTTGCCCCCTGCATCCTCCTCTTCTGCTCCCGCCCCACCAATGAGGTATCCTTATTCATCCTCTAGTAGCAGCTCTGCAGCAGCCTCCTCTTCCAGTTCTTCTGCCTCTGCCTCTGCCTCTCAGTACCCAGCTTCCCAGGCACTGCCCAGTTATCCCCACTCCTTCCCTCCCCCCACCAGCCTCTCTGTCTCCAATCAGCCACCCAAGTATACTCAGCCTTCTCTCCCATCCCAAGCTGTGTGGAGCCAGGGTCCCCCCCCACCTCCCCCCTATGGCCGCCTCTTAGCCAACAGCAGTGCCCACCCAGGCGCCCTCCCTCCTTCAGCTGGAGGCCAGTCCACTGCCCACCCACCAGCCCCCACACATCACCATCACCACCAGCAGCAGCAGCAGCAGCAGCAGCATCATGGGGGCTCCGGGCCCCCTCCACCTGGAGCATACCCTCATCCCCTGGAGAGCGGCAGCTCCCACCACGCACACCCCTATGCCATGTCTCCCTCCCTGGGGTCTCTGAGGCCCTACCCACCAGGGCCAGCACACCTGCCCCCACCTCACAGCCAGGTGTCCTACAGCCAAGCAGGTCCCAACGGCCCGCCAGCCTCTTCCTCTTCCAATTCCTCTTCCTCCTCTCAAGGGTCATACCCGTGTTCACACCCCTCTCCTTCCCAGGGCCCCCAAGGGGCGCCCTACCCCTTCCCACCGGTGCCTCCCGTCACCACCTCCTCCGCTACACTTTCCACGGTCATTGCCACAGTGGCTTCCTCGCCAGCGGGCTACAAAACAGCCTCCCCACCTGGGCCCCCACCCTATGGCAAGCGAGCCCCGTCCCCAGGGGCCTACAAGACAGCCACCCCACCCGGATACAAGCCGGGCTCGCCGCCCTCCTTCCGGACGGGGACCCCACCGGGCTACCGAGGCGCCTCGCCGCCCGCAGGCCCAGGGACCTTCAAGCCGGGCTCGCCCACGGTGGGGTCCGGGCCGATGCCGCCTGCGGGGCCCTCGGGCCTGTCATCCCTGCCACCACCGCCTGCGGCCCCCGCGTCAGGGCCTCCGCTGAGCGCCGCGCAGATCAAACAGGAGCCGGCGGAGGAATATGAGACCCCGGAGAGCCCGGCGCCCCCGGCCCGCAGCCCCTCGCCCCCTCCCAAGGTGGTAGACGTGCCCAGCCACGCTAGCCAGTCGGCCAGGTGAGCCGCCGGGACGGGGAGGCGGGGGACGGGCCTCGAGTTCGTGTGGTGCTTTTCAAAGTGCTCCAGACCCTGGTCTCGGCCGCTGGAGCGTGGCCGCTCGCAGGGGCTGAGTGCGCGCTGCCTCCGCGCCCGGCAGGTTCAACAAACACCTGGACCGCGGCTTTAACTCGTGCGCGCGCAGCGACCTGTACTTCGTGCCGCTGGAGGGCTCTAAGCTGGCCAAGAAGCGGGCCGACCTGGTGGAGAAGGTGCGGCGCGAGGCCGAGCAGCGCGTGCGCGAAGAAAAGGAGCGCGAGCGCGAGCGGGAACGCGAGAAAGAGCGCGAGCGCGAGAAGGAGCGTGAGCTGGAACGCAGCGTGGTGAGTGCGTCACCGCGCGCGCCGCCCGCCTCTGGCCCGCCCTTTACGCGACTCAGGGAGGCTCGAGGGGTCGGGATGGGGGTCATGCGCCACCTGTCGGAGAGGAGGAGCCATTGCGGCCCAGGAAATGGAGACCAAAGGATTCCAGCCGGAGGACTTGCATCTCTGGGCTGGAGGAAGGCAAGCTCAGGTCAGAGTACCTGTGGATCGTAGGAAGTGCCACTAACCTACATAGCAAGAGAAGGGGCAGGGAAATCCCTGGCAGGCCGAGTTCCAATAAGTTGAGGCTTTAGGCATTCAGGTGCTGAGACAAATGAGCAGCTAAGGACCAGGATCAGCCACCTCTTTCCAGCCAACCCTTTTGACCCTGCTTCTCCGTGTATCCCACAGAAGTTGGCTCAGGAGGGCCGTGCTCCAGTGGAGTGCCCATCTCTTGGCCCAGTGCCCCATCGCCCTCCATTTGAGCCGGGCAGTGCTGTGGCTACAGTGCCCCCCTACCTGGGTCCCGACACTCCAGCCTTGCGCACCCTCAGTGAATACGCACGGCCCCACGTCATGTCTCCTGGAAATCGCAACCATCCATTCTACGTGCCCCTGGGGGCAGTGGACCCGGGGCTCCTGGGTTACAATGTCCCAGCCCTTTACAGCAGTGACCCAGCAGCCCGGGAGAGGGAGCGGGAAGCCCGTGAACGAGACCTGCGTGACCGCCTCAAGCCTGGCTTCGAGGTGAAGCCCAGTGAGCTGGAACCCCTACACGGGGTCCCTGGGCCAGGCCTGGATCCCTTCCCCCGACATGGGGGCCTGGCTCTGCAGCCTGGCCCACCTGGCTTGCACCCTTTCCCCTTTCATCCGAGCCTGGGGCCCCTGGAGAGAGAACGTCTAGCGCTGGCAGCTGGGCCAGCCCTGCGGCCTGACATGTCCTACGCAGAGCGTCTGGCAGCTGAGAGGCAGCACGCAGAAAGGGTGGCCGCCCTGGGCAACGACCCGCTGGCCCGGCTGCAGATGCTCAACGTGACCCCCCATCACCACCAGCACTCCCACATCCACTCTCACCTGCACCTCCACCAGCAGGATGCTATCCACGCAGGTGAGACTCGCTTCCTTGCCCAGGCCTTTTGAGGCCACCTTGACCCCTTGGCAAGTGATCGGGCACTTCTCTTCCTCAGGCCAGGACTTCCCTCCCCAGGTCTGGCCTGAGCCTCTCTCCTGAGATAGCTGCCCTGGTCTTTGCCTCCCTAGCCTGTCTCCTCCTGCCCCAGCCTTGCTACAGAGACCCTTCCCCACACCCCAGCCCTCTTCAGGTCTGGCGCCCACCCACGATAGAGGCCCAAGGTGGAAACCTTGGAAGGAACATGATCTTCCCCGCCTCGCAGCCCCTGTCTCTGAGCCCTTCACATAATTGTTTTCTTGCTCCTCTGGATGCAGCTCTATTGTTTCTTGCCATCTTCTCCTCCCCTCCCAGTCGGAGGTGTTTCATGTTCCTCTCTGCCTCTAGATCTGTGACCTTCTAGAAAGAGCCCTGTGGCTCTGGTTGTGCAATCACAGGTGACAATGAGCTTTACTCACTGCCTTCACTGTATTTCTTATTGTCAGAACACTGCCCCGTGTAGCCTCATAGTCACGTTCCTTGCAGGTTCCTTGTGCTATCTCTCTTTTAAGCTCCTCCCTATCTCATTCCCTAAACTTCCTATCCTCGTCCATCTCCTCTCAGCAGTCCACTCCTCCCTCCCTGTTCCTCTGGCCCCTCTGACAACTGTGATCTTCTGTTCTCTGCCATCCATATGTCCCTACTGCAGTGGGATCTTTCCTTGTCCATCTCCCAGGCCCCTAGTTCCTCCATTGGGCCTCAATCCACTGGGTCGCCCTATATTTGATCGTTCACCTCTCTTCCCAGTCATGGATCCCTTCACCCAAATGCATGGTTTTCCCCAAACCTGCCTTCTGGTGACATTGTCCTCTTCTCTACCCTCCAGCCTCTGCCTCGGTGCACCCTCTCATTGACCCCCTGGCCTCAGGGTCTCACCTTACCCGGATCCCCTACCCAGCTGGGACCCTCCCCAACCCCCTTCTTCCTCACCCTCTGCACGAGAACGAAGTTCTTCGTCACCAGCTCTTTGGTAAGGATGGAGGTTGGGGGTGGGGAAGGTCTCATGAGAGAAGGGCAGAAAGGAAGTTTAGGTGGTGGAATTGGTCTGGTTGGGCTTGGGGAGAGATGAGGAGGTGCCCAGAGGAGCTGGGAATGGGAGTAGGAGGGCTGAGGCCCTGTCCAAGAGAGGCACAGGTTTGAGGGCCAGGCTAAGAGGCCTGAATCCTAACCACCCCTGGCAACTGGCAGGACTGGCCATCACCTAAGCTGATTAGTGGCAGTTCCTGTGTATGTAAAGTGGCTGGCTACCTCAGTACCCCATCAGTTATGTGGCCCCTTCGCTTCTTGCCCATAGCTGCTCCTTACCGGGACCTGCCAGCCTCCCTCTCTGCCCCGATGTCAGCAGCTCACCAGCTGCAGGCCATGCACGCGCAGTCCGCTGAGCTGCAGCGCTTGGCGCTGGAGCAGCAGCAGTGGCTGCACGCCCATCACCCGCTGCACAGTGTGCCGCTGCCCGCCCAGGAGGACTACTACAGGTACTGCAGGGCACCCTAGGCCAGGCGGAGGGGATGCAGCTCAGCCCTTGTGGGATGGGGTGTGGCTTCTGTGGGACGGAACACCTCCCCCACCATCCTCTTTGAGAGGGGCCAGGTCGGCATGGACCTGCCTCTCAGTCCCTGCTCTGACCCTCTCTTCCCCCAGTCACCTGAAAAAGGAAAGCGACAAGCCGCTGTAAGACCTGCGATCAAGAGAGCACCCATGGCCCCCCTGCATCTGGACCAAGGAGGCCTCCCTCCTCCCTTGCCACTCAGAGCCCAGGAGGGTGCTGCTCAGTCCCAGGGCCTCGGGCCTCTGGGCAGAAGGAGGGAGGAAGGGACAGGTGGAAGGCCAAGGCTCCAGTGGTGTGCAGAGGCTGGGAGGGGGCGGGGTGGGGGCAGAAAGGGCACAGCATCTTGGACCGGGTCCCTCTCCCTTGGCCCCCGACTTTCTTCCTCCCCCACACCCAACCCCCATGGCCACCGCCTCTCCCCACCCCTTGGTGTGAGTATTTCATCTGTTAGATGTGGCTGTTTTGCGTAGCATCGTGTGCCTCCCCTGCCCCTCCCCAGTCCCCGTGTGCGCGCCCCCACTGCGATGTATGCCCCTTGCCCCTGCCCCACATTAATAATTTATATATATAAATATCTATATGACGCTCTTTAAAAAACATCCCCAACAAAACCAACCAAACAAAAACATCCTCACAACTCCCCAGGAAGATGTCTGTGGCTGTTTCTTTGTGGGCTGTGGGGCGTGGGTGGCGGTGGTGTGGGACTCTGCGCAGCGACGCCTCGAGAGAAAGCTGTGGGACCACCGGCGTCTAGCCCGGAAGTGAGTAGGGCCCCTGGAGAGTTGGAGAGGGGATCTCCAAGAGCCTGGAACCCTGACTCTGCCATAAGGGGTGCTAGTCCTGGCCTTCCTCGCAAGCCTGGGAAGTCAGGATGCTTCTATTCAGCTCTAGGGAACTGCTCAGACTTGGGAGGCGTTTCTGCCACTGGCCCCACAGCTAGGGGCCACCAGAGACCTGAATCCTTTCCGTGAAATAGTTAGAAATGGTGATGAAGTGAAGGTGGAGAGGGCGTGGCTGCAATAAGTTAAAGCGTTCAGAACCCAGGAGTCTTAACCACCTTATGGTTTGAGGAGGGAGTGGGTGCCTATCAACGCCCCAAAGGGAAGGGAAATTAGAGGGCGTTAGCGCACATCCGACACAAAGCCATTTTAGGAAAGTGCAGGAGCTGCTTTAAGCGCCAAGCTTTTATTGCTGGGAATTCCTGGCGTCGTCCTTTAAAACTAAAGGGGAGGGGCTTCCTAGGTGGCGCAGTGGTTAAGAATCCGCCTGCCAATGCAGGGGACACGGGTTGGATCCCCGCTCTAGGAAGATCCCACATGCCGCGGAGCCACTAAGCCCGTGCGCCATGACTATTGAGCCTGCGCTCTAGAGCCCGTGAACCACAACTGTTGAGCCCATGTGCTGCAACTACTGAAGCCCACGCACCTAGAGCCCGTGCTCTGCAACAAGAGAAGCCACGGCAATGAGGAGCCTGCGCACCACAACGAAGAGTAGCCCCCACTCACCGCAACTAAAAAGAACCCCCCCCCCCGCACAGCAAAAAAGACCCAACACAGCCAATAAAATAAATAAATAAGTAAATTTATAAAAAAAACTAAAGGGGAGTGACTGGTTTCTTCCTCAGCCAATCGGCATCGAGTCATTTGCATAGGCCCGTATCAAACGTTCACAAATTCTAGAAACGAATGATTTAAGAGAGTTCTTTAGAATACTATTTTCCTTTCTGAAAATTGCAGTGTGCCTTGTTACTGGTACAGCAATAAGATTCAGGAAACGCCACTCACAGCTCACCCTCACCGATAGTAGAGTTGGTGGATATGCCACCTTCTCTCCAGGCGGCACTCATACAGTGTTACAGCTCTTTTAGAATTTGTCTAGCAGGTTTTCCGGTCCAGCACCGGAAAACCCCCTTTCTATAAGTCGTTTTTAACAAAAGAAAGACTTTGGTGTTTGGAAGATGGTGGTCGTCTGTGGAAGTGGTGTAGTTTCAGGAGTGCCGGTGATTCCCGAGAGTTAAAAGCGGGTAGGGGGGAATTCTCTCCGGTGGCTTCCGGCCTCGGTTGATGCAGCTTCCCTTCCGCTCTCGCCCGTTTGGAGAGTCGTTCTAGGAGACCGCTCGCTTCTCCGGAGCGTTTACCCTGGCAGCGCTGCACGTGCATCTTTTGTCCTATGGCGTCTGCCTCGGCCCAGGCTGCCGCCTTGAGCGCCGAGCAGGCCAAGGGTGAGAAGCCTCCAGGTTGCCCGGTGGGCTTCCTGCGGGAGGGGGGGGGGGGGGGAGATATGGCACGAGAGACGAGGCTGCGTTCGCCAGCGAATGGTGGTCGTGCGGTACCGTACTCTGTCATGCAAGAGGGGTGTTTGCTCGTAGAGCGAGGGATTCGGGGGACGAGTTCGTCGGGTTACTACGGGTTCAATCCGCTAATTCTCTGCTCTCTTCTTTCGCGCTGTCGGTTGGGCCGGCTGGGCGTGCTCCGATGCCTACCGGGGCCTCCTTCCTGGCATGCATCTGCCGCGCAGTGGTCCTGGCCGAGGTGATCCAGGCGTTCTCGGCCCCGGAGAACGCCGTGCGCATGGACGAGGCTCGGGACAATGCGTGTAACGACATGGGCAAGATGCTGCAATTCGTGCTGCCCGTGGCCACGCAGATTCAGCAGGAGGTTATCAAAGCCTATGGCTTCAGCTGCGACGGGGAAGGTGGGTCGGACAGGGGTCGGGGGTGCACTGCATCGAGGATGGATCCGTTGGGTCCCTGAGCCGTCGTCCCTTTTCTCGCCACACGGCGGCAGCCACAATCTAACTGTATTGGCACTCCGAGCCCAGGGTCTACTGTGAACTTGAGCCAAGCGAAGTCTTAAGTGCATTTTGTAGTTACCATTAATTATACTGTTATCCCATTTGAACATGAGGAAACAGACGATAGTATTAAACCAAGTGCTGGAGGTTACAGCATAGCTGGATCTGAATCCCGTTCTGATGGCTTTTATTGAGATGTCTGCATGACAGCACACTTCTGCATCCCCTCTAATGTGTTTCAGCTAATCTGTTTGAGGGTTCGCAGTTCAGTTTCTTTGGTGAGATCATGGTGTTCCCCAAGGGTGATTGTTGATTCAGCCCAGCTGGCCCACGGCCCTCCTGTGTCCTGGTTATAGACTGGTGATCTCGTCGGTGTGCATCCTTTGGGCTCTTGTGATTAAATTGCTAATATGGTTCACCTGATTGTGGGAAGCACACTGCTTTGGGATATTTTCATTCACTGCATCCCATCCAGTTGTGCCCCAGTGTAGACCAGGAAGTAGTTGATCTAAACCACACAGGGCAGAGGCCTGCCTATGTCTTGTTTTGCAGACAGCTACCTGGGGCCAGAGGGAGAGCAGCCAGTGACTCAGGCTCAAGCTGCCCCCTCCTGCCACCTTGGGCACATTGGTCCCCTGGGGGTGTGGATTGATGCTCTGTTCCCCTTTGCAGGTGTCCTTAAGTTTGCCCGCTTGGTCAAGTCTTACGAAGCCCAGGATCCTGAGATTGCCAGCCTGTCAGGCAAGCTGAAGGCGCTGTTCCTGCCGCCCATGACCCTGCCACCCCATGGGCCTGCTTCGGGTGGCAGCGTGGCCGCCTCCTGAGCACCCCCCCCCCCACCACCACCATGACACTGCTGGGGGAGGGAAGACCTTGGTGTTCTGGAGGATAATAAATGTGCCTGTGACTTAGCCTGGCATCTGTCTTTTGTGATCCTGACAGCCTTGGCATCTCTTTTGTGATCCTGCTCCGTCTCCCTGTCCAGATCCTTCCTGTGCTCCTGCTGGGCCCACCCGGCTCCAGGCAGAGTGGGAGGGTGGGCCAGCCCCTCAACCCCCTGGGTGGGGGGCCTGCAGAGGCAGCACCTCCTCTGAGGAGTGGGGCTTCCTGGGCTTTTCCCGAGGCCCCTTGGCTTCTGTGTGCTGGGAGGCTCCCCCATGGGTTGGTGCTCCCTTGGTCAGGGTTAATTCCTGGTCTTTGCCCGCAGCAGCCACCCTCCCACAGCCCTGTTGGCTCCAGCGCCAGGTGGAGCTCCAGGTGGCTCCTCCCTTCCCCAGGGAAGGAGGCGGGGGACAGGAGGGCGGCCGCTGGACTGCCACCTCCTGGGGCTGGAGGGAGAAGCCAGATGCTGTGGGCGGTCTGAGGCCAGCCCCTCCCCACCTGTCCCCTTTCCAGGATTATTTAGTCCAGGGGCTTTTTCCTGCAGTGCCTTTGGCCTGGCGAGCAGCATCGAGATGAAAGTGGCTGTGTTCTGAGTGTTTTTCCTCACCTGACTCGGGCCTGCACAGCTGCGCCACAGGCTTGGCCCCGTCCCCTGTGGCCTATCTGCCTGTGACTCCCCACCCATCTGGGGAAATGCTGTCCCATGGGTAAGTCCCCTGCTCCACCTGGGTCCTGTGGTCTCCTCTTTGTTTGGGAGGGAGGGGCAGGGTTCCTGCTCACTCCTGACAGGTGTGTGACCATGAATGCAACCTGCTCCTGCCCCCTGACCTGGGTCTGCTTCCCCGAAAGATCCCTGGAAATCCAGGCTCATTCATGCCTCTCTGTGCCACCCCCCTTTCTCTAGCACTTTCTCCCTGACAGATGCATATGTATTCTCACCATTGCATTTCTCCCTCCACCCTCTGGTCCCCTGCTTCTGCCCTCTGCTTAGGACCTGTCCCCCTAGGGAGCCCACGTAATCAGAAACATTACACATCTGAAAGGCAAACCTAAGAAGGCTCCCCTGTTCCCACTCAACTTCCCAATATCCTTCATTCTGATTTCCTTCAGTTTCCCTTCACTCCTCTGCATCAATTCATTCAACAGATATATGCTGAGCATCCTTTATACACCAGGAGCTTTTTAAGGGGCTGCCAATACTGTAGCAAACAAGAGAGACATGGTCCCTGCCCTCACGGAGCTTCACTCACTCCGGTGGAAGGCAACAGACTGCCCAAAGAACCCATTAGATAGGATAATTGCAGGTTCTCAGAAGTGTTACCCGGAAAATGAAACAGCTTCACATGCTAGTAAGTGACTGGGGTGCCAGTGGCATCACTGGCTGGAGGCGTGAGAGAGGGCTTTCCTGAAGAGGTGACATAGGAGCTGAGACCTGGATGAGGAGGAAGAGCCAGGCTCCAGTGCCCCTGGGCAGAGGGAATGGCCAGTGCAAAGGCCCTGCTGTGAGAACAAACTACACGACACTGCCTGCAGCAGAGTAGGCCAGTGGAGAGGGGAGGCAGGGCCAGGGCAGGCCGAGTCTTGCTGGAGTTTGGATGCTACATTGGGGACCTGCTTGGCGTGTTGGTGAGTTGATCAGTTGGTTGCCCCCAAGTCCTGTTTCTCAGACTCACATCTGCCCTTGGGGTGTGCCCTGCCTCTCCCAGTGCATGCTTTGTCTCCTTCAGCCCTGATGTCAAGGTTCTTATCGAGTCTTCTGGGCCCTGATCACTTCCACACTCCCGCCTCAGTCATTTTCCTACCAGGTGGTTGGCAAGACCTCTCCTGGCACACAATCCTTCCTTGGGTCCTCAGCCTGACACTGTTAGACCCTCTGCCATGGGTCCCAGACTCTCAGAGCAGCTCAGCTCAGCCACAGTGCCCTGCTCACACTGAGAGCTGCTCCAGTGGGTCCTGTGCCTGCCTCCCGGGTGCCTTTGCAGATCCTGCCTCTGTGGGAGCACTGGCCCCTCCAGCCTCGTTGTGGGCTGTGCCAGTGTCCTGCCTCCTTCTCCAGCAGGGGTTGGTGTGGTGCGAAGGGCAGTGGACTCATGTCAGACAGCCTTGGCCTGTTGCCTTCCCCCTTACTAGCTTGTGACCTTGGGGAAGTTACTTCTCTGAGCCTTAGTTTTTGTTTCTAAAATTGGGCTAAGAAGACCTACTAAATAGGGTTGGCATGTGGATTAATAATGTCACCTAAAAGCTGTTCATGCTAAAAACCTACTTCATATCTGTTTTTTATATCAGTATTTGGGAAATCTTGATAAGCCCATTTATCAGGTAGGGATACTGAGGCTCAGGGAACTTCATGAACTTTCTAGAGATTATTTCACCTCGTTTGCTCTTCCAGACTGCCTGTCTTTCAGTATCCTCATTGATCTTCATCTCTACCTTTATCTCCTTGCTTCCCAAGTGAGTAATTTTCTCTTCTGAATTAGTAGGCCCTTACTTTTGTAACGCTTAGCCTCCTTGAGCCTATTTTCCTCCCTTAAAAAATGGGGAAAATACTTCCTAGATCACAGGGATGTCTGAGGCCTAAATGGGATTGTGTGTGTGTGCAAGTGCCTTGTGCAAGTGCCCTGTGCACTCCAGAGCACTTATGCCAAGGGAAGAGAGGTGCTTCTTATTTATTTTCCTGCCAAGGGACAGCAGAGACTGTACCTCCCATCCTAGTGTCTGTCTGTCTTCTGGCTTGACCCCCTTCAGAGAAATTCCTGCCTCTTCCATGATCAGGAGTTTCTGGGTGCCTAGTTAGTTTCTTTCAACCAAGGAGTTTAATCTCCAAAAGGAGAGTGAACTGTGGCCAGGGTGCAGGGGATGCAACTTCGTGTGTGGTCAGGATGCTGTGTCCACGTGTGGCTGTTTGCACCTGACCATGTGCATAGATGGACATGGATGATGAGGGCAGTGCATGTAGTGGGACTGTATGTGCATAAGTGGATGCTTGTGTGCATGCGTGCATGTATACTCATCTGTATATGACAAGCCGGGTGTGCAGGTGTAGGACCAGACCTGGGCTCGTGACCATGTCCGTGCTTGGGTCTGAACGAGCCTGGTTATCGGACACACACTCTGTGCACATCATGGTGCTAAATTTTGACTACTCGGAGGTGAGCAAGACCGCCAGTGGAGCCCCTGCGGTGGAGGTGACAGTTTCCACCTTCTTCCTGCCCGCCTGCCATGGGAGTGAGTTCATGGTCTTTCAGGGGCTGTCTAAGACTGGAGGTAGTCAGCATTAGACCATGCCATTAACAGACCTAGCAAGGCCCCCAGGGTCCCAGAAAGATGGGGAAAAAAGAAGCCATTTTTTTGGGGGGGGACTGATGTTCAAAAAACAATAAAGTAGCCAACATAAGAAAATAGGCTTTCGTTGGGCTTGAACACGTTATTTATTTTTCCATATTTTTCTGAGGCATAGCGTACATGATGTGTGTGGATACTGAACATCACTTTTATCCCATCCGGGTATGTGCGCCCAGATTGTGATGGAGAGCATTCCCAGCACCCCGGAAGTGTCCCAGAGATTGCCATCTCCTGGTCCGTTTACTTATTTTTTTTTTAATTAATTTATTTATCGGCTGTGTTGGGTCTTCGTTGCTGCACACGGGCTTTCTCTAGTTGCAGCGAGCGTGGGCTACTTTTCATTGTGGTGGCTTTTCTTGTTGCAGATCACGTGCTCTAGCACATGGGCTCAATAGTTGCGGCGCACGGGCTTAGTTACTCCGTGGCATGTGGTATCCTCCTGGGGCAGGGATTGAGCCCGTGTCCCCCGCATTGGCAGGCGGATTCTTAACCACTGCACCACCTAGGAAGTCCAGTTTACTTATTTTCATAGAGGTAATACATGCCCATGATACAACCTTCAAAAAGGTGGAAGTTAGAAGGAAAGTTACCTCTCAGCCCTTTCCTCCAACCTCCCGGTCTCCCTCCCTAGGGAAGCCACCCACAGGGGTTTCTTGTATATCTTTTGCTGGGCTTCTTTCAACTCTTGCTTTGGTTTGGTGATGTTTGTGTTTGTATTTGGAATTACAGGGAGCATGAGAAGCGCTTAGTGTTTAGGGCCTCTCCAGGTCAACGAGCCCTGAGAATAAGCCATGGCGGGGCCGGGGCCCCCAGCCCCAGCCCCAGGAGATAGGCCCCTGGTCAGAGTCCTGAGCTCCAGCGGATTCAGACAAGACCCCCTTGGCGAGAACCTACAGCCACCACAGAGGCTGGCAGCTCTACCCACCCCCCGCCGCTTCCCTAGATCTGCTTCTTCCCATTCTGCTCCTCACCCAACTGCAGGGCTGGGGCAGGATGGGTGGGCCAAAGCCTGAGGACAAGAAGTAGAGAAGGTGCAGGTTGGACAGGGCTTCTCAGGGGTCATTTTGTCCATCCCTCTGCCCCAGGGCACCTCTTCAGATGTGTGTGTCAAGGTGGGGGGAGGGCACCTGTCCCTCTGTAGGCATCTGCCCAGCCTTGGCCATTATGGAATCTCCACCTCCCACTGCAACCCTAATCCAAGAGTCTTCTTCTTTTTTTTTTTTTTTTTTGTATTAGAGTACAGTTCCAACCTCTATTCTTTGAAGCCCCGAGGCCAGGCGAATCGTAGCTAAAATCACTGGCTTTGGAACCAGGCCGTCTGGTGTGCATCCCAGCACTGCCACTTCCTGACTGTGTGACACCCAGTGAGCTCCCTGCACTCCCTGAGCCCCAGGTTCCTTGTCTGGAAAATGGGGATGATGAAGGTACCCACTTCACAGGGCTGTCGTGATGACCCGTCAGATAAGGCGTCTAAACGTTGTAGAGCAAGTGCCTGGTACACAGCCCGACTCCACTAGTGATAGTTGCCACCCTCACCATTATTATTGGCTCGGACCAGGGAAGGCTGCGTGGAAGCGACTCGCGGAGCAGGAAGAGATGGCGCGGGACTGTGTGGGTTCCCATGTACCAAGCATGATCTTCGCCTGGAGCGCTCGAAGCGCACGTGTGCCCTTGTTGGCGTGCCGTCCGGTGTGTGCAAGGCCACAGTCCCGAGGCCTTTGATGGCAGGCGAATGGGCAAGGGCCCTGTCCCCACCCCCACTGCCACCCTGCGCGCTTCTCCCTGCTCTGCTCTAAAACGAGAAGTTACGAGTGAGTTCCCCCAAGGGGTCGGCCGCGCCCCTTCCTGTCCCCGCCCTGCCGGCTGCCCCAGGCCAGTGAAGTGGCAGCCCCAGAACCAGGACCGCGGCGGTGAGGTGGCCGGGGCGCTGAGAGCCGCGGGAGGCTTAGCCCCAGCGTTCTCTACCAGCCCGGACTCGGCGGCACCACCCCGTTGCCTGCACCCCTTCCCCGCCCCGGGCACCCCCAGGATGGTGAGGTAAGGGCCAGGGATCCCGGGTAGGCAGGAGGCAGGGTGTCCCCGGGCCCTGGGACCTCTCCTCACTGCCCTCCCGGCCTCCCAGGTGGTTTCACCGAGACCTCAGTGGGCTGGATGCCGAGACCCTGCTCAAGGGCCGAGGGGTCCACGGGAGCTTCCTGGCTCGTCCCAGTCGCAAGAACCAGGGCGACTTCTCCCTCTCCGTCAGGTACGTGGCCCACGGCTCCAGCCGGGGCCAGGACGTGGGCCCTCTTTCTGGTTCCCCAGGCCCAGGCACATCCGGTTCCTGTGTATGTCCACCCCATCCCTGCGTGCGCCCCGTGCCCAGGACCCCCGCCGACCCCCCACCCCGTCCCCACCTCCACTCTCATATCCACTGACCTCACCGCCGCTTGGTGCCCTGCAGGGTGGGGGATCAGGTGACCCACATTCGGATCCAGAACTCAGGGGATTTCTACGACCTGTATGGAGGGGAGAAGTTTGCGACGCTGACGGAGCTGGTGGAGTACTACACGCAGCAGCAGGGCGTCCTGCAGGACCGAGACGGTACCATCATCCACCTCAAGTACCCGCTCAATTGCTCGGATCCCACCAGTGAGAGGTGAGGGGCTTTGTGCCCTGGTCCGCCCCACGGAGGGGCGGGCTGGCTTCCACCGCAGCTGCCCCCGCCTCCCCACCCCCGTTCCTTCTCAGGGCTCGGTGGGCCTGTTACCTCCGTGTGATCCTAGGGTCCTTCTCCATCAGCCCCTGAGGAAGCAAGAGAAGGTCACCTTGCCCTTCTTCAGGGTCCCTGTCTGCTGGCAACCCAGGCCCTACTAGTGCCAGAGAGGTCAACCCTCGTGGCTGTGTCTCCCAGCACGCTGGCTCTGTTGCTAGAAAGCTCTTCTTCCCTGGAAAGGAAACTGCCCTGTAACTGTTCCCTCCCCAGCCCGGGTTAATACAGTGAGAGGGTGGCACTGAGGAGGAACACAGGGACCCACGTTTATGAGGACGCTTAGTGCCTCATCTCCGCAACGCTGTGAGAACAGGTTGGCCCTCTGGGGCTGAGTAAAGCTGGACCAGTCCCTTGACCAGAACACAGTTCACTGAAAACTGTGATGTGTGTAAGGTGTGTAAGGGCCCTAGTACCTGGGCACAGGGTAATACTCCAGGCGTTTCCTTCCCATCGTTTTGGCTCCAAAATGTGATCCCCAGAACTGGGCTGGCTGTTCCCCATGTGGTCTCCCCAGTGCACGGACAGGGGGTGGTGGGACCCTAACACTCAGCGATACATGGTGGCTCATCTTAGAGCTTCATCTCCGTGACAGCTCCTATTAAGGGGAAAGGCAGCTGAAGAACTCTGGGTTGGATTTTTTTTTTTTCTTTTGCACACTCCTGGGGCCAAGCCGCTTGCCCTTGCCCTGTATTTGTGTATCGATTGTTGAAAGGATTCTGAACCTTGGTTCCGTCAGCTTTCAGTCTCTCTGACATGCATGCCTCCCAACTTGAATCAATATTTTTGTTCAAATCACTGATTGACACTTAGCCCCGGGTGAGGCTGGGGTGAAGGCCTTGGAGCCACCCCTGGAGACCTCTTTCCCTCGAACATTAAGCTGCTGTTCCATTTCCTGTGAAGCCAGCTCTTCTAGGAGGGAAGCCACATGGATGACCTTGCTGGTGGCTGTCCTTCCTTGGTGTCTGCCCCCTCTTGCCCTTCTCCTGCGCCCCACCTGCAACATTCATGGGGATTTTCCACCCAGACCCTCTTGAGCTCCTTGTGTCCTGGCTTCCTCCTCGTCCACAGCCAGGATCTGCCCTGCTGGCTACTTCAGGAGGATGGGTAGAGGAGGAGGAGCTTGTGGATGGAGCTGGAAGAGGGATGGAGCTGAGCAGACCCCCCTGGGGAGGGGCCTGAGGCCTGGGTTCCAGCTCGGGCTGGGAGAGGTCGGGAAAAGAGAGAGTCAGGGCCAGGGCTGCTGACCTTAAGAGGCCCTGTTGGGTACCCACACCAGGAGGCCTGGGCTCACCCTTGACCCTGGGAGTGTGTGGGGGAGGCTCTTTCTCCAAACCTCCCTGGCACCTGCCCCTCCCCCTCTGCAGGAATTTGCATTTGTCCCCTCAATGGCTAGCTCTCTGCCTGTGGTCAGCCTGACATTTGCATGGAAACTTCCTCATCCTGGGGCCTGGGGGAAGCGGGTTAGCCCCTTCCCCATTGACTGGGGGCCCGGGCCTATCCCTAAGTGGTGGCATGGGGTGGCCCAGGGGGTCCTGAACAGGGCAGGAGACTCTGGAGGTCTCTGAGCTGCAGTCTCCTCCGGGCAGGGTTGAGATGGGGCAGGACAGACTGGCCCCCTCCCTCCTTCCCCCCATTCCTGCGGTTGGAAAATGCCCCCCCTCCACTGGTCCCTGGGCTGAGGAAACCTCACAACCTCACTTCTCACTCTCTCCCCAGAAGGAGTTTTGTGTTTTTTCCATCACGTGGTTTCCTGTGGGGCTGGGCATTGCGGGGCTACGGTTTCCTCCTGGGAAGGGGGTGTGCTTTGGGGAAAGGTCCTAGTTCTGCTTTCTGCCCCCCTGAGCCCCTCTGAGCCCCAGCAGCCCCTTCAGTGACATCACCCTGGACACCCCAGAGCCCCCAACCACTCTTTACCCAGTGGGGTTGTCTGTCTTCCCAGCCCCCCCATCATGCCTCCCCATCATGCCTCCCTTGTGACTTCCGTCTCTCCCATCCCCAGCACTCTTTGTGGTTTGGCCTCTGTCTGCGTTTCTCTTTCCCTAGCCCAGCCCTGTTTTTCATGGAGACCCTTTCCAGGTTTCTCCCCTCCGAATATCCTGGATATGACCTCCCTTTATGCCTTTGTCTTAAACTTTCAGAGGTGGGCCTGCTTAGAAGTGCTGAGGCTCGCCTCTTATCAGCAAGGGCCTTGGCCCAGTGTGCAATCACCTCAGTTTCTTCATCTGCAGAATGGGTAGTATCCACCTCTCAACATTTTTGTGATGGTGGCGGATTTGCACTCACGTAGCAGAGTGGCTGCACATGGCAGGTGCCCAGTTTCCCTGCCCCCTCTGTGAATGTCTGCCGAGCACCTACCCCCAGCCTCGGTCTCACCTCCCCGGATGCTATCTTCTCTAGGTGGTACCATGGCCACATGTCTGGAGGGCAGGCAGAGACACTGCTGCAGGCCAAGGGGGAGCCGTGGACATTTCTCGTGCGTGAGAGTCTCAGCCAGCCTGGAGATTTTGTGCTGTCCGTGCTCAGTGACCAGCCCAAGGCTGGCCCGGGCTCCCCACTCAGAGTCACCCATATCAAGGTCATGTGTGAGGTAAGGCATCTGGGTGGCAGGGCAGTATCCCACTGGGGGGGGCCCGTCTGTGCCCACAGAGTTGCCCGTGGGAGGGTGAGCCTGGGCTTCGGTCTGAGGCTGGGGGTCCAGGAAGGGAGACTTGGGTCCTGAGAGGTAGCCTGACTCGACCCCCCTCAGGGAGGACGCTACACAGTGGGTGGTTCCGAGACCTTCGACAGCCTCACGGACCTTGTGGAGCATTTCAAGAGGACGGGGATTGAGGAGGCCTCAGGTGCCTTCGTCTACCTGCGGCAGGTGAGGGGTGGGCCTGGCCGCCTCCTCCCTTCCCCGAGCTTCTGCGCTCTAGCAGTGGTCGACTCCTGGCTCTCCCCCACCCCAGCCATACTATGCCACGAGGGTGAACGCGGCTGACATTGAGAACCGGGTCTTGGAACTGAACAAGAAGCCGGAGTCAGAGGACACAGCCAAGGCCGGCTTCTGGGAGGAGTTTGAGGTGTGTGAAGGGAGTAGCAGGGCAAAGGGCGTGTGGTCCCAGGCAGACCCCATCCTCCCTCTCCCCACCCCTTCCCCTGATCTGCCCCGCGTCTCCACCTGCGGAACGCCCCTTTCCAGGGCCTGGGGCTCCATTTCGCCATCTCGTCCCGCAGAGTCTGCAGAAGCAGGAGGTGAAGAACTTGCACCAGAGGCTGGAAGGGCAGCGGCCAGAAAACAAGAGCAAGAACCGTTACAAGAACATCCTTCCGTGTGAGCGCCTTAACCCTGGGCAGCCTCCAGCCCTCCCCTGTCCATTCACCTGGGAGATCTCCCTTCCCCTGCTGACCTCCCGCAGCCGCATGTGGTCTCTTCCCCCAAGCTCAAGGAGGGTCCCCCTCCCCACCCGCAACAGAGCCTCCCCTTCCTCCAAAAAGCCTCTGTTCTTCTGGCACCCCACCCTCACCCCTTCTTCCTCTGAAACCTCCAGCCCCACCCCAGACAGATCCCCCACCCCAGACAGACCCCCCACCCCTGCCTGCCCTCAGGGCTCTGCGAGCTTGTGGCTTCTGGGCAAGAATGGTCTGGGAGCTCAGAAAGGGTCTGACCCAGGCCCTTCTCACTTCCTCTCTGCCCACTCCCAGTTGACCACAGCCGAGTGGTCCTGCAGGGACGCGACAGTAACATCCCTGGGTCTGACTACATTAACGCCAACTACGTCAAGGTCAGTGTGCCTGCCGGTCGTGGGGGAGGGGAGGCTAGGCCCCGGCGACCCCTGCTCGTGGGGGTGTTGGGTCCAGAAACGTGCGGGGAGAGCCGGAGCTGTCACCTTGGGTGGGTGAGGGTGGTGGGGGTGCGAGGGGCTCACGGTCCCGCGCATCTCTTCACCCTTGTCCAGAACCAGCTGCTAGGCCCTGATGAGAACACTAAGACCTACATCGCCAGCCAGGGCTGCCTGGAGGCCACGGTCAACGATTTCTGGCAGATGGTGTGGCAGGAGAACACGCGCGTCATTGTCATGACCACCCGGGAGGTGGAGAAGGGCCGGGTAGGCCAAGCCCCGCGCCGCCCCCACCCCCCAGTACTCATCCACCACCATGAAGCCAAAGAGACTTGGGGCACCTCCGAGGGCAAGGGTCCTACCTTGTTGGGAACTTGACGCACGAGGTCTGGGTACATGGTGACTCCCTCCCGGGATCCCTGCTTCCCACCCTGGGCTCCCCTGACCACCAGACCCAGATTTCCAGTGGCCTCTTTCCTTAAAGTATTCCCCTGTCCCCTTCTGGGCAGCAGTCCCTCCTGTCCTGCCGGCCTCATAATTCTCTCTGGAGTCAGCCCCGAACCCTCACCCCATGATCAGGCTACCTCCCTGTCTGCAGGCTGCCCCCTCCATGGCCCCCTCTGCCCTGGGGCAGCCCTGACCCATGCAGAGCACACAGCGCATCAGGCTGCTCCCCCTGAGAACCCTGCCGTGTCTCCCAGCTGCCTTCAGGACATCCAGACCGCCAGACCCGGCACTCAGGCCTGGCGGCTGCCCTCCAGCCCTCACTGCCTCCGGCTGGCCAGGCTTCTTCAGGTGTCCGTGCCCCTGCACGAGCTCATTTCTGCTAGGAAGTGACTTCCTCTCTCTGTGCTATCTCTGCTGGACAGACTCTTCGTGTTTTGAAGACTCAGCTCAAATGTTCCCTCCTCTGTGAAGCCATCCCTGATTTCCTCCATTACCTAGAGGGAGGATCAGTCTTTTCCCCCCCAGGGCTCCTCAGTGGCTCTGATTCTGCTCACCTGTTTCTCTGTGAGCTCCTGGAGGCTCAGGGGCACAACTGAGCCTTCCTTGTGCCTGCAACTCCAGCCTGGTTTGCACAGCTTCGGGCGCAGTGCGTGTGCCAGCCGACGTGCACTGTGTGACTGGTTAAGTGTCTGGTCAAGTGTCTGGTCAGGTCTCACCACCTGTAGGAGGGTGAGCCAGGACCTCAGTCTCTGACTCTTGGCCACTTCGTCCGTTTATCCATTGAATGCTGGTGGGGCCAGCACCAGGGACTCAGGCCCTGCTTCTGTGACTCAGTCGCCACCTCCACCCTCCCTTTTCAGAATAAATGTGTCCCATACTGGCCAGAGGTGGGTGCTCAGCGCGTTTATGGACCCTACACTGTAACCAACTGTGGGGAACATGACACAGCCGAGTACAAACTCCGCACCTTACAGGTCTCCCCGCTGGACAATGTGAGTGTCTCCCGCCCCTGCCCCACTCCCCAGGCCCTCCTCAACCCATTCTCTTTGTTTGGGTTGAATGAGGCCATGAGTGCGAGCAGAGGGCTCTGACCCTGTGTCCTTGACCCAGGGGGACCTGGTTCGGGAGATCTGGCACTACCAGTACCTGAGCTGGCCTGACCACGGGGTCCCCAGCGACCCTGGGGGTGTCCTCAGCTTCCTGGACCAGATCAACCAGCGGCAGGAAAATCTGCCTCACGCAGGGCCCATCATCGTGCATTGCAGGTGAGAATAATAATGATATTAGGAATAATAATCAAAGTGGCAGCTGGCAAGTGAGTACTGCTAAGTGCAATGCACTATTGTAAGCAACTTACACATTAACTCATTTAATGCCTCCCCTGGCCCCCACCTCTTCTGGGTTCCGTGATACGGGTTTATTTTGTTTGTTTTTTGTTTTGGCCACACCACGCGGCACGTGGGATCTTAGTTCCCCGACCAGGGATCGAACCCATTCTCCTTGTATTGGGAGTGAGGAGTCTTAACCTCTGGACCGTCAGGGAAGTCCCTGGGTTCCCTGATGTCTCCAGACCCATGGGTGGACCTTAGGTTGAGCCAAACCCATTGTTTGATCCTGTGCCTGGTGGGGGTGCTTCCTCAGAGACTTCCGTGGATGTAGTGTCTCGTCCAACCCTGCCACATACAGATGAGGAAATGGGCCCAGCCTCTTGCCAGGTCTCCACTGGTCAGTGAGGGAGCCTGGAGCAGGGCTCATGGTAGACCCAGGTCCTGGTCACTCCCGTTTTTTCAGACACACCTACCCAGCCGGTGTTTCTCCTTGGGGTTGGCGAGGCTCCCCATCCCTTCTCTCTTCCTTCTGCAGCCCTGGGCGGGGGAGCTGAGGCTTCTTCATTGCTGCACCCTATCTCTTCCTTCCCACCAGTGCCCCCAACTCAGCCCCTGGGCTCACGCACCACTGGCTCCACTGGAGACCCTCATGTTCATGATCGGGAGACCCTGTTTCTGCTCAGCGGGGGAGCTGAGGGGTCAGTGAGGAGGAGCAGGGGTTCCATCAGGCCCGAGGGGCAGAGTCCCCCAGAAGGGCCTGCTCAGCCAGCCCGGCACGGGGTCCTGGACAGACGCTGCCGCTTGACATTTCAGCTTCTCCGCTCCCTGGCTGTGTGATCTTGGACAAAGGACTTCACTTCTCTGACCCTCAGATTCCTCATCCAGAAAATCAGGGTCTCGTAGGAATGTTGTGAATGTGAGCCCCTCTCACTGTGTCTGGAATACAGTAAATGCCCCAGAATGGGAGCTGTTAATGCTCTAGTATGTCACCTTGGGCAGGGAACAGGGAATGGGAATCTGCTCTGTCCTCTTCCCTTCCAGCTCCTTCCACGTGACCCGGGCGGTGAGGGCTGGGACTTCCTCCTTCTGCCCACCAGCAACTGTGTGTCCTGGGGCAGGGCCGGGTGGGTTGCGTCTGGAGGTGTCCCCCACATGCTGCCTCAGGGACTCTGCTTCCTGGCCCATCACCAAGAATGACCCTACTGCCCGTACCCCCCTACCCCCCTTCTTGAAATCCCCATGGCCTTAATTTAGACGTTACAGGAAGGAAGTGGGTGAGGGGGTGTTATTTTTAACAATCTGGGTTTGAAATTAGTGCAACTCAGGGCATCGGCCTGACTGGCCTCGCTGAGGGGGTGGAACGGGAGTCTATGGGGGGTCCTGAGGCTCCTGGGGTCTGTCAGGGGTGGCCGCAGGGGGTGGGAGAAGGGAGACTTCCTGCTGTGCTGCTCCCCCAAGTCTCCTGAGCCCCGCGGCCCCCAAGCCCTGCTGTCTCTGACGCTGCCCTTGCCCTGCCGCCAGGATCTGAATTAAAAGGGAAATGGAGCTTTGCAGAAAGATGCTCCTGATGCGAGGAGGGCAGCGTCGCTGGGGCCAAGGCTGTGGGAGGGGCCAGGGAGGCTCAGGGTGCCGGGGAGTAGGCGGGACTGGGGTGGGAGGGACGGGGTCCCAGATCTCCTGGGGCGAGGGTCAGAGGGAGGAGTGGAAGCAGGCGGCGGCGGAGCGTGGTGCTGGAAAGAAGGAAAGGGATGGGCGTCTCAGCACGTGAGAGCCAGGCCCTGCCCCTAAATCCCTTGGCTGGAGTGACGAGCACATGGGTGCACAGTTGGGCAGACCTCTGTCCTGACTCCCCTCCCGGTGACTTTGCCTGGATCTTGCCTCTCTCCTCTCGCATCTCTCGCATCTTGCATCTTGCATCTCACATCTTGCTTGGCCTGTTCCCTAAGCCCCGCCCCTGCCGGTGCTGAGCTGGGGCCCCCATGCCGGGCCGGTGCGGGCTGGGCCTCTGACGGTGCCCCTTCTCTCCCCAGCGCCGGCATTGGCCGCACCGGCACCATCATTGTCATCGACATGCTTATGGAGAGCATCTCCACCAAGGGTGAGGGTGACCTGTGGGGGATGCTGGGGCAGGTAGGGGAGTGCCCCACCGTGTCCACCTCTGTCCGGGGCCTGACGCCCAGCTGCCCTCCCTGCCAGGCCTGGACTGTGACATCGACATCCAGAAGACGATCCAGATGGTGCGGGCCCAGCGCTCAGGAATGGTGCAGACGGAGGCGCAGTACAAGTTTATCTACGTGGCCATTGCCCAGTTCATCGAAACCACCAAGAAGAAGCTGGAGGTCATGCAGGTGCGGGCAGAGCAGGGCCTGGCGGGACCGAGGGGGGCCGTGGGCATCGTCTGGTGCTGCTGGGACCACCGGCCTCCCACCACACTTCTTCCCACAGTCCCAGAAGGGCCGGGAGTCGGAGTACGGGAACATCACCTACCCCCCAGCCATGAAGAACGCCCACGCCAAGGCCTCCCGCACCTCCTCCAAGTGAGTGGCCCCGCCTCCCAGCACCTGCTCCTTTATTTCCCCCAGTCTGACCCTTCCTTTCCGGGGAGGTTCGGGTTCAAGTTTAAGCTTGGTTCACCACCTGAGTGCCCTTTACACACGGCCTGTGCTAGATATGTACTGATGTGTGAGATGGAGCCTCTGCCCCCAGGAGCTTCCAGTCTAGTGTAAGGACACTGTCGGGACTGGTCTCGCTTTCCTGGCCTCAGTTTGCTCACTTCTAAGATGAGGTGGCTCTGGGGGGCTGCTGGTGCCGGGGAACCCTGTCCTGTCTCCTGACTGCCGCACCTGCGGGCCCCGCCTGCAGGCACAAAGAAGACGTCTATGAGAACGTGCACGGTAAGAACAAGAAGGAGGAGAAGGTGAAGAAGCAGCGGTCAGCGGACAAGGAGAAGAGCAAGGGCTCCTTGAAGAGGAAGTGAGCTGGGCCTGTCCTGGGGTGGCCACGGTATGGCCCCTCCCGGGCCTGCCCCCAGGACCCCCTGGCTCGCTGCTCTCCCCTGGATGGATGGGGTGGCTGTGGCCTCACCCTGCCTTCCCAGCCCGACCAGACCTGGCCCCTCCAGGCCCAACCACCCCTTAATCCCTTCCTTCCCTCTCTCTGCAGCCTCAGCCCCATCCCTGCAGAGGCCTCCAGTGGACAACTCACAGCCTGAACCTCGGAGCCCACCTCCCACCCCCAGCCCCATTCTATTGTAATTTAAATGGCTGTGTGCCCACCTCCCTCTCGCGGATCCTGTATATAGCCCAGCAAGGCCCCAGGCAAGGCCAAGTCCTCCTCCTCTTGTAAATAAAGCCTCTAGGTCACTGTGTGTGGGTCTCTAACTCTGTGTGCCTGGGCGGGAGGGGGAGGCAGGCCGGGGGTGCTACGTGTGGACCCAAACGCTCAGCCTTCACGGTCTGACACACGCGTGTGAGCGTGGGCCAGCTTCTGCTGTCTCTTCCCTTTAACGTGGAGGATGATCCTGCCAGGGAGGTTGTGAAGACCCTTGAGATCAGGGATGATGAAATTCCTTACACTCTTGCCATGTATCAGGCACTGTTGAAAAGACTAAAAGTAGTAATTGAACCGAGGTACCTGTATCATTCCAATTTTGCAGTGGGAGAAACTGAGACACAGAGAGATTAAATAACTTGCTCAAGGCCACAGGACTATTGAGCAGGGAAGCTAAGATTTTAACTCCGGCCTTCTGGCCCCAGAGCCTGCATTCCTGGAGATGCAGCCAGGGCCACCCCGAGGGGGACACAACCACATTCTCCAACCTGACTTCTAGGTCTGAGAGCTAAGAAGATAAAGGCCAGTGAGCACAGGCCCAGGGCCAAACGTCCCTCCCCCGGGGCACCTGGTGCTCACAGGATTGCCCTGCTCTCCCGTCCTGGGGCCACTGCTACCCTTAGGCTCTTGGTCAGAGTTTCGGTCTTATTTTTGTTTGCTCTTCCTTCTCCCGTGTCCAGAGTAGACAACAGCGATTCCTTCTTTGTGTTAAGGCTTTATGTTGACTGAAAATGCTGGCCTCCTGGGGAGTTGAGCCTGAGAGAGCCCAACTGGGGAAGGCTCCCTGACTCCCTGGCTCCCTGCTGCTGGGTGGTCATTCACTCAGCATACACCTTCTTTATTGAGTGTGCCGAGTTCCAAGCACTGGAGTAGTGCTGGGGTGTGATGGGGAACCCGACAGTTCCTGTCCTTGTGGGAAGGCAGACCCAGAAACAGTCCACAAACACAGAATAAGTACAGACAAGAATCAAGAAGGATGCAAACAAAGGTGAGGGGTAGAGCGCAAGAGGGCAGAGCTGGGATTGGGCCAGCTCAGCTCCCAGGAGCTGTCGCCCTCCAGGGGGTGTGTGGGTGGAGCATCACCTGTGGGCCTCAGGGCCCCTCTCCCAGCAACGCCTTTTCTATCCCAGCTTCAGCCACACAAAGGAAAGGCGGGTCCCACCCCCTCTAACCGCCCTCGGGCTGACTGCCCACAGCTGGGACTTGGAGTCTCCAGGGCTGTGTGGTGGGTCCAGGGGCAGCTCTGCCCGGCGGGATGCCCGGTCCCCTGGAGAGCAGATCGTGGACTGCGGGCAGGGCTGCAGGACAGCAACTCAGAACTTGAGTCGGCCGGGTCAGTGCAGACGCTCCTGGCCAGCTCGGGACTCTTGGCAGGGGCAGGCACCCCAACACTAAGGGTGAGGACAGGGAGGCGCCCCTCGGGGACCCGCCTGCCCTCCACAGGCCAGGATGTCCAGCACAGGTGGGCACTGGGCAGGGGCACACCACCATCCCTGCTGAGCTGAGCCCTCTCTCACCTCAGGACCTCTGGCAGAGGCCTCAGGGGAAGGGGCTCCCCGGTGGCAGAAGCGGCTGTGGGGCGAGGCCGAGGGGGAAGGGGAGGGGGCCCAAGGCAGCCCCTCCCTTTGTCCCTCTGGTGACCGGGCTCCCTGGTCTGGGTCCCGGGGCAGAGGAGGCAGGTGGGAGAGGAGGGACCATGGCCAAGGATGGGGGCCTGGTGGGGTGACCAGGCCTCAAGAGGAGGCGCCTGCAGCTAGTGCTGGCAGGGAAGGGGTTAAGGCAGCGGGGGTACAGCCTATGGCAGGAGGACACACCTGTGCGCAGGGGCGGCGGGCGGGGCCCAGGTGAGGAGCCTGCGCTGCCCGGCAGGAGAGAAGGAAGAAGGAAGAGAGGAGGCCAGGGCAACTTCTGGGCCTTGAATCCCAGGCCTTGATTACCCTTCCTCTCCACGGCCCTCGCTCTCTGGGGCGCAGGCGGCCCAGTGACAGGTAAAGGCCAGCGAGAGAGGGGTCCCGGGGCTGAACTAGGGACTGACGAGGGGGGCTGAGGGTGGTGAGCTGGTGTGTGGGGGGCAGGGACAGGCTGTGGGGGTGGTGGGGAAGGGGCTCAGGGTGGAGGAGACGGGCAGGGGGCTTCCGAAGCCTGGCCCCGGCCTCAGTGGATCAGCAACCCAGGGTGGGGCTGGTGGCGGGTGCAGGGCTCACCCGGAAGTGTCCCCAGGGACACGGGTGGTGGGGGATGGGAACCAGGGTTCCGGAGCGTCACCGGGAGCCTGGGCCTAGGACGGCCTGCCCTGGACGGGCGGTGGGGTGGGGGCCCCCGTCTTACCCAGCAGTGTTTGGGTGCTGGTTGGGAGTCTCTAATACTGCCGGGTAATGATGGAGGCCCCTGCCCCTGTGCCAGCGACGTCCACCATCTCAGGCCCCCCAGCGCCCAGCTGGCTGCGACCCCCACCTCCGAACCTCCCCACAGCCCTGGAGGCCCCTTTCTCTCGAGCAGACGGTGCTGCAAGAGAGGTGGCGCCCGGTTGGCTGGCTGCCCACGGAAGGGGCACAATGGCCTCAGCCCCTCCCCCAACCCAGTGTGATTTGTCATCTGGAGGATCCAGAACCCACAGCTGACCCTGAGCTCGGGATTGGCTCGTAGACTTTCTAGAGACCTCAGCTGGCCCGTGGCCAGGGTCCTTGGAGCGACTGGACAGCTCCAGCCCGGACACCTGTGGCCGGCTCTGGGTCCATCTTCCAGCACAGTGTTGGATGGTCTAATGGTGAAGCTCCTAACACTGTCTGGTAAAGATGGCCCCCGGCCGGTGCCCTCGGCAATGACCTTCAGGGAGCCCTGAAGACCACAGAGGCTCCGGACCAGCAACCTCTGAACTTTACCCCTGGGGAGAGGGGGGGTAAGTCACCAGGGAAGGGAAACAATGGGAGGAGACAAAATGGCTGCCTCGGAGCCCCAGCGGGACTTGGAAACATGCTGGTTCTCTGGGCACCTCCATCCTCTTCCTGCTTCAGGAACACAAAGGAAATAAAGTGTGGACGGGACTTGGGTGGACTCATTCAGCTCATTCACCTCTCACCTTGGGCTCCCAGCTCCTCAGGGCTGGGGTGGCCACATCCACTTTGTCACTCTGTCACTTTCACGACTGTCAACCTGTCAGCCTGCAGAGCAGGGGACAGTTAATCTACTTTCTTCAAAACCTGAAGCAGCTGAAGGTGAACCCAGGCCCTCTAGCCCCGCCACCATGAATTCCACGGTTCCTGCACACACGTTTGCCCCCACTGCTGTCTGTCCTCTGATTCCCACCGTTCCTTGTTGCCCCCACCCCCCAAGGACAAGGGATGGGACATGGCTGGGGTGGCACGCGGGCACTTCCAGTGATCTTGTTTCTCTGCCGCTCGACACTCAGTGAGGGTGGCATCAGGAAGGGAGGAGGTGTCTGTTCTGTGGTGGGCCCAGGGCTGCGGGAGTGAAGCGCCCACCTCCAGAGGTCATGCCCTGACTGAGAAACTCAAGCGTGGGTAGCCCGCAGCAGGCGACAGGGTCCACAGGGCATCTGAACACGTAAGCCCCTGAGCACAAATGGTCTCCCCACAGCTGCATGGAGCCCTGTTACCAAGGAAGCAGCTCCTGTTGGGGTCATCAGATTTTTGGTCTAGCTCAGCAAAGCCACAGCTGCTCCAGCCTTAAAAAAGGAGATGTTGGTCAACAAAGGGTTGATGCGGTTCTGGGAGGGTGGGTGAGTGCAGCTGGGCTCGTACGCAGGGACCCACAGTTCCCACCCTGGGTCCTGTTTTGGATCCGCCTTCCTGGGTGAGAGCAGCAGGCCCGGGCTCTCCCTACCTGCCCTGGCAGGCGTCCTCGCGCCCCCTGCTGGCAGACACGAAGAAGGACCCAGGAGTATGCGGTGTGAGCATGCGCATGCGTGCCTCCCCAGCCCAACTCCAACACCAGAGGCTTTGACTTCAGCTTTAAGTAGTAAAAATTTATTGTGAATCTCCGGGGTGGTGGTTATCGCCTCCTGACCACGAGGGAGGAACCAACGCTGTAGGAAATCACTGAGAAATCACACTGCGTCCCAACACCCCTGGCCAATACCAGGAAGAAAGTCATTCCCCTGAAAATGGTCAGTCTTTGTTCATCCAAGAAGGGCTGGGAGGACAGATGCAGAGGGACCATCACATGATAGTGGGGGCGGGATGGGGTGTGCTGGGCCCCAAGTTGGCTCCTCAAAAACCAGCAGAGAAACAGATCCACTTCCTCCCTGGGGGCAGAGTTCTTGGTCACCAGGCTCACTTCTTACCCTTGATGAGGCTGTCACTGTGAAAATGAGACAGACAGTGACATTATTAGGGGACACACCTGTGAGAGGCAGAGCACCTCAGGCCACTCCCTCCTCAAGTACCTTCCTCCCTGAGCCCGGGTGTGTGGGTGGGGAGGTGAGAGAGGTGAGGTGGTGGGGAAAAGGAAGGTACTGGGAGATGAACTGCAAGACCCCACAGAAACAAGGATACATCAACAACTTACCTTCCCCTGTGGACGCCAGGTCACCAGAAGAACAGGGAACACAAAGACAAGAGAAAGGTACATGTGATTGGACTGTTTCAGGCCCCACCCAGCTCTAAACCCTCCTTTGCTCCCAAGAAAGAAAGACAATCATGTTGGAAGCCGGGAACCTCAGGCTCTGGAAAGGAAGAGACATGCTCCCTTGGCCACTGCCATTTCTCACCTCTGCTTCCTTTCTTTCCCTCAGAACAGCTCTGGTGTATGAATACCGAATACCCTCTTTCACCACTTTTTAGCTAAACAAAACTTTACAATTATAGTGCTTTTTACATGAATAATTCTATTTGACCTCAAAAATCAATCCTGTGAGATTCAAGTTTGGAATTCTCAACCACCCACTTTCCTAACTTTGGTTCAGAGAAATGGTGTTTCCAAGGGTCACATGAATAAGCTGGTAACAGGCTCCAGAGCCCAAGTGGCCAGACTCCAGCCTTGTTCTGTGTTGACACCCCACGTGAAGGCCACATCTCTCACCGGGTGAAACTTTCGTCCTGTAGGTTCAGCACAAGGTTGTCAGCAGTGAGATAGATACGATTCTGTGACGTCGCGATCTATAGGGCAGGAAACAAGACAAATGTTTGTATCAAACAAAAAAGACCTTGATTCCTACCCCTGCAGTTCAATAATCACAGATGGAACACGTGCGGGTTAAGAACAGGGATGAGGTGATGAGAGAGCCATGGTTTCTGTGCTCACTCAAAAATACAGAGCAGCGAGCAACTGTGATGTGTCAGGTCCACCAGAGGCATGAACAAAAGGTCAAGGGAGCCTAGAGGAATCATTTTTGATGGAAGGGTATCAGAGAAGCAGGTCTGAATAGAAATCTGAACAAGCAAGATTCTAATTCCCTCACTTCAATGTGCAGAGATGCTTTCCCTCCCAAGGCAGCCCCGAGCTCACACTCACCGTCTTGGAGATGTTCTGGGCTGCCCGGATCTTGCGTAGCTTGATGTAGCCTGGGTTCTTGCTCAGAGCTTCTCCCAGGTGAGCAAGGTGGGGTCAAGGGTTCACACACGGCCAGGTCTCAACCGGGGCCCCATCCTTACCACTCCCCTCACTTAGCCCTCTTCTGGGCTGTCAGATCCAAGGTTGCGCTCAGGTGGCTCGTGCCCAGTCCTACTTTGGTCCCACCTGTAGGCCTCCCTGCAAGCAGCTGCCAGGAACTGGAGGCAGCAGCAGAGATGGAGGGAAGGCCAGCAGTGCTATTGATCTGCCTTACGGTGAGGAGCCAGGCCTCAGGTGCCCCACTAAGATTTCAGATCCTACTCAAACCCCCACCCCCCCGGGGATCGAAAAGCACGGGTCGCATTCGCCTTAGTCTCATCAGCCAGCCCACGCGGGGGGCGGATGGGGAGCAGAGTGTTTCAGAGGCTGGGCTGAGAGCTCCTCAGCAGAAGGATATCATCCTGGCGGCCTCAGCCTCACCCTCGGCCTGCACGATCTTCTGCCGTTGTTCCTGCTTCGCTTTTTCCACCAAGAACTGGGCTCGCTGGGCCTCTTGCTGGGCTGTGGTGGGAAGAGAATTGGGGTCACAGATGTGAGGTGTCAGGAACCCCACCCCTCCTCCTGCTTCCCCAGAAATCCTTGCCTGACTCCTCTTGTGACTCACCCACTTGTTTGGCTTCTACAGCAGCTGTGTACTCTCGGCTAAAGCTCAGCTCAGTGATGGCTACATCATCCAGTATGAGGCTGAAGTCCTTGGCCCTTTCTGTCAGCTCCCTTCGGATCAACAAGGACACCTGGAGGGCGGGGGGAGGAGGCGAGGGGAGGGGGGCGTTGAGGGGACCGGAGAACTAAAAGGAAGGTGTGCTGCTGTGACCATCGAATCCCAGACCTCCTGAAAACCTCAGAATGCACATTAACCCTTAGTTCCTCACTAGACCAGCTGAGCTGGAAAGTCTGTCACACAGACTCCTAATCTCCACTCTGTACCAACACAGTACGCGTGTCTAAACTATTTTCTCTCACGCCACCCAACGCTAACTGTTATACTGAGGTCCAGTCTTGGCTTTCCTCATTTCCCACAGTGGCTGTTAGCACAGCTTTTTTGTGGAAACAGACCTTGGGTCATAACACTTTCCTAATAGGCTGCCTTTCCTAACACCCAGTGTGCTGGGCCTAGGAGGGAAATGCCGACACTGTGCAGACAGTGATGGGAGGCGGAGTCAGACCTGGGCCCGCTGGGTGATCAGCTGGGAGGCGTTGAACTTGGCCACCACGCTCTTGAGCACCTCGTTGACAATGGACGGCAACACTCGCTCCTCGTAGTCCAGCCCCAGGCGCTGGTACATGCTGGGAAGCTCCATGGCATTGGGTCGGGATAGCACCCGCAGAGAGATGTTCACCATCTGCAGGTCTAAGAGTGAGGTCAGCAGTGGCTGGGCAAGGCCGCGGGGGCCTCAACTGGTCTCTGAGCAAAGCCCCCCTCCCCAGGCATTTTCTCCTCTGGCTTCCCTCTGTACCTCTATACCCTGTGGTCTGGAACTGCCCTGGGGGGAGGAGAGTAATGAGGCTGACAAGACGTGACTGGGCACAGATGAAATGCATCTTTGTCTACTGTGCAAGTCTCCTCTACCCACAACCCCTCCTCCAGTAGAGCTGACCTTTCTTTTCCCCAGTCTACTGTAGGCTCTGTTACACTGTATCACAATCATCTGTCTCCTGAACTAGACTGCAAGGACTTGAGAACAAGGACTGTGCTTTGTGAATCCTTTATTCTTAGGGCCTAGAGTTTCAGGAATATTAAGCAATCTGCACTAAAAATAGTGCAAAAAAGTCTATTACAGGTGAGCTGCTTGCCTCATTGTGTGAGTATGTGTAAGTGCTGGTCTGGTGAATCTCAAAGGCACAGCTTTTGTGAATGGTCTAGGAGGCAACAGGTGCACCAGTGAAGGGTGGGGCCAAGTTTCCCCAGGACAGAGGGTATGTACCAGCAGATGAATAAGTCAAACAGTTAAAAGAAAGAAAGGTTTTAAAACAAGGCTTTGATCTAGGCAGTGAATAAGACAAAGGACAAACAATGCTCTCACTGAGTTTACATTACGGGAAGGAATGGCTCAAAATGTGCAAACACACAGGGTGTCCGGAATGTACTGCTTTAATCCCAGAAGCAGGTACTTTTATTTTAGCTTGTTTGCAGAGGTGGAAACCAAGGCCCAAGAGGTCTGACACTATCTTCCCCAGTCTTTGGCCAGGCCCCCTTGTTTACTGCCAGTGAAGCCCCAGTGCCCAGACCTACCTTTGGAACCTGTGGGGGAGGAAATTTTTCGGGGTCTGGCCCGAATGTCATAGATGATGGGGTACTGGAACCAGGGGATCCTGGAGGGGAGGGAACAGGAATAGGAATTAGGAGACTACAGTTTCACTAGTTTTGTCGGTTTTCCTTCACCACGTGTTTTCTGACCTGCTCCTCTTAATGACCACGGTCGAGGAGAAATTCTCTCCCCGCTTCGGAAAACAACAGCATGTGCTTCTGGAGATTTGGGCAGCACCCAGTTTTGGGAGATGGGGCGTGGCGGGCAAAGAGCAGCGCTGGGTCCCGCGGAAAGTCCTACCACAGCCATAGGTGCTTCGGCATTCAAGGGTGAAGGGTCAGGGACGGTCCGCTCTGCCCGCCATTACCTGAAGTGAAGGCCCTCGGCCAGAATGGTGTCCTGCTGCACGCCTCCGATCCGATTAAAGAAAATGGCTCTGTGCCCTCCTTCCACTGCGGGGAGAGGGGTGGGGGGTCAGGCCAGGCCGGGCTCAGAACCCGTGCCAGCTTCTGGTGGGGCGGGGTGAGGGGCTGGGTGAGCGCAAGGGCCCGGCGGGGCTGGGCAGGGGTCCGGGGAGCGTCGGGCGGGGTCCGGAGAGCGGGCGGAGGTTGCTCACCGGTGAACACTGACTCGCGGACGCCGTACGCCACGGCGCCGGCCCCCAGCAGCAGCTTCAGGGCCGTGCCCATGCCCCGGGGCCCAGAGGGCAGCCGTCCAGCTAAGTCCTTCAAGTTCTGGGCCATGTTGGGTCCTGAGGCCGGCGGCACCAGTGGTCCGCAGCGGGTGCCGGCCCGCCTGTACCGCGCTCCAGTTTAGGGACAGCACCCTTCACACGAGGGTCCGGGCCCCAGGTGCTCCCGGGAGAAAGGGCACAGGAAGTGCGCTCCCTTCTAAGCCCTCCTCCCAGCCCACGGCGGACCCGAGCCTGGCGCACAGGAAGCACGTGTCCGGAAGTTCCCGCCCCTTTCTGGAACACTGCCCTCCCAGAGAGACTTCGGGAGCGCCAGACAGCGAGCGGTCGCCATTTCCGAGCGCCCACTTTCAAAATGGCAGACGGAAGGAAGCTTGCGATTGGGGCGAGCGCGAGGCCCTACCTGAAGGAAGTTACAAAATTTCCGGTCTGGGTGCAAGATGGCTGCGCCCGGTGGTGGGTTCCAACCTCGTGAGCGGCGCGCCGCAGAGAAGGACGAGGACTGGGATGCCGTGGCGCCCAAGCGGCCCCGACTCGGGGCGGGGAGCAAGCTCGGAGGCCGTAGGCTCATTGTGGTGCTGGAAGGGGCCAGTCTGGAGACGGTCAAGGTAGTTTCGGACTAGGGGGTGGAGCGCTAGTAGATCGGTAGGATGGGACCCGGTGGGGTGAGGGTGATGGGCTTAAAGTGAATGGAGAAAGAGGATACTGGAGAAAGAGGATACAGGAGAAACATGCTTTTGGAGAAAGAGTGGCCTAGTCCACTGTCTTTTCGTTTAATATCCTGGGTTGTCAGTATTCGTTTTCTTTGCCCTTGAATCGCATTGCAGCCGTTACAGGCTTGTTTACGATTGATCTACCAGAATTCTGTGATAACCCTAACCCTAACCCTAATCCTAACCCTAACCCCAGAGTCGTCTAAGGGGAGAGGGTTTCGTCCATCGCCTCATCTCGCTTCATCCCAAGACAGGGTAACTGGGCAGAGGGGAAAGCTAGTTACTGTAGCTCAGTCTTCCCATGCATTTAATTGTAAGGACTTAGTGTTTTAGTTCGTCGAAAGGTGTCTGTCTCGCTCCTGTATATTACTGTACATTTCAAAACTATGCCTAGATCAGATTATCATTAATACTTTCACATCTTTGTTTTTACTTATCATTTGGCTCTTCTCCCGAATGAATCCAGCAATTCCCTGTCTTAAAACTTTTTGCAGTGTTCTCATTCCTTATGACGTTTCTTACCGTTTAGAGCTAAACTTGTTCAATGAGTAGGGCGAGAAGCAGAAGAAATAGCACTGTTTTAGCAGTCAGACCTGAATTTTAATCTTGGTTCTTACACTTATTTTAAGTGTGTGAATTTGAGAAAACAAGTTTGTCCTTAGTTTGTAAAGCGGGATTAACACCTTGCAGGGGGATTGTAATGAAAGTGCCTTAAAAGTAGTACATTTACATAGTAACCCAGGTGCAATTCTTTTCCATCTTTCTTTCCTCAACCACTGTGGCACTTTATTAAGCTTGCAGTTTAGAAAACCTTTTTTTTTTTTTTTTTTTTTTGATGACTAGCTAATCAGGTTTCCTTTCATTTTCTTCTGTAATTAATATTTCTAACCTAATTATAAGTTCATATATTCATCCCTCACTTAATTACTCTTGTATTTCCAGCCTATTAATTCTGAGTGTCACTTAACCACTTTGTTTCTTCATATGTTCTGTGAGGATGATGGTAGTACCTATTTTACTGGGTTTTTGGGTGGATTAAAGGAGTTAATGTGTGTAAAGTGTTTAGAGTAATCTCTGTCACTTGGAATTAGTTGTTGTTATTATTGTTATTGATTCAGGTTACTTATTAAGAAGTTGAAAAGGTTGTGGCCAAATTAAAGTTCCCAGAGCATGCTGTGGAATAAATTTGGCCAGTTGTCATTAGTGGTACTCCAAGTGTGATGGAGTCCATAGCTGGTTGAAATCTTCTGTACGTTAGCTTTTGCCTTCCTTGTGCTGGTACCTCTGGCTTCTGCCAGCCTCATCTGGGCCTGCTTTCTCCATTCTTTATACTCCAGTCTCATTGGCTTTCTTTAAGCTCTTTGAAAGCACTAAGTTCTCTTATACCTTAAAGCCATTGCAGATAATGTTTAGCTGCAAGCACCCTTTACTTAGCCCTTTGCTTCATTAATTCCTACTTAATGTTTATTCACTTAACAATTACTGAGTCTATATGCTACTCATTCTTCAGTTATTAGGTTAAATGTTACTTTCTCATAGAAATGATTCCCTTCCTGGTATAAGTGAGGTCCTCGTCATCCTTCAGTGAACCATTTAGTTTTCCTTCATAATTTTATCACAATTCGAATTCAATACTCGTGCTTGTTTAGCTTGTCTCTACTGCTAGAAAGCTATAATGAGGGCAGAGAATAAGGTTTTAAAAACTCTTATATCTCCAGTACCTATTACAGAATACACATGGTATTCATTCTCTGATTATTCTAGTTAGTGGTTTTCATTCTTATTAACCACAACCCACAATAAAAAAAATTACATTGTGAGCCAGTATGCACACTCAACTATGTGAAGCCGAAAATTTCTTAAGCCTTTACTTACCATGACTACATTTGAAGTACTCTGATGTTTTCTGTTCTCTTCCATTAAAAGAACAAAACCCTGGTTATAAGTTACTAGTGGGTCAAAACTAGATTCTTCTATTCAAGGGGTTCTTTTTCTTTCATGATAAGAGTGTCCCATGGACTTTGTTCTTGGTCCTTTGTTCTTACTCTGTGACATTCTTGTTATTTCAGTTACTCAGTTAATTTCAAAATCTATATGCCTCTTCCCCAAAACTTTTTGGAGTCATGTCTCAAGATGTTGCCAGACATACAAATGTGTTGATACATAAAAACTTAGCCTTTCAAAACCTGTATTTGTACTTGATGGTATGTTTTTAAACTTTTTACTGACCCTATATAGCTCCTCAGGGCTCTAATTTGCAATTGTTTCTTTTAGCTGTTGCTCACGTGCCTTAAAACTGAAACCACCCCTCTTTGTTTTACTTCTGAGAATGTTCCTTGATTAAACTACCTCTTGCCTCATTAGAATTTTCACACTTCTTCCTGTTAAGATTTGCAGCTCTTTGTGTGTGTTTGTTATAAGCAAACTGAGGGTAGTGACCATGGATGTTTTCCCCAGTGTATACGTAATGCATTCAGCCTTGCTCACTAACCTTACTTCTGCCTGATTCCAGAATCCCTCACCAGCTTTGCCTAATACCCATAGGATTTACAGTTAAATCCAGTTTAGATTGTGTGGAATCACAGGCTGCACTCTTCTTCCCTTTTCCCTCCAAGATCAGTTATGGGATGGGAGTGGGAGTTGGGAAAGATGTGGCCACACAGTAATCCCCTAGAGGATTTTTGGGGCCCCACCCTGCGTGTCTGATATAGTAGATTTGGAGTGGGCCTGAGAATTTGATTGTCTAACAAGTTTGCAGATGCTGCTGGTTTGGGGACCCCCTGTAAGAACCACCTTTCTAGGTAGGAGCAGCTTTTGTTGCTCTTGATCTTGTTGCTTGCTCTTCAGATGGGGAAGACGTACGAGCTGCTCAACTGTGACAGGCACAAGTCTATGTTGTTGAAGAATGGACGGGACCCTGGGGAAGTGAGACCAGACATAGCCCACCAGGTAACTAGGGGACAGAGCTCGGGCCCCCCACGCCTCTGTACGGAAGGTAAGGCAGCTGTGTGCGACTTCTTCTCGGTCTTCACTGTGCCTTGGTCTCTGCCTCCCTCAGAGTTTGCTGATGCTGATGGACAGTCCCCTGAACCGGGCTGGCTTGCTACAGGTTTACATCCACACTCAGAAGAATGTGCTGATTGAAGTGAACCCGCAGACTCGAATTCCCAGAACCTTTGACCGCTTTTGTGGCCTCATGGGTGAGAGAGAACCCTTAGGACTTAAATTTGGTAGTAGTGATGAAGGACGGAAGAGGAAAAGGGATAAATTAAGTGTGGAATTTGTAACTGGAGGAGGGGTGCACCTGACTGATTCCAGAACAGGGGGTCTGCACTTTCTTCCCATGCGCGTGGGTACAGCCGGCGTGGGTTCCTGGCTGAGAAGGCAGGGGGCACCTGTCACTACACAGCCACTCATGTGCTTGACAGCTGCTTGTTCAAAACATTTTAGTTGTGTAGACACACAGGACAGGTGGAGCTCAGCTCACCTAAGGATTTTTCTGGTTAAATTACTGGGCATAAGAAGTGGGTTCTCTGCCTAGCTCTGAACTCTTTTCTTCTGTCCTAGTTCAGCTCTTACACAAACTCAGTGTTCGAGCGGCTGATGGCCCCCAGAAGCTCTTGAAGGTGAGGTATTGATACCTACTGGTTGGAGGTAGTGTTCTGGGAATGTTTCTGGGGCTGATTTTTCTTTTTTTTCCTTTAGGTGATTAAGAATCCTGTGTCAGATCACTTCCCAGTTGGGTGTATGAAAATTGGCACTTCTTTTTCTGTCCCGATCGTCAGTGATGTGCGGGAGCTGGTCCCCAGCAGTGACCCTATTGTCTTTGTGGTAGGGGCCTTTGCCCACGGCCAGGTAAGGTTGGGGCTCAACTCTTAAGAGTCTTTACGGAGCTGAAGCTTAGTATAGAATTCTGAGAGCACTTAGCATTTTTGATGATCTTTGTCCTTTTAAGTTGGGAAGAGGGTAAGAAGAAAGCTGTGGACAGATGAGTGTTCTATCTTCTGTCCTGGGGCGCATCCTTTGAGGAATGCTGGCATATGCATCATGGTCAAAGCTAGGGCCTTCTCCATCCTCTGCCCACATTGGTATTAAGCAGTGCTGTGAAATGGTAGTTTTCCTGCCCTAAAAAAGGGCTGAACCTGTGATGGAGTGACAGAGCTGGCTGACAGACTGCTCTTTCCCCAGGTGGACGTGGAGTACACAGAAAAGATGGTGTCCATCAGCAACTACCCCCTCTCTGCTGCCCTTACCTGTGCAAAACTCACCACAGCCTTTGAGGAAGTGTGGGGGGTTGTTTGACAGAAGAGCCTTGTCTTGACACAGAGACTGTGGACATTGCTTCCCTGCCCCTGTCTTCAGCTGACTGCTGCAAGACCCCCTGCCTGCAACGAGACTGGGGTTTGCGGGGGTGGGTGGGGGGTCCAGGCTGTACACCTGCTATTTGTTTATCTTATAAACGCTGTTCTCACAAACCTGGTTGTCCTTTGGGGATTCCTAAACTCAGCAGACTCCGATGGTGTGACCTGGCGTAACCCCTCAGACCTCAGGAAGACACATGAAGTTATAGTGTCTGCAGTTTGGCCCTGGGCTTTGCAGGTGGGCTTTGTGCCCTAATGGAGAGAGCCCTGATTATTTCAGCCACGGCAGGCGTGGAGGGCTGTGTCTGAAAGAAAGCAGCTTTAAAGAAAGCAGCCGGGAGCGCTAGCAGTGAAAAACAACAAACTGAAGTGACTTTATCTGGTACAGTCCAAGGTAGAAAAGTGGAGCAGGCGGGGCCTTGCCCCTCCTCTCCCCCCATAGGGGGGCGGAGGTAGCGGCACATATACAATCATAGTAAATTGGCAGAAGAAAAACACAACAGATTCCTGGCTAGAGGGGGAGAGATAAGGCAACGTGCATGGGGGAGCCCAGAGGGGAGATGTGGGCCCCTCTACTCCTCCCACGAGAGTTTCCCCTTTGGCCCCAAATGGAGACGTGGCCGGCAGCAGAGGCACAGCTGGGGGAGCCCCGTCTTCCCACACCCTGGCTTCTGGCTCTCTGTGCTCTAGGGCGAAGGAGTGCTGTGGAAAGGGAGGCGAGTCCTTTCTGCACCAGTCCTGCTCTGGGCCACCTGCGAGGGGAGAAAGTGGGAAGGCTGGTCAGCGTTGCCCTCTTAGTCCCTGGTCTGCAGCCCTTCCAGCTCCCTCCTGGCGTGCCTCAGAGTATTCAGTGCCCTACACTGTGTTTCCTGGAAGCCAGGCCCCACAAGGTTCACCCCACATGTCCAATACTAACCTTCCCCCTCCCCGCCCCAGTCTGTTGCTGTCTTCTGTAACCGGGTGGTTTCGGCTCAGCTGTAGGGATCCTCACTTACCAGGGAAATAGATTATTCCATTTTCTTTAACTTCTCTTTCCTTGGCACCATTGCTTTGCGGACATAAGGCAATGTGAATAGTAGACTCAAGAAGAAGACATGGCCAAGGAAATAGATGGATTTATACACCTGTGGAGAGATACAGGCCACCGCAGTAGACAGAGGGCCTGGAACAGCCCCACTGCCTGAGCTTTCAGTGACTCCCTTCCCTCCTGGCAGGCAGGCCCTCGTGTACCTTCAGCCATTTGTCCCACGTGAAGAGGCAGAAGGCAGTCATTGAGTAACCCATGAAGAGCCAGTGGATGGTCTGCTGCACCAGATAGTAGAGGGGCTGCAGCACTGTGATGGAGGCGAGGCGGCTCAGGGCTGGGCTATCTCGAATCAGGCTGGCAGCCTGTGGAGGAAGGGAGAGCTCAACATCTTACCCCTTCTCAGGCCCCTTTTGCCCACCACCCTTAAGGCTTACCTGTCTTTCCACGATAACAATGAGGAATTCCATCTGGAAGCAGACCAGGTACCCGGAGTGCAGCCCGTGCCAGAGGGCCAAGAACAGCAACGAGAGGCCCTGGGATAGTTCTTTATTTCCAAGGAATTTGAGTCGTTTGAAGAAGTAACTAGAGAGAAGGGTGAGAAAGGATGAGCCCCAGACCTGTCCTACCTCTGGGTTCTCTGTGCCCTGAGGGGTGCAGGGGTGGCGGCTGCTCCCACTGGGGCCCCGGGGGAGGGGAGGCAGTGCCCTCCCATTACTTTAGAATGAAAGGCAGCAAAGCTGATGAGTCACAGTTTAGACAGAAAACAGACCTAAGGCTCAGCTGTGGACCCGGCTTGGTACAGTGGGTAATGACCAAGGGCCTGCTGGGCACCTGGAGCTATGGCTGCAGAGCGGGGTAGGCTGGCCCTGCATCCACGCCGCTGACAGTCCCCCTGGTCGTGGGACTAAGGAAGTGTTTGTGAACTTAAGACCAACAGCAGAGCTGGGGTGAAAACCCAGCACTCAAGGCCATGTATACCTTGTTTCTGCTTTTCAAAGATGAAAGGAATGGTTTTGGGGGTGTGTGAGAGTGACTGGGGGGTCCACCGAAAGTGGGGAGAGATGGACAGAAGTGACGTGATACATCTTCACCCTGGGTGCTTACCGGGCCACCCAGGCGTTGGTGTTGATGTTGAAAGAGGCGATGGTGCCCGTGAAGCGGGGGTTTGTTTCAAAGAGCCACACCTTCATGTTGGCACAGGCGTCCCACTTGGCCTTCCCGTATTCGTCAAAGCCATCGAAGCCCAGCCCCGTCAGGATGCACACGCCTTCCTGAGGGAGCCACGGCCGTGAGCATCCCCGCCACTCTGCTTCCCACCCACCTCGCAGCTTGTCTCGCTGTGACCCTGGTCCCTCTCTCCTCCTTACCGTGACCAGCCAACAGGTGACGTATTTGTATAGCACAAACTTGCCCCAGACCAGCATGTACATGCAGCGGAACCAGAAGCTGCGGTTCTTGAGAGAAGAGAACGTGTGCGCGTTAGGGACACTGCCAGGCCAGGAAGGCCACCCCGTGTTCCCCGTCATCACACGCGGGGCTGACTACTACTCTGTGTCCACCCAACGGTCTGCTCAGTTGCTTTGCAACAGGCCAAGGGGACCCAGCAGGGAGCCCCCTCGGAGAGGCCCCGAAACAGCGCTATCCTCAACTCCTCTCCTAAAGCGCTGGGTATCTGGGACACTAGTGCTGGAGGACTTTTACACCCACGTTCAACATCAGCTGAAGGAGACCAACCTCCCCAGAGATGGAACGGAGCCTGAGCCAGCACTCCCCCCTCCCCGGGTCCTGAGGTCCTAGAGCCCCGGTCTGCCTGGGCTAGAGGGAGCTCAAGCCGCCGAGCTCCGCGGAGCCGCCTGGCTGTAAGAAAGCGAACTCGAGCTGCTGGGGGAAGGTCAGGGGTGCTGAAGTGCACCTGGCACAGCCCTGTGCCCGCGAAGGTCATTCAGTGCTGGCTGATGAACGAGTCCCGGCCCGGCTGGCATTGACACCAACTCTCAGATCTAGAGCAAAACCAACACGCGTTTGTAGGTGGTGTTACCCACGTCTCAGCTGTCTGCGGGGTCCTGGCCTGGCCGCTGTCTATCTCTGGTGTAGTTGCACTGCTGCTGTTGAGAAAGCACTCACCTCGTAGTCGTCAGTGAGGAAGTAGTCTTCTGTGATGTGGGGGCTGAGCAGGGTGTAGCCCACTAGGTAGACAAGGCCCAGACCCAGGCGCTTGAGAGCAGGTATGGTGCTGGAAAGGAACAAGTGGGATCACCACCAGTGGAGGCCCTTCCCTTCACCCTCCAACCTTCTCGAGGGAGCGGCGTTCCAGAGTGAGCACAGCCTCAGGGCTGGACATAAGGACGGAGCATGTGAACCCTGGAGTTCTGGGGTGGGGGTGTGGCAACAGGGGGGCTGGACGGGGCTTCTGGGGTGCTCGCCATCGGGGTCCCGTGGACGTCTCAGAATACCCCCTGTGCTCGGGCTACATCGGGACTGAAAGCCGGATGCGGAGACGAGAAGGACCGGTTTTGGACCTTCTCCCTCCTCGCCTGGCTGGGTTGATGCTCAAACACAGGCTGAACAAGTTCTCAGTGAAGGGGTTTTCCTGGTAACTTATCAATTTTCTACTGTGAGTTATATTTACATAGATTCTGATATACTTAACAATATTTTTTAAACTGGGAAAGTGGGTTTTAAAAGCAGGCATGGGACTTCCCTGGTGGTGCAGTGGTTAAGAATCCGCCTGCCAATGCAGGGGACACAGGTTTGATCCCTGGTCTGGAAGATCCCACATGCTGCAGAGCAACTAAGCCCTTGAGCCACAACTGCTGAGCCCACGTGCTGCAACTACTGAAGCCTGTGCTCTGCAAGAGAAGCCACCGTACTAAGAAGCCCACACACGGCAACAAAGAGTAGCCCCTGCTTGCCACAACTAGAGAAATCTCGTGCGCAGCAGCAAAGACCCAACACAGCCAAATAAATAAATAGAAATTAAAAAAATAAATAAAGGCAGACATGACTGGTTCAGACAAAATCCTATGGCATAAAAGTAAATGTTTATATTTGTACTACAGGGTTGGGGGGGGAAGGTGGGAAGTGACCCAAGCTGAAAAGGGCCCACTTCCTTCAGTGAGCAGGCACGGAGTGCCTGTCACAGGCCGTGAGCCAGGGCCAGGCTGGAGAATGCAGGAAGTCATTTCAGAAGTGGCTTTGTGTCGGGCGAGACACCTACACAGAGGTCTTGATCGAAGGGGGCTGTTACCTGTTTGGTATCTTGCCCGGTAGGTCAGTCAGCTCTCCCTGCACCAGCTTCCTGTAGTGGTTCATTGAGAACTGGGGCCCCACCAAGAAGGCCCCATAGAAGTAGGCGAAGCCAGCAACTTCCAGCAGGGAAGGAACACCCTGTATGGCGTATTTCTGTTGCTCAGAGGACAGCGATTTCTATGCCGAGAAGAGAACGAATGGTTCAGGACCCCAAGAGCCAGTCTGAGGGTTCCCCACCCTTGTGCCCCACTGAACCGGGTTCTTCAAATAGAGCCTCTTTGAGGGGATGACAGTATGGAGAAGAGTTGGTGCTTCAGGGAGAAATGGGTATGTGCAGGCATAGCTCAGCCTAGGCTGGCTGCTGCTGCTCTTCCCAGGGCCTTGCTGGCCCTGATCTCTGGACTAAGGGCTGGACCCGGGCAATTAGACTTGTCGGTCCTTGGGCAGTGTGGCCCGAAATAGCGATCACACAGGTGGACGTGAGGGTGTGAGGGGTAACAACAGCCTCTCTCCTTCCCTCTGGTTAAACTCCTTCACGTTTCTGCAGAAGGAGGGGTACTCACTTGATCTTTCCCTCCGTCATAGTAGTCGATGGCCAGACCTGAGCAGAGAGAGAAGGTGTGGGTGGAGAGGAGGGAGGGGACACAGGACATGGCCGGCAGCGCATGGGGCAGGGCCCAGGGTCAGCTTATGGTCAGATGGGAGGAGCCTGGGTGTCAAAGGGGACCCACCACTCACCGATCAGCTTCAAGGTCAGGACACAATGTGGCATCGTCCACTTGATATCGTAGGTGCCAGTGGCTGTGTAATAGTATCCGGCAAGAAGGTAGGCCTAGGAGAGGGGCAAGTATTTATTCTATCGTCGCTATGATTTATTTTCTCCCTGCTCTGAAATCCAATGTATTCTTTCATTTTTCCTTTCTCCTGGTCTAGAAACTGAACCTGTAAAGGGGAAGAGAAATCCTCAGGGTTCAGTAAAATGAAGGCTAAACTGAGAATTTATTTATTTACTTATTTTAAAGGATTTTAAAAAATTAATTCAAAAAAAATTTTTTTTTATTTTTGGCCTCGCTGCTTGGCCTGTGGCATCCCAGCTCCCCAACCAGGGATCGGGCCTCGGCCCTCAGCAGTGAGCGTGCGGAGCCTCAACCGCTGGACTGCCAGGGAATTCCCTAAACGGAGAATTTAGGTGCTTACATTCTGTAGCTCATTCTAAGTGGATTTTCTGCCTTGCCTTTAAGTGACTCCCCTCATGGACCACTGGGCTAATCTGGTCAGACTCAAAGAACCTCAGTGGCACAGTCCTACGCAAAGGACTGGCTGGAGTCCCCTCCTTGAGGCGGGTGAAGCATCATCACTGCAGATGTGAGTGAAATACCTGGGGCCTCCGGAAAGTGACCCAGAGCCACACTGCTAAGTGTCGCTGGGAGAAAGGATCAGAAACTGGATCTCCTCGTCCACGGCTGTTTATACACCCATGGTCCCCGTCCTCCCCTGCCCCCAACTGCTGCCAGATGTGACCCGGGCTGCCCAGGGAAAGACGTTTACCATCTGGAAGCAAAAGGTAGTGAGGACGGCAGTGATGGTGCGGCCCATCAGCCGGAGGATGAAGAACTGAAGCACAGTGCATAGCAGGGAGTGGTAGAGCTGGTTTCCTGGATGCGGAGGAAAGAGCAAATTTTTTCCTGTCTTTTTCCCCCCAGCATTCCCACCCTTCCTGAGACTTCTAAACACAAAGAGAATATATAAAGAAAAAACTTTGGTATTAGGATTTTTTTTTCTTTTTTAATGGCCTCATGTTTTGGAGGAAGGGAAGGAAATTAATTACAAATACTGGGTTGGCCCAAAAGTTCACAGATATTATGGAAAAATCCGAACGAACTTTTTGGCCAACTCAATATGAAGGACTGCCAGAGAGTTCCTGTATTTCTGGACGTTGGACCTAAGGGATGCTCCTGAGGTGACTGCTTGGGCCTGTTGGCCAGCTCCAGCCATACCAGAGACAAACTGGTGCTTCTCTGCTGACAGCATGTGGTAAGGGTAAGCATTCTCAACATGCTTTTATCTGGGAGAGGAATGTACATGAAGAGAGAAGTTAAGCTGTGTCCCTGCCCACACAAACCCTTCTTCGCTACTAGAGCGTCACAACTCCCTCTCCATCAAATTCTCTCCAGGAAATTTTCTCTAGGAATTCTGTTCAGGTTCCCTGTGATTGCAGTGCTAACTCAGTTCACTCACCAAAGTTATAATAAGCAATTGAGAGGCCTGTAAAGGTGTGGAAGAGATGGATGAGGTAGCTGTCCTTGTAGAAAAGGTAACGCCGATAAAACAAAGCCAAGGGGTAACCTGGAGGGGGAGAAAGAGCAGGAGAGGGTTACTCGTGCCTGGTGTCCTCCCAGGTTTATTTTGGAAGTTGATCTGGCATGAAACTCAGCCCAGAGAGGAAAAAGCATGCATTAAATGGATGTCTACATAGACAGTAACAGTATCCCCAATTATCAAAAGAAGTCTCTTTGTAAGTACAAATTTAAAACTGAAGATATTTTATATTGAGGAAATACAAACTGGGTCTGAAGACGAGGTTTCATTTATGGCTTATTAAATGTTGCTAGGAATTTTCTCTTGCATTTTTCTTAAATGATACAAGGGATTCGGGGTGCCCAACTATGCCCAGAAACACCATTTGACACCTTTATCATCTATAATAATTTCATCATTAGCAGTGTATTATCAGTCAGGTTAGTTTTTCTTTTTCTTTTTTTTGGCCGCCCGGCATGTGGGATCTTAGTTCCCTGACCAGGGATCGAACTCGCGCCCCTTGCAGTGGAAGCTCGGAGTCCTAATCACTGGACAACCAGGGAAGTCCCTGTCAGATTTTTAAGAGGATAAATATAAATTATTCCAGGCTACAAACTGGGGTTGCTGATGGCATATACAGTCGCATAGTAGTTATAGGACACATGTAGATACTCCTCACATACTGAGGTCTGGGCGTCGACCGAGTTACAAATCCATTGTAGGTATACTGGGAAAATATCTTCTAAAGCCATGATTCAGAGTATGGCCCGGGGCTATGACTGAACTGCACAAGGCCTCCTGATGGGCCACAAACTGAGGATGCGCGGCCAAGGGTTGCTCACTGAGTTAAAAAGGGCCAACAATGTTTGTTATTGCTAAGCTAAAATTAGCGTGTTCCCTGGTTTTACTACAGACTGACATTCAGTGTTCCATCAAGAAGTCTGGCTGGGGTGCTGGCAACCCTCCTCCTGCAGAAGTGCACATGCAAAGAGTGGGGATCCCTAGTTTTTCGGAGGGACAGACCCAGTCTATCACTGCAGAATCAGTGTTCTCGAGTTGGTCATGGTTTACAAGCTGCTGCAAGTCTTACTTTTTTTTTTGGCTGCATGGCTTGTGGGATCTTGACCAGGGATCAAATGCGAGCCCATGGCAGTGAAAGCCTGGAGTCCTAACCACTGGACCCCTGGAAATACCCCTTACTTTTCAATTATAAGTTGCAGTTAGTTTATCACTGGTGATATAGTGGTGAGTCTGGTTAGCTCTGCAAGGCTTACATGAGTGTCATGCATAAAGTGCTCAAGTGTTTAAGTGAATAAATGGACACTCATGTTATATATTAGCTTATGTCCTTCTAGTCTTTTTTCCCATAACTTTTTTTTTAAACTTATGATCATAACCTGTGTACTTATGTATCCTAGTTTTTTCACACAATAGTGTATCAACCATTTATCTTCTTGGTGCCAGGATTTGCTGGTGTTCTTTGAAAGCTGTTCTCATAAAGGGCTAGGCTCTTTATCACATTTATAGCTTCATGCAAATAGTTGATTCTGTAGATATTCTGTGGATTACTGGCTCATTTGCTCACTCATTCATCTGACAGATGTTTATTACATGCCTATTATAAGCCAGGTAATTCTGTTTATGGAGCACAGAATGGCGGAGGAGGTGGCGTGGAATGGTTTATCTTCTAGCTACCTGAGATGAAGTGATATAGGACTGCTAGCTGGACAGAGGGAGGCAACCGTGACCCTTTCACAGTCTGATGAATGAGTAAAGAAACAGGACAAGTCTCATACATACCATGTGGGCAGAAACTTGGCAGGATTAGCAACAAGTATTGCTAAGAACCAGAGCTGGGTACTAGAAAGTACAGTATACAGAATAACACCCAAATGCCTTAGGTCTTTTGCTTTTTATTTTTAACATTTTAACAATAGGGGTATAAGTGAAAACAAATAGGGGAGATCTTAATTACCTAGAGTATTCATAAATAAGTTCTGGACAGCTAAGAGTTTACCTCTTAAAGCACTTAAAGGGTTAAAAACCTTTAACCAACTGAAATCACTAAAACCCTTCATCATTTGGGATGCTCGAAATTAAAAAAACATAACACACATTACTCTGCCTCCTTAAACTGAATATAACTGACATTTTCTTGGTGATCTGGGTCATAACTATTCTAAAGGCATGATGGCTACATGACCTCTTGGGGTGTGGAGAACCCTGCCAGGGCCCACACTGTCCTGCATTCTGAGTCCTTGTATCCATTTTTCACACTTTTCTGCCCCTGTCCTTGCTATTCAGGGATTTATAGTCACTTCTTGAGCTTTTAGTGCCAAGAATAGTCCCTTTCCCTCCTTCTAATTTACTGCAGGCCTTAGAAGCCTTAACTTTGTTTCAAAGGTATAAAACAAACAAACAAACAATCTAAGACAAGAACAAGGGCCTTGGTGTCTTCCTTGGAGACTTAGTACCTAGGCCTGGTAACAGCTATTCTGGCCACTCAAGGCCCTTTTGCTCTCTCCTGTTTTCAGGTGTATTTTGGGGGAGTGGAGGTGGGTGAGTTCACGCAGGTGAAGTCTAATTTCGCACCAGGAAACGCATGATAAAGAGATGGAGCAATTGGCAGAAAAAGAAGAATGCAGCAGGCCAGGTTACCAAGAACGTTAAGATCATAACAGAGAACAGCAGAGCCTGGAGCGAAGCCGAGAAGGGGTAGAAGGAGCTGTGCCGGGCGAGTTGCTGTGACAACCCGGAGCTGGTTTCGAGTGTGTCAGCACCGAACCCTGCTCCCAGCTGCTGCTCAGCTCGGCAGGCTTCGGAGCCTGGCTGCTCAGTCAGCCCTGCAGAGTCGTGCTGTTTGGGGGAGGGTGTCGTCCTGAAGCTGCTTCTGAGTCTCAGTGCTTCTTTGTGGGAGCCAAAGCTTAATACAGTGGTTACAGTCACCTGAAGAATCTCTAAAAAAACAACAAAAGCAGCTCCTCACCTGCCCCCCCACCCGGCAGTGTCTGATCTAGCAGGTCTGAGTGATTCTGGTGTGCAGCTGGGGCTAAGCAGCTCCGCCTTCCTAAACCCTCAGGCCGGGCAGCAGTATTACTGGTCCTGAAGATAAAATCCTGAGCTCTATGACGGGGTGGGGGGTGGGGTGGTTGCTGTTTTTTTTTTTTTTTAATGGCACCAAACAGGCAGTTTGTTTTATAAACCTGGTCTGGAGGTTTTTAAGAGCTTGTTTGGTTGCCACACTCTAACCGTTTCTTCTCTTTGACTGTTTGTTTAAAGGAGGGCCCTGAAGAAACTTATTAGCAGGTGAAGGATCAAGACCGAACCTGCACCCTAAACCCGGGGATCCCCGACTAGAACGGGAACATTCCAAAAGCAGAATCGAGGACCATTCACAATGCTGTGGCCCTGGAGCCGACAGCTGGGACGCCCCAAACTCGGTCCCTTCAGGGGTTCCAGTAGTCACGACATGGAGCATGTGTATCCAGCTGATTTCCCCAGCTTGTCAATGGATGTCTACTCAGGCCCAAGTGCCGTCTGAGTCAGAAACTCGGATCTATCAACCAAGATTGCTAATGGAATGCCTCTTTCTCTGTGCTATATGAGTTGTGAAATTACTCGTTAATCCTAAAGGTTCTGAAGTTTCACTGGAAGAAACAGAATGGACTGTCTTCATTGAAGTCTGATGAATTTCTTTGCCTCTCATCCCATATTGCTATTTCTGGGCTCTGTGGGAATATGATATGACCCCGTTTGATCAGGCAATGTTCATATGACCCTGCTGAAAAGAAAACAGCATGTTTTGGCAGGTGTGAGGGAGGAGATGGAACTAGACAGAATTGCTACGTGTTGGCTTAGCCAGGTATTGATACTGGTTTTACCAAAAGAAGAAAACCACCTCCAACACCACACCAGGAGCTGACAGCACTCTTAGCATACAGTAGCGGTTATCAACCTTTTTGGTCTCGGCACCACTTTTTTAAAACCATTTTTAAAAAATTGAAATACAGTTAATTTACAATGTTGTGTTAGTTTCAGGTATACAGCAAAGTGGTTCAGTTTTATATACAAACACGTGTATATATATGTGTGTGTACACATATATTCTTTTTCAGATTCTTTTCCATTATAGGTTATTACAAGATATTAAATATAGTCCCCTGTGCTATACAGTAGGTCCTTGTTTATCAGCATCACTTGACACTCAAAAATTATTGAGAACTTCAAACAACTTTTGTCAGCGTGGATACTATCTATCAATATCTACTGTATAAGAAAATAAAATTAAGAAAACAAAGTTTTAGGGACTTCCCTGGGTAGTCCAGTGGTTAAGACTCCATGCTTCCACTGCAGGGGGCAGGGGTTCGATCCCTGGTCGGGGAACTAAGACCCTGCATGCATGCTGCAACTAAGAGGTCACATGCCACAACTAAGGAGCCCACATGCTGCAACTAAAGAGCCCACCTGTTGCAACTAAGACCTGGTGCAACTAAATAAATATTAAAAAATAAAATAAAATTACTAATTCGTTAAAAAATAAACCTATTACATGTTAACATAAATCATGTACTTTTAATGGAAACAGCTATATTTTCCAAAACAAACCATTTAAATAAAAATAAAACCATTTAATGAAAAGAATAGTCTTTTTTTTTTTTTTTTTTTTTTTTAACAAATTTCTGGCCTTTGACTAAATAGAAGATAGCTAGATTCTCAAATCTGCTTCTGAATTTAGCCTGTTGTAATATGTTGTTTTGGCTAAAATATATGAAGAAAATCTGGCTTCACACAGATATACAGTTGGAAAGAGAATCTTAATGGCCTTTTCAGATAATGTTGGATATTCTTCTTTGAAAATATACTGAAAACTAGGCAAGTAAGTAGCTTCTTAAACATTAGTTGTAATGTGGAATCTGCAATCGTATCAATGAACTTTTCACACTGTCATGTTAGAATCTTGGTCTCCCGTGTGCTTTTTTAAAAAAAAATTAATTAATTTTTGGCTGCGTTGGGCCTTCATTTCTGCTAGCAGGCTTTTCTCTAGCTGTGGCGAGTGGGGGCTACTCTTCATTGCGGCGCATGGGCTTCTCATTCGGTGGCTTAGTTGTTCCGAGGCATGTGGGTTCTTCCCAGACCAGGGCTTGGAACCTGTGTCCCCTGCATTAGCAGGTGGATTCTTAACCACTGCACCACCAGGGAAGTTCCTCTCATGTGCTTTAAATGGATCTTTTACCCAGGCCTGGTTTTGGTAACATCATGCATTGGTCATCTGGAAAATATTGGTTCACTGAGTTAGGCAGATCTTCCAAATATTGACAAGCCATTAGAATACAATATAAAAAAAAATCACATTTCTTCTTTTTTTTTTAAAATTTTATTTATTTATTTATTATTTTTTGGGGGGACACCAAGTTCAATCAACTGTTTTTATACACATATCCCCGTATTCCCTCCCTTCCTTGACTCCCCCCACCTTGAGTCCCCCCCACCCTCCCTGCCCCAGTCCTCTAAGGCATCTTCCATCCTCGAGTTGGACTCCCTTTGTTATACAACAACTTCCCACTGACTATCTATTTTACAGTTGGTAGTATATATATGTCTGTGCTACTCTCTCGCTTCGTCCCCGCCCCCTCCCAAACCTCGAGTTCTCCAGTCCATTCTCTGTATCTGCGTCCTTGTTCTTGTCATTGAGTTCATCAGTACCATTTTTAGATTCCGTATATGTGAGTTAGCATACAATATTTGTCTTTCTCTTTCTGACTTACTTCACTCTGTATGACAGACTGTAGTTCTATCCACCTCATTACATATAGCTCCATCTCATCCCTTTTTATAGCTGAGTAATATTCCATTGTATACATATGCCACATCTTCTTTATCCATTCATTTGTTGATGGGCATTTAGGTTGCTTCCATGTCCTGGCTATTGTAAATAGTGCTGCAATAAACATTATGGTACGTGTTTCTTTTGGGATTATGGTTTTCTTTGGGTATATGCCCAGTAGTGGGATTACTGGATCATATGGTAGTTCTATTTGTAGTTTTTTAAGGAACCTCCAAATTGTTTTCCATAGTGGCTGTACCAACTTACATTCCCACCAACAGTGCAAGAGAGTTCCCTTTTCTCCACACCCTCTCCAACATTTGTTGTTTCCAGATTTTGTGATGATGGCCATTCTGATTGGTGTGAGGTGATACCTCATTGTGGCTTTGACTTGCATTTCTCTGATGATGAGTGATGTTGAGCATCTTTTCATGTGTTTGTTGGCCATCTGTATGTCTTCTTTGGAGAAATGTCTATTTAGGTCTTCTGCCCCACATTTCTTAATATCACCATTGATTTTCAGCAGAGGAGTCTTTATATACTGGGAAGCTGTCAAGCTCATGGTAGCACATACAAGTCTTCCAAAATTCTAATTTTTACTTGAAAGCTTGGAATTTATCATTGATTAGAAATACTGTCAGTTGCTTTCCGTGAAGTAACAGGCTCACTTTGTACATTTTCAAGAAACTATCTGCCAAATGCCCAGTCTAAAAATTCTTTCAAGTGAAAATGGTGTTCCGCGAACAGGTGTTAATTCAACGTGCAACTCAAGCCAGTGCACGGGTGCTTTGCCTTGAGACAACTCCACTTCCGCGCAGAGGGTGTTCTGCACACGTGTCTCATTTCTTCAAACAATGTTAAAAAGATGTGTACTCAGGGTTGAGATTTAATAAAATCACTAATATTTATGCTTCATCCAGGACATTCTTAAGTGCACCTGCCTTAATTATTTATTTATTTGGTTATGCCAGGTCTTAGTTGCAGCTCTCGGGCTCCTTAGTTGTGGCTCTTGGACTCCTTAGTTGCGGCATGCGAACTCTTAGTTGCAGCATGCATGTGGGATCTAGTTCCCCGACCAGGGATCGAACCTGGGCCCCCTGCATTGGGAGCTCGGAGTCTTAACCACTGGACCACCAGGGAAGTCCCTACCTGCCCTTTTTTGACTAAGTGCACGGCGGTGAAGAATGGCAGGCAGTGCTGGTTTAGTTTGGTGCCCTTACCTTCATTCCTGCTAAGGGACCAGCAAAGCTTTACTCACCACTGCTTCTGCACCATCAGTGCAGATGTCAACACAGTGACAAAAGCAAATAATATCTTAGTTTTATTTTGAAAATAACTTCAAGGTTCTCAGGGACCCCCAGGAGTTCATGGACTACACTTTGAGAATCGCTGATACGGAACGATGTTTTGGCTGAATCTTCCTGGTTAAAATGCCCCAAATCCTCCCAACTTTGCTCAACTACTTCTTCTGTATTTTCTTTTCGTTTTTTGGAAAGCTTCTCTGTTGTTGGTTTTGAGATATTAGTTTCCCTGCTTTTTTTCTTATTCTATTGAGATGTAATTCACATACAATCAAATTCATCAGTGTAGAATGCAGTGGTTTTTAGTACATTCACAAGGTTGTGAAATATTGCCACCATCTAATTCCAGCACGTTTTCACCCTCCCCCAAAAGAAACCGTATCCTGTTAGCAGTGAGTCTCCAGGCCCTGGTGACAAAGTCATTTTCTGACTCTACAGATTTGCCTATTCTGGGTATTTCATATAAATGGAGTCATACTACATATGGCCTTTTGTGTCTGGCTTCTTTCATTTAGCGTAATGTTTTCAAGGTTCATCCATGTTGTAGCATGTATCAGTATTCCATTCCTTTGCTTTTCTTCTTTCTTTTTTTTTAGGCCACGGTGCTGCTCAGCCTGCAGAATCTTAGTTCCCTGACGAGGGATTGAACCCCTGCCCCTTGCAGTGGAAGCGTGGAGTCTTAACCACTGGACTGCCAGGGAAGTCCTGGTACTTCATTATTTTTTTATGAGTGAATAATATTCTTTTGTTTGGACAGACCATACTTCATTTACCCAATCATTGGTTGATGGACATTTGGGTTGTTTCCATTTCTGGGGTATTAAGAATAAGGCTGCTATGAACATTCCTGTACAACTTTTGGTGTGGTTTGTGTTTTCAATTCTCTCGGGTATATACCTAGGAGTGACCTCTTGGCTCTTTTTATCCTCTGATCAGCACTTCTCGGTCAGTGGTGTAGACCAGTTTTTAAAATTTCCCATCTGTTGTGGACTAATACAAAGTCATGGGCTTGGATGATATGGCACCATGGAATGGCTACAAAAGTTCCTAAATGTTTACTCTCACTCTCTATACTTGCTTTGAGCTTTGACTTTGCAAAGGGTGGCGACACAATTCAAATAGATCGCACCAACCCCTCTCTCTCTGAAAGACTTTTTGCCAGCTCCTAAATACGGCTGACCTCCAGGAATCAGTCCTGGTCTTCTGCTATTCTCACTACACTGTCTTTTTGGAAACTCCATCTGCTCTCATGTAACTTCATGTGATCTTTATGCCAAAGACAAATTCACATCTTTAATCCTGACTTCTCAAGTTTCAGATCCACATTTCCCACTTCCTGGCTGGGCATTTTCAGTTTGATATCTCATATCATCTCAAACTCTGTGTAACTAAAACATGGACTTTCCCCCTGAGTCAGTCTTGTCTTGGCTTCTTCTTTTGTTTATTAATGGTGTTACTATTCTCCAGGCCACACAACTACCTTCAAAGGCTTGAAGTTGCTTTGCCTCTTCCCTCTCCTTGGTGCCCTATTCTAGCCACCAAATCCCGTTGATTCCTCCTTTCCAGTGTCTCTCACCACCATCACATCCCCTTCTTTTCCTGTGTTACATCTGCAGTGAAGGCCCTCAAGCTCTTCCCCTTCAACTCTAGCCGTGACCTCAGCTCTGCCTGCAGCCTTATCCTCCACCAGAGGGCTCTTCCTGCAACTCCTGCTCAGAAGCCATCAATGACTCCAACTGACTACTCAATACAGCACCAGTTCCCAGGCAGAAGATTCAAGGTCTATCTTCTAAACTATATTTCTGGTTAACGCCTCTGTCTCCCTGCTCCAGCTGATATGCTAGTTTGTGCTCAAACGTGTCTTTCATCTCTAAACCTTGGCTTGTGCCAATCCCTTTGGGTGGGACACCTTCTCCAACCACCCCTCTACCAAATGAAGTCCTACACATTCTCGAAAATCCAGCTCAAGTGTCTCCTCCTTTAAGGCTCCTGTCAACCAAAATGAATTCGTGGCCCTGCGCGTTATGGACTCATGCCTTAAATGCATGGCACAAAGACTCTCGCTTGGCAAATCATTATATAGTACAAATTGCCATTCCTTACATTCTTTTTTTTTTTTTTTAATTATTTCCCCCTCTGGCTGTGCCTCGAGGCATGTGGGATACCAGTTCCCTGACCAGGGGTTGGACCCACGACGCACCCCGCCCCAACCCCACAGTGGAAGCACAGAGTCTCAACCACTGGACCGCCAGGGAAGTCCCCTTACATTCTTGTTTTGTATTGAAATTATCACATGTTCACAATCTCTTTTCCTGAAGTTCTCCTATACCTTTGGCTCTCCCATAGCATACTATCCAGTGTACTTCACTTTTTGATTGGTTGACCAACAGTAATTGACACTTAATAGTCATTTGATCTTGAGCGTCAGTTTCCTCATCTGTAAAATGGGGATAGTACCTGCCGCAACAAGCTTTTGTAAGGACTAAAGGAGACAACACATATAAAGTAGTTATTAGCAGAGCCCAAAATATTGTAAGTGATCACAAAATTATATACCACACACACTCACATAAAGTTAGAGGGAGTTTGTAAAGCAGGCCTTATCTGAAAAATTCTGGTGAAAGTGGGTATCAGAGCTTCTGAATCTAATCTTCATTCCATGTGACAAATGACTAAGGGATTTCCTTCCCATCTTCATTTCAAAGGAAGAGTCACAGCATATTTATTTTATAAGGATACTGATTACGGCTTGCCAAGAGCACTTTTTCTAAAATGCAACATACTATTAAATAAATTAAGGCACCACACAGAAGAAAATGAACTCTGGAGTTAAGACAGATCTCAGTTTGAATCCCGCTTCTGCTACTTATTACCTGGTTGATGAGTTAACTTTTTTTTTTTTTAAGCTCTTTATTGGAATAGAGTTGTTTTACACTCTTGTACCAGCTTTTGAGGTACACCAAAGTGAATCAGCTGTATTAATACATATATCCCCATATCCCCTCCTTCCCAAGTTAACTTTTTTGGTCCTCAGTTTCATCAGTAAAAAGAGTATCTAGGGTCGGGTTCATATATTAGGTCTGGTATGTATTAGATGCTCAATAAATGTGAGATGCTTCAACCTCTCCTTTAACAGAGAAGTACCCAGCAATCTCATCCAGCCATGTGGCTTTAAATATCATCTGTTTGCTGATGTCTCCCAAATTTTCACTTCACGTTCATGTACGATGTGGAGCAGGTGCATGCCTAACGGAGATCTCAAATTTAATAGGTCCCAAACTGAACTCCCCACAGAGCCTGCTCCGCACCTGGCTTCCTCATTTCAGCAAACACTGACTCACCCTCTGCTCACCCGAGGCTGAAACCCTGCAACCTTCCCATCCTTCCTGACCCCCACCCTTCCCCCTGCAACCCAACTGGTCAGCACACCCTGTCTGTTCTACCTTCAAAGTGAACCCAGAATCTGACCACCTCTCCCATGGTCCAGGTCAGCGCCATCTCTGGCCTGTATTATTCCAGTCGCCTCCTGACTAATCTCTCCCTGGGCCTTCAGCCTCATGCAGCAAAAGGCGAAGTCCAATCAGAACCAACCAGACGGATCTGTTCACTCCTCCCCCACCTTTCTCTGACTCATCTCTTACTCTTGGCCACCCTTCCTGGATTGTCAGGCAGGTACACCCTTAGAGGCTTCACACTCATAGGTTCCTTGCCTGGGATGCTCTTTTACAGATAAGCTGAAGCCCCTCCAGCCCTTCAGGTTTTTACTAAAATGTCACCTTATCAGTGAGGCCTTCCCTGACCATCCTATCTAAAATTTACCCCACCCTTACACTTACCCCACGCACTTACCCCACCCTCTATGCCACCAACACACACTTCCTGTTCTTCTTTCTTACTGCGTTTTTCTACTTCCCCTCAACACTTATTACTTTCACATACTATATATATTCTACTTATTTATCAGTCTTTGAAAGCAAGGAGTTTTGTCTTTCTTCCCTTGATGTACCACAAGTGCCTTGTACAAAAAAGGTCTGAAAAATATTTGTTGAATGGATGGAAGATTAAAGAATGAATGAACAAATATTCTGTATTCTAGGCAGTCAATAAAATATTTATTGAGCATCCATTATGTGGTCAGCAATGCATGAGGCAAAAGGAGAGTATGGTAGAGTGGTAAGAGATGCTTTTAGACTCTTAAAGAGCTTTTTAGAGAGAAAAGAATATTAAGCAACAATGTTCTGTAAATGCTAATTGCATGGAATAGCCAATGTTGTAGAGGTTAGAGAAGAGAGAGAGCAGTTATGAACAGAACAGTCAGGATGAACACAGAAGAAATAAAGAAAGGGCATTCCACGGAGGAGAATTATGTACTAAAGACACGGAAGTAGGGGGACTTCCCTGGTGGATCAGTGGTTCAGAATCTGCCTGCCAGTGCAGGGGACACAGGTTTGAGCCTGGGTCCAGGAAGATCCCACATGCTGCAGAGCAACTAAGCCCATGTGCCACAACTACTGAATCCGTGTGACATAACTACTGAAACTTGCACGCCTAGAGCCCATGCTTCGCAACAAGAGAAGCTACTGCAATGAGAAGCCTGTGCACCTCAATGAAGAGTAGCCTCCGCTCTCCACAACTAGAGAAAGCCCACGCATAGCAACAAAGACCCAATGCAGCCAAAAATTTAAAAAAATTAAGAAAAAAAAAAAAAAAGACATGGAGGTAGGAAAGTGTGGAACAGTCACTTCATGAGACCAGGCTGACTACAAGAAGTGACAGGAAGGTTTGGAAAACCTGGCAGAGTCTGAAATTGATATAACAGGAAAAAAAAAACCCAATAGGATTGACTGAAATGGGGAGTATGATGGAAATGGACAAATTAAAGATGGCTAAGCCTCTGCCATCGTCTTCAAACTTTTTTGATGAAACAGTCCCTGAACGAATTCTGAAAACCTATAATATGCCTTCTCACATTTGTAAGTTGCCTTTTAACATTTATAAGTTTATCATTAATTTTTTTGCTTTTAATTAATGTTTATTGGCATATAGTTACTTTACAATGTTGTGTTAGTTTCTACTGTACAGCAAAGTGAATCAGCTATGTGTAAACACATACCCCCTCTTTTTTGGATTTCCTTCCCATTTAGGTCACCACAGAGCACTGAACAGAGTCCCCTAATCAGTAGGTTCTCACTAGTTATCTATTTTATATATAGTATCAATAGTGCATACATGTCAGTCCCAATCTCCCAATTCCTCACAGCTCCCCCCTCCTTTCCCCCTTGGAATCCATACGTTCATTCTCTACATCTGTGTCTACAATTTTAAATAATACCAAATGGTGTGTTTTTTTAAATGTATGTTGAAGATGTGCTTTAAGTACACATGGGAAATATCTGCCACGTAATCTAAATGGTAAACCAATCAGCTTGACTGCTTTCGGTCAAAAGAGGTCTAACCTCATTTTTTAATTCAAATAAACAAGCTAATACTTCCCCCGAGGGTTGCCACGAGTTTGTCACCTGGATAAAATAAGGGGCTGCACCTCTTTGCTTCACTTTTGTGGCTCCTGTGAAATGTTTACCCTGGGGCATTCTGGGCCTTTCTCTCTCTCTTTTTTTTTTGCCGCACCATGCAGAACTTCCCTGACAAGCGATAGAACCTGTGCTCCCTGCAGTGGAAGTGTGGAGTCTTAACCACTGGAGAAGTCTCCTTTTTAAAGGCTGGTGAAGAGTGACTGTCAGAACAGACACAGTCTCAAGCATATCAATTTTAGAAAAGAAAACATATGGAAGCTGAAAATCTGAAAATGGATTCTGTCATCCATGCCCACGTATCCCCTAGGAAGTCTCTGTGTACCCCTAGGGTACATGGACCCCAATGGGAAGACCACTGGCCTCAAGGTTCCATGTCAGAAGCGGTGCCACTGCAGAGACACAGAAATCGGAGGAGAGAGCTGGCGCTGCTGGCAACACCTGAAGCCAGGAGCAAAGGTAAGCTCTCACAGGCAGGAACCACAAAGGGAGGGCAGGCCAGGGGCTGAGTCCTGGAAAATGCCTGTACTTAAGGGAGTGCAAGCAAAAGAAACAAAGATAGAACAAGGTGGCAAATCAGGACAGTACACACATGAGAAAGGAAGACGACTTCCGCGATAGAAAAGGAGTTTAACAACATCGAGGGAATCCCCTGGTGGTCCAGTGGTTAGGACTCTGCGCTTGCACAGCAGGGGGCATGGGTTCGATCCCTGGTTGGAGAACTAAGATCCCACATACTGCATGGCATGGCCGAAACAAACAAACAAATGTGTTGGAGCCTAAGGAGGGTGAGGAAGACGTTCACAATGAAGCCATTAGTCGTCGCGTAATAGTGTAGCATGAGGGACGTGGAGGCGGGACATGGGGACCAGCTAAGAAGGGAGCAGTGGATAAAGAGGAAATGCAGGCTTGGGCTTCTCTGGTGGTTCAGAGGTTAAGAATCCATCTGCCAATGCAGGGGACATGGGTTCAGTCCCTGGTCCGGGAAGATCCCACATGCTGCAGGGCAACTAAGCCCATGCACCACAACTACTGAGCCTGTGTGCCGTAACTACTGAAGCCTGTGTGCCTAGAGCCCGTGCTCCGCAACAAGAGAAGCCACTGCACCTCAACGAAGAGTAGCCCCCTGCTCACCACAACTAGAGAGAGCCCGCATGCAGCAATGAAGACCCAACACAGCCAATAAATAAATAAATAAATAAATTTATTTTAAAAAATTAATAAAAAGTAAATAAAAAGAGGAAACATAGGCTGGACGTGGAGGCCAGGTGTTCAAGACCTCTGACTGTAAAAGACTTTGGCCAGACAGTGTGGCCACTGAGTGAAGAGAAGCATCTTTAAGAGAGAGAAGTTCTATCCATGGGTTTTATGGAAGAAGAAAAGCAGAACAGCGAGTAAGGACAGTATCTGTGACAGAGGAAGAAGGATTTACCTTAGAAGGAGGGAAAAAGCCCTGACTCTTTCCCTGAGACTGGAGGACGAGGCAAAGAAAAACTGGCAGAGAAATCTGGGAGGTAGGTGAGCAAGTTCAGGAAAAGAACCTTCATCTCCTCAGTGAAATGGGTGATGCGGGTCATCTCTTGGGAAGAAAGGTCGTGTAGGAGGAGCAGGATGAGACTGGGGGCTGGAGGGACCCTGGCCCATCCCCGGGCAAGCAATAGACCCAACTGATTCTCTTCGAAAAGGTTATCGAAAACAGGAGTGGGCAATTCCTCAGTTACGGAACATGCATCTTTCTTTAGAAGCTGGGACTATATAGGAACATGGCAGAGAGCTCCGAGTTCTGATTTAGAACATCACAGCCAATTTCCATGTCTCGTTGTCTAAACGTGAGCAACTGATGGGAGCTGGGAGACAGGTGTGGCACGCCCACTTTACTAGAAGTTCTGCAGGAAAAATTCTCAAATAATTTAACTGGTAAGTAACTTTGATTATAGTAAAAACAAATCCATTATACAAAATGGAATGCCAAGTTGTCCTGTATTTTAAAGATACAACATGAGCCTTCAATGACACTTGTCTTTCGGCAGCTGCTTTAGGCTGAGTCCCTGGGCCCTGGAGAGGACGCATTTGTTTAGTTTTCCACCCTGGCCTTCAGGGACCTGTCCGCCGGAAAACTTAAGAAGCTCTTTGAAATCCACGCTTCTCTCCTTTTCTCCAGACTCTGAGGAAGATGTCCCTCCCCCCTCCCTTCCTCTGGTCCCAATCCTCGGAATTCTGCCCAAACCACTCTTGTGTGGGAACTTTGTCTATGATCTTTCTTGCCAGCTTTCTTACTATTTTCTTCTCAATAATAACAAGCATTATCATCAATTCCAGCAACCAACCTTTATCAAGCACTTACCACGTGCCATGCATTGAGTTAAACACGAAATTTAGGCACATTACCCCACTCAGTCCGCACAACAACTATATGAGGTAAGTAGTCATTTATGGTCTTCATTCTACGAATACAATGATAGCAAACACATCAAAGCAGTTACCTAACCTGTGCTGGCTGCTCGGAACTGGTGCGGTGGGATGCACCCGTGACTCAGCCACTCAGCACAGGCCCTCTGCCCCCTTCCGACCGCACAGCCCCACCCCTCTAGGCCCCGCTCCCGTCCTGGTGCTGCTGCTGCTTCCAGCTACCGTCCTTTTGCAGTCAACCTGCTAACTTACCGCCTCTGTTTCCTGTCCAACCTATTTCTTCCCCGGCCTTCAGCAACGCGGTAACGTGTCCCCAGCCCAGGTCACCGTATCCTCACCCTCTTGTGAGAAGATCTGGTTCAGAGGGTCAATGGGCTTCTTAGAGTAAAGTGACTAAAACTCATCTCAAACTCAAAATTCATGCTTATGGTTGGAGATACAGGGATGGGGGGCAGAGGATCTCAAAAGAGGCCGTGTCCGTCCATCACTGCCCTTAGGGATTGTTTACCGGCAAGAATGTGGCGACCCCGGAATTTCTAGTTAAAAGAGATGGCTGGAAAAACCTATTTCAGCCTTACATCATCTGGGTGTTGAAATTTTTCTGAACTATGAAACGTTTCCATAGATGATGGGTATTTTGCTTTGGGCGACTGGAAGGCCTCTTTTAGGATCAAATTTGAGTTCAATTTTCCCAAGAATTGCAGACTAGAATATAAAATAGGACTGCTTTTGAACGTGGCTTATTTGTAGTTTATTTTTATCAAATATTTTCACGTGATAATTTTATCCTTCTTACTTCTACTGTGAAGATCTGCCACTCAAATTTCTTTTCTTTCACCAGAGTGGAAATTCCTTGTGCTGAACAACTATACAGAGAAAAGGAGCACAAACAGAAAGAGGAAGGAGAGTGAAGCCTTTCATGACACGGTCTCTTTTCGGTGACAGGTAACTGTCTAGGCACTTACTGTCCCGAGCTTAGTTACTGGTCACTCTGCCAGCTGGAAGAACACTGGGAGGTTAGGGACATTGAGGTGGGGACGAAGCTCACCTCTGGAATTTGTTCACATTGGTCCTGTTTCTGTTCTGCAGGTTAAACCTTGTTGGTAGTAATGGCCAAGGTGCCAGCACAGCTTCCCCACCCTACAGTCCCCTAGGGCTCGCGCTGAGTCACATGCGGAAGGCTTACTCACAGGATCATCCAGGGTCTTCGGACCCATGAAACCTTAGGAATCACTGACTCCAAACCCTCCATTACATAGATGTGACACTAAGGCCTGAACGGGATAGCCGGAGTGCCTCCGGTGGACAGAGCAGAGCTCCAATTAGCACCCACATCACTTGATTTCCACGCTGATACTCTTGCCACATGCCTTGGCACCTGGCAGCGGCCTGCGAGCGCATCTCTAACAACTAGCTGTGCGCTTTTAAAGCTACAGCCGTATTATTCTCTGATTCTCTGTTCACAGACACACGCCCTGTTTACATCTGCTTATCTTCCTATCTAAAACCATTTACAAACTTCACTTCAGTGCTAAATTTAGGTGCTCTCCTGTATTTTCTTTCTTCATCGATTCTTGGGGACTCCTCGTCCCTACTCTCATACTGTGCAGTTCTTTTTTTTTTTTTCCTTTTTGGCTGTGCCATGTGGCTTGTAGAATCTTAGTTCTCTGACCGGGGATCAAACCCAGGCCCACAGCGGTGAAGGCGCCGAGTCCTAACCCTTGGGCCGCCAGGGAGTTCCCTGTACAGTTCATTTCTGAAAGTGACCTCCAGCTGAGCTTTGATGACTGTAGTAGAGGATTCAGGGAAACTGGGACAAATGATCAAAACGTCCTGGGAATAAATGAAGAACAAAGGGGACATTTTAAGGGTAAACTAGTAAACCGCTTGTGAGAAAGAAAAAGAGTTCTTATGAAAGTTAAGGAACATTAGTTTTTTTCAGTCACTTAACCCAACCAAACAACCTAACCCTGAACTGCCCCAAAGTCCCACCAAAAGTCAGTCTTTAATTGCTCCACTCAAGCCAAGTGCTTTTGGTAATTAACAAGCAAGGTCTCCTTAAGCTTAGTGCTAGTGACGCACATGCCGGCAGACGTGTGTGGAACATGCTCTCAAAGCTGAAAAGTTATGACAACAGACCCATCCTGAAGCTGCCGATCCCCTCTGTGTGGACCCCCACCCCAGGAGGATTCGCTCACAGGTGCTCACTGGCTTCTGAGCCCAGGAAGTCAGCCACTGGGCAGGGGCCAGCCCTCAGGAGTATCTCAAGACTGATCAGATGGCAAAAGGGATGCTCGGAACACCGTCCTCAAATGTGAACATTTGGATTACAGTCTTCTTCTGTACTACTCAGATGGTTCAAATGGTCACAGTTATTTTGTTATGACAAAAATTTATAGACTGAAAGAATGCTAAGGCTGCTGACTAGAAGTTCTTGCTTTTAGTGGAACAGGGACAACAGATGTTGGCTGACTTTGAGGCACTTTAAGATGTTGAAATGCCTTTTCTAGCAAAGATAAATGGTACCCCTGTTGTCTATATTCAGTGCATTTTATCACGTTTTGATTCTTTTTAAGTTAGCAAATCACATGGTGGCAACTTCTAGCTGGATTATCTGATTCTAGCTAGAATATCCCTGGACTCAGGAATCAAGAGTAATCTGGTTTAGAAATTCAGCTCTGCTACTTGGGCGAATCACTTAGATTCTTTGTACCTTAATTTCTTCATCTCTGAAACAGGGCTGTAATGAAAAGAATGTTGCCCCCCATTCCAGTTCTACAAGGTCCAAGCCAACAGCCACTGCAGTTACCCACCGACAACGCACACAGAGGGGAATTCAGGATGAAGAAAAACTGGAAGGGTTCTGGCCTTTGGATACTGGCTCTAGATAGTTAACGATGTGTATCTAAGGAACAATTTCAGTGAGCCCAGATTCTTGCATCTTCCCATACACAGAAAAGCACAAAAATTATTAATTTGAGATGTCTCTTCTTTGTGATTAGTAGTAATCTTTTTGTAGTAATCTTTTGATGCTCAACTACGTGTTTTTTCCCAGCAAAAAATTCATATGTATCCTGGCTCCTCCCTTACCTCTTCAGAGCAGTTCCTCAGAGCTACCTGAGAGGCTGTCTCCCGGGCTATAGTCCTCAGTAAGGTCCCCGAATAAAACTTAACTTGCAACTTTTAGGTTGTGCGTTTTTCTTTCAGTTCACAGGGGAAATACTAGCCATCCTGCAGGCTGTTGTGCAGATTAAAAGAGAAAATATCTGTAAAAAGCATCAAACATGTACTTCCTTGAGGCCACTTAAAAAACATTTACATATGGGCAAATATTTTATATAAGCATCTCTATACCTAACTTATTAAAACTTGAGTATTCTTTTAACCAGTTTTAAGATATAAAATCTCAGGCTCAAGCCTCTAACCCAGGCGTGGGAAATTTTGGCCTTTGCCCACCTCAATTCTGATTTAACCTAATTAAACCTACAGCAAATTTCAAAAATAAAGGTCTGAGTTGCACCTAGTACTCCCAGGAAGAAGCTGATTTACCAGGAAGTTAATCAAGCTTCAGTTTGAGTCCCTTCATCTGCATGGGCCCCTTTAAGGCCTGGGGGGATGAGGTGGAGGTAGGAGCTAGCAGTGTGTTCCCACGGTCATACATTTTTATAAAAACGTGTCAGATATTTTTGTATTCTTTTTCTTAAAGAAGGTCACCAAGATTATAGAAGATTCAGGTCCCACAAATCCTGGATTATTTAAAAAAATAATCAACTACCACAAGGCATACGCCAGAAAATTCTGCTATTTCCAAAATTCTATGGGCACAGGGCTTCATCCAAGGCCTTCTAAATAACAGGCATATTCCCCAAAGAAGTTCTGGTGGGGGTTTGGGGTGGGGGGCATGGGGCGGCAGTGTTGTGGCCTTAGGATCCTGGCTCTCAGGAACTGCCTTCGGGCTGGGAGGGGTGAGGCTGAGAAGGCTTGGGCAGGATTGCTGCTGGCAGGCAGGGAGGGCCAGATGGGAGGTGGGATGCAAGGTCTGGGAAGCAAATTGTGAAGAGAAGGGGCAGTAAGACTGTCCGTCTGGACTTTAGGATACACTGTTGCCTCTAGCTCAGTGTGGGGAATAAGGCAGCATCATGTAGCATAGAATCCCTCTTTCCTGTTGGTTCACCTTTTTACATATAGTGGCTGAAACATGTCGCTCAAAGAGACTAACTTCTGGGATGGAAGGAATGCAGCTGGAATTCGGATTGATGGGAAGGGAAGAGAGTAGAAGGATCCCGTGTTTATATGCCAAGGCTAAACATTTCAAACCCAGGGGCACCTGTTTAAGTCCAGGGGCGGGAAGGAGGGCAGAAGTCATCTGGCAGAGATGTTTATCACCTGGGAACACAGGCTCATCAAAGGCACAGGGAAAGGGGCGGAGGGCTGGCCAGGGCCGCAGAGCCCACAGCCCCGTCATCTCTGCTCTCTGACCCGTCTGCCCCTCCACTTGCTTCTTACCTTTCTTTTGTGCCCTTTCTGTTATTGTTTCCTCCTCTTCTTTCCCTATTATAGACCTGAAGTCTTCTGTTTCCCATTTTTAAATGCTTTTTGGATTTTACACTTTATGGTTCTCTCTCAAAAACTTCTAACTAGTGTGTGGTAACCTGGGTTTTTTCCCCCTTTTAATTTATGGCGCTGGTTTTCAGTGGAGAAACAGAGGAGTTCTTCATTCCTGTTGTGACTTGATCTGGCCCAGGGTTGCCCTGAAACACCAACAAGTGGCGAATTAACTGCTCTTTCTCCAACCCTCTCAAATACTTGTCACGATAATTTCTCTCCTGTGTTAAGAGTTGCCAAATCTAGGCTTTGTAAATGCCAACAAGGTAGGTGAGACTTCTTTTTCTCAGCAAGTGAAACAATAAACTCGTTCTGAACCAGCTGGGATTCTAACAGGAGAAAAGATAACAGCATCACACCGTCTAATTGTCCTCATGAATCTGAATGGGTGTAGTTATTTGTTGGGTTCGCTTTCTCTACCTTTGAGATCACGCAGAGTCATTCTTTACTCTGCAGGTGTGCAATCTGGTGAGTTTTAGTGTATCCAAAATGTTGTGCAACCATCCCTACTACCTAATGCCTGAAAATTTCCATCACCCTAACAAGAAACCCCATGCTTCTCAGCAGTCACTCCCAATTCAACCCTCCTCATCCCCGGCAACATACTTTCTGTCTTTTTTTAAAATTATTTATTTTTGGCTGCGTTGGGTCTTCGTTGCCGCGCCTGTGGGCTTTCTCCAGTGGTGGCGGGTGGGGGCTACACTTCGTGGCTGTACGCGGTATGTGGTATGTGGGCTTCTCATTGCAGTGGCTTCTCTTGTTGCAGAGCACAGGCTCTAGGTGCGCGGGCTTCAGTAGTTGTGGCATGTGGGCTCAGTAGTTGTGGTGCACAGGTGTAGTTGCTCCAAGGCATATGGGATCTTCCTGGGCGGGGTTTGAACCCATGTCCCCTGCATTGGCAGTAGGATTCTTAACCACTGTGCCACCAGGGAAGTTCTACTTCCTGTCTTCGTGGATCTGCTCATTCTGGGCATCTCACATAAATGGAATCAGGCACTATGAGGCCATTTGTGTCTGGCTTCTTTCACTTAGCACCATGTTTTCGAAGTTCATCCACATTTTAGGAGGTATCACTACTTCATTCCTTTTTATGGCTGAATATTCCATTTTATGAATATGAAATTTTGTTTATCCATTCATCAGCTGGCTCATTTCCACTTTTCAGCTATTATAATAATGCTGTGAATATGTGTGTACAAGTTTTTGTGTCAACATATGCTTTCAATTCTTTTGAGTACATAACTAGGAGTGGATTGCTGGGTCATACTGTAACTGTTTAACTTTGAGAAATTGCCAAAGTGCCTTCCACAGTGGCTTCCTTGACAGTCCCACCAGCAACTGTGAGGACTCCAATTTCTCTACATCTTCACCAACACTTGTTTATTCCTTTTTTTTTTAATTGCCATCCTGGTAGCTGTGAAATGGTATGTCATTATGACCTTGATCTGCATTTTCCTAATGACTAATGACATTTAGGATCTTTCCATGTGCTTATTGGCCATTATTATGCCTTCTTTAGACAAATATCTATTCATATCTTTTGCCCATTTTTAAATTGGGTTATTTGTCTTTTTATTGTTGAATTATAAAAATACTTGATAAATTCTGGATACTACACCCTTATAAGATATATGATTCACAAATATTTTCTCATTCTTTTCTTTCTTTTTTTTTCTTTTTTTCTGTTTCTCATTCTTTTCACTTTCTTTATAGTATCCGTTGAGGCATAAAGTTTTTAATTTCAATGAAGTTCACTTTATTCCTGACCACCCATGCTGGAAATAATCTTTCTATATTACCATCTCAATATTACTTGAAGGTTTGGGAAGGATTTTTAAAAATATTTAAAAATATGTATTTTAGAATGTAATAAAAAATATATATATACCTTAAAAATACAGAACAAGAGGTTAAGACTTGAAGAAATTTGGACCTTCTGGTGTGATGGTGACCTGGGTCCCCATAATTGCTCTGTTAGGCTCTTGGTATAAATGATACAAATGCATGCTATATAGGAGTTCCTACATTTTGCCTTTGTTTCCTATGCTTTCAGAAGAACTAAAGAAGAATTAAAAGTGGAGTCAAATTATCCTTTAGCTAAAGCATGAGGATTTCTAGTAGCCCTTATGGGTCAATATTTTTAATCAGGGGCCTGTATATTGTACTCCAACTGTAATCAATCTTTTCCACTTTTGTCTGAGGTATATGCCATAGGAGCCTTAAAGGGCACTGTTCCAGTTGGCCTCTGCTTGCTGGCTTGCAAACAGAAGTTTTATATTTATGGACAGTAATCCAGAGTGGTGTCCAAGTCCATCTGAGTTTAGAATTGCTATCACAGCAGAAACTGGAAACCTCAAGAGCTATAAGCCATTTAGCGCGTCTACATGGAAGCCACTTCTCATTAGAGCACATACAAATATACAGTGACCAGAACTTAGCCTCCTGGTGTCTCATATCCTCCTCAGATTTGCATATACAACATATGCACATGGGTTGTCTATTTTTTTTATAGTGAATTCTTAATTGCCTGCAAAATTTCTATCTCACCATCTATAATTTCACGCAGCAGGTAGGACCATGTATGCTTTTCTTCTCAAAATGCCATAGCAACATGATAGCAACTTGATGCTGAAAAGCATCTTTAATTGACAAAGCTTTGTATTTTATTTATTTTTTAAAATGTTTATTTACTTATTTAATTTATTTATTTGGATGTACCAGGTCTTAGCTGCGGCATGTGAACTCTTGGTTGTGGCATGCGTGTGGGATCTAGCTCCCTGACCAGGGATGGAACCCGGGCCCCCTGCATTGGGATCAGGGGGTCTTATCCACTGTGCTACTAGGGAAGACCCAAGCTTTTTATTTTTAACTTAAACTCAGCCTGTGGTTTGTGTGAGGCATTTAAACTGTCTACTCAACTTCATGTGAATCAAGAACAAAACCTGGGACGTCCTAGGTGGCGCAGTGGTTAAGAATCTGCCTGCCAGGGCTTCCTAGGTGGCGCAGTGGTTAAGAATCCGCCTGCCAATGCAGAGGTCACGGGTTCGATCCTAGCTCCAGGAAGATCCCACATGCCACGGAGCAACTAAGCCCGTGTGCCAAAAAAAAAAAAAAAAAAGAATCTGCCTGCCAATGCAGGGGACATGGGTTCGAGCCCTGGGCCAGGAAGATCCCACATGCTGTGGAGCAACTAAGCCCGTGTGCCACAACTACTGAGCCTGTGCTCTGGAGCCCATGAGCCACAACTATTGAGCCCATATGCTGCAACTACTAAAGCCCACACACCTAGAGCCCGTGCTCTGAAACAAAAGAAGCCACCACAATGAGAAGCCTGCACACCACAACTAGAGAAAGCCCGTGTGCAACAACGAAGACCTAACACACAACGAAGACCTAACACAGCCAATAAATAAATAAATAAATAAATAAATATATTATTTTTTTTAAAAAGAGGGAGTTCTTAAAAAAAAACCAAAACAAAACCTCAGTCTGATCATTTTTGGCCTGACCTTCTACCCACTCTCTGAGGAACTGTCCCTACAATTCCAATGCAATGACATTTCCATCAGAAGCCTCTATTACTAACAATTATAGCACACATGCTTGTCAGACAGAATCCTTCATTCAGGGTGTCCACAGTTTCATGAATCTCACTTATCTTCAAAGCCACTGCCTGAATGAGGAGGAACTTAGATTTAAAAAGCAGTTCATTTTAAGCCAAAAGGAAACTCTTATCCAGAAATTACTTATCCCTATTTTTAGTGTCTTACTCGCCGCCCTCTTTCTTCTCGTTTTGAAAATAGGGAGAAATAAAGATGCATACCACATCTTTTGGGCTACACAGATCTTAGGCTTTAAGTCTCTAGGAAGCTATTATTGCTTCACCAAAAGAACTCCAAGTGGGCCCTAAATCTCCTTGCCCTTGACTTCAGCAACTGCTGGGAAAATGTCAACACACACAACCCTACCTTAAAAACTCTGCGTGAGAAGGACAGTTCACTTAGAACATCTTTTCCCAGCAGCTGCAAAGAGGGCACCTAATTTTTGTTAAAGCTACAAGTCACAACAGACGGTGTGGGTAATGATGATAGTTATGATAATACAGATGATAAAGATATAATAATGTCATTATTATAATGACATTAATCATATGATTCGGTAATAATTATGATAGTTGGAGAATAACAAGACACGTTAGCAAATGGGGAAAACTAAACCATAAAGAATCTGATAGCATTTTGTATATTCCAGAGATCACAGGATACGGTGACATTTCAAAAAATTTAAGGTACTATCGGGACATCAAGTATTACCAATCAGGGACTTCCTGGTGGTGCAGTGATTAAGACTCTGAGATCCCAATGCAGGTGGCCTGGGTTTGATTCCTGGTCAGGAAACTAGATCCCACATGCGTACCGCAACTAAGAGTTTGTATACCATAACTAAGGAGCTGGCGAGGTGCAACTAAGACCCGGCACAACCAAATAAATAAATTAATTAATTAAAAAAAAAGTATTACAAAATAGATACTTGAAGCCACACACTAAACCTGTGATCCTCAAACATCAGGGGAATTGGTATAACCTGGAGGGCTTGTTAAAACACAGATCACTGGGCCCCATCCTCAGTTTCTCATTTCGTGGGTCAGGGGTGGACCTGAGAATCTGCATGTCTAACAAATTCCTAGAAGACCTGATGCTGCTGGTCCCGAGACCACACTTGGAGTCTCCTTGGCAAGGAAGGTGATGAATATTTATTGATGGAACGCAGAGAACGATTATGTAAAACTACCCTGGGGACATCCCTGGTGGTGCAGTGGTTAAGAATCTGCCTGTCAATGCAGGGGACACGGGTTCGATCCCTGGGCTGGGAAGATCCCACATGTCGAGGGGCAACTAAGCCTGAGACTCTAGAGCCCGTGCTCCGCAACAAGAGAAGCCACCACAATGAGGAGCCCAAGCACTGCAACAACGAGTAGCCCTCGCTCGCCACAACTAGAGAAAGCCCACGCGCAGCAATGAAGACCCGATGCAGTCAAAAACAAACAAACAAAACACAAAAAAACCCCCCAAAACAACAACAACAAAAACTACCCTGGGTCAGGCTTGCTCAAGTGTTCATACAGTTCATCTCATTCAATCCTCGGAGCTTCCCAAGGAGCAATGCTTCTCACATTTGCCAGAGCAGAAAGAGTGAGTGCACCTTCGTGAAGGGTCTGCCTAGGCAGTTCTCGGGAAATAAGAAAGCTCTTTGATGACTATATTAGTTGTTAAAATGCAGGTAAATTTTGTATTCTGTTTCAAAATATTGCTGCTTGTTATGAATTAAATATAATTTAAAAAAGTATTTATCAGATACATTGCTTAACTCTTAACCTCAATTTCTTTAGTAAAACTGGCCTTTGGGAACATGAGGAAAAGGATGGCTGAAGTTTAGTCATTGGTCGATGGTGAAAGATCTAGTACATATTTAATCTTTTTTTTTTTTTGGCCGTGCTGTGCAGCATGTGGGATCCTAGTTCTCTAAACAGGGATCAAACCCACGCCCCTTGCAGTGCAAGCATGGAGTCCCAACCACTGAACTTCCAGGGAAGTCCCAGTGCATATTTAACCTTAATTAATTTCAGAGACCTACACCTAGGCCCGCCGGTCTCTAAAGATGATGCGCGTCCTGCCAGCTTACTCAGCTGACTCTGCCACCATGCACCCCGCCTCCCCCCACCTGAAGACTCTATCAGGCTTTTCTCTGCTACTGCTTTATGAAGCTTCTATTATTCTAGCCAAACTGGATTTCTTGCTGTTCCTCAGATTGTTCTCACTTTTCCTGCTCTCCACATACATGCTCATTATTTTTTGCCGCTGGAAAGCTCCCCTTTTTATCTCTACCTGACTAGAATCTTCCATAGCTTTTATGGTCCAGCTGAAATGCCATTTCCTTTTTGAAGAGTGAATCCCATTTTTAAAAACCTGCTGGACGGAATTCCTTCAGTGAGTTCCTGTGGCTGCCCAGACAGAGTTAATGTCAGTGGGCATGTAATTGCTTTTGTGAAATTACCCTGTGCGTATAATCTCATGGCCCTGATTTACATGTGCCTCTGCAAAGAAATGGTTCTGTCTGACATTAAAGTTACACTGGCATTCAAACATGAAGTTTTGTGCAATGTAAGATATTGCAGTATAGATAAAAAGTAGTTGGAAAAATATATTTAAAAGAAATCCTCAACAGGAAGCTTTAGGTTATGATGAAATTTGTGGCTATGCATTAGAATAAAGTCTAAAATGTAGAATGTACCTAGCCTTTTAGGATCAAAGAGCCCTTGAAAGTCATTTAGGACAACTCCCTTAGTTCACAATCATAGAATTTTTGGACCTTGCTTTGTATTACAGTCAGAAGTCCCATTTGTTTAGCTAGTGATCCTCAATTTCCATCTTGCTTAGCTTTGGTCTCTTCATATTGCTACCTGAAGAAAGCTTTTTGCCCTGAATGATGGATTTAGTTCTGAAGGGCCAGACTTGATTTTGGTCCAAAGGGAGCTGAGCTGCAGGACCTCCTCTGATTTTAAAGGTTGCTAACTGCAGTGGTGCTAATTCTGAACCTCTGAGGAGAGAGTCCTTACCCCTAAGTGCCATTTTTGATGAGCCGACCAGCCAAGCCACAGTCGTGGCCGAGCCTGGGGGAGGACGCTCGCACTGGGTGGGGTGGCCATTTGCTCTACTTGGCCGGCGCCAGCTTTGGCTGCTGAGAGGTGTCTCACATGCTGATTACATCTTGGTTCAATCATGCAGAAAGAGAACAGCAAAGGATACCAAGGCCATTTGTCTTTCCCACCCCTGCATGCTCCTCCCAATCCCAAGGTAGGAAACAGCAGGGATTTTAGAGGTGCGTAGAAGCAGGTGTGACCTTAGGAAAGTTACTCAACCTTTGGAGGTCTCAGTTTCCTATCTGCACAAGGGAGATGATAAGAGTACTGTAAATATCTTAGGGGTAATTGGCAGGCTTAGGTGGGGTACTGCTGAGCACTTTATAAATGTCAGCCACTTTCATTATCAACAAAGGGCAGCAACGTCAACACACTCTAGAGTCTCTTCCGTGTAAGCTTCTCAGGGCGTTTCAGTCCCTGACTCCATTATGATACCACTATTGACTCCTAAAACTATATCTTTAGTCCAGCTTTTTTCCTGAACAAGACTAGGCTGCACAAGACAACCTGCAGGAACCTAAAGCAAGTCCAAAACTAGATCATTCCCTGGCACTGAACAACATCTCCTCTTGACCTCTGCGCATTTGCGAAAGACACTGTCACCTTTCCAGTTACCCTGGCAGAAAGACTGAGTTTGTTTTTTTTTCCAACTGCTTCTTTATCCTCCATGTAATCAGTTGCCAAGTCATCCATTCACACATTTGCTTATTCAACAAATATTTATTGGGCCTTTTCCATACGCTAGGTACTGTATTAAATTCTAGGTACACGGCAACGAACAAAACTTACATGATTTCTGCCCTCATCTACAAATACAAAATCACACATTGGAATAAACACTTGGAAGAAAATTTCAGTCAGTGGGAGAAAGTACAACAGGGGGACATAATTTAAAATGAGAGGCAGGAACGAACTCTTGCAGGTGAACCGAGGCCTGAAAGACGAAAAGGCTCTGTCAGGTGGGTAATGACTGCAGAGAGCTGTCGGCAGCGGGATCTGCAGGTACAAAGCCTCAAGGTAGGAAAGGCCTGATACCTTTTCTGAGGAACTGGGAGAGGGCCAGTGTAGAGTGGCTACAAGGCTGTGAACTTGTTCAAGTCCAGGCTGGAGCAGGGGATTCCCAGGGGTGTGTGGGAGCCTCTGAAGGAGTCTGAGCAGGAGACGCACAGTGTCAGACCACCTTGGCTGCTCCCAGAGAATGGACTGAGTGGGCAGGAAGAAATTAGAAACCCACCCAGGGGCTACTCGGGTGGTTCTGGTGACAGATGGTCAGCGGCTGTGGTGATGGAGGAAAGTGGAGTATCTGAGGCACAATTTGGAGCTGGTGTTGATAGGGACTTGGTGATGGGGGTGAGGGCAGAGAGTGGAAGGGAGGTGACAAGGCTGGTTCTTAGGTTTCTGGCTTGAGCAGCTGTGTAGATGAACTGGTTACAGAATCTACCTTCCAAAAGAGTCTGTACTCCTCTGTCAGCTCCCAGGACAGGCCAGCCACATCGCTCCCCTTTCAAGTATCTGCGATGGGCCCCATCACCTGCCTAACTAAGCACACACTCCTTGCCTTGGCTTCAAGGCTCCACGACCCACGTTTCCAGTCTTATTTTTCACCACTTCTCTACTTAGGTCCTGCTTCAGTCTAGCTGGACCACTTCCTGTTCCTTGAATCTGTCGCCACATGTCCCTGCATCGGTGCCCTGGCTCACCCTATTCTTCCGTCTTGCCATCTCCGTCTGCTGAAACCTTATTCCCCTTTCAAAGTTTATTAAAGGTCCAATCTTTAAATCTCACAAAGCTCTGTAACTCTCTGATGGCACTGAGACTTCTGTCTGCTATTGTGGTTATGAGAGTACTTATCTCGTGCCCATTCCCTGCCCCTAACAGACCGTATGTCACACCTTCAGGTGCCTGGCTCTATTACTCATTCTGTACCACTGTCCTTGCCCTTGCGGGGTCAAGCACAGTGCTTCGCCCACAGTAGGTGCATTTTACTGAATTTGCTTGGAACAATTTATGTTATTAATTATGATAAGGAACGATGAGACTGAGTTGTTGAAGCTGTGATGTTTTCCAGTAGCATCTGCCAGCACCAGAGCTCATAGCAGACTTTATCTTCCACCAAACTCGTGGCAATCATATGCAAGACAAACACACACCTCTCCTCTAACAGAGTCCTCTGCCTGTTCAGCAGCACTTATAAGCTTATCCTTTCCTCGAAGTATGGAATATTAAAAATTACAGCCTCTACCTCAGGATTTTCCAAACTGCTTGTTGTAATCCACTGATGGGTCATGAAATCAATTTAGTAGGTCATCAACAATACTAAAAAATAAAATAGAAACTAGCTAAACACACTGCCTATACTCAGGGTGAGTAAAGTTTCCTGCAACTTTTGTTTCCAATGCAAATATTCACCTATGTGCATACTGGGTCATGATGTAAAACACATTTCTTACCATGGATCTCACTTAAAAAGATTTGAAGGCTAGTGCTGGGTAGCCCATCCCGAGATCAGCACACAGAACTCAAGTAGGGAGAGTAAGATGTTACAAAAATAGGAATGAGACTATCTAATTAAAATAGTAATGAAACTATCCCTTTAAAATGTGAATATCTGATATCAATATATAATACTAACTCTTCCCTCATGGTACCTGCATTTAAGTGCTTTTAACCCAAATTAATCTCGTTAGTAGAAAGTGAGTCAGAAATTGTTTCGGACTACAGGTCTTCTTGGTACCTTAAGGAAGGATTTCTTCCACTATCCCAGCTCCCCAAGAGGGCTGGTTCAAGAACTCCATTGCTGAAAGGCTACTGGTTTCTAGGTTCTAATACACAGAAGTGATAATACCTTTGTAAGAGAAACATATTTACAACCAGAATGCACCCTTTCTTCCATGCACTTGTCAATAAGCGTATCAATCTATGTTTCTATGTATGTATTTAACATAAACCAAGAAAATACAGTCTTATATATCCACGTGCAAGACGTATGCCTGATCTGAGGCAACGTGAACCCCAAGTTGACCTAAAAATGAGGTACATTATGAGTTACTGAACGCAATGGCACATATGGGATAGGAAGGGGGATGTGGGAAATGGTACAATGCACAAGGGGGCTCAGGAGTGTGGCAGATGTATTATACCAAGTACTTATTACTTTGATGCTTGGTGGTAATGAGAGGATGAGGTTAGAGGGGTGGGATATGGAGAAGACAATTTTCTAGACAGTTGTATGCACCATGATAGTATAGAGTAGTCCATCAGGGGTGCACAGGCTGTATTTGATTATGTCAGTACTAAAAGGTCTTAATTTGAGCCCCAGCTCCATTTAACAGGTTGCCCCTTATTATTTGTTGCTTCTTGTGTTACACTCATTTTGTAGTTGAGACATCCACAGTGAGCTTCCTAATGAATGAAATGTAAACACTCTTAATTGCCTATGACAATCCCAACAAATAACCTGGGCCAGAGACAAGGATGAAGAAGTAGGAAATTCAAAGTTGGTGTGGTGCAAAGAACCCTAGATTGAGGTACTGATAAATTTGCATTAGATCTGGGTGATGTGACACTAAAGCAAGTCACACAACTGAAGGTTCCTTCTGCCTCTAAAATTTTACAGTTCTACAAGAGAGGGAAAAGGTGACCTTTACCTGGAAGAAAGGAAGATTATCTTGATTTGATGTGTAATAAGCAAAAGACAATGATACTACCCAAGGTTGTTTAAATATGAATTAATGCCTCTTCCATTATCTAGATGGGGTTAGCACCCTTAGGTGATATTATATGTCAGTGTCTCTACTCGCTACTGGATAAATTCCAAATTTCTTTCCAGCATTTAAGGCTTTCCACACCTGCCCAACTTCATCTCAAATTTCTTGTGGTTCAGACCTGCTTTTGCCCACCTCCCCAGACTTGTGTGCTTAATTCTTCCCCACTCCTGCTCTCTTAGCTAACGTCCCATAACCTTCATAAAACCTTCCAACTACTCAAATATTTATATATCATCTCTTGACCTTTGAATTCCTACAAGACTTAAAAGCAGTCCTATCAGAGAGGCATTATTGTCCTCATTTCATAAATAAGAAAACTGAGGCTCAGAGAGGTTAAGTGGTTCGCCCAGGATCCCACAGTTTGTATGCAGCAGCAGGGCTGGGTCTAATTTTGTTTGCCTTGCAAGTCCGCACACTTTTTTTTTCCCCTCATTGTGCCACGCTGCTTCTGTGTATTAAAAAACCATGGAGGTGGGAGATTGGGATACCAAATTGTACACTCCAAATATATGCAGTTTATTGTATGTTAACTGTATCTCAATAAAGTTCTTTAAAAAGCCTATAAACCAGTTATAATACAGTTTGTTGTGACATAAATGCAGATACACCACATCCTTTGAACCACATGTGTAACAGACGCTTCGGGAAGCATGGATAATTTTTAAGGGGTTGCCACTCCTGTTTCCCAAGTCCAGTATTAAAATGATATTCCAGGGTAAATGACAGGTGGATGGTTAAGGAAAAGAAAAAGCAATATGGTATAAGAAGAAGATATTAGAAACGGGACAAAAAGACGAAGGTGTAATACAAGCTGGCAATGCACAAGAGACACTCAGAATATGCAAATATGGAGTAGGGGGCTGAGAAGGCCCATAGGACTAAAATATCTAAGTTAGGGGGCCTAAACCTGCCAATAAGAAGTGCGCGTGTGTGAGGGTTGGTATTTATAACAGCAGTACACATGGACAGAGAGTAGAACTCAAGAGAGAGACAAATAAGGACAGGTCGTGGAGACACAGGGTAGAGCATGGCAGGATGAGAGGGTGGTGGCGCCCAATAAGGGGCCAGAAGAGCATAGCAAGGGGTCGAAGGGAAAGGTGAAGAGGTTCAGAGGGCACAGCGCCCCAGACTCGAAACTAGGCTCGTCTTCCTCTCCATACCTGATCGGTGTGTTCTAGGATTCACATCTGCAGCCCACAAAGCCCTCCCGGTGGCTCCGGTTAGAGGGGGAGGTCACATCCCCGTTCCCTGGGGACTCTGCGAGGGGTCCTTACCTAGGAAGATGGAGATGATGAGCCGCAGTGCCTGTTCTGACGCGCCCAGGGACGTCGCCAACTTGTTAAGGCTCAGGTCCTGGAAACCCCAGCGCAGTACCCTCGTTAGCTCCGCCAACGCTCCCACGTCCCCCTCGGCTGCGGACGCCATCTTAGCTCCGGGCGTCCCCCCCAGGGACCCCTCAGCTCCGCGCGCCCCGAATGTGGGCACAACGCTGGAGCTTCACCCCCAATTCCGGCCCGGAGCCCGCCCACGGCGTGCGCATTGGCTGCGGGCCCGCCCAGCGGCTCCGGGCTCAGCCGGTCATTGGCCGGACCGGACAGGGGGCGGGGCCTCACACAGCAAGGTAGGCAGGGGGCGGGGCCGAAGGTTTGCAAGGCAAAGGTGACTCGGGCGGAGACTGACCGCGGGGCAGGCCGGGGGCGGGGCTTGGAATCAGGAAGCAGACCCGCGATTGGAAAAGTCGCTGCGGCGCAGCGAAGGTACAACTCAGTTCTAACAGCTGGGGGGAGGAGTCGGGGCGGGCGAGAGTCCGGCCCGCTTGTGCGCTGCCTCCCCATTGGCTGAGACGGAGCAGGCGAGAGTCGGGGCGGGGGGGCTGTCACCCGACCGCGAGGTTACTCTCGGTCGCCGGCGAGCCGGGGTTACTGGGGCATGTAACGGGAGGGCGGGAATTCCTGCGGGGGCCTCGCGAGCGCCCCCTAACGGCGCGTCGGCCGTTCCTAAACCGTTAGACACGCCGCCTTCCCTCCCAAAGGCTGGGCAGAGCCCGGCGCCCCCAGTACACTTTGCCCGCTCCTTTGATTTTATGTAACTCCGTATATTAAAACGCTACCTTCCCCTGAGAGGCGATGAAATTAAGATACACCGATTTAATCCTTATGATTTTCATTAAAAATTAAACTAGTTTGTCATTACGTAATACAGGTTCAAGATCAAAGTGCAAAGAGGACAGAAACTGAAGAAAAAATAGAAGTCGTTTCTTCCCACCTTGCTTCCCATTCTTACTTCCCGTGTTCGGATTAGATTGAAAAGATGTGCCAGGGCTCGTGCTGGGTTCTGAGCCCAAAGCTATGAAGTGGGGATGCTGAAGGGTCACATAAAGCGTTAATGAACGTGTAATCGCAAGGGAAGTGCTCTGAAGGAAAGGAACAGGTTGCCGTGAGAATATATAACAAAGGAACACTAAGAGTTTCCAGTAATCACTGGAATTCGTGGAACATTCTTGTGCAGTTATGGCTTATACTTCTATAGCACTTAGTACTTTATACAGCACTGATATCCATATTATTTCACTTGATTATGAAACAGAATATTTGTTATCACGATGTCCTCTTACAGACACTGAGGCTTGGAGAAATTAAGGAACTCGCTAAATTCGTTCCCTAGTAAGTAGCAGAGACAGAATTGAAATCTAAGTCTGTTAAATTTTACCATTTCACCTCCCTCCTCTTTTTTTGGGGGGGGGGAGACAAATTTTTTTAAAAATTGGAGAAGTCAAGAATAATATAACTTCCCCCAGATTAAGAAACAAACATCACATGTACAGCTGAAGAGCCTGGTGTATCCCTTCCACAGGGCATTTCCCTCCTTTCCTTCTCAGAGGTCTCCTTTCTGACTTTGGTACTTATCAACCCCATGTGTATTTTTATAATTTACACACTGTATGTATCGAGAAACAATTGTAATATAGTTTTACATGTTTTTAAACTTTATGGTTACAGTGAAAGTATCCTTTTGCAACTTTTTATGCTCAGCGTCTTTATTGAGACATGCATGTTTTTACATGTAGCTGTAATGCAGTCGTGGTAACTGTGATGTAACATTGCACTGTATGATTATATCTCAGTTAATTTTGCATGATCATGTTGAGGAATACTTGGATTGTTTCCTATTCATGTATTTCTTTTATTACAAACACTGCTGCTATGGACGCTCTCCTTTGAGCAACAGTGAAAGTTTCCCTAGGGCTGTAACTACAAATTGTTTTTTTTTTTTTTAATTAACTGAGGTCTATTATAGGAAATACGTTGCTATCCAGTATACACACATGCTCATACACTACGTAACAAATATGTACCCTATTCATATCACGTACACACGCTACACACTGCCTGTGCTATGTATGTGTTCTCTGATATTTTCTATTCTATTTTAATTCATTAAAAAATTGCTGATCAGGATCCACTAATTTGATATCACTACTTGCTAGTAGTTCATGATTCTCAGTGTAGAAAATAACCCTCTAAGGTTTTCCCCAGGAGGGGAATCATGAGTTGTAAGGTTTGCACACCTTCAATTTTACTAGATTTTGCCTAATTGAAGTGTTTGACTAAATGTTATTTAGGACCCTTATCTTTGATTTGCTGTGTAAGTAAAATGTATTTGTTAAAGCATCTAGTCAGCTAGACCCTGTTTAAAAATAAAGGAAGTCAGTTTCTTTTTGTTGTATATAATTAGGTAATATGTTTGGCCCTTCTTACACCTTTGGTGTTCTGAGACAAGGGTCTGTGTGGCAAGAGGCTATGTCTCCACTGACACAACAGGTGCCTGTTTACCTTTCCCCTCAGGTGTTTGATCAGCTACATTCCCTTCATTCTTCCTACTATTCTAACTCAGCACCTGTTTCTCCAGTTACACTAGCTGGTGAGCTGGTGAGTGGGAGAAGATTAAGATTATATGGCCTCTTACTTTATAATTAAGCACATTCATGGAGGGCTTAGTAAGTCAGGTTCTGTGCCGGTCCCTTGATGCAAAGATGGATAAGAGACAACCCCTGCCCACAGGAAGCTCTATGCCTGGGGGAAGAGAGACATGAAAAGACAATTATAAAGCAAAGTGGAAGTGTCTGTATAGAAATAAGCATAACGTGTTAGTGAAATCCCCCCTCCCTCATTTTTGCTTTTCCCTGACCTTCCCTTCTTTCTTTAGCAAGTTCAGTATTTCCTTCTACTTCTCCCTTTCCTCTGGCTTCTTGACCTCTATTATCTATTACTCCTGGCCAAGGAGGTGCACAGCCAATGTGACTCCCAAATTTCTCTCTTCCCTAGATAGTAACACGTACAGAGGCCATGCGTTCTGTCTGGCATAGTATGAGATAGAGGAAGTCACCAAACTGTATCTTGCTCAACACTTAGCTTGAGCAAAAAAGAAACATTTGTGGCATTAAACCCCAGGACTTAAGGTTACTGCTTTAACGTACTCTAAGACACCCACCAGTCTGTATCCCCATTAGAACTTGGTATTTATTTTCACTATTTTTGAAACGATTCACACAAAGGCCACTAACTATTCCTTAATAGTTACACATACTCTCCCTTCTCTGTCTCATATTCTTTTTAAAAATAAATTTATTAATTTATTTATTGGCTGCGTTGGGTCTTCGTTGCTGTGTGGGGGCTTTAGTTGCGGCGAGTGGGGGCTACTCTTGGTTGCAGTGTGCAGGCTTTTCTTTGCAATGGCTTCTCTTGTTGCGAAGCACAGGCTGTAGGTGCATGGGCTTCAGTAATTGTGGTACGTGGCCTCGATAGTTGTGGCTCTCGGGCTCTAGAGCACAGGCTCAATAGTTGTGACGCTTGGATTTAGTTGCTCTGCGGCATGTGAGATCTTCCCAGACCAGGGCTCGAGCCCATGTCCCCTGCATTGGCAAGTGGATTCTTAACCATTGAGACACCAGGGAAGTCCTTCATATTCTTTTAATAATTTTTTTTTGGCCGTGCTGCCCAGCTTGTAGGATCTTAGTTCCTTGACCAGGGATCAAACCATGCCCCCTGCAGTGGAAGCAGGGAATCCTAACCATGGACCTCCAGGGAATTAATTCCCTCCATCTCATATTCTTAGTTTTCAAGAACTCTTTATGCTGAGATAGCATCTTTTTTTCCCCCACAGCATTCTTGTTTTATGGATGACCTCTGCTATACTAGCCTTCTGAGAACATTAATTAGGGATTTGGGGGATTTTTTGTTGTTTATTTATATTTCTTCTTCTTTTATTCCCTGCATTTTCCCTATATATATATACACATATATATACAGTAAAACTTTGGTTTGTGAGCATAATTCATTCCAAAAACATGCTTGTAATCCAAAGCACTTCTATATCAAAGCAAATTCCCCCATAAGAAATAATGGAAATTCAGATGATTCATTCCACAACCCAAAAATATTCCTATAAAGATGATTACAATACTGTAATATAATACAAAATAATAAAGAAAATACAAAATACAAAGAAAAATAAACCAATTAACCTGCACTTATCTTTTAAAACCTTCGTGGCTGGTGTGAGGGAGACGAGAGGTGGGTTATTGTGTAGGACGACTTTCACTATCACTAATGAAATGACTGCTATCTATTGGCTCAATGGAATCTTTTTCTTTTCGTGCAACTTTAACAAGGAACCTATCCAATGACACTTGCTTTTGCCTCCTTTGCAAGATTTCGCGGAAATGTGACATTGCATTGTCATTAAACAGATTCATTGCTTGCACTGCTATAGCCTTATTCGGGTGGTGCCTTTCTACAAAATTTTGCACTGCTTCCCACATTTTGCACATCTCCCTAATCTAATTTGAAGTGAGGGATTCTTCCGCCTTTTCCTCCTCCTCCTCTGCAGACGAGATCTCCTCCATAACCTCTTGCTGTTGCTCACAGTGTAGATCTATCAGTTCCTCGGTGGTCAGCTCAATTGGCTCAATTGTGATCATGTGACTTTCGGCGTCACATACTACTCGTATTGCAAGACATCGCTCATTTATCAAGTTAAAATTTATTAGAAACATTTGCTCGTCTTGCGGAACACTCGCAGAACAAGTTACTTGCAATCCAAAGTTTTACATACATATATATATATATATATAAAATATATATCAGCAAATTGGAGACCTAGGACAGACAACCGTCCAGTTCCAGTCTCATTCTGAAGGCCTGACCATGAGGAGAGCCAATGGTGTTATTTTCAGTCTGAGTCTGAGTCTGAAGGCAGGAGAAGACCAGTGTTCTAGCTCAAAGGCAGGCAGAGAGAGCATATTCTCCCTTACTCAGCTTTTATTCCATTTAGGCCTTCGAAGAACTGGATGAGGCCCACTCACATTGGGGAGGGTAATCTTCTTTACTCAGTCTGCTATTCACATGTTTATCTTACCCAGTAATACCCTTACAGACACACCCAGAATAATGTTTAAGCAAATATCTGGACACCCCACGGCCCAATCAATTGACACATAAAATTAACCATCACAAGTCTACCCCCCTGTCAACTTGGCACTCGTATGTGTCTCCTTAAGCCATACGTATTCTCCAAATAAAGACAACAAGGTCTTCATCCCACCTGACATGATACAACCATTCTCTGTGCAACTGAAAATGCACCAACCCCTTCCCCAGAAGAGGAGGTAAAGTCCTTGAGTGATGTTTACTCTCTCTTTGATCTCTCATAACAAATACTATGATGTAAAATTAAAAACACTTAAATTTTATGAAATACAGTCAATATATATTATGGAACACAATAAGGGAATAACAGGGAGAAAAACAAAGATAATATGTCTATATATTCATAACAAAATAAGGAGGAATACTTTGGATAATTACAGTCTTTATGTAACTGGTCACATGGTCATGGCTGGCATTTATAACTACCTTCTTCTATCACCCATTCTATATTCCCTTTGCTTTCAGCAAGCACCTCAACTGGTTGTGTTTCTTTACGTGGTGGAGTGACTCAAACCTTCATTTCTGAGAGGTCTGGGTCATTAATAGTCCTGCCTGGATTGGATTGTCAGTCTTCCATTGACCTTCATCACAGGGCATCGTAATGGGAAGAGAAGCCCTAAGGGATCTCTTGTATGGCAGACTTACTCTCTCTTACGCGCATTGTGGAGCAGCAGTCCAGTTTCCCCGTGGAAGTCAGGGTCAATCAGTCCAGTCAGCACACTAACTCCTTTCTTTGAATTCCTCATGCCTCTAAATCAATAGGCAAAGTGGCTGGGCAGCAGTCTTAACTTCCAATTCAATCAAATCATTGTGTGTCTCCTGGTGGAAGCACTCCTTCCTCTGAACCAAGACCTCCAGGGCACCAGAGCATAAGGACACAGGGACAAGAAGCAAAAATTTTGCTAGTGGGTTCCTAGGGTTAGTAGTGATCGCTGCCACTCCCATTTCCACCCCTTGATTCCTGGACCCATAAATCTTGTCTGTGGGAGAAATATCACTATATGTTAGATGCTGATTCAGGGCATATACAGCCTTCTGGAGAACCTTGCCCCAGCCCTGCAAGGTATGACCACTGTAGGGGAGCAAAATTTGCCACCCCAAAGTGTCTCTTTGGAGTGTGGATTATTTTGAGCTGAAAATAATCAAGGCCTGAAAGATTCAGGAAGAAACTTTGATCTTCTCCTTAACTGCCTAAAAGAATTCAGATAGAGGATCTATTCCTAGAATAGACCTATCACCAGAGATATCTGTGAAGAATACGGGCTGAGTTTGGTGAGGGAAACTCAGCACGGCCTAAGATCAGTGTCCACTCTTTGTCCAGTATCTCTGCACAGCTCAGAAAACATTTGTTTACCAAACATTTGCCTTCCTCCCCTTTGAAGTTCCAACCATTTTCTGTTGTCTTTGGCTGAAGATGCTGTTAATTAATTAATTTGGCTTCATTGGGTTTTCATTGCTGTGGCGGGCTTTCTCTCTAGTTGCGGTGAGCTGGGGCTACTCTTTGTTGCGGTGCGTGGGCTTCTCATTGCAGTGGCTTCTCTTATTGTGGAGTACGGGCTCTAAGTGTGCGAGCTTCAGTAGTTGCAGCACACAGGCTCAGTAGTTGTGGCGCACGGGCTTAGTTGCTCTGCAGCATGTGGGATCTTCCCGGACCAGGAATTGAACCCGTGTCTGCTGCATTGGCAGGAAGATTCTTAACCACCGCACCACCAGGGAAGTCCAAAGATGCTATTTAAGGTGAGGATATTGGCCATTTTGTTGCTCAGTTTTCCTGGGACTCTCCCATGTAGGCATGTTATTAAACTTTTGTTTGATTTTCTCCTGTTACTGTGTCTCATGTCAATTTAATTCTTAGACCAGCCAGAAGAACCTAGGAGGGAGAAGACAATTTCTTCCTCCCCAAAACCACTGTGGGGGAGGGGAATTTCCTCCTCTTTCCCCTCTTAGTTCTTTTTGGTTGGCAATTAAAATGACATAAGGCAGATTAATAGGAGAAAAATCAAATTTATTGCATGTACATGGGGAATCCACATAAGCATGAAGAATATCAAAGACAGCAAGGCAAGATGAAGAATATATATTATTCTGGACTAAGGAGAAGGAGGTAGGAGTCTGACATTTCAAAGGGAAGTTAAAGTAATTCACAGGAAGATAAAAAGAGTTAATATTTGGTAAACAGATCCAAAGATAAAGGGACACAGAGAGGACTTTGATCAAATGGGCCTTGCTAGGTTCCTCCATGTCTACCACACCTAAATTTATACTTTAGTTATCTATCATGATAACTCCTTCCTGGGACAGGCCGAATTCTTTTGGGCAATAAGGTGGGGAGTTGTTCAAAGTTTCTTCCTGAGTCTTTTGGGCCTTGCTTGTTTTTAGCTCAAAATAACCTGCATGCCAGCGTGGCACATCTTGGGGTGACCTGTCCTGAGCCCCGTCACCACCTAGCTGGCACTATGACTGAGTCTTTGAAAGTCTTCAAAAGCTATTAAGCCAGCTGCTTCAGGATGGTGAGGAACATGATAAAACCAGTGAATTCAATGAACATGGACCCATTGCTGCACTTCTTTTGCTGTGAAGTGAGTTCCTTGATGAGAAGCAATGGTATCCATCCATGATAATGGATAAGGTGTTCTGTAAGGCCATGGATGGTAGGTTTGGCAGAAGTGCTGAATGTGGGGAAGGCGAATCCATATCTGAAGTGTCTAATTGCAGTAAGAACAAAATGCTGCCCTTCCATGATGGAAGTGAAACAGGAAGGAAGAGGGCAGGGCACAACCTTTAAAAGAATGACATGACCATTGAGGGCATGACAAAAACTGGTTAGAACCAACTAGGTCCAAGATGGCAGAAGATTTGACTTCTAGTAGACCTTGAGCTTCATTATACATTCATTGTAATGCATTAGCATATGCTAAATGACACTCTCACCAGTGCCATGACAGTTCTGAGGCCAACCATAAAAGGCCAAAAAGTGGGCGGTGGCCCAATTCCTGGAAATCTCTGCTCCCTTCTCCAAAGTGGTTGGAATTATCCTCCCATTCATTAGCTTATGAAATTACCCAGCCCATAAATACGAACCACCCCATATTTTAGGGCCTCTCACCCTCAGAGATGGCCCATACCCTGTCTATGGGATGTGTATCTCTCTAAATAAATCCACTTCTTACCTATCACTTTGTCTCTCACTGAATTCTTTCTGCGATGAGACATCAAGAACCTGAGCTTCATTAAGTCCTAAGACCAGGTGTGTGGTGTGATCTCAATTAAAAGACAATGAGTTAGGAACTTCCCTAGTGGTGCAGTGGTTAAGAATCTGCCTGCCAGTGCAGGGGACATGGGTTCAATCCCTGGTCTGGGAAGATCCCACATGCCAATGAGCAACTAAGCCCATGAGCCACAACTATCGAGCCCAAGTGCTACAACTACTGAAGCCCGAGTGCCTAGAACCCATGCTCTGCAACAAGAGAAGCCATTGCAATGAGAAGCCCACACACCGCAATGAAGAGTAGCCTCTGCTCTTAGCAACTAGAGAAAACCCATGTGCAGCAAAGAACCAACATAGCCAACAACAACAACAACAACAAAAAACTGTGAGTTCAAGTCCCAATCTGAGTTGTGTGGTTTCAGAAGTAATTCAATGTAATCAACTTGCCACCATGTTGATCGCCCCTGGGGTGCCATATTGGAGACTTAGTGTTGGTCTCCACTGTAGGCAGATTGGGCTTTCAGCAGTGAGCATAGCCAAGTTGGCCTTGGTGAATGCAAGTTCATGTTGCTGAGGCCATGCATAATCCTCATCCCTGCCACTGAATCAGGAGGGAGGAGGGCAGGGCACAACCTTTGAAAGAATGACATAGCCTGAGGACATGACATAAACTGATTAGAACCAAATGGGTCCAAGATGGCAGACAAGTTTACTTCCAGGTGCCACGACAGTTCCAAGGATCAAAGTTCCACTGACCAAATGGATCAGAAAGTGGGCAGCGGCCCAAATCCTGGAAACCCCTGCCCCTTCCTGAAATAGCTAGAGTACTCCCCCCACTCATTAGCCTATGAAATTACCCACCCTTACAAAAACTGACAACCCCCATACCCTGGTGCCTTTCTCACTTGAGATGGCCCACAATCTGTCTGTGGAGTGTGTTTCTCTCTAAATAAATCCACCTCTTACCTATCACTGTCTCTCACTAAATTCTTTCTGTGATGAGATATCAAGAACCTGAGCTTCATTAAGTCCTGAAACTGGGCTTCCCTGGTGGCACCTTGGTTAAGAATCCGTCTGCCAATGCAGGGGACACGGGTTCGAGCCCTGCTCTGGGAAGATCCCACATGCTGTGGAGCAACTAAGCCCATGCGCCACAACTACTGAGCCTGCGCTCTAGAGCCCATGAGCCACAGCTACTGAGCCCGCGTGCCACAGCTACTGAAGCCCACACGCCTAGAGCCCGTGCTCCACAGCGAAAGAAACCACCACACGGAGAAGACCGCGTACCACAATGAAGAGTGGTCCCCGCTTGCTGCAACTAGAGAAAGCCTGCGCAGCATCAAAGACCCAACATAGCCCCAAAAAAAATGATAATAATAAAATTAAAAAAAAAAAAAAAAAGTCCTGAAACCAGGTGTGTGATCTCAGTTGGAAGATCTTGGGTTTTGGTCAGGTTTGAGTCCCGGGCACGTGAGTTCAAGTTCCAATCTGAGGTGCAAAATTTCACCACTATGACCACTCTGTTCATAAGCTTATTAAGCAATGATGGGTGGCCAGGGAGAGGCTGACTGGTATCCACAGATCAGGTCATCTTTTCCATTTGATTCTTAAAATCCTCCTCTGCTGGGGTCACCCTTTGGTGAACAGTCACATGGGACACAAATATATTCATGCTTTTTGCCTATTCAGAGAGGTCTACTATATACCTTTTCCCCAAATGTCCTTGTCACCAGTTTTCCAATTGTGTTCCTCCCAAGTGTTTGACTATCCAACTCAACCAGTGTCTATAGCCCATGAATTGATATAGAATTGCACATCTGGCCATTTCTCCTCCAAGCAAAATAAATAGCCAGTTGCACTAATCTATGTTTTGCCCACTGGGGTTTCCCTTCACTGACACTTTTCTTCAGAGATTTCCCAAAAAGGGACATCTGTCCACATTTGAATGTGGATAGTTGTGTATCCTGCAGAGCCATTTGTAAACCAGGCCTTTGCTTTCTCTTCCTCTGTCAACTGATTGTAGGGGCTCGCCATGAGGCCATAGGAACAGGCTTGGAGAGAGGAGGCAGTGTAGCAGGAGTGTGGACCACGGACATTTGAGCCACTGCTGCTGTGCACACCCAACTTTATGGCCTGGTGGGTCATGTGACACCTAGTTCATGATGGGCAGCTCAAGTTGCATGGTAATTGGGTTAGGTGGCCCAGGGTTAAGCGTTCAGTCTCTACTAAGGCCCACTGGCAGGCCAAGAGCTGTTTCTCAAAAGGAGAGTAGTTACCTGCGGAGGATGGTAGGGCTTTGCTCCAAAATCCTAAGGGCCTGCCCTGCGATTCACCTATAAGGGGCAGCTGAAGGCTTCAAATGAAACCGAACAAAGGGCTCATGTGCCACAGCACAAAAAGCCAAACTCTGACAGTGGGTATTTTAAAAATTTAATTTAATTTAATTTTTTTTGTCACACCACTTGGCATGCAGGATCTTAGTTCCCTGACCAGGGAATTTGACAGTGACAGTTCTGAGTCCTAACCACTGGACCGCCAGGGAATTTCCAACTGTGGGGGTTTTGCATCAAAGTAAGGCTTTTATTGCAGGGCGCCAAGCAAGTCTCAGATCCACTCCAACTTGGTCTCTGAATTAGGGCCTTTTAAAGGGGAAGAACAGAGGAGCTGAGGTTAATCATCTTGGTCATTTGTCATCTATGCTCTTTGGTCTTGTGATCTGGGCGGGGAGGGGTCTATGTCAACATTATCTGCAAAGGCCATCTTGCCCTAGATGATAACTTAGAACAGCGCATAAACAGTGATGCTTATTGGAAAGTGTGGCTCAAGTCACCTGATCTTCATTCTCCTTATTGATTAGCAAACATGATCAAATAGTTATGGGCTAGGAAAAAAGGGAACAAAAGAGAAACGAGAAAGAACAGAAACCTGGGCATTAGTTTTAATTATAAATGAGTTATAGGACTCGGTTTCATAAATAGCATCCCTATCTGCCACTGCCACTTCAAACATCATTGGATCTGCTGGACCACATGCACGCAGTGGCTAAGCATGTCTGGACCTATTGTAGGGTCTCCCTGTATTCTAATCTCCACTCAAAACTAACAGATTTTGGTTACTTGTTAGATAGATGGGAGTAGCAAACCCAAATCATGACTATGTTGCCTCCCAAATCCAAAGAGGCCCTCTAGGCATTGTTGCCTGTTTTTCGACTGTAGGGGGAGCCCGCAGCAACAATTATCCTCACCTTAGAAGGGATATCTCAAGATGCCCCACAGTGTTAGACTCCTAGAAATTTCACTGACGTAAAGGCTCCTGAATTTTGTTGGATTTATTTCCCGCTCTCTGCATGCAAATATTTTACAAGTAAGTCTAGAGTAGTGGCTACTTTTTGCTCACTAGGTCCAACCAGCATAATGCCACCCATGTAATGGATGAGTGTGGTATCTTGTGGAAGGGAAAGGTGATCGAGATCAAGAACTAGGGGACTTCCCTGGTGGTCCAGTGGGTAAGACTCTGCACTCCCAATATAGGGGGCCTGGGTTCGATCCCTGGTTGGGGAACTAGATCCCACGTGCATGCTGCAAGTAAGATTTTGAATACTGCAACTAAGGAGTTTGCATGCCACAACTGAGTCTGCATGCCACAATTAAGACCTGGTACAGCTGAAATAAATAAATGAATGAATAAGTAAATATTTAAAAAAAATCAAGAACTAAATTAAGACGTGGGCTGGAGAGTTGATATGCCCCTGAGGTAGGTAGTGAAGGTGTATTTCTGGCCTTGCCAGCTGCAAGCGAACTGCTTCTGGTGGTCTTTACTAATAGGTACTGATAAAAAAGCATGTGCCAGATCAATAGCCACATAGCAGGTACCAGGGGATGTGTTAATATGCTCAAGCTATGAGAGCACATTTGGTACAGCAGCTTCAGCTGGGGTCACCACCTGAGTACACTTATAATAATCTACTGTCGTTCTCCAAGATCTGTCTTCTTCACAGGTCACATAGGTGAGTTGAATGCCAACGTGGGGGAAATCATCACTCGCATCTTTTAGGGCCTGGTTGATGATGCTAATTTCTGCAGGCTTTGCAGGAATGTGGTATTGCTCTTGGTTGTACCATTTTCCTGGGTAGAGGCAATCCTGGTGGCTCCCACTTGCCCTGTCCCGCTGTAATAGCACTCACTCCATAGGTGAGCCAGTGTGGATATTCTGCCAGGTGCTTAGTATATTTAATCTAAATATGCATTTGGAAATGGAGAAACAAGCAGAATGGGTTTGGGGACCCAGGGGGCCCACAGTAAGAAAGATCTGAGCTAAAACACTGTTGGTTACCAGACCTGCATAAGTCTACTCTGACTGGTGGACCACAAGGACGTTTTGGGTCTCCTGGAAGTCATGTCCTTGCAGAGGCAGTGTCCAGAAGTCCCCCAAAGTCTGATTATTTCCTTTTCCCCAATGCATAGTTACCCTGGTAAAAGGCTGTAGGTGTGTTTGTACCACTGGTTTGTGGCTGTAGGTAGAAAGATTAACAATGCACATTTCTGACAGTATACTAGGATCCTTCCTCAAGGGGACCCAGCCGTTCCTTCACTCATAGAGTGCTGGGTCTATAAACTGGCTCAAGTCTGGGAAGTGACAGAGGGGACAAGACTCTGTTTTTATGATTCAGGTTAGACTTTTGTTCACTTGACCTAAAACACTTCCGCTTATACAGATCAAGTAAGAATTTAGTAGGCTTCCTATTGTTTTCACTTCTGGAACACTGATCAACTAGTCAATGCCATAGGTCTCTGCAAGTCAGACCATTCTGATCTTTGCTTTGACTTTCTGTCCATTATGGTAACCATTCCCACCTTGTCTTTGGGGGTCGAATGCTGCCATTTGGCCCCTGCCACCCCAGGATTCAATTACTCCCATTGCATTTAGGTTTCCCAGTTCAGTGACTGCACTTCTCACTGTGAGGTCTGGTCTCTGGGGAAGAGCCATCCCAGAGCTCTTCAAGGGTGCTGGGTCTCCCCTCACAATTTATTTCTCACAGTAGTGGTGAAAGAGTCTTCTGGACCCTCTCAGGGTGGGTGAATAGGCCTTAAATGACAAGTCTACTCTAACATTCCAATCTTCTTGAGCCTTTGACTCTCTTTGTGGCAGGAAAGAAAGTGGGGCTGGAGAGGATGGTCACGCCCCAGGTCTCAGGTGAGTCCCTGGGACAGCCGCGACAGCGCCAAATGTGAGTTCTTGGCTTCATGCAGGAAAGAATTCAAGAGCGAGCCATAGTACAGTGAAAGAAGGTTTATTCAGGGAGATACACACTCCATAGAAAGAGTATGGACCATCTCAGAAGGCGAGAGGCCCCGAAATAGAGGTGGTTAGTTTTTATATAGGCTGGGTAATTTCATAGGCTAATGAGTGGGAGGATTATTCCAACTATTTTGGGAAAGGGGCAGACATTTCCAGGAATTAGGTCACTACCCACTTTTTGGCCTTTTATGGTCGGCCTCCAAACTGTCATTGTGCCTGTAGGTGTGTCATTTAGATGCTAATGTGTTACAATGAGCATACACTGAGGCTTAAGGTCTAGTTGAAGTCAACTCCTCTGCCATCTTGGACCTAGTTGGTTCTAACCAGTTTATATTGTGTCCTCAATGGCTGTGATTCCTTTAAAGACTGTGCCCTGCCCTCTTCCTGTCTCACCTTCCTCTACGTTAAACCAGGCCTGACATTTCTTATACACTCACTGGGTGAAACCTTTGGGTACATGTTTCAGCCAATCCACCCACCAAACTGCTAGAGCCCTTCCTAACCGTAACATTAATGCAGAGTCTCTGCTTAGTGAGCTCATATCAGCACATTTAGCCCCCTCTAACTTTATGTTCCTTCCACCATTATCCCACACCCTCAATATCCATTCCCACGCACGTTTCCTGAATTTCTGTGTGTACAAGTTAGAAAACTCAAGTAGATCTTTTAGAGTGCCGTGTGCCTGTTCATGGGTGTACCTGTCACAGTTAGTACCTCACACTTAGGGGCCTGCTGGGACTTGAGTTAATCTGCCTTTCATTAGCGGGGGGAGGGGAGGTCCAAGCCAAGAATCTAGAAGGACAGAGGGAAAATTATTTTTCCTCCCCCATAGCATGAACATGAAAAAAATTAAAAAAGACCCACTTTACTTTTCCACATTGTCTGCTTGACTTTTGTAGATCCTAAAGTAGAGTGAGGGACCTGATATAGAATGGAGACTGAGGAGTGTGGTGTAGCACACTGGTCTCTGGTACAGGCTCCTAAAACCCTTAGAATTTCTTTTCTTTTTTTTTTTTTTCATCATGGACTTTTTCATATTTTTTTTTAAAATTTTTTACAATAAACTGCATATATCTAGAGTGTACAGTTTGGTATCCCAATTTCCCAATTCATTCCCCCCTCAACCCTCCCCGCTTTCCCCACTTGGTGTCCATATGGCTTAGAATTTCTTGAGTGATGAAAGTGTATTGTCATCCATAAGGGGTCCCTTTTGAGCCTATGCTGATGAGGTGACTTAGGGTGGGGCCCCTAGATAGCCTCAGGATAGGGCTGATCACCAGGAAGTCCAAGTGGTTAGAGGGCTGGAACTTTTAGCCCCTCCCACTGACCTTTGGGAAGGAGAGTGAGGGCTAAGATTAAAGCTCCATAAACACTCTTGAGATTTGATAAGCTTCCTGGTTGATGAACATACCCACATTTGGGAAGGGTGGTACATCCTCCCTAATGGTGCATCCCAGTTCAGGAGATAGAAGCTCCTGCACTCAGGGCCCTTCTACACCTTGCTCTATGTACCTCTTTAAAAAAAAAAAATTAATTAATTGGCTGCATTGGGTCTTTGTTGCTGTGCATGGCTCAATAGTTGTGGCGCACGGGTTTAGTTGCTCTGTGGCATACGGAATCTTCATAGAGCAGGGATCAAACCCATGTCACCTGCACTGGTAGGCAGATTCTTAACCACTGTGCCACCTAGGAAGTCCCACTCTCTGTACCTCTTAATCTGGCTGTTTATCTGTATTCTTTATAATATTCTTTATAGCGAACTGGTAAATGTAAGTAAATGTTTCTCTGCACTCCTTGAGCTGCTCTAGCAAATTAAACCCAAGAAGGGGTTGTGGGTACCTCTGATTTGTAGCCCATTGGTCAGAAGCAAAGGTAACAACCTGGCCTTGTCATTAGCATCTGAAGTGGGAGCAGTCTTCTTAGACTAGAAGAAAGCACAGACAGTATGCTCTTTGACATTGGTCTTAGCAATATATATTTTTTGGCTATGTTTCCTCAGGCAAGGGCAGCAAAGGCAAAAATAAACAAGTGGGACCACATCAAACTAAAAAGCTTTTGCATAGTGAAGGAAATCAAAGCCACAATGAGATATCACTTCACACCCGTCAGAATGGCTATTATCAAAAAGACAATAAATAACAAGGGTTGATGAGAATGTGGAGTAAAGGAACCCTTGTGCACTACTGGTAGGAATGTAAGTTGGTACAGCCACAATGGAAAAACAGTATGGAGGTTTCTCAAAAAATTAAAAATAGAGCTACCATACTATCCAGCAACTTCACTTCTGGGTATTTTTCTGAAGAAAACCAAAACACTACTTTGAAAAGATATCTGCATCCCTATGTTCATTGCAGCATTATTTATAATAGCCAAGATATGGAAGCACCCTAAGTGTCCATCTGTAGGTGGATGCATAAAGAAGATGTGATACACATATATAATGGAATATGACTCAGCCATTAAAAAGAACAAAATCTTGCCGCTTGTGATAACATGGATGGATCTAGAGGGTATTATGCTAAGTTAAATAAGTCAGACAGAGAAAGACAAATGCCATACGATTTCTCTTATATGTGGAATCTAAAGAACAAAACAACTGAACAAACATAACTAAACAGGAACAGACTCAGATACAGAGAACAAACAGGTGGCAGCCAGAGGGGAGGGAGTTAGGGCGAATGAGTGAAATAGTAAGGGAGATTAGGAGGTTTAAACTTCCAGTTACAAAATTTCACAGGCATGAAATTTACAGCATGGAGAATATAGTCAAGCATAGTGTAATAGCTTTGTATGGTGACGGATGGTAACTGGACTTATCATGGTGATTATTTTGTAAGGTATAGAAATATGTTTCTATATGATTCTATATTTTGAATCACTTTGTTGTGCACCTGGAAGAAAAAGAGATTTGATAGAGCAGAGGATACATCCAATTGGTCAGAAAGTGTCCTGATACAATATGATTGAACTGAAGCTGCTAACTCTCTTTAAAAACATCCCCTACCCCTTCCAACATGATGTGAAAGCCAAGATGAGAAATAAGCAAACAAATCTGAAACGACATTTATGAACGCAAACTGTGAGAAATGACTATTTCCAGTAGTTAAGAGAGCACTGATAGCCCATGGTGTGATCTGGCATTAGAGGTACTCAAAATATCTCCTTTGGATGCTCCTAATAAACCGCTTGTAATAAGGAGCTGGGTGAGTGTGTACATAAAATTTTTGTTTGGGAGGGAAAGTAATTTTCCCTCTACGTTCTAGGTTCTTGGCTGAGACACCCCTGTAATAAAAGACAGGTTAACAAAAGAAAAAGAAAACAGAATTTTAAAAACATGTATACCTCCTCTATATATGGGAAATGCCTAGGAATACTGACTAACTGCTAGAAATGGCCAGGTCATCACCATCATCAGCTAAAGATGGAAGGTGTTGGTGGAGGGGCAGCCAGTGAAGGGAGGATATCAAGCAAAACAGAAGAGGGTGTGGTTGTTATGTAGCCTGTCCCTGCCTTCTCCATTGATAAGAGTTTCTAGAGAATCAGTCTTTGGTCTCTTTCTGCTACAGAGAGGAAGACACACCTAGAAACGGGGATTTCGGGACTTCCCTGGTGGTCTGGTGGTTAAGACTCCATGCTTCCAATGCAGGGGGTCCTGGTCAGGGAATAAGATCCTGCTTGCTGCAACTAAGAGGCCACATGCTGCAACTAAAAAGATCCTGCATACTGCAATGAAGATTCCACACATGGCAACGAAGATCCCGTGTGCCGCAACTAAGACCAGCGCAGCCAAATATATAAGTAAATAAATAAATATTAAAAAAAAGAAAAAACAAATGGGGATTTCCCTTACAAAGGTAAATGTCCCTTACAAAAGGTTGCAGAGTTTCTCTGATGTCTGCTGTTCTTAAAAATAACCAGCTCAAGGGAGTTCCCTGGAGGTCCAATGGTTAGGACTCGGCACTTTCACTACTGAGGGCCCAGGTTCCGTCCCTGGTCGGGGAAATACAATCCCACAAGCCTCACCACATGGCCCCCAAACACCCCAAACCCCCAAAACAAAAACCAGCTCAAGATAATCCTTATGCCAAAGAGGCATATCTTAGGATGTCATATTCTGCTCCTCTTCAGTGTCTTCAGCAGAAGTTTTCTGCATAAAAACCTGGTAGGAATATTCTTTATTTTCATAAAGAAATAGGTTCTGTTCCCCTTTTCTTAGTCGTGTGAACTCATTTTCCCACTTTTGATAGAGCTATAAACATCGTTCCCTTTACTCTTTCTCTAGGAGAGGCACAGTGATGAATGACAACTGACTGTTGACCTCAGAGTCAGGGACAACAGGGAGTGGTAGAGACTATGGAAAACTTTACAGAGTACGCCTCATGTAGAACTGCAAGCTAGATGTTCTGTTCCCTTCCAAAGAAGCTGGAAATTGTGTGTGTGTGTGTGTGTGTGTGTGTGTGTGTGTGTAACCTTCTGTTTTTTACTCTTGGTGACTAATTAAAACATTTAAAAAATGCTGTGTAGGCCAATACACATTTGCTGGCTAGCTTTGGCATTTTTTCTCTCAGTGGCCACATTCTTTCTGATCTGTTCACCTATGTAGTGAGAGGCAGAGGATGGTGGTCCCAGCTTGACTTGGGATTCATACCTACCTGGCTCTCTCTGAGGTGAGTGTATCAATAATCTATCTGCACGAGGAGCCTCCCAGGAGAGAACGCAACCAAAGGCAAGGAGGAACCTGCTCAACTTGGTAACAAAATCTCTGAGTCAGAGTTGACGTGAGACTCTCCACACTGGACTGTGACTCATGTGAGGACAAGGACTGTGTCACTTTGTGTACATCATGCATCTGGAGCTTGGAGGAGCCTGGCACATAGTAGATACTCAGGAAGTGCTGACTGACTGACTGGCTGACTGACTGGGTTCTTATTACTGCCCAGTCCATGTCATCAAGTTGGTTTTCACCTTGGATCTGATCAATTCATACCTGGATTCAGGAGACTGTATGTAAAAAATGCAGGAATTATGTCACCGAAAACTCCACAAGACACTGGAGCGCCTAAAGGCTGCCCTGGTACTCCCTAAAAAGAATAACCAAAAAGCAAGAAGGGGGAGTTCTCTGGTGGTCCAGTGATTAGGACTCCGTGCTTCCACTGCAGGGCGCACGGTTCAAGCCCTGGTTGGGGAACTAAGAACCCACAAACTGTGAGGCACGTCCACCATAAAAAATAAAAAATAAAAAGTTTTTAAAACAAAGAAACAAAAAAACTCCTGGGTATCCTGCTCTAAGAAGCCTTCTTTGAACCTTCGGGCTCATTAAAAAAAAAAAAAAAAAAAAGCAAGAGGGTAGATTTGCCTCTCTACATTACTGTGCAGTTCTAGCCTTCACTGGGCGTCTGGGTAATAGCAGGAGCTTCTTTCCAGAAGATGGCACTGCTGAGGTTGCTACGGTCCCCATGGCCTGGTGAGGAATTTGCCAGGTGATAGAGAGTTTATGAACATGGGAGTCTGATATAAGTGGGGAGAGGGAAAGGGAAGCAAAATTTGCCACCCCAAATTTGCCACCTCACCCTCTTCAGCATGAGGATTCTTTCAGGCTGATTATTTTTAAGAAAGAGGAGACTCAGGAAGTCATTCTTTTACTTCCTCCTTAATTGCCTGAAAGCATTTAGATAAAGGGCCTGGTCCAGGACAAGCTGGCTCACCAGAGATATCTACAAAAATATGAGCTACATGTCTGGCGGGGCCAAGAGATCAGAGTCCTCTCTGTGTCCCATTGTCTCTGCACGACCTAGCAAACATATGTTTACCAAACATTTGTTTTTCCATATCTGTGTGAACTGCCTTCCACTCCTTTGAAATTCCACCCCCCACCCCCTTCTCCTTTCAGATGGCATATGTGTCTCAGTTGCTTAACTTGGGCCCCGTATTCTTATGGAATCCCTGTGTGTACACAATCAAATTTGATTTTCTCCTGTTAATTTGTCTCATGTCAGTTTAATTCTGATATCAGCCAGAAGAACCTAAAAGGGTAAAGTTTTTTCCCTCCTCCACAAGGGGAAGGACCTGAGAAATATTAATGGGACCTTATTTGTATCCATAGCTTGGGGAAATATGGATTACACTGGGGGTTGTGGCAGAGACTACTAGCTGCTCACCAAATCCTCATCTTTCTGGGCACACTTATAGTTAGATGTGACCTCGTGGTTGAGTTCTAGCCAATGGAATGTGAGTAGAAGTTGTGTGTACCACACCTAGGCCTGGCCCATAGAAATCTTCCACTCTCTGATCCGCCATGTTCTTTCTCATGGTGGCCCTGGAAGGAATGTGCTGAAGATGGCAGGGCCTTTGCTATCCTGCTGACCTGGGACAATTTTGGACTTTTTATGTGGGTAAACAATAAACTTGCAGTTTGTTTGAGCCAAAATATTCTTTTTAAGATTTATTTGTTATTGCATTAGTCTACCTAATTAATACAGGGGCTTATCTAAAATTTTTATGTGTCCTGTTACTGTATATACCTGCGGTGTGGGTGTTTGGGAACAGAAATGAAGGTTCAGAGATCACTGCAGATTTTGACAACACTAGTTAGTATGAAGAAGCTGAAGTTGAAGAGAAGCCCTAGGCTTGTGTAGGGTGCTTGGGAGGATTTTCAAAAACAAAGAAAATATGAATGCAGCTTATAGAGCTTTCTAGGAATCAGAACAGGAAGTGGGCTTCCTATAACATGATCTTTCTTAAAAAATTTTTTATTGGGGTATAATTTACAATGTTGTATTAGTTTCAGGTGTACAGCAAAGTGAATCTGTTACATATATATACATATATCCACACTTTTTTAGCTTCTTTCCTATAACATGATCTTTAAGTGCTCTAACTCAGACACTGAATTTCAAAAGAGATTGAAGCTCTTCCTAGAGAAGGAATTGCAGAGTGTGTGAGATGGAGTGACAAGTGTTTGAGACCAAGACCAGAGTCCCACCCCTGAGTGTTTCACTGGAGAGACAGGCTGCATCCTGGGTTGATTAGTGGGAAAGGATGCTCAGCTTCCTGTGGAAAGCGTGAAAGTGGCCACTCTCAGAGGTTGGGCAGACCTGATTCAGAGATGTTGGAAGAACTCAGGAATTATTTTCCCCAAGAAATATTCCTGAATTCTTCCGCAACCAAATCTGGGCTAGGACTCCTTTTTATGTACTCCCGTAACATCCCATTTCTACTGCTGTTCCAGTTACCTATTGTTGAATAATGAAATCACCCCAAAACTTAATGACTTAATACTTTATTATGATTATTATTATTTTCTGGCCATGCTGCATGGCATGCGGAATCTTAGTTCCCTGACCAGAGATCGAACCCATGCCCCCTGCAGAGGAAGTGCAGAGTCCTAACCACTGGACCACCAGGGAATTCCCTTATTATCATTGCTTTATTATCTCTCATGGTTCTGGGCATTCACTGGGCACAGCTAGGCAGTTCTCACTTAGGGGTCTTCTGTGGTTGCAGTCAGATGGGGATGAAGTCATCTTGTAAGCTTCTTTGCTCACAAGCCTGGTGTTGAGATTGATGCTTATTGACAGCTGTAAATTCAGTGGGCTCAGGCAGAGTACATCCAAGTGGCCTGGGCTTCCCCACAGCATGGCATCTGGGAGTGAGCATCCCATAAGCACAAGGACTGGGTAGATGCTCTAGCCTTTCCTAACATAGCTTTGAAAGTCATGCAGTCACTTCCACTGTACTTTCTACTGTATGAGCAGTCACAAGCCTATAGCTGCATTCAAGAGGGAGGGGACATAGGAATGTCAAAGAATTTTGGAGCATGTTTAAAAACCACTGCAAGCCAAAGCAATCTTGAGAAAGAAAGAGTTGGAGGAATCAGGGTCCCTGACTTCAGACTATACTACAAAGCTACAGTCATGAAAACAGTATGGTACTGGCACAAAAACAGAAATATAAATCAATGGAACAGGATAGAAAGCCCAGAAATAAACCCATACACCTACGGTCAGTTAATCTATACGATGAAGGAAAGATGGTCTCTTCAATAAACGTGCTGGGAAAACTGGACAACTACTTGCAAGAAAAAAAAAAAAAGGAAATTAGAACATTCTTTAACACCATACACAAAAGTAAACTCAAAATGGATTAAAGACCTGAATGTAAGACCAGATATTATAAAACTCTTAGAGGAAAACATAGGCAGAACACTCTTTGATATAAATCTCAGCAATATCTTTTTTGATCCCTCTCCTTGAGTAAAGGAAATAAAAACAAAAATAAACAAATGGGACTGAATTAAACTCAAAAGCTTTTGCACAGCAAAGGAAACCATAGACAAAATGAAAAGACAACCCACAGACTGGAGGAAAATATTTGCAAATCATGCGACTGACAAAGGATTAGTTTCCAAAATTTACAAACTGCTCATGCAGCTCAATATAAAACAAACAAACAACAAAAAACCAATCAAAAAAGGGACAGAAGACCTAAACAGACATTTCTCAAAAGAAGACATTTCTCAAAAGAAGACATACAGATGGCCAAGAGGCACGTGAAAAATGCTCAACATTGCTATTAGAGAAATGCAAATCAAATCAAAACTACAGTCAGGTATCACCTCACACCAGTCAGAATGGCCATCATAAAAAAACGTACAAACAGGAAATTCCCTGGTAGTCCAGTGGTTAAGACTCGGTGTTTCCACTTCAGGGGGCATGGGCGCAATCTCTGGTTGCAGAACTAAGATCCTACATGCCTCGTGGCATGCAAACAAGCAAACAAAAAAACAAAACAAAAAACCCTCTAAATAACAAATGCTGGGGGGGGCTTGGGGGGGGCGTCAAGGAAGGGAGGGAAGATGGGGATATGTGTATAAAAACGGATGATTGAACCTGGTGTACCCCCCAAAAAAATAAATAAATAAATAAAAAAAAACAAAAAAAAACAAATGCTGGAGCAGGTGTGGAGAAAACAGAATCCTCCTACATGATTGGTGGGAATGTAAATTGGTACAGCCACTATGGAGAATAGTATAGAGGTTCCTTAAAAAACTAAAAATAGAGCTACTATATGATCCAGCAATCCTACTCCTGTGCATATAAAAACATGGTTTGAAAAGATACATGCACCCCAATGTTCATTACAGCACTGTTTACAATAACCAAGACATGGAAGCAACCTAAATGTCCATCAACAGAGGAATGGATAAAGATGTGTTACATATATACAATAGAATATTACTCAGTCATTAAAAATAATGAAATAATGCCATTTGCAGCAACATGGATGGACCTAGAATTTATCATACTAAGTGAAGCAAGTCAGAGAAGACAAGTATCATATGATACCACTTACATGTGGAATTAAAAAAAAATGATGCAAATGAGAAATAGATTCACAGATTTAGAGAACAACTTATGGTTACCGGGGGGAAGGGAGGGGGAGAGGGATAGGTTGGGAGTTTAGGATTGACATGTACACACTGCTATATTTAAAATAGACAACCAACAAGGACCTACTGTATAGCACAGGGAACTCTGCTCAATAATTCTGTAATAACCTAAATGGGAAAAGAATTTGAAAAAGAATAGATACATGTATGTATGTATAACTGAATCACTTTGCTGTACACCTGAAGCTAGCACAACAATTTTTTTAAAATAAATTTATTTATTTAATTTTTGACTGCTTTGGGTCTTTGTTGCTGTGCGTGGGCTTCCTCTAATTGCTACTAGTGGGGGCTACACTTCATTGCAGTGCTCGGGCTTCTCATTGTGGCAGCTTCTCTTGTTGTGCAGCACAGGCTCCAGGCACGCAGGCTTCAGCAATTGTGGTGCAAGGGCCTCAGTAGTTGTGGCTTGCAGGCTCTAGAGCACAGGCTTTGTGATGCATGGGCTTTGTTGCTCCGTGGCTTGTGGGATCTTCCTGGATCAGGGATCGAACCCATGTCCCCTGCATTGGCAGGTGGATTGTTAACCACTGAGCCACCAGGAAATTCCCTAGCACAACATTGTTAATCAACCATACTCCAATATAAAATAAAAATTAAAAAAATAAAAAATAAAACTACTACAACTGCTACCACAGGAATTTCTTTCTTTTTTTTAATAAATAAATTTATTTATTTATTTATTTATTGGCTGCATTGGGTTTTTGTTGATGCACACAGGCTTTCTCTAGTTACGGCGAGTGGGGACTACTCTTCATTGTGGTGCACAGGCTCCTCATTGCGGTGGCTTCTCTTGCTGTGGAACACGGGCTCTCGGTCCGAGGGCTTCAGTAATTGTGGCACAAGGGCTCAATAGTTGTGGCACACAGGCTCAATAGTTGTGGCTCGCGGGCTCCAGTGTGAAAGGTCAGTAGTTGTGGTGCATGGGCTTAGTTGCTCTGCAGCATGTGGGATCTTCCTGGAGCAGGGATCGAACCCATGCCCCTTGCATTGGCAGCCAGATTCTTAACCACGGTGCCACCAGGGAAGCTTGCTACCATAGGAATTTCACACAATTTTCCTGTTTTTCTCTGCCACTAGAAAGTTCCTTGAGGGCACTGGGGCTTCTTATTTGTGTTTGGATGTAGCTACACTTTATTTTTTTTTTTTAATGATTTTTCTAAATCACAGAAGTACATCAATAAACTATCACTTTTTAGTTTTACTGAACAATGCATGAGTTGGTATTTTGGCAAACACGGCTTCTAATTAGAATCTTTGACAACAGTCCAAATCTCCTGTATGTTGAAGGCGTAGGATTCTCCTCCTTAATTCTGATGTTTCCTTCTAGAAATATTTCTGGCAGGGAAGCTGAATTCTGCAAGTGTTGCAGGGCACTAGGGAGATTCCAGCTTTAACTTGTGAGTGCCTGGTTAAGATAGGGAGTGCTAAACTGGCAAATTCCATTCTTCATTCAGGGCCAAGGAGGAAACTGGAAAGTCTGACCTTGAATTTGAGTGGCTTGTTCAAAGTTTTGAGGGTGGAAAGTTCTCAAAAAATTACTGGGTGGATTTCAAGGTGATATACTTATTGTAGGTAAGATTGCTGGCATTGCCTGTGCCCTGAAGCCACCCTAATTTGTTATTGAAATTAAGAAGTGGAAGAAAGACCAGTGTTAGGGCATCTGGCAGAGGTATTGGTCCTTAATTATGCTCACAGGCTTTAGAAGAGTCAGATAGGGCCTCAATTCAAGAATCCACTGAGGGTGCTTTTTCCAGCTGAAGTAAGCATAGGATTGAGGGGAAAGCCTTACCTAGGAGAAAGGCTTTCTTGGTCTCAGTGACTCCATAAAGAGGCAAAAGACACATGTAACAGGGAAGAGCTAAATTGGACTCCATGTTCAATCTGTTTCTTTGAATTTAATCTTTTTTTTCCATTGCTTTTGTTATTATAATCTTACATGATGGCCTGCCTCAGGGAACCCTGCCCCTCTGCCTGAATGTTAAACTAAAGTGCCTCTGTTCAGCTCACAGGCAGACAATCAGCCCTGCCCACCTATGAACGGCTGCAGAAAAGAAGAAATTAACACATCCCCTCACCGAGGCTGGTTATTCCCAGAGATGTTTTGCAAGGCTGATGGCCCTTTCACTTTACTTCCCACCTGCCTCTCCCTCTCTATTCTGCCTTTTTACTTTATGTCCTCACAGCCTCTCCCTCTCTGATTCTATGAAAGAAACTGGCATCCAGACCCTGATAAGATGGTTTCTCGGAGACACTAGTCTGCTATCTTCTTGGTCTGCTGGGTTTCCGAATAAAGTCGTATTCCTTGCCTCAACACCTCGTCTCCAATTCATTAGTCTGTTGTGCAGCGAGCAGAGCGAGCTTGGACTCAGTAACGACAGAGGCCCAGGATTGAAAACATCTACCTACCCTCTTTGCACTGTGGAGCTGGATTAGTAGGCAGAGCTCACCGACCCATGCAGCCCTGGGTGTGGAAATGGAGATGAAAATCTTCTGCATAGGAAGCCGCCCCCCACATGATAAGTACAGAATGCCGAAATTAACCTTTTTTAAGATGATTTCTTCCAATTGTGTTTAAGTTCACAAGCTATGGATTCTGAACAGTCACAAACTGACTGGCAGCAAGATGAGGTCAAAAACTTTGATTTTCTCCTTTCCTCAGGCACTGTTGAGTTTCTTCCTCAGTCTTTGGTAACATTAAGTATGGGTTTTGGAAATATAATTTTAATTTTGCCTGGGATGCCTGCTTTGGGGTCTAGGGATGGTTCGTTTTCTAAATTTTGTGGTTGTGGGGCTCTGATATTTCGATATTCTTGTGTTTCTTCAACTCTTTGGACTTTTCAAAACTGAGCTCAGGGAAGGCTTGTCTCCGAACTAGTATGGTCTCTTACTCTGGTGGGAACTAACTCGTTCTAGCCCAGGGTGCAGCTCCTGAAGGGACCAGGCTTCTGCCCGGACATTGGAAACACTTTAGCTGGGACTGAACTGAACACAAATTGGGACTGATGGTTTTGTGACTTTAAATCAAGAATTTTGGGCTTCAGGTATTTAAGATTTTAATGTCTTTGGAATTTTGTTTGCCATGGAATTCGAACTTTGATTTTGGAGTTTCATAATGGGAGGCTTTTATGGTTTAAATTTGTGACATCTCTTTATTGTTGGTATTTTATGATTGGAATTTCTTAGCATCATTTAATCTCATTGCAAAGGTCTGACAGCTTTCTCTTTGTTTTAAAATTTATTTTTTATTGAAGTGTAGTTGATTTACAATGTTGTGTTAGTTTCTACTGTATAGCGAAGTGACTCAGTTTTTTATATATATATATACACACATGTATATTCTTTTTCGTATTCTTTTCCATTATGGTTTATCACAGGATATTGACTATAATTCCCTGTGCTATATAGTAGGACCTTATTATTTATCCATTCTACATATACCAGTTTGCATCTGCAAATCCCACACTCCCACTCCTACCCTCTCCCACCCCTCTCCCCCCTTGCCAATCACCAGTCTATTCTCTATGTCCCTGATTCTGCTTCTGTGTCATAGATAGGTTCATTTGTGTCATATTTTAGATTCCACCTATAAGTGATATCATATGGTATTTGTCTTTCTCTTTCTGACTTACTTCACTGAGTATGATAAGCTTCAGGTCCATCCATGTTGCTGCAAATGGTGTTTTTTTTTTTTTTTTTTTCTTACAGCTGGGTAATATTCCATTGTATATATGTACCACATCTTCTTTATTCATTCATCTCTCGATGGGCATTTCAGTTGTTTCCATGTTGTGGCTGTTGTGAATGCTGACAGCTTTCTTAAATGACATGGCTGGATGAAATTTGGGATGGGAAAGGGAACAGGAAATGAATTTCCAGCCTTGGGTATAGAATATAGTTAATGTTAATGTATAGTTCAGAATCATTTTGGGGGCATCTGGGGCCAGCGATGCTGGAGGACACAGTGGTGGTTGGCGCCGGGTAAAGGCACTGCCCTAGTTAGACTCCTGATCTTGCCTCCCAGGTAGGCAGCCACATCCTTGGTGGATTATATGTTTCACTGTCAAGATTAGCAGGTTAAAGAAAAAAACCTTGGGAATGTTAGGGGGGAAATGTTTCTACCACTTCCGGTAGGGCTTTCCTAATACAGAGACCTCCATGATATGACTCTTCCGGCCACTCTCCATCCTGTCACTCACTTTGCCCTGGGAAGGTGGAGAGACTTATCTGGTAAAGATGGGAAGAGTAACTGGGTGTGCTTCCCTCAGCTTGGCCCCTCTTCCTCTTGGGAGCAAACTGTTTATAGAGAGCATATGTTCTCTCTTTGGGGAGGTCTCCCCTGGCCTATCATTGCCTGTGTTTAGAAGGATAATTCTGTTTAATTCTTGGGTTCAGTTAGCCACCATTTGGCTCTCACACTAGGCTACTTCCTCTATGTTGGCCTTTATTATTTATTTATTTATTTTTGGCTGCGTTGGGCCTTAGTAGTGGTGCACGGGCTTAGTTTCCTGGCGGCATGTGGGATCTTAGTTCCTTGACCAGGAATCGAACCTGTGTCCCTTGCACTGGAAGGCAGATTCTTAACCACTGCGCCACCAGGAGATACCCTTTATTGGTCTTAAAGGAGTAAGACCTCCATCTGCTGCTTTTGTTTTATTTCTCAGTTTCTCTAGAACTTGGAATGGGAAGAGGGATGCTGTTATCCAGCCCCTTCAGTGACCCTAATGTGAATAGGATAGTTATGACTCTGAGTTACACTAGAGATTATTTTCTAAAATGTCCTATTTGTATGTATGTACCTATGTGTTAATTATATTTAATACTAACATGTACAGGTCTAATTTCTGGTTTGTATATCAGCATTATCATCTAGGCTGTGGTACAGAAAACACTGAGGGTGACAGTGAGCACCAGCATTTTTATGAATCCTCATGGTACCAAGAAGAGGTCCTATGTCACATGGCCCCTGCTCTTTCAAGGCTGTCACTGTAAGAGGTCTTGGCTTGAATCCTTGTTGAACTGGGGAAGGAGGCAGGGCCCAGAGATGCCATCGCATGTGTGATTTGTTGTCTCCTTGAGAGAGAGAAAAATAAAATGTTTCACTTGCATGGCAAAATTGAAAATGAGAAGACTAACCACACGTGTGGGTAAGAGAATCACCAACTTTTCTGGCAAGTGTTGAATTCAGAAGGAAAAGGAGAAGGAGCCCTGGACAATTTGGTGAGATGCTCTTTTTCCTTCCCCCTGTATACTGAAGCACGCTCTGAAGCTTTTGTGGAGGGTGATGCTGGTACTCTGCTGTTAGTGTTTGGAGATGAAGTTATTGTTGTTTATTTATTAAGGGCTGACTGAGTGCTGGGTATATGCTCAATGCCTAGCATCCATGATGTCATTTGAGCATGGCTACAACGGGCTCTGACAATGATAGCTGTCTGAGGTAGGTGATATTATTTCCATTTTACACATGATGAAGCTCAGAGAGGTTAAATAACTTTTCAAAAGTCACAGAGCTAAAAGCAGCTAGTAAATGGTCTGAACTCATTGGCACACTTATGTAGTCATTCATTTCTCAGGTACTCACTGAGTATTGTTCTTTTTTTAAAAATTTATTTTATTGAAGTATAGTTGATTTACAATGTGTTAATTTCTGATGTATAGTACAGTGATTCAGTTACATATATATGTGTATATATATATATACATATACTCACACACACACATTCTTTTTCATATTTTCCACTATGGTTTATCACAGGATATTGAATCTATCCTGTGCTATACAGTAGGACCTTGTTTATCCCCTGAGCGTTGGTTTTAATTGCAAGAAACAGAAACCAATGCTGGTAGATTTTAGCAGCAGAGGAATTTTTATATTAAAGAGAGCCTGGGGCTTCCTAGGTGGCACAGCGGTTAAGAATCTGCCTGCCAGTGCAGGGGACACGGGTTTGATCCCTGGTCCAGGAAGATCCCACGTGCCACGGAGCAACTAAGCCTGTGTGCCACAACTATTGAGCCTGTGTGCTGCAGCTACTGAAGCCCACACACCTAGAGCCCATGCTTCGCAACAAGAGAAGCCACGGCAATGAGGAGCCTGCGCACCACCAGGAAGAGTAGCCCCCACTCACCGCAACTAGAAAAAGTCTGTGTGCAGCAACAAAGACCCAACACAGCCGATAAATAATAAATTTAAATAAATAAATCTTAAAAAAAAGATAAAGAGAGCCTGGATTGCTCACAGAAATGCCAGGAGAGCTGGAGAGCCAAGTGTGGACACTGCACAGCAGTAACAACAGTCAGAATCTGGCTGTCTCTGCTGCCACTGCCTCTGCCGCGTCCTAGACACTTCAGCTTGTGAAGCTCATCCACAGCTTGCGAGCCCCAGCTCCCCCTCCATCTGGGGGCAGCTACAACTGTCCCTGCTTCTTGGTATCACTGCTCCTGGATTCAAAGTCTAGGCAGTGCCTCTGATGAATGGAGCATGAATACACAGGTTGCTCCAGCGCTGCTAGACAGGTGAGGGGCACGCTTCCTGCACTTGCATCTTCTCTCCTGGGAGGTGGGCTCTGTTCGCATGACTCACGATGAGGAACTCCCCAAACGCGGTAAAGATGTTTAGATGCTGAGCAGCCAAAGGAACAACAAATGGTCATCTTTACATCTGTATGAATGATGCAGCTGCACCCGGTAGAAGATACAGAGGTGAATCACACCTAGAACCTGCCTTTGGAGACCTTGTAGACTTGGAATTCTCTTCCTTTCAACGTGTACATTTATTTGGCACCATACTTTGCAAAGCCCTCTCACTCTCATTGTGTCATTAGATCCTCCCGATAGCTCTGTAAAGTAGGCAACTGATATTATCTCTATTTTATGCTTGAAGAAGCTAAGAAGTTAGGTGATGAGCCCAAGGTCCCACTACTGGGAGAGCGCTCTGAGTGGTCTGTCCTCTGATTCAAGGCTCAGTGTCAACCAGAAGTAAGACGTGTTCACAAATATTATGCTTCATTGATTCCTAGGCATGTGGTTTTCCCCCACATTTTTTTTGTATGTTAACAAAACAAGCCTTCTTTATTCATTTTTAACTTTTCATCAAAGAAATTTTCAAATGTACACTAAAGGAAATAATATAATAAACTCCCATTACCCATCACTTCAATAATTACAAATGACGGCCAGTTTTGTTTCATCTAGAATCCCCCCTCGCTCCCACCTTCCACCACCAGTATTTTAGAGCAAATAACCTCCCTTAAAAAGTAGGACTTTTAGGGACTTCCCTGGTGGTGCAGTGGTTAAGAATCCACCTGCCAATGCAGGGGACATGGGTTCGAGCCCTGGTCCAGGAAGATTCCACACGCCATAGAGTAACTAAGCTTGTGCGCACAACTACTAAGCCTGCACTCTAGAGCCTGCGAGCCACAACTACTGAGCCCAAGCAGCACAACTACTGAAGCCCATGTGCCTAGAGCCTGTGCTCCACAACAAGAGAAGCCACTGCAATGAGAAGCCTGCACACTACAACAAAGAGTAGCCCCTGCTCACTGCAACTAGAGAAGCCCACATGCAGCAATGAAGACCCAATGCAGCCAATAAATAAATAAATAAATAAAAATAGGACTTTTAAACTTAGTGATTACGCACTTCACATATCTGTTTCTCTGTTGTCACTTTGCCAAGACATTAGGTACAGCATGGCACCACTTTATGCAAATTTGAAGGAGCACAACAAACGTATCAACAAAGTCTCACTTTAGATGCTAATTTAAAAATTATTTTTTTAAATACCAAGAATTGCGTAATTATTAAAAATTGAATAATTTCATAGTTGGTAGGCAAGTAAAAATTTTTCACGTTTTTGTCACCACAACTGCTTAACAGAAATGCCTGCCTATCCTTCGTGAATACTCCATTTGTATGGTTTGGAATGGAATAATTTTGGTGACTATTTTTCAGATGAACACTTGCCATTTTAATGTAAAAATTTTTAAAAAGTGTTTTTAAAGATTTTTTTTTGATGTGGACCATTTTAAAAGTCTTTATTGAATTTATTACAATATTGCTTATGTTCTGTATTTTGATTTTTTGGCCCCAAGGCATGTGGAATCTTAGCTCCCCAACAAGGGATCGAAACTGCACCCCTGCATTGGAAGACGAGGTCTTAACCACTGGGCTGCCAGGGAAGTCACTGTAAAATTGTTTTTAATAGCCCAAACAATGCCATCAAGTGCTGATATTCGTGCTTAAAAACTTGCTCCCATATCGATAACTTTGGAATAGAAGTTAAATGTGATAAATTGCTCTGAAGAAGGCCAAGCTCCACAGCAGCCAGTATGGTTTGTTTAGAATTGTCCCCCAGATTTGAACACTTCATAGTTTAATTGGCAGCTTAAAAAATTCCTAGTGGTGTGTAAAGTAAGGGAGCATCTTCACTTGATGATGTTATAGATTCGTTGGAATGCAGTCACTAAGACAGGGGTAGAAAGTGACAAGGGACAAGAGAGCTGAGATGTCCGGGAAGGCTCTGTGGAGAAGCTGTACACGCCCATCACCTCTTGGTCCCTTATCTGAAGCTCGAAATTCCAAAAGGCCCTGAAAACCAACAGGTTTTTTTTTTTTTTTTTTTTGTACCAAAACTCATTTGGCAGCAAAACCTAACTTGAATTAATGTGAAGTAATTTATAAGTAATTCATAAATACAATATACAATGATAACTAAATGATCACTTTAGTTACTCTACTCACTGTGACGATCAACCTGTTTAGCTGCAGAAATATCAGTGTTTGATAATGGAGCATTAGCTCAGCCCCTTAGGAGGGAGGCACAGGAGGAGATGTTACCTAATATTGGGATATTGGGTCTGTATCCCACATTGTCTTTTTTTTTTTGACCATGTTGCGCAGCTTGTGGGCACTTAGTTCCTCAACCAGGGATCAAACCTGGACCTTGCGCAGTGAGAGCACAGAGTCTGTGAAACCACTGGACCACCAGGGAATTCCCTGCACTGTCTTTAAAAAACCCATACAATGCTGAATTTTGAAGCATATCTGGACCCAAGGGTTATGGATAAAGGACCCTGGATTGTATCTGAACTGCAGGTGGATGGGTGGATATAATTTAGACGTGTGGAGACGTGGAGGGGATTTTAGGAAGAGGAAAAAGCACCATCTCACACCAGCTGGGGTCTAGGCATAAGTCATTATCCAACCAGTACATTTGCTTTAAAGGCAGAGAGGACCTGCATTTCTGATGACTCTTCTCCCTTAATTCGTGATTTGTACGCAGTTGGAGGGCTGGACTTTCTGGGTTTGGCTATTCCCTACAGCATCAATTTCCTCCTTTTCCCACAAATCACCTGACTTCCCCGAAAACGCTGCAACACACCCTTTGGCTAAAAAAGAGCATTAAGCAATCGGTGAAATTCCCCTATCCCTCCTTTCTCCCCCTGTAGCCCGGGATAGAGGAATCTCAGGCCTGAGAGAAGTACGCAGTTCTTGTTTCAAAAGCAGAGGGAGCTCCAAGACCGAGGCTGAGTTCCACCTCCCTAAGTCATGGTCTCCCAGCCCCCTCTTTGTTTGGATCAGGGAATTTCAGACATGCACACTGGGGTAGAGAATCACAGGAACGGAACCAGGACAGGGAGGCCGGCGGAGGTTCCTGCAGAGGGAGCGCCCAGGCCCTGTGCTGCTCTTCCTGGGAGCCGACAGGGTCACCTGGCATGCCCACTGGCAAGAGAGACGGGACTGACCCAGTTGCTCCCATCAGCTTCTGAAGGTAAAAACCTTAAACTTGAAGATCAGAGCTTTGATGGAGGAAAAAGGAAGGCAGAAAACTTTACATAGGAAGGCTTTGGGCAAAGATGGAGGGCTGGAAGAGCAGAACCCAAAGAAGGGAGAATATAGACCACTTATTTCTCTTAGGTTGACCATATCCACCCCCATGTCAGCCCACCACCTACCACCGTTTTCAGGGTTAGAAACATATTTAGCAAGACTTTTCTAGGAACTATGGGGAGATGCCTTGTCTTTTTAGTATAGGAAAAATAACAACAACAAAAAAAAAACAAGAACTGGAAAATTAAGGTAGGAAGTGGAGGGAAGACATTTCCTTTCCTTTCCTTTTATGTTTGTCATTCAGCTGCCCCTTTCCTCCTTCTACACCCAACCCTGTCTCAGACCACTTCTCTCAAGGTCACTGCCTTTCCCTGGGGAAAGAAGCTCATTCCTCCATCAGCGGTCATTGGGAACATCAAGAGAAAAACATGCAATAATATGCAGGCAAGAGAGCTGGTTCAAAGTGATGAGGGGGACCATTGTCAAAAGAGGAGGGAGACATGTCCTAGCTGGATGGTCATAATGGAGAAAGACTCCTGAAATCCTGAGTCGAAATGGGGATATTGTTCTGTTAGGGCAGAGAGAGATTGACAGAGTGGGGGCTAGGGCAGGGGTTGAGGGTTAGGGAGGAGACAGAGGAGGCAGAAAACTGGGAGAATGTACTCACTAATTTAGAGAAAAACTGAGAGAAGGGCCTGAGAAGCCATGTGAGAAGGATAAGATGTAGTTTCAGTCTAGAACCAGGGCGAGTGAGAGAGGATGGGTGCTGTAAGGTGATGATTAATGATACGGCTCTGTTGAAGCTCTGTGTTATTCTTACCAAGGTGACACTGACCCCTTACCCCCCAAGCAGGTGCCAGTGTGTTTGTTAGATAAATACAGCCAGGCCTGCCACCCCTTTAGCTCCAAAGTCCAGAGGTACAGAGAGCCAGGACCTAGAGACGAGCTGCTCACCAGGGATGGACAAATTGCCAGAGATGTGGTGAGTGATCACGGGTCTACGGAGATGTACCTGGACCCCATCCCCTTCACCTTCTCAAGAAAACAGCTCAGATCTGAAGCCTGGGTTTTGCTTTGACCTAGGCCTTTTCGCTTCATTCCAACCCAAGATTCTTCTCCATGTGCTGGAGCCCTTCGCCTTTCCAGTCCCTTCTCCCTGCACTAGTCCGCTGCCCCCCCCCCACCCCGGTCACCCACCTCTCCATATTCTTTTTTTCTTTTTTCAGGTGCATTGTCTTGTTTTCCCTTTTGGCATGGGTTTATGCCGAGCCTACTATGTATGGGGAAATCCTGTCCCCCAACTATCCTCAGGCATATCCCAATGAGGTAGAGAAGTCTTGGGATATAGAAGTTCCTGAAGGGTACGGGATCCACCTTTATTTCACCCACCTGGACATAGAGCTGTCCGAGAACTGCGCGTATGACTCAGTGCAGGTATATTGTAATAAGCATGTAAAGGATGGGGCTGGGGTGGTGGACTGAGAGGATGCAGGAGGGGGTGCCACAAGCATACAGTGAGCTGGGCTCACAGTCCTAAGGTGGGAAATAGTCTAGTCTCTCTGTCCCTTTTTCTCTGATTTCCATACCAAAATATTACCCTTTCCAAGCTTCTTTTGACTCTTCTCTTAGATAATGTCAGGTGACCTTGAAGAAGGGAAACTCTGTGGAAAGAGGACCAGCAAGAGTCCCAACTCCCCAGTGGTGGAAGAGTTCCATGTGCCATATAATAAACTCCAGGTGATCTTCAGGTCGGACTTCTCCAATGAAGAGCGTTTCACTGGGTTTGCTGCGTACTATGTTGCTGTAGGTAAGGCTCACCCCTGCTGTGATCCAGCCACATGATTGGAAGCTGGACAAACGTTGAGCAATGCAGGGAGTGAAGGTTCTGTTTATAACTCTTATGAAGTGTTGACTTGGCTTGGATCCCTCCATGAATTGCCTTTGTGAAATTCAAACACATAATTGTATCTTGGTGGTGAAGATGTTGAAGATAAAAACAGATAGTAATTTGCTGAGAACCACTATGAACTGGGCACTGCGTTAAGATCTTTACCTATATTAGTTTAATCTTCACCTCAATTCTGAAAGTAGGTGTTATTATCTCTACTTAAAGATAGGGAAAGTAAGGACTAAGGAAGTTAAATAACTTGCCAAAACACACAGGGAATGTATGGTATTCAAACCCATTTAACATCTGACAAACAAACTTTCAAATTCTGTGTGTCTCCACCTATCTCCAGGGTAAAATGAAGTTAGGACATTTCATAAAGCCAAAGTATTCTTTAGATGTGACAGAAGTGCCAACATCGTATAATATAATACATGAACTAATTGTTCCTTCCTGTAGGAGACATATTAAGCTTGCAAAGTGTTGTCTGGAGCTGAAATACTCTGTTTGTGAGAAAGGTCAAGGGTTTCTGGCACTGAGAGCTCCTCTATAGCCGTGCAATGGTACAGCACAACTCTGGAATCCTATTTCACGAGAGTAATATAGAATAATACCATCCTGAAATGTGATTCACTGAATGCCTTTAAGCAACAGACCCTTCCTACTTTTCTTACCCTTGCAGTGTGGGGCTTAACCTCATTCTTTCTTCTAGGTCTTTGTCCTTGACCTCAATCTTTCTCTACTCTTTGTAGATATAAATGAGTGCACAGACTTTGTACATGCCCCTTGCAGCCACTTCTGCAACAACTTCCTTGGTGGTTACTTCTGCTCCTGCCCCCCAGAATACTTCCTCCATGATGATATGAAGAATTGTGGAGGTGAGCTTGACATCAAGAGGGGCATGTGTTCCCTGGGATTTGGAATGGCTTGAGGCTTCAGTAAGGGGTTTATCTACCCTTTCAATTTTGATTAGCCTCAGCCTTGACATAGCATCTATTTTTAGTTGCCCATCTATTACTTGGTATCTATTTTTAGTTACTAAGAGGGAGCCACAAGAGTGGAGGAAGACAAGCCTGCAGGGTCAAATTAATTAATTGGAGAAGAGTGACAGGTGCCTGTGAAGAGTCAGCCTGGGGCTCTTCATAACCATGAAAGGCTCTGTCGTAAGCAATGTGATGGAAATCCAATAGGTATTGGATATCTCTGCTGATATGTATTGGGTGTGAAACTGTGGCATGTGGGCTTCAGTCAGGACTGTCAGTTCATGAGAAGTATTATAGAAAAAGGCAGGAACTCCTTTGCTTGACACTGTGTTTGATTCTCCTTTTTTCTTTTTCTCCCTTAGTCAATTGCAGTGGGGATGTATTCACCACACTGATTGGGGAGATCACAAGTCCCAATTACCCCAGTCTGTACCCAGAGAACTCAAGGTGTGACTATCAGATCCTGTTGGAGGAGGGGTTCCGAGTGGTGGTGACAATGCGGAAAGAAGATTTTGATGTGGAACCAGCTGATTCGCAGGGCCAGTGCCCTGACAGTTTAATTGTGCGTGACATGATGACATTTTCTCCCAACTCACACAGAGAGATTTCTCCTTGAAGACAAATTATCTAGCTTTCTGCCCCTTCTTTTCTTTTTCCCTCTTCTTATTTTATTTTACTTTTGTTCCTTCCATTTTATCTTTTTCTTTTAGTTCTTTCTCTCTTATGACTTTGTCATTTTGTTTCTCTTCAGTTTGTTTCAGGAAATGAGCATTTTGGTCCTTACTGTGGTAATGGATTCCCTGGTCCACTGACTATTGAAACCAAGAGTAATGCTCTCAATATCATCTTCCAAACCGATGGTTCAGAGCAAAAAAAAGGATGGAAATTTCGTTACCATGGAGATCGTGAGTAACCTAGAAGTTGCCCTTTGGTTGGTGGTACCAAAGTCCTTGCACAATGTAAAATCGAAACAGGTAGAGTGTTGTATGGCTAGGTATCCTGAGAATACTCCACTTGCTCAGCAGGAACTAAACCTGTCAGTGGTTGCTAGAAATGCCTCAACTTCTAGGAATCCTTCAATTGGACTTGTGAGTGCAGACAGCTTGGAGATGGTTAGTTGGTAATGCCATATTAATTACTTAATAATTTTTTTCGCCACGCCACATGGCTTGTGGGACCTTAGTTTCCCAACCAGGGGTGGAACCGGTGCCCTTGGCAGTGAAAACGCTGAGTCTCGACCACCAGACCGCCAGGGAATTCCCTGCCATATTATTTTTGACACCTCTGTATTGGAATGCTAAGCGCCAGGATTGAGGGTGACTAAACAACTGTAGAAAGTGTGAGAATGATGTAAATGTAACAGAGATTCTCCAACTATTTGGTAAATTTTTTTTCCTATCCTTTTCAAGCAATCCCTTGTCCTAAAGAAGTCAGCGCCAATGCTTTTTGGGAGCCTAATAGAGCAAAATATGTATTCAAGGATGTGGTGAAGATAACCTGTTTGGATGGGTTTGAAGTTGTACAGGTAAAGCACTGTTAGAGGCTCCTCTCTGGTCCCTAGGTCATGATGAGTGTACTGGAATTGTCTAATTGTTTACTGAATGTCCTTGTTCGAGCAAGGACTAACACCTTCTCCATAAAGAGAACCACTCAGGATCTTTAGTTTTTCCTTGTCAGTCATGAGGATCCTTGGACAGCTTGACTTTCCCTTTTTGGCTTCAGTCTTCCTGGGGAAGGGGGGCTGCTGGGGCAAAGTTGTCTTTTAACCCCAACTCCTAAGTGCTCTGGGTCATTCTGCTAAGATGTCCCCAAGCTTCTTCAGGTGAGGACTCCTCATTGATCCAAGGCCAGAGATTGATTCCATTTCTGGATTTTGATTCCCTATATCTCTCCTTATAAATTAATGGCAACATTTATTATTGTCCAGGGAAATGTTGGCTCGACATCTTTCTATTCTACTTGCCAAAGCAATGGAAAGTGGAGTAATTCCAGACTGCGGTGTCAACGTATGTACCTCTTTGAAATGGAACTCTTTTTTTTTTCTTCCCAAAGGGAATGGAAAGATTAGAGCATTGGTACAAATGCATTGGGGTATCACCTCACACCAGTTAGAATAGCCATCATCAAAACATCTAGAAACTATAAATGTTGGAGAGGGTGTGGAGAAAAGGGAATTCTCCTGCACTGTTGGTGGGAATGTAAGTTGGTACAGCCACAATGGAAAACAGTTTGGAAGTTCCTTAAAAAACTAAAAATGGAACTACCATATGACCCAGTAATCCCACTACTGGGCTTAGAAGGCCATAATCCAAAAAGAAATATGCACCATAATGTTCATTGCAGCACTATTTACAATAGCCAGGACACGGAAGCAACCTAAATGCCCATCAACAGATGAATGGATAAAGAAGATGTGGCACATATACACAATGGAATATTGCTCAGCCGTAAAAAGGAATGAGATGGAGCTATATGTAATGAGGTGGATAGACCTAGAGTCTGTCATACAGAGTGAAGTAAGCCAGAAAGAGAAAAACAAATACTGTATGCTAACTCATATATATGGAATCTAAAAGAAAAAAATGGTACTGATGAACCCAGTGAAAGGACAAGAATAAGGATGCAGATGCAGAGAATGGACTGGAGGACACGGGGTTGGGGGGGCGGGGGGTGAAGGGGAAGCTGGGATGAAGTGAGAGAGTAGCATAGACATATATATACTACCAACTGTAAAATAGATAGCTAGTGGGAAGTTGCTGTATAACAAAGGGAGCTCAACTGGATGATGGGTGATGCCTTAGAGGGCCAGGACAGGGAGGGTGGGAGGGAGTCGCAGGAGGGAGGGGATATGGGAATAGATGTATAAATACAGCTGATTCACTTTGGTGTACCTCAAAAGCTGGTACAAAAGTGTAAAGCAATTATATTCCAATAAAGAGCTTAAAAAGAAAAAAGAAAAAGATTCAAACGCATGGTTCCCTCTTAGGCTTCTGAGAGAGTGGACTGAGTTTTTGAAGGGAAGTCAGTCATGGAGTCCCAGCTCTGATCTGATTCCAGGCCAGCCAGACTAGCAGGTTTCTTCCACAGAAAGGGGCTATGAGATTGGTAGAGTTGATAGCATCATATCGGGTCCATTCCTGCAGAGGCCTCACTAACCACTGAGAACCAGGTTCAACCTTGTAAATTTCAAGGGGCTATCTAACCTGGCAGGACTCAGTGGGCTGGGGCGTCGAGGGGTGCCAGTTAGAGAGCATGGCCACAGACAGGCTCATGTGGGGGGAGTTATCCCAGGTGTGCTTATGGATGTGGGGGGTGGGGAAGGAGTGAGGAACATGGCGGGGAGGATGGACTGGCCCAATGACTCCTCCTGGGAGGACGTGGCTCTCCTGACCGTCTCTATCTTGCCTTCCTCTTGTAGCTGTGAACTGTGGTGCTCCCGAACCCATTCGGCATGGTACAGTCCAAGAGCCAGAAAATACTCTCTTTGGTTCTGTCACTCGCTACGCTTGTGAGAAGCCATATTACTACATGGAGAGTGAAGGAAGCGGTAAGTTTTTTCAACTAAAGGAAAGAGGAAGAAAGAGTGTTGGAGGGTGAATAGCACAATCTTTCTGGGTGGGAGAGAGTTTGGAGAGAAGAAGGAGATGGGCTGGTCTTTGTTCATCCTCTTGGTTTAGTCTAACCTGTGCTGCACATGGGGCAGCATAGGTTCTAAAGGGTCATCCTCAGAGAGTCACAGTTTCAGGACACTGCAGGAAATCCCCCTACAATATACATTTTTATGTGGTCATTCAGCTTTGGGCCAACTATTTTTTTGGGGAGTGGGGTGCTGCATCACACAGCATGTGGGATCTTAGTTTTCCGACCAGGGATCAAACCTGTGAGACCTGCAGTGGAAGCAGGGAGTCTTAACCACTGGACCACCAGGGAATTCCCCTGACCAACTATTACAGGCATAACGCTTCCAGCTTCAAGTCACTATGACTTTCTTTCTTTAAACATCATTTCTTTTCTTTTTTTTTTTTATTGCTGTGTTGGGTCTTCGTTGAGGTGTATGGGCTTCTCAGTGCGGTGCCTTCTCTTGCTGTGGAGCATAGACTCTACGTTCACAGGCTTCCGTAGTTGTGGGACGTAGGCTCTAGAGCGCAGAGTCAGTAGTTGTGGCACATGGGCTTAGTTGCTCCTCTGCATGTGGGATCTTCCTGGACCAGGGCTTGAACCCACGTCCCCTGCATTGGCAGGTTGATTCTTAACCACTGCACCACCAGGGAAGTCCCTGACACCTGATTTTCTTGATAGAGAGGCCTTGGTGGTGTTGGATGAAGGGACGGGTGGCTCACAATATGTCCCACTTCATTGCTTTTATTTTTAATTTTTTAATTTTTTTAATTTTTAATTTTTTTTATTTTTTACAATAAACTGCATATATTTCGAGTGTACAATTTGGTATCCCAATCTCCCAGTTCACCCCCCTCCAACCCTCCCCATTGCTTTTAATTTAATTTCCCACTTGAAGCACTTTCCTAGCCTCTACCATAATCGTCTTCTTTCTGATTTGGAGACTTTTCCTTCACCTCCCTTGGCAGGATAGGGGCAGAGGGATTGTTTGGAGGGTGTTCTCAAGATTCTTTTCTAGGTGGTTTGATCTGCTCGCCTCCTCGTATGCCAGAGGCACTGAGGCACTGAATGAAAGGGTGGGATGGAAGTGAGAAGATGTGGTGGTGAAGATGTGGTGGTGAGTGTGTCCCTTGTCCCTTGTTCTGTTCCAGAGGAGTATCGCTGTGCTGGCAATGGGAGCTGGGTGAACGAGCTGCTGGGTACAGAGCTGCCAAAATGTGTTCCAGGTAAGCAGGGCTCAGGCTTGGGTAGAGAGCACAGCCACAGGTGCAGGTGCACGGGGCTCACCTCCTAAAAGTACCTCTAATCCTCTTGGGAAGGGACTTGACAGTCTGTGCCTGCTAGAGTCTAGCTCAGTGAGGTGGAGACAAAGCTGGGCCGTGGACCTGACAGGGCCTCGGGGAACTCATCAACTGCACTGTCAGGCCGACTGATGGGAAAGAGAAAAGTCAGCCTGTGACCGTTGGTGTCAGAGTCTGGGCTGGTTAGGTTTGGTAATGTAGGTGTAGTAAGAGGATCTAGGATTGCTAAAAACAGGGCCTGAGATAAGAGAGTGAGGAATCAACACTCAGAAACAAGACTAGTCGAATAGCCTAGTTATTATATTAAAAGTCTATCTGGCAACAAGATACAGAGGAATAAAAGGAATAAGGGGTTGCATAGAGATCAGGGTTGAGTAAAGGCTCCCAGACAAAGCCAGAATAATAACAATGATCCTCGTAGTAACAACAGTGTGATTGAGAGTTAGGCACTGAGCAAATTAATTGCATTTATTATCTCATTCAATCAAGTCTTTACAACAACCCTTTGGGGTAGGTGTTATCGGTCCCGTTTTATAGTTCAGTGAATTCAGTGCAAGTTCACGAAGTGAGGGAGGGGCAGGGGTAGGCTGTGAATCCAGCTCTGTCCGTTATGCTCAACTCAGAGTCCATTCAGGCTGACTAGTGAGGGATTTGGGTAAGCCAACTTTATCTGAAGTAAAATTCCATTTTAGTTATATCAGATAATGGCAAAGCGATCAAACCTGGATCTAGTCCACAGAGGATGAGAAGAAATATGGAAAAAGAGAACCATTTCTTTGTCCTACTTCCATGGGTTAGGAGGGACTCATCTGCAATTAGGAGTTGAGTAAAGAAGGGGAAAAGTGTTTGATCTGGGCATCAGAGGAAGGTGGGATGCTCGCCTCCCCTACCACCTGTATGAGGATAGGGTTTCCCAGCTCTGGCTCTCAGGTGGGCTCCGGGCCCCATGTGCCGGGCCTGGGCTGAAGTGTGCCTCTGGTGGGGCTGTGAGTTAGGCTGTCCATAGCGTGAGGCTCTTTTGGGTTCAGTAATTCACACATGGCCTCAGTTTAACCAGTCTCTCCCACAAGCCTGCTTTTGGTACCTGCAAAGTGGGATGTTTGGTGCTTAGGCAAGTTCAGTATGAGCCAGACACTGAGAAAGTTGATCAAATACAAGGTTGGCTATGTTATGCTGAGAACACTGAAGCCCAGTAGGGGTTGGAGGATTTGCAGGAGGCCAGCAATCTACCCTGCTCCCTCCCCATCTTGTTTTTTTTCCTTCCTAGTCTGTGGTGTCCCTGGTGAGCCCTTTTTAGGAAAACAGAGGATATTTGGAGGCTCCCCTGCAAAGATTGAAAATTTCCCCTGGCAAGTCTTCTTCTTGAACCCACGGGCCGGTGGGGCTCTCATTGACGAGTACTGGGTGCTGACAGCTGCCCACGTCGTGGAGGGAAACCGTGACCCGGTGATGTATGTTGGATCCACCTCCGTGGTCACCTCACAACTGACAAATGCCCAGATGCTCACTACTGAGAGTGTGTTTATTCATCCAAGTTGGAAGATCCTGGATGCCTCGGAAACACGGAAGAATTTTGACAATGACATTGCTCTGGTGCGGCTGAAAGACCCAGTGAAAATGGGACCCAGAGTCTCCCCTATCTGCCTGCCAGGCACCTCTTCAGAATACAACCCCTCAGAGGGAAAACTGGGACTGATCTCAGGCTGGGGCCGAACAAATAAGAGAGATCATGTTGTTAACCTCAGAGGGGCAAAGTTACCTGTCGCTCCCTTAAAAAAGTGCCGGGAGGTGAAGGGGCTAAATCCTGGAGTAGATATAAATTCCTTTGATTTCACTAAGAACATGATCTGTGCTGGAGGTGAGAAGGGTGTTGATAGCTGTGAAGGGGACAGTGGTGGAGCCTTTGCTCTACAGGTCCCTAAGGAAGAGAACCCCAAATTCTATGTTGCTGGCTTGGTGTCCTGGGGCCCCCAGTGTGGGACCTATGGGATCTACACGAATGTCAAGAACTATATTGACTGGATCATGAAAACGATGCAGGAAAATAGTGCCCCCAGTGTAGACTAACCATACAGGTCCCACCAGCCTCTCTAAGGGCTGTGACCCATCTGTTGCTTTCTCTTTCTCACAATAATCCCATTATTTTACCATGATGGAGAGAAGACTGGGGAGTATGATTTAACTAGAACTTGATCGTTGGGATACCTAGTCGGAGGTAGGGTTTGATCATGTCGTGGTGTGGGTCATTCAGTGTAGCTGGAGTCCGTGGGGTCCTCTGCCCTGAATCTGTCCTGTGGGTACCAGTGTGGGAAGGGATGCTTACCTTGTACTCTTCCACTGGGAGCCCTCTGTCTTGACGATTGCCTCCTGTTTCTGACTCTGAAATTCGTTGTAGGACATAGTCTTGATTTTTGTTTCCCCTTTACCTGTTCGAAGATTTTCATTCTCAGTGTCTACTATCCACTTGTAATAAAGCACGTTTATAACCCAGTTCTGGTGGACGTGTCTTATTCCACATCAAGACCTCAGCACCATCGAAAGGGAGTGGGATGGGCTGCTGCGTCCTGGAAATTCAGGCCCCTAGCAGCTAACATGTAATTGTCACGAAAAGAGGGAACTCAGCTTCTCTCCTCTCTTCCGATTGACATTTACTGAGTATTGTGGATTAGCATAACTTCAACACGAGGTACCATTGTCTGCTTTTGAAGTTCAACAAACATACCTGAACCTCACTCAGACGTCCACATACAACAGTTAGGATTGGCTGTTTAAGATCTTTAAATTTTTGAGGTATAAATTGTTTCAACACGTCTTCTGAAAATAAATTTTTCTTTAGCGTGCATTTGTATAATACAGGATTATGACTCAATGAAAAAGAAAAACAAAAGAAATTCAGCGTGTTCTCATCTGCTTTCCTGGTGGTTTTGGTTAGTTTTTCAGTCAGGCAACAATGTCTTCTCGGGATTGAACTTTGCACTGAGATGTTATAGCTCATCCTGGTGAGGAGGGACCCAAAGACTCCTTTCTACTTTTTTCCAAGGATCAAAAAGCAAACAAGCAAACAAACAAATTCCTCATCCCCACAAAATGATTAGTGATGAAAAAGGACCAGACAATAGAGGCTGGCATTTTTTAAAATTGAAGTATATCTGATTTACAATGTTGTGTTAGTTTCTGGTGTACAGCAAAGTGACTCTGTACATATGTATATATACATATGTATATAGTTTTTCATATTTTTTCATTATGGTTTATTACAGGATATTGAATAATTTCATGTGCTCTATAATGGGACCATTAAAAATATCTATTTTATATAGAGTAGTTTGGAATCTGCTAACCCCAGACTCCTAATTTATCCCTCCCCCTCTTCCCCCTTTGGTAACCATAAGTTTGTTTTCTATGCAGAGATTAGTAATTTTTAAACTGAGAACAGGAGAGCTGCCTTAGGGTGGCCATTGCCCTAACAAGGTGTCTTACGAAAGCCATGGCCTGAGGTTAAGAGTTCAGGGACACTCTGGTCTATTTGATGTGACACGTGACTTTCAGGAGAACATTTTTTATCGGAAGCCAAAAGGGGTGTATTTGTGGCCCATCAAGAAAGGACTTTGATCTTCCACGGACCCAAAGGGCTAAATTCAACAGCTGACCTTAGACTGGATTAACACATGATGATGTAACCAGAACTCTAGTCGAAAGGTCTGAAGAGCCGAAGGGGAATTACAATAGGAAACTTCTGGAAAGATCGAGTGTCATAGCAACCAAGCAGCATTTACTTTACCTCTTAACCATACACCTGCCAACTACCTTCCCCCACCTGCCTGTGGTTACATGTGTCAGGGAGTCGACAGTATGCCCTTGACTACAGTATTCCGGGAAGGAGAAGGTGATTCCTCTAGAAAAAATCTAGAAAAAAAAAGAACTGGAAAAATATTAAGTTTAAGAAACATGCTCATGATGTAGAAGTTTTCCTTCCTTTTAATAACTGGAGGAATAGAAAAAAAATTAACCTGGAATCTGACAAATAACAGAAAAAGGAAGTCTATCCCTGCCAGAGAGAATCTTCAGTCTGAGTTGTGCCCTCACTGATGCGCCAAGGTATTTATTGGTGGAAGGATTCGCTTGTCGCTGCTGCCTTGAACAGTAGGATTTTTTTTCCCCTTCCTTCCTTCCTTCCTTCCTTCCCTCCCTCCCTTCTTCCTTCCTTTTTCTTTCTTTCTTTCTTTCTTTCTTTCTTTCTTTCTTTCTTTCTTTCTTTCTTTCTTTCTTTCTTTCTTTCTTTCTTTCTTTCTTTCCTTCCTTCCTTCCTTCCTTCCTTCCTTCCTTCCTTCCTTCCTTCCTTCCTTCCTTCCTTCTTTCTTTCTTTCTTTCTTTCTTTCTTTCTTTCTTTCTTTCTTTCTTTCTTTCTTTCTTTCTTTCTTTCTTTCTTTCTTTCTCTTTCTTTCTTTCTTTTTCTTTCTCTCTTGTTAGCTGTACTACCAGATCATTTCCCTGGGTGAGGGGCAGAGAGGGGTTTTATGTGAATCATCATCAGAAACTTCAGAGCTGGGAAGGGCTCATCACCAAGACCTAGAAAGGCTAGAAAATCATTCATTGTGGCTTAAAAGACATCAATAGTATGGCCTTGCAGGTTGTGTGGGAATAACGTGTGTGCTTCACCTGAAACTCAGGAAAAGACTTAACTTTTGGAAAAGCAGGTGAGGGACTTCCCTGGTGGTGCAGTGGTTAAGAATCTGCCTGTCAATGCAGGGGACATAGGTTTGATCCCTGATCCGGGAAGATCGCACATGTGGAGGAGCAACTGAGCCCATGCAACACAACTACTGAGCCTGCACTCCACAGCCCTGGAGCCACAACGACTGAGCCCACGTGCCACAACTACTGAAGCCTGTGCACCTAGAGCCTGTGCTCTGCAACAAGAGAAGCCACCACAATGAGAAGCCCTTGCACCGCAACAAAGAGTAATCCCTGCTCCCCGAAACTAGAGAAAGCCCGTGTGCAGCAACGAAGACAATGCGGCCAAAAAAAATAAGTAAATAAATTAAAAAAAAAAAAAAAGCAGGTGAATTGTCACATTTCTTTGGTCAGAAGGAAATGGACTGGTGGATCAGCTCCTCATGCCAGGGGAAAAAGTGGAGCCCAGAGGCCAAAAGGACTTTATGGGAAGGACCCTGATTGAAACTGGACTAACCCAGAAGGGGCCTGAAGGATTTTGGGATTCTCTAAAGTTGCTTTTACTATGATTTCTAGAATCAGAAAAGTATTCTGTAAAAATGTGACTTCCTATACTCTGCATAGCTGTTCATTTTTTTTTCAATTTCCATGCAACATAATCAAGAATTTATTTGAAGTATCTTATGATATGAACTGAAATTAACTTGGCAAACTACAATTATCCTGAAGTTTTATTCTGTGAATTCAAATCGGCCTATTCCTGAAGCCTCCCTGTCCCAATTCCTCAGGATGGCTTTTCTACAATGATTTTAAGTGTAGCACTGCCCTTGAAACTTTGGGTCGTGACCCTGAGGGCCAGATGCACTTGGTGGAAGAAGTCAGCAGCAACTAAGCCTCAACTGTGACACCTTGAATAAAAAGCACAGTACACGGAATATTCTCTTGAAAGGCCTCCACCGTCATATACTCCACTTGTCAATATCACCTAATTTTTCCACATGGACTTTTGTGCCTTGATTCTGTTAAAAACGTCAACAAACACTAAATCAGATCCAGTATTTTTTTTTAAGCTCTTTATTGGAATATAATTGCTTTACACTCTTGTACCAGTTTTTGAGGTACACCAAAGTGAATCAGCTGTATTTATATATATATCCCCATGTCCCCTCCCTCCAGAGACTCTTTCCCACCCTTCCTATCCCAGCCCTCTAAGTCATCACCCAGCATCAAATTGATCTCCCTTTGCTATACACCAACTTCCCACTAGCTATCTGTTTTACATTTGGTAGTGTATCTATGTCTATCCTACTCCCTGACTTTGTCCCAGCTTCCCCTTTGCCCCCTACCCCCAGCCCCATGTCCTCAAGTCCATTCTCTACATCTGCATCTTTATTCTTGCCCTGTCACTGAATTCATCAGTACCATTTTTTTAGATTCCATATATATGAATTAGCATATGGTATTTGTTTTTCTCTTTCTGGCTTACTTCGCTCTGTGTGATAGTCTCTAGGTCCAACCACCTCATTACATATAGCTGCATTTCATTCCTTTTTATGGCTGAGTAATATTCCATTGTATATATGTGCCACATCTTCTTTATCCATTCATCTGTTGATGGGCATTTAGGTTGCTTCCATGTCCTGGCTATTATAAATAGTGCTGCAATGAACATTATGGTACATGTTTCTTTTTGGATTATGGTTTTCTCTAGGTATATGCCCAGTAGTGGGATTACTGGGTCATATGGTAGTTCCATTTTTAATTTTTTAGGGAACTTCCAAACTGTTTTCTGTAGTGGCTGTACCAACTTACATTCCCACCAACAGTGCAGGAGAATTCCCTTTTCTCCACACCCTCTCCAACATTTATAGTTTCTAGATGTTTTGATGGTGGCTATTCTAACTGGTGTGAGGTGATACCTCACTGTGGCTTTGACTTGCATTTCTCTAATGATAAGTGATGTTGAGCATCTTTTTATGTGTTTGTTAGCAATCTGCATGTCTTCTTTGGAGAAATGCCTATTTATGTCGTCCACCCATTTGTGAATTGAGACCCAGTGTTTTTATATAAGCAAGTTAGAGGGCTGGTCTCTGGTATTTGATAGATGTAGTTAATACTACTACTGCATTTCTAAGTGCTTGGTTTTATGGTAGATTCCAGGGCTATTTCAACACCAATTAAATCAAGCATGCTTTCATAAAACTGTCATTCAAAGAGGATTCCAAAACTAAGTGATGGAAGAGATGCACTGGAAACAAGAAGGGGATGGCATGGGGTAAATTTTGGGGGAAAAGCCAAGGAGAAACTGCAGGAGGACACAGTGTAGCTGGCACTATATCTCTGTGATGCTCAGAAACGCGTGTGTGTCTAATGATATTAACTTGATTTGCTTGTAAGACAGACCCATTATCAGAATTCTTAACTCGGGTTTCAATAAATCATGTGACAAAATGGAAAACTTTAACAAGGAAGGTTTGCGAAGCTGAAGGCAGGTAGCGGGTCTTCCAATGATCATGCTTGCACTTCAAACTCCTATTTTAGACTTTTCAAGTAAGCATGCATGCTCCCATAGCCATGGCACTTGGCTAAGTACACGAGCATCCCGGTCGTACACCGCCTGTCTCGCTGCTGACAGAAGCTGCAGTTGCAGATCCTGCAACACGTTGGGCAGTGCCCGTTTAGGTCTAGCAGAGCATCCCTGACTTCTTCACCCTAAACGGTTTCGAAGGCAGGGACCGCAGAACTGGCCTCAAACGCCCCAGCACTCTGGGTTTCTGCAGTTTGTCTTGGTAACCATAGTTTTCTGGCTGCACTGATAAGTCAGTCCCAATTAATGGTTATAGATCTTCTCTCGAGAGTTGTTGCAGATGTCCAATTCTTCCTAAGTGATTTTGTCCACCAGACGAATTGTATGGGGAAGGGTTATGGCTCTGGAGCGACGACTTCAGGGAATGTCATCTTCATTCATGTGATAGGCCATGGGCTTCATCTTTCTCACCAACATGTACTTATCCTCCCCCCCCATCCCCCTCTCTCCCCTCCCCCCCCTCTGAGGGCAGGGTGCTGTGTAATCCAAGGACCTGGGACCTTGACCTGGTGAGAGGATGGGCTCTCTGCTCAGGATTTCTCCTGCAGGCTACACCTGGGAATGTGCGCCTTCAGGGTGTCTTTGGATGTGCACTGGGGCCTAGAAGGGAACACCTTCCAGGAAAGGAGTCAGGGAAGATTTCTAATTCTGACATTAGTTTTGCAAGCATTGCTTTGTTTTGCTTTAAATTTAAAGCCCTTTTCTCCAAAAAATTCATGCCAGTTTCGTCTTCTGAATCACAATTGGAATCGGCCATGGAATTCTCTGAGGTTTTGGGGGGCGCTGCTCTTTTGTTGGCTGCTCCCACGGTGTTTCGAGTTGGAAACCGTATAGCCACCAGGAGAGGTGCACTGACTTCGGGTCCTATAGCTCGCACGATGTGCCCCCAGTCTCATTCCATATCTGAGAAACTGCAAAATGATGTGTCATCAGAGTTGGCATGAAAAATACTGGCCAGTTGGTTAGTGACACCTGACCTTGGTTTCTGTAAAAATCCACAATGGTCTTGCGCACATCTCGCACCTCACTTTCTGAAAAGCTGCAGAAAGATTCATCATCAGAGTCCTCATAAAAAACATTTGCCAAGTTCTTCCCTGATATCTGACCTAAATTCAGGTTTCATGTTTGCAAAATTATCAGAAGCAAAGCTGTCACAATTGTCATCAGAGGATGACGAGGTTTCCATGGAAATCAACTTCACATATCTGAATTTCTTGAAGTTCTGCTTTGCTCTGCCATTCTTTCAGCACGTGGCGAGTGTCCATGCTGGCGGCCCGGGCTCAGAGCGGGGAGAGCTGAGCAGGCTGGAGCCACAATCTCACCACCCAGGAGCTGGAGTCCCAGCCTTGAGGGCAGGTGGGTAGGGCTCAGAACCCAGGGGAAGGGCAGCTGTTCTTTTTTTAAAATTAAAAATGAGGGACTTCCATGGTGGTCTAGTGATTGGGGTCTAAGTCCCCTTCCAATGCAGGGAACTTGGGTTCTATTGCTGGTGGGAGAATTAAGATCACACATGTTGCACCTGCATGCTGCAACTACTGAACCCCCCCACCCCAAGAAGATCCTGCGTGCTGCAACTAAGACCTGATGCAGTCAAATAAATAAATACTAAAAAAATTAAAAATATGAGACAGCTACTTTTCAGCTTTATTGAGGTATGGTTGATGAATAAAATTGTAATATAATTAAAGTGTACAATGTGATGATTTGATACACATATATTGTGAAAGGATTTCCTCTGTCAAGTTAATTGACACATCTCTCACCTCACATATTTCACCTTGAAATTTAATGGTGAGAACGTTGAAGTTCTACTCTTAGTAAATTTCAATTATACAACATACTGTTATCAATTATAGTCATCATGTTATACATTAGATCCTCAGACCTTATTTATCTTATAACTGAAAGTTTGTACCCTTTTACCAACCACTCCCTACTTCCTCCATGCCTCACCCCGGGTAACCACTTTTCTTTCTTTCTTTTTTTAAAATCTGCTTATTTATTTGTACATTTTTATTTATTGGCTGCATTGGGTCTTTGTTGCTGCAAGTGAGCTTACTATAGTTTTGGAGAGTGGGTGCTACTCTTCATTGCAGTGTGCAGGCTTCTTTTGTTGTGGAGCATGGGCTCTAGGCGCGTGGGCTCAGTAGTTGCGGCACACGGGTTTAGTTGCTCCGCAGCATGTGGGATCTTCCTGGACCAGGGCTTGAACCTGTGTCTCCTGCATTAGCAGGCAGATTCTTAACCACTGCGCCAGCAGGGAAGCCCCTAGATAACCGCTTTTCTACTTTTCATTCTATGAGCTTGACTTTAAAAAAAAAAAAAAATTAATTAATTAATTTGGCTGCTCCAGGTCTTAGTTGCAACACACGGGGCCTTTTAGTTGTGGTTTCTCTCTTTCTCTCTTTCTTTCTTTCTCTTTCTTTCTTCTTTCCCTTCCTTCCTCCCTTCCCTCCTTCCTTCCTTCCTTCCTTCCTTCCTTCCTTCCTTCCTTCCTTTCCTTCCTTCCTTTCTTTCCTTCTTTCAAGTCAGGTGCCATTCCTTAATAAGGAATAGCCTAGATATTTTTTAAATTAATTAATTAAATATTTTTATTGGCTGTTTTGGGTCTTCATCACTGCACAAGGGCTTTCTCTAGTTGAGATGAGCAGGCTCCTCATTGTGGTGGCTTCTCTTGTTGCAGAGCATGGGCTCTAGGTGTGTGGGCTTCAGTAGTTGGGGCACACGGGCTCAATAATTGTGGTGCACAGGGTTAGTTGCTCTGAAGCATGTGGGATCTTCCTGAGGCAGGGATCGAACCCGTGTCCCTTGCATTGGCAGGCAGATTCTTAACCACTGCGCCACCTAGGAAGTCCCACATTATGTTTTCTTGATCCATTCATCTGTTGAGCGACACTTAGGTTGTTTCCACACCTTGGCTATTGTGAATAATGCTGCAATGAACACAGGAATACAGATATGTCTTTGAGATAATGGTTTCATTTCTTTTGGATATACACCCAGAAGTGGGATCACTGGATCATATGGTACTTCTATATTTAATTTGTCGAGAAATCTCCATAGTGGAGATAGTGGTTGTATCAATTTACATTCTCAAAGACAATGCACAAGTGTTCCCTTTTCTCCACATCCTTGCCAGCATTTGATATCTCTTGCCTTTTTGATAATAGCCATCCTAACAGATGTGAGGTGATATTTCATCATGGGTTTTTTTTTTTTTTTGGCCATGGCAGGATCTTAGTTCTCTAACCAAGGATCAAACCTGTACCCTCAGCAATGAAAGCACAGAGTCCTAACCACTGGGAAACCAGGGAATTCCCTCATTGTGGTTTTGATTTCTATCTCCCTGATTATTAATGATGCTGAGCACTTTTTCGTGTGCCTGTTGGCCATTGTATGTATTCTTTGGAAAATGCCTATTCAGGCCCTTTGCTCATTTTTTAATTGGGTTACATCCCTTTTTGCTATTGAGTCAAACGAATTCCTTGTTTATTTTGGATATTAACCTCTTGTCAGATAGGTGGTTTGCAAATATTTTCTCCCATTATGTAGGTTGCCTTTTCATTTTGTTGACAGTTTCCTTTGCTAAGCAGAAGCTTTTTCATTTGATGTAGTCCCAGTTATTCATTTTCGCTTTTGTTGCCTTTGCTTTTGCTGTTGAATTAAAAAAAAAATCATTGCCAAGACAAATGTCAAGGAGTTTAACCCTATGTTTTCTTCTGGAGTTTTATGGTTTTAGGTCTTACCTTCAAGTCTTTAGGATTAAAGACTTTAAAAAAAAAGTTGATTTTTGTGTATGGTGTAAGATAGGGGTAGAGTTTCATTCTTTTACATGTGCAAATCCAGTTTGTTTTCCCAATGTCATCTGTTGAAAAGACTATCCTTTCCCCACTGTATATGTTTGGCACTTTGTCAAAAATTAATTGACCTTATGTGCATAGGTTTACTTCTGGGTTCTCTATTCTGTCCCATTGATCTATGTGTCTGTTCTTATACCAATTCCATACTGTTTTGATTACTATAGGTTTGTAATATAGTTTGAAATCAGGATGTATGATGCCTCAAGTTTTGTTCTTTTCTTTCAAGATTGCTATGGCTATTCAGGGTCTTTGTGATTTCATACAAATTTTAGGATTTTTTTTTTATTTGTGTGAAAAATGGCATTGGCATTTTGATAAGAATTGTATTGAATCTATACATGTCTTTGGGTAGTATGGACTTTTTTTTCTTTTCTTTTTTTTTAGTATGGGCATTTTAACAATATTAATTCTTTCAATCCGCAAGCATGGAATAGCTTTCTATTTATTTGTGTCTTCATTTTCTTTCATCAATGTTTTATAGGTTTCAACATATAGATTTTTCACCTTCTTGGTTAAGATTATTCCTAAGCATTTTATTCTTTCTTTTTTTAAAAAATTAATTAATTAATTACTTAATTTTTGGCTATGTTGGGTCTTTGTTGCTGCACGTGGGCTTTCTCTCATTGTGGCGAGTGGGGGCTGTTCCACTTTGCTGCAGTGCTCGGGTTTCTCAGTGTGGTGGATTTTCTTGTTGCAGAGCATGGGCTATAGAGTGCAGGCTCAGTAGTTGTGGTGCACGGGCTTAGTTGCTCCTTAGCATTTGGGATCTTCCCCACCCAGGGATCGAACCCATGTCCCCTGCATTGTCAGGTGGATTCTTAACCACTGCACCACCAGGGAAGTTCCATTTTATTCTTTCTAATGCTCTTGTAAATGGAATTGTTTCCCTAATTTCTCTTTCTGATAGTTCATTGTTAGTGTATAGAAACACAACTGATTTTTGTATATTGATTTTGTATCCTACAGCTCTACTGAATTCATTTATTAGTTCTAACAGGTTTTTTTTTTTTTGTGTGTGTGGAATCTTTAGGATTTACTATATATAATATTACATCATCTGGGACTTCCTTGGTGGTCCAGTGGTTAAGACTCTTTTCTCCTGGGCTTCCTAGGTGGTGCAGTGGTTAAGAATCTGCCTGCCAATGCAGGGGACGTGGGTTCGATCCCTGCTCCAGGAAGATCCCACATGCTGTGGAGCAACTAAGCCTGTGTGCCACAACTATTGAGCCTGCGCTTTAGAGCCCGTGAGCCACAACTATTGAGCCCATGTGCTGCAACTACTGAAGCCCATGTGCCTAGAGCCCGTGGTCCACAACAAGAGAAGCCACGGCAATGAGGAGCCTGCACACCACAATGAAGCGTAGCCCCCACTCACTGCAACTAAAAGCCCGCGCACAGCAAAAAAGACCCAACACGGCCAATAAAATAAATAAATAAATGAATAAATAAAGAAACAAACAAAAAACAAAACTCTGCTCTCTCAATGCAGAGGGCCCAGTTCAGTCCCTGGTCAGGGAACAGGACCTGCATGCATACTGCAACTAAGATCCTGCGCGCTGCTACTAAGACCTGGCACAGCCAAGTAAATAAATATTTTTAAAAATCTACAAGCAGCACATTAAAAAAATAATATAATGGGGCTTCGCTGGTGGCACAGTGATTAAGAATCCACCTGCCAATGCAGGGGACACGGGTTCAGTCCCTGGCCTGGGAAGATCCCACATGCCTTGGAACAACTGAGTCCGTGTGCCACAACTACTGAGCCTGCACTCTAGAGCCGGAGAGCCACAACTACTGAAACCCATGTGCCTAGAGCCCATGCTCCACAACAAGAGAAGCCCCCACTCGCTGCAACTAGAGAAAACCACGCTCAACAACGAAGACCCAACACAGCCAAAAATAAATAAGTAAGTAAGTAAATAAATAAATAAACTCTGCTTGGCTGTTACCCTAGATACCCTAGATAACTTACCCATACTTCCACCTGGATTCCATCTCTCCCCTCCTCCACACATCATCATTTACCCTCTCTATTATGAAATTCCCATCTTAAGAAAACAACATTCTCTTCACTCCAGTGTCTCTGACAGCTTGCCCTATTTCTTTGTTCCTGTTTGCAGGAATTCACTGAAACCACTGATTACACTCTGTCTCCAGTTCCTCTTCTTCCACTCTCTCTCCAATTGCAGTCTGCCTTTTGCCTCCATCATTCCAGCAAACCATGCTTTTCTGGATCACCTCTGACTTTGCCATTTGACTTTGCTTTATCCCAGGATCGATCCTCTGTCTTCATCTCGACCTATGAGTGACACTTGCCCAGTTAATCAACTGATCACTCCTTTGCCTTGATGCACTTTTCTTTCTGTGGCTTCTGAAATTCTGGACTCTCTGGGTTTTCCTCCTACCTCAATGGTCACTGCCTTAGTCAGCTCAGGCTGCTATAACAAAATACCATAGAATGGGTGGCTCAAACAATAGACATAAGTCCAAGGTCAAGGTACTGTCAGATTCAGTTCCTGGTGAAGTCCCTCTTCCTGGCTTGCAGAAAGAGCCTCACTGTGTGCTCACATGGCCTTTCCTTGGTACTTATGTGTGGAGAGAGATCTTCCTCTTCTTGTAAGGGCACTAATCACATCATGTGGGGCTTACCGTGATGCCTAATCTAAACCTAATTACTTCCCAAAGTCCCCACCTTCAAATACCATCATGTTGGGTGTTAAGGCTTCAACATAAGAATTTTGAGGGGGGTGGACACAGACATTCATTCCATAGCAGTCACTATTTCAGAGTCTCCTTTGCTGATTTTTCCTATTCTCCCAGGCTTATGATTCAGGTGTGGCCCAAGGCATAGTCACTGGTCTTTTTCTCTTTTCTATCCAACTTCACTCCCTTGGCTGCCTCATTCAAGCGGTGGCTTTAAATACCCATCTATATGGTACCTATCAGTGACTCCAAAATTTACATTTTTAGCTCAGACCTCTTCCATCAACTCCAAATTTATACATCAAACAGCCTATTCAGCATCTCTCCTTGGGTGTCTAATAGACTTTTATAACTTTTTGAACACACAGGATACAGTTATAACAATTGTTTTAATGTTCCAGTCTGCTAGTTCTTACATCTGTATCAGTTTTGGTGGATTTTTCTCCTTATTATGGATCATATTTTCTTGCTTCTTTGTGTATCTCATATTCTTTGATTGGTTCCCAGACGGTGAATTTTATCTTGTTGGGTGATGGATATTTTTGTAATTCTATAAATATTTTTGAGCTTTGTTCTGGGACTCGGTTAAGTTACTTGGAAACAGTTTGATCCTTTGGGTCTTGCTTTTAACATTTGTTAGCTGGGGGACTTCCCTGGTGGTGCAGTGGTTTAAGAAACTGCTTGCCTGTACAGGGGACACAGGTTCGATCTCTGGTCCGGGAAGATTGCACATGCCGTGGGGCAACTGAACCTGTGTGCCACAACTACTGAGCCCGAGCTCTAGAGCCTGTGAGCCACAACTAATACGCCCTTGTGCTGCAACTACTGAAGCTTGTGCGCCTAGAGCCAGTGCTCCACAACAAGAGAAGCCACTGCAATGAGAAGCCCATGCACTGCAACAAAGAGTAGCCCCCACTCACTGCAACTAGAGAAAGCCCGCATGCAGCAACAAAGACTCAACGCAGCCAAAAATAAATAAATAAACAATAAACAAATAAATATTTAAAAAAATCAGCAGGGAAAAACAAACAAACAAAAACAAAACAAAACCAAAAAATATTTGTTAGCTGGGACCAGAGCAGCATTTAATCTAGGGCCCATTGTTCCCTGCTAAGACCCTTCTGCATACCTTACCCAATGCCCCATGAATTCTGAGGTTTTCCAGTCTGGCTGGTGGGAGCAGGCTCTGTTCCCAGCCCTGGTGATAGCTGGGTACTATTACCTTTTTTTCTTTTTTAATTTTTATGGGAGTGTATTTGTTTTACAATGTTGTGTTAGTTTCGGATGCACAGCAAAGTGAATAATTTATACATGTACATATATCCAATTTTTTTTTTAGATTCTTTTCGCAGATAGGCCATTGCAGAATACTGAGTAGCATTCCCTGTGCTATATAGTAGGTTCTCATTAGTTAATTATTTTATATATAATAGTGAGTATATGTCAATACCAATCTCCCAACTTATTCCTCCCTGCTTATCTCCTGGTAAGCATAGTTCATTTTCTACATCTATGACTCTACTTCTGTTTTGTAAATAAGTTCATTTATACCCCCCCCCTTTTTTTAAGATTCCACATATAAGTGATATCATATGATACTTGTCTTTCTGTGTCTGACTTCATTCAGTATGACAATCTCTAGGTCCATCCATGTTGCTGCAAATGGCATTATTTTGTTCTTTTTAATGGCTGAGTTATATTCCATTGTATATATGTACCACATCTTCTTTACCCATTCCTCTGTTGATGGACATTTAGGTTGCCTCCATATCCTGGCTATTGTAAATAGTGCTGCAATGAACATTGGGGTGCAAGTATCTTTTCAAATTATGGTTTTCTCCAGATATGTGCCCAGTAGTGGGATTGCTGAATCATATGGTAGCTCTATTTTTAGTTTTTTAAGGAACCTCCATACTGTTCTCCATAGTGGCTGCACCAATTTACATTCCCACCAACAGTTTAGGAGGGTTCCCTTTTCTCCACACCCTCTCCAGCATTTATTGTTTGTAGATTTTTTGATGATGGCCCTTCTGACTGGTATGAGGTGATACTTCATTGTAGTTTTGATTTGCATTTCTCAGGGAGTCTGCTGAGCCCTACTTGGGTTTCTCCTTCTAGCACCTCAGCTTGGAATCTCTCTCAAGGCAGTAAGCTGGGGCAATCATAGTGTTCAGTCTCTCAGGAATCATTGTCTCTGGTACCTGAGGTCCAATGTCTTGAAAACTGTTGTTTCATATATTTGATGTTTTTGTTGTTGTTGCTTTTGCTTGTTTCAGGAGGGTCAATCTGATCCCTGTTATTCCATCTTGGCCCTAATCTAATACACATTTACTAAAAACTCAACATATTCAAAACAGGACTAATGCTTTTCATCAGACCTCCTCCCCTTGTAATCTTCTGTATCTTGTTGACTCTTTTTTTTCTCATTTTTCTCTCTCCAATATTTACTCCATCAGGAAAACTTTTGGCTCTGCAAATTTTATCTGTGATATGACTACTTTGCACCACCTCCACTGCTGCTACCTGCTCTGAGCTACCACCACTTCTTGCCCGGATTGCCTAATTGCCTCCTAACTGGTCACCTTTATGCCCTTTCCATGTATATCTGACCTCAATTCAGCAGCTAGAGTGAGCCTTTCAAAATGTAAGTTTGTATTACTCTGCTTTGGCTGCCTTTGCAATTGCCAAGCATGTTCCTGCCACAGGGCCTCTGCAGTGGCTGTTCCCTCTTCCAGGAATGCTTTCACCCTAGATTTCTGAGTATCTTCTTTCAATCTTTGCTAAATATCAACTTTCTCAATGAGGCTACTTCCTTAAATATTTTTTAATTAAAATATTTTAATAGAGCTCTGTCTCTTTATTTTTTGGAATAGATAAAACATCTACTTGGCTCAAAATCTGAAAAGATCAAAAACGAACACTGTGATAACTTTTCTTCTCACACCTGTCCTCCCCCAGAGACCACCACCATTTCTTCTTCCAAGGATATTTTATACATGTAAAAGCAATATACAACTACTCTTTTTTTTATACAAATGGTAGTATTTTATTACACTGTTCTGCCTCTTGCTTTTTTAATTTATCTATCTTAGAGATCAAATGGCTACTTTGTATTCCATTATTTGGATATTTCATAATTTACTTGAAATTTTGGTACCAGACCTTTCAGAATTCAGGATTCTAATACTTTGCTATTATAAACAATGCTGGGATGTCTAACCTTGTACATAGGTCATTTATCTCATATGTGAGAGTATCTGTGGGAAAAATTCGTGGAAGTGGAATTGCGGGGTCAAAGGCATGTGCATTTGTAACTTTGATTACATGTTGCCAAATTGCCCTCTATAGAGTTTGTACCAATTTACATTCCAAAAAGCCAACCAACCAACCAACCAAACAAACAAAAAAACAATGCATGAGTGTCTGTTTTCTCTATGTCTTCACCAATGTAATATATTATCTTTGCCAATTTACTGGTAAAAAGGTAATGTCTTAATTTAAATATTTTCCTTATTATGAGTTAGGTTAAGCCCCAACGTCCAAAAGCAATTTGTATTTTTCTTCTGTTAGTTGTCTATTCACAGAGTATTGGTTTTGTCCTTATTTTTCTGCTCCAGTGCACTTGACGAATAAGATACGTATGACTTTGGGGGAAGAAAGTGGGAACTAGGAAGGTCAGAGCAGTCATTAGATTCTCCTGAGATCACATTTGATGATTACAGTAAGGACCAGGGACTTAGAATCTTAAATTTGCCAGGAATCTTAGAAATAACATAGAATTGAATTTTTTAGTTTCAGTTTTAGTTTTCACCATTCCCATCTCATCCACCCACTCCACTCCTGCCTCCACTGGAGTCCTGAAGGCGTTTCATTTCTGAAAACATTTCTAACCATTAAAAAAACTGGAATCAATGTATGCTCCTCAAATGTAACCTACGCCACTTGTGTATGCTTTTGTGTAGTAACTATATGAGAAAATGCTTTCATTTCCACCTATACAAGTCCACAATTCTGAAACCCCCAATCCTGAACACTCTTAAAAACAGAAAGTGTTTTAATAAGTTTGGCACCAAGACTTACTTAGTGGCAAAAGCTGACAGTAACTGATGGGTAACTATCTAGAGTCTTTATCTATCTCACTTACTGTGAATATTCAAATGTTTTTCAGAAGAATTATTCATCTGTGTTCTTATAGGGTGCTGTCCTGGATGCTGCTGGGGCCATTATATTACTTTACATAGACAGTATATTACATTTCTGAAATCTGTAAAATCTTGAATATTGAACAGCACTTGGCCTTGACAGTGTCAGATAAGGGACTGTGGACCTGCTTTTGGACTTAAAAACTCATCATTACTCTGGAATGTTTTAACTTTGCCCTGGTCTTCTTGAATTCAAGCCCGTGTGAGTCAGCTCGTGTAAAGTTGTTCAGACAAGTCCAGAGGAGTCAGTTGTGCAATAATATCAAGATAATATTCTACTGTAAATACTTATGTTTATCCCAAGTTTTGGGTCCTTCTCTGGCCTTTAAATATATCTTAAAGAATACAAATTATTTAAAAATATTGTTAGTGACTCAACTTGGGAACAAAAATTTCATTCCACCCCTCTCTTAAGGAATATTTAGAGATTGGAAAGCGAGCTGTTAAAAAAGCTCTTATATCTTGCAACTATGTATGTGAGAAAATAAGGATTTTCTTCATGTTGTACAATCAAAACAAAATACAGAAATAAATTATCTACAACTCTCATTGTAAATGTGGGCACACATTTAATTGTTCTCATTGCCTTCCTAAGTAAATATTTAACATATGATCTCACTAAATATTTTTATGTTTATTAAATACTGCTTTTAATTCATTTTACACAATGGGCTTTCTTGTAAAATTTTATTTGGAAGGAGTTCTATTCAATTACCTGATGGTATAAAAAAATGGAAGAGGAAAATAACTAGAGATTGTGGAATATATCTTCTGCCACCCTCCTTGGGAATAAAGGTGCCCTTTGGGTTGTTTCAGGTGAAGAGTGTGGATGGGCTTATAGAGACGACAATTTATTTCACACAGTGTTTTTCTGCATCAGTGATTTTAATATGAATTCTTAGAGGTTATCAACAACTGGTCAGAGAAAATTTTTTTTTTAAACACACTGCTCTCTGGATTCTGACCTAGTGGATTCTAGGCTCAGTCCTCCACTCCCATCTCTTTCTTGATCCAATCCACGTAGTTGAGTAGTTTGGTATAGAACCCGTACCCCCTGCTGCACCCGATGCCCCAAGATACGATGCCCGTGGCCACCCAGCGATCATTTTCCCTATCCCTCACTGCAAAGACCCCTCCGCTATCCCCCTGACAGGCATCCTGCTTTAGAGTCGGGTCCCCAGCACAGAACATGTTTTCAGAAAACACATCGTTCCTGTTTTTCTTCCGGAGCCAGCTCTCACAGATCTGTCGCTTAGCTACGGGCAGACGGACAAACCTGAGGTCTTGAGAAATTTTCTCCTCCATGATCCCAAAGCCACTGACATAGCCCATGAGACCCAGGTCATAGAAGGTCTCATTGTCGGGGAGGCAGATGGGGAGGAGGTTGGGGCCCAAAGTGACACTATTTTCCAGCTCTAGGAGGGCGATGTCCCCCTCGAAATTGTGGGACTCTTTTTGTTGGTAGTCTGGGTGGATGCTGACCCTGCGGACCGGGTGGTTGGCCAGCTTGGTGATCTCTTCCACGTTGACGTGGCCCAGGAACACGTCCACGGAGGCGTTTTCCTGCTTTTCGTGCTCCTTGGGGTAGAGGGTGTGCGCGGCCGTGAGGATCCAGCGGTCGCCCAGCAGCGCGCCGCCGCCGCGCCCGTGGATGTTGGTGAAGGCCTGCCAGGGGAAGTTGCCCAGCTCGGCCTTCTGACCTCCAATGATGCGCTGCTTCTGCTCCACGGGCTTGACGGGTTTCCCGCACACTGGGCAGGAGAGGGCAGGGTGGGGGTGAGAAGTCAGTGTCTCCCTCCGTGGGCTCTCCCCTGCCCTCCTCCCTCTCGTTTTGGCTTAGGGCCCTTTCCTGTCTCTCCTCCCTCTCCCCGCCGTCTTTGGCGTATTGTCAGCCTCTTCTCCTTCTTGTTTCTTGTTTATTCTTCCTGGGGCTTTTCTTGCTTTAAAAAAAATTTTTTTTTTCTTTTTTGGCCCCACTGCGGGGCATGTGGGAGGAAGCCGTGCCCCCTGCAGTGGAGGCCAGGAGTCTTACCCACTGGACCGCCAGGGAAGTCCTCGCTCTTTTTTTATTCCTGATCTCCCATCTGCTCAGTGAAAAGTCCAGGAATGTCCAGACAGGTCCAGCTCTCTGGGCCTCTCTGCCCATCTCCTGGGGCATCTCCTGGCCTTTTTCCTGATTCCCCCCTCCCGCTATGTCTATCTCCAGCTTCAAGCTGGAGTGTCTCTCCCTTCTCTGTACCATGCCTCCTCTGCGGCCCTGCAGGGCTGCCAGGGCCGCAGAGAACGGAGGAGGGTTTTCACTTACCTGGCAAACACCGAGGCATCTTGTCTCCTGCCAGCTCATTCTTCCAAATGCCCTGAGCTGTGCAGGTGTATAGCCCTGAGGGGAGAGGGGGCTGTGCTCAGGCTGGCAGGTCGTGGGCAGGGGCCAGTGAGCACCGAAGTGCGGACAGGGAGAGGACAAGGATCAAAGGGAAAGTTTCAAATATATGCGGATGGGATATTGAAAGTGTTAAGAGGCTCCATGCATATATTTTTGTTTTAATGCTAAGTGGAAAAATCAGAATACTTAACTATTATATTCGACATGATCCCTATTTGTGAAAGCGGACACAAAACCTGCAAGGAACTTATCAAAGTTCCATCAGTGATTGCATCTTGGTGCTGGGTAGTAGATGATAATGGTGGCTGTGTTGCCTTTTTTTTTTTTTTTTTTTTGACTGTGCTGGGCAGATCTTAGTTCCCCAACCAGGGATTGAACCTGCATCTTTGACAGTGAAAGAGTGGAGTCCTAACCACTGGACCACCAGGGAATTCCTGGTAGCTATGTTTTCTGATCACGGACAGTGTGCCAATGCTCACTGTTCAGAACTTTGTCTGCATTATCTCATTTAAGCACCACTCTGAGGCTTTTGGATATGCATCGTTATCCCCACCTTAGAGATGAGGAAACTGAGTTTAAATAATTTGCACAAGGTCACAGAACTTCTGAATGCCAGAACCAAGATGCAAGGGGTTGTCTGACTTCAAAGCTCAGCTCTTAAGTAACACCCTGAATAGTCTATAAATAAGATTTTTTTTCCTTTTTTGCATGTTTCACACTTATTTTACAAAGCATGTATTTCTTTTCTTAAAAAAAAGTTTTAAAGATACCCATACATGAGTTTGAGAGTAATTTAGTATACCTAAATGCAGAAAGTCACCACATAGCAGCCTGAGAGGTTATGTGGGGAGAAGACTGAGGAAGTCTTACTGATAAAGCTGTAGTGGGGGTGATGGTGGTTGTGGTAGTGATGGTGGTGGTGACAGTGGTGGTGATGGTGGTGGTGATGGAAGTGGTGGTGGTGATGGTGGTGGTGGTGGTGATGGTGGTGGTGGTGGTGATGGTGGTGATGGTGTTGATGGTGGTGATGGAGGTGGTGGTGGTGATGGTCATGGTAGTGATGGTGGTGATGGTGAGAGGAAGCTGTTTATGAGATTTAAGTCTTTGTATCAGCTCAGGTGTCTCCTTCTTCAACCTTATTAGATGCCTCTTGGTACCCCTGAAGCCAGTACCCTGGAAAAATATCTTAATATTCACTCCCTAGGGATTCTTTTGGAAGAAATTGCAGAAGATGTCCCAACAAGAGGGAGAAGACTGCCATTTGCACTGGTCCCTACCTCGCTCAGACTCGCTTCTGCCATTTCTGGTGTGCATCTTGTAATACGGTTCGTGGCAGTAGTACTGGATACGGGCCTGGTAGGTGTTCACCCCTTTTGTGGTGGTATAATTGAAGGCTCCATTAAGCAGGCTTCGGGGCTGCCCACAGTCCTTGACTTGGAGAGAACACAGGGCCGTAAGAGAACTGAGAAGGACAGTACCGGAACTTTAGTGGGAGGAATGTGAGCAGTCTGCCCACAGAGCAGGAATGGAGCTGCAGAACATGCTGAGAACCTTCAGGAACTATGGTCAGTGGGGGGCTCTCGTGATGTACGGGAATTGGATAGAATGAAATTCACTTCTGGATAGAGCCCCATCAGTCCTGCTGAGATGAGGGCTGATGGGTTTCTGGATGGGCCAGAGGCTTCAAAGGACAAGTCAGGGGAGGATCCTTTGGGGGAGATGCTTAGGCCAGACCCCTCTTCCCTTGTCCCTGGGGGAGATGCATCCCTGAGTTGGCTACTTACTCTTGCACCTGGGCATGGCACGGTGCCATGTACCATCATCTTGGCAGACAGCCGTGAAGGACAGGAGTGCCTCCTTCCCCTGTTTGAGCAGAGATAGAGGTGCCATTAGTACAAGGAAGCGCTGCAGCTCCCTTCCTGTCCTCACCCACACAGGAGCAGTAGGGATGCAGTCATCTCTCAAGCCCTTAGACCTCAGCACCCATGGACATGGCTCCTTGGTTTTTCTTCCTAGCCAGTTCTTTTAGACCAGACTTACACATGGGTGCACTGAGCCACACAGCAGGAGTCAGAGCTAGGGCTAGTTGTTAGAGCCAGTGATTCCCTCTCTAGACTCTTACCTGTTTCCACTGAGGTCCAATTGAACCCCATGATTTAATTTATTTATTTAAAGTTTTTTATTTGTTTTTAATTTTTGGCTGCATTGGGTCTTTATTGCTGTGCCCGGGCTTTTCTCCACTTGTGGTGAGCAGGGGCTACTCCTTGTTTCGCCACATGGTCTTCTCAGTGCAGTGGCTTCTCTCATTGCGGTGCATGGGCTCTAGGCGTGTGGGCTTCAGTAGTTGTGGTGCACAGGCTTAGTTGCTCCGCAGCAAGTGGGATCTTCCCGGCCCAGGGATCAAACCCCTGTCCCCTGCATTGGCAGGCGGATTCTTAACCACTGTGCCACCAGGGAAGTCCTGAACCCCACACTTTTAAATTAGAAAAACAAGCCCAGTTTTGTGTTCTCTGCATTGAGACAAAAGTCTGCCCTGAAGTAGAACCATGTTTCTCTTCCTCTAGAGCGCCCTGCATTACCTCATTGCCCCTAGACTGCAGTCTTCTTAAGGGCAAGGGCCTTTCCTAAAATACTAGCGCAGCCCAACCACTTTCAAGGGTGCTTGGGATGCTGACACATGCTAAGTGCTGTTGTAGGTGAGCAGGTGGCAGGGACCAGGGCAGGAGATAGTCCCCTTTAAAATGAAAAGTAGGACTTCCTAAGTGGCGCAGTGGGTAAGAATCCGCCTGCCAATGCAGGGGACATAGGTTCGATCCCTGTCCCAGGAAGATACCACGTGCCACGGAGCAACTAAGCCCGTGTGCCACAACTATTGAGCTTGTGCTCTAGAGCCCATGAGCCACAACTACTGAGCCCATGTGCCGCAGCTACTGAAGCCCACACGCTTAGAGCCCGTGCTCTGCAACAAGAGAGGCCACTGCAATGAGAAGCCCGTGCACCACAATGAAGAGTAGCCCCCGCTCGCTGCAACTAGAGAAAGCCCGTGTGCAGCAATGAAGACCCAACACAGCCACTAAAATAAATTTATTAATAAAATAAAATAAAATGAAAAGTAATTGGAAAAAATGAATGAGTTTTATTAAGACCAACAATCATCTCAGATTGTTAGCCCTGGAAGAGATTGCAAGAGAACGTGTATGAGGACTAGGATGTCCCAGGGAAATGTAAATAATGTGAGATAAACCATGTGACTTGTTTCTATGTGACGTTCTATGATGTGAATGCCAAGGTGAGGGTGCAGGTGGCAGAGGACAGGGTGAGTTGTAACCTGAGCAGAGAGGAGGAGCCCAGGGCACTCAGTCCTTCCTGGAGTAAGGAGTAGTTACCTGGTTAACTCAGCTTGAAGCAACATTCAAAGGTAAGCTCCGCAAAGCCTGAATGAGTATGTGTTTCTTTTTACTGTACCTCCCACATCCAGAACACTACCTGACACTCCGGAAACACTTAAAATGTTCGTTGGGTGAATTTGCTACAACTGAAGGACAAACCAAAGATCTCTTCTCTGCTTCAGGGTAGGTCTTCCAGGTGGGTCTATTGAACAAAGATAGGATGTCCAGTCCCAGGTCCCTGACCAGGGGTAACTCCAATTGTATGTTTTTTAAAAATTGCATTTTGGTTTACCAGCTTTTGTGAAATTGACTAATGGAGAAAACGACATTCTTTCCTGAGTCTGCAAGGCTGAGGACAGGGTGGTGGACCTGGAGGAAGACCACCAGTGGACATAATGGAGCCCCTTCTGGCTGTTAGATGGGATGCTGACCGATTCATGAGTCATTGAATAAAGCCAGTTAGGTCTTAAACAAACAAACAACAAAACAAAACCCCAAACCAAGAGCCCAGGAGCAAGAGGCAGAGGATTTGGTGCTAGTCCTTGCTGTACGCAATCCCGGTGATGCTGAGTGAGTCACGCCTTGCACTTCACCTCCGCCCCCCGCCTGTTCGGTTCCTAAGTCCACAATGAGTTATTGGATGAGGTCAGGAGTTCTTAAACTTGAGTGGGCATTAGGATCACCTGAGTCGCTTTACGTACTCCTGAGGCTCAGGCTGCACTCCAGACCCAGGGACAAGTCTCTCGCAGGGGACCCTGACGTCAGTATTTTAAAATCCTAAGTGTTTCCAATGTGCAGTCAATTTGGAGCAGGCCAGGTGACCCTTCCAGCTCAAACATGTATAATTCCACTTGAGGCTGAGTCTCGATCTGCCATGGGCCTGGCCGTCTTAATTACTCGGGATGCTGGGCCAGCTTTCGCCTCCCCTCAGCCCTGGCTCTTACCTCCATGAGCTGGTAGCCTTGTTTGCAGGTGGCGATGTAGTAGTCCCGGAACTCGTACTGAGGCTGCAGGTCCTGGATGATGGTGAACGCGTCTAGGGTCTTGGGCTGGGGGCACTTGATGACTGTCAGGGAGAGCAGAGGGCACGTTTGTTTCAGAGCCACTGGCCTTCTTTTTTGCCCACCGCATCCTGCCCCCCTGCTGGCCAGTGAGGCGGCCAGCACCCTTACTTTCACTGGTGTAGTGCAGCTTCCAGCCCTGGCTGTCCCCTGACTCGTCCGTGAAGAACAGTATGTCCACTGAGTTGCTGCTGGTGTCAATGGGGTCTGGCCTTTGCTTCCCACAGAACTCACCGATGTTCCTCCCATTGGCATAGATCTGGTGGGGGAGGAGGGAGGGTCAGCTCTCCAGTTCAGACACTTCTCCCCAGGGCCAGGGCGGTGGTGCTGGTGGTGGGGATCCTGCTTTGTGTATGTTTTCGGATGGAGGGGAAAAGGGATCCCCGGGACCCACCTGCCAGGTGTGCGAGAAACTGGCCCAACTCATATGTGACGGTGGTCATTTCTGTACCAATTGGCCAGAGGGTCCAGCAGGAAGGAGGGATGAGAGGAGCCGTGTGGGGCATGGGAAGGAGAGGACGGGGTCTGGATCAGGGGGAGGTTGGCTCTACCTGTAGCTGGTCGTAGGGACAGTGTACTTGCTGGTGGTCATCAATTTCGAAAGGCTCCAGGAACTTGAGTTGGAGGGTGAGGCCCCGCTCTACACGGATGCTGTAGTTGCAGCGCAGGTCGGGGGGGTAGGGCCGAGGGTACTCCAGGCTGGAGATGTAGCCTGATGGCTCTGTGAACAGCTCGCTGCTGCACTCGGCTGTGAGACCAGGGCCAGGCGGGGGTCACCCAGAGACTTGGGCTGAGCCCCCGAGCCCTTACTCAGTCCCTGCCTCCTCTCGGACCACCCCGACCTCACCCTGGCAGGAATGCCTGTCCTTCTGAAGCTCGTAGCCTGGATGGCAGGAACAGAAATAGCCACCAACGTAGTTGTGACACAGGTGCTGGCACCGGGGCTGGGGATTCTCCTCGACTGAGTTGCGCTGCGAGGCACATTCGTCCAGGTCTGGAAGAGATTTCGGAAGGAAGGATTAAATTCCTGCCATGGGACACCTGTGGTGGCCCTGGTCTCAGCGAGGTCACTCACCAGAGGCCTGAAGCCAAAGTCAGCTCTTGGCCACCTGGACCTCCGGGCTCCTCTAATGCTCTCTGGGAACTGCCCAGTGGGGACAGGGCCCAGGTGAACAGCCCTCTGGACTCAAGATTCCCCTTTTCCAGCTCCTGTTCAATATGAGGCCTGGAACAGGGGCACAGGGATTACTCACCCACAGCTTGGTAGTAGGCCAGGAAGCCCTTGTAGAACATGATGGCGCCGTTCTCCTCGTTGGAGAAATCCGTGTGGAAGGTCACCAGCATCTTGTTCCCTTGGGACATAAATTCCTTCCTTCCTGGGGGGTTGCCCAGTGGAGAGTCCATCTGCCCACAGAACCTCCCCAGGGTTTTCTTATCAGCAGAGATCTGGTGGAGAAAGGACAATGGTGTAGGAAGACAGCTGTTGAGGGGACAGGTCTCACGTGGAAGGTCAGTGAAGGCCAGTGAAGGTCAGTGAAGGGCATCCTGCAGCGAGCAGGTCATGTCCCCTGCTAGACAGCCTCCAACTGCTCTCTACCTGCTGAGCTCTGGCTGTCGCAAGCCCTTCCTCTGTCCGCTGCATCCCCATCGGCTAACTCTGCACGTTATCCTGTCCCCGGAACATCTCCCCTCCCCCTTTATGACCCCCAGCCTCTTTCAGACCTTTCTTCACTCCCATCTCATGCTGGGCCTGCCTCTCACTGGAATCCTGGTGGCCTCTACCCCTCCTCTGTCATTCCTTCACCCCTAGAGCCTAGATGGTCTGCTTTACCTTCTGACCTGTCCTTCCACCTCGCCTTAGTCAAACCACTCACATCCAGCCATGCCTCGAGATAGACTCAGCTGAACTTGGGCCTCTGGGGCCTGGCAGCCTTAGCAAGCAATGCCCAGCTTCCCTTAACCCCTCCAAAGCAGAAGACGTCCCTCCCCCCACCTCACTCCTCCCTATTCCTGCCACCAAGACCCCTTCCCCCACAACACTGTGGCCTCCAGTCCTCTGGGCTAGGAAGATGTTTCATTTTCATGTCATTCTCTTATAACCTCCAGGGGGTCTCCTGGGAATTTGTGTGCTATATGTAGGCTCTAGCTGAATCCTGAATCAAGAATCTCATTTTTATTGGCTGTAGAAAGATGGGACTGGGACGGTGCCCTTGGCTGTGACAGAGGTGAGGAGACCGAGCCCACAGTCTTTGCTGAAGGCTATGCTTGGGCCACCCCCATGCACGTCTCCCTTCCCCATGTCCCTGTGTTCCTGGTGAAGCTGCAGCCACGGTGATGCTCACCATGGAAACAAAGAAACTGAGGCACAGCGATTTCCCAAAGACTCCCAGCAAGTAAGCAGAGGGGGGAGGTTTTTCTGACTCTTGCAGACCGTACATTTCCTAAAAGTGGAGCCTGTACCTTCCCTCTGTGTTTCACCCCTTCAGTGCTCCCCGAGGGTCTCTCAAACCAGTGCACACCCATCCACGGCATTACCTGACTTTCAGAACCCCACTTGGTCATCTGCTTTTACAGGCTTGGGGCTGTGTCCACAGGTGGGGAGTCCCATCCAAGGTGGTCAGAACACAGGTCCCCAGGTTCCAGAGACACCCAGCTCTCCCTCTGACCACCCAACCCGACCCCCTACCTTGACATAGTCATAGAAACAGCCCTCCGAAGGCTCCAGGTCAAACTGCCAGAAGACGAGCTTCACCCTGTATCCCGTGGGGACTGTGATCACAGTGGTTGTCTCAAAGTTGTTGGGGTAAGGCTTGGGGAACAGAGGGGAAGTCACCTCCCCATAGAGCTTCTGAGGGAGGGTGAAGGAACCTCCCACCCCGTAGAACAGGACTGGCACCAGGAGGTATAAGAGCCACCTGCCAAAAAAGAAAAAAGGTGTCTATAGGGCTGAAGGGGTGCAGCACCCTTGCTGTTTGGGCAGAGGCCGTGGTGGGGGATGGGATGGTCATACCGCTGGGCATTTTCCCCTCGGCCCATTCTAGACCGCACAGAAATGTTCTGGGGGAGGGGTGGGGGGATGGGGGTGGGTGGAGTGGGGAGGCTGGTCTCTGCAGCTGCTGCATTGGGTGTTCCTCCCTGGGCCAGTGTCCAATCCAGAGGTCATCACACTCCCACCACCTCTCTCCCCAGTCTCCTCCCCTGCCCTGTCCCATCACTCCCCTCCCCTTCCCAGAATAGGGCTGGCTTGGGACCAGTTAATTGGGGGTGAGGGTTTCCAGTCATGACTCTCTGAAGGGGCTCCCAAAGGCTCAGCAAAGACCTCTGGGAGAAACTACCTATGGAAGATGATTTTGGGCACAGAGGAGGCCCCTCCAGGGCAGAGGGGGTACCCCCATCTCACTGGTCTCTATGAGCTGGAGGAGGAAGGCAAAGTGGCATCACCTCCTAAGTCTGAGGTCTCTTGTCCTCAGGAGGAGGGATGTGGGGTATGTGTTTGCGTGTGTGCACGCATGTGCACACTGGAAGGGATAAGGTATATGGGGAGGGGAAGGGTGTTCCCACCTCCCTGAGTAAACCTGGGAGCAGGGTTGCCTCCTGTGCCCAGGATTCTCCACTCTGGCTTCTCCCTCCCTCCTCGGTCCCCATCAGCCTTACTCACATTTCTCAAGGCCTGTTTTTGGATCCCTGACTCTCCTGACAGCGTCTTCATCCACTCTGCGTCCAGGGAGAGCAGGGAAGGGGAGAGGAGGGAAGGGGGAGGGAATGACTGTGGAGGGGGAAGGGGCTGGGACCATTGTGGGAGGAATGTTGCAGGGAATGAACTATTTGCATAAACCAAACCAAAAAAAAAAAAATCTGTTTTCAGTGTAGTTTTGGTTTTGAAATCCCTGATGGTGGTGCCACCTGCTGGCCCACATGGGGAAGGGCTAGAGATGGCTCTGCACTTTTAGGGACAGGAAAGCCTTTGGTTGGAGGCCCAGACTTCTGTTTCTAAATCTGATGGGAATTCCCCCCTTCTTCAGGGACCTTCCTGGGGACTGCTGCTGTGTGTACAGCGTTCCCACCCCAAGGGCAGTGGAGACTGCAGTTGAGGGGGACTCTCTTTCCTGGATCACCCTTCTCCGTTAACCCCGTTCTTCTTGTCCTTAGTTGTCCAACAGCCCTGGTCCGGGAATGGCCAGGGTTTCCATGCCCAGGATAATGGGACAAGAACAAGGGCTGGAGAAGGTCAGTGCAGGAGGGCACAGAAGAGCACGCGGCTAGGGTGCCCTCGGGCCCTGGGCTACTTTTTTCATCAATGACACGTAGAGCAGGGATTGCTGCGACCCCAGACCCTTCCTCCCCACCTCAATGAACTCAGGCCTGCCAATGAACTTGTCTCTTAGAGAAGCAAGGGCAGCTGAGGACAGGATAGACACATCCTGTTATCCTCCGCATCTGGTCAGGAGTTTGAGTCCCTGAGGGTCACGGCTGCCCAGGGCTGGGCAAACGGTGTGGCTGTGGACCACGAGTGACTTGGCTTTTTTCTGAGAGGAAGCCGGGCCCCTGGGAGGAAGTAAGGGCTCTTGTCTCTCCCGTCCTCCAAGCCATCATGTTCTGTTTTAAACATCTGCTCTTTGGGAAAGGCTTTCTTCAACTCTCCAGGGCTCAGAGAGCCTATGGTGGTGCGTTCCACAGGGAGGCTCAGACCCAGAACAGGCCTCTGAGCGCTCAGACCTCTGTAGTCTATCCTGCTTGTTTCCCCTATTAGATTAATCCCTCCATCTCTCCACCCACCCACCTGCTCATTTATCCATTTGAAAGCTACCTATTGGACGTGCCAGGTACTTTACCAGGCACTAGGTTCACGAAGATGGGGCAGCTCCACATTAGGCAGTGAGCAAGTCATCACTGAATGTCGTTTGAGAGGGCACATGGGAGAGGAAGGCCAGCCCAGGTTGGAGGGTGCCTCTAGCAGGCGTATATATTGGAGCTGAGAAATGAATCTGCCGGCGGGGCTGACCCATGGTGTGATCCGTTGTCTTGTCAGGTGAGGAAGGACAAAAGATACAGGAGAAGGATAAGGACCAGGTCAGGAGGCAAGAAAGAAGGGGCATCTTGTCTAGCAAATTGCACATTAGTGTTCAGACAGCAGTGTGTATGTGTTGTGTGTTTACCATGGGGGCAGGATGGTAGACGTACAGGTGGAGGAGGTGGTCCAAGCAGGTAAGTGTGGGCAGAAGCTCTCCCATCCATCCTAGGGATTCTGAGCTCCGTCCTGGTACTGTGTGGCATGACTGGAAACTGACGAGCCTGGACCTCATTAGCTCAGTCCCAGTCCGATTTCCACTCTACCCAACCACAGAAAACAACCTCAGCTTACACTTTGTGTTATACCCTTGACTTATACCAAGGACAGAAAGAAGAACCAGCCATGTGAGGATTGCTCAGGCACTTGTTTGGAAACCGGTATTGAAGACATTGTTATATTGATCATTCCTTTTAAGATTTGATTCTGGGGACAAAAGCCTTTCTCTCTTAAAGTACTGGTAAATTTCCCTCTGTGGATGTATTTATATCTATATATCTATATACCTGTACCTATATCCGTATCTACCTCTATCTATCTAGATCTAGATATGTCTAGATCTAGATATATAGATACAGACATATAGATAGGTATATATTTTTTGCCTTGGCAGGGAGAAACTCATATCGTGTTCTCAATAATAAAAAATAAATAAGATAAATAAAACTAATATATACTTATCAAATAGAATTTAGCAAATGGTGGAGAACAGGAGAAAACAAAACAGTCAAGATTATACCACTAATAAAACTCTAATTAATATTTTGAGTATTTTGTGCTATGTATAGGTTTAAAAAATTGAGGTAACCATATGTATGTGAAACTTTGGATCCTGCTATTTTTTCAAAGATAAATTTAACCTTTAAGCATATAGCTAACTTGACCCTTCAAGGCTAGCAAATTTGCTCTCTTCTGTTTTATGGTATTTAAAAAAAATTTTATTTATTTATTTATTTTATTGGCTGTGTTGGGTCTCCTTTTTGCTGTGCGTGGGCTTTCTTTAGTTGTGGTGAGTGGGGGCTACTCTTCATTGTGGTGTGCGGGCTCCTCATTGCTGTGGTTTCTCTTGTTGTGGAGCACGGGCTCTAGGTGCGTGGGCTTCAGTAGTTGCGGCACATGGGCTCAATAGTTGTGGTGCACGGGCTTAGTTGCTCCGCGGCATGTGGGATCTTCCTGGAGCAGGGATCGAACCCACGTCCTCTGCATTGGCAGGCGGATTCTCAACCACTGTGCCACCTAGGAAGCCCCTGTTTTCTATTTCCATTTGAGCAATTGTTTTTTTTTTCTTTTAACTTAAGTAATTTATTGGCTGCACTGGGTCTTCTTTGCTGTGCACGGGCTTTCTCTAGTTGTGGTGAGCAGGGTGTCAACTATAAACTGGCATTTGCCACAGGCACTTGCCATCTACCTCTGTTAAATCACACGTGCTACTGCAGCTGCTGACCTTCAGCATCAGGGAGTTCAGGGTGGAGATCAGGAATGGAGTTCAGGGTGGAGATCAGGAATGAGGCACTCTGTGCTTTGGAAAATGGGCAGAACAGGTCTTCAGACAGTTAGATGTTTTCAGGAGCTGATTTTATGAGCCTAACCCTTGCATCTCCTCATATCTAGAAAAGCACTAACTCCCTACATGGTGACGTCTGCTCCTCGTGACTAGCAGAAACCCCTTACAAGAAAATGTGTTTGATTGCACGTACTCCTCCTTTACCAAGAATACATATATACTAATCTTCCCCCCCCGCCCCCCGCCTCTTTGGAACAGTTTCTCAGAGCTATCTGGGATGCTGTCTCCCGGGCTGCAGTCCTCATTTTGCCCCAAATAAACTCAACTTGCAAGTCTCAGGTTGTGCTTTTTTTTTTTAAAGTCGACAACGGGCTACTCTTGGTTGTGGTGTGCAGGCTTCTCATTGTGGTGGCTTCTTTTGTTGCAGAGCACGAGCTCTAGGCACATGGGCTTCAGTAGCTGTGGCGCGTGGTCTCTAGAGTGCAGGCTCAGTAGTTGTGGCACACTGGCTTAGTTGCTCCGTGGCATGTGGGATCTTCTTGGACCAGGGATTGAACCTGTGTCCCCTGCATTGGCAGGCAGATTCTTAACCACTGTACCACCGAGGAAGCCCTGAACAATTGTTTTCTATTTGCGTCTCTTTGTTTTCCATTTGAACAACTGTATTTTATTTGTGTCTTTTACTGTAAGTTACCTCAAGTCCTTACTGAAAATTAAAGAGTTGGTCTTTTCAGGTGGAGCAGTGAGCTTGATGGTGGGGACACGGCCCAGGGTGTCCAGCAGCACTGGGGGGGTGCCTGCAGGACCGTCCAGCCTAGGACTGGGCTCACCTAGGTGTCTGTAGGAGTGGGGCCAACAGGAAAGCATAAGCCCGCTGTAGTCATCTTCACCGAGGCAGGAATTCCCAGGAGGGAGAATCTGAAAGGAAGTAGGGACTGGGGAGTGGGTGATACAGTAGGTCTTGAGGACACCTGAGAGGTGTCGTTGAGGTGCACTGAAAATCACACGTCTTCGTCGTCCTGTAACAGCTGTGGGGTTTGGAAAAGTCCCTTCATCTCCTTGAGTTTTAGTTTTCTCCTTGGTAAAATGTGGATAATAACTCATCCTTTGCAAAGTTGGTGTGAGGAGTCAGTGAAGTAACACACATGAAGCGCCTGGTATACAGAAGATGTAAAAGAACAGAAAAGAGCTATGACTGTAATTGTAGCCAGGAGTTGTGCTAGGTGAAGCCAAGGGTTTGAATATTTGAAAGTGGACTGAAGGGGCTTCAGAATGTTTCAGAAATGAAATGAATTGAGACTGCTTCCTGATACTGAACTTGAGCAGGGGGATGAGAAGGTTACTGTCTCCCAGGAGAGTACAAAAGAAACCGTGTCCGCAGGTGATGGAGTTCAAAGTGGAAATTCGAAGAGAGGTATGGGGCTTCCTGGGTGTAGTGCAAACCTGCATGAAGGTGGAGGGTGAGGAGGAGGGGGCTGAGGGAGGCGGAGGATTTCTCTGGCTCAGCGGTTTGCTGCAGCCTTGACCCCTGAATAGGAATCCCTGACCCCATCTTCCCAGGCCCAGGGCTCAATCCTCAACCCAACCCTCTCCCGTCTGGGCTCCACAGTGGGTGCCCCTGCTCAGCACCCTGGGGTTAGTCCTTCCTGCCCATCACTCCCCTGATCCAGCCCACGTAGGCGAGAACTTTGGTGTAGAAACCATACCCCTCGCCACACCCGATGCCCCAGGATACAATGCCCGTGGCCACCCAGCGACGGGCACGATCGTCCCACACCACATAGGCGCCACCACTGTCCCCCTGGCAGACACCCTGCGGCCGCACCCTGTCCCCAGCGCAGAACATGCTGTCGGAGAACACCTCAGTCCTCCGCTTCTCTCGGAGCCAGGCCTCGCAGGCCGCCCTCGGGGCCACGGGCAGCCGGGAGTATTTCAGCTCTGTGGTCAAAAAGCCGTTCTCCACGCCAAAGCCACTGACGTAGCCCGCCAGGCCCGGGCGGTACAGGGCCTCGCGGTCGGGCAGGCAGACCGGGAGGAGGTGGGGGCCCAGGGAGACGCGGTGCTGAAGCTCCAGGAGGGCGATGTCCCCGTGGAAGTTGTGGGGCTTGTCCTGGCGGTAGTCCGGGTGCACGACCACGCGGCGCACGGGGTGGCCGCCCAGCTCCAGCATCTCGTCTAGGTCGGTGTGGCCCAGGAACACCTCTGCGCGCCGGCTCCTCCCGAGGGAGATGCCATACTTGGGGTAGATGGTGTGGGCGGCAGTGAGGATCCACCTGTCACCCAGCAGGGCCCCGCCGCCACGGCCGTAGATGCTGGTCAAGGCCTGCCAGGGAAAGTTGCCCAGCTCCGCTCTGGAGGCACCAAGGGACTCCCGGTTCTGGGCGATGGGGATGATGACCCTTCCGCAGACTGGGAGAGAGGAGGGGTAAAGTGAAAAATCAGCCGCTGCATCTGAAAACCTACTTCTGTGATGTACTCTTCCTCCTGTCTCCTCAGCCACTTTTAAATTTTATTTATTTATTTATTTATTTATTTATTATTTATTTATATAAAGCCACTTTAAAATTTTCATTCATTTATTTATTTTGCCACACTAGGCTACATGAGGGATCTTAGTTTCCTGACCAGGAATTGAACCTGTACTTCCTACAGTGGAAGTGCAGATTCTTAACCACTGGACCACCAGGAAAAGCCCTAAGCCACTTTTTAAGACTCTTGGTGGAACCTTCTTTGAGCAAAATCACGCAGCAAAAGCAGAGTTTGTCTTCAGTGGCTCCTGTCTTTGTTTCTGTGTCATTTCTCCATTTTTAACATCTCTCCCTCCCAAAGCACTAAGTCAGGCTGCCCCTAGAGCTTTCTGTGGCTCTGGAGTAAAACCTGAGAAACGTACTCAGAATGGATTAGAAAGGCAATGTTTGACTCAAAAACCTGGGTTTCAAAACTGGCGGACCTGAGGGAATTCCCTGGTGGTCCAGTGGTTAGGACTCTGTGCTTCTACTGCTGAGGGTGCCGCTTCAATCCCTGGTTAGGGAACTAAGATCCCGCAAGCCCCATGGCTTGGCCAAAAAATTAAAAAACAAAACGTACCAACCCACCAAACAAAAACAACCAAAAATGGTGGACCTGAACCCTCGTCTATCGCTGGTGGGAAAGTGAAATGGCGTAACTTCTGTGGAAAACAGTGTGGCAGTTCCTCAAAAAGTTAAACACAGAGTTAGGATGTGGACCAGCAATTCCACAACTAGGTCTATACCCAAGAGACCTGAAGATACGTGTTCAAACAGAAACCTGTCCATAAATGCTCCCTGAGGCAACATCCATAAAAAGCAAAAAGCGGAAACGACACAAATGTCTATCAGTCGATGAATGGATAAACAAAGTGTGGTCTTTCTGTACAGTGGAATTCTTTCCAGCCATGAAAAGGAATGGAGTACTGGGACTTCCCTGGCGGTGCAGTGGTTAAGACTTTGCACTTCCACTGCATGGGGTGTGGGTTCAATCCCTGGTCAGGGAACTAAGATCCCGCATGCTGGGCAGCAGGGCCAAAAAAAAAAAAAGGAATGAAGGGAGATTGAGGTTGACATATATATGCTAATATGTATAAAATAGATAACTAATACAAAAAAAAGTTGCTACAAAAACAAAGTTATTCTTCAAAAAACAAAAACAAAAACAAGGAATGGAGTACTGACACATGCTAAAACGTGGGTGAACTTTGAAAACATTATGCTAAATGAAAGAAGCCAGACACAAAAGGCCATTATATGATTCCATTAATATGAAATGTTCAGAACAGGCAAATCCATAGACACAGAAACTAGTTAGTGTTGCCAGGGGACGGGAGAAGGGAGAGTTGGAGTTTCTTTTTGGGGTGATGGAAATGTTCTAGAATAAGTGGTGGTGGTTGCACAACATTGTGAATACACTAAAAATTACTGCATTGTACACTTTACAATAGTGATTTTTATGTTATATGAATTTTATCTCACAAAAAAACTTTAAAAAAATGCTGGGCTTTCTGGTGCTGTGCCATCAAGGCAGGGAGATATTTTGGGGACAGAGAGCCTGACTGTGTATCCTTAAAGCAGACCATGTCGAGAGAGGGTTTTCTCTTATTTCAGCTCGCCTGTCCCTCTTCCTCCTTTATCATCCCATCTGATTAACTTCCTTCAGGCTTTTAGTTTCTCAGTTATCCCTTGATCCTCAAAGGAGAAGGGATGAGCTCCTTGCTTCTCCTTTTCTGGGCCTTCTTGTTTCCCCTTTTCTTCCTCACTTTCTGCCTTCACCTCCCCTTTTCTATTCTACAGCCATCCTGCACCCACAGGCCCCATGCACAGCTGAGGCTTGTCTGGGAAGCGGCCATCGGCCCAGTGCTGCAGGTCCCCCACTCACCAGGCACACAGTGAGGAACCTCCTCCCTGTCCTGTGTCTGCTTCCAGGGCACCTGGGCAGTGCAGGTGAGTGTCCCTGTGGAGTGAAATGAGGGAGGCACAGAACAGGCTCAGAATTGGCAGGTGGGAGCTGAAAGAGGCTTCAGGCCTCTTGAGGGGAGTGAGGCAGGTAGGAGCTGCTTCCTCAGCGGGTTGGGACTCACCTGCGGGCATGGCCTGATAATAGGGCCCCTGGCAGTGGCTCTGGATCTCAGTGGAGTTGTCTCCAGGTATGTTGGTGGCCTCGGGTCCCTCGGTTGCCTGGCTGATGGGCTGACCATGATTCACACCTACAGGAAAACAGTGATCATTAGGACCGAGAACAGAATTGCACACTGACAACCCAGGGACTGATTCTGGTTCGTGGCCATATTTAGTTTGACCCGCACAGTCTTTTTTAAATATGTTTTTTGATTTTTAAATTAAAAAAAATTTTTTTTTCGTGGCTGTGCCGAGTGGCTTGTGGGATCTTAGTTCCCCGACTAGGGATTGAACTGGGGCCCTTGGCAGTGAAAGCGCTGAGCCCTAACCACTGGATCGCCAGGGAATTCCCAGCACAGCCTTTTATTTATTTATTTATTTTATTTATTTATTTATTTATTTTTTTGGCGCACGGGCTTAGTTGCTCCGCGGCATGTGGGATCTTCCTGGAGCAGGGATCAAACCCGTGTCCTCTGCATTGGCAGGTGGATTCTCAACCACTGTGCCACCTAGGAAGCCCCAGCACAGCCTTTTAAAAAAGCAAAACAAACTAAACCATTTGAATTATTTTTCACCAATCAGATTGATAATGCTAAAAATGTTTGAAAATAACTGTGAAAGTAGGGTGTGGGGAAACAGGCATTTTCATATATGGTTAGTGGGAGTATAAATTAGCAAAACATTTGTAGGGAATGCAGCAATATAAAAATTAAAATGGTGAACGTTTTTCACTTTTTTATTTCTAAGATTTTGTCCTCATATATGTGCTTAAAGATACACACACACACACACAAAGATATTCAGAGCAGTGCTGTTTGAGGGAGTAAATATATTTACTCAGTGGCGGACTGAGTATATATATTCTGATGCATCAACCAAAGGAATGTCGTATGGTCATAAAAAGAATTAGGCAATGCTAACCACACATATATGTGATGATCTTTAAGATATATCACTGAGGGAATTCCCTGGTGGTCCAGTGGTTGGGAGTCAGTAGTTTCACTGCTGGGGCCTGGGTTTGATCCCTGGTCAGGGAACTAAGATCCCACAAGCTGCACAGTACTGCCCCCACCCTCAAAAAAAAGATATATCATTGAATGAAAAATGGCAAATTTAAAACACTGTGACTATTATGCAACACACACACACCACAATATTTATATTCGAATGGCCTAGAATGTCTTTGGAAGAATATCCAGGAGATAGAGAAGAGGGTTGTTTCTAGATAGGGTAGCTAGGGACTAAGGACCAGAGGTCAAAGGAAGTTTTTTTTTTCTGGAAAATTTTACCATGGGCATGTATTATTTTTCAAAAAATCTGGGGTTACCATTTGAAAATCTAGAATTTCACTAAAAAAATCTGAATTTTTGGCTCCTCTGGAAAAATAAGATGATCTGCAAGCCTTGGGCCTGTAAATCTGCAGGGAAACAAGGGCTGGAGCTGAGCTGGGCGACCCTGTGACCCGGCTGCTCACCAGCAGGACGGGCCATGCGGGAAGGGCCTGAGCCTAGGTGTTCCAAGTCCCCAGCCTCAGCTTCCACTTGTCACGTCAAGGTACCAGGGGCCAGGCCTGTGGGCAGGGGCTTCCCTCCCTGCACCCCAAGGGGCATACTCACGCACGGCTTGGTAGAAGGCCAGGAAGCCCTTGTGGAGGCCCAGAGTCCTGCCCTCAGAGGCGGGTGCACGGAAGGTCAGCCGCAAACTGTTCCCCGAGGACACAAACTCTCTCTGACCAGGGGGGCTGCCCAGCGGGGACCCCTGCCGCCCACAGAACCGGCTGGGATCCATCCCACTGGCTGTGATCTGAAAGGGGGAGGAGGGCAGGCGGGTGTGGGGTGAACCTGCACTGGAAGTGGTCACGGGGTCATGTGTGGCATGGAGCCCGGCCCCGCCTGCACACCCCTGGGGCTCAGAAGCCACACCACCCCATGGAGCCTCCCTCAAGTCGCTTCCTCTTCCATTACTGGCTCCCAAGTTTCTTCCATCCGTGACCAGATACCTAGCAGATTTCTTTAGCCTGCCATACTTATCTCACGCAGCCCACCAAATTTCAAGAATTGAAATGAAAATTTATAATAACCGGATTGTAAGTTCTAAGAAGGCAGGAACTATACCTATTTTGCTCCCCCCGCCCCGAGTCCCTGATGCTCAACATGGTACCTATAGCATCACAACTCTGAATCAATGAACATGCAGACATAAGTCCCTCCCGTCCGGCTTCCTCCACCCCCATCATTTTTCACTTCCCTGAGTAACTTCCTATGGCCAACATCTGAGAAGCGAGAAGACCCTCTGCACAGACTGAGCCCCTGGGGTTCCTGGCCTCCCTGTTCTCCCTCTTTTGGAGTGTTTCTCCTCTTACCTCACAAATTGTAAATGAAGCCCCCAAAAGGTGGGGAATCTGAGGACACAAAATGTACACAGTGTGGTTACACTGGCTGTTGTTGCCTTACTTAAATCAAAATCCTGCTCAAATCCCTTCATGTGATTCCCCAACCCAGGGAAGGGCACCTTGGAAGGAGTTCGCCTGGCCCCTCTTTCATGTTTAACCTGCCTCCTGGGCACACAGCTCACTGCCCAGCTCATCTTCTTTCTGACTTTCATATTGACCCACATATCCTGGGTTCTTGCTGGCTCTTCATTCCTTCACTCTCCTGAGATCTCAGTTTCCTCTCCTATAAAATGGCTGTGAGGCCCCTTCCAGCCAGGACACCACTGCATCCTAGGCCAGCTGGCCAGTATCTGCAGAGAAGAGCAGTGGGAAAGGTGATACCAAATACCTGCTCATTCAGAATTCACTGTGTTGTGCATCCTACACGCACGGCAAGCTTGGGTTTCATTCATTCTTTCCTCTGTTCCTTCAACAAACAGCTACTCGTTGTGTTCTATGTGTGAGATGCTGTACTAGGTGCTGGGGATACAGGTGTGACTTAAGATACGGTTCTGCTACCGAGGAGCCCAGAGTCTGTCTGAGGATACTGACGGGCAAAAGATGAATTAGGTTACAGTGTGTTGGATTCTGCATTCGAGATGTATGTGTATGTGTGTGATTTACTCTGGAAGCAGAGAGGAGGGAACAGTCTTATTCCTGAGCTCGAGCTCCGTCAGTGACAAGGGAAGAGTCAGGCCGGGATTAAAATTATTCAAGACTAAGAAGAACAGGGCACTGTAGGTGCTTGACAGAAGACACAGGCAGAGTTGAATAAAGTGTAGTCCTGGTTTCCAGCTAAATCTGAAGAAATATTCTACTCAGTGCTCTGTGGTGACCTAAATGGGAAGGAAATCCAAAAAAGAGGGGATATATGTATACGTATGGCTGATTGACTTTGCTGTACAGTAGAAACTAACACAACATTGTAAAGCAACTGTACGCCAATAAAAATTAAAAAAAGGAGAGAAAGACAAAAAAAAAAAACCCTGAATACATATTATACATACATTTATCTCCTCTCCCACCTCAAGTTCCACTAATGTGACAACAGAGGGATGAAAATGGATACATGACAAAGACAAAAAGATGAGGGGAGGTGACAGCAGCTGAGAGAGGCCACAATGTCTGGAAGGTGGAGTGGAGATGGACACGGGGTAACCTGAGTCTTGGTGGGGGGCAACAGAAAGCAGCAGGTTCTGAGTACAGATCCCTGGGAAGTGTCAGAATTGGGGTAAGAAGGAGACGGGAGGATTCCTCTGAGGAAACCGCTGTCGTCAGAGAAAACACTCTGCTGCTGACAGGTGGGAGGCGCCCAGCAGCACATCTGGGTCACCTCGTTGATAACCCGATTTTCAAACCTGTCATTTGACAGATTTCAGCTACCCACACATAGCATCCAAGAGCGTTCTGCACATCACTCTTAAATATAAGTGGACAGCCAAGGATTATCACACATTGCAGGAAAGTCTCCAATATGAAAAGCAGAGACCAAAACAAATGAATAATAAAAAGGAACCTGATGAAGAAGAGAGAATTCAGGGAGCAGAGAAACGTTTTAAAATAATCTCAATAGAGGGAAAAGGGTAGATATTGCCTCTACAAAACAAGAACAAGACTCTACAAAAAGGCACATTTAGAAAATGAGAATGAACCTTCAGACACGAAAAAATGTTAGCAGAAAAAAATTCATTAGAAAGTTGGTATTTACAATGAGTAGATCTCCCAGAAAGTGAAACAGAAAGACAAAGAGATGGAAAACAGAACAGAATGGATAACAAAACCGGATAATCTGTCTCGAACCTAACAGGGAAATTATAGGAGTTCCAGAAAGAGTAAAGAAAGTAGATGTCTGGGAACAACTTAAAAATTAATACAAGAACACTCTCAAGTTGAAGGTCTTGACTAAGACCGTCTCTGGATTAAAAGAACCCTGCACAATGAGTACACGACGACCTGACCTGCATCAAGGCCCATCCCAGTGAAAGTTCAGAATGCTGGTAATAAGGAAAATCTGTTGAAAGTTCTAGAGACAAAACACTAAGGGTAAGGAGTCATAACAACACTAGTCTAGAAGACAATCATCAACATTGTGAGAGAAAATGACTTCTAACCTAGAATGTGATCCAGATAAACTACCAACCGAGTGTAAGGGGAGAACTAAGACATTCAGGGCTGTGTCAGATCCTCTAACGTGCGTTCCCTCATTCCCTTTCTGGAGGAGAATGTGCTCCTCCAAAAGGAGGGGGTAAACCGAGAAAGAGAAGGAGATAAGAGTCAGTTCCAATCACGACAAGTAAAGGAAATCTCCAGAACGACGGAGAAGGGAGCTCCCAGAATGCCTGAAGGCTTAGAAAGCAAAGAACTCATTCTGAAGAAATAAGTCCTCCAGAGATCCTCAGGTGGGATGTCACCAATGAAAAGGAAGTCTGAGAGACTGAGATCTGTACTTGAAGACGTCTAGAGATTTACTCTCCTGGCTGAGAGTCTGGGAGTTTTGTTACAGAGAACTCAGCAAACTCAAAACAAAAACAAAAAAACCCCCCAAAGAACACTATGTAATTATCGACTGCTGGGAAATCCAAAAGCTGGAGAAAGGAAATTGTACCCCATGTGCTCAGATGTGAATATTTCAAAGTCACAATAATATAACTAATGAATATAGATTTAACTAAAAAGGGTAACAGAGGTAAACTGAGAAGACTGGGGAGGGGCAACATGGGTGGTGAAGGTTGGAGAGAGATAAAGCTAGTCCTCATCTTTTACAGCTGAAGTTAACAGAGAAATTATTTATACTTATGAAAATAAATACCAGATGAAACTGACATATGAATCATAAATGATTGCCCTGGAGAGCAGCAATGGGGGCGGGGGAGGAGGCGAGAGGTGATAAACCTTGGCGTACTCTGATTCTTTTAAAAAAATTATGTGCACATATTCTTTGGATAGAAATAAAATTTAAACCAAAAGATAATGTAAAGTAGTGCTTTTAAAGTGTCCTCCTTGTGAATAATGCCCTTGTCATGTGTGAGGTTTTGCCATAGCTCCCCAAAGGGAAACTCACAGTCACCTAAGCTTTTATTATTATTTACGCCCAGCGTCCTAGCCTGACAGAGCAGGCACTCAACATACTTGATGATGGATTTTTAATGCTGACGTGTGAGTTCTTACTTTTGACTCTAGGGATCTGCAGTATTTGTATGTCCCTTTGTGAGACTTCCAAAGTCAGGGCCAGACCTGTTGCCCTGTCCCTCGTTGGTGGGGCCCAGATGGCAGGTGGCACAGGTCGGCATGGGGCCTCTGGTGGGAGGCTGTGCGCTGGGCACACCTGGCCTCCCAGGTACCCCTCGCTCTTTGGGGCCCGGCCACCTCCCACTGCTCCTGGGCTCCAGGCCGGGAGGCTCCCTCCACAGAGTCCCTGCAGGACCCCACCACCCAGCTCACTGTGACGGAGTCCCGCTCACAGTCCGGGGACGGCTCCAGGTCGAAGTCCTGGAAGACGAGCCTCACGGCAAAGCCCTTTGGAGCCTCGATGTCCGTGGAGCTCTCTTGGCCTTTGACATATGGCTCCGGGTATCCGGGGGACGCCAGCTTCTGGGGCAGCGGCTGGGCCGAGAGCACGGAGCCCTGCGTGGGGCAAGCCTGAAGGACTCCCCAGAGGAGCAGCCACCACCGGGGAGTGGGCGAGGGCAGATGGGGCCACACAGCCGTGGCCTGGGGCCTGCAGAGAGAGATGAGCAGGGCAGGTGCTGCTAAGGGCGGAGAGGCCTGGCAAAGGCATCGGCAGGGGTGGCCTCAGCCCTTGAGGCCTGGGCACCTCTGGCTACTCCCTTACTGCCCCTCCTGGGCCCAGTTCCTTCAGCCTCCTGGTCAGCCTGCGCTCGGGCTGTCGAGCGTTCCACCACTGCCCACCTCCCTGGAGAGTCTCATCTAAGCAGGGGCTGCTTTCTGCTTCAGCCAACCCCAGCCCCACCTGGGATCTGAGGGAGCAACGGGGGTGGGGGTGGGGGGCGGGGTGGGTGGGGTGGTACAAGTGAGGAACATTTAAATATGGCAGTGTCCTGGCTGGAACACTGAGCCTGAGCACCCAGGGGAGGCTGCTGGAGGGTGTGTGTGTGTGTGTGTGTGTGTGTGTACATCCACCCCTGGGCGCCCCTCCCGCATCCCCACCCTCCTCCTCCCCAGCCTCCCCAGCCCCTCCAGGCACACTCACATGTTGCCTGGGCGGCGTGTGGAGTGGGGCTTCCCCAGAGACAGTTTTCCCCGCTCTGAGACCAGGCATCTGGAACCCGACATCTGAGCCCTAAGAGGCCTTGGCCTCCGCCAGGGAACAGGAAGTGGGGCTGGAGAGGGCCCTGCGGGGGAGGCGGGAGCAGTTACTGGAAAAGTGTTGAGTAACTCTCCGCAGTTCCTTTTCTCGAATTCTCTGGGCTGAGCGCCACCTGCTGTCTGATTCAGGAATATCTCACCCACGACAACTGAGAGGAAAAACATCTCCAAAACCATGGGGCCCTCAGGAGAGATCAGGGGTGGGACGGCACTGACTCATGACTCTTTTGCACTATTTAAAACTGTTATTATTATTATTTTTTACCATGTGCATGTATCACACACGGTAGGATGCCTCCTTGTGAGTTAAGCTGTCGCCTTTAACCGGCCATACATTTCCCTCCCTGACCACTCGCTCGTTCTGTAACCAGCCTGCCTCTTGTAGAAATTGAAGTTTGCGACCCTGAACTGAGGTTTCTCCTTCCTTCTCTCTCCTTACAAGCATGGCTGGGGGCACTCCCTTAGGTAGTCTTTGAATCCTGCGCACAATCCCTGGACGCTTCTGGTCCAGCAGGGTCAGGCTGGTGCAGGGCCGGGGTCAGGCCCAGAATGAAGCTTCTGTAGGCAGATACCAGGCACCGTGTCTGTGGGCAGGGGCTGCCTTCCTTGAACCCCCAGGGGGGACACACTCATAGCTTGGTAGGGGGCCAGGAAGCCCTTGTGGATGCTGGGGCTCTCTTCTCAGAGGTCAGCTGCAAACTGCGCCTCAAGGACACAAACCCCCTCTGACCCGGGAACAGGCGTAGGGAGGGGGAGTGCCCAGTGGGAAGCCGTGCTGCCTACAGAACTGGCTCAGAGCAGCCCCCAACTCATGCACTGGCTGAGATCTGCGCCCCTGGAGGTCACAGGGTCAGGTCCTGGGGTGGATCCCAGCCTGGTCTAGAAGTTCTGCACACCTCTGGGGCTCAGGGTCATAGCTCGTGGTGCCTTCGTTGCAGAGTTTTGCATACTCTTTCCCTCCCTATTCTGCGCCCACAAAGGCTGCCATTTGCTGAGAAAGGCTCCTTACCACACCAGTGCTCTCAGTCCATCAACAGAGGAGTGGATAAAGAAGATGTGGTACATATATACAATGGGATATTACTCAGCCGTAAAAAGGACAAAATAATGCCATTTGCAGCAACATGAATGGACCTGGAGATTGTCATACTGGGTGAAGTAATTCAGACAAAGACAAAATATCATATGATATCCCTTATATATGGAATCTAAAGAAGGCTACAAGTGAACTTATCTACAAAATGGAAATAGTTCCAGATGTAGAAAATAACTTATAGTTACCAGGGGGTAAAGGAGGGAAGGGAGGGATAAACTGGAAGATTGGGATTGACATATAATCACTACTATATATAAAATAGATAACTAATTAGGACCTACTCTACTGCACAGGGAACTGTACTCAATACTCTGTAATGGCCTATATGGGAAACGAATCTAAGAAAGAGTGGATATATGTGTATGTATAACAGATTCACTTTGCTGTACACCTGAAAATAACACAACATTGTAAGTCTGCTCCAGTAAAAATTAAAAAAAAAAAATGAAGGTACAGGGGGAAAAAAAAAAAAGAGCTTCTCTGGGAACCCCTAAGGGCCCTTCCAAATTGCTTCCTAGGCCAGCTAGCAGGGTCCACGAAGGCAGGACTGTGGCTGCTGGGTTCACATACGCTGCCTCACCTGCATACGAGATGGTGAAGTGAGTGTAGCTGAATCTTGAGTACCTTCCTCCCTTCCTCCCCCGAGCAAACCCTCCAACCCTCCTTCTTCCAGCCCCACCACCACTTTGCTAAGCACTTTGTGCTGCCACTTTTTGGGACCTGACTTTCCCCTCTTCCCCTTCTCCTGTAGGATGCTTCCCCTACCCCACACAAGGCAACGAAACAGACGAGACGGTTGTAACACAGCTATCTAATAAGTGAGAACAATCTAAAGATATAAAATATTCTTAACATGGTTCACTTCTGTAATACTTTGTCGTCCTGTAATAGCAACATGCAGCTCCTTCCAGGCTCGCTCTGGATCGTTCCAAATGACAAGGCTCCTTCTCAAGCACCATTCCTCTGGGTTCCTCTTCTTCTAGAGAATCCTTCCTTCACCCTTAGTTCCAGGGAGATTTTGGGAGGCACCCCCCTACACCACATTTCATGAAGTGACCTTTACTCTGGGCCCGCACACACATCTCAGGTCCCCGGGGGATGCTCCCCTCTTCTCGTTACGCTCCCTTTATTTGTACCACTCTTCCATCACTTTCCTCCCTTTTCTCCAGGCCTTTCTGTGTTCTTGTTCTCATCCTCCTCCTCCATCCAAGCTTTATCTCTCAGAGCTTCCCCTCTGCTAAGCAACATATAGCTCCATCCTCCTGGGAGCCTCTGACTGGAGGAGGTAGCTTCCTGTCGGGCTTGGGAGTTTTTATTGTCACCTAGTAATAGGGTCACCATGAAGACGAGAACCCCACATATGATGGTCAGAGCATTTGTCTCTCTTAAGATCACCCTGGGGAAGGGGGTGCTATAGGCCACAGACAAATTTCAAATCCCCTCAGGCTAATGGAGGTCCTGGTTCCACTGCTTCCCCTTCTTTCCTGTTCCAGCTCTTCCCCCAAGGCTGATTCCTGTCTCTCCTGGTAGATCACAGGGCAGGTATTCCTCCTGCTAATTCAAATAATTGCAGGCTCTTAAGCTCTTGAAAATTCTTTGAAAGAAAAAAATCAGAGTAATGGGATTTTACCTTTAAGCTAGAAAGGAGGAGAAGAGTATCCCAAAAGTTATACTTCAGGTCTAACAAACAAACAATAGTCTCACAAGTACTTATGCTTTTTGGAAGTTGAAGAGGTTAATTTAAATATTGTTCTCAGAGTCATAAGTTATCAATGGCCAACCAGAGTTGCGGTCTTTTTTATTTTTATTTTTGGCTACACTGCATGTGGGATCTTAGTTCCCCAACCAGGGATAGAACCTGTGCCCCCTGCAATGGAAGCACGGAGTCCTAATCACTGGACCCTGGACAGCCAGGGAATTCCCAAGTTGCAACCTTTTAAGGTCTACAGATGACGTTGCACTGCTCCTATGGCAATCATCTCTGAAGTCTGAATATCTTAAAAGATTCGTTTGTACAAGTTACACTTGCAAAGATGACAGAAGTATCACAGAGAACAGGATTATCTATTTGCACACCAGTGAGACTGAATGTTCTTGATTCACCACTTTATCAGAATCGACTCTGAAGCAGAATCACGTCTGATTTTCTGCAACTCCAGGATAAGAGGGATTATACTCTCATCTTCCTGAGATTTATTTCTTGAGCATTTGCAGGGCTCGCTTTTTAAAACCGAACACCAGCATTTCATTACAGAGTATTTAGATGGGGGAGAAAAGGCAGGCCTAAGAAGCTTAAAATGTACAAAAGAAAAGAGAGAGTTAAGTGGATATGGAGTACATCATGCTTTTCATCTTCAGTTGTGAGACAAGTCCCTTCACTCCAAGGCAAACGCGAGGGCTTGGCCCAAGCAAGGCAATGGGGCAGTGGCTGGGGAAGGCTCCAGGAGCAGGAGGAGAGGAAAGTTCCTAGAAATACAGTGACGGTCATCATGGCCTTTAAAAAATCTCTAGAGTGGAATCTAAAAAAAAGAATGGTACTGATGAACCCAGTGGCAGGGCAAGAATAAAGAGGCAGACGTAGAGAATGGACTTGAGGACACGGCAGGGAAGGGGAACTGGGATGAAGTGGAGAAGAGCACTGACATTTATCCACGACCAAATGTAAAATAGATGGCTAGTGGGAAGCTGCTGCAGAGCACGGGAAGATCAACTCCATGCTTGGTGATGACCTAGAGGGGTGGGATGGGGAGGGTGGAAGGGAGGCTCAAGAGGGAGCGGATATGAGGATATTTGTATAAAGACGGCTGATTCACTTTGTTGTACAGCGGAAACTGGCACAACATTGTAAAGCTATTATACTCCAATAAAGATCTAAAGAAAAAAAAGTCTCTAGAGTAGATACCACTTGCTGTCTGCTCAGGGATGGCTGAAATATTGGAGATAGTTTTTACCCCAATTGAGACTTGGTATCTCTGAGACTGGGAAGACCTCTCACCCACTGACACCCAGGCTTAACCTGAAAGACAAGCTGTGGGGGCCATGCCAGCTGCCCATTTCTTTTAAGTTCTCTATGTTAAAGCCTCTCTTTCCATTTCTTTATGGTCCTGGTTCTCTATCAGTTGCCTGTCGAGCCTGGGGTTTTCTTTGTCTCAGCTCTTCCTTTCCAGGCCAGGGACTCTGGGAAGAGGAGCGATGGCTAAGGGAGGGGCACCAGGGTCTGACCCCATCGAAATGAGGTGGTGCAGAGAGAGAGACTCCGGTGAAGGTGAGCGGATTTCACCTCCGTGGACTCCTCCGCAGCACCTGGTCTGTGCGGCTTCACCTTGCCTTGAGTTGGAAATCTGGAGATACAGCCGTGTCTGAGGTTCTGCCTTCTCATTGGGTGTCAGAGCACATAAGGCAGCTGACAGTGGACAGCTTGGCCCATGTGGGGGAGGCCTGATGGTTGGCCTTACAAGTCTAGGTTGGAGCACTTCGTGCCAATTGCCGCAGAGGGAGGAGGTAAATGGAGCCCCAGAAGAGGAAGCCTTCTACTGACACCTGCAGGTAAAAAGCCAGGACCTGCCAATGAACAAGAGGGGCCATGGTGTGAGCCCCCAGGGGTCTGCCCTGGGAGGAGGGGGATCATAAGGCTCAGGGGGCCACGTGTTGTGCTCTTTGTCTCTCTGACTATAGCTTCACTATAGCTACTCCATCCTACATCCTTCTAACCACTATCAGCGCTCACAATACTAGCGACTTCTGCATTTATTTTTACCCACCCTGATTCACTTTATTTGAAGAAGTTCCTAGAGGCAGGAGGGCTCCTCCTCTCCATCACTGTGTCATCTCCCCGTGGGACTCCAGTAGGTCTAGCAAGATTGTTAGTGCCTCACCCACCAGGCTGTAGACTCTCCCGTCTTTGTAGCTTCGGTGGACTAACTTTACCCAATCTTCCAGAACACTCTTTAGAATCATCATTTGGGAGCGCATATGTCTCAGTGTGGTTGGAACAGTCCCAGTTTATGCTGGTTGTCCCATGTGATTATTAATAGTTTCCCCTTTGGACCATGTTACACGATCATGCTAGTGGACGGGGCTTGGCAGCTGTTTCAGTCTGGCAGCCATTAGCTCCATTCACTGTCCCAGTCTCTGTGGCCGCGATCCCATCTGAGCCTTGGTTACCCGGAACATTTTCCAGCAGCTCTGTGCCCAGTGCCTCCGTCCCCAAGCTCCCATGAGCTACACAGAGATACTCCCCTGGAATGACCATTGAAATTCACCCCCTTCTCTCCACTGAAATCAGAGACCCTGCTCTTCTTCAGCACTAAAAAAGCATCATCTCAACATATTCAGGGAGGGGAATGAATTTGTCCCAAGTCTCTGAGGTCTGTCCACCAGCCACTGAGAACTTAGGGTGAGAAAGAGGATGGGGAACCTCCCCCAAAAAGAACCCTCCTGCCTCTATCCTGCCAGGGTGGCTGGAAGGAAGGGTAGGGAGGGGATCTCAAAGCAGAAAGAAAGAGGGTTGTGGCAGAGATTTTCAACGTGCTGGAGTGAGGAAAGCAGATAGATAGAGTGGAACAGGACTGGGCCCCCTTCTGCTTCTCGGCAGCAGTATAGGTTGCCCCAGCCAAAAAACCCCCAAACCAACCAGCCAACTAACTAATCAACCAACCAATCAACCAAAAATCCCCAAACTGTCATCAGAAGTGTGGGGGCTTGCAGCTGAGGCATTTCCCCCACAAATCACTGAATGCAATAATTCATTTCGCAGTCAGATGGTTGTAGAGGGAGTTTCTCGTGTGGGTGGGAGACTGGACAGATAGTCCCCCGCTTTGCTCCCCTAGGCCTAAGAAGAACTTACTCTGAGACATGCACATGTATTCACTCAACAAGTGTTTCTTTTAAAAAATTTTTTTAATTTTTATTTTATTATTATTATTATTATTTTTAGAGCTTTTATTGAGATACAGTTAACATACAATAAACTGCATATATTTAGAGTGTACAATTTGGTATCCCAATCTCCCAGTTCATTCCCCCCCCAACCCTCCCTGCTTTCCCCACGTGGTGTCCATATATTTGTTCTCTACATCTAACAAGTGTTTCTTGAATGCCTACTATGTGCCAGGTGTTCTAGGTGTATGGAATGCACGGAAATCCTTACCTTCCATTGGGTTTACATTCTAGACACACACACACACACACACACACACACACACACCCCCTCACGCTCTTCTAATAAAAGAATCTATTGCTTCCTCCACTTTGCATGTAGTAATAGGACTCTTCATGAGTTCAGCACGTTACAGACCTGAGCAGGTTATGTTCTTGATCTCTGGTTTTTCAGGCTGACAAGGTTCAGGAAGGCCATGGTCCATGGATACAGGGGGATGGCAGGAGAGTGATGGTCTGAACAGACACAATTTCCCAGGGGTAGTCTTGGGATCAAGTCTACTCTATCTGCCATACGCCACTCTCAACCACACCTGGGGATCACCTTCTATGTTCATCTTCTGAGGATCAGGCCTCTCTGGCTGGGATTTCTCCCCTCCCCTGAGGGCACTGAAACCTGTCCTTTTATATAATTCTTAGGGTTATAAGGAGCACCCTGGAAGCCAGAAACACATCCACAGGTGTGAACAATGGTGCCAATCCATGCCCCATCTTGTGGGGAGAAACCAGCTAAGGCTCCCACCGGGGCTGGGGATCCACCCCTGGTCTCCCTCTGGAGCATCATTTCCTATTCCCTTGCAGAGTCTGTGTGGGCAGGGTTGTATTCTGCTCCTAAGCTTGTGCGCCATTCCTAAGAGGCGCACATAGTGGAGCACCCTGGCTAGCCCATCGTTCCTGGAGATGTTCTGGAGAAGAGGAGGAAGAAGAAAACCCCAAGGTAGGCAGGGCATCTAGCTTTTCTGATTTGCATGGGACTGAGGGCTTTCCTGGGATGTGGGGCTTTCAGTTTTATAATCAAGAAGGTTCTGGGTAAACCAGAACAGTTGGTCACTCAATGGACAGGGGTTATAGTGCTGGGTGGAGGCTGGATGGGAAAGAGGGCGGGGAGCCAAGAGGGTGGAGGGGCCTGACCACACCTGCAGCTGGAGACTGGAGTGGTCCAGGGCCTGGATGTGGTCCCCGTTTTAGTGAATCTAATACTTGAAACGGCAGGGCCTGTCTGGGTCCCACCTAGATGGCACAGCTGCAGTGAGTACTGGTGTCGGGGGGAAAGCCTCCAGAGACTTGGGACTGAGAAGGAGCCACACGGCTCTGTGTGCAGCTGGTGACGGCAGGCCCACGTAGGGCTGGGGTGGGCAGGCATACCCTCTGTCCTACTTTCACGGCCACCTCCACCTCCCCTCAATGGGGCCTCCTCTCCAGCTGGTAGGGAGATAGAAGTGGCTGTTGTTCTGCAGTTTGTAGCCTGGGCGGGAGAGGCAGAAGCAGCAATTATGGCAGAGATGCAGGCACAGGGGCTCCTCAGGGCTTGGAGTGGGGAGGTAGGAGGATGACTTGGGGTCTGGAACCTTGAGGAGGGGAGCAGGTCTGAGGGAGAGCTAGCACACTTTTCTTAATTTTTACATCATGAGATGCTTTTGCTCACCTTGATCTGCTTGGGGGCACAGGTAGTGCTAGGATAGGCAATGGGGGCCATAACACCGAGCCTGACCTGCCTGACCCCTGAGCTCCAAGCTCAAGTGCATCGTTCCCTCACTGTGTGATGCTTGGCTCATTCTCTGGTTGTGTGCTACCGGAGTGTCTCAGATATTTCTACCCTGACCCTTTCAACAGTGGATGCTTGGGGCAGGCTCCAGGCAACCCATCTAAGATGAAAAGAACCTAACTTAAATTCGAGCTCTTGCTCATCTCAAGACAGTTTGCAGGCTGAGTAAACCAAGTAAACTGCCTACTTGGAAAAAAAAGAAAATCAGTATTCTTTGGAGGAACATCACAGAATCCACAGTCTTTATAATGCATCAATCGTCACGTCCAGGATACAATCCACAATTGTTCCAAATATGAAGAAACAGGAAAACACAAACCATGCTCAAGAGAAAGACGACAGACTGTCTCCCAAGGTGACCCAGATGTTGAAGTCAGTACACAAGGACTTCAGCACACAAAGATGCAGGGGAAACTGTGCTCCTATGAAAGAAAAAAGATACGAACACAAGCAGAGAAACAAAAACTTAAACAATAGAACCAAAAGATGCACTATATGAAATAAAAAAAAATTACTGCCTTCATAGAAGGATGGAAATGGCGGAAGAGTCAGTGACCTTGAAGATAGATAAATAGAAACCCAATCTGAAGAACAGAGGTGAGAAAGTTTTGAAATGAGCAGAAACTCAGGGGAACAATATAAAAAAAACCTCTAAGCTATATGTTCTTGGAGTCCCAGAAGGAGAGGAGAGAGAGACAGAAAAAATATTCAAAGAAATAATGGCTGGAGCTTTCCAGCTTTTGTGAAGGGCATACATATTCAGGTTCAAGAAACTCTGTACACTCCAAGCAGAATTGAAAGTAAACAAAAAAGCACATCGAGGCACATCAGAGTCAAAATGCTAAAAACCAATGATAAAAAGGAAATCTTGAAAGAAGCCAGAGATAAAGGACACACCGCAAACGGAGAACAACACTCTCAATGTCACTGCTTTCTCATCAAAAACCATGTAGGCCGGGAGGCAGTGGCACTGCATCTTTAGAACACTGAAAGAAAAAAAATGTTGTCAACTCAGAATTACTTTTCCAGTGAAACTATTCTTCAAGACTGAAAATGAAATGAAAGCATTCTCAGATAAAAGAAAACTTCAAGACTTTGTTGTGAGCAGACCTGCTTTAGGAGAAATGCTTCAGTTCTTAGGCTGAAGGGCAGGAATCCAGGTGGACCAGCAGAGGTGGAGGACAGATCAAGGGAAATGGTACATTTGTAGGTAAACATAAAATATCTTTTTCTTTTTAATGTCTTTAAAATACATATACCTGTTTACAGCAAGGATTGTAACATTATAATTTGGGGTTTATAACATACATGGCTGTGACATGTGAAAACTATAGCATAAAGGCTGGGGGCTGGTTTCCTTGTACAGTATTAACCCCAAGGAGACTGAAAGTTAAGGATGCTGTTCTCTCTAGAGCTGTGGTTTTCTACCTGTGGTCTGGGAAGCCCTGGGCAGGTGTGGTGGGGGAGGGTCCTTGACATCTTTCTTCTCTCTCTTCCTCTCTCTGCCCTCTCATGAGGGCACCGTGGGGTTGGTTGCCAGAGGCTACATGAGCTGTGACAACATCACCCCTGACAACTACTGGGATGTGTGCTGTGTATCCTTGTGTTTTAAATTCTTCTCAGTTTTAATTTCTAACACAGTGAATATGAATAGATATAACCTACATACACAAAAGCTCTTTGGGGTCCTCAATACTTTTAAAAAAATTTATTTTATTGAAGAATAGTTGATTTACAATGTTGAGTCAATCTCTGAAGGAATTAAGAAAGGCTATCGATAGAAGTGAAGATTGCTGTAAAAGGGAAATGGAAACTCTAAGGAGGAGCTAAGAAAAATTTGAAAGTTAATTCACTGAGATGATAGCTGAGCTAAGGGCACTGAATAGCACAATGAATAATGCAGAAGAAAGAACAAGTGATCTCAATACTTCTTAAGGGTATAAAGTCTGAGAACAGTTGCCTAGAGCAACCACTAAAAAGAAATTAAAATGATAAAATAATAAGAAAAGGAAGGCAAAGTGGTAGAGCTAAAAGGTCAATATATGCATTAAAATGGAATTCTGAACTCTAACCTGGTTTAATACTGGGACTTGCTTTTAGTAGAGTGGCCCATTAGAAATCATCCTGGTTGTCTGGGACATGGGGCTTTCAATCCTAAAACTGGTTCAGTCCCAGGCAGACTGGATCATGGGTAATTTCTAGCCTTTCAGTCATCTATTTTGTCCCCCTTTCCTTAGCCAAATGTGAGCCCCTAAAGAGCAAAAGCACATCTGCTCCATGTGTGGGCCCCCAACATAGGTAAGAAGACTGAATAAAGAAAATAAAGGAACCAAACCACAAAATTCTAAGCACAGGGCTTCCTAGGTGGCGCAGTGGTTGAGAATCCGCCTGCCAATGCAGGGGAAATGGGTTCAATCCCTGCTCCAGGAAGATCCCACATGCCGCGGAGCAACTAAGCCCGTGTGCCACAACTATTGAGTCTGTGCTTTAGAGCCCGTGAGCCACAACTATTGAGCCCACGTGCTGCAACTACTGAAGCCCACGCGCCTAGAGCCTGTGCTCCGCAACAAGAGAAGCCACGGCATTGAGGAGGCCGCGCACCACAATGAAGAGTAGCCCCCACTCACCACAACTAAGGAAAGCCCGTGTGCAGCAAAAAAAAAAAAAAAAAAAAAAAAAGACCCAACACAGCCAATAAAATAAATAAATAAATAAGTTAAAAAAAATTCTAAATACACTTTGTCCACAAAAATAGAAAACACAAGACCAGTCTAAAATAACTGTGTTTTAGAGTATAGTGCTATGGATGGTTTAAAAAATGTTTCTCTGTTTAGTGAAATTCTTGTAATGTTATTAACTCCTTTTAATAATTACAAAATAAATGTATTTAAAATGATCATTGTGACCAGACAGCCCTTTCTAAGCCAGACAAGATTAGAAGGATGAGGCCATGAATCCTAAAGATGATGCTAGACCTTGGCTCTGGGGGCATCTTTAATCCATGTGATTAATGGAGAAGAGCTTTTGATCCTTGGAGCATAGCTCAGGCCATGCACGGATCCTTTCAATGCTGCGAGCTATGTCTCAAGACAAATCCGTATCCCCCTGTCTTTACTCTGCTCTTCATCTCCAGTTCTCATACCTTCTGAGCCTGCTTCTGGGTCCACTAATTTGCGTTTTCCATTAACTGAGGAGGGCAAAGACCAGAGGCAGGGAGGGGGCAGTCTTCAAAGCTGTGATGGGGGATGGGAACAGAGGAGGGGAGAACATGGCTGTGAGTGCACCAAGTACACAGACTCATTTTCAAGTTTGGAATTTTTTTTTTTGCTTTTATTTTCGAAATTCCTCTTGGTGCTGCCACCTGCTGTCCTGCATGGGGAAGGACCTAACAGGACAGGGCTAGTAGGGTGGGGGGTGCTGGGTTTTCCAGATCAGGGAGGTTTTTCTGCAATCTTCATTAGACCCCAGCATTTAGAGAGGAGTTTTCTCTCTCTTGGAATCCAAACAGCCTCAGAAGACCTGGGCTGAGGGGGCGGAGAAGTTTCCTGTCTTTAGAGAGCTTGCCCTGGGCCAGGTGAGGAGAGATACAGGAGTGAGGTGGAGAGCAGAGGGGGCTGAGGAGGTCTGAGTTAGGTGGGCTAGGATCCTGGGCTTCTGTCCCTAATGGCCAGCAGAGATGCGGCAGATGAGGGATTTAGGGGTAAGAGTGACTCTGCTGGAGTTGGGTCTGTCCTGCTCACTCCCCTACCCCCAAGTCATCTCTGGTTTCTAGTTGGTTTCCATAGGTTAAGGATATTTGGGAGGGGTTGAGTCAACAGCAAAGGCAGGTCAGCCACTAGCCTTGTCCCTCTTGTCCTCCTTCCCTACTCTGTCAGCTATCTGTCTACAGTATCCACTCATCATGCCCCTCCCAGTTTAAAACCCTTCAGTGAATTTTCCCTCTGGTCCTCAAGATAAAGCCCAAGCTCCTTGACTGCCAGGGCACATTCTTCACTCATTAATGGGGCACACGGAGGTACCCCCCCGCCCCATATCTATGGATGAGCTCGCACTATGGGGCAGAGAGGGAGAGTGTGCACCAGGCAGATACTGGAGTTTCCAAGGCAGGTGCCTGGCGGGGAAGAGAGCCCATGGTAGACAGATATGTCCAGGAGCTGGGGTTGGCGATGGAGGCAGATGGTGCAGGAGAGGGTGCCTGAGCCTCCTTCCTGTTTTCCTGAGCCAGCGAGGGGAGGGAGTGAAGTTCACTCCCAGTATTACCTTGCCCCCTTTACTGTTCCCCAGTGAGAGTTCTGGCCATTGACCCTGCCCCTCACTGCCAGATACCTTGCCCTTTTTTGGAGAGAGCAGCCTTATGAATGGACGGTGTCCTTGAGGTGGCTTGGCTGGTCCTCACCTGGGGGCCTGGCTACTACCCCCTCTGCTCTTCATTTGGAGATAGGACTTCTGGCACTGGTCGCAGATCTGACCTGGTGAATGTTCTGCTTCTCTTGGGTGACAGCAGAATTTACAGTGTGGCAGGTTGGGAGGACACCCACAGTCTCCATTGGGGAGAGCACAGCAGAACAGAAAGTCATTGAAACACCATCCTCAGCGGCCTCCTCTTTGCAGTCAGTCATCAGATTTGGCTACACCTGCTGGTGTCTGCATCAAGTCTTCTTCCACCAATGTTTCTCCATCTCATCCTCCCTCTTTTCAGCAAAGAAACCTCTGGTTCCGGTATTACTGTGCTGGCCGTGGAGGGCTGCGCAGGACCCCAGAGATTCCTTAACTCTACGAGGTATAAGCCACGTCCAGGTCCAGCTGTGGCTCTTCTCTGCCTTGTCTCTCTGGACACCACCTTTCCCTCACTGCTGCTGGTCTTCAGGACCCTGCTGCTCTGTCCTCTGCAGAATTTGTCAATCAGCTTCCCAGAAGTAAAGATCTGACTCTAGCTAATATAGCCTCCTTGCTTCTGGATGTCCTCTCTCTAATGATGTGAGGCTTGTTGAGTTGGACTCTGCTGCACTTGTCCTATTGAAGCCACAGAGTAAGGTCACACATCTCTGAAAGGGGCAGGGTATCACCTGAAGATGCTGGGCATTCCTTTTAACAATTACCTTGGGAAGAGGTGGGTTCTCAGGCAATAGTCCAGCAGGTGGGCCTCAAAGAGGAGGGACAGGCGACACCTGTCTGTCTCTGAACTCCATTCTTTTTAGACTTCTAGAGGGGCCAGCACTGAGATGTGGGCCCCTAGTGCTGGGTGCTCAGAAGTTGTCTGAGCTTAGAGTTAGGATGGAAGGGCCTATGACACTGGGTGTGGAGCCATACCTTTTTGAGGATAGACAGGTTTTCATCACCCTAAGTCGCCTGCCCCCAACCCTTTTGCCAGCTATTGAGGCTATGGCGCTAGGGTGAGGGTCATTTGTGGTGAGACTCATATGTGAGAATATGTGTTATCTGTTGTGTGATAGATCACCTGTATACTTAGCAGTTTAAAACAACAAATGTATTATTTGATATAGTTTCTGAGGGTCAGGAATCCAGAAGCAGCTAAGATGGGTGATTTTGGCTCAGCGTCTCTCATGGTCAAGGTCTTGGCCAGGACTGTAGTTATCTGAAGGTTTGACTGGGTTGAAGGCTCTGCTTCCAAGATGGTCCCCTCACACAGCTGAGGGTTGGGGGCCTCGGTTCCTTGCCACATGGCCCTCTTCATAAGACACTTGAGTGTCCCCATGACATAGTAGCTGGCTTTCCCCAGAGTGATCTAAGATAGAAGGAGCAAAGTGGAGGCCAAAATGTCTTAAAAAAAATTTTTTTTTAAATTTTATTGTGGTAAGAGTCCTTGACATGAGATATACCCTGTTAACAATCCCATTCACCATTGCAACAAAAAGAATAAAATACCTAGGAATAAACCTAACCAAGGTGGTCAAAGACCTGTACTCAGAAAACTATAAGACACTAATGAAAGAAATCAAAGAAGACACAAACAGATGGAGGGACATACCATGTTCTTGGATTGGAAGAATCAACATTGTGAAAATGACTATATTACCGAAAGCAATTTACAGATTCAATGCAATCCCAATCAAATTACCAATGGCATTTTTCACAGAACTAGAACAAGAAATTTTATGATTTGTATGGAAACACAAAAGACCCCGAATAGCCAAAAAATCTGGAGAAGGAAAGATGGAGTTGGTGGAATCAGGCTTCCTGACTTCAGGCTATACTACAAGGCCATAGTGATCAAGATAGCATGGTACTGGCACAAAAACAGAAATATAGATCAATGGAACAGGATAGAAAGCCCAGAGATAAACTATGGTCAACTAACCTATGACAAAGGAGGCAAGGATATAAAATGGAGAAAAGGCAGCCTCTTCAATAAGTGGTGCTGGGAAAACTGGACAGCTACATGTAAAAGAATGAAATTAGAACACTTCCTAACACCATACACGAAAATAAACTCGAAATGGATAAAAGACCTAAATGTAAGGCCAGACACTATAAAACTGCTAGAGGAAAACATAGGAAGAACACTCTTCGATGTAAATAACAGCAAGATCTTTTTTGATCCATCCCCTAGAGTAATGGAAACAAAAATAAATAAGTGGGACCTAATGAAACTTCAAAGCTTCTGCACAGCAAAGGAAACTATAAGCAAGACAAAAAGACAACCCTCAGAATGGGAAAAAATATTTGCAAATGAATCAACAGACAAAGGATTAATCACCAAAATATATAAACAGTTTACCCAGCTTAATATCAAAAAAACAAACAACCCAATCAAAAAATGGGCAGAAGACCTAAATAGGCATTTCTCCAAAGAAGACATACAGATGGCCAAGAGGCACATGAAAAGCTGCTCAACATCACTAATTATTAGAGAAATGCAAATCAAAACGACAATGAGGTATCACCTCACACCTGTTAGAATGGGCATCATCAGAAAATCGACAAACAGTAAATGCTGGAAAAGGTGTGGAGAAAAAGGAACGCTCTTGCATTGCTGGTGGGAATGTAAATTGATACAGCCACTATGGAGAACAGTATGGAGGTTCCTTGCAAAATTAAAAATAGAACTACCATATGACCCAGCAATCCCACTACTGGGCATATACCCAGAGAACACCATAATTCAAATAGACACATGCACTCCAATGTTCATTGCAGCGCTATTTACAATAGCCAGGACATGGAAGCAAACTAAATGTCCATCAACAGATGAATGGATAAAGAAGATGTGGTACATACATACAATGGAATATTACTCAGCTGTAAAAAGCAATGAAACTGGGACATTTTTAGAGACATGGATGTAGAGACTGTCATACAGAGTAAAGTGAGTCAGAAAGAGAAAAACAAATATCATATATTAACACATATATGTGGACTATAGAAAAATGGTACAGATCAACTGGTTTGTAAGGCAGAACTAGAGACACAGATGTAGAGAACAAACATATGGACACCAAGTGGGGAAAGCAGGGAGGGTTGGGGGAAATGAATTGGGAGATTGGGATACCAAATTGTACACTCTAAATATATGCAGTTTATTGTAAAAAAAATATAAATAAAAAGTTAAAAAAATTTTTATTGTGGTAAGAGCCCTTGACATGAGATATACCCTCTTAACAAAGTTTTGAGGGTACAAGTGTTAACTATAAGCACAATGTCATACAGAAAATCCAAAATGTCTTTTATAATAGCCTTGGAGGTAATGCAGTATCCCCACAGCCATATTCTATTGGTCACACAGACCAACCCTGATGCAATATGGGAAGAGAGGACATAAGGATGGGAATTCCGGGAAACAAGGACCCTCAAGTGCCAGGCTGGCTATCTCAGAAGTAGACAGAGTTTTTAATACCATAAATGCAGAAGATCAGCTAGCAGGAAGTTATCTTTGCTAGGTATGGTTACATCTCAGATGCATTAACCTGAAGCCAGAGTGCCTTCGGGGTTCTGACCCTCTCCTCCTCATCCTTAACATCTGAAATACTCCTTCACCCACCCCATCAAGTAGCAAGACTGCACAGATCAAAGTATGACCTACAGGGGACCAAGCACAAGAGGAGGTGGGGCTTCGGGAGGACAGCAAAGGGTTAAAAAGGACCAAGAAGCTGTTGAAAAGGAGAGGGATGGGCAGGAAGGAGAAGCCCCAGATAGGATGCCCTTTCCAACCTTGGGAGGGTAACCATAGCGTGAGTCCCAAGAATCTAGGACTGTGGTCCCCCACCAGCAGATTGTCCAAAGGGATGAGTTCAGAGGCTGGAGATTTCAGTTCCAAAGCTCCCGCACCCCGGGGGCTTTGTGTGGACTCTCAAGCCTGGAGTAAAGTCCTTTAGTAAAGGACTCTTTAAACATACTGCGTATGTGCCTGGCTTGCTAATGGCGAGGCGGTTCTGCTGTAGCTGGCACTGTTCCTTCCTTCCACAATAAGGAATCTATGGGTGAGGCTGCACTTGGACCTCAGATGATCGACTTCTATAATACTCTCTGTTCTAGCTCCCTTTGTTTCCTCCAAGACTTTAACAAACCCTTATTCCAACAGTGTCCCCTTGTCCCATCTGTGCTGCTCACGAAGAAAGGAAGGGAGGTTAGTGGCAGCAGAGGATAGGGGAGCCACCCTGAGGAGCAGGGGAGTGCTTTGTGACCTAGCTGCCCCTTCCCAAGCTGGGGTTCTCTCTCCACTGAGGAGCTTGCACATTAAGAATGACAACAATTTCCTGACAGCTGGGTCAAGGACAGCGAGCAAGGCTTTTCTGCAAACAGCTGGGAGGGAGAGAGGAAGCCAAGGGGAGGGGTGGATGTGAAGGGAGGATAGTAGATCAGTTATAGAGCATCCAGGCTGAACAGACCCTTCCTGTGCAGAGACAAAGGCACAGAGGTGAAATAATTTGCCCAAGATCACACAATGAGGCAGCAACCCTGGCGCCAATAGCAGTGCTTTTAGCTCTGTCTCGCCCGTGTACCTGGGACAACCAATGCACTACGGCTCCTGTGTTCCGTGCAGGGAGGAAAGAGAGAAGGCTGGCTCTCAGCAATCATCTAGAACATGGATGAAAGGCAATGCAGTACGTAGAAGAGACATGCAAGACAGACTCATGAAAGATACACATATACGTGCGGAAGGAAAACTGGGCAGGTGATGGTGAAGTAGCCCCTTGGGCTCCTGACTCATCTGTGGGGCAGGGAGGGCTGGGGAGGCCCAGATAGAGGCCCAGATAGAGGGATGGCTGGAGTCTTTTTAGTGCAGAAAGGTGGCAGGGGTGCGCTGCAGGGGGTCGGGGCAGGAGGGTGGAGTCCCCTCAGGTGGGGAGGGTGCTGGCTGGTGTTGGCATTGTGGGGAAGAAGGGTGAGGAGGCAGGGGATCAAGGGAAAGTGGCTGCTGCTGCACCTGGGGACTGGAGGAGCCGAGCCTGGACAGAGCCCCTGCCGTGGGGGTCCAGTCCCTTGACCTTGACCAGGGTAGCTTCCATGTGTCCTGTTGGGGAGAAGCCCACCAGGGACTCAGAGGAGACTGATGGCTACATGAAGAGCTGCCACCTCAGTGCATGCGGCTGGGCCCCTGTCCCCCTATCAGCTCCCTCCCTCCTGCACTGAAGCCTTCTCTCCCTGGTGGGGGCAGGGGGTGGAGGTAAAAGTAGCTGTTGCTCTACAGTTTGCAGCCCATGGGCAGGAGCAGAGCAGGGGCTCAGCAGGGAGGTGCTGGCTGGGATGCACACTTGTCCTCATGGGGGTGAGGGGCTGCAGAATACAATGAGATTCTAGGTCTGGAGACCCAGTGCAGGCAACAATTCTCCTCCATCCATCACCTCTCAGACAGTTTACCTGCCTGCACAGCCAAGGTGAGGCCGTACTGTCTCTAAATGTCTGGTATCAGTCACTGCACTTTGTTATAAATACCAGCACCATGTAACCCCGGGGCATGGGCAGTGAGGTCTCATCTTTAACTGTAGAAAACTAGGCTTTATGTCCAGTTAAGAGAATTTCAATCAAGTGGAGAGGCAGGGATAATAAAAGCAATGACAGATAACATTCGTCAGTGCTTCCTCTATTCCAGTTTCTGCGCTGAGTGATTTTACGTAGAAACCTCCCAAAATTCCTAGCAGGAAGGGAGTATTCTTGGTATTGCCTTGGGTGACCAGCAAATGTGGCTCATTTACTGAGGGTTAGTGGCTTGTATATGTTCACACAGTGAGTGAGAGGTAGCCCACAGTGTAATACTCCCTCCCAATTTTGGATGCCATTTTAGGCTCATCTAGAGGTTCTGAGGCAAGTGGTTTATCCATGAACCCAGTGGCCTGGCTGTGCTGGCGACCCTCTGCTCGGGCACTGCCCATGGGGGACAGAGTGGAGGATCCTAGGGCTGCCCCCTCTCTTAGTGGCCAGCACAAGAGGACAGTGAGACTCGGGCCTGGGTGGGTGGGGAGAGGCAGGAGGCTCACCCCCAGACAGGTGGTGGGCCGCCAAGTCCTCGAGAAGACAGAGGTCCCCTGCTCCTGCTGGAAGGGTGAGTGTGACAGGTCAGCTCCATCTCAGGCCCCTGGAACCTAAATGGCCTCTGGTGAGGGTAGTATTCAGCCTGGAGCCCAGGTGCCCACAGAGATAGCCCAGAGCCAGCCCAGAGCCATTCTGTTGGCTGAGATCTCAGGGAAGAGGAGGAGGGCCTGGTAGGTGCTGGTCTGGCCCCTGGTCAGGCCAGGCCACTGCTTGCACCCCTGGCCTCAGAGGCCTGGGTCTATAATCTTTGTCTCTTTCTTTCTGCCCTCCCTGAAAACCCAGGTTGGCTACATCAGAGTCCTACACAGAGCCCTTTGATTTTCCCATGTAGTCCCCTCACCCAGGACCCTTTCACCTCCTGCTAGACCTGCAACATCTCCGCCATCCTGGCCTGTCTGTGATCATGGACCCAACTCTGGGATGGCTCCAGGTCAGTCCCTGGGTATCCTGATGGCACAGGTGCTGTCATGACTGAGGCTGTTATGGTGGGGGAGGTTGGGGGGGACATCCCGGAGATGTCATCCCAGAGAGCTGGGTGGAGGTACTGGAGGTGGTCCCCAGGCTGGGCTGGAGCATCCATCTCCAGAGGAGGAAGAAGAGCCCATGGAAGGGCAGGGAGAGGTAGGAGGGGAGGGGCAGCCACAGCCAGGGTCCTCCCACCCACATCTTCATCCTCAGCCACATCGGGGACAGCAGGCCTCTCACTGACCTTTGGGTACTTAAGGCTAGACGAGGTGTGGTTCTTGCTCCTTAGGGGATAACATTTGAGGAGGGAGGGGGCCAGGACTCTGCTCTCTCTTGGGGTCCTATGATTGGCAGTGGCCTCTAAGGGTTCCCTGCTGCGATAGAGGTCCTGCCTCCGCATTACAGGATCAGCTCCTGCCTGGGATGCCTTTGTGCTCAGCATGTGAGGAATTTCCTGCCCCCCTTCCCACCTGCAGGTCTGGGCATGTGGGGTGAGGGCATGCAGGAGATGGTGGCTGAGGTGAGGGGGCAGTTGGGGGGGATACACAGCTAGACTTTGTCACTGCTGCCTCCTCTGGGGCCCCTACCAGAAGGTGAGCCCAAGTCCTTGGGCCGCAGGGGGTCCTTGCTTCAGGACACACACGGGCTCCTGACCTCTGATCCAGGTTGGTTAGCTTCTTCTGAGCAGAGGGCTCTGGTCTGACCTAAAAAGTCAAGGCTAAAGGGTCATGTGGAGCTCAGGCTGGAAGCTTGTTTGTGACCATTCGGCGCTATCTGGGCCTGGCGGATGGGGAGGAGGCAGGGGCCTGGCATGGAGCTGGGCTGGAAGGGTGCAGTCACTCCATCTGGCGTGGAAATAAACACATTTGCTTCCTGATCATCTCCCTGGAGTCTAAGACTCAGGTCAACAAGGTCAAAGACGGTCCTGGGATGCACAGCTTTGTGTGTCCCTAGAAGGGCTGGGGTGGGACCACCTGTCTGTGGCCGCCGCTCCCCGCCCCGCCCCCCTTGCATCACTCACACATTGGTGCCCATGGTGACCATCTCTTCCAGCTGACAGTGAGTGGTGTGGCCTGACTGGATTGAGGGCTAGGGTCTTGGCAGGGTGAGCACGTGGGCTGGGAATTGATGTGTGTGTGTGTGTGAGAGTGTGTGTGAGTGTGTGTGTGTGTGTGTGTGTGTGTGTGTTGGGGACAGGAATGGAATATCCAACGGGGTGTTGGAGGAGGGAGGACTGAACTTGGTGGGTCTCTGGTTCCCACTGCAGCGAGCAGTGCCCCCTGCTGCCCACAGGGGAAATGGCAGCCTTGGCTTCCTGCATCTGGGTGGGTCCCGCTCTCACCCCCTTGGAGATGCCCTGAAGCAGCTCAGTCCTTCTCTGTTTGCTTGTGTTCCTTTGGGGTCTCCAGGCCTCTTGTTGGATTCTGGCTCTTGGAGGGGGAGGAGCGAGTGGAGGATGTGGACCCACAGGAGGGAGAGTGTGGGTGCTCATGTCACAGGAGTTTTGGGGGACTGAGGCTGCTTCCACTTGGGTCCAACAGTCACCACGGAGGCCTATGTCTCCTGGGTCAGGCCCTCTGGCAAGACCCCAGCAAGGGGCTGACATGCAGAGCACAGAGGGCAGTCCTGTGGGAGAGGCCTGGACGTGCGCTGTGAACTCGGAGTGGCGGGGACCTGGTAAATACACACGGAGCATCTCCCTGCACCTTTGCTGCACCTGGGAAGGGACAAGGTAGGATCCCCCAGTCCTCGGAGCTTCTGCTGGGGGGCTTTGCCGAGAGGAGGGCTCTCCCTTCCCCACTCTGCTGGGGACCCTGTGGAGAGGCTGGGCAGGGAAGAAGCTGCTCAGGTCCACTCTGCATTCTTGTCCTTGTCTTTCCCAGATTCATTCCAGGCTTGTGGTGGGATGAGTGCTGCAATCCTGGTTCTTGGCTGGAGCCCCAGAGACCATCTCAGATGTGCAGGGGCCCAGCCATTGCAGGAAGCGGGGGCAGGGGTGTTCATCCAGTGAGCACAGGCCAGGGACTTTCCAGCAATCCCCTCCCCTCCCCCAGCTGGGCTCTGTCCCCACCCCACCTTGAGCCCTCTTCTCTCTGCTCTTGTCCCATGGGAATTTTATTCTGAACGAGCCCTGGAGGTAGGGAGGTGACCAGAGGCTGGAGCTGGCCCTAACTCTGAACAGGCCCAACCCTTCCGGGCCATTTTCCAGGGCAGCAATTCTAGGACCCTAAGGGAGGGGCTGTGCTGTCTTCAGTTGTGCCCCCTAGCTTCTGTCCCCAGCCCTGCTGGACTGTAGGCAGAGGGTCCTTAGAGGCCTGTTGCCTTCACACCTACTGTCCCTTTCATGCCCTCGTGTCCCCCATCTTTCTAGCCCTTGGCCTTGTATCCTTCATCTGCTTCCCTTTTCTGGCCCTCTTCCTGCCTGTCCTTCCCAAAGCAGACATGGAGCCCAGGCCATTATTTAGAAGCTTCCCAGGCTCCCCAGCACTGGACAGAGGTCTCGCCCTGACCCATTCCTGTTCCCCAACATGTAGGCTGCAGGCATACGATGGCCAGGGCTCATTAGATGTCAGGCAATGTGGTCTGCTGAACTCCGTGTGGCTGGGGCTGTACCTTGGGCCTGGTTCTGCTGAGCCCATGAGGTTTCTCAAGAAGAAAGACAACGAAATGGACAAAAAGACTCTCCCAGGAGCTCTTGCTTAAATTCTTGAATCCAGTCACACTTTTTCCAGGATAGGGTTTCCACTAATGCTCCAATGCTCAAAGCTGAGTTATTTCTTAGAGGGAAAATAAGAGGCCAAATGAATGAAAGAGAGTGGGGATCCGCTATACTCAGGGCCCTTTCCCCTTTGCCTGTTTCTCTCATCTAGGAGGCCAGACTTTGAACTGCATTTGAGGTCACTCTTGCGCAGTGGAGTGTGAGAAAGAAAGGACTTTGGCCTGGGGGCTGCAAGTTATAGATTAACATGGGGTGGGGGGGAGGGGGTGCAGAGGGAGGGTGAGTGGCCTTAGAAAGGGACTGCTGACCTGGGACCATCTGGGCTTGAAGGGGAGTCTGGGGACCGCCATGGTCTGGGGGGGCCTCAGCTCCTCTCTGGCTATTTGACCTTCTTGAAGACCTGCTGGCACACTGCGTCCCTTGCCGTCATTTCCTGGGGACAGAGTAGGAAGGATGAGGACAGAGAAGGTTCTCACCAGTCGAGTCCCTTTCTCAAGGTCCCTGACCTCCCCTGGATCCTTCAGGATATATCAGCTAGAGCACTTGATGTATGGGGAATTGTATCCTTGTTCCAAACCCTCAGCTTCCCACCCCAGAGGAAGGAAGGTGACTGGGTCAGGGAGCTGAAGTGGCTAAGTCTCTGTGTCTCCGCTCATGATTTATAGACATGCCTCTGACTTGCAGCCAGGGCCCACCTTGGCCACTCGACTTCCTCTTTCCACTCTTCCCAGGGCTTCCGTTTTCCCTCCTCAGCTGCCTTCCTTGGAGGGAGACGGGGTACTTGATTTGGGCAAGGGGATTTGTCCCAGCTGGAGGCCCCGCTCCCAGACATCCCCCTTCGCAGCTGCTCTCCCAGCCCTCACCCCTGCTCACCAGATACAACGTTTCTCCCTCCAGCCAGTGTTTCCAGCCCCGGTTAGGGACCTCCCCTTCCTGCACACATACCAGCTTCTCCTCTTCCCAGGTGACTATGGTCTATGGGGAGAGCGGGAATAAAGGAAGACTGGGGGGAGCAGGACACCCCAAATGCATCCACCTCACTCTGGCTGGGCTGCCCCCCTTTGCATCACAGCAGAGGCTGTCTGGCTCCAGCCCCTCCCTTCTGAGTGATTCAGCAGGACTCCCCTCCCCCACTCCTGAAGGCCACTCAAGGGACCCTACAGTTTGTGACAGTGACCATGTGGGCAGAGCAGGGGTGAAGCAGGATCTTGGGGAGTGAAATTGGGAGTTAGGTGATGAAGAACAGGGAATTTGTCCTCTGACACTTCTGAGTGACTCGGAGGAGACTTTGGGAAAGAAGGGAGACTGGTTGGGAGCCAACCAGGGAATCTCGCATTCCAATCAGCATTATTAGGCCCCCCAGTAGGATAGCCGCCTCCCCCCAACAAGGAGCTCAGAATCTTACAGATTTTCTCTTTTTTTTTTTTTTTGGTCGTGCCGTGTGGATTTTGGGATCTTAGTTCTCCCACCAGGGATGGAACTCGGGCCCCTGGCAGTGAAAGCCTGGAATCCTAACCACTAGACCACCAGGGAAGTCCCAAGGAGCTCAGAGTCTTGATCAGATAGAGGAGCAGCGGTAGGTATCTGTGATACCAGGCAAGACTGTTGACAGTGGGAGTGGGGAGGGAAGAGTTGAGTCTTCAAGGCAGTGAGTTAATTAGATTGAAGATAACGTGAACTTCCTAGCAAGGAAAGAAACAGCATAGAGGTAAGAAAGAACAGTAGGTCTTTGTGAGGGGCTCTAACCCAGTATGTTTGTGGGGAGACCCTTGGATGCTGTGTGGAGTGTATCGACCTTACCTGGAATGTAACAGAGTGTCCCTGAAAGAGTTGAAGTCAGGGAGTGACGTGGTTTTACATTTTAGATTGACTCTTGTGGCTACAGTAGGCAGAGTGAATTAGAGGAGGGTGAAGACTGGGGACCAATTTGGGGTACCAGAAGAGACATGAGGGCCTGAAATAAGGTGGTAACAGACAGAAAGGCTAGGAAGGGACAGATGAGAGCCATGTAAACAAGTGATGCTCAGTAGAAATATAGTGGGTCCTAAATGCAGGCCACATATATAATTTAAAAAATTTCTAGTAGCCACATCAGAAAAGCAAAAAGACTGTGTGTTGAAGACCTGTGAAATAACCACCAATGTAGACCAAAGAAAATAAACTCATTTTTAAAGTGTTAAAAAAAAGCAAAAAGAAACAGGTGAAATTAATTTTAATAATATATTTTATTCGACTGAAAATATCCAAAATATTGTAAGTTCAGCATGTAATCAATATCAAATTTCTGAGATGTTTTACACTCTTTCTTGGTATTGTCTTTAAAATTCAGTGTGTATTTCACACTGATAACACATCTCAATTTGGACCAGTTACATTTCAAATGTTCAATATCTCTATATGGCTAGCAGCTACCATACTGGACAGCACAGAAAAGTTATACAGGCTTCTTGACCAATTACATGTGGTGCACGTGTGCAGGTGTGCGTGTGTGTGTGTGTGCTCGTGTGTTGGGAGCACAGAGGTAAGGGAACACAGGGTAATAACTGTGACTCCCAGGCTTTGGTCCTGTTGGTTGTTGCCATTGATGGAGACAGTAAGTATAAAATCAGGAATAGGTTTGTGTAGGAAGATAATGACTTTGGGCTTGACCTTGGGGCATACAGATGGAAACATTTTGCAGGCAGTTGAAACTTCACCCACCTCCCAGGGCAGTATATAGATGGTGTAGATGATTTAGCCCATGGATAGTATATAGACAAGAGAGAGAAAGTCAAGAACAAGATACTAGGGAAAAATCCCAGTTTAAGGGATTAATAGGGGAACTAGGATCTGCAAAGGAGGCCAAAAGGAACACTTAAGAAGCAGAAAGGACCGCACTGGAGTGGAGTTATAGAGGCTGAAGGAAAAGAGACTGTGGTGTCCACTGGGTCACAGGCTAGAGGGTGAGCACATGTTTGCTCATTGGCTGAGGGTGACCTGCCCCTTTTGCCCTTTGTCTGGTGCAGGGGAGAAACTGGAGGGAGTTGGGGGGGGTGGGTGACATCCTAGGGACTCCACAGCCTGCTGTGGTCATCATCTCCCTGGCTCTGGCAGGGAGCGGTCACTTCGTTTTGCCCCAATGTTGAGCCCCCTGCTCATCCATGCCCCCCGCCCCGCACCAGCCTGAGGAAAGGTACCTGGCACTTCCGTCCATCCACGATCCTCAGGTCCTCCTCAAACTCCACTCCCACCTCAAATTCCAGAATGTAGTTTCGGAAGGTGCTGAGGGTCTTCACTGTCATGCGGTTGCCCTGATGGTCAATCTCCTTGTCCGGCTTGAGCAGCAGCGCAATCTTCCGCAGAGCCATGCTGATGTCTGGGGCGGGGGGTGCTGTCTCTTAGCAAGGGTCCCCTTAGCCAGCTGGTCAGGGGCTCTCCCACCTGCAGCAGCAGCCTGGAGCTGGGAGCATCCCCTCGGCTGGGTCTGGGACTGTGGATTTACTCCCTCCTAACACTGCCCCTGGCTAGGAAAGGAGCCCAAGTCAGGTGCCAGCACCCCCACCCCCAGACTTTCCCCGATGTCCGACCCCCAGCATCCACCCGCCCCCCCACAATGGGACTGGAGGCAGGAAGAGAGAGGGGAGAAGGGGAGAGAAAGTGTTCAGGAGGAGTGAGGCCATTACTTAGAGCTTCTAAGTAGTCCTCCAAGTTCTTCTGTGAGACAAAGCGGTAGTAGCCGGTGAGGTTGGGGGCCATGGTCCAGGCTGGCCAAGGTGGAGTTCAAGATTTCAAGAGAGCAGAGGAGACAGGGTGAAGAGGGAGGGGGTGTCTTCTGACAGGTGGGTCTGGGAGCCTCTGGGCCAGCCTCCGCACACACAGAGGCAGCTTGAGTAAAGTCTGTGCTACCAGGGTTTTTATAGAGCTGGGGCCCTGTTGCAATAAAGAACTCCTGCCAGACTTCCTCCCTCCCTTTCCCCATGATGAGTGTGAGGCTGGTGTCTGCAGCCCCAGAGAGGGGCAGGGACTTGGCAAGGTTGCGTCTGACCTTGGCTTTTCCTGAGGAAGGAACCTGGACCAGGATCTGGGGCTGTCAGACAGGCAACCCTTGAGCCTTTCTGAAGGTCAGTTTTGGCTTCCAGCCCATTTCTGACAGGTTTGGGAACCATCCCTGAGACGCCAAGGGCAGCCTCCCCTGGGAGGGAGCTGATTTTGCTGGGTCGAGGGCGGCACTCTTCCAGACTCACTCAAGGATGAGTTCTAACAATATCCTGAGATCCTGGAGCGGAGTCTGGGATCCTGAAAGGTATGAGGAGGAGGAGGTGGGGAAAGAAGGGGGACAGCCAGCTGGCCGGGAGCCCCAGTGAAGAAAATCCTCTAGCACTGGCCCCCACAGCTCCCCCAGACAGCTTTGCTGAGCTGGGGCCCCGACACTGGCAGTCCAGACTCTGTCCTGTAGGACCATGAGGAGGAGGGCAGAGAAACTGCAGGGGGGCTGTCAGCAGCCTGAGGAGGTGCTGAGTTCAAAGTCTGGAGCAGAAGGTGAGGGAGGAGCTGGTTGGCTCTTCTGGAGAATTCTACACGCTTTGGCTTGGGAACCAGGGGGTTCCCTCTCCCTTTGGAGTCACTGATGATACCATCACCCACGCCCCGCCGGAGCCCTTGGACAGAACATGCTTACCAGATGTATTTCCATGGGGTGGGGAGAGCATGTGCCCCTCCCCTACTCCCTCCCCCACCACGCACCGACTTCTCTGCTTCTCAAACCTAACCCACTTCCCCTGCTTCAGAACCAGCTGGGCTGGCTTATCATGGTTTACGGTGGGAAATTTGGGGAGAGGGAGGCAGGGAGGGTAGGCAGTGGGAGAAATTCCACCTGGTGGTGAACTGTCCCGGCAGGTGCGGGGGGTGGGGAGGGAGGGTGAGCATACACATCTGGCTCTTCCCCGGTCCCTGAGCCCCATCCCTGGCCTTGCTGACCAACCCGTGGCTTCCTCAGAGACCCGGGGCTGGGAGTTGAAATGCCAGCATCTCTCGGGGGTCAGGTTGTGGGTTTTACTTCGCCGTTCCCAGGAGACCCCCAGCAGGGACTCGCGGATGGAATGGGCTATGAAAAGAGGTTAATGCAGAGTTGTGGTGGTGGTGGGGTGACGTGCACACTGTCCCTCCTCGCCTCCCTCAGGTCTCCTCTGACGTCTCCTCTCCCCACCCCCGGACTTCCAGCTTCTCGATTCTCCCCGCGTCCCTCTTTTTTCCCACCCCCTCCACGGCTTTCCAGCTTCCTCTCCAGCCCCCGCAGTTCCCTTGCTCCCCCAAATTGCAGTCAGGGGAAAAAGCCCTAACACACTCTCCCACCCCTGCTCCCGGGTCCCATTGGTTCCCTCCCCCCCTGCAGCACCTGGCCCCCCCAGTCAGCCGATTGGCCAGCGGCCCCATCCATCCTCGCCTGGCTGTGCTGACGTCATCCTGCAGTAGCAGGGATGGGGTGGGCATGAGAGAGAGAGTGAGGACGCCGGGCTCCAGAGCGAAGGAGAAGAAGCCACTGCCAGTCCCCCACCTCAGCCACCCAGGCTGGGGTCTGCTTAGGTCTGCTCTATGGACTAGGGTGGGCGGCAGGCTCCTTTCAGTCTCTGCCCTGCTGCCGCTCTCTTCCCTCCCCTTCTTGGAGAGCCCCGGCATCCCTCCCCCAAGGTGGAATAAGCGGGCTTGAGGCTCCCAGGGGAGAGCGATCGGCGCCCTGCCCTGCCCGGCCACACCATGACCCTCCTGCTGTTGCCCCTCTTGCTCGGCTCGCTGCTCCCCTCCAGCTCCTGTAACAAAGGTGAGTGAGGTGGGGGGTGGGGGTACTGAAGGAGGGTTCTCAGACAGGGCGCTGTGGGGGTCCGGGTGGGCAGGACCCCTTAAGGCTCCCTGGCACATGACAGGTGGTTCTTCAGACCATGCTCCTTCCCGTCTGTTTTCTCAGACCTGCCCCCTTCTCTTCTCCCTCGCATCCCCCCTGCCACATCCTCCTCTCTGGTCCATCTCTACCCATGTGCTTCCTTTGCTCCCGTTTGGTCCCCATTTCCATCCTGGGGTCTCTACCTCCCCCTCCCCCAATTTCTCCTTCCTGGAGCTATCTCAGGTCTCAGAAGGACTTGCCCCTGCGGGGTGATACACATCTCTGGGCGGGTCTCTGCTTTCACTGGGGTGTGCCGGCACTGGGGGTGTGTGGCACGTCCATCTGGTTCCTCTCCATCCCATCCTGGGGAGAAACTGTTCCCTGAAGCTCAGCAATTCGGAGCACGTATGTTTTGGCGTGTTCCGCTGCATCTGTACCCTTCGCCTGCGTACAGCTGGACCGAGGGTTACCAGAGCTGCCCTCTCTGGCAGACAGCAGATAAATTCCGCTGGGTGAGGCCATCAGAGGGACCAGGAGGGAGAGAGGGGGTGGGGGCCGAGGGCTCAGGTAGGTGGAGATGGGCAGGAAAGGGCAGAGGTGGGTGTGCGGGGGTGCTGAATGAGTGGGGAAAGGGGAAGGGAGAAGGAGAAGGGGGATGAGGCGTGGGAGGGGATGAGAAGGTGATGGACCAGGGTCAAGGTTGAGGCAAAAAAAAAAAAAAAAAAAGAGAGAGAGAGAGAGGAATGAAAGGGAAATCAGGAAAAACAGGTGAGGAGAGGGGGAGGGGAAGAGCCCAGGAGGGAAGAGACAGGGAGTCCAGGGGTCAGTGAGAGGAGATGGACACCAGGAGAGAGTCGGGGGCCAAGCAGAAGGCAGCAGGGAGACCCAGGGAGAGGCGCAGGGCTGGGGGTGGGGGGCGAGCTGTGTGCAGCCCCTCCATCCTCAGCTCCGTCTCTGACCTCAGCCTGCTTCTTAGCCTCTAGCCACTTCCTGTGCTGGCTTCTGGGCACCATCTTGTGGCTTTCTCCTCTGCCACCAGAGAAGGGGGTTATGGTGGTCCTCAGCGAGGAAGGGGCAGGCATTCAGATACCAGAAGGCTCTGGGGGATGTGGGTGGAGGAAAGAATGGAAATCAGGATTTCTTGCTCACCATGACATACTGGGGATGAGTTTCCCTTTGGAGACTCAGTTTCCCTCTGATGATACGTCTTCCTTTGCCCAGGTCTCGCCGACGGACCATCACGGATGGGCTTTGGGAGCTTGAGGGGTTGGCTTGATGGGATTTGGTAGAGCAGGCCATGGAGGTTGAGGTTGGGGGTGATATAGAGGAGGAAGGGAGCCCCTCACCAGGCTGGTGGGAGATTGGTCCTGGGGAGGAGATGTGATTGAGTTGAGCCTGGTAGCAAATGGGGAGACGTGGAGGCGGAGTGAGTCCCACATCCATTGTGGATCGGCTGGTGGTTGAAGGGAAGAGGGGTGGGCTATGCAAGAATTAAGACGGAGCCTTGAGTCTGTGTAAGAAGTGGGGTTCAGGGAGCGTGGGGTTTGGTGGCCTTCTGGGGACCATAGGAGATGGCTGGTTATGAGTGTGTTCTCTGGGTGTGAGGGTGAGACGCAGGGAGGGGATTTGCCTTGTTTCTAGGCCAGTTCGATAATCCCTGAGGATGTCAGCCCTGCTGGGCCCAGTCGTTTGGCATTGATTCCTCTGCTCTGTCCCTGCCCCTCTCTGTCCCCCTCCCTCTGTCCTATATATTATTTTCCCTTTTCTCTTTTCTCCTCTTCCCTCTCCTCTGGGAGAATGGCCTTAGGATGGGGCTTGGCCAGGAGAAGAAGGGATCAGGATTGAAGTGGGGTGGTGGTCGTGGTGGAGAGGATAGAGAATCAGGGTCTCAGGAAACTTCTAGTCTTTTTTCCTAATCTCCTCTCTGCCCAGAATCTATCCCTTCCCTTTTCCAGGGCCTTCTGAAGGCCCAGTGTCCACACTCCAGCACTTGAAATCTCTAAAGAAGGTCGCCACCTTCTGACCAGGTTTCCCAGAGAGATGGCAGACCCCCTCCCCACCCAGGGCAGGCTGTTGCCATGGGAACTGTCTATCCTGTGACCTCCTGGTAGACCCTCTGACTGTTTTCATGGCTGACTTCTTGTCCTCAGCCCTTCCTCCTGCAGGGGCTTTGGCAGGGGCTGGAGAGGGTGGTATTGCTGGAGTGTGTTGTCTGGGTCAACGAGGGTTGTGTGGCGGCAGAGGGCCAGCTCACAGGTGCTTCCTCGCCTCTCCCTGGGGGGGCAGCCAACAAGCACAAGCCATGGATCGAGGCGGAATATCAGGGCATCGTCATGGAGAATGACAACACGGTCTTGCTGAACCCACCACTCTTTGCCTTGGACAAGGATGCCCCCCTGCGGTATGCAGGTAAGTGGGGTTGGGGCAGGGCGGGGCGGGTAGGATCGAGAGACGTGGGCGGGAGGGCAAGGGCAAGGGAGGAGAGGAGAGGACCTGGGAGGGAGAGCCATGAGGACATGGGGAAAGAGGAAGAAGTAGACCCCAGGAGGCAACAGGCAGTGACGTGATGGTGAAGAACGGTGGTAAAGTAAAGGGAGCCAGAGAGAAGGACATGGGCAGGTAGGGGTTAACTCATCCGGATTTTGCCAGATCTCGGACCTGGTGGCTCTGAGAGGCTACCTCTCGGGGAAGCTGGGGTTGGATCTGAATGTCTGATAATTAATGCTTTTTCATGTGCAAAAGAAGGGTCAGGGGTTTGGGAGGAGAGGTGAAGTGGGAGCCTGACGGGGGTTGGCGAGGTCTGGAAAGAGATCTTGGAGGTAGTGCAGGAGCTGAATCCTTCCCTCCCCCATTGGCCAGGTGAGATCTGTGGCTTCCGACTCCATGGGTCTGGGGTCCCCTTCGAGGCTGTGATCCTGGACAAGGCTACAGGAGAAGGGCTGATCCGGGCTAAGGAGCCTGTGGACTGTGAAGCCCAGAAGGAGCACACCTTCACCATCCAGGCCTATGACTGCGGCGAGGGCCCCGATGGGGCCAACACCAAGAAGTCCCACAAGTGAGGAAGCCCCTGTCTCCTGCCCTCTGCTGCAAGCCCCCACCTCCTCCCAGGCCCCTCACCATCCTCCATCCTTGTTGTCATTGACTGTCTACCCCCCTCCTCTCTGTTCATGGGATTCAGGGACAGGGCCTTGTCCTCCGGGAGCCTTCAGCCAAGGGGACAGAAGCATGTGGTTGAACTTGGTGGGATGTAATCCTGGCTCTTCCTCTTATAACCCTGGGCAACGTCTTAGCCCTTGTGGATTTGCTTTTCCTTGTCTGTAAAATGGAGTAGCGATGATGCCTACTTCTTCAGGTTACTGTGAGGATGAAGGGAGATGGTTTGTGTAAAAAGCAGGCACCGCAGGGCCTGACACTGAAAGGGCTCAGTGCATGGAGTTAGGATGCTGAGAGAATGAGGGGGAGCATGGCACAGCACACATCCAGATTCCTCCCGACTGCCCAGCCATCTGCAGTGTGCGCCACACTCACACACAGACACACACATGCACAGCAGCGGGAGGGTGGGTAGGAGACGGCTACCCGGCTCCTGCATCTGTTCCCAGCTCACCTCTCCTTGGAGAATGGGAGGAAATGGGCGGCCCGGACTCCTGGGCCACCACAAGGCACTGGAGATAGACTGTTCTTTGTGATGACTCCGTTTCCCACTTGGAGACAGGACTCTTGCCTCTGGGCCCTGGGTGCCGGGATCTGGGCTGGGGGCAGGGCTCAGAGTCAAGGGCTTAGCCACCCCCCAGCTCTGCTTGCCTGTGGGGGCCTGCGGGGGGAGGGGGCATGGCTGGCTTGCTTACTGCCCACGTCAGATGACTTGTGGCTCTGGTATAAATGGCACTTCCCTGAATACGGTTGCTTTTCTTTGGCTTTTAATCTCCATCATCCTCGATTATCCCATGGGATCTGACTGCCATGAAGGAACAACCTGCTGGACACAGAATCTTCTGTCTCACTCGTCTTGCCACCCCCACCCAGAGCACTCAGCACAGAAGTCATAAAACCGGCCCCTGGTGCTTCCTGGGGTCGTTCTTCACCTCGTACATCAGTCACCCTCTCCCACTAGATTCCTGGCCCTTGCAGTGCATGGTGCCCCCCTCCCGGGGCGAGGGGTGGTGTGTGGCTGGGTGGCGGGGATGATCATGCCTACTGCCCCAGGCTCTGGGACACGCTGATCCCGCCTGCTCTGCATCCCTGTCTGGACTCCTACTAGTGGCTGACTCTTCCTCATCTTCCTCCCACTCCTGCACCTGCAGGGCCACCGTGCATGTGCGGGTCAATGATGTGAACGAGTTTGCCCCAGTGTTTGTGGAGCGGCTGTACCGTGCGGCAGTGACCGAGGGGAAACTGTATGACCGCATCCTGCGGGTGGAGGCCATCGACGGGGACTGCTCCCCGCAGTACAGCCAGATCTGCTACTATGAGATCCTCACACCCAACACCCCCTTCCTCATTGACAATGACGGTGAGTCCAGCCCCTGCCACCCCAGCTGCTCAGCCCTGGGCGCCCATACCTCCCAGATTGCCCCGGGGCTGTGCTCTCCACTTCTCTGCCTCTCACATCCTCATTCCTCACCACCCTTCCCAGATGTGGAGCCTCTTTCCTCAGATTCTATCCTGCCAGCTTCCTGATGTCTAATTCACCTGCTGCCCAATTAGCTCACGAGTCCTCCCCTGGCCTCCTCAGGCTTTCTCTAGTGCTCCTGACCCTCTCCTTCCCTGACCCCACCCCAGGGAACATTGAGAACACGGAAAAGCTGCAGTACAGTGGTGAGAAGCTCTACAAGTTTACAGTGACGGCTTATGACTGTGGGAAGAAGCGGGCGGCGGATGACGCCGAGGTGGAGATCCAGGTGAAGCCCACCTGTAAACCCAGCTGGCAAGGTGAGGAGCTCCGCTCGGAGACCTGTCTTGTGAGCCATCTTTCACCTTGGTCTTCCTCTTCGTCCCTTCTGACAACCACAGGGGCTGGGCTAGGAGTCAGGGGAGGGATATTTGGGGCAGGCTTGTAGCTGCCTACCCTGGCTGGCCATTTTCGCAGGAGACCGAGACTGTCTGTGGGCGTGGTCAGAGCAGAATGGACAGGAGGGGCTGCCTTGCTCATCTCCCGCTCCACTGCCCACCGCCTCTCACCCCTGCAGGCTGGAACAAGAGGATTGAATATGCACCAGGCGCCGGGAGCCTGGCTCTGTTCCCTGGTATCCGCCTGGAGACCTGTGATGAACCTCTCTGGAACATTCAGGCCACCATAGAGCTGCAGACCAGCCATGTGGCCAAGGGCTGTGACCGTGACAACTACTCAGAACGGGCTCTGCGGAAACTCTGCGGTGGGTGTGCCCCCCTCGGCCCCCTGGGCCTGTTCCCTGCCACCCAGCCTCTGCCTGACCCTCCTCTGCCTCTTTCTTAAGAATGTGTCTTGGGAATTCCCTGGTTGTCCAGGGGTTAGGACTCCACACTTTCATTGCAGAGGGAACAGGTTCAATCCCTGATCGGGGAACCGTGTGAGCCGTGCTTATTCTTTTGTGGTCCAATGAGCACGTAAATATATGGTTGGCAAAGATGTGTAATTGTGGCCCAAGAAAGTCACCAGATAGATTATGGGGCAATGACAGGGATCAATGAAGAGTTGGAGGAGTTGAGGTCGCTGGAGAGCTATTTCTAGCCATTCCCTTCTCGTCTCTGAAAGGCCAGAAGAGGTGGTGAAAGTAGCTGTAGGAAACCTTTTCTCATCACGCTCTCCCTGCCTGCATCCTGTTCTCCATCTGCTGCCTCTCGGCGCTGACACCTGTGCCTTCTGGGGCTCCTGCAGGCGCGGCCCCCGGGGAGGTAGATCTGCTGCCCATGCCCGGCCCCAACGCCAACTGGACAGCAGGCCTCTCGGTGCACTACAGCCAGGACAGCAGCCTTATCTACTGGTTCAACGGCACCCAAGCTGTGCAGGTGCCACTGGGTGGCACTGCTGGACTGGGCTCTGGGCCCCAGGACAGCCTCAGTGACCATTTTACTCTGTCCTTCTGGATGAAGCACGGTGTAACCCCCAACAAGGGCAAGAAGGAAGAGGAAACCATCGTGTGTAACACTGTCCAGAATGGTGAGCCTTCCTCAGGGCATCCGTCTGAGCGTGGGGAGACTGGCTTCCTGTCCTGCCTGTCCCTGTCCAGTCTGTGACTGTGGTTGGGTGACTTCTCTCTCTTCATTTGTAAGACAGCAGTGCTAGGTTTCATATTCCTGTGATTTACTGCCCACATGACAAGCTGAGATCCTACTGTTCTCGGAGTGATGGAACTGCTCACTGCCCTCCTCATTTGCAGCTGCCTGATCACCCTGCATCCCTTGTGTAGTAGACCCCCCCAGACCTGCTTCCCCTACAGCCCCCCCCATCACAATGGAAGAGCCTGAGTAATGCTGTGCCCCATTCTTTCTCTTCCACCACCACCCCATCCTCCTCCCATACAGGCTGGTAGGCTGCAGCTCCCAGGGCACCCCTCTTCCCTCTCTGGTAGCAGCACATCGCTCTCAGGGGGGCTCAGCCATGACCTGCTCTTTCAGTTCTCGGAGCTCATTTCTCTTGATCTGAAAAGGATCTTTACCCATGAAGTTTGACCAGTAAAAGATCTGGGTGGGAGCAGGCTGGCTAGTGTCCCCTCAGCCAATCAGAGTGCCTAAGAGAAGCCTGACACTGGACTCAGTGTGTGTGTGTGTGTGTGTGTGTGTGTGTGTGTGTGTGTGAGAGAGAGAGAGAGAGAGAGAGAGAGAGAGAGCTGGGGGGATAAAGAGAATTTGGTGTCCCCTCCCTCCTGGTGCTTTGAAGCTGTTCTTGCCTCAGTCCTTGTGTTTTTGACCTCCATCCCCATCCTCTCCTCTCAGAGGATGGCTTCTCTCACTACTCGCTGACTGTCCATGGCTGCAGAATTGCCTTCCTCTACTGGCCTCTGCTTGAGAGTGCCCGGCCAGTCAAGTTTCTCTGGAAGCTGGAGCAGGTGAGACAGGAGCCAGGCTCCTGGGAAAGCTGGGTGGATGTTACCTACTTTCAGTGGAGGAGGTCCACCTACTTTCAGTGGAGGAGGTCCTAGGGCAGGGGTGGGCATTTTCTGGGTTGCCCTGTGCTCGCTCCTTCCTTCCTTCCTTCCTTCCTTCCTTCCTTCCTTCCTTCCTTCCTTCCTTCCTTCCTTCCTTCCTTCCTTCCTTCCTTCCTTCCTTTGCCTTGCTGCACTGCATTCAGAACTTCCCTGACCAGGGATAGAAACTGTGCCCCCTGCAGTGGAAGCTGGAACCCACTGGACCACCAGGGAGATCCCCCTGTGCCCCCTGTTTCATTCTCCACTTTTAGTTCCTGACTATTTTTACACCCTCCCTGCCCCACACCCTGGCTCTGTTCTCTTGTTCTCTTTTTCCAAGCCTTATCTCTTGCAGAAAGCACTCCTAGATTAAGAGGAAGTAGGGAACAAATTACTACTAATACCAAACCCAATCAACCTTTCCCCTCTTGTTTTATTTCATGTCTTTCTTATCTAGAACCGTAACAGTGCAGATCCCTGACTCTCAAGCAGTTAGTATGTTGTAATCAAGGAGATAAGTAATCTGAAGCACATAGATTGGGTTTGAGTCCTGCCAGGAGAACTTACTAGCTATGAAATATTGGTTAATATGTTTACAACTCAATTTCTTTACCTATGAAATGTGGATAATAAGAATTCTATATCCCAGGGTTGTTGTAGGATTAAATGATATAATAGACCTTTATAGACTGAAAAGCATATATATATGTACTTATATACACATACGTATGTATATAAGTTCTTACTATTATTCATGATTATGGGGGATAAATAAAAAATGGGCAAAAAAGAAAAAAAAAAAAGAAAAGAAAGATCTCTTGAGCCAACAGTTGCAGCCTCTCCTTTATTCATTCTCCAAGCTGACCACAAGGACTGTGGGGACGAACTGAGTTTCCATCTCCTGTTTTTCCTGTAAGCCCTGGTGGAGTGGCTGAGTAAGCCAATGGCTGAAAAAAGGCAGGAAGTGGAAGAGAGAGAAAGGGGAATGAAAACCCACAAACTGGATAATTGAGGGCTGTCTAAAAAGGCTTCTGCTTTTTGTGGCACTCTTTTAAAGAGATATTCTGCCATTGCTTCTTCTTCATCTTTCCCCCACATTGTTCTTTCTGTTTTCTTTTATTTACCCTTATTTATTCAACATAGATTTAGTAAATACCAATACTCTGCCGTTCTGCTAGGTTCTGGGGATACAGTGGGGTCTAAGATGGAACAAAATCTCTGCCTTCATCGAGCTTACATTTTTGTGGGGGAGATAGATTTGTTAAAAGTAAGCAGACATATAAACATGATAAATTGTGATAAATGCTCTGAAAGCAGTAGCAAGGGACTGAGGTAGAGAATAGGAGGCCAGGAGAGGGGAACCTTAGACTGGATGTTCATGGAAGGCCCTATGGAAGTAAAATGTAAGCTCATCCTGAAGGATGAGACAGAGCTGTCAGGAGAGAGAGTTCCAGGCAGAAGGAAGAGCAGATGCAAAGGCCCTGAGGCAGGAAAGGGATCAGCATGTAGCAAGCATGAAAAGAAGACCATGGAGTTAGAGCACAGTGAATGAGGGCAGAGACTGGATCTGAGGTTGGAGAGCTGGGCAGGGATCAGGTGCATGGTAGACTTTGTTAGCTGGGGTTGTTTGGATTTTGTCCTATGAGAGATGGGAAGCCTTTGGAAGGGTTTACAGAAGGGACATGACCTGACCAGATTTACATTTTACCAAGATCCCTTTGTAAATATATATGTATAACTGATTCACTTTGCTGTGCAGCTGAAACTAACACAACATTGTAAATCAACTATAGTCCCCCCCCCCCCCAAAAAAAATCTTAAATTTTGAAGGTGCTGCTCCACCAGATTTGGGATGTATTTCTCAAATTAAATATAAATTTTTGTTACAAAAATAGGAAGAATTTTTCTCACTTTGCTTTTGAAAAGATTTGGGTTACAAGTAATTTATTTAATTTGCAATTAGCTATGATTTTTCAATAATTGTCATTTATATTTGGGAACATTTGTGAAATGAGGAGAATCCAATCTTTTCAAATATAATGACTTGTTAATGAATACTAAGTTTGACAACATTAAATTTTTAAAAAATTTAATTAATTAACTTATTTATTGGCTGTGTTGGGTCTTCATTGCTGCACAGGACTTTCTCTAGTTGTGGCGAGCAGGGGCTATTCTTCATTGCAGTGTGCAGGCTTCTCATTGTGGTGGCTTCTCTTGTTGTGGAGCACAGGCTCTAGATGCACAGGCTTCAGTAGTTGCAACGCATGGGCTCAGCAGCTGTGGCACATGGACTTAGTTGCTCTGAGGCATGTGGGATCTTCCCCGCCCAGGGATCGAACCCATCTCCCCTGTATTGGCAGGCAGATTCTTAACCACTGTGCTGCCACCAGGGAAGCCCCGAGCACATTAAATTTGATAGTGATTTGAACATTAAAAAAAAGAAGATCCCTTTGGCAACTATGGGAGGAAGGTATCAGAGAGACGTAAGAGTGTAAGTGCTCAGACGAGACTGTTGCAACAGAACATACGAGAGAGACTGAGGACTTCAATGATGGGTGGCAACAAAGATGGAGATAATGGCACAGAAACCCATAGCTTTTCGTTCTCTTTGGACTTGGGAAGGAGAGCACCTGCTGAGGGACACTGTGGCACTCCCCTTAGGAATGTTGATGGTTTTAAAGAATTACCTGCAGAGTGGAATTTTAGGTACCAGGTTGGAGCCTGATAGATTCTAGGCAAGAATGTTATTCCTTGAGCCAGGTGGGCAGCAATTTACTAGTAGGCCCTCTTGATAGAACAGGGACTATGAGGGACTGGCCCCACCTCCAGGAGGCAGGGCAGTGCCTTGTGTTTATTCCCCGGAGATAAAGTAACCGAAGGGTTCCTGCCCTTCCCCACCCCCCAGGTCTGTGATGATGAGTGGCACCACTACGCTTTGAATCTCGAGTTCCCCACGGTCACGCTCTATGCCGATGGCATCTCCTTCGACCCTGCCCTCATCCATGACAATGGTCTCATCCACCCACCCCGAAGGGAGCCTGCACTCATGATTGGGGCCTGCTGGACTGGTAAGTCCCCCTGAGCTTCTCCATGGAGGCGCTCATAGTTGGGGCCTCTAGGGGTTGGTGGAGGAGCAAGGGCAGCTGACTTCATAAGCTTGTCTCCCTGCAATTGGGTGGGGAGGCTGGGAAAGGTCTCCGATGGAGGAGACCACAGCCCCTCGGGTCTCCTGCCTCTCAGACTAGTCATTATCTCTGACTCGGAGGAATTTCCTGCTCAGGCATCACCAGCATCTCTCCTTCTGTAACTGCAGCCACGTCCCACTTTGTTCCATCCCAGTAATGATGATTTCCACAGCCCATTCCCCTGCTGGAGGACAGTAACCCTGCAGAGAGTCAGCAACCTTCCGACTTTTAAGCTGTTTCTTTCATTTTTCCCTTTCGGGAGGGTGTGTGTGTATGTGGTGTGTTTGTGTGCGTGCGTGGTGTGTGTGTGTGTGTTACCAGAGCCCTTGTGTTTCCTCAGCAACATATCTGGGGTTTGTCTATAACAGAGGCCTGAGATAATCTCAAACATGACAAAAGAAAAGTTGGGACTCAGCTGAGAGGTTCAAGCCCTACACCGGCAGGGGCAGAGTCAGGAAGACCTCCCTGTCCTCTCTGTCAGTCTGGCCCCACATCCCTGAGCTCACTGGCACTTTTTCTCCCCCAGAGGAGAAGAACAAAGAGAAGGAAAAGGGAGGCGACAACAGTACAGACGCCACAGCAGGTACTTGCCTGTGAGATCCGGAGGCCGGAGGCCGGAAAGCTCGCATCTCAGCTTTGCGCTCCGGCTCCAGCGTCCGCGCGGTCCTAGCCGGCCTCGCGGTTCATCGCCTCGCCCACCACCAGGGGGCAGAGCCTCTGAGTACCGCAGCCAGGCGGGCTCGCCCGGGAGAGGGCAGCCAGATGGAGCCGGGCTGGGTGCCCGTGTCCTTTCCTGCCCACGGAGTGAAGGCGAGGGTTCTCGTGCTGGCTTTCCGCGTGGCAGAGCGCAGGGCGCAGGAGGCAGCCACGCGGCAGGGAGAAATGGGCATCCCTGAAGCTCACGCGCATCCTTCCCGGCGCTTCCCGCATGCACCGTGAAGACCCCCTCGCGCACTCTCCTCGTTTTCTGCCTTGGGTCTCCTCTTTCCTCCCTTTGGTCCTGCTTTCTTTCTTCTCTTTTTCCCTCTGCCGGAAGCTTTTCTCATTTCTGTGGCTTCTATTTTTCGCCCCCGCATTCCCCGCCCCCCGCCCTGCCAAGATTTTATTCTGTCTTCTAGCTCTGCCTTCTCCCCTCTCCAGCTTCCACCTGGCTCCTTTCCGTCATCTTTCTCCAGCCTACTACTCCTTCTCTCTCTTTCTCTCACGCCTCTCCCTGTGCCTCCCCCATCCCCCCCCTCCTTCCCCCATCCCCCCTCTCCTCCTCTCACCTCCGCTCCGCCCCTGTGTTCCTGCCCTAGGAGACCCCTTGCCGATCCACCACTACTTCCACGGCTACCTGGCTGGTTTCAGCGTGCGCTCAGGCCGCCTGGAGAGCCGTGAGGTCATCGAGTGCCTCTATGCATGTCGGGAGGGGCTGGACTATAGGGATTTCGAGAGCCTGGGCAAAGGCATGAAGGTATCGCCCCTTCCTCTGGGCCCCTCCCTCCGGGCATGCCCCCTGTCCCTGCCCTTCCCCATCCCCCACCTCTGTTCCCTTCCTCTCCCGCCTCCGGTCTTGCTCTCAGCCCTGTCTGTGTCTGGGGCCCAGGTCCACGTGAACCCCTCGCAGTCCCTGCTCACCCTGGAGGGGGATGATGTGGAGACCTTCAACCATGCCCTGCAGCATGTGGCTTACATGAACACTCTGCGCTTTGCCACGCCTGGCGTCAGACCCCTGCGCCTCACCACTGCCGTCAAGTGAGTGTTGGGTGGGCGGGCAAGTCACAGAACAGAGCCAGACAGTGTCAGAACTCTTTGCCCTTAGGTACCACCGACGGCTAGGCCCACCTCCCTGGTTTTAGAGATGGAAAACTGACCTTCCCAGTTGTCACACACAGCGATGCTGGAAGAAGAGCCTGGACTAGACTCAGATTTTCCAATATTGGGTTCGTTGCTCTTCCCACTAAAGCACACTTACAGGATTTGGGGGTTTTAACCCCTGTGCCTCTGTGCTGATATGTAAAGTGGGACAGAAGAGAGTATTGGCTTGGGAGCTAGGAGACCTGACACTAATTCTGACTCAGTAGTAATTGCCTGGATGACCTTGGGCAAAGACCTCTGGTTGCTTGGTTCATCAAGCTCTTGCAAGACCAAATAGGATGATCTAAGTCTGGGGATTGGCAGCCTATGGCCCCAGGATCAAATCTGGCCTGCTGCCTGTTTTTGTAAATAAAGTTTTATTAGAACACAGCCAAGCCTGCTCGTTTGCATATTGTTTATGGAAATGAGCTGCTTTCACCCTGTAATGGCAGGACTGAGAAGTTGGGACAGAGACTGGTACAAAAAGTCAAAATATTTACCGTCTGGCCCTTCATAGAAAAAGTTGCCTGACTTTTGAGTTCTAAGTGAATGGTTTTGACTTCTTTAAAAGAAAAATTATGCATTACTTCATGGTTTAAGTATATTAGGTATTTAAAAATACAGAATGATTGAGAGGTCATGAAAGCATAAGAGGTATGGACAGAGTCTTTTACTTACTGTCTATTTAGCACTGAGAAAATGCCATAGAGCAGGGCTAACAATAGAATTGAGCTGTGAAATTGTTGTGAGAGTAAATGACAGAATCCAGATCAAATGCCCAGCAAAGTGCCTGTTGTGCCAACGTTGGCTATTATTATATTGAAGGCATTTTCGCTTCCTATTATGTTTATGGGGCAGTTTTTAGAGCTACTGCCATCTAGTGGCTGGATCACACAATGTAGGGGTCAGGATTCCTGTGTTCCCTTCGCCCTTGCTCTGCCTCTAAGTTTCTCCAAAAGCTATCTGAAGAGAAACATCTCTCTGACATGTCCCTATCCTGGCAGGGGTGGGTTTGGAGAGGAGCGGGCTCAGAGCCCCGGACAGCGACTGGGCATGATTGTCAGGCCTCTCAGTTAGAGCTGTGGAAGGCAGGGGCAGAGCTTTGGGGAATTGGGCTGCTGGTCCATGGTGTGGTCCTGGGGTGGAGCTGAAGGCCATGGGCAGGTGAGGTCACGTGGGCACAGATCAGGGCTGAGGATGCACTCCACCATGTTCTGGTCAGAACTGTAGCTGTGAAAGGGCTCTCACCCAGCTCTGAAGGTGTGAAGGGCTTCATCCCTCAGGAACCAAGGAATGGCCTCATGCCCTTTGTAGGCTCAGGAGCCACGTCAGAGGGAGGGCTCTGTTTTCTGGCATAGGATGGAGCTCTGCATGGGGCAACCCCACAAGGGGGGCGGTGACACCCTCTTTGTTGACTGGCTCATCTGAAATCTTCCTACCTCTTTCCTGCCCAGGGAAGAGGCTTATCCAAGGACTGGGAACCTGGTGTCGGTCCTTCAGTGGAGGGAAGGGCCTTTTTCTTTTATGAGGTTAAGAAGGAGAGAGATCTCATTTCTCTATTCTAGGGCTACCATGTGGTTAGTGCTACCCTAACACTTCCTTGAGGTTGAAGAAGAAAATATAGAGGGGGGTGTGTGTGTGTGCGTGTGTGTGTGTGTGTGTGAGAGAGAGAGAGAGGGAGAGGAACAGGGAGAGACAGATACCCAGCAACACCTTCCTTCCTGTGATGTATCTTCTTGGCCTTGTCCATGTGGCTTCCTTAGCTTCCAATGTTCAGTTCTTGGACCTCTGTCCATTTAAAGCCAGATTTATGCAACTATTCAGTCAATGCAGGTTTTCCCTAAGGTTTTTTTTTAAATTTCTTTCTTGAATTCTTGGAAAGTGTATCTACTCAGGGCATTGACCATTGAACAGATGGCTGCCACATCTTTTTCTCTAGCTTTGTTCTTTTTCCCTAGCTCTTGACTTTCTATCTGCTTGCTGTAACCTCTATCTAGAAATTCTGCCAGCACCTCAGAGAAACAAGCTAAAGCTTAATAATGAATTTGATGCCCGAACTAGCCGCTCCCCCTGAATTCTCCGCTTCTGTAAAGGTGTCTCTGTCCTTGCAGTCATCCTAGCTTACAGCCTCTGAGCCGCCTTTGATTCCTCCCCTGTCTTTATCCTCTACACCCCATCACCTAGATCCCGTGCTGCACTAGTGTCTGGCATCTGTCTCCTCTTTTTCCATGTCTGCTGTTATGACTCCAGCAGGCTCTCATTACCTCTCATCTGGCCTATTGCTATAGCCTCCTAACTAGTGGACTGTATCTAGTATTCTAAGTTCAGTTCAGCCTCCATCCAGAGGCTAGGTTAGTGATCTGGAATCAGAATATCCATCTTCACATTTCCCTGCGGAAGAAGACATCCATGGTTCCCTCCTGCCCACTGCACCAAAGCTGCACTCAAAGCCCTCAACCATCTGGCCTGGGCTTTCCTGCCTCCTGTTCCTCTACTCCCCTTTGTGTGCTCCTCGCCATCACTCTAGGGTCAACCTTTTTCCTTCCTTCAAAGGCTAGCTCACTTGCTACTTTTCTTGGTTATTCCCACCCTCCCTTGCAAACGCCCCACTCCCATCCTAATCAGAAGTAACCTCTCCCACTCTGAACTCTCATGGGTTTGTGTTTGTTCCATTCATGTGACGGTGACCATGTTGGCTCTTGTTTTAAGGTTTGTGTGCCAATTCTAATCTCTCGACCAGATCATTAGTGCCAGGGCCAGCCCCTTAGTCCCCTTTGGGTCCCCTGTGGATCACCCATCACAGCGGGAGTGTCTGTTGGAGTCTGTGTTTCCAGAGTCAGCTGGGGTTTTTTCCCAAGAGGCTTTGATCCGGGTCTCTCTGGATGACCATGCAGATTGTCTCAGGCCCTGCTCCTTACGGCACAGGAACTCAGCACGTTGTGGGCACGGTACCCTCAGGGGCTCTGCGTTCATGGTATCCACTGAGGTTATGCGTTCTCCTTTTGGCTCCAGTAGTCAACCTGGGCCCGCTTGTACTGACAATCCTCTCAACAAAACCATTTCCGTTAGCCCAGGTGTATGGACCACAGGCCCTGCTCCAAAATTATCACCACCCCTGTGAAGACTGCTTGTTCAAGGGGGCACTTTTTTTTTCTTTGATTTTTTTCCGGCCACACTGTGCGGCTTACAAGATCTTAGTTCCCTGATCAGGGATTGAACCTGGGTCCACGACAATGAAAACACCGAGTCCTAACTACTGGACCGCCAGGGAATTCCAAGGGGGCACTTCTTTGTAAATAAATTTGACTCATGCAAACCCACATGGTGGCTGTGGTGTGGTGGAAAAACTGTAGACTTGGAATGAGAAGAATGGGTTCAAGCCTGGACTGGGACACATATTTCTTATGTGGCCAAGATGCTTGACCCGAGAGCTTTGTCTTCTTATTCCTATTCCAACAGCAGCCAAAGAAGTTTAAATGAACCAGTGTGGGCAAAATGCTTCATAAAACAGTAGGTGCTCTGAGAATTTTTGATTGGCTGGTGGCAATCCTGGGAGCGTGTTCCCGAGCGGCTGTGCTGTTGGTTGGTCTGGACTGGCTCAGTTCTCTAGGGAGGGTTTGTCTGATACCAAGATCAGTGAGGCTTCATGGGACAGTGGATGCAGGTCCAAGATGGTCAGATTAGCTCACCTTCTGAAGTGTGTTTCTCTGATACTGGAGGGAATGAATTGAAGACACACCAAAGAAGACATCCTTTTTTTTTTTAATTGATGTATAGTTGGTTTACAATGTTGTGCTAATTTCTGCTGCACAGTGTGATTCAGTTATACATATATATATATTCTTTTTAAACATTCTTTTCCATTATGTTTAAGCATAAGATATTGAATATAGTTCTCTGTGCTGTACAGTAGGACCTTGTTGTTTATCCATTTTATATATAAAAACTTATATCTGCTAACCCCAACTTCCCACTCCATCCCTCCTTCAACCCCCTCCCCCTTGGCAACCATCAGTCTGTTCTCTATGTCCATGATTCTGTTTCTGTTTCATATATAGGTTCGTTTGTGTTGTATTTTAGATTCCACATATAAGTGATATCATATGATACTTGTCTTTCTCTGTCTGACTTACTTCACTTAGTATGATAATTTCTAGTTCCAACCATGTTGCTGCAAATGACATTATTTCATTCATTTTGATGGCTGAGTAATATATGTGTACCACATCTTCTTTATCCATTCATCTGTCAATGGACATTTAGGTTGTTTCCATATCTTGGCTATTATGAATAGTGCTGCTATGAACATAAGGGTGTATGTGTCTTTTTAATTAATTAATTAATTAATTAATTAATGGGCTGCACTGGGTCTTCGTTGCTGCATGCCGGCTTTCTCTACTTGCAGGGAGTGGGGGCTACTCTGTTGTTGTGATTGCTTCTCTTATTGTGAAGCATGGGCTCTAGGTATGTGGGCTTCAGCAGTTGTGGCACGTGAACTCAATAGTTGTGGCTCACAGGCTGAAGAGCACAGGCTCAGTAGTTGTGGAGCACGGGCTTAGTTGCTCTGTGGCATATGGGATCTTTCGGGACCAGGGATTGAACCCGTGTCCCCTGCATTGGCAGGCGGATTCTTAACCACTGTGCCACTAGAGAAGTCCCTATCTTTTTGAATTATAGTTTTGAGGACATCCTTTGATACACTCCCCACCCCCACCCCATTTTTGTTGTCGAATATTTTTTGACATGTATCTACCAGATATTGTACTGAACACACTTTTTAAAAAATCTCTTGGGTGAAGATACATTTCTCTAAGTTCAGTTTGTAAAATACAGTTTGATAGATGTTCCATGGTCTTGGGGTAGAGCATTGGTGATGTCATCACCCCCATAGGTCAGGGTTGCCTGACCTTCTGCCCCTGGCCCTTCCCTGCAGTGGCATCCTCCCTCCAGTATCTCCATGCAGTATCTCCCCCTCCAGCGTTGCTATAAGGGTGGTGGTCGTGCAGAAGCACTATCCCCCTTTCCTCCCCTTTCCCTTCCCAAGAGCTTGAGGGTGCTCTCTGCAGAGGTGGAGGCCCAGAGTGGTGGTCAGAATATAGATTATAAGGGAGAGGATGATGGGGTCACAGGCTGCTTCTCTCCCCTCTTCTCATATAGGTGCTTCAGTGAAGAGTCCTGTGTCTCCATCCCCGAAGTGGAGGGCTATGTGGTGGTGCTCCAGCCTGACGCCCCCCAGATCCTGCTGAGTGGCACGGCTCATTTTGCCCGCCCAGCTGTGGACTTCGAGGGACCTGAGGGGGTCCCTTTGTTCCCTGATCTTCAAATCACTTGCTCCATTTCTCACCAGGTGGAGGCCAAAAAGGATGAGAGTTGGCAGGGCACAGGTAAGGATGACCCCAGGGAGCGATAGCATCCAGAGAAGGGGTCTGTGTCTGGAACCAGAGTGAAGGAGAAAATCTGGGGCTGGACATGAGAGTGACATCACCCTGCATTCGATTTTCTAGAACCATCGACTGTTAGGAAGGAGAGCCAGTGGGAGGCTCCCGGCTGTAAGGAGTTTGTTGGGTAGTGATGTTCTTGACAGTGATGCTGACGGCTCTCAGGGGATGACCCAGGAAGGGGAGGAAGAGTGGCTGTGTGGTGGGCCCTTCAGCTCTGACCCAGATCCTGACGCCCTCCCATCTAGTAACAGACACACGTATGTCGGATGAGATTGTGCACAACCTGGACGGCTGTGAGATTTCCCTGGTGGGGGATGACCTGGACCCCGAGCGGGAAAGCCTGCTCTTGGACATGGCATCCTTGCAACAGCGAGGCCTGGAGCTCACCAACACATCCGCCTACCTCACCATTGCTGGTCAGTGGGGCCCGAGAGCCTTGTCCTCTTTCTTTGGGATGCCCCTCCCACGGTCAAGTCTCTGGGAAACCCAGAGGGTCCTCCTTCTAGGCCCAGGGATGCGACTGAGTGCCCTTTTGCACCTTCCCCACCTGGAAGGTCCTCGGGCTTCCAGATTGTTGCTAGAGCGGGTGGCTAGGGTTGAGGCTTCTGGTGGTTCTTTCCCAGCTTCTCTCTCCAGCCCCCTCATCTCCGCTCTGGTCTCCACTCTTCTTTGGCTCGGTCTCTGACTAACTCTCTAATCCTCTAGCTGTTTGGTACTCGCCCTCCTCTCTGTCTTGCATCTCACTAATCTCACGGACATAGCATAGCTTTAAGTCCAGTGCTCATCTCTTAATGGCTGGTGGTAATGATTCGGTAGCTTCCCATGGAAGCCTGCTCCTCTCTGAAGGATGCTCCATCAGGGAGAATAGGAGAAGATGGGGTGGCCAGTTCCCTCCGGTTTCCATTTCCTTCCAGCCTCACTGAGAACTTCTGTGTTTTCCAGTCGCCATTTCCCTCCTGCCGCCACCTCCCTGTGTCCTGCAGGGTATCCCTATTTCCTTCTCTCCATCCCTCCTCCCAGCTCTCAGAGGAGAGCAGAGGCAGAAATGGAGCCTCGGTTACTTATCCCAGTCAGTCGGAGCTGGCGGGGGTGCAGGGGAGCGCCTTGCCCTCTGAGAACTCGGGTCACACCCCCGTTGAAGGGTGTCAGCTGGTGGGAGTCTGGGAGAGAGACTCCAGGCCTCTTCGCTGGCTCCTGCCCTGAGCTGCCTCCTGGTCCGCAGGGGTGGAGAGCATCACTGTGTACGAAGAGGTCCTGAGGCAGGCTCGTTACCGGCTGCGACACGGAGCTGCCCTCTATGCCAGGAAATTCCGGCTTTCCTGCTCAGAAATGAATGGGCGTTACTCCAGCAATGAATTCATCGTGGAGGTACCCAGAGTCCCCTTCCTCTCATAGTCACCCCGCTGGTGAGGAGTCGGGGTGGGTTGGACTGAACCCGCTAATGGGTGGGGACGGGAGGACTCCTGGCCCTGGCGATGGGTGGAGAAGAAGGGGAAGCTGGGGGCAGGGGTGAAGAGCTGGGCCCTCGAAGGGTGGAGGAGGTCGGGGAGAAGCAGGCGTACCCACCGAGCCCGCCCTCCCCCCAGGTCAGCGTCCTGCACAGCATGAACCGGGTCGCCCACCCCAGCCACATGCTCAGCTCCCAGCAGTTCCTGCACCGCGGCCATCAGCCCCCACCTGAGATGGCTGGACACAGCCTGGCCAGCTCCCACCGGAACTCCAGTACGTAAGGCTGCGTGGGGCCAGCGGGCAGGTGGGTGGAGGGAGTGGGTGGCACAAGCATCCTCCCCTCCACCACTGGGGGTTGGGGAGCAAGGGGTATAGCCATGGATTCTGTTCCCCGAAGAACCTGACTTAGTTGGCGGCTGTGATCCAGTCCCTTTACCCCCGGATGATTCACTTTCCCTAGTGGAGAGTGCCAGCCTTGGGACGTCACAGGGGCACTCACGCCCGGGATCATGGTCAGTGTGGGTTTAGCCTTTGTTGTCCCTGTCGCCCTTCCCCAGCAATATCGAGTTAGCCCTGGACCTAGGGATCCTCAATAGTGAAGCTACCAAGTATGTATGAAGCACCTACTGTCTACTAGGACTGTCCACAGTACAATTAAAGAATACAAAAAAATGATGGGATATCTACAGTTCCTATCCTCAAGGAGAAAGTTGGTGCTATTGCTTGTGTAATTATTTGCGATTTCTAAAGTCATAAGGCTACTTCTCAAACAAAATATGCAAACATGCAAAGTATTACATCCAGATGGAGTGCTGCCCTTTAAAGCAATCTTGTTCCCTGGCCATGGTTGTTTACTAGTGATGCAATTTTTAATTCACAATTTGAGTTGCTTAATTATAGAAAAACTAGACACTGTAAGTATAAAGAAGAAAAATTAGCCATAATTCCACCACAATTGACCATTTTTAATATGGTCTATTATGTGCCAGCTTTTGTCTACAGCTGTTTTTTTTTTTTTTCTTTTAACAAACTTGGGATCCAACCATTTGTAACCTAATATTTACACCTAGTATTATAAAATGTGTTTTCTCCCACATTATTAAAAACTGCAATGATTCTGATGTTGCTGGAAATGATTTTTGGAATCCCTTTTTAGAATTGCTTTCAAAGTCAATTTATGAGATGCATTTATTTTTGTTACTTTTGGGACACATCTTGCTTTTGGCCCAGTTCAGTATTACCCAACTTCAGCATCCACTTTTTGTCAGAGTTGGCTCTGGACAGCATTTTGGGTTTGTAAATGTAAAACCCACTCTAAAAGGACAGAGATTTGTCACTTTTTAAAAAAGTCAAAAGGCGTATTGCAGGCTCTGAAGGCAATTCCATAAGGAGCTCAAAAAATGCTTTCTTGGAAGAAGGTCATGGTCACCGCACCCTATCCTGAAAGGACAGCACATATGTCAACCATGTAATTGTAAGAATAGTGAACACATCAGTGTGCCAGGAACCACACCCTTGGGCTTTACACCTATTATCCCAGTGAGTCATTACAGACAACAAATGAAATAGGTACTAGAATCATCCCCTCTAAAGGCAAGGAAATGGAGGCCCAGAGAGGTTAAGAACCTTATCCAAGATCACACAGCTAGAACATGGTAGAGCTAGGATTCGAATCCAGGCAGTAGGATTCCAGAGCCCATGCTCTAACCATCACCCTCCATACCCTCTCCATTTATGTTTGATGCTTAAAAAAAAGTCTCTTTATAGTTGTACCTAATTTGGGGGAGCTCCTGAGAGTTTCCCAGGATGTCTTTGACTGAGGCTAGCTCCCCGGTACCCCCAGGATTCTGTCTGGTTTCCTCTCCTCGGGCAGCAGCCACCACTGCACTATCTCTTGTGTTTCCTTTTCCCTGGAACTGGCTCCCCTCATCCTTGCTCTCTCTGAAAACAACCGCAGATGCCTTTTAAAGTGTTTTCCTGTGATTCCTACAGCAAAGCAGATGGAAGTAGGTGTGAGGAGAGTGTATAAGGCATAACCAAGTTGGAAAAGTTCTGGGAAGCTTCACACAATCTTTAGAGATGTGTGAGTGAACTAAACCTGTTTTTGTTAAATAGACCTTTGGGGCCGTGAAGCCCTAGCTCTTTCTCCAGTTCTTTCCTTGGGAATCATCCCACTCAGCCTTGTCGGGCTTGGATACTGGGTCCTGCCACTCAGATTAGGCTCAAGGCGGGTCCAGGTTGGCATTGCTGCTAGACTCAGTGAGACTCTCATCCTTGTTTTCTCTGCTTGCTCTGAGATCCCAGTTGAGAGTGGCAGCCTGCTTTTGCCTTTTCCCTGATTCTGGCCTGAGTAGGGCACAGAGTTCGTAGTTCACCCGAGGGCCTTGGTGATTGACATCTCCTGAGCTTACCAGAGATCCATTTCATCAGACTTGTTCCATGTGCCTTTCCTGATTCTTCAAGCTGTTCCCTCCCTCTTCCCTCCCTCCCAGCTCCAAGAGTGGAGTTATAGGATCGTTTTGCAATTTCTAATTACTCTGACCATGCAAAAGAGTAAGAGATAGAAGTCCCTCCAATGGGACAGAGGGTTCATTTCTCCGAAGTTCCCAAGTGCACCAGGAAAGAGAGATCAGTGTGAACTGGCACAGTCAGCCCGGGAAGGTCTAGTGGTGCATTCAGACCTTGAGCTTGAACCCAAAGGGTAGAGGGGAGTTTGGATGGACATGAGAGAGAATGATAGGTTGAGAATTGGGGGTGGGTGGGTGGTTTGGGGGGTTTGTGTTTAGGGAGAATGAGGCTGTCTGAGAAGGGTAGGACACGTGATGAAGACAACGCTTATCCAGTCCTCCCAAACTTTGATGCCCGTAAGAATTGCCTGGGGAGCAGTAAAAATGCTGGGTGCCTAGGCCATACCCCACACCAGTTCAATCAGAAGGTCTGGGGTGGGGAGCCAGGCATCAGTGGGTTTTAAAGATCCTCAGGGGATTCCAACGTGCAGCCATGTTTGGAACCATTTCCCTGTTTGTTACCGACAAGTATCTGAGACTGTGCGGAAAGACCTACAGTGCAATAGGATAAAAATAGAAAATGAAATTGTAAGTGAGGAGGAAAGGACAATGACAAAAGAAGAAGTCAGGGAATAAGTCAGTTCATAAAATACATGCTGTGAGATACTGCAAAGTTGCTAGAGTGGCCAGAATTTGGACTCCGAGCTTCCTTGTAGCTGAGCAGAAGGAAAGCTGAGCAGTTAGGAAAGTCCTCGGAGGGGACCAACCAGTGCTTCAAGAGAATCCTGGGGACCCAGCCTAGAAAGAGGTTTCTCTCAAGGCTCTTCAGAAGGGAGACTGCGCTCGGGGTCATGGACAGGCCTTTAAGTGTGTCTCACAATCACATGAAACCCGGAGTTTCCTACAGGCTACTGGCTAAAACTAAAACATCCTTTCGTGTTGGCCTTGGAGGTCATGCAAGGCCAGAATTAACTGCTTGGATCTAATGCCGTAAGAAAGGTTGATGGTACTTCCTAAACTCTTGATTTTTGTCTGCAGCTAATTTAAAAATTCTCTCCTCTCCCTGGCCTTCTGGCTCATTTTAAATGAATTAACCATACTGGTCTGCCTGCAGATAGAGTGTCTGCATTGTGTCTCTCTTGTGGTCATTGCTTATTCCTGGCTGTCAAGTTGTCACTTCCTTCACCAGGCCAGGGGCTCGGAGGGACAAATGCATTTGATTTAGGCATGAAGTGGAAACTTTGGCTTGTCGTCCCTGCACCCCTAGAGCAAGTGCACCTGCTGTGACCTCCACTCTGAGGAGGGGTTTCTACTCCTTCTAGAGCCTGGGCTTAGCTACAGGGGCATTCTGCTGGTGGCGTCACCCTCCCTAGATCTTGCCCACTGACGTGGAGACCCGGGAGGGGCTGTTTCCTGCAGAGGAGCAGAAAGGGCATCTCTGCCTCCCCCCACCCTCCGCCTCCATCCCCGGGCAGTTGAGAAATGCTCCTCCACCCAGGCCCATCCCTCCCCCAGAGCCCAGGGGGCCCGCCTGGCCTGCTCAGCAGAGTCAGTGCTCCTTGGCCCCAAGTGGGCTATGGGTCGGGTCAGGCTGGCACCGACCTGGCAGAGCGCCGTCAGGGCGGCCTCAGGGAGGTGCGAGGCTCGTGTGGCTGCTCGGGCGGGGCATGCTCCCACCCCTGCTTGGCCCTGGTGCGTGTGGCAGTGTGTGTGCGCCGGCTGCCGGGGCACGGGTGTGCCGTGGGGGGTGGGGGGCTCCTGTGCTGTGTGCTTCTCTGCGCTCTGCTCTGTCTCTTGACATGTGAGTCTTAGAGGCTGTGGGTAAATTCGTGTGTGTGTGTGTGAGTGTGTGTGAGACACATACACTAATAGTCCCTCAGCAGCAGGACTGCCCAGGGTCTAGTGTGTGCCATGTGCGCTGTGGTGACCCAGCTGCCCGTGAGGGCCCTGGGCCTGGGGGCGTGTGTGTGGGGTCTCTGCCTCCACGTGCTGTCCCTGGGGCTGTGGGCTCTCCTGCGTTGCCTCCGCCTGCTTCTCCGAGTGCCGTATGTGTGTGCACAGGAGGTGGGCAAGGCTGTGCTCACGGCTGCTGGCTTTGTGGCCCTCTGGGCCCAGGTCTGTGGCATTTACATCTTCCTGCGGGGGGTCGCCTGGTCTGCCCAGCTGGCGGGGAGCTGGGTGGCACTGCACGTGTGGCTCTGCTGTGCGTTGCTGGAGACTCTCAGGCGTGTCCTTTCAATCCTGCCATGTGAGCAGGTCGCCAGGTGGCTGGTGTGGGTAGGTGTGCAGGCCGGCAGAGGTCTGGCCCGGGTGCGGGGCGTGGTGACCCTGGTCCAGCTGTGCACCCACGCGCTCCTCCTGGGCGTGTACCTGTGCCTGCACGTCTGCTTTGCCACCATCAGCTCTAAGGTCCGAGTGAGGGTGCACGCACCCTTCTGTGTCTCACTGCCCCTCAGAGTCCACGCCCCCCTGAGCCTGGGCTTCAATGTGAGGCTGCGGGCCCAGAGGCAGGACAGAGCCGAGGGGGAGGTGGGTGTACCCCGAGGGGAGCAGAGGCCCCGGAGGTCCAGGAAGCTTGAGCCCACAAGGACATGGGAGGCGTCACCGAGCAGGGGTGAGCTCTGTCCAGGTGGGTACGTGAAGGGGCTGCTCTCTGTCCCCTGGACCTGTCCCCAGCCTTGGGTGCCAGGCCACGCTTGGAGCCTGCTTCTCCTATGATGCAGGAGAACAGTCTCTCCTCTTGCACTGTCAAGCCTGTGTGGCCGCCTCTCTCCTTTCCCTGCTGGGCTCTGGGCACCTTCCTGGTCTGCGTGGTCCCCGGGGAAGGCACAGGCAGAAGGATGCGGGCAGGGTCCAGGCCTTGCCCTCTGTCCACTGAGCACAGGGCTGCTCAGGGCAGCGTTGGGCTGGGGGCCCTTCTCCCCGTCTCTTGCCTCCTCTGCAGACCTCCCTCCCTCGGGCTCTCTGTCCCTCCCCGTCTCTGGGGCTCTACTTTTCCTCCAGCTTCTACAGGGCAGATCCCTCTTCTGGGCCATCATGGACCCTGTCTTCTGCTTGGGGACTCCCTCTGCCCAGACCCCCGACTCGACTCTCCCCGAGCGGAGTCCGCTCAGGTGCGCCTGGCTCTCCCCGCAGTGGTCCCGAGCGCGGCGACCCTCATCATCGTGGTGTGCGTGGGCTTCCTGGTGCTCATGGTCGTCCTGGGCCTCGTGCGCATCCACTCGCTGCACCGCCGCGTCTCTGGGGCCGGCGGGCCCCCGGGCTCCTCCAGTGACCCCAAGGACCCCGACCTTTTCTGGGATGACTCAGCTCTCACCATTATCGTGAACCCCATGGAGGTGAGTGGGGTGTGGGCAGAGTCAGGGCGCAGCTGGGGTGCACGCCCAGCGCGAGGCCTCCTGCTGAGCCCCCCTCTCCCCGCCTCCCCCAGTCCTACCAGGGCAGGCAGGCCTCCGTGGCAGGCGCTGCGGCTGGCCAGCAGGAGGACGAGGACAGCAGTGATTCCGAGGCAGCCGACTCGCCCAGCAGCGACGAGAGACGCATCATCGAGACCCCTCCTCACCGCTACTAAGGCTCCACCCCTCCCAGACAGAGAGAGGACTCCACCCTGGTGAGACAGACACCCCCCCGAAGAGAGAGAAGGACATTCTGAGAGAAGAGAGACCAGAGGGAGAGCGCTCTTGGAGGAGTCATCCCGTAATCTCAGAATCTCGTCGCCCCACTGCAGCCCAGCCCACCCCTCCCCCTCTGCCCCCAGCCCACCCCCCCCATGCCTCTGGGCTCCTACTCCCCTGGGGTGGGAGACTGTGGCTGCCTTTTCTGCCCCCAGGCAGCCCCCCTCACTCACCCACGTCTGTCTCTTCCTCACTGGCCATGCGCTGGACGCGGGGGAACTGAAGGAAACCCTGTACTCTGCCCTTCCCTACTCTCCTGTTCACGGAGCCCCCACCCAGCCCTGCTTCTCTTATGAGCCCCCCCTTTCCATTTCACTCTGGGGATCCCTGCGTCTCCTCCTGGCCCCCTTCCCTCCTCTTTTGTTCCCTTTCCCCTGCTCTCCTTGCCTGAGGTCCTGCAGCGCCTGCCCCTTCCTGTGGGACTCGGCTGTGACTGGCTTGTGGGGGTGGGGGCCCCGGGTGTAGTATATATAATGTATATTTTTTCATGTTGTCGTGAGCGCAGCCCCTGTGTTCCGTGTGCAGCTCACAACCTCGTGTGCGTGTGGCATTGTCACGTCCTGGGGTGGGGATAGGGAGGGGTGTGGTGAGGGAGGGGACACATCCTAGGGTTTTCAAATAAAACAACCAGAAAAAAGCTCAGGGAGCTGCCTCCGGCCTGGCTGATCCCGGGTGGGTGCTGTGTGGGTGGCGGCTCTGGGGTCTTGGATCCCTTTGGACTCTGAGCTGAAGTGAGGGGCAGGGCTGGTGGTCTCCCACTGTCTTCTTCCCTCAGCACCTGCTTGCAGGGCCCTCTGTCCCTCCCTTGAGTACACACGTCGGCAGCACAGAGTCCATCTCTTAGCATCTTCCCAGTCCCAGCCTTCCAGGATCATCTGTCTCTGGGACCAAGGTGGGGTTTCTTCTGAAATGTGCTGCTCTGCATTCACTTCCTGGAGACTCTTCAGGGTCAGAACCACTGACCCCTGACTGTGTCTTATAGGTGTAATGTTTCCTGTCCCTCCTTTCTCTTTTTTTTTTTTTTTTGGCTGCATGTGGAACTTCCCAGACCAGGGATCGAACCCACACCTCCTGCGGTGGAAGCACAGAGTCTTAACTACTGGACGGCCAGGGAAGTCCCTCCTGTCCCTCCTCTTCACCCTCTGTGTTGACACTCCGGATGCCAGCCCATGATTGCCAGTGCCTCCCTACATGACAGCTGGGCAGGCGGTCGTGTCATGATGAGGTGGGCACCTGGGCAGGAGCCTGGGCGCCTGGAGAAGACTTTGAAGGCTTTGTGCCTCCACATCCCCCACATGCCCCAAACTGCTGCTATTGCTTGTGGGCCCACCTTGCTCTCTCAGTGTCTCTGTCTCTGTCACTGTCACACACACATACACGAAGTAGGAATCAGGAGTGAGGCAAGATGCCAACCCCCATTGTGCAGAGAAAGGGCAGCAGGCAGGACTCCAAATAGGGTTTTATTTTGTTGCTCAAGTTCTCCTGGAAAGTTCTTCCCCAGCCTCCCTCACAGAAGATGCCAAAGCCTCAGGACGCCAGGCCTTGGGCAAGGTTGCCAATTTCCCTATTCCTATTTAATTTGAAACAGCAAACGTCTCCTTTGGCCTCATTCAATTCTTTTCTTTTGCACTGAAAGCCTCTTTTCCTCTTAAGCCCACTCTCTGCAGTGAAAATTAATGAGCTTCCTGAAAAGTGTGTGTTGGAGAAGCTAGGCTCTTGGGAGAAGATGGGCTGTGGAGGCAGAGACGGTAACAAGCTCAAGAACCAAGTGTGTCCTGCTTCCTGTTACCAGACCAGAGACCTGAAAGCTCACCTTTGTGTCTTCCTGGCGGGTGGACACACACACAGGCACACACCACGGCTCTACCCGCTTCCGGAGTCCACCACCCTGCCAACCTTCCAGCTGCTGCGCCGTCCTCAGCAGTCCTGAAACCTCTATTTCCCCAGCTGCCAGCTGCCACCCTGGGGGCTTTGCTGGGGCAGGTCAGGAATGACACGTCTGCTCCCAGTCTTCTAGGAGCCGTGGAAGATCTCATATTTCCCCTCAGATTTAATCTCCATGTTGGCCCCCAAAGGATGTCCCCTGGGTCCCCTCGGGGTGCCTCTGGACTGTGCTGATGGGTGAACCCCGCCAGACACTGGGATGTTCCCGGGTGTCCCTAGCATGAGCCGAGTTCGCGTCCACAGTGCTCCTCGGTGCACGGTGGGTTCTGGGGTCCTGGATTCCGCCTCCCTGGGAGTCCTCTCCTCACCCAGCACCCAGCCGAGGTCTCCCTCACAGGGCGCCCCCTCTCGGAGAGACGAGGAGCAGGAGGAAGGGAGCCGGTGCGGAGGGAGATGGGCGAGTCTCCGGCGGGCAGGCGCATCTGACACGCAGGAGGAGCTGGCACGCTTATTTTCACAGCGCTGGTGTCACAGCATTTTCTGCGGCACCACGCTGTCGCTCCCTAAAATACCCCCGTTCTACAGGAAAAGGACAGATGAGGGTTTAAATTTAGCAACGTGGGTGGAAGAGGGTGGGGGATGGGGACTCTGGGATGTGGTGGAGCTGGCTTTGTCAGGAAAGGAGTTGGAACCCCATGATGCCTCGGTGAGGATTCTAATCCACAGGCTAAAGGAAGTTCCATCGGGAATGTCCAGTCTCAGAGACCTGACCCAAATGTCTGAAGTTCTCACTCCACCTCCGCAGCCCCTCCCACCTCCCCATCAGATGCGGTCTTTTCCCTTAAACAGACGAGTTGGGGTTACCCTGCCCTTTCTCCACCTGCGGTTTGGCTGGCCCTGCGGGGAGAGGCTATTAAAGGGCAAAAGCAGCAGTCGAGAAAACCCCTGATTTCCATTTAGGCCCCTGAAGGGAGAGGAGTCTTCCTGTGCTCCAGGGTGCCACAGAGAGGGAGGATAAGTCCAAAAAGCAAGGAGCAGTGAAGAGAGGGTGATTTGCAGGTGTCCACAGGGCGATGCCCCAGGGTACCAGGCCCAGGTCACTTAGCTGCTCTGCTGCCTTGTCCCCCTGGAAGTTTAGCAGTCCCCCCACAGACCACCAGGCCAATGACCCTCCACCTCAGGGCCCTGCTCTTCCTGAACCATTTGTTGCTTTGAGGAAATCCCAAAGCATAGAGAGCACCTCCTGCTGGGGAGGTGGTGGGGAGGAGGGAGGAGGAATTGGAGAGGCCTTTGCCATCAGCTTTGCCTGTGTTCAAATCCCAGCAACTTAGTGTTCGGCCTTGGTCTTTAGCGTCTCTAACCATTGGCTTGTCACCTAACGAGGGGAGCTTGTCACCTAACCATTGGTTTGTCACCTGCTTACTTCAAGGGCTGAGTGAGGCTTCAATAATATAACTTTTTCTGAAGCAACTCAGAATCAGCATATTGCACATGAGTTATCATTATCATTAATTCTTGGGAGATGGACGAAGCTATCCGTAGCCCCAGTGACGGTGGGGTCTTGAAAATCATGGCGTCTCGGGATGGAATGATCCCTGAAGTTCCTCCCCCTGCCCCCCGCCGCCCCAGCCCCGAAGCCCAGGCAGCACAGGCTTGTGGTTTTGAACACATGCTTTGGAGCCACACACGCCTGGGTTTTTCTTCACCTTGGCAGCTTGCAGAAGCTTATTGTGGCTAATGCCCATAGGAGAGTGTCTATTTTTATAGTTGCCAGGATGATTTAAACAAGCACAGGGTTATTTTATTTTATTTTTTAAAAATAGGTAGCGGTTGGGCTTCCTAGGTGGTGCAGTGGTTAAGAATCCGCCTGCCAATGCAGGGGACACAGTTTCAATCCCTGCTCCAGGAAGATCCCACATGCCGCAGAGCAACTAAGCCTGTGTGCTACAACTGTTGAGCCCATGTGCTGCAACTACTGAAGCCTGTGTGCCTAGAGCCTGTGCTCCGCAACAAGAGAAGCCACGGCAATGAGGAGCCAGCACACCACAACGAAGAGTAGCCCCCACTCACTGCAACTAAAAAGAAAGCCCACGCACAACAACAACAACAACAAAAGACCCAACACAGCCAATAAAATAAATAAATAAATAAATTTATAAAAAAAAAAATAGGTAGGGGCCTTAGCAGCAGGAGCTGCTAGGGTCTTAGTAAGGAAGAGTTCAGAGGCTTTTGGGTGCCGACTTCATGGGCAAAGGTGATCTGGTACTACAAGTAAGGCAACAATAGAGGTTAGCTAGCCAAATAGATGGTCTTTTGGTCTTGCCTCAAAATGGGCAGAATCAAGTAAGTCAGAAAGAGAAGAACAAATACCATATGCTAAAACATATATATGGAATTTTAAAAAATGGTACTGATGAACCCAGTGACAGGGCAAGAATAAAGATGCAGATGTAGAGAACGGACTTGAGGACATGGTGGGGGTGGGGAGTGAAGGGGAAGCTGGCACCAAGTGAGAGAGTAGCATTGACATGTATACACTACCAAATGTAAAATAAATAGCTAGTGGGAAGCTGCTGCATAACACAGGGAGATCAACTCGATGATTGGTGATGACCTAGAGGGGTGGGATAGGAAGGGTGGGAGGGAGGCTCAAGAGGGAGGGGACATGGGGATATATGTATACATACAGCTGATTCACTTGGTTGTACAGCAAAAACTGGCACAATAGTGTAAAGCAATTAAGAGCTTAAAGAAAAAAAAGAGCTTGAAAAAAAGAAACATTGAAGACAAGAAAAAAAACGGTATTGATGAACTCAGTGGTAGAGGAAGGATAAAGACACAGAAGTAGAGAACAGACTTGAGGACGTGGGGAAGTGGGGAAGGAGAAGCTGGAACAAAGTGAAAGAGTAGTATTGACATTTATATATTACCAAATGTAAAATAGACAGCTAGTGGGAAGCAACTGCCTAACACAGGGAGATCAACCCCATGATTGCTGATGACCTGGAGAGGAGGGATAGGGAGGGTGGGAGGAATACTTGGGAGGGAGGCTCAAGAGGGAGGGGGTATGGTGATATATGTATAAATACAGCTGATTCGCTTTGTTGTACAGTGGAAACTGACACAACAGTGTAAAGCTATTATACTCCAACAAAAATTGAAAAAAAAAGAAAAGGGCAGAATCTTAGCTATAAAGGCTTCCCAAGTAAGGCACTGGTGGATGGAATAACTTTTTGTTCTGGCTGTGTTTTTCAGCCAGATTTTTAGGCTGAGCCTCAAATCACAAAAGGAGCTAAGTTTCATTCCCAACCATGTGTTTGTGAACTTTGTGCAGGCCCAGGTAGGCCATGCCTGGCCAGCCACTCCCTGTCCTTGTGAACTCTGTCAGGGACAAGGGAATGATGTGTGGAAAGTCCACGATCTCCGATCATTAGGCGTATCCACAGGCTCCCAAGAGTTACCAACAACCATCTCAAGGTGGCTCTGGAATTGTAACCTTTATAATACTTTGGTCAATTATACAATCCTTGGCTAAGAATTTGAATTTTGGACTGTGGTTTTAGCTACCGAAGGTGGTATACTGTTTCCAGTGAAGAGATCCAAAGGAGTGAGGATCCCTTATTTAATAGGGGGTATACCATTTTCCTGTGAAGATAGAGAAATAATCGAACTTATTGCAAACACAATGGATCAAGAAGGCAATTCAGAAGGCCAGTGTCTGGAACATTCTGATTCTAAGAAGCATGTTTGCTCAAGGAGTCAAGAAAGAACTGCTTAAAAACAACAACAACAAAATAACAATATAAGATTTGGTCTTTTTCCTGGAATAAGAGAGGCGAAAATTGAAGGAAAAATGCAAGGCTGATTAAGCTGGAGGAAGAGGTAGATTTTATTGGAAAAAAGGTCTATGGTCTTTGAGGACAGGCTAGATACATATGGAAGGAGTGGAAGGTCTTGGAGGCCAGGAAGATATGAAAGGGAAAAGGAATTTTATGTGGGTCCGATAACCCTGAATTAGAGGCTTAGAAAAGAGAGGCCATTGACAGGGCTAGAGGATCAGGTGAAAGAAATATACAAAAGGACTTAATGAGTGAAGGAAATTTGCTGACATCTAGGTGGGGATACAGTAGCAAACCATCTACGTAAGGCAGAATAAGGTACAATGCAAAAGTTGCCCTGCTCATGTGAGTTGTGAGCCTGTCCAGCTGAAAACCTGCCCTGTGGTCAGCAGAGGTAACTCTACCTGGGGAACACTCAGTGAGTTCACAGGAGGATTACCTTAGCAGCATGTAGCCCCGCAGCCCGCAGCCCGGAGCTCTCTCGCTCTTCTTTTCAATCTGACAACTAACTGTTCTACGACAGTAATTTTTTCATGTAATAACCTCAGCCCTCCCGACATGATCAAACCGCCACCTGAGAAGGTGTAGAATTTAGTATTGAGACAGCAAAATAAATAGTAATATTTTGATGTTATGTTTAAGATAAGTTTAAAAATCTGGGAGCTTTCCTGGTGGCTCAGTGGTTAAGAATCCATCTGCCAATGCAGGGGACACAGGTTCAAGCCCTGGGCCAGGAAGATCCCACATGTCGCAGAGCAACTAAGTCTGTGCACCACAACAACTGAGCCTGTGCTCGAGAGCCCATGAGCCACAACAATTGAGCTGATGTACTGCAACTACTGAAGCTGGCACGCCTAGAGCCCGTACTCCACAACAAGAGAAGCCACTGCAATGAGAAGCCCGTGCACCACAACAAAGAGTAGCCCCCACTCACTGCAACTAGAAAAAAGCCCGTGCGCAGCAACAAAGACTCAATGAAGCCAATAAATATATAAATAAATAAATTTTAAAAAAGATAAGTTTAAAAATTCGTGTGAATTTAAGCTTTGTTGTTTCCACCTTGAAATATCTGTTGATTTTAGAGTTATGATTTTTAGTTGAAAGGTATAAGACTGCTCAAGCTTATAAACAGTATTAGGACATTCAAGAGAAATCAAACAGCAGAACATGGTAAATTAAGTAATTAGACTTACAAGAGTTGCTTGTGTTATAAGAAAGATTTTGTATTTTAAGTCTACCTTGTCAGGCAATTGAAGTGCATGAAGGGAAAAATATCAGATATATTAAGCATATGAATATGGTGTAAAACAGTTATGGAAATTTTACTAACTTTGTAGATGAGACTAATTGCTAAGGAAATTTAAATCCATTCATGTTGAGTTAAACATCAATCAAAGAACAAGTGGAAGTAATTTTAAAAAATTTAGTACATTTATAAATAGAATTTCAAGATTTGTAAGTTAAATTTCAAGGTTTAAGCAAAACCATGTTTTATAATTACAATTTTAATAAATTAAATATTAAAACCCCAGGTAACTGGAAATAGTCTTTTCTACAGGCATTAGACATTGTGAATATTCACAATGATGGGGTATTTGTGGAGCTGGTATCAGTTTTTGGATCAGAAAGAGTGACTGGATCTAAAGAAATCTGAGATGCAGAATGCATGGCTCAAACAAGACAGGGGATGCCAGGAGGGAGCTCCTATCCAGGACACAACTGAGAGGAAGAGAGACATCTCCCAAGGAGAATTTAACAGGTAAGACAGATCCAACATATTTTTCTAAAGTAGTTTTTCATTTACAGGTTAAGGAAGATTTCAGTGGCTCCAAATATTCAAGTAGTTTTAACAAAAATCTCATCAGTATCAATGCTTATAGTAGTGATGATTTTTTCCCTGAATTATCAAAAATGACTGATGCCCATATGTTATAACAGAAGTCTTTCTGTGATAAGCGGTAGCACTTAAATCTAAGGTTTGTACAAAAAGCTGAGTTTCAGTCTGGTGGAGGGCGTTTATTGCAGCTCAGATTTTCCATTTGGGGCAATTCCACAGAGAAGATTCTCAGTGATAGTGTAATGGTTCTAAGTATGGAGCCTGGAGTCAGCTGCAGTAGTGTCCATGAGGGAACAACTGAAACTGGAAGATTGAAACAGCTACACCAACTTCTTGGTTGGAAAACCCTTTGGAGTTTAATTTTCATAGTCTTTGCTATAGCCTGACACTGGTGACCAGGAGGGTGGACTGTTGTAGAGATCACCAGCTGCTTACCAAACCTTAGTCCAGCCCCTTGTGGGCATTCAGCTAAACTACATTTCCCAGACTCCTCCGCTATTAAGTTAGTTAAAAGGCTGAGCCAATGGAAGGTGAGTATTACACCACATCAGCCTCCTGATTGGAGAATCCCTTCAACGGAGTTTAAATTCATAGTCACTGGCATAGCCTGACCCTGATTATTCATTTTCTTTAGTTACTTCTAAGTCTTTACGGGCTTTGGCTGCATAGTCACACAGTCTCTCACCTGCAATCCTGAAATCCTTGAAATTTTGAAAACCAAAAGTGTTTTTAATTAGTCTGATGCCAAAATGTATCCTGCCCTGAACAGGTGAAACTGTTTATAGACTTCATCTCAAGGTAAATATTCATATTTTTTCAGAAGTATTAATATGCATGATTCCTGGGGGCTGCCCCAGACCTGGCTGGGGAAGGTAAGTAATATATGTACTGTATTTACTTCAATAAAATCCCCAAAGTTCTGGATACCGAAACATATCTGGCCCCTAAAGTTTAAGATGGGGGAATATGGACCTGATCAAATATAGGTCTGGATTGTATAAGGTATTGTTCCAGATTTTGGGAACACAATTTTGCTTGGGACAAGCACTTTTGAATTAGAGACCCAGGCTCTATCCATCTAGTGCCTCTGCCATTTCCAACACAGAATTCCCAGGGTCACTGTGCATGGCTGGCTGCACGAAGCTGGGAAGAGCAAGAATCAGACAATGGCACATGGGGGTACTTAACAGGCCAGGCCTGGAAAGAGTGTTTATCAGCCTGCTCAGTTTCCACTGCTAATATCCAGTCATTTGGCCACCTTAATAGCTGAGGCGGCTGAGAAATGTAGTTTAGCTGTGCGCCCAAGATGAGGAGGAATGAGGTTTAATTACTCAGCTGGCAGTCTCTGCAACAGTCCATCCTTCTGGTATTTTTGGTGCAATATCTGTTTCACCCCTCTTCCTACATGGAGAATACACTCTCCCCCGCTGCCCCACCCCTTCCCAAGAGACACATCCAAGTCCCATCCAGGATAGTTGGTGTATGGTCTCCTCCACGTGACTCATCTGGTGACCTATGAGCTAAAGACACAATTTATCTGAACACTCTCTCCTCCCCACAACCTTTGCTATGACTGCACTGGAGTTCAACTTTTTTTTTTTCTTGGTTTCCAATTTGGGAATATTATAGGCAGTGCTGCTGTGGACATTCTTGTACCTGTATACCAGCAGACACTTATGTGTAAGTGTTTTACGAGGTAAGAGTGATAGAGGTTTGGTCATGTACACCTTTACTATGTAATGACAAACTGATTTCTCTCTCTCTCTTTTTTTTCAGCTTCGCCATGTGGCATGTAGCATCTTAGTTCCCCAACCAGGAATCGAACCCATGCCACCTGCAGTGGAAACATGGAATTTTAACCTCTGGACCTCCAGGGAAATCCCATGACAAACTGATTTCTGCTCAATAAATCAGTGTATTTGTCAATACATCAAGTTATCTATTATGGTACCAAATACCATATTGTTTATAAGTCTTGATACCTGGTAAAGTAAATTTTCTCACCTTATTCTTCCTCATGTGTATCTTTATTATTGGCTCTTATGGTTAGAATATGCTTAGTTTTGTCTTCCAAAGTGGCTATACCATTTTGCCTTCCCACTAGCAGTGAATGAGAGTTCTTTTGCTCCACAACTCACCAGCATTTGGTGTTCTCAGAGTTTTAAATTTTGCCCATTCTAATAGGTGTGTAGTAGTATATCATTGTTGCTTCAATTTGCATTTCCCTAATGACGTATGACATTGAGCATCTTCTCATATGCTTCTCTGCCATCTGTATATCATCTTTGGTAGGATGTCTGCTCAGATCTTTTGCCCATTTTAAAGCTGGGTTGTTTGTTTTCTTCTAAGTGTTCTCATATTTTGGATACCAGTCCTTTATCAGACGTGTTTTGCAAATTTTTTGTTCCAGTCTGTGGCTTGTCTTCTCGTTTTTTTTGACGTGACCCTTTTCAGAACCACTGAATGCAGTAGGGGTCTCAGTGGAAGTCAGATTGGGAAGCTGGGTGGGAGCAGCTTCTTTTAGAATGCCTCTAAGGGCAGGAAGTGTATGTGTGTGATGCTGGTGGAGGGATAGGTAAGGTTAAGCCCTGAGAGGGGGATTTAAAGGTACTGTTAGTATCAGGTAAATGCCTCTTACCAGTGTAAATAATAAGGAATTAGGGAGTTAGCATAGGGGTTTGTGTTCAACACATACTTGCTGAATTAATGAATTTAAATGGACTATCACGTTGGCTTTTATACAGGGCATTTGACATTATTCACTGCATGGCAGTCACAGCCTAACATCACAGCGTTTATAGATGGAGGCCCTTTAGAGATCTATTGAGTCCTATCCGCCGAGGTGAGAAGGACGAGAAGATGAGGTGTCAGGCCAAAGTTACTGCAACTCGTAGATGGTGAGTATAACTAACCAGTGGGAGAATTGCAATTCAAAGCCAAGTTTCATGCCTTTAGCTGGTGCTTATTCCAAACAACAGTGGTATAATTTTGTTTCAACTGTCAAACTTATTTTAGAAAACTCAAGCCTGTTGTATAGATCCATATTTTTGCTTACTGTATTCTTTCTTCTTTTATGATGTCCCAAGAGTTTTTCTTAGAGAATTTCCTTTAGCCAGTCACTTAAGGTAGGTTTGCTGGTGACAGATTCTCTTTAGTTTTCCCTCATGGAAAATGTCTTGATTTTGTCCTTCATTTCTTCCTTCCTCCCTCCCCCCACTCCTTCCCTCCTTTCTCTCTCTCTCTCTCTCTTTAAAACACAGTCTTTTTTTTTTGATTTATTTATTTATTGGCTGCATCAGGTCTTCATTGCTGCACACAGGGTCGAGCGGGAGCTACTCTTCATTGTGGTGTGTGGGTTCCTCATTGCAGTGGTTTCTCTTCTTGCGGAGCATGGGCTCTAGGCACATGGGCTTCAGTAGTTGCAGCACATGGGATCAATAGTTGTGGCTCATGGGCTCAACAGTTGTGGTTCACAGGCTCAACAGTTGTGGTTCACAGGCTCAATGTTGTGGTTCATGGGCTCTAGAGCTCAGGCTCAATAGTTGTGGTGCACGGGCTTAGTTACTCTGTGGCATGTGGGATCTTCCTGGAGTAGGGATCAAACCCATGTCCCCTGCACTGGTAGGCAGATTCTTAACCACTGTGCCACCTAGGAAGCCCATCTTTCTTTCTTTTTAAAGTAATGTAGATATCTACTGGTTGCACTATTATTTTATTTTTAAAGTCTTTATTGAGTTTGTTACAATATTGCTTCTGTTTTATGTTTTGGTTTTTTGGCTGCAAGCCATGTGGCATCTTAGGTCCCTGACCAGTGATTGAACCCACACCCCCTGCATTGGAAGGCAAAGTCTTAACTACTGGACCGCCAGGGAGTCCCTTTCTCTTCATTTCTGAAGCATATTTTAATTGAGTGTGGTGCAGAATAATGTCCCCTGAAAGATGTCCATGTCATAATCCCTAGAACCTGTGACTATTTTAGGCAAAGTGGAATTAAGTTTGCAGACGTATAAAGGTTGCTAATCAGCTGAACCTAATATTGGGAAATTATCCTGGATTATCGAAGTGGGCCCAATGTAATCACAAAGGTCTTTATAATTAGAAGAAGGAGGCAGAAAGGAGAGAACCAGAGGGATGGTAGTGTGAGAAGAACTTGGCCTGACCGTGCTGGATGAATGGAGGATGGAGGGAGGAAGACGTGAGCCAAAGAATGTGGGTAGCCTCTAGTGTCTCAAAAGACAAAGAAATAGGTTTTCCCCTAGAGCCTCTAGAAGGAATATGGCTCTGCTGACACTTTACTTTTAGCCTAGAGAGACCCATTTCAGACTTCTGACCTCCAGGATTGTAAGAGAATCAGTTTCTGTTGTTTTAAGCCATTACATTTGTGGTTATTTTTAATAGCAGCAATAGAAAACTAGTATTATAGGGTTAATGTGTCCTAATGACATAGGATTCTGGGTTAATGGTTCTTTTGTTTGAACACGATAAACATTGTGCCACTTTTTTCTGGTCTCCATGGTTTCTGATGAGAAATATGCTGTTGTTTGAATTGTTTTTGACCCTGCAGGCAAGGTGTCATTTTCCTCTGGTTGCTTTCAAGAATTTTTCTTTGTCTTTGGTTGTCAGAAGTTTAATTATGATGTATCTTTGCATATATTCCTTTGGGTTAATCCTGTTTGGGCTTTGCTCAGCTTCACGAGTCTGTAGGATTATGTATCTTCCCAAATTTGAAAGTTTTCAGACATTATTTCTTTCAGTACTTTTTTTAGCCTTGTCCCTGCTTTCTCCTCTCCTTCTTGGGCTATAATGACACAAATGTTACATCTTTTGTTATAAGCCCACAGGTCCCTGAGGCTCTGTTCATTTTTTTGGTCTAATTTTTCTCTGTTGTTCAGATTGGGTAATTTCTACTGTCCTATCTTCTAGTTCACTGGATTATTTTTTTCCTCTCTCCTATCCATTCTACCATTGAGCTCATTCGCTCGGCTTTTAATTCAGTTCTGAAGTTTTCATTTGGTTCTTCTCGATAGCTTCTATTTCTTTGCTGAGGCACTCTCTATGTCATCTGTTTCAGTGTGTTTGTAATTGCTTGTTCAAGCATATTTATCTTGGCTGCCTGAAAATAATTCTAGTATCTCTGTCATCTTAGTGTTGGCATCTATTGGTTGACATTTTTCATTCAGTTTGAGATCTTTCTGGTTCTGGGTATGATGAGTGATTTCTTATTGAAACCTGAATATTTTTGCATTTTGTTATAGACTCTGGATCTTCTTTAAGCCTTCTGTTTGAATGTCTTATTTTGTACACCACTCTTGCAGGGAAAGGAGGGGCACTGCCTCATTACTACCATGTGAAAGTAGAAGTCCAGATTCTCCATTTGGCCTCCATTGACACTTGAGGGGCTGAGGATTCTACCTAATGCTGGGCTGGGCAGGGGGGTTAGTTCCAGCATCTCATGTGGTCTTCACCAACACTGCTGGGATTGGGGGAGAGCCTCATTACTGGCCTGTGGGAATGGGCTCCTTACCTGGCCTTCTCTGACACCACCCTAGGGTGGGCTGTCTCATTATAGTCTCATGAGGTTGGAAGTCTAGGCTTCCCTCTAGGCCTTTGCTGGTGTGGGTGAGAGTGGCACCACAGTTTTTTAGTTGGTGTTAGGCTGGAGCAGTGTGGTTATTGTCTAGAAGTTTCCGTTTTATCAGAGCTTTTTTTTTGGTCTGTGCATGCTGGTGTTTCCAGGTTGCTGACTTATCTAGCACCCAGTCTGGGATGTATGAGGCAAAAAAGAAACCCACGGAACTCACTACCATGCTGTTTCTTGGGTCCTAAGGTCCTAGCCAGTCTGCTTTCTTTTTTCCACCTTTCAGAATCTTCTTATGTTTGTTTTACATATAATGTCCAGGGTTTTCAATTGTATTTAATGGGAGCAATAGAAAAAAGCATGTCTAAGCCATCTTCCCCAAAGCAGAAGTCTTCTCCCAACAAACAAGTCAATATACAGACAAACACATTGTATATCTGTGTATGCTATAGATATCTTGTGAAATATCCTGAAAAGGGAGCAAAACCACTCATCTGGGGAAATACCCCGAAGTCAAAAACCTTGATTTCTTTTTTCCTTCCTTCCTTCCTTCCCCCCTTCCTTCCTTCCTTCCTTCCTTCCTTCCTTCCTTCCTTCCTTCCTTCCTTCTTTCCTTCCATTCTTTGAGGGGAGAAAGGATAAAAGGGGTCCCAACTGGATTTTGGCAAGGGTGACATAGACTGAATCTTCCCTCTATTGCTTAAGGTGGTAAGATTCTGCTCCAAGCAGGGATAAAGGGAATATGCACAACAGTCCTTGTTGCTCTCTGGGGGGAATTCCCTGCTATGCGTCCAGGGGATGGAGTTAGGTACCCAAACCTACGTTGGTTGTGCTGGATACACCTGGGTATATCTAGATTTCACTACTCTGAACACTTTTAAAGCAAAGTGAGCTTTGTCCATGTGTATTTAGATGAGCCCAGCTTTGGGATTTCCTGCATCTCACTTCACATACAGCTTTCTTCCCTTGTCAAGCTGTCTCTGCCGATGATGTCAACTGAGGGTGACAGGAGGATGTAAGCAATAAGCCCTTCTAAATGTCCATGTGTGAAGATGGTACCTTGATTTGCAATTTCCAGAGCATGGATATTTCCATTACACTGCATCTTACATCATCAAAAAAACCTTAAGAATCAAATCAGATGGGGCATATTCCTCATTTCCAACTTTTCTCCCAAGCAAAAGCTACAAAGTAACTCAACACTTCCGAAGTAAAGACATTCATTTACCCAAGTGAAGTTGTGAAAGAAATTAACTGCACCTAAATGAGACAATAAAAACTAGTTAAGATTGTAACTTGTGAGTTGTGTATCATTATCAGTTGAAGGAGATGGCCTTGGGGATCCATGACACAGGAGACAGAACTCAACTCTAAAAACGGGTTGAGACTTCCCTAGTGGTGCAGTGGTTAAGAATCCGCCTGCCAGTGCAGGGAACACAGGTTCGATCCCTAGTCTGGGAAGATCCCATATGCCGAGGAGCAACTAAGCCTGTGCACCACAACTACTGAGCCTGCTCTCTGGTGCTTGTGCGCCACAACTACTGAAGCCCGCAAGCCTAGGGCTTGTGCTCCACAACAAGAGAAGCCACCGCAATAAGCCCAAGCACTGCAACAGAGTAGCCCTCGCTCACCACAACTAGAGAAAGCCTGTGTGCAGCAATGAAGATCCAATGCAGCCAAAAAAAAAAAAAAAAAAAAAAAAGGGTTGAGAGTGTTCACTTGTGATTCACACAGCATTGTTTGGGAGTATGTAGATCCTAAGTTTTCTGACTTGGTCTCAAATCTCTGACTTTAGGTACCTGTGCTGTGGTCACAAATTTAACCCAGTAATTCTGACCTACCTGAGCCAGTAAATTTGCTTTCCAAAGGTATATAAGTGACATTATGAATTAAAATGTTTGGTCTTTAAGAGAATCTAATGTATTGGCCTTCAATTTGGGAACTAAAGTTTTATACTTGAGATTTTAAGAGGTCTAAGGTAATTTGATAAATGTTTACAAGTTTGATTTATTAGACCTATAGGGTTGAATGAGGGTTTAGAAGGATTTTTGCCTGATAGGGTTGTGTGTCCTGTCAGGCATTTAAAGTGCTTTAGAATACGTGTACTAAATACAATGTAGTTTAAAATATTTAAGGAAATCTTTAAATTTTATTTTTCAAAAGGGTAAGTCTAGCATAATGCTTAAGACCAGGGACTCTGGGAGCAGATTGCATAGGTCAGGGATCATCAAACTATGTCCTGCTGCCTGTTTCTGTACAGTCTGTAAGCTCAGAACGGTTTTGACATTTATTTATTTATTTATTTATTTATATATCTTTGGCTGCATTGGGTCTTCGTTGCTGTGTGCAGACTTTCTCTAGTTGTGGTGAGCGGGGGCTACCCTTTATTGTGGTGCACGGGCTTCTCATTGCAGTGGCTTCTCTTGTTGCCGAGCATGGGCTCTAGGCTTGTGGGCTTCATGCTTAATAGTTGTGGCTTTTGGGCTCTAGAGTGCAGGCTCAGTAGTTGTGGTGAACGGGCTTAGTTTCTCTGAGACATGTGGGATCTTCCTGGAGCAGGGATTGAACCTGTGTGTCCTGCATTGGGAGGCGGATTCTTAACCACTGCGTCACCAGGGAAGTCCCTGACATTTTTTTTTTTTTATTGAGATACAGTTAACATACAATAAACTGCATATATTTAGAGTGTACAATTTGGTATCCCAATCTCCCAGTTCATTCCCCCCCAACTCTCCCCACTTTTCCCACTTGGTGTCCATACGTTCGTTCTCCACATCTGTGTCTCTATTTCCGCCTTGCAAACCAGTTGATTTGTACCATTTTTCTATAGTCCGCATATATGTATTAATATACAGTATTTGTTTTTCTCTTTCTGACTCACTTCACTCTGTATGACAGTCTCCAAGTCCATCCATGTCTCTAGAAATGTCCCAGTTTCCTTGCTTTTTACAGCTGAGTAATATTCCATTGTATATATGTACCACATCTTCTTTATCCATTCATCTGTTAATGGACATTTAGGTTGCTTCCATGTCCTGGCTATTGTAAATAGTGCTGCAATGAACATTGGAGTGCGTGTGTCTTTTTGAATTATGGCGTTCTCTGGGTATATGCCCAGCAGTGGGATTGCTGGGTCATATGGTAACTCTATTTTTAGTTTTGCCAGGAACCTCCATACTATTCTCCATAATGGCTGTATCAATTTACATTCCCACCAACAGTGCAGGAGCGTTCCCTTTTCTCCACACCCTCTCCAGCATTTACTCTTTGTAGATTTTCTGATGATGCCCATTCTGACTGGTGTGAGGTGATACCTCATTGTCGTTTTGATTTGCATTTCTCTAATAATTAGTGATGTTGAGCAGCTTTTCATGTGCCTTTTGGCCATCCGTATGTCTTCTTTGGAGAAATGCCTATTTAGGTCTTCTGCCCATTTTTTGATTGGGTTGTTTGTTTTTTTGATATTGAGCTGCATGAACTGTTTATATGTTTTGGAGATTAGTCCTTTGTCTGTTGATTCATTTGCAAATATTTTCTTCCATTCTGAGAGTTGTCTTTTTGTCTTGCTTATAGTTTCCTTTGCTGTGCAGAAGCTTTGAAGTTTCATTAGGTCCCACTTATTTATTTTTGTTTTTATTTCCGTTACTCTAGGGGGCGGATCAAAAAAGATCTTGCTGTTATTTACATCAAAGAGTGTTCTTCCTATGTTTTCCTCTAGCAATTTTATAGTGTCTGGCCTTACATTTAGGTCTTTTTTTTTTTTTTTAGTGGGATCTTCCTGGAGCAGGGATCGAACCCGTGTACATTTAGGTCTTTAATCCATTTTGAGTTTATTTTTCTGTATGGTGTTAGGGAGTGTTCTAATCTCATTCTTTTACATGTAGCTGTCCAGTTTTCCCAGCACCACTTATTGAAGAGGCTGCCTTTTCTCCATTGTATATCCTTGCCTCCTTTGTCATAGATTAGTTGACCGTAGTTTATCTCTGGGCTTTCTATCCTGTTCCATTGATCTATATATCTGTTTTTGTGTCAGTACCATACTGTCCTTTTTTTTTTTAATTAATTAATTTTATTTGTTTATTGGTTGCATTGGGTCTTCGTTGCTGCACATGGGCTTTCTCTAGTTGCAGAGATCGGGGGCTACTCTTCATTATGGTGCGCGGGTTCCTCACTGCTGTGGCTTTTCTTGTTGCGGAACACAGGCTCTAGGCAAGTGGGCTTCAGTAATTGTGGCACATGGGCTCGGTAGTTGTGGCTCACAGGCTCTAGAGTGCTGACTCAATAGTTGTGGCACACGGGCTTAGTTGCTCCATGGCATATGGGATCTTCCTGGAGCAAGGCTCGAACCCTGGTCCCCTGCATTGGCAGGCAGATTCTTATCCACTGCGCCACCTAGGAAGTCCCCATACTGTCTTGATCACTGTAGCCTTGTAGTATAGCCTGAAGTCAGGAAGCCTGATTCCACCAATTCCGTCTTTCCTTCTCCAGATTGTTTTGGCTATTCGTGGTCTTTTGCGTTTCCATACAAATGGTAACATTTCTTGTTCTAGTTCTGTGAAAAATGCCATTGGTAATTTGATGGGGATTGCATTGAATCTGTAAATTGCTTTGGGTAGTATAGTCATTTTCACAATGTTGATTCTTCCAATCCAAGAACATGGTATGTCCCTCCATCTGTTTGTATCATCTTTGATTTCTTTCATTAGTGTCTTATAGTTTTCTGAGTACAGGTCTTTTACCTCCTTGGTTAGGTTTATTCCTAGGTATTTTATTCTTTTTGTTGCAATGGTGAATGGGATTGTTTCCTTAATTTCTCTTTCTGATCGTTCATTGTTAGTGTATAGAAATGCAAGAGATTTCTGTGTGTTAATTTTGTATCCTGCAACTTTACCAAATTCATTGATTAGCTCAAGTAGTTTTCTGGTGGCAACTTTAGGATTTTCTATGTATAATATCATGTCATCTGCGAACAGTGACAGTTTTACTTCTTCTTTTCCAATTTGGACTTCTTTAATTTTTTTTTCTTCTCTGATTGCTGTGGCAATGACTTCCAAAACTATGTTGAATAGTAGTGGCAAGAGTGGACATCCTTGTCTTGTTCCTGATCTTAGAGGGAATGCTTCCAGTTTTTCACCATTGAGAATGATGTTTGCTGTGGGTTTGTCATATATGGCCTTTATTATGTTGAGGTAGGTTCCCTCTATGCCCACCTTCTGGAGAGTTTTTATCATAAATGGGTGTTGAATTTTGTCAAAAGCTTTTACTGCATCTATTGAGATGATCATGTGGTTTTTATTCTTCAGTTAGTTAATATGGTGTATCACATTGATTGATTTGCATATATTGAAGAATCCTTGCATTCCAGGGATAAATCCCACTTGATCATGGTGTATGATCCTTTTAATGTGCCTGACATTTTTAAATGGTTGAAAAAAATCAAAAGAAGTATAATATTTTGTGACATGGAAAAATGATAAAAAATTCAAATTTCAGTGTCCATAAAAAGTTTTGTTGAGTCACAGCCATAGTACTGTCCATGTTGCTTTCATGCTACAAGGGCAGAGTTGAGTCATTGTGACAGAGACATATGCCTGCAAAGAAAGAAATATTTTCTGCTTGGCCCTTTACAGATAAAACTTGATGCTCCTGGTATAGGTTCAAATCACAGCTTTGCAACTTACTAGGATAAACTTGGGCAAGTCACTTAATCTCTCTGTGCCTCAGTTTCCTCATCTGCGAATGGGGATGATAATAGTTGTTATTAAGTTATTGTGAGAATTAAATAAATCAGTATTTGAAAAATGCTTTAGAACAATGCCTGGCACATAGTAAATACAGTTTGTGTTTAAAAATTGGAGGAATTTAACTTATTAAGTTTGAATTTATCAAACATTAATTAAAGAATGAGTAAAATAAAATATTAATTAAAGAATAGGTAAATAATATATCCATTTTATAAAAATATTTGTTATGAATAGAATAAGGCTTTAAAGTTTAACCTGGATTAACAAAATCTAAGGTTTTAAATCTAGAACGTTAATAAATATTAAATACCTAAGTAAATCTATTAGTCCTTTCCCAGCACCAGAGTCCCTCCTGGACTTTTGACCAAAGCTCTCCAGGGCTTATAGGCGAGGCTTCTCTAAGACTGGAAGGCAGTGTTGTATAATGGGTAGGTATTGGGAATTATGCCTGGATTCAATTTTGACTTCCTAGCTGTGTGATTTTTGGCTAAGTCTTAATTGTGAAATTGGATTAAAAATACCTATTTCATAGGGGTATTATGAAGATTACAAGTGTTAATGCACATAAAATGTTCAGTACAATGCTTGGATTTTAGTAAGTATTCAATAAACATCTGTTATTATCATTGTTACCATTCTCCTACAAGCAGCGTACTTAGTGAGTTATTGCTAATTAGTTACTAAATGCCTAGCAGAGCTGAAGGTTGTCTGTGTGTTATGATTTGAAGGGTACTGGGATCTGGTTGCCTTGATTTTCTGACATTCTACTGTATCATACTCTTTCAGTTAAACATTGCTCTCTCCAGGGATCCTCTTTTTTAAAGTATGCACTTTCCAGAGGCATCCCTTCCTCTCTGGCATGGTTCAGTTTATTAGGCACTAGGTATTTGTTTTACAATGGCAGCCTGAGAACAGAGAACAGGCGAGGGCTGGGATCTATGGTGAAAAGCTAAGGAAAAAGAGAAATTTTGCACAGTCTCAGGTTTTCCCTGCTGTTCTGTTCCCCTGAGGTGTCAGAGCAGCTTCTCTACCATCCCAGGGATGAGTTTTCACAGCCATGCCCTTCTGGTCCCCTGGGGCCTCCACCTTTGAAATCTGCAGGAAAGCCAGGAAGCAAGCCTGGCCGAGGGCGCCACCTGCTGACTACCTGCCTCCTCTCCTGCACCCTAGGCTGGGATGATAACTTTTGTCCTTTTGGCACAAACCCGTCCTTGCTTATCTGCCAGCAGCCCTGAGTACCTCCTGCCCTTCTTCATGACATCAAGACACCCTTGGACTTGGAGGCAGGTGAGATTTCAGGGTTTGTTTCCCAGTGTCCTTGAGGTTTGACACCAGAGCCAATTCTGCGGCAGATGGTGGGGCCTCAGGTTTATTCCGTGATTAAAGATCATTTCTTGCACCTTATTTGTGCTTTCCCAGTCTGGGGCAGTGGGAATAAGCCCAGGACGGTGACCTTGACCACTGGTGAGGGAGGAAGGAGGGGAGAGGAGTGACTCACTGTGCACCTTCCCTGTAGGTTACCAGCTTGAGGTCTCAGGATGCGTTGGACCCTATTTTAGTCACCGGAATTTGTCGTCATCCAGTGCTATTTCCCCAATACGTAGATGTGGCAGAGGGATGGGGGCAGGCCTCTGTCACCATGGAGACTGTGACGCTGTCCTGCTGGGGGCAGTTTGGAAAGGGGCTGGCCTAGAAGGCTGGGGAAGGGCCCGGATTTGACCCCCAAAACTCCCGCATTAGGACCTCTCTCTAAAACCGAGGCCCAGAAAGGTAGGGAATCCCCTGGGTCACAATGCGCCCCCGGGAAGAGGCAGAATGATCTGAGCCCAGAATCTGCGTGCTCGGCTTTCCCGCAAAGCTCAGAAAGCCCCTCCTAGCTCCATTCTTCTTTGAGCTTTCCGTCAAACAAGCCCTAGCGTCCCCGATCCTTTGGAGCGCTTGTAGAGTCGACGCTGAGAGACTTCTTCTTTAAGACCCACGGCTCCTCCCATCACGCTGCGACGCAGACCTAAGGCCCCGCCCTCCCAGGCAGCTTCCGCAGGGCCGCGGCCGCCGCCCGGCGGTCACGGCCCCTTTAAGCCCGAGCCCCGCCCCTGGCTCCCCGACCCCTCCCCTCCCCTCCCCCTCCAGCCCGCACCTGGTGCCGCGGCTGGTCGTGCGGCTCGGCGCGCGGCGGTGAGCGCTGGGCCCTGGGGGGTCGAAAGGAAACCTTCCTGGTTTTGCCCCAGCCCTTGTGGTGTCCTCGCGGGTCGCGGGGGCGGGGCTTGAGCTGCGACCCGGGATGGGGAGACGGGGTGCTCGGAGCGCGGGAGGGGTGGGCCGGGACCGGCCGAGCGGGGGGAGGGGCTCAGGTGACTTAGGGGGAGGCAATGGCCCCTCGCAGTGCTCTCCTGGCGACTGGGGGTTTGGGGGACTGGGCTTTTGCTCCCGCGGCGTGTCCCCTCTCCCCTGCCCGGCCAGTGCCCCGGTACAGCTCAGTTGAGGAGTTGTCCCCCCTGGTCCCCTGGGGTCCAGGCCTGTCTGTGGGGGGCGGCTGCCGCCTGCCCCGCCGCCTGAGATCGCAGTCGTAGAGGCCACTGGAAAGGCCCAGGCGGAGAGCGGCGGTCTTTGAGGGGGCGGCAGGAGGGCACCGGCCCCTCGACTCCTGGCAGAGGTGGGGGTCACAGCAGAAGGCGCAGGGGTGGAGAGTGGCCAGCGGCCAACAACCTGGGACGGACATCTGCCCGCCTCCCCCAGATCCGGGCTGAGTTGTGGGTTGGGGAAGGGTTTGGCTCCGGGACCTCAGTTACAAACCTCTGTCCATCAGAGAGCCGGCGGTCACCATGGCAATGCGGGAGCTGGTGGAGGCGGAATGCGGGGGTGCCAACCCGCTCATGAAGCTGGCAGGGCACTTCACCCAGGACAAGGCCCTTCGGCAGGAGGGGTTGAGGCCTGGTCCCTGGCCCCCAGGAGCCCTAGCCTCTGAGGCGGTGAGTGTTCTGCAGGTGGAAAGCCCAAGTGGTGACTTGGGTTGGAGGGTCCGGATGCACACTTTGGGATAACTGCTTTCTCTATTGTGTTGCAAATAATAGTAGTTACCACGCAAAGAAAATTTACTATATTAAGCATTGAACGTGTATATATAGAGGAAGGCAACTATTTTATAGATGGGGAAACTGAGGCTCGGAGAAGTTTTGTGACTTGCCCAAGGTCATATAAATGGAAGAGCTGGAATTTTAACCCAGGGTTAACTGAGTTGTGTGTCTGTGGTCCTCACCGCTTTACCGTATTGTCTCCCTTTCTTTTGTCTTAGGTCTCTAAGCCTTTGGGGGTAGCCTCTGAAGATGAGGTAAATATAACAGTCTTTTCTGTCATGTTTTTTGTTTGCCCATTGTATTTTTACTTTAAACTTGGCTCAGCCACATTTCAATCTGTGGACTTCCCTAATCAAATGAGATTTGCCTCAGCTCTCCTGCTTGTTTTTAAGTATTCTTTGAGTGTTTCGAAACCTATAGTTTCTGTGTTTCCCTTTCCTTGTGCTTGACATTAGTATTCTTCATCCAATGGGCCCTGTCTCTTGCCGGGTTCATTTCACCATCTCTCTTCTGACAGTTGGTGGCCGAATTCCTCCAGGACCAGAATGTACCACTTGTATCCCGTGCCCCTCAGACCTTCAAGATGGATGACCTGCTGGCAGAGATGCAGGAGATTGAACAGTCAAACTTCCGCCAGGCACCCCAGAGAGGTGGGTCCAGAGTCTGGTTCTGGGGGATGGTGGGGAGGAAATCACCATTGTCTGTGCAGAAAGGGACAAGGGGATTTTGTATTTGGATGCTGCTGGTATTGGGGAACTGAGATGCAGAAGGAGTCAAAAGGAACAGAGTGTTTTCATGTGCATTCAGGGTTCCTTAGGCGTGATGGAATGATATGTATTTTCCTTAGTTCTCTCTCTGTCTCTCTCTTAAGCCCCTGGTGTGGCAGATTTGGCCTTGTCTGAGAACTGGGCCCAGGAGTTTCTTGCAGCTGGAGATGCTGTGGATGTAACTCAGGATTATAATGAGACTGACTGGTCCCAAGAGTTCATCTCTGAAGTTACAGGTGAGGCTTGTCATGGGAAAAGGTAAAATGGTTCCTATGGTGCAAAGTTCTACACTGTTACCCTCATTCATTTTAGGAGATAGAGCAATTTCAGCTGCTTATGACTTTTCTGGACCCTTGACTCTTTTCTATAGGGCGCTGAACCTGATTTCTCTTAGGTGGTAGCAGGGAATTGAGACATATTAAACAGAGGAGTGGGTTTGAACTGGATGGGAGATTTTGAGGAGCAAGAGAACACAAGGAGTTAGATTCTTCTTCTTTGTTATCTGGAACTTTATTACTATAGTTTCATAGAGAGGATCTGCAGATTGGATGGATGGCAGTGTTGCCCAGGAAAAGAGAAATGTTCAACACATCCCTTGGGATTCTGGCATTAGGTCATCTTGAACAGGGTTAGAGCCTTGGGAAGTGGAATTTTAGAGTTCAAAGGCCTGAAGTATACTGTTTTGATGATAATAAAAATTAATAACAGTAGCTCGTGTTTACTTAACCATGTTCTAGACTTTGTTTTAGTGCTTTAAATGCATTGTTTGTTTAATCCCCCTGAGAACCCTTGAGGTAGTTATTATTCCTAGTACATAGATAAGAAAACTGAGGCTGAGAGGTTAAGAAATTTGCCCAAGGAGTCACAGCTTTGTAAGTGGTGGAGTTGGGATTTGACTTTGGGTTTGAATGATTCCAGAGTCTTTGGGCTTATCCATTATGCTATACTTCCAGGCCTGCAACTTAAGCTCTTCAGGGTCCCAACCTAATTTTCCCTTTTTGTGTTGTCCGTGCTTACTGCATCCTGCAGGACTGATGCTTCTCCCCCACGCCTGTCTGATCACAGGCCTGGGCAGGGGCATTCTCTTCTGCTTTGCTGTTCCTGATTGCTCTCAAAGAGAGCACTGTTAGCCTGTTTCCAATTTAAGAAATCGAGAATAATAAAAGAGATAAAGGGAGAAAGTCGCAAAGATTCTAGCCTCTCAGGGTGCTCACATCATCATAGTTCCTGAATTTTCATGACATGATTAATGGGACCTAAGTGGTACCCCCTACCACCAACCATTTTTATTCTCCTGAAGACAGGGCTTCCTTCAAATGCAAGAGAAAAACCCCAGAGTCTAACAGCTAAAACTTACCTTTAATAAAAGCTGTTGGTCTCTTTTATTATCACTCCCTTTCCCTCCTTTAAGTTGGAGTTTAAGGAAGAACAATGAGTGTTCTTGATTTTTATGCACTTAATATTCTCAAACCCAGCTGAGCTTCACAGAAACACAAGATAGGTATTCCTCCCCCATTTTATAGACCAGGAAGCTGAGATTTGGAAGGATTAATACTCTGTCCAAAATCATTCAGTAACAGAGGTGATATTCAGACTCATGTCTGTCTGACTCCAGGCTTCATACTTAGAACCATTACACTGTCATCTTCTTACACAGAATCTTCTCTGTGGAATTGCCCCAAATGGAAAATCTGAGCTGTAATATCCTCCACCATACTGAAACTCAGCTTTTTGTACAAACCTTAGATTTAAGTGCTATCTCTTATCAGAGAGACTTCTATTATAATGTATGGGTATCAGTCATTTTTGGTAATTCAGGGAAAAAATCATGACAACTATTATAAGCATTGAGATTGATGAGATTTTCGTTATAATTACTTGAATACTTGGAGCCACTGAAATCTTCCTTAACCTGTAAATGAAAAACTACTTTAGAAAAACATGTTGGACCTGTCTTACCTGTTAAATTCTCTTTGGGAGATGTCTCTCTTCCTCTGTTCCTTTGGAACTGCGCCTGCTTCACAGAGGCAGGGGTATGGAAAGCTGGAAAGGGAAATTGAGCTATGTGGGATAAAGTCCTATTGCAGTAGTATATTGCTTTGTATGTAGTGGCCCTTCAGAATTTATTGAATGAAAGAATTGAGATGTGGGAGAAAGAGCTAAAGGGAATTGATTTTCTAGTACAGTTGTCCCTTGGAATCTGCAGGAGATTGGTTCCAGGGCCCCAGTGGTTACCAAAATCCTGGATGCTCAAGTCCTTTCTATAAAATTGCATAATATTTGCATATAAGCTACCCTCCCACATGCTTTAAATCTCTAGATTAATTATGATATTTAATACAATGTAAATGCTTTGTAAATAGTCGCCAGCATGGGGCAGATTCAAGTTTTGCTTTTTGGAACTTTCTGCACTTTCCCTACCCCTCCACCTCTGAATATTTTCCATCCACAGTTGGCTGAATCTGTAGCTGTGGAACCCATGGATACTGGCCTCATAGCATTTATGGCTGATATTATTATATATAGTAGTGATATAGGTTACCTATTTCTTTGTGGATAAGTAGACTTCAAGTTGAGAGAAGGTTATATTCTTTAAATCTTTATTAAGTCCCCATTGTTAGAATTCTAGAATATAGTTTAAAAGGAACCTTGAAACTTAGTTTTTTTCTTCTTTTAATGTTGTATTTGGAAATACAGTTTCATTGGAAGTTGCAAAAAAAATATACAGAAAGGTTCTGTGCTGTCTTTCCCTCTGTGTTTGCCAGTGGTAACATTTTGCATTTGTTAGTTATGTACAGTATCAAAATCAGAAAATTGCTATTGGTACAATTTACAGATCTTACTAGATTTCACCAGTTTTACATGCCTTTATTTGTGTGTTTATAGTTTTATCGCATGTGTAGATTTGCATAACCATCACTGAAATCAAGATATAGAATTATTCCATTACCACATGAAGCTCATTTTTCGGTCTGACATATTCCTTGGTGGAATCCGCCCAATCCCCCTGCCCAATCTTCTGGGCTATATAATTGTCCATCTTGTGATTGCTCAGCTCGAAGGAAGAAACACGTCTTTAAGGGGTTTTGAGTTTAGACAGTCTCAGCTAATATGCTGTGTGAGGTTCATTATGACAGTTACGAGAGAGAAGCCTGCACTTTCATAGGAAGAGCAGCGGCCAGCAGTAGCAGATGATCATTGGGGCAGGAGATCTGCCCTGGATGGCAGAGGAAGAGGCTATGGAATGAAAGGAATAATAATCTCATTGTGTTGTTTTTCCACTTTTGTATGGATTTGCCTTGAGCAGACAGTAAGGATAATAATAGCTAATATTTGTTGCTCTGGGCCTTGCATCGGCATTATCTCATTGGGTCTTCACAAGAATCCCTGTGAGGTAGCTATTATTATCTCTATTTCATAGGTAAGGAAATGGAAACCTAGAGGGTTGATAACTTGTCTGGAGACTCACAGTGGGTAAGTGGTGGAGTTGGGTTGTGAGTGCAGGTAGGCTGACCCTAGAACCTGCATTCTTGAGCACTGTGTTATTTAGCAGATGTGGAAACTTTTATGGGGAAAGGTAGGAAGTTCTGAGTTTTTGACTGTTGAGCTTAGGGTAGGTGTGCCTAGATGAAATGAACACACAGAACCTAGGTGAGGTGAACGCGCTGAATCAGAGGTTTGGTACCTAGGTTGTTGTCACTCTACGATCTCTGTGACCTAGGATAGTCCCTTCCACTCAGCAGGCCTTAGTTGCTTCCATCTCACAGGGATCCAGATGGATCTGATTTTCTGTAAGAATTTCTCAAAAAATATCTTGAAGGCCAGGTAGTATTCTTTTGGTTATTTTATTTTGACTCCTTTGTTGGAGTAGGTTCCCAGTGCCAGAAAATCCTGAGTCTTGTCGCCAGTGTGGCCAAATACCAAATTATAGCTATTTGACGATGACTCATCTCTGGGATTCTTTTTCCCAAACTACCTCTTGTGCATTTTAAGTCCAGGTGCTTTGTACTTTTCCTGTTGCTTCTTGTCCTTTAGAGGAGCATTTCATAGAAATAGTGTTCTCTGCAATTCGAGGAGTACTTGTGGCCAGAATATCCTTTTGCGAAACATTCTAGTTGAGAGGGAGTGACTGGAGAGTGAGGAGGAGGGACTGGTTATTTTTCAACAGAATAGGGAAGAGTTATTAAGCATTTCCTTATTAGGTCTCCATACTTGAGCCAGCAGTCTAGTTGGGGCAAAGGAAAGGGAAATGTTGCCTGTAAAAGCTAGTGAGGGAAATCTGGATATAAATGTTAAAGAGTTCTCGAAATTAAGAGACCAAGTCCGTGATCAAAAAAATTGTCAACCATATCGTTTATTTTATTAGTAATAAATCACTTATTATTTATGATTAGGTGAAGTCTGAGTCTTGATCTTTTTTTTTTTTTTCAGATTCTGTCATTATTTTCTCAGATGTTGAGATTAGTTTGTTGAAATTATTCAGGCGGAGTCTCAATTAAATGGAATAGAAAGTTCTGTTATATATTAATACTGAGGAGGTAAACCTGCCTTCTCAGTGTTAAAAGCAGTGGCAGATCTTCATATTGGGGACAAAGACAGGATGACCATTTGTAAGGACTTGGGTGCAGAGCAGAAGGAAAGAACACGTGAAGCCCATCCTTCTCTTCGTGTACTCACTCTTTAGGGCCCCTTTAAAGCCGTTAATGAATCTGTCTCATTGCTTTTTCTTTTTCTTTTTTTTTTTCTGGCCCCAGAATAGTAAGGAGCAAAGTCCTGGAGGTTGAGAAAAGTTCAGCACCCTCATTTGATATGTTTATTTTGTTGCAGTGGTGCCCTTTGTCATGAGAGCTGCTAAGATGATTTCTGGAATTAGACTTAAAAACATAGCTCTCAAAACCAGTCAAAAGTGACAAAAGTCAGAATAATGTTTATCCCAGTGGGTGGGGGCCTGCAGGAGCCTGTGAAGGAACTGTAGACATTCCATCTTGTGATCTGGGTGCTGGTGGCTTGAGTGTATTCATGGGTAGAAATTAATGAAGCAGCATACCTAAGTTTGGTACACTTTACATACTTTCATGTTTGTATGTTACATCTCGAAAAATGAAAAAAAATCCAGTGGGAAGAGTGAACCCATGTATCTTTAGTTCTAGCCCAGCATTCTGCTTCTCAGATTCTCTTGGTAGGTATGTTAGGATGAAATATGAGACTCCTTTTTTTTTTTTTAAATTTTTATTGGAGTATAGTTGCTTAATAATACTGTGTTAGTTTCTACTGTACAGCAAAGTGAATCAGCAGTATGTGTACACATATCCCCAGTTTTTTGGATTTCCTTCCCATTTAGGTCACCACAGAGCATTGAGTAGAGTTCTCTGGGCTATACAGGAGGTTCTCATTAGTTATCTATTTTTTACATAGTATCAATAGTGTATATATGTCAGCCCCAATCTCCCAATTATGAGGCTCCTTTTGTTGGGAGGGTGTGAACTCTCTAGAAGGAACATGAGAGCTCTTGTGTTCTCCCCTGGTTCCCTGCCAGGTCCCTGCAGTACCTTTGAGGAAGGTGGAGGCCCAGTGCCTGCTATTTCTTAGTGAGGGTTCTTGCACTTAGATCAAAAGGGTTTGGTCCTTACTCCTCTCCTGAGCCTCCTTATTTGGTCTCGTCCCCAACTTAGTAAACTTCTGCCCCAGGCCCCTTGGGAGTGGGTCGGATATCGAAAGTTTAGCAGTATTTCCTTTTGACCAGGGGTCTCTGAGCAATTCTGCTTTAACTTGGTTAAGTTAATATTCTCCCTTCCCTGATCCCTCACTGATTTCCCCACCTCTCTGCTCCTTGCAGACCCTTTGTCTGTGTCCCCCGCCCGGTGGGCTGAGGAATATCTGGAACAGTCAGAGGAGAAGCTGTGGCTGGGAGAGCCAGAGGGAACAGCTACCACTGATCGCTGGTGAGTCCGGCCACTTCTCTCTGGATGGACCCCTGTGGAAGGAGTGTTGCACAGTTTTCCTGCCCCCACCCTCCCACTTCCTCCATCCACATTCTTAAACCAAGTCGCAGTCACTTCATTTCCTACTTTAAGGTTTCCACTTGTGTTATTACGCCTCTTCATTTGTGTCTCAAATATAGTCGAGTCAAGAATCCTAACTGTCCTACCAAAAGTTTGTAACTTTATCTTATGCATCCTGTTCCCCTTTTAATTTGGAGCCTGCAACTGTCTGTTCCTTCTTTCTGTAAAGATGCGTCTGGGATAGAGAGAGGTGAAAGCATATAGCTAGTGTTTTGCCACTCCTGCCCAAATGTCCTTCTTTAATGTAAATTGGAATTAGTAGGTCCTCAACCAGAGAGTGGAGTAGTGTCACCCTCTCTGTTCCCTGGTGAGAACTGTAATTGCCATGGGCTGGGAATGGGGAAGGAGGTGGCAGACTAAGGTATAAAATGAGTGTGTCCTCGCCTGTCCCAGGTATGATGAATACCGGCCTGACGAGGACCTGCAGCACACAGCCAGTGACTTTGTGGCCAAGGTGGACGACCCCAAGTTGGCTAACTCTGAGGTGAGCCGCGTCCTGCTGCTGCCTTGCCGGGCAGAGCTGGTCTGAGAAGTCAGGAGTCCTGCTTCTCTTACACCAGTTTAGTTTAAGGAGAAGGAGATGACATCCCAGGTCCACTCCTTCCTGCCTGGAGACCAGAGACTTAGGACGCTGCCTCTTCTTCCAGCATTCTTGCCCTCATTTCCTTGCCTACTAACCCTTTGTCTTCTCTCTGCCTTCTCATGTCTTTCAAGCCAGAAATCCCTTTCTTTTTGCTTTCTGCTTTTTCCAGGGTCTTTAGCATATCTTGTCTGCAGGTAGAGATGGTCAGGGGGAGGAGTAAGTGCAGGCTTCTCTGGGCACGGTTGAGAGGGCACACTGGGAAGTCCTCTCCCAAGTGGCCTGTGTGTGTCTCTGTGCCCCAGTTCCTGAAATTCGTGCGGCAGATTGGCGAGGGGCAGGTGTCCCTGGAGTCCGGCGCAGGGTCAGGCCGAGCTCAGGCAGAGCAGTGGGCAGCAGAGTTTATTCAGCAGCAGGTAGGACACTATCACCTCCTAGTCCCACCTCAGAGCTGGCTGGTGCCCCCAGCTGTGGGTTCAGTGTTCAGTGGTCCCAGATGGGGAAGGGATTTGATTGCCAGCTTGTTTGGTAGCATCCAGGTCCTGAGTGGGTGGGAAAGAGATTCTGAGAATGTTCTTCTCAGAAGTGCCCAGGTTGGTGGTATCTAATGGGTATTTAGTTGGTATTTAGTGGGTAGAAAGTTGGTGGTGGTGGTATGACCATCCTTCTTTGTCGCAGGGTACTTCAGAGGCCTGGGTTGACCAGTTCACAAGACCAGTAAACACATCTTCCCTTGATACGGAGTTTGAACGAGCCAAGTCAGCTATAGAGGTGAGAATAGCTAGCGCAGGTGTAACCAGTCCAAGAGAAAACACTCCTTTGGAGAGAGTGGGTGTCTTAACATCAAAGATGATGAACATTGTATTTTATAATGTTCTTGGATCATCTGTGTCAGAATTGCTTGGGATGGGGTGGTTGCCTGTCAAAAATGCAGATTCCTGGGCATCACAGACTGCTGAGTCAGAATCTGGGGGTAGGATCTAGGAATCTGCGTGAAAAAAGAGCTCTTCAGAAGATCTTAAACACATTGAAATTGAAGAAGTACGGCTGTAGGGAATTCATCTTAGTGGAACTAAGGGTGGGATGGGGTGGTCATGATGGATCTTTTTCTATCTGCTTTCCCTTCCTTACAGTCTGATGTCGATTTCTGGGACAAGTTGCAGGCAGAGTTGGAGGAGATGGCAAAACGGGACGCTGAGGCCCACCCCTGGCTTTCTGACTATAATGACTTTACGTCTGCTTCCTATGATAAGGTAGGAACTGGCTTTTTAGATTGCAGGATTTCCTTGTTTTATTGTCTCTCCCCCTTTTTTTTTTTTTTAAGAACTTTTATTGAGATACAGTTAATAGACATTAAACAGCATATATTTAGAGTGTACAATTTGGTATCCCAATCTCCCAATTCATCCCCCCCCCAACCCTCCCCGCTTTCCCCACTTGATATCCATGTGTTTGTTCTCTACATCTGTGTCTCTATTTCTGCCTTGCATTTCCTCTTTCATAGTTGTTAGCATTTGCCTTATGTATTGAGGTGTTCCTGTATTGGGTGCATATACATTTATAACTGTTATCTCCTCTTCTTGGATGGATCCCTTGATCTTTATGTAATGTCCTTTCTTGTCTCTTGTAACATTTATTATTTTACAGTCTATTTTATCTGATATGACTATTGCTACTCCAGCTTTCTTTTGATTTTCATTTGCATGGAATATCTTTTTCCACCCCCTCACTTTCCATCTGTATGTGTGCCTAGGTCTAAAGTGGGTCTCTTGTAGACAGCATATATATGGGTCTTGTATTTGTATCCATTCAGCCAGTCTGTGTCTTTTGGTTGATGCATTTAGTCCGTTTACATTCAAGGTAATTATTGATATGTATGTTCCTATTAGCATATTCTTAATTGTTTTGTTTTTGTAGGTCCTTTTCTTCTCTTATGTTTCCTGCTTAGAGAAGTTCCTTTAGCATTTGTTGTAGGGCTGGTTTGGTGGTGCTGAATTCTCTTAGCTGTTGCTTGTCTGTAAAGCTTTTGATTTCTCCATCCAATCTGAATGAGATCTTTGCTGGGTAGAGTATTCTTGGTTGTAGGTTCTTCCTCTTCCCTTTCATCACTTGAAATATATCATGCCACTCCCTTCTGGCTTGCAGAGTTTCCGCTGAGAAATCAGCTGTTAACCTTATGGGAGTTCCCTTGTATGTTATTTGTCGTTTTTCCTTTGTTACTTTTAATAACTTTTCTCTGTCTTTAATTTTTGTCAGTTTGATTATTATATGTCTTGGCGTGTTTCTCCTTGGGTTTCTCCTGCCTGGGACTCTCTGTGCTTCCTGGACTTGGGTAGCTATTTCCTTTCCCATGTTAGGGAAGCTTTCAACTAGAATTTCTTCCAATATTTTCTCGGGTCCTTTCTCTCTCTCTCTTCTCCTTCTGGGACCCCTATAATGCGAATGTTGGTGTGTTTAACATTGTCCCAGAGGTCTCTTAGGCTGTTTTCAGTTCTTTTCATTCTTGTTTCCTTATTCTTTTCCGCATCAGTGATTTTCACCATTCTGTCTTCCAGGTCACTTATTTGCCCTTCTGCCTCCATTAATCTGCTATTGGTTCCTTCTAGTGTATTTTTCATTTCAGTTATTGTGTTGCATATCTCTATTTGCTCTTTAATTCTTCTAGGTCCTTGGTAAACTTTTCGATCTTTGCATCCAGTCTTTTTTCAAAGTCCTGGATCATCTTCACCATCATTATTCTGAATTCTTTTTCTGGAAGGGTGCCGATCTCCTCTTCATTTAGTTGTTTTTCTGGGGTTTTATCCTGTCCCTTGATCTGGTACAAAGTCCTCTGCTTTTTCATTTTCTCTATCTTTCTGTGGCTGTGGCTTTCAGTTCCACAAGACAAAATAGGGCTGATACTGCTTGATTCTGCTGTCTGCCCTCTTGTGGAGGAAGCTATCTAAGAGGCTTGTGCGTGCTTCCTGATGGGAGGGACTGATGGTGGGTAGGGCTGGGTGGGCAGGGCTCAGTAAAACTTTAATCTGCTTGTCTGCTAATGGGTGGGGCTGTGTTCACACCTTGTTGGTTGTTTGGCCTGAGGTTAAACGACCTCCTTAGCACTGGAGCTTACAGGCTCTTTGGTGGGGCTAATGGTGGACTCTGGGAGGGTTCACACCAATGAGCACTTCCCAGAACCCCTGCTGCCAGTGCCCCTGCCTCCTCGGTGAGCCACAGCTGCCCCCCACCTCTGCAGGCAACCCTCCAACACCAGCAGGTAGGTCTGGTTCAGTCTCCTATGGGGTCACTGCTCCTTCCCCCTGGGTCCTGGTGAGCACACTTTTTTGTGTGCCTTCCAAGAGTGGAGTCTCTGTTTCCCCCAGTCCTGTGGAGGTCCTGCAATCAAATCACACTGGCTTTCAAAGTCTGATTCTCTGGGGATTCTTCCTCCCGTTGCTAGACTCCCAGGTTGGGAAGCCTGACATGGGGCTCAGAACTCTCACTTTTGTGGGTGGACTTCTGCAGTGTAACTGTTCTCCAGTTTGTGAGTCACCCACCCAGCATTTATGGAATTTGATTTTAACGCGATTGTGCCCCTCCTACCGTCTCATTGCGGCTTCTCCTTTGTCTCTGGATGTGGGGTGTCTTTTTTGGTGAGTTCCAGTGTCTTTCTGTTGATGATTGTTCAGCATTTAGTTGTAATTCTGGTGCTCTTGCAAGAGGGAGTGAGTGCACGTCCTCCTACTCTGCCATCTTAATCCTCTATTGTCTCTCCTTTAATCCTGAATGTAAAGGGTGCCCACTTTTTAGTAATTATTTTCTTGAGCCCCTTTCCATGAAAGGAGGCCTGAATTATTCCCTTGCCCCTGCTCTCCTCCAGTTATTGAGAGTATGCTTTATTTTTGGGATATAAAAGTTAATAATAATAGACTGCCCTTGTCAAATAATAATAAGTGACATAATACCTAGAATAGAGGTTTGCACATGATGCATTAAGAGCTCTGCTTTGGGGGTTGGTTGAAAACATTTTAAGAAGATTGATAGTACCTTTTAGAGAGTGGTAGGTGGTAGGCCATCTCTCTGCCTGCCACTTTAGTATCTATTTACTTTTTTAACTCACAAGTTTATTTTATTTATTTTATTTTATTTTAGTAAGTTTATTTATTTATTAGCTGCATTGGATCTTTGTTGCTGCACACAGGCTTTCTCTAGTTACAGCGAGCAGGGGCTGCTCTTCATTGTGGTGCGTGGGCTCCTCATTGTGGTAGCTTCTCTTGTTGCATAGCATGGGCTCTAGGCACACGGGCTCAATAGTTGTGGCTCATGGGCTCTAGAGCGCAGGCTCAGTAGTTGTGGCACACGGGCTTAGTTGCTCTGTGGCATGTGGGATCTTCCTGGATCAGGCATTGAACCTGTGTCCCCTGCATTGGCAGGTGGAGTCTTTTTTTTTTTTAATAAATTTATTTATTTATTTATTTATTTATTTTATTGGCTATGTTGGGTCTTCGTTGCTGCACATGGGCTTTCTCTAGTTGCAGCAAGCGGGGGCTACTCATCGTTGTGGTGCATGGGTTCCTCATTGTGGTGGCCTCTCTTGTTGTGGAGCATGGGCCCTAGGTGTATGGGCTTCAGTAGTTGCAGCACATGGGCTCAATAGTTGTGGCTCACAGGCTCTAGGGCTCAGGCTCAATAGTTGTGGCACATGGGCTTAGTTGCTCTGTGGCATATGGTATCTTCCTGGGGCAGGATTGAACCCGTGTCCCCTGCATTGGCAGGTGGATTCTTGACCACTGCACCACCTAGGAAGTCCTCACAAGTTTATTTTAAATTCTGCTCTCTCCCTGTAGGTACTAACCACTTGCCACCAATTTAAGGTATTTTCAAAGAATAATGTTAAAAATTTAAATGTTAGGAAAATTTCTCAGCAGTTGGTGGTGAAGAATGACCGAATTTTGCATATAGTATATACTGTTGCCTTAGAAGCAGGTGTTATATTGGGGTATCACTGTGAAAAAGATCTACTTGTGGGTTGTGGGGTATTTGAGCATGTGGTTAATAACTGAGCTGCTGAGTTGAAGCATGATGGGGGAGGGATAGAATTGCTTGGTTTTGAAAAAGGCGAAACAGGAACTGGCGGGGTGAGCAGTGCTGTCTTTTTCTCAGCTCAGACCTGGCTGGGACTAGAACTAGAGGGCCAGGATGCTGGAGGTAGATCTTGCAGAGACAGAGAAGAACAGAATTCAAGATAACTTAGAAAAGGCTAGCATCTAAAAGCCAGTGAAAATCTTAGAGCTTAGGAAAAAGACGGTTGTGTTTATTATCCCAGCCTGACTTCCTGAGAGCTGTCCTGTGATATAATAGAAAGGAGAGCTTACTTTTTGGGACCCTGCCCTCTGGTTTTGCCATAGTAAGAGTTTCTTCTGTAGACTTGTGGTGAGGAAGAACTGAAGGAAATACCTGGAGATCATACATTTATTAATTCGTAACAAACACTTGATAAGTTGCACAGGCCCTGTTGACTTATAAATGGCAAGGTATAACGTTTAAAGAAAGATTTCCATGTTTTTGATAAATATAGACATAGCTCTGATTTCGTATGAGCAGCACCTCCTCTTAGCATTTTTTATTTCTGTATTAATGACAAGATAGGTGGAATAAATTCTTTAATTCAAAACTTTAAAACATAATTATGTTTTAAGATTCTTGAACCCCTTTTTGATATCATGATACCTCGGGATATTGCAAAATTAGGATGAGAAATATTTGCATTAATGTTCCAGATTTTATCTGCCTTTTGTTAACTGTTACAGAATTATATGTCAGTAGTACTTGTTTTTTTCATATGTGGATCTGACTCTATCAGGTACATTCATGGGTATCCAAATGTAGTGTTTTTTATTCGTGGTCCTTAAATTTTCCTAAGGAAAACCCTTAGACTACACCTACAGCTCGAGCGGATATGATATTGTATAGTATTAGCATGAAGGAGAAACCTTTGTGTTGGGACACACTCTACTTAGTAGTGATCCTATTTTTGCTGTGTGACCCTATGAAATTTTGAGCAGACCAGACAGTGGATTGGACCTAACGATTGGCTTGGATTAGAGTTTTTAGGATGCAGCAGTGATCCCAAGCTTATCCTGCATTCTGTGGGTTCTTAAAAGTTCCTCCAGAGAAACCTTTTATTTTTCACCCATGCAAATATTCTACTTTTGAAAAACTTCTCTCTGATCAGCAATTGATAAAACCTCAAGGAGGGCAGATAACACAGACAAGAGAATACTTAGAGAACCCCGTGGTTGCAACATGATGGCATTGATTTGTTGCAGTGTCTGCTGAGGATAATACCTATTCATGAATAGTATTTTAAGCTTTTTGGTAAGGCTTTGGCGAGTATTCTCATTTGATGCTCTCAATAGCTCTGAGAGGCCGGAATTACTTTCATTAGGAAATTGTGTTATAGGTGACAGTGATCTGTTTCCTATGGGGTGGCTTAAAATATAGATTGATGATGGACGGTAGTCGAGGGTCAGTGTAGGATTTATCTTGGGAAACTCTAATAGTCTAGGGTAGAGGTTTCCATACTATGGCCTGTGGGAAATCTGTCTTGCCACCTTTTTTTTTTTTTTTTAATGGCCTATGAGCTGAGAATGGTTTTAACGTTTTCAAATGGTTTAAAAATATGAAAAGTAATAATTTGTGAAATGTGAAGATTATATAAAATTCAAACCTCAGTGTCCACAAATAGAGTTTTATTGGAACACAGCCATGCTTGTTTACATATTGTCTGTGGCTCCTTTCTCACTGCTCTGGTGGAGGTGAGTAGTTGTGACAGAATATTTGTCCTCTGCCCCTTAGAGAAAAGGCTTGCCAATCCTTGTTCTAGGGTCCTTTTCTATCTTCTGAGTTTTCATGTTGCACCGAAGTGTCCCAGAGACATTACCTATTCTGAACAAGAATATAATTTTTATACATTTATCCTAAATCCATCTCCTGTATGTCTCGCTTCTTAAATCCCCATTGTAATTATTTAATTTTTTTTGTCACAAATAATTTGTATCTGATGACTTATAATTGTTTAGAACTTTGCTGGCAAGATTTAGATGTTTCTGGGTCTTGGGCAGTTTCACAATGATAATGAAGAAGGGCCTCACTCATGTCTTTCTTTTGTACAGTTTCATTCTCATTTGTCCTTAACTACATTTAGAAAGGGCCCTGCCCTGTATTTTGCATCTTGTTTTCATTCTGGTGTATTGTTTTGTGATGGTAACCCCTACTCTCCACAAAGGAGCATTTTATTCCCTTGTCTGAAGTCACACGCTTACTAGGGACCCATTTTACCTTAACACCTCTCTGCCTGCTTGGACAACCTGGGAACAGAACTCTGCAGACAGCATCGTAACTTCCCTCAAAAGAGAAAGCCTCAGCTAGAGGAGCACTTGTCTTTCTGAAGCATTTTCTGCCCTCAGGATTTTGGAATCTAGCTTTCATTTACTATCAGATATAGATTAATATGAATAACTTGTGAGAATGAAAATGGGGAATAAATTAACTTTTTCAAAGTGCTTGAACACATGGTATCCAGTCAGTGAGCAAAGGACTCTGTGAGCTGGGTAAAAGCTGCATTTGAATAGCGGGGCCTCTGACTCCAAATTGCATCTCCTTTATACATTATCACACTATTGCAGGATAATAAGAAATGACCTTTGAGTGGCTAAAGAGAGGTTATCTCATTATCCTAAGCAGATCCTGGTAAGAAGTGTGCTCTGTCCAGTGATAAGAAGTCAAGGACTGGGAACACCGGCTGATAAAAACTTCCTAAAATAAGCTTAATCCCAGTGTGGATCAGAGTTTGCCTGGCTTTCCAGTTGCTGTGAGCATGACGTGGAATTACTTCTCTGTGGCCATAGATGATCTCCTTTATGGTTTGGAGAATTTGCCAGTGTTTATCCAGATACCTTTTTGGGGGCCTGCAGCTTCTTCTCCACGTTTGTCTTGGTTGTCGTCTCCTGTTCCTGCTGCTCCGTGATGGCTCCCGCTGAGCCGGGGTCTCACTTGGCTTCTCTTCCTTGCAGGGGTACCACTTTGAGGAGGAGAACCCGCTGCGTGACCACCCCCAGCCTTTTGAGGAAGGGCTGCGGCGACTTCAGGAGGGGGACCTGCCGAATGCCGTGCTGCTCTTCGAGGCGGCTGTGCAGCAGGACCCCAAGCACATGGAAGTGAGTGGCTCATTCTTCTGACTTCAAATTAGAGACGCTCCCTCCAGTTTTGAGGGAGGCCCCTAAGGGTAGTGCAGAGGGATTAGGGCCTGGGTGATGGCCTGGGGTCGGGGTCTGAGAGTGAGATGGTGAGTGGGAGGAGCCAAAGGAAGGGATGGTGGCAAGGTGAATACTAGGGTGATGGAATCTGGCCACATCTCTCTAGGCTTGGCAGTATCTGGGGACCACCCAGGCAGAGAATGAGCAAGAACTCTTAGCCATCAGCGCGCTGCGGAAGTGAGTACACTGAAAAGGTGGAGGGTGGGGCAGTGGGCAAGGTGGTCCCAGGGCTCTACGAATAGTCTTTACAATGGCAGATCCTTCTTTCTGGCCACTAACATGAGTGTTTTCTCATGGTGAAACTCCAGGGTGTGGGGTGAGTTATCTCACTGGTTTCATTCCTTTCTCGCTTTTGGTTTTATTTGTGGGACCGTGGCTGGTTCCCAGGTTGCTGAAATGTTCCCTTTCTCAGATCTGTAACTTTATTAATAACCCACTTGTAGAGTACTCCTCTACATCTTAACTGAGGGAGTTGGCAGGTAACTCTTCATTCTGAAGGTTGGCTTGGTTCCCAGGGTGTCGATGGGTGCAGTGTCACTGCAGAGACCAGCTCTGTCCGTCTCGGTCCAAACAGGTGCCTGGAGCTAAAGCCAGACAATCGGACAGCACTGATGGCACTGGCTGTAAGCTTCACCAATGAGTCCCTGCAGCGGCAGGCCTGTGAGACCCTGCGAGACTGGCTGCGCTACACACCGGCCTACGCCCACCTGGTGGCGCCCGGGGAAGAAGGGGCCAGCGGGGCAGGACTGGGCCCCAGCAAGCGCATCCTGGGGTCTCTGTTGTCTGAGTGAGTGTGAGGAGTTCCTGGGATGATGAGTGGTAACCCGAGTAGAAGGAGGACCTGGGTTGTGGAAGTTCAGAAAGATTGAGGCTCAGGGTCTAAGAGTGGGATGGGAGCCTCAGGATTGGAGGAGGAGGGATGCAGACAGATGGATGCATCTTGGGGACGTGATTGGTTAGTGAGGGGATTATTTGAGAGGGGTAGGAGTATAGACATATCCATCCACCTGCTTTTTTGCATTTTTTTCTTCCTCATCCAGCTCCATGTTTCTTGAAGTGAAAGAGCTCTTCCTGGCAGCCGTGCGCCTGGACCCTGCATCCATTGACCCTGATGTGCAGTGTGGCTTGGGAGTCCTCTTCAACCTGAGTGGGGAGTATGACAAGGCAGTGGACTGTTTCACAACCGCCCTCAGCGTTCGTCCCAATGTGAGCCTCAGGGGAGGAAGGGAGATAGGAAACGACTCTGTACCTTATGGAGGAATTGTTTGCTGGGACCTTCGGAGTCACGGAATATTTCATTCCAGTGTTCCATGTACTGGTTTCCTTGGGAGAACTGGGAAAAGACGGGCGGGAGTCCAGGGTCATCTGGACTTAGGGGAGTCTGCGGGGGTCGAGCGGTTACATCACAGCCACACGGCGACCTGTGGAGGCAGGAATGGGATCGTAACATACATTAGAAAAACAGAGTGGGGAGCGAGGGGGAGATCGGGCAGCATCTGATCTGAGCCTGGCTCATGTTTCTAACCCTTGTCCATCCCTATCTTAGGACTATTTGCTCTGGAATAAGCTAGGGGCCACCCTGGCCAATGGAAACCAGAGTGAAGAAGCAGTAGCTGCGTACCGTCGGGCCCTCGAGCTCCAGCCTGGCTATATCCGGTCCCGCTACAACCTGGGCATCAGCTGCATCAACCTTGGGGCCCACCGGTGAGAGTATCTACTGAGGAATGAATGAATGAAGGAATGAATGAACTCCTTCCCCCTGCCTTTGGCCCTGGCTCCTCATTCTCTGATCCTGTTATTTGACTACTAGCCCCAGCTTTCTTTCTCACCATGCCAGCTGACCTGCCTCCTTCCACTGGTGTTCTGCTCACCAGCTCTCATTCTTTTTCCTTGCAGGGAGGCTGTGGAACACTTTTTGGAGGCCCTGAACATTCAGAGGAAAAGCCGGGGCCCTCGGGGCGAGGGGGGTGCCATGTCAGAGAACATTTGGAGCACCCTGCGTTTGGCCTTGTCTATGTTAGGCCAGAGTGATGCCTATGGGGCGGCTGATGCCCGGGATCTGTCCGCCCTCCTAGAGATGTTCGGCCTGCCCCAGTGACAGTGGGACGGGCTGCCCTGCGAGTGTTCGCCTGGAGGGACTCCCGCTCTGGACGTGATCCCCTCTCCCCAAATGGGCCTACCAAGGGGGTGGGCTGATGACCGCAAGCGGTACCGCCTCTCAGGAGCCACCTCGATGTAGGGGTGGGTAGTCTGGGTTCTAGTTCCTGCATAATTGTAGGAAAACGAGCTGTGTTGCTGGAGTCCCTTGGTAACTCGAGGGCTGTCCCTCCAGCTCCAGATCTCTGCTCATCATGCCCTTTCTTGGTGCTGCTTTTTGGGTAGGACCCAAAGCTATAGGTTGTCATGGGCTGGCATTTCTGATTGGGTCTACCACATTTGTAATGTCCCCCCTCCCCACCCCCCCCGCCTCCTTTATTGGGAATTGGTAATAGTATAGCTTCCTTGGGCAGTGGTGTGTGGCAGGCTCTACCGAGCACCTCTGTGATGACTGTATCTACGGTGGGATGTGTTAGGAGTTGGCCTGTTTGATTTAAAGGTGGATTTGGCTCAGCAGAGCTGAGTTTTTAGGGGTGCTCGTAGTTCTGTCATTCTTGGACCTCTCCTGGCTGTAGCTTGGAGTCCCTGGATAATGCTGCTCTCAGTAATTAGCATCATTACCGTAGGGGTCCTCAGGGGATGTCAGGATCAGTTGCTATAGAGTGTTTGGGTGTGGGGAGAGGGAGTCTCATTGTGGACTGAGCCTCGAGAGGACCCGATGGGCTCAGGTCAAGGGCTCTAGTCTGAGGCCTGTGGAGGGAGGACAGAGCAGGAATGTCCTGAGTGCAGCCATCCCCCTCCTCTTAGAAAGACCTGCGAGTAGGAATTGAGCTAGCTTTTTTGGAAAGTTGGCTCAGAAATTGCCATCTTGCCAAATTCCTAACACAGAGGGGTTCAGTGTTACCTTGAGCCTTTGCTGTCCTTAAAATGTTTCTAGGAGAGAGGGTCGAAAAAATCTCCTTCCTCCATATCACCTTCACAAGGTGAAGGCTGACGGAGGGTGAGTGAGCATCTTGGAGTTTGCTGGGGAGATGCACCAACCCCGGAAATCACTGAAGTGGCTGCGAAGCCTCTTGCCTTGTCCTCAGTAGCTAATGATCAGAGAGATTTTTTTTTTAAACTACCATGGTCCCAAGGTTCCATCCTAAAATTTATTTTTCTTTGTATGAATGTATGTAAATGATTTGAAAAATAAAACTGTAAAATATTTGTATGAAGAATAAATGGAACTGACATGACTTTGAGTCCTGCTACTGGGTGTGCAGTTGGGGTGGTGGGAGGGGAGTTGCTGTTTGGAGGTTGGTGTTCAACAGTTTTTTTCTCTTTGTCTTTCAAATTCTCACTGGTATGTTGATTACCCATCCATCTACCAATTAATTATTCAGTGCCTTATATATGCGAGGTACATGAATAAGATGGTCAGGGTCCCTGTGTTCATGGGGCTGATGGTTTAGCAGGAGACAGTTGTGTAACAATCATTTATGTCTTACATTTGTGTTACTATAGGTGTGATGTAATTGTTTTGTATTTTTTATTATGAATTATTACATGGGAAGACTTTTGTAGTTTTTTCAATCCTTCGGGCATTGAGATGCCTGCATTTCAGTGGTGGCTCTACCTGATTTTATTGGGAACTCTCAAGAGACATTATCAAGATAGGTCTCTATCCTGGGGAAAATTTTTAAAATATAAATATTTGTATTTGGAGATAAACGTCCGTGGCCATGTTAGAATTTAAAATGTCTAAAAGAGAACCAGCTCAGTAATTATCCAGACAGTGAAATATTATTTAGCTATTTAATTATATTTATGGAACAATTTCCAGTGACAATAAATACTAACAATATAATGAGAAAGGAAAGGTTAGCAAACTTTTGACAGGTTATCTCAAGAAGAAAATGCCTTGATAAGAGAATAAGGAAATTCCCAATATGTTAAATGTATCAAGATTATGAGCGATTTTCCCCCTTCTTTGTCATACTTTTCTGTAATTTGCTAGTTTTCTTTGTGTGTAATACTTTCATAGAAAAGAAAAGCAAATGGGGAGGAGGGCATCTGTTGCTGCCAGCTGGACCTCTGACGAGCAGTGGTGAAGGGCCCATGGGCCTCGGTGTGGGCTGGGTAGGCTGACGCAGCAGTTTCTGGTGTGGAGATACAAGAAGGAAAAAAGTCTGGCTGAGTAAACAGCTTAGGAATTGAGTTGACGTCTGGTTTAAGAAACTCTCCAGGTTGATCTGCCTTGCCTGTGTTTGGTGGCCTGAAGGTGTCCAAGAGGATGCTTTTCTTTCGTGGTCAGGGCCAGGTACCTCTTGAATCCACTTCAGATTCAGCCAATATTTATCGAGCCCCTATCACGTACCAGGTGCTGTCAGGTACCAGGGATGCAGTTCACAAGGCAGACAAGGTCCCTGCTCTCACGGCTGCTGTGGCTGATGTACTAGTTGAAGGAGCAGCAGAGTAAACAAGTAAGTAAGAAACTTCGGCTATATGTGCTGTGAAGAAGTAAAATGGCTTGTTGCACCAGAGAGTAAGATGGAGGGTTTGTGGGGGCCACATTAGCGTGGTCAGGAAAGGCCTTTGTCGCAAGCTGATCTGAGTGGGTGGAGCCAGTGGGGGTGGGGGTGGGGAATTCTGGTGGGAGCCTGGTCCGGGTCCCAGGGGGAAAAGCAAAGGCTTAGATCCGAGGTTAGAAGAGCCCTATGCAGTCCAACGAGAAGGAGGCTGGAGTGTAGGGAGAGGAGGAGCAGCAGGACACAGGTGGAGGTGGTGAGGAGCATGGCAGCTGGGCTTATTTTGATTATGGTGGAGAGTTTCAATGTTATGCTAAGTTCCACAGGAAATCACTAGAGAGTTTTAAGTAGAAAAGTGACGTGGTGTGATTTAGTTTTAAGAGACCGCTCTGACTGCCTTGTAAAGAATGGCTCATGGGGGTGTGAGGGGCTGGAATGATTGGAGCTGAAGCAGGTGGACCAGCTAGGAAGCTCCTTCAGTAAGTAAGCCAGGCGAGGGATGGTAGTGCTTGGTCTGGGTTGGAGATGGAGTGAGGATGGGGTTGGATAGCACAGAGATGAAGGAAGTTGGACAGATTTGGTAGGTACAACTGTTAGGACTTGCTGCCTGATTGGATGTAGAGGATGAAGGAAGGAAATGAAGGCTGGCTTCTAAGTTTTTGGCCTGAACAACTGCAAGAATGGTGTTGCCCTCAACTGAGAAAGGGGAAACTGGACAGAGCAGGTTTGGGAAGGAAAAAACAAAGTTCTATAGTGAACACATTAGATCAGAGGTAGAGATCTCTCCCAAGTATAGATATCAAGTAGATGCATTGGATATATAAGTCTCAGGGGAGAAGTCAGGTCTCGGTATATAAATTTGAGAGTCTTGTTTATATAGATGGTGTTTAAAGCCATGAGACTGGATATGTTTGCCTAAAGAGAGAATGGAAATGAAGAGGGTGTAAAGGGGCAAAACACACTGATTACCAGGCATACAGGATCCACTGAGGCAGCTATTTGTTCCTGTATGATATGAATCTCTAAAGAATGACTTTTTTTTTGTTTTTTCTGAGTTGTAGGTCTTCTGACAAAAAAGAAACAATCTAACTTTTAATCCAGGTTTTTCTGTTTACAGGAAGAAATATAAGCGGCAGATGGTCTGAGTGCTCACTTGAGTATGACCAGAGCATTCTCCCTCTGTAGGTAAACTGATAGGAGGTGAAATAATTAAAAGTCTGCTTTGTGAGTGAGGGCAATTAGCTTGATAAGGACATCCCAGTGCCCCCAAACTCTGGTTGCTGATGGGCCACTCCACGATACTGTCAAGCCAACCAGCACGTGAACATCCTGGGGCATCCTCTTCTCCAAATAGCGCTTCATGGGCATTGTCCCCTTGAGGCTCTTCTATACTTATTTTCTTTTAGAAAATATTAAAAAAAATGATTATTTAGAAAATTTTAAGTTGACAAAATTTTGGAGCAGTTCTAGGTTTGCAACAAAATTGAGAGGGAGGTATAGAGATTTCCTATGTATTTACCTTCTGCCCCCAGACATGCACAGCCTCCCCCTTTATGAGCATCACTTACTAAAGTGCTACATTGTTTACCAAGGATGAACCTACATTGACAGTCATAGCCACCCGAAGTCCATAGTTTACATTAGGGTTCCCATTTGGTGTTACACACATTCAGTGGGTTTGGACAAATGTATAATGACGGGTATCCATTATTATAATATCATTTTCATTGCTTTAAAAATCCTCTGCTTTGTCTATTCCTGCCTCCCCCAACCAATCAGTGATTTTTTACTCTCTCCATAATTTTGCCTTTTGCAGAATGCCATATAGTTGGAATCATACAGTATGTAGCCTTTTCAGATTGCCGTTTTCACTTAGTAATATGCATTTAAGTTTCCTCCATGTCGCTTCATTTCTTTTTAGTGCTGAATAATATCTCATTGTCTGTATGTCACAGTCTATTCACCTACTGAAGGACATCTTGGTTGCTTCCAAGTTTTGGGAGTTATGAATAAAACTGCTGTAAACATGCTCATGCAAATTTTTGTGTGGACATGAGTTTTCATCTCCTTTGAGTAAATGCCAAGGATTGCAGTTGCTGGATCGTGTGGTAAGAGTTCCTTACAGTTTTGTAAGGAACTTCCAAACTGTCTTCCACAGTGGCTGTACCATCTTGCATCCCCACCAGCAGTGAATGAGACTTCCTGTTGCTCCACATCCTTGCCAGCATTTGGTGGTGTCAGAGTTTTGGATTTTGGCCACTTGAATGGCTGTGTGGTGGTATCTCCTTTTAATATATTAATCTCCCTGATGACATGTGATGTGAGGTATGTCTTCATGTGCTTATTTGCCATCTGTGCATCTTCTTTGGTGAGATCTCTATGTTTTCTTGATGACCAAGTCCCTTCCTAATGCTCATATCCTTTTTTTTTAAAAAATTTATTTTTTGGCTGCGTTGGGTCTTTGTTGCTGCACGCGGGCTTTTCTCTAGTTGTGGTGAGCAGGGGATACTCTTTGTTGTGATGCGTGGGCTTCTCATTGTGGTGGCTTCTCTTGTTGTGGAGCACTGGCTCTAGGCATGCAGGCTTCAATAGTTGTGGTGCTTGGGCTCAGTAGTTGTGGCTCGCGGGCTCTAGAGCACAGGCTCAGTAGTTGTGGTGCATGGGCTTAGTTGCTCCGTGGCATGTGGAGTCTTCCTGGATCAGGGATCGAACCCGTGTCCTCTGCATTGGCAGGCAGATTCTTAACCACTGCACCACTAGGGAAGTCCTCATATCCTTTCTTTAGACACTTTCTTTAAAACATTAAACCGGGTTTTAAGTTATGTTTTCTTCGCAGAAGCTATCAAGTTCCTCTTTGTACTTAGAGTCCCTACTTGGCAGGTCTCTACTTGGCAACTCCCTCTCTTTTGTCTCAGCAGATGGTCCTGCATCTGAACTTACTGAGAATCAGCGTCATCAGGAAAGAACTGCCCCCTATAAATTTACCTCTACATGCATCTATTGCGTTCTTCCTCCTTCCCTGTGTCTCAGAGGAACAAGTATTCCTCCTCTTCAAGGATAATCTCTGTATTCTGCTTCTCAACTTTCTGTCTTCCCAGGACTTCACTTAAGTAGACTTCATCTTTAATTTCTCCCTCCCGACTGACTCTTCCCCTTCATGAAATAAGCATGCTCAACTATCTCCCATGCTAGACCAAACAAAAATCTAACTGATCCCCTCATCAATCAACCAAACAAAATAACCTTTTCTCAGCCATGAATCCACCCCACCCCCAGCCTGACCCCTGTTTCAAGAAGCCAAGCTCCTTCAGGGAGTGGGCCATGCTCACTGCCTCCACTCAAGTACATTCTGTCTCCATCACCCACTGTCCACATCACCCTCTGTGCTCACCAACCACTAACACTGCTTTGCTGAGGTCACTGCTAACTTCCATCTATTGCCAAAGCCAGCAGACACACTTATTTCCAATCTTACTTGACATAACTGTGGTGTTTGATCCCAAGGCAGGTCTGCCACACCTGGTTGCGCAGGTGGTGCACTGCACAATTTGGCTGGGGGGAGGGGGAGCACTGTTAACGTGGTCCATGTGATTGATGCTCCCCAGTTCACAGCTGTGTGGCCGCACTCGGTGGCCTTATACTGATGACAACTCTCTCCTTTAAATTCTCTCCCCAGCTGCTGTTATTTTTTCTCTCCTAAGATTCTTCTTCTTAGTCTTAAGTGTCTTTTTGTCTACCTGCTCCTTAAGTGCTGATGTTCCTCAGGGCTCTGTTCTTGTCCTTTCCTGGTATTACAGGATTCTTTGGTGGCCTCATCCACATCTGTGGTTATAGCTACCATTTAAATGGTGATGACAGACCAGCCTTGATCTCCCCCCACCCCCAAACCCAGGCTTTAGATGCACTGCATACTTATGTTCTTTCTCCTCTACTTGGATATTTCCCTGCCACCTTAAATTCAACAAGTTCACAACAGGAATTTCCTTCCAAAAATTGCTCCTCATTTTGTACACTCCTGGAGACATTAGCAGAAAGCAGTGAGTGGGTCTGGACTCCTCCTCCTTATTTTCCTGTAATACTCCTTAGTCACCCCGTCCCACAGGGTGACTCAAGTAAAGCCCACAAGAGTCCTCTGGTTTCTATACTTTTGCTATTACTTCTGTTTAGGGGTTCATCCTCTCGAGTTACTGTGATAGCTTCTTTTTTTTAAGCTCTTTATTGGAATATAATTGCTTTACACTCTTGTACCAGCTTTTGAGGTACACCAAAGTGAATCAGCTGTATTTATACATATATCCCCATATCCCCTCCCTCCTGTGACTCCCTCCCACCCTCCCTGTCCTGGCCCTCTGAGTCATCACCCATCATCGAGTTGAGCTCCCTTTGTTATACAGCAACTTCCCACTAGCTATCTATTTTACAGTTGGTAGTGTATATATGTCTATGCTACTCTCTCACTTCATCCCAGCTTCCCCTTCGCCCCCCACCCCTCCAACCCCATGTCCTCCAGTCCATTCTCTGCATCTGCATCCTTATTCTTGCTCTGTCACTGGGTTCATCAGGACCATTTTTTTTTAGATTCCGTGTATATGAGTTAGCATACAGTATTTGTTTTTCTCTTTCTGTCTTACTTCACTCTGTACGACAGATTCTAGGTCTATCTACCTCATTACATATAGCTCCATTTCATTCCTTTTTATGGCTGAGTAATATTCCATTGTATATATGTGCCACATCTTCTTTATCCATTCATTTGTTGATGGGCATTTAGGTTGCTTCCATGTCCTGGCTATTGTAAATAGTGCTGCAATGAACATCATGGTACATGTTTCTTTTGGGATTATGGTTTTCTCTGGGTATATGCCCAACAGTGGGATTGCTGGATCATATGGTAGTTCTATTTTTAGTTTTTTACGGAACCTCCAAACTGTTTTCCATAGTGGCTGTACCAACTTACATTCCCACCAACAGTGTAGGAGAGTTCCCTTTTCTCCACACCCTCTCCAACATTTGTTGTTTCTAGATGTTTTGATGATGGCCATTCTGACTGGTATGAGGTGATACCTCACTGTGGCTTTGACTTGCATTTCTCTAATGATTAGTGATGTTGAACATCTTTTCATGTGTTTGTTGGCCATCTATATGTCTTCTTTGGAGAAATGTCTATTTAGTCTTCTGCCCATTTGTGGATTGGGTTATTTGCTTTTTTTGGTATTAAGCTGCATGAGCTGCTTGTATATTTTGGAGATTGATCGAGTTACTGTGATAGCTTCTTGTTTTTTTTTTTTTCTCATTTCATTTATCCCCAGCCCCTCATCACTGAAACTGATGTACTTCCTTAGACATGTCATTGCTGCTCTTCCCTTTGCCTGCTCACAGTTTACACGACAGATAGAAGTTCAGTCAATGCCTGTTGAATGGACTGAACGTGAACTAGAAATGTGGGCTGAGAATCAGGAGACGCCCAAAGAGCTGATCTGCATGTGGAGATAATGTTTTGGTTCTTCCCTATTTGGAGATGATGGATTGAAATCCTTGGTCACTGTGCCTTCCTCCTCCAAGGGAAAGTGCCCTGAGACAAAGCTACAGGACAGGTACTTTTCTGGAGGGCTCTGCTAAAGGACAGACACACAGGGTACACTCTCCTTCAGAACAAAGCCATGGGATGAGCCAGAGACCTTATTTAACTGCTTTTGGTACCACAGACGGGAGAACGCAGCTCCTGAAGTGGGAGCTCTGTGGGGGCTGGGGTGGGGTGTAGTCCTGCGCAGAGGCTCCTTGGGGCCCAGGGCTATGTGTCAGCAGTCATGTGCTGTGGTAAGGAGCTCTCTGCAGCTGTGACTTTCGAGACTGCAGCTTGGCTGCAGAGCTTATGAGTGATTTGTGAGGGACCCCGGTGCTGGGAATTAGAGGAGAGCAGCATCACGGAGACAGCCACAGGGGCAGGGGACCACACTGAGTATGGTGGAGTCCTGGTATTGCAGAGGCCACTGGCAGGTGATGAATTGCTTTCTGGTGCCTGAGGTGCTGCACCTTTGTTGGTCCTGCTTTCATTTACGCAGGCTGGGAAGAAAGAGGAGAGTACTGGGGCAGAACTCAACCATGGCCAATTGATAAAAGAATCAGATGAGAACTCTGCAGACAACACACACACACACACGGATTCTCAAGAAAATGACAATAGAGCACAAAAGGACTTCTTTGGACTAATAAATATGATTTTCTTTTTTTAAAAAGTTTTTTTTATTGGGGTATAGTTGATTTACAATGTTGTGTTAGTTTCTGCTGTACAGCAAAGTGAATCAGTTATACATATACATATATGCACTTTTTTTAGATTCTTTTCCCACATAGGTCATTACAGAGAATTGAGTAGAGTTCCCTGTGCTACACAGTAGGTCCTTATTAGTTATCTGTTTTACATAAAGTAGTGTGAATATGTCAATCCCAATCTCCCAATTTATCCCTCCCTTCCTTTCTCCCTGGTAACTATAAGATTAATAAACATGATTTTCTAAGGAAAAATGCAATAGAGAAACAAAAGGAAGATAATCACTGCTGAGAACCAAATTGATGGTCTGAAAAGCAAGCAAAATAACAGAAAGTTTTAAGAACACAGACATAATGATGAGGGGAAAGACAAGGGACTTAGATCTAGGAAAACTAATGTATAAAACGTAGAAATTACAAAAGAAGAACAAATGAATAAGTAAATTAAATGAATAATGGAAATCGTCCTGGGGCTCAAGGCTCAATTAAAAAGATATACTGAGCTCCATATAAGATTAATTAAAAAACTGTTGTCCCTAGTGTCAGTTGGGATGATAGGATTCTGAAATAGCAGAGATGGTGTGGAGACACTTAGCCACAAGAGCAAGGTGGCCCTAATTACTGCAATAGATGGTAAGGTTGGAGTGGAAACAAGGGGACCCTGACCCGTAGGAAACTAGGGTGATGGCTAATAGATTGTGGGGCTCCATGGAACAAGTGGTGGGTAGTCAATGAAAGTATTGCAACAGGCTGATGTCGGTCGCTGTGGTGAAAAATCATGATCCCATGTGTAGGTTCAAGGTCTTAGTCAGTTATTGATTGAAAGAGAGGCTAGGTTCTCTTGAAAAGGAATCCTGGAATGTTACTATGAATATATTCAATAAATCTCCAAATCTTCTCTAAAGAGACCTATGGCTATTATTGTATCAGAGCACTCATATACTAGGGAAAGGAGAATACCCAGATTTTCAAGGGACCTAAAATGCCATCATGACCTTGCTTGATATACTGGGGAGTGAATGGAAGCCAGGAGTATGTGGAGTCCTGGCCCAAGTCCTTCTCATAGTGGATAGTGGGTCTAATGTGATGTTTCTTTCAACATTTATCTTTTCCTGACTAATGCAATTAGTTATCACTAAAACCATCCTCCCCTTTAGTTTCCCAGACTGGCAACCTTCCTTCCCAACTCACCCTCACTTCCACATCCCATCAGTTACTAAACTGTAACTCAGCCTTTCTATTCATTGTTTAAAATGATTAATTATGTAGCACTTGGTACAAAGACTCCATTTAACTTAACATGTAATTTATGAAGCACAATCATGAAATTCCTTTCAACTTGACAAGAATGTTATCAATGACATTGAAACACTGCTTCCCTCTGTTTTATCTCCCTGACTTTTCCTCAGAAGTAACCACTATCCTGCTTTTTACAAAATAATTTTATCACACATTTATGCTTCTCTAAACAACAGCGTGTTTATTTTCGAGTTTTCTAAAAATGGTATCATTCTGTTGTAGTTTTCTGAGATTTGCTTGTACTCAATTAATGTTATATTTTGCAAACATTCATATTTCAGTGCACAGCTGCAGTTCACAAATATTATTTGTTCATTCTTCTGTTGATTAATATTTAGATTGTTTCCACTTTGGGCTATCATGAAGGAATCATTGCTGTAAATATTCTTGTTGCCATCTCCTGGTGCACATGAGCAAGAGACTTTGGGGTATATACCAAGGAGTAGAATTGTGAATGTTTAATTTATAAGGTAATGCTTAATTGTTTCAAAATTGAGTGTGCCAGTTTCCACGACCACCGTCAGTGTGTAAGAATTCCCCCTGATCTGTATCACTCCCATACTTAGTATTGTTGAATTCCAGCTTGTTCTCTAACTTGGTATTGTTCAACTTACTGATTTTTACATTCCAGTGACTTATTTATTTATTTATTTTTAATTGTAATTTTTTATTGAAAAACAAATATACAACTTGGAATGGATCTGAGGCAAATTGTGCCATAAGCAGATTTTCTTTAAGTGGCTAAAACAAAGTTTAAAAAGCAAGTAAAAATAAAAGAAAATGTTTCTGGTACAGGACCAGCAGTACAAAAAAATAGTGTACGAGTACCTGGATAAAACACCCGTTTTGCAATAGTGCAACTTTTAAGTACATATTGTTGACTGTCCATAGTCCACGCAGAGTTACAACTCCACACTTCAACAACAACATGCTGACAGTTCCTAAAGAAAACTACTTAAAAAAAAGGCATAACCCAGATGTTCCCTCATTTGACCAACTCCATCTAAGTTTAGATGTGCAGAAGGGCTTAGATATATCCAGAGTAAGCCACATGCAACATGTTACTTGATCAATTTTCTAAAATAAGGTTTCAGGACAATGACCGTAAGATAAGAGAAGAAAACATGGAGGAATGAAGTCCTAATTACTATACATGCATTTTTTTTTTGACATTAGGGGGAGACCTTTTACAGATAAGTTACAAACAAAGAAAAGGCAAATAAACAATTTTGTACAAGAAATTTAACACATTCTGTACAGTGTCTTCACTTTGCTGTCATCATTTGTACAAACTCTTCATAGTTTACTTGACCATCGCTGTCAATATCTGCTTCCCTGATCATTTCCTCAACCTCTTCATCTGTTAACTTCTCTCCAAGGTTTGTCATCACATGGCGGAGCTCTGCTGCACTAATATAGCCGTTACCATCCTTATCAAACACACGGAATGCTTCTCTAATCTCTTCTTCACTGTCTGTGTCTTTCATTTTTCTTGCCATCATTGTCAGAAATTCAGGGAATTCAACTGTGCCATTACCATCAGCATCTACTTCATTAATCATGTCCTGTAACTCTGCTTCTGTGGGATTCTGCCCAAGAGACCTCGTTACAATTCCCAATTCCTTAGTTGTTATAGTTCCATCACCATCCTTGTCAAATAGTGAAAAAGCTTCTTTGAATTCTGCAATCTGCTCTTCAGTCAGTTGGTCAGCCATGCTGCAAGCGCTACCGGTCTCTGGGACGCTACTACACAACCACTCAGCTCGCTCGCTCCACTTGGACCAATCTCCAGTGATTTTAAAATGGTATGGCATTGTGGGCTTCCTAGGTGGCGCAGTGGTTAAGAATCCGCCTGCCAATGCAGAGGTCACGGGTTCGATCCCAGCTCCAGGAAGATCCCACATGCCGCGGAGCAACTAAGCCCGTGTGCCAAAAAAAATAAAAAAAAATAAAAAAATAAAAATAAAAAAAAAAATAAAAAAAAATAATAAAATGGTATGGCGATTTGATTTGATTTTTAATTTAATTAATTAATTGATTGATTAACTTACTGGCCATGCCTTGCGGCTTGTGGGATCTTAGTTCCCCGATCAGGGACTGAACCTGGGCCACAGCAGTGAAAGCACCAAGTCCTAACCACTGGACCGCCAGGGAATTCTCTCATTGTGATTTAAATTTGTATTTCCTCAGTACAGAGACTGAGCATCCTTCCATATTTATTCGCATTCATATTTCTCCTCTGGTGAGTTGCCTAATTTATGTCTACTGCATATTTTCCATTGGGTTGTCTTTTTATTACTGATGTTTCAGAAGATTTTTATATATTCTGAGATTAATCTATATGTATTACCAATCATTTCTCCCAGTTTGTGGCTTGTCTTTTCATTCACTCTTTGGTATTTTTTAATTAATAGAAGTTCTTACTTTTAATGTAGCTGAATTTTTCACTCTTTTGAAAAAATGAGTATTGCTTTTTTTGTGTAGATACAAGAGTCCTTGCTTACCTCGTTTATAGAAATATCATATATATTATTCTGTACGTTTTAATGCTTTGACTTTCGTATTTAAAACTTTAATTCATCTGAAATTGATTTTCATATACAGTGCAGGGTAAAAACTCAATTAAAAATTTTGATTTCAAATTTCATATGGATAATTAATTACTCCAGCACCATGCATTCAATAACTTCTTTTTCTAGTGATTTACAATGCCACATCTATCTTATGTCAATGCTCCATATATATGTGGATCTGTTTCTGGCTTTCCATTTGGTTTCATTTATCTTTTGTCTCTCCCTATGCCAGTCCCATGCTGCCTTTAATGATCTAATTTTGTCAAAAGCCTTTGTCTCCTTCAGAGGAAGTTCTCCCCCCCAGTTAATTCATTTTAAGTTAAAAAAATTCTTAAGCTTTTACTCTTTCATATACATATGTATATATACATAATATTCATGTTCATGTTGTATATATATAATATATATTTATTAAAAGAGTTTATAAAATTTCACGAAAAATCCTATTGAGATATTACCGGGATTACATTTAATCTGCACATCAATTTGGAAAGCGTTAACATCTTTACAATGATTATTTTCTTCCATGAAACTTGTATAAATATCTTTCAAATTACTTAGATTGTTGACTTAAAAAAATGCACAATGTGAGAGTTGCGAGTAAAGTTTTATTTCGGGCAAAATGAGGACTGCAGCCTGGGAGACAGCATTTTAGATAGCCCTGAGAAACTGCTCCCAAGAGGCAGGGGGAATGGTCAGTATATATGTGATTTTGGTGAAGGGGGAGTACATGCAATCAAACGCATATTTTTTCGTAGAAGGTTTCTGCTGGCCCCGTGCAGGTTACTGCTAGTCACGCTGAGCAGACGTCACCACGAAGGATTTTAGTGCTTTTCTAGATATGAGGAGATACAAGAATTGGGCTCATAAAATCGGCTCCTGAAAATATCTAACTATCTGTTGACCTGTTCTGCCAGTTTTTCCCAGAGCACAGAGTGCCTCATTTCTGCTCTCCACCCTGAACACCTTTCAGGGGGTGACGAAAATCAGCAGCTGCAGCAACACAGGATTTAATCCTTTTAGAGGTAGATGGCAAGTGCCAATTTGTAGTTGACAAGATCTTTGTTATTGTTTTAATGTAAAGTTTTATAATTGTTAGATTTGCTTCTAGGTACTTGCTATCATAAATTATGAATTTATTAAATTATATGTTAACATTTTATTTTTTGTATATGAAGATGCAGATTTTTAAAATAATGATTTTATATCCAATTGCCAAATTCTCTTACAAATTCAGTAGGTTTAATTAACCTGGCAGTAGATTCTTTTGGATTTTCTATAATCATAGTTAATTATATTGTACAAAATCAATTATCTTTTTATTTTTTTCTCTCTAATACTTATAACTTTTATTGTCTCTTTTTCTTATTATACTGTACTATTTAGAACCGCTAATACAATATTGAATAAAAGAGTTTGTTGTTGCTTGTACATACAATACTTCTAATTTTTCACCAATTTATAGAATGATTTACTCTAATTTTTTTGAAAACACAGTTTACGAAAAGCTTTTGTTTTTCCTCATTTGGTCAGAGTTTTCTTTTCAGAAAATTGCAAAAATTACATATTAATTTCTTTAGAAATCTTCAGATAAATACAAACTAGCAACTAATTACAGTATTATATTATTCAAAAGTTCTAAAGTCATTTTGAAAATTTAGAAATTATATGAAGCTAACATCAATGAACAATACAATTACTGTTGATAGTCCAAATTTATCACAGAAATGTGGCATCTGCAAGTTTTACTCAGGATGTGTAAATGGGCTAACTTTGAGTCTATATAATTTGTACTAATGATTAAGAAAACCATTTTATAAAGATATTAATTATTTAAATTATTATATTTAAATATCAAATAAATTATTTAAACACCCATGTGCACACCTACATACATTTATATGCTCTTAATAATGACAACGGTAATAACTGACTTTATTGCTAAGACAAGTATAAGTAACTTAGGAGGTTTCATTTAATCTAGGCTTTTAGAAAGAAAAATCCAAAGTCTTGCATATGCTATAATGCCACATTTACATTTTTATTTTACAAAATGTGGGAAACATCAGAAAGAAAATATAGAGAAATCTTGTATGTCCAAAGTTCACATATCAATTTACTTTGATTCGCGTGAACTTGGATTAAAATTTAATTCTCATATTTATTTTTACCATCATAACTTCTATTTTTGGTTTTAAGATCTTAGGACAAGAAGGTTTTAAAATATCTTTCGATTTGCAACAATATATTTGAAAGGAATTTAGACCTGGAATCTTTTGTATTTATTTTTAGTTTCTCTTCAACCTTTTCGTGATCACTAATCATTAACTTATTGTCCATTTGTATTTCTTTTGTGTTTTTTCTGGTAACAGTGCAGGCATCCTGAGGTTATTAAACAAAAGTACTATTTCTTTTATTCTCATTCAAAAACACTTTAAAGGAGATACCTTTTTTTAGAGAATAAGAATGTTTATGTTTAATTTTTTATTAAGAATTAATTAGTTTATACACACTCATCCATATCTATTTAATTTTTTTCCCTTCTTGTCAGTGTAGCGTTTACTTTTAATCAAGGGATTTATAATTCAAAGGAATTCAGTGCTTCATTTGAAAAATCTTTTTTCAGGTAGAAAATCTCATCATTTTAAGATTTAGTCCTATGAACTATTAGTTCATGGGAGACATTAACATATTTAATATATTTGGGCAAATTAGAGTGGTCACAATGAAGATTATACTTTCATTTTCCAAATAGGAAAGTTTTTCTTAAACAGCTAGTGTACATAAAGCATTCAGAGTTTGGTTGGATATTGGGATTTTCTTGGGAGATGTATTAATTTCCTCTTGCTGCAAAAAAACCACCCCCAAAACTTAGTGGTTTAAAACAGCAACAATGCCTGCTTATTTCTCATGACTCTGGGGGTCAGCAGTCTGAGTGGTTCTGCTGTATTTACCTGGGTCCCCTCATGGTGCTGCCGGACGTCACCGGATGGTCCATCGAGGGCTGCGGTGTCGGAGATGTCTCCATAACATGTCTGGCTGTTGGTTATGCCTCCTCAGTTCTCCTCCTGGTGGTCTCGTGTTCTCCAGTAGACTAGACTGGGCTTCTTCACAGCTTGGTGGTATCAGGGTGTCAAAAGGGAAAAAACAGGAGTTATAAGACTTTTTGTGACCAAGTCTCTGGGGCTCACACAATCTCATTTCTGCCAGCTTTTATTGGTCAAGGCAAATCATTTATTTTACAAACTTATGAGTGAAACACAGGTTCAAGGATGTGAAGAAGTAGACTTTGTCTCTTGATGAGAAGAGAAGTGACACATTACAGAGATGTGGATACAGGAAGTATGATTTCTTTGAGGACTGTAGTACAGTGATCTACCACAGTAGCCTCTGCAATTCCTTCCAGGATTTATGTAGAATGATTAATGGCCTTTCTTACATCAATTTAAATAGGAATCCATAGCAACTGAGACATTTCCTGGCCTTTAAATTTAAGAATATTCTAGAGACAAACTAATCTAGATCAAAGTTTCCTCTAGCGGTAAATGTACAAATGGGTTTTGTTCAATTTATCACTTCATTTATTTATTTATTTATGGCTGCATTGGGTCTTCATTGCTGCTCACAGGCTTTCACTCGTTGCCTCCAGCAGGGGCTACTGTTTGTTGCGGTGTGCGGGCTTCTCATTGCGGTGGCTTCGCTCATTGCAGAGCACGGGCTCTAGGTGTGCAGGCTTCAGTAGTTGAAGCACTGAAGGCTTAGTTGAGCACTGAAGTGGTTGAGTACGTGGGCTCAATAGTTGTGGCTCGTGGGCTCTAGAGAGCAGGCTCAGTGGCGCACCGGCTTAGTTGCTCTGCGGCATGTGGGATCTTCCCGGACCAGGGCTCAAACCAGTGTCCCCTACACTGGCAGGCGGATTTTGAAACACTGAGCCACCAGGGAAATCCCTCATTTCTTATTTTTAAATTAAAAAAAAAAATTTAAGTTGAAGTGTATTTACTTTACAATATTATATTAGTTTCAGGTGTACAACATAGTGATTCAAAATTTTTACAGATTATACTCCATTTAAAGTTGTTACAAAATAATAGCTATATTTCCCTGTGCTGTACAATAGTTGCTTATCTATTTTATACATAGTAGTTTTATCTGTTAATCCAATACCCCTATCTTGTTCTCTATATCTGTGATTCTGTTTTCAACTTACCCATTTCTTTTCCCCAGGAATATATAGTCATTGCAGATGCTGCTTCTGAGTCCAAAGGCTGGAGTTTTCTTGGGGTCCTGAAATCATAGGTTCTCTACTCACTGTCTTTCAGTGTTCTTGGGTACTCATATAGGGAAACAAACTCCCAACTGTTCAAACAATAGATGAATACTATTAAAGTTGGTCACATTAGTCATTACAGGCAGCCTTCTGTTTTGAAGAACAGAAATAGTTCAATCAGGGGAAAAACACCCACCCACAATCTCAGGATAAAAACACTTAAACAGCTTGTACGAGGACTTCTAGCAAATCACACATATATCCTATACTTTAAGGCAGTGGTCCCTTGTCTTGAGGAAAGTCTGCCAACTAGGGCTGTATCTTTTATTCTCCTCTAAGTTCTATTCTAGTAAAAGTTTCCTAGCAGTTTGGGAACACCTACTCCTGATCCCTGCTGGGTGGCTTAATCTCAAATGCTACAAAGAAGGAAATTGTTTGTCTCAAGTTGAATTAACGTGTATCTAACTTGATAACATTTTCAAATGATTTTGAAAAATTTCAAGAGAACAGAGCTTAGATCACTTTTCCTCTAACTTTACATAGGCTTCATCGGTTCAAAAAATTTATGTGCTGATGCCACTAACATCTGGGAATAATACCACTGTGCAGAAAAAAACTATGACTACCACCACTGTCATATATTTGAAGTTCTCTTACTTGCTGATGGTTCTCAAGCCAAAGTAATTTTAAGTTTTTCGGACCAGGTTAAAGGTAAGCACAAGTCAGACTGGCTCCGAACCTCAAAGGGAGACGAACTCATTTTGGAGTCACCATCCTCTGTCTTTCAGTTCTTCCAAGTTTAATCAACCAGTTCAAGGTGCCATAATTTAAATGAGAACCAATTAATGTCAGTCTCTTTATTGGAATAAAGGATCTAACAGAAGAACAAAGAATCATATGCAGATGATCCAGTAAGAGGAAGAAAAAACAACTAGAGGGAATCCAGATCATTTGCTATTGCCAACCCTGAATCAACAGCAGGTGGCGCCAAAGGACCTTAGTAGCAGCTCTGCTACCATCTCCGTGATTACCTTGGTTCCCACACCATTTACCCAGGATGGCTAAGGAGTGCTAGTTAAGAGCATAGACTCTGGAGTCAGACTGCTTGGCTTCACAATACCACATTTGCTAGCTGGGTGACCTTGCATGAGTTTTAATTTGGTTTTCCTCTTTGTAGAATAGGGATGTTAATAAAAACTCCATCTCACAGGATTATTGTGAAGATTACATAAATTCTTACATACGATCACAGGCAATAGTTTCCTGTACATAATAATCTTTCAAAGCGTTATTTGTTAATGGATACACAATATAAAAGGAAATACTATTGTGACAGCAATAGCATAATATTTAGGAGGGGGAGCAAAAGGGTAAGCTTTTGTATAGGATTGAAATTAAGTTGTTACCAGAATAAAACTGACAATTATGTCTTTTGTAAGTCTCATGATAACCAAAAAGTAAAAACCTACAGTAGGTACACAGAAGGTAATAAGAAGGAAATCAAAGCACACCATTATCTGAAATTACCAATTCACAAAGGAAGATCACAGGAGAGGAAGAAAGAAACAAGGGAACTTAAAAAAAAAAAGGCAAGAAGCCAACAGGATGGCATTAGTAACCCCTTACTTATCAATACTTATTTTAAACATAAATGGATTCAATTTTCCAGTCAAAAAAGAGTAGCTGAATGAATAAAAAAACAAAACCCACCTATGTGTTGCCTACAAGAGGTTCACTTAAGCTTTAAGGATACATATAGGCTCAATTAAATAGATGGAAAATATTCCACAAAAATAGAAACCAAAAGAGAGCAGGGCTCCTATACTTATATCAGACAAAATGGACTTTAATTCAAAAGCTGTAAAAAGAAAAAGATGGTCATTAGCTAATGATAAAGGGTTCAATTTATCAAGAGGATGAAACAATAATCAATATATATGCACCCAACATCAGAGAACCTAAATATAAAAGCAAGTACTCGCATCTCTAAAAGGAGAAATAGATTACAATTAGGAGGCCAAGAGTAGTCAATGGGGACAGGGTAGTCTCTTCAATAAATGGTGTTGGGAAACCTGGATAATCACATGCAAAAGAATGGAATTGGACCCCTATCTTACTCAACCCACACACATTGACTTGCAATGTGTTAGACTTAAACGTAAGACCTGAATCTGTAAAATCCTAAAAGAAAACATAGGGGAAAACTCCATAACATTGGTCTTGGCAATGATTTTCTGGAAATGACACCAAAAGCAGAAGCACAAAAGCAAAAATCAAGTGGGACTGCATCCAACTAAAAAGCTTCTGCACAACAAAATAGCTGTTAACAAAATGAAAAGGCAACCTCTGGAATGGAGGAATATATTTTCAGGCCATATATCTGACAACAGGTAAGTATCCAAAATATATAAGGAGCTAATACAACTGAATGGCAAAAACAAAAACAAATAACCTGATTAAAAACAAGGCAGAGGACCTGAATAGACATTTTTCCAGAAAAAGACATACAAATAGCAAACAGGCACATGAAAAGATGCTCAACATCACCAGTCATCAGGGAAATGTAAATGTAAATTAAATCATGATGAGATAGCTCACATTGCTAGAATAGCTATCATCAAAAAGAGGGGAAAAAAAGATAAGAGATAAGTGTTGGCGAGGATTTGGAGACAAGAGAATCCTTGAGTACTTTTGGTGGGAAAGTAAACTGTTGCAGCCACTATGGAAAACAGTATGGGGGTTCCTCAAAAAAATAAAAATACAATTATCATATGATCCAGCAATCTCACTTCTGGGTATATATTCAAAGGAAACAAAATCATTATTTTGCAGAAGCATCTGCAACTCCATGTTCATTGCAGCATAATTCATAATAGCCAAGACATGGAAACAACCTGAGTGTCCATCATTGGAAGAATTTTAAGGACAATATATACGTATATGCATATATTTATGTGTGCGAGGGTGAGTCAAAAATTATCTGCACTCCGGTTATATTAAAACTTCTGTTGGCTGCACTGTCTTATCAGCGCTTTCCGTTCAAGGCCACCGTCTCCCCAGTCACCGCTGTGCAGGTGTGAACATGTTACATCAGTTCTTTTGTAACTGCACTGCGAGCAAAAATGGATGCCCCACTTGTGATCTGCATGAAAGAAGAGCAGCGTGCAGTGATTCGTTTTCTGTTGTCTGAGGGTGTACGTGGTGCCGTTATTTATCGAAGACTTCATGTGCAGTACGGAGAAAGTGTTTTGTCATGAAAAAGTGTGTATGAATGGATAGAGAAGGTCAAGGAAGGTCGCACAAGTGTTAGCCATCAAGAAAGAGCCGGACTCACTTCTGATGAAGTGAAGACAGTGGTGCGTTCATGGCTTGCAACTCAGCCTAAAGCATTTTTTAATGAGGGAATACGAAAGCTTGTTGACAGATGGACAAAGTGTATCGAAAAGCAAGGAGATTATGTTGAAAAATGATGTATTTGTCTTTCTAAAAGTTAATTAAAATAAATTCTACAGCCAGAGTGCAGATAATTTTTGACTCACTCTCGTATATGTATGTATATGTGATTATACACACAGAGAGTGGAATATTATTCAGCCATAAAAAGGAAATTCTGCTATTTGAGACAACATGGTGGGACCATGAGGGCGTTATGCTAACGCAATAAGTCAGATAGAGAAAGACAGATACTGTGTGATCTCACTTATATGTGGAATCTAAAAAAGGCAAAGTTATAGAAACAGAGAGTAGGATATGAGCTGACAGGAGCTGGGGTTGGGGAAAATGTGGAGATGTTAGTATAAGGGTACAAACTTCCATTTATAAGAGGAATAAGTTCTGGGAATCTAATGGACAGTATGGTGACTATAGTAACAGTACTGTATTATGTACTTGAAAGCTGCTAAGAAGGTAGATATTGAAAGTTATAATCACAAAATGAAAAATGGTAGTTGTACTAATCGTTTTGCAATATTTACAGGTATCAAGTTATCATATTTTAAACCTTAAACTTACAAATATGTCAATTAAATATCTAAAAAGCTGGGAAAAAAAAAGAGTCCCTGTTTTGTTTTAGGATGGGGAAATGTATATAATGTGTAAATAAAAGGGGCAGAAGCTTCTGGGTATGGAGAGCCTGGGTATTGAGGCTTTGCTGGGCTAAGTCAGGCTGCTTAAGAGGGCTGAGGACCCCACGAATTCAGATGGTGACTATAGTTAGTGATACTATATAGTGTATTGTGTATTTGGAAGTTGCTAATAGAGTAGATCTTAAAAGTTCTCATCACAAGAAAAAAAATTGGGGACTTGCCTGGCAGTCCAATGTTTAGGACTGCTCACTTCCAATGCAGGGGGAAGAGGGTTCAATCCCTGGTCCGGGAACTAAGATCCCAAATGCCACGTGGCGTGATCCACAAATTAAACAAACATGGAAAATAATTGTAACTACAGTGTGATGGATGCTAACTAGACTCGTGATGGTTATTTTGCAACATATACATTCAGTAGTCTCTTGTTATCTGCAGTTTTGCTTTCCCGTGTTTCAGTTACACATGGTCAACTTTGATCTAATACTAAATACTAAATACTAAGTGGAAAATTCCATAAATGAGTAATTCGTGAGTTTTAAATTGTGTTCCATTCTTTTTTTTTTTTCCTTTGTTTTTTGGCCATACCACATGGCTTGTCGGGATCTTAGGTCCCCAACCAGGGATGGAACCTGTGCCCCCTGCAGTGGAAGTGCAGAGCCTCAGCTGCTGGACCTCCAGGGAATTCCCAAATTGTGTGCCTTTCTGAGTAGCGTGATGAAATCTTGCACCTTCCTGCTTCGTCCAATCCAGGATGTGAAGCAACCCTTTGTGCAGTATATCCAGCTGTATGTGCTACCTGCCCATTAGTCACTTAGTAGCCATCTCAGGTGTCAAATCGACTGTCCTGGCATCGCTGTGCTTGTGTTTAAGTAATCCTTATGTTACTCAATAATGGCCCCAAAGCACAAGAGTAATAATGCTTGCAATTCAGATATTCTCTTACTGTTCCTAATTGTAAATTAAACTTTATCATATGTACCCACGTATAGGAAAAAACGGCTTGTTTAGGATTTGGTACTATCCATGGTGTGAGGTATTCTTTGGGGTTAGGGTTAGGGTTAGGTTATCTCCTGAGAATAAGGGGAGACCACTGTATAGTGAATGAGTATGTTGTACACCTGAAACTAATATAATGTTATATGTCAATTGTATCTCAATTAAAATAAAAGAATCAGGCAATAGAGACAGTGGCTGAAGGGGCGTCTGGGGTCAGAAACCCTCTCTTTGTGGGTGAGACAAAGTCATTGAAGAACTGGAAGGTGAGGTGTTGGTCTTTTCCTTAAAGGTATTAAAACGGTTTACTCTTCTTATCATGGGGACCAGGGTGGATTGCTTCCCGGAAATCTCCCCAGAAAATAATTCAGAAATCCTCAGGGCGTCAGAATATGGATTTGGTCCAAAGCCATGTAGGTTCCAGAAAGCTACAGCCTACACTCCTCCCCCTAGCCTCCCCCAGATTTCCTCACTTTCATCCAATGGCATACTCTTAGGGCAGAGCTCTCTCTTCTTCACAATTAACTTGTGTACCAGGGGCTGAAATGCTCCACTTCTGTAACACACAGTTTCTATTCTTCTTACTTCCCACTTGACACTTCTTCTACCCTCCTCTAAAACATTTGAGCTTTTGGTATTGGTGCCATTTGGTGTTTCATTGGCTGTGTTGTTTCCCCAGGCTGCAGCCTATCATCCTATGGTAGGAGGAGGCAGGTTCAGTTTTAGCTACAGTCTGTCCAGGATATTAACCATACCATTCATAGATCTGCCTTCCTTCTGCTTGAGGGATACCACTGTCTTTAAAAAAAATGTATGTTGTGTGATGTGAGAATTTCTATGGGCTTTCTCCTCCACTTTCTATCTATTTTTAAAAAAATTATTTATTTATGTATTTATTTATTGGCTGCATTGGGTCTTCATTGCTGCACACGGGGTTTCTCTAGTTGCGGCAAGCGGGGGCTACTCTTCATTGTGGTCCCTGCGCTTCTCACTGTGGTGGCTTCTCTTGTTGCGGAGCACGGGCTCTAGGCACGAAGGCTTCAGTAGTTGTGGCATGCCAGCTCAGTAATTGTGGTTTGCAGGTTCTAGAGCGCAGGCTCAGTAGTTGTGGCGCACGGGCCTAGTTGCTCTGTGGCATGTGGGCTTGAACCCATGTCCCCTGCATTGGCTGGTGGATTCTTAACCACTGTGCCACCGGGGAAGTCCCTCCTCCACTCTCTTTCATGGGAAAAATTCCTGCAGGAATCGTTCTGGTAAATTCATATAATAAAGAATGATTCTGGATTTCTAGTTGCATTCTACAAACCACTCTCCTCTGGGTTTCAAGATCTTACTCCTTTCTTCCTCCATGCATTCTTCACTCTGAGAAGTTATATTTAGCACCACAATTGTTTATGTTGCATCTTCCTGACTGCCCTTCCCCACCCCCTCAAGTACCATTCTGCTAACAGTGTGGGTGGCATGGTGGTTGTATTCTTGGTATTTTTTACTGACTGCTCTGGCTAGGCTAAGCTGATTTCTTGTTACTACATATGTTAGTTTACCAATTTTGGAAAAGTCTATATAGAAAACCCTTACCAGCCACTCTGCCTTCTAAAATTTGGAAAGCCATGCAAATTCATTGTCAAAAAGAACCCAAACTTCCTATATTTGATCATGAGCATCTGTGAAATCCAGAGGATGGAGCAAATCGATTATTAACTTTTCTATGAGGTTGCCTTTGTCTCTGAGGTCTTACTTGGATGGGTGCCTAAAAGCCCCTGTTTGTTGGTCCTCTTTCATGCTTCCTTTTGATTTCTTTTCTTCCCTTCTCACAGTTAAGGCTACATCCTGCTACATGACCTGAGCTAATGTAGTAACATGTTTGTGGATGGACAATGTAATGTCATTTTTAATGACTAATTTTGTTCTACTTTAAGACAGCAGCTATGAGTTACAAATCAGGGAGGGCCAGACTTCTTGGGCCGCTGAGTCTCTTGGGAAAAGGCTCCTAGAAATCTGTTAGGACAAACATATCCTGCCTCTGCATCCTGACCCTCCCGCTCCTCTTCTAACTGTTGTGTGGAACAGCTGAGTTGTCCTGGTTCTAAAGCATCCTTCAAGATCAGGTTGAGAGAACTCTCCTTTCTTAAAGTGAAAGACCAAGCTGTTTTTTTTTTTTTTTTGAAGCAAAAGAGCTCTTTCTGCTCCTCATCTCCTTCCTTATGTGATATAGATGCTGCAGCTGTACTTTTTTAATCGCAAATTTTCTTCCTGTTATATTCCTGTGTGGTTGTAATTGAAAAGCTGCCAAATGATAAATCATATATAAATATCCTGTCTCCTCTATCGGGTCTGATTAAGACTTAATAAGAAGACTTGTGGCCTCCACCTGTTAGTATGTTGTGGTTTGTCTTGTGTGTCTTCCAAGATAGAGATTTGCAGTGTTCGTTGTGACACATTTGTTGGTGATAAGCTGCTTGTTTTTGAAAATCAAAATTTGCCTAACTGCTGAAATCTTATGCCTTTGAAACGAAAATATCAATAACCTAAATAATGTCCTCAAAAATACTTCTTCTTGCTTAAGAGAATTTCTTTTAAATATCTAGTTCAGTACCATTCAGTCATTCAATAAACATTAGTTGAGCATCTATTATGTTACAGGCAGTGGAAATAGAGACAGTCTCTATTTCTCTATGCTCTCTACAGGAGCATAAAGGAGGTATGTAAGTGGAGGCCTTACTCCAATCCTGGGTCCCGCAGGGCCCCAGCAGATGCCTGCGGGCTGCAGGGGCCTTAATTAACATGCCCAGATGGGGAAGGATTCACTGGTAAGGAAAACAGAATCTATTCACAGATGTTTTAGTGTTAAAGGGAAGAACACGCTAGCTGTATTTTCAGTGTTCTTAGGCTGGTCTGTGGGCAGGACTGAACTGCACCAAAACTCCATGTGCAACAGAGCACCAATGTGGGAGCATCAGGCTTTACCTCTGAGAGCCACCCTGGTAGCACTAACCTTGGGCTTAAATGGTTAGAGAATCACCACCTGCAAGAACTCAATAGCTGTGCATTTGTTAATTACGTGAACTCTGAGCAGAGGGGGATTAATCATGAAATGAATGAAACTGCATCTTCACGGCCTCTCACTGCATCAGCCCCTCCCAAGGCCCGAGGAAGCCCTAGTGCTGTGCTCACAAGGGCATAGGTTTTGAATGTGCCATTGTTTTGTACTGAAGAAAAGAAGCAATTCAGTAAAATCATTTCTTAACCAAAGGCCAAGAAGGTAATTAAGTGCATGAAGCACTGAATCCAGAAATCAGATTTGCTCAGGAAACCAGGAAGGAACTGAAGAGGTTTAGAAAGCACATGCTGCCTTTTCATCAGTACAGCGCTGGTGGAAGGATAAAAATAAAATCAAACATGATGGATTGACTAACCCAGAGGAAAGGAGAGCTGTGTAAGGATGAAGGTCAAGATGCTAAGAGACAAAAGCAGGGAAATGGGAGCGTGACTGTCAGCGCAGACAGATACAAAGGGAAAAGGAGATGCACCAGGTGCAGGTGCTCTTAAACAGGGCTCTGGATCTAGTTGTTGGTCAGTCAGAAATGGTGACTGGGAACCAGCCCAGCCCAGCAGAGGAAGAAGGTGAGATGTGAGGGAGCAGCTTGGGATGAAGACACAGAAGGAGGACGAGATCCAGGAAAGTACTGAGAAGCCCCTTCTTCCCGTGACAAATTCTGTCTTCTTCTCTGTCTTCTTTCTCCTTTATATCAGTCAGAATAGACTCTGTTCTGCTGCTGGAACAGTTGAAACTCTAAATCTTAGTGGCATACACATGCATGTGCGTACACACACACACACACACACACACACACACACACACACTTATCACCAAGCTACAAACGTACTGTGGTCAGTGAGTCTCCACCATCTTGCATGCGTATCGTTTGGAACACACAGCTTCAGGGGCAGGAAATAGAGAGACTAGAGAATCATACTTGGGCTTTTCATTGCCTTCACTCGGAAGTGATGCAGGTGACACCCACCCACATTTCATTGGCCAGAACTAGTCCCTGGGGTCTAGAAAAGCACACACTTGCTGAGTATTACTGTCTCTGCCACATCCTTCAAAAAACATTTGATAGTGATGCTGTCAAGTTATTCTTGCCTTGGAGAAGCTTGTGAGGTACAGGTTTGTACAGAAATTGAGTGTGATCTGACCCTCCCCCGTGTGGGGTTCAAAGGCATTTTCTATTTGAGTCCTTTAGCTGCTGTGTCTCTGACTCCTTACATCCACTTCAGTCTGTGTGGAGTGTGATTAGTCAGATTTGTGTCTCCCCTGTCCCCCACCTCCTGCCCCCGTAGTCACCAACTGCAAGGTTATTTTCAGCCTTTATTCATGCATTCATTTCTTTAATTATCCAATATTGCTTAAGCTCTTACTATGTGCCTTTACTTGGCTCTAAAGAGACATTGAAGAATAAGATACAGTCCTTGCTCTCGAGAATCTCCCACTTTGGAGAGAGTAAGTAAGTGTTTATAGACTAAATAGACACAGCAGTAATTTTGAGCTGGAAGGATCAGAAAGAACATCACAGAGGTGACAGTTCTGTGCATTTATAAAGTACGCAGATTTACGAATGACCTATCTGTAGTGGGCTTGAAAATGTGTCCCCTAGAATTCAAGTGTGCATAAGTAAGGTATTGTCTGCTTTTATAACTGATTTCACCTTGCTCACTAGCAAGGGGTGTTTGTGTGGATTAAAACTTTCCATGGAGATAACACAGACTCTTCCATTTAAAATGTGTCCTTCAGCTTAGCCCAGTAATAATTATCTTGTCAATTCTAGGTTCAAACTCCCTATTGAGACTGGTTTTTCAGCAGGCACCATCTCTGTTTCTCCTCCCACAGATGGTGTCTGGGACAAAGTTGTTTCTTACTATCCCATGGCAGTGTGGAAGGGTCCTTGGTCTGCATGCTCTGCACTTAGTAACTGCTTGTCTTTGATCTAGTAGCTTTGATCTGGTCTGGTCTCTGGACATCTGATGCTGGACCTATGGAGGCCAATTCAGTGCTAAGCTCTTTGCATGATGTTGCTAGTCATGGACTGCAAAGAGCTAAATGAGATGATGGGCTGGACCTCAGCCAGCTCATGTGATGAAGTGGTTTTTCGTAAAGGAGCCTTTACTAACCCTTGTACCATCCATGCAAGGAACACAGATGGTGAGGTGGGTCTCCGATGCTGTGGTGAAACAACCCTGGCCCTCAGCAGCGAAAGCACGGAGTCCTAACCACTGGATGCCAGGGAATTCCCTAATGTTGTATAGATCTTTTTTAATTCAGAAAAAATTTGTATTTTAGTCACTCTGTTTTTGATAACTCCTGAGAAAATGTCCCTCAAGCAAGGATGCTTAATTATTAACTTCCCCCTCTTTTTATTTAACCCCTTAAGCCTCCATTTTCTCGTGTGCAAATTGGGAATAACAATGCTACATTACAATGTTGTTGTAAGATAGTTTACTGCTTTACAATCCATAAGACCAGTTAAACAGTTATCCTAAGTAAAAGAATAGAATTCTTTCTGCTCTGTACTTCTGCACTTCTAATTCAATATAGAATCTGTTGACTAAATTTTTTTTATAACAAAATTTTCTTCCTGTTACAGTCATATGTGGTTTTAATTGAAAACGTGCCAAATGATGAATATATAAACATCCTGCCCACATGGCCATATCTGATTAAGACCAGAGCATGAGGCTTCATGGTCTTCACCTGTCAGTGTGCTGTGGTTTGTCTTCTGTATCTTTGCATATACAAAGAAACTTGCAGCATCTATAAATTTTTAGAACTGTCTGTCTCAGCACTCCTCTGGGAATGGGCCTGCATTTGTTTCTGGATATTGGAATTTACTTCATTCATTGCAGAAATATGTTGTAATGAACCATGCATAGCTCTTACCATTTAATAGTATTGAAATATCATTACACAAATGATGCAACTTGCATTGTGGTGTTAAGTCCTCACAACAGGTTGAATTATGTTCTCAAAACAGTTCTTTCTGATTGGAAAGATTTGTGTAAAACACCTAGCAGAGTGTCATTCATTCACTGATGTACTCAATAGACATAGTTTGGGATTTTTAATTAGTCAGGCATTGGAGATATAGAGATGAATTACACACAGAACTTCTACCAAGAACATTCAAGCTTATAAAGTAAATTTGACAGGTAAACAACTGAGTTCATGAAAGGGTTACAGATGGTAGAGTTTCATGCTCAGTAGAATGCGGGCACAGAAGAGAGGGATCAGCTGTAGGAGGCTCACAACTCTGGTTGGTGCCAATTATCAACACACAACTGTGGTTTCCCAGTAGAATTTGACAGGCTCCAGTCACGGCCTGATGTAACAGAATTTAATTTCCTGTTCTAGAGTCCTGTGATTCCTGGGATGGGATGGAGAGAGATGCCCTAATACGACTTCTCTACTACTGCTAAGTACTGCTATAACTAGCAGTTATAAAATCACATACTAATGCTAACTCAATCCTCACCAAAACTCTGTCATCTAGGCCCCATCATAAACCTCATTTTATAGATGAAGCAACCACACAGAGAGCTTAAGTACCCTGTTCAAGGTCACACATGTGGTATGTGGCTGAGCTGTGAGTCAAGACAAGGCAGCCCGGCTCCTGAGTCTGTTCTCTTGACCACTGCTCTGCACTCTCCCAAGTGCACTGTAGGACACAGCTGGTTGGTGTCCTCTCTGAAACTTTCCTCCTTTTCAAATCTTTGATGGGGTCATACACTGATATTTCCTTATGTGTCAAAGAAGACTTACCTTCATCAGAGGGTGAGTTGGTCCATGGTGACCCTGCACCCCAAGCTCTGGGGTATAGGGTGCTGCTTGGGACAGCACGCCAGCCTTGAGTTAATCCCTCTTTTCCAGCCCACCCTTCCCTAGAACAGGGTCTGGACCCCTAACAGTGTCTTATCTATGAGATCTGAATTCCAAGGTAAGTGAGAGCATGTGCACCTGGTTCCTAAATGCATCCCTATGTCTTCCTGTGGGAAGGGATGCCTGGAGCCCAGGAAGCACATCCTGTGTTCTAGGTGCCTGGCTGAATGGTTTCTGGTGATGGTGTGGAGTCCAGTACTGGGTAAGGAATGTTAAATCTGGGCGCTAGAGGGAGTATAGCACCAACTCTGAAAGACTGAGCAGATCCTGGTTCCAAGAGTTTAAATTCAGGTTCTGATATTTATAATAAGTCATTGTCATTAATGTGTTAAGGGTACAGATATAGAAGGAGATGGGGCCCAGGTACAGCCATGGGGCTTGGGAGTGAGAGGAGCAGATGACAAATAGTTGACTCCTGGGAAATTAGTGGGTAAATGTTAGACTATTTAGGGGGAGAAACGCATGTGCTAGTTGTCTTTTCTCTGTTTCGCTGTGCCCGAGTCTCAAGGGGAAAGAACAGGCCTGGCAGGAACAGGGAAGCTGTGTCTGCTGACCTGGATGAGGGGGTCCTTCTGGTGGGGATGTGACAGGGCTGTGGACTGACCTGCAGCTGCCCTCAGGGTTGGTCCCACTGAGACCTTCAGGTGTGGGATGGGGAGGGCGTGACGCTGTCTCTGAGCTCTGGTGGGGACTCTGGGGCATGTGTGTCCCAGAAAGCTTCCTTCCAGGTCTGTGTGCTGAAATGTTGAGAGCTAGGGTGAGGGGGCCACAGGGTGGGCTTGTGTGGAGCGCAGGGTGCATCATGGTAACCCTGAGCCTGAGGGGGTGTGAAGAGTGGGGGTCAGTGTTAGTGACCTTGAATTTTCAGGTGGGGGCTCTATCTTGCATCCCCTGTGGCCCTTCTCAGTCTCTATACTCATCCCAGGGCTACTATCTGGGGAGCATCTGGGAGCTTCTGTGGTGAGTGGAAACCAGAACAAGGCAGCAATGGCTAAAGTGAGCATAAGTCCCTTCTGCTTTGATCTTTCCCCTCAACCCATCTGAGCTTCCATTCTTGCCGCCACCTTTCCTATTAAATGAAGAATGAAGGAGATGGGGTCACTGATGGTTTCAGGCAGCATCTACCCCCTTCTCTTTCTGTTTCACATGCCTCTTTTTTTTTTTTTTTTTAACACCCTACTCTGAAGTCACCTGCTAGCAGAAGACTTTTTATTTCCGCTTTCTGTCTGGGGCAGTTCCCTTAAATTATATTTTGCATCTTCTTTAGTTATGATTTATAATACAATTGTGTTCTGAGTCCTACCAAACCAAACTTTCAATATATAAAGGGGAAAAATTTGAAGTTTAGAAAAGCTTAGTCTTTCAAAACTATTTATTTTCTTCTTGGGACCCCAAAATCCTATTTTGGAGGGCTATTGTTGAATGATGACTCCTTGTTTCTCTTTATTTCCTGTAACAGCAATCCCTTTCTCTACTGAAGTATCATTTACTGACTGCCTTAAAGGGATATTTCACATAAAATGAAATACAATAATGGCAAAGGGATTTAGCATGTCTAAAAAGACCCTTATATATAGCTATTGTGTCTCTGTACCTATGTATCTATGTATGTATATCTATTTATCTATCAACATCACCATCTTCATCAATCCATTATTCCGTCTACCTAATCTATTTCTTTAGTGTCTATTTATATTGCTATTTTAATTAGTTTCTTTACAGTTCAAACAATGAAACTCTGATGTCTTCATCAATAGGCCATTCTAAGATGTTTAAATATGACAATAATATTAATTGTGATCTTTTAAAAGAGCCAAGCCCTCAAATTTTACTTGACTCTGGCTTCCAGGAATTTGTCATTCCCAGCTCTGCCACCTTGTGGCTATCCTATAAACTGCACACTTGCAAAGTGGAACCTGATGCTGCTAACCAATTATTATAGTACTAACCTTATCGTTTTAACCAAGCAGCATCCACATAGAAGCTGATGCCTTCAGGTACTGGATAAGTCCACTGATATAATAAGTGGATTAAGTTTGACCTTGGGCTTTCCTGTAAAAATTAATCATTTAAGTATTTGGAACTCAGAAATCTAGAACCCATCAGGACTATGGAACGATTCCACGTCTGCTTGAGTCCAGGGCTGGCAGTAAAACCTGGGAAAGAGCAGGAGTAAAGATTGGGAGGAGTCATCAACACAGAAGTCCTGTTGCCTGGGAACACCCCTCCCCTCCCCCTCACCTGCCAGCCACTCCTGGGACATAGACCTAGAGTGGAATGAAAGAGAGAGGTTTATTTTTGCCTTTTCATTTTTCAAGAAGGTCGAGTGATTCAGAGAAGAATAGATAGACTTCCAGGTACTATATGGCAATATGGTAAAAATTTTAATATATCTGCCATTTGAAAAATAATAAATTCCTATTCTGCAAATATAATAATAATAACTCCTGTTCTGGGTATCAATTACAAGTAAATAGTCTGAAATGTGGACAAAATTTATTTGAAGAGATTTTTATGGTAACATTACATAAAAATGAAGATATGGAATTTTCCTTTTTCATCTTTCTTCATATTCTTTTTTTTTTTTTTTTTTTGTGGCACACGGGCTTAGTTGCTCCGTGGCATGTGGGATCTTCCTGGAGCAGGGATCGAACCTGTGTCCCCTGCATTGGCAGGCGGATTCTTAACCATGGCGCCACCTAGGAAGCCCTTTCTTCATATTCTTATTCATTTTTTTGTTTTTCTCTTTGATAATGATTGATAAATTATTACCATTAAGGAAGCTAACAGTTAAAATGTTTTTATTTTCAAAAGGATATGAGATGTCTACCAACTGCAACTTTTCATAAAACAATTTAAATTTTAAATCAGAATGACTTTTTTTTTTTAACTTATCCTGGAAACTACAACTGTCAGGTGGGCTGGATATTACCTAATGTGACCAAAGCCTCTTCAGACTGTCCCCTCAGAGAAATATGCGGCTGGAAGGGGAGGTTAGAGTGTGGCTTTTTGGGGAGAGCCTGCCCAAGGCCTGCCCTCCTCCTCTTCCCACTCCCTCACCTCCCACACAGTCAGGGAGCAGGTGCTGCACCCATTCTGCGCGTCTTTGTTACCTATAAACCAGCACCTTCAAACCCTGATGTGCAGAAGAAGGACCTGGAAAGTTTGTGACACACACACAGAGTCTATTTGCTAGGCCTGGGTGTGGCCTGAGAACTTTCATTTCTTACAAGCTCCCAGGTCATGCAGCTGCTGCCTGCAGGTGGACCACACTTTGAGAAGCCCTGGTCTAAACCTCACCCCCACCTCCACAGCAAACAGCCGGCCCTTGATCACTCTCAGGACCGGGGTTTCTCCCTCGCTGTCCACTTGGGGGAGGACGTGTTGGGAAGAGGCCGATGCTGGTTTGAAGCAGGCTGGGCTCCATTTGGGCAGGGAATTCTTGGTTCTGAGACCCAGATTGGTCTAGAAGGGGGACGGTGTGGACTCCATCTGGGCGTGCATGTCCACTTGGCTCACAGGGTCCTCTCTGTCTTGGAGGGCTGGCTGGGGGGCAGCTGGGACAGTGTCCCATAAAGTACAGCGTCCAGAGTGGGGCCTCTCTGGACTGAGTCTAAGGGGGGTTCTGCCTGCACACATTCTAATCACTGCACTGAGCCTGTGTTTTGCAGGAAGAAAAATGGTACAAGCACATCAGCCAGGTGACTCTGAGCCCCTGGACCCACCCGACTCTCAGGGTGGGACTGCTGGCCCTGGGCAGCTGCACAGAGAGGAGGGGGTCCTTTTGTAAATACCCTGAAGACTGCGTCCCTCTCTCATCCCAGAGAAGGAGGATTTAGCCCCAGGTGACAGGTGCCTGCTGGACAGAGTGGTCTTAGGGGCTAAGGAGGATCCTGATGGGGAGACGTTAGGTTCTGTCAAAGCCCCATGTCACTATGAGCCCCTCTGTGCCCCAGGACCCAGGCTCCAGATCATTCTGAGAAGGGGGGAAAGACCAGCCATCTCACCTCCCCAACTTGACGGTTCCCACCTCACCCCCTCCACCTTCACCTGTGAACCCTGTGCTGCTGGTCCTCATTTTCTGCTGACCTGATAATTATTCCTGTGTTTCAAGCCTTCTTGTAGTTCTCTACTTTGTCCCTGAGCTCAGTCACAGGGAAGATCAATGTTTGCTTCACCAAAGATATTCTCCACGGCCACCTGATCCCACACCCCGACCCTGCGAGATCTCACAGTCTGCAGCCATCAGCCAGGATGATCGGGGGACAGAAAGCCACTCTTGCTTTTTGATGCAACTTCTCTACGCCAGCCCCGGTCATGGGGGCCTTGTTCTCAGGGACCCACGGAAGCGGGAGGTCAAAGGCCCGTGTTGCTCATATAAGGAGATGTTGAAGATTCAGAAGCTAATTGGTGTTTGAGCTTCAGAAAGTGGCAGCTGAAGCCTCCGATAGCGTCTGAAATGGTAAAAGGTGTTGCTATTGGCTCTCAGTAGGGAGGATGTCAGGGGATGGGTCTATATAGACCTGTGTTGATGCCCTGATGCCTCCTCACAGGGTGATTTTACAGCTGGAACTGTGACCTTGATGACTTGGAGTCAGGATGGCTCTCCATGGACACCTCTCCCCTCAGGGACTCTGTTTCCTCCTCCTCAGCACCGTGGTGGGTGGTCAAGGTAAGAGCTGCCCCTCTTTCCAGGGTCAACAGCAGGGAGTGGATGCCTTGGTAAAGGGAAACGTCTCTGGAGTTCTGGAGCCACAGCCTCAGTGTAGACCCTGTGTTTTTGACCAAAATGGAACCACACTGACTGTGAATATTGGTCCCTGTCCTGTGGAGGGTCGACTGGTCATAGTGGCAGATTTTACAGAGAAATGATGTTTGGTGTGGACTGAGGGAGGTCAGCTTCCGTCCCCTCCACCATCTCCCTTGTTTTCAGGGAGCTTCCATGAGTCCCATTGGCTCCAGTGTGTGGAAGGTCCAGCGACTGACCTCAGCTGGGACTCTGGGCTGTCCCCTGCTATGTGGACACTGCCCCTGGGATTCCCGTGTTTTATGCATTTATGCTCCTTTAGGCTCTGTGCTTGTGTGTGTGTGTGTGTGTTTGTGTGTGTGTGTATGTGAGGGTGTGTGTGTAGGGTGTGTAGGGTGTGTGAGGAGCATGTGAAGCCTGTCTCTGTGAGAGGAACAGGGCTGCTGAGGAGGGATTGAGTCCGTTGGGCTGTGAGACACACAGGGTGCCCACACGGCTGGGTGTCATGTCAGCTGCCTGTAACCAGATCGTAGATAATTGTGCACCTGCCTGCTTCTCTCTGGCTCCTTTCCTCCAACCCCACAGCCTCCCCTCTGCTTGTTGCAGTGTTTGCCCAGCACTGGGCTCTGTGGGAGGCTCTGCATCCTGGCCTCACCTGTTCCCACCAGATGTCCATGTGGAGCAGAGGGACCTGCAGCCGGGAGAGGGGACCTCTTGTTTATAGAGAGTAACCGATGCGCAGTACTATGTATATAAATTTCCTGAGTCCCTGGCCCAGTCCCCGTGAATTGTCTTCTGACATGCTGGGGTCCTGGAATGGCCTTTTCCCATCCCTAGGATCTGCTGTGAATTCTGTAGGGTGCCTTTTTTCTCTCCTGCCCTCTTCTGTCCCTCCCTGGGGGCTTGTTTCCACTGAGTGAGAGGACAGCTGGCACCAGGGATGCGGCAGCAGAAAATCTCGTCTTCAGCCTGGAGGAAGCGGCTCTTTCAAATTTGGGTGTTGGTCTGGCTGGGACTCAGGACAGCCCTGTCTCCTCTCAGGGCTCACTGTCTTCCCCCTGGACCTCAGCCTCTAGTCACACAGCTCTCCTTGGGAAGCCCCCTCCCTCCTCGTCTCTGCTCCTCGAGTGCTGGGCAGATGCTAGTGAAGAGTCTCCTCCTGGGGGCCCTGACCTGCAGAGGTGGGTTTTGGTCCCATGAGGGGGCGATAATGGATGTTCTGATACCTGGCCCCTTCCTTTTACTAGGGAAACTGTAGGAAATTTCCTCAGTAGTTTTTTTTTTATTTTTATTTTTATTTTTATTTTTTGGGGGTACACCAGGTTCAATCAACTGTTTTTATACACATATCCCCATATTCCCTCCCTTCCTTGACGCCCCCCACCTCGAGTCCCCCCCACCCTCCCCGCCCCAGTCCTCTAAGGCATCTTCCATCCTTGAGTTGGACTCCCTTTGTTATACAACAACTTCCCACTGACTATTTTACAGTTGGTAGTATATATATGTCTGTGCTACTCTCTCGCTTCTTCTCAGTTTCCCCTTCACCCCCCGCCCCCTCCCATACCTTGAGTTCTCCAGTCCATTCTCTGTATCTGCTTCCTTGTTCTTGTCACTGAGTTCATCAGTACCATTTTTAGATTCCATATATGTGAGTTAGCATACAATATTTGTCCTTCTCTTTCTGACTTACTTCACTATGTATGACAGATTGTAGTTCTATCCACCTCATTACATATAGCTCCATCTCATCTCTTTGTATAGCTGAGTAATATTCCATTGTATATATATGCCACATCTTCTGTATCCATTCATTTGTTGATGGGCATTTAGGTTGCTTCCATGTCCTGGCTATTGTAAAGAGTGCTGCAATAAACATTATGGTACAAGTTTCTTTTGGGATTATGGTTTTCTTTGGGTATATGCCCAGGAGTGGGATTACTGGATCATATGGTAGTTCTATTTGTAGTTTTTTAAGGAACCTCCAAATTGTTTTCCATAGTGGCTGTACCAACTTACAGTCCCACCAACAGTGCAGGAGAGTTCCCTTTTCTCCACACCCTCTCCAACATTTGTTGTTTCCAGACTTTGTGATGATGGCCATTCTGATTGGTGTGAGGTGATACCTCATTGTGGCTTTGACTTGCATTTCTCTGCTGATTAGTGATGTTGAGCATCTTTTCATGTGTTTGTTGGCCATCTGTATGTCTTCTTTGGAGAAATGTCTATTTAGGTCTTCTGCCCATTTGTGGATTGGGTTATTTGCTTTTTTGGTATGAAGCTGCATGAGCTGCTTGTATATTTTGGAGGTTAATCCTTTGTCTGTTGTTTCATAGGCAACTATTTTTTCCCATTCTGAGGGTTGCCTTTTAGTCTTGTTTATGGTTTCTTTTGCTGTGCAAAAGCTTTTAAGTTTCATGAGGTCCCATTCGTTTATTCTTGATTTTATTTCCATGATTCTAGGAGGTGGGTCAAAAAGGATGTTGCTTTGATATATGTCAAAGAGTGTTCTGCCTATGTTTTCCTCTAGGAGTTTTATAGTGTCTGGCCTTACATGTAGGTCTTTCATCCATTTGGAGTTTATTTTTGTGTATGGTGTTAGGAAGTGTTCTAATGTCATTCTTTGACATGTTGCTGTCCAATTTTCCCAGCACCACTTATTGAAGAGGCTGTCTTTTTTCCATTGTATACTCGTGCCTCCTTTGTCAAAGATAAGGTGCCCATATGTGTTTGGGCTTACTTCTGAGTTCTCTGTTCTATTCCATTGATCTTCCTTTCTATTTTTGTGCCAGTACCATACTGTCTTGATCACTATGGCCTTGTAGTATAGTTTGAAGTCAGGAAGCCTGATTCCACCAACTCCATTTTTCCTTCTCAAGATTGCTTTGGCTATTCGGGGTCTTTTGCGTTTCCATACAAATTGTAAGATTTCTTGCTCTAGTTCTGTGAAAAATGCCATTGGTAATTTGATCGGGATTGCATTGAATCTGTAAATTGCTTTGGGTAGTACAGTCATTTTCACGATGTTGATTCTTCCAATCCAGGAACATGGTACGTCCCTCCATCTGTTTGTGTCATCTTTGATTTCTTTCATCAATGTCTTAAAGTTTTCTGCATACAGATCTTTTGCCTCCTTAGGCAGGTTTATTCCTAGGTATTTTATTCTTTTGGTTGCAATGGTGAATGGGAGAGTTTCCTTAATTTCTCTTTCTGCTCTTCCGTTGTTAGTGTATAGGAATGCAAGAGATTTCTGTGCATTAATTTTGTATCCTGCTACTTTACTAAACTCATCAATTAGTGCTAGCAGTTTTCTGGTAGAGTCTTTAGGGTTTTCTATATATAATATCATGTCATCTGCAAAGAGTGACAATTTTACTTCTTCTTTTCCAATTTGGATTCCTTTAATTTCTTTTTCTTCTCTGATTGCTGTGGCTAACACTTCCAAAACTATGTTGAATAACAGTGGTGAGAGTGGACACCCTTGTCTTGTTCCTGTTCTTAGAGGGAATTCTTCCAGTTTTTCTCCATTGAGAACAATGTTGGCTTTTGGTTTTTCATATATGGCTTTTATTATGTTGAGGTAATTTCCTTCTATGCCCATTTTCTGGAGAGCTTTTATCATAAATGGATGTTGAACTTTGTCAAAAGCTTTTTCTGCATCTATTGAAATGATCATATGGTTTTTATCCTTCAATTTGTTGATATGATGTATCATGTTGATTGATTTGCGTATATTGAAGAATCCTTGCATCCCAGGGATAAACCCCACTTGATCGTGGTGTATGATTTTTTTAATGTGCTGTTGCAGTCTGTTCGCTAGTATTTTGTTGAGGATTTTTGCATCTATATTCATCAGTGATATTGGTCTGTAGTTTTCTTTTTTTGTGACATCTTTGCCTGGTTTTGGTATCAGGGTGATGGTAGCCTCGTAGAATGAGTTTGGGAGTGCTCCGCCTTCTGCAATATTTTGGAAGAGTTTGAGAAAGATAGGTGTTAACTCTTCTCGAAATGTTTGATAGAATTCGCCCGTGAATCCATCTGGTCCTGGGCTTTTGTGTGTTGGGAGATTTTTAATCACTGCCTCAATTTCTGTACTTGTGATTGGTCTGTTCATGGTTTCTATTTCTTCCTGGTTCAGTCTTGGAAGATTGTATTTTTCTAAGAATGTATCCATTTCTTCCAGGTTATCCAATTGATTGGCATATAGTTGCTTGTAGTAGTCTCTCATGATGTTTTGTATGTCTGAGGTGTCCGTTGTGACTTCTCCTTTTTCATTTCTAATTCTGTTGATTTGCATCTTCTCCCTTTTTTTCTTGATGAGTCTGGCTAATGGTTTATCAATTTTGTTAATCTTCTCAAAGAACCAGCTTTTAGTTTCATTTATTTTTCTTATGGTTTCTTTCCTTTCTTTTTCATTTATTTCTGCTCTGATCTTTATGATTTCTTTCCTTCTGCTCACTTTGGGGTTTCTTTGTTCTTCTTTCTCTAGTTGTTTGAGGTGTAAGGTTAGGTTGTTTATTCGATCATTTTCTTGTTTCTTAAGGTAGGACTGTATTGCTATAAACTTCCCTCTTAGAACTGCTTTTGCTGCGTCCCATAGGTTTTGGGTTGTTGTGTTTTCGTTGTCATTTCTTTCTAGATATTTTTTGATTTCCTCTTTGATTTCTGTAGTGATTCCTTGGTTGTTTAAGAGTGAATTGTTTAGCCTCCATGTGTTTGTATTTTTTGCAGTTTTTTTCCTGTAATTGATATCTAGTCTCATGGCGTTGTGGTCTGAGAAGATGCTTGACATGATTTCAATTTTCTTGAATTTGCTGAGGTTTGATTTGTGACCCAAGATGTGATCTATCCTGGAAAATGTTCCGTGTGCACTTGAGAAGAAAGTGTAGTCTGTCGTTTTTGGATGGAATGTCCTATAAATATCAATGAAGTTGAGATGGTCTAATGTGTCATTTAAAGCTTGTGTGTCTTTATTTATTTTCTGTTTGGATGATCTGTCCATTGATGTAAGTGGGGTGTTCAAGTCTCCCACTATAATTGTGTTACTGTCGATGTCCCCTTTTATAGCTGTTAGCATTTGCCTTATGTATTGAGGTGCTCCTATATTGGGGGCATAGATATTTACCATTGTGATATGTTCTTCTTGGATGGATCCCTTGATCATTATGTAGTGCCCTTCCTTGTCTCTTTTAATAGTCTTTACTTTCAAGTCTAATTTGTCTGATATGAGTATTGCTACTCTAGCTTTCTTTTGACTTCCATTTGCATGGAATATCTTTTTCCATCCCTTCACTTTCAGTCTATATGTATCCCTTGGTCTGAAGTGGGTTTCTTGTAGGCAGCATATAGAAGGGTCTTGTTTTTGTATCCATTCAGCCAGTCTGTGTCTTTTGGTTGGAGCATTTAATCCATTTACATTTAAAGTGATTATTGACATGTGTGTTCCAATGACCATTTTCTTCATTGTTTTGGGTTTGTATTTGTAGGTGTTTTCCTTTTCTTGTGTTTCCTACTTAGAGAAGTTCCTTTAGCACTTGTTGTAAGGCTGGTTTGGTGGTGCTGAATTCTCTTAACTTTGGCTTGTCTGGAAAGCTTTTGATTTCTCCCTCAGATCTGAATGAGATTCTTGCTGGGTAGAGTATTCTTGGCTGTAGGTTTCTCTCTTTCAGGACTTTCAGTATATCCTGCCATTCCCTTTTGGCCTGCAGAGTTTCTGTAGAAAGGTCAGCTGTTATCCTGATGGGTTTTTCCTTATATGTTGTTTGTTGCTTTTCTCTTGCTGCTTTTAATATTTTTTCTTTGTGTTGAATTGTCGTTAGTTTGATTAATAGGTGTCTTGGTGTATTTCTCCTTGGGTTTATTCTGTATGGGACTCTCTGTGCTTCTTGGACTTGGTTCATTATTTCCTTTCCCATGTTGGGGAAGTTTTCCACTAGAACCTCTTCAAATATTTTCTCAGACCCTTTCTTGTTTTCTTCTTCTTCTGGGATGCCTATAATTAGAATGTTGGTACGTTTAAGGTTATCACTGAGGTCTCTGAGGCTGTCTTCTAGTCTTTTTATTTTTTTTTTCTTTTTCCTGCTCTGTGGCATTTATTTCTCCCATTCTATCTTCCAACTCACTTATTCGTTCTTCTGCCTCAGTCATTCTGCTGGTTATAGCATCTAGAGTATTTTTAATTTCAGTTATTTTGTTATCCATTGCTGTTTGTTTTTCTGAGTTCTTATGAACTGTTTCTTGTACTTTCTCTATTTTGTTATCGAGATTTTGTATCATTTTTACTATCATTACTCTAAATTCTTTTTCAGGCATTTTTCCTATTTCCTCCTCATTTATTTGGTCTTGTGGGTTTTTTTCCTGCTCCTTTGCCTGCATGGGGTTTCTTTGTTTCCTCATGGTTGTCCAAATTTTTGGGGTTGCTTGTCCTGGTGATAGAGGTGTTTATAGAAGACTGTCCAAGCCTCAGACTAATGTCCAAGTATTGGATTAAACGAATATTCAGTCTAGGAAACACATACATGTATAAGACACACAATTATTGAATCCGTTAGGACATAAGGCTCTAGAAAGACCTGACAGAACCCCAGTGTGCTATCAGATATTCAAAGAGAAACCCAGCAGAAATTGACAACTGAAACAGAACAAGTCAGAGACAAAAGCAAAAGCAAACAAACAACAAATAACACCCTACACATACAAACATCAATCCAGGGAGATTTTGTAAGCTAGGATCAAATATAGAAATGAGCTGGAGTACCACCAGAGAGAATGGAGATTCTCAGAATGTAATTAGACAACTGTACTAAGAACTAAGATAAAGACAAAAGCCTAATATTAATACCAAGGCAGTGCATCATCTGGACAATAGAGCAAGGAGTCTGAGCAGACCGATAGTGTTGCTTATAAGTATGTTAAGATAAAATACACTTAAAATGGCTGGAAGAAAGGGGAACAGAAGAGCGTAATGTGGTTGGAAATATGCAAAGAAAAAGAAAGGAATAGAAGTGTATAAAAGAAAGGGATGAAAGGAAAGTATGAAAGATATTTTGTCCGTACTACCAAAAACTTAGCTAGATATAGAAGTATATAAAAAGGCAAAAAAAAAAAAAAAAAAAAGAATAAAAAATATCCATAAAAAATTATGTTGTAAAACTTGTAGATCCCTTAGGGCTAAGATCGTATTTAATAAATCAAAAAAAAAAAAAAAAAAAAAAAAAAAAAAAAAAAAAAAGAGAGAGAGAGAGAAAGAGAAAAAAAAAAAATCCAGAACTGATCCCAGAATGGACCAGTTCAATAGGTATTGATACTACTATTTCTGTTTCCTTAGCGTCTCAGCTGTAAGTGTCCTTCTCCTTGCCTTGGGTTTTTTTTTTTTTTTGCGTTATTCTGTGACCAGCAGAGGTTCCTTTATTGTTCGTCTGTAAGCCTCGGTGTGTGGGGAGGGAGAGGGTACGATAGTGGCTCCTTCTCCTGGGAGTGAGTGAGCAGTGGCGCACTGTTGTTTCAGTTAGGCTTGGAGGTGCCTGTTGCAGAGGGCGCTGGTGGCTCAGGCGTACACAGAAAGTCTTAGAGTTGGGCCTCTCTCGGGGTTTTTTCTTTTTGATGCTGTTTTTTTTTTTTTCTCTCGGCAGCCTCCCTGCTGCTGGCGTTGCAAGGAGTTTTAATCTAGCCCCGCCCGAGTACCTGAGGGTGCTTGTTATCCCTGAGCGCCTTAGGTGGCCCGCAGGGCGTCTCTCCACTGCCTGTTGCAGAGGCACCGAAAGAGAGGGAGAGGCTATGCGCGCGGCTCCTCCCCCCCGCCCGGGAGCCTGCAGCCTCCAGCCGCCATCATGGCCGGGCAGTTCTCAGGGACCGGCACTCCTCTCCACGGACCTCCTCCCTCCTGTCCTCTCGGTCCGTCACCCTACCGGCAACAATGTTTCTCACCCTGAACCAGCTCTCCGGTTCCCACGCTCCCGCTCCTGGACCCTCCGTTCAGCCGCGGATCGATGTCTCGGTCCGGGAACGCTGAGCTGCGCTGCGGACCCTCCATATGTTTCTCACTCCCTCCCATCTGCCACGGCTCCGCCGCTTCACCCTCTTTGAGCCCTCGTAGATGCCTCCCTACCGGCTATGTCGGGCTCCCCGCAGCCCTTTCTGGTGTCCGAGGCCGTCTGCTGGTGTTCAGCTGGTTCTCTGTGGGAATGACTGCGTCCTTCCGTGCATTCCCAATGCATCTGTGGAGAGGGATGCACTCCACATCTCTCTACTTCGCCGCCATCTTTTTCTCCTCCTCAGTAGTTTTTTAAGAAGGAGGAACACTTCACCAAAGCAGGCACTCTTTTCATTTCCCATGAAACAACATGATTCAGTGTTACGCTACTAAAACTTTTTTCTTTTACTTCGTATGATGTTGGGCTTACTCCTTGTAAAACAATTGTCCTGGCCTTTGTGGGCATCTGATGATTTCTGAGCTGGGCACACATTACAGGAGTCTCTATGATGGGCACTGGGAAAAAATCATCCCTTTAAACACAACTGATGCCACTAAACACAAAAACAGAGACCCTCAAAGACTGTGGATAATTCAGTGTGTATCATTTTGTAACCTGTTTTTGAAAGTTAATAATATATTTTGGACATCATTAACTATTCTTTTATATATTAAAATGTTTTATTGTAGTATTACAGAGATGACATGGAGAATTTTAATTGCCTTCAATGATTTCATTGTATGACAAACACAGTATACTCACATAATTACCCATGTTGGTCATATAGTTGTTTTCAACATTTTTGCTATTATGAAAATGCTGCTCTGAACTTCCTTGCATTTAAATGTGAGGACCATCTATGATTGTTTCTAAAAAAGAAATTGTGCTTTTATAGGCTGTGAATACCTTCAAGGTTTTTGATACGCAGAGATTAATATAATGTCTGCCAGAAATGTTTGCACTGAATTTTAGTTCCACACATGTTGTATGAGAATGTTCATTTCAGGGCTTCCTAGGTGGCGCAGTGGTTGAGAATCCGCCTGCCAATGCAGGGGACACGGGTTCGATCCCTGCTCCAGGAAGATCCCACATGCCACGGAGCAACTAAGCCCGTGTGCCACAACTATTGAGCCCATGTGCTGCAACTACTGAAGCCCACGTGCCTAGAGCCTGTGCTCTGCAACAAGAGAAGCCATGGCAATGAGGAGCCTGCGCACCACAACGAAGAGTAGCTCCCACTCACAGCAACTAAAAAGAAAGCCTGCGCACAGCAAAAAAGACCCAACATAACCAATCAATCAATCAATCAATCAATCAATTTATTAAACAAACAAACAAAACGAATGTTCCTTTCCACATGCCCCTACCAACACTGGCTGTTTACCAAGTTTTAAAATCTTAGTCATTTTTGTAGGCAAAGACTGGCATGTATTAGCTAATTGAATCCTCCATTTTTTAGTTACTTCTTCATGATATTTGTCCTTTTTAGCTTCAGATATTTGTCATTTTTGTAATGATTTATGTGGGAGCTCTTTATGCTACACTGCTACTACTATTACCTACCACTACTATACCAGCAAATACCTGTACTGCACTCACTTATATGAACTTATTTGAGTGCACAACAATCCCATAAGGCAGAATGTATTTTTTATCTCAAAAAATAGGTGAGAAAACTGAGGCAAAGCAAAGTTAAATCACTTGCCTAAGTGAGACAGGTGTAAGTGGCACAGGTATGATTTGAATGCCAAGCAGTTTAAGTTCAGAGTCCTTGTCCCTATTGAATTTTTCTATTTGTAAGCTGCAAATATATCCCTCAGTTTATTGTTTTCATTTTACTTTTCCTTTGTTTTTAGATTTGAGACAGTTTCTAATGTTAATCATCCATAAAAATTTCCATTTTTTTTGTTTCTGCTTTCAGAGCATTGGTAAGAAGTTTCTCTACTTCAAGTTAAATAAATTATTTCATATTTATTTAAAAAACTTTTTAAGTATATTTAAATATGTCAATACTAAATAACCATATAAGTTGTTTTGTTGTATCATAAGAAGTGATATCTAATTTTATCTTATTTTTCCAATATAATTTCTTGCATTATGTCTTTTTCTTTTCTCACTGATTTCAATCCACTTTAAAAATATGTTAAATTACACCATTTTCCATATCTGCTTTTTGGAATTTCTGTAGACTTTCATTTCACAGATGCTTATTGAGTTAAAGATGGGCTTGTGGGAGATTAAATCCATACCCTTTGCAGGTCACTAGATGCTGAGGCCCTAATGGTGATGAATGAAGTTCCCTGGCCCATAAAGCTTGTAGTCTAGTGAGGCTGGGCACCAAAACAGGGATTTATAATCAACTCTAAGTGCCATCAGTGGGGATACCAGTAGGGTTAATTAATCTAGCTGGGAGAGGCAGAGAAGGGTCCCTAAAGAAGTAAAATTTAAACTGAGGCCATGCGTTCTGGAAATGAAGTAGTTTATTGTTTACAATTTTTGGCATTGTTAATAATGTCTAATAAATAAATCCATGAATGCATAGATGTTTATTATCTGTCACCTTTATATAACATGATTTATTTTAAATAGTTTATTTCAACTATTAAAGGCTGAGAAATATATTCTAAACTCTCATAATTATTATTCTTCTGTCAAGTGTTTTTTGTACTTACAAAAACTTTGTGCTGTATGTATATATATTTTCTATTTTCTCCAGCTTTACTGAGACAAAATTTTCATATACTATTGTGCAAGGTGTACAATGTGATGACTTGAAATGCTTATATATTATGAAATGATTACCACAATAAGGTTAGTTAACACATCTATCACATCACATAGTTATCTTTGTGTGTGTGTGTGATCAGAAATTTTAAGATCAACCCTTTTAGTAACTTTCAAGTATATGATACGGTATTATTAAACTACAGTCTCCATGCTGTACAGAACTTATTCATGTTATAACTGAAAGTTTGTACCCTTTGACTACCTTCACCCATTCTTCTGGATCCACATTCTGCCCAGGCAGCCACCAAATTACTGTCTGTTTCTGTGAGTTCAGTTTTTTAGTTTCCACATATAAATGAGATCATACAGTATTTGTCTTTCTCTGTCTTACTTATTTCACTTAGCATAATGCCCTCCAGGTCTATCCATGTTATCTCCAAAGGCAGAATTTCCTTCATTCTTATGACTGAATAATACCCTGCTACCTGTATCTCTATACAATCTATACCTAGATTTATACCTATACCTAGCTCTATAGATGTATAAGTCTATATATCTACAACTATATCACATTTTCTTTATCCTTTTAATTGTCGATGAATACTTTGGTTGTTTCCATGTCTTGAGTATTCTGAATAATGCTGCAATGAACATGGGGGTGCAGATATCTCTTTGAGATCATGATGTCATTTTTGAAGATATATACCTGAAGTATCTTTTCTGGATAGCATAATAGTTCTATTTTTAATATTTTGAGAAAACCCTATACTATTTTCCATAGTGACAGTGATAATTTACATTCTCATCAACATTATACAGGGTTTCCCTTTTCTCCACATCCTTGCCAGCACTTGTTATCTCTTGTCTTTTTGATAATGGCCATTCTAAGCGTGTGAGGTGATATCTCATTGTGGTTTTGATTTATGTCTTCCTGATGGTGAGTGATGTTGAGCACCTTTTCATGTCCTTGTTGGCCATTTGTATATCTTTGGAAGAATGTCTATTTATGTCCTTTGCTCATTTAAAGATCAGATTATTTGCTTTTTTGCTATTGAGTCATATGGATTTCTCATATATTTAGGATATTATCCTGTTATCAGATATATGATATGCAAGCATTTTTTTCCCATGCTGTATGTTGTTTTTTCATTTTGTAGATTGTTTCTTTTGCTCCACAGGAGCTTTTTAGTATGATGTGCTCCCCCTGTTTATTTTGATTTTGTTCCTTGTGCTTTAGGTGTCAGACCCAAAAAATCATTGCCAAGAACTATATCAAGGAGAGTTTTTCCTATCCTTTTTCCCAGAAGTTTTATGGTTTCAAGGCGTAAATGGATTTGTCTTTAATACATTTTGAGTTAATTTTTGTGAGTGGTATAATTAGGGTCTACTTTCATTCCTTTGCATGTAAATACCCAGTTTCCCCAATACCATTTATTGAAAAGACTGTCCTTTCCCATTGAGTGTTCTTGGTTCCCTTGTCAAACATTAGTTAACTGTATGTACATGGGTTTATTTCTGGGCTCTCAGTTGTGTTCTATTGGTCTGCATGTCTATTTTCATGCTATAATCATACTGTTTGATTATTGTAGCCATGTAGTATATATTTTCTCTTTTTTCTCAAAGATTGCTCTTTGGCTATTTGGTACTTTCATGGATCCACACAAATTTTAGGATTGCTTCTTCTACTTCTGTGAAAAATGCTGTTGGAACTGCATTGACTCTATAGATGGTTTTGGGTAGTATGGACATTTTAACAATATTAATTCTTTCAATTCCTGAACATGGGATATCTTTTCATTTATTTGTGCCTTCTTCAATTTCTTTCATCAGTCTTACAGTTTCTCATGTACATATCTTTCACTTCTTTGTTTAAATTTATTCCTGATTTTACTGTTTTTGATACAATTTTAATGAGATTATTTTGTTTATTTTTCAGATGTTTCCATGTTAGTGTATAGAAATGCAAATGATCTGGTTATTGTTTTGTCCCCTGTGACTTTCCTGAATTTTTTAATTGGTTCTAACAGTGGTTTTTTGTTTGTTTGTTTGTTTTTTGAGTGTTAGGGTTTTCTATATATAGTGTCATGTCATTTGCAAACAGAGACAATTTTACTTCTTCCTTTCCTATTTGGATGCCTTTTATTTCTTTTTTTGCTTAACTGCTCTTGCTGGGGCTTCCAGTACTATGTGGAATGAGTGGTAAAAGTAGACATGCTTGCCTTGTTCCTGATCTTAGAGGAAAAGCTTTCAACATTTCATCATTGAGTACAATGTTAACTATGGGATTCTCATGTACAGTCTATATTATGTTGAGGAATGTTCCTTCTGTATCCAATTTTTTAAGGGATTTTTAAAATTTAAGGGTATTGAATTTTGACACTTTTTCCACATGTATTGAGATGATCATATGATTTTTATCTTTCATTCTATTAATGTGATGTACTGCATTTATTAATTTGCATATGTTGAACCATCCTTGTATCCTAGAGTGATACATTAGGATACACTTGATCATGGTGTCTAATCCTTTTAATGTGCTGTTGAATTCAGTTGGCTAATATTGTGTTGGAAATTTTTGTATTTATATTCATCAGGGACATTAGCCTGTAACTTTCATTTCTTGTAGTATCTTATATAGCTTTGGCATCAGTTTAATATTGTTCCTTCTTCAATTTTTTGAAGAGTTTAAGAAGGATAGGGCACATTTCTTCTTAAATATTTGGTAGAATGCATCAATAAAAACAATTTATCCTGGCCGTTTCTTTGCTGAGAGGTTAGGTATTGACTGAAACCCTCTACTTATGATTGATCTCTTTCAATTTATCAATTTCCATCACTCATTCTTGGTAGATTGTATGTTTCTATGAATTGATCCATTTCTTCTAAGTTATCCAATTTGTTGACATATAATTGTTCATTGTAGCCTCTTATGATCCTTTTTTATTCTGTAGTATCAGTTGCAATGTCTCCTTTTTCCTAATTTTATTTTATTTTATTTTATTTTTATTTATTTATTTTTAGCTCTTTATTGGAATATAATTGCTTTACACTCTTCTACCAGCTTATGAGGTACACCAAAGTCAATCAGCTGTATTTATACACATATTCCCATATCCCCTCCCTCCTGAGACTCCCCCCCACCCTCCCCGTCCCAGCCCTCTAAGGCATCACCCATGATCGAGTTGATCTCCCTTTGTTATACAGCAACTTCCCACTGGCTATCTATTTTACAGTTGGTAGTATATATATGTCTATGCTACTCTCTCACTTCATCCCAGCTTCCATTTCACCCCCCGCCCCCCCCAACTCCATGTCCTCCAGTCCATTCTCTGCATCTGCATCCTTATTCTTGTCCTTTCCTGGGTTCATCAGTACCTTTTTTTTTTTTTTTAGATTCTGTATATATGACTTAGCATACAATATTTATTTTTCTCTTTCTGTCTTATTTCACTCTGTATGACAGACTCAAGGTCTATCCACCTCATTACATAAAGCTCCATTTCATTCCTTTTTATAGCTGAGTAATATTCCATTGTATACATGTGCTGCATCTTCTTTATCCATTCATTTGTTGATGGGCATTTAGGTTGCTTCCATGTCCTGGCTATTGTAAATAGTGCTGCAATAAACATTATGGTACATGTTTCTTTCTTTTTTTTTTTTTAATTGGAATATAATTTCATTACACTCTTGTACCAGTTTTTGAGGTACACCAAGTTCAATCATCTGTATTTATACACATATCCCCATATTCCCTCCCTCCCTCGACTCCCCCCCACCCTCCCCATCCCAGTCCTCTAAGGCATCATCCATCCTCGAGTTGAACTCCCTTTGCTATACAGCAACTTCCCACTGGCTATCTATTTTACAGTTGGTAGTATATATATGTTGCTACTCTCTCACTTTGTCTCAGCTTCCCCTTCACCCCCCGCCCCCCCAAACCTCTAGTTCTCCAGTCCATTCTCTGCATCTGTGTCCTTGTTCTTGCCCTGTCACTGGGTTGATCAGGACCATTTTTTTTCAGATTCCGTATATCTGAGTTGGCATACAGCATTTGTTTTTCTCTTTCTGGCTTACTTCACTCTGTATGACAGACTGTAGGTCTATCTACCTCATTACATATAGCTCCATTTCATTCCTTTTTATGGCTGAGTAATATTCCATTGTATATATGTGCCACATCTTCTTTATCCATTCATCTGTTGTTGGGCATTTAGGTTGCTTCCATGTCCTGGCTATTGTAAATAGTGCTGCAATGAACATCATGGTACATGTTTCTTTTGAGATTATGGTTTTCTCTGGGTATATGCCCAGTAGTGGGATTACTGGATCATATGGTAGTTCTAGTTTTAGTTTTTTAGGGAACCTCCAAACTGTTTTCCATAGTGGCTGTACCAGCTTACATTCCCACCAACAGTGCAGGAGAGTCCCCTTTTCTCCACACCCTCTCCAACATTTGTTGTTTCTAGATTTTTTGATGATGGCCATTCTGACTGGTGTTAGGTGATACCTCATTGTGGCTTTGACTTGCATTTCTCTGCTGATTAGTGATGTTGAGCATCTTTTCATGTGTTTGTTGGCCATCTGTATGTCTTCTTTGGAGAAATGTCTATTTAGGTCTTCTGCCCATTTGTGGATTGGGTTATTTGCTTTTTTGGTACTAAGCTGCATGAGCTGCTTGTATATTTTAGAGATTAATCCTTTGTCCATTGCTTTGTTGGCAAGTATTTTCTCCCATTCTGAGGGTTGCCTTCTTGTCTTATTTATGGTTTCTTTTGCTGTGCAAAAGCTTTTAAGTTTCATTAGGTCCCATTTGTTTATTCTTGATTTTATTTCCATTATTATAGGAGGTGGGTCAAAAAGGATCTTGCTTTGTTGTAAATCATAGAGTGTTCAGCCTATGTTTTCCTCTAGGAGTTTTATAGTGTCTGGCCTTACATATAGGTCTTTAATCCATTTTGAGCTTATTTTTGTGTATGGTGTTAGGAAGTGTTCTAATGTCATTCTTTGACATGTTGCTGTCCAACTTTCCCAGCACCACTTATTGAAGAGGCTGTCTTTTTTCCATTGTATATTCTTGCCTCCTTTGTCAAAGATAAGGTGTCCATATGTGCTTGGGCTTACCTCTGAGTTCTCTGTTCTATTCCATTGATCTTCCTTTCTATTTTTGTGCCAGTACCATATTGTCTTGATCACTGTGGCCTTGTAGTATAGTTTGAAGTCAGGAAGCCTAATTCCACCAACTCCATCTTTCCTTCTCAAGATTGCTTTGGCTATTTGGGGTCTTTCGTGTTTCTGTACAAATCGTAAGATTTCTTGTTCTAGTTCTGTGAAAAATGCTCTAATTTTATTTATTTGAGGCTTCTCTTTCTTTTTCAGTTAGTTTAGCTGAACATTTGTCTGTTTTTCTTTATTGTTTCAAAGAACTAACTCCTAGTTTTGTTAATCTTTTCTATTGTTTTCCTATTATCTATTTGTTTCTGCCCTAATATTTATTTCCTTCCTCTGCTAGCTTTAGGTTTAGTTTGTTCTTCTCTTCTAGTTCTTTGAAGTGTAATATTAAGTTGTTTATTTGAGATCTTCCTTTTTTCTTAATGTATGCATTTATCACTATAAATTTCCCTCTTAGAACTGCTTTTGCTGTATTCCATAGTGTTGGTATGTGCGCTTCCACTTTTGTTTGTGTCAAGATATTTCTTAATTTCTATTTTGATTTTTTTTTGATTCATTGGTTGTTTAGGATTTTATGTTTTATTTCCACATATTTGTGAATTAGCCAGCTTTCTTCCTGTTGTTGATTTCTAGTTTCAAATCATTATGGTCAGAAAATATACTTGACATTATTGTTATATTCTCAAATTTTTTGAGACTTGTTTTGTGGCTTAGCGTATGATAGAAAACATTCTGTGTGTACTTGAGAAGGATGTGTATTCTGCTGCTGTTGGATGAAATGTTCTATATATATCTGTTATGTCCATTTGGTTCATAATGTTGTTCCAATCTGCCATTTCCTTATTGATTCTCTATCTGGACAATGTGTCCATTGATTTTTTTTTTAGATTTGTTTTATTATTTGTTTATTTATTTTTGGCTGTGTTGGGTCTTTGTTACTGTGCATGGGCTTTCTCTAGTTGTGGAGAGTGGGGGGCTACTCTTCGTTGCAGTGTGGGGGCTTCTCCTTGCAGTGGCTTCTCTCACCAGGGAGCACGGGCTCTAGGCATGTGGCCTTCAGTAAAATTTGTGGCAAGCAGGCTCAGTAGTTGTGGCAAGCAGGCTGTAGAGCACAGGCTCAGTAGTTGTGGCACAGATGCTTAGTTGCTCATGTGGGATCTTCCTGGTCCAGGGCTCGAACTCGTGTTCCCTGCATTGGCAGGTGGATTCTTAACCACTGTGCCACCAGGGAAGCCCTGTATCCATTGATTTTTAATATATTTAGGTGCTCTGATGTTGTGTGCTTATAAATTTATGATTATTACATTCTCATGGTAAATTGACCCCTTAATCATTATATAATGACCTTCTTTGTCTCTTGCTACAGTATTTGACTTAAAGTCTATCTTGTCTGATATAGATGTAGCTACCTCTGCTCTTTTTTGGTTTCCACTTGCCATGGAATTTCTTTCCCCTTTCCTTCCCTTTGAGCCTATGTGTGTCCTTAAATCTGACGTGAGTCTCTTGTAGGCAGCTATACTTGGGTCTTTTTTAATTTATCCATCCAGTTAGTCTGTGTCTTTTGATTATAGAATTCAATCCACTTACCTTTAAAGTAATTAATGATTGATAGGACTCATTAATGCCATCTAATTAATTGTTTTCTAGCTATTTTGTAGTTCCCTTGCTCCTGTCTTCCACTCTTGCTGTCTTTCTTTATAAACTGATGATTTTCCACAATGGTATGCTTTGCTTCCTTTCTTCTTATCTTTTGTGAATCTATTGTGGGCTTTTGCTTTGTAGTTACCATGAGTTTTACATGAAACATCTTATAAATACATGTATGGTTAGGCCCCATAAAATGTCTGTTTTCTGTCTATCCCCTGCCCAACCTGGCCCTGCTTCACCCTTACCTTATGTACATGGTTCCTTCCTCCTCCTAAGCTGAAAGTTTAACCAGTAATTACCTGCATGATAAGCCCAATCCCCAGCTAACGATTGTTCTAGCCCTTGGACCAGAACCACTCCAGGATGTTTGGACACCAGTAGGAAACAGCAGCCCATGCAATGGTTGCTAACTCAAAGGCCTTTAGGGAACTCATTCCAGAAGTCCCCCTTGGCAACAAGGAGTCCTTCTTATGTCATGCCCCTATAACTGACAACCTCCTCTTTCCCTGTGTAGCAAAGATTGCTGCCCTGTCCTGCCGGCCATTGACCATACATGACTTTTGCTTCTGACTTGTAAGATTCCCTGTCCTATAAATCATTTGTGTCTCTGTCACTGACTCCGGGTTCTTTCTCTGTTCTAGTGGAATGACAGTGTCAATGATTTCGGGACTGCTGGGTGCAGCCCAACAATATAGCAGTGTATTTTATGCTGTTACTATTTAATTTTGACTGCGTAAAAAACCCTATCCTTTTACACCTCCCTCCAACATTTTATGTGTTTGACATCACAATTTACCTATTTTTGTATTGTGTATTCATTAACAATTGCTGTACTTGTAGCTTTTTTTTTTTTTTTTAATACTTTTGTCCTTTTTACTAGGATGAAGTAGTTAACACACCACCATATTATGGTATTAGGGGATTCTGAATCTGGCTGTATGCTTACCTTTTCCTATACCTAGTATTTTGTATATTTACATATATTTAATATAACTAATTAGCATCCTTTCATTTCATCTTGATGAACTCCTGTCAGAATTTCATGTAAGCAAGTCTAGTGGTGATGATCTCCCTCAACTTTTGTTTGTTAGGGAAAGTGTTTATTTTGCCATCATTTCTGCCAAACAATTTTGTTGGGTAAAGTATTCTTGGTTGGCAGTTTTTTTCTTTTGGCACTTTGAATATATGATCTCATTCTGTCATGGCCTGCAAGGTTTCTTTTGAGAAATCTGCTGATAGCCTTGTGGGAATTCCCTTGTATGAGAAATATTTTTTCTTCTCTTGCTACTTTTAAAATTATTTGTCATTGGTTTTAGACAGTTTTATTATAATATGTCTTGGAGAAGATTGTTTTGGATTGAAATTTTGGGGTGACCTATTATCTTTATGGACTTAGAGGTCTAAATTTCTCCCAAGGTTTGGGAAGTGCTACACCATTATTTTTTAAAAATAGTTTATGATCCCCTTCTCCCTCAGTTCTTCTGGGACTCCATGATGCATACCTTGTTTCTCTTGATGCTGTCCAAAATAACCACATTTTCTTTAATCTTTTTCATTCTTTTTTTTCTTTTCTTTTTGCTCCTCTGATTGGATAATTTCAACTGATCTTTCTTCTAACTCATTGATTCTTTCTTCTGCTTGGTCAAGTCTGTGTTGAAGCTCTGTATTGAATTCTTTTTATTCTTTTTAAATTTTTAAATTTTTTGAAATTTATTTTTAAAGTGTACAATTTGATATTTTTTTCTTATTAGTAATGTATATATGGCAATCCCAATCTCCCAATTCATCCCACCCCAACCTCCCCTGACCCCTTTCCCTACTTGGTGTCCATATGTTTGTTCTCTATATCTGTGTCTCCATTTTTGCCTTGCAAACCAGTTGATCTGCACCATTTTTCTATAGTCCACATATATGCATTAATATACAATATTTGTTCTCTTTCTGACTTACTTCACTCTGTATGACAGTCTTTAGGTCCATCCATGTCTCTACAAATGTCCCAACTTCATTTCTTTTTACGGCTGAGTAATATTCCATTGTATATATGTACCACATCTTATTTATTCATTCATCAGTTGATGGACATTTAGGTTGCTTCCATGTCCTGGCTATTGTAAATAGTGCTGCAATGAACACTGGGTGCATGTATCTTTTTGAAGTATGGTTTTCTCTGGGTATATGCCCAGCAGTGGGATTGCTGGGTCATATGGTAATTCTACTTTTAGTTTTGCAAGGAACCTCCATACTGTTCTCCATAGTGGCTGTATCAATTTACATCCCCACCAGCAGTGCAAGAGGGTTCCCCTTTCTCCACACCCTCTCCAGCATTTATTGTTTGTAGATTTTCTGATGATGCCCATTCTAACCAGTGTGAGGTGATACCTCATTGCAGTTTTGATTTGCATTTCTCTAATAATCAGTGATGTTGAACAGCTCTTCACGTGCCTCTTGGCCTTCTGTATGTCTTCTTTGGAGAAATGCCTGTTTAGGTCTTCTGCCCATTCTTTGATTGGGTTGTTTGTTTTTTGATATGGAGCTGGATGAACTGTTTATATATTTTGGAGATTAATCCTTTGTCTGTTGATTCATTTGCAAATATTTTCTCCCATTCTGAGGGTTGTCTTTTCATCTCGCTTATAGTTTCCTTTGCTGTGCAAAAGCTTTTAAGTTTCATTAGGTCTCACTTATTTATTTTTGCTTTTATTTCTGTTACTCTAGGAGGTGGGTCAGAAAAGATCTTCCTGTGATTTATGTCAAAGAGTGTTCTTCCTATGTTTTCCTCTGGGAGTTTATAATGTCAGGTCTTACATTTAGGTCTTCAATCCATTTTGAATTTATTTTTGTGTATGGTGTTAGGAAGTGTTCTAATTTCATTCTTTTCCATGTAGTTTTCCAGTTTTCCTAGCACAACTTACTGAACAGGCTGTCTTTTCTCCATTGTATATCCTTGCCTCCTTTGTCATAGATTAGTTGACCATAGTTTATCTCTGGGCTTTCTATCCTGTTCCATTGATCTATATTTCTATTTTTGTACCTGTACCATATTGTCTTGATTACTGTAGCTTTGTAGTATAGTTTGAAGGCAGGGAATCTGATTCCTCCAGTTCCTTTTTTCCCCCCTCAAGATTGCTTTGGCTATTCAGGGTCTTTTTTGTCTCCATACAAATTTTAGGATTTTTTGTTCTAGTTATGTAAAAAATGCCATTGGTAATCTGATAGGGATTGAATTGAATCTGTAGATTGCTTTGGGTAGTATAGTCATTTTCACAACATTGATTCTTCCAATCCAAGAACATGGTATGTCTCTCCATCTGTTTGGTCGTCTTTGATTTCTTTCATCAGTGTCTTATAGTTTTCTGAGTATAGGTCTTTTACCTCCTTAGTTAGGTTAATCCTAGGTATTTTATTCTTTTTGTTGCAATGGTGAATGGGATTGTTTCCTTAATTTCTCTTTCTGATCTTTTGTTTTTAGTGTATAGAAATGCAAGAGATTTCTGTGTGAATTGAATTCTTCAATTCACTCAGTATATTATTCAGCACCAAAATTTCTGGTTAGATCTTCTAAAATGTTTTTTATTGCTTTGTATGTCAGTGAATTTACATATTCTCTTCAGATTTGGCCCAATTTTCCCTTCCTAATTTATCAGGTCTTTAATACTTTTAAGATAATTTTTAGTAAATTAATTTGACTTTTTATTTATTTTCAGCAGATTAGATATCATAAATAACCATGCCTGCCATTACTGAGAAAATCTCCTGGAACTTTTCTCAGTAGTGAAATCATCTACTTGTTTGTGTTACAAACTAGATAAAAGCTACATGAAGGCAAGGGCATCGTCATATTATTTTCTGCATTTACAGCATTAACACAGCCTTTCTGCAGATAATTGTAGTATTAATAGCAGTAGCTTCTTGTGTACTTTCAGGATCCTATTTCAATCCTTTACTCTCTCCTCAGTGTCAGACTTCTAAAAAATCTAAGTTTCGCAAGATGTCTCTCTTCTTCTATGATCTCCTTTACTTCCTTCTAATATATCTTTATTTCTTTCCTAAAATGAACCTCCCAAGGTCTATCAACTGAACTGTATCCCTCTAAAATTCGTATGTTGTAGCCCTAGGCCTCAGTGTGACTGCACTGGAGATAGGGTCTTTAGGAGGTAATTAAAGTTAAGGCCATAAGGATGTGGCCCTAATCTAATAGGTGATATTATAAGAAGATGAAGAGACAGATCTCCCTCCTTCTCTCCCTGTGTACATGTCCTGATGAAAGGCCAGGTGAGCACACAGTGAGGTAGCACTGGCCTACAAGCTGAGAGAATAGTTCTCAGCATGGACACTGTCTTGCCAGCACCTTGAAATCTTGGACTTACCAGCCTCCAGAGCTGTGATAAGATAAATAAATTTCTGTTGTTCAACAGATCAGTCTGTGGAATTTTCTGGTGGCCGCCTGCCTGAGCTGACTAACACACCAGGACTCTTTTCCAGTTCAGCATTTCCCCAGATGTTTCCCTCTTCAATGAACCACTTCTGTTTTCCAGAGTAAAAGCATATGGGGCCAGGTGTAGATCTGAGCTCTATGAACATCTTGTTAGATTATAAGAAAAATTCTCATATTCTGACCTGAATTTAAAGCTAATGGAGATAATTCTAGGTTTCAGGAAGTTCACTTCTCAGTTCCTTACAGGCAAGCAGGAGCCTAGGACACTGGATGAGAAACTGATGTGACAGAGAGGTGGTTTGAGTCCCAGTTTCAGGTGGGCCCAAGCAGCAGAACTGGTCACACAGGAAGAAGTCTCAACAGGATGAAGCAATTAAGGCACTCATGTAAACCTCCAGCTTGTTCACGCCTCTGTTTTCTAACTCTGGAGGGAAGCCCTACATTAGGTATATGTTGCTGTGCAAAAAATTACTGCCAAACTTGGCAGTTTAAGTCAACATATACTTAGTATCTCACAGTCTCTGTGGGTCAGGAATTGGCATGGCTTACTTGGGTCCTCTGAATGATGATCTCTTACAAGGCTACAATTATATGAAGTTTCAACAACCCAAACCTACTAACCTAGATGCTAGCAGCATTCAGGCCTTGGTGGACTGTTTAACTGAGGGCCTCAGTCCCTTGCTGGCTGTTGGCTAGAGGCCTCCCTCAGTCCTTATCATGAGGATCTCTCCATACACAGATCACAACCTGGCAGCTGACTTCCTCAGAGCAAGAGAGAGAGCAAGATAGGTCACAAGGGGGAAACCAGAATCATCTTGAAACCTAATCTAAGTGACATCTCATCACTTTTGCCACTTTCCATTTGTTAGGTGCATGTTACTAGATACATTCGACTGTGGGGATTACACAATGATGTGAACACCAGGTGGCAAGAGTAATCGGGATATTTTAGTGTCTACTTAGCATAGTCCTTTTTTCCTAAGCTAGATGAGAGTGGTCCCTGTGGGACAGAGAAGGAGAGGGAGGATTCCTTCCTGGCAACGTGGGCCATGAGCTGTAACTGAAATGGGGAAGCTAGGCCCCTGGTGGCCTTGGGCACATCTACTGGGAGGGCAGCATCCAGAGTCTTCTGAAGGCCTGTCCTGGTGGAGTCCCTAGAGGTGGGTTCTACAGGCTTGTGAGAAATACCTGAATGCTTCCCTTCCCAGCTTCATGTTCAGTGATGCCACATTGGTAGGTTAGAGTTGGCCACGGTGGGAATATTTACAAAATGAACAAATGCTATTCACAGGGATTTTTTTTTCAGAGATCAGAGTATTCATTTTTTTAATACTTACCCATATACTACTGCATGGTCCCCTAACATTTCTCTTGTGTCCTGTGTCTGTGTCTGTCTTGCAGCTCTGGAGCTGAGGCTGAAGGATGGAGGCCACCGCTGTGAGGGGAGAGTGGAAGTGAAGCACCAAGGAGAATGGGGCACAGTGAATGATTACAAATGGAGCTTGGAAGAGGCAGCTGTGGTGTGCAGACAGCTGCAGTGTGGAGCTGCTGTTGGTTCTCCCCAAGGGGCTTATTTTGGACCACCACCTGGCCCCATTTGGTTGTCCTATGTTTACTGCCAAGGGACAGAGTCAGCTCTCAAGGAGTGTAGTCATCCTAGTATTACAGACTATCGCAATAATAACATTTCCTATGACGGGGATGCTGGAGCAGTCTGCTCAGGTAAGGCCTGTATGGTCTGGAAGAGGATCCCCGGCAGGAAAAACCTCAGTCTCATTCCTAGAATAACTATAAGAATATGGATCACAGCCTTTAGAACATACTTGGGTGAAGACTCCAGTCACACAGTGGTTCCTTGAACATTAAGTGCTCAAAGGAACATAAAGACTTGGTTGGCCCTGGAGAGAAAGGGTTCCAGACCCATTGGTCACTGGGCCCTTCAGTTCTCTGTGGTGAGTCACAGGAGGTGGGGAGGTGAGGTCAAGCATTTCATACAGGTACAACAGCTGGGTTGGGCCTCTATGAACTAGTTTCATCATGGTAGCTTTTTGTATCCTTTTATGAGATGGTCAGACAAGTGCAGCTACAAGAGGGGACATAGGAGTGGTACAGGCATATGTTTATTGTACTCTCAGGTCCTAGAGAGATAGAGTCACCATGTACAAGTGGGTACACAGAGGAGGTCCCAATAAAACAGGCTCAACCAAGCAGTGGGGACCCAAAAGAGGGAGTGAAGACCCACGAACAAGTGACAATATTGGGGGTCAGGGTGGAGTTACACAAGGAAAAGTCATGAGGGGATTTCACTGGTGTATTTGAATGTCACTAGGTCACATTCGGGGGAGGACAAGAAGGGGGATTTGTGGCAGGGGCTAGTGTTATCCCACTCATGCACCTGGGCACCTGGGTGGGGTGCTCACATCCTATTTGTGGGGATGCAGGAAAATCTGAAGTTTTAAATTTACAATACAGAAGCTGGAGCAAAACTAAGGGCAGTAAGGTTAAGAGAACCTAAAATGATACATAATAGGGCTCAATACTGTCTAAGTGTGTTTGACCTGAGCCAAGTTGGAAACTAGAATGTGATTGGGTGGGCACAGCATTTCCAGTTTTTATCAGAATGTTAGATGAATTGTCCAGGACATTAATCCCATCAGAATAGCTGGAACTGAGGAAGATATTATCAGATATCTCAGCAAATTCCACAACATAGATGTCTTAAGAAAGGAGCATTCCATCTGCTGGGATGGTGGGACAGGAGAGCCCTGAGAACATTTGCAGTAGGTCCCTAGCAGCCATAGCCAATCAGCTCTTTGGTGTTATGTTGGGGAAGATCACTGAAAAGTGATCTTTTCCAATCTCACCTTCAGCAGATCTTTAATGATGCTAGTTAAGGAGCCTGAAAAACAATTCTTTTCCTTTTTTAAAACTACTTTATTGAGGTATGATTGACATACAAAAAGCTGTACATAGTTAATATTTACAACTTGATGAGTTTGGAGATAAGTATACATCTGTGAAACCAGTACCACACCTATGCCATAAACCTATCCATCTCCTCAAAAGTTTTCTTTCACCCTCTTCATTATTACTATTAGAAATAATTATTTTCAAGGGGCATTTGAGTTTCAGTTGGAAATTCTTGTTTTAAGAAAATCTATTTTCTGACATTTCAGGTAATATTCCATATTGTTACATTGTCCTAATCACTTCCAACTGCAGATAAGCTTGTGAAACACAAAGGAAAGCCTTGCCTTATTTCAATAAACCAGCATCTGAGAAAAAATGGAGTGTGTGATGTTGGAACTTTGTTTGATATTGGAACTTCTAACGTTATCATTTTAAGAAAAGTGATGTCTTGATATTAATTCCAGTTAAGATACACTTAAGAATAGAGAGTTTGAGAGTGCTCTGACATTTAAACATTGATTGTGGCTTGTACTCCGTGACTCCCATTGCCCTAATTTAGGGTCTCACATATTTATGAACGGTTCTAGTTTTCTTCTATTAATCTCTTTGTCACCAGTTTCTTCCCACTGGTCTGTTTTTTTCTATATTTTCAGGAACATGTTTTAATGATGGGAAGGTGAGTCAAAGCGGTGGTGATGTAGCAGAGATAAGATTAGAATAGTATGTCTTTTCAATATTTTAATTGAAATTGAACTCGGAATTTCTTCCTCTCAATCTTAGGAGTTGGGTTTGGAAGAGAAATTTCAGCCTCTTTAGTGGATTGTTGGAAGTGACATACTGTGTTTAGGAGAAATCCAGAAGTAGAAACAATGACCTGAGAAGAATGTAGAGAAGCTTGTATGAAATACATAGAGGACTTCCAGGGGTTCAGGACAAAGATTTGGGAGGGGCTTCACAAGTTGATAAGGACTGTGGGGCTGAAGTACAAAATGGCGAGGGGATGAAAATGCAAGGACTGCAGGAGGGGAGGCTGGGATCAAGATCCATGTCGCCTAGTACATTCACCACAGCTTCTGTGTTACACTTCCTTCCTGCTCTCAATCTTTCCTTCCCTCTCTTCCTTTATCTTGATGTGGGAGTCATTTCTGAGCTCTGTGGAAGTGCTGGTATTTGAAGGTTGCAATTTTCTTGGTGGGAAGTTTTTATAATATGGATTTTATTTCCTTAACAAACATAGGACTGCTCAGATTTTCCTTTTTTTTTTTTTTGATATCAGTTTATGGTAAGTTGTGTTTTTCAAGTAATTAGTTTTCAAGGATTTAGTCCATTTTATATGAAAATTCATATTAGGGTAAAATTTAATATCTCATCTTTAAATGTTGGTAAGATCTATAATGACATTTCCATTTTCATTCCTGGTATTGTTAATTTGTTTTCTCCCTTTTTTTGGGATTAATTTTGCTACAGGACTATCAGTTTTATTATTCTTTTAAAAAAATATCACTGACTCTGTTGTTTTTCTTTATTGTACATTTCCTTTCTATTTCATTGATTTCTGTCTTCAGTTTTCATTCCTCTTTTTATTTTTTTTGCTTACAATTTGCTGTTATTTCTGTAGATTTTGGCTATGATACCTTAAATCATTTATGTTCATTTTTTTTCTATTCTAATGTAGGCATCAAGGAGGCATCAAGGCTCTAAATTTTCTTCTAAACACCAACTTACAGTCTGCTCATTTTGGTACTACATAATTTCTTTTGTATTTTATCATCATGGAATGTTTCTTCTTTTTCTTTGTATATACTCTTTGTTTTATAGTCTTACTTTGTGTGATACTAACATAGACACTACATCTTTGCATGGCATATCCTTTTGGCTCTAATATGTTTTTGTCTTTGTATTAAATGTATGTATGTTTTTGTAGATAGCATATAATTTCATTTAAATTTACCCAGTCTGTTCTTCTTGGTTTTATGTGAAGTGCTAAAATTATTTAAATTTAATGTAATTATTGATATGGTGGAGTTTAAGTCTACTAGCCTGCTATTCTATATTTTCTTTTTTTAAATTGAAGTATAGTTGATTTACAATGTTGTGTTAGCTTCAGGTGTACAACAAAGTGATTCACATACACACACACACAAACATATATATTCTTTTTCAGATTCTTTTCCCTTACAGATCATTACAAAGTATTGAGTATAGTTTTCTGTGGTATACAGTAGGTCCTTGTTGGTTATCTACTTTTTTTTTTTTTTTTTTTTAGATTTTTTTTTATTTTATTTTATTTTATTTTATTTTTTTGGGGGGTACACCAGGTTCAATCATCTGTTTTTATACACATATCCCCATATTCCCTCCCTTCCTTGACGCCCCCCCCTCGAGTCCCCCCCACCCTCCCTGCCCCAGTCCTCTAAGGCATCTTCCATCCTCGAGTTGGACTCCCTTTGTTATACAACAACTTCCCACTGACTATTTTACAGTTGGTAGTATATATATGTCTGTACTACTCTCCCGCTTCTTCTCAGTTTCCCCTTCACCCCCCGCCCCCTCCCATACCTCGAGTTCTCCAGTCCATTCCCTGTATCTGCTTCCCTGTTCTTGTCACTGAGTTCATCAGTACCATTTTTAGATTCCGTATATGTGAGTTAGCATACAATATTTGTCTTTCTCTTTCTGACTTACTTCACTCTGTATGACAGATTGTAGTTCTATCCACCTCATTACATATAGCTCCATCTCATCCCTTTTTATAGCTGAGTAATATTCCATTGTATATATATGCCACATCTTCTGTATCCATTCATTTGTTGATGGGCATTTAGGTTGCTTCCATGTCCTGGCTATTGTAAAGAGTGCTGCAATAAACATTATGGTACAAGTTTCTTTTGGGATTATGGTTTTCTTTGGGTATATGCCCAGGAGTGGGATGACTGGATCATATGGTAGTTCTATTTGTAGTTTTTTAAGGAACCTCCAAATTGTTTTCCATAGTGGCTGTACCAACTTACAGTCCCACCAACAGTGCAGGAGAGTTCCCTTTTCTCCACACCCTCTCCAACATTTGTTGTTTCCAGACTTTGTGATGATGGCCATTCTGATTGGTGTGAGGTGATACCTCATTGTGGCTTTGACTTGCATTTCTCTGATGATGAGTGATGTTGAGCATCTTTTCATGTGTTTGTTGGCCATCTGTATGTCTTCTTTGGAGAAATGTCTATTTAGGTCTTCTGCCCATTTGTGGATTGGGTTATTTGCTTTTTTGGTATGAAGCTGCATGAGCTGCTTGTATATTTTGGAGGTTAATCCTTTGTCCGTTGTTTCATAGGCAATTATTTTTTCCCATTCTGAGGGTTGCCTTTTAGTCTTGTTTATGGTTTCTTTTGCTGTGCAAAAGCTTTTAAGTTTCATGAGGTCCCATTCGTTTATTCTTGATTTTATTTCCATGATTCTAGGAGGTGGGTCAAAAAGGATGTTGCTTTGATGTATGTCAAAGAGTGTTCTGCCTATGTTTTCCTCTAGGAGTTTGATAGTGTCTGGCCTTATATGTAGGTCTTTAATCCATTTGGAGTTTATTTTTGTGTATGGTGTTAGGAAGTGTTCTAATTTCATTCTTTTACATGTTGCTGTCCAATTTTCCCAGCACCACTTATTGAAGAGGCTGTCTTTTTTCCATTGTATACTCGTGCCTCCTTTGTCAAAGATAAGGTGCCCATATGTGTTTGGGCTTACTTGTGAGTTCTCTATTCTGTTCCATTGATCTTCCTTTCTATTTTTGTGCCAGTACCATACTGTCTTGATCACTATGGCCTTGTAGTATAGTTTGAAGTCAGGAAGCCTGATTCCACCAACTCCATTTTTCCTTCTCAAGATTGCTTTGGCTATTCGGGGTCTTTTGCGTTTCCATACAAATCGTAAGATTTCTTGCTCTAGTTCTGTGAAAAATGCCATTGGTAATCTGATCGGGATTGCGTTAAATCTGTAAATTGCTTTGGGTAGGACAGTCATTTTCACGATGTTGATTCTTCCAATCCAGGAACATGGTATATCCCTCCATCTGTTTATGTCATCTTTGATTTCTTTCATCAATGTCTTAAAGTTTTCTGCATACAGATCTTTTGCCTCCTTAGGCAGGTTTATTCCTAGGTATTTTATTCTTTTGGTTGCAATGGTGAATGGGAGAGTTTCCTTAATTTCTCTTTCTGCTCTTCCGTTGTTAGTGTATAGGAATGCAAGAGATTTCTGTGCATTAATTTTGTATCCTGCTACTTTACTAAACTCATCAATGAGTGCTAGCAGTTTTCTGGTAGAGTCTTTAGGGTTTTCTATATATAGTATCATGTCATCTGCAAAGAGTGATAATTTTACTTCTTCTTTTCCAATTTGGATTCCTTTAATTTCTTTTTCTTCTCTGATTGCTGTGGCTAACACTTCCAAAACTATGTTGAATAACAGTGGTGAGAGTGGACACCCTTGTCTTGTTCCTGTTCTTAGAGGGAATTCTTCCAGTTTTTCTCCATTGAGAACAATGTTGGCTTTTGGTTTGTCATATATGGCTTTTATGATGTTGAGGTAATTTCCTTCTATGCCCATTTTCTGGAGAGCTTTTATCATAAATGGATGTTGAACTTTGTCAAAAGCTTTTTCTGCATCTATTGAAATGATCATATGGTTTTTATCCTTCAATTTGTTGATATGATGTATCACGTTGATTGATTTGCGTATATTGAAGAATCCTTGCATCCCAGGGATAAACCCCACTTGATCGTGGTGTATGATTTTTTTAATGTGCTGTTGCAGTCTGTTAGCTAGTATTTTGTTGAGGATTTTTGCATCTATATTCATCAGTGATATTGGTCTGTAGTTTTCTTTTTTTGTGACATCTTTGCCTGGTTTTGGTATCAGGGTGATGGTAGCCTCATAGAATGAGTTTGGGAGTGCTCCGCCTTCTGCAATATTTTGGAAGAGTTTGAGAAGGATAGGTGTTAACTCTTCTCGAAATGTTTGATAGAATTCGCCTGTGAATCCATCTGGTCCTGGGCTTTTGTGTGTTGGGAGATTTTTAATCACTGCCTCAATTTCTGTACTTGTGATTGGTCTGTTCATGGTTTCTATTTCTTCCTGGTTCAGTCTTGGAAGATTGTATTTTTCTAAGAATGTATCCATTTCTTCCAGGTTATCCAATTGATTGGCATATAGTTGCTTGTAGTAGTCTCTCATGATGTTTTGTATGTCTGAGGTGTCCGTTGTGACTTCTCCTTTTTCATTTCTAATTCTGTTGATTTGCATCTTCTCCCTTTTTTTCTTGATGAGTCTGGCTAATGGTTTATCAATTTTGTTAATCTTCTCAAAGAACCAGCTTTTAGTTTTATTTATTTTTCTTATGGTTTCTTTCCTTTCTTTTTCATTTATTTCTGCTCTGATCTTTACGATTTCTTTCCTTCTGCTCCCTTTGGGGTTTCTTTGTTCTTCTTTCTCTAGTTGTTTGAGGTGTAAGGTTAGGTTGTTTATTCGATCATTTTCTTGTTTCTTAAGGTAGGACTGTATTGCTATAAACTTCCCTCTTAGAACTGCTTTTGCTGCGTCCCATAGGTTTTGGGTTGTTGTGTTTTCGTTGTCATTTGTTTCTAGATACTTTTTGATTTCCTCTTTGATTTCTGTAGTGATTCCTTGGTTGTTTAATAGTGAATTGTTTAGCCTCCATGTGTTTGTATTTTTTGCAGTTTTTTTCCTGTAATTGATATCTAGTCTCATGGCGTTGTGGTCTGAGAAGATGCTTGATATGATTTCAATTTTCTTGAATTTGCTGAGGTTTGATTTGTGACCCAAGATGTGATCTATCCTGGAAAATGTTCCGTGTGCACTTGAGAAGAAAGTGTAGTCTGTCGTTTTTGGATGGAATGTCCTATAAATATCAATTAAGTCGAGATGGTCTAATGTGTCATTTAAAGCTTGTGTGTCTTTATTTATTTTCTGTTTGGATGATCTGTCCATTGATGTAAGTGGGGTGTTCAAGTCTCCCACTATAATTGTGTTACTGTCGATGTCCCCTTTTATAGCTGTTAGCATTTGCCTTATGTATTGAGGTGCTCCTATATTGGGGGCATAGATATTTACCATTGTGATATGTTCTTCTTGGATGGATCCCTTGATCATTATGTAGTGCCCTTTCTTGTCTCTTTTAATAGTCTTTACTTTCAAGTCTAATTTGTCTGATATGAGTATTGCTACTCCAGCTTTCTTTTGACTTCCATTTGCATGGAATATCTTTTTCCATCCCTTCACTTTCAGTCTATATGTATCCCTTGGTCTGAAGTGGGTTTCTTGTAGGCAGCATATAGAAGGGTCTTCTTTTTGTATCCATTCAGCCAGTCTGTGTCTTTTGGTTGGAGCATTTAATCCATTTACATTTAAAGTGATTATTGACATGTGTGTTCCAATGACCATTTTCTTAATTGTTTTGGGTTTGTATTTGTAGGTGTTTTCCTTTTCTTGTGTTTCCTACTTAGAGAAGTTCCTTTAGCACTTGTTGTAAGGCTGGTTTGGTGGTGCTGAATTCTCTTAACTTTTGCTTGTCTGGAAAGCTTTTGATTTCTCCCTCAAATCTGAATGAGATTCTTGCTGGGTAAAGTATTCTTGGCTGTAGGTTTCTCTCTTTCAGGACTTTCAGTATATCCTGCCATTCCCTTCTGGCCTGCAGAGTTTCTGTGGAAAGGTCAGCTGTTATCCTGATGGGTTTTCCCTTATATGTTGTTTGTTGCTTTTCTCTTGCTGCTTTTAATATTTTTTCTTTGTGTTGAATTGTCGTTAGTTTGATTAATATGTGTCTTGGTGTATTTCTCCTTGGGTTTATTCTGTATGGGACTCTCTGTGCTTCTTGGACTTGGTTCATTATTTCCTTTCCCATGTTGGGGAAGTTTTCCACTAGAACCTCTTCAAATATTTTCTCAGACCCTTTCTTGTTTTCTTCTTCTTCTGGGATGCCTATAATTCGAATGTTGGTACGTTTAAGGTTATCACTGAGGTCTCTGAGGCTGTCTTCTAGTCTTTTTATTTTTTTATCTTTTTCCTGCTCTGTGGCGTTTATTTCTTCCATTCTATCTTCCAACTCACTTATTCGTTCTTCTGCCTCAGTCATTCTGCTGGTTAGAGCATCTAGAGTATTTTTAATTTCAGTTATTTTGTTATCCATTGCTGTTTGTTTTTCTGAGTTCTTATGAACTGTTTCTTGTACTTTCTCTAATTTGTTATCGAGATTTTGTATCATTTTTACTATCATTACTCTAAATTCTTTTTCAGGCATTTTTCCTATTTCCTCCTCATTTATTTGGTCTTGTGGGTTTTTTTCCTGCTCCTTTGCCTGCATGGTGTTTCTTTGTTTCCTCATGGTTGTCCAAGTTTTTGGGGTTGCTTGTCCTGGTGATAGAGGTGTTTATAGAAGACTGTCCAAGCCTCAGACTAATGTCCAAGTATTGGATTAGACGAATATTCAGTCGGCTATGTCAGGTTCTCCGCAGCCCTTTCCGGTGTCCGAGGCCGTCTGCTGGTGTTCAGCTGGTTCTCTGTGGGAATGACTGTGTCCTTCCGTGCATTCCCATTGCATCTGTGGAGAGGGATGCACTCCATGTCTCTCTACTTCGCCGCCATCTTTTTCTCCCCTGGTTATCTACTTTAATAAGACATAAGTATTTGTTAATCCCAAGCTCCTAATTTATCCCTCCCCCTTTCCCTCTTTGGTAACCATAATTTTTTTCTCTGCCTGTGGGTCTATTTCTTTTTGAATATAAGTTCATTTGTATCATTTTTTAAAGATTCTACATATAAGTGATATCATATGATATTTGTCTTTCTCTGTTTGACTTACTTCACTTAGTATGGTAATCCCTAGGTCCATCCATGTACTGCAGATGACATTATTTCATTCTTCTTTGTGGATGAGTAATATTCCATTGCATATATATACCACAGTTTATCCATTCACCTGTCAATGGACATTGAGATTGCTTCCATGTCTTGGCTATTGTAAATAGTGCTGCAATGAACATTGGGGTGCATGTGTCTTTTTGAATTGTGGTTTTCTCCAGATATATGCCCAGGAGTAGGGTTGCAGGATAATATGATAGCTCTGTTTTTAGTTTTTAAAGGAATCTCCATATTGTTCTCCATAGTGGTTGCATCAATTTACATTCCCACCAGCAGTGCAGGAAAGTTCTTTTTTCTCCACACCCTCTGAAGCATGTTTTATTTGTAGACTTTTTGATAATGGCCATTCTGACCAGTGAGATGATACCTCATTGCAGTTTTGATTTGCATTTCTCTAATAATTAGTGATGTTGCACATCTTTTCATGTGTCTTTTGGTCATCTGTGTGTCTTCTTTGGAGAAATGTCTTGATCTTCTGTCCATTTTTGATTGTTTGTTTTCTTTTAAATATTGAGCTGTATGAGGTGTTTGTATATTTTGGAGATTAAACCCATGTCAATTGCATTATTTGTAAATATTTCCTCCCATTCTGTGGGTTGCCTTTTTCTGTTTGTTTGTTTATGGTTTCCTTTGCTGTGCAAAAGCTTTTAAGTTTAATTAGGTCCCATGTTTTTTTCAAATTTTCATTACTTTAGGAGATGGATCCAATAAGATATTGCTGGGATTTATGCCAATGAGTGTTCTGCCTTTGTTTTCCTCTAGGACTTTTATTGTGTCTGATCTTACATTTAGGTCTTTAATCCCCTGTGAGTTGATTTTTGTGTATTGTGTTAGAGAATATTCTAGTTTCATTCTTTTACATGTAGCTGTCCAGTTTTCCCAGAGCCAGTTTTTAAAAAATATTTATTTTATTTATTTATTTTGGTTGTGCTAGGTCTTAGTTGCAGCTCATGGCCTCCTTAGTTGTGGCTTACAGGCTCTCCAGTTGTGGCATGTGATCTCTTAGTTGTGGCATGCATGTGGGATCTAGTTCCCTTACCAAAGATCAAACCTGTGTCCCTTGCACTGGAAGGGGGATTCTTAACCACTGTGCCACCAGGGAACTCCCTGTTAATAATTTTTAATCACCATGTTTCTGCAAAATATTGTTGCAAATTTATATCCTTTCCCACAGGGCAGCTTTCATGTAAAAGAAGACAGTCTTTTGTTTCAACTAGTTATTGAAGACACTGTCTTTTCTCTAGTGTATAGTCTTGCCTCCCTTGTTGAAGATTGACTAGAGGTGTGTAGGCTTATTTCTGGGTTTCCTATCCTCTTCCATTGATCTACATTTCTGTCTTCATGCCAGTACTGTACTGTTTTGATTACTGTAGCTTTGTAGTATTGTCTGAAGTCAGGAAGCCTTATTCCTCCAGCTCCATTTTTCTTTCTCAAGATTGTTTTGGCTATTCAGGGTCTTTTGTGTTTCCATATGAATTTAAAATATTTTGTTTTAGTTCTGTGAAAAATGCCATTGGTAATTTCCTAGGGATTGCATTGAATCTGTAGATTGCCTTGGGTAGTATGGTCATTTTAACAATATTGATTCTTTCTATCCAAGAACATGGTATATCTTTCCATCTGTTTGTGTCATGTTTGATTTCTTTCACCAGCATCTTATAGTTTTCAGAATACAGTTCTTTTGCTTCCTTGGGTAGGTTTATTCCTAGGTATTTTATTCTTGATGCAATGGTAAATGGGGTTGTTTCCTTAATTTCTCTTTCTGATATTTCACTGTTAGTGTATAGAAATGCAACAGATTTCTGTACATCAATTTTGTATCATGCAACTTCATTGACTTCATTGATGAGCTCTAGTAGTTTTCTGATAATGTCTTTAGGATTTTCTATGTATAGTATCATGACATCTACAAACAGTGACAGTTTTACTTCCTCTTTTCCAATTTGGATTCCTTTTATTTCTTTTTCTTCTCTGATTGCTGTTGCTAGGACTACCAAAACTGTGTTGAATAAGAGTGGCAAGAGTAGACATCCTTGCCTTATTCCTAATCTTAGAGGAAATGTTTAAGCTTTTTACCTTTGAGTATGATGTTAGCTGTTGGGTTTGTCATATATGGACTTTATTATGTTGAATTAGGTTCTCTCTATGCCCACTTTCTAGAGAGTTTTATCATAAATAGATGTTGAATTTTGTCAGAAGTTTTTCTGCATCTATTGAGATGATTATATGGTTTTTACTCTTTAATTTGTTAATGTGGTGTATCACATTGATTGTTTTGTGAATGTTGAAAAATTCTTGCATTCCTGGGATAAATCCCCACTTTGATCATTGTGTGTGATCCTATTAATGTATTGTTGGATTTGGTTTGATAGTATGTTTTTTTAGGATTTTTGCATCTATGTTCATGTTTATCAGTGATATTGACTGGTCTTTTTTTTTGTGGTATCTTTTTCTGGTCTTATTATAAGGATGATGGTGGCCTCATAGTATGTGTTTGGAAGTGTTCCCTCTGCTATAATTTTTTGGCATAGTTTCAGAAGGATAGGTGTTAACTCTTCTCTAAATGTTTGACAGAATTCACCTGTGAAGCCATCTGGTCCTGGACTTTTGTTTTTTGGAAGATTTTTAATCACAGTTTCAATTTCAGTACTTGTGATGGTCTGTTCATATTTTCTATTTCTTCTTGGGAGATTGTGCCTTTCTAAGAATTTGTCCATTTCTTCTAGGTTGTCCATTTTATTGGCATATATTTGCTTGTAGTATTCTCTTATGATTCTTTGTATTTCTGTGGTGTTGATTGTAACTTCTCCTTTATAATTTCTGATTTTATTGAATTAAGTCCTCTCCTTTTTTTTTCTTGATGAGTATGGCTAAAGGCTTACCAATTTTGTTTATTTTTTCAAAGAACCAGTTTTAGTTTCATTGATCTTTGCTATTGTTTTCTTCATCTCTATTTCATTTATTTCTGCTCTGATTTTTATGATTTCTTTCCTTATACTAACTTTAGGTTTTGTTTGTTCTTTCTCTAGTTGCTTTAGTTGTAAGTTTTGGTTGTTCATATGAGATTTTTCTTATTTCCTGAGGTAAGCTTGTATTGTATTGCTATAAACTATCCTCTAAGAACTGCTTTTGCTGCATCCCATAAGTTTGAATCATTGTGTTTTCATTGTAATTTGTCTCTAGGTATTTTTTGATTTCCTCTTTGATTTCTTTAGCGATTTTTTCATTATTTACTAGCATATTGTTTAGCCTTTTTGTGTTCGTCTTTTCTGCAGTTTTTTTTTCTTGTAGTTGATTTCTAATCTCATAGCATTGTGGTTGGAAAAGATGCTTGATATGATTTCAATTTTCTTAAAGTTACTGAGGCTTGCTTTGTGGCCCAGCATGTGATCTATCCTGGAGAACTTCCATGTACACTTGAAAAGAATGTGTTGCTTTCAGATGGAATGCTCTGTAAACATCCATTAAGTCCATCTGGTCTAATGGGTCATTTAAGACATGTGTTTCCTTATTGATTTTCTGTCCAGATGATTTGTCCATTGATGTAAGTGGGGTGTTAAAGTTCCCCACTATTATTTTGTTAATGACAATTTCTTACTTAATGGCTGGTAGTATTTGTCATATATTGAGGTGCTCCTATGTTTGGCACATATATTTTTACAATTGCTACATCTTTTTCTTGGATCGATCCCTTGATCTTCATGCAGTGTCCTTTGTCTCTTGTAACAGCCTTTATTTTAGAGTTTATTTTGTCTTATATGGGTATTGCTACTCCAGCTTTCTTTTGATATCCAGTTGCATGGAATACCTTTTCCATCCTCTCATTTTCAGACTCTTTGTGTCCCTAGATCTGAAGTAGGTCTAATGTAGACAGCATATATGTGGGTTTATTTTTGTATCCATCCAGCCAGTCTATGTCTTTTGGTTGAAGCACTGAAATTGTTTACATTTAAGGTAATTACAGATATGTATGTTCTTACTGACATCTTGTTAATTGCTTTGGATTTGTTTTTGTAGGTCTTTTTTCTTCCCTTCCTCTTTTGTTCTATTCTTTTGTAATATGATGACTATCTTTAGCATTGTGTTTGGATTCCTTTTTCGTTTTTGTGTGAATATCTATTATAGATTTCTGCTTTGTGGTTACCATGAGGTTTTGATATAGCAATCTATATGTATATATACATGATTGTTTTAAGTTGCTGGTCTCTTAATTTCCAATATCTTGCATTTTTACTCTTCTCACGATTGCTGGTTTTGATCTCATATTTGTGTGTGGATGATTTCCTACCTTTACTGTATGTTTGCCTTTACCAATGAGCTTTCCCATTTGTAATTTTCTTGATTCTTCTTTGACCTTTTTTTTTCCTAAGTAGAGAAGTTCCTTTAGCATTTGTTCTAAAGCTGGTTTGGTGGTGCTGAATTCTCTTAGCTTTTGCTTGTCTGTAATGCTTTTGATTTCTCCATCAAATCTGAATGAGAGCCTTGCTGGGTAGAATATTCTTGGTTGTATGTTTTCCCCTTTTATCACTTTAAATATATCCTGCCAATCCCTTCTGACATGCAGAGTTTCTGCTGAAAAATCAGCAGATAAACTTATGGGGATTCCCTTGTATGTTATGTATTACTTTACCCTTGCTGCTTTTAGTATTTTGTCTTTAATTTTTGTCAATTTGATTAATATGTGTCTTGGCATGTTCCTCCTTGGGTTTGTCCTGTATGGGACTCTGTGCTTCCTGGACTTCAGTGACTATTTTCCTTTCCATGTTAGGGAAGCTTTCAGCTATTATTTCTTCAAATATTTTCTCAGGCCCTTTTTCTCTCTTCTCCTTCTGGGACCCCTCAATGTGAATGTTTGTGCATTTAATGTTGTCCCAGAGGTCTCTTAAACTGTCCTCATTTCTTTTCATTCTTTTTTCTTTTTTCTGTTCAACAGCAGTGATTTCCACTATTCTGTCTTCCAGCTCACTTATCTGTTCTTCTGCCTCATTTATTATGCTATTGATTCCTTTTAGTGTATCTTTCATTTCCAGTTTTATTTTCCAGTTTGTGAGTCACTCTCTTGGTGGGTATGGAATTTGATTGTATTGCAGATGTGCCCCTCCTACAATCTCATGGCTTCCTCTTTGTCTCTGGATGTAGAATATCTTTTTTGGTAGGTTACAGTCTTTTTGTTAATGGTTGTTCAGCAGTTAGTTGTGATTTTGGTATTTTCATGACATGAGGTGAGCTCAAGTCCTTCTATTCTGCTATCTTGTCTCCCACACAGAAAGACAAGATATTATGTCACTTAACAAATAATATAAGACCTTACTATAGTATGTTTCCATTTAACTGTTCTTGTCATTTGTGCTATTGTTGTTATACATTTTCCTTATAAATTTTTTTTATAAATTTTATATGTTGCTCTTATTTTTGCCTTAAATACTCTATTATTTCAAAAATGAGCAAAAGCTTTTATATTTACTCAGAGAATTATCATTTAGAGCAGTCTTTATAGCTTTGGGTAGATCTAAGTTTCCATCTGTTATCATTTTCCTTTAGCTTGAAGATCTTTCTGTAACATTTTTGTGTAGCAATGATCTGGTGGTCTCAAATTCTATCATCTTTTATTTATCTGAAAACATTTTAGCTTTTATTCATTTTTGAAAGGTATTTATTTTCACAGGTGACTGAATTTTAGGTTAGAAAATTTCCCCACAGTACTTTTAACATTGTCATATGGCTAGCATTGCCTCTAAGAAATAGTAATACTTATCTTTGTCCCCTTCTATATAATGTATCAATATTTCCCGGCTGCTATTAGGATTTTTTTTTTTTGGTTTATCACTGGCTTTCAACAATTATATTATCATGTACTCTGAGGTGGTTTTCCTTATGTTTATCTTATTTGGGTTTTTTTTTTTTAGCTTTTTGAATTGGTGGGTTTATAGTTTTCACTAAATTTGGGAAAATTCCATCCATCATTTAAAACTATTTTTCTACTCATCCCTCATTCTGAATCTCCAAATACACACAATTTTACATGGTTTAGTATCCAAAATGCCATTGATTTTCCATTCCTATTTTGGTTTTTTGCCTTTTTTTTTTTCTCTCTGCTTCAGTTTGGATAGTCTCTATTGCTATGTGCTTAATTTCCCATTTTTAAAAATTTTGCTGTGTCTAATCTCTTTTTATGATAATCCAGATTATTTTTATTCCACATTTTGATTTTTCAGTTTTAGAAGTTACACTTGATTATTTTTTTTAGTTTTTTCTCTCTGCTTTATTTTTATGCTACATAAAGCATTTCTATGTTAGTGGCTTAAGACCTTGGAAGCCAATTCAATAATCTCTGTAGTTTCAGAATCTGCTTTTAATGATTGCTCTTTTAAAAATTTGTTATGAGTTACAGTTTTCTGTTTTGGAAAGTTTTGTAACTTTTTGAGTGGATGTTGGGCATTGCTAGGCAGTCCTTTAACAGAAAGAATTCTAGCAATAAATAATCAGAAAACAGTCTGATATCATGGAATTATACTTGATAAATTAAAATTTTTTTTCATTGAATTATGTTGCATTCTCCTCAAAATATGTTCCTTGGATGGCAAAATGATAAATTTTTATTTTGGTTTCCTTTATTTATTTTTTATTTTTAATTAATTAATTAATTAACAGTTATTTAGTTATTGGCTGTGTTGGGTCTTTGTTGTGGCACACGGACTTTCTCTAGTTGCGGCACACGGACTTTCTCTAGTTGCAGCGAGTGGGGACAACTCTTCATTTCGTGGTGTGCACTTTCCTCATTGTGCTGGCTTCTTTTGTTGTGCAGCATGGGCTCTAGGTTCATGGACTTCAGTAGTTGTGGTACACAGGCTCAATAGTTGTGGCTCACAGGCTCTAGAGTGCAGGATCAATAGTTGTGACACATGGGCTTAGTTGCTCTGTGGCTTGCGGTATCTTCCTGGGGCAGGGATCAGACCTGTGTCCTCTGCATTGGCAGGCAGACTCTTGACCACTGCACCACCTAGGAAGTCCCTCCCATCTTTGGATTCAAAACTTTCTCTGTGATCCCACTTTTACTTGCTGCATACCCAAATTATACTCCACTTTTACAGCAGTTTCCCTTTTTTTATTTTATTTTCCATACATCTGTGTCTTTTAAGATTGTGTTTGCTTGTCTGAAGTGGGAGAAATGGGAAAGGATGGCAAGGTTAGGTGGTAGATAAGAGGAGTAGAGGGTGATGAAATATGCTAAATACTTATTCAACAAATGCTTTCCCCAAATATTTATGTATTTTTTTTTTCATATTGAGGCTTTTGCAACTTGGAACGCTCCAAATTAGAGCTTGCTTGATTTCTGCTTCCTTCCTTGTACTCCCTCCCCACCCCCCTTTCTTGGCAGCATGCCACCTTCTTTCAAAATTATGAAGCATTTATGAAAGAAATTAAAGAAGATATAGATAAATGAAAAAATATTCTGTGTTCATGCATTGGGAGAGTCAATATGGTTAAAATGTCTATACTACTTAAAGTGATCTATATGTTTGATGCAATCCCTATCAAAATCCAAATGACATTCTTTATAGAAATAGAGATACAATCTAAAATGTGTGTATTGTTTGGTTTCAATATATTCATAATTTTTTTTCTTATTATTGACTTTTAGTTTCATTCCATTGTGGTCAGAAAAGATACTTGGAATGATCTCAATCTTCTTGAATTTGTTAAGACTTGTTTGTAACCTAGCTTCTCATCTATCCTGGAAAATATTCCATGTGTGCTTGAGAAGAATGCATATTCTTCTATTGTTGGGTAAATGTTCTATTTATATCTGTTAGTTCCATTTTGTCTAACATGTTGTTCAGTTCTGCCCTTTCCTTATTGATTTTCTGTTTGAATGATTTATCAATTATAGAGAGTGGGATATTGAATTCTTCTACTCTTACTGTATTGCTTCTACTTCTCCCTTAAGAGCTGTCCATGCTGCCTTGTATATTGAAGTGCTGTAATGTGGGTGCATATATATCTGTAATTTTTATATCTTCTTGTTGAACTGTCTCTCATGACAGTTTTTGACTTAAAGTCTCTTTTGCCTGACTGTGATTTCTTTTGGTTATTATTTGCATGGAATCTCTTTCTCCACCTGTTCACTTTCAGCCTATGCATGTCATGAAATCTAAAGTGGGTCTCTTGTAGACAGTATGTAGTTGGATCTTGTTTTTTAATCCATTCAGGTCTCTATATCTTTTGACTGTAAAGCATACTACATTTACATTTAAAATCATATTGAAAGGTAAGAACTTACATTGCCATTTTGTTAATTGTTTTCTGTCTGTTTTGTAGTTTTCTTGCTCCTGCCTACTTCTGTTGTTGTATTTGTGGTTTGATGATTTTTCACAGTGGTATGTTTTGGTCAATTTCTCTTTATCTTTGTGAATGTACTATACTTTTTATTGTAGTTACCATGGAACTTGTATCAAACATTTTATAATTATAGCAGTCTGTAACAGAAGTTAAGTACTGTTACAAAGACAACCTAATTTCAATAGCATGTAGAAACCACATTTTACTGCTCCCTTACACTTTAAGTGATTGAGGTCAGATTTTACTTCTTTGTACATTGTGTTTCCAACAACTTTCTGTAATTATAGTTATTCTTATGATTGTCTTTTGATTTATATTTATATACTAGTGTTAAAAGAAAGTTATGAACCACTATTACAGTATTACAATATTCTGTATTTTTCTTTATATTTACCAATAAGACTTATACTTTCATATGTGAACATACTTTTGTGTTATTGTTTAGTGTTTATTCACGTCAACTTGAAGAACTCCTTTTAGCACTTCAGTAACATAATGCTGATGAAATGCCTCAGTTTTTGTTTGTATGGGAGATATATATATAATATAATATATATAATAAATTATATTATTTATAAATATAAATTAATATAATATTATATTATTTATATATAATATAAATATACATTAATATAAGTTAATATAATATTATAATATATTATATATATAATATAATAAGTACATAATCAATCCATTCATACAGACAGTTTTGCCAGGTAAAGTGTTGATGGTTGACAGGGTTTTTTTTCTTGAAGTACTTTGGATATATCACCTTGCTCTCTTTGCTTTCAAGGTTTCTGCTAAGAAATGTGCTGTTTGTTTTACAGGGACTGCTTTTGTGACAAGTCACTTTTTTTCTTTCTGCTTTCAAAAATCTCTCTCTGTCTTTGAATTCTGGTAACTTAATTATAACATGTGTTCATATGGATCTCTTTGGGTTCTACCTATTTACGAACTTTTGGTCTTCATGAATCAAGATATCTATTTCTCACCCTAGATTTGGGAATTTCTCAGTTATTATTTCTTTAATTAATATTTCTGCCCCTTTGTTTCTGTTTTCCTACTCGGTCTCTTTCTCTGTCTCTCCATATATACATATATTTATTATTATCATTTTTCTGCTTTGTGGTATCCCATATGTGCTATATATTCTCTTTACTCTTATTTTCTTCTTGTTTTTCTAACTTAATAATTTCAAATGGAATGTCTTCAAGCTTGCTGATTCTTTGCTCTCCATGATAAAATTTGCTTGATGCTTTCCATTGAATTTTTAATTCAATTATTGTATCCTTGAGCTCCAGGATTTCTGTTTAGTTCTTTTTTATGTTTTCTAGCTCTTTATGAAACTTCCCATTTTGTTCATGTATAGTTTTCCTGATTGTTTAGTTTTCTCTCTGAATTCTCTTGTACGTCATTGAGCTTCAAAATAATTAATTTGAATTTTGTATCAATCAGTTCAAAGATCTCTGTATTTTTAGGGTCAGTTTCTGGAGCTTTATTAATTTCCTTTGCTGGTGTCATGTTTGCCAGATTCTTCATGATCTGTGGAGGCTTGCATTGGTGATGGTGCTTTTGCAGGAGAAAACACTTCTTCAAAAGACTTTACAGACTGGTTTCCACAAATAAAGATCTGCCAGTTTCCCTGAACTGATAGGACTGCCTCTGGAATCATGGTCTAGCAGAGCCAGAGTCAGATTATTTGGCTGTTTCTGGGGCTGCTTTGGGACCTACAGTCAGTGGGTATGTTAGTAAAGGCATGGATGGGTGTGGTTTTCTCTGGGTGACTGATGGCAAGGATTGCCTCCCTACTGTGGTAGAGTGGGTCTGGACACAAGTCAAAGGGCTGCTTCAGTATCTGCACTCAGGACTGCAGTTGGCCCTCCTGTTACCAGGGTTGCCAATGGGTGTGTCTCCTTCTGGATCCCTAGGCAGACAGGACTGCCTTCAGGGCCATCATAGTGCAGGGTTGGAGCCATGTCATGGAGCTGATTCTGGGTCCACAGTTCTGTCTGGTATTGGCAGGCATGTTGCTGGGGGCACACTGTTTCTATGGGAGGATGAGTGTTGGGTAATCTCCTTTTCTATCATCTTGTTGATGTCAGATACGAATGCAGAATAAGCACAATGACAGAATTAAAATCAATTAATATCACCCCTCTGCATGTTCTCTGATTCCTGTCTCAGAAGAAAAAGCTGTAGTAGGAACTCTTTGGCAAACTCCTTGTCTTGTAAACTTCCACTCAGAACTCACTCTCTCCCAGGTTCATTGACAAATCCTGGGGTCTCAAGAGAGATGGCTAGGACTGCCCCACCCCACCCCATGAGTCTCTGAGTTTTCTTAACTCATGTTCCTTCATGGTCACCTAAGAAATTCTTGGAATTTTTGGCATCAAAAATTATTAGAAAAATAGAATGTAGAACCATATAAGTTCATTAGTTATAATGTCTATATTTCTTCTCTCAAGCTCCCATCTGTCTACAGGGTGGCATGCACTCATGGATCCAGCCCTCATGATTTTTCTTAACTAAATCACTTGAGGATTGGGTCCTGGGAGAGAAAACTATTCAGATTATTAACCCCACAAGTCTCAAGATGGCTTTCTAACTTTCTCTGGATGACAGGTCTCAACTCTCTCATAGTCCATGTCCCTCTCGGTTGGTTCTGTTCTTCATATCTCTGCACTCAGGTTTGATGCCCACATATCATGCAGTTTCCTTGGGCTCTGTGGTCCCAGGCTCCTAAGTGTGAAATTCACTTCTCCAACCAATCCTAAAATACATGTTGCTGGTATTCAGCCATTCCAGATGATCTGTCTTGGGCTCTGTAGTTTCCAGGCCCCTAGGTAAGCAATTCATATTTCTAACCAATCTCAAAGTATATGTTGTTGGGATTCAGTTATTCCAAACTGACCCTGCAAATCCTTCTGGATCTCTCTTCAAAATCTCGTTCGTGAAAATGCAATTCTGTGGTACATGAAGGTTGCAGCAGCCATTCAGAATGCAATCCAGTGCTACCGTGTCATCTATGATGAGAAAAGAGCTACTACCCAGACATCACAGGATTGTTCTTTCAAGAGGGTAGATAGAATTGAATTCAGCAAGGAACCAGAACCTGTGCCATTAACGTCAGGCATGAATGAAAGTGCAGCTTGTCCTCTGTCTTCTGTGGCTGACAATCCTTCAGCTTTACCATCTCCCACCTCCTCTCCCTCCTGCAGTCTGTAACTTGCCTGTTCACTCAATGCCAGCCCCTCTATGCCAGCTGTTGTACTGTACTACTATACTTTTTAAGGTACTGTAGTGTAAGATCAAAAATGTTTATTTTTGTGTTTGTTTTTTATGTATTATTTGTGCAAAAAGTATTATAAATCTATTACAGTAGAGTACTATATAGCTGATTGTGTTAGTTGGGTACCTAGGCTAACTTTGTTGGACTTACAAATATGCTCTCGGAACGGAACTTGTTTGTATATAGGTGACTTACTGTACTTTCAGATCCATTGTCTGAATTTGAATGTTTTACCAGCTTTACTCTCCCATAATTGTGATTTGGTGCTGTGGTGAGAGGAGGAGAGAGTGAACTCACCTTGTAGGACCACATAGCTGAATATCTTAAGTGACTTTTCAGAGTTTCAGTCATCTTCCTATAAATTGTCATATTAGGATTGAGTTTCATAGTTCATAGATGGGATGTATAGTATTAGATGTAGTATACTGCTCAAATATTTTGCTCTAATAAACCCACGGAAAAAATTGAGATAAAAAAAAGCAATTCTGACACTAACTGTCAAATTATCTCTCCATGCACCACTCCTGGAAAAGAAAAGCTTTCACACCATTGCTTGTGACATGTTGTTTCCATTTGCAAGCCAGGATCAAGAACACTCACTGGGTTTGTTTGCTTGTTTCTCTTAGGGTTTATGCGTTTAGCAGGGGATAGACCCTGTTCAGGGCGAATAGAAGTACATTCTGGAGAAGCCTGGACCCCAGTATCTGACAGGAACTTTACACTCCCCACTGCCCAGGTCATCTGTGCAGAGCTGGGATGCGGCAAGGCTGTGTCTGTCCTGGGACACATGCCCTTCAGAGAGTCAGATGGCCAGGTCTGGGCTGAAGAGTTCAGGTGTGCAGGGGAGGAGCCTGAGCTCTGGTCCTGCCCCAGAGTGCCCTGTCCGGGGGGTACTTGTCACCACAGTGGAGCTGTTCACCTTGTCTGTTCAGGTGAGATGCAGATCAGGATTTAACCTCCCTGCACACCCTGTTGGGGTAAGAAAATCATGAGATTTTGCTAAAATCTTGTCTTCTATCAATGTACACAGAAGTCCGGCTCATGAAAAACGGCACCTCTCAGTGTGAGGGGCAAGTGGAGGTGAATATTTCTGGACGATGGAGAGCACTCTGTGCCTCCCACTGGAGTTTGGCCAATGCCAATGTTGTCTGTCGTCAGCTCGGCTGTGGAGTCGCTATGTCCACCCCAAAAGGAGCACACTTTGTGGAAGGAAGTGATAAGATCTCAACAGCCCGATTTCACTGCTCGGGGGCTGAGTCCTCCTTGTGGAGTTGCCCTGTGACTGCCCTGGGTGGTCCTGACTGTATCCGTGGAAACACAGCCTCTGTGATCTGCTCAGGTAAGAGAAAGGGAAGGGCTAAATTGTACTCAGGATGCTCCTGGAGTGAAATATCCCAAGAGCAGAGAGTGAGGGAAAACTGGCTTCATAAGTTAGATATTTCATGGTGAAATAAGGTTCTTCTCATTGTTCATTCATTTTTTTCAGGGCAGGGCAAGAAGTGTTAAGGGGGGTAATATATTTTTTTTTAATCTTTTTTAAAATTTATTTATTTTTTTTTATTTTTTGGGGGGTACATCAAGTTCAATCATCTGTTTTTATACACATATCCCCGTATTCCCTCCCTTCCTTGACTCCCCTCACCTCGAGTCCCCCCCACCCTCCCCGCCCCTGTCCTCTAAGGCATCTTCCATCCTCGAGTTGGACTCCCTTTGTTATACAACAACTTCCCACTGACTATCTATTTTACAGTTGGTAGTATATATATGTCTGTGCTACTCTCTTGCTTCGTCTCAGTTTCCCCTTCACCCCCCGCCCCCTCCCATACCTCGAGTTCTCCAGTCCATTCTCTGTATCTGCGTCCTTGTTCTTGGCACTGAGTTCATCAGTACCATTTTTAGATTCCGTATATGTGAGTTAGCATACAATATTTGTCCTTCTCTTTCTGACTTACTTCACTCTGTATGACAGACTGTAGTTCTATAAGGGGGATAATATGTTTTTAGGCAACATTATTATTTACATATGATCATAGAAAAATGTATAGCAATAAGTGTATACATCAGTCATGTACCCCAATCCCGATCAACAGAGAACATTAACAGCACCACAGCAGCCACTGTTGCATCCCCATAAATATGCCCTCTCTCCCCTCCAGTGAAAATCTCTTACCTAAATTCTACTACCATATTTTATTGGTTTTTGAACTTTATACAAAATCATGCAGTATGTTTTCTTTTGTGTCTAACTTTGACTGTATATTTTGGATTCACCCATGATGTTGTTTACAGCAGCAGTTTATTCATTTTTATTACTGTAGAGTATTCCTTTGAATGATCACATGGCCATGTATTGATCCATTGAACAATAGATGGTAGAGATTTGAGTTGTTTCCAGTTCTTGACTATTACAAATATGATGCTACAAATTACCATGACAATGACTTTGGGTACAAATATATGTTATTTATCTTGTTCGTTTAACCCTTGGTCTTTCATTTTCATTTTCTTAATGGTATGGTATTTTTTGATGAGCCAAGTTCTTAATCTTTTTTTTTCCTCTTAAAAAGAGTTTTATTGAGATATAATTGACCTACAATAAACTGCATATATTTAAAGTGTACAATTTGATATTTTTTCTTATTAGCCATCTATTTTATACATATTAATGTATGTATGGCAATCCCAATCTCCCAATTCATCCCATTCCCTCCCTCCCTCCCCCACCCCGGTGTCCATATGTTTGTTCTCTACATCTGTGTCTCTATTTCTGTCTTGCAAACCGATTGATCTGCACCATTTTTTTGGATTCCATATATATGCTTTAATAAATGATATTTGTTTTTCTCTTTCTGAATTCACTTTGTATGATAGTCTAGGTCCATCCATGTCTCTGCAAATGTCCCAATTTCATTCCTTTTTATGGCTGAGTAGTATTCCATTGTATATATATACCACATCTTATTTATCCATTCGTCTGTTGATGGACATTTAGGTTGCTTCCATGACCTGGCTATTGTAAATAGTGCTACAATGAACATTGGGGTGCATGTGTCTTTTTGAATTACACTTTTCTCTGGGTATATGCCCAGTAGTGGGATTGCTGGGTCATGTAGTAGTTCTATTTTTAGTTTTTTCATGAACCTCCATGCTGTTCTCCATAGTGGCTGTATCAATTTACATTCCCACCAACAGTGCAAGAGGGTTCCTTTTTCTCCACATCTTCTCCAGCATTTATTGTTTGTAGATTTTCTGATGATGCCCATTCTAACCTGTGTGAGGTTGATACCTTGTAGTTTTGATTTGCATTTCTCTAATACTTAGTGATGTTGAGCAGCTTTTCATGTGCCTCTTGGCCATCTGTGTGTCTTCTTTGGAGAAATGCCTGTTTAGGTCTTCTGCCCATTTTTTGATTGGGTTTTTTTTTTTTTTTTTTTTTTGCTATTGAGCTGGATGAACTGTCTATATATTTTGGTGATTAATCCTTTGTCTGTTGATTCATTTGCATATTTTCTCCCATTCTGAGGGTTGTCTTTTTGTCTTATTTATAGTTTCCTTTGCTGTGCAAAAGCTTTTAAGTTTCATTAGGTCCCGTTTGTTAATTTTTGTTTTTATTTCCATTACCTTAAGAGGTGGGTCAAAAAGGTCTTGCTGTGATTTACATCAAAGAGTGTTCTTTCTATGTTTTCCCCTAAGAGTTTTATAGTGTCTGGCCTTACATTTAGGTGTTTAATCCATTTTGAGTTTATTTTTGTGCAAAGCTCTTAATCTTTAGAAAATATAACTAATTGCTTTTTCCTTTACATTTAGTGCTTCTCATATCCTCTTATAAGGACCTTTGCCTACCCCAAGATCATAAAAACTTTCTGCAAGAGTATCTTACAGAAGTATAATTATTTTTCTCTTGCATGTAATTGTACATTCCTTCTGGGATTGATATCTTTGTAAGATAAGGGTCAAGTTTCATGTGGATATCCAATTAACTCAGAGTCTTTTTCTGAAAAGACTCTTTTCCCCACTGCAGTGCCACCTTTGTCATAAGCAGAAAGGCATTTTTGAGACTCTCTGTTCTGTTCCATGTATCATTTGTCTATCCTTGCACCAATACCACATATTCTTAGTTATTGTAACTTTATAGTGTCTGGATGATTTTAATTTACAGGAGTTACTTTATATTAACTCCTCTAACTTTGTTGCTTTTCTTGCCAACTGTGTTAGTCATTCTTGGTCTTTTGTATTTTGTTTGAATTTTGGAATCAGCTTGTCATTTATCACCAAAAGAAGAGCATAACGGTCTTTTGATTGAGACTAGATTTAATCTACACAGAAATTTGAGGATGATTGACTTTGACAATTTTGAGTCTCCCAGATCATTCACATGATATATCCTTCCATTCAGTTACTTCTCTAATTTCTCTCAGAGGTTTACCCATCTTCTACTAGGCTTTGTCCTAGGCATTTTATGTTTTTGATGTTATTAGTGTTTCTTTTAGTGAAAGTGTCCTAGGAATGAATTCTCTCTGACTTGTTTCACCTTTTAATTATTTTTTATTTTGATGTAATTTGAGACTTATAGAAAAGTTGCAAGAATAATGTAAAAATTCCCAGATGACTTTTATTTTTTTATTTTTTTTTATTTTTATTTTTTATTTATTTATTTTTTTTCGGGGGTACACCAGGTTCCCTGATGACTTTTACCTGGATTTCCCAATGTTAGGATTTTGCTTTAATCTCTCTCTCTCTCTCCCTCTCTTTCTCTCTCTCTCTTTCCCTCACTGTCCCCCTCCCACCCCATTTCTCCCTGAATATGTAAAATCTTTCTGAATTAGGTTGCAGACTTAATGTCCCTTTACCCCTAAAATACTTCAAGGAATTTCCTTATGTAACCACAGTTTAGTCAAGTCTTCAGATGACTTCAGGCCCAGATGACATCTAAGTGCAACCACATGAAAGACCCCAAGGTAGAACTGCCAACTTAAGTCTTTCCTAAATTACTGACCCAGGAAATCATGAGCAAAATGAAATATATTATTTTTGCCTCAGCTGCTAAGTTTTGGGGATAACTTATTACACAGCAATATAACCATGACACTTACCATGTGACCTGCATTTCTAAACAGAGGAATATTTGTCCTCTGATTTTACCGTTTCTACCTTATGCTGATCTAATGTGCTGATACAATCATTCTTTAGTTCTTAATTTCAGCCTTGATGTTTTACAGATCGAGAATTTTTATTTGTGTTCTGTTTTCATTTCTCTGCCAAGATACACATCTTGTCAATTAATTCCATGAGCACTTTAATCATGGCTATTTAAATTCTCTGTAAGGTAACTAATAGCTGAATAACCTGGAAGATTCTTTCTAATGTTTCCTTTTCCCTCTTTGTTTTCAATGAGATCTTTTTTATATAAGTATTTTTTAATGACAGACATTGTAGATGAAAAATGGTAGAATTCCTTTGGAAAGGCTTTTATTTTGCTTCTTCTATTTAGGGATAGATTTAGGGATAGAACACCTTATTTATCTCATTCTTAGTGCAGTGCTTGGCTTAAAACAAAAATTGTGGCATTATCAGAAGCAGAACTCTCCATAGAGAGGTAAACTCTAAATTTAAGATAACTTTACTATGTTACAGCTTTCATTGTAGACTCCATCACTAGGTCATTATTTAGCTTAATTCAGTTCCTGTTCTTCAAACCTACTAACCCTTTGATCATTGCTGTTTCTGCAGGAAACCAGACCCAGGTGCTGCCCCAGTGCAATGACTCACTGTCTGAACCTGCAGGCTCTGCAGCCTCAGAGGAGAGCCCCGCCAACTGCTCAGGTGAGGGGTCCCACAGGACCAGAAGACCCTTCTCATTCCCTGTGTCAAGGCCCCATTGTCCCATTTCTCTCTCCTCAGACAGCGGACAGCTCCGCCTGGTGGACGGGGGCGGTCACTGCGCCGGGAGAGTGGAGATCCTTCACCAGGGCTCCTGGGGCACCATCTGTGATGATGGCTGGGACCTGGACGATGCCCACGTGGTGTGCAGGCAGCTGGGTTGTGGAGAAGCTGTCAACGCCACGGTGTCTGCTCACTTCGGGGCAGGATCAGGGCCCATCTGGCTGGACGACCTGAAATGTACAGGAAAGGAGTCCCACGTGTGGAGGTGCCCTTCCCGGGGCTGGGGGCGGCACGACTGCAGGCACAAGCAGGACGCGGGGGTCACCTGCTCAGGTCTGTGCTGCACATTTTCCACAGACTGGGGGAGGGGGTCGGGGCATGGAGGATGGGGTTCTGAGCCCTGAGGGAGAGTTGCTGAAAGGGCCAGAGAAGGAAGCTTCCTCTCATGGAGCCTGTCTTTCCAGCAGACTTGAAGATTAGGTGCTTTCACTTGCTTCTGCAGCAGCTGAGGTTCTGGTCCTTTCTTCTCAGCAATACCTCCTGGCAGAGCCATTTCTTACAGTCTCCACTTGAAAGCTGGGCTCTCTCTTCAGTTATGTATGGTGCAAAAATCTTAAACCCATGATACTAGTTTCTCTTTGCTTCTGCAACAAATTACCACGTAGTTAATGGTTTAAAACAACATGTTTATTGCCTCACAGTTCTGTAGGTTCAGGGTCCACCAGGGATCTCAATGGGCTGGAATCAAGGTTTCAGCAGGGCCACACCACTTCTGAGGCTCTGGGAAGAGTCCGTTTCTTGTCTCTTCAAGCTTCTGGAAACTGCCTGCCTTCCTTGGCTCATAGCCCCCTTCATTCACCATCAGACCAGCAGTGCTGCTTGTCTCTAACCATTATCCACAGTCACATCTCCCTCCAGCTAGAGCCAGGAAGAGTATTCCACTTTTAAGGATAGTGGGTCTAAGGATGTGATTAGCCTGGGCTCTCGTGGTTAATCTCGCCATCCCAAAGTCCTTAGATTAATCATATATTTAAAGTGACTTTTGCCAGGTAAGGTAACATATTCACAGGTTCCAGGGATTAGGATGTGGACATTTGCAGGTCCATTATTCTGCCTACCTCCACATGTCCCTTATTCTGCCTACCTCCAATGTCCACATCACATCCCTTTCACACACTCTTTTAGAGGTTTTTTTGGGAAGCAGGATTCAGCTCCTCTTTCCTGCAAAATGCCCACCCAGGTTGGTCTTCCTCTCAGTTTATACCCATTGCATCACTATGGTAGGAATAGAAAGACTGTTACTAATGGACAAAGTCATGTAAAAGTGAGACTTATTTCAGTCTTGTCACCTAGTAGGTGTCTCATTAACAGAGTCAGGGATGAGTGTTCACAATTTCTGGGAGAGAGGGAAACCTAGAGCACTGAGTGGAGTGCTCACTGTGTCCTGTTTCCTCCCTTTCAATTTCAGAGTTCCTGGCCCTCAGGGTGGTGAGCGAGGGCCAGGAGTGTGCTGGGTGGCTGGAAGTTTTCTACAACGGGACCTGGGGCGGTGTGTGCCGCAACCCCATGGAAGACATCACCTTGTCCGTCATCTGCAGACAACTTGGCTGTGGGAACAGTGGAAACCTCAACTCTTCTGTTGCTCTTAGGGAAGGTTCTAGACCCCGGTGGGTAAATGGAATCCAGTGCCGGAAAACTGATACCTCTCTCTGGCAGTGTCCTTCTCACCCTTGGAATTACAGTTCATGCTCTCCACAGGATGAAGCCTATATCTCCTGTGCAGGTGACTTACTGTTTGTTTCTGTGTCTGTCCTAACCTTGTAGAATGTTAGTAGTGAGATTTTATGTTTTCAAATCTAAGTGAAAAGTTTAAGTTGGGTGTACAAAATGAAGTTTGGAAGGAGCTGATTTAATCCACATGTTCCAGACTTGTTTTTTAAATTTTTAATTGACATATAATACACATAACATTATATTAGTTTCAGGTGTACAACATAATGTTTATATATTTGTACATATTGGGACATGATCATCACAATAAGTCTAGTAATATCCATCAGCATATATAGTTACAATTTTTTCCTATAATGAGAACTTTTAAGATGTATTTTCTTATCAACTTTCAAATGCATAATACAGTATTAACTGTAGTCACCATAGTGTACATTACATCCTCATGACATTCATTTTAGAACTGGTGGTTTGTAACTTTTGACTACCTTCACCTATTTTGCTCATACCAACCCACCTCTAACAACCACCAACCTGTTTTCTGCATCTCTGAACTCGTTTTTTTGTATTTGTTTTAAGAATCCACATATAAATGAGATCACATGGTATTTTTCTTTTTCTGTCTGATTTACCTCATTTAGCATAATGCCCTTAATGTCCATTCATGTTGTTGAAAATGGCAAGATTTTCTTCTTTTTTGTAGTTGGATATATATACATATCACACTTTTTTATCCATTCATCCGTTATTGAAGACTTACGTTGTCTATTGTAAATAATGCTGCAGTGAACATCGGGTTGCGCATATCTTTTCAAGAAAGTGTTTTCATTTCCTTCAGATGAATACCCAAAGGAGAAATTGCTAAATCATACAGCAGTTCTATTTTTAATTTTTGAGGACCTTCAATACTGTTTTCCATAGGGGCTGCATCTACATACCTCCCCCTCAACTGTGCACAAGCTTTCCCTTCTCTCCACATTCTCACCAACTCTTGTTATTTCTTGTCTTTTTGATAAAAGCAATTCTGTGAGGTGATATTTCATTGTGAGTTTGTTTTGCATTTTCCTGATGATTAATAATGTTGCACACTTTTTCATGTACCTGTTGGCCAACTGTATGTTTTCTTTGAAAAAAAAAGTCTAATCAGGTCATTTGCCCATTTTAAAATCAGCTTCTTTGGTTTTTTGCTATTGAGTTGTATGAGTTCTTTAAGTATTTTGGATATTAACCCTTATCAAAAATATAATTTGTAGATATTTTCTCTAATTCCATAGATTGCCTTTTCATTTTGTTGATGGTTTCCTTTGTGCAGAAGTTTTTAAGTTTTATATAGTCCCACTTGGTTATTTTTGCTCTTGTTACTTTTGCATCAAATCCAAAAAATCATCCCAAAGACTGATGTCAAGGACCTTTTTTTCCTATTTTTTCTTCTAGGGTTTTTATGGCTTCAGGACTTATGATCAAGTCTTCAACTTATTTTGAGTTAATTTTTGTGAATGGTGTAAGACAGTGGTCCAGTTTCATTCTTCTGCATGTAGCTGTGCAGTTTTCCCAACACCATTTATTGAAGAGACTGTCCTTTCCCTATTGTATATTCTTGGCTCCATTGTCAAAAGTTAATTGACCATATATACTTGGGTTTATTTCAGGGTTCTCTATTCTGTTCCATTGATCTCTGTATCCATTTTTATACCAATACCATACTGTTTTGATTAATGTAGCTTTGTAATATAGTTTGAAATCAGGAAGCATGACACTGCCAGCATTGTTCTTCTTCCTCAAGATTGCTTTGGCTATTTGGGGTCTTTTGTGTTTCCATACAAATTTTAGGATTGTTTGTTCCATATCTCTGAAAATTTCCATTGGAATTTTGATAAGGATTGCAGTGAATCTGTAGACTGCATCATGTAGTATTAGCATTCTAACACCATTAGGTCTTCCAATCCATGAGCACAAAATATCTTTCCATTTATTTGTGTCTTCTTCAATATCTTTCATCAATGTCATAGTTTTCAGTGTATGGGACTTTCACCTCCTTGGTTCAATTTATTTCTAGTATGTTATTGTTTTTGATACAATTGCCTACATGTCATAATAATAGATGAGTAGCTTAAAATCTATTTAATAATTTTTCATTAAAATTATGTAAGTGAAACTTTGAATATAAATTAATTCTGTGCTTATGGACTAATTATTTTTTATATGCACTATTTATTATCACAAGCCATTGCTATTAAATTATATTTGCTTTATTGTTTTGCTGATTAGCATAGATTTAAAGGAATTCTATTCCACTGAATTTTATTCATCTACTCATTTATTCAATAAATATTTGTCAACTCCCTATCACAGTATTTAGAAAAGGTTATCCATACATTCTTGTTGAATGAGTGCATACAGTGTTCAGGTACTGCCCTAATAGTGGAAAAGCAGGGTGAATAAGATGTGCAAGGTCCTTCCTCTAGTGGAACTTTCATTCATGGGTGTGTGTGTGTGTGTGTGTTTGTGTGTACATGCACAGATGTCTGTGTTTATATTTGTAGGATGTGGGGAGTGATAAAGAAGTAAATATTTTAAGTTATTTCAGATATCTTTAAGATATCTTTATGATATCTTTCTTTTTCTCTAGAAAGTTTTAAATTTTCCTATTTATTTATAGGAACTCTCTACAAACTAACATCATTTACTGTTTTTCTTACATGTTTTTGTAAATATTTCCTCCCATTTTTTTGCATATGTTTTTAGGATTATGTATGTGTGAGGGGGTTATGTGATTAAATCTACAATGTTTTACTTTTATGATTTCTGCCTTTAATGCAATGTTTCAAATGCCATTCTGCTTCTCAAAATAACTTTTAATCAAGTTTTATTTTCTGCAAATAATTTTGTAATTCCACTAAATAATATTTAAAACCTTATTGTATTATTTGAGTCTATTTTACTGTGTGTGATGGTGTAATATCACCAGATAAGAATTACACTTTAGATATGTAAGATACCTTAGTTCCATCACAAAATAAAAATGCATTGTTTCATGTTTTCATGGATATGACATCAAAAGAACAGGCAAAAATAGACAAGTGGGAATATATAAAACTGAAAAGCTTCTGCACAGCAAAGGAAACAACAATACAGTGAAAAGGCAACTTACAGCAAACCATATAAGGGGTTAATTTCCAAAATATATAAGGAACTCCTATAATTTAAGAGCAAAACAAAAAACAACAACAACAAAAAACCCTAATAATGTGATTAAAAAATTGACCAAGGACTTGAATAGACATTTCTCTGAAGAAGACATACAAATAGCCAACAGTTATATGAAAAGGTGCTTGACATCACTAATCATCAGGGAAATGTAAATCAAAACCACAAGAAATATCACCTCACACCTGTCAGATGGCTATGATTTAAAAAAAAAAGACAAGTGTTGGCAAGTTTGGGTAGAGATTGAAACTCTTCTGAGTATTGATCCACATTAAATGTGTAAATTGTATTTCAATAAAACTATGACCAAAACTCTGTATGATTTATAGTGATGTCCCTTTTCATTCCTGGTATTATTAACTTCATTTTCTCTCTGCTCTTGATTAGCATTGCCTGGTGTTTATCAATTTTCAAAGAGCCACGTTTGAAAGGTTTTCTTTTATTTTCTCCATCTTACGCTTACTTTCTTTTTCATTATTTTTTGTTCTTTTCTTTATTAACCCCAACGTCCTATGTCCTTCAGTCTTTATTTTCTCATCTCCTGGTTTCTTAAATGGAAGCTTACATTTTTTTTCATTTTCAGTCTTCCTTCTTTTCTAAATCTAGGGTATAAATTTCCCTTAGGCACTACTTTAGTGGCTTCAGAAGAATTTAGTTACACCATACCTTTATTATTGTTATTTCACAATATTTTCTAATTTTTAAATTTATTCCCAGACCCAGGTATTTTTTAGTCAGGGTGTTGCTTAATTTCCCCAAATAGGGATTGCTAAGTATATTTTCTTATTAATTCTTACCTTCACTGTGGTCAGAGTAAATACTCTGTATGAATTCAGTTATCTGAAAGTTTTTGTCCTATCATATGGTCATTTTGATAAATGTTCCTAGTGCATTTACAGCAATGTGAACTCTTTCATTGTCGGGTGCATTGTTCTATACATGTGTTGATTGCATTGTTTTACGTCTACTATATTCTTCTTTCTTTTTTGTATGCGTGGTCTGCATGCTATGGAAAAGATATGTTAAAGTTCCCCTATTTTGATTGTGATTTTGTCTATTTCTTCTTTTCATTCTGCCAAGTATTGTTCTATATTTCAAAGCTATGTTTTGACATCTCTCTTGGATTGTGATATTTATAATATCTTTATTAAGGACTTATCCCATTATAATAATGCAAATACCCTCTTTAATTCAATTAGCACATATTGCCTTAAAGTCTACTTTCTGTGACATTGATATAGCTATTCCAGTTTTCTTACCGTTAGTATTCACATAGTATATACATTTTCCCCATCATTTTACTTTCAACCTTTCTTTGCCCTCCTATATAAGGTAAGTAGCTTGCAGGTAGCAGTTACATGAATTTTATTATCTTATTTAGACTGGCTTTAATTTGAAGTATCTAATGCATCTATTATCAGTAAATGCAATTACTGATATTGTTGGGTTAGTATCTACCATTTGCTTTTAATTGACTCACCTGCTTTATGTTCTTTTTTTCTCTCCTTTTTCCCCTTTTTCTGTATTAAACAAATCTATTATTCCAGATTTTCCTTATTTCCTTTGATTTTAAGCAGCTTTACTAGGATGTGGGGGTTTTCATACCCTTCCATCCATTTAAAAAATTCTCCATTATTATATCTTCAAATATTCTGCTCAGTCTCTCTGTCTCTGTTTCTCTCCTCCTCCTCCTCCTCCTTCTTATCTCTCATTTCTAGGACTCCTCTAAGTCACTAATTTTGTATTGAGTTCTATCTAAAATTCTTTTAAATCTATTCATTCAATTCTTAATTCTAGACAATTTATTTTCAGTTGGCACCTGTTCCTTTGATTTTTTATAGTTACAATTATTTGTTAAATTTGTTCATCTTTCCACCTGTTTATTGTCTTTTTTCCTCTTTTTTCCTAAATACATTGATCATAGTTAAAATTCTTATCTGCTAACTCCAACATCTCTATCATGTGTGTCTCTGTCTTCTCTTATCTTCTTTTTTTCCCTTTGTTAATTTGTCATGTCATTCCCATCTCTTCATATGCCATGTAATCTTTTATTGAATGCTAGAGATTGTGTATGAAAAAATAAGATGCTCCAGATATATTTTCTAACACCTGAAAGGATTCATATTCTGTTTTGTTAAGCAGGTAGTAGAAGGGATGCAGATCACTCAAATATCTAAATATTGCCTAGAACTGAGCTGTAACAAGTCTGGGTTACAGTTTTGTAAGTCTACCCCTGATTTTTCTGTTCCTATGGACAGAGTTTTTAGAGATTTCAGTTGAGAGCCTGGATGTTTTGGTAGCTCAGTACCCAAGAAAATGAGGGAATAGCCACTCTGCTTTCCAAGATTTTTGACATAGTTCTTTGACCTCCTGCCCTTCACAGCTTGTATACTGGGCAGATATTTGAGGAGAAACCTGCTATGGGAGAGTGGCTCTCAAGGCTCCAAACTGTCACTCCAGCACCAGGTAACCCCGAAATTATGCTGGCTTCTCTGTCCCAGCAGGAGTCCTCTGCTTGCCTGAGCCCAGATCCTGAGCCATTGAACTATACACCAATTTGGGAAAGTCTCACAGAGAAAAAGAACCTGTAGATCCTTGGCTAACATTGAAATGATCTCCACTCTTTAAAGTTGTAGCATATTTAGTCCATGTTGTGTCCACAAATATCTAATACATTTCCTTTTTTTTTTTTTTTTTTTTTTTTTAACATTTTCTGGCTTTTAAAGTTCTATCTGGCAAGACCACTGGTCTGCTGTGAGCTCCTCCATTCTTCACGGAAGTAGAAGGTTTTAGATTTTATTCTCTACTTCATCATTACTTAAAATGCAACACTAATAGACATTATTTAACCTTTCTTGACATCACTGTTTATGCATAAAAGGAGAGAATAATACAGTGTCTGTCAATATTGTTTGTTTGAGTGCTTTTAGAGCAGGCATATAGCCTATTTCTGCTCTGTGGTAAAGTTAGAAATTCATTTTCCCCTTAAAGAACAAGTAACCTCAAATGTTGAAAATAGTGATTCCTGACATGAAGTCCAAGGAAAGATTGTATTTATTTGGGAGAAGATGCAATATTCTCTGATTCCCAGTGGAATCTGGCCAATATCAATATTGTCTGCCACCATTTCTCAAGCAAGGTTGTCCAGTCTGCTCAAAGAGATTACGTTTTTTTGAAACTAAGTATCCAGATCTGGAGTCTGAAGCCTAGAATACATGAAATATGCTGGGGTAAACCATGGCATCTCACAGACCATTTGCTTTTCAGTCCTGAATGACGATACAAAGGAGAACTTCTAAATGGTAGAGGATTCATGGCTGCTCCCTGAGGCTTCTGATGAGACCAGTTCCTGACTCCACTCCCCTTGATCTAATCTGTTTATCTATTAGGTCAACAGCAGCAAAGTGTGTGTGGTTTATAAGGAATCCATCCAGCTGCCAGCCCATTCCTGTGACTCTGATCTCCTCTAACTGGTCAGGGTAAAAGACTAGCATTTCCTGTATGTCTTTCTCAGATGCTATGCAGAACTCTACAAGTCAGAAGGGTAACTTTGATATGACCTGGGTAACACTTTCTGTCTCAGACTATTCACTAGAGTAGTATTTCCTGTTTCTGCCCATTTTCAACCTTTTATTTTCTTATCACTGCTATAAAAAACCAGACCCAGGTGGTGCCCCAGTGCGACGACTCACTGTCTGAACCAATCTGCAGCCTCAGAAGAGAGCGCCGCCTACTTCTCAGGTGAGGGTCCTACAGGACCCGAGGACCCTTCTCATTCCCTGTGTCAAAGCCCCATTGTCCCATTTCTCTCTCCTCAGACAGCGGACAGCTCCGCCTGGTGGACGGGGGCAGTCGCTGCGCCGGGAGAGTGGAGATCCTTCACCAGGGCTCCTGGGGCACCATCTGTGATGATGGCTGGGACCTGGACGATGCCCACGTGGTGTGCAGGCAGCTGGGCTGTGGAGGAGCCCTCAATGCCATGATGTTTGCTCACTTCGGGGAGGGATCAGGGCCCATCTGGCTGGATGAACTGAATTGCGGAGGAAAGGAGTCCCACGTGTGGAAGTGCCCTTCCCGGGGCTGGGGAAAGCACGACTGCGGGCATGTCGAGGATGCAGGAGTCATCTGCTCAGGTACGGTCAGTGCATTGTCTAGTGGCTGAGAGAATGGAAAGTTCCAAGAAAGCTGGTGTCTGATCACTGGGGCAATAGGAGAAGGATGGGCTAGAGAGGTCAGAGACATCTACATATCCTCCCTGAGTGCATACACCATCTGTGAGTGATGGGCTTCATTTACTTTCCTCTTGTAAGTCTCTGCTCTTTCTTCTCTAGTGATCTTACCTGACATAGTTTAATTTATTATCCCAATTAAAATCTATCTCCATAAGTTTTTTTATAAACCATTTTTTGGAACAGTGGAATATTTGCAGGTCACCATACACACACTCCTTTGCATAGTGAGACTAAGGGAAGGAGGGAGAAAACTGAGGATGTGCCTTCCTTGGTGGAGTTGTTTCTGTACATATAGTGTGAGACATTGTTCTACACTAGGTTAGTAGAAGTGGTGGTCTAGAGGATATCATTAAACAAATCAGAGAGGAATTTATAGATTTGTGCCAAATTGCAAATCTCCTTTTAGAATTTAGATGTAAATATTCATACCTCTTTGGCTGGTATGAGCAGAGAACTGTGGATGAAGTCCTCTGAGTCATAAGCTCTCCTTCCTTTGTTACTAGCAAAGATTCCCTGTTCATTTTTTCTCTTAAAACATCTGTATAGGGGCTTCCCTGGTGGTGCAGTGGTTAAGAATCCACCTGCCAATGCAGGGGATACGGGTTCCAGCGCCGGTCCGGGAAGATCTCACAGGCTGTTGAGTGACTAAGCCCATGCGCCACAACTATTGAGCCCACGTGCCACAACTACTGAAGCCCATGTGCCTAGAGCCCGTGCTCCCCAACAAGAGATGCCAACAGCAATGAGAAGACCACACACTGCATGAAGAGTAGCCCTTGCTCGCTGCAACTAGAGAAAGTCTGTGGGCAGCAACGAAGACCCAACACAGCCAATAAACAAACAAACAAACAAACAATGTGTATAAACCGAAACTTTGAAGGAACACTTACCCATGCACTGACAAGTCAATGGTGGAGGCAATAAAATATGAATTTCTGTTTTATAGTAAGAGATTATATAGTTTACACCTGATGACTTCAGTTTCATAAGAGAATTGCATTTGGGGGTTTATAGGAATAGGAGTAAGGGGACAAACGTAATTTTTAAAGAAGATGGAAGAGAGTCATAGTAGCTGGGAGGGAGGGACAGGGTGATGGGAGCTGACAAAGGCGCATGTGGGGTTCTCTGAGCAGCACTGAGGGTCCGGGTGTGGTGTGGAGGATGCTATGTGTGCCTGAGGATGCAGGGTGTCTCTACAGCAAGAGACCAGACAAAGATATATCTTTATTATATTTAATACCTTTATCCACTCACATCAGCCTTCTATTTCATAAATTTTCTTGCAATCTGCACACACATACTTTTCCATGTAAATTTTAAAATCATGTAGAAAATAAAAAAGAAATAATTATCTTAGAAGATTCTTTCCTAATATGTATAAGACTTTATTGATTATTCAACATATATCTGAGTATTTAACATATATCAGGGTACATAAAGCAGCAAACAAGAAATATTTCTTTCTTGTTCTTTCTAAATTTGTAATCTCATGGGATTCATATAGAAACTAACAACCTGTTAAGCAAAAATGCTTTAATTAGAATCTGTAGCTTATGACCAAACTCCCAACCAGACCAGACTGGGGTCCTAACTTGGGCCTCTCTGGGGAGATGGAAATGGATAAATAATAATAGGCAAGCAGGTCATCCTCTCGCCATTCATTCTTTTTTTAAAAAAATTAATTAATTTATTGGCTGTGTGGGGTCTTCTTTCTTTAGTTGCGGTGAGTGGGGGCTACTCTTTGCTGTGGTGCGCAGACTCCTCATTGCTGTGGCTTCTCTTGCTGTGGATCACAGGCTCTAGGCGCGTGGGCTTCAGTAGTTGCAGCACATGGGCTCAATAGTTGTGTGTGGGCTTCAGTAGTTGCAACACGTGGGCTCAATAGTTGTGGCTCACGGGCTCAAAAGCACAGGCTCAATGGTTGTGGTGCATGGGCTTAGTTGCTCTGCAGCATGTGGGATCTTCCTGGAGTAGGGATTGAACCTGTGTCCCCTGCATTGGCAGGCGGATTCTCAACCACTGTGCCACCTAGGAAGCCCTTACCATTCATTCTCATACAAGTGGTCAAGCTAATCCTTCAATACTTTAACTTCTGTGGTGTCTTTCCTTCTCTCTCCTGCTCTCTGTAGTAGATTTTTATTCTGTTAAAACATTCTTTCTGAACCTCCATAACATTTGTTTCAAAGTTCACATACTTATGCAATCAGAGTTCTTTATCAGAAAGAATTCCACCATGTACGTAGTAATCATGAGCAGATTCAGAAACCAGGCAAGTGTATTAAAAATTTTGCTCTTTGTGATATGAGGTTTTATTTTTTTCATTGGATTACCTATTCTCCATCCAAAATATGATCCCTAAAGGACCAAGTCATGATTATGAATATGAATCTTTTCTTTGGTCTCTCTCTTTCAGTTTCATACTCCACTCACTCCCAATTTAACCTACCACACACCCCACTCGCACTCCACGTCTACAGAAGTTCTTCCCTTTTAGAGTCTCCTTTCTATCCATTTGTAGCTCTTAAGACTGTTTTTTGTTGTCTGCAGTGGGAGAAATGGGAAAGGGTAGCAGGGTTAGGTGGCGGATGGGAAGAGCATCGGGGATAAAATGTGTTAAAAACTTGTTGGACAAATATTTTCCCAAATCTTTCTATTTTTCATCCATATTGAGGCTTTTGCGATTTGCAAGTCTCTAAATTTTACATGGCTGTTTGCGCTCTGCTCTCTTCCTCTCACTCTGCTTTTTTACAGCATATTGACTATTTCTCATGAATCCGAATAGGAAAGGAATGGGCAGTTAGCAACAGATAGGATTAAAATACATTAAATTACCATCACTGCTTAGAATTTGCTAAAATTCTCATATCTTGGAAGAAAAACCCCTAGTATGAAGTAATCAACAAACTCAGCTCTTTTGCATAATCCCTCTGAGAACTCACTCTCTCCCAGGTTCATTGATAAATCCTAGGCTTCCAAGAAAGATGGCTGGGACCAGCCCCTTCTTCTCCTATGACTCTGAGCTTTCTTAATATCCAAACTCATCTGTGGAAAACATCTTTTCACAATCAAGACGCCTAAGAATTTTTCATCATCAAAAATTATGAGAAATATATGTGAAATCATAAAAGTAGACTTGTTATAACATCTAGATGTCTTCCCTTGAGCCGTAAGTCTATGGGCAGTTTGGTGTGCACCCACAGATCCAGCTCTCGTGACTTTCCCTATTCTCAGTGACTTGAGTATTGGCTCCTGAGAGAAAACTGGCCAGAATTCTAATCCCAGAAATCTCAGGATGGCCTTCTAACCTTGTCTGCCTCTTAGGCCTCTAACCTTTTGAATCCCATGGATCTTTTTCACTCTGGGTTAGTTCAGCTCTGCACCCAAGTTTGATGCCCACTACTGTACAGTTTTCTTGGGCCCTGTAGTTTCTAGGCCCCTGGATGAGGAATTCACATTCCTAACCAACCTCAAAACACACATTCTTGGAAATCAGCTGTTCCAAACTGACCCTGGAAATCCTTCTGGACCTCTCTTCAGAAACTTGCTCCTGAAAATGCAATTCTGACAATAACTGTCAGATTCTCTCTCCATGTCCCACTCCTGGAATATAAAAGCTTTCACACCATTGCTTGTGACATGTTGTTTCCAACTGCCAAGCCGGGATCCTGAACACTCACTGGTTTTCTTGTTGTTGTTGTTGTTTTTCTCTTAGGGTTTGTGCGTCTAGCTGAGGGGGATGGACCCTGCTCAGGGCGAGTAGAAGTGCGTTCTGGAAAAGGCTGGACCCCGGTGCCTGATGGGAACTTTACACTCCCCACTGCCCAGGTCATCTGTGCAGAGCTGGGATGCGGCAAGGCTGTGTCTGTCCTGGGACATGTGCCCTTCAGAGAGTCAGATGGCCAGGTCTGGGCTGAAGAGTTCAGGTGTGAGGGGGAGGAACCTGAGCTCTGGTCCTGCCCCAGAGTGCCCTGTCCGGGGGGCACTTGTCACCACAGTGGAGCTGTTCACCTTGTCTGTTCAGGTGAGATGCAGATCAGGACTCTAACCTCCTTGCTTACCCTGTTCATGTGAGAAAACCATAAGATTTTGCTGAAATCCTATCTTTTTCAGTGTATGCAGAAGTCCGGCTCATGAAAAACGGCACCTCTCAGTGTGAGGGGCAAGTGGAGGTGAATATTTCTGGACGATGGAGAGCGCTCTGTGCCTCCCACTGGAGTTTGGCCAATGCCAATGTTGTCTGTCGTCAGCTCGGCTGTGGAGTCGCTATGTCCACCTCAAAAGGAGCACACTTTGTGGAAGGAAGTGATAAGATCTCAAAAGCCCGATTTCACTGCTCGGGGGCTGAGTCCTCCTTGTGGAGTTGCCCTGTGACTGCCCTGGGTGTTCCTGACTGTACCCATGGAAACACAGCCTCTGTGATCTGCTCAGGTAAGAGAGAGGGATGCTCCTTGAATGAAATGTCCCTAAGACAGAGTGTGTTTGAAAACTGGCTTCAAATCTAAGATATTTCATGGTGAAATATGGTTCTTCTCACTGTTCATTCATTTTTCAGGTCAGGGCAAGAAATGTTAAGGGGAACAATATGTTTTTAAGAAACATTATTATTTACATATAATGATAGAAAACAATGTATAAGTAATACGTCTATACTTCACTCATGTACCCCAACCGAGATCAACAGAGAGAACATTATCAGCACAACAACAGTCATTGTTGCCTTCCCATAGCTATGCCCTCCCTCTTCACCAAGCAAAAACCGCTTACCTAACTTCTATGACCATAGAATATTTTATCAGCTTTTGAACTTTATATAAAATCATGCAGTATGTTTTCTTTTGTGTCTAACTTCTTCGACTCAACATTGTATTTGGGATTTACCCATGATATTGTTTATAGCAGCACTTTATTCATTTTTGTTACTGCAGAGTATTCCTTTGAATGATCACGTGACCACATATTGATCCATTCGACAGTAGATGGTAGAGATTTGTTTCCAGTTCTTAACTATTACAAATATGGTGCTCCAAATTACCATGACAATGACTTTGGGTGCAAATATATGTTATTTATTTTGTGCGTTTAACCCTTGGTCTTTTATTTTCATTTTCTTAATGATATGGTGTCCTTTGATGAACCACATTCTTTTTTTTTTTTTAGCTCTTTATTGGAGTATAATTGCTTTACACTGTTTGCTAGTTTCTGCTGTACAACATAATGAATTGGCTGTATTTATATATATATTCCCATATCGCCTTCCTCCCATGACTCCTTCCCACCCTCCCTATCCCACCCCTCTAAGTCATTGCCAATCATCGAGTTGACCTCCCTGTGTTATGCAGCAGCTTCCCACTAGCTGTTTTACATTTGATAGTGTATCTATGTCAATGCTAATCTTTCACTTTGTCCCAGATTCCCCTTCGCCCCACCCCCTGCCGTGTCCTCAAGTCCATTCTGTACATCTGCATCTTTATTCTTGCCCTGCCACTGGGTTCATCAGTATCATTTTTTTCGATTCCATATATATGCGTTAACATATGGTATTTGTTTTTCTCTTTCTGTCTTACTTCACTCTGTATGACAGACTCTAGGTCTATCCACCTCACTACAAATAACTCAATTTCATTCTTTTTTATGGCTGAGTAATATCCCATTGTATACATGTGCCACATCTTCTTTATCTATTCATCTGTTGATGGACATTTAGGTTGCTTCCATGTTCTGGCTATTGTAAATAATGCTGCAGTGAATATTGTGGTACATGTATCTTTTTGAATTATGGTTTTCTCCAGGTATATGCCCAGGAGTGGGATTGCTGGGTCATATGGTAGCTCTATTTTTAGTTTTTTACGGAACCTCCAAACTGTTTCCCATAGTGGCTGTACCAAGTTACATTCCCACAAACAGTGCTGGGGGGCTCCTTTTTCTCTACACCCTCTCCAGCATTTATTGTTTCTAGATTTTTGGATGATGGCCATTCTGACCAATGTGAGGTGACACCTCATTGTGGCTTTGACTTGCTTTCCTCTAATGATTAGTGATGTTGAGCATCTTTTCATGTGTTTGTTAGCCATCTGCATGTCCTCTTTGGAAAAATATCTATTTAGGTCTTCTGCCCATTTTTGGATTGGGTTGTTTGCTTTTTTGATGTTGAGCTGCATGAGCTGCTTGTATATTTTGGAGGTTAATCCTTTGTCCATTGCTTCACTGTCAAATATTTTCTCCCATTCTGAGGGTTGTCTTCTTGTCTTGTTTATGGTTTCTTTTTCTGTGCAAAAGCTTTTAAGTTTCATTAGGTCCCATTTGTTTATTTTTGATTTTTTTCCATTATTCTAGGTGGTGGGTCAAAAAGGATCTTGCTTTGATTTATGTCATAGAGTGTTCTGCCTATGTTTTCCTCTAGGAGTTTTATAGTGTCTGGCCTTATATTTAGGTCTTTAATCCATTTTGAGTTGATTTTTGTGTATGGTGTTAGGAAGTGTTCTAATTTCATTCTTTGACATGTAGCTGTCCACTTTTCTCAGCATCAGTTATTGAAGAGGCTGTCTCTTTTCCATTGTGTATTCTTGCCTCCTCTGTCAAGATAAGGTGCCCATATGTGTGTGGGTTTATCTCTGAGCTCTCTATTCTGTTCCATTGATCTATACGTCTGCTTTTGTGCCAGTACCATACTGTCTTGATCACTGTAGCCTTGTAGTATAGTCTGAAGTCAGGGAGCCTGATTCCACCAACTCTGTCTTTCCTTCTCAAGATTGCTTTGGCTATTTGGAGTCTTTTGCATTTCCATACAAATCGTAAAATTTCTTGTTCTAGTTCTGTGAAAAAAGCCATTGGTAATTTGATAGCAATTGCATTGAATCTGTAGATTGCTTTGGGTAGTATAGTCATTTTCACAATGTTGATTCTTCCAATCTAAGAACATGGTATGTGCCTCCATCTGTTTGTATTGTCTTTGATTTCTTTCATCAGTGTCTTATACTTTTATATATACAGGTCTTTTGCCACCTTAGGCAGGTTTATTCTTTTGTTGCAGTGGTAAATGGGAGTGTTTCCTTATTTTCTCTTTCTGATCTTTTGTTACCAGTGTATAGGATTGAAATTTTCTTTGCATTAATTGTGTATCCTGCTACTTCACTAAATTCATTGATTAGTGCTAGCAGTTTTCTGGTAGCATTTTTAGGGTTTTCTATGTATAATATCATGTCATCTGCAAAGAGTGACTATTTACTTCTTTTTCAATTTGGATTCCTTTTATTTCATTTTCTTCTCTGATTGCTGTGGTTAAAACGTCCAAAACTATGTTGGATAATTGTGGTGAGATTGGGCACCCTTGTCTTGGTCCTGTTCTTAAAGGGAATGCTTTTAGTTTTTCACCATTTAGAATGGTGTTGGCTGTTGGTTTGTCATATATGGCTTTTGTTATGTTGAGGTAATTTCTTTCTATGCCCACTTTCTGGAGAGTTTTTTTTTTTTTAATCATAAATCGATGTTGAATTTTGTCAAAAGCTTTTTCTGCATCTATTGAGATTATCATATGGTTTTTGTCCTTCAGTTTGTTAATATGGTGTATCATATTGATTGATTTGCATATAGTGAAGAATCCTTGCATTCAAGGGATAAACCCCACTTGATCATGGCGTATGATCTTTTTAATGTGCTGTTGGTTTCTGTTTGCTCGTATTTTGTTGAGGACTGTTGCATCTATATTCATCAATGATATTGGCCTGTAATTTTCTTTTTTTGTGACATCTTTGTCTGGTTTTGGTATCATGGTGATGGTGGCCTCATAGAATGAGTTTGGGAGTGTTCCTCCTTCTGGTGTCTTTGGAAGAGTTTGAGAAGGATAGGTGTTAGCTCTTCTCTAAATGTTTGATAGAATTTGCCTGTGAATCCATCTGGCCCTGGGCTTTTATTTGTTGGGAGATTTTTAATCACAGTCTCAATTTCAGTGCTTGTGATTGATCTGTTCATATTTTCTATTTCTTCCTGGTTCAGTCTTGGAAGATTGTACTTTTCTAAGAATTTTCCATCCCTTCCAGGTTATCTAATTTATTGACACATATTTGCTTGTAGTAGTCTCTCATGATCTTTTGTATTTCTGTGGTGTCAGTTGTTACTTCTCCTTTTTCATTTCTAATTCTGTTGATTTGTGTCTTCTCCATTTTTTTCCTGATAAGTCTGGCTAATGGTTTATCAATTTTGTTTATCTTCTCAAAGGAGTAGCTTCTGGTTTTATTGATCTTTGCTATTGTTTCCTACTTTTCTTTTTCATTTATTTCTGATCTGATCTTTATGATTTCTTTCCTTCTGCTAAGTCTGGTTTTTTTTTTTTTCTCTCTCTAATTGTTTTAGGTGTAAGATTAGGTTGTTTATATGATAATTTTCTTGTTTCTTGAGGAAGGATTGTATTGCTGTAAACTTCCCTCTTAGAACTGCATCCCATAGATTTTGGGTCATAGTGTTTTCATTGCCATTTTTTCAGGTATTTTTTGATTTCCTCTTTGATTTCTTCATTGATCTTTTGGTTGTTTAATAGCATATTGTTTAGCCTGCATGTGTTTGTATTTTTTAATAGTTTTTTCTCCTGTAATTTATGTCTAGGCTCACGGCATTGTGGTCGGAAAAGATGGTTCATACGATTTCAATTCTCTTAAATATACTGAGGCTTAATTTGTGGCCCAAAATATGATCTATCCAGGAGAATGGTCCATGTGCACTTGAGAAGAAAGTGTATTCTGCTGCTTCTAGATGCAATGTCCTATAAATATCAATTAAGTCCATCTGGTCTAATGTGTCATTTAAAGCTTGTGTTTCCTTATTTATTTTCTGCTTGGAGATCTGTCCATTGATTGTAAGTGAGGTGTTAAAGTCTTGTACTATTATTGTGTTACTGTCGATTTCCCCTTTTATGGCTGTTAGCATTTGCCTTATATATTGAGGTGCTCCTGTGTTGGGTACATAGATATTTACAATTGTTAAATGTTCTTTTTGCATTGATCCCTTGATCATTATGTAGTGTCCTTCCTTGTCTCTTGTAATAGTCTTTATTTTAAAGTCTAATGTGTCTGATATAAGTATAGCTACACCAACTTTCTTTTGACTTCCATTTGCATGGAATATCTTTTTTCATCCCCTCACTTGCAGTCTATGTGTCCTTAGGTCTGAAGTGTGTTTCTTGTAGACAGCATATATAAGGGTCTTGTTTTTGTATCCATTCAGCCAGTCTGTGTCTTTTGGTTGGAGCATTTAATCCACTTACATTTAAGGTAATTATTGACATTATGTTCCTATTACCATTTTCTTAATTGTTTTGGGTTTGCTTTTGTACGTCTTTCCCTTCTCTTGTGTTTCCTGCTTAGAGAAGTTCCTTTAGCAATTGTTTTAAGGCTGGTTTGGTGGTGCTGAATTCTCTTAACTTTTGCTTGCTTGTAAAGCCTTTGTCTTCTCTGTCAAATCTGAATGAGATTCTTGTTGGGTAGGGTATTCTTGGCTGTAGAATTTTCTCTTTCAAGACTTTCAGTATATTCTGCCACTCCCTTCTGGCCTGCAGAGTTTCTGCAGAAACATCAGCTGTTATCCTCATGGGTTTTTCCTTATGTGTTATTTGTTGCTCTTCTCTTGCTGCTTTTAATATTTTTTCTTTGTGTTTAGTTATTGTTAGTTTGATTAATCTGTGCCTTGGTGTGTTTCTCCTTGGGTTTATTCTGTATGGGACTCTCTGTGCTTCTGGACTTGATTGACTGTTTCCTTTCCCATGTTGGGGAAGTTTTTGACTATAATCTCTTCAAATATTTTCTCAGACACTTTCTTTTTTTCTTCTTCTTCTGGAATGCCTATGATTCGGATGTTGGTGTGCTTCATGTGTTCCCCAAGGTCTCTGAGACTGTGTTCCTTTCTTTCTTTTTTTTTTTATTATTTTATTTTATTTTATTTTTTTGGGGGTACACCAGGTTCAATCATCTGTTTTTATACACATATCCCCATATTCCCTCCCTTCCTTGACTCCCCCCCCTCGAGTCCCCCCCACCCTCCCTGCTGTGTTGCTTTCTTTTTATTCTTTTTTCTTTTTCCTGCTCTGTGGCAGTTATTTCCACCATTCTATCTTTCAGCTCACTTACTCATTCTTATGCCTCAGTTATTCTGCTGTTGATTCCATGTAGAGTATTTTTAATTTCAGTTATTGTGTTGTTCATTACTGTTTGTTTGCTTTTTAGTTCTTGTAGGTCCTTATTAAATGTTTCTTGTATTTTCTCTATTTTGTTTTTGAGATTTTGAATTATCTTTACTATCATTACTCTGAATTCCTTTTCAGGCAAATTGCCTTTTTCTTATTCATTTATTTGGTCATGTGTGTTTTTTTCTTGCTCCTCTGCCTGGAAGGTGTTTCTTTGTTTTCTCATTTTGTCTAATTTACAGTATTTGAGGTCTCCTTTCTCTAGGTTGCCTAGTTGTAATTCCTCTTGTTTCTGTTCTCTGGCCCCTGTGGTGGGGTTTGTCCAGTGTCTTGAGTAGGCTTCCGGATGGGAGGGACTTGTGCCTGCTTTCTGGTGTGTGGATCTGAGTGTTCTCCCTCTGTTTAGCAGGGCCATGTCAGGTGGTATGTTTTGGGGTACCTGTGAGTGTAGTATGGCTTTAGGTAGTCTGTGTGCTGATGGGTGGGTTTGTGTTCCTGTCTTGTTTGTAGTTTGGTGTGAGGTATCCAGCACTGGTGGTTGCAGGCAGTTTGGTGAAACCAGATCTTTGACTCTGATAGAGGCCTCCATCCATGCTCTCTGTGCTTATTATTCCCTGTGGCCAGGGATTCTCTTGTGGTCTAGCATCCTGGACTCCATGCTACCTCCTCAGAGCTTCTGGCTTGACTTCTCCTCAAGGAATCAAGACCCCACAGGTTACTCATCTTGGCAATAAAGGGGATTAAAAAAGACTATCCAAGCCCCAGACTAATGGTAAAAAGTTAAGTCAAACAAACAAATACTGAAACAAGGAAATGTGTAAACACACAAAAGAAACAAAAACAGAACCCAATAAAACATAAAGAACTAGAACAACCAGACAGAAGAATCTCAGAATGAAATCAATTAAAGAGAAAACCAACAAAAACTCAAAACCAAAAAAAACAAAACCCAAACAAAGTGCCAACTGAAGACTGATGCAAAGAAACAAAACAAACTGATAAGAATGGTTTTTTTTAAAAAAAGAAAAAACAGAAAGGGGAAAGAAGACAGTACAACAGAAGAGCAATGTTGATATGGAAATATATAAACAATATTTAAAAAGGAAGAGAAAAGAAAAGGACAAAAAAAAAAAAAAAAAAAAGACAACAAAACCCCAGAGGAATTGTGAAAACAAGGACCAAATGTAACAGGGACCAAATAGAAACAAGGACCAAATATAACAAAAAGCAAGAGAACAAGCAGATAGGGTGAAGATCCCCAAAACAAAATCAAACAATTATAATTAGAACTAAGAGAAAGACAAAACCTAAAAACAATAACCAAAGCAGTGTGTCATCTGAAGAATAAAGCAAGGACACAGAGCAGACCGATAGTAATGATTAAATGTTTATTAAGATAAAATAAAAAGTGATAAAACACAGAGCATCACAAAAGCATAGTATAAATGGAAATATAAAAGGAAAAAGAAAAAATAAAGTAGAAGTGTATTAAAGATAAAAAAATAGGGAAGAAGAACTTAGCACAACAGAATAGCTAACTATAAGTAGAAATATATAAAAAGGATAAAAAATATAATTAAAAAATTGAAAAAAATGTTATAAAACGTGTAGATCTGTTAGGACTAAGATTGTAATAAAAAAAAAGCTAGAACATACAACAGAATGGATCAAATCAATAGAATTAATAATCATAATTCTGTTTCCTTGGGGTCTGAGATGTAAGTGTCCTTGTACAGGTCCCCTTCACCTCCTGTAGAGGCCCTCCTCTGCCTCTGGGTTGGACTCTGGGCCTGCTGTGAGCCCTATGGGGTCCACTTAGGCTCTGATCTGACCCAATTCCTCTGTGTGCTTGCTCCCAAAGTCCACAGCTGCCAGAGCTAGACCTTTTTCATTTGTGGGAACATTCATTGTCTACTCAGATATTCCAAAGACATAGGGTCTACCTAGCTGATCATGGGGATTTAGTTTGCAGCTTGTGTAAGATTTTAGATCCTCTTCCTTAGTCCCCTTATCCCTGGCATTCAGCTTTGGTTTTGTCTCTGCCTCTGCATATGGTACAACCACAGGGGTCTGGTCCTGAGGCTGACCTGGAGCTCTTGGGTCTGTCTCAGTGAGGGCTTCCTTTATTGTTCATCTGTGGGCTCTGGTGTGTGGGAAGAGAGAGGCTATGGTAGTGGCTTCTCTTCCTGTGTGTGACTCAGCAGTAGCGACCTGCTTAGATCATGGGAGCCCCAGTGGTGATGCCAAATGTGCAGGTATGCTGGCTGCCGTGGATATAGAAAATCTGGCTTTAGTGTGGTTCTTTACTGGTGCCCAGTGTAAGGTGCATGGAGCCCAGCCCTCAGGGAGCTTTTTGTATTACTTTGTGACCAGTGGAGCTTCCTTTATTGTTGTCTGCAGGTGCTGGTGTGTGGGGAGAGAAAGTGTACAATAGTGGCTCCTTCCCCTCCATGTGAGTCAGCAGTAGTGCCCTGCCTGAATCATGGGAGCCCTGGTGGCAGCACCAATTGCACAGGGAAGCCAGTGGGCATGGACATAAGAGGAATGTCTCTTGAGATGGCCTGCCCTGGCCAGTCTTTTTTTGGCTGTTGGCAGCAGGCACGCTAGGGCCAGCCTTTGAGGGGGCTTTTTCTATTACTTGTTGACTGGAGTTCAACAACCAGGTCAGAGGGAGCTTCATTTATTGTTTGTTGCAGGTGCCAAGAGAAAGGCTACATTAGTGGCTCCTCCCCCTGTATGTGAGTCAGCAGTAGCACCCTGTTTGGATCGCAGGAGCCCCGGCAGGGACACCAATTGCTCAGGCAAGCTGGCAGGCATGGGTGCAAGGGGAATGTCCCTAGAGATGGCCCACCCTGGTCAGACCTTTTTTGGCCCTTGGCAGCAGGCATGCTAGGGCCAGCCCCTGAGGGGGCTTTTTATTTTTTATTACTTCTTGACTGGCACTCGCCAGCCAGGCCTAGAGGGCACTTCCCTTACTGTTCATTGCAGGCACTGAGAGAAGAGCTACGATAGTGGCTCCTCTCCCTGCATATGAGTCAGCAGTAATGCTCTTCTTGAATTACGGGAGCCCCAGCAGTAGTGCCAAATGCACAGGGAAGCTGGTGGGCATGGATGTAAGAATGTGTAAGAGGAATGTCCCCAGAGTTGCCTGCTCTGGCCAGACTTCTGTTGGCTCTCAGCAACAGGCCTGCTAGGCCCAGCCCCTGAGGGGGCTTTTTCTATCCCTTGTTGACTGATGCTTGACAGCTAGGCCCAGAGGGGGCCTCCCTTTTTTCCTCCTGGGTACCAAGAGAGAGGCTACAACAGTGGCTCCTATCCCTGCAGGAGTGACTCAGCAGTAGTGCCCTGTCTCCTTGGCAGCCAAGTTTTCCATGGTAGGCATTGCCTGCTGCAGACTTCTTCCCTCCCATCCCCTCAGTTTGTCTCCCTGGAGCCAACGATGGTTCTCACCCTGGGCCTGTTCTCTGGTCCCCACTCTCCAACTCCCAGAACCCCTGCACTCTTGTGAACACACATCTCAGTCCGGGGCATGCAGGGCCATGGTACAGACCATCTGTGTGTTTCTCACTCTTTCCCATCTGCCATAGATCAGCCACTTCACCCTCTTTGGACAGCCCCAAAAGCCTCCCTTCTAACCCAATCAAATTCCCCATTGGAGAGGGGGTTTCCCTCAATTTGGTAATCTCTCCTCTGTTTCAGCTCCCCTGCCCTGGGGTGCAGGTCCCATCCTTTTTTTTTTTTTTTTTTTTCTCCTCCTCTTTCTCCTTTCTTTTCTTTCTTTCCTTTTTTTTGGTCCTACTCAGTTATGCCAGGATCTTTATAGTCCTTTCCAGTGTCCAAAGTCTTCTGCTAGTGTTCAGCCAGTTTTCTGTGGGAATTGTTGCATCTATCGATGTATTCCTGATGCATCTGTGGAGACAGATGTACTCCATGTCCTTCTACTCCACTGTCATCTCCTCCCTCCCCCCACATTCTTAATATTAGGGAAATATAACTTATGAACTTTTTTCTGTATATTTAGTGCTTCTTATGTCCTTTTATAAAGACCTTTGCCTACTCCAAGATCATATAAACCTTCTCCAAGAGTATCTTATAGAAGTTTATAAGTTTATTTTTCTCTTGCTTATAATTGTACATTCCATCTGGGACTGATATCTGTGTAAGATAAAGGTCAAGTTTCATACTGATATCCAATTGACTCAGGATCTTTTTCTGAAAAGACTCTTTTCCCCACTGCAGTGCCACCTTTGTTATTAGCAGAAAGGTATGTGTCTGAGTCTTTTTTAAGACTTTCTCTTCTGTTCCATTGTATTGTCTCTTTTTGTAGCAATACCACATTTTCTTAATTAATGTAACTTTATAGAAAGCCTGGATAATTTTAATTTACAGGAGTTACTTTATATTAACTCCTCCAACTTTGTTGCTTTTCTTGCCAACTGCATTGGTCATTCTTGGTCTTTTGTATTTTGTTTAAATTTTGGATTCAGCTTGTCATTTTCACCAAAAAAAAAAAAATGAGGATATTTTGATTGAGACTAGATTTAATCTACACAGAAATTTGAGGATGATTGACTATGACGATTTTGAGTCTCCCTATTCATTGACATGATTTATCCCTCCATTCAGTTACATCTCTAATTTCTCTCAGAGATTTTGCCCGTCTTCTACTAGGTTTACTCCTAGGCATTTCATGTTTTTGATGTCATTAGTGTTTCTTTTAGTGAAAGTGTCCTAGGAATGAATTCTCTCTGACTTGTTTTTGCCTTTTAAATTTTTTAAAAAGTTTGATGTAATTTGAGACTTATAGAAAGGTTTCAAGAGTAATATAAAAATTCCCAGATGACCTTTACCTGGATTTCCCAATGTTAGTATTTTGCTTTAATCTCTCTCTGTCTCACTCTCTTTCCCTCCCCATCTCTCTCTGTCCCTCTCTTTCCCCCTTTTTCCCTGAATATGTAAAATCTTTCTGAATTAGGTTGCAGAGTTAATGTCCCTTTACCACAAAATATTTCAAGGAATTTCCTTATGTAATGACATTTCAGTCAAGCTTTCAGATGACTTCAGTGACATATAAGTGCAACCACTGAAGGACCCCAAGGTAGAACTGCCAAGTTCAGTCTCTACCAAATTACTGACCCAGGAAATCATAAGCAAAATTAAATATTTTTTTTTGCTTCATCTGCTAAGTTTTTTGGGAAACTTTCTTACACAGCAATATAATCTGGACACTTACTATGGAACTGCATTTCTAGATAGAGGAATATTTATCCTCTGATCTTCCATTTTACTTTTTCTACCTTATGCTGATCTAATGTTCTGATACACTAGTTCTTTAGTTCTTCATTTCCACTATTAAGTTTTTCAGCTTTAGAATTTTAATTTATTTTTTGTTAACATTTCTCTGCCAAGAAACACATCTTGTCAGTTAATTCCAGGAGCACTTTAATCATGGCTATTTAAGTTCTCTGTCAGGTAACTTTAATAGCTGAATAACCTGGAAGAGTCTTTCTAATGTCTCCTTTCTCCTATTGGTTTTCCACGAGATCTTTTTTATATAAATACATATTTTTCTAATTACAGGCATTGAAGATGAAAATTTGTAGAAATCCTCTGGAAAGGATCTTGTTTTGCTTCTATTTAAGGATAGATTTAGGAAGAGAAACAATTATGTATCTAATTCTTAGGGCAACACTTGGCCTAAAACAAAAATTGTGGCATTGTCAGAAGCAGAACTCTCCATAGAGGGGTGAACTCTAAATTTATGTTAACTTTTCTGCTGTATTACTGTTTGCATCTCAGGCTTCATCACTAGGTCATTATTTAGCTTAATTCAGTTTCCTATTCTTCAACTCTACCAACCCTCTGATCATTGCTTTTTCTGTAGGAAACCAGACCCAGGTGCTGCCCCTGTGCAATGACTCAGTGCCTGAACCAGCAGGCTCTGCAGCCTCAGAAGAGAGTGGCGCCACCTACTGCTCAGGTGAGGGTCCTACAGGACCCGAGGACCCTTCTCATTCCTTGTGTCAATGCCCCATTGTCCCATTTCTCTCTCCTCAGACAGCAGACAGCTCCGCCTGGTGGACGGGGGCGGTCACTGCGCCGGGAGAGTGGAGATCCTTCACCAGGGCTCCTGGGGCACCATCTGTGATGATGGCTGGGACCTGGACGATGCCCACGTGGTGTGCAGGCAGCTGGGCTGTGGAGAAGCTGTCAACGCCACGGTGTCTGCTCACTTCGGGGCGGGATCAGGGCCCATCTGGCTGGACGACCTGAACTGCACAGGAAATGAATCCCACCTGTGGGGGTGCCCTTCCCTGGGCTGGGGGCGGCACGACTGCAGACACAAGGAGGACGCGGGGGTCATCTGCTCAGGTGCATGCTGCACACTGTACATAGGCTGGGGAGCAGGTGGGGACCCTGGAGGATGGGGTTCTGAGGAAGCTTCCTCCCATGGAGCCTGTCTTCCAGCAGAGGTGAAGATTAGGTGCTTTCACTTCCTGCAGCGGCTGAGGGTCTGGTCCTTTCTTTTCAGCAATATCTGCTGGCAGAGCCATTTCTTACAGTTTCCACTTGAAAGAAGCATTCAGTTTTCAGTTACCTATGATACTATGATAGCAAAATCTCCAGATCCTGTTGATATTGTAATGAAACCACAAATTTATTATTTACAGTGCTGTATGTTAGAAGTCTGACAAGGGTCTCAGTGGGTTAACATCCAGGTGTCCACAGGGCTGCATTCTTCCTGGAGGCTCTGAGGATTCCCTTTCCCAGCCTTTTCTAGTTTCTAAATGTGCCCTGCATTCCTTGGCTCAGAGCCCTCTTTCTTCCTCTTCAGACAGACAGCAGTGCCTTTTATGACCATTCTTCCTCAGTCACATTTCCCTCTGACTGGAGCTGGAAAATGTTATTCATTTCTAAGGATAGTGGGTCTACGGATGTGATTAGACTGGGCTCACATGGTTAATCCACAGTATTCCAGCTGAATCTCACCATCCCATGTCCTTATGTTAATCATATCTTTAAAGTGATTTGTGACAGGTAAGGTAACATAGTCACAGGTCCCAGGGATTGGGATGCAGACATTTCTGGGTCCACTATTCTACCACTTCCCCAACATCCACACCACATTCCTTTCACACAACTCTTCTAGAGGTTTTGTCGGGAAGCAGGATTCAGCTCCCCCTCCCTGCAGGTGCCCAGGACAGTGGTCCTGTCAGTTCATGTTGCACTGCATCATTGTGGTAGAAATAGCAAGATGAACATCAAAGGGCAAAGTCGGGTAAAAAGGAGACAAATTTCAGTCTTCTCACCTGGTGGATATCTTGTCAGCTGGGTCAGGGATGAGTGTCACAGTTTTGCAAGGAGAGGAAAACCCAGAGCACTGAGTGGAGTGCTCACTGTGTCCCGTTTCCTTCCTTTCAATTTCAGAGTTCCTGGCCCTCAGGATGGTGAGCGAGGACCAGGAGTGTGCTGGGTGGCTGGAAGTTTTCTACAACGGGACCTGGGGCAGTGTCTGCCGCAGCCCCATGGAAGACATCACTGTGTCCATCATCTGCAGACAGCTTGGCTGTGGGGACAGTGGAACCCTCAACTCTTCTGTTGCTCTTAGGGAAGGTTCTAGACCCCAGTGGGTAGATGGAATCGAGTGCCGGAAAACTGATACCTCTCTCTGGCAGTGTCCTTCTGACCCTTGGAATAACAATTCATGCTATCCAAAGGATGAAGCCTATATCTCGTGTGCAGGTAACTTTCTTTCTCTTTCTGTGTGTCTGTCACAACCTTGTAGGATGCTGTTAGTGTGATTTTAGATATTCCAATTTAAGTGATAAATTTAGGTTGAATCTACAAAATGTGTGTTTGTCTGTGTGTCTCTGTGTGTGTTTGCATTCGTTGTGGGGTGGGGAGACTGGTAAACAAGTAAGTAAAGTTATTTCAGCTGCTGATAAGATCAGGTGAATGTCTCAGCCCATTAGATAATGAGGTCTCTGTTTTCACTTGTCACTTGGCCTGAGCCAAGGACTTTAGATAATCTTGTTTGGGGACAAGACCACCTCCAGCTGCCCCTGATCCAGCACTTCCCATTGTTTGCTCCTGCAGGAAGGAGACCCAAGAGCTGTCCAACTGCTGCCCCCTGCACAGGTACATCATCCCCACACACCTCCCCTGTAGCTCCCAGGGGCTCCTTCCTTCCAGTAACAGGATGGGCTGCTGTGTTTTCAGACAAAGACAAGATCCGACTCAGGGGAGGAGACACCTCAGAGGACAACTGCTCAGGGCGGGTGGAAGTCTGGCACAGCGGCTCCTGGGGCACAGTGTGTGATGACTCCTGGAGCCTGGCAGAGGCCGAGGTGGTGTGTCAGCAGCTGGGCTGTGGCCATGCCCTGGAAGCCGTGCGGGATGCGGCATTTGGCCCTGGAAATGGGAGCATCTGGCTGGACGAGGTGCAGTGCGGGGGCCGGGAGTCCTCCCTGTGGGACTGTGCTGCGGAGCCCTGGGGGCAGAGCGACTGCAAGCACGAGGAGGATGCTGGCGTGAGGTGCTCTGGTGAGTGGAGGGGCTTGGGATGTGCTCTGGTTGAGCTGGGGCAGCGCTGGGGCAATGGGCTGGGCTGGGGTGTGGTGGGATTTGTATTCAGAAAGCACCCAGGAGCTGTAGCTCTGATCTCGGACGGGGGAGCTGAGAGGACTCAACATTGAAGCTTTGGTGACTAAGGGGTGATTTCAGGGCTCAGGAGGGAAAAAGGGCTGCCCTGCATCCTGACCAATTCTTGTGCTTCTAACTCTTGTCTTTCTCTTTAGGTGGAAGAGCAACTTTGCCCCCCACTAGAGCAGGTACTGTGTCATGATCCACTGCAGGGGAGATATTCAGAGCCCTGGGACCTGCTGTGTGGACTCTCTGACAGAATTAGCCACTCAGGAGGGGAAAGATCCTGAGGAACCAGGGCATTTTCTTTGGGAAACTCCCCCTGCCTTGGTTCACGGGACTAGAAGTTTCTCATGTCCATAGGCCAAGGGAGGCTCGTTCCTATGCTGCAGGATCTAAGGCTTTCCTACCTGCCCACGACTGTTGCTCCTCATCAGCAAGGTGCTGGTCCCAGGGCTTGTTTGATGCTCTGCTCTCCTGAAGCACAAGGAGAGGAGTGAAGCTGGGAGCCTGGTCCTCAGAGGCTGTCACAGCAGGGAGGCTCCCTGATAATTCCTGCTCTCACTCGGGCCGCACTGGTTGAAGTGGAGTTGAATCATCTCAGGACAAGAACCGGGGGAGCCCAGTGACTGTCAGTGCAGTTGTGTCTGAGGCTGGGATTTCATTGCCCAGAACTCCCTGCAAATGCTGGCATAGGGAGTTTCCCTGTGCCCAGGACCTTCTCCAAACCCTCTTGCTTTTTCCTCCTTAGGGACCATACCAGAATTAAATCCTGTTCCTGGCATCTTCTCCCTGCCTGTTATCCTCTGCCTCATCCTGGGGGCTCTTCTCTTCCTGGTCCTCATCATCCTGGTGACTCAGCTGCTGAGATGGAGAGCAGAGCGCAGAGGTGGGCTTCAGGGGGTACTGAGTACCATGGAAAGTGTGTGGAGGCAGGAAATGGGGCCAGGTGTGAGGAGAGGAAACCTGGGCCAGGTCTCTCTTCTTACCCCCATGAATCTGCAGAATTCCATCTGGTCCATCTTAAACTCTAAGTGCTGAATATACAGAGGTACTTAGGATTGGGTTGTGAACACTCATAAGTCATGGCCTCTTCTGTGAGACCAGAAAGAGTCAGGGCTGAGCTGTGGATTCAGGGTCACACAAAGGCAGAAGTTGCAGACAGGGTGCATGGGGTGGGAGACTCTGCAGAGGTCCTGGCAGCTCTGAGGGGTTTTCCACATGTGAGCCCCGGGGAGATGGAGGGTTAGCCTGCTGGTTCAGGGTGTCTAGGGTGGCAGTCTCTGACCTGCTGGTGGTTTCTCAGCCTTATCCAATTTAGAAGATGCTCTTGCTGATGCCGTGTACGAGGAGCTTGATTATCTTGTGACAGCGAAGGAGGAACTTCTGGGCAACACAGGTGGGTCTCTCTGCCTTGCCCTCTTGGGACCTCTGGTCGTCAGCCACCCCCTGGCTGTGAGCCATCTTCTCAGCATCTGCAGACCCCATACTACAGACCCCACATCTGCCCCAGGTTCACAGAGGCAGCCCCTCCAAAGACAGCAGGATGGCCTCTCCGGAGCCCCTGTGAACTCCCTGCCTCCCTCTACAGGGCAGGAGCCAAGCCTGCCCCCCATTTCTCCTCAGCCTCACACAGGTCCCATGCATGTGGGGAGGGTCATTCTGGTTGTTGTGTGATGTTTTCTCCACACTACGGTTCCTGTCAGATGACTCGGTGACTAAACTGCCATATTACACCAGGCACAGTGAGGACCACGGAGACTATATGTCTGCTGCAGGTAGTAGAGGTGGACTTGCCTCACTGGGTATTGCAGGCAGGAGAATTTCCCTCATAGAGACGAGATTCAAGGGGAACAGTCTTCGTTTCGGACTAGAGGGATCCCTTGTGTCCAGATGGGGCCCGTCCTCCCCCTTCTCTGGCTGTTCTGTGATGTGTCAGTTGGGCCTGGGCTCTCTGTGTCCAGAATCACCCTCATTCATTCACAACAGGCAGCACTGCTTTAAGAAATAACATTTGGAAAGCATAATTTGTCAATATATTTTAGTAATGCTCATTGGTGTAAGAGTTGCTTTGCGATATGTAGGTTTTTTTTTGTATCTTTATTAGATTGAGATATGTAGTTTTAACCAGGAAACATTATTTATTAAATTATTTTTTGGTTTATGGGCACATCAAAATGAAATACAGCCTTAGAAGAAATCTGTTGAAACAAGGAGTGATTAGTGCCTCTATTTAGCAGTTCAGAAAATCTTGGTCAAACTGGATCTTAGGTATTTCCCAGGCCAACCCACTTACTGTCGTTTCATCTGACCCCCTTTCCTGCCCTTAGGACTCCTAGATGAGAGGACTGATGCCCCTGGTGAAGGTTATGATGATGCTGAAGAGGTACCAGTGCTTGGGGCTCCTCCTGCTTCTATGATGAGCCAGGGAGACGTGCCCCCAGAGGAGGAGGATGGGATGAGGGCCTCTCAGACAGGTGAGTGGGGTTAGCTGATCTCTTGTAATCTGTCTATGTCCTGGGAAGGGTGAATTTGAGCTCTCAATGCCCATCCTTCCTGCAAATTCAAAACTTGGATGACCTCATGTGTGTGATAGCATCACCTCTAACATACCCCACCTTTAATGCTGCCAGACTCCTTGGGAGGGAGGAATCACTCTGTTCTTGGGATCTATGTCTCCATAATGTGACATGAATTTATTAATGTATCCTTGATGTGCTTTCATTAAGACTTGTAGATTAATTGAACATATTTACCAAACCTAAAAATGGAACAACTCTTCTCATAACACCTTTGTGCTGTCTCATACAGAAACGTAGTTAGAGATTTAAAAAAAGTTATTGTAGTATTGGAATTTGTGAAGCAGTTTGATAATTGAAGATGCACTCTGTTCATCTGTTATCACTAACATGTACAAAGTCTATGATATATGGTAACCTTAATATTAAGCCATGGTTGTGGACCATAGACTCAGATTTTATGGGCAGCTAAGGGCTAACCTGCTCCAGATGTTTCAGTGGCCAGGAGAAGGCACTCATTCTCCAGAAAAGAGTATTTCTCCATCTGTGTGGTTTCTGGGGAGGGGCCATCTGTGGATGCTGCCTGTGATAGTATTTGTGGGCATTTGGGAACACAAGTCAAGGCGACTAAGAGCAGAGTTGGATTGTCAGTGAGGAACTGAGATTTTTCCTGTCTCTGGTCTTCCTCTCATTCTAAATTCACATCTGTCATTTGTGAAAGGAGAAAATCTTAAATTTGTTTTTATGATTCTTCCCATTCTTTGGGCCATCTCCTTGCAAATTGTGTAAGTCAGGAAGCAGGTCTTCACAGAGCTCCGGTGTTGGCCACAGACATCCTATTATCCAAAGATTCCCAGAAAAGCTGAGGCCCCAGATCCAGATCCTGATAGGACAGCCCTGACATATCTGTGCTGTAACTGATGTGAAATAGCCTGAGCCTCCCTGCGTACAGCCTGGGTCCCAAGGATGCTTTGTCATCACCACTTACTCAACGTGCTTCCACCACAGGGCACTGTCCTGTCCCTTTGTCTCAGTTCTAATGAAACTTCTCTTTGCTATTTCAGGCTCTTCTCTGCACTTCTCTAGAGAGGCAGCTGATCCTGGGAAAGGAGAAGAGAGCCCCCATCTGCTCCAGGAGGAGCGGGGGGACCCTGGGTATGATGACGTTGAACTAAGTGCCCCTGAAACAGCCACGGTGGCTTTCCCATGATATTATATTAAATGTGAGATGAGGCCTCAGATATTCTAATTGCCTGTATTCCAATAGAGTAGTGCTGACATATAACTATATTGTATGGAAATTGCTCAAAATAAAATATCTGAATAAAGAAACTTTTTGATAATTTGGCAAGTTTAATCCCAAATGCTCTTAGAGGATTTGTCCCCAGTCACAATTTTCCTCAAAGGAAATACAAGGTGAGTGAACTGACTTGTTTTCTCACCTCTCCCAAAAGCTAATGAAGACATGACTTTGTCAGGCTCAGAAATGCTCCAGGTCACTCTTATTTAGATAAGAGACTCTAAACTTGGTCCATACTCACACCCTCATTCCTAGCAAGATGAACTTATGGAAGAAATAGTCTTGAACATTCCCGTATGCTCTTCCCTGAGATGTCACATCACCTGTTTTTAATTAGTCTTGGGCGCCAGATTGGGTGTGAGTTTTAAAGTTGAGGGTGGGAGGTTGGCTGGTGAGAGAGGATGAATACAGTTTTCCTTATCCTGCCTATTTTTTCATGTTAAAAATCTAATTCTACATAATTACCTTTTCCTTTTTCAACTCTAATTCCCCAAGTTATTCTATTTATTCCTTTAGCCCATCCAGACTCCTCCTCACTCTTCTCTCATGTCTAGTTGGTTAACAAAATCCTTTAAAATTCAGTCTTTCCTCTCCATCGCTTCTTTTTTTCTTCTTATGTTCTGTAGAAGTGGCCAAAGATTACATTTCCAATACACCCCATTACATTGTGAACATGTGGAGGAGCTGCTGAACTCATACAAGAACTGAGAGTGGTGGCCTGGTCATGAGCTGAGCCTAACCTGTTACTTAGTTGGTGGCTCTGGATACTGTCCGGGGGTCCAACCTGCACTCACACCTGCAACCTTTGAATTTTTGGCTGGGCACAAGGGTTGGGAGATGCACAGGGCTTCTTCCCGTGCAGCTCACATGGCCATTTACCATTGGGAAGTGATGAAATAAATGACAGAGTAAAGTATACCCATCAAGAATACTATATTTTATTTCTGATGCATGGTGTCAGTGAAGCCAAAATAACTAGTTACTATAAATTTTGATGATAAAAATCATATACAATTAAGGGAGAGGTGGGTAGGACAAGATTTACCACCCAGATCTGGGAGAGTTGCAGGATGAGCCTGTTATGGATTGGGTGCTCAAGAAGCAGCCAGTAGCTGATGAAGAGACTTTCAGAGTGTTTAGATCAGGAAAATCAGAGCATCATTCCAAGTGACCCATGTTGCCTGTGAAGGGGCCTTTTGTGAGGGGTGGTTTTGGAGGGTTTATCATTCCAGTGTCTGCCACAAAAGCCAGAAAACTTCTCTGCATAACAGTAATTATCACTAGGCAGCCAGAATGTCATGTGGGGAAAGAATTTATAGGAAGTTCTTTCCTATTTACAGTGCAGTTAGCATTTTAAGCTAGGAGGCCTGTCCCATGTATTTTGGAAGGACCCACTGGAAGTCCCTAGATTTTCCTGAAACTTCACAGGCACTTATCACCCATAAATACTTTATTCTGGGCAGTGTGGAGAGTGTCACAAAGACATGAAAATGTCCGGGATTATGTTACATGTTAACTTCCAACGTAATAACCTGTGTGGTCGGTAATAATATGATTCCTACAGGGGAAAAAAAAAGTTTCAGGTTTTACTAGGCAGCATCACCAGGCATCACCATCAGAGAATGAGTCCAATCCTGCATGGAATTGGTCGCTTCATCCAGAAATGCAGGAAGAAGCAAGGCTAAGAGGATTCTGAAGTTGTGCAGGAGAGGTGTCTACTATAAGTTAACTTCAAAGTCAGAACTAGGTGATAAAACTTGGCACAGTCAAATATTATCAATCTAGACCCCCAATTTTTGGCTTTGGTGACATGGTTTAAATGAAATTCTTACTTTCTTTTTTTTTTATATTTATTTATTTATTGCCTGCGTCGTGTCCTTGTTGCTTCACGCGGGCTTTCTCTAGTTGTGGTGGTGAGAGGGGGCTTCTCTTCATCGTGGTGCACGAGCTTCTCATTGCAGTGGCTTCTCTTGTTGCGAAGCACGGGGTCTGGATGCAAGAGTGCAGTAGTTTTGGCTCGTGGGCTCGGTAGTTTTTGTACACGGGTTTAATTGCCCTGTGGCATATGGGATCTTCCCAGCCCAGGGATTGAACCCATGTCCCTTGCTTTGGCAGGCGGTTTCTAAACCACGGCGCCACCAGGGAAGTACTGAAATTCTTTCTTTTAAGTAATATATAAACCAGCAATTGTGGAGCCCTCAGACTTGAGGTTTTCCTCACTTCACGTGCACTTCTAAGACTGTAGTTCCACTGTGGATGAATTATTAAACAAGGTCAAATGAATCATAGAAATTTCCCATAATCAAGCTTTAATAAAAAAGCAGGCACGAGCAGAGAATCTATCTTTAGAGGAGCCCCAAAGTGTCAGATGTATCTTCTAACTGTCCTTTTCCCACACTGGGACACAGATGAGCTCTAATTATGTAGGTGGTACAAGTTAGATCAAGAGGAGCCGTATAGGTTTCATTTTCCCAAAGTTTTTAGACTTTATTATTCATGTAGGTAAAGAACTTATGTGATTAACTTCCATCGTCTTGTAAACCACATTCCATTAATCAATCCAAGTTTTTAATTATTATTATTGACCTTGATTGGATGGTTATGTTCTGATAAAATACTTTAGATAAGAGTTTCCTTGGGTATCTTCCATCTAATGAATCCCATCAGAAAGCTTTGAAGGAGCTCTGGTTAATATTAAGACTGCCCTGAAGTGCTGGAAAAAGGATTCAGCCAATTTACCTCCTTCCGTCTTGGCCCCAAACCCCGTCCTCCTCTCACCAGAGCACCTCACTCCAGCATCCTCCTCGTGTTGTGGTTGCTCTGCCCCCAGGGCTCCCTAGCAGGGGCCCGCAGGGAGGACTCCCTGCCCCTGCAGTGTGCATCATCTAGCCAGATGCTCTTATTTCCAGGGCCCTTCCCATGCAATAGACCAGTTCAAGGAACAATTTCTAAATTTACATGGTAACAAACTAATCTCAATCTCCTTGTTTGAATAAGTGATCCAACAGAAGAAGAAAACATCATATGCAGATGATCCCTTAAGAGGAAGAATAAACATCAACTGGAGGGAATCCAAAGATTTGCTGCGGCCAACTCTGAATCAACAGCAGATGGTGCCAAAGACCTTAGTAGCAGCTCTGCTACCATTTCCAAGATACCCTTATGTTTTCTACCCCATTTACGCAGGTTTACTAAGGAGTAGTGGTTAAGAGCAGGCTCCAGAGTCAGACTGCCTGGCTTCACAAAACCGCATTTGCTAGCTGGGTGACCTTGAATGAGTTTTTTTTTTTTCTAATAAATTTGTTTATTTATTTATTTATTTTATTGGCTGTGTTGGGTCTTCTTTGCTGCACACGGGCTTTCTCTAGTTGCGGCGAGTTGAGGCTACTCTTTCTTGTGGTGCACGGGCTTCTCATTGTGATGGCCTCTCTTGTTGCAGAGCACGGGCTCTAGGCGTGTGGGCTTCAGTAGTTGTGGCACATGGGCTCAATAGTTGTGGCTCACATGCTCTAGAGTGCAGGCTCAATTGTTGTGGCGCATGGGCTTAGTTGCTCTGCGGCATGTGGTATCTTCCTGGGGCAGGGATCGAACCCATGTCCCCTGCATTGGCAGGCGGATTCTTACCCACTGGGCCACCTGGGAAGTCGTTGGATGAGTTTTTAACTTGGTTTTCCTCTCTGTAGAATAAGGATGTTAATAAAGACTACCTTATAGGATTGTTGTGACGATTACGTGAATTATTACATATAATCACCGGCAATAATTCCTTGTACATAATGAGCTTGCAAAGTGCTATTTGCTTAAACACATTCCTGTCCCCCCTCATGGTAGCACCTCCAATGGCCCCTAATCCTGTTGCATTGCCACTTCTCCTTTAACCCACCCTGGGGCTTCACGGAATGCTTCCTATGTCCAACCGACATAGAAAAAATTCAAGTCTGTGTTATAGATGGTTCTGCTACGTGGACACCACCTGAAAGTGGATAAACTCAGTATTTTAGAATCCCTCAACGCTGGTCCTTCAAGGCAGAGGAAAAGGAAATCTTTTCAGTGGACAGAACTTTGAGCAGAGCATTTAGTTGTCTACTTTGCTTGGGAGGAGGAAAGTTCATAAATTATGGACCTATACTGATTCATGGGTAGTGGCTAATCATTTGGCTGGATATTCAGAGAGTTAGAAAGAGCATGATGGAAAGATTGAGAACAAGGAGTTGGAGAAGAGTTGTTCAGATAAATCATTTGCAAGGGCACAAAGTATGAAGATATTTGTGTCCCATGTGATTGCTCACCAAAGGTCATTATCATAGAGGTGGGGCTCAAAAATCATCCCGAGAGGATTACGTGTTCTGTGAAGGGCAATCAACTGCTTTCCCAAGTTACTTCACTGCTTGCTCATTGACTTGTGAACCACGTGGCAATAGTGTGAAGAACAGAAGTTATAAATGGGCTCAGCAGTTAGTCTTTCTCTCATCAAGTCTGATCTGGGTTCAATTTTGGTGAGTATCAAAGCTGATCATTGCAGAACACAAAGCCTCTTTTCTGATATTACACTACATCCTTGGAGATGAACCTGTTAGCAGGCTGACTTCATTACATCTCTTCCATCATGGGTAAGGATGTGGTTAGTTTCCTTACTGGAATAGACTCTTATTCTGGATATAGATTTGTCTTCCCTGTGCACAACACTTCTTCTTGCTCTGTCATTCTTGGATTTACTGAATCCCTTCTTCACCATGATGGTATCCTACCTAACAGAGATTTTGTACTAGCAACTCACTGTAAAACAACAACAACAAAAAGTCGAGTGATGTGTTCATACCCAGGGTATTCACTTGTCTTATCATGTATCATTTCATCACTCAGAAGAAGCTGGACTGATATAATTACGAAATGGGTTGTTGAAGACTCAATTATAGAATCATATGAGCAACAATTTGAGGGGTTTAGGGACCTGTCCTGTAAGATGTGGTCTATGGTCAAGATCAGTGACCATGATGATTTCTCCCCTAGACAGAAAACACAGGTCTGTGAACAAAGAGGTGGGAATGGCTTTCTTTCCCACTGTTATCTATAACCACATTTGTGCTTCCTGTTCCTGCAACTTTGATTTACAGGTTTTAATTCTCAGGGGAAGTATACCTCTACCAGGCTTCACATTTATGGTTCCATTGAAATGGATGTTGATACCACCACATGTCATTTTGGATTCTTCACAGGACTGAACAAAAGACAACGTGATAGGCAGAATAATGCCCCTCCCCCTGGAGGTCTACATTACAATCCGCAGGACCTGTGAATATATTACCTTACATGGTAAAAGGGTCTTTGCCGATGTGATTGAATAAAGGATTTTGAGATGGGAAGAATGTCTGAGCAGACCATTAACAAGTAAGGAGACTGAATCAATGATCAAAAGCCTCCCAGCACAAAAAAGACCAAGTCCACATGGTTCCATTTATGATTATACCAAACATTGAAAGAAGAATTAAAGGCAATAATTCTTGAACTCTTCCAAAAAATTGAAGGGGAGGAAATATTCTCAAACTCATTTTGTGAAGCCAGCTTTACCCCAATATACCAAAGGCAGATGAGGACACCACAAGAAGAGATAACAATAGGCCAACGTCCCTGATAAAGGATGGGTGCCTAAAACTCCCTGTTTCTTGGTCACATTTCATATTTTCCTTTGATGTCTTATCCTCCCATCTCACTGTTAAGGCTCCATCCTGCTACACGACCTGAGCTAATGTAGTAACATAGTTGTGGGTGGGCATTTAATTTCATTTTTGAGTGACTACTTTCTTTCTCCTTTGGGACCGCTATAAGTTACAGATCAGGGGGGACCAGACTTCTTGGGCCACTGAGTATCTTGGGAAAATCTTAGAAATCTGTTCAGAGGAACATTTCCTGCCTCTGCATCCTGACCTTCCTGCTCCTCTTCTACCTGTTGTGCAGAACAGTTGAGTTCTCTGGGGTCTGCAGCATCCTTCAAGATCAGCTCGAGAGGACTCTCCTTACACAAATTGAAAGACTAAGTAAGCTATTTATTTTTTAAAGCAGAACTCCTTTTGCATTCTTTTTGTTTCCTTCCTTATGCCATATAGATGGTGCAGCAGTTTTTTAATCATAATTTTTCTTCCTGTGATATTCCTGTGTGGTTTTACTTGAAAAGCAGCCAAATGATAAACCATATATAAATATCCTGTCTCCTCCGTCGGGTCTGATTAAGACTTCAAAGAAGCCACATGGCCTCCACCTGTTAGTATGTTGTGGTTTGTCTTGTGTATCTTTTGAGGCAGAGATTTGCAGGGTTCCTTGTTATACATTTGTGAGTAATAAGCTGCTTGTTTATGAAGATCAAAATTTGCCTTGTTAATTGCTGAAATCTTAAGTTTTTGAAGTAAAAAATATCAATAATTTAAATAATGTCCTAAAATATTTCTTCTTACTTGATAATTTCTCTTAAGCATCTAACACAGTGCCATTCTGTCATTGAATAGACGTTAATTGACCATCTATGCAGTTCTAGAGAGTGGGAATACAGAGCCACTCTCCTTGAAATTTAGTGTAGGAGACTAAGTAGCACATAAAGAAATGATCTAAATTTTCAGGCATTCTGGTAGCCGTACCTGGGAGGTAAAACAGGGGCATAAAGGAGGTATGTAGGTCGAGGCCTTACCCCAATCCTGGGCCCTGGCAGGGTCCCAGCAGTTACCTGCAGGCTGCAGGGGCCTTAGTTAGCATGCAGAGATGGGGAAGGATTCACTGAGAAGGAAAAGAGAATCTATTCACAGACGTTTTAGTGTTGAAGGGAAGAACACACTTTGCTGTGTTTTCAGTGTTCTTAGGCTGGTCTGCGGGCAGGACTGAGCTGCACCAAAGCTCCATGTGCAACAGAGCACCAATGTGGGAGCACCAGGCTTTACCTCTGAGAGCCACCCTGGTGGCACTAACCTTGGGCTTAAATGGTTTATGAATCACCACCAGCAAGAAGGCAAAGTGTTCTGAGTTAATTACATGAACTCTGAGCAGAGGAGGATTAATCCAGAAGCTAATGAAGCTTCATCTTCATGGCCTCTCACTGCACCAGCCCCTCCCAAGGCCCGAGGGTCCCTAGTGCTGTGCTCACAAGGGTGTAGGCTTTGTGAGCCATTGTCTTGTGCTGAAGAAAAGAAGCAGTTCAGTAAAATCATTCCTTACCCAAAGGCCAAGAAGGTAATTGAAGGGGCCTGAGCACGGAGCACTGAATCCAGGAATCAGATTTGTTCAGGAAATCAAGAAGGAACTGAAGAGGTTTAGAAAGCACATGCTGCCTTTTCGTTAGTACAGGGTTGGTGGAAGGATAAAAATAAAATCAAACATGATGGATTGACTAACCTGGAGGAAAGCAGAGCTGTGTAAAGATGAAGGTCAAGGTGCTAAGAGAGAAAAGCAGGGAAATGGGAGCATGACTGTCAGTGCAGACAGATACAAAGGGAAAAGGAGATGCACCAGGTGCAGGTGCTCTTAAACAGGGCTCTGGATCTGGTTGTTGGTCAGTCAGAAATGGTGACTGGGAACCAGCCCAGACCAGCAGAGGAAGCAAGGTGAGATGTGAGGGAGCAGCTTGGGATGAAGACACAGAAGGAGGACGAGATCCAGGAAAGTACTGAGAAGCCTCATCTTTTCAAGTCTTCTTTCTCCTTTATGTCAGTCAGAATAGACTCTGTTCTGTTGTTGGAACATGGTAACTCCCACATTTCAGTGGGCATGCACACACACATACACACACACACACAGACACACACACACACTTATCACCAAACTACACACATTTTGTTGTTAGTGCATCTCCATCATGTTGCATGTGTACCATTTGGAACAGGCAGCTTCTGGGGCAGGAAAGAGAGAGACTAGAGAATCATACTTGGGCCTTTCACTGCCTCCACTCAGAAGTGACGCAGGTGACACCCACCCACATGTCACTGGCCAGAACTAGTCACTGGGGTCTAGGAAAACACATACTTCCTGAGTATTAGTGTCTCTGCCACATCCTTCAATAAAACATTTGATAGCGATGCTGTCAGTTTATTCTTGCCTTGGAGAAGCTTGTGAGGTACAGGTTTGTACAGAATTTGAGTGTGATTGGACCTTCCCCTGTGTGGGGTTTGAAGGCATTTTCTATTTGATTCCTTTGGCTGGTGTGTCTGTAACTCCTTACATCCACTTCAGTCTGTGCAGAGTGTGCCTCAGATTTGTGTCTCCCCTGTTCCTCACCTCCCACCCCCTGCCCCCATAGTCACTAATTTCAGGGATATTTTCAACCTTTGTTCCATTCAGTTTTTAATTATCCAATATTGCTTAAACTTTTACTATGTGTCTTTACTTGGCTCTAAAGAGACATTGAAGGATAAGACACAATACTTGCTCTCGAGAATCTCCCACTTTGGAGACAGTAAGCAAGTGTTTATAGACTAAATAGACACAGCAGTGATTTTGAGCTGGAAGGATCAGAAAGAGGTTCACAGAGGTGACCCTCTGTGCATTTATAAACATACAAAGATTTACAACTAATCTATGTGTGGTGGGCTTGAAAATGTTTCCTCTAGAATCCAAATATGCATAAATGTGGTACTGTCTGCTTTTATAACTGACTTCACTTTGCTCACTAGCAAAGGGTGTTTGTGTGGATTCAAAGTTTCCATAAAGTTAACACAGACTCTTCCGTTTAAAATGTGTCCTTCAACTTAGCTCAGTAATAATTATCTTGTCAATGCTAGGTGCAAATTCTCTGTTGAGACTGGTTTTTCAGCAGGCATCTTCTCTGTTTCTCCTCCCAAAGATGGTGTCTGGGACCAGCTGGTGTCTTACTCTCCAATGGCAGTAGGGCAGGGACCTTGGTCTGCATGCTCTGCACTTAGTAACTGTTTTTAATTTAGTAGCTTTGATCTGCTCTGGTTTTTTGGCATCAGGTGCTGGACCCGTACAGTCCAATTCAGTGCCAAGCTCTTTGCTAGATGTTGATGGTCATGGACTACAAAGAGCTGAACAGGGATGGTGAGTGGACCTCAGCCCCCTCGTGACCTTGCTCTTTCTTTTATGCTCTTGTGATGGAGTGGTCTTTGGTAAAGGAGCCTTTACTAACCCTTGTACCACCCACACAAGGAACAAGAATGGTGAGGTTGGTCTCCAGTGCTTTGGTGAAACAACTCGGGCCCTCAGCAGTGAAAACGTGCAGTCCTAATCACTGGACACCAGGGAATTCCCTAATATTGTTTAGATCCTTTTTAATTCAAAAAAGTACTTTGTATTTTAGTCACTCTGTTTCTGATGACTCCTGGGACAATGTCCCTCAAATGCGGATGTTTAATTATTAACTTCCCCAGAAAGGAGACCACTTAACCTCTTAAACCTTCATTTTCTTGTAAATTGGGAACCAGAGTGCTACATTAAACATTGTTGCACTGTATTGTTTTACAATCATATGGCCGATTAAACAGTTATCCTAAGTAAAAGAACAGAATTCTTTCCGCTCTTTACTTCTGCACTTCTAATTCAGTGTACAAGCTGTTGAACTAAATTTTTTATAACGAAATTTTCTTCCTGTTACAGTCATGTGTGGTTTTAATTGAAAATGTGCCAAATGATAAGCATATACACATCCTGCCCCCTTGGTCATATCTGATTAAGACCAGAGCATGAATCTTCATGGTCTTCACCTGTCAATATGCTGTGGTTTATCTTCTGTATCTTTACATGTACGAAGATACTTGCAGTATCTATAAATTTTTAGGACTGGTTGTCTCAGCACTGTTCTGGGAATGGGGCTGCATTTGTTTGTGGATATTGGAATTTACTGCATTCATTGCCAAAATGTGTTCTGGTGAATCACACACAGCTTGTACCATTTAATAGTATTGTAATGTCATTATACAAATGATGCAACTTGCATTGTGCTGTCAAGTCCTCACAAGTTGTATTATGTTCTCAAAACAGTTCTTTTTGATTGGAATGTTTTGTATAAAACACCCTGCAGAGTGCTATTCCTTCCTTCCTTCATTCATTCATGTATTCAAGAGATGAAATTTGGGACTTTTAATTAGCCAGGCACTGGGGATATGGAGGTGAATTAGACTCATAACTAACATTCGAGCTTTAAAGAGTAAATTTGGCAGGTAAACAACGGAGTTCATGAAAGGGTTACAGATGGTAAGAAAGAAAAGAAACTCTACCTTATCATCTGTTTCTTTCCCTCCTTCCTTCCTTTCTTCCTTCCTTCCTCCCTTTCTTTCTTTTTCTTTCTTTCTTTCCTTCCTTCCTTCCTTCCTTCCTTCCTTCCTTCCTTCCTTCCTTCCTTCTTTCTTTCTTTCTTTCTTTCTTTCTTTCTTTCTTTCTTTCTTTCTTTCTTTCTTTCTTTCTTTCTTTCTTTTTCTTTCCTTCTTTCTTTCCTTCTTTCTTTCCTTCTTTCTTTCTTTCCTTCTTTCTTTCCTTCTTTCTTTCTTTCCTTCTTCCTTCCTTTCTTCCTTCCTTTCTTCCTTCCTTCCTTCCTTCCTTCCTTCCTTCCTTCCTTCCTTTCCTTCCTTCCTTCCTTCCTTCCTTCCTTCCTTCCTTCCTTCCTTCCTTCCTTTCTTTCTTTCTTTCTTTCTTTCTTTCTTTCTTTCTTTCTTTCTTTCTTTCTTTCTTTCTTTCTTTCTTTCTTTTTCTTTCTTCTTTTCCGTGCCCTGCAGCTTGCGGGATCTTAGTTCCCTGATCAGGGATTGAACTCACGCCCACAACTGTGAAAGCATGGAGTCCTAACCATGCCAGAGAATTCCCAAGGTAGAGTTTCATGGTCAGTAGAATGAGGGCACAAAAGAGAGAGGGGTCAGCTGCAGAAGCCTCACAACTCTGATTGGTACCAATTGTCATCACACCACGGTGGTTTCCCAGTAGAATTTGACAGGCTCCAGTCAAGGCTTGATGTAACAGAATTTAATTTCCTGTTCTAGAGTCCTGTGATCCTGGGATGGGATGGGGAGAGATGCCCTAACACTACTTCTCTGCTACTGCTCAGTATTGGTACTAGCCAGCACTTATCACTTACTAATGCCAACTCACTTAATCCTCACCCAAACTCTGTCATCTAGGCCCGATCTTAATCCTCCTTTTACGAATGAAGCCACTACAAAGAGAGTTTAAGAACCCTGTTCAAGGTCGCATAGGTAGTATGTGGTTGAGTTGTGCGTCAAGACAAGGCAGTCTGTTCTCCTGACCACTGCACTGCACTCTCTCAAGTTCACTGTGGGATCCAGCTGGGTTGGTGTCCTCTGTAAAAGTTTCTTCCTTTTCAAATCTGTGATGAGATTGTACACTGATATTTCTTTATGTGTCAAAGAAGACTTACCTTCATCAGAGGGTGAGTTGGGCCATGCTGACCCTGCACCCCAAGCTCTGGGGTTTAGGGTGCTCCTTGGGGACAGCATGCCAGCCCTGAGTTAGCTCTTCCTTTCCAGCCCATCCCTCCCTAGAACAGGGTCTGGAACCCCTAACAGTGCCGTACTTGTGAGATCTGAATTCCGAGGTCAGTGAGACCATGTGCACCTGGTTCCCTAAATGCATCCCTATGTCTTCCTGTGGAAAGGGAGGCCTGGATGCCAGGAAACACATCCTGTGTTCTAGATGTCTGGCTGATGGTTTCTGGTGATGGTGTGGAGTCCAAAACCGAGTAAAGCATGATGAATTCAGGCCCTAGAGGGAGTATAGCATCAACTTTAAGTGACTGAGCATATCCTGGTCCTCCTCTAGGACCTGAGTTTAAATTCCCGTTCTGATGTTTATAAACAGTCATTATCATTAATGTGTTAAGAGTTCAGATATAGAAGGAGATGGGGCTCAGGCACAGCCATGGGGCTTGGGAGTGAGAGAATCAGATGACAAGCAAGTGATTCTTAGAAAATTAGTGGGTAAATGTTAGACTATTTAGGGGGAGAAATGCATGTGTTGGACTGTCTTTTCTCTGTTTCCCTGTGCCCGAGTCTCAAGGGGAAAGAACAGGCCTGGCAGGAACAGAGAAGCTGTGTCTGCTGACCTGGATGAGGGGGTCCTTCTGGTGGGGATGTCACAGGGCTGTGGACTGACCTGCAGCTGCCCTCAGGGTTGGTCCCACTGAGACCTTCAGGTGTGGGATGGGGAGGGCGTGATGCTGTCTCTGAGCTCTGGTGGGGACTCTGGGAAGTGTGTCCCAGAAAGCTTCCTTCCAGGTCTGTGTGCTGAAATGTTGAGAGCTAGGGTGAGGGGGCCACAGGGTGGGCTTGTGTGGAGCGCAGGGTGCATCATGGTAACCCTGAGCCTGAGGGGGTGTGAAGGGTGGGGGTCAGTGTTAGTGACCTTGAATTTTCAGGTGGGGGCTCTATCTTGCATCCCCTGTGGCCCTTCTCAGTCTCTATACTCATCCCAGGGCTACTTTCTGGGGAGCATCTGGGAGCTTCTGTGATGAGTGGAAACAAGAACAAGGCAGCAGTGGCTAAACTGGGCATAAGTCTCTTCTGCTTTGATCTTTCCCTCAACCCATCTGAGCTTCCATTCTTGCTGCCACCTTTCCTGTTAAATGAAGAATGAAGAAGGTGGGGCCACTGATGGTTTCAGGCAGCCTGTACCCCTCCTCTTTTCTGTTTCACATGCCTCTTCTTTGCCCCCTTGCCTGCCGCCACCCTCTAGCAGAAGACTTTCTATTTCCCCTTTCTGTCTGGGGCAGTTTCCTTAAATTATATTTTGTGTCTTCTTTAGTTATGGTTTATAATACAATTGTATTCTGAATCCTACCAAACCCAGCTCTCAATATATAAAGGGGAATAGTTAGAAGTTTTGAAAACATTAGTCTTTCAGAACTATTTATTTTTTTCTGGGGACCCCAAAATTCTATTTTGGAGGGCTATAGTTGAATGATGACTCCTTCTTCCTCTTTATTTCCTGTAATAGCCATCTCCTTCTATCCTGAAGTATCATTTAGTGACTGCCTCAAAGGGATATTTCACAGAAAATGAAATGCAATAAAAGGAAATGGATTTAGCTTTTTTAAAAGTACCCTTGCATATAACTCTTGTGTCTCCATACCTACGTGTCAATCTATCTATTTATTATCTATTTTTCTTTCACCATCACCATCACCATTAATCTCTCATCCCATCTATCTAATCTAAACATTTCTGTAGTGTCTATCTATATTTCTATTTTCACTAATTTCTTTGATAGTTGAAACAATGAGAGTCTGATGTATTCACCAATGAACTATTCTAGGATGTTTAAATATGGAATAGAAATCCATTGTGATCTTTTTAAAAACAAGTAATTAAGTTTTACTTGCTTCTGGCTTCCAGGAATTCTCAGCTCTGCCACCTTGTGGCGATTGTGTAAACGGCACACTTGCAAAGTGGAGCCTGATACTATTAGACAAGCAGCATCCAGGTAGAAGCTGATGCCTCAGGCACTGGACAAGTCCACTGATACAGTGAGTGCATTACAGTCTGACACTGTACTTTCCTTGTAAAAATTAGTTGTTTAACAAATATCGTATATTAACGCATATATGGAAAATCCAGAAAAATGGTACAGATCCATCGGTTTTCAAGGCAGAAATAGAGACACAGATGTAGACAACACACATATGGACACCAAGTGGGGAAAGTGGGGTGGGTGGAAGGGATGGGGTGGGATGAACTGGGAGATTGGGATTGTCATATAGTCATTACTAATAAGAAAAAATATCAAATTGCACACTTTAAATATATGCAGTCTATTGTATGTCAATTATATCTCAATAAAAGTTCTGAAAAATTAATCATTTAAGTATTTGGAACTCAGAAGTCTAGACTCCATCAAAGGACTGAGTAAAGATTGTGTGTCTACGTGAGCCTCGGGCAGGCAGGGAGCCCTGGGAAAGGGCAGGGGTGGAGGCTGCGGGGAGACATCAACACAAGAGTCTCCTTCGCCTGGAACACTCCCCCCCGCCCCCCTCCCCCTGCCTTCCTGGAAGGGAGAGTGACCTAGACCTGGGGTGGGATGAAAGCGAGAGGTTTATTTTTTTCCTTTTCCTCTTTCAACAGGTTGAGTGATTCAGAGGAGAAGAGAGAGATTTCTAGATACTACAAGACAATGTGGTAAATAATCTATTATTTTTGACACTTTAATAATAAATGTCTTTTCTGCAAATATAATAACAATAATACTAATAACAGCAACAATACTTCCCTTTCTGGATGTCTACTAAAATAAATAATCAGAAATGCATACAAAACTTATGTGAACATATTTTTATGGTAACATTAATTATGTAAAAATGAGGACATGGAATTTTCCTTTCCACCTTCCTCTATATCCTCATTCTTTTCTCCATTTCCTCTCTGATAATGATTGATAAATTATTACCATAAAGGAAGCTAACTCCTAATAAGTTCTTATTTTCAAAAGGATATGAGATATCTACCAACTGCCACTTTTCATACAACAATTTAAATTTTAAATCAAATAACATTTTTATTAATTTAAACTGGAACTGCAACTGTCAGATAGATTGAGTAATTCCTGAATGTAACCAAAGCATCTTCTCCCTGTAACCCAGAAGGGTGGAGGAGGGATGGTATGAAATGATTGAAAAGCTACTTCATGTGTAGGGGAAGTTGAATATTTAGTTAGAAGTTTTAATGTTTTCAGACTCTGCAAGCTGACAAACCCATCTTTCCAACAAAGATGCAAGTACCTCCCATTCCAAAGAGACAATATCATATACTTTCAGGAGACTAGCTTGTCATATTGGCCAGTAAGGGCGTTCTCTGGCTTAACAATCCCCTCATGGGTACATCCACTGTTCACCTGAAAGCTTTGCTTTGCTTCTGGAGTAAAATGTTAAAGCTGAGTTTCCACCAAGACATCAAACTATAGCAGAGATGAAATTCTGCAGCCTGGCTGCTGAATATGGCATTTGCAAAGGAAACATGTTAGACTTGGTTGCATGGCACTTGGCCCCTTTCAGCAGATGACGGATATTGAAGGAATCATACTGTCAAGAGAGGAGGATTTTGTGAAGGAGGATTTGGGTACCTTTTGTGCTGAGTGCTGAAGCCACAGATTTTTCCTCATGCTCCCCAGTCCAAGGCAGGTGACCGCTGTCCAAAAGCTGCTCCAATCCCCTGTCCCCTCAGAGAAACCTGAGGCTGGAAGTCGAGGTTAGAGTGTGGGCTTGTGGGGGGAGCCAGCCCGAGGCCTGCCCTCCTCCTCTTCCCATTCCCTCACCTCCCACACAGCCAGGGAGCAGGCACTGCACCCAGTCTGTGCATCTTTGCTCCCTATAAACCAGCACCTTCAAACCCTGATGTGCAGAAGGAGAACCTGGGAAGTTTGTGACACACACACAGAGTCTATTTGCTAGGCCTGGGTGTGGCCTGAGAACTCTCATTTCTTACAAGCTGCTGGGTCATGCAGCTGCTGCCTGCAGGTGGACCACACTTTGAGAAGCCCTGGTCTAAACCGCATCCCCACCTCCACAGCAAACAGCAGGTCCTTGGTCACCCTCAGGACCAGGGTTGCCCACTCCTTGTCCACTTTGGGGAGGACGTGTTGGGAAGAGGCTGATGCTGGTCTTGAAGCAGGCTGGGCTCCATTTGGGCAGAGAATTCCTGGTTCTGAGAACGCAGATTGGTTTAGCAGGGGGATGGCATGGACTCCATCTGGCTGTGCATGTCCACTCTGCCCATGGACTGCTCTCTATCTTAGTGGGCTGGCTGGGGGGCAGCTGGGACAGTGTCCCATAAAGTACAGCGTCCAGAGTGGGGCCTCTCTGGACTGAGTCTAAGGGGGGTTCTGCCTGCACACATTCTAATCACTGCACTGAGCCTGTGCTTTTCAGGAAGAAAAATGGTACAAGTGAATCAGTAAAGTGGCTCTGAGCCCCTAGACCCACTCGGCTCTCAGGGCGGGACTGCTGGCCCTGGGCAGCTGCACAGACAGGAGGGGATCTGATCTCTAAATACCCTGAAGACTACGTCCCCCTCTCATCCCAGAGAAGGAGGATTTAGCCCCAGGTGACAGGTGCCTGCTGGACAGAGTGGTCTTAGGGGCTAAGAAGGATCCTGATGGGGAGACGTTAGGTTCTGTCAAAGCCCCGTGTTACTATGAGCCCCTCTGTGCCCCAGGACCCAGGCTCCAGATCATTCTGAGAAGGAGGGAAAGACCAGCCATCTCACCTCCCCAACTTGACAGTTCCCACCTCACCCCCTCCACCTTCACCTGTGAATCCTGTGCTGCTGGTCCTCATTTTCTGCTGACCTGATAATTATTCCTGTATTTCAAGCCTTCTTGTAGTTCTCTGCTTTGGCCCTGAGCTCAGTCACAGGGAAGATCAATGTTTGCTTCACCAAAGATATTCTCCACGGCCACCTGATCCCACACCCCGACCCTGCGAGATCTCACAGTCTGTGGCCATCAGCCAGGATGATCGGGGGACAGAAAGCCACTCATGCTTTTTGATGTAACTTCTCTACGCCAGCCCCGGTCATGGGGACCGGGTTCTCGGGGACCCACGGAAGCAGGAGGTCAAAGGCCCGTGTTGCTCATATAAGGAGATGTTGAAGATTCAGAAGCTAATTGGTGTCTGAGCTTCAGAAAGTGGCAGCTGAAGCCTCCGATAGCGTCTGAAATGGTAAAAGGTGTTGCTATTGGCTCTCAGTAGGGAGGATGTCAGGGGATGGGTCTATATAGACCTGTGTTGATGCCCTGATGCCTCCTCACAGGGTGATTTTACAGCTGGGACTGTGACCTTGATGACTTGGAGTCCGGATGGCTCAGAACAGACACCTCTCCCTTCAGGGACTCTGTTTCCTCCTCCTCAGCACCGTGGAGGTTGGTCAAGGTAAGAGCTGCCCCTCTTTCCAGGGTCAACAGCAGGGAGTGGATGCCTTGGTAAAGGGAAAGGTCTCTGGAGTTCTGGAGCCGCAGCCTCAGTGTAGACCCTGTGTTTTTGACCAAAATGGAACCACACTGACTGTGAATATTGGTCCCTGTCCTGTGGAGGGTCCACTGGTCATAGTGGCAGATTTTACAGAGAAATGATGTTTGGTGTGGACTGAGGTGCGTCAGCTTCCGTCCCCTCCACCATCTCCCTTGTTTTCAGGGAGCTTCCATGAGTCCCATTGGCTCCAGTGTGGGGAAGGTCCAGCGACTGACCTCAGCTGGGACTCTGGGCTGTCCCCTGCTGTGTAGACACTGCCCCTGGGATTCCCGTGTTTTATGCATTTATGCTCCTTTAGGCTCTGTGCTTGTGTGTGTGTGTGTGTTTGTGTGTGTGTGAGAGAGGGTGTGTGTGCAGGGTGTGTAGGGTGTGTGAGGAGCATGTGAAGCCTGTCTCTGTGAGAGGAACAGGACTACCGAGGAGGGACTGAGTCCGTTGGGCTGTGAGACACACAGGGTGCCCACACGGCTGCGTGTCATGTCAGCTGCCTGTAACCAGATCGTAGATAATCGTGCACCTGCCTGCTTCTCTTTGGCTCCTCTCCTCCAACCCCACGGCCTCCCCTCTGCTTGTTGCAGTGTTTGCCCAGCCCTGAGCTCTGTGGGAGGCTCTGCCTCCTGGCCTCACCTGTTCCCACCAGGTATCCATGTGGAGCAGAGGGACCTGCAGCCGGGAGAGGGGACCTCTTGTTTATAGAGAGTAACTGATGCACAGCACAATTTGTATAAAGTTCCCGAGTTCCTGCCCCAGTCTCTGTGAATTGTCTCCTGACGTGCTGGGGTCCTGGGATGGTCCTTTCTGCTCCCTAGGGTCTGCTGTGAATGCTGTAGGGTGTCTCTTATCTCTACTGCCTTCTTCTGTCCCCCCCGGGGGCTGGTTTCCACTAAGTGAGAGGACGGCAGGCATCAGGGATGGGGCAGCAGAAAATCTCGTCTTCAACTTGGAGGCAGCTCTTTCAGATTTGGGTGTTGGTCTGGCTGAGACTCAGTACAGCCCTGTCTCCTCTCAGTGCTCACTGTCATCCCCCTG